>NC_053390.1:193466113-195974646 GCF_905171765.1 Bufo bufo
GTGCAGCATCATTCCAACCCGTATCTGCTGCCCATCTCCGAAATTCTGAACAGTATATCTCTGCGGATTGTTTACCCTGTCATAACAGACGTAGTCTAGACTCAGCCAGAGCAATACGATCCGGATCATCATATATCTGACCCAGGGCTAAAAAGAATTCATCCCCTGAACGAAGGGGCCGTGCCCCCTCCGGCAGCGAAAAGGCCCAGGACTGAGCGTTACCCCTGAGCAGCGATATAATGATCCCCACCCTCCGTTCTTCATCACCAGAAGAATGGGGAAGAAGGCGAAAATGGAGTTTGCAAGCCTCTCTAAAACGCACAAAATTCTCACTACCCCCGGAGAACGTATCCGGGAGCGAGATCTTAGGCTCAGCACAAACTCCATGAACGCAAGCTGAACCGGTCACTTGAAACTGAGAAAAAGTCTTACGGAGATCAGCTACCTCCAAAGAAAGACCCTGAAAGCGTTCAGCCAAAAGTGAAACCGGATCCATGCTTGAGACGGTTTTGGCGGCTGATAATGTCACGGATGGTGTACAGGAAACAAGACAATACCATATAAACAATGTCTCTCTGGATCCACAACTAAGGAACAAAGGGAGACCCCTGCAATAGACCTGCCGCTCTCCCTCACTGCTCAGCCTATGCGAACACCCCAAAGGTGGATGGCCGCATATCCACGTTCCTCGGCTATCTATTACCTGAAGACCCTACAATAGTGAAGGGACACGACCACCGGCTCCCTACACTGACACGGAGGGAGTCAGGGTCACCTGGATCCAGAAAAGACAAAATCATAAATACATAAACAGCACTTATCTTGCAGACGAATGACGACTGACGACTGGGAACAGGGAACAGGGAACTGGGAACTGGGAACTGGGAACAGCATGCACACACACTCCAGGAAGTTGTATCAGCCGCACACTACTGCATTATGGGGAGGAACTTAAAGGGTAGCGATCAGTCTAACTGCATGACAGCTGAGATAGACTAACGAGATGAGAAACTAAACCAAAACAAAGAAATTCAAGGAGGAGGATCTGAGAAGCTCCTGTGAGCGCTTCTCAGCTGTCTGGCTGTGACACTTTCCATTGCGGTGTTCCAATGGCCATACATTTTCTAAAGGCTTCCGAGTCCACCAGTTTATATGGCAGTAGTTGGCGGGCTAGCAGTTCTGACAAGCCAGCGGTCAGCCGTTGGGCAAGAGGGTTATCCGGCGTCATTATCTTTTTTTGCTCGAACATTTGGGGGAAGGAAGCCTGCCTTTTGCCAGATGAATGCGACGACGGTACAGTGGAAGGTGGAGTGGAAGATAACTGGGAGCTGAGAGGAGAAGGAGAAGAGGCAGGATGGTGAGCGCTGGGAGTTTGGCTTTGTGGGTTCTGACGGTGTTGCTCCCACTGGGCTCAGTGATGGGAGGCCAGATGCCTTCTTAAGGCAGTCGTCCCTAGGTGAGTGTTGGGCTTACTACGACTTATGCGTTGACAGCACAGGCTGCAGATGGCAACACTGTTGTCAGCAGCGGACACATAAAAAAAGCCCACACTGCGGAGCCATGTGCCGGCATCCTGGGAGTGCCAGATGTAACCGTGCATGGTGGATGTTTTGTTCCAGATACATTAGCAGTCTGCTTTTAGCCTCCTGTGCACTGTAAGTTCTGCCTGCTTCTCCTCCCTATCTGCTGCTCCGTCTCTCCCTCTGAACTCTCCTCCTCTTCCTCTCTTGTGGGCACCCACGTGACGTCCATCGACACCTCATCTTCGGATTCATCACCTTCACCACCACTGACATTAGAGATCTCGGAGTAGGCAGCAACAGCGGGGAACACCCTCCTTGGGCTGATTTGGGTACTGTCGTCAGACTGCTGGGTGGCAACTGTTGATACCTATTCTTCCTGATCCGATGGCAAGAATGGCTGCGCATCAGTAAGGCCTTGGAATGTATGGGAAAATAATTCTGACTCGAGCAGAGGGGATATGATGGTGGTGGTGGTGTCTTTGGGGGTGCACACAACAGAGAGTGAAGAGGGTGTGCAGTGTACTCAAGTTGTGCGTAGTAGGTGTTTCTGGGTGTAGTAGTGCAATATACACTAACCTGGTACAGCTGACTCTCTGCAAGGGCAGGTATAGGTAGGGAATAGTTCGTGACGCCAGTGCCAAGTAAACGGTGGCACGCCGTTTGCGGATGCAGGAATAAATTGAGGAAACGTAGTCTTAAACAGAACTTCAACTTTAGTAGTTTGCAGGCAGAGACAATATTGGAAACGCAGTTCCTCAGCATACAGTCGATTTTGCAATTCGGTCGATGCAGGCAATTCAGTACAGCAGGGTAATTACAGAGTGTTGAACACAGGACTTGCAGCACAGGAGCTAGCACTCTAATTCTGTCTGATCCTGGAACATAGCATATCTTCACCAAGGCCCATTAACCTAAGTCTGGCTTTATATCCTTGGCTATAGCTTAGATAAGTACCTCCTCTGTCTTTCTTAGTACCTCTGGCTCCTCTGATCTTTGCCTCAGTCTCTCCTAGCTTCTGAATGGTTCCTCAGGCCCTTGGGCTAAGATGTTCCTGCTTCTGCATATGGGTATTCAGGAGGGAATCTTCTCCTGAACAGCAGGCTTCAGGCCTGGACTTGTCTCAGACATAGTCTAATCTCCAACTGTAGCTTACTGAAACTAGACTCCGTCTCCCCTCTACTTCCCTGACTGGCCTTATATAAACTAGGGCTCCCTAGCTCCCTCTATGGACTAGAAGTTGTAATTACACCCCTAGCAGGCCTGTGCATGCAAGTTTCAGTGACAGGAAAAATACACACATTACATGACATTTTATAAAACTGACATACAACAACTTCCCATAATTAGGAGGGACGACAGCACACCAAGTGACCTTTGGTAGTAACGGGTATTACAACTCCCGTATACTACATACCCCACTGCTTTAAGCTGAGTACGACCTCGTACTCCATCATGGGTCTCCCAACTGGAATCTCTACCTGAAACAGAAAATAGAGACATGCAGGCATACATACATGTAATTCATCTGCATTTACATTTACATCAGGTCCAATTGGCAAAAGTGAAGTGTGGTGACAAGGGGCGTCGTTCTCTTCTCTCAGGATAGTGAATGGAACGGGGGCGCTGACCTGGCACAGCGTAACATTAGAACCAGGATAGTCCATGACAATGAATAAGTCCATGATAGAACAGCAAAATGGATAAAACAGTATAAAAGTTCTTGGAGGCTCAAAGAACAAACATGAGTCCGTACCCAGGTTATTTCTTATTAAATCACAGAGGCTCTCATGCGGTGGAGTCCATCTCTGGGCACAATACTTTTAAAAGAATAAGAATCTCAGAGGCTCAGGTACTTTTGAGTCTGTCTCCGGGCACGGTTCCTTGGTAACTGGTTGCACAATAAAATGGACAGCAAAGACAAGTGCTGTAACACCCCTGATCAACCTGAAAAGGGGGTGAAGGGTAAAAGGTGCAACAAAGGAACAGGCACAACTTGGCGTGGGTAACAAAAGCAGGCAGGAGGTCCTGGAAACAAACGTGGCCTTGCTGACTTTGTGATTTCAGTGGTCAACACCTACCACTGAGCCGTGGACAAACTGGCAGCTGCAACAAAGGACCAGCAACATAGGACTCCTGTCCTGGAAGGGTTAACATCACCTTCTGAAGAAATAAATCACAGGCCTAGCAGGCTGATCACAGTGGCATATTGTAGCTACTTGGCTCTGCTGGGAGGTATCTTCTGTAGTATTCCTCTACAGGAGGATGGGCCCACATGACTGTATCAGGGGGCAGCTGCAGGGTAAAGGGGCCCCTAATAGGTATTGGCCCCATAGGCCTAGGGGTAAACCCTCTGGTGGGCCGTGCCGGCCCTGGCATGATCACTGCAGGGGGTGACATGCTTGGCACCGCCGCAGCAAGCGGTCCGGTGCTCTGGGTGCAGCAATTCACGGCAATCGCGGGTCCGGTCTGGGGCACTGACGGAGCGGTGACAACAGAAGGCGGTCGGCGGGTGGTGACAGGCACCCTTACCTCATCCTTCCTCGGCGGTGTCTGGATCCTGGCGGTGTAGGTCTTACGCAACTCCCGCAACTTCTCCTCCAGCCGGACGATCTGCTCACCGATGCTCTCTGTGTCGGAGTCGCTGTTCTCTGCTGGCGCCGCCGGCGCAGGTACAGTCACCGATGACGCAGACTCGGCCTCTTCAGGTTCTGGACTTGCATCTGGTCTCCGTCCCATCCGGATGTTCTCAAAGGTAGCACTAAGTCCTTTTAACTGTTCCAGCTCTGATATTGTCTTCTCCCGACGAGGCAGCTCGGGGGAAGGGTAAGGGCTCACCCATTTTTCCAACACGGTTGGCTGCCAGAAGACGTTCGGCCCAATGAAGGAGCTCCGCTCCTGAAAGGCGTGATGGGCCGGCTCTGGAGAGCGTTCCGGTTCTCGCTCGCAGCCAGAGTAGTCTTCTCCTTCTTCTGCCTCCCAATCCTCAGGTCCTCGCTTCGGACGGGTCACAGCAGTCGCATAGGGGCCGCGCAGGCCCTCGGCAGGGGTGTACTCCACTTCCTCTCCCTCGCGGAGGCTGTGCTGGTACGAAGGGAGGTAGTCTCTCTTGACAGACCTTCGATTCACATAGAGGTCTCTGCCAGTAAGATAGTCCTGAATAAACCCGTAGCCACGGGATTTGTCAAACGACAGCACCACTCCCTTTCTCCTTTCCAGGCGGGGTTGGGTGTGCGTATGCTTCTCGTGGATGGTCTTGGTCAATTCCTCATACACGATCTTAGTCTTTATGTTCCGCTTGATAGCGGCCTCTCGGATCTCCGCCATCAGGGAAGACCATTTGAACGATGGCTGAAAAAAGTCCCTCCATGAGCCATAGTAGGGCTCGGGTTCTTTCTCCCTGGTGCGGCAGGCGGGTTGCTCCGGTCCCGGAGCGTAGGCCGGTGGAGCCTCCTCTGGCTCTACACCGGTGTCAGTCATCTTTTCAATCCTTGGTGCGGACGCTGCAGCAACACTCTGCTCACAATCCAACATGCTCGATCCTTCTGAGGAGAGCGATAGGGTCGCGTCAATTACAGCAGCCAGCTCCTCCCACTGCACTGGGGAGTCGCCCCCCAGGTATTCCAGTATATGGAAGGCGGTGTCCATGCTGGCAGACATGCAAATGTCCAGATAAGCCGTGGCGCCTGCCCTTGACCTTCTTCCCGCTTTTTCCTCAGAAAGGCGCCAATTTTTCCCGCCTTTTCGGGATGAAGGTGACGCAGCAGTAAATTCAGCAAGCTCAGCGGCCATCTTTAGGTACAAACGCTGTCTATTCACTGACAGCAAGCAGGAATGTTTAAAGTCCACAAAACCACACTCCAATGCGGCGATTTTCTTCCTCTGTGCAGCGCAACACTGCACAGCGCTTTTTAGAGGTTTTTGGTACACTTTGGGTACGATTTTCAGTCCACAAAGTCCACTTGAATAAATCAGGAAAATGTCACTTGGGTCACAGGGCAACGGTGTAAGGCACAAAGTTCACGCTTCTTGCACTATAAAGCGTGCGTATCCTGTTCGTGACGCCAAAAGAGAAGGTGCAGTGTACTCAAGTTGTGCGTAGTAGGTGTTTCTGGGTGTAGTAGTGCAATATACACTAACCTGGTACAGCTGACTCTCTGCAAGGGCAGGTATAGGTAGGGAATAGTTCGTGACGCCAGTGCCAAGTAAACGGTGGCACGCCGTTTGCGGATGCAGGAATAAATTGAGGAAACGTAGTCTTAAACAGAACTTCAACTTTAGTAGTTTGCAGGCAGAGACAATATTGGAAACGCAGTTCCTCAGCATACAGTCGATTTTGCAATTCGGTCGATGCAGGCAATTCAGTACAGCAGGGTAATTACAGAGTGTTGAACACAGGACTTGCAGCACAGGAGCTAGCACTCTAATTCTGTCTGATCCTGGAACATAGCATATCTTCACCAAGGCCCATTAACCTAAGTCTGGCTTTATATCCTTGGCTATAGCTTAGATAAGTACCTCCTCTGTCTTTCTTAGTACCTCTGGCTCCTCTGATCTTTGCCTCAGTCTCTCCTAGCTTCTGAATGGTTCCTCAGGCCCTTGGGCTAAGATGTTCCTGCTTCTGCATATGGGTATTCAGGAGGGAATCTTCTCCTGAACAGCAGGCTTCAGGCCTGGACTTGTCTCAGACATAGTCTAATCTCCAACTGTAGCTTACTGAAACTAGACTCCGTCTCCCCTCTACTTCCCTGACTGGCCTTATATAAACTAGGGCTCCCTAGCTCCCTCTATGGACTAGAAGTTGTAATTACACCCCTAGCAGGCCTGTGCATGCAAGTTTCAGTGACAGGAAAAATACACACATTACATGACATTTTATAAAACTGACATACAACAACTTCCCATAATTAGGAGGGACGACAGCACACCAAGTGACCTTTGGTAGTAACGGGTATTACAACTCCCGTATACTACAGGTGCAGATAGAGAGGATGAGGAGGGTGCAGAAGCGGAAGGCTAAGTGAGCCACTCAACCAAGTCTGGTGTGTCCTTTGACGTAATCGCACCCACCTTCTGCAACTTCCCACTTAGGCTCCAGCCTGGTGCACCTGCCCGACCCCTACCACCCCTGCGGAAAGGCCTGCCTCTTCCTCTGCCTGTCATTTTCAAAATTACAATGTGACAAAAGTCCCTATAGAAGAGCAGTATTTTTGGAAGACGGTATTTCACACCCCTGCCTCTATCAGTTTTTTTGGGGGGACAACTGGTAAATCACACCAGTAGAAATTATTTCTTCCAATAGTGTTTTTCACTCTGTGTAGATGCGGTAATGCAGCAAAACTGCAGACAAATGCTGCACTACCTAAATTCACTATATAGAACGTATATTATTGGTATATAAAATCCCTGCTTCAATCAGTTTTTTGGGGGAGGCAACTGGCAAATCACACCAGTAGAAATTATTTCTTCAAATAGCGTTTTTCACTCTGTATAGAGGCGGTGACGCAGCAAAACTGCAAACAAATGCTGCACTACCTAAATGCACTATGTAGAACGTAAATATTATTGGTATATAACACCCCTGCTTCAATCAGTTTCTTTGGGGGGCAACTGGTAATTCACATCATTAGAAATTATTTCTTTAAATAGTGTTTTTCACTCTGTGTAGATGCGGTAACGCAGCAAAACCGCAGACAAATGCTGCACTACCTAAATGCACTATGTAGAACGTATATTATTGGTAAATAACATCCCTGCCTCAATCAGGTTTTTTGGGGGGCAACTGGTAAACCACACCAGTAGAAATTATTTGTTCAAATAGCGTTTGGCACTCTGTGTGGCTGCAGAATCACAGCAGAACCGCACAATACAAATGCACTATAATATATTTTCTATGTTAGAAAGTATATTATAAATTTATTACACCCCTCAGTATGTCACACCTATCGATAGCACACTTATACCAGTCCTTAAAAGGACTTTTGTGGCCCTATTAGCTAGCGATTTGTGTCCCTAACAGTCTGTCCCTGCTCGACACAGCAACCTCTCCCTACACTGGCAAAAGACTAAATGTAAAATGGCGCCCAGATCAGGTTTATTTATAAGGTAGGAAATATGTTCATGTGCCGAAACGTCTCAATTGGCTTTCCTGTACCACCTGATGGATGTGTCATTGGTCAAAGTTCTTCACAATGTAAAAGAATATGGCGGGCGCGAATATCGCCACATGTTCGCATGTTCGGCGAATTGCGAACGCGCAAAGTTCGCCGCAAACCAACCGTCGGGTAAACCGCAAGGCCATCTCTACTACTTAGTACCGCCAGCTATTTGAGCAGGGAGCCGGTATCTGCGCATTGATTGACGGCTCTCTGCTAGATATTCCTGTGCTGTAGCGCTTCTTATCTCATTCGACATACTCAATGAATACCTACAGTATGTGCACACACTGTGTTAACACTGGGTTCAAACACTGCCCCCTCGACATGTTTCACCAATTACACTGGCGTCTTCAGGGGAATTGGGCAGAGTATGTTTGAAAGGGGCGGGGATGACTCTATGAACCCTCTGCTGGTGACATCATTGGTATCGCTAGTGAGTCGCTAGTCTCAGTATTACCATGTGGGCTTTAAAATTTAGCTAGACGGGCTCCAATTTGATCTAGCCCAGGCTATCCCCTCCTCTTTTTACCTGGCTGTGGGCTACGCATGCCTCCTATTGCTTCTATGCACTGCTGTCCATGAGCGTGGACTTAGTCTTCATATCGCCAGCATATGTCCTCTACACATGTCAGAGGACTTAGTCTCTCATCCCCATGGTTTGGCCGGACTGTGCATGACACAGCACTTAGTCTCTTATCTCTACAGTCCGTTTTCTCTCATAACATAATGTGGGACTTAGTCTCTTTTCCATCTCTCAACTGTGTTCTTTGTGCAGGCCCCAGTGCTTAATTTCCTACTAATCTCTTTTAAGGAGAAGGGACATTACTTGGATCTATTTTCCTCTCTATTTATTTTATTTAAGGTTCATTAATTATTGATTATGTAACCGCTTGCTCACACTAAAGCCGAAAGGCATGAGTGGGGCGGCTCTCTCAGGTCTCGATGACGCCTATTGGCATCATCTCCTGAGACCTGAGATTTCGCGTGAACGCGCTCGCGCATGCGCGCGCGTTCACAGCGACGCGCAGCTGAGAAGTTGATCTACAGCCTGCCAGCAGCAATCATTCACTGGTAGGCTGTAGATGCGATTTTTTTAAACCCAGAAAGGTATATTAGACGCTGTTTTGTTAACAGCGTCTGATATACCTGCTACCTGGTCCTCTGGTGGTCCCTTTTGCTTGAATCGACCACCAGAGGACACAGGCAGCTCTGTAAGTAGCACCAATCACCACACTACACTACACCCCCCCCCCCCGTCACTTATTAACCCTTTATTAACCCCTGATCACCCCATATAGACTCTCTGATCACCCCCCTGTCATTGATCACCCCCTGTAAGGCTCCATTCAGACGTCCGTATGTGTTTTGCGGATCCGCAGATCCACGGATCCGCAAAACACGGACACCGGCAATGTGCTTTCCGCATTTTGCGGATCCGCACATTGCCAGAACTATATAGAAAATGCCTTTTCTTGTCCGCAATTGCGGACAAGAATAGGACATGTTCTATATTTTTGCGGAACGGAAGTGCGGACCCGGAAGTGCAGATCTGCAATTCCGGATCTGAGCGGGACAAAGTCTGTCCCCATAGAAATGAATGGGTCCGCAATTCCGTTCCGCAAAATGCGGAACAGAATTGCGGATGTCTGAATGGGGCCTAAGGGTCCCTTATCACCGCCAGTTAGTTAGCTACTTGTTAGGTAGTTAGCACGTAGCCCACCGCACCGCAGTCACTGATTAGTCGCTGATTAACGTTATCACTGTCGCTAATCAGCACTAGTACTATATAGTATCTGCAAGTGATCAAGACTGATCGCAATCAGATCTATATCAGTACATTAGGATCACCTTAGGCTCTACAAAAAACGCAGTGTTCGCCCGATCAGGCCTGATCTTGTGCGCACACTTGCGTTCAGTCCGCCCCACCGCAGTGACAGAAATATTTTTTTTCTGATCACTGCAAAAACACAGTAAAATCGCTGCGGCGATATAAAGATCACTTTTGAGGGGCATGGCGAGTTCATAGAAGATTTTTTTTTTTGGGCACAAGTTAGCGGAAATTGATATATATATTTTTTTTCTTACAAAGTCTCATATTCCACTAACTTGTGACAAAAAATAAAATCTTACATACCTCACCATACCCCTCACGGAATCCAAATGCGTAAAAATGCCCTGTGAAATCCTAAAGGTACTCATTGGAATTTGGGCCCCTTTGCGCATCTTGGCTGCAAAAAAGTGGCACATATGTGGTATCGCCGTACTCAGAAGAAGTAGGGCAATGTGTTTTGGGGTGTAATTTTACATATACCCATGCTGGGTGAGAGAAATATCTCTGTAAATTGACAACTTTGTATAAAAGAAATTAAAAAGTTGTCATTTACAGAGATATTTCTCACACACAGGATGGGTATATGTAAAAATACACCCCAAAACACATTGCCCTACTTCTCCTGAGTACGGCGATACCACATGTGTGACACTTTTTTGCAGCCTAGGTGCGCAAAGGGGCCCAAATTCCAATGAGTACCTTTTAGGAGGGCATTTTTAGACATTTGGATTCCAGACTTCTTCTCACGCTTTAGGGCCCCTAAAATGCCAGGGCAGTATAAATACCCGACAAGTGACCCCATTTTGGAAAGAAGACACCCCAAGGTATTCCGTGAGGGATATGGTGAGTTCATGTAAGATTTTATTTTTTGTCACAAGTTAGTGGAATATGAGACTTTGTAAGAAAAAAAAAAAAAGAAATTTTACGCTAACTTGTGCCAAAAAAAAAACTTCTATGAACTCGCCATGCCCCTCACAGAATACCTTGGGGTGTCTTCTTTCCAAAATGGGGTCACTTGTGGGCTATTTATACTGCCCTGGCATTTTAGGGGCCCTAAAGCGTGAGAAGTAGTTTGGAATCCAAATGCGTAACAAATGCCCTGTGAAATCCTAAAGGTACTCATTTGAATTTGGGCCCCTTTGTGCACCTAGGCTGCAAAAAAGTGTCACACATGTGGTATCTCCGTACTCATAAGAAGTAGTGCAATGTGTTTTGGGGTGTATTTTTACATATACCCATACTGTGTGTGAGAAATATCTCTGTAAATGACAACTTTTTAATTTTATTTATACAAAGTTGTCAATTTACAGAGATATTTCTCTCACCCAGCATGGGTATATGTAAAATTACACCCCAAAACACATTGCCCTACTTCTTCTGAGTACGGCGATACCACATGTGTGACACTTTTTTGCAGCCTAGGTGCTTAAAGGGGCCGAAAGTCCAACGAGTACCTTTAGGCTTTACAGGGTTGCTCACAATTTAGCCCCGCCCAAAATGCCAGAACAGTAAACACACCCCACAAATGACCCCATTTCGTAAAGTAGACACCCCAAGGTATTCACTGAGGGGCATAGTGAGTCTGTGGGAGATTTTTATTTTTTTTTGCCAGAAGTTAGCAGAAATGGAAACTTTATTTATTTATTTTCTCCTCAGAAAGTGTCATTTTCCGCTAACTTGTGAAAAAAAATTAAATCATACATGAACTCACCATGCCCCTCCGCAAATACTTTTGGGTGTTTTCTTTCTAAAATGGGGTCATTTGGGGGGTATTTATACTATCCTGGCATTCTAGCACCTCAAGAAACATGACAGGTGCTCAGAAAGTCAGAGCTGCTTCAAAATGCGGAAATTCACATTTTTGTACCATAGTTTGTAAACGCTATAACTTTTGCGCAAACCAATAAATATACACTTATTGGATTTTTTTTTTATCAAAGACATGTAGCACAATAAATTCTGACACAAACTTGTATAGAAATGTAGTTATATTTGAACAATTTTACCAGAAAAATTTTAAAATACACTTTTTTGGAGAAAATTGCAGTCTATTTTGATTAATATGAGTGTGGATGTCCTAAGCTCCATATAGGAAGACCATACAACAACTGAGAAGAAGTATCTCAAAACATTAAAGCTGTATTAATACAGATCCTGATACAGCCCTTGCAAGACACATTCAGGATAAAGAAAGAGGCGACACAAAAAATCTGAAGTTTTGGGGCATAAAGAAAATGAAAATGGGTACTAGACAAGGAGACATTGTCAAGTCACAGGGTACCTCCTGCTATAAAACGTAGCCTTTAATATTGGTTATATATAAAATAACTCTCACAGACAAACAAAACATAGAAATGAAAATAAAGAAAAATAAAGGGACGACACATCAGGGGTATATATCATTTATGCTCTGTGGCAATGTTCCTACTCCTAAATTTGTGGTTTGAGGATATAGAGATATAGGCAAGGTCATCTCTTATGATTTTGGGCCTATCCCTAGAATTGGCCCTCTACTATATAATCCCTGCCTACAAACGGAATGGCCGCCCCGATAGGGGCGATCCCGTATTCTGGAACCTCCTGAAAGGCCCTAGACTGACCCTATTGCACTTATCTGGGCAGAGCCGTATTGGATGCCCTAATATAAAGGGGCCTAGTCTAAGTACAAAAAATAACAAAATTATCAAACAAAGAGCAATAGAGCACCACGGCCGTGGATACCCTAAATGGTGATAAACAATGCTCTTAATGTGTCGTCAACACGATATGATATGTATGGTTATCTATGTGTATACCAACACATATAGATATCTATGTATATATTTATATATTCAGATGCCAAACATCTTTATGGAAGACGCCTGGGACCGCTGCCCTAGAGTGGCATCATACACCTAGGCACCTTAAGCCCAACGCGTTTCACCCACATCGATAACCTGGGCTCTTCAGGGGACACTTAATTCAGTGTCGTACTAGGCATCAACACTTAAGTAAAGATGGCAAGATTGTCACAGGCCATCAATATTGATAACAATGCATCAGACATTCACGGTAGATAACCTTTTGAATAACTCATCCTGTCACACCTACGAATACGCAGAAACTGCTCAGATCAGACTGATTTTAGCAGACAAACCTCTATACTGTTTCATCGCTTTAAACAGAGAGGGTACTCTGATGATTGTCTATACGAGGCCTGGAATCATGATGGGTCTGTTGACAGATCTGTACTAATTCACTCTGAAGGCAAGAATAAAACATCACAAGATGTCATAAGGATCATCGGGACCTATGACACTTAATCTAGTCAGGTCCGTGAAATATTAGGACGCTATTGGTCACTACTAAAATCTGACCCGGACCTGACTGATCTCCTCCCCGTGCGTCCATCTATCACCTATAGACGTGGTCGGAGCATAGGAGATCAGTTAGTTCATAGCCATTTTGAGGCGTCCCCCGCGCCAAACACTTGGCTTGTGGATAGGAGAAGTAGCACCCATAAATGTGGTAGGTGTAAAGCCTGCTCATTTATTGAGGTAGGGAATTCTTTCTCGAATACTAAACAAGACTACATATACACAGCTTGGAGTTTTGAGAACTGTAACACTGTTGGTTTGGTCTATGTGGCACAATGTAAATGTGGCCTGAGATATGTTGGGAAAACCTGTAGGGCCTTTAAAAAGAGAATATTGGAACATATAGGTGATGTTCGCCATAGACGCGATAAACCATTGTCTAGACACGTTGTACTCCAACATGGAGCTGATCCTAATACATTACGCTTCTCCATGATAGAAACTATCAAACATTCTATCCGGGGAGGGGACATAGATATTATTCTGAAACAAAAAGAGTCCAAGTGGATTCATATGTTAAATACTATGTCACCAATAGGATTAAATGAGAACATTGATTTCTCTTGCTTTTTATAGCTGACCATGATTTATTTATAAAGGAACTAGTGTTTACTAGAGTATAATGTTAATCCAAAGAAGGGGTGGGTTTGTAGCCGTCTCCTACATTATACGCATTTCACTTTCCTGATATGTAACATTATTAACACAAATAATATTAATATTTCTGCCCACACCATTCAGGCACAGAATTAGAATGAATAGCCAGAATACTCCTGTCATACATTTATGATAAACTATTTAATCAACCACTGGAAGTCTGCATCTGGGTGTTCCAATGAGACAACGGATATATTTCATATTCTGGCATATATCTTGGCCCAGGATTGAGATAACTGTATACACAATCGGCGATTGTATGCCAGAAAGGATCGGCCAATGCAGTGTCCTCATATGGCCCAGGATCGAGATAAGTGTGTATATAATTGGCGATTGAATGCCAGTAAGGATTGGGATTTGTGTAATATTACTGAATGATCGGGTGAATAGCGGCCAACGAAGTGTCCTCATATGTTTACCTGTAATACGATCGAGGACATGACAGCGCGCCCTCACGTGATCAGGGCTATGGTGACGCGAACCACGTCACCATATAGTGCTTCATTCGATACTCTGTGGACCACGTCATCACAAAGAGCCTCGATCTTCCATGGAGGCGTGGTGATATCATTTGGATAGCGATGCTCCGTCACGTGACCAAGAAACGCGGTGACGCAGAGCCTATGACGCCTCATGTTCACACCCATCCTGAATGAGATGCATACTGGCAACGGTAAGAACGTTGACACTAGCCCCTCCCACTAACAAGGAGGGCGGGCTATTTAAATCACACTCCAGGCGATAGTCGATGACCTCACACAAGGAACCAGTAAGGCGTCGGCACATGTGAAGCGACGTGGACTTGGTCTCCATATGAATGAGGTTGGTTCTTTGTTTTAGGTCTGGGCTAACACTGTCCATATTCCCTGCTTTCCTACAGATTGCTCATGGGCCAAACTGGACCGCCGGCGGCAGGCCACAATTCCCAGTGACTGTATGGGACCATCTATTCCTAACCTGGGAACGCAAGTAACATTATCTAACTTGCATGAGATGGCACATACCATTGATTATATGTGACCATCCTTATGTGGCAACTTAGTGGGATATTATTAGTGTCATTTATCTGGACATGGTGTGGAATCTCTATAGTATCTTGACCCTGATGGGCCCCCACTCCGTGCATACCATGCCCACTGGCATAATTTATATGTGTGCAGGTGTGTCCTGTAATTCTCATGTGTGACAGGATGAGTTATTCAAAAGGTTATCTACCGTGAATGTCTGATGCATTGTCATCAATATTGATGGCCTGTGACAATTTTGCCATCTTTACTTAAGTGTTGATGCCTAGTACGACACTGAATTAAGTGTCCCCTGAAGAGGCCAGGTTATCGATGTGGGTGAAACGCGTTGGGCTTTATGGTGCCTAGGTGTATGCTGCCACTCTAGGGCAGCGGTCCCAGGCGTCTTCCATAAAGATGTTTGGCATCTGAATATATGATTATACACATAGACACTATACATAGCATATCGTGTTGACGACACATTAAGAGCATTGTTTATCACCATTTAGGGCAGGGATGCTCAAAATGCGGCCCTCCAGCTGTTGTAAAACTACAACTCAAATCATGCCCTCCTGTAGGCTGATAGCAGTAGACTGTCCAGGCATGCTGGGAGTTGTCGTTTTGCAACAGCTGGAGGGCCGAAGGTTGAGCATCCCTGATTTAGGGTATCCACGGCCGTGGTGCTCTATTGCTCTTTGTTTGATAATTTTGTTATTTTTTGTACCTAGACTAGGCCCCTTTATATTAGGGCATCCAATACGGGTCTGCCCAGATAAGTGCAATAGGGTCAGCCTAGGGCCTTTCAGGAGGTTCCAGAATACGGGATCGCCCCTTTCCGTTTGTAGGCAGGGATTATATAGTAGAGGGCCAATTCTGAGGATAGGCCCAAAATCATAAGAGATGACCTTGCCTATATCTCTATATCCTCAAACCACAAATTTAGGAGTAGGAACATTGCCACAGAGCATAAACGATATATACCCCTGATGTGTCGTCCCTTTATTTTTCTTTATTTTTATTTCTATGTTTTGTTCGTCTGTGGGAGTTTGTTATTTTATATATAACCAATATTAAAGGCTACGTTTTATAGCAGGAGGTACCCTGTGACTTAATAATTATACATACATACTACCTGTAATTATTACTCCCTCTGACGGGATATTGTCTTAGCTGTGATTTGTTTTTTGAAGGAGACATTGTCAGAAAGTTACAACAAGAAGAAACAGAATGGATATATTGCCAGAAAAGCCTATCTACTTTGGGACTTATTCACATATGTGTAATCATTCACTGATTCACATATGTGTCATTACTCTGAATCTAGTGGCTCAAAAAAGAGGTATACAGATGGAAATACTACTATAGATTAAAGAGAAATAACAATTATCCCCCCCCCCCCTAAAAATTTCCCATAGTAGTAGTGTCCTAGAAATGTCAGGATATTTCCTTATGATCTGTATAGAAAAGCGTAAATAATTAAGATCAAGAAGAAAAAAAAAAAAAAAAGAATAAAAAGAATAAAATAAGAGATAAAAGTAATAAGAAAGCTACAGTAATTCTCTGACAGGATCATTATTACAAACAATCATGATCAAGAGTAATAATAATAACACAATTACAAAAATTATATGAATCATGTAAAATAGAGATAAGAAAGATAGGCTGCAAGAATCATTGTGGACCAAATAATTAATTTGAGAAGATTATCAATGAAGGACAGTATGAACAATAAGATTAAAGTACATCTAATCAGGGCTGGGACAAGGTCCACCACCAACAGAGGCTTAGCTGCCCAAGTGCGCCCCCCCCCCCCCCCCCTGCCTGTGCCCAGGGCCGGTGCAAGGTTTTTTACCAACACAAGCGAACCTACATTTTGGCGCCCCCGACCCCCCCTCCCCCTTCAGCTCACCTGGGGGAAGGGGGGGTGGGTTGCGCCAAAATGTAGGTTCGTCCCATAAGACGCACCTATGTTTTAAAGGAGGATAATAGGAAACAATATTTTTCATTCCACCTTAGGTCAGACCAGCCATCAGACCCCAGCTCACAGGCACAGCCCCAATGCCTCAGATCAGACCCCCATGTCAGCCATCAGCCCTCCATGTCATATTTCTCCCCGTCCATGGCACAGACAGACTACAGACATTGTCTCCGGCCCATCATGTAACCCCATCCTCACCCATGTCACATTTCTCCCCCTCCATTTGATTGCTCTAACACCTAAAGAAATCAGGGGTAAAAGGTAAAACTACAATGTTTTATATTGCTTGCTCTTTTTGAGAGCATCAGGGTTTTTGCACATTTTACATACACAGCTCTGCTACATGCGCACACACACACAGCTCTGGGTGGCACATTATATATCACTGTGTTGCACATTTTACATACACAGCTCCGCTGTGCACATTATACATTCCTCTGTCTCATACAGCTCTGCTACATACACCACACACACTACTGTGCTGGATTCACACTATACACCTATCTTTGCTGCATTATACACATGAAGCACCCTCAGCTCTGCTACATGCACCCCACAGACAGCTGCTCTGGGTAGGCAGACACACACAGCTCTGCTACATACACCACACACACTACTGTTCTGGATTCACACTATACACCTATCTTTGCTGCATTATACACATGAAGCACCCTCAGCTCTGCTACATGCACCCCACACACAGCTGCTCTGGGTAGGCAGACACACACAGCTCTACTACAAGCTCGCTGTACATCTTGTTTGCAGATTTGACTAAATCTGCAATGTGTGAATGAGGCCATACACATCATCCCTGCATTAACCCCTAAGTACCCGGAATTGTAAGTGCTAGGGTGCTAACCTCATATGTTCAACAGTTCAAGCCAAAGTCAGGAGCAGATGAGGATCATAAAGGCGCTACCAGTCCACAGCCTGGCTCCTCCCACCAACATGACCGGTCACATGGTCATGACATCATCAAAGGTCCTGTAGCTTAGAAGGATCTCGCATCTACACTGAGCTGCAGGGCGCAGAGCCCCTATGTCTGGTATACTGGGAGGGGGGGCGCGGAGCTGAGGGATCCCCATATGTTTAGCTCTGCAGGGATAGACAGGGCACGCTGCCGGGGGCCGGGCCAGGGAGGGCGCCCGGCAGCAAGTAAGTGATTTAAAAAAAATAATAATAATAAAAATAAAAAAAAGGTTTGTTTTTCCGCCCACCCCAGGCTGCGCCCTGAGGCTGGAGCCTCCCCAGCCTCTGTGTCGGCCCGGCTCTGCATCTAATAATCAAGTTTGAAGGAAAATATGATCATCTTAATAACTTAAATAATTTATGAACATGATGCAACATATATAATGAATAGGTGTCACGGCTGTATGTTTGCAACAATAGTATACACAGTAAAAGAGCTACTGACCGGACCCAAACTAGGGAGGATAAAGGGTGACCCCTGTCAGACCCTCAAAGCTCTCCCTATGCTGCTAAAGCACATGCCCGGATCCAAATGGCGGAACGAGGCATGCCCACGTACCTAAGACTGATGACCACTGTAACCCCTACAATAGTGGAAGGGGCACGGCCACCGGTGCCCTACTCAGTATATGGAGGGAACCGTGGCCACCTCAGATCCAGTCAGAAAATAATCAGGTACACAACAATGTCTGTACACTTAGCTGAAGGTGTTGCAGCCGCAGAGAAGACGGATCCAAGGACAGCTGGCAATATCCGGAGTGCTTGCTGCAGCAGAACACAGGTCCAGTGAACTGATAGCTACAAGTGAAGATACTAAAGCAAGAGCTACAACTGAAATGAGAACTATAATCCACTCCCCTACAATAGGAGGAGGGGTGATATAAAGAGAGGGAAATCAAACGCATGAGGAACAGCTGGGAGGAAGGAAACCAAAAGTAAACAGAGCAGTGAGAACTCCTCCCAGCTCTAGTAGTGACATCATCACAGGGGTGGAGAAACAGAGCTGTGAGAACGTTCCAAAGCTCTGGTAGTGACAATAGGGTTGAGCGAACCCGAACTTTAAAGTTTGGGTTCGTACCGAACTTTAGGATTTTTGGACCCCGAACATTTCAGTAAAAGTTCGGGTTCGGTGTTCGGCGATTTCTTACAGCTTTTTGAAAGGCTGCAGAGCAGCCAATCAACAAGCGTTTAACTGTGTGACCTTAGAAGCCATCACAGCCATGCCTACTAATGGCATGGCTGTGATTTGCCAGTGTAGCATGTGACCCGGCCTCTATAAAGGTTGGAGTCACGTATCGCTGTTACTCTGCTGTGCTTAGTGTAGGGACAGGATGCTGCTGCTGTGAGGGAGAGAATAGGAAAGAATCTTTAATCAGAAGTGCTTGTTAACTCAGCGATCTACCTAGATTTAGTTTTGTGGGTGCAGTGCACAATCTTTTTACCCTGCCCTGAGCCCAGTGACAGAGAAAAAGAACTTTCATCCATCTGTTAGTTAGGTGGGCGGCGGCGGCCATTTTATGCAAGCTCAGTGTACCAGCACAGCATATGTGCTTTTGTGACATTCAAATCCAAGCTTGAAATACTGCAATAATAATCTGGGTTTACAAAAACACCCATTTTTGGCAATATCCTACATGTGGTACCTTTGCAGCATTTGTCAGTGTGCAATTTAAAGGGCTTCTGTCACCCCACTAAAGTCATTTTTTTTTTTTTTGGGCTAGTTAAATTACTTATCCTGCGATATATGAAAATATAATGGTGTTACTTACTTTGATTCAGCAGTTTCTTCTAAAAACGAACTTTTATAATATGTAAATTAGGTCTCTACCAGCAAGTAGGGCGCTACTTGCTGGTAGCAGCTGCAGAAAACCGCCCCCTCGTCGTGTTGATTGACAGGGCCAGCCGGGATCTCCTCCTCCGGCCAGCCCTGTCGGCATTTTAAAAATCGCGCGCCTGCGCAGAATGAACACAGGCGCGCGATTTTTAAAATGCCGACAGGGCTGGCCGGAGGAGGAGATCCCGGCTGGCCCTGTCAATCAACACGACGAGGGGGCGGTTTTCTGCAGCTGCTACCAGCAAGTAGCCGCCCTACTTGCTGGTAGAGACCTAATTTACATATTATAAAAGTTCGTTTTTAGAAGAAACTGCTGAATCAAAGTAAGTAACACCATTATATTTTCATATATCGCAGGATAAGTAATTTAACTAGCCCAAAAAAAAAATATGACTTTAGTGGGGTGTCAGAAGCCCTTTAAGCTAGAAATACAGCAATAATATTCTGGGTTTTAAAAAACACCCTTTTTGGGCAAAATACTAGATTTTACAGCCCTTGCTGCATCTGTCAGTGTGAAATTCAAGCGTTATATACTGCTGTCATATTCTGTTAGTAAAAAAAACACCCATTTTGGGCAAAGTACTCAATATTGCAGCCCTTGCTGCATCTGTGATTGTTAAAAACAAGCTTGAAATACTTCTATAATTTTCTGGGTTTTAAAAAACACCCATTTTTGGCAATACCCTCCATCTTGGGCCTCTGCCGTATTAGTCAGTGTGCAATTTAAGCTAGAAATACAGCTATAATTTTCTGGGTTTTAAAAAACACCCATTTTGGGCAAAATACTTAATTTGAGGCCTTGTCTGCATCAGTGAGTGTGACATACGCACTTTAGATACTGCTGTGCTATTCTTTTATTTAAAAAAACACACATTTTGTGCAAAATACTTAATTTGCGGCCTTGTCTGCATCTGTACATGTGAAATTCAAGCGTTATATACTGCTGTCATATTCTGGTATTAAAAAAAAATACCCTTTTTGGGCAAAGAACTTAATATTACAGCCTTTGCTGTATCTGTTATTGTTAAAACAAGCTTGAAATACTTCAATAATTTTCTGGGTTTTAAAAAACACCCATTTTTGGCAATACCCTCCATCTGGGGCCTTTGCCACATTAGTCAGTGTGCAATTTAAGCTAGAAATACAGCAATAATTTTCTGGGTTTTAAAAAACACCAATTTTGGGCAAAAATCTTAATTTGCTGCCTTGTCTGCATCTGTACGTGTGAGATACACGCTTTACATACTGCTGTGCTATTCTGATATAAAAAAAACACCCATTTTGGGCAAAAATCTTAATTTGCGACCTTGTCTGCATCTGTACGTGTGAGATACACGCTTTAGATACTGTTGTTCTATTCTGTAAATAAAAAAACACCTATTTAGGGCAAAAATCTTAATTTTGCAGCCTTTGCTGCATCTGTCATTGTGAGATACACCCTTTACATACTGCTGTGCTATTCTGGTATTAAAAAAACACCCATTTTGGGCAAAAATCTTAATTTGCGGCCTTGTCTGCATCTGTACGTGTGAGATACACGCTTTAGATACTGTTGTTCTATTCTGTAAATAAAAAAACACCTATTTAGGGCAAAAATCTTAATTTTGCAGCCTTTGCTGCATCTGTCATTGTGAGATACACCCTTTACTTACTGCTGTGCTATTCTGGTATTAAAAAAACACCAATTTTGGGCACAAATCTTAATTTGCGGCATTGTCTGCATATGTACGTGTAATATACCAGCTTTAGATACTGCTGTGCTATTCTGGTATTAAAAAAACACCCATTTTGGGCAAAAATCTTAATTTGCGGCATGGTCTGCATCTGTACATGTGAGATACACGCTTTAGATACAGTCAGGGGCGTAGCTATAGGGGGTGCAGAGATAGCAGTCGCTACTGGGCCCAGGAACCTGAGGGGGCCCAAAGACCCTTGTGCTTTTAAGAAGACATTGGTATAATAGAAGGTGGGCTGGCTCTGTTTTTGCACTGGGGCCCAGAATCTTCAAGTTACACCTCTGGCTGGAGGGAAGGCGTTTGGTCAAGAATTTGGCAAGGGGGGGGGGGGGGGGTTTCAGTTTTTGCCTCAGGCTGCAGGAGGGCTATGTGCTTGCCGGCCCCTGTCCACAAAGCACTGAGGAAACAGGGGCCCAAGCTGAACCCTTGCACCAGGGCCTATGAGCTTTTAGCTATGCCCCTGGATACAGTTGTTCTAGTCTGCTATTAAAAAAACACCTATTTAGGGCAAACAACTTAATTTTGCAGCCTTTGCTGCATCTGTCATTGTGAGATATACCCTTTACATACTGCTCTGCTATTCTGATAATAAAAAAAAACACCCATTTTGGGCAAAAATCTTAATTTGCGGCCTTGTCTGCATCTGTATGTGTGAGATACATGCTTTCGATACTGTTGTTCTATAATGCTATTAACAAAACACCCATTTAGGGCAAACAACTTAATTTTGCAGCCTTTGCTGCATCTGTCATTGTGAGATACACCCTTTACATACTGCTGTGCTATTCTGGTATTAAACAAACATCCATTTTTGGCAAGATCCTAAATTTGAGAAAAATGAGGATAGCGTCAAATAAGGGACGTTGCCCCGGTCGTGGTGCTGCTGGTGGAGCTCCTGTTGCAGGGAGAGGACGTGGTCGATCTATGCCAGTTACAAACACAAGTGAAACACCTTCCTCGGGTGCGAGTAGGCGACAGAACCTTCAGTGGTATTTGGTTGGGTCTAATGCGGCTCTATGAATGGCGAGGCCAGAACAAGTACAGGCGATAGTAGATTTGGTTGCTGACAGTGCCTCCAGTTCCTTTACATTGTCTCCCACCCAGTCTCCTGCTGAAAGATCAGAGTTGGCACCTGCAGCCGATGCCCATCAGTCTTTAACCTCACCCCCTTGCAAATCAGCCAAGCAGTCTGAGCCCCAAGTCATGCAGCAGTCTCTTCTGCTTTTTGATGACTCTGTTAGCAGGGTTTCCCAGGGCGATCCACCTAGCCTTGCCCCAGAAGTAGAATAGATTGAGTGCACCGATGCCCAACCACTTATGTTTCAATATGAGTACATGAAAGGACCATCGCAGCACGCCTCGGATGATGATGAAACACAGGTGCCAACTGCTGTGGCTATCAAAAGTGTGCAGACCGACAAGGAGGGCAGGGGTGAAGACTGAGTGGAAGATGATGTGGAGGACGATGAGGTCCTCGACCCCACATGGAATCAAGGTCATGTGAGTGACCTGTGTAGTTCGGAGGAAGAGGCGGTGGTCGCACAGAGCCACCAGCACAGCAGAAGAGGGAGCAGGGTGCAAAAACGGAGTGGCCGATCCCTAGACAGTAAGCCTGCTACTGCCCAACGCAGCAAGGGACCGAGCACACCAAAGCCAGCTCTAATGAGTTCCCTGGCGTGGCAGTTCTTCAGACAATGTGCTGATGACAAGACACGAGTGGTTTGCACGCTGTGCAATTAGAGCCTGAAGTGAGGCATAAACGTTCTCAACCTGAGCACAACCTGCATGACCAGGCATCTAAGTGCAAAGCACGAGTTGCAGTGGACTAGGCACCTCAAAAACAAAGAAAGGTCTCTGGCTTCTCCTGCTTCCTCTTCTGCAGTCTCGGCTTCTTCATCCACCTCTGGAGTGACAGTGGCACCTGCCACCCCGCAAACAGAGGATCTGCCAGCAACACCACCACCTGGGTCACCAAGCATCTCCACAATGTCCCACGGAAGCGTTCAGTTCTCCATCTCCCAAACACTGGAGTGGAAGAGGAAGTCCCCCCCCCTACCTACCCGTGATCCCTGCCCCTGAATGCCAGCATTTCAAAATTACTGGCCTTTGAAATGCTGTCATTCTGTCTGGTGGAGACGGATAGTTTTAAAAGCCTTATGGCTGTGGCTGTCCCACAGTACGTTGTGCCCAGCCGCCACTACTTTTCCAGGCATGCCATCCTTTCCCTGCACAACCAAGTGGGGGACAAAATCAGGTGTGCACTGAACAACGCCATCTGTGGCAAGGTCCACCTAACTACGGATACGTGGAACAGTAAGCACAGTCAGGGACGTTATATCTCCATAGCAGCACACTGGGTAAATGCAGTGGCGGCTGGGCCTGAGGCGGATAGCAGTTTGGCACATGTCCTTCCACCACCGAGGATTGCAGGGAGCTTTAGTTTGCCTCCTGTTGCTTCCTCCTCCTACTCCGCTTCCTCATCCTCTACCGGCTCCTCATCCGGTCAGAGTAACACCTTCACCACCAACTTCAGCACAGCCAGGGGAAAATGACAGCAGGCAGTTTTAAAACGTATCTGTTTGGGGGACAAACCCCTCACCACGCAGGAGCTGTGGACGGGCCTTGAACAACAGACCGATGAGTGGTTGGTGCCAGTGAGCCTCAAACCCGGCCTGGTGGTATGCGATAATGGGCAAAATCTCATAGGAGCTCTGGGACTAGCTGGTTTGATGCACATCCCTTGCCTGGTGCATATGCTGAATTTGGTATGTCAGAGCTGCTACAGAAAGTGCGGGCCGTGTGTGCGCGCTTTCGGGGTTCTCACCCTGCTGCTGCTCGCCTGTCAACACTGCAGCATAACTTCAGCCTTCCCGCTCACCGCCTCATATGCGATGTGCCCACAAGGTGGAACTCCACCTTGCACATGCTGGCCAGACTGTACGAGCAGCAGCAGGCGATAGTGGAGTTTCAGCTGCAGCACGCGCAGGTGAGTCACTCTGTGGAACAGCACCACTTCACCACCAATGACTGGGCCTCCATGCGAGACCTGTGTTCATTATTGCACTGTTTCGAGTACTTCACCTACATGGCCAGTGCCATTAACGCCGTTCTCAGCGTAACTATCCCACTTCTGTGCCTCCTTGAAAAAACACTGCTAGCGTTGATGGAAGAGGATGTGGCACAGGAGGAGGAGGAGGAAGAGGGATCATTTTATAGGGTTTCTGGCCAGTCATTCACAAGAGGCTCCAAGGGTGGGTTCCTGCACCCACAAACGCCAGGTACACAATTGTCCAGCCAGGGCACAGTTCTGGAGGATGACGAGGTGGAGGATGAGGAGATGGAGGAGGAGGAATCGTGTTCACAGGAGGGTGGCACCCAAACCAGCTCATGGCCATCACTTGTGCGTGGCTGGGGGGATACAGAGGACACAGATGATACACCTCCCACAGAGGACAGCTTTTCGTTGCCTCTGGGCACACATGAGTGATTACATGCTGCAGTGTCTCCGCAATGACTGCCGAGTTGCCCACATTCCAACTTGTGCTGATTACTGGCTGGCCGAGCTGCTGGATCCCCGTTACAAGGACAACGTACTGTCCTTAATTCCGTCACTGGAGCGTGATCGTAAGGTGCGCGAGTACAAGCGTACGCTGGTAGACGCACTGCTAGTGGCATTCCCACCTGAGAGCGGGGCACAGTGGAAGCACAAGGCGAAGGCAGAGGAGGAGGAAGAGGTTGCCAACGCAGCTAGGGTACCACCAGCACCTCAGAAGTCAGGGTTAGCATGGCTGAAATGTGGAAAACCTTTGTCAGCACACCACAACAACCAGCACCACCAGCTGATATGGAAGCAGCATTTCAGCAACATGGTGGAGCAGCATGTGTGCACACGCCTACACGTGCTAAATTACAGGTCTGCCCCCTTCAACTTCTGGGTCTCCAAATTGGGCACATGGCCTGAGCTTGCCCTTTACGCCTTTGAGGTGCTGGCCTGCCCTGCAGCCAGTGTATTGTCTAAACGTGTGTTTAGCACGGCAGGGGGCATTATCACAGACAAGCGCAGCTGCCTGTCCACAGCCAATGTGGACAAGCTCACGTTCATTAAAATGAACCAGTCATGGATCCCACAGGACTTGTCCGTACCTTGTGCAGAATATACACTTATACCGGCCTTAACCAGCCATTGTTATACTACAGCGCAATTTCTTATTGTTGTATTTTGGATATTTTACACTCTTTTGGAGTGAACCCGAATTAAAAATAATAATAATTAAAAAAGAAAAATTAAAACAAAAAAACAGTGTTGGCTACCTCGTCCTCCTCCACCGCCGCTTCCACCTACACCGCTACGTCCACCGCCTCCTCAAACTCCTACTCCATATGGACCTCCACCTCATAAATCAAGTTTATTTTTTTAAATTTGTACGTATTTTATTTTATGTCATTTCACTAATTTGTCTGTTACATTTTCGGATGAAATTCACCACTTTTTGGATGTGATATACCCCGGCTCTACCTAGTAGACAAGTGACATTTCACTAATTTTTCTGTTACATTTTCAGATGAAATTCACCACTTTTTGGGTGTGATATACCTCGTCTGTACCTAGTAGACAGGTAAAAAAACATTTCACTAATTTATTTGTTACATTTTCTAGTGAAATTCACAAATTTTTGGCTGTGATATACCCCTGATCTACCTAGTAGACAGGTAACATTTCACTAATTTGTCTGTTACATATTCAGGTGAAATTCACCACTTTTTGGGTGTGATATACCCCGTCTGTACCTAGTAGACAGGTAAAAACATTTCACTAATTTGTCTGTTAAATTTTCTGGTGAAATTCAACAATTTTTGGGTGTGATATACCCTGCTCTACCTAGCAGACAGGTAACATTTCACTAATTTGTCTGTTACATATTCGGGTGTAATTCACCAATATTTGGGTTTGATATACCACTGCTATACCTAGTAGACAGGTAAAAAAAATTTATTAATTTGTCTGTTACATTTTCGGGTGAAATTCACCAATTTTTTGCTGTGATATACCACTGCTATACCTAGTAGACTGGTAAAAAAAAATCATGAATTTGTCTATAACATAGTTGGGTGACATTCACCAATTTTTGGGTGTGATATACCACTGCTCTACCTAGTAGACAGGTAACATTTCACAAATTTGTCTGTTACATATTCGGGTGAAATTCATCAATTTTTGGCTGTGATATACCACTGCTATACCTAGTAGACAGGTAAAAAAATGTCATTAATTTCTCTGTTACATATTCGGGTGAAATTCACCAATTTTTGGGTGTGATATACCCCGGCTGTACCTAGTAGACAGGTAAAAACATTTCACTAATTTGTCTGTTACATTTTTGGGTAAAATTCACAAATTTTTGGCTGTGACATACCACTGCTATACCTAGTAGACAGGTAAAAAAAAATTTGGGTGTGATATACCCTGCTCTACCTAGCAGGCAGGTAACATTTCACTTATTTGTCTGTTAGATTTTCGGGTGAAATTCACAAATTTTTGGGTTTGATATACCACTGCTATACCTAGTAGACAGGTAAAAAAAAAACATTAATTTGTCTGTTACATATTCGGGTGAAATTCACAAATTTTTGTGTGTGATATACCCCTGCTCTACCTAGTAGACAGGTAACATTTGACTAATTTGTCTGTTACATATTCGGGTGTAATTCACCAATTTTTGGCTGTGATATACCACTGCTATACCTAGTAGACAGGTAAATAAATTTCACTAATTTTTCTGTTACATTCTTGGGCGACATTTTACAATTTTTGCCGTGAATGAACCCCTGCTCTGCATAGGTGACAGGGACCGAAATGTAAAAAAAATCATCTGTTTTATTGGTGGGTGACATTAACCCATTTCTAGCAATGAAAAACCCATGCTCTGCATATGTGACAGGGAATTTAATTTGGAAAATTCGTCCTTTCATTTAATCCTTCTGCTTTAATAACTTGTCCCACATTTCATCTCGATCACATTGCAGCCATTGATCTCCCTTGGATGTGGTCTCTCTTTCTCACGCTCCCTCTCTGGCGTAGAACCCTGATTCGCCGCTAACCGTGATCAACATGGTAGGCGCAGAAAAGAACATCGAAAGTTGATAGAGCAGATATCCGATTGGATCGTGAACATCACGGGGACGTGCGACATGATGGGTGGGGCAGTATGTTTGTACACGCCTACACGAACTGACTGATGGGTCTGCCCCCTGCAACTTCTGGGTCTCCAAATTGGGCACATGGCCTGAGCTTGCCCTTTACCCCTTGGAGGTACTGGCCTGCCCTGCAGCCAGTGTATTGTCTGAACGTTTGTTTAGCACGACTGGAGGGGGTTATCACAGGTTATATTTCCCAATGTTTTGGGGTGTACCCTAATTTTAAAAAATACAAATAAATTTAAAACCAAAAAGCAGTGTAGGCTACCTCCTTCACCGCTGCTTCTACCTACGCTGCCACATCCAAAGCCTCCTCAACTTCCTACTCCATATGGACCTTGTCATCCTTAATTTAAATTTTTATGTATTTTATGTTATTTAAAGTCATTTCCCTATCCACATTTGTTTGCAGAGCACTTGCCATGCTCTTAACCACATTTTGATGCCATTTTCAGCCCTCTAGCCCTTTCCATTACGTTTTTACAGCCATTTTAGTGCTCAAAAGTTCAGGTCCCGATTGACTTCAATGGGGTTCGGGTTCGAGGTCAAGTTCGGGTCCCAAACTTGAACTTTTTTGTGAAGTTCGGCCGAACCCGTTGAACCCGAACATCCAGGTGTCCGCTCAACTCTAATAATGAATACTATCAAGAAGAAATGCTGCCAAATGCCATTAAGCATGATGAAATTATGTTATATAATAAACTAAGAAACCATGATCCTGTATAATAATTATTTATGCATTTATTCAGTGATTTAATTTGTCATTATTAAATAAGGAGATATCTAGTAATTAAAATAATTAATGAACCTTAAATAAAATAAATAGAGAGGAGAAATAGATCCAAGTAATCTCTCTTCTCCTTCAAAAAGATTAGTAGAAAATGAAGCACTAGCGCATGCGCAAAGAACACAGTTGAGAGATGGAAAATAGACTAAGTCCCACATTATGTGATGAGAAAAAAAACGGACTGTAGAGAAAAGAGACTAAGTGCTGTGCCATGCGCAGTCCGCATGGGGATGAGAGACTAAGTCCTCTGACATGCGCAGAGGACATATGCTGGCGATATGAAGACTAAATCCGCGGTCATGAGCAGCAGCACATAGAAGCAATAGGAGGCATGCATAGCATCACAGCCAGGTAAAAAGAGGATGGGATAGGCTGGGCTAGGTCAAATTGGAGCCCGTCTAGCTGAAGTTTAAAGCCTACATGGGAATACTGAGACTAGCGACTCACTAGCGATACCAATGATGTCACCAGCAGAGGGTTCATAGAGTCATCCCCGCCTGTTTCAAACATGCTCTGCCCGATTCCCCTGAAGACGCCAGTGTAACTGGTGAAACATGTCGGGGGGCAGTGTTTGGGAGTTTTAACACAGTGTGTGCACATAGGTATTCATAGAGTATGTAGAATGAGATAAGAAGGGCTACAGCGCAGGAATAGCTAGCAGTGAGCCGTCAATCAGCGCGCAGATACCGGCTCCCTGCTCAAATAGCTGGCAGTACTGAGTAATGGAAAAGCAACTTGCATAACGTCCCTTGCAGACGAGCCTGAGCGGATTAGGTCCGGATGCGTTGCGGATGCTTGCAGTGAAAAATGTGCAATTTTGCAAGGAAGGTCATTCCGTTTTGTATGCAATTGCGTTCAGTTTTTATCGCACGGCTGCGATGCGATTTAATGCGTTTTGCACGCGCGTGATAAAAAACTGAAGGTATGCATACAACATCTCTTAGCAATCATCAGTGAAAAACGCATCGCATCCGCACTTGCTTTTCCCTCATCCCATTCACATCTATGGGGCCAAAACGCAGAATATTGAACATGCTGCGATTTTCACGCAACGCACAAGTGATGCGTGAAAACCAACGCTCATGTACACAGCCCCATTGAAATGACTGGGTCCCGATTCCGTGCAGGCTCAATGCGTTCGCATCACGCATTGCACCCGTGTGGAATACTCGCTCGTGTGAATGGGGCCTAAGAGATAAAAAAAAATATAAAAACCATGTGACACAGCTGATAGTTTTAAATATTTTCCAATTTTCTTTTGGATACTTTTAATAATGACTTGGTCAAGAGTGACTCTGTTTCTGAAAAAGGGACCCTTTCTTAAATCCTGATCAGCCCCTTTAAAATGTTTAAACCAAATTTGGGTTATTGAGGAAAATCAAAAGGCTGTGTTTGAAAGAATATTGTACCAGAACAGAAAAGAAAATAGGAAGAAAGGTAAATGAACAAAAACTATTAACATATTTCTTTACTTTGACAATTGTGACTCTCCAGAAAGTTATCCCCCAAGTTCCACAAAAAAGAACTGAGAGCTAGAACATTTGTGCAATCATTATAGAAGCTATAAACGGTATGTTATGTTATACAGACATTGCAATACACAGAGATAGTGTGAGATGAAGTTGTTTTCTATAATCATACAACAGCTGACAGAACAATGAAGATATTTTCATGTTCTGAATGTGTATTGAATTTCAAAAGAATGATTTGGCAGCTGTCATTACCTGTTTTGCTGCCGAAGCTCATAAGCCTGTATGTGTCATTTATTCTGTGGATGGGAAATGAAACCATTTGCTTGGTAATATGCATCAAGTAAACAAATAGATATGAAAATGAAGCACATGATGACTGCGCAATTAAGTTCCTAACAAAAACAATTTAATTTTTGTGCGCAAACATGTAAACAGAAATTCATGTAGCTGAAAAATATTAATTGGAGAAACCAATTTTCTCTTGGTGCAGTTATCATCAAGAAAAATTATGAAGAGATTGTTATTTTCATTAGTGGGTGACTAAGTCTGGTTAATATAGATATAGCATGCTTTACAAGCATAGAATCCTTTATACATTTTTATTATGTTAATACCAGGCACCAAAGAGAAAATGTATTATGCCCTGCACTCCAAAATTCTGGCTTCCAAATGATGCAAAATGGTGCTCTGGGACTTTCTGGAGTTACTATTTACAGCTAACTTCTTCCATAATCCAACCTTTCACCAAGACTTTAATCAAGCAACACCAGTTCTCTAGAATGCATTACTCCAGGCAACCAGGTTAATTCCCAACTCCTACCATTTTAGGCATACTCTGAAAGTACATCCCCTAATTTAACTCTTCTCCATTCAGAAGCACTACAGATATCTACCTATTTAGTGAATTGTGCCATTGTACAAAACAAGCTCTTTTTACCTTTTGTGCCACCCTTACTTCCTCATATATTAAAAGCTCTTGTGAGCAGGGCCTTTACTCCTCTTGGTTTAATTGTTCACTTGTTTGTTGCTATGTAATGTCTGATTTGGTTTGTGCATGTCCCTATGTTTGTACAGTGCTCCTGTCACGGATCAGCGGGTGTGAACCCACTGTGCCAATGACTGGCCATACTCTGGAGGGGCGTGTCTAAGCAACTACCTGGTTTTCACTGGAGCCTCTGATGGTGAGGATAGGGTATTTGCCAGGGGCTACTCCAGAGCAATCCCCGAGTCAGTGGCAGCTGGTCCGGGTGGACCAGGAGGTACCTGAGTAGCTACCTGAAGTATAAGCAAAGTCAGGTGAGCAAGAGCCAGCAGCATGGAAGGAGATGACGCAGAGCACAGTGAGTTGGAAAGGAAACTAAGATTATTCATCAGCCTGTTGGGGCCAAATCCTGCACCGGAGGCAGTGATTCAAATCATAAATGATACCAACAGGGTTCACTTGGCGCAGGGATCCAGAACAGGATCTTTACAAGGAGACGTTTTACATTCCCATGGAGGTACAGAGAGGCGCTCACGGAAGGTAAATTATGCAGCCTTCAAATCCTTTGGGGATACAGATGTGGATATTGATGGATTTTGAGAGACAATGTGGGTTGGAAAATATGGAAGAAGAACGTTGGGTGGCGGTACTTAGTAGCAAACTCTCAGGAAGAGCCGCATAAGCCTACAGAGCCGTACCTACAGTGGACAGTCAGAATTATAGTAAGGTAAAGGAGATACTGTTGGCCCGGTTTGCAGTAACACCGGAAGCATACCGAAAAAAAATTTCGGGAATTAAAGAAAACTGGAAAAGACTCCTTTACCGAATGGGCTTTCAGACTACACAGGGCGGCACAAAATTGGATGCAGGGATGTCAAGCTACAACTCTAGAGGATGCAGTACAACTAATGACGCTTGACCAATTTTACAACAAGGAGGTTAGACACTGGATAAGGGACAAGAAACCCAAAACTATAGAAGAGGCAGCTAAACTGGCGGATGAGTACCAAGACACCAGAAGGTCGGAGCAGAGTGAGGTGAGAGTAAATCCCAAACCATTTGTTCCAGCACCCTCTTACACTCCTGCCCCCAGAACGGCTCCGTATCAAAACCCACCAGCTCCCTGATATGCACCCAGGCTGTGTCATGGATGTAACCAGCCTGGACACATAAAGCAGCATTGCCCCAACCGCAGCCGAGGGGGATCCTCAACACCACCACCTTACCGTGGCAGTGCACACTGCTACCAACAAGACACTACGCCCGAGCATCATGAAAAACAGTGGACCACGTTGTACGAGGCGAATACAGCACAAACCATGGATGACAATTACATTGACAAATACATAGACTATTTCACCCCTGTATCTTGTCCTCCTTGATCAGGACATATGTAGCCCCCTCCCCTCTTAGTCACACCTGATTGAACACTGAGTGGTATAAATCTAAGATCCTAGGTCTCTTCAGACCTTGGTCTTTCCACATGCAACATCTCTCAAGTGCAACTCTTAAGTGCACAGACTGAATTATACCAGAATTGGACCAGAAGGGGACCACAGGTAATTACAGACATAGTTAATGCAAACAATGTTTACATTTTTCCTCTTACTCCTCCTACTTTTCCACAACCTCCTCAAATACCCCCACATCCATTCACCCAGCAAGGAACTATTCATCTCTTCCTCCATCTTACCTTCTCATCTGACCTTTTGCACAAACCTGTTTGCCAACATAAAACACTTCCTTCCCAAACACATACAGATACCTCCTGCCCTCTCTTATTCTCATCTATTAACACTTTCTCTGCTTCTCCTTACTGCTGGTGATATCTCTCCAAATCCAGGACCCCCTCAGCAAATCCCCACTATCACCTCCATGTCCCACTACAAATCTCCTTCTACAAATTTCTGCAACCCCTTAAACCTAATTACCATTCCTCTGACCCCTGCTCCTTTGGTTCCTCTTGCAGGAGCATTATGGAATGCGCGCTCCGTCTGTAACAAACTGTCATACATTCATGAACTGTTCATCTCTCAAAACCTTTCCTTTCTGGGTCTAACAGAAACATGGCTGACACCCTCAGACACCTCCTCCCCTGCTGCACTCTCTTATAGTGGATTTCAATTCACTCACACCCCCCGCCCCGGCTGCAAACATGGTGGAGGAGTTGGTCTTCTCCTATCAGACACCTGCTCCTACAGCCCAACTCCACTGCCACCTTCCATTACGCTCACCTCATTTGAAGTACACTCTGTTCGCATCTACTCTCCCTCCAACCTTCAAGTAGCAGTCATTTACCTCCCTCCAGGCCCAGCCACCATCTTTCTTGACCACTTTAACACCTGGCTACTTACTACACTTTCTTTCTGCGACATCCCCACTATCATCATGGGTGACTTCAACATCCCTATTGACACATGCCACTCGGCCGCCTCTAAACTCCTGTCACTCTCTTCCTCCTTCGGCCTATCACAGTGGTCTTCAGCTCCCACCCACAGAGATGGTCACACTCTGGATCTGATCTTTACCCGCCTCTGCTCCCTATCTAACCTTTCTAATTCGCCTCTCCCCCTATCCGACCACAACCTACTCACCTTCTCTTCACTGGTCTCTTCTGCAGCTTCCCCGGTCCACACACTAGCACACCCCCGCAGGAACCTCAAACATCTCGACTTTCGCTTGCTTTCTGACTCTCTTCTCCCACTCTCTACCATCTGTTGCCTCCAAGACCCAGATGCTGCTACCACCCTATATAACACCACAATAAGTACAGCTCTCGACACTGTTGCCCCCCTCACACACAACAAAATCCGGAAAATCAACAGACAACCCTGGCACACCAACCTGACCAAAAAACTCAGACAAGCTTCCAGGGCTGCTGAGCGGCGATGGAAGAAATCCGTTTCTAAAGATCATTTCACTGCATACAAGCAATCCCTTCTTATATTCAAATCTTCACTCACTGATGCAAAACAGGCCTACTTCTCATCTCTCATATCTTCCCTGTCACACAGCCCTAAACAACTTTTTAGCACTTTTAACTCCCTTCTCCGTCCCCCAGCACCCCCCACCCTCTCCACTCTTCTCAGCTGAGGACTTTGCCAAATATTTCAAACAAAAGATAGTCCACATCAGAGAAAGCTTTACTGCACAGTCCCCACAGACCCTCTACACAACTGCTCAGTCCTCTTCTCCCAAAACCCGCTTCTCCACCATTACAGAATAAAAACTCTCCACTCTACTCTCCAAATCTCATCTGACCACCTGTGCACTTGACCCAATCCCATCCCACCTCATCCATAACCTCACCACAGTGTTTATCCCAGCCCTAACTCATCTCTTCAACCTATCACTAAACTCTGGTGTCTTCCCCTCTGCTTTTAAACATGCTACCATTACACCCATCCTCAAAAAGCCTTCACTTGACCCATCTTCCTTGTCCAGTTATCGCCCCATATCACTTCTTCTGTATGCCTCAAAGCTACTTGAACAACATGTCCATTCAGAACTGTCCTCCCACCTCTCCTCCTGCTCCCTCTTTGACCGCCTACAATCTGGCTTCCGACCCCACCACTCGACCGAGTCTGCCCTTACCAAAGTCACCAATGACCTACTGACAGCCAAAACCAAGAAACAATACTCTGTCCTCCTTCTCCTTGACCTGTCCTCTGCCTTCGACACTGTTGACCACTCCCTTCTGTTGCAAACTCTCTCATCTCTTGGCATCACTGACCTGGCCCTCTCCTGGATCACATCATACCTCACAGACCGGATGTTTAGCGTCTCCCACTCCCGCACCACCTCCTCGTCTCATTCCATCTCTGTTGGTGTCCCGCAAGGCTCTGTCCTAGGACCCCTGCTCTTCTCTATCTACACTTTTGGCCTGGGACAGCTCATAGAGTCCCATGGCTTTCAATCTGCGAAAATGCTTATAGATGCCCTCATTATCTCCCGCCTAGACTACTGCAACATTCTCCTCTGTGGCCTTCCATCTAGCACTCTCGCACCCCTCCAATCTATCCTCAACTCTGCTGCCCGACTAATCCACCTCTCACCCTATTACTCCTCTGCCTCTCCCCTCTGCCAATCCCTTCACTGGCTCCCCATTGCCCAACGAATTCACTTCAAAGTACTAACAAATACATACAAGGCCATCCATAACCTGTCCCCTCCCTACATCTCTGAGCTACTTTCCCGATACACCCCCACACGCACTCTCCGATCCTCACAAGACCTCCTTCTCTCCTCTCCTCTTATTGCCTCTTCCCACAATCGACTCCAAGATTTCTCCCGTGCATCCCCCATACTCTGGAACTCGCTACCCCAACATATCAGACTCTCACCTACAGTGGAATCCTTCAAAATAAACCTGAAAACCCACCTTATCAGACAAGCCTACAACCCGTGACCCTGCTGCCTCTATACCACCATGACCAACTTAATCCGCACCTACTGTGTCCTTCTCCCATACCATGTAGATTGTAAGCCCTCACGGGCAGGGCCCTCTCTCTTTCTGTACCAGTCTGTAACTCGTCTTGTTCCTGCTTAGTGCACTTGTCTGTATTATGTATGTGCACCGCTTATCATATGTACAGCGCTATGGAATGAATGGCGCTTTAATAATAAATAATAATGACAACCGCAACCATCACCAACAGTGGGTCATCGTTGACGGAATGGAAGCCGAAGCCCTGAGAGACACGGGGGCCATCATCACGCTGATCCAACCTCACAAGATCAGGGCGCAAGCCCGCACTAACCATACCGTGGCAATTCGAGTTGCCGGGGGAGCCATCCATAAACTCCCCACCGCTAAAGTCCTGCTCAACTGGGGTACGGGGAGCAAACATTTGGAGGTGGGAATCATGCAAACTTTGCCAGCTGAAGTACTTTTGGGCAACGATGTGGGGTGTCTCACGTCCCACTTAAACAACCAGTCAGCTGCGGAGAGTTACCCGGTTACCACCCGAGCACAAGAGAATCTGCACACCCGGAGGAACCTCAGGTAGGACCCCTTATCCCTTCCCCACGACCCATTCCATTCTGGGACACCCCGGCAGGGTTTGAGCGATCTCAGAGGGAAGATCCCACGTTAGCAGGTTATAGGAGGGGGGCAGAACAGGTCTCAGAGGAGGGGGGCGCAGAGCAATTTACTTGGGAAAAGGGGCTGTTATACAGGGTAACCCAGGGGGCCAGGAGTGGAGAAACCCAGGTAGTCAAAAAACAACTAGTGGTACCCAGGAAATTCAGGGCAGAGTTACTCAAGCTAAGCCATGATATCCCGTTAGCCGGTCATTTAGGGGTTACTAAAACCAAAGACCGACTAACTCAGACTTTCTTTTGGCCAAGAATATCTCAGGACGTAAAGGGTATTGTAGAACGTGTGAGGTATGTCAGAGGACAGGAAGGAGAGGAGATCGCCAGAGGGCACAGCTTCACCCGCTCCCCATTATTGAGGAACCTTTTAGTAGGGTAGCAGTAGATTTGGTAGGACCCCTCAGTAAATCTAGTGCTTCTGGAAAGCACTACATCCTCATCCTAGTAGATTTTGCTACTAGGTACCCGGTGGCTGTGGCGCTGTCCAATGTCGAGGCAGAAACCGTGGCAGATGCCCTAGTCAAGATCTTTACTAGAGTAGGATTTCCTAAGGAAATCTTGTCCAACAGGGGGACTCAGTTCACCGCCACGTTAACCCAACAGTTATGGGAACGTTGCGGCGTAAAGCCCTATTTAGCGCGCCTTACCACCCCAGACGAATGGACTCTGTAAACGGTTCAATGGCACCCTTAAACAGATGCTCAGAGCGGTGTCCAATCCGCACTGGGAAAGGTTTTTACCCCATCTCCTGTTTGCCTACCGAGAAGTCTCTCAGGCGTCCACTGGGTTCTCCCCGTTCGAACTTCTTTACGGAAGAAAAGTCAGGGGACCCCTGGACCTTATAAAGGAACATTGGGAGGGCACAGGAGAGGAAGGAACCCCGGTCGTACAGTATGTTCTGGAGTTTAGGAACCGCTTGCAGACCCTCACAGAATCTGTGAGGGAGCACCTGCAGGTGGCTCAGAAACGACAGAAGAGATGGTATGATAGGGGTACCAGAGATAGAATCTTTGACAAAGGCCAGAAGGTACTAGTGCTGAAACCTTTTAAGAAAGATAAGCTTCAGGCCGCTTGGCAGGGCCCCTTCAAGGTGGTAGAAAAGTTAAGTGACACCACCTACATAGTCAGTAAATGTTCAGATGAAAGGATAAGGAGAGCCTTTCATGTGAACATGCTAAAACCGTATTTTGAACGTTAGGGAGATATAGCGGCAGTTTGCACACCGGCCCGTGAGGATAGTGAGGGCTTATCCTTACCGGACTTGCTCGCAGCCGGTCCCAGTACAATAGACCAAGTCCAGTTAGGCGAGACCCTAACCCCAAGAGAGAAAGAGGAGATTTCTCAGTTGCTTCTGGGATACAGAAATATGTTTTCTACCCTACCGGGATACACCTCTGCTGCGGTTCACCGTGTGGAAACCCAGGGAGACACCCCTCTCAGACAACAACCATACCGTATCCCTGTAGCCATAGAGAGAGAGCATGTGGGCTGAGTTACAGGATATGCTTAAGTTAGGTCTAATTGAACCATCCCAGAGTCCTTGGGCTTCTCCGGTAGTTTTAGTACCGAAGCGAGACGGTACGACTCGCTTCTGTATTGATTATCGGAAGCTTAATGGCCGGACCGTCACTGACGCTTACCCTATGCCTAGGATAGATGAGCTATTAGATAGGATGGCTGGGGGACATTATCTCACTACTTTAGACCTGTGCAAAGGATATTGGCAAATCCCTCTGGAACCTACAGCCATTCCCAAGTCGGCCTTCCTCACTCCATTTGGGCTATACCAATTTAAGGTTATGCCCTTTGGAATAAAGAACGCCCCGGCCACTTTTCAGAGAATGTCTGACAGACTTCTAGAGGGATTCCAGGACTTCGCATGTGCCTACTTGGATGATATTGCCATCTATAGTCGCACATGGGAAGCCCATCTGGAGCACGTAGCCCAGGTCTTGGAGAGAATTCAGACAGCCGGACTCACATTGAAGCCGGACAAATGCCATGTAGGTATGGTGGAAGTCCAGTACCTAGGGCACAGAGTGGGTTCAGGAAGACAGAGGCCGGACCCCGCTAAGGTAGAGGCTATTTCCAGCTGGCCCCAGCCCCGTACCAAGACTCAGGTGCTAGCTTTTCTGGGAACAGCGGGGTACTATAGGAAGTTTGTCCCAGATTATAGTGCCCTGGCCAAACCCCTTACGGACTTAACTAAGAAGTCCCTACCCAAACAAGTAGTTTGGTCCCCGGAGTGCGCAGAAGCGTTCCAGAAATTGAAGTTGGCTCTCAGCCAGGCACCTGTGTTGGCAGCTCCAGACTATAACAAAACTTTCCTTGTCCACACAGATGCCTCCATGTACGGGCTGGGAGCAGTATTAAGCCAGGTGGGGGAAGATGGGGGGGAGCACCCAGTGGCGTATCTCAGCAGGAAACTTTTACCCCGGGAGGTCAGCTACTCCACTGTGGAAAAAGAATGCTTAGCGCTGGTGTGGGCCTTAAAGAAGCTCCAACCCTATTTGTATGGTCGCCCCTTTACGTTAATGACGGACCACAATCCGCTTGTATGGTTAAATCGTGTCTCAGGGGACAGTCCAAGACTATTACGCTGGAGCCTGGCCTTACAACCGTACAATTTTACTATGCAGTACAGGCCAGGCAAACAACATGGGAATGCGGATGGATTGTCCCGTCAACCGGACATGGACCTATAAAACTTTTCGTTCCCCGGATATCTCCGAGCCAACCAGACAGGGTCTAGGCGGATCTGCCGACCCATGGACTTAGGGGGAGCCGTGTGAAGATATGTGTATTAGGTTGCCTGTGAAATGTACAATGTTATTCGTTGATTTGACTGTGTCTGTGGCATCTGAAGCGCTGTTTGGATATGTTAAATGTCTATGTGTACTGTAAAGGGTGCGACATTGTATATTTGAGTAGTGATGTCTGTCCTATTGTCTCCACGTGTGTATTGGAGATTTCCCTTTGTCCTGAGAGATAATTGACTTACTTCTCAATTATCTCCAGGATAGAGGGATCTGTAAAACCGGTCTGGGCTGGATAGCATGATTACAGCCAGGCCCCAAAAATACTTTTACTAACTTCGGAACCCCCTAGTCTTCTTACCCTTCATCATGTTTCGGCAAGTGTTTGTGTATTTGTGATCGTTGTGGGATTTATACTGTTCCTGTGGATGCTGCATGTTACTCTGAGGGATTTACAGAATTTCATCCGAACGGACTAGGGAATTACTGCAACCAAGGTCCGTTCGGCAAAAAGCAAACGAACTACACGCTACCCCTAATAGAGTTCGTTACAGAGACATTACCAGGAGCAATAGTGCAGGACCAAAGGATTCAGCAGAGACGTGGTCAGACAGGCAATAGGTCAGGGCAGACGGCACAGGTACAAGTCAGGCAAGCCACAGATTTACATAAGGTAGAAAAATTGGTCTCAGGCACTAATTTGGGAGATGGTAGTCAGCAATGCAGCCCACGACCCTTCGTGTTTTCCTTTAAATATAGCCGCATGGCTGATCAGATTAAAAAGATAGTGAGAGAAAACTGGACAATATTAGAAAGAGATGAGAGTCTTAATGATATTAAAGGAAATCGACCAATAATAGCATTTAGGAGGTGTCATATATTGAAGGATAAATTAGTCCGTAGTTGGTTTGTGGAAAATAAACCTAGTACTTGGTTGGAAAATTGGCGTCCTAAGGGAAATCTCCACTGGGGCAATTGTATTTTTTGTAAATTCAATCCCCAATGAGAATATCTGTCCTTTGGTGGATTACAACACTGGGTTAATTCCCTAATAACGTGTAAAAGCAAATGTGTAGTATACTTAATATTATGTATATGCAGCAGATTTTATATAGAGAAGACCATTAGATGTCTAAATTAAAGATTCAGAGAACATGTAAACTCACTTAGTATGGGTAAAGGATGCTTGATTGATCATGTAAATTCTGAACATGGAGCGAATAGTAATGTCCTCAGATTTGCTAGAATAGAGTTTGTATCGAGCCCTTTACAAGGGGGAGACAGACATTGTGAATTGTTAAGAAGATAGGGAAAGTGGATTTTGCGTTCAAACGCAACGGGTCCCCTGGGACAAAATGAAATTTTTTTATTTAGTAGTGTGTTATTTTATGTATTTGTGTTTTTGTTACACTGTTTTAGGTACCGGCTGTGATATGACGTTACATATGTGCGCCGTATTGGCGTAGTGGTTTGCGGCGTCATACGTACGCGCTATGTGCGTGACCCGGCACATACCATAAGTAATGTCGCGTCAATGTGTCAGAGGCCCAAGGAAGCATTTAGGCGCGAAAAGGCCGTCGCCTCAACCTTGTGCCAGCAATGTATGTTTGTCCGCCCCGAACTACCTGCTGATGTGTTTTAGCTTGCGCTAATAAAGAAGAAGATTGCAACGTTTGGTGAGTGCCGCTTATTCATTTCCTATTATCGGTGTACATACTAACATAGTTTGTAAAGCTGAAAAATGACAATATTCCTTATTTTAGGGGGAAAAACTCCTATCTCCTACATCACCAGAGGATGTACTTAATTTATTATGAGGCGCAGGACTTGTCAGAAAACTAAGAACATCCTCCAGCCATCTGTGCTACTGTACTTGATTGAAATCTACTTCAGCTGGTAGCTAGAAAAGTTTTCATATGTCATTCATGGCAGTAAACTGGTGTAGTGAATCTGCTGGTGATGATGGCCCCGCGCACACTACACCCATGATCAGGGCCGCTGATAGAAATCATGGGGCCCCGTACAGCATACATGATGGGGCCCCCTTCAGCTCCACCCCCTGATCCCTCCTTCAGCCACACCCCTGGCCCCGCCCTTGGCCCCTCCCCAGACGCCGCCTTGAAACAACATGCAGATTTGTCTACAAGTGATATTTATGGCGCTGGGGGGTCGTCTGTGAATGGCGCTGTTATGGAGGGGATCTGTGAATGGCACTGTTATGGAGGGGATCTGTGAATGGCACTTTTATGGAGGGGATCTGTGGATGGCACTGTTATGGAGGGGATCTGTGGATGGCACTGTTATGGAGGGGATCTGTGGATGGCACTGTTATGGAGGGGATCTGTGGATGGCACTGTTATGGAGGGGATCTGTGGATGGCACTGTTATGGAGGGGATCTGTGGATGGCACTGTTATGGAGAGGATCTGTGGATGGCACTGTTATGGAGGGGATCTGTGGATGGCACTGTTATGGGGGGATCTGTGGATGGCACTGTTATGGGGGGATCTGTGGATGGCACTGTTATAGAGGGGGATCTGTGGATGACACATACCGTATATAGCATCTTATGCTATGTGTCATCCACAGATACCCCTCCATAACAGTGCCATTCACAGATACCCTCCATAACAGTGCCATCCACAGATCCCCCCCATAACAGTCATCCACAGATCCCCCCACAACAGTGTCATCCACAGATCCCCCCCATAACAGTATCATCCACAGATCCCCCTCCATAATGGTGCCATCCACAGATCCCCCCCATAAGTGTCATCCACAGACCCCCCGGCCCCCCCCATAAGTGTCATCCACATGACAGACCCCCCCCCCCCATAACAGTGCCATCCACGGATCCCCCGCCCTCCCTATAACAGTGCCGTCATGACGTCATCCATATAGATCCCCCCCGCCACTCACAGTAGTATACAGTAATAAATCGGTGCAGCCGTGCAGGCTGCAGACAGTAACTTTAATTTTAGCACAGGCACAGCGCTCATCTCTTTACTAAAATACTACCTTACATTCAGCTCCTGCCTCCTCCCTCCACCCTCCAGCCTCCAGTAACAAGTGCGGGCGGCAGCGCTCACTCACTGACGTCACGCGCCTGCGCCGCCTAGTGGGAGGAGCAGGCGTGTGACGTCAGTGAGTGAGCGCCGCCCCCACACTGCCTGCTGTTACTGGAGCCAGCCCACTGACAGCAAAAAAATTAAAATGGCTCGGGAGTCGGCAGCCCGGGCCCCCCTGCCAGCCGGGCCCGGTACAACTGGGCCAGCTGTACTGGCCTATCAGCGGCCCTGCCCATGATACCCCGTGATAAATTACCCCCCCATGTCTATGACACAAAAAAGCTTGCAATTAGCTTCTGAAAGCAACGTCAATTGGTATTTTTCTTTGGATCATCACATGGGGATGCTTAGAAGATGCAGAAAACTGGCAGACTGCATCATTTCTAAAGTTATGATTTAAATAAAGCATGTGAATGCTGAATATTCTTACCACTGACATGCTTTTTTTACACTTAGAACATGCCTTTAAAGGGATTTTTCATGACTGTTGGACCAGAGCAGGGGGAGGTATAAAATATTTTTTTTTAAATCAAGATAACAGAACCAATTCTAAATGGATCAAATTCGACCCAAATTTCCTGAAAATCTGAATCAAATCCGAATCCATATTTTTGGTGATTGGATTTGGGCAAATTTCTCAAAATTACTTCAGTCATTTTTCAGATCAAAAGAAAGGAAAAGTGAAGGAGGATCCCATGACCTCAGGTGGTGTGTTTGTGTGTGTATGTGCATATATATATATATATATATATATATATATATACACCAGTAGGCATTTGTCACCAAAATAAGCATTTAAAAAATAGCCATATATGTTGCTGTCACTTTAAAGGGGTTGTCCTAGTTATGTAAAAAATAAAAATAAAATAAAGCACTGTAAATCTGATGGTCTGCAATATATACATAAGCTAAGCAAGGTGAAGGCAAAATATATATATTTCCTCATTCCCCTAGTTCTGTTCTGGTCCTTTGTTGACATGCAGTTGCAGAGCTGTGGGGCTTGTAACAGCAATCTGCAAGGTTTTCTGTGAGGTGTTAGCAAAGACTGCCTTTCCCCTCCCCTTGCTCTGCAAACGGAGTGCATAAAAGATCTGCTCTGTCTGCAGTCTGACTGCTGGGATACTCATGTTGTATGTGTGGGACTACAAGTCCCAGCTGTACAGTACAATTACATTGCTGATACACACATGATCTCCCCCCCTACCTGTTCTTGTGCAATGCTCTGCAGACAGCAGAAGAGTACAAAAGAGAGAACTCATCCAGTTTGTGGTGTTTGCATGGTGTGGAGGGAAGATCCTGTCGACAGCATTTGTCTCTTCAGTGCCTGGAGAAGAGGATGCCCTGCAGCTGTTCAGTATCTGAGGCAGAACCAACAAACCCTGAGTCTGTGTTGTTTATGGTAGAAGGAGTTGAATTGTGAAGCGCTGGGCCTTTAGCGGTGATTTGCTATTCATTGTTCACGTGACCACTGTAGCAAATCACTCAGCAAGCTCCCCTTCTAGTGATTGATTTGGGTTCCAGCAGCCCTCCTAATCTGACTGCGCACTGATCTAACATCTAATAACTGTTCTATGGTGTGGTATTCATCTAGTATTGTGATCCTGCTTATATAGTCAAAAGAAAATAAACTATATGAACATAACTTACTGATGTTACTGATGATGGATTTGGAAAGGAGTTAGGACTCTATTCACACTGGTCCTATTGACATATGATGGGTCTGTATGATTTCCATATTTTCTGATGAATATTACAGCATAATGCTACATTATTATGGATATAACACCAATATAAGAGCACTGGCCCTAAAGTAATAGCTGAAAGGTAGCTATAAAGCAGATAACCCCTAAAAATACACTACACAGCAATTGATAATAGAAAAAGTTTATTGTACAATTACCAAATATAATAAAATACATATATAGGTGGCTTATACAGACACAGGACAAAAACACGGACTACATATACTTTGTCAATAAATATTTTCAGATAATCCCAAACACTCCTAAACTAACAGAAAGAAAAAATCTCACTAAACCAATATATATAGTGCAAAGTGCATAGAGGAGAGAGTAACCAAGGGAGAGTCAACTGGCAATTGTATACAGACCAGTGTAGTCTAGGCCCCGACACGCGTTTCGCTATTGCTTCCTCAGGGGATAAAGATAAACTGTGCTCTGTGGTCTTAAAAACTCCTATGATTAGATGAGTGAATACTAAACACCTAAGTGGAGAAGGCTGTAAACCAATCAAAAAAGAGCTGGCATAATTGACAAGTATTACTCTGTGGCATATGATGTCACATCGTGTCATGATGTGTGCCGCCCACAGTACTATAGTGGTTCAAACACCCATCACATAAACAAATAATCCAGTCCCATATCAATAGAAAGTGACAAGTGCCACATTAATGCGCAAATAAAGGGGTTTAACCCAGAGTGTATATAGGGGTAGGAGATGGAGCTGGGTGTATATCTGCAACTATTTATTGACAAAGTATATGTAGTCTGTGTTTTTGTCCTGTATCTGCATAAGCCACCTACAGTTGCAAGAAAAAGTATGTGAACCCTTTGGAATGATATAGATTTGATTTCTGCACAAATTGGTCATAAAATGTGATCTGATCTTCATCTAAGTCACAACAATAGACAATCACAGTCTGCTTAAACTAATAACACACAAAGAATTAAATGTTACCATGTTTTTATTGAACACACCATGTAAACATTCACAGTGCAGGTGGAAAAAGTATGTGTACCCTTGGATTTAATAACTGGTTGAACCTCCTTTGGCAGCAATAACTTCAACCAAATGTTTCCTGTAGTTGCAGATCAGACGTGCACAACGGTCAGGAGTAATTCTTGACCATTCCTCTTTACAGAACGGTTTCAGTTCAGCAATATTCTTGGGATGTCTGGTGTGAATCACTTTCTTGAGGTCATGCCACAGCATCTCAATCGGGTTGAGGTCAGGACTCTGACTGGGCCACTCCAGTAGGCGTATTTTCTTCTTTTTAAGCCATTCTGTTGTTGATTTACTTCTATGCTTTGGGTCGTTGTCCTGTTGCAACACCCATCTTCTGTTGAGCTTCAGCTGGTGGACAGATGGCCTTAAGTTCTCCTGCAAAATGTCTTGATAAACTTGGGAATTCATTTTTCCTTCGATGATAGCAATCCGTCCAGGCACTGATGCAGCAAAGCAGCCCCAAACCATGATGCCCCCACCACCATACTTCACAGTTGGGTTGAGGTTTTGATGTTGGTGTGCTGTGCCTCTTTTTCTCCACACATAGTGTTGTGTGTTTCTTCCAAACAACTCCTTTGGTTTCATCTGTCCGCAAAATATTTTGCCAGTACTGCTGTGGAACATCCAGGTGCTCTTGTGCAAACTGTAAACGTGCAGCAATGTTTTTTTTGGACAGCAGTGGCTTCCTCTGTAGTGTCCTCCCATTAAATCCATTCTTGATTAGTGTTTTACGTATTGTAGATTTGCTAACAGGGATGTTAGCATATGCCAGAGACTTTTGTAAGTCTTTAGCTGACACTCTAGGATTCTTCTTCACCTCATTGAGTAGCCTGCGCTGTGCTCTTGCAGTCATTTTTACAGGACGGCCACTCCTAGGGAGAGTAGCAGCAGTGCTGAACTTTCTCCATTTATAGACAATTTGTCTTACTGTGGACTGATGAACAGCAAGGCTTTTGGAGATACTTTTATAACCCTTTCCAGCTTTATGCAAGTCAACAATTCTTAATCGTAGGTCTTCTGAGAGCTCTTTTGTGCGAGGCATCATTCACATAAGGCAATGCTTCTTGTGAAAAGCAAACCCAGAACTGGTGTGTGTTTTTATTTGTCAATTGTTTTTATTGTCATTTTCAAGAAAAGGTAATACAGGAACATATATTTCGCCATACATTTCTGTTTTACATCATGCATCAAATAATACATAAACAAAGAATAATGGGGAAGAGGGGAATACATAGAGGGTCGGGGGGAGAAGGAATAAAGGGATTAGGGTTTCCTGTAGGGTGAGAATATCCGACAGACGTGACATAACATGGTAGTGCATCATCACATTACATTGCCCAAGTCATCGAATAGAGTTCTTGACCGATCTTGTATAATATCCCATTTTTCCCACTCTGTCTCATACCTGTTAATTCTAGCGTCCTTATATGCCATAATTTTTTCGTATACCGAAGTAGTAGCCACTGATTCTATTATTTCAGAAAGGGACGGTATTCTCCTACTTTTCCAGTAGGTCACTATGCGTAGCTTTGTAGCTAGGAAAATGTGCAAGCATATCACTCTTGCCTCTCTGGGAATCTCGTTTAACTTTAAAAATAACAGGGCTAGAGCAGGATTAGGCGAAATTAGGGTTTTAGTCAAAAGAGAAATTGTTTGAAAGATTTGGGCCCATAATTCTTTGAGATTGGGACAATCCCAAAGGATATGAAACAAGGACCCCTTCCCGCCGCATCCCCTCCAGCAGGTATGTGATACTCCCGGGTAAATTTGCCTAAGTCTGAGAGGTGTATAGTACCATCTCAACACAGTTTTCATATATGATTCCAAATGAGTAGTACAATGCAGGTGAGACGAGGCTGTTCCAATGGCAATAGTCCATTGGGCAAGAGTATATGGTTGCCCTAGATCTTTCTCCCAGGCTATGAATGGGGCTGTTTTAACGAAGGATAATTTATTTTTCCTCGGAGGGAGTAAGTAGCCTTGATACCTGAAGAGGATGAGTTGGGAAGGTTCCAATGCTTCAACAGTTGTAAGACCCCATTGCCAATTGTCATAGGGGTATCATTAAGAATGTGTTTGATTCTTAGGTATCTAAATATTTCCCCACTCGGAATGCTATGGGACTGTTGTAATTCCGCAAAGGGTTTGATCTGCGAATTTATCAACAACTCACCCACAGTAAGCAAACCTCTCTCCTTCCATGCTGCCAATTGCAAATCAGGGGTGAGCAGAGATAAATAATCTATTGGAGCTAAGTGAGAAAATGATACCTGATTATTTGCCACTGTGGTTGTATATGCCTTTCACATGGCTAGTGAAGATGAGACGAAAAATGATTGAGTTGGGATAAGGGATTTCTTGCTAATGCATGCTAAAAGTAAGGCCTTAAGATTGTGTGAGGGAGCTTGGGATTGCTCTATGTGAACCCAGTTTATAGACTCATCTCCCGCCCACCACGCCTTTAGTTGGTTGATTCTGGAGGCTATATAATAGTCAGAGATGTTCGGTAGACTAAGACCTCCCTTCTTCTTATGTCTATTCATTATGCCCCTAGCAATTCTTGGTGGTCCCTTCTGCCATATGAACTTGTTAAGCATTTTATTGGATAGCTTAAAGAAAGAGTTTGGAATGGGGATGGGAATGGTCCGGAACAGATATAGCATTTTTGGGAGAACGTGCTGTTGAAACGCAGCTATTCGCCCGATCCATGATAGCTCCGTTTTTGCTATATTATTAAGTTCAGATTGAAGTGTTGGTATTAACTGGGAAAAGTTAGCTTTAAAAAGGTTGTGAGGGGTGGAGCAAAGACGGATTCCTAAGTATGAGATGTCATCAGATCTCCAATCCAGGGGAAACTTTCCCTGCAGGTGAATTAGTTCGTCTGAAGGTAATCCCAGCGGGAGGACCTGTGATTTAGTCTCATTGACTTTATAATAAGACAGGGCACCGAACTCGCGTATTATATTCATCGCCGCTGATAGTGATCTATCAGGGTTGGTAAGTGTCAGTATAATGTCGTCTGCATACAAAGAGATGCGTGTTGTCTATCTCCTATTTGAATGCCCGTTACCTCTGGGGACCTCCTTATCGCCTGGGCTAAAGGCTCTATGGATAAGATAAAAATAAGTGGGGAAAGAGAACATCCCTGTCTCGTGCCGTTAGACAGAGCAAAAGAATCTGATAGAGTGCCATTAGCTAAGACCCTTACCGAGGGATCTTTATATAGTGCCCCAATTGCTCTCATCATCTGGTGTGGGAATCCCATTTTCTCGAGCACCGAGAAGACAAACGACCAATTGACCCGGTCGAATGCCTTCTCGGCGTCCAGGGTGATGAAGAGCGCTGGTTTAGCAGATCTGTTTGCGTAATCTATTAAATTTAGGACTCTCCTTGAGTTGTCCGTAATTTGTCTCTTTTGCACAAAGCCCACTTGGTCTGGATTAATTAAGGTCGGAATAATAGGGGCTAATCTATTCGCTATCAATTTCGCATATATTTTGAGATCTACATTTAAGAGTGATATTGGGCGAAAATTTTGTGGAGTGTCTGGTTCTTTCCCCGGTTTTGGCAGGGTCACTATGATAGCTTCTAACATCTCCTTTGGCATCTTTCCATCCAATGCGGCACGAGACAGGGAGGCCTGGAGGTGGGGAATTAACGTTGGGGCATACAGTTTATAGTACATATTAGATAGGCCGTCAGGACCTGGACTTTTGTGGCTCGGGAGATGGCGGATTATACAGAGGATTTCTTCTGCTGTTATGGGAGAAGTAAGAGATTTTTTGCTCTCCATGTCAATAGTGGGAAGGGACAGCGCATCCAGAAATTTATCCATGTCAGAGGAAGAAGGAGGGATGATGAGGGGGTCCTGCTCCAGATTATAGAGGTGAGAATAAAATTCTCTAAATCGATTGGCAATGTGTTTAGGGTCATATATTTTTGGGGATTTGGCAGAGTTCCATAAAAAGGCTATGCGGGATTTAGAGGCTCTTGCTTTTATTTTGTTTGCGAGTAATCTTCCTGCCTTATTAGCTTGGGAGTAATATCTAGCTTTAGTCTTCTTCAGGGCATGTTCGTAAGAATGTAAAAGAAGTTCCCTTAGTTTCAATCTGAGGGACCTCAAGGTAAGTGATTTGTTCACGTTTGGGGCAGCTTTATTAGCTTTTTCTAACTGTTCTATTTGGGACAATAGATCCCTCTGGGTTTTTTCCCTCTGTTTTTTTGTCAATGTGGCCTAGTTTTATCAGGACTCCTCTTATATACGCTTTGTGTGCGAGCCAAACCATTGAGGGGTCTGACACCGAGGCAGAATTAAAGAGGAAATACTCTTCTAGTTCTTTAGTAATCTCCTTCGAAAATTGAGAGTGAGATAAAATGAAATCATTCGCTCTCCAAAGCTGACTATGGGGATATTGGAACTGTTCTTTAATTTCCACAGTGATTGTTGCGTGGTCAGACCACGTTATTAACCCTATATCTGCCTTTTGTATTTGACCGATGAATCTACCATCTACTAGTATCAGGTCTATGCGTGAGTAGGAATGGTGGGAGGGCGAGAAATAAGTATAGTCCCTTTCCGAGGCATGTAAAATACGCCAAATGTCATAAAGGGAGTGTCACGGCTGTAAGTGAGCAACTAGAGCATACACATAAAATAGAGCCACTGACCGGACCCAAACTAGGGAGGATAAAGGGTGACCCCTGTCAGACCCTCAAAGCTTTCCCTATGCTGCTAAGCACATACCCGGATCCTAATGGTGGAACGAGGCATGCCCGCGTACCTAAGACTGATGACCACTGTAACCCCTACAATAGTGGAAGGGGCACGGCCACCGGTGCCCTGCTCAGTATATGGAGGGAACCGTGGTCGCCTCGGATACGGTCAGAAAACAAACAGATACACTACAATGTCTGCACACTTAGCTGAAGGTGCTGCGGCAGCAGAGAAGACGGATCCAAAGACAGGTGGCAATATCCGGAGTACTTGCTGCAGCAGAACAAAGGTCCAGTGAAAAGATAGCATACAAGTGAAGATACTCAAGCAAAAGCTACAACTCAAATGAGAAATATAATCCACACTCTACAAAAGGAGGAGGGGTGATTTAAAGGCAGAGAAATCAAACATAGGAGGAACAGCTGGAAGGAAGGAAACAGAAAGTAATGACCTCATCCCAGGGGCGGAGAAACAGAGCAGTGAGAACTCCTCCAAGCTCTGGTAGTGACATCATCACAGGGGTGGAGAAACAGAGCTGTGAGAACGTCTCAAAGCTCTGGTAGTGACAGGGAGTTGTGTAGTAATAATTGGGCGAGGTTAGCAGAGCCACTTCTGGCTGAGGAAGTGGTTTCAAGGGAAAGGTCAGGAATCGTGTTGAAGTCACCGCATATAATGACTCTGCCTTTCTGTATGGAGTTTACTTTGTTAAATAGTTTTTGTATGAATCTATGCTGCTTCTTGTTTGGGGCATACAATCCTACCACTGTATATAGTACATTATTTAGGTAGCAGATATGGATGATGTACCTACCCCTTTGGTCTAAGAAGGTGGAGACTTCTGAGTGAGCCACTGTATTTTTAAAAGCTAGGAGAACCCCCCTCTTCTTTTCGGTTTTTCTTCTTACGCCTGCTTTCCACCAACTGCCATTCTTCTTCTGTTGGGATCCTGTTTCGAGGTGGCAACTCGTGAGAAGGATCCGTCTGGATATTCCATGAAGAAAGCAATTTCTTCCCTTCTTCCACGGATTTGACCACCATAACAGAGTCATCTTTCCGAATTAGTAGCTTGACTGGAAATCCCCATCGGTATACTATGGAGTGCGACGGAGCGGCAAAGTGGCTGCAGATAAGTCCGCAAAGAGCTGAACAGACTGGTAAGGATCCGGCAAGCAGACTCTCTTCCTAGCATTTGCCAGTGCACCTTCTTTTATATGATAAAAATGAATCCTAGCCAGTACGTCCCTGGGGGAACCTTCTGGAAGGTGTTTAGGCCTGGCAACCCTATGCGCCCTATCAATAATCAAGTCCCTGTCTGAACAGGTGGGTATGAGCACTTTCAATAGGCACTTTATATATTTGGACAGATCCGCTGAAGTGACATTTTCTGGGATCCCCCTTAATTTAAGGTTGTTTCTGCGGGATCTGTCTTCAAGATCCGCAACTTTAGCCTTCAGGTAAGATACTTCAGCCGCCAGTGCTTCATGCTCATCGATCAGGTTATTATGTGAGGTGGCAAACTCCCCCATTTTCTCTTCCACATGCAGAGTTCTGTTGCCTAAATCTGTAACTGTGGCTTGCAGTGGTGTTATTAAATTCGACATATGTGCGGTCATGGAGCTATTAAATGCTAACAGCATTTGCTTCATTAAGCTGCTGGAGGCAGGTAAATCATTTGTGGGGAAGGCTTGTAAGGTCTCCACAGTGTAAGGAGAGTCCGTCTCTTCCAGTGTAGTCGATGTACCGTGGCTTAGCTGCCCGGAATCTTGGCCCCTTGACCTTCGTTTCTCTGGGCTAGCTGGCGGTGAGGCCTGAGAGGCAGACCCTGCGAGCGGGGATCCCGCGCCCGAACTAGGCCGACTGACCTGAGAGGGGGAGGGAGAAGTCGATGTTGTGGAGGCCGCAGCAATCTCTGAGCTCCGATTTTCATCCCTCTCATCCGTTTGTCTTGGAGTTGATGGCTTGACCCCTCCATTGCTGCTCGTGTTCGGGGCTGTTGGGTCGGTCTCCCCGTCGGCGCCATCTTTGCTCCGGTCTTTGCTGAAGAAAAATTCCAGCTTTCCTTGCGCTTTCGACGCTCTTTTTCCCCTAGTCATCATGGGGGTCTTTACCAGTGTCTGGCAGACGTTCTTTTTCTTGAAAAGAAGCACTTTGAAGGGCTATAGCTGTGATAGTCGCAGTGTAGGAGTGGGAGCTCTGGTTTATGCGTCCATCTCCCTCAGCAGCTTGGCCATGCCCCCCACTGGTGTGTGTTTTTTATAGGGCAGGGCAGCTGTAACCAACACCTCCAATCTCATCTCATTGATTGGACTCCAGTTGGCTGACACCTCACTCCAATTTGCTCTTGGAGATGTCATTAGTCTAGGGGTTCAAATACTTTTTCCACCTGCACTGTGAATGTTTACATGGTGTGTTCAATAAAATGTCTCGGGTGAGGTTGCAGATAGCTGCAACTGATAAATAAATGACAGACTGGCTTGATCCCAAACTAAGGAGCATATAGGTGAGCCCTTTAAAACCCTAAGAGCTCTCCCTGACTGCTAAGCACATGCAAGGGTCTCAATGGTAGACGATTGCATGCCCACGTACCTAAGACTGTGTGACACCTGAAAACCCTATAATAGTGAGGGGACACAACTAGCGGCTCCCTGCACTTAATATGGACGGAGTCAGGGTCACCTTGAATCAAGCCAGCAAGGAAACACAATAAAGGAAAAGACTTATCTGAGCAAACAGCAGCAGCAGCCTCCAGCAGTGAACACTTCATCCAGGAAGTAGTATAAACCGCAAAGTGAGGCAGTATGGGAGGGAATATAAAGGAGGACAATTAGTCTAAATAAGTGACACCTGGCAGAAGGAAAGGAGATGACAAAGTGAAACCAAAACAAAGAACGTTATACAAGAGGTAGAGAAGAACGTCCATCAGACCTTCTCACAGAACTGGCGGAGACATAAAAACATGGTAACATTTAATTCTTTGTGTGTTATTAGTTTAAGCAGACTGTGATTGTCTATTGTTGTGACTTAGATGAAGATCAGATCACATTTTATGACCAATTTGTGCAGAAATCCATATTATTCCAAAGGGTTCACATACTTTTTCTTGCAACTTGTATATATGTATTTTATTATATTTGGTAATTGTACAATAAACGTTTTTCTATTATCAATTGCTGTGTAGTGTATATTATTTTGGATATTTAAAGGTGAAGACAATCTGAAGACAAAAGTGTAAATAGGGCCTTAGTAAAAAAAAAACTGCCTTGAGTGATATAACTTATTTTTATTTATTTTTTACATACAAATTTCATCACTTCTATATTTTCAAGATGTTATTCGGACTAAAGTAAGTGGTAAGAAATGTGACTAAAATTATGAGTATTCTATAAGTGACATGAACATTTCCTGAATAGGAAATTGATCTATTTTATATACCAAGTGCCTGAAGGCACAATGCATAATTAATATCCTGTAGAGAGCCATCAAAAATTTACTGGATAGCATGCATATGACTGATAAGACATATTTCTTTGACTCACTTGCTAAAAACAACATTATTAAATTGGGTTTTCTTAATGCAATTTCCAGACTTCCCTAAAATGCAATGTCACGTGTTAGTAATATTCACCCTGCCTCGTCTTTATGCCAAGAATATTAAACATAAAACCACAGTACTCAGGATGCAGCAAGATCCATTTAAATGCTTTATTGTAATCTAGCAATAGAAAATTATGAAATAATCCATAAACAAGTGATGGTCGATATTTTGGTTCTTCCTGGATCTTGATCACAGCCTGACGTGGGATAAGAAGACATGCATAAGGTTGGCTGACTACTCCAAGGATGTTCCAAATGTGCGATGTAAATGTCAGTTTCTTAAAGGGGGTAGTGTATGTCTAATGTCTGTGATTCTCTTCATTGGAAGACATTACCAAAGGATTGTTTTGGACTCTGAGTCATATACACTCAAGGACGGAGAAAGGACAGGCATAACTGGAGTAATAGCTTTTACTGGAACCTGGTGGGGAAACAAACTTCTTGTTACAGGTTTCACACAAGAACCTATACGCTTTGTAGTTAAAGGAAACTCAGATGAGGAAACTAGCTTGGCAGTCAAAGTCTCACCTGGGGCAACACGCATATGGTTAAAAAGGTCTCTTAGAGAGCGAACTGTTTAGTCAGGGGCAACAGACAGCAGGGAGTCTTTAAACGATAACAAGCTTACCCTCCCCTGGTATGGTTTGCACCTAATTTAGTTGTATGTTGTCAGTTCAGGTCTCCTCTGGCTTGGCAGCAATGACAATGGTTGTAGGTGCTGTCTAGGCACAACAACTTCTCCTTGTGGTGCAGTTCTGCACAATCTGCACAGGCACTATCAGGCTGTAGTATCTCATTCCTCACTATGCACCTTCTGCACTGGCATCCATAGGCAGAAATTGTTCTCTCCTTGTGGCACACATAGCTTGCAGACCTCTTATTTCAGCACTCTGGCTTGTCTCACTATATTTGATCTTGTTTTCCATAGGCGCTTCAAAGTGTGGGGAGCTAGGTAGTATTAGTGACTAGCTCTATAATCCAGTTTCCCACTCTACTGCAATGCTTAGAAGCTTCTATAGCCCTAACTAGACCCTAAGGTGATGAACCAATAGGCAAGTGCTACTCACAACTATTTTCTAGCTACATGAAGGAGGTTTCTGTCTCTCTTCCCTAGCTGCAGCATTCTCCCTGTACACACTATTGAAAACTTCCATTCAGCAGTGTGTAGCTCATGAAGAAAGTCACGAATCGTGAGCTAGTTTGGTGGGTATATAAGGTGTGTGATAGGTAATCAGACATACCATATTTTTAGCCCTATAAGACGCACCTAGGTTTTTGGGGAGGAAAAGAAGAAAAAAAATATTTTAAACCAAAAGGTGTGCTGTGTGTGTGGTGGGTTTGGAACTAATGGTGGTCTGAGGATGGCACTATTACTGGGGATCTGTGGATGACGGACACTGTTATGGGGGGATCTGTGGATGACGGACACTGTTATGAGGGGATCTGTGGATGACGGACACTGTTATGGGGGGATCTGTAGATGATGGACACTGTTATGGGGGGATCTGTGGATGACGGACACTGTTATGGGGGGATCTGTGGATGACTGACACTGTTATGGGGGATCTGTGGATGACGGACACTGTTATGGGGGATCTGTGGATGACGGACACTGTTATGGGGGATCTGTGGATGACGGACACTGTTATGGGGGGCATCTGTGACGGACACTGTTATGGGGGGATCTGTGGCTTGCACTGTTACAGGGGGATCTGTGGCTGGCACTGTTACAGGGGGGATCTGTGGATGGCACTGTTAGAGGGGGGATCTGTGGGTGGCACTGTTATATATGTGCCAATCCACAGACCCCCACCCCATAAAAGTGCCATCCACAGACCCCCCCAGCCCATAACAGTGCCATCCACAGACCCCCCCAGCCCATAACAGTGCCATCCACAGACCACCCCAGCCCATAACAGTGCCATCCACAGACCCCCCAGCCCATGACAGTGCCATCCACAGACCCCCCCAGCCCATAACTGTGCCATCCACAGATGCCCCCCATAAAAATGTCATCCACAGATCCCCCCCCCGCCGCTCCAGTATACAAATATAAAATTGCTTATTCAATTAAAAGTTATTAAACATGCCCCCTCACTCCTATTAGTACCTTACATCCTAACCGCTTCAGTAGAATGCAGGCAGGCAGGCCGGACGGCCGGAGCATCACTTACTGACGTCACTTGCCTGCACCACCTGCTTCATTCATAAAGTAGGCGGCGCAGGCACGTGACATCAGGGAGTTATGCTGCCGCCCGCCCGGCCTGCCTGCCTGCATTCTACTGAAGCGGTTAGGATGTAAGGTACTATTAGGAGTGAGGGGGCATGTTTAATAACTATTAATTGAATAAGACATTTTATATTAGTATACCGGAGCGGCAAAAATACGGTATATCCCTTGTTGCTGTCATGGGTAAAAGAAACAATTTATCAGAGTTGCAAAAAGGGATGATTACAGGCCAAGGGCAGTATTTCTGAAACTACACAGTTTGTAAAATGTGTGCTGTTGTGGTGAACTTGTAAATTAAGTGGACAAATGGTGCCACGTGCCATTGATGTGAGAGATGAATATTGACTGCGAAGGTGTGCAAAGGTGGACCGACACGCTACAGTGGAGAAGCTCACTGCCAAAATGAACCAGGAGGCTATCAGACGTATGTCTAAAACAGCAGTTTAGTGAACCCTATGTATGGGGGCTCTGAAGCAGATGGTGACTGCACCTCTGCTAATAAAGTTGCATAGAAGGAAAGGCTTCAATTTTTGCTGCAGTATTGGAATTGGACTTCCACTGATTAGCAAACAGTTGCCTTCTCAGATGAGTCACAATTTGTGCTTCATCGAATCTGGTTGACTCATATATGATCCAATTACTGTAGCCTATAAATCAGTATTCAACTCTCTCTAGTCTCCTAGCAATCATATTTTATGAAAAGATTCAGAATATAGTTATGAAGGGAGAGCGAGAATGACCCATTCTTAATACTCCAGTGAAAGTGAAACGTGCAAGCAATTTCTCCATCCAAAAGAACAGGACATCCCACCCAGGATTATACTTCTCTGAATGAGAGCCACACAGGTAACCAAGGCAAATTTTACTTGAGACATTCTAGTTCCCTTGTCCTTTTGGAAGGAGAGCTTGCACATCTCATTCAGAGAAGCATAATCCTGGAATGGATATTCTGTTCTCTTGGATAGATCTCACTTTCAGTGGAGTATTACACCTCTCCAAATAATTGAAATTCGGGTTTGATAAACCCAATTTTTTGAGGATTTCAGAACAGATTTTAAATTAAAAATAAATTTACTGCAAATGTTAAGACAACTACAATAATATATGTATATTATATAGTGTAATAGTCTAAAATGTAGAGAACAGATAGATATACGGATATTTATTGTTAATATTATAATCAATAATTGTAGAAATAGTGTAAGACTTTAGTGACTGGTAGTGGGAGGGAATTTCTAAATGGTTTTAAAATTATTAGGTCTACTGACAACTCTATCTTTGTTACTCCTCCTAGAATTTTATGAATAAATTGACAAGTGGGTGTTGAGGAGGCGTCCCTATACAGTCTGACATCGTCCATTCAGTGCTGCCAGTGTTATCTTTCTGACAAAGGGAATTGCAACACCCAAGTTACTGTTTCGCATTGCTTTTACATAAGGAGAATAAAATTGAAATCTGACGTACACTATTTGCATGGATTCTCACAGATAAGCCACAGATGAACCCCTCACCCCCCAAATGCCAATGGGGCTAATCCTTGTGTATAACCACAGCACGTCTATGACAGAAGTCTGAGCATCATTCTTAGATTTCTGTCACGGATTTTATGAAAAAATACACATCAGATTTGCAAATAGCAATGTGTGAACATAGCTTTTAGCCTACAAAATTCAAAATGTATTCAACAACATGGCTACATAGTCGATAAGGTTGTATAAACACACAGGTCCTTGCAATATAACTAGTGTTGAGCGAGCTTGCTCGGTCGAACACCATTTTGACTGGAGCATCGCTATGCTCGACACATTGCGGTGTTCAGCAGAAGTCTTTTTTTTTTAAGCAGCTAGCCATGCATCTCTATAGTGTAGTGGTTAAGGTTCTTGGCTGTAATGTAGAAGGTTATGAGTTCAAATCCTGTCAGAAATAGAGGATAAATAAAATTTATATATTTTAGATAATTTTTTTTTGTAATTTAAAAAAATGTATGGCACAAAATAAATGTGTAATTACTAATATATATATATATATATATATATATATATATATAGAGAGAGAGAGAGAGAGATAAAATCATACTTCTGATATATATGGATGCATAATATGTGGGACACTACTACTGATGTTTTAGCCATAATATATTTACATATATTATATATTCTAAATATATAATAATACATGTAAATATATTATGGCTAAAAACTTATATATATGTTTAAATTAAATTTAGCCTCTATTTCAGAAAATTTTCTGATGGGAAAACCTTCACAACCTTCTACATTACAGCCAAGAACCTTAACCACTACACTATAGAGCTGCATTGCCAGTTACTAAAAAACTATTTAATATGAGACTACTGCTGTATAAGAATACTTACTACTAGTTTAATAACTGCCCATACAGCTCTATAGTGTAGTGGTTAAGGTTATTGGCCGTATTGTAGAAGGTTGTGAGTTCAAATCCCACCAGAAACTTTTCCGAAATAGAGGCTAAATTAGATTTAAATACGCTGGGTGTCCCAAATCACTGACTCCATATATGGACATAGCTATATACGGTATGGCAGGCATGGCCAACCTGTAGCTCTCCAGCTGTTGTAAAACTACAATTCCCACCATGCCCTGCTGTAGGCATGCTGAGAGTTGTAGTTTTGCAACATCTGGAGAGCCTCAGGTTGGCCATCCCTGATATATGGAGTCAGAGAAGGGACTCCTAAGCCAAACTAGAGTCCCGACACCCTCCCCTTTTCAGAGCAGGGGGTGCCTGGTTTAATGCTTGGGTTCTTCTATTGACTACCATTGTGCTTGGGTGCTCTGTAAAGCAGCCGAGCATCGGGAAGTGTTCTACTTGAGCACCAGAGCACACAAGCACTTTGGTGCTAGATCAACAGTAAATATAACCTATAATCCTACCAGCTTGATCAAAAGAAAGGCAAAAATCTTGACTAAATTTGTTGTGTAAGTTGCTTACCGTCATCCCTCTGATTGTCTACCAAAAGTATCAATCCACCAGAAATTATGAGCAAAAGTAATTCATAGCTGTTTTCTTTTAAAGTGGTTGTGAGGCCCATTGCCTACGTTGTCCCTAGGTTGTTCATATTATGCCTTTGTTTTAGTTCTTTGCATATGAAGAAAATGTATGGTAATTTCATTATATCAAAATAGTCCCAGCAGTATTTTAGTGACCTATTTATCAGGAAAAGCTCTCAAATAAAGTGCTTCTCATCTACTGTACTGTGGATAGCGTAAGCATGGTAAAATGACCATCATCCTAATGAAGTAGCTAATGAGAGATTCCATTAAATTTTAATTAGTGTATGCCATCAATAGAAAATGATTACACCTCATCATAGAAGGGACAAATACATAAAAGTTCCATTTATCAGGTATAACCAAGCTACCCATTCATCTGTCTGTTAATCCTAGAAGATGAAAGACATCTATTTTAAAGAGTGAGTTAATGCCATCCTCGCTGATACTATACAAATGCATGCCTTTAATTAAAAACTGCCTTTTTAGTGTAAATTCCAGTTTCTTATTGACATGACGACAACTTTCAAGCATAGGGATGTTTTCAAATAGATTTAATTCAAAAGAAAAAGTAGATGTTTAGCAGGGGACGTGGACCCACTGTGCCAATTAACCAGTTTGACTTTGGGCTATTCCCAAGGATGGTATCGTGGTGATTCCTTGGTTTTCATCCTTTAACCCCTATACAGGGATCTGGCTTTCACTGCACGTGACCCACCAAGCTGCTTCCACATCACAGTGTAGTTGGGAGTTGACCCATGGAGGTAAGAGAAACTTGTGCAAAGCACCAAGGGGTCAGGCAATACTTGTAGTCAAGAAGCAGGCAGAGGTCAAGGCAGGTAGACTTCATGTAATTCTATGAAACAGCAAAGAGTCAGTAGGGTACACAGGCTAATGTCAAGGCAAGTAGCAGAGTATCAAAGTTGGTAAACATGCAGTACTTATGTACGGTACACAGGCAGAAAAACTGAATATCACACCTTCACCAGTTAAACTAGAAAACTAGGAACCTAAACTCAGGCAAGGAGTCAGAGGGCAGTCCAGCATTTATAGCAGAAGCTGATTAACAATTAGAAGCAGCCGTGTAGCTGCAAACAGAGCAACGGCAAAAAATGGCAGTAGTAGTAGTTCAATAAATAATGTTCCTAATAGAATTAACGGGTCAGTGATGGACACGGGCTGCCAATGTAACACAGCAATATCTCAGATAATATAGGAACCAGGAATTTTAAAGGGGTTTCCAGTATCGCAATAGTGATAAATAATCCTCAGGATAAGTCATCAATATGTGATCTGCGGGGGTCCAACACTCTGCAGCCCCACAGATCAGTTGTGCTACAGTAGCTTCAGCACTGGAACTACACAGTTCCATACATTTCTGTAGTGAATCAGAGCAGCACAGTAGTAACCAGCTCTATCTACTACAGAAATGGACAGGGCTATGTAGTTCTGATCAGCAGATTTGTGGAGTGTCTGACTTTCTTATGCCAACCCTGCCCTCATTCACCATCAATATTATAGTACTGTAAAACCTCTATAACCAAGTCAAGAAGCCATCGGGTTATACTACATTGCACCATTAAAGTGAATCTTCAACACTGATGGCTATTTATTTTCTAAATATGGCTAATATTAAACTCAGTCTGCCATGGGGATGGTGCATAGGTGCTTACCACAAATGATTTGGACACTGAGCTCAGTAAGAACACGGTATGCAGTTACTAATGGTGGACGCAGATATTTAGAATGTAACCATGTATGGCCTATGGTATAATACATAAGATATATTAAGATTTCACCATCAAAGTATGCTCTATCTAAAATGACCTGGTGTTAAAAGGTGGACATTTAAGTAAAGTTCTAGTCAATTTCTATCAGTACTCATTAGGATATCAGAAGATGTCTATCCATCATTGGCTATACTGTATAAGATAAAAATTAGGATACTGGTGGATATGCAACTTCACAGGGTGAGCTAGTTCATTGCTTTTGTTGTGACAGGTTGACGAGCCTCTTCTATTTTTCCTCCTTTGGATGTAAATGAAGTAGGAATCATTATGACCAAATCAGGTATCAGTGCTTTCTTGTTCCCTCTCTCACCCGATGCAGAAGGCAGCAGTGGGTGGCATTTCTCTCTGCTATTATTGATACAAATTAGCCTCTTACAGTAACTTCTATTCCTAGCACGTCACCAAGACATGATCACCAGAGGTCTTACTGCTGTGATCTCCACCACTCACTAGAAAGAGGTGAAATAACTAGTCTAAAACTTAACAGGGGAATTGCTCCATTTTGCAGCAGTTTCTAGCTGCACATTAATCTGATAAATTAAATCAATACAGGAGGCACATTTATTAAAGCATTTCTGCCAGTTTCGTGGTGTGAAGAAATCACAAATGATGACACATCAGCCCCATAATCTGCAACTTTTTGCACTTCTAGACAAAAAGTGACTACAAAACGAACGGGAGTTACCGAGAGAGCAGTCCTTTGAAGCACTCACTCTAATTTTTGGCAGAAACTGGTATCTATTACAGCTAAAGTTTATGCCAGATCCTGGCTGGGTTAAAAGGGTTGTCTGGGTTTAGAGCTGAAACAGGACATATCATCTATTTCACCCAGGCAGCCCCTCTGAGATGAGCATTGGAGCTTTTCATGCTCCGATGCTTTCCCTTGCCCTGCGCTGAATTACACAGGGCAACGGCTTATTCATTAGATCTGGGGATGTACCAGGTCTCTGCTAGATGGAGGCTTACACCTACCAGTGAGCCCGGTGACATCAGCGGCACTGATAGGCATCCTTTAGCACTGCCCTAACCTGTAAAATAGGCTAGGGCAGTATTAAAACCCACCCATCAGTGCCGGTGACGACACCAGCAAACACTGCTAGGCGGAAGCCTCCGCCTAACAATGAAAAATATAAGCAAAAGAGCCCTTGAACTGCGTGATACAGCGCAGGGCAAAGGGAGAGCATCGGAACATGAAATGCTCCAATTTTCTCCACTCAGTAGGGCTGCCTGGGTGAAAAAGGGGATATGTCCGGGTTCGGCTCTGAACCCGGGCATATCCATATTTTCACCCAGGAAGCCCACCTGATGTTAGCATCGGAGCATCTCATGCTCCGATGCGCTCCTTTGATGTACGCTAGATCGAGCAGGGAAAGGGCTCCTTTGTTTACAATAACACACTGCTGAGCGGAGGCTTCCGCCCGGCAGTGTGTTCAGTGACGTCACCGGCTCTGATGGGTGTGCTTTAGCGATGCCATAGCCGTTTTACTGGCTAGAGCAGCGCTACAGCCCGCCTATCAGTGCCGGTGATGTCACGGGCTTCCTGGGTGAAAAATGCCTTTATGGCACATGGAGGTTTAATTTATTAAGAGGCATCTGCCTCAATGATTAGGCATATCTCACTCCAGGGTACAGGGGATCAAAACTACCATATTGAAATTCCAATAAAAAAACTTTTTTTAATTACAAAATAATTTATAATAGAAAAAAACGCTATAAATAATTGCTATTGATGCATCTGTAATGAGCCAAAGTATTACCACTTTGTGTATAACATTAAAAAAGAAAAATGGAAAAAAAATATTAAAAGATTTATACCTAAAACTAAGCCAGTGAAAACCTAGAGGGGTTTGCCACTTTTTGGTTACTGTTGACCAATATGTTTTATAACTATAACTATATGGCACTTTACTAATACAGCCTTTGTTAGTATTACTGTATGTGCCATTTTCTATATTTCATAAGGTATTCTCCCTTGTTGGTCAAGTCTTTTGTGCTGTCCACACAGAGGTCCTGTCCATATAATGACTGCTAGTGGAGGGTCAGGTAGCCAGGTAATTTACTCAGTCTCATCCATTCAAATACACTGCACATGCATTAAAATCTCAACATTACAAGTGCAGATGGCAGATGTGGTGTATTTGAGTGTAGATGGCAGAGTAAAGTTCCTGGGGTTATTTTTACCTGGTTACATGACCCTCTATCAGTGGCCGTTTTATGGACATGTCTTCTATGTGGACAGCACAGAAGATTTGCCCTACAAGGGCACATGATTTATGAAATAAAGGGCATAGATAATCAACCAAGGCTATATTGGTAAGTGTTATATAGTCATCTTACATACACATTGGTCAAAAGTCTTCATAGACCTTTTTTGACAGAAAAACTAAAATGTTATGGTTCTTGCAAAAACAATTAATTTTATTAATAAGTGTATTTATTGTTCAAACAGCAAAAAAGATATAGATTTTGTATCGACTTCGTAACAGCCTACTGTAAAACTTAAACAAATTCCAAAAATTATGTAATTGTTCTGTATCCTCCAGCCACAAAAAAATAATAAAAAGATCTCCTATGACTACATCAGTGGTAAATCAGAAATTACTTTTAGAATATAGGGGGTTAAGGGGGCAATTGTGATAACAATGATATTTGTTTCTAAGGGAATTTTCATTAATATTTATTGTCAGTTCTTCTGGGGTGAGAAGAAACTTTACAGAGTTAAATTACATTTGACGATCAATATAAAAACAGACTGTAACTAGTGAGATATTCAATTAGAATGTAATGAAACATGACCACAGTCTGAGTATAACATATGCATACTTCATCAGAGAGCTGCCATGCAGAACAGAAGAGGCATGGATCCCTTTATAAAAAAAAAAATATTTAATTGACATACTACCACATAGTAAAATGCCAATGTTTTTCCAAGACCAGACTTATGAAAAAACTGCAAGTTAAACACCAAGTGTTTAAACATTAGCATGGAAATATTGACACCAACTTGAGCAGGTGTGATAACACCCTGACGTTATTGAGGTATAAAGGTTCTACAGTGGATTCAAGGATAAAAAAAATTCATATAGTTTCATATAGTGAGAGAGAAAAAATATAAAAAGATCTCAAAGTATACATATATTGAAGGCTGCTTGCAGCCTGTAATTGTGGGAGGAGCGCACTTACCCTATTTAAACCCCCTCCTACAAGCAGGAGGGCGCCCGTTCTTGCTCCAGCAGCATCAGCACCTGACGTCACTTCCGGTCGCGTCTTCCGTCGGTTCGTCACCCCGCATCCTGGTTTGTGCAGCCAGCCGCGTCGCATCCTGTAAGTATCACCGCTCTGCGGCCCGGGCGGACGCGCCTGCCACCGGCACCTCGTGTTCCCCGATCCAGGCCGGCCTGAAGCTCCACTGGGTCCCACCGTCGCGGCTGCTGCCAGAGCGTGCACATCGCGATGCCTCCCCCCCTCCAGGTACCGGGCCCTCTGGCGCATGCGCCGCAAGTTGGGGCGGCGCGCCTCACTAAGAGTGAAGGGGGCAAGCGGGGACAGCTCCACAAGCATGCACATCAGGCCATGGTTCATTCAAGCCAGGGGTGTTCCCATTTTATGAATGTTAGCAACGCAACCATCCATGCAGTCTTCCTGCCATTTTCCCAGTGCGGGGGTCCCGAGCGCCAGGACTAGCAGCGCAGCAGCCCTGCCTCCAAGGGGCACCGTTCTCCTATGAACGAATCGGCTGACTGCCGGCTGTTGGCCTGCTGCCCGTTAACCCCCGCACTGCTGTGAGAAAAAAAAAAAAAAAAGGAATCTTTGATTTGATGCCAGGCTGGGCTGCCTGAAACGCTCAGGGTTTTTTCCAGCAGTATCCAGTGGTTCCTGTTTACCCGGTCCAGGTTCCGCATGTTTGAATCCCTGATTGCATTGGATCCGGTGGTGGTACACATTTGCCTGGATCACTCAGGATCCGATATATTTGCCTGAAACGCGTTACGTATCCCCTGAATCGCTCAGGTCTTTTTTCCCACAGGTTGTTCGCATTTGCTCAGGTCTTTTCCCAGTGGTGGTACACATTTGCCTGGATCACTCAGGATCCGATATATTTGCCTGAAACGCTCTGGGTTTTTTCTAGCAGTATCCAGTGGTTCCTGTTTACCCGGTCCGGGTTCCGCATGTTTGAATCCCTGATTGCATTGGATCCGGGTTCATCACGGGGGTTTGGACATGGTCATCCATTATCTCGACAACTGTTGTTACATCAGGTATTGTACTCTGCTCCCACTCAAGCGGCATTCTCCTGTTCATTGCTACGTCATGGTTTTGCTCAATCTCACATGGGCAGTCTGCACCCTGATTCCTGATCATCAAGGGACCTAAGGGCGTCCCCTCGGGCTGGGCTAGTTGCTCCAGCTTTTCGCCAGGCTTGAGGCCCCGTGGCGGCCGCCAAGCTGGCTAAAGATCCAGGCCGCCGTTTCATCCGCGGCTTCTTCCAGGGTCCTGTCCAAGTGGGAGCTCCAGTCCCTGTTAGGGTTCCTCAACTGTGCATTTACGATCATGCCCAGGGCAGGTCTTTCACTTCCCGGATCCTCAGTGTCCAAAAAAAAAAACACCCATCCTCGGGGGAGGTAGACGAGGTGACGTTTTTCATGGCTTTTTAGCCCATTGCCACACGCACCGCCGCCTGTCATTTAAACACCATCAAGCTGTATTCGGCCGGCATTCAACACCATCGGATGCTCGGCGACCCCTCTGCCAAATCCATTTTTTCGTATCAGGCCATCAAAGCCACCCTCAGAGTTAGCGCGGCGGTCCAGGTGCGTAGGCAACCAGTGTCAGACGAGCTTTCCGCAGATTGTCCGTAGCCCTAGACGGTCTCCCTTTTGGGCAATCAGCAAGAATCATCACCAAAGCAGCCATCTCGCATGGCATTCGGTCCACTTCATACTGTCCATCCCAGCCACCAAGTCCAATCAGGCTGGTCCTCCCACCGAGGTAGAGTTCTTCCCTACGGCCAACTGTTGGGGTACTATCAAGGTGCTCCAGGAGCTCCTGGCCTCCCTCCAGTCTCCCGCTTTAGACGACCCATTGCTCCCGGTCAACGGTAAGCCCCTTTCTTCGACCCTGTTCGTCTCCAATATCCGCACCCTAGCCGCAGGATTGGGGTACAACCCTAGCACGATATCCGGGCACTCCTTTCGTATAGGGGCCGCTTCCGCAGCTTCTAGTCATCAGGTACCGGCGCACGTCATCCGCAAGATGGGTCGTTGGCGGTCGTCCTGCTTCGCAAGGTACATTCCGAATCCACGGGCTGAGATCTCCAGAGCCTTTTGTTCTTTGGCATTATAGGCCACACAATGCTTCAATAAATGCTTCATACCTTGCAACGTGCCAGTTCTCTTTTTGCCCACTTATTCAGGCCTTACCTCGTCACTGGCGTCGGGCACACTCCAGCCAGTTGGGTCAGGATAGTACGTAGGCATGCCTAGTCTGTTCCTCGCTCAGCTCCTCCTACAAATATTGAAGGCTGCTTGCAGCCTGTAATTGTGGGAGGAGCGCACTTACCCTATTTAAACCCCATCCTACAAGCAGGAGGGCGCCTGTTCTTGCCCCTCCCTCCCATCCCCTTTTCTTATGCTCTCCTCCTGGGTGGCCCACTTATTCATGCCTTACCTCGTCACTGGCGCCGGGCACACTCCAGCCAGTTGGGTCAGGATAGTATGTAGGCATGCCTAGTCTGTTCCTCGCTCAGCTCCTCCCACAAATAATATATATATAAGTAGTAGGAAAATAGAAAATTTAACAAAAAACATATGCAGTATCAATTATCTGGGATCGAGAGTAAGCTGTAGATTTCCCAATTGCTTCCTTGTCTTAAAACTGCACAGTAATTTTATACCCTGATGGCTGTATGTTTCGCTCTCCAGCAAAGGTTTTTTGGTATGCATGCAGGGAGTGCATGGAGGAGAGTGGTATCAGCTAGAATGGTGGTAGTAGTACTCACAGTTCACTGTGGCAGTCCTTCCTCTGGTGCTCTCTGAGGCTGTGCAGTGAATAGATTATAAAAAGCTCAGATACGCGGTGTGGTATACTATTCATTGCCCTAAATCCCTGAAGGCACCAGTGTTTTGGCAAAACATGATGGGGGGCAGTGTTTTAGAGTTTGAATCTGAGTTTAATACACAGGAATACAAGTATGAGCACGTATCTGACAGCATCATAGGGATTGACAGGTTGTGTGCACCAATCACATCCTAAGCTAATAGATGTGCTAGAAAAACAAAACAGCAGTGACAAGATTTTTAATTATTAGTAGAGATGAGCAAAGTTTAGAAAAATTTGATTTGGCCAATTCGCCAAACTTCCACAACAAATTTGATTAGTTACAAATTAATTTGCCATGAATTGCGATAAATCAGTGGTACCCAGGCCACTCTGTCTAATCATATTCATCCCACTTGGTGGTCCAATCTCAGTGTGAAGACTTGGAAGTTAAACTGCAGGGAGAGTGTATCGTCGTGTGCATTTCGTTCTAGCTCACCGGCATTCATAGTTAATCCGTTCTGTAGGTGCTATGCAGTCAGTATTACAGGTGTAATTTATCAATGTCTACATCACTGTGTAGTGCACCAAGATTCATAGCTAATCCCTTTAGTTATTACTGTGCGTCAACATTACAAGTCAATGTTACCGTCAGGTCTAATTTATCGCCATAGACATAACTGTGCAGTGCACCAAGATTCAAGTCGTCAGCAGCATGGACAGTTGTAGTGCACCAAGATTCATTGGTAATCCCTTCTTTTAAACAAAAATTCCTGGGCCATGCCAACTAAGCGTGGTGTCAGAGGAACCTACCAATTCCTGACTGTTGTCACTTAAGATGATGTTGAAGAGCAAGTCAACCATTGCAGTACTGCTAGTACTGCTAGATATTTGGTCAAAACACGACCACAGGATGCAGTGGCATGCTTAAGGTGTTTGGCACCCGGGGCGGGTCCTTTCTTTGGCACCACCCCAAATACTTAAAAAAAATTGTACCCCCTTGACAGTAGTTTTGTCCGGATATGTGCCACCTCACGGAAGTTATGCCCATATTGTGCACCCTCACAATATTTATGCCCTCACTGCACAACTTTTACAGTTGTTATGCCCACATTGTGCCCCCTTATAGTACTTATCCCTTCATTGTGCCCCCTTCACAGTTGTAATTACCTCTTTCTGGCCCCTTACAGTACTTATGCCCTGTCTGTGCCCCCTTCACAGTTGTAATGCCCTCTCTGTGCCCCTTCAGATTAGTTATGCCCTCACTGTGCCCATATAACAGTTATGCCCCTTCACAGTAGTAATGGCCTCTGTGCCCCTTCACAGAAAAAACCTACAGCGGTATTTGGTCGGGCCTAATGCTGCTCTACGAATGGTGAGGCCTGAACAAGTACAGGCGATAATAGATTGGGTTGCTGACAGTGGATCCAGTTCCTTCACATTGTCTCCCACCCAGTCTCCTGCTGAAAGACCACAGTTGGCACCTGCAGCCGATGTCCATCAGTATTTCACCTCACCCCCTTGCAAATCAGCCAAGCAGTCTGAGCCCCAAGTCATGCAGCAGTCTCTTCTGCTTTTTGATGACTCTGTTAGCAGGGTTTCCCAGGGACATCCACCTAGCCCTGCCCCAGAAGTGGAAGAGATTGAGTGCACCGATGCCCAACCACTTATATTTCAAGATAAGTACATGGGAGGACCATCGCAGCACGTCTCGGATGATGACGAAACACAGGTGCCAACTGCTGGGGCTTTTGAAAGTGTGCAGACCGACAAGGAAGGCAGGGGTGAAGACTGGGTGGAAGATGATGTGGAGGACGATGAGGTCCTCGACCCCACATGGAATCAAGGTCATTCGAGTGACCTATGTAGTTCGGAGGAAGAGGCGGTGGTCGCACAGAGCCACCAGCACAGCAGAAGAGGGAGCAGGGTGAAAAAGCGGAGCGGCCGTCCTCTAGACAGTACGCCTCCTACTGCCCACTGCAGCAAGGGACCGAGCACACCAAAGCCAGCTCCAATGAGTTCCCTGGCGTGGCAGTTCTTCAGACAATGTGCTGACGACAAGACACGAGTGGTTTGCACGCTGTGCAATCAGAGCCTGAAGCGAGGCATAAATGTTCTCAACCTGAGCACAACCTGCATGACCAGGCATTTAAGTGCAAAGCACGAGCTGCAGTGGAGTAGACACCTCAAAAACCAAGAAAGGTCTCTGGCTCCTCCTGCTTCCTCTTCTGCTGCAGTCGCGGCCTCTTCATTCACCTCTGGAGTGACAGTACCACCTGGCACCCCGCAAACTGAGGATCTGCCAGCAACACCCACACCTGGGTCACCAAACATCTCCACAATGTCCCACGCAAGCGTTCAGCTCTCCATATCCCAAACACTGGAGAGGAAGAGGAGTACCCCCCTACCCACCCGCTATCCCTAGCCCTGAATGCCAGCATTTCTAAATTACTGCTGTTTGAAATGCTGTCATTCCGTCTGGTGGAGACGGATAGTTTTAAAGGCCTTATGGCGGTGGCTGTCCCACAGTACGTCGTGCCCAGCCGCCACTACTTTTCAAGGCGAGCCATCCCTTCCCTGCACAACTAAGTAGGGGACAAAATCAGGTGTGCACTGCGCAACGCCATCTGTGGCAAGGTGCACCTGACTACGGATACGTGGACCAGTAAGCACGGTCAGGGCCGTTATATCTCCATAACTGCACACTGGGTAAATGCAGTGGTGGCTGGGCCTGAGGCGGATAGCAGTTTGGCGCATGTCCTTCCACCACTGAGGATTGCAGGGCGCTTCAGTTTGCCTCCTGTTGCTTCCTCCTCCTACTCTGCTTCCTCATTCTCTACCAGCTCCTCATCCGGTCAGCGTAACACCTTCACCACCAACTTCAGCACAGCCAGGGGTAAACGACAGCAGGCAGTTTTAAAACGTATTTGTTTGGGGGACAAACCCCACACCGCGCAGGAGCTGTGGACGGGCCTTGAACAACAGACCGATGAGTGGTTTGTGCCAGTCAGCCTCAAGCCCGGCCTGGTGGTGTGGGATAATGGGCGAAATCTCGTAGCAGCTCTGGGACTAGCCAGTTTGACGCACATCCCTTGCCTGGCGCATGTGCTGAATTGGGTGGTGCAGCGATTCCTTTAAATTTACCCCGACGTGTCAGAGCTGCTGCATAAAGTGCGGGCCGTCTGTGCACGCTTTCGGCGTTCTCACCCTGCTGCTGCTCGCCTGTCAGCGCTGCAACGTAACTTCGGCCTTCCCGCTCACCGCCTCATATGCGACGTGCCCACAAGGTGGAACTCCACCTTGCACATGCTGGCCAGACTGTGCGAGCAGCAGCAGGCGATAGTGGAGTTTCAGCTGCAGCACGCAGGGGTGAGTCACTCGGCAGAACAGCACCACTACACCACCAATGACTGGGCCTCCATGCTAGACCTGTGTTCCTTGTTGCGCTGTTTCGAGTACTCCACCAACATGGCCAGTGCCGATAACGCCATTCTCAGCGTTACTATCCCACTTCTATGCCTCCTTGAAAAAACGCTCCTGGCGATGATGGAAGAGGATGTGGCACAGGAGGAGGAGGAGGAAGAGGGATCATTTCGTAGGGTTTCTGGCTAGTCATTCCCAAGTGGCTCCGAGGGTGGGTTCCTGCACCCACAAACCCAAGTTACACAATTGTCCAGCCAGGGCACAGTTCTGGAGGATGAGGAGGTGGAGGGTGAGGAGGAGGAGATGGAGGAAGAGGAACCATGTTCACAGCAGGGTGGCACCCAGGCCAGCTCATGGCCATCACTGGTGCGTGGATGGGGGGATACAGAGGACACAGATGATACACCTCCCACAGAGGACAGCTTTTCGTTGCCTCTGGGCAGCCTGGCACACATGAGCGATTACATGCTGCAGTGTCTCCGCAACGACCGCCAAGTTGCCCACATTATAACTTGTGCTGATTACTGGGTGGCCACGCTGCTGGATCCCCGTTACAAGGACAACGTACCGTCCTTAATTCCCTCACTGGAGCGTGATCGTAAGATGCGCGAGTACAAGCACTTGCTGGTAGACGCGCTGCTGGTGGCATTCCCACCTGACAGCGGGGGCACAGTGGAAGCACAAGGCGAAGGCAGAGGACGAGGAAGAGGTCGCCAACGCAGCTGGGGCACCGCCAGCACCTCAGAAGGCAGGGTTAGCAAGGCCAAAATGTGGAAAAGCTTTGTCAGCACGCCACAACAACCAGCACCACCAGCTGATATCGAACGTCTTAGCAGGAGGCAGCATTTCACTAGCATGGTGTAGCAGTATGTGTGCACAGGCCTACACGTTCAGAATGACGGGTCTGCCCCCTTTAACTTCTGGGTCTCCAAATTGGGCACATGGCCTGAGCATGCCCTTTACGCCTTGGAGGTGCTGGCCTGCCTTTCAGCCAGTGTATTATCTGAACCTGTGTTTAGCATGGCAGGGGGCATCATCACAGACAAGCGCAGCCGCCTGTCCACAGCCAATGTGGACAAGCTCACGTTCATTAAAATGAACCAGGCATGGATCCCTCAGGACTTGTCCGTACCTTGTGCAGAATAGACATGTATACCGGCACTAAGCAGCCATTGTTATACTGCAGTGCAATTGCTCATGTTTGTATTTTGGATATTTCACACTCTTTTGGAGCGTACCTTAATTTTACAAAATTAAATTGAAACCAAAACCTCGTCCTCCTCCACCGCCGCTTCCTCCTACTCCGCTACGTCCACCGCCTCTTCAAACTCCTACTCCATATGGAACTCCACCTCATAAATCCATTTTATTTTTTTCACTACTTTGTCATTTACATTTTCTGGTGGAATTCACAAATTTTTGGGTGTATGGTACCACTGCTATACCTAGTAGGCCGGTAAAAAAAAAAAAAATGTAATTAATGTTTTCTGGTGAAATTCACAAATTTTTGGGTGTATAGTACCACTGCTATACCTAGTATGACGGTTAAAAAAATATAAAAAATTGTCATTAACATTTTCTGGTGAAATTAACCAATTTTTGGGTGTATAGTACCACTGCTATACCTAGTAGGTCGGTTAAAAAATATATATATTTGTCAGTTACATTTTCAGTTGAAATTCAACAATTTTTGGGTGTGAAGTACCACTGCTATACCTAGTAGACGGGTTAAAAAATCAAAAAATTTGTCTCTTACATTTTCTAGTGAAATTCAGCAATTTCTTTGGTGTGAAGTACCACTGCTATACCTAGTAGACCGGTAAAAAAAAAAAATTGGCAGTTACATTTTATAGTGAAATTCTGCATTTTTTTGGTGTGATGTACCACTGCTATACCTATTAGACCGGTAAAAAAAAAAAAAAAAAAACATTTGTCAGTTACATTTTAGGGTCAAATTCACCAATTTTTGGGTGTAATATACCCCACCTCTACCTAGTTGACAGCTTAATAAATTTCAATAATATTTATTTTACATTTTCGGGTGACAATAAACGATTGTTTTCTGTCATAGACCCCTGCTCTACAAAGTAGACAGGTTAATTAATTTCTCTAATTTTTCTGTTACATTCTTGGGTTGACATTATACAATTTTAGACGTGAATAAACCCCTGCTCTGCATAGGTGACAGGGAATAAAATTTCGGAAAAGCTTCTTTAATTGATGCGAGCCACCTCCTTTGATTCAATGCTTAAACTTAAGCAAGTTGTACCACATTTAAGCTTCAATACTTTGTCCCACATTTCTGCTATGCTCTTTTGGCCAACATTTGCGCCGATCCAATTTGATATCTGCTCTATCAACTTTCGATGTTCTTTTATGCGCCTACCATGGTGATTACGGGTGGCGGGGAATCAGGGTTCCAGGCCGGAGAGTGTGAGAAAAAGAAACCAAATTTAAGGGAGATAAATTTATTTTAAAAATTTATCTCGCAAATGTGGGACAAATTACAGAAGCCCAAATGTGGGCCAAAAAAGCTCAATAGCTTTTCCCACAATTCCGCTTGACTCTTTTGGCCCACATTTGGGCTTCTGTAATTTGTCCCACATTTGCGAGATAAATTTTTAAAATAAATTTATCTCCCTTAAATTTGGTTTCTTTTTCTCACACTCTCCGGCCTGGAACCCTGATTCCCCGCCCCCCGTAATCACCATGGTAGGCGCATAAAAGAACATCGAAAGTTGATAGAGCAGATATCAAATTGGATTGTGAACATCACGGGGACGTGCAACATGATGGGTGGGGCAGTAAGTATGCACACGCCTACACGAACTAACTGACAGGGGTCAGGCCCTGCAACTTCTGGGTCTCCAAATCGGGCACATGGCCTGAGCTTGCCCTTTACGCCTTGGAAGTGCTGGCCTGCCCTGCAGCCGGTGTATTGTCTGAACGTATGTTTAGCATGACTGGAGGGTTATATTTCCCAATGTTTTGGGGTGTACCCTAATTAAAAAAAAAAAAAAATTAAAACCAAAAAGCAGTGTAGGCTACCTCCTCCTCCACCGCCACTTCCACCTACACCGCCACATCCACCGCCTCCTCAACCTCCTTCTCCATATGGACCTGGTCCTCCTAGATCAAGATTATTATATATTTTTATTTCCGTATTTTATGTTATTTTAAGTCATTTTCCTATCCACATTCGTTTGCAGAGCACTTGCCATGCTCTTAACCACATTTTGATGCCATTTGCAGCCCTCTAGCCCTTTCCAGGACATTTTTACAGACATTTTAGTGCTCAAAAGTTTGGGTCCCCATTGACTTCAATTGGGTTCGGGTTCGGGGTCAAGTTCTGGGCCCGAACTCAAACTTTTTTCCAAAGTTCGGCCGAACCCGTCGAACCCGAACATCCAGGTGTCCGCTAAACTCTAGTTGCCAGTGCAAAACATATCTCCTTACAATGTGTGTCAGTAAAAACAATACCCCCTTACAATATGTGCCAGTAGAAAAATACAGTAATGCCTTATAATGTGTACCAGTAAAAAATACCCCCTTATGTGCACAAGTACAAAAAATGCTCCCTGTAATGTGCACCAGTACAAATATAATCCTTATAATGTGAGCCAATACAAATAAATGTCCCTTGCAATGTGTTCCAATACAAAAATACCCCGTATAATGTGTGCCAGTACAAAAAATACTCCCTTACAATGTGCACCAGTACAAAAATATCTCCTGATAATGTTCTCCAGTACAAAAAAAATTCCCTTATAACATGTGCCAGCACAAAAAATACCACCTTATAATGTGTGCCAGTATACAATATGCCACCTTATAATGTGTGCCCACTGCCTGTACAAAAGAATACTACCCTCTGTTTGCCCCTAGGAGAACCAAAGTCTCCATAGTATTCCCCCTTTTAATATATTCTAGTACAAAAAAATACCCCATTTTAGTACAAAATGATTACAAAAAATACACAAAAATCATATACAACAGTATACTGTAGAGCAAAAGTTCACAATCCTGTTTGGCCTAAAGCTGTGCTAGTACAAAATGCTTATTTTTAGTGTTTCCCTAGTTATAAAAATCCCCCCCCCCCATAGTGGCCCAACAGCATGCTACCAAATAAAAATAATAAACTTAAATACTTACCTCCATGTTGCTGTCAGTGATGCGGTGCAGGACCTGCCAGGCTCAGGCGACGCAATTATGATCATGTCACCGCACCGCCTGCCCAGGCCTCTGAACGGCTATAGGCACTAGGCCTGAAGCCTATCAGAGGTAACGGCAGGGCTGGGAGACATTGATCCCATTCACCACCACAGCATTCTTATCCTGATGAATAGTGAGAGATGAGCGCATCCACAATGGAAGCACTCATTGCTTATCACCCTGTCACCACCTTCACCCCCAAAATCACCTTATTTAGCCTCACTGGCTGTGCACAACTGCTCAAACTTTAAACCAGTAGTGATGAGCGGCAGGGGCCATATTAGAATTTGCGATATTTCGCGAATATTTTGTAGAATATTCGTCATATATTCGCGAATTCGAGAATTCAAGATTATATTCTTGATTGCAAAAATCGGCTATGTATTATTCGTGTAATGCGCGCAAAATACCGGCGTGGGTCACTTATGCTACATTTTGCAAGCTGGTATAAGTTTCTTGAGACTGGAGAAAATGGCTGACACGGCAGAACATTAGAATAGCTTTATATGCAGATAGAGAGCTCCAATATATTCGGCAATTAATGATGCACATATTTTTTCGCAATACGTGTAACTTGTATAGTAAGGGGCAGGCAACTTTCCTATTGGTTGCTAGGGATGTTGCTAAGCTGTGACAAAGCCTTCTCATTGGCCCACAAGCTAGAAGAAGGGAGGGATGATCACCTGATGTGTACTGTGTAAAAAAAAAAAAAAAAATGAATATTCGTCATTACGAATATATAGCACTATATTCTAAATTTTCACGAATTCTCAAAGTGTCGATATTTGCGACAAAAATTTGCTTTTCGAATATTCGCGCTCAACACTATTGAACAGATGTTGGTCTTGGTTCGATATGGACTCAGGACCTCAGTACTGCAAAGCAAATGTGGTAGGGGGAGGGGTCTTTAAATGTTTTGTTTTGGGATAAGGTTTTGGTATAAGTGTCTGATTTGGGGGTTCTGATGGTCAAGCATGCACGTTTCCACTCAAATTATCTCTGTGAGACTGCCTGTCCTGTGGATTTGGGATTGGAAGTAACCCCTTCCGCACATGTAACTGTCACAGACCCCAGAGACTTTGGAGCCACAACATACCCCGCAAACCTATCCACCGGACTTGCAACTCGCCCGGCTGGAAACCTAACTGCCGACCGCTCCTCCGCACATCTGCTCTCAACGCACCCCAGTATACATAGGAATGACCCAAAATCCACGCCAAACAAGAACGCGAACCTGTAAACAAAAACAAGAAACAAACAGTGACCCAACAGGCTATTAATGATTCACCGACAAACAAATCTCCCCCCCAACACACCAATATCACAACATATGCGGACGAATATAAGAACGAAAACACGCAGACTCCCACCTGCCAATCCGCATAATGACATCCTCACCCAAACCCCATCTGGTGGCCTCCGTCGCCGCGCCAATACGAAAAGAATGTGACGCAAACTCACTCGCCACATAACCTGCTGCTGTCAAACACTTCCGGAAAACCGCCACAAACTGATAACGCGACAAAGCCGAGCCATCCGCATGGACCAGCAACACATCCCCCCCACTCGGCCGAAGCACCAGAAAATCCTCCAAACAACGCACAGGACACACCACAGAACCCGGCAGAGGCCGCAACACAATGCACACACCCCTACCCACCTGGTCTGTTTTGGACTTTCGCAAAACACACCGCAAACCCCCTTCATAAATACTCACATCCTCCCGCAACAAGCCACCCCCACGCACACGACTAGCAGCCACCAGCTCAGAAACCCTAAATGCCCCAAAGAAAGCCAAGGAAAAAGCTGCTCTAAACAAACACACCTCATATTAAGACTTACACACGCTCCCCGCCCGATCCCACAACAACTGCAAAATCTGAAAAGAAAACGGACGACGGGAATCCTTCCTCACCACACTGCGACGATACCCCTTCAACGCCTGCCGCACCAAAAAACTCTGGGATACATCAGCCAAACCCCTCATTCGCAACCAAAAAGCTACGGCCGCCACCCTCTTAGCAGCCACAGAAAAAGACAGACCATCGCTAAACGACATTCCCACAAAATAAACCAGCAACGAGTGAAAATCCTTCACCCCTCTGCAACCCCCCACCTGCTCCATCAAAAGCTCCCACTGCGACCACACCAAAGAATAAGCCGACCACGTACTGCTACTCACGGACCGTTGCACCAGATCTAACGAGACCCCAAGGCCACGCTCCAGAGCCACTGAGGACACAGCAGACCCGTCACCTCCGCGCCCGGAACCAAGCTGCGGAAACGATCCCACTGGAAACGAGAAAGAGCATCAGCGATGGAATTATCAACCCCAGGTACATGAACTGCTACAAAACACGCATTCAACTTCAGACCGTTCAAAACCAAATGATGAAGTAATCGCACCACCGGGGGCGAATTTGCCGACTGACTATTCACCGCCTGCACCACCCCTAAATTGTCACAACAAAAACGCACCCGCTTATTCCTCAACAAATCCCCCCACAACTCGGTAGCCAAAACAATAGGGAACAATTCCAACAAAGCCAAGTTCCCAAGGAAACCGGCAACCCTCCACTCCTCAGGCCAAGCACCCGCACTCCACTGCCCCTGACAAAAAGCCCCGTAACCACACGAACAAGACGCGTCCATAAACAACTCCAAATCCAAATTCAAAACAGGCGACTCCATCCACACCGAACGGCCGTTAAACTCACTCAAAAAACTCTCCCACACTTCCAAATCTGCACGCACCTCCGCCGACAACCGCACAAAATGAAAAGGGGCCTTCACACCCGCGGTGGCCATAGACAAACGCCTACAAAAAACCCGACCCATAGGCAAGATCCTACAGGCAAAATTCAACTTACCCAACACGGACTGCACCCGTCTAAGCTGCGCCTTCCTAGCATTCCGCAGCCAACCCACTTCACTACGTAAGTCCTCCACCTTATCCAAAGGCAACCGACACTCCATAGCAACGCTGTCAATCTCAATACCCAAGAACTTCACCATCTTAGCCGGACCCTCCCCCGTTTTTTCACGCGCCAACGGAACCCCAAAACTCGCAGACACTCGCTCCATGGTATGCAACAAAACCGAACACACCCTGGACCTTGCCGGCCCTAAAAACAGAAAATCATCAAGGTAATGCAGCACAGAACTCCATCCCGCCTCCTGCCGCACCACCCATTCCAAAAAGGAACTAAACGCTTCAAACAACGAACACGAGATCGCACATCCCATAGGCAAACAACAATCTACAAAAAACTGCCCCTCCCATTTAAAACCAAGCAAACGAAAACTATCTGGGTGAATAGGTAGCAAGCGGAACGCCGCCTCAATATCCGTCTTTGCTAACAATGCACCCTGCCCAAAACGGCGCACCCACCGAATCGCCTCGTCAAACGACGTATAAGACACTGAGCATAACTCATCGTCAATCCCATCATTCACCAATCACCCCGCCGGGTAAGACAAATTATGAATAAGCCGAAATTTGCCAGGCTCCTTCTTCGGAACCAACCCCAAAGGCGAAACCCACAAATCCGGCAACAGACAATCGAGGAAAGGGCCCACAACCCTCCAGGTTGCCACTTCCTTCGCAATTTTTTTGGAAACCACCTCCGGCCGCTGCAATGCCGAGGAAAAATTACGCACCGCAACCCCCACTCCTACTGCCGAACACGGAATCCTAAAGCCATCCTGAAACCCCGCCAACAATAAAGCTGCCGCCTCCCTATTTGGATATGTCTCTAGAAAGGGGCCCATCACGTCCACCCTCACCGGGGTCACCCCTCTTCTGTGCAGCCTCAAATCCCTTCCCTCTACCACGCTTGAAACACCGCGCAAAGCTGTGGGCACCGCCACAACCGGAGCACTCATGCTTAAACCGACATTCCTACAGGTACTTGCAGTGACCCTCATTGAACTGCCAGCAACAACCTCTCCTGACCCCTCCTGCTGTCTCTGACGCCGAGGAACCCCCGGCTGCCCCACGAAAGGGCTGGCTCACCCCTTTTGGCGCCGTCATCAAACGCATCCACAGACCTATGTCCTTATGGTCCCACCGAATGCTAGGCCTGACCGCCTTCCTCTGACAAAACTGCTCATCATACCTGAGCCACGCCACACCTCCATACGTCCGATACGCCTCCCCTATAGCGTCCATGTAGCAAAAAAGAGCCGAACAATACTCCGGCGCCTTTTCACCCACCACACTAGCCAGGATAGCAAAGGCCATCAACCAATTCAAAAAGGTACGTGGAGTCAGCCTGTATCTCCGCTTCTCCTCCTCCTCCTTCTTACTCTCATCCGGCTTAACCCTATCCAATTGAAACTTGTCCAACGGAAGCAACGAGAATATCTCCACATACTCGTCCTTCCAAATCTTCTCCCTGACCTCAGCCTTCAAATGAGCCCCCAACGGCCCCTCAAAGCACACATAAACTTCGCCCTTAGCAGCATCCGCCAGCCTGACATCCTCCCCAGTACCTTGACTACCTCCACACCCGACGACTGCCGCCGCCGACGACCCCACCCCGGCTGCAGGAGAGCCCCCAACACCAGCCGCATCCAAACGCTCACCGTCCCCAACCGCAGGCGCAGCAGCCCAAACTGCAGCCGGAGACGACACAGCCCCAGATTTCCAACGAGACAACAAAGTCCACATACCCGCCAATAACTCCCGTGCTAACCCATCCTCACCAGACTGCACCACCCCCACCCAACCACAGAATCTCGCCCCGACGTCCTCTCACCTGGCTGTCCCTGGGGCGTCCTCCCAGCAGCCGCCGACCGCACCGTAGCACTTCTCTGCGACGATTCCCCCGGCAACCTGGACGTAGAGGGACATGCGCCGACTGCATCATCCGACTGGCCCTCGATCTCCCAAGCCTCCTGGCTAACTTCTCCGTCTTCAAGCGCCTGTTCCTCCACGAAACCCCCGCCATGATCCAAATGGCGTGGCTGCGACACGATCACCTCCCTGCAACCAGGCCCACCTCCCGGCAGCCGCAGACTCCGGTCGTCCTCCACTTCAATATCACTAAACTCAGGCTCCACGGGTGTCCTACCGTGAGCCGCAAATGAACGTCCCTCAGGAACAGTATCCAACTGCTGCACTGAGGATGGAGCCAGGCCCAGGCCCCCAGCCAGCGTATCCAACTGTATATTACTGCCAGGCACATAAGACGTACCAGCAGGTGGCGATAGTCCCGACCTAGCACTCTGCAGCTGCGCAGTAGACCCAGGCCTCCGGCCTGCAGACCGAGACCGCGACGCTGCCGGCAACCTTCTGGCTGATTCCACCGCCGCTGGGCCCACGCGAGCCAAACGCACAGCCGCAACATCTGCACTTCTTGCCTCCACACCACCGCCAACTGCCAGCACCAGCCGCGATGTCTCCCGCCGCGTCCGGATGGAAGCAACTGCCGCCCGGCCCTCACCTGGGGTAAGTGAAGCCACGTCCTCCCGCCTGTTCCTCAAACGACCACTGCCAGACACCTGAGCTCTACTACTACGCCCGGCCGCACACGCCGAGCCCCGACTAACAGCCCTGCCGACCCCGCTCACTGGCCCTCTAACCGGCGACCGAGACCGACCTCCGCTGCGCAAATCGCATGCGACCGCACTACGCTGAGCAGGATTCCTCCCGCTGCGACGGCTGGCAGAAGCACTTGCCGCAGCCGGTGCCAGCGGAGGGTTCCTAGCGGGGCTCCTAAGTCGACGCCGCGCCCGAGGGGTCGCCTCCGGGCTCAAACGCTCCGGCGGTACCGACCTCCTAGCCCTCACTCTCCCCCCCACAACTGTCGGAGGCACAGTAGGTGTCCCCCCAGCCGCCTGCAAACTACTGACCAACCACTCAGAACCGTGTCGTTCTGCCTCTGCCCGCACTGCCACCAGCAATTCATCCAAAGACGCCATGCTCGCCATGCACAAAAAACGCTCGCCTGCACGCCGCAACTCTCAAAACAGCAATGACCTCCGGTGCCGCCCCTCCCCCTCTTCCCAGCATATAAACAGCCCGCGAAACTGACGCAGCACCCCTTACTCCTCCCCGGCCAAACTCCACCCCCCCCCATGTAAATTAACCCTATCCTGGTCTGCTACTTACCCCTCAGTCAGCTATCACTGCGCTACGCCTGCGCCTCGCTCCGTTGTCCTGATTTCCTTTACAGTAGCATTCCTGTTTGTGGTGCAGTGTCGTTTAAGGGCCCGGAGATCACGGGCATCCAGTATGGTTTTACGGCCTTGACCCTTACGCACAGAGATTGTTCCAGATTCTCTGAATCTTCGGATGATGTTATGCACAGTTGATGATGATAGATGCAAAGTCTTTGCAATTTTTCTCTGGGTAACACCTTTCTGATATTGCTCCACTATCTTTCTGCGCAACATTGTGAGAATTGGTGATCCTCTACCCATCTTGGCTTCTGAGAGACACTGCCACTCTGAGAAGCTCTTTTTATACCCAATCATGTTGCCAATTGACCTAATTAGTGTTAATTGGTCTTCCAGCTCTTCGTTATGCTCAAATTTACTTTTTCCAGCCTCTTATTGCTACTTGTCCCAACTTTTTGGGGATTTGTTGACACCGTGAAAATTGGAATCAACGTATATTTCCTTTAAAATGATACATTTACTCGGATTAAACATTTGATCTGTCATCTACGTTCTATTACAAATAAAATATTGACATTTGCCATCTCCACATCATTGCATTCAGTTTTTATTCACAATTTGTTTAGTGTCCCAACTTTTTTGGAATCCGGTTTGTACCTAACCCTGAATACTGCTCCAACACTAAGAAAATTGAAACTAGAAAGGGGGCAGTCACTAAGTAAAACTTCACTTTTAATAATTTAACCCCTTTGGGACACAGCCTTATTTCACCTTAAGGACCAGGCCATGTTTTGCAAATCTGAACAGTGTCACTTTAAGTGGTGATAACTTTAAAACACTTTGACTTATCCAGGCCTATTCTGAAATTGTTTTTTCGTCACATATTGTACTTCATGACACTGGTAAAATGAAGTAAAAAAAATTCATTTTTATTTATAAAAAATTACCAAATTTACCAAAAATTACTAAGAAATTGCAAATTTCCAAGTTTCAATTTCTCTACTTCTATAATACATAGCAATACGTACAAAAATAGTTATTACTTTACATTCCCCATATGTCTACTTCATGTTTGGATCAATTTGGGAATGATATTTTATTTTTGGGGGATGTTACAAGGCTTAGAAGTTTAGAAGCAAATCTTGAAATTTTTCAGAAATGTTCAAAAACCCACTTTTTAGGGACCAGTTTAGGTCTGAAGTCACTTTGTGAGGCTTACATAATAGAAACTGTCACGGAGGATCCGCGAGAATATTGAACCGTCCTCCCAATATTATCAATATCACTATCCCTTATTGATCAATGGGCCTATTAAACAGTCCTTATTTCCATAGGGGCCCCCAGAGCTTACAATCTGATTACTCAGAGCGTCTCCTTCTATGTACACAGAGAACAAAAGGGTCCTTTTGTTCCAGTCAGTCAATAGAGGCCAGCATGCTTCAGACGGTCTGTCACAGCTAAAACTGGAAATGGACCGAATGCTAACTTCATTACAGCGTCCTCTACAATTAACTGATCAGACGGTGGCTATTCGTCTGCATCCCTGGTAAATAAGAAGTGTAAAGTCAGTTTCCTGAAAGGGAAGTTACCTGGATGAAACTATAGACAGTCAGGCACCGCGATCTGAGATATGATTTTTACCCTTTTTAAGAGAGACCACGCATCTTATGGACGTAAAAATTACGTCATCGTGTCACTCAGAATTCACTGGACATTTACATATGACAAACATAACTCTAGGAGATGCCCAGGTAAAGTTATGGTGTTACCCCATCATAGAATAGTTATAATAGTCATATTTGGTATCCCTGAACTCCATATTTTGTGGGGAATATGAATCTGTGCTCGTTACTTATGTACAGCGGAGACATCCCGAGATATGGCACATACCATATTTCAGAACTGGCATTCATCTCAGAAATACAGCCTGCCCAGCAGGCGGACTCTCAATTCCCCGCCTTGAGTCTGGGATCCTTATAACAAGGGCCTAGAATCTGCTAAAGGAGTTCTCCACTTTTAACAACACCTGGCGAGGGCCTCAGCCAGAGAACCCGTGGGCTGTAGGCATATTCGGATTATTACACTGGACAAAGGTTTCTTGGACTTTATCCTTGCAACGGACTATTTCACCAACGGACATCTTTTCTGCGGAAAATAGGTATTTTCTTTCTTTTCTCCCTTTTTGTTTATTGGACTATACTTTCCTTGATTATTGTTTTAATAATTACTGTACATCTTGATAATTTGTATTGTGTATATATATATATATACACTCACCTAAAGAATTATTAGGAACACCTGTTCTATTTCTCATTAATGCAATTATCTAGTCAACCAATCACATGGCAGTTGCTTCAATGCATTTAGGGGTGTGTTACTGGTCAAGACAATCTCCTGAAATCCAAACTGAATGTCAGAATGGGAAAGAAAGGTGATTTTGAGCGTGGAATGGTTGTTGGTGCCTGACGGGCCGGTCTGAGTATTTCACAATCTGCTCAGTTACTGGGATTTTCACGCACAACCATTTCTAGGGTTTACAAAGAATGGTGTGAAAAGGGAAAAACATCCAGTATGCGGCAGTCCTGTGGGCGAAAATGCCTTGTGGATGCTAGAGGTCAGAGGAGAATGGGCCGACTGATTCAAGCTGATAGAAGAGCAACGTTGACTGAAATAACCACTCGTTACAACCGAGGTATGCAGCAAAGCATTTGTGAAGCCACAACACGCACAACCTTGAGGCGGATGGGCTACAACAGCAGAAGACCCCACCGGGTACCACTCATCTCCACTACAAATAGGAAAAAGAGGCTACAATTTGCACGAGCTCACCAAAATTGGACTATTGAAGACTGGAAAAATGTTGCCTGGTCTGATGAGTTTCGATTTCTGTTGAGACATTCAAATGGTAGAGTCCGAATTTGGCGTAAACAGAATGAGAACATGTATCCATCATGCCTTGTTACCACTGTGCAGGCTGGTGGTGGTGGTGTAATGGTGTGGGGGATGTTTTCTGGGCATATTTTAAGTGCCACGGGCTACCTGAGCATTGTTTCTGACCATGTCCATCCCTTCATGACCACCATGTACCCATCCTCTAATGGCTACTTCCAGCAGGATAATGCACCATGTCACAAAGCTCGAATCATTTCAAATTGGTTTCTTGAACATGACAATGAGTTCACTGTACTAAAATGGCCCCCACAGTCACCAGATCTCAACCCAATAGAGCATCTTTGGGATGTGGTTAAACGGGAGCTTCGTGCCCTAGATGTGCATCCCTCAAATCTCCATCAACTGCAAGATGCTATCCTATCAATATGGGCCAACATTTCTAAAGAATGCTATCAGCACCTTGTTGAATCAATGCCACGTAGAATTAAGGCAGTTCTGAAGGCAAAAGGGGGTCCAACACGTATTAGTATGGTGTTCCTAATAATTCTTTAGGTGAGTGTATATATATAATAAATGACCTCCAAGTCATTTCTCTAGCCATATGCCTGTTTTCAAACACTGCAAAAACGTACCCTAGCCTCTCCGAAGAGAAAGCTACTCGGTTCTGTTATCCAGATAGTGGGTTCCTTGCTCCCATAAATCGCAAGGTGGTGGCAGTTAAACTGTGTGTGGTTCCGGTCCGGTCGCTCACACGCTTACTTGCGGTCAATCGGCGGTCCAATCCCTGCGCTTTCAGCCTATCGACTGTACGGACTCAAGTTAGACTGTGTGCTGAAAGTGGCTGGGAGGCCTGTTTGCGGATTGACCACTAGGGGCGCTGTGACGGTTTCGTGACGTATTGTGGCCAGTTCGTCACAGAAACCACCCAAAAATGACCCCATTCTAGAAACTACACCCCTCAAGGTATTTAAAACTGATTTTACAAACGTCGTTAACCCTTTAGGTGTTCCACAAGAGTTAATGGCAAAATATTTTACATCTTTTGTGCAATTTTCCATTTTAATCCATTTTTTCCAGTAAAAAAGCAAGGATTAACAGCCAAACAAAATGCTATATTTATTGCCCCGATTCTGTAGTTTGCAGAAACACCCCATATGTGGCCATAAACTACTGTACGGGCACACAGTAGGGCGGAGAGGGAAAGGTGCGCCGTATGGTTTTTGGAAGGCAGATTTTGCTGGACTGGTTTTTTGACACCATGTCCCATTTGAAGCCCCCCTGATGCACCCCTAGAGCAGAAACTCCATAAAAGTGACCCCATCTAAGAAACTACACCCCTCAAGGTATTTAAAAATGATTTTACAAACTTTGTTAACCCTTTAGGTGTTCCACAAGATTTAATTGAAAGTAGAGATACAATTTCAAAATTTGACTTTTTTCGCAGATTTTCCATTTTAATAATTTTTTTCCAGAGGCAAAGCAAGGGTTAACAGCCAAAAAAAAACACAATATTTATGGCTCTGATTCTGTCATTTACAGAAACACCCCATATGTGGCCATAAACTACTGTACGGGCACACAGTAGGGCATAGAGGAAAAGGTGCGCCCTATGGTTTTTGGAAGGCAGATTTTGCTGGATTGGTTTTTTTTGACACCATGTCCCATTTGAAGCCCCCCTGATGCACCCCTAGAGCAGAAACTCCATAAAAGTGACCCCAGCTAAGAAACTACACCCCTCAAGGTATTCAAAACTGATTTTACAAACTTTGTTAACCCTTTAGGTGTTCCACAAGATTTAATGGAAAATAGAGATACAATTTCAAAATTTCACTTTTTTGGCAGATTTTCCATGTTAATAATTTTTTTCCAGTTATAAAGCAAGGGTTAACAGCCAAACAAAACTCAATATTTATGGCTCTGATTCTGTAGTTTACAGAAACACCCCATATGTGGTTGTAAACTGCTGTACGGGCACATGGCAGGGTGCAGGAGGAAAGGAATGCCATACGGTTTTGGAAGGCAGATTTTGCTGGACCGTTTTTTTTTACACCATGTCCCATTTGAAGCCCCCCTGATGCACCCCTAGAGTAGAAACTCCAAAAAAGTGACCCCATTTTAGAAACTACGGGATAGGGTGGCAGTATTGTTGGTACTAGTTTAGGGTACATATGATTTTTGGTTGCTCTATATTACACTTTTTGTGAGGCAAGGTAACAAGAAATAGCTGTTTTGGCACCGTTTTTATTTTTTGTTATTTTCAAAATTCATCTGACAGGTTAGATCATGTGATATTTTTACAGAGCAGGTTGGCACGGATCCGGCGATACCTAATATGTATACAATTTTTTTATTTATGTAAGTTTTACACAATGATTTCATTTTTTAAACAAAAAAAATCATGTTTTAGTGTCTCTATAGTCTGAGAGCCATAGTTTTTTCAGTTTTTGGGCAAATATCTTGGGTAGGGTATGATATTTGCGGGATGATATGACGGTTTGATTGGCACTATTGTGGGGTGCGTATGACTTTTTGATCCCTTGCTATTACTCTTTTTGTGATGTATGATGACAAAAAATTGCTTTTTTCACACCGTTTATTTTTTTTATTTTTTTACGGTATTCACCTGAGGGGTTAGGTCATGTGATATTTTTATAGAGCAGGTTATTACGGACGCGGCGATACCTAATATGTATATTTTTTTTAATTTATGTAAGTTTTACACAATTATTTGATTTTTGAAACAAAACAAAAAAATCATGTTTTAGTGTCTCCATATTCTGAGAGCCATAGTTTTTTCAGTTTTTGGGCGATTATCTTAGGTAGGGTCTCATTTTTTGCGAGATGAGGTGACGGTTTGATTGGTACTATTTTGGCGAACATACGACTTTTTTGATCACTTTTATTACCTTTTTTGGGAAGTAAGGTGGGCAAAATTTCAATTTCATCATAGTTTTTTATTTTTTATTTTTATGGCATTCACCTTTCAGGTAAAGTAACATGACCGTTTTATAGATCAGGTCGTTACGGACGCGGTGCTATCAAACATGTGTAGGGAATTTTATTTTTTTCATTTTTAATCAGTGATAAATGTGTTTTGGTTCTTGAAGATCCAGTGGGTCTGATGTCTGTATAATACAGTACAGTACGCTATATAGTGTACTGTACTGGATTTTCACTTTACAAAGTCTGATTAGACTTCTGCCTTTAGAAGAAGTCTAATCAGCACCATGGACAGCCTCTGATCAGTACCATGGACAGCCGGACGCCTGTGAAAGCGTCCGGTTGCCATGGTAGCCATAACTCGCTGCCACAGCCAATGGGAGAGGGAGGGAGCTCCCTTTTAACCTTTTCCCTACGGACTGCGGCATGGAAGGGGTTAAACACATGGCATCTGTGCCAGCACAGATGTCAGGCATTTCGAGCAGAGTGCCAGCAATGTGCTGACACTCTGCAAACCGCTCGGCCATCCTGAGAGAGGGGGCGGGCGGATGATCGCATGCCTGCCCGCCCCGCAAGCACAGACCGCGGGGATCAGAAACTTCCGAAACCACAGCAAACCGCAGGTCTGAATTGAATTGCTGCAGTCGCCGACATGGGGGGGTCACAGGACCCCCCGGCGCATCTAGCCAAGGTGCCTGCTCAATGATTTGAGCAGGCACCGGGTTCCGATCACCGCCCGCCAGGCGGCGGTGATCGGAACCATACATGACGTACCGGTACGTCATGTGTCCTTAAGTACCAGGACAACATGACGTACCGGTAGAGGTTAAGAGGTAAAAAAAGGGGGGCTCTACAAACAAACAAACAAATATTGATGGCCTCAGAGCTCAACTGGTCGTGGTTAGAGGACCATCAAGAGCGCCGAGTATAACCATCAAAAGGCTGGGTGGGTGCCCACACCGTCTAATAGACAAAGGAAGACAAAAACCTATTGTCTCCCCATAATGGAAAGTGTATTTTCAAAAAATGATACATAACTAAGTGTCACAGAGGCACCTGAACCGGACTGGCGGGTGGTTAAAGAGGCTCAAGGGGAAGAGAAGGGTGGTAGGTGTTAACTAACCCTATCAACCCTACTTGGCCTGGTTCACTCTATATGTATTCCTAGAAACTAGGTCCAAAAAACCCTGCAAGGGGTGGCCCCGGCTGGAACCTGATCCTACTCTAAAGACCCTGAAAGACCCTATGCAGAACATACATGGAACATGTGACAGATCCGGGGGCAAAAAAAGCTTACAGAGGTATACACATGAAAAAAGAAAGGTGTGTCCCGACGCGTTTCCTCAATATAAGCCCCTAGATTCTTCAGAAGACATGGGGCATACAGATATTACCCGAAACAGGCGTATGGCTCAGCAATGGGGTGTAACTGCTAGATGACCGTGGGCAGCATATGTCTGTAAACCAGGTAGGGGGGATCACCAAGGTGATGGTGTCCCCTTTGAGTGAATAGTCTGTGCCCCTACTTTTTCATTGTCTCTCTGGCCGGCATCTGCACCTTCCGCAAAAAAGACTCAATAGGACATCATTAACTGGACCAAACCAATTAGTGGACTGGCAAACAGTACCACCAACATAGTCATCATTTACAATATAGATAGTGTCTTCTGATCATTTCAAAGTGGTCAAGCATCATATTAACCCTCTTTCACTTAACCCTCTACAGCAGGGATGCCCAACCTGTGGCCCTCCAGCTGTTGCAAAACTACAATTCCCAGTATGCCCGGACAGCCTACAGCTATCAGCCTACAGCAGGGCATGGTGGGACTTGTAGTTTTACAACAGCTGGAGGGCCGCAGGTTGAGCATCCCTGCTCTATAGGGCTGACCATTACACTTTTGCATTTTATCACAGTTGGCAATATACTACTCTTCTCTGGCTAAATGTGACCACTACATAGCCTTTTATATACAGTAGCTTGTAGCAAGACAATAATATATTTTCTAAGGATACACAGTTCTTCAGCATCATCAGCAAGAATGGACAGCATCGTAGAAGAACCTCTACATATTCCTAAGAAGATGTAATTAGAAGCATAGGTATAGTCATACAGTACATCATCACATAGTCATAAAAATACTATTTCTCTACAAATGCAGTTCTAGCTCATAACTTACAATTACATTACAGAAATATGGGTGAAACACTTAATCCTGGTATCTGACTGGTTTGATACCTTTGATGGTTCTTTGGGATCTCCTGGTCTGTGCATCGATCACAGGATCAGAAATACAAACCGGATTCCAAAAAAGTTGGGACACTAAACAAATTGTGAATAAAAACTGAATGCAATGATGTGGAGATGGCAAATGTCAATATTTGATTTGTAATAGAACGTAGATGACAGATCAAACGTTTAATCCGAGTAAATGTATCATTTTAAAGGAAAAATACGTTGATTCCAATTTTCACGGTGTCAACAAATCCCCAAAAAGTTGGGACAAGTAGCAATAAGAGGCTGGAAAAAGTAAATTTGAGCATAACGAAGAGCTGGAAGACCAATTAACACTAATTAGGTCAATTGGCAACATGATTGGGTATAAAAAGAGCTTCTCAGAGTGGCAGTGTCTCTCAGAAGCCAAGATGGGTAGAGGATCACCAATTCCCACAATGTTGCGCAGAAAGATAGTGGAGCAATATCAGAAAGGTGTTACCCAGCGAAAAATTGCAAAGACTTTGCAGCTATCATCATCAACTGTGCATAACATCATCCGAAGATTCAGAGAATCTGGAACAATCTCTGTGCGTAAGGGTCAAGGCCGTAAAACCATACTGGATGCCCGTGATCTCCGGGCCCTTAAACGACACTGCACCACAAACAGGAATGCTACTGTAAAGGAAATCACAGAATCGGCTCAGGAATACTTCCAGAAACCATTGTCAGTGAACACAATCCACCGTGCCATCCGCCGTTGCCAGCTGAAACTCTACAGTGCAAAGAAGAAGCCATTTCTAAGCAAGATCCACAAGCTCAGGCGTTTTCAATGGGCCAGGGATCATTTAAAATGGAGTGTGGCAAAATGGAAGACTGTTCTGTGGTCAGACGAGTCACGATTCGAAGTTCTTTTTGGAAATCTGGGACGCCATGTCATCCGGACCAAAGAGGACAAGGACAACCCAAGTTGTTATCAACGCTCAGTTCAGAAGCCTGCATCTCTGATGGTATGGGGTTGCATGAGTGCGTGTGGCATGGGCAGCTTGCATGTCTCGAAAGGCACCATCAATGCAGAAAAATATATTCAGGTTCTAGAACAACATATGCTCCCATCCAGACGTCATCTCTTTCAGGGAAGATCCTGCATTTTTCAACAAGATAATGCCAGACCACATTCTGCATCAATCACAACATCATGGCTGCGTAGGAGAAGGATCCGGGTACTGAAATGGCCAGTCTGCAGTCCAGATCTTTCACCTATAGAGAACATTTGGCGCATCATAAAGAGGAAGGTGCAACAAAGAAGGCCCAAGACGATTGAACAGTTAGAGGCCTGTATTAGACAAGAATGGGAGAGCATTCCTATTTCTAAACTTGAGAAACTGGTCTCCTCGGTCCCCAGACGTCTGTTGAGTGTTGTAAGAAGAAGGGGAGATGCCACACAGTGGTGAAAATGGCCTTGTCCCAACTTTTTGGGGATTTGTTGACACCATGAAATTCTGATTCAACATATTTTTCCCTTAAAATGGTACATTTTCTCAGTTTAAACTTTTGTTCCGTGATTTATGTTCTATTCTGAATAAAATATTAGAAGTTGGCACCTCCACATCATTGCATTCAGTTTTTATTCACGATTTGTATAGTGTCCCAACTTTTTTGGAATCCGGTTTGTACTTAAATCTCTGTCGGATTGTATTATATGCCAGTATTTTCTGAGGATGCCATATATCTCCCTGTTATATCCATCATATGTCACTATGCATCTAATGACTTCACTCTTTTTTGAGGCTGTTATCTTTAATAGATCTTCTCTATTTACCCTTTTAGCTCTATTATATGCATTTTTTAGGGATCTGTTTGGATATCCTCTCTTCCTGAATCTTTGGAGGAGTTGTCCACTTTCTCTACCGAAGGAGGCCTCATCCAAGCAATTACGACATGCCCTCAGATACTGGCCTACAGGGATTCCCCTTTTCAGGGGGGAAGGGTGCCAGCTATTCCAATGTAGATAGCTATTTGTTGCAGTAGGTTTTCGATAAACCTCTGTGATCAAATGTCCGCCTTCTGTTTTCTTTATTTTTAAATCCAGGAAAACAATCTCTCTTTCCTGTATTTCGTAAGTGTATTTAATTCCTATATTGTTATTATTCAGTGACTGAGTAAATTCATGGAATAAAGAGTGACCCCCATCCCATAGGATGAGAATGTCGTCAATATATCTGCCCCAAAATATAATGTGGCAGACATACGATGACATTCCCTCCGTGAAAACGTGATTATTTTCCCACCACCCTAAAAATAAATATGCATACGTTGGGGCACACGAAGTCCCCATCGCGGTACCATTAATTTGTTTGTGATTATTTTCCCATTATTTTGGTGAAATATCACATATAATGAGGATAGTCGCATTCAGATAGGCAGAATATATGGGTGAAGTAACCTATATTCCTAGCCGCAGAGTTCACCAGCACCTATAATTTTAAATCTTTTTCTTTTTCCCGATTTATATTAGTCTTAATAAAAGGAAATAAATGTTATGTTTTAAATGACCAGAAACGGGAACCCATTAGCCTTAGGCTACTTGAACTTTAATCCTTCCCTTCTGAGCGCTGCCATTTCCCCAAACTGCAGTTTACAAACACATATGGGGTATTGCCAGGAGAAAATGCTTAACAGATTTTGGGGTTCTATTTTTCCAGTTACCCTTTAAGAAAATGAAAAATCTGGGGGTCAAAAATCTGCCTGTGGGGTCAAATAACTCACTATACCTCTCAATATATTCCTTTAGTGGTGTAGTTTCCAAAATGGGGTAACTTTTTTGGGGTTTCTACTGTAGGGGGGATCTCGGGTTCTCTTCAAATGCGACATGGCACCTGCAAACCATTCCAGCTACATCTGCCATCCAAAAACCAAATGGTATTCCTTCCATGTTCTACCATGTGAACAGTCAGCAGTTTACAACCACATATGGGATGCGTTGCCATATTCAGGAAAAAATACATAACAAATTGTGGGGTGATTTTTCTCCTGCTACTGCTTGTGATAATAAAAAAATGAGGCTAAAGCAACATTTTATTGGCTCTTCTTTTTTCCGTAAGCCAAGTGTTTCTAAATTCTATGATAATTTTTTTTTTTTTTAAAAAGCAGTAAATTTATCAGAAATCACATATGAAGTTTTGCTATGGGGCCTGATGAGATCTGTAAAAAAATAAATAAAAATAAAATGAAATCATGAAAACAAAAAAACTTCCCTAATACCAAAACTACCACTAGAATATACACCTCACTGCAACAGGAAAATGGCAACCTTTGTACAATGTGTTATGTTTTTTCATATTCTCCATATTGTCACAGCAGTCCTTCATTCTTTTCAGATGTACAAAAATATTTTAATTTCTGAGGTTGAAATATCTTACTGGAAACATTTTCAGATGTTGTGGAAGACCGAATCCTTTGGATTAATGGATGTTTTTTCTACATTGCCAAGACAGATTCATCTGGAACAACTGTTTGTCTCATGCGTGTCTTGAACTCCATGTAGCTTAAGACTTTTAGCTTTTGATCCCTCATGACTATTTTATTAAGCTTTTTCAAACTAGACACATCTTCTCGTTATTCTTCAGGAATATGACTGATCTGGAGTCCACATTTCTATAATACGCCTTTAGGGACTAAACGGCTTTGTCAATAAGTTTCCTAAGAACTGTTTATTTGCATTCAGCTGCAGTGTGTCGATGAAAAAGGAACCTTTCTTATACTGCAGAAACACTGGTAGCAATGAGATACGTTTTTAGATACACTAGCTGTGAGTAAAAGATGATGTCAATAACCTATGGCTAATACAAGTATTGGGCTACTACTTGAGAGGAGAGTCAGGGGACTATATTAATTTCCCTTCAGGTATGGCCACACACAGTGGCGTACTGCAATAAAGGCAGGCAGAAAGAAAAAATGTAGGTGTGCTCAAACCCCGCCACACCGAGCACGGACCAAGCCAGGAACCATGGCGTTAGAAAAGCAAAAAAGGAAGAAGGGGTCCAGCTCAATTAAAATGTTACCTTTATTTTTCAGTGCGGGTAAAAGCCAGTTACACTCCAGTTACATGTTTCGGATCAGGAACAATAGCGATCCTTCCTCATGACTGCAATAAAGGCAGACCACACAGCTGCTATGGAGCCCGTGGAGGAAGGGGGCCCGGCCGTGCAGGAAAGCCCCACCCCCAATTACACTTACATAGCTAGCTGTGCAGAAGGACTCGCAATGATGTCACCAGCATGTGATCAGAGTAGCCGTGCGGAGTCAGAAGTTGTACAACTGAAGGACCTGTGATCAGTGGCGCACCTACAGGGGGTGTCCAGCGGGTCTGGACCCCCCCCCCCTAGAACAGCCAGCCAAATATTTTTTTTTTTAATCCTTCAGGGCCGCACCGCCGATCACCACAGGCGGCGGCGGCGGTGGTGGGGGGGGGCTGGGGGGGCAGTAGGAGTACTAGGAGATGAGCGCTTCCATTGTGGAAGCGCTCATCTCCATATCTAATCCATCTGTATCTCCGTCCTTAGGACAGCGATACAGATGCCTGTGCTCTGTGCTGTGCTGCGGCAGGGGAGGGAGAGGTGTGTCCCTCCCCTGTTCTTCTGATAGGCCGCAGGCACTAATGCCTGCAGCCTATCAGAGGCCGGCTCAGGCGGCGTGATGACGTCATCATCACGCCGCCGCCTGAGCCGGGCAGCACACAGCAGGGACACAGGCCGCAAGAGGCCTGCATCGCATCGCTGCTGATGGAGGTAAGTATCAGTGTATTTTTTTTTTTTTTGTTTTGTTTTTTTGGAGGGGGGGAGCTGGCACTATGGGGGCACTAAAGGGGAGAACGTCACTATGGGGCATCTGGTGCTACTTTTTTTTGGGTGGCACTTCTTACTGGCACATTATGGGGGGGCACCATGGGGGAGAGGAGCACTATGGGGGCTCTAAAGGGGCTTTTTTTTTTTTTTTTATACATTATGGGGGGCACTATAGGGGAGAAAGGCACTAGGGGGCATCTGGTGGCACTATAGGAGCATTATTTGGGGGGCACCATGGGGAGAGGAGCACTATGGAAATGTGGGATACTAATGTCTGTTTCTCAATCTCTGCAGAGACGGGAGATGGCTGAAATATCATCATGGCGGTCTGGTCTGAATGGAGAAGATGAGGAAAGAGAACTTTTACAACAAAGGTGACATCACTGGATGTAAGAGGTATGTAGCGCTATGTAGGAGTGGAGATGCTCCGGCTCCTCCCCCTGCCATTTGCGGGGGGAGCTGAAGGAGGATTCAGAGCTGGGTGAGGACGGTCAAGGGGGGCAGCAGGCCACGGGCGGGTGGCAGATGGTGGGGGGAACTACTAGTCTTGAGAAGGATCTGGGGAGGGAGGAGAGAGGAGGAGCTCCCTGGCTGTAGCCGGCTGTCTATCGTATAATGTGAAGCAGGCAGTGCAGCCAGGACAGACCTCCCCCTCTCTCCGTATGATGTGTAGAGACAGGCCGCAACTATAGAATGTCAGCTGTACAGTGTGTGTTGGGAGTGGCCTATTATATGTAGGAGGGGCTTTTAATAATGGGCAGGGCCACATTGTTGTTTTCCTACAGAGCTTTTAGAATCGCCAGGTAAAAGAATCAGCGCAACACACTACACCCCTTCCCTGCATTTTTAAATATAAAGGGGGCTTTGAAAAATTGAATTAGCACAGCGCACTACACATGCCACATTTTTTTGCCTTTCGGACCCCCCCTAGACAAAATTCCTGGGTGCTGCCCTGCCTGTGATGATGTCGTCATTTGATCAGAGCAGGGAGATGAAGCTCAGCCATGGTGAGGAATATGTAGTGAAACTACATAGGGAGGAACTCCTGTGTGTGTCTAGAGGAGAGGTCAGTGGTGTCCTGGGATTGCCAATAACTGGGAGTTGTAGTTTTGTCCTACCGTATTCCCCTTCATGTAATGTTCACTGATGTCCTACAATAATAGTGTGGGCATATGGGAGTTGTAGTTCTCTCCTTTTATAATAACCACTGATGCTGTATAATAACAGTCTGGTAAAGCTGGGGGTTGTAGTTCTCTCCTCTTATATCCTCTCACTGTAATGTCAACTTGTGTTCCATAATAACAGCCTGGACATGCTGGGAGTTGTAGTTCTCTTTTACCCCTCCATGTATTGCCCATTAATTTTCACCTGTTTTACATTGCCAGCAGTAGTTCCAGAAAACTGTTCTGGCAGAGAACAGTATGCTGGAGGTCTCTGGATCTGGCATAGCTAGTGGTTATCAGAGTGACCACCAGCCCCATTGAACCCAGAGAGCTCCAGGTGGCTGTACTCTGCCAGAACTGTTTTCTGGAGCTACTACTGGCAGTGTGAAACAGGCCTAAACTGATCTTGATGAGACTTATAGTTTTCTTATCACTATTATGATGATCTGCAGCAGCTAAGGTGTATATTAGGCTTTGTTCACATCTGCGCTAGTGACATTCGCTGTCCTACTCCGTCATAGGATCACAACAACGAAAATCACGCTAGTGCCACATCTGGGGCATCTGGACATGGGGGCCCAATTCAGATTCTTGCTATGGGGCCTACATGTAGAAACATGACAGTGAGGGTGGTCATACCTTTGTTGTATTTAATAAAGTGGAAACTATTCAAAATATTTATTTCTATGTCGGCATATAATTGCCTGAAATTATAGGCCCAAAGCCTGAGGCTGCAAAACTGCTATATTCTTGTGAAAAATCCACGTATGTATGAATGAGGCCTAAGGAGAAAACTAAGGAGAACACTATATATCAGTAGCAGGTGGCAGGGAGAGCATATGAATAACCATGACTCTTCTCAGGCTGTCGTGACTCTTTTCCAGTATCAGACTGCAATGATTATGATGCTGGTTGTCAGCAACCACTTATTTTTAGCCCATAAGTGACACACCACTGAAATCAGCGTCTGTCACTACTTTATGCTGCCTTCAATGAGTGTGGTCATACCCTTGTAGTATTTAATAAAGTGGAAACTATTAAAAATATTTAATTCTATGTTGGCATATGATTGCATGAAATTATAGGCCCAAAGCCCAAGTCTGCAAAACTGAATGATTCCTGTAAAATTATTCCTGTTTACGTTCTACCAAACTAATACGTCATGGCCACAAGTGGCTGATTGGACAAGCACCGGAACTGTGCACTGACAGCCAAGCCCCTGCTGTATCCACTGGCATCACTTACCGCAGCATATAAGAGGATCATAGAAAGAGAGTGCTCCCTCTGCCTCCCCATCGGCCCCCGCAATGCAGTGACAGGGAGCTGATGGCTGCCATGGCAGACCCCAGGCCTCTCAAAGGCCTCGGGGTCTGCCATACATGGAAGTCTGTGAGATCCAGTTTCAATACAACATGTATTGTACTACAAACCAGATTCCAAAAAAGTTGGGACACTACACAAATTGTGAATAAAAACTGAATGCAATGATGTGGAGATGGCAAATGTCAATATTTTATTTGTAATAGAACGTAGATGACAGATCAAACGTTTAATCCGAGTAAATGTATCATTTTAAAGGAAAAATACGTTGATTCCAATTTTCACGGTGTCAACAAATCCCAAAAAAGTTGGGACAAGTAGCAATAAGAGGCTGGAAAAAGTAAATTTGAGCATAACGAAGAGCTGGAAGACCAATTAACACTAATCAGGTCAATTGGCAACATGATTGGGTATAAAAAGATTGCAAAGACTTTGCATCTATCATCATCAACTGTGCATAACATCATCCGAAGATTCAGAGAATCTGGAACAATCTCTGTGCGTAAGGGTCAAGGCCGTAAAACCATACTGGATGCCCGTGATCTCTGGGCCCTTAAACGACACTGCACCACAAACAGGAATGCTACTGTAAAGGAAATCACAGAATGGGCTCAGGAATACTTCCAGAAACCATTGTCAGTGAACACAATCCACCGTGCCATCCGCCGTTGCCAGCTGAAACTCTACAGTGCAAAGAAGAAGCCATTTCTAAGCAAGATCCACAAGCTCAGGCGTTTTCACTGGGCCAGGGATCATTTAAAATGGAGTGTGGCAAAATGGAAGACTGTTCTGTGGTCAGACGAGTCACGATTCGAAGTTCTTTTTGGAAATCTGGGATGCCATGTCATCCGGACCAAAGAGGACAAGGACAACCCAAGTTGTTATCAATGCTCAGTTCAGAAGCCTGCATCTCTGATGGTATGGGGTTGCATGAGTGCGTGTGGCATGGGCAGCTTGCATGTCTGGAAAGGCACCATCAATGCAGAAAAATATATTCAGGTTCTAGAACAGCATATGCTCCCATCCAGACGTCATCTCTTTCAGGGAAGACCCTGCATTTTTCAACAAGATAATGCCAGACCACATTCTGCATCAATCACAACATCATGGCTGCGTAGGAGAAGGATCCGGGTACTGAAATGGCCAGTCTGCAGTCCAGATCTTTCACCTATAGAGAACATTTGGCGCATCATAAAGTGGAAGGTGCAACAAAGAAGGATCAAGACGATTGAACAGTTAGAGGCCTGTATTAGACAAGAATGGGAGAGCATTTCTATTTCTAAACTTGAGAAACTGGTCTCCTCGGTCCCCAGACGTCTGTTGAGTGTTGTAAGAAGAAGGGGAGATGCCACACAGTGGTGAAAATGGCCTTGTCCCAACTTTTTGGGGATTTGTTGACACCATGAAATTCTGATTCAACATATTTTTCCCTTAAAATGGTACATTTTCTCAGTTTAAACTTTTGTTCCGTGATTTATGTTCTATTCTGAATAAAATATTAGAAGTTGGCACCTCCACATCATTGCATTCAGTTTTTATTCATGATTTGTATAGTGTCCCAACTTTTTTGGAATCCGGTTTGTACATTGAAACAGGGATCAGACCGTGAAATGCGAAGTCCTTGAACTGGGACAAAAATAAAAAGTTGGAAAAAAGTTAAAAAAAAGTTTTATAAAAATAAAAAAACAAAACTTTCCCTTCATCAAGTGATTTTTGATAAAAAGAAGGATCTTCTATCGTCATTCAGCAGGACCTGTGCTGACGTCACCGCGCTCACCAAGTGGTGAACACAATGACATCAAAGGTCCTTTTGCAGGTACTGAAAGAAGATGATGTCGGCTGCGCGATTCAGTAATTATTTTCTTTTTTTACCCCATAAGCAACATTTTAGCAAGCTATTATTTTAGCAAGTCATTTCAGCAAGCTATTATTTTCCCTTATAGCCATGTTATAAGGGAAAATAATACAGAAAATTGACTTTTATCAATTTACTAACATCATCTCCTAGCAACAACGCGTGAAAATCGCATTGCATCCGCACTTGCTTGCGGATGTTATGTGATTTTCACGCAGTCCCATTCATTTCTATGGGGCCTGCATTGCGTGAAAAACGCAGAATATAGAACATGCTGCGATTTTCAAGCAACGCACAAGTGATGCGTGAAAATCACCGCTCATCTGCACAGCCTCATTGAAGTGACTGGGTCCGGATTCAGTCCGGGTGCAATGCATTCATCTCACGCATTGCACCCACGCGGAATTCTCGCCCGTGTGAAAGTGGCCTTAGGCTGAGTTCACACGAGCGTGTCCGGATAAGGTCCGGATGCGTTGCGGCAAACCCGCGTGAGTAGGTACCCAATTGCAGTCAGTTTGGACTGCGATTGCGTTCCGTTGTTTAGTTTTTATCACGGGGGTGCAATGAGTTTTGCACGCGCGTGATAAAAAACTGACTGTGGTACCCCAGACCCGAACTTCTTCACTGAAGTTCAGGTTTGGGATCGGTGCTGTGTAGATGTTATTATTTTCTCTTATAACATGGTTATAAGGGAAAATAATAGCATTCTTTAATACAGAATGCTTAGTAGGTGGTCAATTGAGGGTTAAAAAAAAATAAAAAAATTAACTCACCTTCTCCTCTTGATCGCGTAGCTGCCGGTCTCTTCTTACTTCTTTAATCATGAGCTGCCGGCTAAAGGACCTGTGGGGACATCAGATCACATGGTCCAATCACATGGTCCATCACCGTGGAAATCTCGCCCGTGTGAACTCAGCCTTAAAGGAAACCTGTCATCAATTTTATGCTAACTTCACTGAGGGTAGCATAAAGTAGTTAGGGATCTTTCACACAAACGTGACGGATTAGGTCCAGATGCGTTCAGGGTGCGTTCAGTAAAACTCGCATCATTTTGCAAGCAAGTTCAGTCAGTTTTGTCTGCGATTGCGTTCAGTTGTTCAGTTTTTTCTGTGCGGGTGCAATGCGTTTTGATGTGTTTTTCACGCGCCTGATAAAAAACTGAAGGTTTACAAACAACATCTCTTAGCAACCATCAGTGAAAAACGCATCGCATCCGCACTTTCTTCCAGATGCAATGCGTTTTTCACTGAAGACCTATTCACTTCTATGGGGCATGGGCTGCATGAAAAATGCAGAATATAGAACATGCTGCGTTTTTCACGCAACGCAGAACTGATGCGTGAAAAAAAACGCTCATGTACACAGACCCATTGAAATGAATGGGTCAGGATTCAGTGCGGGTGCTATGCGTTTACGTCGCGCATTGCACCTGTGCGGGAAAACTCGTTCGTGTGAAAGGGGCCTAAGGCATGGCAGAAGGAAAACCAATTTCTGAATCTCTGACCTCCCACTAGGATATGGCAACCATAGGGAGTGGACGTTGAGGGGTCTATTTTACCGCTGGGAGCACATCAACACCAAGCAAAATCTCAGCTTCTTTTATTCAACACCCAGCGTAGCCCCCTATATCAAAGAAGGGGTGCTCTGGCCTGCTAGCAACTATAGCTCGAGCATAACACGACACCATAAATCACTGCCCTATGATTGTAATCACTTATTGGCTACATAAAGTTCCTCAGCATGTTTTGACGCATTTCTCAGGCTGAAAGTTGCAACAGCCTATTCATCAGGAGTGTGTTGTGAAAACCATGAGACAAACAAACAAACAAGAAGGCTGCACGCTACTGATGGTGAGCGTGCAGCCCATTAGTAACATTAGTAGAAATTGATGCTCCAAATAACTGGTCTGTTTATGTTTTTTGTTATTTTTTTCCTGTTCTTCTGGAAAGCTAAAGCTGGGTCCTGCATTACTTTTTTTTCTGGTGTCTTAAATACATATTTTTTTCCCTGTTCTTCCGAAAGATCAGAACGACGAAGAATAAAACAGTGATGTAAACCTAGCCTAAACAGTTTTCTGTCTACAGATATCAGCTATAAGTGTATGGGCATAGTTATTATGAAATGCAGTATGGTCATGCAGTTGTTGTTTTTTTTTTCTGTAAAGGGCTATTGTTTTCCATTACTGGTGGTGCATTTTTTGATTCTATGGTTTTATTTTGCAGCAAGCTCTGCATATGGCAATATTTTGCCCATTTTCTGGCATTTTTGTGTCATAGACAACCATTGTTTTGGGGATGCTGCATGTGTCATGGCATTTGTATATATTTTTTTTGTGCTATGACTATTTTTTAAACATATTTACAGAAGAAGTAACATAATATATACGTTTTTCTATTTAAGTATAGAGATGTCGCGAACATAAAATTTTCAGATCTTCAGCAAATGTTTGCGAATGGGCGAACCGGGCGAACCGCCATAGACTTCAATAGACAGGCGAATTTTAAAACCCACAGGGACTCTTTCTGGCCACAATAGTGATGGAAAAGTTGTTTCATGGGGGACTAAAACCTGGACTGTGGCATGCCGGAGGGGGATCCATGGCAAAACTCCCATGGAAAATAACGTAGTTGACTCAGAGTGTGGTAAGTTGAATTCGCAATGCGATTAATATAACCTGCATTAATCGCATTGCGAATTAAACTTAGAGCTAAGTTCCTAATGGTTGTATTGCTAGAATTGACGAATATAACAAATATAGCACTATATTCTCAATCTTCGTTATATTCTAGCAATACAACCATTAGGAACCCAGCTCTAAGTTGAATTCGCAATGCGATTAATATAACCTGTATTAATCGCATTACGATTGCAATTTAGATCTGAGTTCCTAATGGTTGTATTGCTAGAATTGACGAATATAACGAATATAGCACTATATTCTCAATCTTTGTTATATTCTAGAAATACAAACATTAGGAACCCAGCTCTAAGTTGAATTCGCAATGCGATTAATATAACCTGTATTAATCGCATTGCGATTACAACTTAGATCTGAGTTCCTAATGGTTGTCGTCATCAGCTCACCTCCTGATGACGACAGCGAAGTCTTGCCTGTTGGTACTCTGGCACACATGGCTGACTTCATGTTAGACTGCCTTTCCCGTGACCCGCGCAGTATACGCATTTTAGACAACACAGATTACTGGTTGTTCACCCTTTTCAACCCCCCACTACAAGGAGAACTTATCACCTCCAATTCCTCTGGTGGAGAGTGAGACTGGAGAGGACAAGTAAAACAGTGCTATATCAGAAGGTCCTTGTGAAAAAATTGCTCCACATTTTATAGGACTGACATCAAAATGGATCGTCTATGTCACGGGGACGTGCGATCAGGCAGAAGTTATCTAGAGACAACTAAGTGGCAGCAGGCCCTCACCGATAATGTTTTTTCTGGTCAGCTCACCTGCAGGCCCTCAAACATAATTTTTTCGATTGTCAGCTAAGCAGCAGGCACTCTCCCATAAGAGTCTGGTCAACACAATCCTCACCGCCGGAGGTCAAGTAACTAATTAGCATGGAGGAGTCTTGTTGGTTATTGGAATTAACCAGACAAATTGCTCCACCAACTCAGAACTGCCATGCACCACCACTCACAGAATTGAGAAATGGCTATTAATTTGTCAATCTTTTACGTGTCCGGGCCAGGTGAGGTTTGCCCTGTTGAGTCAAATTAAGCCTCAGGCTCCACTCCTGGTGGTGCCCTTCTGTCAATTAGTTTAAGTTTTAGCTTTGCAACCATACTTCCCCGGGAACCCAAAGACTTTGGTTTTCCGGAAGCTGCTCGGTAGGTCACGGGAATAATGCTGCCGGATCGCCTGATTAATGAAAACATTCTTGGCAAATGCTTTCACTGTGGTTTGTTTTGCGCCGGTCCACGAATTTCACCTCTAGCAGCGCAATACGGATGCCACCGGACGTCCCTCTTAATCATGGCCCTAGTTCCGAAAATCAACAAAATTTTTGGCTGAACTTGCACTTTATATACAAGTAAATATACAGGAAAGAATGTTTCCTATAAATTTTTCCTCTAAAATACCTTTTTTTCTTCGGTTTAGTGCGTATTATTCTCAGTTTGTAAAAGTGGCGTACTTTTCGGACAATATCGTTCCCAGCAGCGACCTGCAAGTCAAAAATGCATCCAGACATCCTCCACATGCTGTTCCAGAACCATTTCGGTGGTGTTTCCATCAATTTCTGACATTTTCCTATAAACCAGGCACCCTCTCCTCTTCAGAGCAGGGGGTACCTGGTTTAATGGTCGGGTTCTCCCATTGACTTCCCAATGAGTTCGGCCCGAGCCCCCGAGCACTATGGTGCTCGATCAACACTACTAATAACGTGTACTTATTTTTCCCATTAATAAACCCCAACAATAGCTGTATAACAATGTCAGTTCACTGCAGACCGAATAATAAGAAGGTATTCTTTTTCCTATTAATACACCCTCCAAAAAAATACATAGCAATCACTAATCACCATAGAATGACCAATAGGATGTACGTATCTATGCTATTAATACACCCCGTAAATGGCAGTAGTACAATGGAACTTCACCACTGAACAGAATTATATATTTTTTTGCCACTAATATACTCCAAAAAGGGCTTTCATTTTCTCACTTTATCGGCTAATAAGACCTTCCCCCCCACACACTAATTCACGCTAAAAAAAGGCTTTAGAACATATAACTGCGTCCGTGAATGGTAAATAATATATTTTTTCCACTTCACAACACAACGGCTAATAATAAGCCCTTTTTCCCAACGAATACACGCCAAAAAAAGGCTTTAAAACATATAACTGCGGCCGTTAACGGCAAATAATTTTTTTTCCACTAATACATGACAAAAAGGGCTTTAATTTTCTCATATGACCACACAACAGCTAATAAGCCCTTTTTTCCCTCACTAATACACGACAAAAAAAGGCTTTATAACATATAACTGCAGCCATGAGCGGCAAATACAGTTGCAAGAAAAAGTATATGAACCCTTTGGAATGATATGGATTTGTGCACAAATTGGTCATAAAATGTGATCTTATCTTCATCTAAGTCACAACAATAGACAATCACAGTCTGCTTAAACTAATAACACGCAAAGAATTAAATGTTACCATGTTTTTATTGAACACACCATGTAAACATTCACAGAGCAGGTGGAAAAAGTATGTGAACCCCTAGACTAATGACATCTCCAAGAGCTAATTGGAGTGAGGTGTCAGCCAACTGGAGTACAATCAATGAGATGAGATTGGAGGTGTTGGTTACAGCTGCCCTGCCCTATAGAAAACACACACCAGTTCTGGGTTTGCTTTTCACAAGAAGCACTGCCTGATGTGAATGATGCCTCGCACAAAAGAGCTCTCAGAAGACCTACGATTAAGAATTGTTGACTTGCATAAAGCTGGAAAGGGTTATAAAAGTATCTCCAAAAGCCTTGCTGTTCATCAGTCCACGATAAGACAAATTGTCTATAAATGGAGAACGTTCAGCACTGCTGCTACTCTCCCTAGGAATGGCCGTCCTGCAAAGATGACTGCAAGAGCACAGCGTAGACTGCTCAATGAGGTGAAGAAGAATCCTAGAGTGTCAGCTAAAGACTTACAAAAGTCTCTGGCATATGCTAGCATCCCTGTTAGCGAATCTACAATACGTAAAACACTAAACAAGAATGGATTTCATGGGAGGATACCACAGAGGAAGCCACTGCTGTCCAAAAAAAACATTGCTGCACGTTTACAGTTTGCACAAGAGCACCTGGATGTTCCACAGCAGTACTGGCAAAATATTCTGTGGACCGATGAGACCAAAGTTGAGTTGTTTGGAAGAAACACACAGCACTATGTGTGGAGAAAAAGAGGCACAGCACACCAACATCAAAACCTCATCCCAACTGTGAAGTATGGTGGTGGGGGCATCATGGTTTGGGGCTGCTTTGCTGCGTCAGGGCCTGGACGGATTGCTATCATCGAAGGAAAAATGAATTCCCAAGTTTATCAAGACATTTTTCAAAAGATCTTAAGGCCATCTGTCCACCAGCTAAAGCTCAACAGAAGATGGGTGTTGCAACAGGACAACGACCCAAAGCATAGAAGTAAATCAACAACAGAATGGCTTAAACAGAAGAAAATACGACTTCTGGAGTGGCCCAGTCAGAGTCCTGACCTCAACCCGATTGAGATGCTGTGGCATGACCTCAAGAAAGCGATTCACACCAGACATCTCAAGAATATTGCGGAACTGAAACAGTTCTGTAAAGAGGAATGGTCAAGAATTACTCCTGACCGTTGTGCACGTCTGATCTGCAACTACAGGAAACGTTTGATTGAAGTTATTGCTGCCAAAGGAGGTTCAACCAGTTATTAAATCCAAGGGTTCACATACTTTTTCCACCTGCACTGTGAATGTTTACATGGTGTGTTCAATAAAAACATGGTAACATTTAATCCTTTGTGTGTTATTAGTTTAAGCAGACTGTGATTGTCTATTGTTGTGACTTAGATGAAGATCAGATCACATTTTATAACCAATTTGTGCAGAAATCCATATCATTCCAAAGGGTTCACATACTTTTTCTTGCAACTGTAATATATATTTTTTGCCACAAATACAATCCAAAGAGGGCAGTAATTTTCTTATTTTACCACACAACGGCTAATAAGCAATTTTTCTTTTTTCCCCACTAATACACGCCAAAAAAGGATTTTACAACATATAACTGCGGCCGTAAATGGAAAATACTATTTTTTTCCCCCAACTAATAGAGTACACGCCAAAAAGGGCTCTAATTTTCTCACTTCAAGACACAACGGCTAATAAGCCCTTTTTCTTTTTCTCCACTACTACATGCCATAAAAAGGCTTTAGAATATATAACTGCGGCTGTGAACGGCAAATAAAGTTTTTTTTTTTTGCTACTAATACACGCCAAAAAGGGCTTTAATGTTCTCACTTCAAGACACAACGGCTAATAAGACCTTTTTTTCCCCCCACTAATACACGCCAAAAAGGGCTTTAGAACATATAACTAGAGATGTCGCGAAAATTAAATTTTCCGTTCGCGAATGGCGAACGCGAATTTCCGCAAATGTGGGCGAACCGCCATAGACTTCAATAGGCAGGCAAATTTTAAAACCCACAGGGACTCTTTCTGGCCACAATAGTGATGGAAAAGTTGTTTCAAGGGGACTAACACCTGGACTATGGCATGCCGGAGGGGGATCCATGGCAAAACTCCCATGGAAAATTACGTAGTTGACGAAGAGTCGGGTTTTAATCCATAAAGGGCATAAATCACCTAACATTCCTAAATTGTTTGGAATAACGTGCTTTAAAACATCAGGTATGATGTTGTATCGATCAGGTAGTTTAAGGGTTACGCCCGCTTCACAGTGGCAGACCAAACTATGACAGACCAAGCTCCCCGTTTAACGCACCGCAAACAACCGCAAACAGTCCATTTGCACAACCGCAAACTCCCCATTTGCACAAGGTTGGATACCAAGCTAGCCATGTCCCGTTCCTTGTCCTCACTGACGTCATTGAAGGTCTCTTCCTCCACCCAGCCACGTACAACACCAAGGGTCCCCGAAAGGTGACAACAAGCCCCCTGGGACGCCTGCTGTGGTTGGTCTTCCACCTCCTCAAAGCCACCTTCCTCCTCTGACTCCTCTTCTTCAGACTCCTCTCTCTGCGTTGCCGCAGGTCTAGCAATCGACAACGACAAGTCTGCTTCTGGTGGTGATGGTGACCAACTCTTCCTCTTCATGCTCATCTACGGCCTGATCCAGCACTCTTCGCAGGGCACGCTCCAGAAAGAAAACAAATGGGATGATGTCGCTGATGGTGCCTTCGGTGATGTTGCCTTGGGTTTGACTGACCAGGTTTGTCACCTCCGCAAAAGGACGCATGAGCCTACAGCCATTGTGCATGAGCGTTCAGTAACGCGGCCAAAAAATACCCAGCTCCGCAGAGGCTGTGCTCTTTTTTTTTTTTATTATTAAAAAAATCTGTTCTTACCAGTTTAATCTCTGTTTTGTCTGCTATCAGGGGCCGGTGTATGGAATAGATTTTAGGAACCGGGAGATGGAAAAAGATGCTTGGTTGGTCCTCCTACTTCCAATTTGGGGCACTGCGCGTGCGCCGTGCAATGTAATGTGCCACCCTATATGAGTGGTGTGTTAAGTAGTACTATTCTTATCAGTTTAATCCCTGTTACGTCCCCTATCAGGGGACGTGTATCGAATAGATTTTAGACAACCGCAAAGAGTTGTCAATAGTTGACAATCTTGGTGTAGTGATGACTGTGCTCGTGCGCACGTTTGGGAGATTGCAGGGAATGGCGGTTTTTCAAAGCCTATGGTCGTGCTAAAGGTAGTTCAGTGACAGTTAAGAGGCCCAGAAAACAATGATTCTGCAGTGTGGGCCCATTGTTGGCCTAGTAGGCTTTAATGATCACCTTAGATGATCACAAAGAAAATTTATGTTTTTTCTATGCAAAATTATCCAGCCGATCGCTTTTGGTCTGTTCACAATGAAGCAACGACCTTATCATCTGGGGTGTGCCAACATTGCCATTGCCAACACACTCATAGAGGTGATCGCTTCATTGTGATATGCAAGCCCCTTCACCACAACAAGGTATTGTTGCAGCCGCAATTGATATTTTCCAGGCAGAAAGTGCACTAAAACATTGAGGCTTGAACCCTAGTTGGTGGCGGAGAAGTCACGCAAGTCATCCGGCATGCAGAGATTAAATACAGCAGCGTGTGGACCATTTTTAGCCCAAGGCATCTCATCAGGCCTTTTTTTGTCAAATGCATCCTCCACTGTCAGTCCCTTTGGGATCCATGCCTCATTCATCTTAATAAAGGTGAGGTAATCTAGACTTTTTTGACCTAGACGACTTCTCTTCTCAGTGACAATACCTCCTGCTGCGCTGAAGATCCTTTCTTACAGGACACTTGAAGCGGGGCAGGCCAGAAGTTCTATCGCAAATTGGGATAGCTCAAGCCACAGGTCAAGCCTGCACACCCAGTAGTCAAGGGGTTCATTGCTCCTCAGAGTGTCGATATCTGCAGTTAAGGCGAGGTAGTCTGCTACCTGTCGGTCGAGTCGTTCTCTGAGGATGGACCCCGAAGGGCTGTGGCGATGCGTAGGACTTAAAAAGCTCTGCATGTCCTCCATCAACAACACGTCTGTAAAGCGTCCTGTCCTTGCCGGCGTGGTCATGGTAGGAGGATTACTTTCACCTCTTCCCCTGTTAGATTCCCGTTGTGCTGTGACATCACCCTTATACGCTGTGTAAAGCATACTTTTTAACTTATTTTGGAACTGCTGCATCCTTCCCGACTTCCGGTAATTCGGTAACATTTCAGCCACTTTCTGCTTATACCGGGGGTCTAGTAGCGTGGCCACCCAGTAGAGGTCGTTCTCCTTCAGCCTTTTTATACGAGGGTCCTTCAACAGGCATGACAGCATGAAAGACCCCATTTGCACAAGGTTGGATGCCGAGCTACTCATGTCCCGTTCCTCATCCTCACTGATCTCATTGAAGGTCTGTTCTTCCCACCAGCCACGTACAACACCACGGGTACCAGATAGGTGACAACGAGCACCCTGGGATGCCTGCTGTGGTTGGTCTTCCTCCTCCTCAAAGCCACATTCCTCCTCTGACTCCTCTTCCTCAGACTCCTCTTCCAGCATTGCCGCAGGTCCATCAAGCGATGCTGAAAAGGCTGTTTCTGGTGGTGATGGTGACCACAACTCTTCCTCTTCCTCTTCACGCTCATCTACGGCCTGATCCAGCACTCTTCGCAGGGCACGCTCCAGGAAGAAAACAAATGGGATGATGTCGCTGATGGTGCCTTCGGTGCGACTGACTAGGTTTGTCACCTCCTCAAAAGGACTCATGAGCCTACAGGCATTGCGCATGAGCGTCCAGTAACATGGCAAAAAAATACCCAGCTCTGCAGAGGCTGTCCTATAACCCCGGTCATACAAATACTCGTTGACTGCTTTTTCTTGTTGGAGCAGGCGGTCGAACATTAGGAGTGTTGAATTCCAACGTGTCGGGCTGTCGCAAATCAAGTGCCTCACTGGCATGTTGTTTCGCCGCTGAATATCAGAAAAGTCCGCTATGGTCGTGTAGGAACGCCTGAAATGGCCACACACCTTCCTGGCCTGCTTGAGGATGTCCTGTAAGCCTGGGTACTTATGCACAAAGCGTTGTACGATCAGATTCAACACATGTGCCATGCACGGCACATGTGTCAACTTGCCCAAATTCATTGCCGCCAACAAATTGCTTCCGTTGTCACACACTACTTTGCCGATCTCCAGTTGGTGCAGAGTCAGCCACTGATCCACCTGTGCGTTCAGGGCGGACAGGAGTGCTGGTCCGGTGTGACTCTCTGCTTTCAGGCAAGTCAACCCCAAGATGGCGTGACACTGTCGTATCCGGGATGTGGAATAGCCCCTGGGGAGCTGGGGGGGTGCAGTTGATGTGGAGCAAGACGCAGCAGCAGAAGAGGACTCAGCCGAGGAGGTTAGCGAAGAGGATGGAGTAGGAGGAGTAGAGGAGGTGGCAGCAGGCCTGCCTGCAAGTCGTGGCGGTGTCACCAACTCCTCTGCAGAGCCACGCATTCCATGCTTGGCAGCCGTCAGCAGGTTTACCCAATGCGCAGTGTACGTGATATACAGTACAGACCAAAAGTTTGGACACACCTTCTCATTCAAAGAGTTTTCTTTATTTTCATGACTATGAAAATTGTAGATTCACATTGAAGGCATCAAACCTATGAATTAACACATGTGGAATTATATACATAACAAACAAGTGTGAAACAACTGAAAATATGTCCTATTCTAGTTTCTTCAAAGTAGCCACCCTTGCCGCAACACTGTGTTGCTAGACATGCCATGACTACCTTTTCCACAATAGAGTACAGGTTGGGGATTGCCTTTTGTGAAAAGAAAATTCGGCCGGGTACCTTCCACTGCGGTGTCCCAATAGCTACAAATTTTTTGAAGGCTTCAGACTCCACCAGCTTGTATGGTAAAAGCTGGCGGAGTAAGAGTTCCGACAAGCCAGCTGTCAGACGCTGGGCAAGGGGGTGACTCTGTGACATTGGCTTCTTACGCTCAAACATTTCCTTGACAGACACCTGACTGTGGGCAGATGAGCAGGAATTGCTGAAGGCGAGAGGCGGAGTGGCGGATGGTTGAGAGGTGGCAAGGAGGACAGCAGTGGTTGACGTGGCTGAAGATACTGGACCAGGAGGAGGATGGTGGCTTTGAGTTTGTGTGCTGCTTGTACTCATCATGTGTTGATCCCATAGGCGTTTGTGATGTGAGATCATGTGCCTTCGCAAAGCAGTTGTACCTAGGTGGGTGTTGGACTTCCCACGACTCAGTTTCTTTTGGCACAGGTTGCAAATGGCATCGCTGTTATCAGAGGCAGACACACACAAAAAAGCCACACTGCTGAGCTTTGCAATGACGGCATTCTGGTGATGGCAACAGCATGCAATGATTGGCGTGCTGTCTGGCTGACCCCGGGTGCCGATACCTGCTTCCAAGTCGTCTCCTCCTCCTCTCTGTCTCCCTATCTGAACTTTCCCCCTGTTCTTCTTCTCTTCGAGCGGGCACCCATGTGACATCCACGGACACATCGTCATCATCAACCGCTTCACTTGTATCTGACAACTCAGCAAAGGAAGCAGCAGCGGATACAACATCATCATCATCATCACACTGTACGCCCATTTGTATAATGCTGCCTGACTGAGTTATCTACATCCTCTGGCAATAATGGTTGCACATCACTCATTTCTTCCAACTGATGTGTAAATAACTCTTCTGACAGATCAAGTGAAGCAGCTGTGGTGCTAGTGTTGGTGGTGGCAGCAGGCGGGCGAGTGGTAACTTGAGAGGTGCCCGAAGCTGAGCTGGAGGAGGATGGTGCGTAGAGGTTTCCGAGCCGGAAGCTGTAGAAGATTGGGTGTCCTGTGTTAGCCACTCAACTATGTCCACAGAACTTTTCGAGTTCAGGGTACATGGCCTCTGAACACTGGACATTATTCTAGGGCCAAAGGAAATCACAGCACCACGACCACGACGGCCCCTGCGGGGTGGCCTGCCTCTGCCTGTAATTTTTTTTAGATTAGTGGTACTATGCGTGCAAGCTACTGTGACACCAGATATGAGTGGTGGGCACTAACAGTAGTGGGCACAGTACACGCTGTGGGCCTGACACACGCTGGCAGGCAACTGCTATTATATTACAGAGAAAAAATTGTTTTACTGTTTTAAATGCAAGCTACTGTGACACCAGATATGAGTGGTGGGCACTGGCAGTAGTGGGCACAGTACACGCTTTTGGCCTGACACATGCTGGCAGGCAACTGCAATTATATTACAGAGAAAAAATTGTTTTACTGTTTTAAATGCAAGCTACTGTGACACCAGATATGAGTGGTGTCATGCCCTGCTCAGACTATGTGCGGAGGTCTGCTAGATTAGCAGCACACGTCTAGTCTTGTGTTTTGTTTTGGAGTTGTGCTAGATCCGCCTCCCTTCAGGTGCACTGGGTGGGGTCGTTGGTTTAAATTACCAGTGTTCCGTGCAGGTTATAGCTTCAGTGTTCCGTGCAGGTTATAGCTTCAGTCAGGCTGTGGAAGCAAGGAGTGAAGGATTGGCTTTTCCTGCTCTGATAAGATAAGTTGGTTTCTGATTTCTTTGGTTTGCTGTATAGGCTGTTTGAGTGTCGTCTGTTCCCTCCTGGTGCTGAGGGAGCAGGCTTTCCCTGTTCCCCTTTCACCATCTCAGGGATTCTAGGGTATTCTTAGCCCAGGCACGAGGACACATTATTACCACCTTCAGGGTCTAAATGTGGGCTTAGCAGAATAGGGAGAGCTGTAGGGATTTGCTAGGAGGTGACCTTATCCCCAGCTTCTCGCCTAGAAACTTGTTTGTTTTGTTATCTGTGTATATGATATCCTGTCCGCCGTGACAAGTGGTGGGCACTGGCAGTAGTGGGCACAGTACACTCTGTGGGCCTGACACATGCTGGCAGGCAACTGCAATTATATTACAGAGAAAAAATTGTTTTACTGTTTTAAATACAAGCTACTGTGACACCAGATATGAGTGGTTGGCACTGGCAGTAGTGGGCACAGTACACGCTGTGGGCCTGACACACGCTGGCAGGCAACTGCAATTATATTACAGAGAAAAAATTGTTTTACTGTTTTAAATGCAAGCTACTGTGACACCAGATATGAGTGGTGGGCACTGGCAGTAGTGGGCACAGTACACGCTGTGGGCCTGACACACGCTGGCAGGCAACTGCAATTATATTACAGAGAAAAAATAGTTTTACTGTTTTAAATGCAAGCTACTGTGACACCAGATATGAGTGGTGGGCACTGGCAGTAGTGGACACAGTACACGGTGTGGGCCTGACACACGCTGGCAGGCAATGGCAATTATATTACAGAGAAAAAATTGTTTTACTGTTTTAAAAGCAAGCTACTGTGACACCAGATATGAGTGGTGGGCACTGGCAGTAGTGGGCACAGTACACTCTGTGGGCCTGACACACGCTGGCAGGCAACTGCAATTATATTACAGAGAAGAAAAAATGCAGACTAATGTACTAGCCCTAAAAAGGGCTTTTTGGGGTGCTGTCAGGACGCTGTCCTTACAGCAGATGAGTCTTTGAGGACTGGAGTGGACACAGAACACTGGCCTAGCTAACGATTTCCCTATTAAATCAGCAGCAGCAGCACTATCCCTGCTCTCACTAACACTGCAGCTTCAGAATGAATCCAAGATGGATACTGTCCTTGCTTTTTGATTGGAGGTGGGAGGGTCTGGGAGGTAGGGTATGCTGATTGGCTGGAATGTGTCTGCTGACTGTGAGGTACAGGGTCAAAGTTTGCTCAATGATGACGTATAGGGGGCGGACCAAACATCGCATATGTTCGCCCGCCGGAACTGTTTGCCGGCGAATAGTTCGGGACATCTCTACTCCTAGATCCAGATTGTTATTTTTAATCTTTCTGTATTTTGTTATTTTAAGTCATTTCCCTATCCACATTTGTTTGCAGAACAGTTGCCATGCTCTTAAGCACATTTTGATGCCTTTTGCAGCCCTCTAGCCCTTTCCAGGACTATTTTAGAGCCATTTTAGTGCCCAAAAGTTCGGGTCCCGAACCCAAACTTTTTTTTCAAGTTCGGCCGAACTCGTCGAACCCGAACATCCAGGTGTCTGCTCAACTCTACAAATAATCCTTTTTTTTGCCAGTAATACAATCCAAAGAGGGCTGTAATTATCTTACTTCACCAAACAATGGCTAATAAGCCCTTTTTCTTTTTCCCCACTAATATATGCTAAAAAAGACTTTAGAACATAGAACTGCAGCTGTGAACGGCAAATATATATTTTTTGCCACTAATACACGCCAAAAAGGGCTTTAATTTTCTTACTTCGAGACACAACAGCTAAAAGCCTTTTTTATTTTCCCCACTAATACACGCCAAAAAGGGATTTAGAACATTATAACTGCGGCCGTGAACGGCAAATAAAGTTTTATTTTTGCCACTAATACACGCCAAAAAGGGCTTTAATTTTCTCACTTGATCACACAACATCGAATAAGCCTTATTTTCTTTTTCACCACTAATATGCGCCAAAAAAAGGCTTTAGAACATATAACTGCTGCCATGAGCTGCAAATAATACTTTTTTTTGCCACTAATACAATCTAAAGAGGGCTATAATATACTTATTTCACCACACTACGGCTAATAAGCCCGTTTTCTGTTTTCCCACTAATACACGCAAAAAAATAAGCTTTAGAACATATAACTGCGGCCATAAAATAGCAAATAATATTTTTTTTGCCACTAATACACGCCAAAAAGGGCTGAAATTTTCCCACTTCACAACACAACAGCTAATAATAAGCCCTTTTCCCCCCACTAATACACAACAAAAAAAGGCTTTAAAACATATAACTGTGGCCGTGAACGGCAAATAATATTTTTTTCCACTAATACACGCCAAAAAGGGCTGTAATTTTTTCACTTCAAGACACAATGGCTAATAAGCCCTTTTTCTTTTCCCCCACTAATACACGACAAAAAAAGGCTTTAGAACATATAACTGCGGCCGTGAACAGCAAATAATATATTTTTTTGCCACTAATACACGCCAAAAAGGGCTTTAATTTTCTTACTTCGAGACACAACAGCTAAAAGCCTTTTTTATTTTCCCCACTAATACACGCCAAAAAGGGATTTAGAACATTATAACTGCGGCCGCGAACGGCAAATAAAGTTTTATTTTTGCCACTAATACACGCCAAAAAGGGCTTTAATTTTCTCACTTGATCACACAACATCGAATAAGCCTTATTTTCTTTTTCACCACTAATATGCGCCAAAAAAAGGCTTTAGAACATATAACTGCTGCCATGAGCTGCAAATAATACTTTTTTTTGCCACTAATACAATCTAAAGAGGGCTATAATATACTTATTTCACCACACTACGGCTAATAAGCCCGTTTTCTGTTTTCCCACTAATACACGCAAAAAAATAAGCTTTAGAACATATAACTGCGGCCATAAAATAGCAAATAATATTTTTTTTGCCACTAATACACGCCAAAAAGGGCTGAAATTTTCCCACTTCACAACACAACAGCTAATAATAAGCCCTTTTCCCCCCACTAATACACAACAAAAAAAGGCTTTAAAACATATAACTGTGGCCGTGAACGGCAAATAATATTTTTTTCCACTAATACACGCCAAAAAGGGCTGTAATTTTTTCACTTCAAGACACAATGGCTAATAAGCCCTTTTTCTTTTCCCCCACTAATACACGACAAAAAAAGGCTTTAGAACATATAACTGCGGCCGTGAACAGCAAATAATATATTTTTTTGCCACTAATACACGCCAAAAAGGGCTTTAATTTTCTTACTTCGAGACACAACAGCTAAAAGCCTTTTTTATTTTCCCCACTAATACACGCCAAAAAGGGATTTAGAACATTATAACTGCGGCCGTGAACGGCAAATAAAGTTTTATTTTTGCCACTAATACACGCCAAAAAGGGCTTTAATTTTCTCACTTGATCACACAACATCGAATAAGCCTTATTTTCTTTTTCACCACTAATATGCGCCAAAAAAAGGCTTTAGAACATATAACTGCTGCCATGAGCTGCAAATAATACTTTTTTTTGCCACTAATACAATCTAAAGAGGGCTATAATATACTTATTTCACCACACTACGGCTAATAAGCCCGTTTTCTGTTTTCCCACTAATACACGCAAAAAAATAAGCTTTAGAACATATAACTGCGGCCATAAAATAGCAAATAATATTTTTTTTGCCACTAATACACGCCAAAAAGGGCTGAAATTTTCCCACTTCACAACACAACAGCTAATAATAAGCCCTTTTCCCCCCACTAATACACAACAAAAAAAGGCTTTAAAACATATAACTGTGGCCGTGAACGGCAAATAATACTTTTTTCCACTAATACACGCCAAAAAGGGCTGTAATTTTTTCACTTCAAGACACAATGGCTAATAAGCCCTTTTTCTTTTCCCCCACTAATACACGACAAAAAAAGGCTTTAGAACATATAACTGCGGCCGTGAACAGCAAATAATATATTTTTTTGCCACTAATACACGTCAAAAAGGGCTGTAATTTTCCCACTTCACAACACAACGGCTAACAATAAGCCCTTTTTCCCCACTAATACACGCCAAAAAAAGACTTTAAAACATATAACTGCGGCCATGAACAGCAAATAATATGGGCAGATAACAGAACTCTTAACACCCCATAGACTCAGTAAAATGTACAGTCAATCATCTGATAAATGCTGGAGGGCGTTCTAACCCAGAAGGAGAAGAACCTGATCGGGATTTTTTTGGCAGCAGCCAGATTGCTGATCACCGCATTCTGGAAGTCAGAGGATTTTTCCTCTAAGTCCCAGTGGGTTAGTAAAGTTAATGATATAGCCAGACTGGAGGAACTCTCACATTGGGAACTTAGAAGGAACTTAGAAGTCATCATAAGTTCACGATGATTTGGGAACCCTGGAAGAAGAAGAATATGGCAAATTATTGGCAAACCTCACAATGGCATATTGGGAAGAAAAATATATTTACAGCTTGAATTGCCCTTTCAATCAGCAATTGGTCTGGTATGGCAGATACATCGACGACCTGCTCATAGTGTGGAGCGGCGAAGTGTCTGCCGTACCAGATTTCAAGCATTATCTCAATGACAAACAGTACAATTTGCGCTTCACCTGTACTGTGGAGGTGGAGACCATAAAATTTTTGGATTTAAAATTGACTGGTGTTCCGGATCAATTAATATACACAGAAAACTATAGGAAAAAAGTAGCAGGGAATTCCATACTACATGCTAATAACCATCATCTGGCCCATATCATAAAGGCCATACCTGTGGGGGAATTCATGCGCTCACGCAGAAACTGTAGCACAGAACTAGTCTTCCAGAGGGAGTGTGAGGCTTCAAAAAGGAGATAAAAGAGGGGATATCCAATATGGACGTTAGAAAGAGGTACTAATATTGTATCTAATAAATCCAGATATGATTTATTATTTAATTTTGAAAAGATGGAGAACCGCACTCTACTTAATAGTGCCAACCAAGGGCTGCAAGCAGCCAGTATACACGTAGTAAAGTTGAGGCACACAGTTTTCAGTGTTGCAATCTCAAAAGGATTTAGTCATTCAAATCATATAGTAGTTTGCCCAATATTTGTTTTAGGGAATATGAACAGTATTCTTAGACCGGACGTTTTGGTCACATAGGACCTTCATCTGCGGTCACATTTTTATCTATAACACAATAATTAACATGAGCTGGATTAGAACTACTAAAACAATCAAGCTAGATACATATATTCAAACATATTACAATGTGTTAAATAGCAAATGTCAATATGGAGTGAGAAATCCACAGAGTCCATAATAGGGAATTCTGTTAGTGCTGGGTACTTATTTCATATAGACCATATAATACACGTCCAAATTTATCAAAACAATGATAATATACTTAATACTGGTTCATGAGTAATGGGGCATTTGTCTATATAGTACTCCCCAATCTCATAACAAACACCTGCTAAATCTGTGTATAATAAAGTGTTAAATGCCACTGGTGAGCAATGGGGTTAGTTTAACCACATATATATCAGAATATATAGTCTGAATCCTGGTTACATTAAATGAAATCCATATGGTATGATGAGGTATATGCGGTTCATGTTTGGATTACTGCAGCAATGTGAGTAGGTTCTCCAAACACACCACATGTAGATTTCTCCCAAATTGACATTATACATTTTACATTTTTCATTTTGCCCCTTGTAGCCACTTATATCATAAAATGCATAGTAATAATTTCATAGTAATAATTTCACCCCTAGCGGCCCGCTCTATAATCCTCTATGTTTATCGAATGCTGAATATCGATAACCTGTGGGGAATAAAAAGTCTTGTTAGGGCTGGTAAGTATCAGCGGTACCTGTTCCGACGGGTATGGAGGCATGTGGGGCGCTGGATGCATGGTGTCTGGATCGCATTGCCGCGGTTTAAAATCGTATGGGCTAATGGTAGTTTCGGTCATGTGATCGGAAGTCACGTGATGCCTGGGACGAGCGTGTGCGTTCCAATAGCAACGTCATGTGAGCGCTGCGTTCCACCATTCTATGCTATGGGCACGGCGCTAGTTCTAATCTTGGGAGAGGGAGGTTTCTATCCGTGGTGAAGTCACATGAGCGCTGCGTACCACATTCTATAGTATGAGGACTACATTAATCTTGGGAAAGGGAAATTTGTATCTAATATAAAAGATAGATAGGAAATGTAACTCAGCATAATCAGATAGCTAGTAAATGCATGATAAGGTGATAAATAACTAACTACCATATGGCAATATATGATAAGGGTTAATTTACTATAAAAGGGAGATCAAGGGCAGGTAAAGCAGGGGGGAAAAGAGAACATTAGGAAAAAAGGAAGGGAAATCAGGCTCGAGCAATGGGGAAGAAGAAGGAAGGGGAGGGGGGGAAGGGGGAAATGATCTCACCCACACCCGATGCAGACAAAAATTATTCTCAGCGAGTCTGTGGAGAAAATGGAGTAGTATTAAGACCATATTCTTAACATTAACCACGGTACAATCAAGTATTGATAAAAAAAAGTCACATTCGCAATTCAGACCATTAGTTGAAAGTGTCCCTAACTTGTGGATCCAAAAAGCCTCCCTTTGTTTCAGGAGGAGTGTCCGGTTACCACCTCTCCTGGGTCGATCCACTTGTTCCAGGATCTGGAAGCGGAGTTGCGAGATTTGGTGTTTCTTGTCCGAGAAATGATATGGTATTGGCAAAAAATTATGACCAAGTCTAATGGTTGATTTATGTTTGCTTATTCGGTCTCGCACATGTTGAATGGTCTCTCCAACATATGCGAGGCCGCACAGGCATTTTATCAAGTAGACCACATAACTGGAATCACAGGTATAGAATCCTCAGATTGGGAAAATCTTTCCGGTACGTGGATGCGTTGCATATTCCCCTTTTATCACACTTGAGCATTGGGCGCAGTGTAGGCAGGGATATGTGCCGTGTCGTCTACTCCGTAAATGGGTCTGTATCAGTGGTTTAGTGAGGCTCCCTAAATCGGCCTTGACCAATTTGTCCCTGATATTGGGGGGTCTTTTGTAGCAAGTTAATAGGGGTTGTTGAAACTCCTGTATTCCGGGATAAGCTTTAGCCAATAATGGCCAATGTTGTTGAAAGGCCTGTTGTATCTTTGGCATTAAAGGGTGGTACGTGGTTATGCATGCTATTCTCTTTTGACCGGTAGGTTGCGGCCTACGGGTCTCTTTAAGACTATTTAAGGCCCTTTTTAGAGTAGTCTCAGGGTAGCCCCTGTGTGAAAATTTTTGGGTCATCATGTCTAGGCGCGTGATTTTGGTCGTGTCGTCAGTGACGATCCGATCAACTCGCGTAAACTGTGATCGTGGTAGGCAGTCCTTCGTGGCTCGGGGGTGGCAACTCCTGTAGTGTAAGAGACTGTTGCGGTCAGTAGGTTTATTGTAAAGGTCTATTGACAGTGCTCCTGTTTGGTCAATTTTTATGAGTGTGTCTAGAAAACTGATCTCGTCTTTGCTAGTATGTGAGGTAAAGCCTAGCTCGCTATATACCTGATTAAGGTCCTCTACAAATACGATACCATACATCGGCGTATTGACGGAACAAGGGATTCGTGTAGACAAAATCCTCCTCAAATGCTATCATAAAGGCATTTGCATAAGGCGGGGCCACATTGGACCCCATAGCAGTACCCCTTCTCTGGCCATAGTAGGTGTCACCAAATAGGAAGAAGTTTTTCTTGAGTATTATCTGTTTGGTCAATTTTTATGAGTGTGTCTAGAAAACTGATCTCGTCTTTGCTAGTATGTGAGGTAAAGCCTAGCTCGCTATATACCTGATTAAGGTCCTCTACAAATACGATACCATACATCGGCGTATTGACGGAACAAGGGATTCGTGTAGACAAAATCCTCCTCAAATGCTATCATAAAGGCATTTGCATAAGGCGGGGCCACATTGGACCCCATAGCAGTACCCCTTCTCTGGCCATAGTAGGTGTCACCAAATAGGAAGAAGTTTTTCTTGAGTATTATCTCAAGGATCGTGAGGCAAAATTCCTGCTGTATGGCAATCAAGTTGGAGTTATTTTGTAAAAGTCTTGCTGTAGCTTGTATGCCCTTGTCGTGCACTATAGATGTATATAGGCTATCTAAAGTAAGTAGGGTACTGTCTGGTGTTAGAGTTGTTCCCTTTAGTTTTTTAAGGAAGTCAGATGTGCCCAGTATAAAGGATCTAGACATCTTGATTAATGGTGTGAGGATTTTTTCCATGTAGATAGCTAGAGGGGAAAGTAGAGTCAGTTGATGCAACTATTGGATGCCCCGGGGGGTTAATGAGACTTTCATGGATATTTGGTAGCGTGTAGAACACCGGAGTGATAGGATTCTGTTTAACAAGGAAAATGGCCGTTTTGGGATCTATAATCCCTAACTTCGAATATGTGTCCATTGTGTTGGAAATTAGTCCCTGTATCTGTATAGTGGGATCTCTCGGCAGTATTTCATATGTATCGGTGTCTGAAAGTTGTCTCGTGATTTCTGCCATATAGTCTACCTTATCCATGACAACCAGGGCTCCCCCTTTGTCCGCGGGTTTTATGATAATGTTTTTGTTACGTTGTAACGCTTCGACTGCTAACTTCTCGCCAGGGGACAAATTATTTGTGTGTTTGAAATGGCCCTGTGTGTTTTCCATTAGTATTTTATGTATTAGGTTCTGGGATAAGGAAATGTATGTCTCCACTGGATGTTTATTTTTAGGTGGCACGAAGGAACTCTTGTTCCTTAAGCCCAAGTTATCAATGGATAGTGGTCCTGGTGGGGTAGATATGGCCGGTTGTTGTGATGGAACTTCTTCAAAATGTGTTGCAAGTTTTAATGTTCGGTAGAATCTTTGTAGTTCCTGCTCCAGTATAAAAGTATTTAATTTTGGTGTGGGGCAAAATGACAGTCCCTTTTGTAGGACAGTGATCTGTTCAGGTAATAGGGTAGTGGATGAAATGTTTATAACTAAATTGTCCTCCTTACCTGGGAGCGTGTCTGCATTCGTTCGTCTTGACCTTCTGCCACCCCTCCTGGTCTTCCGCATCTTGATCTGCCTCATTGATTGCCTAAAAAACAGGATGAATATCTGTAGTTGCCGGATCTGTCGCTGTCGGAATTTGATGAGCCGGAGTAGTACGGGTTACAGTATCCCCTGTAGCCTTGATTTTGTTGGTTTTCTTTCCAACGATAGACTGTATCCAACCTGTAATCCTCTGTGTCGCATAGAAACTTTTGGCATTTATTCTGTTCTGTGTTTTTCTTGAATTCTTGTAATTGTTTCTCAATTCTTTCTTTAGCCATTGTTAGATCCTCCTCAGGGGTGGTGGAGGTTAGTTGGGTCTCAGTGGTTTCAATCTTCTTGGACAATTCTCCAATTGAGGTCTGTAATTCTTCTATAGTTAACAGAATGAGGTCAAAAGAGCAGTTGTTCAGGATATTTTCAAAGCGCTCGCAGAATTCCTTCTTGTCAGCAAAGAGTGTGGGTCTTAAACGTGATCTCAAGCCTCTTGGGATACGATTATTTTTGTAGTATTCAGTCAGCGTACTACAATGCAATTCCCATCAGATGAGACGTCTACGGTCACGTTCGTATTCACAAATTTTCATCTCATGATTTGGTATATGTAAAAACTCGTTGGGTAAGTGGACGCCGGATAAAACGCTTTGACTGCTAACTTCTCGCCAGGGGACAAATTATTTGTGTGTTTGAAATGGCCCTGTGTGTTTTCCATTAGTATTTTATGTACTAGGTTCTGGGATAAGGAAATGTATGTCTCCACTGGATGTTTATTTTTAGGTGGCATGAAGGAACTCTTGGTGGATAGAGGTCCTGGTGGGGTAGATATGTCCGGTTGTTGTGATGGAACTTCTTCGAAATGTGTTTTAAGTCTTTAATGTTCGGTAGAATCTTTGTAGTTCCTGCTCCAGTATAAAAGTATTTAATTTTGGTGTGGGGCAAAATGACAGTCCCTTTTGTAGGAAAGTTATCTGTTCAGGTAACTAAATTGTCCTCCTTACCTGAGAGCGTGTCTGCATTCGTTCGTCTTGACCTTCCTCCCCATTGCTCGAGCCTGATTTCCCTTCCTTTTTTCCTAATGTTCTCTTTTCCACCCTGCTTTACCTGCCCTTGATCTCCCTTTTATAGTAAATTAACCCTTATCATATATTGCCATATGGTAGTTAGTTATTTATCACCTTATCATGCATTTACTAGCTATCTGATTATGCTGAGTTACATTTCCTATCTATCTCTTTTATATTGGATACAAATTTCCCTTTCCCAAGATTAATGTAGTCCTCATACTATAGAATGTGGTACGCAGCGCTCATGTGACTTCACCACGGATAGAAACCTCCCTCTCCCAAGATTAGAACTAGCGCCGTGCCCATAGCATAGAATGGTGGAACGCAGCGCTCACATGACGTCGATATTGGAATGCACACGCTCGTCCCAGGCGTCACGTGACTTCCGATTACATGACCGGAACTACCATTAGCCCATACGATTTTAAACCGCGGCAATGCGATCCAGACGCCATGCATCCAGCGCCCCACATGCCTCCATACCCGTCGGAACAGGTACCGCTGATACTTACCAGCCCTAACAAGACTTTTTATTCCCCACAGGTTAACGATATTCAGCATTCGATCAACATAGAGGATTATAGAGCGGGCCGCTAGGGGTGAAATTATTACTATGAAATTATTACTATGCATTTTATGATATGAGTGGCTACAAGGGGCAAAATGAAAAATGTAAAATGTATAATGTCAATTTGGGAGAAATCTACATGTGGTGTGTTTGGAGAACCTACTCACATAGCTGCAGTAATCCAAACATGAACCGCATATACCTCATCATACCATATGGATTTCATTTAATGTAACAAGGATTCAGACTAAATATTCTGGCATATATGTGGTTAAACTAACCCCATTGCTCACCAGTGGCATTTAACACTTTATTATACACAGATTTAGCAGGTGTTTGTTATGAGATTGGGGGGTACTATATAGACAAATTCCCCATTACTCATGAACCAGTATTAAGTATATTACCATTGTTTTGATAAATTTGGACGTGTATTATATGGTCTATATGAAATAAGTACCCAGCACTAACAGAATTCCCTATTATGGACTCTGTGGATTTCTCACTCCATATTGACATTTGCTATTTAACACATTGTAATATGTTTGAATATATGTATCTAGCTTGATTGTTTTAGTAGTTCTAATCCAGCTCATGTTAATTATTGTGTTATAGATAAAAATGTGACCGCAGATGAAGGTCCTATGTGACCAAAACGTCCGGTCTAAGAATACTGTTCATATTCCCTAAAACAAATATTGGGCAAACGGATGAAACTACTATATGATTTGAATAAATAAATCCTTTTGAGATTGCAAAACTTTACTACATGATTTATTATTTAGACACAAAAATCTGGTTCTGACATACAACAGACAGTTTAATAAAATACGAGGCATTGTCAAGAAATGCTTGCCCATTTTATATGATGATAATATCTTGTATAATGCTTTGAAAAATGGCTGTAAAATAGTATCTAGAAAAGCACTGACCGTGGCAAGCTCCCTTTCCCCCTCGCTATATATAGCAAATAAGAACATGAGAGAACATAATTTGTGGATCAAATACAAAGGTTTTACTAAATGTGGCAATCATCCGTGCAAAACATGCAACTATGTATCAGTCAGAAAAATTTTCCAGAATGCTGATCATTCCATGACCTTTCCCATAAAAGCATATATCAACTGCAATAGCACAGGGGTTGTCTATGTCATCCAGTGTGTGAAGTGTGATTTAATGTATGTTGGTAGCACTATACGGAAATAAAAAAAATAGAATATTGGAACATTTAAATTATGTTTCAAATCCATTGATTCTTAATACATCTAATGTGGCCAAATATTTTATCCACGCAAACAACCGCAGGACGGGATCCCTCCGTGCGTTTGCAGTTGAGAAAGTAACAGTGCCCCTTAGAGGAGGAGATCATCAGAGGTAAATTCTTCTAAGAGAGGCATACTGGATTTTTAGACTAAATACGAGGGTACCAACAGGTCATAATCAAAGAAAGGAATTAATGTATTTTTACCAATAGTTGCTTCTGCCTGTTTTTCAAGACTGTTGTACAAGACTTATTAATTCAGAAGAAATGGACGGCACTGCGCTTTCATTAAGATCTGGGTGCACGGTCAGCAGGTCGGATCCCCATCAAATTATAATGAATGGACCGGCACTCCGTAATTTCTTTGCAAAAAAGACTTCTTTATTCGTCACCCATATGTGACGCGCGTTTCGGCACAGACATGTGCCTTTGTCAAACAACAGGTGATAGTAGCTCATTCCCACAAATAAAATACACCTTTTAAATAACCCGCCGCCTAATCACATGACTAGTCATATGATTGTGACTGAAGGCAACCCGCCCCCTAGTCACATGACTAGTCACATGATTGTGACATCATATTGCTACGTGACACCAATACGAACAAAATTAGATATAAATAGAAATAGAACAGGGCAGAGTATGTATCTAAACTTGTACATTACTATGGAGCCTGAGTGGTTAAGTCAGCAATCTAATATGTGAACCAAGTACACAGTATATTACAATCTATATTCAATCACCATACGTTCCACAGGTTGATTTCAGATGAAGCTGTTCAGTGTATACTCCTTGTTTAAACCCTTGGGGGCAAGTGTCTCAAGCCGGTGGATCCAATATGCTTCACGTTGGTGGAGCATCTGGATCCGATTCCCTCCACGTCGAGGTAAGGTCACTTCCTCTATAATTTGGAAACGCAATTGTGAGATGCGATGATATTTCTCAATAAAATGTTGAGGGATGGGAAACAAAGTATTCTCTTTCCTAATTGTAGATTTATGTTTCCCCACTCGGTCTTTTATGCGCATTGTGGTCTCTCCAACGTAACACAACCCACATGGACATTTTAATAGATAAATGACAAAACTACTGTCACATGTAAAGTGACCCCGGACTGGAATTTGTTGTCCTGTGTGTGGGTGCGATATGTTGGAGCCCTTAATGACGCTTGAGCAGTGGACGCAATTCAGACAGAGGGAGCTGTCTGCAGAAAGAGGGAGCTGTCGTGAAGATGTCCTGTCACTACCTATGTCAGCCCAGATGATCCTGTCTCTGATATTCTTATTACGTTTATAGCACATCATAGGTAATTCCCTAAATTCCTGGATTGTGGGATATGCTCTCTGCAGGATATTCCAGTGTTTGTTAACCACTGCTTTTACTCGATCCATCCAGGGATGGTATTTTACTATCAATGGTAATCTCTGTCCTTTCTCTATCTTTTTTTGTTTTTGTTGTTCTGTAGGATTTTCTACCTTATTCCTCTGTTCCTATAACAGCTGGGAGGGGTAGCCTCTATCTGTAAATTTTTGTGTAAGTTCCTGTATCCTAAGATTACGTGTGTCTGAATCCATTACAATTTTAGCCACTCTTTTAAATTGCGAGTATGGTAGCGATTTTTTTATGGCTGGAGGGTGATTGCTGTGGAATGATAACAGGCTGTTTCTGTCTGTTTCTTTGACATATAAGTCAGTTGTGATCCTATTATTCACTCCCCTGATCACCCATGTATCTAGGAAAGACACACGTTGTGAATCTTTGTGCAGGGTGAATTTTAATTCAGATCTTATGCTGTTAATGTAATCCATAAAGGACATGAGGGTCTCAATGCCGCACCGCCACACGCAAAAAATATCATCGATAAAGCGTTTCCAAAATATGCAATGGTTTTGGTATAGTGCATTTGGGTAGATGAACTCTCTCTCAAAGTGTGCCATATAGCCGTACGGCGGTGCGGCATTGGACCCCATTGCGGTCCCGCACCGCTGCTGGAAGAATGTGTCCTGGAATAAGAAATAGTTACGTTGCAGAACAATGGAAAGTAGAGACAGAAAAAAATCCTTCTCAGCCTCTGTGTGTGTGCTTTCATCTAATAATACTTGAATTGCCTTTAGGCCTTTTTCATGAGTTATGCTAGTATATAGACTGCACACATCTAGGGTGACTAGGATACAATCTTGTGACAGCTCAATCTCCCTTATTGTCTCTAAAAAATGTTGTGTGTCCCTAAGGTATGACGGGGCCTTTTTTGTGAGTGGGGTCAACACTTTATCAAGAAATATTGCAGGGGGAGAAAGGACTGAGTCCGTGGCTGCAACAATTGGACGACCAGGTGGCTGCTCCAAGGATTTATACACCTTGGGGAGTGTATAAAAAACAGGTGTCACAGGGTGTTGGTTGATTAGAAATTCAGCTAACTTTTTATCGATGACATGCTGTTTTAAATTATTATCAACCAAATCCTGTAACTCCTGCTTAATTCCCCAGACCGGGTCCCCCTGCAATATTTCATAGACATTATGATCAGACAACTGTCCCAGTATTTCCCTAACATAATATTCCTTGTCTAATATGACAAGGGCTCCCCCTTTATCCGTGGGTTTAAAGACCAGGGAGTCATCATCTGTCAAGTGATTGACTACCTGTCTCTCCTCAGCGGATAAATTATGATGTATACAATAGTCTCCCTTTTTGAATTTTGTGACTAGCATAGAGATATCACGCTGTACCAGTTGTATGTAGGTTTCACTAGGATGATATATTTTTGGAGGCATATATTGGCTCTTCAACCTCAAACCAAATTGTTGCAAACTTAGCATCGATTGTACACTGTCAGGTGAAACAATATCATGTGAAACTTCATTAGAGAAATGGCTTTTTAGCCGTATATTACGAAAAAAGCGGTTTAAATCCATGTCCAGTCCAAATGTGTCCAGACTAGCCGTCAGACTGAAAGATAGTCCCTTTTCAAGGAGTCCAATTTGGAGTGGTGAAAGATTCTTGGAGGATAAATTTAACACTAGGGTATGCTAGGTACCTGTGACCGATTTAGACGTGGAGCTTCGGCGTCCCTGATGATGGCGTCGGCCTGCCCGCCTGGTGTTGGCCTTCTTGGGCGTCTGCGTGCTCCTAAAAAACTTGTACGTTGGCCAGTTGTAGAGTCGCTTCCAGAATCGGAGGACGCTGTGCATGCTCTGCGGCCAGGTCGTCATGGTTGTGATGTAGCAGTTGTACAAGACTGTCCCGAGGTTGGGGATATTATATCAATACTACAGTTTTCTTGTTTCCGTTTCTCAATACAATCCCAAAACTTGGAATATGACTTGTATCCTAATAATAATATGTATGTGGCCATAAAAATTTTTTGCATGTAGAGTTTTCTACTGTCTTGTTTTTACTTTTAAGTGGTGTATTGTATTTGCCCTAATTCACATGATGCGTTTCTTCTCACCTTGAGCTGGGCTTCCAATGCCTATAGGCTTATTGCTAGCCATGGCGATGCATTCAGCCCCAACTCAGGGTTATGTGGAATCCATCATGTGGGGATATTTCAAATCAACATGTTCATTAAGTATAAGACTACAGGTGTGTGTCTGTGGGGTGATTAAGTTGTGATGTCATGTTACCACCACCCACTTGATGGGGGAGGGTACATGGGTCTTTAATTTTCTCAAACCCACAGACCACATTGTTACGACTAAGGAGAGGTTTTCCGAAACGCGGAAACAGTTACTTGTTTATGAACTTGTCCGCATTTTTAATACTGTAACTAAATAAAGAGGAAGATTTTATTGAGAAGAAATTGCAGTGCCGGAACCGTTTTTCTTCATTTTATTTCATTTAAATAAAATTTCTTCGGCATCCAGAAGTGGCTCATCTTTCCCTTCTACCATCCGTTCTAACCCAGAAGGAGAAGAACCTGATCAGGATTTTATTGGCAGCAGCCAGATTGCTGATCGCCGCATTCTGGAAGTCAGAGGATTTCTCCTCTAAGTCCCAGTGGGTTAGTAAAGTAAATGATATAGCCAGACTGGAGGAACCCTCAAATTGGGAACTTAGAAGTCATCATAAGTTCACGATGATTTGGGTACCCTGGAAGAAGAAGAATATGGGATCACCCACTGATAGCAGCCCTTCATTGCAGACCTACATAATGTTGAAATCACTTTTTTACTGTTTAACAATTCATCATGCAAAGGAGTTGCCTGTACCCGCATGGAGCTGTGACTATTGAAGCATGAAGCTGATGAACTATGTCAAGCTAAGTTATCCCTTTAGAGTATTTTGAGGTAATTGAGTAATGAACACCCCCCCACCCTTTCCCATGCCTACCGTTCCCCATACCTCCCTCTACCTACTCTTCACTACTCTTCACTACTTCATTCCACCCCCATCGACCCTCTTCCTTCCACATATTTACCCCTGTTACTCTCACCTTATTTTCTTCTTTATCAACTATACTGTTGTTTGGTCATTTACTTATTTATGATACTGGCACATTTAGATTGCATTGTGCGTGCTGAACATCGATATGAGGGGTTCTGGCGACTAATATGCTAATATCCACTGTCATGCAGTATCATGCAACATGTTTTACCCACATATTTTGCCGGACAAAATGTAACGCTACATGTCATCATATACAGTTGCAAGAAAAAGTATGTGAACCCTTTGGAATGATATGGATTTCTGCACAAATTGGTCATAAAATGTGATCTGATCTTCATCTAAGTCACAATAGACAATCACAGTCTGCTTAAACTAATAACACACAAAGAATTAAATGTTACCATGTTTTTATTGAACACACCATGTAAACATTCACAGTGCAGGTGGAAAAAATATGTGAACCCCTAGACTAATGACATCTCCAAGAGCTAATTGGAGTGAGGTGTCAGCCAACTGGAGTCCAATCAATAAGAGGAGACGAATATTCACATTGCACCGCTGAATGGCAAATATATTTTTCTTTTGCCACTAATACAAGACAAAAGGGGCAGTAATTAACTTCACCATACAATGTGTTAATAAGCCCTTTTTTCCACTAATACAAGCCAAAAAATGCTTTAGAACATATAACTGCACCACACAAGGGCAAATAAGACGTATAAATATTTCCTTGTAATAAACCCTGTTAATGCCTGTATCAAACAGCACTTGCACCCTATTATGAACAGTTTGCTGGAATTACAGACCTATATAATGGCAATTTGGATCCCCAGTCAGGGCAGCAAAGTGTAATAGGATTGTTCCTATTACCCAGGCTGTAACCTCCCCTACTGAACCCTGTTCAACAGAAATGCTGTGGAATGATTCCTCCCTATCCTTTCCCTATACCTTGTATAATCTTTCCCTGCACTTGTAAATAGTTTTTTTTAGCACAATGAAGTTTTTTTTATAGCACTGTCCCTAGCGCCTGCTGAAAATGGCAGAATCCAAGATGACTGAGGCTATTTATAGGGCTGACTGGCTGCTGATTGGCTGCATGCATGGCATTATGGGTGATCCCGCCTTTCTAGAGTAGCTCCATGTCCTAAAATGTGCATCAGCCATTTTAGGAAAAATGCGATTCGTTACCATGAAATTCGGCTTCAGTGCGAATTGAATTTTTCCTGAAATTCGAATCAAATTCCACTTCGTCACCTTCAATTCCCTCATCTCTAGTGGTTACGATCATGGAATCATTTCTGGGTGGTTTCTAATACTTAAGCTCTTAAAAGTGAGTTCAAATCTGAATTAGTCTTTAAAAAAGTTGATTTTGGAAATTTTCTTGAAAATGTTAAGCCTTCTAACGTCCTAAAAATAAAATAACATTTACAAAATGATGGTAACATAATGTAGACATATGGGGAATGTTAATAACTATTTTATGAGGTATCACTGTCTTAAAAGTAGAGAGATTCAAATTTAGAAAATAGTGATTTTTTTCCAAATTTTCAGTAAATTTGGGATTAAAAAAATAAAATAAAGATAAAACATATAGACTCAAATCCACCACTACAATGTGTCATGACAAAGCATTCTCAGAATGGCTTAGACGAGTAGAAGTTATTCCAAAGTTATTACGACATGAAGTGACACGTTAGATTTGCAAAGTTAGCCTGTCTAGAAGTGGTTAAAGCGGTTGTCTTACTTCAGCAAATGGCATTTATCATGTAGACAAAGATAATACAAGGCACTTACTAATGTATTGTGATTGTCCATATTCCTTCTTTTACTGACTTGATTAATTTTTTTATGCACTACCCGTATCCAGGGGTTACAACCACCCTGCAATCCAGCAGCAATGGTCATGCTTGCCCACTACAGGGAAAGGTGCCAGCAGTTTTTCCTATAGTGTGTAAGCACGACCACTGCTGCTGGATTGCAGGGTGGTCATAACACATAATGTGATGGAAAAAGGAATCAAGCCAGCAAAGGAAGCAATATGGACAATCACAATACATTAGTATGTGCCTTGTATTAACTTTCTCTACATGATAAATGCAATTTGATGAAGTAAGGCTACTTTCACACTTGCGTTTTTCTTTTCCGGCATAGAGTTCCGTCACAGGGGCTCTATACCGGAAAAGAACTGATCTGTTTTATCCCCATGCATTCTGAATGGATAGTAATCCGTTCAGTTTGCATCAGGATGTCTTCAGTTCAGTCGTTTTGACTGATCAGGCAAAAGAGAAAACCGCAGCATGCTACGGTTTTCTCTCCGGCAAAAAAAACTGAAGACTTGCCTGAATGCATTTTCCCATAGGAATGTATTAGCGCCGGATCCGGCATTCAGAATACCGGAATGCCGGATCCGTCCTTCCGGTCTGCCCATGCGCAGACCGATAAAAATGTGAAAAAATGTACAAGACGGATCCGTCTGTCCGCATGACAAGCGGAGAGACGGATCTGTCCTTGCAATGCATTTGTGAGACGGATCGGCATCCGGATCCGTCTCACAAATGCTTTCAGTCAGCGGCAGATCGGCGGATCCGGCGGGCAGTTTCGACGACGGAACTGCCCGCCGGATCACACTGCCGCAAGTGTGAAAGTAGCCTAAGACAACCCCTTTAAGGGCTTAATGAACATTGACACATTTTTTCCAAATAAGAGGAAACAAATATGCTATAGAATTGCTTTCTCCATCGCTAAATCACTGTTAGCATCAAGCCCAAAGAATGTACCTGCCATCCAGCACTAATTAACTATTATAATAGTTTCACTCACTAGTCTATATTTATGAGCATGGAAAATTTCATTTTTACATTTCTGTACTGTCCTCTTGTCATCAGTTATTCAGATGCAGGTCATTATTAGCTAATTATTTTCAAAAACCCAATTGATCCTGAACTGGGCAGCATTTTTTGACATCTTATACAATGATTTTAATTTATGACAGCAAAGTAGAAACTAATACAATCATAGCAGTTCTGTTATGTAACCCAGCAATTGTTTCACCTCTCAAATTGTGCTTTTTCCATTTTACTGTTATTGCTCAGCTTCAGGTCCCTGGTAAAGTATTACACAGAAACGTAGACTTTGATCATTCTTAAATTGATTGCATTTCCTTATGAAACACTTTGCCATTTATTGGGAGAGTTTAAAAATAAGAATAGACTTGTGTTAGATTACAGTATCTAAACTAATAAAAAAAAACTGTGGTTAAAATAGACAAAAACTGGTCCTTTTCAACATGTATATTTAGGAAATACAATAATAAATCCGTTCGCTGTCCAATTACTGTTGGCAAAATTTTTGCTACAGCCTTTAGGTGCTGAATGGTACCTATTAGTGTTGAGTGAAGCGTAGAATTCAAAGTGGAATTTGGCCCAAAGATTAGGTTTCGATTTGCAATGAATCCGAATTTCCCTGCATTTTGTAACCGCACCTATAGTGATCCGAAACCGGTCGATTTTCTTGCATTGCTGTATGTTGGTTTTTATCTGCACGGGATTAAATAAAGCCTCACGTATTTTCAGTGAAGCTGGACAGTCTTTCTTTTCATTTTCGGACTTACAGTAGAAACTCCCAAGAAGTGATCCCATTTTGGAAACTAGGGGATAAGGTGCCAGTTTAATTGCTACTATTTTTGGGTACATATGATTTTTTGATCATTCATTATAACACTTTATGTGTCAAGGTGACCAAAAAATTGGTTGTTTTAGCACAGTTTCTATTTATTTATTTTTACAGCGTTCACCTGAGGGGTTCAGTCAAGTGACATTTTTATAGAGCAGATTGTTACGAACGTGGCGATACCTAATATGTATACTTTTTCTTATTTATTAAAGTTTTACACAATAATAGCATTTTTGAAACAAAAAAATATGTTTTAATGTGTCCATGTTCTGAGAGCTATAGTTTTTTTTATTTTTTAAGAGATTTTCTTATGTAGGGGCTCATTTTTTGCGGGATGAGGTGACGATTTTATTGGTACCATTTTGTGGGACATACGCATTTTTCATCACTTGGTGTTGCAGTTTTTGTGATGTAAGGTGACAAAAATTGCTTGTTTTGACACAGTTTTTATTTTATTTTTTTACGGTGTTCACCCGAGGGGTTAGGTCATGTGATATTTTTATAGAGCTGGTTTTTACGGACGCGGCAATACCTAATATGTATACATTTTTTTATTTGTTTCACTTTAACACAATAATAGCATTTTTGAAACCAAAACAAATGATGTTTTAGTGTCTCCATGTTCTAAGAGCTATAGTTTTTAAATTTTTTGAGAGATATTCTTATGTAGGGGCTCATTTTTTGCTCATTTACTTCACTTTTTCTTTTTTTTTTCACTGTTGATTTCTCCTGTAACTGGGGCTGACATAGTAGCCCCAGTTACAGGAGAAATACACCCCCCAGAGAGGCTGTACAGCATAATTCAGCACTGTACAGCCTCAGTGCAGGGCTGATCGAGGTCTCTGAAAGACCTCACACAGCTCCTGCACTCTCCTGCGCTGTGTATGCAGCGATCCAGAAGGCAGGGACACCTGGGCACTGTCCCTGCCTTCTCTCTGGGTTGCCCTGCTGTCACTGACAGCGGGCAACCCGATCTGCAGCTGCACGATTAGCGTGCAGCTGCAGTTTCTGAACGGACGTTCTGGAACGTCCATTCAGAAATAGAGAACCAACTCCCGGACGTTTATATCCTATGGGGAGGTCAAGCAACTTAAGCAGGGAGGAATCATGACTTCAGATGAAAAAAAAATGCCGAATATTTGTTTTTTAGAATATTCATTATTTATTTTTTTACTCAAAAAATCGGCAAGGTAATAATTGCGTAATATGCAAATATTACACGATCAATACAGGCGTGGGTCAAAAACGAATATATAGCACTATAGAAGATAGTGCTATATATTTGTTTTTTAGAATATTCGTAATTTTTTTCTATCTAAAGTTTGATTCCTCCATGCTTAAGTTGCTTGTCAAGCAACTTAAGCAGGGAGGAATCATGCCTTCAGAGGGAAAAAAATTATGAATATTCTAAAAAACAAATATATAGCACTATATCGAATATAGTGCTATATATAATTTTTTTCAAATATTTGTCATAGCACTTCTATAGTGCTATTTATTCGTTTTTGACCCATGCCTATATTGATCGTGTAATATTCGCATATAATGTGATCATTACCGTGCCGATTTTTCGAGTAAAAAATTTCGAATATAACGAATATTCTAATTCGCAAATATTCTACAACTATTCTACAAAATATTCGCAAAATATCCCGAATTCCAATATGACCCCTGCCGCTCATCACTAATCCTTATGGGACAACTATTACAACCAAGCATTTGATATTGCATTATATGGGTTGTCACAAGGACTTCACTACAAAAACATATCTTCACTTTGTGTATTCTTGCTTAAAGGGTTTCTACCACCACATTTTGACCTAATTAGCTGTCAGACACTAGCGATCTGCTAGTGTCTGCTGTACCTAACCATGCTATTGTAATTCCTTTCTCTGCAGCGGTTACCCTAAAAAACTTAGTTTTATTGGTATGCAAATGAGGCTCTAGTTGCTATGAGGGCGTCTTTTCAGCACCTAGAGGCTCCGTCCACTCACCATTTCTGCCGCCCAGCGCGCTCCAGCCCGCCCCTCTGCTTTAGATTGACAGCCTACTCGCGCCTGCGCCGTGTGCTTCTGTATTCGGCGCAGGCGCAGTGACTGTTGGACTGCTCCCTGCGCCATAATCGGCGCAGGCGCAGTGAAGATGCAGGGAGACAGTCACTGCACCGAATACAGAAGCACACGGCACAGGCGCGAGAATTCGGCCGAGATGGAGAGAAGTAGGCTATCAATCTAGAGTAGAGGGGCGGGCTGGAGCGCGCTAAGCGGCAGAAATGGTGAGTGGACGGAGCCTCTAGGTGCTGAAAAGACGCCCCCATAGCACCTAGAGGCTCATTTGCATACCAATAAAACTAAGTTTTTTAGGGTAACCGCTGCAGAGAAAGGAATTACAATAGCATGGTTAGGTACAGCAGACACTAGCAGATCGCTAGTGTCTGACAGCTAATTAGGTCAAAATGTGGTGGTAGAAACCCTTTAAATGACTTGTTGCCTTTTTGTTTTGCCTTTGAGATATCTTGAGAAGATGGCTAGGCTAAAGGAAAATTCATCTAGTCATGATACAAAGTTGGTACCTGAACTATACGTCAAAGGTCCTTGCAATTAAAGTACAGGACAAAAAAGCAAAAGAAACTAAAGAATGGAGATGGATTGTTTTCACATATGGCATTTATTGTGATTAGACTTTGTAGAAAGTATGCCCTTAAAGGCTATGTACATCTTCAGAGGCAATTTTTTTTAGGATTGCCTTTTACTTATTTTGGGCTAAAAATCATTCTTTCAATTGGTTTTTAATAAAAATATTAAGCTGTTCTGTCACAAAGGGTTAACAGGTTTTTTAGCTGTGTGACTGGTACTCTCACTTTATGCTGGTCATCTAATAAACCTTATCTCTAAATTACTAAGAGGTCATTAACACTTATTTAAGCCACATTCTTATCAGTAAGATAAGAACTGAGCTTTAATGAAGGTTTATAATGTCAGAGAGCAGAGATATAAGGAGCTGTCAGCTAAGCTATATTAAAAATGTTGAGATGTTCTGTCACAGTGGGTTAACAATTTTTTTTTTTAACTGTGTGACTGGTACTTTCACTTTGTGCCGGTTATCTAATGATCAGTTGTTGCTTTGCCTCTGTTCATAAGATTTACAGATTGTTTAATGACAGGCGTTGTACCAAGGGACTGGCACAAGGTGAATGTGGTGCCCATTTTCAAAAAGGGTGCTCGGTCTTCACCAGGAAATTATAGACCAGTAAGCTTAACATCCATAGTGGGAAAAAAAGCCTTCTACCGGACTACATACAGGATTATGTAACTGTTAATAATATAATAAGTGATAGCCAACATGGTTTTACTAAGAACAGTAGCTGTCAAACTAACCTGATTTGTTTTTATGAGGAGGTGAGTAGAAGCCTGGACAGAGGGAAGGCTGTCGATATTGTGTTTTTGGACTTTGGAAAGGTGTTCAATACTGTCCTGCACAGACGACTAATGAGTAAGTTGAGGTCTATTGGTTTACAAAATATAATTTGTAATTGCATTGAAAATTGGCTTCACGATCGTATCCAAAGAGTTGTGGTCAATAATTCCTACTCTGAATGGTCCCCAGTTATAGTAGTGTACGCCAAGGTTCTGTGCAGTGTCCGCTATTATTTAACTTATTCATTAATGACCTAGAGCAATGAAGTAATAGTGCTGTTTCTGTTTTTGCAGATGACACCAAACTTTGTAATATGGTCCAGTCTATGGAAGATGTTAATAAGTTACAAGCTGACTTGGACAAACTTACTGTTTGGGCCTCCACTTGGCAAATGAGGTTCAATATAGATAAATGTAAAGTTATGCAGCTGGGGGCTAATAATCTGCATGCAGCATATGTCCTAGGGCAGTGGTGGCGAACCTTTTAGACTGAGTGCACAAACTGCAACCCAAAACCCACTTATTTATTGCAAAGTGCCAACACGGTAATTTACCCTGAATACTACAGCCCAGTACAGTATGCTTTCTATGTACTTTATCATTTAGCTATAATAGCCTGCCTGTATTTAATGCGCTGCCTGCTACTATAGCATCTCAGCTCTGTACAACAAAAAAATGCTTCATACTTTTAATAAAGACCAATTGAAAAAAGTATTTTTAGCTCAAAATGAGTAAAATGCAATAATAAATAGGGATGAGTGGACCCGTGCATGTTCGGTGCACTAAAATGGCTGTAAAATAGTCATAGTAAGGGCTAGAGGGCTGCAAAAGGAAGCAAAATGGGGGTAAGAGCAGGACAATTGCCCCGCAAACAAATGTGGATAGGGAAATGACTTAAAATGACTTAAGAATATAAAAAAATTAAAAAATTATAATCTTGAACTAGGAGGCGGAGGTCAAAGTGGAGTAGGAGGTTGAGGAGGCGGTAGATGTGGCTGTGTAGGTGGAAGCGGCGGTGGAGGAGGAGGAGATACCAAGACTGTTTTTGTTTTTTTTCCCTTATTTTTTATTTATTTTATAAATTTGACAAGGCACCAAAACATTGGAAAATGGAAAAGAGAATGCAAAGAGAAAGTGCGCTGGAGTATAACAATGGCTCGGTACACTTGTCTATTCAGCAGCAGGTATGGACAAGTCCTGTGGGATCCATGCCTGGTTCATTTTAATGAACGTGAGCTTGTCCATGTTGGCTGTGGACAGGCGGCTGCGCTTGTCTGTGATCACCCCCCTGCCGTACTAGTTCGGACAATACACAGACCAGCACCTCCAAGGCGTAAAGGGCACGCTCAGGCCATCAATTTAGAGACCCAGAAGTTGAATCAGTCAGTCAGTACGTGTAGGCATGTGCACACGTACAGTCGTGGCCAAAAGTTTTGAGAATGACACAAATATTAGTTTTCACAAAGTTTGCTGCTAAACTGCTTTTAGATCTTTGTTTCAGTTGTTTCTGTGATGTAGTGAAATATAATTACACGCACTTCATACGTTTCAAAGGCTTTTATCGACAATTACATGACATTTATGCAAAGAGTCAGTATTTGCAGTGTTGGCCCTTCTTTTTCAGGACCTCTGCAATTCGACTGGGCATGCTCTCAATCAACATCTGGGCCAATTCCTGATTGATAGCAACCTATTCTTTCATAATCACTTCTTGGAGTTTGTCAGAATTATTAGGTTTTTGTTTGTCCACCCGCCTCTTGAGGATTGACCACAAGTTCTCAATGGGATTAAGATCTGGGGAGTTTCCAGGCCATGGACCCAAAATGTCAACGTTTTTGTCCCCGAGCCACTTAGTTATCACTTTTGCCTTATGGCACGGTGCTCGATCATGCTGGAAAATGCATTGTTCTTCACCAAACTGTTGTTGGATTGTTGGAAGAAGTTGCTGTTGGAGGGTGTTTTGGTACCATTCTTTATTAATGGCTGTGTTTTTGGGCAAAATTGTGAGTGAGCCCACTCCCTTGGATGAGAAGCAACCCCACACATGAATGGTCTCAGGATGCTTTACTGTTGGCATGACACAGGACTGATGGTAGCGCTCACCTTTTCTTCTCCGGACAAGCCTTTATCCAGATGCCCCAAACAATCGGAAAGAGGCTTCATCGGAGAATATGACTTTGCCCCAGTCCTCAGCAGTCCATTCACCATACTTTCTGCAGAAGATCAATCTGTCCCTGATGTTTTTTTTGGAGAGAAGTGGCTTCTTTGCTGCCCTTCTTGACACCAGGCCATCTTCCAAAAGTCTTCGCCTCACTGTGCGTGCAGATGCGCTCACACCTGCCTGCTGCCATTCCTGAGCAAGCTCTGCACTGGTGGCACTCCAATCCCGCAGCTGAATCCTCTTTAGGAGACGATCCTGGCGCTTGCTGGACTTTCTTGGACGCCCTGAAGCCTTCTTAACAAGAATTGAACCTCTTTCCTTGAAGTTCTTGATGATCCTATAAATTGTTGATTGAGGTGCAATCTTAGTAGCCACAATATCCTTGCCTGTGAAGCCATTTTTATGCAACGCAATGATGGCTGCACGCGTTTCTTTTCAGGTCACCATGGTTAACAATGGAAGAACAATGATTTCAAGCATCACCCTCCTTTTAACATGTCAAGTCTGCCATTTTAACCCAATCAGCCTGACATAATGATCTCCAGCCTTGTGCTCGTCAACATTCTCACCTGAGTTAACAAGACGATTACTGAAATGATCTCAGCAGGTCCTTTAATGACAGCAATGAAATGCTGTGGAAAGTTTTTTTTGGGATTAAGTTAATTTTCATGGCAAAGAAGGACTATGCAATTCATCTGATCACTCTTCATAACATTCTGGAGTATATGCAAATTGCTATTATAAAAACTTAAGCAGCAACTTTTCCAATTTCCAACATTTATGTAATTCTCAAAACTCTTGGCCACGACTGTACTGTTCCACCATGTTGCTGGAATGCTGCCTCCTGCTAAGACGTTCCGTATCAACTGGTGGTGCTGGTTGTTGTGGCGTGCTGACAAAGCTTTTCCACATTTCGGCCATGCTAACCCTACCTTCTGAGGTGCTGGCTGTGCCCCAGCTGCGTTGGCGACTTCTTCTCCTCCTCTGCCTTTGCCGTATGCTTCCACTGAGTCCCCGCTCTGAGGTGGAAATGCCATCAGCAGCGCATCTACCATTGTGCGCTTGTACTCGCGCATCTTCCGATCACTCTCCAGTGAAGGAATTAAGAATGTCACGTTGTCCTTGTAGAGAGGATGCAGCAGGGTGGCCACCCATTAATAAGCACTAATTAGAATGTGGGCAACTCGGCGGTCGTGGGCAACGGCAAGCTGTCCTCTGTGGGAGGTGTATCGTCTGTGTCCTCTGTATCCCCCCAGCCACGCTCCAGTGATTCCCATGAGCTGCTTTGGGTGCCACCCTGCTGTGAACTTGGTTCCTCCTCATCATTATCCTCCTCCTCCTTATCCTCCAGAACTGTGTCCTGGCTGGACAGTTGTGTACATGGCCTCTGTTGGTGCAGGAACCCACCCTCCGAGCCTGCAAATGACTGTCACCCTAATAGAGGAGTGCACCCGATGTGGCAGAGTTATCCTCTGCGCTCACGTGCTGCCCGCCATCTGCCGCCCGCCCTCAAGACTGAAAGACCGGTCAGTGAACACAGAAGTGTGCCACAGTAAGAGGACAGCAGCAGAGTTAATATAAAGTTCATATATGGTTTTGGTTGGATATGGGTATTCTTGATAGGGGGAGGGCAGCAGCAAGCAGTGGGGTTTGGGGGGAAGGGGGCCCTGTAGGATCATACAGGACTCAGGAGGACAGTGTGCTTTCCTCCTACTCCTCCCCCCCTCACTCCCCGGGGAGAAGAGGGAGAAGCACACTGTCCTCCTGAGTCCTCTATGATCCTACAGGGCCCCCCCAGCACATCAGTCACCTTGCAGGGGCGGGGGGAGAATATGATTGGTGGCTATGTGCACACTTAGCATCAGCAGCAATGAGTTAAAGGGGTTATCCAACCCCTATAATACCCCCCAAAATGCCCGGGGTCAGGCACCTTACTTACCTCATTCCCAGCACCCGCATTGCTCCTGATGCCCACACAGCCGCCACTGCCTCCCTCCCGTCACGCAGATTAATACATCCAGCGACATAGCAGCCCGCCGACATACATCCCTCCGAGCAGCCAATAGCAGACCAAAATGGGAACGAGCCTCTCTAGCATCGCGGGTGACGCTAGGGAGGCTCATTTCCGACGCAGCCTGCTATTGTCTGCACCCCCCATTGGGCATGAGTATTAACTGTATGCGGTGCCTGGGTGTTTTGGGGGGCATAATAGGGGTTAGATAGCCCCATTAACCCTTAGGATACCAGAGGTTTTTTCATTTTATTTTTCCTACCCTATCTTCCTTGAGCCATAACTTTTTTATTTTTCCATTCACATAGATGTCTGAGGGCTTTTTTTTGTGTGAGAAGTTGTACTTTAATATGGCATACAATGTAGTGTGAAACGGGCAAAAAAAATTCAAATGGGGTGGAATTTGAAGAAAACCCCCCACAATTTTTCCACCTTTTTATGGGTTTTGTTCCTACGGCATTCCCTTTGTGGCAAAACTGAGCTCTTCATAATGGGCGAGGTTGGAGACCCAATTCAGACTCTTGCTATGGGGCCCAGTGATTTCTGTGTACGCCCCTGGTAATAGGAACTATCCTATTTCACCTTGCTGCACTGACTGGAGATCCAAATTGCCATTGTACAGCTCTGTAATTCCAGCAAACTGTTCTTGTTATTGGGGTGCAAGTGCTGTTTGATACAGCCATTAACAGGGTTTATTACAAGGAAATATTTCTATGTCTTATTTGCTGTTCAGCGGTGCAGTTATATGTTCATAAGCATTTTTTGGCTTGTATTAGTGGGAAAAAAGGGCTGATTAGCCGTTGTGTGGTGAAGTGCTAAAATTACAGCCCTTTTTGTCGTGTATTAGGGGCAAAAGTAAAATATATTTGCCGTTCAGTGGTGCAGTTATATGTTCTAAAGCCCTTTTTGTTGTGTAATAGTGTCAAAATAAAAATGTATTTGCCGTTCGGCGGTGCAGTTATATGTTCTAAAGCCCCTTTTGTCGTGTAATAGTGGCAAAAGAAAAATATATTTGCCTTTTAGCGGTGCAGTTACATGCTCTAAAGCCTTTTGTGGTATGTATAAGTTGAAAAAAATAAGGGTCTATTTGCTGTTCAGTGGTGCAGTTATATGTTCTAAAGCCCTTTTTGCCGTGTAATGGTGGCAAAATAAAAATATATTTGCCGTTCAGCGGTGCAGTTATATGTTCTAAAGACCTTTTTGTCGTGTATTAGTGGCAAAAGAAAAATATATTTTCCGTTCAGCGGTGCAGTTATATGTTTTAATTTTTTTTTTTTTGGGGTGTATTAATAGGAAAAATAATATGGGAAAATTGATAGGTGATTGTAGACTTTCTTCTGTATGAACCGAATTTCGTCGATTAGCCTCTCATTGGTGAAATTTTTTGGTGAGACAGCCTTTATGGGAAAGATTTATGGGTAATTGTAGACTTTCTTCTTTATGAACCGTATTACATTGATTAGCCATTCAGTGGTGAAATTTGTTTGATATACAGCCTTTTTTGGGAAAATTGGTCGGTAGCTATAACTATGGTGAAGGACAATATATGTCCTTTACGGCCCACTGGGTAAATGTAGTTCCTGCCAGCCACACCAGCAACTTGGCCAGGTGAAGCCGCTTCCGCCTCCATGTTGTCACGCCGTTGGTCCTGCGACAATGTCCGCCTCTACCTCCTCATCCTCCACTGTGTCCTCAGCCTCCACTGCAGGGACAATTCACAGTGCTCTTCCAGCATACCACATGTGCAGGGCACGACTGTGTCACGCTGTTCTACACCTCGTTTGCCTGGGTGAACGGAGTCACACAGGGGAGAAACAGCTCCATGTCCTGTGGAGGCTGAACTGGAGGAGGAGGAGGACATTGGAGGACAAGCAATGTGTAGCAAACGGGTGGTTTTTACACACAAGTGACAGGAGAGGAGGAGCAGGAGCAGCCAGAGGAGCTACAGGGCGATGAGGAAAACGAGGCAGAGGACCCAGACACACTGTGGTAGTATGCAGTGGAGATGGAGGCAGGGAGTCCCTCTGAGTCACTTGCACAAATGGCCCGATGCATGCTCACTTTCTTGCATAGTGACAGCCGAATTTTCACCATTCAGCAGAGGGATGACTTCTGACTCTTTACCTTGTTAGACCCTCGCTACCGGTCCAAAATGGGGGCCTTTTTTACACCCTCTGAGAGGGAGGACAAACTGAACTACTATAGAGACATCCTATGTAGTCAGTTGGTCGCTGCCTATCTGCGTCATCTTCCATCCTCTCACAGGTCTGACCGGGGGGCCCTCAGCGCTCACGTTCCACTGCCATGGCTGCTGTGGAAGGGTGGGAAGGTAGGAGCAGTTCCAGCTCCATCAGCAGCAACTTGAGCCTAGAATCGCTGATGAGCAGCTTTCTTCACCCGCCTAGTGAAGAAACTACTCACCAGCAGCAGCTAGACCTAGTGCAGGACCTGAACCAGCAGTTGGTGGCATACTTTGATAGCACCCTGCCACCCCACATTGAAGATCCGCTGGATTACTGGGCAGCCAAACTGGATTTGTGGCCGCAACAGGCCAAGTTTGCCCTGGAAAAGCTGTCCTGCCCGGCCAGTAGTGTGGCATTAGAGAGGGTGTTCAGTGCGGCGGGGGCCATAGTTACCCCAAGAATAATTTGCCTGTCCTCCCAAAATTTGGAAAATATATATAAGAAGGCCACAGAATGGCACAATGACAGTGTGGAGGTGGCAGCATCAGGAGGAAACCACAGAGTGGCCCAATGACAGAGTGGGGAGGTTGCAGCAGCATCAGGAGAACACAGAGTGGCAAGGTGACATAGTGTGGAGGTGGCAGCAGCATCAGTAGACCACAGAGTGACCTGGTGACAGAGTGGGGAGGTGGGTGGCAATACCAGTGCCAGCTGAAGATGGTGGGTGAAAGAAGGAGCACTTGGCATCAAATGTGTGGCATCAGGTGGGTGGCAGCATCAGAATAGTAGCTGAGGCAGGTAGCCAGAAGAAACCAGTCTCTTTTGTCAAAGTGTTGGTGTGGCACCATGGATGATCTAGTCTGATGCATCAGGCATTGGTGGGTGGAAATCCTGGCTGATCCACGCCTGATTTATCTTGACAAAGGTCAGTCTCTCCAAATTTTGGGAGGACAGGCAAATTATTCTTGGGGTAACTATGGCCCCCGCCGCACTGAACACCCTCTCTAATGCCACACTACTGGCCGGGCAGGACAGCTTTTCCAGGGCAAACTCGGCCTGTTGCGGCCACAAATCCAGTTTGGCTGCCCAGTAGTCCAGCGGATCTTCAATGTTGGGTGGCAGGGTGCTATCAAAGTATGCCACCAACTGCTGGTTCAGGTCCTGCACTAGGTCTAGCTGCTGCTGGTGAGTAGTTTCTTCACTAGGCGGGTGAAGAAAGCTGCTCATCAGCGATTCTAGGCTCAAGTTGCTGCTGATGGAGCTGGAACTGCTCCTACCTTCCCACCCTTCCACAGCAGCCATGGCAGTGGAACGTGAGCGCTGAGGGCCCCCCGGTCAGACCTGTGAGAGGATGGACGATGACGCATATAGGCAGCGACCAACTGACTACATAGGATGTCTCTATAGTAGTTCAGTTTGTCCTCCCTCTCAGAGGGTGTAAAAAAGGCCCCCATTTTGGACCGGTAGCGAGGGTCTAGCAAGGTAAAGAGTCAGAAGTCATCCCTCTGCTGAATGGTGAAAATTCGGCTGTCACTATGCAAGAAAGTGAGCATGCATCGGGCCATTTGTGCAAGTGACTCAGAGGGACTCCCTGCCTCCATCTCCACTGCATACTACCACACTGTGTCTGGGTCCTCTGCCTCGTTTTCCTCATCGCCCTGTAGCTCCTCTGGCTGCTCCTGCTCCTCCTCTCCTGTCACTTGTGTGTAAAAACCACCCGTTTGCTACACATTGCTTGTGCTCCAATGTCCTCCTCCTCCTCCAGTTCAGCCTCCACAGGACATGGAGCTGTTTCTCCCCTGTGTGACTCCATTCACCCAGGCAAACGAGGTGTAGAACAGCGTGACACCGTCGTGCCCTGCACATGTGGTATGCTGGAGGAGCACTGTGAATTGTCCCTGCAGTGGAGGCTGAGGACACAGCTGCCGCCAGCTACACACTCTGTCATTGTGCCTCTCTGTGGTCTCCTCATGCTGTTTCCACCTCACCATTTATGTCATAGGGCCACTGTGTGGACTTTTCATGCTGTTCCCACTCTCCCTGCTTTATGACTGGGCCATTATTTTGCCTTTCGGCCTGGCTGACATCATCATTTATTTGACCCTTCTGATCTGTCAGAAGGAAGGAAAAATGAGAAGCACAACGGATCCTATCTGTGTAGCAGCTGTAAGGCCTGTATGCTCCCATCAGAACTGGCTTGTGATTTGGTAGCCAAAGCAGGAGTGGGTGCAAAACACAGAAGACATGCAAATATTCCATTCACGTGTCATCTCTGTTTTGGATCCACTCCTGTTTTTTTTAGGCATTGGCAATACTAATGGATTACTGACCAAATGTTGACCAAGTGAAGGTGGATGCTCAACAGACAGGATCCGTTTTTTGGGGGTTATTGTTCTGATTGATCAGAGGAAGGGAAAAATAATCAGTGACGTCAACACAAACTTACTGCTGCTGACTCCCTCTCCACTCAGGAGGCTCTACTTATATACGCATTTAATAGAACAGGTTCTGTAGACATCTATGTGGAATTACCTGCCGACGATGTAAAAAGAGTCCGCTTCTTCTTGGAGCTAACATCAACCTGTAAGGCTGAGTTCATACTTGAGTTATTTGGTCAGTTTTGGCCATGTGACTGCCCAAATAATTGAAGTGTGCAGTGTTTCTAAGAGCGACGCCTGGCATCTGAATGTCATACTGACCCACAGTATTATTTCACTACCAAAGCAGACTCCCTATGTGTGTTACTGCAAGGCACAGTGTTCTACACCACTATGAAGGCTCTCTGCAGCCAGGAAATAGACAGTTTTTAACGCAATTCGCTGAGAATAAATTTGGATCAAACATAATTTTTTTTTAAAAATTGGCAAGCCAAGTGAATTGAATTTTTGAAAAATTCGCTCATCTCTTATTAAAAAGTAAAAAAAAAAAAAAAAAAAATTATAGTATGTCATTATCTTAATGTGGTGCTATATTAGTTCCAGGAATATAGGATTATGAGAACATTCAGTGCTGGTTAATATTGTAGTTTCTATTTTTGCAGATAACACCAAGCTTTGTAGCACTGTGCAGTCTATAGAAGATGTTCATATGGGTACAACTAATTTACAGGCATCATATGTCCTAGGGGGTGTAAGAAGGAACAAGGGCCATCATTGACGGAAGATATGTGTCACCGAGGTTCCTGGCCTCGGTGAGGTAAGAACTGGGTTTTTCCCTGAAGTGTCAGTTTTGCAGTTGCAGCCTGACACTTCAGCTGTTAGTATGGCTGTAAAGCCGATCCGGGCCGGTTCTTATTGGGAGCAGCCAAAGAGCACAGTGGGTGGCTGTTCCCCATGGTTCCAGGCCGGGTTTTGGCTGGGATATAAAACTCCAGCCAGCACGTTCAGCTGGTATGGATTATCCTCCATGACAGAGAAGCTGTGGAGTCTGTGTCTTGAGAGCCACATGCTGGGAAAAAGGCCTCTAAAGCCTGCTGTGGACTGCGGGTGGAAAACTACTGACCAGGTGAAGGTTTTTGCACTGTGGACTTTGTGCGGTGTGAACAGGCACCAAAACTGAACACCGTTACTTTTGCTTGTTTTTCCTATTGTGTGAATAAAACACTGAACTTTGCTTTACAACCTTGTTTTTGCCTCTGTACTGCGTCCTGCCTACCAGAGCGAATCCCTACATTTGGTGGAGGATGCGGGCAAATGCAGTGATGCAGGCCTGAAGGCCGAAAAGTTTTTTGTTTTCCCTGTTACAAGTGCATGTCCTATATCAAGCCGGCAAGTTTGCGACCTGTGTCCCCTGACAAAATGGGGGCGGTCGTGAAGGCCCTCATGGAGGCTAACTTGCAGCAGCGGGAGGCTAACAAGCAGCAGCAGAAAACTAAACAGCTACTATTGCAACATGTGATGGCGTTGCAAGCTGCAGGAGCGTCCCACAACATCTACGATGCCCGGAAAGCTGTCCGGGCGGCGATACCTAAGATCCCATGCCCCGAGTGGATGAGTTTATTGAAAAGTTGGGCCAAGCCCAGTATTTTTCTTTGTTGGACCTCACCAAAGGGTACTGCCAGGTACCCTTGAAGGAGGCTGCCAAAGAAAAAGCGGCCAGAGGGGCTGTATCAGTACAAGGTATTACCCTTTGGTCTACATAGCGCTCCCACCACGTTTCAAAGGCTAATGGATATTGTACTCCATCCACATCGTCGATACGCTTCGGCGTACCTGGATGATATCGTTGTTCATAGCACCGACTGGCAAAGTCACCTACCTAAAGTACAGGCTGTAGTGGACTCCCTTAGGAAAGCTGGCTTAACCGCTAACTCAAAAAAGTGCGCGATAGGGTTAGAAGAGACCAAGTACCTGGGGTATGTAATTGATCAAACCTCAGGTGAACACAATTAGGAAGTGACCCCGACCTGTCACTACCAGGCAAGTAAAGTCGTTCCTGGGTATGGTGGGGTACTATATGAGGTTTGTCCCCAATTTTGCTACAGTCGCTGCACCACTGACAGGCCTTTTGAAGGGACGCAAGTCAGTGTCGGTCCACTGGAATGAGCAGGTGGAAAAGGCTTTCTCCGCTTTGAAGTCGGTCCTGTGTGGGTCCCCGGTTTTGATGACGCCCGACTTCAAAAGTCTGTTTATAGTGCAGACCGATGCCTCCGAGGTAGGTCTTGGTGCTGTACTGTCTCAAGATGTTAACGGGGGGGAGCATCCCTGGCCTGGCCATCAAGTGGGCACTCGAGTCTCTCCGCTATTATCTTTTGGGGAGAAAGTTCCATCTGGTGACTGACCACTCCCCTCTCAAGTGGATAAGCCAGGCCAAAGAGAGGAATGCTCGGGTCACCAGATGGTTCTTATCTTTGCAAAACTTAAAGTTTTCAGTGGAACACAGGGCAGGCAGGTTACTGGGAAACATGGATGCCCTGTCCCGGGTCCACTGTCTGGCAAGTGTTCACCCCCTCAGGGTTAAACAAAGGAGGGAGGTATGTAAGAAGGAACAAGGGGCCGTCATTGACGGAAGATACGTGTAACCGAGGTTCCTGGCCTCGGTGAGGTAAGAACCGGGTTTTTCCCTGAAGTGTCAGTTTTGCAGTTGCAGTCTGACACTTCAGCTATTAGTATGGCTGTAAAGCCGATCCGGGACGGTTCTTATTGGGAGCAGCCAAAGAGCAGGGTGGGTGGCTGTTCCCCACGGTTCCAGGCCGGGTTTTGGTTGGGATATAAAAACCCAGCCAGCACGTTCAGCTGGTATGGATTATCCTCCATGACAGAGAACCTGTGGAGTCTGTGTCTTGAGAGCCACATGCTGGGGAAAAAGGCCTCTAAATCCTGCTGTGGACTGCGGGTGGAAAACTACTGACCAGGTGAAGGTTTTTTGCACTGTGGACTTTGTGTGGTGTGAACAGGCACCAAAACTGAACACCGTTACTTTTGGCTTTTTTCCTATTGTGTGAATAAAACAATGAACTTTGCTTTACAACCTTGTTTTTGCCTCTATACTGCGTCCACTTACCCTGCCTACCAGAGCGAATCCCCACATTGGAGTAACACTGGGAGTGTCCCTTGTGGATAAGGATTTGGGTGTATTTGCAGATCATAGATTAAAGGGAACCTGTCGCCCTGAAAATGCAATGTAAGCTACAGGTAACATGTTATAGAGCAGGAGGAACTGAGCAGACATATATAGTTTTATGGGAAAAGGTTCAGTATAACTTGTAATTTTGTAATTTATATCCCTGCTCATTCTGGGCTTTGAAGTCGAGGAGGGGCTCCTATCAGTGATTAACAGCTGTCTCTGTATACATAGTCCAAGAAAGAAAGCTGTTAATCACTGATAGGACCACCTTCTTGACTTTAAAGGCCAGATTGAGCAGGAATTTAAATCAATAAAATAGAAGTTATGCTGAATCTTTTCACACTAAACTATATATCAATCTGCTCAGCTCCTCCTGCTCTATAATATGCTGCCTATAGTTCAGACACCATGTTCAATGTGACAGGTTCCCTTTAAGTAACAGCCTGCAATGTCATTTAGCTGCTTCTAAGGCTTGCAGGATATTGTCATGTATTAAATATGGCATGAAATTGCGGGAAAGAGATATATTATTAATCACTTTGCAAAGTTGGTGCAGCTTCATCTGGAATATGTTGTTCAGTTCAAGGGAATAGAAAGGAAGCCATGGAGCTGAAAAAAGTACAAAGAAGGGAAACTACACTGATATGAGGCATTGAGGATCTTATATATGAGAAAACATTAAAGGAACTAAATAGTCTTGACCAGAGGCACCTAAGGTGGGGTATGATTAACATATATAAATGGTGTAGTGTCCCACTAGGTAGGGGTGGGCACTACACAAGGGTCAATTGGGTCACGTGTTACTCCTACTCCTAAGGGACAGTAATATTATATTTGACCATGTATGTTAATGTATTTTCTATGTGCTTTTTCATGTATATTTCCCCTGTGACATGCATAGCAGGCATATGAGGGTGTAGTTAGGCATCCTAGACACTAGAGGGAGATAGAGAGCCCCTAGTATAAATGTTCAGGGCCAGACAGGGAGGAGTTGGTCTGTAGTCAGGAGTCTGTGGAGACAGAATTGAGAGGGCATCTTAGCCAGAGATATGCTGAGGGCCTCCTCCTGACATGCAGCTAGATAGTCCTGGCTGCTAGTTGCTACCAGGAGGCTAGTAAAGAACTCTAGCCTGCCTGTTGATAAAGTGAGCCACAGTTAGCTCAGAAGATTACCCCAAGAGAAGAGATGTACCTCCTGGGAGAAACCTGCAGTACCCTCAAGGCAAGCAGTGCCAGTGTATCCAGCTAGACGCAAGTAAGCTGATGGGCAGAGGTAATATAAAATAGAAGCAAGGGTCAATACGGTAGGAAGATTATTTACCAAGGATTAAAGCCAGCATTTAGGCATCCGGGCCTTGGGATACAGCCAGCTAGAATAGCTGTGGAGATAGTGCAGCCTGGACTGTGAAGCATTAATTGTATACCCTCCAAGTATCTTGCAAGATTATTACCTGCCATATTATTAAATGTAAACCTGCTTGTGGAACATTGATATAAGGAACTGCATCATCATCTGTATGTACAAAGTTGGACTGCTTAAAGTAAAGCAACGTTTGGTTCACTATACCACCTGTGTACCTCACTTATTGCTACTGGAAACCGGTGTACCACCGTTACAGGCACTGGCGTCACGATCCTTAAAGGGACCTTGCCCCAGGCACTCAAAACACTTGCAACATCCAGGGCACCTCATCCACCATCAGGCCTGGTCCCTACATACAGAGTGTGCCCCAGAAGAACTTTGTGTCAGCCTCTCCTTCACTGCCGCATGCCTGCCCAGGGTTCTCCAATACAGTGAGTAACCCTCGATTGCCCATAACCGTGACCTCACTATCGCAATACCCTGCAGGTCTGGCGTGCTGCAATGGCACATACAAAATATATGGTGAAAAACTGGTCCACATAAAATCCCCTCAAAAGACAAGGGGGAACTTCCTCTACTGAAGTACAAAAACTTTCCAGAGGAGGCAAGGTTTCTTTACCATAAGTGCTGTGAATATGTGGAGTAGTCTACCTCAGGACGTAGTCAAAGGAGGAGAAGTGGACACTTCAAATAGGCTTAGATGATTTTGACATATATAGTGCCTTGAGTATTCATACTCCTTGAATTTAATTTTCACAATGCATCCACAAACTTAATGTATTGGGATTTTAAGTGATAGACCAACACAAAGTTTCAAACATGTGTGAAGTGAAAAGAAAATGATACATGGATTTGAAATTTTTTATTAAATAAAAATCTGGAAAGTGTTGTATACATTTGTATTCAGCCCCCCAAGACAATACTTTGTAGGACCATCTTTCACTGCAATTACAGCTGCAAGTCTTTTTTCAATACACAATGTCTCTATTTACAAATGTAGAGGCTGTCAATTTTGAGGCTTTACAAATCTAGAGGCTCTCAATTTTGACAATTTTTCTTTCCAAAATAGCTCAAGCTCAGTTAGACTGGATGCAGAGTGTATGTGAACAGCAATTTTCAAGTCTTACCACAGATGCTCAATGGGATTTAGGTCTGGACTTTGACTTGGCCGTTCTAACACATGAATATGCTTTGACCTAAACCATTCCATTGTAGCTCTGTCTGTATGTTTGGGGTCGTTGTCTTGCTGGAAGGTAAACCTCTACTCCAGTCCCAAGTCTTTTGTAGTCTTTAACAGGTTTTCCTCCAGACAACTTCCCTGTCAATGCTGAAGAAAAGCATCCCCACAGCATGATGCTGCCACCACCATGTTTCATGGTGGGGATGGTGTTTTCAGGGTGATGTGCAGTGTTAATTTTCTGCCAACCATAGCATCTTGCATTTACAGTATGCCAAAAGTTAAACTTTGGTCTCATCTGACCAGAGCACCTTCTTCCACATGTTTGCTGTGTCCCCTACATAGCTTGTAACAAGCTGCAAACTGGACTTCTTATGGCTTTCTTCTTGCCACTCTTCCATAAAGGCCAGATTCATGGAGTACACTACTAATAGTTGTCCTGTGGACACCTGAGCTGTGGATCTCTCTTCCAGAGTGACCATGGGCTTCCTGGCTGCTTCTCTAATTAGTGCTTTCCTTGCCTTGGCTGTTAGTTTAGGTAAACGGCCATGTCTTGCTAGGTTTGTATTTGTGCCATACTCCATTTTCAGAATGGAACAGTGCTTCCTGTGATGTCCAGTGCTTTGGATATGTTTTTGTAACCTAACCTTGCTTGACACTTCTTCACAACTTTATCCCTGATATGTTTGGTGTGTTCCTTGGCTTTCATGATGCTGTTTGATCACTAAAGTTCTCTAACAAACCTCTGCAGCCTTAACCTTGCAGAAACTTCAGTATACAATAGCCTAACCCAAGATACAAAGTAATCTCCAAATCCCATTCTCTTCAATGTAGCGAATAAAAAAGACCATTCTATCGTATCAAAAGCTTTTGAAGCGTCTATGGTTACAATCATACGCTCTCCACAGTTTATAGGTTCTAACTGGGTGCCCATGAAATATCTAATTATGTTGTCACTTGTGGTTCTACCCGGCATAAACCCTGACTGATCCTCATGAATGATCCCAGGCGCCACTCTCCCAAGTCTATTTGCCAGAATCCGTGCCAATATTTTATTATCAGTGTTAATCAATGAAATAGGGCAATATGAGTCCGGAATCTCCGGATCTTTCCCTGGTTTTAATATTAAAGTTATTAAAGCTTCTCTAACGGAATCTGGGAGTTTTCCCAGTTCCCTTGAGACAGTCCACATTGTGAGCAGTTTCACAATCAATACTTCTTTATATTGGGCATAAACTTCAAATGGGATACCGTCTGTACCTGGGGTCTTATTCTTAGTTATCTTGGACAATACTGTCTCTACTTCAGCCGAGTTTAACGGGGCATCCAGGGGTTCTCTCTGATCAGTAGTTAATTTAGTAATTCTGATTTTCTCTAGGAACTGTTGTAGTTCCTTTGCGCTCTTATTTACTTTGATACTGTATATATCTTCAAAGTATTCCCTAACGAGCTCCAGCTTTGCCATTTGTTCATAGGTTTTATGGCCAAATTTATCTATCAGGCAATGAATGTATTTATTATTTTTAGTCTGAGTTGCCACCAGGGCGGTCAGTTTTTTGCCAGGTATATGTGCATAGATATAGTTATCCCTTACATTGTTCTCTTTTTGTTGTTCGGCTAACAGGAGGAGATCATTTTCCAATTTGGCCGCTTTATCTGTCCATTCCTTATAGTTTTGTAATGTAGGGCTATCAATATATTTATTTTCAGATCTTTCCACCTCAGTTTCTAAATCAGTAATTTTTTTCCTAATTTCCTTCTTATAAATTACAGTGTATTTAGTAATAATCCCTCTTATAAAGGCTTTTGCGGCTTCCCATACCATATTAGTCCCCGCAGAACTCTCATTTATCTCAAAAAATTCCCCAATCTCTTTCAATATCTTATTGTGAACGGCCATTATATTAATCCAACCTATAGTTATGTTCATCCCTCTATTTATTTTTTTATTTGTTTTTATATTTATAATAATTGAGTTGTGATCTGAAATCCCCCGTCGTCCGTACTTCACCTGTTCGATATGTGCCCCTTTATTATCCGTGAAAACTAAATCAATCTGTGACAAACACCTATGTGTTTTAGAGAAACATGAGTATCTTTTTAACTTTAGGTGCAATACCCTCCAAATATCGATCAAGCCCAGTTCCGTTATAGTATCTTTTAATTTAGACCCTAAGTTATTTAGTTGGGAATTATTCAGTCTACATCTGTCTATTTGACCATCTATTAAGTTGTTAAAGTCCCCCATTACTAAGAGTGGTTTGTCCCCTGCCTTGAGTACAAATTAATTTATTTTTAATATCACATCTAGTCTAAAGGGGGGAGGTATATATACGTTTGCTATAATCCATGGTCTGCCTTCCAGTATACAGTCCATAAGGACGTATCGGCCTTCCTCATCTATTACTGTTTTTATTATTTTAATATCTACGTTTCTATGGATTAATATGCTCACCCCTCTCTCATATGACGAAAAAACTGAATGAAAGGCACACTGCATCCAGGATCTATTCACCCCTATTATCGTCTCACTTGTCAGATGCGTTTCTTGTAGGCATACTATTGCTGGGAGAAACCTGTGTATTGCGTCGAAAACTGCCACTCTCTTAATTCCTTTACTCAACCTTCTAATGTTCCAAGAAATTATTCTCATAAAATCTTATCTAAGTGGTTACTACCTTGTTTGTTGTGTGGGGGAAGCCCGGGGAGAAAAGGGGGGCAGCGAAGGGGCGGCGGAGCAGAAGGGGAGAGAGCAGCGCGAGAAAAAAAAAAGAAAGAAAAAAAATATATATGTAAAAATTATGTAATTGGTGTTGTTGCCTGCCCTCTTCCCCCATGATCATCCCCCCACCTCCCCCCCAGGAGAGAACGCCACAGAAAGCTAAATGAACCCTCCCTAACCCACCCCCCTGGTTGGCCCAGGATAACATCCGAACCTGCCCTCTCCCTTGCATCTCTCCCTACCGGATATGCCCCAGTCTTATTTTTACCTCATAATTTAATCTTCTCGTTGATCCATTCCCCCGCCGCCTCTGCTGTATTGAAAAACCAAGTTTTATTCTCCCATTCAACCCTCAACCTGGCCGGGAATATCATTGAATACTTAACGTTATTTTGACGCAGCATTTTTTTTACCTCAGTATAATGACTTCTTTCTCGCGCTGTTTCTCTTGCATAATCAGAAAATAGCATTATTGTTGTACCCTCGTATTCTAATTTCCCTTTGTTTCTTGCCCTGCGTATTACCTCCTCCTTATCCCTGACCGATAGGAAATTGATTATTATTGGTCGTGGTCTTGTACCAGGTGGGGGAGACCTTACCGCTAGTCTATGAGCTCTCTCTATGAAGTTTTTAAAATCTGAGATATCCTGGCCCAATTGTTCCCTTAACCAGGTTTGTAAAAAACTGCAGGTGTCTCGTTCCTCCACTCCTTCCGGAAACCCCAGACATCTCAGATTGGACCTCCTTGACCTGTTTTCCAGGTCCAATAACTTGCTTTTAAGTACTGTATTTTCTTCCTTTATGTATTTTTTCTAGAGATGGGACAGGGAATCGTCGAATCCACGAATCCCTCGAATCTTGCTGGATTCGTGGGATTCGTGGACTCAAATCCCGAAGTAATTTACCGGATACGAATCCCGGTGGTCAGTGCCATCTTAAGAGCATTATAGGCCCCCGGGCAATACAGTGCACTGGGGCCCTGTCTACACAATCACGCACTAGAATAAAAATGCAAATTATCAATAAGGCGATATTTATTGGTACTTTCAACAAAATCACGCCACTCCAACATTAATACCCACCAGCACCAGCAGTACCCACACCAGCATTACCCACCAGCACCAGAGTGTGTGTACATTTATATATATATCTATATTTATTTCGTTTTTTTAGTTGTATGATTAAAGTGGATGTAAACCCCCAAGTATGCAGTATAGCACCCTATAGTATACAGCACCACACAGTATGCAGTATAGCACCCTATAGTATACAGCACCACACAGTATGCAGTATAGCACCCTATAGTATACAGCACCACACAGTATGCAGTATAGCACCCTATAGTATACAGCACCACACAGTATGCAGTATAGCACCCTATAGTATACAGCACCACACAGTATGCAGTATAGCACCCTATAGTATACAGCACCACACAGTATGCAGTATAGCACCCTATAGTATACAGCACCACACAGTATGCAGTATAGCACCCTATAGTATACAGCACCACACAGTATGCAGTATAGCACCCTATAGTATACAGCACCACACAGTATGCAGTATAGCACCCTATAGTATACAGCACCACACAGTATGCAGTATAGCACCCTATAGTATACAGCACCACACAGTATGCAGTATAGCACCCTATAGTATACAGCACCACACAGTATGCAGTATAGCACCCTATAGTATACAGCACCACACAGTATGCAGTATAGCACCCTATAGTATACAGCACCACACAGTATGCAGTTTAGCACCCCACACTATACAGTACCCCACAGTATATAGTAGAGCAGTATAGACCCCCACACTATACAGCACCTCACTGTATACAGCACCCCAAACTATACACGATACAGCCCCCCACACTATACAGTACAGCACTCTACACTATACCGCACCCACAGTATACAGCCCCCCACACTATACAGTACAGCAGTATAGCACTCCCCCCACTATACAGCCCCCCCCACACTATACAGGCCCCCCACACTATACAGGCCCCCCACACTATACAGGCCCCCCACACTATACAGCCCACCACACAGTATACAGGCCACCCCCCCCACACACACAGTATACAGCCCACCACACAATATACAGCCCATTACACAATATATAGCCCACCACACAATATACAGCCCACCACACAGTATACAGGCCCCCACACAGTATACAGCCCCCCACACAGTACACAGCACCCCACTATACAGTAGTTTACAGTATATTAAAATAACAACCCCATGTCACCTTTTTCTGATGTAATCTTTACACAGAAAAGCTCCACAGTTAACTTCTGCAACACTCCTGATAGGACCTGTGATGACTTCATAGCCATGTGACCAGTAATTGCTAGGTTACTGGTCACATGGTAATGATGTCATTAAGGTCCTAGATCAAAACTCATTAAGGTCCTAGAATTAAGATCATTAACACAGTACGATCATGATGCCTGTGTAGCCGACAGCCTGACACCCGGGGCAGTAGCTAGCAGGGCTCAAGAGGCAGCTGCCTTGGGCCCCCCCAGGAGCAACTGGGCCCAGGGCAGCTGCCCCTTTTGCCCCTTGGTAAAGACGGCCCTGGCGGCAACGCTGCTAAATGACGGTTGGGAAGTTGGCTGGTGGGTTCACTGGGCAGGCGGGCCCCCAGGCAAGTGGGGCCCCCGGGCAACTGCCCAGCGTGCCCATTCGAAAAGACGGCCCTGCCGGTGGTGCCCAGACTGGTGGTGGCGGCGGCAGGGCACTCTAGAAGATGAGCGCTTCGCTGCTGCGACAAGGGAGGGAGAGGCATTTCCTTTCCCTGTTCCTCTGATAGGCTGCCGGCACAAGGCCCGCAGCCTATCAGAGGCCGCCTGAGCCGTACAGCGCGGGATACAGGCCAGAAGAGGCCTGCATCGCAGCGGAGGTAAGTAAAAGTGTTTTTTTTTTTTTTTTTTATCTGTTACTGGCACATTGGCGAGGGGGAGAGGTGAGAGGCACTATGATACTACTGGCACATTGGGGGGGAGGCACTATGATACTGGCACATTATGGGGGGAGATGGGACTGATACTACTGGCACATTGGGGGGGAGGCACTATGATACTGGCACATTATGGGGGGAGAGGGCACTAATACTACTGGCACATTGGGGGGGAGGCACTATGATACTGGCACATTATGGGGGAGATGGCACTATGATACTGGCACATTATGGGGGAGATGGCACTATGATACTGGCACATTATGAGGGGAGATGGCACTATAATACTTCCATATTATGGGGGAGATGGCACTATGATACTGGCACATTATGGGGGGAGGTGGCACTATAATACTGACACATTAAGGGGGAGATGGCACTATGATACTGGCACATTATGGGGGGAGGTGGCACTATAATTCTGGCACATTATGGGGGAGATGGCACTATGATACTGGCACATTATGGGGGGAGGTGACACTATAATACTGGCACATTATGGGGGAGATGGCACTATGATACTGGCACATTATGGGGGAGATGGCACTATGATACTGGCACATTGGGGGGGGGTGGCACTATGATACTGGCACATTGGGGGGGAGATGGCACTATGATACTGGCACATTGGGGGGAGATGGCACTACGATACCGGCACATGGGGGGAGGAGAGAGGCACTCCGCACTTGATACTGGCACATGGGGGGAGGAGAGAGGCATTTGATACTGGCACATGATTAGGGGGGCATCTATAGGGATACTTACTGGCACATTATTGGGTGGCACTGTGGGGCCACTTCTTATTGGCACATTATTGGGGGGCACTATGGGGGCATCTACTGAGGCCAAAGAGAAGGGGTATTTTATATGGGGGGCTCTGTGTGGTACTAGTATTATCAGGGGTATTATCTGTTTCTGCAGTATAGTATTGGGGAGCACAGCGGAACAGTATTGGGGGTGTTAGGATGATTTGTCCAGAAGATGGGAGGATGATGGAAAAGTAGTAAACTAAGATTTGAAAATGGCTGAAAAATGGTGGTCTGGTCTGAAGGTCTGAAAGGAGAAGATGAGGAAAGAGAACATCTACATCAAGGGAGACGTCACTGGATGTAAGAGGTATGTGGCGCTGTATTACCCTGTATGTTCTGTAGTGATAGGTAAGGGAATAACGATCGCGGTCATATAGGGTGCGACCGTGACTGGGAGGTGGAGGTGGAGGTTCAGAAAAACTGACGCGGTCTGACTTTGTTTCTTACACCGTTCACACAATTATGTACAGGATTCGTAGGATTCGAGATTCGAAAGATTCGATATATTCAAGAACCTTTTCGGATTCTGATTCTGATTCGAAAAAATTGGATTCGTCCCACCTCTAGTTTTTTCTTTAACTATTATCTGCAGTAGGTCCTCAGTATCGGATGTTCTCTTCTCTACTTCTACTAACCTATCTTTATATTTTTGTAGATCTGTCCTGAGGAGTCCCACCGCCTCCTTAATATTTCCAGTCTGGAGAGAGAGGCTCTGTATTGCAGAGTTGCATTTTTTTATTTCCTGGAATATGTCCTGCAAACTTGGCACCTGTTCGTCCTGCGTAGAGGCAGTTGTTTCCGCCTCTTTTAAATGTTTAATTCCACGTTCCCCAGACTGGAATTAGGTGGGAGACAGTCCCTTAGTAGCTTTCTATATCGACCTCGAAAGGTCCCCCTCCTGGGTTTGGAGTGTATCTTCCTTCTTCCTCCTAGGGGGGCTAATCTGTCCACCTACAGGGAGTGCAGAATTATTAGGCAAGTTGTATTTTTGAGGATTAATTTTATTATTGAACAACAACCATGTTCTCAATGAACCCAAAAAACTCATTAATATCAAAGCTGAATATTTTTGGAAGTAGTTTTTAGTTTGTTTTTAGTTTTAGCTATTTTAGGGGGATATCTGTGTGTGCAGGTGACTATTACTGTGCATAATTATTAGGCAACTTAACAAAAAACAAATATATACCCATTTCAATTATTTATTTTTACCAGTGAAACCAATATAACATCTCAACATTCACAAATATACATTTCTGACATTCAAAAACAAAACAAACACAAATCAGTGACCAATATAGCCACCTTTCTTTGCAAGGACACTCAAAAGCCTGCCATCCATGGATTCTGTCAGTGTTTTGATCTGTTCACCATCAACATTGCGTGCAGCAGCAACCACAGCCTCCCAGACACTGTTCAGAGAGGTGTACTGTTTTCCCTCCTTGTAAATCTCACATTTCATGATTGACCACAGGTTCTCAATGGGGTTCAGATCAGGTGAACAAGGAGGCCATGTCATTAGATTTTCTTCTTTTATACCCTTTCTTGCCAGCCACGCTGTGGAGTACTTGGACGCGTGTGATGGAGCATTGTCCTGCATGAAAATCATGTTTTTCTTGAAGGATGCAGACTTCTTCCTGTACCACTGCTTGAAGAAGGTGTCTTCCAGAAACTGGCAGTAGGACTGGGAGTTGAGCTTGACTCCATCCTCAACCCGAAAAGGCCCCACAAGCTCATCTTTGATGATACCAGCCCAAACCAGTACTCCACCTTGCTGGCGTCTGAGTCGGACTGGAGCTCTCTGCCCTTTACCAATCCAGCCACGGGCCCATCCATCTGGCCCATCAAGACTCACTCTCATTTCATCAGTCCATAAAACCTTAGAAAAATCAGTCTTGAGATATTTCTTGGCCCAGTCTTGACGTTTCAGCTTGTGTGTCTTGTTCAGTGGTGGTCGTCTTTCAGCCTTTCTTACCTTGGCCATGTCTCTGAGTATTGCACACCTTGTGCTTTTGGGCACTCCAGTGATGTTGCAGCTCTGAAATATGGCCAAACTGGTGGCAAGTGGCATCTTGGCAGCTGCACGCTTGACTTTTCTCAGTTCATGGGCAGTTATTTTGCGCCTTGGTTTTTCCACACGCTTCTTGCGACCCTGTTGACTATTTTGAATGAAACGCTTGATTGTTCGATGATCACGCTTCAGAAGCTTTGCAATTTTAAGAGTGCTCTATCCCTCTGCAAGATATCTCACTATTTTTGACTTTTCTGAGCCTGTCAAGTCCTTCTTTTGACCCATTTTGCCAAATAATTATGCACACCTAATATAGGGTGTTGATGTCATTAGACCACACCCCTTCTCATTACAGAGATGCACATCACCTAATATGCTTAATTGGTAGTAGGCTTTCGAGCCTATACAGCTTGGAGTAAGACAACATGCATAAAGAGGATGATGTGGTCAAAATACTCATTTGCCTAATAATTCTGCACGCAGTGTATATTAGTAAGCACTTGTTGTTTCAATCTTTCTGCCCGCTTAAACATAGTGGAGATCAAAGTATTTAGTTCTGGTTGGGCTTTCCCCCTTTTCCCCGCCCCCTGTCTGGACATTTTGAAGCTAATATAGATGTATATATATTTTTTTTCTCTTTTTCTCTCAGTTTTTTCCCTTTCCCCTTCCTTTCCCCCTTACTTCTTTTCTTTCCTTCTCTTACTTTTTCATTTTTTTTCCTTTTTTTCCTTTTCCTTTCCCTCTTTTTCTTTTTTTCCCCCCTTTTTCCGCTTCCCCCTTTTTTTTTCTTTTTTTCTTTTTTTCTTTTTTTCTATATTCTTTTTTCCCAGTTTCTTTTTTTTTTTTTTTCTTCTCCCCCCACTCTTGTCTGTGAGTTATCAATTCACACAGTAATAATTCATTCAAGGCACGTTATGTAAGCTTCATGGCAATAAACCTTTCAATTACAGTTCCTCAGCTCGGGCGCAACCAGAACAATCACCAAACAGTGGCTCCACTCGCAGACTGGTCAAACCTCTGCGGTTATAAGTATTCAAATTGAGCACGGGAACTAGTAATTGCGATTAATCCATACATTAATTCTTTCCCATACAACTCCTCAGTCACCCCCTCCACAGGAATATAAGCCGGAGTTTAACCTCATTATACCATATGATACACAGTACAAGTTATGGGTTCAACTTATTCCCAAATGCTGTTAGTGATGTTAATAGGGAAAAGGGAAAGTTGTTACCCCCTTCAAATAAGGAAAAAAAAAAAACACAAAAAACAAAACAAAAAACAAAGGGGGGATAGGGGAGGGGAGAGGTCCGAAAACTTGCAGTCCTAAGATCTTCTTAAAGTTCCTGTATCACGAACAATTTTGTCCTGGGGGGGGGGGGCAACCTCCACAGATTTTTATGTTCGTATTGCACAAATTAAGAAAAGATTCTAAAGGGGCATTATCCTCCGTCCCCCAGAATGTTTGCCTCCACACCAGCCCTGGATCGGGCTTCACAGCTCACCACTCCACACTGGCTTCCCGAGGCTAGCCTCCCTTCAGACCCCTCCAAGTTTGGGGTAAATACCTCTCTTTCTCCATCTTTACCAAGTCAGATGCCATACGGGTGTTCCATCCAGGGCCTCAACCCTCCCCCTCCGATACCTCAATCCAAACTTATCTTCAGGGTGTAGACTATCTGAAGGGGGGGAGAACACTAACCAAATCCCAGAAGACAGCGTTTAGGATCGGCTTGGCCGCCCCAGTTCCTCCCAACACCCCCTTTAATCCGCTTGCCTCACCTCGGTGCTTCAACGTATCACGCTCCAGTGAGGGAATTAAGGACGGTACATTGTCCTTGTAATGGGGATCCAGCAGCGTGGCCACTCAGTAATCAGCACAAGTTAGAATGTGGGCAACTCGGCGGTCGTTGCGGAGACACTGCAGCATGTAATCGCTCATGTGTGCCAGGCTGCCCAGAGGCAACGAAAAGCTGTCCTCTGTGGGAGGTGTATCATCTGTGTCCTCTGTATCCCCCACAGCCACGCACCAGTGATGGCCATGAAATGGTCTGGGTGCCACCCTGCTGTGAACATGGTTCCTCCTCCTCTATCTCCTCATCCTCCTCCTTGTCATCCTCCAGAACTGTGCCCTGGCTGGACAATTGTGTACCTGGCGTTTGTGGGTGCAGGAACCCACCCTCGAAGCCACTTGTGAATGACTGGCTGGAAACCCTATGAAATGATCCCTCTTCCTCCTCCTGTGCCACATTATCTTCCATCATCGCTAGAGGCGTTTTTTCCAGGAGGCATAGAAGTGGGATAGTAACACTGAGAACGGAGTTATCGGCACTGGCCATGTTGGTGGAGTACTCGAAACAGTGCAACAAGGAACACAGGTCTCGCATGGAGCCCCAGTCATTAGTGGTGAAGTGGGGCTGTTCCGCAGAGCGACTCACCCGTGCGTGCTGCAGCTGAAACTCCACTATGGCCTGCTGCTGCTCGCACAGTCTGGTCAGCATGTGCAAGGTGGAGTTCCACCTTGTGGGCACGTCGCATATCAGGGGGTGAGCGGGAAGGCCAAAGTTAAGCTGCAGCGCTGACAGGCGAGCAGCAGCAGGATAGAGTGAGAATGTTGAAAGCACGCACAGATGGCCCACATTTTATGCAGCAGCTCTGATATATCGGGGTAAATTTTAAGGAATCTCTGCACCACCAAATTCAGCACATGCGCCAGGCAAGGGATGTGCGTCAAACCGGCTAGTCCTAGAGCTGCCTACGAGATTTCACCCATTATCGCACACTACCAGGCCGGGATTGAGGCTCACTGGCACCAACCACTCATCGGTCTGTTGTTCAAGGCCTGTCCACAGCTCCTGTGCGGTGTGGGGTTTGTCCCCCAAACAGATAAGTTTTAAAACTGCCTGCTGTCGTTTACCCCTGGCTGTGCTGAAGTTAGTGGTGAAGGTGTTACGCTGACTGGATGAGTAGCCGGTAGAGGAAGTGGAGGAGGAAGCAACAGGAAGCAAACTGAAGCGCCCTGCAATCCTTGGTGGTGGAAGGACATGCGCCAAACTGCTATCCGCTTCAGGCCCAGCCGCCACTGCATTTACCCAGTGTGCAGTTATGGAGATATAACGTCCCTGACCGTGCTTACTGGTCCACGTATCCGTAGTGAGGTGCACCTTGCCACAGATGGCGTTAATTTTGTCCCCCACTTGGTTGTGCAGGGAAGGGATGGCTCGCCTGGCCACGACGTACTGTGGGAAAGCCACCGCCATAAGGCCTTTAAAACTATCCATCTCCACCAGATGAAATGACAGCATTTCAAAGTCCAGTAATTAAAAAAATGCTAGCATTCAGGGCAAGGGATCGTGGGTGGGTAGGGGGGTACTTCCTCTTCCGCTCCAGCGTTTGGGAGATGGAGAGCTGAACGCTTCCGTGGGACATTGTGGAGATGCTTGGTGACCCAGGTGGTGGTGTTGCTGGCAGATCCTCTGTTTGCGGGGTGGCAGGTGGCACTGTTACTCCAAAAGTGGATGAAGAGGCCGAGACTGCAGCAGAAGAGGAAGCAGGAGGAGCCAGAGACCTTTCTTGGTTTTTGAGGTGTCTACTCCACTTCAGCTCGTGCTTTGCACTTAAATGCCGGGTCACGCAGGTTGTGCTCAGGTTTAGAACGTTTATGCCTCGCTTCAGGCTCTGATTGCACAGCGTGCAAACACCTCGTGTCTTGTCGTCAGCACATTGTCTGAAGAACTGCCACGCCAGGGAACTCCTTGGAGCTGGCTTTGGTGTGCTCGGTCCCTTGCTGCAGTGGGCAGTAGCAGGCGTACTGTCTAGGGTACGGCCGCTCCGCTTTTGCACCCTGCTCCCTCTTCTGCTGTGTTGGTGGCTCTGTGTGACCACCGCTTTCGTCCTTCGAACTACATAGGTCACTCGCATGACCTTGATTCCATGTGGGGTCGAGGACCTCATCATTATCCACATCATCTTCCACCCAGTCTTCACCCCTGCCCTCCTTGTCAGTCTGCACACTTTTGAAAGCCCCAGCAGTTGGCACCTGTGTTTTGTCATCATCCAAGACGTGCTGCTATGGTCCTCCCATGTACTCATCTTGAAAAGTAAGTGGAACCCTGCTAACAGAGTCATCAAAAAGCAGAAAATACTGCTGCATGACTTGGGGCTCAGACTGCTTGGCTGATTTGCAAGGGGGTGAGGTGAAAGACTGATGGACATCGGCTGCAGGTGCCAACTCTGATCTTTCAGCAGGAGACTGGGTGGGAGACAATGTGAAGGAACTGGAGGCACTGTCCGCAACCCAATCTACTATCGCCTGTACTTGTTCTGGCCTCACCATTCGTAGAGCCGCATTAGGCTCGACCAAATACCGCTGCAGGTTCTGTCGACTACTCGCACCTGAGGAAGGGGTTTCACTTGTGCGTGTAGCTGGCACAGATCAACCACGTCCTCTCCCTGCAACAGGAGCTCCACCAGAATCACCACGACCTGGCCCACATCCCTCATATTTCTCAAATTTAGGATCTTGCCTTAAATGGGTGTTTAATAGCAGAATAGAACGACAGTATGTAAAGGGTGTATCTCACACGTACAGATCCAGACTAGGCCGCAATTAAAGTTTTTTGCCCAAAATGGTTGTTTTTCAAATAACTGAATAGAACCACATTATCTAAAATGTGTATCTCACACGTACAGATCTAGACTAGGCCGCAATTTTAGTTTTTTGCTCAAAGTGGCTATTTTTTAAATAACAGAATAGAACCACAGTATGTAAAGGGTGTATCTCACATGTACAGATCCAGACTAGGCCGCAATGAATTTTTTTTGCCAAAAATGGGTGTTTGTTTAATAACAGAATATGACAGCCGTATTTAACGCTTGAATTTCACACTTGCTGACGCAGCAAGGGCTGTAAAATTTTGTATTTTGCCCAAAAAGGGTGTTTTATTAATAGAAGAATATAACCACAGTATCTAAAGTGTGTATCTCACATGTACAGATCCAGACTAGGCCGCAATTTAAGTTTTTTGCCCAAAATGGCTGTTTTTCAAATAAATAAATAAATAGAACCACAGTATCTAAAGTGTGTATCTCACAATGACATATGCAGCAAAGGCTGCAAAATTAAGTTTTTGGGCCAAAATGGGTGTTTGTTTAATAGAAGAATATAACCACAGTATCTAAAGTGTGTATCTCACACGTACAGATCCAGACTAGGCCACAATTAAAGTTTTTTGCCCAAATGAATAGATCCACAGTGTCTAAAATGAAAGACCACAGTATCTAAAGTGTATATCTCACACGTACAGATCCAGACTAGGCCACAATTTAAGTTTTTTTCCCCAAAATGGCTGTTTTTCAAATAACAGAATAGAACCACAGTATGTAAAGGGTGTATCTCACACGTACAGATCCAGACTAGGGTTGGGCGATATCAAAAATATTCAGACGATAACGATATTAAGAAATTTATCGCGATAACGATATATATCGCGATAAATACCCGTTTAAAAGAAAAAAACACAAGGAGACATTATACTGTATGGGGGCAGCCACAAGGAGACATTATACTGTATGGGGTCAGCCACAAGGAGACTTTATACTGTATGGAGGGCCACAAGGAGACATTATACTGTATAGAGGCAGCCACAAGGAAAAGTTTTACTGTATGGGGGCAGCCACAAGGAGACGTTATACTGTATGGGGGGCCACAAGGAGACGTTATACTGTATGGGGGCAGCCACAAGGAGACGTTATACTGTATGGGGGGCCACAAGGAGACATTATACTGTATGGTGGCAGTCACAAGGAGACGTTATACTGTATGAGGGGCAGCCATAAGGAGACGTTGCACTGTATGGGGGCCACAAGGAGACGTTATACTGTATGGAGGCCTCAAGGAGACATTATACTGTATGGGGGCTACAAGGAGACGTTACAATGTATGGAGGCTACACAGAGATGTTACACTGTATGGGGGCCTCAAAGAGACGTTATACTGTAGGGGGGGCTCAAGGAGACATTATACTGTATGGGGGCCACAAGGAGACATTATACTGTATGGGGGCCACAAGGAGACATTATACTGTATGGGGGGCCAAAAGGAGACGTTATACTGTATGGGGGGCCGCAAGGAGACGTTACACTGTATGGGGGCCACAAGGAGACGTTACACTGTATGGGGGCCACAAGGAGACGTTACACTTTATGGGGCCCCAAGGAGATGTTACACTGTATGGGGGCCACAAGGAGATGTTACACTGTAGAGGGCGGGGCCACAAGGAGATGTTATAATAAAGTCTTGTGGCCACAGGCCACCATACATACAATAATACTTTACGATATACTTTTCCTGCGGCTGCCTCGCTTGTGTGCTCTGATTCTGACATGAGATGTCGGTGGGTGGAGATTTGAATATGGGAGCAAGGAGGAGGGAGAGCCGGGGGCGGCCTGCTGCGGGAAGTAGTAAGTTTCTAATTTTGTCATCAGAGCACACGAGCGAGGCAGCCGCAGGTAAAGTCTCTCCAGAGACACCCTACTCACACAGAGTTCGCCACATAGAACCGGCACAGGTGGGTGACGGACGGTGATGTCAGATGGTGGGTGGAGTCTGGAGACTTGAATAAGGGAGGCGGAGTAAGAAGTAGCCAGGAGCGAATGGAAGTAATGTGTTGTACTTCTCAGCGCAATGCAAGGTGCAGGGGCGGGTGGACGCAGATTTAGAAGCGGTCAGCGCACATGACCGCTTCGATAACATCACCAAATACCGCGGTAATTAGGAAACAGCGATATCACCATATCGCAGTTTTTTTATACCGCGGTATATCGTGATCACCGGTATATCGTCCAACCCTAATCCAGACTAGGCCACAATTTTATTTTTTTGCCAAAAATGGCTGTTTTTAAAATAACTAAATAGAACCACAGTATGTAAAGGGTGTATCTCACACGTACAGATCCAGACTAGGCCGCAATTAAAGTTTTTGCCCAAAATTGGTGTTTGTTTAATAGCAGAATATGACAGCAGTATATAACTCTTGAATTTCACACTTGCTGATGCAGCAAGGGCTGTAAAATTTTGTATTTTGCCCAAAAAGGGTGTTTTATTAATAGAAGAATATAACCACAGTATCTAAAGTGTGTATCTCACACGTACAGATCCAGACTAGGCCACAATTTAAGTTTTTTGCCAAAAATGGCTGTTTTTCAAATAACTAAATAGAACCACAGTATGTAAAGGGTGTATCTCATACGTTCAGATCCAGACTAGGCCGCAATTAAAGTTTTTTGCCCGAAATGGTTGTTTTTCAAATAAATGAATAGAACCACAGTATCTAAAGTGTGTATCTCACACGTACAGATCCAGACTAGGCTGCAATTAAAGTTTTTTGCCCAAAATATAATGTGTCGGCAGATAAGAACCATTTGGCCCATCTAGTCTGCCCAATATACTGAATACTATGAATAGCCCTTGGCCCTATCTTATATAAAGGATGGCCTTATGCCTATCCCATGCATGCTTAATCTTCTTCACTTATTCTCCTTCACTCCTCTTTTACCTTGTTGATTCCCTTTATGTATTTAAAAGTTTCTATCATATCCCCTCTGTCTCGTCTTTCTTCCAAGCTATACATGTTAAGGTCCTTTAATCTTTCCTGGTAAGTTTTGTCCTGCAATCCATGTACTAGTTTAGTAGCTCTTCCCTGAACTCTGTCCAAAGTATCAATATCCTTCTGGAGATATGGTCTCCAGTACTGCGCACAATACTCCAAATGAGGTCTCACTAGTGCTCTGTAGAGCAGCATGAGCACCACCCTCTTTCTACTAGTAATGCCTCTCCCTATACACCCAAGCATTCTGCTAGCATTTGCTGCTGCTCTATGACATTGTCTGCCTACCTTTAAGTCTTCTGAAATAATGACCCCTAAATCCCTTTACTCAGATACTGAGGTTAGGACTGTATCACTGATTTCATATTCTGCTCTTGGGTTTTTACGCCCCAGGTGCATTATCTTGCACTTATCAACATTAAATTTTAGTTGCCAGATTTTTGACCATTATAGTTTTCCTAAATCCTTTTCCATTTGGTGTATCCCTCCAGGAACATCAACCCTGTTACAAATCTTTATGTCATCAGCAAAAAGACACACCTTACCATCGAGGCCTTATGCAATTTCGCTGATAAAAATATTAAACAATATGGGTCCCAGAACAGATCCCTGAGGTACCCCACTGGTAACAAGACCATGGTCTGAATATACTCCATTGACTACAACCCTCTGTTGTCTGTCCCTCAGCCACTGCCTAATCCATTCAACAATATGGGAGTCCAAGCCCAATGACTGCAATTTATTGATAAGCCTTCTATGTGGGACAGTATCAAAAGCCTTACTAAAGTCCAGATAAGCAATGTCTACTGCACCTCCGCCATCTATTATTTTAGTCCCCCAATCAAAAAAATCAATGAGAATAGTTTGACATGATCTCCCTGAAGTAAACCCATGCTGTTTTTCATCTTTCAATCCATGGGATTTTAGATGTTCCACAATCCTCTCCTTGAGTATGGTTTCCATTAATTTCCCCACTATTGGTTGTTTTTCAAATAACAGAATAGAACCACAGTATATAAAGGGTGTATCTAACACGTACAGATCCATACTAGGCCACAATTAAAGTTTTTTGCCCAAAATGGCTGTTTTTCAAATAACTAAATAGAACTACAGTATGTAAAGGGTGTATCTCACATGTACAGATCCTGACTAGGCCGCAATTAAAGTTTTTTTTTACCCAAAATGGTTATTTTTCAAATAACTGAATAGAACAACAGTATCTAAGTGTGTATCTCACAATGACATATGCAGCAAAGGCTGCAAAATGAAGTTTTTTGCAAAAAAAGGGTGTTTTTTTTACTAACAGAATATGAAAGCTGTATATAACGCTTGAATTTCACACGTGAAGATGCTGCAAGGGCTGTAAAATAGTGTATTTTGCTCAAAAAGGGTGTTTTTAAAAACCCAGAAAATTATAGCTGTAATTCTACCTTAAATTGCACACTGACTAATCCTGCAAAGGCACCAGATGCTGGATATGGCCAAAAATGGTTGTTTTTTTTAACCACTTGCCATCTGGGCCATTTGCTCCCTTCCTGACCAGGCCTAATTTTGCAAAACTGACATATCTCACATTATGTGGTAATAACTTTGGAACACCTTTACTTATCCAAGTCATTCAGAGATGGTTTTCTCGTGACACATTGTACTTCATGATAGTCATAAATTTGAGTCAATATATTTCACCTTTATTTATGAAAAAATCCCAAATTTGCCAATAATTTAGAAAACTTATCAATTTTCTAAATTTCTATTTCTCTGCTTTTAAAACAGAAAGTGATACCTCATAAAATATCTATTACTTAACATTCCCCATATGTCTACTTTATGTTGGCATCATTTTGGAAATGTCATTTTATTTTTTTAGGACGTTAGAAGGCTTAGAAGTTTAGAAGCAATTCTTCACATTTTTAAGAAAATTGGCAAAACCCACTTTTTAAGGACCAGTTCAGGTCTGAAGTCACTTTGTGGGGACTACATAGTGGATACCCCCATAAATGACCCCATTGTAGAAACTACACCCATCAAGTTACTTAAAAACGATTTAAAAAACTTTGTTAACCCTTTAGGCGTTCCACAAGAATTGAAGGAACATGGAGATCAAATTTTTAAATTTCACTTTTTTGGCAGATTTTCCATTTTAATCCAATTTCTTCTTTAACACATCGAGGGTTAACAGCCAAACAAAACTCAATATTTATTACCCAGATTCTGCGGTTTACAGAAACACCCCGCATGTGGTCATTAACTGCTGTATGGGCACACGGCAGGGCGCAGAAGAAAAGGAACTCCACATGGTTTTTAGATGCCATGTCCCATTTGAAGCCCCCCTGATGCACCCTTACAGTAGAAACTCCCAAGAAGTGACCCCATTTTGGAAACTAGGGGAAAAGGTGCCAGTTTTATTGGTGCTATTTCTGGGTACATATGATTTTTTGATCATTAATTATAACACTTTATGGGGCAAGGTGACCAAAAAATTGGTTGTTTTAGCACAGTTTTTATTTATTTATTTTTACAGCGTTCACCTGAGGGGTTCAGTCAAGTGACATTTTTATAGAGCAGATTGTTATGGACGTGGCGATACCTAATATGTATACTTTTTTTTATCTATTAAAGTTTTACCCAATAATAGCCTTTTTGAAACAAAAAAATGATGTTTTAATGTGTCCATGTTCTGAGAGCTATAGTTTTTTTATTTTTTGAGAGATTTTCTTATGTAGGGGCTCATTTTTTGCGGGATGAGGTGTCGGTTTTATTGGTACCATTTTGTGGGACATACGCCTTTTTGATCACTTGGTGTTGCACTTTTTGTGATGTAAGGTGATAAAAATGGCTTTTTTTGACAGTTATTTATTTTTTATGGTGTTTATTGGACTGGGTCGATTATGTGATATATTTATAGAGCCGACCGTCACGGACGCGGCAATACCAAATATGTCTATTTTATTTTTTCTATTTTTAAAAAAAAAAAAATTATTCCTTACTTGGGGAATTTTTACAGTTCGGGTTCGCTCAACCCTAATTGCAAGCTTCTATTTCACAATGACAAATGCTGCAAAGGCACAAGATGTAGGATATTGTCAAAAATAGGTGTTTTTTAAACCCATATTATTATTGCAGTATTTCAAGCTTGGATTTGAATGTTACAAATGCACATATGCGGTGCTGGTGCACTGAACTTGCATAAAATGGCTGCCGCAGCCCACCTAACTAACAGACGGATAAAACTTCTTTTTCTGTGTCACTGGGCTCAGGGCAGAGTAAAAAGATTGTGCACTGCACCCACAAAACTAAATCTATGTAGATCGCTGAGTTAACAAGCACTTCAGATTAAAGATGCTTTCCAATTCTCTCCCTCACAGCAGCAGCATCCTCTCCCTACACTAAGCACAGCAGAGTGACGTGCAGCTTTACGTGACTCCAGCTTATATAGAGGCTGGGTCACATGCTGCACTGGCCAATCACAGTCATGCCATTAGTAGGCATGGCTGTGATGGCTTCTAAGGGCACAAGAGTAAAACGCTTGTTGATTGGCTGCTCTGCAGCCTTTCAAAAAGCGCCAATAAATTGCTGAACACCGAACTCAAACCCGAACTTTTACTGAAAGGTTCGGGTTCGGGTCCGGGGTCCAAAAATCCTAAAGTTCGGTACGAACCCGAACTTTACAGTTCGGGTTCGCTCAACCCTACTCTAGAGTCTCTATGGATTTTGCTGACCTGAATTGGCAGACATAGAATTAAGGGGCCATGTTGCATTAAATAAATTCCTAAAGTCCCCAGAATTGGAAAACCCCAACAAGTGACCCTATTTCGGAAAGAGAATATGTATTGGTTGTTAGAAAGTGGATATGCAAGTGAGGTGGACTAAATCAGAGATATAAAGTGGAAATATTGTAGGGAGCATAAAGGATGAAAATAAATTAATACTCCATGGATGAATGGTAGATTCTAAAGCACCCCTGCACGCACAGACCAGGTTTTTCAGGGCAGATTTCACAGTGGTAAATTGTGTCTTTCCTTTTCCCACTTTTGGAACGCACCCTGCATCTTTTTTGGGTCCTTCCCTTCCTTGCTGTTTGGGGGACTTGACCTGGGAAATGTTGCCCTTGTACAACACGGGCACCATAACTTCCAGAAGTACTGGGACCCTCCCCAGCCTGGCTTTGAAACATTAGGGCCTTGATTTACATCTCATGTGTGGCCTGCAGTTTCAGATGATCATGTTCACTGCGTGAAACATTCTCTGTGTGGGAGTTTTGCTCCTAAGTCGGGAAGCGGCATGACGTAGGCGTGCCGCGCTCCTCCTCCGGCTGCCGTCTCCACTCTCTCTCCTCTCCTCTCTCCGACTCGCCTAGCTTACCTCCCCCGATGTGGGCCTGAAGGAATGCCGCCCCCAGGCTAGGCCAGGCTAGTCGAGCCTAGATGGGAGCTCCATGTACCTGCTCTAGCCGTTCGTTGCACGCTCTGACTTGCCAGACCAAGCTGACAGCCTGATCCTGCCTGCTGTGACTTGCGGCACGATGTTCCTTCTGAGGTGCCGCACGCTGGCGGTGGTAAGACTCTGATATATGGGACTGTGGCTCATGCTCTCCTGCTCTACCGTGCTCCCTGTTGGCTGTCCCGTCCTCCATATCGAGTGCTGAGGAGTGCGTCGACCCTTGGGCGGTTGGCGGATGGTGTGGCGTGGTGTTCTCAGCCTGCTGTAACATCTCCTCTGTCCCTGTTGGGGACTCCGGCGGTTTGTGGCGGCTGGCTGCGGGCCCTGGGGCGGTTAGCTGTGTGGCCGCTGGGGTCTGGGGCTGTGATATCAGTGGAACTGTCCCTCTCTCTGTGCAAGGCACAGACGATCAGTAAAGACCCGTGAAGACCCTCATCAACTTTCAGCTTTATGGGCACTGTCTGCTTCCACCTGGATGGACTGGCCTCACTGATAAACTCAGCTCTTAGGAGCAATTTGATATCGCACTTGTGTTAGCTGAAAAGCTAAAGTTTGGTGTCTGCATCATATTCCTTATGGGACATACCCTTTAAAATCTTGCCTCAAGATTTGATATTAATTGAGTTTGCTCTATTGACATCTGTATCACATTTGTGTGATTGCTATATAACTGTTATATAACTGTCGGCAACTTCACTTTGGCCTGTTAGTGGCTTACTTTGCCTTCATATATTTGACCGTTATATAATTACAGGCAATCTTATTCAGCCCATTATTTGCGGGGGGGGGGGGGGGGGGGGTAACCAGTTGGATTGCACACATACTGGATCTTTAGTATCTACACCAGTTCAGTTACTACTTTGATGTGCTTACCTAACTGGTATTCGCCTCTCTACCCTATGCGTTCCGGCTAATATAAACGGGTGATACCCTGTACATATTTATGTGGGAATTGTGTTTATAGACGTAAGATACTGACCTATAGAAAAATGCCGCCCAAATACCGTAAATCGGGTGGTCTGTCCTCCCCAAAAGGTGGATTAGGGGGGAGTCCGCAGGCTCGACTTGATTAGTTTTTGAAATCACCACCCCCAAAAACTAGAGGAGGGGTACAGAGATCTGCTCCTCAGGCTGAGACAGGATTGGATAATGCGGATCGGTTAGAACAGGGTGTATTAAAGACTAGCTCCTCCCACAGTGAAGGCTTTGAGAGCATTAATAAAAAATTGCAGGATATACTGGGAGTTGTAAATGCTACCAGCACTTCGGTTGCAGAGCTGGCTTCCTCCCTTGCAGTAGTACAGGGGGACGTCACCATAATAAGAGATGAAATGACGAAGCTGAGACTAAAGGTGAAGGTGCTGGAAACTGCAGTTAATTCTGTCAGTGTAGAAAACGGTGTATTAAAGAACAAATTAAAAGAAGTAGACGAAGATCGTACCTGGTTAAGAAGGAAAGTGGTAGAATTGGAGGATAGATCGCGTAGGTATAATTTGCGATTAGTAGGGTTCCCAGAAGGGGCAGAACAGGATAACTCGCCAAAATTTATCCAGAAGTGGTTGGTAGAAAACTTGGGCCCAGACTACGATGCATCTACCTTCTGTGTGGAAAGGGCCCATAGGATCCCCTTTAAAAAACCGCCTCCAGGTGCCCCCCCTAGGGCAATATTAGCTAAATTCGTCTGCTCAAAGGATCGGGATTGGGTCCTTAGACGCAAAAGAGAAATACTAGAAACATACTTCAACAATAACCAGATATCAATATTTCCTGATTTCTCTCAAGAGACGCAAAGTAAAAGGAGATCCTTCTATGATGTTAAGAAAAGACTGATCTCAGCTAAGATTAAGTATTCAATGTTATATCCCGCAAAATTAAGAGTGATAGACAATGATGTTGTTTGTTTCTTTCCTACACATGAGGAGGTGGCACAATAGTTGGACTCTAGGGGTTTATGAAATATTATGAAGAGGAGGTGGGGAGGGGGGTGGGTGAGGGGAGGTGGCGGGGGGAGGTTTTGTGGAAGGTGAGAGGTTGATGGGTATTGTAAAATGCTCTGTCAATCATGTAGGGGGTTTTAGGAAGGGATTGGCTGCCGTTCTCCGCTATGTGGTCATGCGTGCCTCTCCGCTGAGATTGTGGATGCCTTTACCCATATGATATGCCTTGTAATATTTTATGCTGGAATGTGAGAGGGTTGGGAGACAGAGTAAAGCGGACGGTGGTATTCGACCTTGTGACCCGTCATTTGCCGGCTATTGTGGCACTACTTGAGACCCACGCGGCAGCAGATAGGATGTATACACTGAAAAGGAAATGGGCCTCTTTGGAGTACCACACTTGTTACTCTTCTTATGCAAGAGGTGTCAGTGTATACATTCATCGAGGGATAGAGTTCCAACCGCTAGATAGCTCCATCGATAAAGAGGGGCGATATATATTTCTTCATGGGCTTTTGAAAGGGCAGGAGGTGATATTGGCCTTTATATATATCCCCTCCCCCCCCCATTTAAATCAACGGTTCTATCACATTTAGCTCAATATATATCTACTAAAAATCAATGTGCCTTATTTGTGGCAGGTGACTTTAATGCGGTACTAGACCCTGAGTTGGACCGGTTCTCTTCAGTCTCCGGGCGCGGTCGCAGTGGGTCCCCCTTGACTGCTGTGTGCCAGGAGCTGGCGCTGGTCGATATCTGGCGCCACCTCTATGGCAATAAAAAAAAATTCTCATGCTTTAGCCAGTCATACGGGTCTATGTCCCGTATCGACCTGGCATTTGCTAGCCGGGATCTATGCGGTTGCGTCCTGAGAATGAGGTACGAGCCTCATGGAATCTCGGACCACTCTCCAGTCTTGATTTCGTTTGTGGAGGCTCCTACTTCAGGAAGAACCTTTAAACTGAATTCACATTGGTTTGAGGTGATAGGGGAGCAAGCCCGTGTAGATCAGGATATCCAGGAATTTTGGGGCTTCAACGTAGGCTCAACACATATTCATTATGTGTGGGACGCGTTGAAGGCCCATATTAGGGGTTTGTATTTCAATAAAATCCATAGATTTAGAATTGAAATACGACGTAGGGAAAAATATTTGACGGATTCAATAAGGAGTTTGCGTGCCGCACTGATTAACCGTCATGAGAAGCAACTTATTAGGCAATTAAAGGAGGATAATTCTTAGCTTAAGACATTTTTATATAAAAAAGCACAACATAAGCTCCTTTTTCAGGGTCAGAACCGTTTCTGCGAATCTGGGAAAACCGGAAGGTTCTTGGCTCGTTTGGTGGCCAACCAGAGAGAGGTTACCACTATAAAAGAAATCAGAAATTCTCAGGGAATTGGGGTAAGATCCGCAGAGGAGATTAGAGAGGAATTTGTGAAATATTATACTACCCTCTATAAATCTGAGTCTATGCTTAGACGTATCGACATGGATCAATACCTTCAACAATTGGCGCTCCCCCAGTTATCTACCCAGGAGAGAGGGATGCTGGACTCCCCCATCCTCCTGGAGGAACTCCAATCGACTCTTCCGCTCTTAAAGTATAGTTCATCTCCCGGCCCAGATGGATTGCCGTTCGAAATCTATAGGTATCATGCCAAATCTCTTCTGCCGATTTTACTCCAAGTTCTTAATGAATCCTGTGCACTTGGTTCTTTACCACCATCATTTAGAGAGGCGGTGATTGTTCTGGTCTTGAAAAAGGAGAAGGACCCATGCGATGTGGGGTCATATAGACCCATATCGCTCTTAAATACGGACTATAAGATCTTTGCAAAAATCTTGGCTAACCGCTTGAAGCGGGTTATAGCCGGTCTGGTTCATCCTGACCAGACGGGCTTTATCCCGGGCCGCCAAATACAGACGAGCATATATAGGGTCTATCTGAATCTTTCTGTTGGGGGCAGTGTGGACCACTCCATCCTGTCATTAGATGCCGCAAAGGCGTTTGACAGGATGGAGTGGCCTTTTCTCTGGGCTACGATGTCTTGTTTCGGCCTTGGGAATTCATTTTTGGAAATGACCCAAATGCTATATGAACAGCCAGTTGCATGTATTAATATCAACGGTGTGAGTTCATCTCCCGTTGAGATGTGGAGAGGGATGAGACAGGGTTGTCCCCTGTCTCCCCTCCTTTTCGCTCTTTTTATTGAACCCTTGGCTTGTCGGATCCGCTTGGAGAATCATATAGAAGGCTTCGGGGTGGCGGGAGTGAGCGATAAAATAAGTCTTTATGCAGATGATGTGATTCTGTTCCTGGATCAGGGATGGAAAATTCTTCCATATGTCATAGAGGTAATAGAGAATTATGGTAAACTATCAGGTTATATGATCAACTGGACAAAGTCATCGCTCCTCCCGCTGAACCGGAAAGCTGTAGATGTAGGGAGCCGAGTCCGTGTCTTGGCCCCGAACGATTCTTTGAACTACCTGGGGGTCGAGATCGGGGTTCCAATAAGTAGGTATTATGACCTGAATCTGGCCCCAGCTTTGAATAAAGTTGGGACCAAAGTTGGCGCTTGGCGGAAATTAACATTGGCACAGACAGATCGAATTGCACTGATCAGGATGATTATTTTGCCTATAGTTTTGTTCCCGATGTGTGCCTCTCCTATCTGGATTGACGATATCTTTTTTCATAGATTGGAGACCTTGATTAACGACCTAATCTGGGGCAGAAAGAGGGTGCGTAAAAAGCAGAGATATCTACCGTCTTTCTCCGAAAATAAGACATCCCCCGAAAATAAGACCTACCTCTAGTTTTGCCTCTTGCTGAAATATAAGGCATCCCCCTGAAAATTGGCCCTCCCCGATAATAAGGCCCCCCGGAATATAAGGTCCCAGAAGTTACTGCAAGGCATCTGACTCCTCCCGATCGTAGCGGCGGGCGCCGCCGCGCAGCTCACTGATTGGCCGCAGCACGGCCAGAGCTGTTCAGGCGGTGCGAGGTCTCTTTAAATCAGAGAGCCCGCGCCACTGCCAGGACAAGCTGCCGCCTGCTGCTCGGTCTGCCCTGACGGAGTCTGGCTGACTCACTGTCTAAATGTGAGTGAGTTGCGCAGGGCAGGAATCGGGCACATTGTGTGGAATCTGGCCGGCACGGACATACAGGGGTGACTGAGGTATGGGGGGGGGGGAATGTCTGATAAAGTGGTGGGGGATGTCTGGTGAAGGTGGGAGGGGGGAGAGACTAAATAATCCACTGTCCGCTGACACAGGGGAGGGGGATCACTTAAAATGACACAGGGGGATCAGAGGGGGAAATCAAAATGACACAGGAGGATAAGAAAGGGTACTAAAATTGTAATCTTCCCTTAGATTCTCCTGTGTCATTTTGATTCTTCCCTCTGATCCCCCTGTGTCATGGAAAAATAAGACATCCCCTGAAAATAAGACCTAGCGCATCTTTGGGAGAAAAAATTAATATAAGACACTGTCTTATTTTCGGGGAAACAGGGTATGGCTGTCGGAGGCAGATGGTGGGCTGTCGCTACCTTTTTTTCAAGGTTACTTTTTTTGTGCACAGATCCAGCGTTGTTGTTAATGGAAAGAGAGTTTACTTTCACGATATCTGAATAAAGTTATTGACAGGCCAATAGAGAATGTTTTTGCGTGTTTGGAAACTGGGATTATGGGAATGAGGAGGTCCTTGCTGATCCCTTGCTCACTACAGAGGGTGTGGAACAGGCTGAAGGAGATCCTTAAAGTCTCCGGTCCGTTTGGCTTCACCCCTCTGTGGGGGAACGGGGGGCTGGAGGAGTTCTTCAAAATTACAGATTTTGGTTATTGGTCACGAAAGAGCATCTATACGGTGTCTCACCTTTTTTATTTAGGACGCTTTAAATCACTTTTGGAATTCGGTTTTAATCAACATTTACTACTTGATATATTTATGTATGCACGTTTGAAACATGTATTTGAAGCCTCTAGGAATAGGGGTCGTATTTTTCCACGAGAGAAAATATTTTTTGATTACTGTGACGCCCAGAAGGATGAGAAGGGGAAAATATCTAGACTATATACTAAACTCCGAATGGCACTGGCAACTGTAACGCCTTTTAAAAGCCCAAGCAAATGGGAGCAAGAGTTGAATTGCCCTCCTTTACAGTGGCCCACTATCTATAGGAGCGTGAGAAAGGCGACAGTCTCCAGTGCACATAGACTAATTCAATTTAAGATCCTCCAAAGGTTGTATTATACGCCCAAAATCCAAGGGAAATTCCCCCAAAATAGGGGCCGGGACTGTTGCTGCCCTAAATGTGGTTATGTTAATGCGGACTATGTCCATCTGCTTTGGAGTTGCACTAAAATAAGAAAATATTGGGACGAGGTTTTCTTTGCTTTACAAAAGGAATCCTCAATGAACTATAACCCGGGGATCTTGATAGTGATTTTCGGTGACTATGGCTCAGAAACGGAAGTCCCCCCCCCAGATTAGACGGATTTGGATGAGAGGTTTGATGGTAGCGAAGGCTATATTGGTGAAGTACTGGGGGTCTGTCTCTCAGCCCTCTTTTAGGGAGTGGGATCTATACCTTCAACAAATTAAAATCTATGAGGATATTGAAAGGAAGCGGAGAGTAGCACGCAGAGCCACGTAGATATCTCTAATGTTTGTATTGTCTGTTGTATTTGAATGAATTGAGGGGAACGACAGCCAATGAGGATGGGGGGGGGAGGGATATAAAGATATTTATGACTATTATATTATTTACATTGATCTGTTCTGAATCGGTCTATGTAATAATTGTATGTCTTTTTCAAAATAAAAATATAAAGAATTAAAAAAAAAAAAAAATTCCTAAAGTCCCCAGAATTGGAAAACCCCAACAAGTGACCCTATTTCGGAAAGATAAACCCCCGTACGAACATTTTAAGTGGTGGAAAGGGTACTTTTCAGCAAACAGGTGTCTCACAGAAGACAAAAATGCTTGTAAAAGCATTTTAGAGCACACATTTGTAAAAATGAAAAATTACTAGCAGACCCCAATTTTTCACTTTTATAAAGAGTTAAAGGAGAAAATGCACCACAGTATGTTACCCATTTTCTCCCCTTTTTGCAAACACCCCATATGTGCTTGTAACCTGCTGTACGGGCGCACAGCAGGGCTCTAGAGGCAAAGTGCAAAAACTGTTTTTTGCAGGCCTGAATAAACAGACATGGATTTTAGCTGCAATGTCACATTAAATAAATTCCTGAGGTCCCCAGAAATGAAAAGCCCCAAGAAGTGACCCTATTTCGGAAAAAGCACCCCCCTACGAACATTTTAATGGGTGGAAAGGGCACTTTTGACCTAACAGTTGTCTCACAGAAAAAAATATGTATTGGTTGTTAGAAAGTGGATATGCAAGTGAGGTGGACTAAATCAGAGATATAAAGTGGAAATATTGTAGGGAGCATAAAGGATGAAAATAAATTAATACTCCATGGATGAATGGTAGATTCTAAAGCACCCCTGCACGCACAGACCAGGTTTTTCAGGGCAGGTTTCACAGTGGTAAATTGTGTCTTTCCTTATCCCACTTTTGGAACGCACCCTGCATCTTTTTTGGGTCCTTCCCTTCCTTGCTGTCTGGGGGACTTGACCTGGGAAATGTTGCCCTGGTACAACACGGGCACCATAACTTCCAGAAGTACTGGGACCCTCCCCAGCCTGGCTTTGAAACATTAGGGCCTTGATTTCCATCTCTTGTGTGGCCTGCAGTTTCAGATGATCATGTTCACTGCGTGAAACATTCTCTGTGTGGGAGCATGAATTCCAGTTGTGGACTATGCTCCTCTGACTGGACCACAGGGCATTATAATGATTTAAAATGCTGTGTGTCTCTGCCCGACTTCAACTGTACTGCTGTAAGTACAAATCATTAGATTTTACGTTAGGCAGAGACACACAACATTATATACAGGGAGTGCAGAATTATTAGGCAAGTTGTATTTTTGAGGATTAATTTTATTATTGAACAACAACCATGTTCTCAATGAACCCAAAAAACTCATTAATATCAAAGCTGAATATTTTTGGAAGTAGTTTTTAGTTTGTTTTTAGTTTTAGCTATTTTAGGGGGATATCTGTGTGTGCAGGTGACTATTACTGTGCATAATTATTAGGCAACTTAACAAAAAACAAATATATACCCATTTCAATTATTTATTTTTACCAGTGAAACCAATATAACATCTCAACATTCACAAATATACATTTCTGACATTCAAAAACAAAACAAAAACAAATCAGTGACCAATATAGCCACCTTTCTTTGCAAGGACACTCAAAAGCCTGCCATCCATGGATTCTGTCAGTGTTTTGATCTGTTCACCATCAACATTGCGTGCAGCAGCAACCACAGCCTCCCAGACACTGTTCAGAGAGGTGTACTGTTTTCCCTCCTTGTAAATCTCACATTTGATGATGGACCACAGGTTCTCAATGGGGTTCAGATCAGGTGAACAAGGAGTCCATGTCATTAGATTTTCTTCTTTTATACCGTTTCTTGCCAGCCACGCTGTGGAGAACTTGGACGCGTGTGATGGAGCATTGTCCTGCATGAAAATCATGTTTTTCTTGAAGGATGCAGACTTCTTCCTGTACCACTGCTTGAAGAAGGTGTCTTCCAGAAACTGGCAGTAGGACTGGGAGTTGAGCTTGACTCCATCCTCAACCCGAAAAGGCCCCACAAGCTCATCTTTGATGATACCAGCCCAAACCAGTACTCCACCTCCACCTTGCTGGCGTCTGAGTCGGACTGGAGCTCTCTGCCCTTTACCAATCCAGCCACGGGCCCATCCATCTGGCCCATCAAGACTCACTCTCATTTCATCAGTCCATAAAACCTTAGAAAAATCAGTCTTGAGATATTTCTTGGCCCAGTCTTGACGTTTCAGCTTGTGTGTCTTGTTCAGTGGTGGTCGTCTTTCAGCCTTTCTTACCTTGGCCATGTCTCTGAGTATTGCACACCTTGTGCTTTTGGGCACTCCAGTGATGTTGCAGCTCTGAAATATGGCCAAACTGGTGGCAAGTGGCATCTTGGCAGCTGCACGCTTGACTTTTCTCAGTTCATGGGCAGTTATTTTGCGCCTTGGTTTTTCCACACGCTTCTTGCGACCCTGTTGACTATTTTGAATGAAACGCTTGATTGTTCGATGATCACGCTTCAGAAGCTTTGCAATTTTAAGAGTGCTCTATCCCTCTGCAAGATATCTCACTATTTTTGACTTTTCTGAGCCTGTCAAGTCCTTCTTTTGACCCATTTTGCCAAATAATTATGCACACCTAATATAGGGTGTTGATGTCATTAGACCACACCCCTTCTCATTACAGAGATGCACATCACCTAATATGCTTAATTGGTAGTAGGCTTTCGAGCCTATACAGCTTCTAGTAAGACAACATGCATAAAGAGGATGATGTGGTCAAAATACTCATTTGCCTAATAATTCTGCACTCCCTGTATAGAGATGAGCAAATCGAAGTTGACGAAGTGATATTCGATCCAAATTACATGAAAAAAAAAATAGATTCGCACCAAACCAAAATTTCCTCACGCTTCGTGGTAACGAATCGCATTTTTTCCTAAAATGGCTGCTGCGCGTGTTAGGACATGGATCAAGGAACTCTTGGAACGAGGGATCAGCCACAGTGCCATGCATGCAGCCAATCAACAGCCAGCCAGCCCTGTGATGTCACAGCCCTATAGATAGCCTCAGCCATCTTGGATTCAGCAATTTTCCAGTGTACTTAGTGCAGAGAGAGACATCAGCAAGCGCTAGGGACAGTGGTAGAAAAGACTTTAAAGCTTTTATTTTGCTGTATAGAAGTTCAGGGAAAGGATAGGGAGGAATCATTCCACAGTACTGAAGCAGAACAGGGTTCAGTAGGGGAGATTACAGCCTTGGTAATAGGAACAATCCTATTACACCTTGCTGCACTGACTGCGGATACAAATTGCCATTTTACAGCTGTGTAATTCCAGCAAACCGTTCTTGTTATTGGGGTGTAAGTGTTGTTTAATACAGCCATTAACAGGGTTTATTAGAAGGAAATATTTCCACGTCTTATTTGCCCTTTTAATGTGCAGTTATATGTTCCAAAGCATTTTTTGGCTTGTATTAGTGGGAAAAAAAGGGCTTATTAGCCGTTGTGTGGTGAAGTGAGAAAATGACAGCCCTTTTGGCATGTATTAGTGGCAAAAAATATATATAATTTGCCATTCAGCGGTGCAGTTATATATTCTAAAGCCTTTTGTGGCGTGTATAAGTGGAAAAAAATAAGGGCCTATTTGCCATTCAGCGGTGCAGTTATATGTTCGAAAGCCCTTTTTGCCATGTATTAGTGGCACAAAAAAAAAGTATTTGCCATTGTGTGATGAAGTGAGAAAATTACAGCCCTTTTTGGTGTGTATTAGTGGCAAAAAAATATATATTTGCTGTTCATCGGTGCAGTTATATGTTCTAAAGCACTTTTTTGCATGTATTAGTGACACAAAAAAAAGTATTTGCCGTTGTGTGGTGAAGTGAGAAAAAAATAAGGGCCTATTTGCTGTTTAGCTGTGCAGTTATATGTTCTAAAGCCCTATTTGGCCTGTATTCGTGAAAAAAAAAAAAGTCTTATTAGCCGTTGTGTGGTGAAGTTAGAAAATTACAGACTTCTTTGGGGTGTTTTAATTTCCTATTTATTTATTTGATCTAACAGTATGTCAGACAGAGAAGTGCCAGTCCCTGCACAGGGGAGTGGCAGAGGCCTAAATGCAGGTCGCAACAGAGTAAGGGGGCGTGGCAGCAGGAGTTGCAGCGAGAGGCCTGAGCTCCGGGTGTAATCTAGCGGTCTTGTCTTGACCAGAAACCCAGCGGTTCTTGAATGGTTGAAAAAAATGCACCAAAAGGATATGCCACTGACTATACTAGCTAGTCATACAAGTAGATATTAAAAGCTGAGACTTTTGCCAATATATTCCTGTCAGGAAAATATCGGAGCCCATCATGCACCACGTCACGGTCACTCAGCATGGCAAGGGGTCGTACCACTACGCTAACTATGGTGTGAACAAGGTCTGAAGGTGATGAAATCCAGCTCACAGCCAAGCTTCCACACAACCGGATAGCAGGACAACTAATGCAATGTGAACAAAGCAAGACTGTAAGCCACACCCATATCAGACCGTGTGATGGAGGTTACCAGGTGCAAAAGAATGTTTAAATGCCAGGTAAAGGCACATACACTACATATAAAACAAAATCACAGAAATATAGTGGCAAATATGGGGGAGCTGCTCAAACCCTAAACACTGTAGCGTGTTTTTCATTGAGGGAGCAGTCCCACCGCATGTGGACCGCAGTAACCGACTATCCCCAGCAAAAAAATGCATACAATGGAGGATGCCGGCGCGGTCCACATGCACCACAAAGGCATCCTACACAAAATGAAGCATTGTGCGGATGAAAATATAATTATATAAATTGCAACCCTTAGTTGGCATGGCCTGGAAGCAGGCCCTGTGCCATCACCTTTCCTCAACCTGCCTCTGTCCTTTTCTGTTCCCTCAGCCAGACAAGTATCATATGCTGTGGGCTCAGCTCCACTATACAGCGAGGACAAGCTACTAAAGGACCGTCAGCAGCTACTGGCCAGCCAAGATGTGGAGGAGACACCCTTCGCTTCCTCTGGTAGGCGGGCAAGTAGTGATGAGGAGAGTGGCGTTAGAGACCGTTGAGGAGGACATCAGTAATGTGCCGACAGTACTCGATGATGATGATGTAGCTAGAAGTACTTGGCAGAATTTGGGGCTTCATAATCATCGGGAGAAGAGGGTGGCAGCTTTCCCGTGAGGCAGCGACGGAGCTAGCAAGTCGCTAGCATGGCCGGGAGTCAGCAGGGTGGCAGCAGTGGGAGGTCGGAAGCTAAACGTGCCAAGAGTTGACCACCCGCTTCACAGGAGCCTGCTTGCACGGAAAGTAGTGGTGCAGGGGTTCATGGAAGCAGCGGTGGTAGCAGTCAGTCAGTGTGTAGTGTTGGGGGTAAAATCACCTACTCGGCGGTGTGGCCGCTGGAGGAGGTGAACATGGCCATTTGTAGAATCTGTGGGCAGAAAGTGAAGCGTGGCCAGTGTGCCAATGTTGGCACCACGGCCCTGCGTCAACATATGCAGCATCACCATAAAGTGGCCTGGGAGAATCTTGGCTCCGATGTGGTGGTCCAGCCTGCCGCAGCAACCGCTGCATGACCCAGTGGCACACACCCGATTTTGGGCAGTCAAGGCTTCACCACCTCAGCCGAAGGGAGCTGTCTGTCCTTCCCATCATCTGCTGGTCCTGATGCTCCTGCTCCTCCTCCTCGTCAGTCATTCCATCAGTAATCGATTGCCAAGAGACAACAGTATGGGTGCACTCATCCAACGGCGCAGAAGCTGAATGTGCTTCTGGCCAAGTTGCTGGTGCTGCAGTCCCTCCCTTTCCAAGTGGTGGACTCTTCACCTTTCAGAGAACTGATGGCTTGTGCTGAGCCAAGGTGGAGAGTCCCAAGCTGTCATTTCTTTGCCAAAGAGGCAGTACCAGCCCTGCACACACATGTAGAACAGAAGGTGGGCCAGTCCTTGAGCCTGTCGGTGTCTGCCAAAGTGCACGGCAGCGCCGACGTGTGGAACTGTAACTACGGTAAGGGACAATACATGTCCTTTACGGCCCACTGGATGAATGTGGTTCCTGCACAGCCACACCAGCAACTTGGCCAGGTGACGCCGCTTCTGCCTCCATGTTTTCACGCCAATGGTCCTGCGACAATATCCGCCTCCTCATGCTCCACCGTGTCCTCAGACACCACTGCAGGGACAGTTCACAGTGCCCCTCCAGCATACCACATGTGCAGGGCATGGTGGTGTCACGCTGTTCTGCACTTCGCTTGCCTGGGCGAACAGAGTCACACAGGGGAGGAACTGGTCTGTTTTCTTCATCAAGAAATCGAATCCTGGCTTTCTCCGCGACAACTCAAAATCGGAACCATGGTGACCGACAATGGGAAGAACATAGTGTTGTCACTGCGTCAAGGAGGGCTGAGCCATGCACCCTGCATAGCACACGTGTTCAATCTGGTTGTCAAGCGGTTCCTTCATCAAGAAATACTTATCCTAAAAATGGCCAGGAAACTTTGCATGCACTTCAGCCACTACACTACAACGCAAAGCACACCCTCACACAGGACGATGAGGAAGACGAGGCAGAGAATCCAGACACACAGTGGCAGTATGCAGTGGAGATGGAGGCAGGGAGTCCCTCCGAGTCACTTGCACAAATGGCCTGATGCATGCTCACTTGCTTGCGTAGTGACAGTCGAATTGTTACCATTCGGCAGAGGGATGACTTCTGGCTCTCCACCTTGTTAGACCCTTGCTACCGGTCCAAAATGGGGGCCTTTTTTACAATCGCTGAGAGGGAGGACTACTATAGAGACATCCTATGTAGTCAGCTGCCTATCTCGCATGTCTGACCGTGGGAGGCCCTCTGCGCTCACGTTCCTCTGCCATGGCTTCTGTGGCAGGGTGGGGAGGGATAGGAACAGTTCCAGCTTCATCAACAGCAATTTGAGTCTAGAGTCGCTGATGAGCAGCTTTCTTCACCCGCCTAGTGAAGAAACTACTCACTAGCAGCAGCTAGACCTGGAGCAGGACCTGAACCAGCAGGTGGTAGCATACTTTGACAGCAGCCTGCCACCCCACATTGAACATACGCTGGACTACTGGGCAGCCAAACTAGATTTGTGGCTGCAACTGGCCCTGGAAAAGTTTGCCCTGGAAAAGCTGTCCTGCCCGGCCAGTAGTATGGCATCAGAGCGGGTGTTTAGTGTGGCGGGGGCCATAGTTACCCCAGGAAAAACTCACCTGTCCACCCAAAATGTGGAGAGACTGACCTTTGTCAAGATAAAGCAGGCATGAATCAGCCAGGATTTCCACCCACCAATGTCTGATGCATCAGACTAGATCATCCATGGTGCCACACCAACACTTTGACAAAAGAGACACATTTCTTCTGGCTACCTGCCTCAGTTACAATTCTGATGCTGCCACCAGCCTGATGCCACACATCTGATGCCAGGTGCTCCTTCTTTACCCACCATCTTCAGCTTGTACTGGTACTGCCACCGACCTCCCCACTCTATCACCGGGTCACTCTGTGGTCTCCTGATACTGCTGCCACCTCCACACTATTTCACCTTGCCACTCTGTGGTCTCCTGATACTGCTACTACCTCAACACTATGTCGCCTTACCACTCTGTGGCCTCCTGATGCTGCTACCGCCACCTCCACACTCTGTCATTGTGCTACCCTGTGGCTTCCTCCTTATGCTGCTGCCACCACCTCCACACTCTGTCATTGTGCCACTCTATGGCCTCCTGATGATGCTGCTGCCACCTCCACAATCTGTCATTGTGCCACCCTGTGGCCTCCTCCTGATGCTTCTGCTGGCGCCACGTCCACACTGTCTTTGTGCCACTCTGTGGCCTCCTGATGCTGCCGCTACCTCCACACTGTCATTGTGCCACTTTGTGGCCTCCTGATGCTGCTTATGCACCCACCTCTACACTCTATCATTGTGCCACTCTGGGGCCTTCTCCTGATGTTGCTGCCACCTACAGACTCTGTCATTGGGCCACTCTGTGGTCTCCTCATGCTGCTTCCACCTCACCACTATGTCATAATGCCACTCTGTGGACTATTCATTTCGTACCCCCCCCCCCCCCCCACTTCATGACTGGGCCACTATTTTGCCTTTAGGCCTGGCTGGCATCACTTATTTGACCCTTCTACTGATCTGTCAGAAGGAAAAATGCACAACGGATCCTGTCTATGTAACAGCTGTAAGGCCTGCATGAGATGATCCATATTTTGCATCAGAATTGGCTTATGATTTGGTAGCCAAAAGCAGGAGTAGGTATAAAACACAGAAGACATGCAAATATTCCATTAACGTGTCATCTCTATTTTGGATCCACTCCTGTTTTTTTCGGCATTAGCAACTACTGACCAAATGCTGACCGAGTGAAGGCGGATGCTCCAGGGTTATTGTTCTGTAGGATTAGAGGAAGGGCAAGGGGGGCTCTACTTGTATAAGAATTTAATAGAACAGGTTCTGTAGACATCTATGTGGAATCACCTGCCGACGGTGTAAAAGGAGTGCGCTTCTTCTTGACACTTGAGTTATTTGGTCAGTTTTGGCCCCGCAACTGCCCAAATAAGTGAAGTTTGCAGTGATTCTATGAGCGATTCCTGTCATCTGCGTGTCATACTGACTCACAGTATTGTTTCATTACCACAGAAGACTCCCTATGTGTGTTACTGCAAGGCACAGTGTTCTACACCAATATAAAGGCTCTCTGCAGCCAGGAAATAGCCATTTTTTTACGCAATTCGACACCAATAAATTCAGATCGAACCAAATTGTTTCGAAAAATTCGGCAAACCGGCCGAATCGAATTTTTTAGAAATTCGCTCATCTCTAATTATATATCATTATGATGCCAGGCAGTGCGGTGAAAGGAGCAGAGTCCACTACTGTAATTAACGCTCCCACACAGAGCGTTTTTCTCTCAGTAAGCACGCTCCTCTGAAACCGGCCTTTGAATGATCCTTTATTTAACATATTTATGACCATAATAAATGAATATTCTCCCCTGATGTAATATTAACTGATTTAAATAATTGAAATGAATAGTTCTTTGTTCTATGGAGATGCTAAGTCCTCTGCTATTAATACAGCGAATCACTACAATTAAAAGCTTAGAAACTTTCTACTGCTTTCCATTGCACCTTTGTCAGTCTAATTAGCCTTGTATTAAATAGGACAGTCATTGTATTCAATTATCCACATGAAGGTCAAACAAAATGAATTACAATTCTTCACCCTTCTTAAATATATACAATGACCTGTCTTTTCATTATCTGAAAGAGCAGAGCAGTAAAATCCAAATTTAAAATAAAGCTTACATATAAATTCCCATTGGTCTCTGACCTTCTGGTATACTCTGATTACGAATCCAATACCTCTGCAAGTCTTCAACGTAAACTTCAGAAAGTTGATTGATGAAGAGATGCTTTCGATCAAGGCCACTTTTGAGACATGTGATTCAAGAAGAAACATAGCAGAGTGGTTTGGGAAATGCTATCAAGCAGATTAAAATTCGATCCGGCCGGTTCGCCGAAATTCCTGACATAATTTGGTTCGATCTTAATTTATTCGCGGCGAATCGCATTTGAAAACTGCTATTTCCTGGCTGCAGAGAGCCTTTATAGTGGTGTAGAACACTGTGCCTTGCAGTAACACGCAGAGGGAGTCTGCTGTGGTAATGAAACAATACTGTGAGTCAGTATGACATGCAGATGACAGGCGTCGCTCATCACTGCAAACTTCACTTATTTGGGCAGTTACGGGGCCAAAACTGAACAAATAACTCAGTTATGAACTCAGCCTTACAGGTCAATGTTAGCGTCAGGAAGAAGTGCACTCCTTTTACACCGTCATCAGCTGACTCCACATAGATATCTACAGAACCTATTCTATTAAACGCTTATACAAGTAGAGCCACCCAACAGAGTGGAGAGGGTGTCAGCAGGAAGTTTGTGTTGACGTCACTGATTATTTTTCCCTTCTTCTGATCCATCAGAACTATAACCCCCAAAAAACGGATCCTGTCTGTGGAGCATCCGCCTTTACTCGGTCAGAATTTGGTCAGTAATCCATCAGTATTGCTAATGCCCAAAAAAACTGGAGTGGATCCAAAACAGAGATGACACGTGAATGGAATATTTGTATGTCTTCTGTGTTTTGTACTCACTCCTGCTATTGGCTACCAAATCACAAGCCAATTCTGATGGGACTATGCAGGCCTTACAGCTGCTACACAGACAAGATCCGTTGTGCATCTAATTTTTCCTTCCTTCTGACTAGTGTTGATCGAGCATCATAGTGCTCTGGTGCTCGGAGGCTCGGGCCGAACACATCAGGATGCTCAAGTGCTCGGTAGAGCACACGAGCACAATGGAAGTCAATGGGAGAACCCGAGCATTAAACCAGGCACCCCCTGCTCTGAAGAGGGGAGGGTGACTGGTTCATAGGAAAAGGTCATAAATTGATGGAAACACAACCAAAATGGTTCGGGAACAGCATGGGGAGGATGTCTTGATGCATCTTGGACTCCCAGGTCGCTGCTGTGAACCATGTTGTCCGATTAGTACGCCACTTTTACAGACTGACAATAATACGCGCAAAACCGAAGATAAAATGTATTTTAGAGGAAAAATTGTTAGGAAACATTATTTCCTGTATATTTACTTGTATATAAAGTGCAAGTGCTGCCACAAAATTACAAGGAAGAGGCACTCCGATACAACCTGTATATCACATAAAGGAGGGACTTATTCATATTGTGGTACAATTGTTCAGGTAGTGGGACTCTTACACTCATAAAGCCTATGCACTAAATGAAAGGTATGCCAAAAATTACAAGAAATCGGCACGCCAATACACCCTTTGTTACATATAAAGGAGGGCATCATACACAGCCTTGAAAAATTATGATTAATGGCCTGCTGATGACTCTCAAAAACATTTGGAGCAAGGGCCTGCTGATCTGACTATCTAAAACATTATGGGCGAGGGCCTGCTGCCGCTTTGGTGACTCTAGATAACGTGGGCCCGATTGCACGTCCCCGTGACGGCGACGATCCATTCGAATGTCTGCCCTATCAACTTTTGATGTAATTTTCAGTGCGGGGAATCAGGGTTTGATTCCAGAGAGGGAGTCTGATAAACAGCTATGGCTACCACTTCCAAGCAAGGCAGCATGCGTGCAAATTACCTAATAGGTATAATTAGGTGAGGCCTGCAGGTGAGCTGACCCTGTAAAAGATTGTAGGGGGGGCCTGCTGGTAAGCTGACCCTCTAAAAGATTGTAGGTGAGGGCCTGCCATTGAGATGACCCTGTAAAACATTATATGCGAGGGACTGCAGGTGATCTGACCCTCAAAAAAATTATATGCGAGGGCCTGCTACTGAGCTGACCCTCTAAAACATTATGGTTGAGGACCTGCTGCTGAGCTGACCATTTAAAAAATTATGGGAGAGTGCCTGCTGCTTAGCTGACCATTGAAAAAAAAATTTAGTTTTCAAAGCAGGCCGGGTTGCCTGAATACTTCAGCCAGTGGCGTACATATAGGGGTCGCAGGGGTCGCAGTTGCGACCGGGCCCGGCACCCCAGGGGGCCCGGCCGCCTGCGGACCCCTGGCCCCGCCCCCTGCTGCAGCTGCGTGACTGTGTCTGACTCTCTGGCAAATGGCAATGACTCCGAATCCGATGACTAGTCCGGCGACTCCCTCCGGCTCCTCCCTGAGTCCCTCCTCCGCCGGCGCCGGGCCCGTGAACTCCCGCGAGACCTGTGTGAACTCCTGTGCAGTGCAGGTCTCGCGGGAACATGCGCCTGAACTCAGACGGGAGCCGGAAGTGATTCAGAGAGGACGCCGACCGGAAGAACAGAAGAACTGAAGACAAGTTTTCCTGCCCTGCCAGCCGGTAACTCTACGGTAAGTATGTAAAAGCCGGGGGGTGGGGAGCGGACCGGACCCTGGGCTGAGGGCTCAGCTGGCACTACTCGTCGTCCTCGTCGTCTCTCACTCTGGCAGTGGCAGGAAAAGCCCGCACAGGGCACACTAGGCCCCCAGCCCCCCAGGCATCCCCCCTGGAGGGGGGGGGGTAATGGCAATGGCAGAAAAAGCCAGCAGGGCACACTAGGCCCCCCAGGCACCCCCCCTGGGCCTGGCAGATGACCAGGGGGGGGGGGATTGGTTGCAGGCCCAATGGCAGGAAAATCCCGCAGGGCCGCAGCAGCAGGGCACACTAGGCCCCCAGCCTCCCCCCCCCCCCGGCAGATGACCACCAGGGCGTGGGGGGAAGGGGGGGTGTAGCTCAGCAATGGCAATCTCTGGCAGGAAAAGCCTGCAGGGCACACTAGGCCCACAGGCAATCCCCCCTTGGCCTGGCAGACGACCAGGGGGGGGGGATTGGTTGCGAGCCCAACGGCAGGAAAAGCCCGCAGGGCCGCAGCAACAGGGCACACTAGGCCCCCAGGCATCCCCCCTGGCAGATGACCGGGGGGGGGGTGTAGCGGCAATCTCTGGCAGGAAAAGCCCGCAGCAACAGGGCACACTAGGCCCCCAGCCCCCCAGGCATCCCCCCTGGCAGATAACCGGGGGGGGAGGGTTTACAGACTACAGTCACTGGCACTCATTTCTGGCAGGAAAAGCCCGCAACAGGGCACACTGAGTCTGACTGTAAACCCTCCCCCTGTCATCTGCCTGGGGGCCTCAGTGTGCCCTGTTGCGGGCTTTTCCTGCCAGAAACGAGTGCCAGTGACTGTAGTCTGTAAACCCTCCCCCCGGTTATCTGCCAGGGGGGATGCCTGGGAGGCTGGGGGCCTCAGTGTGCCCTGTTGCTGTTGGCTTTCAAAGACCCCCTCAGATGATCAGATCAGCCCAGGCCCCAATCTGGCAATCCCATCAAAGCAAGGCAATTCAGCTGATTGATCTGGTGGTAGAATTTGTAGAACCATTATACTTACCTGCGAGCTGCAATGTCTGTGATGTCTGCATCCGGCCGGGAGCTCCTCCTACTGGTAAGTGACATGACCTGTCACTTACCAGTAGGAGGAGCTCTCGGCCGGACCTGTCACTTACCAGTAGGAGGAGCTCCCGACCGGACGCAGACCATCGCAGCTCGCAGGTAAGTATAATGGTTCTACAAATTGCTAAGTAACAATGGCAACCGGGACTGCATTAGCGTCCTGGTTGCCATGGTTACCAATCGGAGCCCCAGCGATTAAACTGGGACTCCGATCGGTACACTCCGCTGCCACCAATGATAGGGGGGAGATTTTAATTAGGAGGGGGAGGGAGGGGAGAAGGCCCACTGGCCACCAACGAGTTAAATACAGGGGAGGGAGGGGGGGGGGCACTGGTCACCAACGAGTTAACTAAAGGGGAGGGAGGGGGGCCGGCCGCACTGGCCACCAATGAGTTAACTACAGGGGAGGGGGGGGGCCCACTGGCCACCAATGAGTTAACTACAGGGAAGGGGGGGGGGCCGGCCGCACTGGCCACCAATGAGTTAACTACAGGGGAGGGAGGGGGGGGGCGGCCACACTGGCCACCAATGTGTTAACTACAGGGGGGGGGCTGCCCCCTGCTGCCTGGCAGCACCTTCCAGGCAGCAGGGGGCAGTCATGTACACAGTTCTGTTAGTATATTCTAACCTGAAGCGTCCCCATCATCATGGGAACGCCTCTGTGTTAGAATATACTGTCGGTTCTGAGTTTTCACGAAGTGAAAACTCAGCTATGAAAAAGCTTTTATGCAGACGGATCTTCGGATCCGTCTGTATAAAAACTAACCTACGGCCACGGATCATGGACACGGATGCCAATCTTGTGTGCATCCGTGTTCTTTCACAAACCCATTGACTTGAATGGGTCCATGAACCGTTGGCCGTGAAAAAAATAGGACAGGTCATATTTTTTTCACGGCCAGGAAACACGGATCACGGATGCGGCTGCAAAACGGTGCATTTTCCGATTTTTCCACGGACCCATTGAAAGTCAATGGGTCCGCGAAAAAAAACGGAAAACGGCACAACGGCCACGGGTGCACACAACGGTCGTGTGCATGAGGCCTTCTTCTGTGGAAAATACATGTCAGCAAATATTCCATCATGGGAACATACCCTTATACAGCTCCCACTGACATCAATAATAAATCTTTCTTCAGTAAGCTTCTAAGCATTGCTAGCGGTGTCAGCCAGAATGTTATAATATGTATAAAAATACAATTTGTGTAATGGGTGGCAAATAAATGTAGCTGTAAACCCTCTAAACATATGTTATAAAATGAATTAGCACTAAAAAAATGAAATAATCAATAAAGTATATGTTTTATTCACATAAAGCTAGATAACCCTATAAAATATGTTATTTATTTTGTATTGAACAGTGTTTCAAATTATGAGCGATGACTGGGAATTAATAATTGTATTTTTTTTATCCACCTGGGGTGAATTAATTACACAATCTCTGTAGCTCAATGCGAAAATGTTTTAAGGTGATTTTGACAACATGCTTTAAATTAATGATTTCTTGTCAGAGATACAAGTAAATGTCTACAGCTCAACAGCGTGAGGATCACTTTCCCCAAATAACTGCCCAAATAGAGTTCTTAGCGCCCTGTGGCAAATCAGTTTCAATTTTCAGTTGCTGTTGTGCAGTGTCAGCTACGTAATTCTTATGCAAGTCTATGCAAATGCAAATACAGCAGAGTTAACACACACACACACTTGATGAGTTATCACATCTAGTTAACACGTTATCACTGTGACTGGTAACTCTGCTACATCCATACATGTCAGGTACAGTGTCAATTATGGATGGATGGATAAACAGGCAGACAGATAAACGTAAGGATGAATTTGTTGTAACAAAAGATGGACATTAGCACAAGTTGTGTCTGTTATACTGTAAATCCAGTTACACAGAGCACTGAGAAATAAAAAAAATAGAAAAAAAAACAATCCAAAGAGGAATGGGAGCTAGAGTACTTGATGAAAATAAACTTTAGATTGAAAAGTAGTTCATGGCATAACCCAATTAAATAAACTGTTATTTCACTTTTAATAAAATGGAAAAATTCAATATGCCAAGATCACCAAATTAAAGAAATAGTCCAGAGTTAAAAAAAAATGTTGTTGTTATTTTACTTTTGTTGTTACTGAAATAGAACCATGTGGATTTTATCTAGTATTCCAATCCAGAGCAGCACCATTGACTTCAATAAATATGAGCTGTCCTACCAGACTCACAATGTATGGATAAGAGTAATGCTGGTTCTAGGGAGTGGGAGACACAAACTTTTTTTTACTAATCCCGATAATGGACTTAACAGGATAAAGTGGAGCCACCATTTAAAAAAGATTTTTATAGACACTAAACAACACATCTACATTAAATTATTCACTAATGAATTAAATAATTGTAATGATTTGCGCTGGTTTAAGGACTGTATTTTTTGCCCTCAAAGACTCACCTAGGTTTTAGAGGAGGATAATAAGAAAAAAATATTTTCCATTACACCTCAGGTCAGACCAGCAATCAGACCCCCAATGTTAATCAGACCTCAGATCAGACCCCCATGTCAGACATCAGCCCCCATCCATCAGCCCCCCATGTAAGCCATCATGCCCCCATGTCAGCCATTAGCCCCCATGTCAGCCATCACCCCCATCCATCAGCCCCCCATGTAAGCCATCATGCCCCCATGTAAGCCATCATGCCCCCATGTCAGCCATCAGCACCCCATGTCACATTTCTCCCACTCCAAGTCAAATCACCCCCCTATGTCACATCAGCCCTCCATGTCACATTTCTCCCCCTTATTTTTACATAATCCCCTCTGTCACATCACCCCCATGTCAGATTTCTCCCCCTCCATGTCAGATTTCTCCCCCTCCATGTCACATTTCACCCCCTCAATGTCACATTTCTCTCCCTCAATGTCACATTTCTCCCCTCTCAAGGCCTCAATGTCACATTTTTCCCCCTCCATGTCAAATCACCTGTGTTACATCAGCCCTCCATGTCTCATTTCTCACCCTCCATCCATGTCACATTTCTCCCCCTCCAAACCATGTCACATCACCCCCTTCGTGTCACATCATAATCACATCATTACCCCCTATTGTGTCACATTTCAGTCCCCCCCTACCCATCTGTCCTGCTGCTACGGCAATCTGGCTGTGTGTGAGTCAGACTCACAGACACAGTCAGTCGCCAAATTAAATTCAAAAGAAATGGACGGCTTTGTGCTTACGTGGAAGGGTCCGGGTGCAGTCACACCCCCCTGGCCTGACCCCGTGACCGTGTTGCCGTGCTGCTGGGCCCGTGCCGCTCTGTGAGTGAGGGCCAGGGCCGCACGGCGCACGCAGGCCGGGGCGGGCGGCCGGCGGTGCTGCGGTGCAACTCACAAGTAAGTGATTTAAAAAAAAAAGGGTTATTTTTCCGCCCTCCCCCAGGGTGCGCCCTAAGGCAGCCGCTTGATCTGCCTTATGGTAGCACTGGCCCTGAATAGAAGAATGGATGTGTATATTAGCAATTTTTGAATATAAAAATGTGAAATTTTGTGTGATTAATATTTACGCACCTATAAATAAGAATGAATGGAAACTTTTGTTTGAGAAGGTGAGATTATTTATCCCTGGGAGAATGCCATTAATTCTTGCAGGAGATTTTAATAAGTGTCATATTGATGAGTCTGGAAAAGGGTTAACTTTCGGATTTTAAATTAAATGATATGCAAAATGTATGTAAAGTTGAACCTAAGTTGAAGGATAGTGTCAGATTTCATAGCAGTTTAGACTATTGTTTTGTATCATAAAATGTGTGTCCTTTAAAGGGTTTCTATCACTTCGTTTCACCTATTTAGCTTTCAGACACTAGCGATCCGCTAGTGTCTGCTTTATCTAACCATCCTAATATAACTGTTTATTGGGCAGCCGTTTAGCTAAAAAAATAACTTATATAGATATGCAAATGAGCCTCTAGGTGCTATGGGGGCGTGATTAGCACCTAGAGGCTCCGTCTACCTTCACAAACTGCCGCCGCCCAGCGCGTCCCTCCAGCCCGCCCATCTCCTCCGGAATGCGATGCTCCTCGTATTCGGCGCATGCGCAGTGAATGTCTGATCGCTTCCCTGCTCAGACATCTCCACTGCGCCTGCGCCGATGACGTCATAGTGCTCCGAGGAACAGGCGCAGTGGAGATGTCGGAGCAGGGAAGCGATCAGACATTCACTGCGCATGCGCCGAATACGAGGAGCATCGCATTCCGGAGGAGATGGGCGGGCTGGAGGGACGCGCTGGGCGGCGGCAGTTTGTTAAGGTAGACGGAGCCTCTAGGTGCTAATCACGCCCTCATAGCACCTAGAGGCTAATTTGCATATCTATATAAGTTATTTTTTTAGCTAAACGGCTGCCCAATAAACAGTTATATTAGGATGGTTAGATAAAGCAGACACTAGCGGATCGCTAGTGTCTGAAAGCTAAATAGGTGAAACGAAGTGATAGAAACCCTTTAAGTTATAAACAGAAAGAAGTTGTTTTTTCGGATCATGAATGTGTGACATGTGAGTTGGATATAGAATCAAGAGGAGTGTATGGACGTGGATTGTGGAAATTAAATGTGAGTTTGTTGGAAAATGAGGATAAATATTCAAAAAGCTAATTTTTTGTTTGTTTTTTAACACACTACACATCAGGTGATCATCCCTCCCTTCTTCTAGCTTGTGGGCCAATGACAAGGCTTTGTCACAGCTTAGCAACATCCCTAGCAACCAATAGAAAAGTTTCCTACCCCTTACTATATAAGAACCTCCCGAGCAGCTATTTTCTAAAGTTTATTGCAGTTATGAAAGAGACAACAGTGTCATTGCTGTGCTCTGTGCTTTGTTGTATTACATTAGACAGTTAACTTATATATATAATTCAGATAGTTAGGGGGAGATAGTCAGCGTAGGTAAGATTGATCTATAGTGTAGCTGATAGGTTCTGCTGTCCATACATACATGTTACAGACATAGTGCTGTGATGTCACAAGTTGCATGTAATGCGAAAAATTATGCACATCATTAATTGACGAAAATTCGCAAGCGCAAATATATTGGAACACTCTATCTGCATATAAATCTAGTCTAATGTTCTGCCGTGCCAACCATTTTCTCCAGCCTCAGAAAACTTATACCAGCTTGAAAAATGTAGCATAAGTGACCCACACCGGTATTTGGCGTGCATTATGCAAATTATACATTGGCGATTTTCACAATCAAGAATATAATCTTGAATTCTCGAATTCGCGAATATATGAAGAATATTCTACAAAATATTCGTGAAATATTGCGAATTTGAATATTGCCCCTGTCCTCATCACTAATAAGGATGTTAAAATGGAATATAGAAGATTGTATGAAGGTTGGTGTAGGAGAAAGAGTGAGTTTAATGATATGTCTAAGTGGTGGGATTGGGTGAAAATGAAAACAAGGTCTTTTTTTAAGAATTTAGATTATTAAATAGCGATGGCAAAAAGAGATCAGTATGTGAGATTGAATGCTAGGTTAAGGTATTTGTATAAATTAAGAGGGGGTGTTGATGTAAGTGAGGATATTGGTGGAGTGAAACTTGAGATCAAAGAATTTTTGATCGAAAAAGAAAGAAGTATAATTTACAGGGCAAAATTTGAAAATTTTGAGAAGAATGAAAAATGCACACATAAAAAAAAAGGTGTTTGGAAAGAGGCAGTGCATAAATGTATTTTATAATCAGAGTGGTAATAAGGTGAGTGGAGAATAAGTGAAGGAAGAAGTTGCAAAATTTTATGAAGAATTGTATGCTGAGAAATGGAGGGATGAGAGGTTGGAAGGGGATGTGTTAAGTGTGATAGGTAAGAGCTTGAATTAAGAAGAAAGAGTGGGGATTATGAGGGATATAACAAGTAATTAATTATGGAGGGTGGTTAGTAGTATTGCAGCAAATAAGACACCAGGGGAGGATGGTCTTCCCATTGAATTCTATAGAAAGATGTGGGATGTGGTAGGAACTGATGTGGTAGCATTGTATAAGTTTATGTGGATGAATAGAAAAATGTCTGATAGTATGCGGTCAGGGGTGATTACCTTGATTCCGAAAAAAGGTGACTGTAAGGATTTAAGGAATTGGCGACCAATAACGTTACTTAATTGAGATTATAAGATTTACATGAAGATGTTTGGAAATAGAATAAAAAAAGGGATTGATAGAGTGATAGGGGAAGGACAGTGTTGTGCGATACCAGGAAGGAGGATTCATGAAAATATGTGTATGTTGCGAGATAATTTTGGGACTGTATGGAGAGGAAGAAGAAGGTGTTTTTGCTAAGTTTGGATTTTGAAAAAGCATATGATAGGTTGGCTCAGAGGTTTGTGTATAGAGTGTTGTTAAGAATGGGATTTCCAGCTGAGTTTGTGTGGAAAGTGAGAAGTATGTATAATTGATTTTTTTTTCGAGTGTTGTTAAATGGTTGTATTGGTAGAAGAATAAATATGTTTTCAAGAGTGAGGCAAGGGTGCCTATTGTCACCTATTGTGTGATTGAACTATTGTTGTGTTTGTTAAGGAAAGATAAGGTGATTCATGGAGTGTAAATACCAGGAGGTGGTGGGAGTGAATGGAAGGTGAGTGGTTATATGGATGATGTGTGTGTGTTATGTGATTCCGAGTGTTCAGTAGGACGGGTGAAATTGTTAGTGTCTATATTTTGTGGAGCATCTACTTTTCGTGTGAATTGGAATAAGAGTGAATGTAAAGCTTTTGGAGGAGTGCTTGGGAGGGATGTGAGAGTTAGCGTGGTGTAAAGTCCGATTAAGGTTTTAGGTGTGAAATTTGATGAGAAATTAGAAGGAAAGGATAGTTGGGAAGAGGTGAAGGTGAGAGTTAAAAAGAAGTAAAAAAAAATTGGTGGATGAGGGATTTGTCCTTTTTTCGTAAAATAATGGTGATTAAAAGTGTTATCTTGCCTATTTTTTGTATACTGCAATCGTTTTTCCACCAGGTTATATGATGTTGAGAAATCTGAATAGAATTATTTTTTTTTGTGTTCCTATGGGGATCGAAGATGGAGAGAGCAAGAGGGAAGTATTAGGCTACTTTCACACTTGCGTTCAGAGCGGGTCCGTCTGGTATCTGCACAGACGGATCCGCTCCTATAATGCAGACGTTTGGATCCGTTCAGAACGGATCCGTCTGCATTATAGTTTAGAAAAAATTCTAAGTGTGAAAATAGTTCAGACGGATCCGTCCAGACTTTACATTGAAAGTCAATGGGGGACGGATCCGTTTGAAAATTGAGCCATATTGTGTCAACTTCAAACGGATCCGTCCCCATTGACTTACATTGTAAGTCTGGACGGATCCGTTTGCCTCCGCACGGCCAGGCGGACACCCGAACGCTGCAAGCAGCGTTCGGGTGTCCGCTTGCTGAGCGGAGCGGAGGCTGAACACTGCCAGACTGATGCATTCTGAGCGGATCCGCATCCACTCAGAATGCATTGGGGCAGTAAGGATGCGTTCGGGGCCGCTTGTGAGACCCTTCAAACGGAGCTCACAAGCGGAGCCCCGAACGCTAGTGTGAAAGTAGCCTTAGTTAAAAGGATAAGTAAATGAGGTTTGGAGTTTCCAAATTTGGAGGTATATTTTGTGGTTAATATTATTTAGTTTTTACTTAAGATAGAGATGAAATACTCATGTATGTATACATATTTATTTGGAACCTACTTGATACGGTTGAAGTGGTGTGTGAGGGATTTGAGATGTCCAATTTAGTTTGGGGTGCCAGTATGGTATATGTGGGTGTATAAGCTTTTGGTCAAGTATGAATTATGTGGAGTAGATGTGAGAATGCTGCATAATAAAAGTTTGGTATACAGGATGATAGAGTGTAAAGAGATAGAGTGTGGAATAAATATGGTAAGGGGTGCTGATATAGAGAAGGTATGGAAGAAAGTTAGGATGGATGGGTTCACGAATAGACAGAGTGAAGTGGTTTGGCAGAGTTTGCATGGGGTGTTACCAGTAAAAGAGTTTCAGAGGAATTGTGGATTAATAATAAGTGAGTTTTGTCCTAGTGAGGGTTGTGGTGGAAGTGAGAGTATTGTACATCTATTCTGAAATTGTAAGTTTGTGAGGGAGTTGATTAGAAGAGTGGGACCATTATGTAAAGAAATAACTTGAATCAGTTTCTTGTCCTTTGAATTATTTATGTTTGGTTTAGGTATGAGTGATGGGGTGAAGGTGAGAGTGTTGTGGTTGTTGTTGGCTTGTATAAAAGAAATATTGTGGTATGTAGGAAATATATATGTGTTTAAAATGAAAGAATTAACAGTTAGAGATAGTGTACGAATAGTTTTAGTGAAGTTATATGTGTTATCTGTGGGATAAAAAAGGAAAGGGGAGGTTGATGCAGAAGGGATATGGAAAGTGAGGAAGTGGATTAATGTAGTAGATTGTTACTCTTGTATTATGTACTATTCTTTTTAAGAAGGTTGGAAAATGAAAAATAATTGTTCCCAGATGATGATAGGTGGGAGAAGTATGATCGGTAGTTTAATGATCGTATAGTATCCCTATCTGAGGAAAAAAATTAAATAAATAAAAAAAGCTGGTTTTTAATGTCTCATAATGCACAAGGCTGCCATTGTAAGGTATGCTGACTGTATCTGTCTTATGGATAGATTGTTGGCTTGCACATACCTGGCTTTTCGCATATAGCCTTTGTGTGGTTGTCTATTGTATGTCATAGGTAATGGGAATCCAAGATACATCCCAATGTTGTTTCCAAACTATTTTGGTGGAGTTTCCATCAATTTAAAATTTTTTGGTTGTGAACCAGACTCCCTCTTCAGGGGGTGCCTGGGGTTCTCCCATTGTCTTCCATTGTGCTCTGGTGCTCGGTAGAGCACACCAGCATACCGATGTGTTCGGCCAGAGCACTTAAGCACACAAGCACTTTGGTGCTCGGTCAACACTAACTTTTACCTTAGAGGCCTTTCATAATATTTAGAAACACTTGGCTGTGAAAAATAAAAATTATAGTTTTTACAGGAAAAAGTTGCCTAAGCCCAAATCTTTTACTTTAGCAAGGGATAACAAGAGCAAATGGACCCATAATTTGTTTACCCATTTTCTCCTAAATATGGCAAAACCCCATATGTGGTAGTAAACTACTGTATGAGCAGACGGCAGAATGCAAAAGGAAAGGAGCGGCATCTGCATTTTCTAACATGGCATTTGCTGAAGTAGGTATTAAATGGCCATAGCTTTTTTTATTTTTCGTTGACTGAGCTGTGTGGGGGCCCATTTATTGTAGGATGGGCTGTAGTTTTTAATGGTACCATTTCTGGGCACATATGACTTTTTAATCACTTTTTATGAAGTAAGCTAATATTGCAATTCTGCCAGTGTTTTTTTTTTTGTTTTTTTTTTTGTTTTATGGGGCTCTCCATGTGGTATATTTCATAAGATAATTTATTCTGTGGGTTGATACGGTTATGGCGACACCAAATTTTTTTTTTTTCATGTTCTGCCACTTTTATATCATTTTTTATGAAACTTTTTTTTGCATCACCAAAATCTAAGACCCATAACTTTTTTATTTTTCTCTCAACTTAGTTGTTTGAGCGCTTATTTTTTGTGGGAATATGGGAAAAGGCTATTTATTTTTATTGGATTTTTAATTGACTTTTTATTTTTACATTTTCTTTTTCACACTTTTTTTTATCAAGTTCCACTTGTATCTTGAACATCCAGTGGGGCTGATGGATTTACTATACTTCGCAATGCTCTTGGTAACACTGGATGCCTTTGCAAGGTGCATGGTTGCCATGGCAACCATCAGGCCACTGCCATTACAGCGTGGCAGCCCGATGGTTGAAAGAGGGAGCCCCCTCCCTCTATTAACCCTATGGATGCCTCTGATCCCGGCATCTAAGGGGTTACAGCAGAGTGTCAGCATACAGCTGACACTTGCTGATGATGGCGGTGGCTCAGGAACAGAGCCGCCACCATCAGATATAGCAAGGGGAAACACCAGGGGACACAGATGGGGCAGACGGGCACAGTTGGAGCCATGGCTGCACGGACAGAGCATGGCCGGCAAAGTTGGAGGCAGGGCGCACGGATGGGGCAGGCAGGACTCATCAGGGCGCACAGATAGGGGGCACGGATCAGATAGTGTCTTATTTCAGGCTCTGATCTACAGAGTGCAGATCAGAGCTTGAAACCGTCATTTTTACACTGCCGCACTCCGATTGGCTTGTCTGCACAATCTGAGCGATTGCCGACTAGGGACAATTCTAATTGGTCCCTTGCCAGCATTACTGGACTCTACACTGTCTGTGACAGTGGCAGTGCAGGGGCAGAAACTTTAATCCAAGCACTGTACAGCGCTTGGATTAAAAAGCTGCTATGACGTTTATATATATGCTATCTGCACAGGGTATGTGCAGATAGCAGGTATATAGCAGTATGGCGGTCGTGAAGGGGTTAAGGTAAGTGCTTGCTGAAAAGAAAAATTGGATTGTGAGTAGTGATGAGCAAAGCGAGCTTCGGATCCTAGATCAAAAGTTGCTTCACTCACAACTTCGGATTAATGCAGTACGGAGATCCGTCTCCGTACAACATTAAAATGTATGGCCTCCAATCAGGTGAAGGGAGTTATTTGCGAAGTCGAACGTGACTTCATTGAATAACTTCGGTATTTGATTTTTACAGTGGAAAACCACTTTAAAACTTGGATCCGAACTCAGCTTCGGTTCTGACTGGTACCTCGGAACAGAAGCCGAGTTCGGATCCAAGTTTTAAAGTGGATTCCGAAGTTATTCAACATTCCGAAGTTATTCAACAAAGTCTCGTGGGACTTCGCGAACAACTTACTTTGGCTCATCGGAAGCCGCATATTTTAATGCTGTACGGAGACGGATCTCGCTTCGCTCATCACTAATTGTGAGCCTCTAAGTCTATAGAGAGAAAGACTAATCTGGGTGAATATATTTTGTGCCTGGCTCTGCTGGATATTCTTGCACTTTACCAGCAAGAAATAAAGAAGGAAATATAATATATAAATGCACAGAAATATTTTAGCATAGAAATGTTCAAGGGTACTGTGTATATGTGAGCTTTAGCAAAAAGCACACAGTACATAGATTCCCATACTCTTTCTAGGATGTGAAGTAAATCAATGTGCAGTTGAATACCAGGTTTAGAAATGGATATGTAACCCCCTGTGGAGGCTGAATATTCCTTTTCAGAAGCCATGTGGTACACTGGCTGTGGTGAAACTATGACTCCCAGCATGCACACTTACTTGGTTGTTCTCAGGATTTCCCGAGACGTGAATGAAGTACTGTATGCTAGGAGTTGTAATTTCACAATGGCTGGAATGGCTGAGTTGCAGACTACTTCAGCATTCTATGGCACCAAATAAAATTAATTACTTGGCAACAATATATTATGGAGCACTGTAAACATTGCTCATCACACACACCAGTACGTGTCCCACTACAGCTTACAATCTAAATTCCAAATTAACCTACCAGTATGCTTTTGGGGTGTGGGAGGAAACCAATGCAAACACAGGGAGCATATACAAACTCCATGCAGATGCAGTATTGCCATTGGAAGGATTCAAACTCAGGACCCCAGCAGGGCAAGGCACCAGTGCTAATCACAGAGCCACTTTATCATTTATCATAATTGTATGTTCCGCTTAGCCTGGATGTGAGAGTTTCCATAGTAAATGCTCTGACATAAACGATTACTGTGTAGCGGAGCAAGAAAATGGTTCCGGGCATCAAGGGCATTTTCATCCCGCAGCTGCACTATGCAACGCTTGAGAATGCATACTCTGGAACGCAGGATGCCGAGAACACCATGCACTTTAAAATATGTTGCTTAGCTGGTCTGCACTTCCATACATTATATTCTAGTAAGCATTAAAGGGGTTGTGTCACTTCAGCAAATGGCATTTATCATGTAGAGAAAGTTAATACAAGGCACTTACTAATCTATTGTGCTTGTCGATATTGCCTCCTTTGCTGGCTGGATTCATTTTTCCATCCCCGGAAATGAGCAGTGTATAATGTGATGGAAAAATTTATCAAGCAAGCATGTATTAAAGGGGTTGTCTCATCATGGACAATGGGGGCATATCACTAGGATATGCCTCCATTGTCTTATAGGTGCAAGTCCTACCACTGGGCCCGCACCTATATCGAGAACGGAGCCCCGCAAGTGAAGGAGGATGCACTGCGCATGCGCAGCAGCCCTCCATTCATTTTCTATGGGGCCGGTGAAAATAGCCCAGCTGGCTCTGCTATTTCCGTGGGCCCCATAGAAATAAATGGGAGCGAGGCTGCGCATGCGCGGTACGTTCCCATTTACTTCTATGGGGAGCCAGCTTGGTGGTGGCCGGACCGGAGTCCTCCAGCCACCACCTTGCGGGGCTCTCTTCTCGATATAGGTGCGGGTCCCACTGCTGGCGATATGCCCCCATTGTCCATGATAAGACAACCCCTTTAACTTTCTCTACATAATAAATGCTATTTGCTGAAGTGAGACAACCTCTTCAAGTTATTGCTGATATGGTTGTATTATATTTGGGTATACTTAATTTCAATATAGTATATGATTTGTTTTTGATCATTTGTATAATTAGTAGATGATGCTCTATCCTTTGTATATAAACCACACTGCATAATATGATCAATTGCTTGAGAAAGACCCACCCACCGGTTGAATAATTGGTGAGTCAATGTCTTACTTTAAGGGCTCATGCACATGACCGTATGTATTTTGTGGTCCGCAAAAAAACGATCCACAAAAATACAGATAACGTCTGTGTGCATTTCAAATTTTGCGGAACGGAACAGCTGGCCCCTAATAGAACACTTTTATCCTAATCCGTAATGTGAACAATAATCGGACATGTAGTGATGGTCTTGCAGTTCGCCCAGTGGTCAGTTCGCGGCAAACTTTTAGCGTTCGCGATCTGCCGAACATGCAAACATATGGCGATGTTCGCGCGCACCATATTCTTTTGCATTGCGCCGAACTTTGACCCATGACACATCCATCAGGTGGGACAGGACAACCAATTGTGATGTTTCAGCACATGGACACACCCCCACCCTATAACAGAACCCGATCTGGCTGCCATTTTACATTCTGTATTTTGTCAGTGTAGGGAGAGGTTGCTTTGTGGAGCAGGGACAGGCTGTTAGGGACACCAAATGCTAGCTAATAGGGCCACAAAAGTTCTTTTAAAGACTGGTATATGTGTGATATCGATAGGTGTGATATACTGAGGGGTGTGATATACCTATAATATACTTTCTATATAGTGCATTTGAACTGTGCCGCAGTTGTGTGGGGTACTGCTGCTATACCGCAGCTATATAGAGGGACAAACGCTATTGGAACAACTAATTGCAACGGGTGTGATATACCAGTTGGCGCCCAAAAAAACTGATTGAGGCAGGGGTGTGATATACCTATAATATACTTTATATATATTGTATTTGAACTGTGCAGCAGTTGTGTGCGGTACTACTGCGATACCGCAGCTATATAAAGGGACAAACTCTATTGGAACAACTAATTGCAATGGGTGTGGTATACCAGTTGCCCCCGAAAAAACCTGATTGAGGCAGGGGTGTGATATACTTATAATATACTTTCTATATAGTGCATTTGAACTGTGCAGCAGTTGTGTGCGGTTCTGCTGTGATACCGCAGCTATATAGAGGGACAAACGCTATTGGAACAACTAATTGCAACGGGTGTGATATACCAGTTGCCCCCAAATAAAACTGATTGAGGCACGGGTGTGATATACCAAAATATACTTTCTATATAGTGCATTTGAACTGTGCAGCAGTTGTGTGCGGTTCTGCTGCGATACCGCAGCTATATAGAGGTTCAAACGGTATTGGAACAACTAATTGCAACGGGTGTCATATATCTGTAGACCCCCCAAAAAACTGATAGATGCAGGGGTGTGATATACCTATAATATACTTTCTATATAGTGTATTTGAACTGTGCAGCAGTTGTGTGCAGTTCTGCTGCGATACCGCAGCTATATAGAGGGACAAACGATATTGGAACAACTAATTGCAATGGGTGTGATATACCCGTTGCCCCCCCAAAAAACTGATTGATGGGTGTGTCATACCTGCTTCCACAAAAGACTGATTAAGGGGTTAGATATACCTACTTCCACCAAATATTGATTGAGGCCTGCAATATACCTGCTTCCACAAATACTGCTCTTCACTAGGAACTTAGGCACAGGGTCATTTTGAAAATGACAGGCAGAGAAAAAGGCAGGCCATTCCGCAGGGGTGGTAGGGGTCGGGCAGGTGCACCAGGCCGGAGCCTAAGTGGGAAGTTGGAGAAGGCGCGTGCGATTACTTCAAAGGACGCACCAGAGTTGGTTGAGTGGCTCACTCAGCCTTTCGCTTCTGCACCCTCCTCATCCTCTGTATCTACACCCGCCTCACTCTTAGCTGTGTGCGCCCCCAAATCCACCCCCACCATAGCCCCTCCACACGAGTCAGAGGAATTATTCTCCCATCCATTCCCAGACCTTACCGATGCACAGCCATTCTTGACATTGGATGAGGAAGAGGAGGTAGCAACGACCGCCACCCAGCGGTCTGACGACAGTACCCAGATCAGCCCAAGGAGGGAGATCCCCGCTGTTGCTGCCTACTCCGAGATCTCAAATGTTAGTGGTGGTGATGGTGAGGATGATGACGTGTCGATGGAAGTCACATGGGTGCCCACAAGAGAGGAAGAGGAGGGGAGTTCAGAGGGAGAGAAGGAGCAGCAGAGAGGGAGGAGAAGGAGGAGAAGCAGGCACAGCTCGCAGGGCACAGGAGGCAAAAAGCAGACTGTAAATGTATCTGGAGCTAGCCATCCTCCATGCACGGTCACTTCTGGCGCTTCCAGGACGCTGGCACATGGCTCTGCCGTGTGGGCTTTTTTTTAACTTGTCAGCTGCTGACAATAGTGTTGCCATCTGCAGCCTGTGCTGTCAATGCATAAGTCACTGTAAGCTCACCACTCACCTAGGGATAACCGCCTTAAGAAGGCACCTGGCCTCACATCACCGAGCCCAGTGGGAGCAATGCCATCAGAACCCACAAAGCCACACTCCCGGCGCTCCACGTCCTGCCTCTTCTCCATCTCCTCTCTCTTCCCATTTGTCCTCCACTCCACCTTCCACCGTGCCATCGTTGCGTTCATCTGGCATAAGGCAGGCTTCCGTGGCCCAAATGTTCGAGTGTAAAAAGATGATGACGCCGGATTACCCTCATGCCCAACGGCTGACCACTGGCTTGTCGGAACTGCTAGCCTTCCAACTACTGCCATATAAACTGGTGAACTCGGAGGCCTTTAGAAAATTTGTGGCCAATGGCACACTGCAATGGAAGGTCCCCGGAAGTAAATATTTCTCCCAGAAGGGCATCCCAGAGCTACAGTTGCGTTCAAAATAATAGCAGTGTGTTTAAAAAAGTGAATAAAGTTCAAAATCCTTCTAAAAGCTTCTATTTCCATACACACAAATGCATTGGGAACACTACACATTCTATTCCAAATCAAAACATGAAGAAAAATCTATCAAATTTGTGTTGTTCCTCTAAAACAATTGAAGAGAAGTGAATATTAGACTGTTCAAAAAAATAGCAGTGTTTGTATTCGTCTTTACAAACTCAAACATTCACTATATAAACTGAAAAATGTTTGAAGATTTTACTTTCCTTTGAATCACTTAACTAAAATTAAGTTGTATAACCACTGTTTCTGAGAACTGCTGTACATCTGTGTTGCATGTAGTCAACCAACTTCTGGCACCTGTGAACAGGTATTCCAGCCCAGGATGATTGGACTACATTTCACAGTTCTTCTCTATTTCTTGGTTTTGCCTCAGAAACTGCATTTTTGATGTCAACCTAGAAGTTTTCTTTTGGATTAAGATCCGAGGATTGGGCTGGCCACTCCATAACATCTATCTTATTGGTCTGGAACCAAGATGTTGCACGTTTACTGGTGTGTTTGGGGTTGGTGTCTTGTTGGAACACCCATTTCAAGGGCATTTCCTCTTCAGCATAAGGCAGCATGACCTCTTCAAATATTCTGATGTATTCAAACTGATCCATGATCTCTGGTATGCAATAAATAGTCCCAACACCTTAGTATGAGAAACATCCCCATATCATGATGCTTGCGCCACCATGCTTCACTGTCTTCACAGTGTACTGTGGCTTTAATTCAGTGTTTGGGGATCGTCTGACAAACTGTCTCCGGCCACTAGACCCAAAAAGAACAATCTTACTTTCATCAGTCCACAAAATGTTGTGTTATTTTTCTTTAGGCAGTCAATGTGCTCTTTGGCAAACTGTAACCTCTTCAGCACATGTCTTTTTTTCAATAGTGGGACTTTGCAGGGGGCTTCTTGCAGATAGTTTGGCTTCACATAGGTGTCTTCTAACTGTAACAGTACTCACAGGTAACTTTAGACTTTCTTTGATCTTCCTGGAGCTGATTGTTGGCTGAGTCCTTGCCATTTTGGCTATACTTCTATCCATTTGAATGGTAGTTTTTTTTGCTTTCTTCCACATCTTTCAGGTTTTGGTTGCCATTTTAAAGCATTTGCGATCATTTTAGTTGAGCAGCATCAACTTTTTAATCAAGGTACACTGTTCTTCGGAACAATGTCTGGAACGACCCATTTTCCTCAGAATTTCAGAGAGAGATGCACTGCAACCAAAATGTACAACATTTGCTGCCTTCCTTCTTTAAATAAGGGCAATAACTGCCACCTGTTTTTCAAAGAATGAATGACCTCACCAATTAAACTCCACACTGCTATTATTTTGAACATGCTTCTTTCAATAAGTGATTGAATTACAGAGAATCAGCAGCATGCATGACATAACTGTTGGGTCTGTTGGATTTCTATTACTCTACTACACCTATAGAAAGACGTTCAGCGGCAACACCACTTGCCTGTCAGACGTTTGGTTTGTGACAGCCCGACGCGCTGGAACTCCACCTGGTATATGCTTGATAGGCTGCTCCAGCAGCAACGTGCCATGAACGACTACCTGTATTAACTCTGCAGCAGGACAGGTTCTGGGGAGCTTGGTTTATTTTTACCGTGCCAGTGGCTGCTCATGCGTGACGCATACAGACTTCTGTGGCCGTTTGATGAGATCACCAAACTGGTCAGTTGCAGCCAGGGCACCATTAGTGACATCGTACCTTACGCCTTCTTTCTGGAGCGTGCATTGCATCGTGTCATTGATCAAGCCATCGAGGAGCAGGAGCAGGAAGATGAGGAAGTCGCAATGCTGAATGAATTCCCAGGGGGGGAAGGCTACTCCATCTGAGACAAGTCAGCAAGAGAATGGTGGCTGGGGGGAGGAGAAGGAGGAGCAAGAAGAGCAGGCTTTGAGGGGGACTTCAAACTTTTTGGGGATCCATGGTGTTGTCCGTGGCTGGGAGGAGGAGACCGAGGACGACATTCTCCTGGGCGATGAGCAGGAGCCAGGATGCGCCGCCACTTCCAATTTAGTGCAAATGGGGGCCTTCATGCTCCAGTGTCTTCAGAGGGACCCCAGTATAAAAAGCATAAAGGGCAAGGACCAGTACTCGGTGGCAACGTACTTAGACCCCGGTACAAACACAAAATGGCAGACATGTTACCAGAATCACAGAGGGCTGGCAGAATGCAGCTTTTCCAGGACTTGCTGCAAGAGATGCTGAATTCTGCTGTTGCAGGCACTGGCAGAGGAATTTCCACCCACAGCGAAACAGGTGCGGGTACCAATCTTACTGCGCCTGCAAGAAGAAGGCGGTCTGAAGATGTGTTGGTCACTACGGATATGAGATCATTCTTGCAGCCATCCCATCGACAGCCGCCCTCCGGATCCAGCCTCAGGGAACGCCTAGACCGACAGGTGTCTGACTACATCGGGTTAACGGCTGATGTGGACGCTCTGAGAAGCGAGGAACCCCTGGACTACTGGGTGTGCAGGCTTGACCTAGGCCAGAGCTCGCACAAATTGCCATGGAACTCTTCGAGTGTCCTGTCCGAAAGGACGTTCAGCTCAGCAGGGGGAATCGTGACCGATAAGCGCACTCGCCTAGCTCAAGACAGTGTAGACTACCTCAAATTTCTATAAATTAATGAGGCATGTATCTCAGGGGAATTCAACACCTGTGACGACCACGTGTAATTGAATTTCCTCATGCCAGCCCACACATATCCGCTACCACACAGAACAAAGAATGTCTTGTTTTATGTATATACAGCGGCATAAAATGTCTTTTCTGTCAGGTGAATGCCTAATTTTTGGAGCCTGTACTCCAGTGGCCTACAGTAAAATTTTTATCCAGTGATCGTCTAATGTACCTCCAGCCACAGAATCACAAGTTCTTTTCTGTCAGGTAAATGCCTAATTTTTGGGGCCTGTACTGGCTGACAGTTCTATTTTTATTCAGTGACCGCCTAATGTACCTCCAGCCACAGAATCACAAGTTCTTCTATGTCAGGTGAATGCCAAATATTTGGGGCCTGTACTCCAGTGGCCTACAGTAAGATTTTTATCCAGTGAAAGCCTAATGTACCTCCAGCCATATCAGCCAAAGTTCTTTTCTGCTCGGTGAATAGCAAATTTTTGGGGTCTGTACTGGCCTACAGTAAAATTTCTATCCAGTGAACGCCTAATGTACCTCCAGCCACATCAGCCAGTTCTTTTCTGTCAGGGGAATGCCAAATTTTTGGAGCCTGTACTCCAGTGGCCTACAGTTCTATTTTTATTCAGTGACCGCCTAATGTACCTCCAGCCACAGAATCACAAGTTCTTCTATGTCAGGTGAATGCCAAATATTTGGGGCCTGTACTCCAGTGGCCTACAGTAAGATTTTTATCCAGTGAAAGCCTAATGTACCTCCAGCCATATCAGCCAAAGTTCTTTTCTGCTCGGTGAATAGCAAATTTTTGGGGTCTGTACTGGCCTACAGTAAAATTTCTATCCAGTGAACGCCTAATGTACCTCCAGCCACATCAGCCAGTTCTTTTCTGTCAGGGGAATGCCAAATTTTTGGAGCCTGTACTCCAGTGGCCTACAGTTCTATTTTTATTCAGTGACCGCCTAATGTACCTCCAGCCACAGAATCACAAGTTCTTCTGTGTCAGGTGAATGCCAAATTTTTGGGGCCTGTACTCCAGTGGCCTACAGTTCTATTTTTATCCAGTGACCGCCTAATGTACCTCAAGCCACAGGATCACAAGTTCTTTTGTGTCAGGTGAATGACACATTTTTGGGGCCTGTACTCCAGTGGCCTACTATAAAATTTGTATCCAGTGACCCCATAATGTACCTCCAGCCACAGAATCACAAGTTCTTTCATGTCAGGTGAATGCCAAATATTTGGGGCCTGTACTCCAGTGGCCTACAGTAAAATTTGTATCCAGTGAACGCCTAATGTACCTCCAGCCACATCAGCCAAAGTTATTTTCTGTCAGGTGAATGCCAAATTTTTGGAGCCTGTACTCCAGTGGCCTACATATCCACGTTCCTCGGCTATCTATTACCTAAAGACCCTACAATAGTGAAGGGACACGACCACCGGCTCCCTACACTGACACGGAGGGAGTCAGGGTCACCTGGATCCAGAAAAGACAAAATCATAAATACATAAACAGCACTTATCTTGCAGACGAATGACGACTGACGACTGGGAACAGGGAACTGGGAACTGGGAACTGGGAACAGCATGCACACACACTCCAGGAAGTTGTATCAGCCGCACACTACTGCATTATGGGGAGGAACTTAAAGGGTAGCGATTAGTCTGACTGCATGACAGCTGAGATAGACTAACGAGATGAGAAACTAAACCAAAACAAAGAAATTCAAGGAGGAGGATCTGAGAAGCTCCTGTGAGCGCTTCTCAGCTGTCTGGCTGTGACAGTACCCCTCCCTCTAGGAGTGGACTCCGGACACTCAGGGCCCACCTTCTCAGGATGGGACCTATGGAAAGCCCTGATGAGACGAGAGGCCTTAATGTCCGTCACTGGGACCCACATCCTCTCCTCAGGACCATAACCCTCCCAATGAACGAGGTACTGGAGGGAACCGCGGACAAGACGAGAATCCACAATCCTAGAGACCTGAAATTCAAGATTTCCATCAACCATATACGGAGGAGGAGGCAAAGGCGAGGGTACAATAGGTTGAACATAAGGTTTCAATAAGGACTTATGAAAAACATTATGGATCTTCCAAGTCTGAGGAAGATCAAGACGGTAGGCAACAGGATTGATGACAGACAGGATCTTGTAAGGCCCAATAAACCTAGGACCCAACTTCCAGGAGGGAACCTTCAATTTGATATTCATGGTAGACAACCACACCAGATCACCAACATTCAGGTCCGGACCAGGCACACGTCTCTTATCCGCCACACGCTTATATCTCTCACTCATGCTCTTTAGATTATCCTGAATCTTTTGCCAAATAGATGACAAAGACGAGGAGAATCTGTCCTCATCAGGCAAACCAGAAGAGCCCTCTCCCGAGAAAGTCCCAAACTGCGGATGGAACCCATATGCACCAAAAAATGGTGACTTATCAGAGGACTCCTGACGACGGTTATTTAAAGCAAACTCAGCAAGGGACAAAAAAGAACACCAATCCTCCTGATTCTCCGCCACAAAACAGCGCAGATATGTCTCCAGATTCTGATTGACGCGCTCTGTCTGGCCATTCGACTGCGGATGGAAAGCAGAAGAGAATGACAACCGAACCCCCAAGCGAGAACAGAAAGCCTTCCAGAATCTGGAAACAAACTGCGTGCCCCTATCAGAGACTATGTCTGAAGGAATCCCATGCAATTTGACAATGTGGTCAATAAATGCCTGCGCCAGCGTCTTAGCATTGGGCAAACCAGGAAAAGGGATAAAATGCACCATTTTGCTAAAACGGTCCACCACCACCAGAATCACAGACTTCCCCGAGGAACGAGGCAAGTCCGTTATGAAGTCCATGGACAGATGTGTCCAAGGACGGGAAGGAATGGGCAAAGGAAGGAGAGGACCTGATGGCCGTGAATGAGGGACCTTGGCACGAGCGCAAGTCTCGCAAGCTGCCACAAAACCCTCAACCGACTTACGAAGCGCAGGCCACCAGAATCTCCGAGCGATGAGATCCAGTGTGGCTCTTGCCCCCGGGTGCCCAGCAAGGACCGTGTCGTGGTGTTCTTTAAAAATCTTGTGTCTCAAAGCGAGAGGCACAAACAACCTCCCAGGAGGACAAAGATCAGGAGCTTCTGACTGGGCTGCCTGCACCTCTGCCTCCAATTCAGGAAAAAGAGCAGAGACCACCACACCTTCAGCCAAAATGGGACCCGGGTCTTCAAAATTCCCACCTCCCGGAAAACAACGTGACAGGGCATCTGCCTTCACATTCTTAACCCCAGGGCGGAACGTAACAACAAAATTAAACCTTGAAAAGAACAAAGACCATCTGGCCTGTCTCGGGTTCAGACGCTTGGCTGACTCCAAGTAGGCCAAATTTTTATGGTCAGTAAACACGGTAATAGGGTGTCTGGCTCCCTCTAGCCAATGGCGCCATTCCTCAAAAGCCAACTTGATGGCCAACAATTCCCTATCTCCCACATCATAATTTCTCTCTGCGGAGGAGAGTTTCTTTGAGAAAAAGGCACACGGTTGCCATTTGGCAGGAGAGGAACCCTGAGACAAGACCGCACCCACCCCTAACTCAGAAGCATCAACCTCAACTATGAAGGGTAACGAAATATCAGGTTGTACTAGGATGGGAGCGGAAGCAAAACTCTCCTTGATATTAGAAAAGGCCTTACGCGCCTCTACCGACCAGGAAGAAAAATCTACCCCCTTTCTGGTCATATCAGTGAGTGGTTTAACAACAGAGGAATAATTCAAAATAAATTTCCTGTAATAATTGGCAAAGCCCAAAAAACGCATCAGCGCCTTCTGATTCTCAGGAAGCTCCCACTCAAGCACAGCGCGGACCTTCTCGGGGTCCATGCGAAAACCAGAAGCGGAGACAAGAAACCCCAGAAATTGGATTTCTGGAACCGCAAACACACATTTTTCCAGTTTCGCGTATAATTTATTCTCCCGCAGTATGAGCAAGACCTGACGTAAGTGTTCCTTATGAGTTTTGAAATCAGGATAAAAAATCAAAATGTCATCCAAATACACTAATACAAATTTTCCCATTAAATGATAAAAAATGCTGTTGACGAAATGCTGAAAAACGGCTGGGGCATTCATCAAACCAAAAGGCATAACCAAATTCTCAAAATGGCCCTCAGGGGTATTGAAAGCCGTCTTCCATTCGTCTCCTTCTCTGACCCTAACCAGGTTGTATGCCCCTCTTAGGTCTAATTTGGAAAAGACTTTAGCCCCAACAACCTGGTTAAACAGGTACGGGATCAGAGGAAGCGGATAAGGATCACGAATAGTGATACTGTTCAGCTCCCTGAAATCCAGACAAGGTCTTAAAGAACCATCTTTTTTCTTAACAAAGAAAAAACCAGCGGCAACAGGTGACTTCGAGGGTCGTATGTGTCCTTTTCTCAGACTCTCAGAGATATAAGCCCGCATAGCGACCCTCTCAGGTTGGGAGAGATTGTATAAACGAGATTTAGGCAGCTTGGCGCCTGGGATGAGATTAATAGGGCAATCATACTCCCTGTGCGGAGGCAAACCGCTAAGGACGAAACATGACACATCCTCAACATGAGCATCACTCACAATTAAACGGATATTGTGAACTATGCCCTTTAATGATTTCTGAGAAAGTGGAGCTGAATCAATAGCAAAAACAGGAATATCCTTTCCCAAAGTGCATACCTGGAAACCATGAGTTATTGCAAATTGATTATCAATGAGGTTGACAGCTGCTCCACTATCCATAAAAATCTCACAAAAAATGCTCTTGCTCTCTAGCGCCACCCTAGCAGGCAGGACAAAACGGGAACTACAAGCAAACGGAAAACCTTCAATTTCCGCCTCAACCCTGCCAATAGTAACAGACGGAACATTTTTAAAAGATTTTTTCCTTTTTGTCTCTTTATTACTCCCAGAAAACTGCCTGAATCTCCTAGAGGGACAAACATTTGCCAGATGATTTATACCTCCACAACAAAAACAAACCCTCCCCTGCGGGCTGAATCTTCTATTGTCAGAGGCAATCAACCCCAGCTGCATGGACTCCTGCTCAGAAGGGGCTGACAGCGACTGAGACCCCTGTGCACAGAATGAGACCGCTGCACTGTCCCGGGACTGAGTATGACAGGAAGGAGAGATCTCTCCTCTCTCTCTAAGACGCCTGTCAATACGAACAGCCTGAGACATAGCAGAATCCAAGGAGGTAGGTCTTTCATGAAAGGCAAATGCATCTTTCAATCCCTCTGAAAGACCATAGCAAAATTGACTTCGGAGTGCAGCATCATTCCAACCCGTATCTGCTGCCCATCTCCGAAATTCTGAACAGTATATCTCTGCGGATTGTTTACCCTGGCATAACAGACGTAGTCTAGACTCAGCCAGAGCAATACGATCCGGATCATCATATATCTGACCCAGGGCTAAAAAGAATTCATCCACTGAACGAAGGGGCCGTGCCCCCTCCGGCAGCGAAAAGGCCCAGGACTGAGCGTTACCCCTGAGCAGCGATATAATGATCCCCACCCTCCGTTCTTCATCACCAGAAGAATGGGGAAGAAGGCGAAAATGGAGTTTGCAAGCCTCTCTAAAACGCACAAAATTCTCACTACCCCCGGAGAACGTATCCGGGAGCGAGATCTTAGGCTCAGCACAAACTCCATGAACGCAAGCTGAACCGGTCACTTGAAACTGAGAAAAAGTCTTACGGAGATCAGCTACCTCCAAAGAAAGACCCTGAAAGCGTTCAGCCAAAAGTGAAACCGGATCCATGCTTGAGACGGTTTTGGCGGCTGATAATGTCACGGATGGTGTACAGGAAACAAGACAATACCATATAAACAATGTCTCTCTGGATCCACAACTAAGGAACAAAGGGAGACCCCTGCAATAGACCTGCCGCTGTCACGGATGGTGTACAGGAAACAAGACAATACCATATAAACAATGTCTCTCTGGATCCACAACTAAGGAACAAAGGGAGACCCCTGCAATAGACCTGCCGCTCTCCCTCACTGCTCAGCCTATGCGAACACCCCAAAGGTGGATGGCCGCATATCCACATTCCTCAGCTATCTATTACCTGAAGACCCTACAATAGTGAAGGGACACGACCACCGGCTCCCTACACTGACACGGAGGGAGTCAGGGTCACCTGGATCCAGAAAAGACAAAATCATAAATACATAAACAGCACTTATCTTGCAGACGAATGACGACTGACGACTGGGAACAGGGAACTGGGAACAGCATGCACACACACTCCAGGAAGTTGTATCAGCCGCACACTACTGCATTATGGGGAGGAACTTAAAGGGTAGCGATTAGTCTGACTGCATGACAGCTGAGATAGACTAACGAGATGAGAAACTAAACCAAAACAAAGAAATTCAAGGAGGAGGATCTGAGAAGCTCCTGTGAGCGCTTCTCAGCTGTCTGGCTGTACTCCAGTGGCCTACAGTTCTATTTTTATTCAGTGACCGCCTAATGTACCTCCAGCCACAGAATCACAAGTTCTTCTGTGTCAGGTGAATGCCAAATTTTTGGGGCCTGTACTCCAGTGGCCTACAGTTCTATTTTTATCCAGTGACCGCCTAATGTACCTCAAGCCACAGGATCACAAGTTCTTTTGTGTCAGGTGAATGACACATTTTTGGGGCCTGTACTCCAGTGGCCTACTATAAAATTTGTATCCAGTGACCCCCTAATGTACCTCCAGCCACAAAATCACAAGTTATTTCATGTCAGGTGAATGCCAAATATTTGGGGCCTGTACTCCAGTGGCCTACAGTAAAATTTGTATCCAGTGAACGCCTAATGTACCTCCAGCCACATCAGCCAAAGTTATTTTCTGTCAGGTGAATGCCAAATTTTTGGAGCCTGTACTCCAGTGGCCTACATATCCACGTTCCTCGGCTATCTATTACCTAAAGACCCTACAATAGTGAAGGGACACGACCACCGGCTCCCTACACTGACACGGAGGGAGTCAGGGTCACCTGGATCCAGAAAAGACAAAATCATAAATACATAAACAGCACTTATCTTGCAGACGAATGACGACTGACGACTGGGAACAGGGAACTGGGAACTGGGAACAGCATGCACACACACTCCAGGAAGTTGTATCAGCCGCACACTACTGCATTATGGGGAGGAACTTAAAGGGTAGCGATTAGTCTGACTGCATGACAGCTGAGATAGACTAACGAGATGAGAAACTAAACCAAAACAAAGAAATTCAAGGAGGAGGATCTGAGAAGCTCCTGTGAGCGCTTCTCAGCTGTCTGGCTGTGACAGTACCCCTCCCTCTAGGAGTGGACTCCGGACACTCAGGGCCCACCTTCTCAGGATGGGACCTATGGAAAGCCCTGATGAGTGGCCTACAGTAAAAATTTTATCCAGTGACCGCCTAATGTACCTCCAGCCACAGAATCACAAGTTCTTTTCTGTCAGGTAAATGCCTAATTTTTGGGGCCTGTACTGGCCGACAGTTCTATTTTTATCCAGTGACTGCCTAATGTACCTCCAGCCACAGAATCACAAGTTCTTTTCTGTCAGGTGAATGCCAAATATTTGGGGCCTGTACTCCAGTGGCCTACAGTAAGATTTTTATCCAGTGAAAGCCTAATGTACCTCCAGCCACATCAGCCAAAGTTCTTTTCTGTCCGGTGAATGCCTATTTGTCACGGATGGTGTACAGGAAACAAGACAATACCATATAAACAATGTCTCTCTGGATCCACAACTAAGGACAAAGGGAGACCCCAGCAATAGACCTGCCGCTGTCACGGATGGTGTACAGGAAACAAGACAATACCATATAAACAATGTCTCTCTGGATCCACAACTAAGGAACAAAGGGAGACCCCTGCAATAGACCTGCCGCTCTCCCTCACTGCTCAGCCTATGCGAACACCCCAAAGGTGGATGGCCACATATCCACGTTCCTCGGCTATCTATTACCTGAAGACCCTACAATAGTGAAGGGACACGACCACCGGCTCCCTACACTGACACGGAGGGAGTCAGGGTCACCTGGATCCAGAAAAGACAAAATCATAAATACATAAACAGCACTTATCTTGCAGACGAATGACGACTGACGACTGGGAACAGGGAACTGGGAACTGGGAACAGCATGCACACACACTCCAGGAAGTTGTATCAGCCGCACACTACTGCATTATGGGGAGGAACTTAAAGGGTAGCGATTAGTCTGACTGCATGACAGCTGAGATAGACTAACGAGATGAGAAACTAAACCAAAACAAAGAAATTCAAGGAGGAGGATCTGAGAAGCTCCTGTGAGCGCTTCTCAGCTGTCTGGCTGTGACACTATTTTTGGGGACCTCTACTCCAGTGGCCTACATTTCTATTTTTATCCAGTGACCGCCTAATGTATCTTCAGCCAAGGAATCACAAGTTCTTTCCTGTCAGGTGAATGCCTAATTTTTGGGGCCTGTACTCCCGTGACCTAAAATAATTCTTTTCTAGGCTCCAGCAGGGCACATTTTTTAAAGTTTTCCTTTAAGACTAGTAATGTAAAAGAGAGCACCAAAGTATTCGGGTGTTCGGGCCGAGCACCCGAGTATAATGGAAGTCAATGGGAGACAACCAGGCACCCCCTGCTCGGAAGAGGAGGGTGTCTGGTTCATAAAAAAAGGTTAGAAATTAATGGAAACATCATTAAGAGGACAGCTGGATGCATCTTAGACTCCTATTATGTACAACATACAATAGACAACCACACAAATGCTGTATGCCAAAAGCCAGGTATGTGCAAGCCATCAATCTATCCGTGAGACAGATGATAGGCTTAGTCAGCATACCTAACAATGGCAGCCTTGTGCACTATGAGATATTCCAAACCAGCTCTCATCTGACTGAGAACCAGTAAATCTCAAAGTTATTTTGCATCTGTTGGATGGCTTGGGTGGACCTGCACACCTAGATCAATATCATTAGGGCAACAAAAAGTTTTACGATTGTCCTAACATAATATTCAATAACCTTTCTATACAGTTTTGTCATGTAAAATAGAGGGCGCTATTCATAACTCTATAGCGCCATTTAATGGTTTTCATAGTCTTATGACAGCTGAAAAACAAAGCAGATTTGCATGTCTTTCCCATATGCCCATGTTTATGCAAATTCGTTTTTACATGACAAAACTGTATAGGAAGGTTATTGAATATTATGTTAGGACAATCGAAAAACTTTTTGTCACCCTAATGATATTGATCTAGGTGTGCAGGTCCACCCAAGCCATCAAACAGATGCAAAATAACTTTGAATTCTATTGGTTCTCAGTCAGATGATAGCTGGTTTGGAATATCTCATAGTGCACAAGGCTGCCATTGTAAGGTATGCTGGCTGTTATCTGTCTCATGGATAGATGGATGGCTTGTACATACCTGGCTTTTGGTATTTAGCCTTTGTGTGGTTATCTATTGTATGTCGTACATAATAGGAGTCTAAGACGCATCCAGCTATCCTCTTAATGCTGTTGCCAAACGTTTTTGATGGGGTTTCCATCAATTTCTAACCTTTTTTTATGAACCAGACACCCTCTTCTCTTCCGATCAGGGGATGCCTGGTTGTCTACCATTGACTTCCATTGTATTAAATTGTATTTGAGCACCTGAATCATTCGGCCGAGCACTCGGATCTGCCGAGCCTAGCGATGCTCGAGCCGAACAGCAGTTCGGCCGAGCATGCTCGCTAATCACTATTTAAAATGCATAAAAATGGCCCCTGATTAAAATACATATTTTTTGTGGGCATTTTTGTCAATGATCCCCCTCTTCTATGTCACTGTCCATGTTGTGGGACTATTTGTGTACTTCTAGTAAGTGTTTGCTGGCTGCAAAAATGACCTGAAGGTTTTTAGGTTCGCCTGTCATTAAAGTGAATAGGGCCCACCGCAAACTTGCGGTTCACAAACATTTGATCGCGAACGCGCATTCGCAAATAGTCCCGGCCAATATTTGTCCATCACTAAGGACATGATCTATTTTTTTGCAGAATGGAAATAAGGACATACATAAACGGCATGCACACGGAGTAACTCCTGTTTTTTTGCAGACATATTGAAATGAATGGTTCCGCACATGGTCCGCAAAAAAACAGAACGGACAGAGAAAGAAAATAGGTTTGTGTGCATGAGGCCTAACTGCAAAAATTTAACTGCTGTGGTATTTTTTTTATACCAGACACAATGCCTTGTAGACCTAGATCAGCTTAGCGATCTGTTGCTTCATTCTGGAGAGAAATTACTTTTAATCTATACTCAAATGAGCAGTTCAGTGCACTGAGGGCAGGCCCAAGTCACTCTGTGCACCCTTGCTCATCCTGCTCCCTCTCCTACTTGATTGACAGGGGCTAGGCAAAATGTCTATGCAGGAACCTGGCCTTGTTATTCAATGAGATGGAGGTGCTGGCAGAGGAAGAAGGAGGAGCAAGGGTGCAGAGTGGCTTGGGTCCACCCTCAGTGTGCTTATCTTCTCATTTGCATGTAGATTAAAAGTATTTTTTTTATCCGGATTAAAGCAATGGATCGCTACATTTAGCTGAGCTGGCCCTACGTAGATTTGTTCCTGGTTTAACAGTGAATTTCCTGGTGACAGATTTCCTTTAATTAGGTAAAATGGGTAATGATGTTAAAATATATAGTAATATCAAAATAGTTTATGTTCATACTCAATGTGTCCTTCCTTTCTCTTTGCTTGACATATCACGAGATGAGTGATGTGAGATGACCAACTTTGAAAAATTAAACATGATTTGTGACACTCTGTCGGGGTTTGTTTACGCTATGTGTGTCCATATGTAGCCACCCAGTGGTTGTAATGCAAATTTCAGCCTGTTGAAGGCTTTGATAGCATATTGTAATAACATATTGAATTTGCATTCTGTGAAATTGGAGTCTAATGAAATTTGTGGAAAGTTGAGGGTGGACAAAGGTGAGAAATCTATTTTATATTGTACCAACATACTATAGTGCTATATAGATATACATCTATGTTTTAGTGTGTGGAAGGAGTCAAAATATCTTAGGAAATGTGACAGAAACATTGGGAGAATGTAAAAATGATATGCAGATGCTTCCCTGAGCTTATTCGAACACACAGTACCCTATTTCTACCAGAAACAGAGCCAACCACTGAATCACCAGGCTACCCCCAAGCATATCCTTTTTTCTGCATGTGTGTACTTTAAAGGGGTTGTCTCCTCTTAGACATTGGTGAGGGTCCCAGAGGTGAGACCTGCACCCATCTGTATAACGGGAACCCCAAAGTGAACTGAGAGCTGCAGTGCATGCACAACTGCCCTCCATTTATTTATATAGGACTGCTGAAAATTGCCAAGAACTGGTTTGGCTATCTCTCACAGTCTCAAAAAAGGAAATAGTGACACTCAGATATTCAATCAGATACAATACTGTACCATACGTTTTTGCTACCATATCCTGTGACTTAAGGGGAGTGTCCCCTCTGGCTATATCTAAGGTGAGATGGGACTAAGCGCAGACCACCAGGTGATTGGGAAACATCAGAGTGAGCAGTGCATGGGAGCTAAGCAAAGAGCACAGCAGTGATAACTTTTTAGAGGGCCACTTAAAATTGCAAACGAACAAGAGGGATGATATACAGAGAATAAAAGGGAACTGTAAATTAAATAAAATAACATTTGATATAGAACTACAAGAGGGCTATGTGGGAAGTTCATATAATCTCTTGGAGATTAATTTCACAAAAAGGTGTAGATTACTTTATTTTAATATCAAAGGTTCAAAATGGAAAGTAACACCAATGATAAAAAAAATGAAAATCGATTTCTAGGTTCTTGATCTTCTTTGAAACTGATCTTTTCAATCAACTGTCAAGTGACTGAAGTAATTAGTAAGCTCAGGATTTTATTAACTTCCATAGCTGGATGCCTTTATTATTGAGTTTCATCATGGTACTCTGTGTCTGCATAAATCACTTTTATGTATATCTTATATTTGCTGCTGCGAAGGTATGGATTGCTTTGTTCATTGTGATCATCCTTAAAAATAATCACTTTAATGTCAAAAGAAGTTTCTGAGATAATTGACTATAAAACATGTCAGTGAACATTCAGTAAATCTGAAAGTTAAAGTTTTAAATAAGGTTTAGGATGGGAACATTTTTCAAAGGACAGTAAGCTCCTTCAATCAGCTGATCAACAGGGGTGCGGAGCCCCCGATCTAATATTGAAAAATAAGTGGTCTAGCCCAAGGATAGTCAGCAATTGTGTAGTCTTAGAGAACCCGTTTAATTTTGTCTGTCAGGACCTTTTTCACACTTTTGGCAAACAAAAATAAAATCTGAATTATAAAAATACATTTTAAAAATCATATTATATTTCGATCACCTAATATATCTATTAATGACATAGTGTACAGATGTCCTGATTTAGGTATGATGATTGGGGATGATTATATGTGTAGCTGATAATATTCCCACTCTTTGTTATTAAACAGTGGTGGTGGTAGCAGTTGTCATGGTACTCACAATGGCTGGGTCTTCCTCCCTCATTCCGATTGCTAGCAAAGTGATGAGTAGATCTACAGGAGTATTAGTAGTTTTCCCCAGGGCACTTCCTATGTGGAGTCTTCTGCCAGATAAAAGTGGAGTGCCCTTTGTGTGAGGTATGGAATGAAAAGCAGGAGACTAAAGTGGAATTCAAACAAGGTTAACTTACAGACATCTTGTACAGCAGTTCCAAAAAAGTTCTGGCTGAACCATGGTTTACCACCAAAGTCCCCCTGAGATGCAAATCCTTACATATCAATTCCTTATATACTATTCCAGCTGGGGTTTAACAAAAATCTAAATAAATATCTTCTGCAATGTATGCAATTCCAAACTGTGTGGTGCAGACTCCAAAAGCAGCATTGTAAGCTCCCAACTTGTAGGAAAGTACATCTGGTATACTCAGTTTCGGGGGTTCACTGGAGTATCTTGCTGTCAAACTTGACTAAGGCCTCATGCGCACAACTGTTGCCCGACCGTGGCCATATTGCAGCTTGCAAACAGCGGGTCCGCAATATGCGGGCACCAGCCGCGTTCTCCCCGCATCACAGATGTGGACCCATTCACTTGAATGGGTCCGAAATCTGGAGCTCCGGTGTGGAACAGAGACACGGAACCGTGTTCTATTCATTTGTGGTGCGGATGGATCATGGACCCATTCAAGTTGAATGGGTTTCAATCCGTCCCGGCCGCCGCACGTATGTTGCCCATGCATTGGGGACCGCACATTGCGGTCCCCAATGCACAGAATGGCCGCACAATGGCTGTGTGTATGAGGCCTAATGCTGACTGATAGAATTAGCAATTAGTCCTTCACCTGTCTGGTCTAAACAACAAATGACTTACTCAGCCAAAGAGAAGCCAAGCTTAAAAGTTTAAGCTCCACCTTTCTTTTAGAAACATTTTGGGGCAGGATAAATCCATGGTTTAGCTTACAGATCATAATTAACGTCATAACACAACATTTTCCATGTTATGGCATCAATCATTGATAGGCATTATAAAACAGTACAGAAACATCAGAAATAGGCTAAGACACTTTAAACCCCTATCCACAGTCACTACCATTGTCTAGTAGGATGCTGCATTAACCTTGATTGAGGAGTGATAACATACAGAAAAATGTGTTTCCCTTGGAGTCACTAGAGACTTTATATGAGGGAATTATGACAGTAGCAGGCTGGAATCTTTCTTACTGATGTCACTTGCATCTTTTTCCCTTCCATACTAGAACCAGGAAGAACAACCTTTCATGCTTCTGGGGGTTGTGTGCTTAATATGACATCAAGATCTTAGCTTTAGATTTAGCCACTGTTGTGACATACAGTATATGTCTTTGGCAGTAAAAGAGTGCACCCATTGGCTGCCGGATCACTGAAAGCTTCTACCAACTTATAAAAATAAATATCTGAAGTCTCACTAGCTTCACACCAGTTAACATAAGCAATCTTCTTCCTTTTCCCCTTCAGATACTGTACCACATGTCAGATCACCTTCCTGTGTCAGCATAAGTCTGAGTTATGTGCATACAGTACATACTATGATAAGTGTAAAAGGGCCTATATTGTTTATTGCCAGCTAGGACTGGGTCACTTTCATTCTGCCCCTTATGCACACTTTCATTTTTACAGTTTTGTTAACTCTATTCTGGACTGGTCATAATCTGGTCTGAATTCTCAAATTATCTCCTGACAGCTAAATCAACTTTCTGTTGATTTTCTCTGTGGTTTTTGACACACTAGATCACCATCTCCAACTCCTTTACTCTATTGGCCATAATGGGGTTTGAAGGATGGTGCACTTATCTAACTTTATTTTGTTACTGGGAAACAGCTCCACAGAACGTGGCCGGCACTAGCTCCCAAGGCTTAATCCAACAGAAAAATGGACAAATCTGGGGGAGCCACCTGGTACTCTGAAACCAACAAATCGATCCACAATAGTCCTGGGTATTCTAACACTTGGAAGATAGTTTTCTTGGCTAATGGTGGACAGCAGGTGATCCCCAATCTTTACTCTCCCTTCTTGTGGCACCAGGTTCTTGCCTCAGCATGAACCTGGTCCATCCAAATTTCACTGTACAGTACAACAACTCCCCAGCTCCTCTGCCAGCTCTTATGATAAATCCTCCTGACTGATCAGCCCAGGGGCAAGTAGGGGCATAAATAATTACTAACCCCCAACCACCCCTATGCTTACAGGAGATCCCTGGGCAAAAAGTGAAAAGCCCATGCTGTCCTCCCTCCTCCACATTCCAAGGGGGTCTTGTCTCTGGGCAGTCTGCAGGAAGAATATTTTTTTAAGTTCCTATTAACACACAAAGATAAACACCCCCCAACCTTCCCCCCCTCCCCCTGAATGATTGTAGGATGCATGACTTCAGTAGATAGGTTTATAGGTCCATGGCGGATAAGATTAAGATGGAGGTGATGCATTGTCAAAGTCATGTACATCTTTCCTATGCTTTTTTTCAATGTGACCCATTTTCACCTTATAAACAAATCACTCTGGTTTGTTTCCGTCCTTTATGTGGCACTTCTTGTTTCTATATCCAACCAAACCCACAATGCACTTCTCCTTTCTCTGCCACAGCTTTAGAAATGCCCCTAACAACACCCAGCTACTTATAGCTCCTCCCACCCAACTAGTTACATGAACACTTCCCTATCTGCTCCTGGTGCTGCTTGGACACACCAATAGACATAGCATCACAGGAAATAAGAAAGAGCCGCATTGACATGATATGTGACCACATCCCAGAACTGAAGATAGGAGCAATAAAGGTAAAAGAAATACATTACAAAACTACAGCTACCTTCATAAATTATTATCTTAAAGGATGTTGATGCAAACCAAGAAAAAGCCCTTTAAGGATACTGCTCTTGCAGCGACCGGGCCTCAGGGGCAACACTTGAGCGATGGTGGGCCGATAGGGGTAGTAGATATTTACTCACAGTTAGCAGAGTCTCCCTGGGCCGGCGTGCAGTGATGGGGAAGACAGTGCTAAATCCTCTGGGGCACTCTCTGTACAGGGATCACCAGCCAGATGGTAGTTGAGGTGCCCTTGATGGTATAGGTGTTTAGGGTGTTTTTTTGAGGCTGGGACCCTGGTTGTCCGTGACGCCAGCACAGTTAGGTGCAAAGATTGGTAGTGGAACAGATGAGGAGTCAGTTATAGTAAAACAGTTGAACTTTACTTGATCAATTCTTTATCTTCAGGTAGTCAGTAAAGTTTATAGGTATAGTAAAGCAATAATATAAATATTGGTTCCACTGTATTCCTAGAAACATGCTTGGTAATTGTACTTTGAGGAGTTTTCATTGTCTCTAGTAAGAAGTTGACTATATCCAGTACCTGAGTGCTAGAGTGTGGACAAATAGTCTATACTTTGTCTACACTCTAGCACTCAGGTACTGGATATAGTCAACTTCTTACTTGTATTTAGCAATCCACAGAGCGGTCTCCCTAATGGCAGGCATCAGTCCTCCTCTCCATTATTTGGAAAGGATGCTCATTGAATAACTACGGTCCACTATGTCCATAGAGGTATGTGGTAAAGGCTAATTTTGTGCATTAATCATCTGGCTGTGTCCAGATACTTTTAGGTTTCTGCTGGTCACTGTTGCTTGTGAAGTCCATTGGCTAAATTAGCTCTAACCTCCACTAGACTCTCTATACCAGACGTAGACTCCCTGGTCTGTGCTGTGCTGCTGTAATACTGTTCTGGTCTTTGTGCTCCCTTGGCCTGGCCAGAGCCAAGAGGCTGATACGGCAGCTACATGGTGGAATACACTTGACCTGTTCCTTTCAACATCTCACAACTCTGATCTACCTCCTTCTACTTTTGTTTTCCTCTGCCTAGACACACTCCAGCTATATATACAAGTTGTGCTCATAAGTTTACACACCCTTGCAGAATTTATGAATTCTTAACTATTTAATATTGGTAAAGGGGGGGGTAGTCACTGAAGATAAGGAAAAGACAGAGTTACTAAATGGATTTTTTAGCTCTGCGGATATCTGTGGTGCTGGGGCTGTTAGTACATCCAGTAATATACTCAATTGGCTAACTGTAGATATGGTCCAAGACAAGTTGAATAGGGTAAATGTAAACAAGGCTCCGGGTCCAGATGGATTATACCCAAGAGTGCTTAAAGATCTCAGTTCAGTCATTGCTGTGCCCCTGTTTATAATTTTTAAAGATTCTCTAGGTACTGGTACAGTGCCAAGTGATTGGCGCAGGGCAAACGTGGTGCCCATATTCAAAAAATTATCAAGGTCCTTAACAGGTAATTATAGAACAGTTAGTTTAACTTCTGTTGTGGGAAAAATCTTTGAAGAACTCTTAAGGGACTATATACAGGAGTATGTGACTGTAAATAATATTATAAGTGATAGCCAACAAGGGTTTACCAGGGACAGAAGTTGTCAGACTAACCTGATTTGTTTTTATGAGGAGGTGAGTAGTAGCCTGGACAGAGGGACGGCTGTGGATGTAATGTTTCTGGATTTTACAAACACCCATTTTGGGCAACAAACATAATTTTGCAGCCTTTGCTGCATATATCATTTTGAGATACACACTTTAGATACTGTGGTTCTATTCAGATATTTGAAAAACAGCCATTTTGGTAAAAAAATTTAAATTGCGGCCTAGTCTGGATCTGTACGTGTGAGATACACACTTTAGATACTGTGGTTATATTCTTCTATTAATAAAACACACTTTTTGGGCAAAAAACTTGAATTGCGGCCTAGACTGCATCTGTATGTGTGAGATACAACCTTTACATACTGTGGTTCTATTCTGCTATTAATAAAACACCCATTTAGGGCAAGATCCGAAAGTTGAGAAATATGAGGAGAGCGTCAAATAAGGGATGTTGCCCAGGTAGTGGTGCTGCTTGTGGAGCTCCTGTTGCAGGGAGAGGACGTGGTCGATCTGTGCCAGCTACACGCACAAGTGAAACCCCTTCCTCAGGTGCGAGTAGGCGACAGAACCTGCAGCTATATTTGGTCGGGCCGAATGCGGCTCTACGAATGGTGAGGCCAGAACAAGTACAGGAGGTAGTAGATTGGGTTGCTGACAGTGCCTCCAGTTCCTTCACATTGTCTCCCACCCAGTCTCCTGTTAAAAGATCAGAGTTGGCACCTGCAGCCAATGTACATCAGTCTTTCACCTCACCCCTTTGCAAATCAGCCAAGCAGTCTGAGCCCCAAGTCATGTAGCAGTCTCTTCTGCTTTTTGATGACTCTGTTAGCAGGATTTCTTAGGGCCATCCACCTATCCCTGCCCCAGAAGTGGAAGAGATTGAGTGCACCGATGCCCAACCACTTATGTTTCAAGATGAGTACATGGGAGGACCATAGCAGCACGTCTCGGATGATGACGAAACACAGGTGCCAACTGCTGGTGCTTTCAAAAGTGTGCAGACCGACAAGGAAGGCAGGGGTGAAGACTGGGTGGAAGATGATGTGGAGGACGATGAGGTCCTCGACCCCACATGGAATCAAGGTCATGCGAGTGACCTATGTAGTTCGGAGGAAGAGGCGGTGGTCGCACAGAGCCACCAGCACAGCAGAAGAGGGAGCAGGGTGCAAAAGCGGAGCGGCCATCCCCTAGACAGTACGCCTGCTACTGCCCACTGCAGCAAGGGACCGAGCACACCAAAGCCAGCTCCAAGGAGTTCCCTGGCAGTTCTTTAGACAATGTGCTGACGACAAGACACAAGTGGTTTGCACGCTGTGCAATCAGAGCCTGAAGCGAGGCATAAATATTCTCAACCTGAGCACAACCTGCATGACTAGGCATTTAAGTGCAAAGCACGAGCTGCAGTGGAGTAGACACCTCAAAAACCAAGAAAGGTCTCTGGCTCCTCCTGCTTCCTCTTCTGCTGCAGTCTCGGTCTCTTCATCCACCTCTGGAGTGACAGTGCCACCTGCCACCCCGCAAACAGAGGATCTGCCAGCAACACCACCACCTGGGTCACCAAGCATCTCCACAATGTCCCATGGAAGCGTTCAGCTCTCTATCTCTCAAACACTGGAGAGGAAGAGGAAGTACCACCCTACCCACCCACGATCTCTGGCCCTGAACGCCAGCATTTCTAAATTACTGGCCTTTGAAATGCTGTCATTCCGTCTGGTGGAGACGGAGAGTTTTAAAGGCCTTATGGCGGTGGCTGTCCCACAGTATGTCGTGCCCAGCCGCCACTACTTTTACAGGCGAGCCATCCCTTCCCTGCACAACCAAGTGGGGGACAAAATCAAGTGTGCACTGCGCAACGCCATCTGTGGCAAGGTGCACCTCACTACAGATACGTGGACCAGTAAGCACAAGACTGTGCAAGCAGCACCAGGAGATAGTGGAGTTTCAGCTGCAGCACGCACGGGTGAGTCGTTCTGTGGAACAGCACCACTTCACCACCAATGACTGGGCCTCCATGCGAGACCTGTGTTCCTTGTTGCGCTGTTTCGAGTACTCCACCAACATGGCCAGTACCGATAACGCCGTTCTCAGCGTTACTATCCCACTTCTATGACTCCTTGAAAAAACGCTGCTGGCGATGATGGAAGAGGATGTGGCACAGGAGGAGGAGGAGGAAGAGGGATCATTTCGTAGGGTTTCCGGACAGTCATTCACAATTGGCTCCGAGGGTGGGTTCCTGCACCTACAAACGCCAGGCACACAATTGTCCAGCCAGGGCACAGTTCTGGAGGATGATGAGGTGGAGGATGAGGAGGAACCTTGTTCACAGCAGGGTGCCACCCAGACCAGCTCATGGCCATCACTGGTGCGTGGCTGGGGGGATACACCTCCCGCAGAGGACAGCTTTTCGTTACTTCTGGGCAGCCTGGCACACATGAGCGATTACATGCCACAACGACCGCCGAGTTGCCCACATTCTAACTTGTGCTGATTACTGGGTGGCCACGCTGCTGGATCCCCGTTACAAGGACAACATACAGTCCTTAATTTCGTCACTGGAGCGTGATCGTAAGATGCGTGAGTACAAGCACATGCTGGTAGATGCGCTGCTGACATTCCCACCTGGCAGCGTAGGCACAGTGGAAGCACAAGGTCGAAGGCAGAGAAAGAGGTCGCCAATGCAGCTGGGGCACCGCCAGCACCTCAGCATGCAGGATTAGCATGGCCTAAATGTGGAAAAGCTTTATAAGCACGCCACAACAACCAGCACCACCAGCTGATATGGAACATCTTAGCAGGAGGCAGCATTTCACCAACATGATTGAGCAGTATGTGTGCACACGCCTACACTTACTGAATGATGGGTCTGCCCCCTTCAACTTCTGGGTCTCCAAATTGGGCACATGGCCTGAGCTTGCCCTTTACGCTTTGGAGGTACTGGCCTGCCCTGCAGCCAGTGTATTATCTGAACGTGTGTTTAGCACGGCAGGGGGCGTTATCACAGACAAGCGCAGCCGCCTGTCCACAGCCAATGTGGACCAGCTCACATTCATTAAAATGAACCCGGCATGGATCCCACAAGACTTGTCCGTACCTTGTGCAGAATAGACATGTATATCGGTCTTAACCAGCTATTGTTGTACTACAGCGCAATTGCTCATTTTGGATATTTCACACTCTTTTGGAGTGTACCCTAATTTTAAAAAAAAAATATAAAACCAAAAACCAGTGTTGGCTACCTCGTCCTCCTCCACCGCTGGTTCCACCTACACCACTACGTCCACCGCCTCCTCAAACTCCTACATCATATGACCCTCCACCTAATAAATCAAGTTTTTATTTTTTTATTTGTACGTATTCTATCTTATTTTATGTCATTTCACTAATTTGTTTGTTACATTTTCGGGTGAAATTCACCAATTTTTGGGTGTGATGTACCACTGCTATACCTAGTAGACAGGTTAAAAAAAATTACAAATTTGTCTGTTACATTTTCGGGTGAAATTCACCAATTTTTGGGTGTGATGTACCACTGCTATACCTAGTAGACAGGTTAAAAAAATTCACTAATTTGTCTGTTACATGTTCGTGTGAAAATTCACCAATTTTTGGGTGTGATGTACCACTGCTATACCTGGTAGACAGGTTAAAAAAAATTCACTAATTTGTCTGTTACATTTTTGGGTGAAATTCACAAATTTTTGGGTGTAATATACCCCTGCTCTACCTAGTTGACAGCTTTCAAATTTCAATAATTTTTCTTTTACATTTTCGGGTGACAATAAACAATTTTTTTCTGTCCTAGACCCCTGCTCTACCAAGTAGACAGGTTAATAAATTTCACTCATTTATCTGTTACATTCTTGGGTTGACATTTTACAATTTCGGACGTGAATAAACCCCTGCTCTGCATAGGTGACAGGGAACAAAATTTCAGAAATTCCTCTTTAATTGATGCGCGCCACCTCCTTTCATTCAATGCTTAAACTTTAACAAGTTGTCCCACATTTGCGCTTCAATAACTATTCCCATATTTCCGCTCGATCCCCCAAAAATTTAATCCATTGATCTCTCTTGGATGTGGTCTCTTTTTCTCACGCTCCCTCTCCGGGGTGGAACCCTGATTCGCCGATAACCATGATCAACATGGTAGGCTCAGAAAATAACATCGAAAGTTGATAGAGAAGATATCCAAATGGATGGTGGAAGTCACGGGGGCACATCTGCATAGGTGTCAGGAACATAAATTTAAAAAAATCGTATGTTACATTGTCAGGTGACATTTTACAAATTTTGCCGGATGGAAACCCCTGCTCTGCATAGGTGACAGGGAATAAAATTTCAGAAATTCTTCTTTAATTCATGAGCGCCACCTCCTTTCATTCAATGCTTAAACTTTAACAAATTGTCCCACATTTGCGCTTCAATAATTTGTCCCACATTTGTGCTTTAATAATTTGTCCCACATTTGCGCTTCAATAATTTGTCCCACATTTGCGCTTCAATAATTTGTCCCACATTTGTGCTTCAATAACTTTTCCCATATTTCCACTCGATCAAAAAGAATTTTTATCCATTGATCTCCCTTGGATGTGGTCTCTCTTTCTCATGCTCCCTCTCCGGGGTGGAACCCTGATTCGCCAATAACCGTGATCAACATGGTAGGTTCAGAAAAGAACATCGAAAGTTGATAGATCAGATATCCAATTGGATCATGAACATCACGGGGACGTGCGACATGGTGGGGCAGTATGTTTGCACACGCCTACAGGAACTGACTGATGGTTCTGCCCCCTGCAACTTCTGGGTCTCCAAATTGGGCACATGGCCTGAGCTTGCCCTTTACGCCTTTCAGGTGCTGGCCTGCCCTGCAGCCAGTGTATTGTCTGAACGTGTGTTTAGCACGACTGGAGGGGGTTATCACAGGTTATATTTCCCAATGTTTTGGGGTGTACCCAAAAAAAAAAAATTAAAAAAAAAAATTAAAACAAAAAAGCAGTGTAGGCTACCTCCTCCTCCACCGCCGCTTCCACCTACACCGCCACATCCACCGCCTCCTCAACCTTCTACTCCATATGGACCTTGTCCTCCTATATCAAGATTATTAGTTTTAATTTTTACGTATTTTATGTTATTTGAAGTAATTTCCCTATCCACATTTGTTTGCAGAGCACTTGCCATGCTCTTAACCACATTTTGCTGGCATTTGCAGCCCTCTAGCCATTTCCATGACATTTTTAGAGCCATTTTAGTGCTCAAAAGTTCGGGTCCCCATTGACTTCAATGGGTTTCGGGTTCGGGGTCAAATTCGGGTCAACTTAGGGTCCCGAACTCTAACTTTTTTGTGAAGTTCCACCGAACCCGTCGAACCCGAACATCCTGGTGTCCGCTCAACTCTAGGTACCATGAAGCACGAGGAAATTCGGCTTTACAGCAAATCGAATTTTCCTTGAAATTTGGATCGAAGTCCACTTTGGATACTTTGATTTGCTCAACCCTACCTCCGAAGCCTGCCATAGTAAAGTTCCAACCAACCCTAACTATAGCAGGTTTTAATAGGAACTCACTAATTCTCCTATAGTTTTTAATAGTAAATCATTGCAGTCTATGGTGGAAGCAATGATATGATCACATATTAAAGTTTCCTAGGAGGACTCAGAATAAATGTGAAAAAAAAAAAATACTTAAAAACAAACAAACAAACATAATTAAAAATTCAAATCACCTCCATTCCTGTTTTACAAACAAAAACCAGTAAACAATTAAAAAAATTAAGGATTGTTGGTATTTGGGTGTCCTAAAATGACCAAACTATTAAAATAAAGTTTAAAAAAAATATATCCCATATGGTATATGGCAAAATAGGAAAAAAAAATAAAAAATTACCTTGACTTTGCATTGCCTTTAAAAAAAACTATTTAATAAATAGGAAATTACTGCCAAACATTGGGATTTTTTGCAAAGATACTCTGTCACATTAGTTTTAAAGAGAATTTCATGTAGTAAGGAGTGTGACTTTTAAAAATACCTTTATTTATAATCAGACGGGTATAGGTATGTATATACCAACAGTTGTGTACTACAGTTACCAAAATTTCTTTACAGGGGAGTAGTGACCCCTAAAAGAAAAACATTCATGGCGACAGGATAGAAAAAGAGGTTCCGGCGGAGGGACCAAGGTCTTGTGGAAAGGGCAGGGCAGAATTTACTTACCCTAGTTGCCCTACAGACTGCTTATCCCAGGGCGACCCTCTGATGGTGGAGGTTCCCTGTCCCCGAACCTAATGCTATCCGGTCCCTAATAAACCCTAATGTCTCTGGCCGTTGTGGCGCCATTTATTTGAACACAGCGCTTCCCCAGGTCTAACGCCCGGACGCCAGAGGCCTACTTCCGGCGTCCGGACTGGGGAAGCGCTGTGTTCAAATAAATGGTGCCACAACGGCCAGAGACAGTTTGGCCCAAGCAGCTTGGTTTTTTGTGGGGAATCCACCACCTGTCCGCATGTAAGTAGGACTCGGTTTTCTCTTGTCCAGATGTACCCTATTGGATAGTTTTTTCTGCAGGATATGGGCTTTTTACTGACTTTGTGTTCATATATTCTCTCTAGGTATCATTAGTGGGACAGCCCTATTTTCTGGCGGTCTAAAAAACCTGTTGTTCACATCTGGCTTGGAGCTAAGTATCACTTTTGTATCACATTCTGTATCATGTGTGTTGTATCTATCTTGATAAGGAAATCACCCCCTGATGAGCCTGAAAAGTTCTAGGCGAAACGCGTCGGGATTCTTATTGGGTTTTTTCCCTTTAGAAAGTGGTAGTGGTATCCACTTAACAGGATAACCATCCACATTCTATTTTGTAATTATCCTTTCCCTGATTAGGGTTTATTAGGGACTGGATAGCATTAGGTTCGGGGACAGGGAACCTCCACCATCAGGGGGTCGCCCTGGGCTAAGCAGTCTGTAGGGCAACTAGGGTAAGTGAATTCTGCCCTGCCCTTTCCACAAGACCTTGGTCCCTCCGCCGGAACCTCTTTTTCTATCCTGTCACCATGAATGTTTTTCTTTTAGGGGGTCACTACTCCCCTGTAAAGAAATTTTGGTAACTGTAGTACACAACTGTTGGTATATACATACCTATACCCGTCTGATTATAAATAAAGGTATTTCCAAAAGTCACACTCCTTACTACATGAAGTTCTATTTAATAAATAGTGATAAAAAATGTATACATATCCCAAAATCATTAAATAGTTAGAGATGTCAGAATATGGAGATTTTTTGTTTTTTACATTTACAGTATATAGCCATATCAAAAGCTGCTTTTGAGATGCAAACGTGGATTCCATTAGTTTCTTACACATATGGTATATGTAAGAAATGAATTTACCCCTTATCACTGCCTTAGATATAAAACCAAAACAGATTGATGTCATCCAAGTGTGCAGCAATATCTACCTTGTATGAGTCCCAAAACCCAGCTAACAGAGGTTTAAAGTCTGCAGAATGGAAAAGGTGTGAGGGAAATCGCCATCACTTATTAAACCGAATTATATTATGCATCGTTGTTTTAAAGAGGACCAGGACATAATCTGAAATATATATATATATATATATATGATTGTTGAGGAGGAGAGAAGAGATTGCAGTGAACGGGAGAAGGGAAGTGAGTAATCTAACCTCACTTGGGAATTATGAACATGAGAGACATTTTTATAATCATGATCGACAGGGTGTTGCAGGTGCCAAGGGTCAAATAGGTTGAGCCTGTCCATGAGTAATTGTATAGGGTTCTGAGTAGCGGCCTGTGGGACTGATTTGGCATTCTACTTGTCCATAACTAAATATTGGACCAAACTAAAGTTGCCCCCAAAAATCATATTAGACTTATCCTAACTAGAAATAACCTCCAAGAGGGGAGCAAAAAAAAGAACTAGGTGTGTTAGGAGCATAGACATTCACTAAATTGTAAATTGTAAATAGTCCCTTCAATACACACTTTAACCATGGAATACCAGCCCCCTGGACAATCGAGGGTGTCCAAAATCGCAATTTCGGTTTGACCGGAGAATTTAGTCCATTGACATTCTACGTACATAATTTCACCATACTGTAGAAATTGTGGAGCTAGCATGTACCGCAGTATCAGCAATTTAACCTATGCCCATAAGGGGACAATTGAGAAAGTAAAATTGTAAATGGTGATCCTAACACATTCCAGTGAGCAGGCAGGGTCTCCAACAAAGCATTAACCTCATTACAAGATAGCACACAGGACCAAAACCCCAGGAAAAAAAGAGAACCAAACATTGAGAATATAAAACAGAATGAACATCAAATTATGTAAATGAGGATCTATTGATCCCAACTAAATAAACCTAGAAAATAAGAGAATATGTTATGCAAAATAGCACAGAGCCATTACATTTGCTGCCTTCATGAGGAAGTGGAATTAGGTTAAGCCTGACTGGTTGGACGGAGGAGATCCAGGGCCTTTTTTTGAGGGTCCTCAAGCACCCAGGCCTTGCCATTCATATTTAAACACAGGATTGCTAGATATTGTAGACTGAAGCGAAGATTCTGCTCCACCAGTATTTTACAGGCCGGAACAAGTGCCCTGCGTTTTGCTTCTAGTGTAGCAGAGAAATCATGGAATAGCAATAGCTTAGAGTTCTCGAATGTGACCGAGGAAGCCTGTCAGTACGCCGCCATGATCTTTAGTTTATCTTGATAGTTAAGGACCTTAAAGATGACAGGTCGATGTCTCGTTGCTTGCTCCATCACAGGGTCAAATGTCCCTTGAGGTGATGGTGTCTGATTTTGACTGCATGTTTGCACTCTATTGCCTTTTTAGAGGAGATGGCACTCTGGCCTATAAACTTATCCATGATAACAAGATCAAAACCTATAGTGTCTCTCCTGAACTGGAGTCTACAAAATCAATGTGGAAGAGGGTTTGATATGGCTCTTGTTATTGCTCCCATGCAGATGGCATCCCCCAGCTGTCTATAGGCCAGCTGAGTACTTCTGCATTAGGTGCCCAGGACGCACTAGTACTGTGGAAAATGGTGCCCCTCACTTACAGGGCTGTCTGCCCCTCCACCACTGTTGAGCTTGGTTTGCAGTGAGCTGTTGCATTTGTTCCACTGTTGAGCTTGGCTATGCAAACAATGGGCCTGCCACAGCCTATATGCACTGCCTGTCACACTTTTAATGGCAGTGGCACACCACAGAATAAGACTGAAGTCACTGAGGGCTCCAGTACCTTAGTGGCCAGAAAGGGTATGATGTTCACCTTGTGCAGATATCTTGGGCACTGTCTGTAAGGCCGTATGATCCGCTGAAAAGAGCAAGAACGCGCTGAACTTTGCAGCTACAGAACCAGAAGTTTGCACCTCTAGATAAAGGCGGTGTCCATCCGTGAAGGAGAGAGCATGCCGTGGGACTGTTGGGACCTCTGGGGTTGATGAAAAGCTTGTCTGGGTGTCACAGACCCTTGTCCACCCCTTATCCTGCCACCACCATCTCTCACCCACTCTGATGCAGGCCAGTAGGAGGCTCAAAAATATCCTCTGCACCCTTTTAAATCACGGCCATTCCAAAGCTCCCCCTCCCGGAAGTCCATAATCTTTCTTTTTAATTTTTTTTTTTTTTAACGCATTTAAAAAAAAAAAAAGGTATTGCAGTAGTCATACTGACCCACAGAATAAGTTTTATTGCATATGGAATGAGGTCAAAACGAATCCCATTTAGTACTGTTTTTTTCCATTTCCACCCCTTATAGATTTTTTTTCTAGCTTTTAGCTGCAAAATATGGAATAAGAAGTGATCCCATTAGAAAGTACAACTTGTCCCACAAAAAACGAGCCCTGATTTGGCCATATGAACAGAAAAATAAGTTATGGCTGCATCAGTCAGGGGTTACATGTGCCCTAAAATATCTGTTTAGGGTGACCTATAACATTCCCTAATCTGACTCCATTCACCTCCTATTAAATTACTCCAGAACCTGATCCTTGTCATGAGTATGTGATTGGTGGAGATCTGACCCCGACACCCTTGTCGATCAGCTGTTTGAAAAAGCCTTAGCTGCGGCCTCTGACTAAGCCAGTGACATCACATTCATTGGTACAGCTGATTAGTGGAACTGCCAAGCTGTTGGGCCTGAGGATAGGCCATCAATATCAAAATCTCTCAAAACCCCTTTAATATCTATAATCTTGGCAATGTACTTTAGGATAGACAGGACATGAACTTTCCCCTTAGACTGACTTCTCTGCCTATATCACCAGAAAGCAGGCATGAAGGTATGGGGCAAGAAGAGGCCTTATGTAGAAATATTCCTTACCTAAGTGCTGATTACAGAATTTGTGCTTGAGGGAGGAGAGTTTTGTACTAGCCCCTGCCCCTGCCCCCTTTGTCAGGCTCCCAGTAGCAGTGGCTGGGTCTACTGCTGTGGGATTTTAGCAGCCATACCGAGGTTACTAACTGTTAGCTGGTTAAATCACAAGACAACACAACATAAAAATGCATAAACGCTTTCTACGTCTTTACGTCTAGTTATCATTGATTAAAAGTGACGGCAAATTTAATGCTTAAAAATGGGTCTGTTTTATAGCATTTATTGCAGCAGTATAAAAAAAGCAAGCAATATAGGCATGTAAAGCCTAAACACATGAATCCAAGTGTTAGTTATACTGCTGAATCAATAGAACATAGTAATTGGCAAAGTAATATAATTGATTTAAAAACAGTGTTTCTGCTCTTTTTATTAGCTACCTATTTTACAGTGAAAAAGCGCACTGAAGTACTCTCCCAAAGCTTCTCCTGTAAACAGAAATTTACTGTATTAATGCAATACGATATATCGATCCATTGCAGGGAACATAACGAAACTCATTTATATTGTCATTCTCAGCGCCCACAATTTCTCTGATGTTATAGCTTGGGAAAAATAGCATTTTTATACTTGTCAGTGCTGGAAAGTAAAAAAAAAATCCTATAATAAAAGTATTCTCCATCAACACAAACCAATAATCAACATGAAAAATCTCTTATCTAGTTTTAACATGATAATTTTACACTGTTACATGTTAAAGTTTTATGCGGCCATAATATATTATGATCTTTAGTTGATGGAGTTTTATAAGCTTCAGAGAAGATATACAAGAATAATCCAAACACAGAGGTGTAGACAGGCTTTCCTGCACCCGGGGCAGATTCAGATTTGCACCTCCGTGCAGCTCAAATTTACATAAAGCAAGGGCAGCGAAGCGGCACACGCGGCGCACCCCAGCAATTCTTTGGGAGTCCATTGGGATACAGTGAACCACACAAGAATGAATGCACGGACAGTGAGCTATGTGAACCAAAAGAACTTTACTGACTCTAGAGGAGAAAACTATATACAATATAATGTACACCGTGATCCAGCCAAACCACATGGAGTGAGGTGTGCTCCAGTGTACTGAAGTGGTGGTACAATCTCTCTGGGTTGCTAGCAACCCAAGATTGTCCACAGTGGGACCCCAGCCGGGAATTCCCTAATTTAGGTACTGTATCTTTAAGGATTTATATTTAGCCTAAATGCCGCTAAATGCGGCAGGATCTCCTAACCAAACACAGAGAACTGAAGCCACTAAGAATCAACACCATAACCCACTCCCGACCATCTTGCATCTGCACTAGCACGGCCCCCAGGCCATGCAGGCTCCCATCCGTGTACAACAGAAATGGGGTATCGAACCGAGCATAAGCTAAGATCGGGGCTTTTGTCAGAGCATCCTTCACTTCATCTAGTGCTTTCTCCTGCCTCTCCCCACACAAAATTGGACGGTTCTTAGGGCCGTTGGCTGTCCCCCGGAGCAATTCATTCAAGGGCCCCACAGTATGTGCAAATTTGGGGATAAATTGACTGTAGTACCCCGCCAGCCCCAAAAATGCCTGGAGTTCTCGTAGGGTCTTCGGTCGTGGCCACTTCTGAACCGCTTCCACTTTTCCAGGAGAGGGTTGCACCCCTTCTGGGGTCACCACATGGCCATTTACTCAATGCTTTTACGAAAGAGTTAACACTTTTTCGGTTTTATCTTCAGCCTATGGTCCCTTAAGCGTTGGAGGACCTGCCGCAGCCTGGCCAGTTGGTCTTGAAAAGAACTTCCAGAAGACCACCACATCGTCAAGAAAGATCAATACCGATTCAAAGTTAAGGTCTCACAGACAGTGCTCCATTAACTGTTGAAATGTACCCGGAGCGCTGGTTAGTCCGAATGGCATCCGATTGAATTCATACAACCCCATCGGGAGGATGAACGCTGTCTTCGCCTTATCTTTCTTCGCCATAGCCACCTGCCAGTATCTGCTGGCCAAGTCGAGGGTGGAGAACTGTGCTCTTCCCAGTGCAGACAACGTCTCTTCGATCCTCGGGAGGGGGTAAGCGTCCCGTACCGTATTTTCGTTCAGCTTCCGGTAATCAACGCGGAACCGGAAAGACACATCTTTTTTTTCGGACCAGTACCACTGGTGCCACCCACAGACTTTGGCTTTCCTGAATAACCCCGTTATCCAGCATACTTGTGAGCATGATTTTCACCTCTTGATAGACCTTGGGTGGGATCTGTCGGTATTGCTCTCAGATCGGCGGGGAGTCCCCGGTGGGGATTTTTTGATGTTCTATTGCTGTCGCACACCCAAAATCCGCCTTATGGTAAGAGAAGGCAGCTTGTTACTCCCACAGAAGGGCCTCTACCTTCTCTCACTGATCGGGAGCCATACCCATGAGCTCCATAATCTTCCGGCCATTCCAATCCGCAGTGGAGATTTCTTCCAGGGCCGTCCCCACAGCGTGCGGAAAAAGTCCATACTTTTTGATGACTTGGCTGGAGAGTAAACTCCTCTTTTCGGAGCACTTCCTTGTCCTGCACTCTGACTTCGGCTAGCAGGGTCCCGGGTAGCACGATGACCTCCTGGTCCTGCAGGTTGATGCATCTGACAGGTACTCGACCATCCCTCACGGTTGTTAAGGCTCTAGCTAGCAACGGTTTCGCTCTCTCTTCTCCACTGGGAACGGGTTCTACCATGACCTCCAAGCCCTCTAGCCTCCGGTTGGTGTCCACGGCCATCATAACTACCTGCTCCTGATGGTGGCCAAACACCATTGTGGCGTGCGATGGATCCCTTACATCCCCCACAGACTGGCATGGAGCCACGTGGTTCTGCAAGCCACAACTCTTCACCATCTGCCGGAGGACTCTCTGTGTCGGTCGATGAGTCGTGGCACGCTGCCAGTAGCGGGGGCCCTTCTTAGCAAACAGCTGGTGGTCTAGCTCCCGCAGGAAATTCATCCCTAATGTCACGGTCAACCCTCGCCTGGGGGGATGTGTCACTAGAATCATCCCTTTGGTTCCCATATCTTGATCAAATATTTTTATCCTCATCCATACCACCCCCTTCACTACCAAATTCTCGTTGTTGGCCGCGACCAAGCAGATCAGGCTGCCAGCTTCTGGTCTCATCTTGCACCCGAAATGGGCCTCAAAATAGTCATAGGGCATAATTGTACACTACGACTCGGTATCCACCAGGCAGCAAACCCTCTGCCCCTCGAAGTCTACTTCCAGCCATGGACTTTCGGAGTACAGGTCTTGTTTCCCGAGGATAGGACGTCGTCTCCCAGTCTCCGCCGCAGACCGCCCTGTCACAGCGGCGCCTGGGAGTTTAAAGGCAGCCCCTCTCCTTCGTCTGCCAGGTCCGAGGAGCAGTTTCGGTCATAATGACCCAGCCCCTTGCACTTCCAGCAGTGGACCCGGCACCGTTCCCTTTGTTGGTTTTGTCCAATAGGAATTTCCTCTGCTGCCTGTGGGGGGGTTGGTACGGCCATGGGGGCACTCTTCTTTGTCGAAGCTGCCGTCATCCTCCATCAAGCCATCTCGGCACACAGCACAGTCACTGCCTCACACAGCTTATCCTAGACAACCTCTCCAGAGGATTCTTCCTGCACTTTTCCAGTCATTCGCAAGGCCGACACAGCCGACACAGCCTTGAAGGTTCCCGTGGTCATTCGGAGTGCGATTGCTTCTGTGTAGACTTCCACAAATGGTTTGTCCGGGTTCTGGATTATGTATTCGGACATTTGCTGCCTTAGCCGCTCATCCCCGATCCCTACCACAAAATGGTCCCTCAAGGGATCGTCTCCACCTACGGGATCACCCAGAGCCCTAGAGTTTCAACGAACAAGGTTATTCCCTAACTCCTGCAGGGCCATTGCATAGTCCTGTAGGTCCTCATCCTCGCTCTGGGTCCGGCTAAAGAATTGGGGACGTAGAGTCGTGACCTCTGCCAACCCCCCATGTACCTTTTTGAGATAGGCCACAATTTTATCAAACGTGTCGCGCTCCTCCGGGGGCCTAACCATGATGGTCTGTCTAGCCCGCCCCTCTAGTGCATTAATGGCAACCTCCGAACATATGTTGGGGGCCAGGTTATACATCTTTATGGCTCCCCTAACCCGGTCTACCCAGTCGGATAGCAACATGTTTTTCCCGTCATATTTTGTTAAGTGATTCAACAGAGCACCCGTCGGGAGGTGTCCCATCAGGGCCTGTGGAGGTGCTACCCTGTGGGCTGCGATGGGCGCCATTGCCTCGCCACCCCCTGAATTCACTGCTACAGCCTGTAGGCCAGGCTGAGCCGCTCCCTCTGCATTTGCCTGCATGGGTGTCACTGTATCCTGCCGACCATGCCAATTTTTAAGAGCTGAACCTGAGAGAGTCCATTGGGATACTGTGAACCACACAAGAATGAATTGCACGGACAGTGAGCTATGTAAAACCAAAAGAACTTTACTGACTCTAGAGGAGAAAACTATATACAATATAATGTACACCATGATCCAGCCGGACCACATGGAGTGAGGTGTGCTCCGGTGTACTGAAATGGTGTTACAATCTCTCTGGGTTGCTAGCAACCCAAGATTGTCCACAGTGGGACCCCAGCCGGGATTCCCTAATTTAGGTACTGTACCTTTAAGGATTTATATTTTGCCTAAATGGCGCTAAATATGGCAGGATCTCCTAACCAAACACAGAGAACTGAAGCCACTAGGAATCAACACCAAATTTAGGGTCTGTGTACCTGGGATCTCGGCTGAGGGGTACTGTGGCTCACAGAGGCCAAATACAGAAAAAAATCCTACACTATCCCTCCCGGATGCCGGTAATGCCCACCACCCCACCTCAGCTAGACTCCCTTGAACTTCCACATGGCCATTTGTAACTCCAGAGCTGGGACGTGGACTCCCTTGCTGTCGCAGTAAAGCTTTAACTGCTACAGTGGCGCCAAAACTTGTCCTCACCCTGATTGCAGGGAGGGACCTGAGCTCAGGATTTAAGTCCCATTCAAAGTGCGCACTAACCGAGTGGAAAATGCTTTAGGTTGAGATCTCCAGTGCAGGCCTGAATGGTAGCAGTGGCGTACATGTAGGGGTCGCAGGGGTTGCAGTTGCGACCGGGCCCGGCACCCCAGGGCCCTGCTGCAGCTGCGTCTGGCATCCGATTCCCAGTTAAGTTGCCCCCGCCCCCCGCCCTCCTCTGGCGCCGGGCCCGTGAACTCCCGCGAGACCTGTGTGAACTCCTGTGCAGGTCTGGCGGGAACATGCGTGCGCGGCGCGCGCCTGAACTCAGACGGGATCCGGACGTGACTGAGAGAGGACGAGAAGAGGACCGCCGAGGCGCGGACCGACCGGAAGAACTGAAGTTCCCCTGCCCTGCCAGCCGGTAACTCGACGGTAAGTAAGTAAAGTAAAAGCCAGCCCGTGGGCTATATGCCGCAACTTGAATTTCTTCATTGAAATTGGGAATAGTAGTGAGGGGCCCAGCCACCCAGGCATCCCCCCTGACGGTGGGGGGGGGGGGTGGTTGGGGGAGCGGAGTGGACCCTGGCAGTCCCTGGCAGATAACCGGGGGGGAGGATTTACAGACTACAGTCACTGGCACTCGTTTCTGGCAGGAAAAGCCCGCAACAGGGCACACTGAGGCCCCCAAGCAGATGACAGGGGGAGGGTTTACAGTCAGACTCAGTGTGCCCTGTTGCGGGCTTTTCCTGCCAGAGACGAGTGCCAGTGACTGTAAACCCCCCCCCCCCCCCAGTCATCTGCCAGGGGGGATGCCTGGGGGCCTCAGTGTGCCCTGTTGAGGGCTTTTCCTGCCAGAGACGAGTGTCAGTGACTGTAAACCCTCCCCCTCCCCCCCTTCCCGGTCATCTGCCAGGGGCCATCTGCCTTGCTTTGATGGGATTGCCAGATTGGGGCCTGGGCTGATCTGATCATCTGAGGGGGTCTTTGAAAGCAAAGATGGTTTTTGCTTTCAAAGACCCCCTCAGATGATCAGATCAGCCCAGGCCCCAATCTGGCAATCCCATCAAAGCAAGGCAATTCGGCTGATGATTGGAGACTAGTAGTAGTTGAACTTGTAGTTGGAATAGTAGTGAGGGCCCCAGGCCCCCCCCCCCTGGCCCCTGGCAGATGACCGGGGGGGGGGGGAGAGGATTTGCAGTCACTGGCACTCTGGCAGGAAAAGCCCTCAACAGGGCACACTGACTACTCGGGTAGGGGGCCCTGGCCTGCTGAGAACAATGACCCGCAGCAGTGGGGCCCTGGGGGGCGTCCCGAATTTATTGATGGGATTTCCAGATTGGGGCCTGGGCTGATCTGATCATCTGAGGGGTCTTTGAAAGCAAAGACCCCTCAGATGATCAGATCAGCCCAGGCCCCAATCTGGCAATCCCATCAAAGCAAGGCAATTTGGCTGATTGATCTGGTGGCTGATGGGGGGCGGGGTCTTTGGGCTGATGTGGGGTCTTTGGGCTGATGATTGATCTGGTGGCTGAGTGGGGGTCTTTGGGCTGATCCGAGGTCTGATGGGGATTGAGGTATCTGATATGAGGTCTCTTTGCAGTGGCAGAGAGACTCACTGAGGCCAGCCGCAGCCATTTTAGTCAGATTACAGCTACTCTGCAGCTTTGTCTCTAATCTGACTGTAATGGCTGCTGCTGTATTCAGTCTCTCTGACACTGCTGCTTTTAGGGTGGCCAAACGTCCGGTTTTAGGCCTGACAGTCTGGTTTTTAGACTTCTGGTCCGACGCAAGGCCAGGACGGACGGCCATAATAAGTCCCCCTTTTTTGTTGTTAAAGATGATGGGACGGCGGGTCCGGCTTAGGCATAGTCACTGCTCGTCTGCCACTACCCCCTTGCCTGACTCTCTATACTACAGTCACTCACCCCACCTCATTCTCGCTCTCTCTGCCAGACATTTCTGCCAGCATGAAACCTGGCCAAGGAGCAGCACTCATTCAGCCAGCCAGAGCACACACTGAGCCCATTCAGCCTCCAGCATTCAGCCTTGCCAGTTGCCACTGACTTTCAGCAGGTCGATTCAGCAGCTTTCAGCCGGAGCCAGCTCAGGTAAGAGTTACTATCTGGCCTTGGTATGTTCTGTATATTATTATATGTGAGCTGACCTGGTATAAGGTATACATCTTCTGGTATACTAACATGTATAACTTATGCCAGCTGTACATATATAATCATATAAGGAGATACCAGGTTATACCAGCATGGTCCATATCACTATATACAGGAAGATGTATAAGTTATACCAGCTGTACATATATATAATTATATACATAACAGGAGATGTCCAGGTTATACCAGCTGTACATATATAATTATATACATAACAGGAGATGTCCAGGTTATACCAGCTGTACATATATAATTATATACATAACAGGAGATGTCCAGGTTATACCAGCTGTACATATATAATTATATACAGGAGATGCACAGGTTATACCAGCATGCTCCATATTGGAGAGACACATGGAGGAGTTGGGGACGCATATTCAGGGCTGCAGTTTATGGTGGAATTATAAGAATAATTAGGTTAAGGTTTTTTTTTTTACTTTATTTACAGAAAACTAATTCTTCAAAGTATGGCATCCTATCAACATAAGAGTGGTGCTCAGAAACGTAAACAGAAAAGGGAAGACAGTTTGAGAACTTCCAAACTTCCAAAAATAAGCAGCTACTTTTCCACTCCTACACCTGCTAGTGTTCCTCCTGTACAGAGTAACACTGAAAGTGAAATGTCTGTGGAAAGTGCTGTTGATGTCAGAGAGGTGGAAAGTGCTGTTGATGTCCGAGAGGTGGAAATCAGCGAGTGCACTTACTCCAGTTCTTTAGATGTAGCAGGTGACGAGAATCCCGATAAAGGTAGCAGCACAAGTCTACCAACTAAAGAAATAGTGCAGTCAACAGAAAGCACCAAATCAGGTGATGATTTTGAATTGTTAAAATCTACAGAGGTTTCTATAGAAAGTATTGTTGTGGGAGAGAAACATGTTACTGATAGGGGACATTACCCTATTACAATAATGGATTCAAATATCAAAAGATTTATAATAGCTCATGGCCCGTGCCGACCTCCAGGACCTTTTCCACGAGATGATGAGAGAAGGTGCTTTTCTAAAAGCTATTATGTACGAGTTACAAAAACAGGCCTTAAGATCCCTGTGATGTGGCTATGCTACTCACCTAAACTTAACGTAGCCTACTGTGAACCATGCTGGCTGTTTGGGGACCGTAAAAAGACAGGATTTGAACCTGCATGGGCAAAAAGAATACAGAAATGGCAAAGGCTTTCTGCAAGAATTCAGGCTCATGAGTCTTCCAAAACTCATATAGAAGCCTGTGTAGTGTATGAACAGTGGAGGAAGAACAAAACAATAGATGAGGGAAATGAAAAGCAAATTAGACAGGAAAAAAACTATTGGAGACAAATATTACATAGGATTGTCAATGTAACGTTGACAATGTCAATGGCTAATCTTTCCTTCCGTGGTCATAGAGAAAAACTTGGCGAGGTAAACAATGGGAATTATCTCTCCATTATAGAGCTGCTGGCGGAGAATGACCCTGTTCTAAAGCAACTCCTCCAGTTACCCCAAAAATCAGTAAGATACTTGAGTCCTAGAATCCAAAATGAAATTATAGACATACTTTCAAATAAGGTCCGGAACATCATTGTGTCTGAAATAAAACAGGCACCTTTTTTTTCTATTATAATGGATACTACACAGGATATATCAAAAGTGGACCAAATGAGTCAAATAATAAGATATGTTTCTGTGGAAAGAGATGAAAGCCAGAGAGCAACTAGTGTGCTGATCAAAGAGGTTTTCCTAGGGTTTCATGCCGTTGAGGACCAGAGTGCTGCAGGCCTTGAACATGACATTGTCTTGTGCATAGAGAGCAACGGCCTCAATATAACAAAATGTCGTGGCCAGGGGTATGATGGGGCAGCGACAATGAGTGGGGTGTATTCTGGTGTTCAGGCTCGAATTGCACAGAGAGAAAAAAATGCATTGTATGTACATTGTGCAGCTCAAAATCTCAACCTGGTACTTCAGGATGCTGTTGGGAACATACCAGAAATTTCTAGTTTTTTTGAAGTGGTCCAAGAATTGTATGTTTTTTTGGGGGAAAGCATATGCAGATGGAACATTCTTTCATCATTCTCTACAGAGTTCTCAATTACTTTGAAAAAACTTTGCCCCACTCGATGGTCATCTCGCTTTCGTTTTGTGGACATTATGCAAGCTTTAACAAAAATAAACTTGATGTCATCCAAGCCAAAAGAAAGGGATGATGCTGCTCGCCTTAGAAAAAAATTTGGATCTTTTCAATTTGTTTGTCTCGTTGTCCTGCAAAGCAAGATTTTTGACACCATAAATGTGGTTTCTAAATTGTCGCAGTCAAAAAATATAGATTTATCCAGTGCAGCACATCTTATACAAAAGGCAGCTCAAGTCCTTTCAAAATATAGGGATAATTTTGATGGAGCAAAACAAACAGCGGTAGAACTGGCAGAAAAGTGGAACATCCAGCCGCAGTTTGAAAACAAGAGAGCAAGAAAAGTGAAGCGTCACTTTGATGAACTTTCAATAGATGAAAGGTTGCAGGATCCAGAACAATACTTTAAAACCGGTGTGTTTTATAGGTGTTTAGACATTGTGACCAACCAGTTGTCTAACCGATTTGCTGGAATGAGCAATGTCATGCAGCGATTTAATATAATACAGCCTACAGTACTTGCCTCTGAAACCGATGATGATTTGTTCAAAGCTGCTTCACAGCTACAGGAATGCTACCCAGAGAACATGTCACCAGCTTTCCCAGAACAGCTTCTGAGCTTCCGATCAACATTTCAGGAAGAGATTCGTAGATGCTCCACTGTAAAGGACCTTTCTCACCTTCTAATTGTTGAAAATTGTGCCTTGTCATCCAATCTACAAGATGTGTGCATAGCGTTGCTGCTATTCCTCACCATTCCAGTTACAGTTGCAAGAGCAGAAAGGTCCTTTTCAAAATTAAAGTTTATAAAAAATTACTTGAGAAGCACCATGTCCCAACAGAGACTTTCTGGCCTAGCTCTGTTAAGTATTGAAAATCAGAGAGCTAGAAGACTTAACATTGAAGCCATTGTGGACAACTTTGCTGAAATGAAAGCACGGCAGCGTCCATTTTAAAGAGATTCGTACGTTTTAAGTTCGGCCTTGAGTTCGGCCCTCAGTTCTGCCTTGTGTTCGGCCTTGAGTTCGGCCCTTAGTTCTGCCTTGTGTTCGGCCTTGAGTTCGGCCCTCAGTTCTGCCTTGTGTTCGGCCTTGAGTTCGGCCCTCAGTTCTGCCTTGTGTTCAGCCTTGAGTTCGGCCTTGAGTTCGGGCCTCGTTTTGGCCCTTAGTTTGGCTTGCAGTTTTGAGTTTATACTAACCTTTGTTGCATGGTTTTAAATTGTTGTACTAACCAAGTTATTTAACAGTTTATTCTTTATTGTTACTAAAAGGTGCTAATACATGGTTGTTCTTTGGTTACTTTCTGCAGATCGATCTTCTCGTTGTGTTGTGGATGTTTGTTGAAAAGTTCTGTTAAAGAAGATTTTAATGTTACGAAGCTGGAAGGCATCACGTTTGAATTTACCAAGTTGGAAGTTACCATTGTTTGTCTTGCAATCCTGTTTCATGAATAAGATTCCTCGTTATGGAAGATTTAAGTAAATTACTTCTATTATGTGTCTAAACTACAGTGGAAATAGAATAAAGTGGTAAGTTATTGCTGTTTCTTATTTCTGCAGGTTCAGACTTCATCCAGCTGGCTGTAGCAAATAAAATACGGTTTGGAACCAGCGGAGAATTTGAGTAAGTTGAGTTTTTTTTTTTTCTTGGTCCAATTGTACAAAAATTGTCACAATAGAGGCAAAGGCAAAAGGATGGTAAATAAAAATGTCTTTTAAATTGTTGAATGAAAATTAGCTTCATAGACTAGTTTATCACAACAGAATTAAATTTCCTGTATGAATGTGTCTGCCTTTTCTTATTTTGTAGGTATGTCTCTTTTCAAGAAGGATGAGGATAGTTTTTGGAAGAACACCAAACTGTTAATGCCCCTAAATAAAGTTTGTTTTTGGTGGAGTAAGTACAGCAGGCATCATTTTTTTTTCATTCTGTATGCTTATGACATATAATGTACATACCTCCCAACTCTTACCCCTGGCATTTCGCTCAGAGGTAGAGCTTGATTGCTTTTGACAGCAAGATTGGCATTCAAAATCAGACTTTACCGCACAAAGTGGTACTGTTGGGACTGGAGGCATGTTGGGTGAATGGTAGGGGCTGTAGTGGGGGTGGGTGCGGCGGCGGGTTAGGGGGGCCCATGGATCAATTTCGCACTGGGGCCCCATGGATTGTGTGTACGCCACTGAATGGTAGCTTGGTTTTCTTGATGGATGATCCAGCGCTGGCCTTAGGACAGACAGGCCTCTGGTCTCCTCAGCTCCTGATTATAAACTAAGACTACAGGTCCTCTTTAGCAGGCAGCAGAAATTCAACAATCGTCCCTTGCTTGCTGTGGATAAAGTCTTCAATCTCTGGCTGATCACAGGACACCTCAGGTAAACAATTTAGCAGACACGTCTAAATCTGTTGCTCTCTAACTGCCGACTTTTTGTCCCCCTGCCAGTTCCTTTCTCCAGCCCCTCTAGCTTTTTCCAGGAAGTTTGGACATGGCAACAAAATAACAAAATGCACAAAATAAATAAGAAGCTAATTTTAACAGTCCATTTCAATAAGAAAGCAAATCCTGTGCAGCTATAAGATTACTTTTCTTTTTATATTAATTGTCAACATCTCGCTCCATTAGTTCTAAGGGGGCTGCCCGACTAAGGGCCTCTAATGGCCAGTCACACAAACTGCATGTTGTCTCACTCATAGCTTATTCAATGTAGTCACAGATGTATTCAATATTGAAGTATCATACGTCTCATCTTGGGGGCCCTAGACGGTGACCCCCTCACACTAACACCACCCAATGCATAACAATACTCACCCAGTATTACCAAATAAAATCTATCATACGGTACACAGCGGTACTAATACACTTTGTAATAAATTAAAGAACCAACTGGTCCTACCTCATCCAGGGTGTCACTGGTGTGTTGGCGTGATGTCCGCTGGATCCAGAACAAGGTCCCTGTGGTGATAAAGAAAAAAGAATAATCACATAAGGAAGGGATGGTGACTGTACCTACGAGGAGGCACTGTGCTGGTCCTGTAAGATCGAGCCATGCCAATGTATAATAGGGTTATCTAGGGCATTTCCCCTTCATGCCACCACACAGTACTAATGCCCATATTGTGCCCCCTCACAGTAATTATGCCCACATTGTGCCTCCTTTACAGCTGAAATGCCCACATTGTGCCCCCCTCACAGTAATTATGCCTACCTTGTGGTGCCCTCACAGTAGTTATGCCCACTTTTATGTCCCCTCATTGTAGTTAAGGCCACTTTTGTGCTCCTTCACTGTAGTTATGCCCAATTTTGTGCCCGCTCACAGTAGTTATGTTCTACTTGTGGCCCCATGCTCCCTCTCCAGCTTCATGAAAAAAATAAAAATTAAAAAATTAAATACTTCCCTGATTCCCTGACTTGACAACCCACTCCCACACACATGAGTGCTGCTGGCTGTGCTGGAGGCTGATTCCTGGGCTTTCACAGCTCCTCTCACACAGCCAGCAGTATGATGTGTGGCTTGAGGGGGGAGCACCGGAGATGAGCAGAACATTTAATCAGGATGCGCCCCCCACCCAGACTTTACACCCGGGGTACTGACACCCCTACCCAAGTCCTTGTCACATACTAGCACTGTGATTTAAAGGAGCACTGAACCTAAAATGATTTTTTATTTTTTATTATACAGATGTAGCTAAGCTAAAATTGACTCTGATAACACGTCACTGTGTTATCTCGTGGCATCTTTTGACAAAAGCCATTGAAATATATTGAGAGTTAGTTAACCTTTTTGTGCCATTTTTTACTTAACGCGTTAACCATAAAGTTTAGCTTGGCTTCATCTGTATATATAATACACTTGTCCATGATGTTTGTAGGTCTGCATGTTCCTGAAAGAAAGTAAAAGAAATCCAGCAGATTCCAAAAGGGTTAATTTCCCACTGTCGTTTTTTCACAGGTAAATGCCTGAGTAGTGGGACTTACATGAATGGTGTGGCTTATATGAGGGGGTGTGGCTTTACTATTTTTGTGTCCTACTGTAGACGAATCAGAGACTCAGGATTGGGATAAGAAGGATGAGAAATGACTAATCTCGGAGCCACACAGTAATACTTTTTGCTCAAAACAGGTTAAAATAAAATGAGATATTAGCAGAGGAATTGCTGGGATTTTTTAACATTAAAATTTAACATTAAAATGTTCTGTGTTTAGTGGTTAATGGCTTTACACTTAACAACTTATTCAAAAAAGGCCATTTATAGAATAAAGCATTTCTCTTTTCTGCTGGAACACATTACTTTTTGGGGAGTGAAATCATGTGTTAAATGCATTCATGTTGTGATTTTTGTGAATCTTTTCTTAAAGGAGTTGTAAGGTAAATATGGTGTTAAAACAAAACTCGCCGGTTCCAACCCCCTCTGTTCCTGTGCTGCTGCTCTGATCTGTTCATCCTCATGACCACTAGTGATAGCATCCCGTATGCTGCATGTGACCGCTACAGCCAATCACTGGCTTCAGTGGTATACTGCACGAGACAAAGATTTGCTGGGTATACAGGTACTGCAGGTGTGAAATCAATGCCTGCTTGGGAAGATTGGAGAGTCAGCACTGGAGCAGAAGGGGTTGGAACCAGTCAGTGTATGTTCTTTTATTATTTTAACACCATCCCTGCCTTTTTACTCATCTTTCTTTAATTCATACAATCCCATTAAAGGAGTTGTCACTAGAGATGAGCGAATTTTTCAAAAATTCAATTCAACTGGTTCGCCAAAATTTCAGAAAAGATTTGGTTCGATCTGACTTTATTTACAGCAAATCGCGTTAAAAAAACTGCTATTTCCTTGCTGCAGAGAGCCTTTATAGTGGTGTAGAACACTGTGCCTTGCAGTAAAACGCATAGAGAGTCTGCTGTGGTAGTCAAATAATACTGTCAGTATGACATGCAGATGATAGGCGTCGCTCTTAGAATCACTGCACACTTCACTTATTTGGGCACGGGGCCAAAAGTAACCAAATAACTCAAGTGTAAACCCCGCTTTATAGGTCGATGTTAGCGTCAAGAAGAAGCACACTCCTTTTACACAGTCGTCAGCTGATTTCACATAGATGTCTGGTAACTAGATAACTAGTGATGAGCGGCCGGGCAATATTCAAATTCTCGATATTTTGCGAATATTTTGAAAAATTATTGTAAATTATTTTCTTGATTGCGAATATAGGCAATGTAATATTCACATAATGCGCGCTGTGGGGATTTGCTCTGGTAGTTAGGACTAGCAGATGCAGTATAGAGGCAAAGTACACAGTTCTTGAATCAAACAGCAGTGTTTATTCACACATTGGTGTATAACAAATTCCAGATAAGGTGTATCACAAAACGCAGGTGGATTGGTGTTTGTTCACACACAAGGAAAGTCCATAAACAATAAAAGTCACCTTTTCTCCTGGGTGTTAATTCACACCCTCTTAGCAGTTCAGCCCCATCAATTCCATAGGCGGCCTGTTCGCCTTTAGAGGGGCCTGAGTCCTCCAACCCGGCTCAAACCGCAAATCCTAGCACAGCCCTCAGTTCACAGCACACAGACTCCTGAGCTTCACTGTCAGAGGGAGGTAAATCCACCCACCTTGCAGTGCTGGCTGGTTTTTATGCCTGGCAAAACCCGGCCTGTAACATGGGTAGTAGTCACCCACCCAGCACTTTGACTACTCCCAGTAAGAGATGTCCCAGATGAGCTATGACAGCCATGCTAAATCTCAAGGTGATAATTAGCAATAACTTCTGCTGACACATAAAATACCGGCTTTTACTTAACCGAGGCCAGGAACCTCGGTGACACATACCTTCTATCCCGATGATTCCAGGTACCTTCTTACATACCCCCCCCCCCCCTTTGTTCAACCCTGAGGGGGTGAACACCTGAAATACAGTATACCCGGGACAGGGCATCCAGGTTTACCTGCAACCGGCCTGCCCTGTTCCACAGAGAACTTAAAAATCTGTAAGGACAGGAACCACCTGGTGACTCGGCCATTTCTCTCTTTGGCCTGGCTCATCCACTTTAGAGGGGAGTGGTCACTCAGCAGGCAGAACAAATAGTAGCAGAGAGACTCGAGTGCCCACTTGATAGCCAGGCTTTCTCTCTCCACTATACTATACCTGGTTTCAGCTGGGGTGAGCTTGCGGCTTAAAAAGACAACGGGATACTCCTCCCCGTTGACTTCCTGAGAGAGTACAGCACCGAGGCCTACTTTAGAGGCATCTGTCTGTACCACGAACTCCCTATTGAAGTTGGACGTCATCAAAACTGGTGACCGGCACAGGGACGACTTCAGAGTGGAAAAAGCCTCTTCCACCCGCTCATCCCAGCGAACCATCACTGATTTTCATCCCTTCAAGTGCTCTGTCAAGGGCGTGGCTATAATGGCAAAGTGGGGAACAAATCTCATGTAATAGCCTATCATTCCTAGGAACGACTTTACTTGTTTAGTGGTGACAGGTTGGAGCCAATTTCTTATCGCCTCTATTTTGTTTACTTAGTGTTTGATCACTCCGCGCCCAATGACATACCCCAGGTATTTTATCTCCTCTAATCCTATCGCGCATTTTTTGGGGTTAGCGGTTAGTCCAGCTTTTCGAAGGTAGTCTACTACAGCCTGCACTTTTGGCAGGTGACTTTCCCAGTTGGTACTGTGGATGGCAAAATCATCCAGGTAAGACGAAGAGTACAGACGATGTGGTCAGAGCACAATGTCCATTAGCCTTTGGAAAGTGGCGGGGGCGCCATGCAGACCAAAGGGTAACACCTTATACTGGTACAGCCCCTCCGGTGTTGTAGCATACCAAACCACAGGGGAAACACGTGAGGCTCACGGTGGGCCGATGGGTGCAATAGTTCATGTACTAACAGTTAGCAGATGCCTCCCTGGACTGGCGTAGGGTGGATGGGAAGACAACATGAAATGCTCTGAGGCACTCTCGATTGCAGGGAACACCAGCCAGATGGAAGTTGAGGTGCCCTTGATGGTAATTGATGTTCTGCTTTTGCGGCTGGGCCCCTGGTCCGTGACGCCAGCACCATTAGGTGCAAATGTTGGTGGTAGTAGTTGAAATGATGATATAGAATTAGACTAGAGCTTTCAACAAACTCCCAGTACTTTACTGAAGCTGATCCACAGGTCATCAATGTATGCAAAAGTCATTTACATTAAGGCAGCTTTTACAGTGATTCACATTAGTTCCCAGAAGTTGCATAAGGAATAGTCCTCTATGACAATCAGTCTTTCTCTCTCTTGTTTCTCCAGGTTGGAGGGATGAACTCTGTTGTACTGTATAATGCTGTACTTCTGTATCCTCTTCTAGGAATACTATACTCAGACAAATGGCCCTTTTGTCTTTAATTATAATGGGTAGCTTGTAGCTCTGAATCTCTCCACCTGATGCAAAGGAGTCTGGAGTCTGATAAATGACAGTTACCTTCCTTTGTCAATATCCTCATTCCCTCTCTAGGTTGCCTGGAGATACTGTAATATTTTCCCTTTTATAGGCTGGTGCATGGAACTAACTATAGAGCTTTTATATCTCTGCAAAATGGCTGCTGAGGTTCAGCTTGTCCTCAGACATCACCACACACTGACCTTCTTCTTCCTGCACTGTGCACTGAGTGTGGGGCAGAGTTAGCCCTGGGAGGCTTGTTATAACCTCCCCCTCCCTTTGCAACTTTATGAGAACACATTTACAAGTACAGTTTACATGAAACACAATTACATTAAGCAGTGTGTTTCAGGACAATGCACCCCCTCCCCCTTGTTTAATGTAAGTCGTCCTCGACGCACTCTTGCAACGATGATGCATCACCTGAAAAATACAAAAAGAGCATGCATATACACAATACCATTAACTCCTTCCTGCGGTTTCTCTTTTCTTTGGCTGCAAGAGAATTGGGTTAGGCAAATATATATCAGGATCATTACAACATAGATTAGGTAACAACGGCCGTAGTCTCTCTTGTAACTAGGGAACTAGGGGTGCTGACCTGGTACAGTGGAATAGTAAAGACCAGGATAGTCCATAAAGTAAAAACAAAAAGGGAAACTTCTCAGGAGGCTCACAGTACATGAGTCCATTCCCTGTGCACAAAGCAAGATGGTTGTAGAACATCACAAAGGGCTCTAGTGCGTCAAAGTCCATCTCCGGGCACATGACTTGAACATTGCAAAAACATTAGCAAAGGAGTCTTTAGAGAGTCCCTTAGAGCAAGGCAAATAATCAAAGCAATAAGTCTCTTACTTTGGCTCTGTAGCTCCAAATGATGCAGGAATGTAACAAACAGTTAATCCGGGTATCGGGCAGGTAGTTTTCCCTTGGTAGGTCGTTCAGATACTCGAAGTGGCTGTGACTCAGCCTTGGTTCAGGGTCCTTCGGTACATCTTGAGTTTCTGAGGATCCTTTGCGAGGTAGTTCTTCTAGGTGAAGTGGGGCTGCGTTAGTTTTTGCAGGTACAAAAATGTTAAGCCATGGTGTAAAGAACCAGTGTAGAGGATCTGAGTCTAAAAATAGTTTACCAATAGACTGTATTGGTTCCTCTGGATCAGGTGACTTTTCCGACAATGGTTCTGTGGATGGAGTCTCTTCTTGGATTGGAGATTCTTTTAAACACATGTATTGGCAGAATGGGGTGGCTCTACTAATCAATGGGGATGGGATGGTGCTCAATATCTCAGTGTGAACTCCACACACCAAAAGGTTAATACAAAAAGATAGTCAAGAAAGATATGGCACTCATATATCCGGAAGTCTGCTCAAACATTTGATTTTATTATATTTAAATATTCTGCAGGTCACAAATTACTAAAAATCATGCATCTAAAATCAACATACAAGATACGTAAATTGTAGTAGAAATACACAATTAGGCCTCATGCACACGACCGGTTTTTTTTGCGGTCCGCAAAAACCGGTTCCGTAGTTCCGTGATCCGTGTCCGTTTTTTCATCCGTGGGTCTTCCTTGATGTTTGGAGGATCCACGGATATGAAAAGTGAAAAAAAAAACTAAGTAAAGTTTGCATTGAAAATGATAGGAAAAACGGACACGGATCACGGACACGGATCACGGACGCGGATGACTATCTTGTGTGCATCCGTGGTTTTTCATGGACCCATTGACTTGAATGGGTCCGTGAACCGTTGTCCATGAAAAAAATAGGACAGGTCATATTTTTTTCACGGACTGGAAAAACGGATCACGGACGCGGAAGCCAAACGGTGCATTTTCCGATTTTTCCACGGACCCATTGAAAGTCAATGGGTCCGCGAAAAAAAACGGAAAGCGGAACAACGGCCGCGGATGCACACAACGGTCGTGTGCATGAGGCCTAAAACCATTAAAACGTCACTAAAATGACGATTATTATGTTAAAAGCTGAGGAATAGGGTATTCGTTGAACCTATGTGCCTAGCAGCAAATGTAGTCAGGTCATCAAATAAAGGTGATCGTTGGGTCTGGGTGTCGATCAGACCATCACCATATATTCGATAACCACAGAAATTCAATAACCGCAATTCACAATATACTCTGGTTAACAGATAGAATAGTTATTCAAACCAGAATCTCGATTGGATGGTCACCAAATATTCGGCATTAGTAGTCGCCATTAAACATGTTGGAATGCATTTGTATAATTTTCCCAGATAGCAGGACGTGGTTTCAGTTCGATTATTGGCTGTGAGTTACAAGTGTTGTATCGATCCAACACTATATATTTGGTCAGCTCACAAAGTCAATATTCCGTTATAGAAACACTATATCAATTTCACAGATTAACTTGAATAATTCGGGATTCCAGCTCTCTGGTGGCGTCCCACCTCTTTATGAGCTGTACTATTCCCTTTCCTCCAAAGCTCAAAAAAGGCTTTCCTCTGGTCTCTGCTGTTTCAGCATCCCTTGTGCTTAAGTCCTGGGTTGCTCCAATTAGGGTGGAGTGGAACAGTGTAGCTCCAGGGATTTCTTTAGCAGACACGGGGCAATCTGTTCTCAGCCAGAAGATAAGAGAGAGGTGCAGGTCCTGGTGGTCTGTAGCGTACGCAGAAATGGTGGTATTAGAGGGTCCAAATTTCTACCAGACGCGTTTCGAAGTCTTATGGGTTCTGACTAGGGATGAGCGAACCCGAACTGTATAGTTCGGGTTCGTACCGAATTTTGGGGTGTCCGTGACACAGACCCGAACCCGAACATTTTCGTAAAAGTCCGGGTTCGGGTTCGGTGTTCGGCGCTTTCTTGGCGCTTTTTGAAAGGCTGCAAAGCAGCCAATCAACAAGCGTCATACTACTTGCCCCAAGAGGCCATCACAGCCTTGCCTACTATTGGCATGGCTGTGATTGGCCAGTGCAGCATGTGACCCAGCCTCTATATAAGCTTGGGTCACGTAGCGCTGCACGTCACTCTGCTGATTCAAGCATAGGGAGAGGTTGCAGCTGCGACGTTAGGGCGAGATTAGGCAGATTAACTCCTCCAAAAGACTTTATTCTGTGATCGATCTACAGCTGTGGATCATTGAAGTGCTATTATTGACTTGCTCACTTTTTTGAGGCTGCCCAGAGCGTTTTTAGATCACTTTTTTTCTGGGGTGATCGGCGGCCATTTTGTGACTTGTGGTGCGCCAGCACGAGCTATCACCAAGTGTATTTAACCATCGATAGTGTGGTTATTTTGTGCTATATCCTACATCAGCTGCAGGCTGAGCCTGTGTCACCGAAGTGCATTTAACCATCAACAGTCTGGTTATTTTTTGGCCATGTACTACATCAGCTGCAGGCTGAGCCTGTGTCACCCAAGTGCATTTAACCATCAACAGTCTGATTATTTTTTGGCCATATACTACATCAGCTGCAGGCTGAGCCTGTGTCACCCAAGTGCATTTAACCATCATCAGTGTGGTTATTTTTTGGCCATATATTACATCAGGGGCAAGTTGAGCATGTCACCCAGCGCCTAAAAAATAGACCTGACATTTCTATTCAACCAAATCTGCACAGTTTTAGCTGGTCAAGTTATTTGCAGTGACCGTAAAAGCAGACTTTTTGTTCTGGGTTGAAAAAGCATTCCCAAATTTGCCATTCTGAAAATAACTAGTTTGTGGTATTTGAGGCCTACTTGAAATCTATCCCAAAAAGAAAATCTTACATTGAAGTTATTGATAGTGTCATTCAGAAAAACCTAAGACACACGCTAGCGTGCTGATAGAAGTGTCATTCTGTGATTAAACCTATAACTGTCACACAGCGCAAAAAAAAACAGGTCTCACATCTCTATTCAACCAAATCTGCACAGTTTTAGCTGGTCAAGTTATTTGTAGTGACCGTAAAAGCAGACTTTTTGTTCTGGGTTGAAAAAGCATTCCCAAATTTGCCATTCTCAAAATAACTAGTTTGTGGTATTTGAGGCCTACTTGAAATCTATCCCAAAAAGAAAATCTTACATTGAAGTTATTGATAGTGTCATTCAGAAAAACCTAAGACACACGCTAGCGTGCTGATAGAAGTGTCATTCTGTGATTAAACCTATAACTGTCACACAGCGCAAAAAAAAAACAGGTCTCACATCTCTATTCAACCAAATCTGCACAGTTTTAGCTGGTCAAGTTATTTGTAGTGACCGTAAAAGCAGACTTTTTGTTCTGGGTTGAAAAAGCATTCCCAAATTTGCCATTCTGAAAATAACTAGTTTGTGGTATTTGAGGCCTACTTGAAATCTATCCCAAAAAGAAAATCTTACATTGAAGTTATTGATAGTGTCATTCAGAAAAACCTAAGACACACGCTAGCGTGCTGATAGAAGTGTCATTCTGTGATTAAACCTATAACTGTCACACAGCGCAAAAAAAAACAGGTCTCACATCTCTATTCAAACAAATCTGCACAGTTTTAGCTGGTCAAGTTATTTGTAGTGACCGTAAAAGCAGACTTTTTGTTCTGGGTTGAAAAAGCATTCCCAAATTTGCCATTCTCAAAATAACTAGTTTGTGGTATTTGAGGCCTACTTGAAATCTATCCCAAAAAGAAAATCTTACATTGAAGGTATTGATAGTGTCATTCAGAAAAACCTAAGACACACGCTAGCGTGCTGATAGAAGTGTCATTCTGTGATTAAACCTATAACTGTCACACAGCGCAAAAAAAAACAGGTCTCACATCTCTATTCAACCAAATCTGCACAGTTTTAGCTGGTCAAGTTATTTGTAGTGACCGTAAAAGCAGACTTTTTGTTCTGGGTTGAAAAAGCATTCCCAAATTTGCCATTCTCAAAATAACTAGTTTGTGGTATTTGAGGCCTACTTGAAATCTATCCCAAAAAGAAAATCTTACATTGAAGGTATTGATAGTGTCATTCAGAAAAACCTAAGACACACGCTAGCGTGCTGATAGAAGTGTCATTCTGTGATTAAACCTATAACTGTCACACAGCGCAAAAAAAAACAGGTCTCACATCTCTATTCAAACAAATCTGCACAGTTTTAGCTGGTCAAGTTATTTGTAGTGACCGTAAAAGCAGACTTTTTGTTCTGGGTTGAAAAAGCATTCCCAAATTTGCCATTCTCAAAATAACTAGTTTGTGGTATTTGAGGCCTACTTGAAATCTATCCCAAAAAGAAAATCTTACATTGAAGTTATTGATAGTGTCATTCAGAAAAACCTAAGACACACGCTAGCGTGCTGATAGAAGTGTCATTCTGTGATTAAACCTATAACTGTCACACAGCGCAAAAAAAAAACAGGTCTCACATCTCTATTCAACCAAATCTGCACAGTTTTAGCTGGTCAAGTTATTTGTAGTGACCGTAAAAGCAGACTTTTTGTTCTGGGTTGAAAAAGCATTCCCAAATTTGCCATTCTTAAAATTGTGGTGAACGGGAACAATGAGGAAAACATCTAATAAGGGATGCGGACGCGGACGTGGACATGGTCGTGGTGGTGTTAGTGGACCCTCTGGTGCTGGGAGAGGACGTGGCCGTTCTGCCACAGCCACACGTCCTAGTGAACCAACTACCTCAGGTCCCAGTAGCCAGCAGAATTTACAGCGATATTTGGTGGGGCCCAATGCCGTTCTAAGGATGGTAAGGCCTGAGCAGGTACAGGCATTAGTCAATAGGGTGGCCGACAGTGGATCCAGCACGTTCACATTATCTCCCACCCAGTCTTCTGCAGAAAGCGCACAGATGGCGCATGAAAACCAAGCCCATTGGTCTGTCACATCACCCCCATGCATATCAGGGAAACTGTCTGAGCCTCAAGTTATGCAGCAGTCTACTATGCTGTTTGAAGACTCTGCTGCCAGGGTTTCCCAAGGGCATCCACCTAGCCCTTCCCCAGGGGTGGAAGAGATAGAATGCACTAACGCACAACCACTTATTTTTCCTGATGATGAGGACATGGGAATACCACCTCAGCACGTCTCTGATGATGACGAAACAGAGGTGCCAACTGCTGCATCTTTCTGCAGTGTGCAGACTGAACAGGAGGTCAGGGATCAAGACTGGGTGGAAGACGATGCAGGGGACGATGAGGTCCTAGACCCCACATGGAATAAAGGTCGTGCCACTGACTTTCACAGTTCGGAGGAAGAGGCAGTGGTGAGACCGAGCCAACAGCGTAGCAAAAGAGGGAGCAGTGGGCAAAATTAGAACACCCGCCGCCAAGAGACTCCGCCTGCTACTGACCGCCGCCATCTGGGACCGAGCACCCCAAAGGCAGCTTTAAGGAGTTCCCTGGCATGGCACTTCTTCAAACAATGTGCTGACGACAAGACCCGAGTGGTTTGCACGCTGTGCCATCAGAGCCTGAAGCGAGGCATTAACGTTCTGAACCTTAGCACAGCCTGCATGACCAGGCACCTGCATGCAAAGCATGAACTGCAGTGGAGTAAACACCTTAAAAACAAGGAAGTCACTCAGGCTCCCCCTGCTACCTCTTCTGCTGCTGCCACCGCCTTGGCCTCTTCCTCCGCCTCTGGAGGAACGTTGGCACCTGCCGCCCAGCAAACATGGGATGTACCACCAACACCATCACCTGCGTCACCAAGCATCTCAACCATGTCACACGGCAGCGTTCAGCTCTCCATCTCACAAACATTTGAGAGAAAGCGTAAATTCTCACCTAGCCACCCTCGATCCCTGGCCCTGAATGCCAGCATTTCTAAACTACTGGCCTATGAAATGCTGTCATTTAGGCTGGTGGACACACACACAGCTTCAAACAGCTCATGTCACTTGCTGTCCCACAGTATGTTGTTCCCAGCCGCCACTACTTCTCCAAGAGAGCCGTGCCTTCCCTGCACAAACAAGTGTCCGATAAAATCAAGTGTGCACTGCGCAACGCCATCTGTGGCAAGGTCCACCTAACCACAGATACGTAGACCAGTAAGCACGGCCAGGGACGCTATATCTCCCTAACTGCACACTGGGTAAATGTAGTGGCGGCTGGGCCCCAGGCGGAGAGCTGTTTGGCGCACTTCCTTCCGCCGCCAAGGATCGCAGGGCAACATTCTTTGCCTCCTGTCTCCTCCTCCTCCTACTCAGCTTCCTCCTCCTCTTCTTCCACCTGCTCATCCAGTCAGCCACACACCTTCACCACCAACTTCAGCACAGCACGGGGTAAACGTCAGCAGGCCATTCTGAAACTCATATGTTTGGGGGACAGGCCCCACACCGCACAGGAGTTGTGGCGGGGTATAGAACAACAGACCGACGAGTGGTTGCTGCCGGTGAGCCTCAAGCCCGGCCTGGTGGTGTGCGATAATGGGCGAAATCTCGTTGCAGCTCTGGGACTAGCCGGTTTGACGCACATCCCTTGCCTGGCGCATGTGCTGAATTTGGTGGTGCAGAAGTTCATTCGCAACTACCCCGACATGTCAGAGCTGCTGCATAAAGTGCGGGCCGTCTGTTCGCGCTTCCGGCGTTCACACCCTGCCGCTGCTCGCCTGTCTGCGCTACAGCGTAACTTCGGCCTTCCCGCTCACCGCCTCATATGCGACGTGCCCACCAGGTGGAACTCCACCTTGCATATGCTGGACAGACTGTGCGAGCAGCAGCAGGCCAATGTGGAGTTTCAGCTGCAGCACGCACTGGTCAGTCGCACTGCGGATCAGACCCACTTCACCACCAATGACTGGGCCTCCATGCGAGACCTGTGTGCCCTGTTGCGCTGTTTCGAGTACTCCACCAACATGGCCAGTGGCGATGACGCCGTTATCAGCGTTACAATACCACTTCTATGTCTCCTTGAGAAAACACTTAGGGCGATGATGGAAGAGGAGGTGGCCCAGGAGGAAGAGGAGGAAGAGGGGTCAAATGTGGCCAGACAGGGCCCACTACTGGAGGACGAGGATGAGGAGGAGGTGGAGGAGGATGAGGATGAAGCATGTTCACAGCGGGGTGGCACCCAAAGCAGCTCGGGCCCATCACTGGTCCGTGGCTGGGGGGAAACACAGGACGATGACGATACGCCTCCCACAGAGGACAGCTTGTCCTTACCTCTGGGCCGCCTGGCACACATGAGCGACTACATGCTGCAGTGCCTGCGCAACGACAGCAGAGTTGCCCACATTTTAACGTGTGCGGACTACTGGGTTGCCACCCTGATGGATCCCCGGTACAAAGACAATGTGCCCACCTTACTTCCTACACTGGAGCGTGATAGGAAGATGCGCGAGTACAAGCGCACGTTGGTAGACGCGCTACTAAGAGCATTCCCAAATGTCACAGGGGAACCAGTGGAAGCCCAAGGCGAAGGCAGAGGAGGAGCAAGAGGTCGCCAAAGCAGCTGTGTCACGCCCAGCTCCTCTGAGGGCAGGGTTAGCATGGCAGAGATGTTGAAAATGTTTTGTCAACACGCCACAGCTAAGTGCACCACCACCTGATACGGAACGTGTTAGCAGGAGGCAACATTTCACTAACATGGTGGAACAGTACCTGTGCACACCCCTCCACGTACTGACTGATGGTTCGGCCCCATTCAACTTCTGGGTCTCCAAATTGTCCACGTGGCCAGAGCTAGCCTTTTATGCCTTGGAGGTGCTGGCCTGCCCGGCGGCCAGCGTTTTGTCTGAACGTGTATTCAGCACGGCAGGGGGCGTCATTACAGACAAACGCAGCCGCCTGTCTACAGCCAATGTGGACAAGCTGACTTTCATAAAAATGAACCAGGCATGGATCCCACAGGACCTGTCCATCCCTTGTGCAGATTAGATATTAACTACCTCCCCTTAACAATATATTATTCTACTCCAGGGCACTTCCTCATTCAATACTATTTTTAATTTCATCTTACCATTATATTGCGGGGCAACCCAAAGTTGAATGAACCTCTCCTCTGTCTGGGTGCCGGGGCCTAAATGTGTGACTGTGGCCTGTTCCAGTGGTGGGTGACGTGAAGCCTGATTCTCTGCTATGACATGAATACAGATTCTGCGCTGACATAAGGCCAGATTCTCTGTTACGGGACCTCTCTCCTCTGCCTGGGTGCCTGGGCCTAAATGTGTGACAGTGGCCTGTTCCAGTGGTGGGTGACGTGAAGCCTGATTCTCTGCTATGACATGAATACAGATTCTGCGCTGACATAAGGCCAGATTCTCTGTTACGGGACCGCTCTCCTCTGTCTGGGTGCCGGGGCCTAAATGTGTGACAGTGGCCTGTTCCAGTGGTGGGTGACGTGAAGCCTGATTCTCTGCTATGACATGAATACAGATTCTGCGCTGACATAAGGCCAGATTCTCTGTTACGGGACCTCTCTCCTCTGCCTGGGTGCCTGGGCCTAAATGTGTGACAGTGGCCTGTTCCAGTGGTGGGTGACGTGAAGCCTGATTCTCTGCTATGACATGAATACAGATTCTGCGCAGACATAAGGCCAGATTCTCTGTTACGGGACCGCTCTCCTCTGTCTGGGTGCCGGGGCCTAAATGTGTGACAGTGGCCTGTTCCAGTGGTGGGTGACGTGAAGCCTGATTCTCTGCTATTACATGAATACAGATTCTGCGCCGACATAAGGCCAGATTCTCTGTTACGGGACCTCTCTCCTCTGCCTGGGTGCCTGGGCCTAAATGTGTGACAGTGGCCTGTTCCAGTGGTGGGTGACGTGAAGCCTGATTCTCTGCTATGACATGAATACAGATTCTGCGCTGACATAAGGCCAGATTCTCTGTTACGGGACCTCTCTCCTCTGCCTGGGCCTAAATGTGTGACAGTGGCCTGTTCCAGTGGTGGGTGACGTGATGCCTGATTCTCTGCTATGACATGAAGACAGATTCTGTGCTGACATAAGGCCAGATTCTCTGTTACGGGACCTCTCTCCTCTGCCTGGGCCTAAATGTGTGACAGTGGCCTGTTCTAGTGGTGGGTGACGTGATGCCTGATTCTCTGCTATGACATGAAGACAGATTCTGCGCTGACATAAGGCCAGATTCTCTGTTACGGGACCTCTCTCCTCTGCCTGGGTGCCTGGGCCTAAATGTGTGACAGTGGCCTGTTCCAGTGGTGGGTGACTTGAAGCCTGATTCTCTGCTATGACATGAATACAGATTCTGCGCTGACATAAGGCCAGATTCTCTGTTACGGGACCGCTCTCCTCTGTCTGGGTGCCGGGGCCTAAATGTGTGAGAGTGGCCTGTTCCAGTGGTGGGTGACGTGAAGCCTGATTCTCTGCTATGACATGAAGACAGATTCTGCGCTGACATAAGGCCAGATTCTCTGTTACGGGACCGCTCTCCTCTGTCTGGGTGCCGTGGCCTAAATGTGTGACAGTGGCCTGTTCCAGTGGTGGGTGACGTGAAGCCTGATTCTCTGCTATGACATGAAGACTGATTCTGCGCTGACATGAAGCCAGATTCTCTGCTATGGCATGAAGAGACTGATTCTCTGCTGACATGAAGCCAGATTCTTTGCTATGGCATGAAGAGACTGATTCTCTGCTGATGTGAAGCCAGATTCTCTGCTATAGGACCTCTGTCCAATTGATATTGGTTCATTTTTATTTTTTTTATTTTAATTTTAATTCATTTACCTATCCACATTTGTTTGCAGGGGATTTACCTACATGTTGCTGCCTTTTGCAGCCCTCTAGCTCTTTCCTGGGCTGTTTTACAGCCTTTTTAGTGCCCAAAAGTTTGGGTCCCCATTGACTTCAATGGGGTTCGGGACGAAGTTCGGTTCGGGTTCGGATCCCGAACCCGAACATTTACGGGAAATTCGGCCGAACTTCTCGAACCCGAACATCCAGGTGTTCGCTCAACTCGCTTCCTCAGTGGTAATCTGGAACCCACCTTACCACCTTTTTATATCCCATTTCCTGATTGAAATCCAGTGAAAACAAAATCCTGTCTTGGACCATGATAGCGGTTAAATAGAAAGTCTGGCCTGGATTTTGATGTACAAAGTCACTTTGATGTTATTAGTGTTGTTAATCAAAAATATTGCATCTATCCATGGTTTTTGACTAGCAGATCAATGTATTGTGTCAAAATCTTGCTTTTGGAGAAAAAAAACCACAAAAAAAACGCATGGTGCAGTAATGGTGCGTTTTTCATGCGTTTTTTCCCCCAATGCGTTTTTTTGTCCAATGCTGCTGAAAAGACATTCCTAACAAACTGGATAAAGGATTTGAAGTTATCTTAATTCTTTCTCAAGATATACCCTTTTTTTAGTTACTAAAATAATCCTCATCATGTGAATAATCACATAACTGATTTTAAAAAATATACTTGAATAGATAAAAACATGTTAAAACTTTAATGATTAAAACTTAGTAGTTAGAACTTTCGTAATTAAAACTTTCGGACTTATATGTGATGCGAAGGCTTGTTTTGATGAATATGAGAATATGGTTGATAACGAGGTGGGTGCTTTCCACCAAGGAACAGTCGGACGTACGTAATAAAAATACCATCTGACTGTGCATTAGTGGACAAGCACCCACCAAAGAGCTTCTTATATTTATAAAAAAACAAAAATTTCAAGTTCTGTATTTAATCCGTGTGGGATAAGGGTATCCAACTCAAAAATCCATCTCGATTCTATTCTAGACATTTTATCCACATGGTTCCCACCCCTCCAATCCAATTCGGCCTTTTCTATTGCTGTAAAGCTCAAATTTTTTGTTTGTTGGTCATGGTATTCTTTGAAGTGTTTTGAGAGTGGGTGATCCATGTGGCCTTTTCGGATATTATTTAGATGTTCCGCAATCCTTGTCTTTAACATCCGTTTAGTCCTCCCTACATAGATTTTATTACAAGGGCATTTTATTACGTAGATGACACTCATAGTGTTACACGTGAGATATTCCTTTATTTTATGTCTAAGTTGGTTTGTTGGGGATGTTATCTCAACAGTTTTTTGTGGAAAGCATGTCGTTCGGCAGTTAATACACACACCACACCTATAGAAACCATGAATTTGTAACATATTCTGTATTGTGTTCTTGTTGGTCTTCTTCCTCTTTATCGTAGGGGCTACCTTAAGACCCAAATTAGGAGCTTTACTGTACACGATCTGCGGTATACTCGGGATCAGTGAACCTATCACTCTATCTCCCTTTAAAAAATGCCAGTGTTTTTTAACTATTTGTTGTATTTTTCTATACTGGGCATTAAAGGGCAAGACCATTCTTATAATTTCCTCATCCTTATTTGTTCTTCTCCCTTGTGCCTGGTCAAAAAATGCATTTCTATCTAATTGTCGCACTTTCATCAGGGATGAATCAACTATTGCTTGAGGGTATTCCCTAACTGTAAATTGTTCCTTCATTCAAATCACCAGCCCAACACGAAACACAGAACACGAAACACAGATCACTAGTCCGACACGAGACACAGAACGGTAGGAGACACAGATCACTAGAACGAGAACACAGGGACACCCATTGGGAGGGAAGAAGAAGAGGATACGAAGTGGAAGAGGGAAAAGGAACACAAAGACACAGATAGAGGACCCATCACAGGATTTAGTGGTAAATTTAAGTAATGTGATATTAACACAAACTCAAACAGCACTATTAAATAAGGGGCTAAAATTTGCACCGACACAAAAGCTCAACCATTTTGATGCATATATTGGCATCGAAAAATTTGTGAGAAAACTGTGCCTTAAGAAATATCACCTTAAGAACCCAGTGGAAAGGCCTATGATAGTTACACAAGAATATACACACACCAACCTAAAAAAGAAATAGAGAAAATATCCTATACAGGAGTTGAGTCAAGAGATCATTGCCTTTCGTCAATCAGTCGAATACGACCTGAGGAAGATTAAAAATAACAATAGGGGTAGTAATATTACAAATCAGGAGATTCAGGCTATAAAAGAATTACAAACGAGAGAGAATGTGGTGATTAGACCGGCCGATAAAGGGGGGGCTATCGTAATTTGGGGAGTGGAAGAATACAATGCGGAATGTATGAAACAATTAGAGGATGAGATCACATATACGAAATTGAAATCTGACCCAACTGAGGTATACAAAGAGGAGCTCAAACAATTATGTGAAAGAGGAGTCTCCGGAAGCATACTAAACAAACAAGAGCATGATTTCATATGTGATACACAAGCAAGGATACCTATGTTTTACTGTCTGCCGAAAATTCACAAGAATCCCATACAGCCACCCGGCCGACCGATCGTGTCTGGGATAGGCTCTATTACAAGTAATCTGTCAAAATATATAGACAGTCATCTTCAGCCGACCGTAAAAAATATGGAGACATATATTCGAGACACGATGCAAATTATAGAGATTTTAGAGAGGCTGACCTTTAACCCCGAATGGACATTATGCACACTAGATGTGCGGTCTTTATATACTATTATCAATCACCAACAAGGAATAGAAGCCATGAGGGATCAATTGACAATGGAGGGCAGACTAAAGAAAGAACAAATAGCCTTCTTGGAGGATAGTGTGAACTTCATCCTATCCCACAATTACTTTCGCTTTGGGTCAAGCTATTTTGTCCAGAAGTGCGGTACCGCCATGGGCACCAGGTTCGCCCCCAGCTATGCCAACCTCTTTATGGCAGATTGGGAGGAGAGGTTTGTTCTACCTCGGCTGGGGACGGACCTGGTGCTATGGTATAGGTACATTGATGATATTATCCTAATATGGAATGGGGATGGGGGATCTCTAACTTCCTTCATAGATACATTGAATAAGAACGACAGGAATATATACCTCTCATCAAAGATTTATGATGAAAGTATTGAGTTCTTGGATTTAAATATCCGGATTGAAGGTGAGAAGGTAATATGTAATACTTTTCTGAAGGATGTAGCAAAAAACTGCTTTATCCCCTATACAAGTGGCCACCTTCCTAGGTGGCTACTAAATATACCTTATGGGCAATTTAGGCGTATAAAACGCAATTGCACTAGGGATGAACAATTCGAAGAGGAGGTCTGAAAAATGAAGGAACAATTTACAGTTAGGGAATACCCTCAAGCAATAGTTGATTCATCCCTGATGAAAGTGCGACAATTAGATAGAAATGCATTTTTTGACCAGGCACAAGGGAGAAGAACAAATAAGGATGAGGCAATTATAAGAATGGTCTTGCCCTTTAATGCCCAGTATAGAAAAATACAACAAATAGTTAAAAAACACTGGCTTTTTTTAAAGGGAGATAGAGTGATAGGTTCACTGATCCCGAGTATACCGCAGATCGTGTACAGTAAAGCTCCTAATTTGGGTCTTAAGGTAGCCCCTACGATAAAGAGGAAGAAGACCAACAAGAACACAATACAGAATATGTTACAAATTCATGGTTTCTATAGGTGTGGTGTGTGTATTAACTGCCGAACGACATGCTTTCCACGAAAAACTCTTGAGATAATATCCCCAACAAACCAACTTAGACATAAAATAAAGGAATATCTCACGTGTAACACTATGAGTGTCATCTAAATAATATCCGAAAAGGCCACATGGATCACCCACTCTCAAAACACTTCAAAGAATACCATGACCAACAAACAAAAAATTTGAGCTTTACAGCAATAGAAAAGGTCGAATTGGATTGGAGGGGTGGGAACTATGTGGATAAAATGTCTAGAATAGAATCGAGATGGATTTTTGAGTTGGATACCCTTATCCCACACGGATTAAATGCCGAACTTGAAATTTTTGGTTTCTTATAAATATAAGAAGCTCTTGGGTAGGTGCTTGTCCACTAATGCACAGTCAGATGGTATTTTTATTACGTACGTCCGACTGTTCCTTGGTGGAAAGCACCCACCTCGTTATCAACCATATTCTCATATTCATCAAAACAAGCCTTCGCATCACATATAAGTCCGAAAGTTTTAATTACGAAAGTTCTAACTACTAAGTTTTAATCATTAAAGTTTTAACATGTTTTTATCTATTCAAGTATATTTTTTAAAATCAGTTATGTGATTATTCACATGATGAGGATTATTTTAGTAACTAAAAAAAGGGTATATCTTGAGAAAGAATTAAGATAACTTCAAATCCTTTATCCAGTTTGTTAGGAATGTCTTTTCAGCAGCATTGGACAAAAAAAACGCATTGGGGAAAAAAACGCATGAAAAACGCACCATTACTGCACCATGCGTTTTTTTTGTGTTTTTTTTCTCCAAAAGCAAGATTTTGACACAATACATTGATCTGCTAGTCAAAAACCATGGATAGATGCAATATTTTTGATTAACAACACTAATAACATCAAAGTGACTTTGTACATCAAAATCCAGGCCAGACTTTCTATTTAACCGCTATCATGGTCCAAGACAGGATTTTGTTTTCACTGGATTTCAATCAGGAAATGGGATATGAAAAGGTGGTAAGGTGGGTTCCAGATTACCACTGAGGAAGAAGTCAGAACCCATAAGACTTCGAAACGCGTCTGGGAGAAATTTGGACCCTCTAATACCACCATTTCTGCGTACGCTACAGACCACCAGGACCTGCACCTCTCTCTTATCTGCTGGCTGAGAACAGATTGCCACGTGTCTGCTAAATAAATCCCTGGAGCTACACTGTTCCACTCCACCCTAATTGGAGCAACCCAGGACTTAAGCACAAGGGACGCTGAAACAGCAGAGACCAGAGGAAAGCCTTTTTTGCGCTTTGGAGGTAAGGGAATAGTACAGCTCATAAAGAGGTGGGACGCCACCAGAGAGCTGGAATCCCGAATTATTCAAATTAATCTGTGAAATTGATATAGAGTTTCTATAACGGAATATTGACTTTGTGAGCTGACCAAATATATAGTGTTGGATCGATACAACACTTGTAACTCACAGCCAATAATCGAACTGAAACCACGTCCTGCTATCTGGGAAAATTATACAAATGCATTCCAACATGTTTAATGGCGACTACTAATGCCGGATATGTGGTGACCATCCAATCGAGATTCTGGTTTGAATGACTATTCTATCTGTTAACCAGAGTATATTGTGAATTGCGGTTATTGAATTTCTGTGGTTATCGAATATATGGTGATGGTCTGATCGACACCCAGACCGAAGGATCACCTTTATTTGATGACCTGACTACATTTGCTGCTAGGCACATAGGTTCAACGAATACCCTATTCCTCAGCTTTTAACATAATAATCGTCATTTTAGTGACGTTTTAATGGTTTTATTGTGTATTTCTACTACAATTTACGTATCTTGTATTTTGATTTTAGATGCATGATTTTTTGTAATTTGTGACCTGCAGAATATTTGAATATAATAAAATCAAATGTTTGAGCAAACTTCCGGATATATGAGTGCCATATCTTTCTTTTAAACACAGCTTGAGACGGTTGCGATGCACTATTTGTGGTGCTCTGTTCTTATTGGCGATTTCGTAGATATCAATTTTAGGATTAGGAATAGCTGTGATGATGTAGGGTTCTCTTTCCCATTTACTATGCAGTTTACTGGTGCGATGATTATTTTTTCAGCCACACATGGTTACCAATTTTTAAGGGTTCTGCTTTTGCAGACTGATCATAGTCTTTCTGTTGCTTTTGGCGTACATTCACCATGCGAATCTGGACAATCTCTTGGCCATCAGCTAGACGTTTTTGATGTTCACTGACCCAATCAGTTTGTGGTAAAGGATTGATAGAATCTGGAACTTGTACATCCAAGGTGAGATCTGCAGGTAATCTTCCTTGACGGCCAAACATAAGGTAATATGGAGTGTATCCATTAGAACAATGGATGGTGTTGTTGTAAATATACTTCAATTGAGGTAGTAGAGTTGGCCAATCAGTTCATTTAGCAGGTGGTTCAGCTCTCAACATCTCAATCAAGGTTTGGTTAATTTTTTCGCAAAGTCCGTTACCTTGAGGATGGTACGCTGTTGTTCTCATCTTCTGACAATTGTGGAGTGAACATAGTTAATGGAAGAGTTGGGATTCAAAAGTAGATCCTTGACCTGTGAGAATTTTTTCAGGGCATCCATAGGGCAACAGGAAATTCTTCCAGAAAACGTTTGGGTGGTTTTGGCTGTCAAGTCTTTAACAGGTACAGCTACTACAAATTTGGTGTAATGATCAATTATCGTCATGGCGTAGGTATATCCTGAAGGACTTTGTTCTAGCTTTACGTGATCAATGGCCACTATCTCTAGAGCAGGCATGGCCAACCTGCGGCTCTCCAGCTGTTGTAAAACTACAACTCCCACCATGCCCTGCTGTAGGCTGATAGCTATAGACTGTCCGGGCATGATGGGAGTTGTAGTTTTGCAACATCTGGAGAGCCTCACGTTGGCCATCCCTGCTCTAGAGGTGTTTTGCTTACAATGGGATGTAATGGTGCTCTTTGATCATGTCTCTCACTTCTTCCAATAGCACAAGTGGAACATTCCCGATACCAATTTTCAATATCTTCTCTCATTCCAACCCAATAAAATCTTCTACGGATGGTAGCTTCTGTTTTTTGTTTACCAAAGTGTCCTGACCTGTCATGGTACATTTTGAGGTCAATTCTAGCATCTCGGCGTGGTACGATCATTTTATACAGCCGATCATTGGTGATGGGATCTAGGGTTCTTCTCAACATTAGTCCCTTTTGCATGAAGAGTTGCTTTCTGTGTCTTCATAGGTGGAGCAGCTCCGGATCTGCATTTTTTCTGCGGATTCTTTCTGATGTTCTTCCACTAGTGAAGAAATCTTGTAGCTTACCTAATACTCTTCTCTCTGCTTGCAACTTGACAAAACCTTTCTTTCTCAACTTGGGCTCTAGATTTCTCTGCTGTTGGAAGTTGAGGACTTGTTTACCTTGGTCTTTGATGGTGATAACATCTTGTTGAAATGTTTATAGAAAGCCAGCATCTCTACTTCTTACCAAATGTCTTCATGTTCAGTAGGATCTTCTCTGATAGGCAGACAGGATAAGGCATCTGCATTTTCATTTGATTTGCCTGTTCTGTACTTGACCACAAAGTTGTAGTTGGCAACTTGACTCTGTTGATCTGCGGCAGTGGGTTGTTATCAGTATAGGCCACAAACGGGGTTGATGCGAGGTAGTCTTTACATTTTTCAGTGACAGCCCACACAAGTGCGAGGAATTCCAGCTTGAAGGAACTATAGTTCTGGTAATTTCTCTCGGCACCTCTAAGAGATCTGCTAGCATAAGCAATTACTCTCACCTTACCTTCTTGCAGTTAAGACAGGACAGCTCCCAGGCCTTTCTTACTGGCATCAGTGTAGAGATGGAATGGCTGTTTGTAATTTGGATAGCCTATGACAGGTGGTTCGGTCAACTTTTTCTTCAGGAGTAGTGTTGAGCGCAAATATTCGAATATTAATTGCTAATATCGCAACTTTGCTAATTCGTGAATATTTCGAATATAGTGCTAATATCCACCTGTGCGTTCAGGGCGGACAGGAGTGCTGGTCCTGTGTGACTCTCTGCTTTCAGGCAAGTCAACCCCAAGACGGCGTGACACTGTCGTATCCGGGATGTGGAATAGCCTCTGGGGAGCTGTGGGGTTGCAGTTGATGTGGAGCAAGACGCAGCAGCAGAAGAGGACTCAGCCAAAGGTTAGCGAAGAGGATGGAGTAGGAGGAGTAGAGGAGGTGGCAGCAGGCATGCCTGCAAGTCGTGGCGGTGTCACCAACTCCTCTGCAGAGCCATTCCATGCTTGGCAGCCGTCAGCAGGTTTACCCAATGCGCAGTGTACGTGATATACCTGCCCTGACCGTGCTTTGCAGACCAGGCATCAGTGGTCAGATGGACCCTTGCCCCAACACTGTGTGCCAGACATGCCATGACTTCCTTTTCCACAATAGAGTACAGGTTGGGGATTGCCTTTTGTGAAAAGAAATTTCGGCCGGGTACCTTCCACTGCGGTGTCCCAATAGCTACAAATTTTTTGAAGGCCTCAGACTCCACCAGCTTGTATGGTAAAAGCTGGCGGGCTAAGAGTTCCGACAAGCCAGTTGTCAGATGCCGGGCAAGGGGGTGACTCTATGACATTGGCTTCTTACGCTCAAACATTTCCTTGACAGACACCTGACTGTGGGCAGATGAGCAGGAACTGCTGAAGGAGAGAGGCGGAGTGGGGATGGTTGAGAGGGGGCAAGAAGGACAGCAGTGGTTGACGTGGCTGAAGATGCTGGACCAGGAGGAGGATGGCGGCTTTGAGTTTGTGTGCTGCTTGTACTCATGTGTTGATCCCATAGGCGTTTGTGATTTGAGATCATGTGCCTTCGCAAAGCAGTTGTACCTAGGTGGGTGTTGGACTTCCCATGACTCCGTTTCTTTTGGCACAGGTTGCAAATGGCATCGCTGTTATCACAGGCAGACACGCAAAAAAATGCCACACTGCTGAGTTTTGCAATGACGGCATTCTGGTGGTGGCAACAGCATGCATTGATTGGCGTGCTGTCTGGCTGACCCCGGGTGCCGATGCATGCTGTCTGACTGTGCCACTAGCTCCTTGCGACAACCTCCCCCTGCTTCCAACTCGTCTCCTCCTCCTCTCTGTCTCCCCATCTGAACTATCCCCCTGTTCTTCTTCTCTTCGAGCGGGCACCCACGTGACATCCACGAACATATCGTCATCATCAACCGCTTCACTTGTATCTGACAACTCAGCAAAGGAAGCAGCAGCGGGTACAACATCATCATCATCACACCGTACGTCCATGTGTGTAATGCTGCCTGACTGAGACATATCTCTGTTATCTACATCCTCTGGTAATAATAGTTGCGCATCACTCATTTCTTCCAACTGATGTGTAAATAACTCCTCTGACAGATCAAGTGAAGCAGCTGTGGTGCTAGTGTTGGTGGTGGCGCAGGCCGGCGAGTGGTAACTTGAGAGGTGCCCGAAGCTGAGCTGGAGGAGGATGGTACGTCAAGGTTCCGAGCAGAAGCGGTAGAAGATTGGGTGTCCTGTGTTAGCCAGTCAACTATGTCCTCAGAACTTTTCGAGTTCAGGGTACGTGGCCTCAGAACACTGGGCATTATTCTAGGGCCAAAGGGAATCACAGCACCACATCCACGACGGCCCCTGCGGGATGGCCTGCTTCTGCCTGTCATTTTTTTTTAGATTAGTTAAGTTGTACTATGCGTGCAAGCTACTGTGACACCAGATATGAGTGGCACTTTGCACTGGCAGAAGTTGGCAGAGTAGACTCTGTAGGCCTGACACCCACGCTTGCAGACAACTAACTGCTATTCAATCTATTACAGTCAAAATTGTATATTTTTTTTTTATGTACACCACTGTTACACCAGATATGAGTTGCACTGGTGTGACACTGTGCCCTGGCAGGCCCTGAAACGCACACGTGTGAAGGAAACTGACTGCTATTATATTACAGTCAAAAAAGTTTTCGTTTTTTTTAAATGCAAGCTATTGTGACACCAGATATGAGTGGTGGCACTGGGCAAGTGGGCACAGTATACGCTGTGAGCCTGACACACACGCTGGCAGGCAGGCAACTGCAAATAGATTACACAGGAAAAAAAAAAAGCAGACTGATTATTACAGTCAAATGATTATTACAGTCAAAAAAAGTTTTTTTTTTTTAAATGCAAGCTATTGTGACACCAGATATGAGTGGTGGCACTGGGCAAGTGGGCAAAGTATACGCTGTGAGCCTGACACACACGCTGGCAGGCAGGCAACTGCAATTAGATTACACAGGAAAAAAAAAAAAAAAGCAGACTGATGTTCTAGCCCTAAAAAGGGCTTTTTGGGGTGCTGTCCTTACAGCAGAGATCAGATGAGTCCTTCAGGACTGTAGTGGACACTGAATACACTGGCCTAGCTATTGATTTCCCTATTAAATCAGCAGCAGCTACACTTTACCTCCTCTCACTAAGAATGCAGCTTCCGTATGAATCTAAAATGGATGCTGTCCAGGAGGTGGGAGGGTCTGGGAGGGAGGGTCTGCTGCTGATTGGCTGGAATGTGTCTGCTGACTGTGAGGTACAGGGTCAAAGTTTACTCAATGATGACAAATAGGGGGCAGACCGAACATCGCATATGTTCACCTGCCGCGGCGAACGCGAACAAGCTATGTTTGCCGGGAACTATTCGCCGGCGAACTATTCGGGACATCTCTAGTTATAAGTAGTTATTTGTATTTCCAAAAATTTCCTAGGACTGTAGCCATCCTCTATCAAACTTTTTAATGTCAAGACAGCATTTGTAATGTCAAAGTGACAGTGATATATATGACTATGAGTAAACAGATGGTAGCTGGTGGTAACAAACAGCCTTTAAAAACTCATACAACTGAAAACTGTCCAAAATTATATCTTTTTGGTGGCAGGTGCCTTCTTCTCTATCTTTTGATCTGTAAAATAGTTGTTGCTTACTGAGCGATTAGTGTGGGATTAATCACAAACATTTTGGATTCTCCAAAATTACAATATATTGGGAAATTTGTAATGAATTTGATTTGTGTAAAAGTAGTTTATCAGTATGCTTATAATAATGATGATAATAATGATTTTTATTATTATTATTATTATTATTATTATTATTATTATTATTATTATTATTATTATTATGTGAAGGAATTCATACAAATGATGGTATACCATTTAATTAATTGACCATAACTTGACAGGAGAAAGTATTATTTATTTTTTTACAAATAAAGTATTATTAGATGCATATGGTAGTATATTGTGAATGGCTAGACACCTCCCAAAAAAAACTGTTTATACAGTATATCCATGAAATGTGTTTCAAAGCACTACTTCACACTGATACATGTGTCTAAGCTTTTCAGCACTATATAGTATGATGTATGAATGTAATTTTTCTGTTTTCCACAGTTTGATATATGATCTACATTGTATGTTAGGAAGACAAAATGTCATATAGAATTATACTAAAAATAAATTTCACTATGAAACAAAATAAGATAGATCTTATGTCCTTCACAGCAAAATGTGATCGAGTCAATCATATTCGCAAGATACAAACTCTTTGACAATTTTATGTTTCCTTTTCAATAACAAATTGCAACAATGTAATTTGGCAAAGCATGACAATAGTACTGATATATCATTCATATGCAAAATGTGAAAGCGCCTCATTCATCAGTCAATCCAATCTATAAAAGCATCACAATAATGACAAATGAGAGTCTTGTGTTCAGCACCAGGTATTCGAGGTAGTAAATATTAAACACTGGGAAAACTAATAGAAAACTGAACCATAATGGTAGAGAGGCTTGAAATTTGAAATCCTTCATCCTGAACATCTACAGAGTTTTCTGTAAGTCTAAAGATTTATAAATATTTACATCTGACTGCAAAGGGAAGGATTATTTTGCTAGGAGCTCATAGGTAATGCATTTTGTACAATGTGACTGCAGACATTTTGCGACTGGAAGCTGCAATGTAATTTTTGACTAAGAATACATATAAATATTTGGAGAATATATTCAGGTAGTGTCAAAGAATATATAGTCAGTACATACTTTATGGATGTTGTCTCAAAATATAATGGCTTGGTTCAAGGTAAAATTTAAAATGCTTGAATGCAAAGCTGGTAACATTTTGTTGGATATAAAAAAAATCACAAATCACAACCAGACAAGGGAAAAGTTCATCCTTTATATGAGCACCTGCATTGTGTGGTTTTAAAATAAAAATGGGAATAAATGTTTGGGCAAATGTGCACATCTACTTTATCTGATGCAAATCATATGCATAAAAATGTATCCATCCATCCAACATCACACTGCTTTATCCAATTATAAGCCCACATATATAGACAAGCAATATGTGTCACGGTCCATCCAGTGACAGAATTTAGAAGATCTGAGAGACTGGCTTCACGTTAGGTCATCTGACAGCCTATCTGTTTTCACTTGTTGCAGTGTTGTTGTTGGTAATGACCCCACCTGTTGTCTCATGTGTAGCTTGTGGTCATTACTGCTCCTCTATTTAGTCTGGACTCACACTTCATACCATGCGGTTGATATTCTCTGCCTGGAGTTGGAAGAGCTGGTGTGTGGTCCTCATCTGAGTTCCTGCACATCTATTTTCTATTGAAGATAAGTGTACTTCTCTTGGCATTTTGTTGCTCCCATTTGCTTGTTGTTTACTAGTCCTCAGGGAGATGCTGGTTCGTTCATCTGGGAAGGAACCAATAGTCTCAGACACTGTCACTAATCCAAGGGATTTTCAGGGTTGCTAGGGCCTAGGTTTCTGGTGTATGAATATTCCCACCTTCAGGGTCTATTCATACTGACAGGAATCAGGGCTAGGTTTAGGGTTTCCTTAGGTGGTCACCATTTCCCTTTTCCTAGCCTTGAGGCCTAGTTCCTGGTCATTTTCCTTCTGTTGTCATTCTGGTGTTCCTCCCCTCACCCTACACGGTGACATTATTAACCTCCGAAAAAACGCAATTTTGTTTGTGTCAGTGCAGCGATGTATACGGTTTCTGCACTGGTTGAACAGTCTTTGGAGGTGGCTGAGCTCCGCATGACCGTCTCACAGATCCAGAGACCACAGGTGGCTAGTTCCGGCACCGGGAACCAGGCCTGCTTTGATCTTAAGGTACCTCTCTCGGACAGATTTTCCGGGGGAAGTGACAAATTTATTCGGTTCAGGGAGTTGTGCAAACTATATTTTAGACTACGTCCTAACTTTTCTGGGGACGAGAGTCAAAGAGTGGGTATAATCCTTTTGCTACTTAAAGGTGACGCTCAATCTAGAGCTTTTCCGTTGCCAACCAGATCACAGTCCCTCTGGTCGGTAGATGAATTCTTCAGAGCTCTAGGTCTTATCTGCGATGACCCAGATTGGATCTCCCTGGCAGAGACTAAGCTGCGTGGCTTACGGCAGGGAGAACGTTCTGCAGAGACCTATTGCTCTGAATTTAGGAGATGGGCTACAGATACGGAGTGGAATGATCCAGCTCTCCGTAGTTAATTCTGTCAAGGGTTAGCCAAGAGCATGAAGGACGCGTTCGCGTTTCACGATTATCCTGAGTCATTGGAAGCGGCCATGTCCCTTGCTGTACGTATTGATAGACGCCTGATGGAGAGATCTAAGGTTCCTCACTCTCAGGACGTACTATCATATAAGGTGGCAGCCTCCTCTGACACTTTGGGTAGAGAGACACTTGAGTTTGTGTCTGGTATAGAACAAATACAGCTGGAAGGAGCTACTCCTGGACCTGGTGGTAAGAATTTTAGGCTTAAGAAGAGACTCTGCTTTTTCTGTGGAAAATGGGGACATTTTGTTAATGTATGTCCTTATGTTTAGCGTCAAGGTGAAAAAAGAAAAAAAATGTTTAATACTCCTCTCACTCTTGGTGGTGTGGGTGGGGAATCTGAGAATTTACTTTTGTCATTTGCGGGTAGTACCCGATTCCTCCTGTCTGCAGAAATGGCGCTAGATTCCAAAACTGTGGGAATTGAAGTGTTTATTGACGGTGGGGCAGGGGTTAACCTAGTTTATGTTCAGTTTGTCTGTATGCATGGGTTGACAACAAATGCATTAGACAAAAATATTTTGGTGTTTGCAATTGATTCTGCTCCACTCACACAGAAATGTTTGTCACAAATGTTGTAGGACATTTGTTTAAAAGTGGGTGATTTTCATTAAGAATCCATTTCGTGTTTTGCGCTGGAGACTCTGCCTGCTAATCTTGGTGCTAGGGTTACCATGGTTAAGTAAGCATAATCCTACCATTGATTGGCAAGCGAGACAGATTGATGATTGGAGTGATTATTGCATAGACAACTGTCTTAGCACATCACTTTCTGTTGTAACCACTAAAGTTGTACCTTTGTTTATTTCAGATTTTTCTGATGTATTCTCTGAAAGTGGAAACCAGAAGTTACCTCCACATCGGGAGTATGATTGCCCAGTCAACCTTGTTCCTGGAGCTAGGTTGCCCAAGTCTTGGTTGTATAATCTTTCTGAATCCAAAAAAGCAGCCATGTGAGAATATACCACCGAGAGTTTGGCTAAAGGTTATATTAGACCATCCAAATCCCCGGTGGCCGCAGTGTTCTTTTTTGTTAAGAAAAAGGATGAAACTCTTAGGCCATATTTAGACTTCCGTGAGCTTAATCGCATTAATGTCCGTGATCCTTATCCCCTTCCTTTGATCCCGGATTTGTTCAATCAGATTGTCGGTGCCAAGGTGTTCTCTAAGATGGATTTGAGGAGGGCATATAATCTGTTAAGGATCAAGGAATGGAAGAAGGCCTTTAACCACATCAGCCCCTATAGCTTAAACACCCTTAATGACCAGGCCACTTTTTACACTTCTGACCTATACTACTTTCACCGTTTATTGCTCAGTCATGCAACTTACCACCCAAATCAATTTTACCTCCTTTTCTTCTCACTAATATAGCTTTCATTTGGTGGTATTTCATTGCTGCTGACATTTTTACTTTTTTTGTTATTAATCAAAATTTAACAATTTTTTTGCAAAAAAATAACATTTTTCACTTTCAGTTGTAAAATTTTGCAAAAAAAACGACATCCATATATAAATTTTGCTCTGAATGTATTGTTCTACATGTCTTTGATAAAAAAAAAAATGTTTGGGTAAAAAAAAAAAAAATGGTTTGGGTAAAAGTTATAGCGTTTACAAAATATGGTACAAAAATGTGAATTTCCGCTTTTTGAAGCAGCTCTGACTTTCTGAGCACCTGTCATGTTTCCTGAGGTTCTACAATGCCCAGACAGTACAAACACCCCACAAATGACCCCATTTCGGAAAGTAGACACCCTAAGGTATTCGCTGATGGGCATAGTGAGTTCATAGAACTTTTTATTTTTTGTCACAAGTTAGCGGAAAATGATGATTTTTTTTTTCTTTTTCTTACAAAGTCTCATATTCCACTAACTTGTGACAAAAAATAAAAACTTCTATGAACTCACTATGCCCATCAGCGAATACCTTGGGGTGTCTTCTTTCCAAAATGGGGTCATTTGTGGGGTAGTTATACTGCCCTGGCATTCTAGGGGCCCAAATGTGTGGGAAGTAGTTTGAAATCAAAATGTGTAAAAAATGGCCGGTGAAATCCGAAAGGTGCTCTTTGGAATGTGGGCCCCTTTGCCCACCTAGGCTGCAAAAAAGTGTCACACATCTGGTATCTCCGTACTCAGGAGAAGTTGGGCAATGTGTTTTGGGGTGTCATTTTACATATACCCATGCTGGGTGAGATAAATATCTTGGTCAAATGCCAACTTTGTATAAAAAAATGGGAAAAGTTGTCTTTTGCCAAGATATTTCTCTCACCCAGCATGGGTATATGAAAAATGACACCCCAAAACACATTGCCCAACTTCTCCTGAGTACGGAGATACCAGATGTGTGACACTTTTTTGCAGCCTAGGTGGGCAAAGGGGCCCACATTCCAAAGAGCACCTTTAGGATTTCACCGGCCATTTTTTACACATTTTGATTTCAAACTACTTACCACACATTTGGGCCCCTAGAATGCCAGGGCAGTAAAACTCCCCCAAAAGTGACCCCATTTTGGAAAGAAGACACCCCAAGGTATTCCGTGGGGGGCATGGCGAGTTCCTAGAATTTTTTATTTTTTGTCACAAGTTAGCGGAAAATGATGTTTTTTTTCTTTTTATTTTTTTCTTACAAAGTCTCATATTCCACTAACTTGTGACAAAAAAATAAAAACTTCTATGAACTCACTATGCCCATCAGCGAATACCTTGGGGTGTCTTCTTTCCAAAATGGGGTCACTTGTGGGGTAGTTATACTGCCGTGGCATTCTAGGGGCCCAAATGTGTGGTAAGTAGTTTGAAATCAAAATCTGTAAAAAATGGCCGGTGAAATCCGAAAGGTGCTCTTTGGAATGTGGGTCCCTTTGCCCGCCATTTTACATATACCCGTGCTGGGTGAGAGAAATATCTTGGCAAAACACAAGTTTTCCCATTTTTTTTATACAAAGTTGGCATTTGACCAAGATATTTATCTCACCCAGCATGGGTATATGTAAAATGACACCCCAAAACACATTGCCCAACTTCTCCTGAGTACGGAGATACCAGATGTGTGACACTTTTTTGCAGCCTAGGTGGGCAAAGGGGCCCACATTCCAAAGAGCACCTTTCGGATTTCACCGGCCATTTTTTACAGATTTTGATTTCAAACTACTTCCCACACATTTGGGCCCCTAGAATGCAAGGGCAGTATAACTACCCCACAATTGACCCCATTTTGGAAAGAAGACACGCCAAGGTATTCGCTGATGGGCATAGTGAGTTCATAGAAGTTTTTATTTTTTGTCACAAGTTAGTGGAATATGAGACTTTGTAAGAAAAAAAATAAAAATCATCATTTTCCGCTAACTTGTGACAAAAAATATAAAATTCTAGGAACTCTCCATGCCCCTCACGGAATACCTTGGGGTGTCTTCTTTCCAAAATGGGGTCACTTGTGGGGTAGTTATACTGCCCTGGCATTTTCCAGGGCCCCTAATGTGTGGTAAGTAGGTAAATGACCTGTGAAATCCTAAAGGTGCTCTTTGGAATGTGGGCCCCTTTGCCCACCTAGGCTGCAAAAAAGTGTCACACATGAGGGGCGTGGTTTGCCTGCCGAGTGAGATGGCCGCCTGAGCTGTGAGCTCCCGAGCCCTATCTAGCGACTAATTAGCTACAGCGAGTTGGCACCTATATAACTTTGCTGACCTTACTGCACTAACCTCCCTCCTAACCCCCATGATGGCGAGGGGTAAGAAATCGATGAAGAAGCAAGGGAAACTGGACTTCTTTGTGGAGAGACTGAGGGACCAAGATGGCGCGGGCTCGCCGGTCTCCACGCGCTCCTCAGGTTCAGCGGATCAGACCTCACCAACTGTCTCCCCACCTCAGCGAAGGAGTCCGCTTGCTTCCCAATCCTCCCCGACACGCTTACCTCCTCCAACCGAGCCTTCCTTAGCTCCACCGGAGACGAGCTCGCCTGGCCAGCACAGCTTCCCCAGTCCTCGCGACAGAGATGGCTCCCCCTGCCAGAGCCCACCGAAGCAAAAGCAACGGCTCCATGGAGACGCATTACCGTTAACGGGGGTGAGTGAACGGGATACCCCGTCTCTAATTGACTATCCTACAACTGATGATGTAGCCACTGGGAGCATGATAAAGGATATGCTAGTCGTCTTCAGCCGCTCCATGCATAGTGAGCTTGCGGCCCTGTTGTCGCCCCTGCAGGCCTCCATAGCTGAGGCAGACAGGCGCCTCTCACATGTGGAGACAAAAATGGGGGACTTCGCGGCATCGCATAATCACCTGGTAGATGCACATGAGGAACTCTCCTCTGAAGTCGAGAGACTCAAAAACAAGGTGGTGGACCTAGAGGACAGGTCCCGCCGTAACAATATCAAACTTAGAGGCATCCCAGAAGATATACCGCCAAAAGAACTGGAGACGTATATACTAGACCTAATGAGATCTCTCCTACCAATTATGGATGACAAAGATCTGACATTAGACAGAGCTCACAGAGTGGCCCGGCCGAAACACCTGCCAGATTCTGTCCCTAGAGATGTCCTGGTTCGAGTCCATTTTTTCCAAGTTAAAGAGCTCCTCATGAACGCCGCCAGGAAGAAAGGCTCCCTGCCAGCCCCGTATGAAGGGGTCAAAATATTTGCCGACTTATCTGCCTCTACCCTTCAGCAAAGGAGAGCCTTGGCCCCTTTCACCGCTGTTTTACGGGACCACAACATACCGTACCGTTGGGGCTTCCCCACTAAAGTTCTGATCCAAAATCAGGGTACCTTGCATTCGGTACATTCACTAGACCTAGGACATAAACTCCTGGCGGATTGGAACATTCCCATGCCAGAACCTCCAGACCTTCAAGCAAAAGGCCTAAGACCAATTGCCACGGACTGGCAAACAGCATTACCCAGGCGCAAGCCAAATCGCTGATGTTGACCAGCCAAGCTGCTGTATGTCTGCCTCTCCTTGTTTGGGCTCGGTGCGGTTAAATGGGTAAAAACCGCCTCACAAGCCCTCACCAAAGTGCCTGATGAATATCAGGTGTTTTCTCAGGACGTTTGTTTTTTCCCTTTTTTTGTTTTTATTCCCTATCCCAGGTTTTTGTTATATTAATGGTTCCTCTTCTCACCTTCCTCAAGTGCCAGTGAACAAGGTCCTGTCAGGTCCAAAAGTGATATTCCGTACGCTGGGGTCAGTCCTATTGATCCTTCATATATGTAAGTTAAAACGTAAAAACAACCTTTTCCTCCCTTATCATGGTTCTCAAAATCGCTGCTTTGAATGTTAAAGGGCTGAACAGTCCTTTCAAGAGATCTATGTTATGGAAGGAAATAATTGAACAAAAATGTGATGTCTTTTGTGCTACTGAAACGCATCTGCTTAAGTCAGATGGCCATAGGATCCATCATCCTAAATTTCCGTATATCTACCAATCACACTACACTAAAAAACAGAGAGGAGTTACGGTGGCCATAAGCAATTCAGTGGCCTTCTCTTTGAGATCCTCGGTCATAGACCCTAACGGTAGATTTATCATCCTGGTATGCTCTATTAACAATGTGGACTACATGTTAGTATTTGTATATGCACCAAACAGACACCAGGTATCATTTCTCCGCCGCCTTGCTTTAAAGGTTCGCCGGCTGCGGTCTGGCCATGTGATCTGGGGGGGGAGATTTTAACTCTATTTTAGATCCTGAAGTTGATTCCACGACTGGCTCTAGAGATACCCCTAAAGCTTTAAATTCCTTGTTTCTGCAAGAAGATCTGTATGATGTCTGGAGACTCCAGCATGGTTCTGAAAGGGATTATTCCTTTTTCTCAGCAGATAGTCAATCATACTCTAGAATTGATATGTTCCTAACGGGTAGATCTGTGATTGCTAATGTGATTTCATCATCCATCCGCTCGATCACATGGTCAGACCACGCTCCGATTGTTATTACGCTTAAAGAATCCCATATAGCCAAACCTTACTCCCCCTGGCGGAATAACACTTATGTGATTGATCACCCTGTCCTCTCTAAAGAACTTGATTCCGCAATAACTGAGTTCTTCCATTTAAATGATGGCTCTGTTTCTAATCCCTCCATCCTATGGTGCGCCCATAAGGCGTTTATTAGGGGCGTCTTCATCAAAATTGGTAGCAGATTGCAGAGAGAACTTTGGGAAAAGATAGACAAAACACTTAAAGAGATTAAGATAGTGGAAACACTCAACAAATCCTCCATTTCTCCTACGCATTCAGAAACCCTGAAGTCACTCAGAGCTCAGCTATCAGCCTGCCTTCTTTACAAGCATGAGTTAGCTTGAAAAAGACCCAAGCCACCTTCTACTCCCAAGATAACATAGCAGGTCGCCTGCTAGCTAGCCGGTTAAAACAAAGAGCTGCTAAATCCAAGATCCCTTTCCTAGTAGACCCTTCATCAGGGAAAAAAATAGCATCCCCAACGGAAATAGCTGACGCTTTTGGAGAATTTTACGCTTCCCTTTATAATTTGTCTTCCCAAACATTAGTCACGCCTCCACAGAAAGACCATATTGAGAGCTTTCTAGACAAACTTGACCTCACGAAATTGACGCCGGTACAATTAGACGCTCTAAATGCCCCTGTGACAGTGGAAGAGCTCCAAGCTATAGTGAAGAAACTACCTGCACATAAGGCCCCAGGCCCAGATGGATTATCCAATGCCTAATACAAGGTTTTTTTTAACCAACTTTCTAAATACATGCTTCAGTCATTCCAATCGGCCAGGGATTCAGGATCCTTTCCTAAAGAAATGTTAGAAGCATTAATAGTGACCATTCCCAAACCCAACAAATCAACTGAAGACCCAAAAAATTTCCGCCCTATATCCCTCCTAAACACGGATATTAAAATATTCGCTAGGATCCTGTCAACTAGATTTGCCCCTCTTATCCCTCTACTAGTCCATTCCGACCAGGTTGGATTTGTTAAGGGTCGCCAAATACATGAAAACTCCAGAAGAGTCCTAAACATTCTCGCTCATTTACACAAAAAAAAGACCCCTGTATTGTTTGTAACGCTAGACGCTGAAAAAGCGTTTGACCGCATATGCTGGTCATTCTCTTTTGCTGTATTGGCTAAAATGGGAATAGCAGGCCCTATACTTACCTCAATACAGGCCCTATATAAAGATCCCTCAGCTAGGGTTTGGGTTAATGGGTCCCTCTCCAGACCATTCACTATTTCCAACGGGACCAGGCAAGGGTGCCCCTTCTCCCCTCTCATGTTTATATTATCAATTGAACCCCTTGCTCAAGCTTTAAGGATGGGAAGGGAGGTGTCGGGCGTCAAGATCGCAGATCGGAATCATATTTTGAGCCTTTACGCAGATGATGTGATACTCATGCTTACCGACCCTTCCTCTTCCCTACCCTCAGCCTTGGACATGATCTCAAACTTTGGCCAACTCTCTTATTATAAATTAAACTCCTCTAAATCGCAAGCCCTACCTCTCAACCTAGATCCCCAAATAGTGGCATCCCTAAAAGAGAAATATGACCTGGATTGGCAACCAACTCAAATTCAATACTTAGGTATCCACCTCACCTCCTCAACTCAGAACCTGTACTCGGCCAACTATCCTCCTCTTCTATCTAGCATAAAGAAGGATCTAGAGGATTATGACAAGTTTGAAATCTCCTGGCTAGGTAGATTAGCCACATTCCAAATGTTTACCTTACCTAAATTTCTTTACCTTTTCCGGGTCCTCCCCATAAAATTACCTCTATCCTATTTTTCCCAATGCAATAAACTGCTGAATAACTTTCTATGGCATGGTAAGAAACCTAGAATAGCATCTAAAATTCTACAGATCAGGAAACAACTAGGTGGTATTAGCCTTCCCAACATACAGGATTATTACTTAGCGACACAAATTGCCCAATTAGAGAGCTGGTGGAAATTAGACTTCACTAAACAATGGGTTCATATTGACTCCACGGAAGTCCCAAGAGGAGACTTAAAAGCCTTGTTGATAGCCTCACTAAATAACTCATTTATAAAACCCAATCTGGGCTTTCTTGCTACTAATGCTCTAGAAAGTTGGATCCGTTATCATACTCTCACATCCAAAAAGTCCTGCCCTGCCTCAAGCCCTTTTCCTCTAGGGGTATTAGATTACCTTATCCCAGATTTAGGAGTGAGTTCCTGGTACAAATATGGTATGATGGAGACTCTACAGTTATTTCAGGGTGATAGCCTTTCTTCCTTTGAATGCCTACACAACACCTTACAGGTTCCTAACGCTGAGTTTTACAAATTCCTCAGAATTAGACATTTTTTAGCGGATAATCCATCTCTCCAGTTGGCAAATAGGAGGATCTTAGAAGTATGGTCTATACCTAACCCAAAACAAAAAACCCTTCGTCCCTTATATTCACAACTGGGTGGTAAAGACACTTTTATTAAGACAACACCTCTCCTATCCTGGGAACGGGATTTAAACTCTAAGTTCACGTCTATACAATGGCAAGCAACATTTAAGTACGTTTCAAGCAATATTACCTGTGTGACTCAATATGAATCATTTGTGAAGACCTCCCTGAGATGGTACTTTACCCCGGAAAGGTTACATCTGATATATCCGAATGTCTCTCCCTTGTGTTGGAGGAGCTGTGGCAATAAGGGTTCGCTTTATCACATACTTTGGACCTGCCCGATTATTCAGACTTTCTGGAAAGAAGTCTTCTCCTTAATCTCCCAAATCACTGACTCTAGTTATTCCCTAAATACCCCCTCCCCCTCCTTAGCATTACTGCTGGTTGGTATTACAGAAGTGCTGTCACGGCCACGGTTTTGGCCGTGACTCCTTGGGAGCCGCATACTGTTGCCCGCGGTTTTGGGTTGTTGTGTCAACCGCAGCTTGAGGCATAATGTAGTTAGCCTCAGGTGCGGTTGCCGTGGACAACAGCTATGTGTGCGGTTTCCTTGGAGTTATGTGCACGTTTGTATGCATTTTCGTATGTCTGTGTGCACTCTGTCTTGTGTGTGGTGTGCACTGACCTCTTCCCTTCACTGTGGTTGCCCGTGGCAACGTTTGGTTGTATGTGTACATGTGGTGGCAGTCTCCCGGCCTTCGGGCTGACTCCCAGGACACGCTTGCCACCCATGTCGTTGCCTGCGGCAACAGCCACAGTGTGTTTGTAGTTTTGACACTTCCCCTTTATGTTATGTTTTCCCTTCTGTGGTATTGGAAGGGTTAACTCCCTTTCTGTGTGTCTGAGTCACGGGGTGTGTCTGACTGTTGGGTGTGGCCTCTTGGTCCTATATAGCCTCAGTTGTAGGCAGTAGCCAGAGAAGGTGTTTCAGCCATGCTGGCTGTAGACATCCTCCTGGTTACTTAACAACTGCCAGTGGGGGCCAACCTTCTGGTCATAAGCTATATTTATGTCCTTTGGTGTCTGGAAGATGTGTTTGCTTTTATGTTGTCTTATTGCACCTGTGGTCCTGGGTTCCCGTGTGTTGTGTGTTTGTGTGCTGTGTCCTGCTGTCTGTGGGCAGTACACCCACATGGGTTCCAGGCTTGGTTGTCTGTGGCAGGTCAGTGTGATGTTTGTGGCAAGTACCTGCCACTGCCACAGGTTGCACTTGTTCTCCCTTCCTTGCAGCTTGGCCAGTTAGACTCCTGTTCCTCCGTATCCAGAAGGAACAGGATGTCTTACTCTGACTCCTAGCCTAGGGACCGGCGGAGGGCGAGTAGGGATCCGAGGTTCCTGCGCATGGGTCCTCCTACCTTCAAGGTCGGCCCATGCAGGTAGGAGTTAGGGTCAGGTTAGGGACGCTGTTAGGAGGTGACCTGCTCCTTAATCCTGTTCGTCCTGGCCTAGCAGCGACCATTTTCCTTCTGGCACACGGCTGAGGGTTTCCCCCATCCTCAGCCGTGACAGTATGACCAGAAAGGCTCCTCACCTGGTCCTTCCCTCGGAAGAGGGTAAAGCATGCACCGCTATCTACGGATGGGGTGCATGCGCGTTCTCCGGAGGGAGAGCGTTATGGGGCTTTCACCATTTACGGCGCGGTGAGTGGCATTCCCCGCCATTCCTTGCTCACCGTTGTCCGTGTTGGTGTCCCCTTTGTTTGTCTTTCCCCTCCCCCCCTCCCATTGTTTTCTAAGCCTCACCAACCTTCCCTTTTTTTTGTTGGGAGGGGCTTTGAGGGGTGGGAGTATGCTCCCTCGAAAGAGGGTGAAGCATGTACCGCCGTCTGCGGAAGGGGTACATGCGTGCTCTTCGGAGGGAGAGCGTTCTGGGGGGTTTCGCCTCTGACGGCGCGGTGAGTGGCGTTTCCTCGCCATCATCGTTGCCTCGTTTGGCGTTCCCCCTGATTTTAGTTACACGTGGTGTTTGTTTGGTATGCGGTATGCATACCTTCGAAAGAGGGTGCAGCATGCAGTGCCATCCCCTTGTGGCCTGCATGCGCGTTCTCCGGAGGGAGAGCGTTCCTGGGGGTTCTCCGTTAACGGCACGGTTGGTGGCTTATTCCCCGCCACCTTACCTTCCGTGTCCGTGTTGGGGATCCCTCGTTCCTCTCCATGTTCCCATCTCTGGTCGTTTGCTGGCAGCACTCCGTAAGTGGTCCGGCTGCGTGCTGGTTAGGAGTGTCTGCTGGCAGCGACTGGAGTGGGGACGTGAGTGGAGAGTCCCCTCGTCCATCTCTCGGTGGTTCTCTCTCCTGTGTCGCTGGTGCGGGCTGCAGGCCTCGTCGGACTGGCTGTGTTGTGTGCTGGGAGAGGATGCAGCTGACAGCGACTTTTTGGGAACCATTTCTGAGAGTGGACGTCCCCTTCTCCCAGCCCCTTGTGTGAGTCCCTCACGTGTTTTTTTTTTTGGTGGGGGGGCTTTGAGGGGTGGGAGTGTCACGGCCACGGTTTTGGCCGTGACTCCTTGGGAGCCGCATACTGTTGCCCGCGGTTTTGGGTTGTTGTGTCAACCGCAGCTTGAGGCATAATGTAGTTAGCCTCAGGTGCGGTTGCCGTGGACAACAGCTATGTGTGCGGTTTCCTTGGAGTTATGTGCACGTTTGTATGCATTTTCGTATGTCTGTGTGCACTCTGTCTTGTGTGTGGTGTGCACTGACCTCTTCCCTTCACTGTGGTTGCCCGTGGCAACGTTTGGTTGTATGTGTACATGTGGTGGCAGTCTCCCGGCCTTCGGGCTGACTCCCAGGACACGCTTGCCACCCATGTCGTTGCCTGCGGCAACAGCCACAGTGTGTTTGTAGTTTTGACACTTCCCCTTTATGTTATGTTTTCCCTTCTGTGGTATTGGAAGGGTTAACTCCCTTTCTGTGTGTCTGAGTCACGGGGTGTGTCTGACTGTTGGGTGTGGCCTCTTGGTCCTATATAGCCTCAGTTGTAGGCAGTAGCCAGAGAAGGTGTTTCAGCCATGCTGGCTGTAGACATCCTCCTGGTTACTTAACAACTGCCAGTGGGGGCCAACCTTCTGGTCATAAGCTATATTTATGTCCTTTGGTGTCTGGAAGATGTGTTTGCTTTTATGTTGTCTTATTGCACCTGTGGTCCTGGGTTCCCGTGTGTTGTGTGTTTGTGTGCTGTGTCCTGCTGTCTGTGGGCAGTACACCCACATGGGTTCCAGGCTTGGTTGTCTGTGGCAGGTCAGTGTGATGTTTGTGGCAAGTACCTGCCACTGCCACAGGTTGCACTTGTTCTCCCTTCCTTGCAGCTTGGCCAGTTAGACTCCTGTTCCTCCGTATCCAGAAGGAACAGGATGTCTTACTCTGACTCCTAGCCTAGGGACCGGCGGAGGGCGAGTAGGGATCCGAGGTTCCTGCGCATGGGTCCTCCTACCTTCAAGGTCGGCCCATGCAGGTAGGAGTTAGGGTCAGGTTAGGGACGCTGTTAGGAGGTGACCTGCTCCCTAATCCTGTTCGTCCTGGCCTAGCAGCGACCATTTTCCTTCCGGCACACTGCTGAGGGTTTCCCCCATCCTCAGCCGTGACAAGTGCCCACTGTCTTCAGAGGAGTGATCTGCCATATCCTCCTTTCTGCCAAATTGGCTATCACCTCAAAATGGAAATCCATACCTCCCCCAACAGTACAGGATGTAACTCAAAGGGTTAACAAAACATGCCTTTATGAACAAATAATGGCCTTTGCTTCCTCAGACGGGAATGGCACTTTTGCAAAATATGAGAAGACCTGGCGAGTCTGGAAGGCGTCACCTTTCTTCATCTCCCCTCCCCCTTTCAACCCCAATACCTGACTGACCACAAGCCTTTATACTATGTTCCCTTCTCCCCCCCCCCCCCACTGGTACGTTTGAGGAACTGTTGGTTGTTCTGTAATACATACTAGACGGCTATAACTGTCTGTGATGTGTTATGTGTTATCTCCCTTGCAAGGGAGTTTAGTTATATATGTTATATGTGTATGCCTTTATGTGAGCTACTCACCTGCGTGTGAGGCTTACCTATGTATGTTCAAAAATTTTCAATAAAAACTTATTGATTCTAAAAAGTGTCACACATGTGGTATCACCGTATTCAGGAGAAGTTGGGCAATGTGTTTTGGGGTGTCTTTTTACATATACTCATGCTGGGTGAGAGAAATATCTCGGCAAAAGACAACTTTTCCCATTTTTTATACAAAGTTGGCATTTGACCAAGATATTTATCTCACCCAGCATGGGTATATGTAAAATGACACCCCAAAACACATTGCCCAACTTCTCCTGAGTACGGAGATACCACATGTGTGACACTTTTTTGCAGCCTAGGTGGGCAAAGGGGCCCACATTCCAAAGAGCACCTTTCGGATTTCACCGGCCATTTTTTACAGATTTTGATTTCAAACTACTTCCCACACATTTGGGCCCCTAGAATGCCAGGGCAGTATAACTACCCCACAAGTGACCCCATTTTGGAAAGAAGACACGCCAAGGTATTCGCTGATGGGCATAGTGAGTTCATAGAAGTTTTTATTTTTTGTCACAAGTTAGTGGAATATGAGACTTTGTAAGAAAAAAAAAAAAATCATCATTTTCCGCTAACTTGTGACAAAAAATATAAAATTCTAGGAACTCTCCATGCCCCTCACGGAATACCTTGATGTGTCTTCTTTCCAAAATGGGGTCACTTGTGGGGTAGTTATACTGCCCTGGCATTTTCCAGGGGCCCTAATGTGTGGTAAGTAGGTAAATGACCTGTGAAATCCTAAAGGTGCTCTTTGGAATGTGGGCCCCTTTGCCCACTAGGCTGCAAAAAAGTGTCACACATGTGGTATCACCGTATTCAGGAGAAGTTGGGCAATGTGTTTTGGGGTGTCTTTTTACATATACTCATGCTGGGTGAGAGAAATATCTCGGCAAAAGACAACTTTTCCCATTTTTTATACAAAGTTGGCATTTGACCAAGATATTTATTTCACCCAGCATGGGTATATGTAAAATGACACCCCAAAACACATTGCCCAACTTCTCCTGAGTACGGTGATACCAGATGTGTGACACTTTTTTGCAGCCTAGATGCGCAAAGGGGCCCACATTCCTTTTATGAGGGCATTTTTAGACATTTGGATCCCAGACTTCTACTCACGCTTTAGGGCCCCTAAAATGCCAGGGCAGTATAAATACCCCACATGTGACCCCATTTTGGAAAGAAGACACCCCAAGGTATTCAATGAGGGGCATGGCGAGTTCATAGAATTATTATTTTTTTTGGCACAAGTTAGCGGAAATAGATTATTTATTTTTTTTTTCTCACAATGTCTCCCTTTCCGCTAACTTGGGACAAGTAAGAAAAAAAAAATATTTCCGCTAACTTGGGCCAAAAAAATGTCTGAATGGAGCCTTACAGGGGGTGATCAATGACAGGGGGGTGATCAGGGAGTCTATATGGGGTGATCACCCCCTGTCATTGATCACCCCCCTGTAAGGCTCCATTCAGACATCCGTATGTGTTTTGCGGATCCGATCCATGTATCCGTAAAAAACATACGGACATCTGAATGCAGCCTTACAGGGGGGTGATCAATGACAGGGGGGTGATCAGGGAGTCTATATGGGGTGATCAACCCCCTGTCATTGATCACCCACCTATAAGGCTCCATACAGATGGCCGTATGTGTTTTGCGGATCCGATCCATGTATCAGTGGATCCGTAAAAATCATGCGGACGTCTGAATGGAGCCTTACAGGGGAGTGATCAATGACAGGGGGGTGATCAATGACAGGGGGGTGATCAGGGAGACTATATGGGGTGATCACCCCCGTCATTGATCACCCCCCTGTAAGGCTCCATTCAGACGTCTGCATGATTTTTACGGATCCGATCCATATATCAGTGGATCCGTAAAAATCATGCGGACATCTGAATGGAGCCTTACAGGGGAGTGATCAATGACAGGGGGTGATCAGGGAGTCTATATGGGGTGATCACCCCCGTCATTGATCACCCCCCTGTAAGGCTCCATTCAGACGTCCGCATGATTTTTACGGATCCGATCCATGTATCAGTGGATCCGTAAAAATCATGCGGACGTCTGAATGGAGCCTTACAGGGGAGTGATCAATGACAGGGGGGTGATCAGGGAGTCTATATGGGGTGATCACCCCCGTCATTGATCACCCCCCTGTAAGGCTCCATTCAGACGTCCGCATGATTTTTACGGATCCGATCCATGTATCAGTGGATCCGTAAAAATCATGCGGACGTCTGAATGGAGCCTTACAGGGGAGTGATCAATGACAGGGGGGTGATCAGGGAGTCTATATTGGGTGATCACCCCCGTCATTGATCACCCCCCTGTAAGGCTCCATTCAGACGTCCGCATGATTTTTACGGATCCGATCCATGTATCAGTGGATCCGTAAAAATCATGCGGACGTCTGAATGGAGCCTTACAGGGGAGTGATCAATGACAGGGGGGTGATCAGGGAGTCTATATGGGGTGATCACCCCCGTCATTGATCACCCCCCTGTAAGGCTCCATTCAGACGTCCGCATGATTTTTACGGATCCGATCCATGTATCAGTGGATCCGTAAAAATCATGCGGACGTCTGAATGGAGCCTTACAGGGGAGTGATCAATGACAGGGGGGTGATCAGGGAGTCTATATTGGGTGATCACCCCCGTCATTGATCACCCCCCTGTAAGGCTCCATTCAGACGTCCGCATGATTTTTACGGATCCGATCCATGTATCAGTGGATCCGTAAAAATCATGCGGACGTCTGAATGGAGCCTTACAGGGGAGTGATCAATGACAGGGGGGTGATCAATGACAGGGGGGTGATTAGGGAGTCTATATGGGGTGATCAGGGGTGATCAGTGGTTCATAAGGGGTTAATCAGTGACAGGGGGGGGTGTAGTGTAGTGTAGTGGTGTTTGGTGCTACTTTACTGAGCTACCTGTGTCCTCTGGTGGGCGATCCAAGCAAAAGGGACCACCAGAGGACCAGGTAGCAGGTATATTAGACGCTGTTATCAAAACAGCGTCTAATATACCTGTTAGGGGTTAAAAAAAATGCATCTCCAGCCTGCTAGCGAACGATCGCTGCTGACAGGCTGGAGATCCACTCTCTTACCTTCCGTTCCTGTGAGCGCGCGCGCCTGTGTGCGCGCATTCACAGGAAATCTCACGTCTCGCGAGATGACGCATATATGCGTGACTCTGCGCCAGGCTGCCGCCTCCGGAACGCAATCCTGTGTTAGGCGGTCCGGAGGCGGTTAAGGTCATTTTGAGACTATGGTCATGCCTTTCGGGTTAACCAATGCCCCTGCGGTTTTTCAACATTTCATCAATGAAATCTTTCATCATCTGGTGGGCAGGTTTGTGGTGGTGTATCTGGATGATATTCTAATTTATTCTCCTGACATGGAGACGCATCAGGATCACGTGAGACAAGTTTTACAGATCTTAAGAGAGAATAAATTGTATACTAAGTTGGAAAAGTGTGTATTTGCAGTTCACAAAGTGCAATTACTGGGTTACTTACTTACTCACATCTTCAGCTTCTTGTATAGATCCAGAGAAGGTCCGTGCTCTGTTGGACAGGGATTGACCCGAAAATCTGAAAGCGCTTATGCGGTTTTTGGGGTTCACCAACTACTACCGTAAATTCATTTTGAACTACTCGACTGTGGTTAAACCTTTAACGAACATGACTAAGAAAGGTTCAAAAGTCTCAGTCTTGTCTAATGAGGCATTACGAGCCTTTTTAGCTGTGAAGGAATGTTTTGCTTCTGCTCCTATACTGGTGCAACCGGATGTGTCACAGCCATTCATTGTGGAAGTTGACGCATCCGAGGTAGGGGTAGGAGCAGTCTTGTTGCAGGGCCCTTCACCTAGTAAATGGCGACCATGTGCTTTCTTCTCTAAGAAGCTCTCAACGGCTGAAAAAAATGATGACTTAGGTAATAGAGAGTTGCTGGCCATTAAGTTGGCTTTTGAGGAATGGCGTCATTGGTTGGAAGGAACGATTAATCCTATTACGGTAATTATTGATCACAAAAATCTGGCTTAGCCAGAGTCGGCTAAAAATCTGAACCCAAGGCAGGCCAGATGGTTGTTGTTTTTACCAGATTTAATTTCGTTGTCACATATCGCCCTGGGGTTAAGAATGTCATGGTGGACGCATTGTTGCATAGCTTTCCTGGGGGGGGGGGGGTGATTCGGAAGATCCTGGTCCGATATTGGCAAAAGGGGTGGTAATATCCGCCCTTTATCCCGACCTTGAGGCAGAGGTGTGGGAGGCCCAGGGAGATGCACCGGAGTCCTGTCCTCCGGGGAAGTTGTTTGTTCCTTCCGAATTACGACACTAGATGTTCGAGGAACATCACTGTACAGTTCTTACAGAACACCCTGGGAGCAGATCCACGGTCGATCTCATTTCTCGTAGATTCTGGTGGCCGAGGTTGCATAAATGTGTTTAGGGCTATGTGTCAGTTTGTGGTACTTGTGCACATGCTAACGTGGCACATACTCGGCCTTCAGGATCTCTACTTCCGTTATCCATCCCGTCCCAAACTTGGACTAATTTGTCCATGGACTTTATCACAGATTTGCTGAATTCCTCATAAACAAACGGTGATTCTGGGGGTTGTTAATCGCTTCAGCAAGGTGACGCACTTTATAGCATTATCAGTTCTACCTAATGCTAAAACTCTCGCACAAGTGTTTGTCGATAACATCGTGAAGCTTTATGGCATTCCCTCTGATGTGGTGTCTTATATGGGGACTCAGTTTGTTTCCAGATTCTGGAAGGCGTTCTGTACTCGCCTGGGGGTACAATTGTCCTTCTCTTTGGCCTTTCATCCTCAGTCGAACGGAAGACTAAACGCACTAACCAGAATCTGGAGACTTATTTGAGATGTTTTTGTCTCAGAAAATCAGGAGGAATGGTCTTCATTTTTGTCTTTGGCTGAGTTTGCCAAATAACCGTAGGCAGGAGTCCACTGATAAGTCGCTGTTTTTGGAGCATATGGGTTCCACCCGCAGTTTGACACATTTTCTGGTACTGAGACTTTTGGTATACCTGAAGAGGAACGATTTTCCTCTTCTTAGTCATCTATTTGGCGGAAAATTCTAAATCATTAAAAAAAAGGGGCAACAAGTATAAATGGATGTCTAACAAGAGACATATGAGTGGTCCGGACCTGAGAGTGGGTGATTCTGTGTGGCTGTCCACAAGAAACATTAAGTTGACGGTACCTTCTTGGAAGTAGGGTCCAAGATGTATTGGTCCATATAAGATTTCTGCCATTATTAACCCAGTAGCCTTTCGTCTTGAACTTCCGCAGGCTTTAAAATTTCATAATGTTTTCCACAAATCATTGCTGAAGATATATGTCGAACCTGCTGAACTGTCCTTCTTGCCTCCTGCTCCTGTCATGGTGGACGGTAAACTTTAATTTCAGATCGCCAGGATAGTGGACTCACAAATTATCTGTAGATCCCTTCAGTACATCGTTCACTGGAAGGGTTACGGTCCAGAGGAGAGAATGTGGGTTCCAGCGGCCGACGTTAATGCTAGTCACCTTGTGAAAGTCTTTCACAGGGCCCATCCGGATAAGGTTGGTCCTGGGTGTCCAAAGGTCACCCGTAGAAGGGGATGTACTGTCACTGTCCCTCCAGTGACAGAGGTTAGAAGATCTGAGAGACTGGCTGCACGTTAGGTCATCTGACAGCCTATCTGTTTTCACTTGTTGCAGTGTTGTTGGTAATGACCACACCTCTTGTCTCAGGTGTAGCTTGTGGTGATTACTGCTCCTCTATTTGTCTGGACTCACACTTCATACCATGCGGTTGATATTCTCTGCCTGGAGTTGGAAGAGCTGGTGTGTGGTCCTCATCAGAGTTCCTGCTAATTGATTTTCTATTGAAGATAAGTGTACTTCTCTGTTGCTCCCATTTGCTTGTTGTTTACTAGGCCTCAGGGAGACGCTGGTTCATTTATCTGGGAAAGAACCAGTAGTCTCAGACCCTGTCACTAATCCTAGGGATTTTCAGGGTTACTATGGTCTAGGTTTACGGTGTATAAATATTCCCACCTTCAGGGTCTAGTCATACTGACAGGAGTCAGGGCCAGGTTTAGGGTTTCCTTAGGTGGTCACCATTTCCCTTTCCCTAGCCTTGAGGCCTAGTTCCTGGTCATTTTCCTTCTGTTGTCATTCTGGTGTTCCTCCCCTCCCCCTACACTGTGACAATATGTCTCTATAGCATAAGCTTGCCAGATAGAAAAGTATAGATGTGACCTAATAAATCAAGAGGATGCTAATAATCTGTGGCAGAAACTAAGTTGTTGGCAACCTTCCTTGGAGAAGGAAAAGGAGTACATGTACAAGTTTTCAGGTATATGATCCACCTAATAATAAAATGAGTAATCCTACTGAACCCAACCAGTTCATAACCTTGACAATACTCATTCCAGTATCAATAATGTACCTCTCATAATGATACCTATAAAGAGAACCGCACATTAGTCCACAAAGTGCCATCTTGGAACTTATAGCAAACATCCCATCAGATGTTTGTTACAGAGAACATTCTTCAATCTAGTGGACATTTTTGAAAATACTTCTATAACCCACAACCTGTCAAAACGTCATGTGTGGTAGTTCCTAATCTCCTCTTTTTACTACTGTGCAGCTACTATTGTTAAGAAAATTGACTGTAAGGAAAATAGATCAAAAATTCTGTTTAGCAGTTGAAAAAAACCTTTCCCCAATGCCTCTCAAGGCCGTACTTTATGACCTTCATAAACATGCTTAGTAGTGTTGATCGAGTACCATAGTGCACCCGAGTATAATGGTAGTCAATGGGAGAACCCGAGCATTAAACCAGGTACCCTCTGCTCTGAAGAGGGGAGGGTGCCTGGTTCATAGCAAAATGTCAGAAATTGATGGAGACACCACCGAAATGGTTCTGGAACAGCATGGGAGCGATGTTGTCCGAATAGTACACTAGTTTTACAGACTGACAATAATACGCACAAAACCGAAGAAAAAATCGATTTTATAGGAACAATTGATAGGAAACATTCTTTCCTGTATATCTGCTTGTATATAAAGTGCAAGTGTTGACAAAAATTACAAGGAAGAGGCACTACGATACAAACTGTATATCACATAAAGGAGGGCCTCATTCACATTGTGGTACAATTGTTCATGTAGTGGGACTCCTACACTCATAAAGCATATGCACTAAGTGAAAGGGCTGCCAAAAATTAGAAAGAACAGGCACTCCAATACACCCTTTGTTACACATAAAGGAGGGCATCATACACAGCCTTGAAAAATTATGATGGATGGCTTGCTGGTGACCCTCAAAAACATTTGGAGCAAGGGCCTTCTGATCTGACCATCTAAAACATTATGGGTGAGGACCTGCTGCTTCTTTGGTGACTCTAGATAACCAGGGGACGATCGCACGTCCCCGTGACGACGACGATCCATTTGGATGTCTGCCCTATCAACTTTCGATGTTATTTTCAGCCGAAACCATGTAGACCATGGGTAACGGGGGAATCATGGTTCAATTCCAGAGAGGGAGCCTGAGAAACAGCTACGGCTACTACATCCAAGCACGGCAGCATGTGCGCAAATTACCTATTAGGTATAATTAGGTGAGGGCCTGCAGGTGAGCTGACCCTCTAAAAGATTGTAGGTGCGGGCCTGCTGGTGAGCTGACGCTGTAAAAAATTATATGCGAGGGTCTGCTGGTGAGCTGACCCTGTAAAAGATTTTGTGCGGGCCTGCAGGTGAGCTGACCCTGTAAAAGATTTTGTGTGGGCCTGCAGGTGAGCTGACCCTCTAAAAAATTAAATGCGAGGGCCTTCAGGTGAGGTGACCCAGTAAAAGATTGTAGGTGAAGGCCTGTTGGTGAGCTGACCCGCTAAAGAATTATATGCGAGGGTCTGCAGCTGAGCTGAACCTGTAAAACATTATGTGCAAAGGGCATATATGCGAGGGCATTATATGTGACGAATAAGCATGTTGATATGATGGAGGAGGAGCATGAGAAAAGTAAGATTCAACCATATACCCTTGTTTGTGGTGGAAGGGGTGCATGGGAACACTGTGTATTCAGAACATTATAAACAACACATTTAAAGTGCCTTTATATTCAGCCGCTTTCCTCTGGTGGATTCGAAGTCATGGTCAATCCAGGCCTTGTTCATTTTTATAAGAGTCAACGTGAAAGCATTTTCAGTTGACAGGCAGATACGCTTATCTGTTATAATGCCACCAGCAGCACTAAATACCCACTCAGACAAAATGCTGGCGGCAGGGCAGGCAAGGCCAGCACCTCCAAGCCCTAGAGTGCCAGTTTATGCCATGTAGCAAGCTTGGACACCCAGTAGTTGTAAGGCACTAAGGGATTATTGAGGACACTGACGCGGTCTGCTATGTACTCCTTCACCATCTTCCCAAATTTTTCCCTCCTTGTGACACTAAGCCGCTCATCAGGATGAGGGTGCTGGAAGGGTGTCATGAAACTGTCCCAGGCTTTGGAGAGTGTTGCCCTGCCTCTGTTGGAACTGCCGTGTGTTCCCCTTGTCTCCCCTCCTCGGTTGGCCAAGGAACTACGGACTCTGCCGCCAGTGTTGTCAGATGGAAATTTTTGGTGCAATTTTTCAACAAGGATCTTCTGGTATTGCACCATTTTGCTCATCCTCTCCACCAGAGGAATAAGATATGAGAAATTCTCTTTGTAGCGGGGGTCAAGAAGGGTGAACAACCAGTAATCAGTGTGGTCTAAAATGCGCATAACGCACGGATCGCGGGAAAGGCAGCCTAACATGCAGTCAGTCATGTGTGCCAGAGTACCAACAGGCAAGACTTCGCTGTCGTCCCACTCTCAATCTCCTCATCCTCTTCCTCTTCTTCTGCCCACCTATGCTGAACAGATGGAATTAAACTTCCATGGGTACTACCGTCTGTAGTGGAGGCAACCGTCTCCTGCTCTTCCTCCTCTTCATCGTTCAATTCATGCTGAGACAAACTGAGGGTGGTCTGGCTATCACTCTGTGTAATGTCTTCCCCCATTTCCACCTCTTCCACATGCAAAGCGTCGTCCTTAATTGTGAGCAGCGAGCGTTTGAGTAGACACAGAAGTGGGATGGTTACGCTGATAATAGCGTTAATGCCGATCACCAGCTGTGTTGATTCCTCAAAGTTTCTTAAAACCTCACAGAGGTCAGACATCCATGCGCACTTCTCGCTTGTGAAAAGTAGAAGCTGACTGGAAAGGCGACGACCATGTTGCAGCTGGTATTCCACTACTGCCCTCTGCTGCTCACAAAGCCTGGCCAACATGTGGAACGTCTAGTTACAGCGCATGCTCACGTCGCACAACAGCCGGTGAGCTGGCAATTTCAAGCGCTGCTGCAGCGTTGACAGACCGGCTGAAGCTGTCGGTGACTTGCGAAAAACGGGGAGCACACGTGGCGCACCTTCACCAGTAGCTCAGGCGAATTGGGGTAGGTTTTGAGAAACCGCTGAACCACAAGGTTGAACTCGTGGGCTAGGCATGGAATGTGTCTCCAAAGCCGTCACCAAGTTACGGCCATTATCAGAAACAACTATGCCTGGTTCTAGGTTGAGTGGCGAGAGCCACATCTCAGTCTGGTCTCTTATCCCCTGCCACAGCTCTGCGGCGGTGTGCTGTTTTTCCCCTAAGCATATAAGCTTCAGCTTGGCCTGTTGCCACTTCCCCACTGCAGTGCTACACTGCTTCCAGCTACCAACTGATGACTGACTGGTGCTGCACGCAAATAATTCGGAGGTGGAAGTGGAGGAGGAGACGGAGGAGAAGAAGTGGGGGTTGGAGCCACTAATGTAGGTGCTGGCGGAAACCCTGATCAACATATGGCCCGCAATCCTTGGCGTCGGTAGCAACTGATTCGCTCCTGGCCTCCACAACGTTTACCCAGTGTGCCGTTAGGTAAATGTAGCATCCTTGGACGAATGCACTTGTTCATGTTTCTGTGGTTAAGTGGACCTTCCCAGTAACTGCGTTGGTCAGGGCATGTATGATGTTACGAGACACATATTGATGTAAGGCGAGCACGGCACACCGTGAAAAATAGTGGCGGCTGGGAACTGCATAATGAGGGACGGCCGCCAACGTCAGGCTGCGGAAGGCCTCAGTGTCACAAGCCTAAATGGCAACATTTCCAGGGCCAGTAATTTGGAAAGCTGAGCCTTTAGTGCTATGGCCTGAGGGTGGGTGGCTGGGTATTTGCACTTGCGCTCAAATGCCTGGGGTAAGGACATTTGTACGCTGCGCTGGGACACGGAAGTGGATGTGGTCACTGATGGTGCTTGCGAAGGTCGAGGTGCAGGGTGGGATGCATCTTGGCCTGAGCCTTTGACAGGGGATTGGCCAGCACGTAACACAGGGGAAGAGGAGGCAGTGTTGTGTCCCGCAGACACAGATTGTGGGCGTTCGTCCCACTTATTAGGGTGCTTGGATGCCATGTGGTGGATCATGCTGGTGGTGGTGAGGTTCCTAGTGTTCACACCCTGGCTCATTTTCGTATGGCACAGGTTGCAAACAACTATTCTTTGATCGTCCGCACTTTCCTCAAAAAAGTGCCATACTGGTGAATATCTGCCAAGGGAGATTTCCGCAAGGGGTTGCTCCATGGAACAGTTGCTGGCCTGTGTGGTGTGGCCCACCTTCTCCTTTTTGCCACCAGCCTGTTTTGTGCTGCAGATCCCCTCCCCTCTGTACTGCTGTCCTCACTCGGCTTTCCACCTTCCCAAGTTGGGTCAGTGACCTCATCGTCCACCACCTCCTCTTCCACTTCCTCACTCTGATCATCCTCCTGTTTGTTGACCTAACCACAACCTCAGTGATTGACAACTGTGTCTCATCCTCTTCATCAATCTCTTGAGACAGTCATTGTGGTTGACTCATAGGCAACTGTGTCTCATCATCATCCACCTCATTAAATACTAATTGCTGTTCCCGACCATCATTTTCTTGTGACTGTGGATGTTCAAGAGGTTGGGAATCAGGGCACAAGTTCTCATGTCCCTCTTCAAGCATGCTTGGCGAGAGGGCCAAATCATGTAATGGCGATGAAAAGAGGTCCTCGGAATATCCAAGTGTGGGATCACATGTTTGGCCAGACTGTAAATGGTTGGAGGAAGGAAGATCAGGGTGAGGATTGTGTTGACTAGACTCTTGGCTACTGAGACTGGACTTTGTGGAAGATAGGGTGGTTCTTAACTGACTGATAATTTAACTGTCCGCAGGGGACACCATCTACGGAAAAAGTGCACTGGATGTCACTGATATTTTAGGGATGCTCACACATTAAACAGTAGTTGTAGCTCGGATAATTTTACTGTCCGCAACGGCCTATTGCACGGTATTTTGCGCAGGATGCGCTAAAATTATATATTGCTGCTGTCACACACAATAGTCCTTAAAATGACTTTTGGGTCTCTGAAAAGTTTTTTGTTAAAAAATCTCCCTATTACACTCCCTACACTGTCTGTCCTTTCCTATGCATAGCTCTCCCTAACACTGAGCAAGTTGCGCTACAAACATATATTGCTGTTGTCACACACAATAGTCCTTACAAGGACTTTTGGGTCTATGAAACATTTTTGTAGAAAAATTTAATTCAATTACACTCCCCACACTCTCTGTCCCTTTCCCATGCTCAGCTTTCCTTGACTTTGAATGAGCCGAACACGCGTCATCGGGTGCTATATAGCACCTGATGACGCGTTCCGGCCAGCCAATCAGTGTAATGCCAGTAGCCAACATGGCTACTGGCATTACAGTGAGGGCAGTACTTACCTGCACGTTTATTGGCTGCTTAGCAGCCGCTAAACGTGCGGGAAGTAGACTCGAGCATTGCTCTCGACCACATGCGGTATTCGGCCGAGCATGCTCGCTCAACACTAATAAATCTATTTAAATTTGGGCAATATACTGTACATGGACACATTTTGCCTGATCACCTTACTATTAAATCTACTTCACTATCCTCTCTACATCATTATCAAATATGGAACCTTGATCCCCTTTCAAAAATGAACACCAGCTTTATTTAAATTAAAGGGATTGGTCACTTTCTGGCTACTGTGCAATTGACCAATGTGTCTGTAAGATGATTATATGACACTTACTAATATAGCCTTTGTTGATTTTCTGTGCTGTTTGCTATATTTCATAAGTCATGGCCCCTTGTTGGGCAAATCTTCTGTGCTGTCTACACAGGGGATATGTCCATAAGATGATGGCTGATGGAGGATCATGTAACCAGGCAAAAATAACTCCAGACACATCCCTCGGCCTTTGCCACTCAAATGCATCACATTTGCCCTCTGCACTTGAGAATTGGAGAGTTAATGCAGGTGTAGTGTATTTTAATGGAGGAGACTGTGATTTGACTGGTCACATGACTCTCCATCAGCAGCCATTTTATGGATAGGACTGCTGTGTGGCCAGCACAAAGGACTTGGCCAGGAAGGCTGAATACATAATGAAATATATAAAATGGTGCCGAATATAAACAAAGACTATATTAGTAAGTGCCATATAATCATCTTACAAACACATTCATCAATAGTAGCTGGAAAGTAGTCAACCCCTTTAAACTTTTTACGCTATCCTTTATTTACGAAAGCAGTAACAGTAGTAAGCTTACATAAAAGACCTGTCCTGTACAGATGACCCACCCAATATGAAATCCAACGTCTCTCTTACCTATACCACCTATATTCACAGACCACTTACCACTGAAATGAGCATTCATATCTCTCTCGGAAAGAGGTGTAAGCCTTCATATCTTTCCAGATAAAAAAAAAACTAACATTTTATAAAGCCTCTCATGGCCCATTCTATTGTGTCATGAATCCATTATGTCTTACAAAATCATCACCTCCAAGAAACTCTCCAGGAAAAAAGGTGCCTACTGGTTAGGCTCGACTGTTCAAGCTTTCTGGACAGATATGACCTCCCTAGTCTCATATATTTGGAATACAACTCTTTTGCTCCAGAAAACATCATCATCGGCTTATCCCTAGGTAATTACAAAGAAAAAAAAAAACATTCTATTGCTGCATGGTATAATAGGATTAAGACTTCTCATCCCAAGTCTATGGAGATCCACATCTTGCCCCCTCAATGTTTTATTGCATAAATAAAATAAGCCAACTTAACTTCATAGTGACTGTGAGCACTAACCCAACACAGTTTCCTCTCCCTTCAACATGTCAGGAAAGTGTGACAAACTTTCTGGAACTCTCCAAAATGCCAATAATTAGCAGCATTCCTAACCTCTTAGTGTACTCCCAAAGCTTTAAAACAATTAAGATAGTATGCCATTACACAGTTTCTCCTCAAATTCCTAATTTCTCAATCCCTGTCTTCTCTCCTTACCTCCCTGATCTCCCATCTCATTATATTTCATATAGTTATGTATTGCCATTGTTGGTTATGAGTTATAAAGTTTCAAATAAAACCACTTTTATACCATATAATCCTCTATAATAAAATCCCTCTAGAATTGCAGCACACCACTAGTGTTGAGTGCGAATATTCGAATATCGAATATTTTTCGCGAATATCGGCACTTCGCTAATTCGCAAATATTTTGAATATAGTGATATAAATTCGATATTTTGAATATTCTTTATTTTTTGTTTATTGTTATATTTTTTTCTTTCCCACTTCCCTAAAGTTGTTCTTACCTGTCCTTTGAATTTCTGGCTTCCTGGCTGCTCCAGTCAGTGCCCGTTGCCGCTTCTGCCGACTTCCGTGCTCATGGAGCGTCCCCATCACCATGGGAACGTCTCCATATACTAGAATGTACTGTCGGATTTGAGAATTACGTGAAAAATCGCAATTCGATTATTTCAAGTTATAATAATCGAATTTCGATTTTAACTTAGCACTGCTATATTTAATTCTAGCCTAATATGGAATATAGCAGTGCTAAGTTAAAATCGAAATTCGATTATTATAACTTGAATTAATCGAATTGCGATTTCAACTTGGACCTGGTTTACTATGGTTGTCTTGGTAGAATTAGCGAATATGACGAATGTATTCGTCATATTCCACAAAACGAATATAACGAATGTATTCGTCATATTCCACAAAACGAAGATAACAAAGTATTCTGCATCTTTGTTTTAGCTACCTATTCATCAACTTCGCTAATTCTAGCAATCATATAGGAAAGTTTACTATAGAGACAGCTAAGTTTAATTCGCTATGCGATTATATTACTTTGCTTTTATTTATAAATAGAATAATTATAATAATTATCAGGTATTATAATTATTCTATTTATTTAAAAAAAAAAGCAGTCATATAATCGCATAGCGAATTAAACTTAGCTGTCTCTATAGTAAACTTTCCTATATGATTGATAGAATTAGCGAAGTTGACGAATAGGTAGCTAAAACGAAGATGCAGAATACTTTGTTATCTTCGTTTTGTGGAATATGACGAATACATTCGTCATATTCGCTAATTCTACCAAGCCAACCATAGTAAACCAGGTCCAAGTTGAAATCGCAATTCGATTAATTCAAGTTATAATAATCAAATTTCGATTTTAACTTAGCACTGCTATATTCCATATTAAGCTAGAATTAACGAATATGGAATATAGCAGTGTTAAGTTAAAATCGAAATTCGATTATTATAACTTGAATTAATAGCATTGCTATTTCAATAGGAGAGTAGCCTTTAAGTTAAAATCGCAATACGCGATTATTTAAATCGCATATTAATCGCGATAACAAGAATAATGACGAATATTCGATTTCGACGAATATAAAACGAATATTCTATCGAATATTCGCGAATTTCGTCAAAATCGAATATGGCACCTGCCGCTCATCACTACACACCACGCGCGGCCACACTGCCCACAGCATTGCGTCGGCAAGCAGGTCGGAGGGCTGACAGAGGAATGGAGGATTTGGTGAGTGGGACCAAGGAGGAGGATGACACTGCGGGAGCCGAGCTCAGGTAATCACCGCACGACTCACCACTGCATGGAAGGTGTGGAGGTGCGCGCTCAGGCCCGGTGCTATAATAAGGCAGACCAAGCGGCCGCCTTATGGCGCTGATAATGGGGGGCGGAAAAATTAAACTTTTTTTTTTTTTTTCATTAATCACTTGCATGCCGACGGCCTCCTGCCGCTGTTCTCCTGTGTGGTGGTCCTCATATCTTCTCACTGGGCGCCCGAGTCCTGAGAAGTTGTTTGAGGACCTTTCCCACTCTGCCAATCAGAGGCTGCAGCTGTGTCACGTGTCAGGGCAGTGATTTCCCGCTGAGCCAATCACTGGTCTGAAACATGACACAGCTGCAGCCACTGATTGGCTGAGTGGTAAAGGTCCTCAAAGTCTTGTCAGGAGCACAGAGAGAAGATACCAGGACCACACAGAGGAGAAGGGGAGCTGCTGCAGACGGCAACAGGCCCAGGTGAGGAGCATAATGTTTATTTTTACACAACATTAATAGAGGGGGGAAATTGTGCCCATGGAGGGGGGGAAAAAATGTGACATGGAAGGGGAGAAATGTGACATGGAGGGGGTTGAAATGTGACATGGGGGGGAGAAATGTGACACAAAGCGGGTAATGTAAAAAGCAGGGGGTGATGTGACATGGAGGGGGAGAAATGTCACATTTCTCCCACTTCATGTCACATTTCTCCCCCTCCATGTCACATCACCCCCCTATGTCCCATTTCTCATCCCCCTCCATGTCCCATTTCTCATCCTCCCTCCATGTCCCATTTCTCATCCCCCCTCCATGTCCCATTTTTCATCCCCCCTCCATGTCCCATTTTTCATCCCCCCTCCATGTCCCATTTTTCATCCCCCCTCCATGTCCCATTTCTCATCCCCCCTCCATGTCCCATTTCTCATCCCCCCTCCATGTCCCATTTCTCATCCCCCCTCCATGTCCCATTTCTCATCCCCCCTCCATGTCCCATTTCTCATCCCCCCTCCATGTCCCATTTCTCATCCCCCCTCCATGTCCCATTTCTCATCCCCCCTCCATGTCCCATTTCTCATCCCCCCTCCATGTCCCATTTCTCATCCCCCCTCCATGTCCCATTTCTCATCCCCCCTCCATGTCCCATTTCTCATCCCCCCTCCATGTCCCATTTCTCATCCCCCCTCCATGTCCCATTTCTCATCCCCCCTCCATGTCCCATTTCTCATCCCCCCTCCATGTCCCATTTCTCATCCCCCCTCCATGTCCCATTTCTCATCCCCCCCTCCATGTCCCATTTCTCATCCCCCCCTCCATGTCCCATTTCTCATCCCCCCCTCCATGTCCCATTTCTCATCCCCCCTCCATGTCCCATTTCTCATCCCCCCTCCATGTCCCATTTCTCATCCCCCCTCCATGTCCCATTTCTCATCCCCCTCCATGTCACATCACGCCCACCGAGTTGTGGGGGGTGGGGCGCCAAAATGTAGCTTCGCTTGTGTGTGCAAAAATCCTTGCACCGGCCCTGTGAGCGCTGTATGAGGGGGAAACGGCTGCTGAGGAAAGGGGTGTGGAGCCCGGAGACCCCTCCTCTCTGTTCAACCCTCCAGTGTACCTAAATGACTCCACCGCCCTCAGCCCTGTCACTGCCCAGCTGCCAACTGTGGCTCCGCTCTATACAATAATCTATAGGCGCTGTGATCGCTGACATCACATAGAGGAACCTGCACTGATCACATATTATAATCTACACCTCATAATAATCTATCTTATACTATATAATAAAAGCCCTCTGTGCCTGCGCTGTGTCCGTGCATGTGTGTTAAATGCGTTAAATGCGCATGTTAAATGTGTTAAATGCGCATGCGCAGCATGCCGGCCAATCTGCACACATGCACAGACACTTCCCATACCTGCACGCCCAGCGTATACAGGGGTGAGCGCCTGGCATGTAGAGCTGTCCAGAAATAAAGGGCCACATAACTTGGGGGGAGGGGGTTGTGTGTGCTGCACTGTCAGGGCTCCCCCAGTACCCAGCTGTGGAGCTAATGATCTCTCCTGCTAGCTGCAGGGGTGGAGATTGGTTGGCCACAGTGGGAGACTCCCAGTGCCTGGTCTCAAGCCCCGGTCTGGTGCCCGCTGGATGCCGCTGTGGGAGTGTCCTGGGGATTGTGGCCACGCCCTGGGGGAGGTTTCGGGCTACAGACCCTCCTTCCTCTGAGCCTCAGGCTCTGTCATCGTGTAACCAGGAGGACGGCGGAGATGAGTCGGTAAGGAGCTGCTGCCCCGCACGCTGGAAGCCGGTCTCAGATGAGACTCAGCCCTGGGCACCCGTACAGGGCCTGCCAGTTAATAATGTGTCCCCACAGACAGCGTGCTCCTCCCCTTCTTGGGTGACAGCCCGCAATGTAGTGTACTCATGGTGGAGTCTGTCCGCTGTGGAGCCGCACACCCCAGCCAGTAGATCCTCAGCACAGAGTGCGATCCCAGCCCAGAGATTGTGTTGGGTGTACTGCCAATGTGGATGGGTCTCCAGTGCCGATCCCGCCTACGCCAGCGGAGGTGATTGGGCGGCGTGCAGGTGTGGGCGGAGTGTGGAGCACCCTGTCCTGATTGGTTGGCGCATTGTGGGCGGTGTGTGTGCTGATAATTCGCCGTGCTGCGCATGCGCATTTAACATCGGCACACATGCATGGACACATGGCAGGCACAGAGGGCTTTTATTATATAGGAGATACTATAGGGAAGGAGGGAGGTATATAGCATAGAAGCCCGGTGTGTGTGCTCAGGGCTTCACGTCTGTGCATGTGTGGCGATAATTGAACTTCGCATGCGCAGCGAGCAACCCAATCAACACACGGTGCTCCATACACTGCCCGCACCGCACACACCAGCGCGCCACCCAATCACCCCTGCACACACCAGCACGCATGACTCGCCAACCAATCATCACATGGCGCTACACGCACCGCCCACACCTGCGCATCGGCCAATCACCGTCGCTGCTTGCAGGTTATGGTGTGCTCTCCACATCAATGCGCCTCCATTACCGTTCATGCATCACACAACCGCACAATTCCAGTACTCTCAGCCACAGACAGCAGTCGCTGCCAGCAGTCTCAGCCACCAGTCGCTGCCAGCAGTCTCAGCACCACCAGTCAGTGCCAGTTGTCTCAGCCATCAGTCAGTGCCACCAGTCACAGTGCCAGCAGTCTCAGCACCACCAGTCAGTGCCAGCCGTCTCAGTGATCAGTAAGTGCCACCAGTCAAAGCCACCAGTCACAGTGCCAGCAGTCTCAGCCACCAGTCAGTGCCAGCCATCATAGCCACCAGTCACAGTGCCAGTAGTCTCAGCCACCAGTCAGTGGCAGCAGTCTCAGACATTAGTCGCTGCCAGCAGTCTCAGCACCACCAGTCAGTGCCAGCCATCTCAGCCATCAGTCAGTGCCACCAGTCACCAGTCACAGTGCCAGCAGTCTTAGCCACCAGTCAGTGCCAGCCATCTCAGCCACCAGTCACAATGCCAGAAGTCTCAGCCACCAGTCAGTGCCAGCATTCTCAGCCGCCACCAGTCGCTGCCAGCAGTCTCAGCACTACCAATCAGTGCCAGCAATTTCAGACATCAGTCAGTGCCACCAGTCACAGTGCCAGCAGTCTCAGCCACCAGTCAGTGCTACTAGCCACAGTCACCAGTGAAAGTGCCAGCAGTCTCAGCCACAGACAACAGTCTTGGCCACCAGCCACATAGAAACATAGAAACATAGAATGTGTCGGCAGATAAGAACCATTTGGCCCATCTAGTCTGCCCAATATACTGAATACTATGAATAGCCCTTGGCCCTATCTTATATGAAGGATGGCCTTATGCCTATTCCATGCATGCTTAAACTCCTTCACTGTATTTGCAGCTACCACTTCTGCAGGAAGGCTATTCCATGCATCCACTACTCTCTCAGTAAAGTAATACTTCCTGATATTACTTTTAAATCTTTGCCCCTCTAATTTAAAACAATGTACTCTAGTAGCAGTTTTTCTTCTTTTAAATATTCTCTCCTCTTTTACCTTGTTGATTCCCTTTATGTATTTAAAAGTTTCTATCATTTCCCCTCTGTCTCGTCTTTCTTCCAAGCTCCATGTTAAGGTCCTTTAATCTTTCCTGGTAAGTTTTATCCTGCAATCCATGTACTAGTTTAGTAGCTCTTCTCTGAACTCTCTCCAAAGTATCAATATCCTTCTGGAGATATGGTCTCCAGTACAGAGCACAATACTCCAAATGAGGTCTCACTAGTGCTCTGTAGAGTGGCATGAGCACCTCCCTCTTTTTACTGGTAATGCCTCTCCCTATACACCCAAGCATTCTGCTAGCATTTCCTGCTGCTCTATGACATTGTCTGCCTACCTTTAAGTCTTCTGAAAAAATGACCCCTAAATCCCTTTCCTCAGATACTGAGGTTAGGACTGTATCACTGATTTTATATTCTGCTCTTGGGTTTTTACACCCCAGGTGCATTATCTTGCACTTATTAAATTTTAGTTGCCAGATTTTTGACCATTCCTCTAGTTTTCCTAAATCCTTTTCCATTTGGTGTATCCCTCCAGGAACATCAACCCTGTTACAAATCTTTGTGTCATCAGCAAAAAGGCACACCTTACCATTGAGGCCTTCAACAATATGGATCCCAGAACAGATCCCTGAGGTACCCCACTGGTAACAAGACCATGGTCTGAATATACTCCATTGACCACTACCCTCTGCTGTCTGTCCCTCAGCCACTGCCTAATCCATTCAACAATATGGGAGTCCAAGCACAAAGACTGCAATTTATTGATAAGCCTTCTATGTGGGACAGTATCAAAAGCCTTACTAAAGTCCAGATAAGCGATGTCTACTGCACCTCCGCCATCTATTATTTTAGTCACCCAATCAAAAAAATCAATAAGATTAGTTTGACATGATCTCCCTGAAGTAAACCCATGCTGTTTTTCATCTTTCAATCCATGGGAGTTTGGATGTTCCACAATCCTCTCCTTAAGTATGGTTTCCATTAATTTCCCCACTATTGATGTCAGGCTTACTGGCCTATAGTTTCACGATTCCTCCCTACTACCTTTCTTGTGACTGGGCACAACATCTGCCAATTTCCAATCTTCTGGGACAACTCCTGTTGTCACGCCGGTGACAGGTTTGAGAAGGTCTGAAAATTGTCTACAAATTAGTTATCTGACAGCTTCATTTGGTTTTTGGAAGAGCTAGAGTGTGGTTCGTGGTGAAGTCCTGGTCGTCTATCATCCATCATCCATCAGCCTCAGAAGTTAAGTGTTCCGCTTGTTGTGTTTTGTAATCCCCCCAACCTTTCTTGTTTACTAGGCCTCAGCGAGACGCTGGTTCCTTCACCAGGGAAGGAGTGTCACGGATGGTGTACAGGAAACAAGATAATACAATACAAACAATGACTCACTGGACCCACAACTAAGGAACAAAAGGGAGACCCCTGCAATCGACCTGCCGCTCTCCCTTATTGCTCAGCCTATGCGACCACCCCAAAGGTGGATGGGCGCATATCCACGTACCTCGGCTATCTTAGACCTGAAGGCCCTACAATAGTGAGGGGACACGACCACCGGCTCCCTACACAGACACGGAGGGAGTCAGGGTCACCTGGATCCAGAAAACAGAAAATCATAAATACATAAACAGAACTTATCTTGCAGAGGACTGTGGACAGGGAACTGGGAACTGGGAACAGCATGCACACACACTCCAGGAAGTTGTATCAGCCGCACACTACTGCCTTATGGGTAGGAATTTAAAGGGAAGTAATCAGTCCGACTGCATGACAGCTGAGATAGACTAACGAGGTGAGGAACAGAAACCAAAACAAAGAAACTCAAGGAGGAGGATCTGGACGGCTCCTGTCAGAGCTTCTCAGCTGTCTGGTTGTGACAGTACCCCTCCCTCTAGGAGTGGACTCCGGACACTCAGGGCCCACCTTCTCAGGATGGGACCTATGGAAAGCCCTGATGAGACGAGAGGCCTTAATGTCCGTCACTGGTACCCACATCCTCTCCTCAGGACCATAACCCTCCCAATGAACGAGGTACTGGAGGGAACCGCGGACAAGACGAGAATCCACAATCCTAGAGACCTGAAATTCAAGATTTCCATCAACAATAATCGGAGGAGGAGGCAAAGGCGAGGGTACAATAGGTTGAACATAAGGTTTCAATAAGGACTTATGGAAAACATTATGAATCTTCCAAGTCTGAGGAAGATCAAGACGGTAGGCAACAGGATTGATGACAGACAGGATCTTGTAAGGCCCAATAAACCTAGGACCCAACTTCCAGGAGGGAACCTTCAATTTGATATTCTTGGTAGACAGCCACACCAAATCACCAACATTCAGGTCCGGACCAGGCACACGTCTCCTATCCGCCACACGCTTATATCTCTCACTCATGTTCTTTAGATTATCCTGAATCTTTTGCCAAATAGATGACAAAGACGAGGAGAATCTGTCCTCATCAGGCAAACCAGAAGAGCCCTCTCCAGAGAAAGTCCCAAACTGCGGATGAAACCCATTTGCACCAAAAAATGGTGACTTATCAGAGGACTCCTGACGACGGTTATTTAAAGCAAACTCAGCAAGGGACAAAAAAGAACACCAATCCTCCTGATTCTCCGCCACAAAACAGCGCAGATATGTCTCCAGATTCTGATTGACACGCTCTGTCTGGCCATTCGACTGTGGATGGAAAGCAGAAGAGAATGACAAGCGAACCCCCAAGCGAGAACAGAAGGCCTTCCAGAATCTGGAAACAAACTGCGTGCCCCTATCAAAGACTATGTCTGAAGGAATCCCATGCAATTTGACAATGTGGTCAACAAATGCCTGCGCCAGCGTCTTAGCATTGGGCAAACCAGGAAAAGGGATAAAATGCACCATTTTGCTAAAACGGTCCACCACCACCAGAATCACAGACTTCCCCGAGGAACGAGGCAAGTCCGTTATGAAGTCCATGGACAGATGTGTCCAAGGACGGGAAGGAATGGGCAAAGGAAGGAGAGGACCTGATGGCCGTGAATGAGGGACCTTGGCACGAGCGCAAGTCTCGCAAGCTGCCACAAAACCCTCAACCGACTTACGAAGCGCAGGCCACCAGAATCTCCGGGCAATGAGATCCAGTGTGGCTCTTGTCCCCGGGTGCCCAGCAAGGACCGTATCGTGGTGTTCTTTAAAAATCTTGTGTCTCAAAGCGAGAGGCACAAACAACCTCCCAGGAGGACAAAGATCAGGAGCTTCTGACTGAGCTGCCTGCACCTCTGCCTCCAATTCAGGAAAAAGAGCAGAGACCACCACACCTTCAGCCAAAATGGGACCCGGGTCTTCAAAATTCCCACCTCCCGGGAAACAACGTGATAGGGCATCTGCCTTCACATTCTTAACCCCAGGGCGGAACGTAACAACAAAATTAAACCTTGAAAAGAACAAAGACCATCTGGCCTGTCTCGGGTTCAGACGCTTGGCTGACTCCAAGTAGGCCAGATTTTTATGGTCAGTAAACACGGTAATAGGGTGTCTGGCTCCCTCTAGCCAATGGCGCCATTCCTCAAAAGCCAACTTGATGGCCAACAATTCCCTATCTCCCACATCATAATTTCTCTCTGCGGAGGAGAGCTTCTTTGAGAAAAAGGCACACGGTTGCCATTTGGCAGGAGAGGAACCCTGAGACAAGACCGCACCCACCCCTACCTCAGAAGCATCAACCTCAACTATGAAGGGTAACGAAACATCAGGTTGTACTAGGATGGGAGCGGAAGCAAAACTCTCCTTGATATTAGAAAAGGCCTTACGCGCCTCTACCGACCAGGAAGAAAAATCTACCCCCTTTCTGGTCATATTAGTGAGTGGTTTAACAACAGAGGAATAATTCAAAATAAATTTCCTGTAATAATTGGCAAAGCCCAAAAAACGCATCAGCGCCTTCTGATTCTCAGGAAGCTCCCACTCAAGCACAGCGCGAACCTTCTCGGGGTCCATGCGAAAACCAGAAGCGGAGACAAGAAACCCCAGAAATTGGATCTCTGGAACCGCAAACACACATTTTTCCAGTTTCGCGTATAATTTATTCTCCCGCAGGATGAGTAAGACCTGACATAAGTGTTCCTTATGAGTCTTGAAATCAGGAGAAAAAATCAAAATGTTATCCAAATACACTAATACAAATTTTCCCATTAAATGATAAAAAATGCTGTTGACGAAATGCTGAAAAACGGCTGGGGCATTCATCAAACCAAAAGGCATAACTAAATTCTCAAAATGGCCCTCAGGGGTATTGAAAGCCGTCTTCCATTCATCTCCTTCTCTGACCCTAACCAGGTTGTATGCCCCTCTTAGGTCTAATTTGGAAAAGACTTTCGCCCCAACAACCTGGTTAAACAAGTCCGGGATCAGAGGAAGCGGATAAGGATCACGAATAGTGATACTGTTCAGCTCCCTGAAATCCAGACAAGGTCTTAAAGAACCATCTTTTTTCTTAACAAAGAAAAAACCAGCGGCAACAGGTGACTTCGAGGGTCGTATGTGTCCTTTTCTCAGACTCTCAGAGATATAAGCACGCATAGCGACCCTCTCAGGTTGGGAAAGATTGTATAAACGAGATTTAGGCAGCTTGGCGCCTGGGATGAGATCAATAGGGCAATCATACTCCCTGTGCGGAGGTAAACCCTGAACTCCACTCTCAGAGAAGACATCCAAAAATTCAGAGAGGAAAGGTGGTACAGTTTTAGTAGAAACCTCAGAAATAGATGTTATGAGGCAATTCTCTCTGCAAAAGTTACTCCAACCATTTATTTGCCTCGCTTGCCAGTCAATGGTGGGGTTATGTTTAGTGAGCCAGGGTAGCCCCAACACTAGAGGAGTAGGCAAACCGCTAAGGACGAAACATGACACATCCTCAACATGAGCATCATTCACAATTAAACGGATATTGTGAACTATGCCCTTTAATGATTTCTGAGAAAGTGGAGCTGAATCAATAGCAAAAACAGGAATATCTCTTCCCAAAGTGCATACCTGGAAACCATAAGTTATTGCAAATTGATTATCAATGAGGTTGACAGCTGCTCCACTATCCACAAAAATCTCACAAAAAATGCTCTTGCTCTCTAGCGCCACCCTAGCAGGCAGGACAAAACGGGAACTACAAGCAAAAGGAAAACCTTCAATTTCCGCCTCAACCCTGCCAATAGTAACAGAAGGAACATTCTTAAAAGATTTCTTCCTTTTTGTCTCTTTATTACTCCCAGAAAACTGCCTGAATCTCCTAGAGGGACAAACATTTGCCAGATGATTTATACCTCCACAACAAAAGCAAACCCTCCCCTGCGGGCTGAATCTTCTATTGTCAGAGGCAATCAACCCCAGCTGCATGGGCTCCTGCTCAGAAGGGGCTGACAGCGACTGAGACCCCTGTGCACAGAATGAGACCGCTGCACTGTCCCGGGACTGAGTATGACAGGAAGGAGAGATCTCTCCTCTCTCTCTAAGACGCCTGTCAATACGAACAGCCTGAGACATAGCAGAATTCAAGGAGGTAGGTCTTTCATGAAAGGCAAATGCATCTCTCAATCCCTCTGAAAGACCATAGCAAAATTGACTTCGGAGTGCAGCATCATTCCAACCCGTATCTGCTGCCCATCTCCGAAATTCTGAGCAGTAAATCTCTGCGGATTGTTTACCCTGGCATAACAGACGTAGTTTAGACTCAGCCAGAGCAATACGATCCGGATCATCATATATCTGACCCAGGGCTAAAAAGAATTCATCCACTGAACGGAGGGGCCGTGCCCCCTTCGGCAGCGAAAAGGCCCAGGACTGAGCGTTACCCCTGAGCAGCGATATAATGATACCCACTCTTCGTTCTTCATCACCAGAAGAATGGGGAAGAAGGCGAAAATGGAGTTTGCAAGCCTCTCTAAAACGTACAAAATTCTCACTACCCCCGGAAAACGTATCCGGGAGCGAAATCTTAGGCTCAGCACAAACTCCATGAACGCAAGCTGAACCGGTCACTTGAAACTGAGAAAAAGTCTTACGGAGATCAGCTACCTCCAAAGAAAGACCCTGAAAGCGTTCAGCCAAAAGTGTAACCGGATCCATGCTTGAGACGGTTTTGGCGGCTGATAATGTCACGGATGGTGTACAGGAAACAAGATAATACAATACAAACAATGACTCACTGGACCCACAACTAAGGAACAAAAGGGAGACCCCTGCAATCGACCTGCCGCTCTCCCTTATTGCTCAGCCTATGCGACCACCCCAAAGGTGGATGGGCGCATATCCACGTACCTCGGCTATCTTAGACCTGAAGGCCCTACAATAGTGAGGGGACACGACCACCGGCTCCCTACACAGACACGGAGGGAGTCAGGGTCACCTGGATCCAGAAAACAGAAAATCATAAATACATAAACAGAACTTATCTTGCAGACGACTGTGGACAGGGAACTGGGAACTCGGAACAGCATGCACACACACTCCAGGAAGTTGTATCAGCCGCACACTACTGCCTTATGGGTAGGAATTTAAAGGGAAGTAATCAGTCCGACTGCATGACAGCTGAGATAGACTAACGAGGTGAGGAACAGAAACCAAAACAAAGAAACTCAAGGAGGAGGATCTGGACGGCTCCTGTCAGAGCTTCTCAGCTGTCTGGTTGTGACAAGGAGCGGGTTGTCTCTGCCCTGTCATTACTATTAGGGCATCTGAGGGCCACTAGGTTCTAGGTTCCAGTGTATGGGCATCTCTACCATCGAGAGGTGCCCATACGGATAGGAGTTAGGGCCAAGAGCAGAGTTTTATGGGTGGTGACCCTTTTCCTTCCCTTGCGGTGAGGCCTAGTGTCTTTTCCCTTCCTACTTGTTGTCTACTTGTTGTCTTTTGGTGTTCTCCCCTACAACATCCGTAACATTATCCAGAGCCAATACCGCCATTTTTTGTTCTGATCTGTGCAGCTATGGATGCTGGTCAAACAGCTGCAAAATTTGACTTTGGAGGTAGCAGACCTCCGTGCGATGGTTTCGCAGATTCAGAGTCCACAGGCTGCTGGTTCCGGTGGTGGGTTCCAGGCCTGCCCTGAACCGAAGGTAGTTCTCGCGGACAGGTTTTCTGGGGGTAGTGAAATTTCATCCGGTTCAGGGAGTCATGTAAATTATACTTTAGGCTGCGTCCATACTCTTCTGGGGATGAGTGTCAACGTGTGGGTATGATTATTTCATTGCTTAAAGAGGACGCCCAATCTCCCTCCGGTCGGTAGATGAATTCTTTAGAGCCTTGGGTCTTATCTATGATGACCCAGATCGGATCTCTCAGGCCGAGACCAAGTTACGGGGTTTGCGGCAGGGAGAACGTTCTGCAGAGACCTATTGCTTAGAATTTAGGAGATGGGCTACGGAAACAGAGTGGAACGATTCTGCTCTCCGTAGCCAATTCTGCCAGGGTCTCTCTGAGAGACTGCAGGACGCATTGGCTTTTCATGAAAATCCTGAGTCATTGGAAGCAGCTATGTCTCTTGCTGTACGTCTTGATAGACGCCTGAGGGAGAGATCTAGAGGTCCTCACCTTCAGGACGTACTGTCCAATAAGGGTACTGCTTCCTTTGACACTTATGGTGGAGAAACACTCCTGGAACTATTGGCAAAAGCTTGGGTCATGTGAAAGGAGTCTGCTTTTGTTGTGGCAAGAAAGGACATTTGATGAATATTTGTCTGTACTTGCAGCATCAAGGTGTAAACAAAAAGAGAAAAACGTTTAATCCCCAAATTACTATTGGTAGTATGGGTGGGGCGCAAGAAAAGCTACTTTTGTCTTTTACTGGTAGTACCCGTTTTCTCCTGTCTGCCGAGGTGGCGCTAGAGTCCAAAACTGTGAAAATCAAAGCATTTATCGACAGTGGGGCAGGAGTTAACTTGATTGATGGACAGTTTGTACGCATTCACGGGTTGACTATTAATGCATTAGAGAATAGTATTTCTGTCTTTGCAATTGACTCTGCACCTCTCGCCCAAAAATGCCTGTCACAGGTAGTGAATGACATTCATTTAAGAGTGGGTGATTTGCATAAGGAATCTATCTCCTGTTATGTGCTGTAGGGTCTGCCTGCTCCGTTGGTGTTGGGCTTACCATGGTTAAGCAAACATAGCCCTAACATCGATTGGCAAGCGAGACTTTTTGCATGGACAACTGTCTTAATGCATTGTTCTCTATGGTTACCACTAAAACTGTACCCTCGTTCATTTCTGAATTTTCTGATGTTTTCTCTGAGAGTGGTAATCAGGATTTGCCTCCACACCGGGATTATGACTGTCCCGTCAATCTTATTCCCGGAGCTAAATAGCCCAAATCTCGGTTGTATAATCTTTCAGAACCCGAAAGAAAGGCTATGCGAGAATATATCACTGAGTTTGGCAAAGGGACATATTAGACCATCCAAGTCCCTAGTGGCTGCTGGATTTTTCTTTGTAAAGAAAAAGGATGGTACCCTGAGACCATGTCTGGACTTTCGTGAGCTCAATCGTATTACCGTCCGTGATCCTTACCCCCTTCCTTTGATTCCGGATTTGTTTAGTCAGATTGTCGGTGCCAAGGTGTTCTCTAAATTGGATCTGAGGGGGGGCATATAATCTGGTAAGGATCAAGGAGGGGGATGAGTGGAAGACCGCATTTAATACCCCTGAAGTCCATTTGGAAAACCTGGTCATGCCCTTTGGGTTAACCAATGCTCCTGCGGTTTTTCAACACTTTGTCAATGACATCTTTCATCATCTGGTGGGGAGGTTTGTCGTTGTATACCTTGATGACATACTAATTTATTCGCCTAATATGGAGACTCATCAGGATCATGTGAGACAGGTGTTACAGATTCTAAGAGAGAATAAGTTGTATGCTAAGATGGAAAAGTGTGTATTTGCTGTACAGGAAGTGCAATTTCTGGGTTACCTGCTCTCATCCTCAGGTTTTCGTATGGATCCCGAGAAGGTCCGTGTCGTGTTGGACTGGGATCGACCCGAAAATCTGAAAGCGCTTATGCGGTTGTTGGGATTTAACAACTACTGCCGTAAATTTATCTTGAACTATTCATCGGTGGTTAAACCTTTAACAGACATGACCAGGAAGGGTGCTGATATTTCTATCTGGTCTGATGCGGCATTACAGGCCTTTTCTGCTGTGAAAGAATGTTTTGCTTCGGACCCTATTCTGGTGCAACCGGACGTGTCTCAGCCATTTATTGTTGAGGTTGACGCGTCTGAGGTTGGGGTAGGAGCAATATTGTCGCAGGGTCCTTCACCTAGTAAATGCCGCCCATGTGCATTTTTTTTTCTAAAAAACTCTCAACTGCTGAAAGGAATTATGATGTGGGGAATAGGGAATTGCTGGCCATTAAGTTGGCGTTCGAGGAATGGCAGCATTTGTTGGAAGGAGCAATTCATCCTATTACGATAATTACGGATCACAAGAATCTGGCCTACTTGGAGTCGGCTAAGCGACTGAACCCAAGGCAGGCCAGATGGTCATTGTTTTTCACCAGATTTAACTTCATCGTCACTTATCGACCTGGGGTTAAGAACGTCAAGGCGGATGCTTTGTCATGTAGCTTTTCTGGGGGGGGGGGGGGTGAGTCTAATGAGCCTAGTCCCAATTTATCTGAAGGGGTAGTTATATCCGCTATTTATCCTGATCTCGAGGCCAGGGTGTTGGAGGCACAGGAGGATGCTCCGGACTCTTGTCCTCAGGGGAAATTGTTTGTTCCCTCCAAATTACGTCACAAGGTGTTCGAGGAACATCACGATACGGTGCTTGCTGAGCACCCTGGGAGTAGATCGACTGTCGATCTCATCTCTCGCAGATTCTGATGGCCGGGGTTGCGTAAGTGTTTTGAGGACTATGTGTCAGCCTGTGGTACCTGTGCACGTGCTAAGGTGACACATACTCGGCCTTCCGGATCTCTGCTTCCATTGCCCATCCTGTCCAGACCTTGGACCCATTTGTCCATGGATTTTATCACGGATTTACTGAATTCTTCGGGAAAGACCGTGATTCTGGTGGTTGTCGATCGTTTTAGTAAAATGGCACACTTTATTGCATTACCTAGTCTACCCAATGCTAAAACTCTTGCGCAGGTGTTTGTCGACAACATCGTAAAACTACATGGCATTCCCTCTAATGTGGTGTCCGATAGAGGGACTCAGTTTGTTTCCAGATTCTGGAGAGCATTCTGTACTCATCTGGGTGTACAATTGTCCTTCTCTTTGGCTTTTCATCCTCAGTCGAATGGACAGACGGAGCGCACTAATCAGAATCTGGAGACTTACTTGAGATGTTTTGTTTCAGAGAATCAGGAACAGTGGTCTTCATTTTTGTCGTTAGCTGAGTTTGCTATAAATAACCATAGACTAGTAGGAATCCACTGATAAGTCGCCGTTTTTTGGGGCATATGGGTTCCGTCCACAGTTTGGTACATGTTCTGGTGCTCATAATTCCGGCATTCCTGAGGAGGAACAATTTTCCTCTTCTTTGTCTTCTATTTGGCGGAAAATCCAAAATAACCTGGAAAAGATGGGCAACAGATATAAGCATGCGGCTGACAGGAGACGTATGAGTGGTCCGGACCTGAGAGTGGGTGATTCTGTGTGGCTGTCTACAAGAAACATTAAACTTAAGGTACCTTCTTGGAAGTTGAGACCAAGATTTATTGGTCCATATAAGATCACTGCCATTGTTAACCCTGTAGCCTTCCATCTTGAACTTCCTCAGGCATTGAAAATTTATAACGTATTTCATAAATCGTTGTTAAAGAAATGTGTTGAACCTGTTGATCCGTCCTCCTTGCCACCTGCTCCTGTCATTCTGGACGGCAATTTAGAATTTCAGATAAGCAGGATTGTGGACTCCCGAGTTCTCCGGAGATCCCTCCAGTATCTCGTTCATTGGAGAGGGTACGGACCAGTGGAGAGGATGTGGGTTCCAGCGACCGATGTTAATGCTAGCCGTCTAGTGAGAACATTTCACAGAGCTCATCCTGATAAGGTCGGTCCTGGGTGCCCGGAGGTCACTCGTAGAAGAAGGGGTACTGTTACACCGGTGACAGGTTTGAGAAGGTCTGAAAGATTATTTACACATTAGTTATCTGACAGCTTCATTTGGTTTTTGGAAGAGCTGGAGTGTGGTTCGTGGTGAAGTCCTGGTCGTCCATCATCCATCATCCATCAGCCTCAGAAGTTAAGTGTTCCGCTTGTTGTGTTTTGTATTTCCCCCAACCTTTGTTGTTTACTAGGCCTCAGCGCGCCGCTGGTTCCTTCACCAGGGAAGGAGCGGGTTGTCTCTGCCCTGTCATTACTATTAGGGCATCTGAGGGCCACCAGGGTTTTCTAGGTTCCTGTGTACGGGCATCTCTACCATCGAGAGGTGCCCATACGGATAGGAGTTAGGGCCAAGAGCAGGGTTTTATAGGTGGTGACCCTTTTCCTTCCCTAGCAGTGAGGCCTAGTGTCTTTTCCCTTCCTTCTTGTTGTCTTTTGGTGTTCTTCCCTACAACATTCGTGACACCTGTTGCCAGTGATTGGTTAAATAAATCTGTTAATGGTTTTGCTAGTTCTCCACTGAGGTCTTTTAATAGCTTTGGGTGTATCCCATCAGGCCCCTGTGACTTATTTGCATTAATTTTAGACAGCTGACTTAGAACCTCTTCCTCTGTAAAGACACATGCATCAAAAGATTCATTAGTCTTCTTTCCTAACTGAGGTCATTTTCCTTCATTTTCCTTTGTAAAAACTGAACAGAAGTATTCATTGAGGCAGTCAGCTAGTTCTTTATCTTCTTCCATATACCTTCCTCCTTTTGTTTTTAATTTGGTAATTTGTTGTTTAAGTTTCCTTTTATCATTTATGTATCTGAAGAATGTCTTATCGCCTTTTTTCACCGACTGAGCTAATTTCTCTTCTGCCTGTGCTTTAGAAGCTCTTATAACTCGTTTGGCCTCTCTCTGCCTAATCTTATAAATTTGCTTATCATTAGAGATGTCGCAAACATAAAATTTTCCGTTCGCGAACGGTGAACGCGAATTTCCGCAAATGTTTGCGAACGGGCGAATCGGACGAACCGCCATAGACTTCAATAGACAGGCGAATTTTAAAACCCACAGGGACTCTTTCTGGCCACAATAGTGATGGAAAAGTTGTTTCAAGGGGACTAACACCTGGACTGTGGCATGCCGGAGGGGGATCCATGGCAAAACTCCCATGGAAAATTACGTAGTTGACGCAGAGTCTGGTTTTAATCCATAAAGGGCATAAATCACCTAACATTCGTAAATTGTTTGGAATAACGTGCTTTAAAACATCAGGTATGATGTTGTATCAATCAGGTAGTGTAAGGGTTACGCCCGCTTCACAGTGACAGACCAAACTCTGACAGACCAAACTCCCTGTTTAACGCACCGCAAACAGTCCATTTGCACAACCGCAAACCCATTTGCACAAGGTTGGATACCAAGCTAGCCATGTCTCGTTCCTTGTCCTCACTGACGTCATTGAAGGTCTCTTTCTCCACCCAGCCACGTACAACACCAAGGGTCCCCGAAAGGTGACAACAAGCCCCCTGGGACGCCTGCTGTGGTTGGTCTTCCACCTCCTCAAAGCCACCTTCCTCCTCTGACTCCTCTTCTTCAGACTCCTCTCTCTGCGTTGCCGCAGGTCCAGCAATCGACTACGACAAGGCTGCTTCTGGTGGTGATGGTGACCACAACTCTTGCTCTTCATGCTCATCTACGGCCTGATGCAGCACTCTTCGCAGGCCACGCTCCAGAAAAAACGCATATGGGATGAGGTCGATGATGTTGCCTTGGGTTTGACTGACCAGGTTTGTCACCTCCGGAAAAGGACGCATGAGCCTACAGCCATTGTGCATGAGCGTTCAGTAACGCGGCAAAAAAATACCCAGCTCCGCAGTGGCTGTCCTCTTTTTTTTTTTTTTATTAAAAAAATCCAGTTTAATCTCTGTTTTGTCCCCTATCAGGGGCCGGTGTGGTGTATGGAATAGATTTTAGGAACCGGGAGATGGAAACAGATGCTCGGTTGGTCCTCTTACTTCCAATTTGGGGCACTGCGCGTGCGCCGTGCAATGTACTGTCCTACCCGATATGAGTGGTATGTTAAGTAGTACTATTCCTATCAGTCTAATCCCTGTTACTTCCCCTATCAAGGGACGTGTATGGAATAGATTTTAGGAGCCGGGAGATGGAAAAAGATGCTTGGACGGTCCTCTTACTACTAATTTGGGGCACGGCGCATGCGCCGTGCAATGTACTGTGCTACCCGATATGAGTGGTATGTTAAGTAGTACTATTCCTATCAGGTTAATCCCTGTAATGTCCCCTATTAGGGGACGTGTATGGAATAGATTTTAGGAAATGGGAGATGGAAAAAGATTCTTGGTTGGTCCTCTTACTTCCATTCTGGGGCACTGCGCGTGCGCCGTGCAATGTACTGTGCTACCCGATATGAGTGGTATGTTAAGTAGTACTATTCCTATCAGTTTAATCCCTGTTACGTCCCCTATCAGGGGACGTGTATTGAATAGATTTTAGGAACCGGGAGATGGAAAAAGATGCTTGGTTGGTCCTCTTACTTCCAATTTGCGCCGTGCAATGTACTGTGCCACCCGATATGAGTGGTATGTTTTTTATTTTTTGTTTTTTATATATAATTCATTTTCAACATATAAAAATACAAAAGCACAAAAGGGATAGACAATAAAGGTGCAAAAATATGCACACGTATTTGGTACATAATTATCGTTAATAACATCAAAATTCTATCCTTGTCTTGTTTCATTTCCCATAAAAGAAAAAATATATGAAGAAGATATATAACCCCCCCCCCCCTTTTTCCCATTTAATTTCCCTTTTTCTATCCAATCCAATTTCTCTAATATACCCGAGCACCGCTATCGAGATCTCCAGTGGCACAGTACACCCAGTTGCTCTGGTAAGCTCCTGAAATACCTGGGTCCAATAAAACTGCATAGGAGGACAATACCAGATCATATGAATAAAATCTGCATTGTCCATTCTACACTTCCAACATCTAGAGTCCTTTGTTTTGTACATCCTACTCACCACCCAAGGAGTTATGTAGGTTCGGTGGAGAATAAAAAACGGTATCAACCGGAAATTACTCGATATAGTACTCCTCTTTATACTTTTATAGATACAACCCCAATCTAAAGTATTAGACTCCGCTTCTTGTGCCCATTTACTTTCACTTTTAAATTTAATCACACCCCCTAGCCCCCTCTTGATTTTTTTATATATCTGTGAGATTGATATTTTAGTCCCATTACTGTGATAACAGAATTCTGCAAATTCTGAGTGTTTTGTGATTAAGTATTCTTTATTCTCAGTTGAGTCAAATGCGTGCTTTAATCGATAATATCTAAATCGTGTAAGGGTATCTAGCTCTATACTAAGCCCCATTTCCTCTAGTGTCTTAAGGACCCTATGAGTGGTATGTTAAGTAGTACTATTCCTATCAGTTTAATCCCTGTTACGTCCCCTATCAGGGGATGTGTATCGAATAGAGTTTAGACAACAGCAAAGAGTTGTCAATAGTTGACACACTCATAGCATAAATTTTATTCCTCTATGCGTCAATCTTGGTGTAGTGATGACTGTGCTCGTGCGCACGTTTGGGAGATTGCAGAAGATGGCGGATTTTCAAAGCCTATGGTCGTGCTGAGGTAGTTCAGTGACAGTTAAGTGACCCAGAAAACAATGATTCTGCAGTGTGGGCCCATTGTTGGCCTAGTAGGCTTTAATGATCACCTTAAATGATCACAAAGAAAATTAATGTTTTTTCTATGCAAAATTATCCAGCCGATCGCTTTTGGCCTGATCACAATGAAGCAACGACCCTATCATCTGGGGTGTGCCAACATTGCCATTGCCAACACACTCATAGAGGTGATCGCTTCATTGTGATACGCAAGCCAATTGACACATGTATGTGCCTTTTTTTTTGTTTTGTTTTTGCAGCCACAGTGCAGCACCAGAGGCCAGAAAAATTAGGCATGTACACATGCCTGAAAAACTAGGTATTGTTGCAGCCGCTGCTGTAGCAGCAACCGGAAAAATTGATGTTTTCCAGGCAAAAAGTGCACTAAAACATTGCTGCTTGAACCCTAGTTGGTGGCGGATAAGTCACGCAAGTCATCCAGCATGCAGAGATTAAATACAGCAGCGTGTGGACCATTTTTAGCCCAAGGCAGCTCATCAGGCCTTTTTTAGTCAAATGCATCCCCCACTGTCAGTCCCTTCGGGATCCTTGACTCATTCATCTTAATAAAGGTGAGGTAATCTAGACTTTTTTGACTTAGGCGACTTCTCTTCTCAGTGACAATACCTCCTGCTGCACTGAAGGTCCTTTCTGAAAGGACACTTGAAGCGGGGCAGGCCAGAAGTTCTATCGCAAATTGGGATAGCTCAGGCCACAGGTCAAGCCTGCACACCCAGTAGTCAAGGGGTTCATCGCTCCTCAGAGTGTCGATATCTGCAGTTAAAACAAGGTAGTCTGCTACCTGTCGGTCGAGTCGTTCTCTGAGGGTGGACCCCGAAGGGCTGTTGCGATGCGTAGGACTTAAAAAGCTCTGCATGTCCTCCATCAACAACACGTCTGTAAAGAGTCCTGTCCTTGCCGGCGTGGTTGTGGTAGGAGGAGGATTACTTTCACCTCTTCCCCTGGTAGATTCCCGCTGTGCTGTGACATCACCCTTATACGCTGTGTAAAGCATACTTTTTAAATTGTTTTGGAACTGCTGTATCCTTTCCGACTTCCGGTAATTCGGTAACATTTCAGCCACTTTCTGCTTATACCGGGGGTCTAGTAGCATGGCCACACAGTACAGGTCGTTCTCCTTCAGCCTTTTTATACGAGGGTCCCTCAACAGGCATGACAGCATGAAAGACCCCATTTGCACAAGGTTGGATGCCGAGGTACTCATGTCCCGTTCCTCGTCCTCACTGATCTCATTGAAGGTCTGTTCTTCCCCCCAGTCACGTACAACACCATGGGTACCAGATAAGTGACAACGAGCACCCTGGGATGCCTGCTGTGGTTGGTCTTCCTCCTCCTCAAAGCCACATTCCTCCTCTGACTCCTCTTCCTCAGACTCCTCTTCCAGCGTTGCCGCAGGTCCAGCAAACGATGCTGATAAGGCTGTTTCTGGTAGTGATGGTGACCACAACTCTTCCTCTTCCTCTTCACGCTCATCTGCGGCCTGATCCAGCACTCTTCGCAGGGCACGCTCCAGGAAGAAAACAAATGGGATGATGTCGCTGATGGTGCCTTCGGTGCAACTGACTAGGTTTGTCACCTCCTCAAAAGGACGCATGAGCCTACAGGCATTGCGCATGAGCGTCCAGTAACTGTGACGGTAACATACACTACACACAGGGGGGAGGATAGTGACCACTGCGCTCCACCCTCACCCCTGGCCCTGCCTACTTGTCTCGCAAGTCCTAATGACAGGGGACAACTAGACGGCAGTCCCTAACTTAGGATACGTGCTGGGAAGACCGACAAGACAAATAACGGAACGTGAACGGACCGGGTCAATACCTAGAGAGCTATGCAGTACTAAAGAATGAGCAAAGAATAGTCAGGAAAAGCCGAGGTCAAATACCAGGAGAGAAACGAAGTACAACAGGAGTCCGCAAAGAATCGTCAGGTGGAAGCCGAGGTCAGGATACCAGGAGAGATGCGCAGTACAGGAGCAGCAGGCAGAGAATCGTCAAGGAACACAGGATCAGGTAAGTATGCAGGAACAAAACAATCACCAGATACCTAAAATTAACAGGCAACCTGTGGCCAGCAGGCTGCCTGTATTTATAGTGGGGAGTGAGGGTCATGTGACATGGCCAGCCTCACATGACCGACAGACCGACCAGTCGAGCACCGAGTGATCAGCTCGGCGCTCAAGGCAGACCTAGGAGCAGGGAGCCTCCCAGCTAGCAAAGCTGCCCTGGGAACAAGGTCAAACACAGATCCTCGCTCCCGAAGCTAAGCAGCAGGTCTGTGGCTGATGGGAGACCGAGTGCGCCTTCGGCACCCCATTACAGTAACTTGGCAAAAAAATTCCCAGCTCTGCAGAGGCTGTCCTAGCACCCCGGTCATACAAATACTCGTTGACGGCTTTTTCTTGTTGGAGCAGGCGGTCGAACATTAGGAGTGTTGAATTCCAACGTGTCGGGCTGTCGCAAATCAAGCGCCTCACTGGCATGTTGTTTCGCTGCTGAATATCAGAAAAGTGCGCCATGGCCATGTAGGAATGCCTGAAATGGCCACACACCTTCCTGACCTGCTTGAGGACGTCCTGTAAACCTGGGTACATATGCACAAAGCGTTGTACGATCTGATTCAACACATGTGCCATGCACGGCACATGTGTCAACTTGTCCAAATTCAATGCCGCCAACAAATTGCTTCCATTGTCACACACCACTTTGCCGATTTCCAGTTGGTGAGGAGTCAGCCACTGATCCACCTGTGCGTTCAGGGCGGAAAGGAGTGTTGGTCCAGTGTGACTCTCTGCTTTCAGGCAAGTCAACCCCAAGACGGCGTGACACTGTCATATCAGGGATGTGAAATAGCCCCTGGGGAGCTGGGGGGTGCAGTTGATGTGGAGCAAGACGCAGCAGCAGAAGAGGACTCAGCCGAGGAGGTTAGCGAAGAGGATGGAGTAGGAGGAGTAGAGGAGGTGGCAGCAGGCCTGCCTGCAAGTCGTGGCGGTGTCACCAACTCCTCTGCAGAGCCACGCATTCCATGCTTGGCAGCCGTCAGCAGGTTTACCCAATGCGCAGTGTAGGTGATATACCTGCCCTGACCGTGCTTTGCAGACCAGGTATCAGTGGTCAGATGGACCCTTGCCCCAACACTGTGTGCCAGACAGCCATGACTTCCTTTTCCACAATAGAGTACAGGTTGGGGACTGCCTTTTGTGAAAAAAAATTTTGGCTGGGTACCTTCCACTGCGGTGTCCCAATAGCTAATTTTTTTTTGAAGGCCTCAGACTCCACCAGCTTGTATGGTAAAAGCTGGCGGGCTAAGTTCCGACAAGCCAGCTGTCAGACGCCGGGCAAGGGGGTGACTCTGTGACATTGGCTTCTTACGCTTAAACATTTCCTTGACAGATACCTGACTGTGGGCAGATGAGCAGGAACTGCTGAAGGTGAGAGGCGGAGTGGCGGATGGTAGAGAGGGGGCAAGTAGGACAGCAGTGGTTGACATGGCTGAAGATGCTGGACCAGGAGGAGGATGGTGGCTTTGAGTTTGTGTGCTGCTTGTACTCATCATGTGTTGATCCCATAGGCGTTTGTGATGTGAGATCATGTGCCTTCGCAAAGCAGTTGTACCTAGGTGGGTGTTGGACTTCCCACGACTCTGTTTCTTTTGGCACAGGTTGCAAATGGCATCACTGTTGTCAGAGGCAGACACACAAAAAAATGCCACACTGCTGAGCTTTGCAATGACGGCATTCTGGTGGTGGCAACAGCATGCGTTGATTGGCGTGCTGTCTGGCTGACCCCGGGTGCCGATACATGCTGTCTGACTGTGCCACTAGCTCCTTGCAACGACCTCCCCCTGTTTCCAACTCGTCTCCTCCTCCTGTCTGTCTCCCCATCTGAACTTTCCCCCTGTTCTTCTTCTCTTTGAGCGGGCACCCACGTGACATCCACGGACACATCGTCATCATCAACCGCTTCACTTGTATCTGACAACTCAGCAAATGAAGCAGCAGCGGGTACAACATCATCATCATCACACCGTACGTCCATGTTGTAATGCTGCTGCCTGACTGAGACAGAGGATACCCAGAGTATACCCTGAAAAAGGCGTACCATCATGCCATGAGTACAAATCGTAGCCAGTTATTGACCCCTAGAAATAGGGATAATGTTGATATGACACCATGTATCTTGGCTAATTTTGACAAGGCCCACTGACAAGTTCAGGAAATCCTCCAGAACCACTGGTCCATCCTGCAATCGGACCCTGATATTGGATCATCCCTATCTGATCGCCCATTGGTCACGTACAGACGTGGTTCCAATTTAAGTGACCGATTGGTGCATAGCCTCTACACTCGGCCCACCCCTGAAACATGCCTCAAAAATTCAGCGAAAGGTAATTTCCCCTGTGGTTCGTGCATTATATGCAAATTCATCACTAAAGGAGATTCTTTCACTAGTGTCACTAGTGGAATAAGATATAAGATTCGGTCCTTTATTAGATGCACCTCAGTGGGTTTAATATATCTTATTACCTGTAATTGTGGGCTCCAGTACGTGGGCAAGTGTCACAGCCAGACAGCTGAGAAGCGCTCACAGGAGCTTCTCAGATCCTCCTCCTTGAATTTCTTTGTTTTGGTTTAGTTTCTCATCTCGTTAGTCTATCTCAGCTGTCATGCCGTTGGACTGATTGCTACCCTTTAAGTTCCTCCCCATAATGCAGTAGTGTGCGGCTGATACAACTTCCTGGAGTGTGTGTGCATGCTGTTCCCAGTTCCCAGTCCTCAGTCGTCTGCAAGATAAGTGCTGTTTATGTATTTATGATTTTGTCTTTTCTGGATCCAGGTGACCCTGACTCCCTCCGTGTCAGTGTAGGGAGCCGGTGGTCGTGTCCCTTCACTATTGTAGGGTCTTCAGGTAATAGATAGCCGAGGAACGTGGATATGCGGCCATCCACCTTTGGGGTGTTCGCATAGGCTGAGCAGTGAGGGAGAGCGGCAGGTCTATTGCAGGGGTCTCCCTTTGTTCCTTAGTTGTGGATCCAGAGAGACATTGTTTATATGGTATTGTCTTGTTTCCTGTACACCATCCGTGACATTATCAGCCGCCAAAACCGTCTCAAGCATGGATCCGGTTTCACTTTTGGCTGAACGCTTTCAGGGTCTTTCTTTGGAGGTAGCTGATCTCCGTAAGACTTTTTCTCAGTTTCAAGTGACCGGTTAAGCTTGCGTTCATGGAGTTTGTGCTGAGCCTAAGATCTCGCTCCCGGATACGTTCTCCGGGGGTAGTGAGAATTTTGTGCGTTTTAGAGAGGCTTGCAAACTCCATTTTCGCCTTCTTCCCCATTCTTCTGGTGATGAAGAACGGAGGGTGGGGATCATTATATCGCTGCTCAGGGGTAACGCTCAGTCCTGGGCCTTTTCGCTGCGAGAGGGGGCACGGCCCCTTCGTTCATTGGATGAATTCTTTTTAGCCCTGGGTCAGATATATGATGATCCGGATCGTATTGCTCTGGCTGAGTCTAGACTACGTCTGTTATGCCAGGGTAAACAATCCGCAGAGATATACTGTTCAGAATTTCGGAGATGGGCAGCAGATTGGGTTGGAATGATGCTGCACTCCGAAGTCAATTTTGCTATGGTCTTTCAGAGGAATTGAATGATGCATTTGCCTTTCATGAAAGACCTACCTCCTTGAATTCTGCTATGTCTCAGGCTGTTCGTATTGACAGGCGTCTTAGAGAGAGAGGAGAGATCTCTCCTTCCTGTCATACTCAGTCCCGGGACAGTGCAGCGGTCTCATTCTGTGCACAGGGGTCTCAGTCGCTGTCAGCCCCTTCTGAGCAGGAGTCCATGCAGCTGGGGTTGATTGCCTCTGACAATAGAAGATTCAGCCCGCAGGGGAGGGTTTGTTTTTGTTGTGGAGGTATAAATCATTTGGCAAATGTTTGTCCCTCTAGGAGATTCAGGCAGTTTTCTGGGAGTAATAAAGAGACAAAAAGGAAAAAATCTTTTAAAAATGTTCCGTCTGTTACTATTGGCAGGGTTGAGGCGGAAATTGAAGGTTTTCCGTTTGCTTGTAGTTCCCGTTTTGTCCTGCCTGCTAGGGTGGCGCTAGAGAGCAAGAGCATTTTTTGTGAGATTTTTGTGGATAGTGGAGCAGCTGTCAACCTCATTGATAATCAATTTGCAATAACTCATGGTTTCCAGGTATGCACTTTGGGAAAGGATATTCCTGTTTTTGCTATTGATTCAGCTCCACTTTCTCAGAAATCATTAAAGGGCATAGTTCACAATATCCGTTTAATTGTGAGTGATGCTCATGTTGAGGATGTGTCATGTTTCGTCCTTAGCGGTTTGCCTACTCCTCTAGTGTTGGGGCTACCCTGGCTCACTAAACATAACCCCACCATTGATTGGCAAGCGAGGCAAATAAATGGTTGGAGTAACTTTTGCAGAGAGAATTGCCTCATAACATCTGTTTCTGAGGTTTCTACTAAGACTGTACCACCTTTCCTCTCTGAATTTTTGGATGTCTTCTCTGAGAGTGGAGTTCAGGGTTTACCTCCGCACAGGGAGTATGATTGCCCTATTAATCTCATCCCAGGCGCCAAGCTGCCTAAATCTCGTTTATACAATCTCTCCCAACCTGAGAGGGTCGCTATGCGGGCTTATATCTCTGAGAGTCTGAGAAAAGGACACATACGACCCTCGAAGTCACCTGTTGCCGCTGGTTTTTTCTTTGTTAAGAAAAAAGATGGTTCTTTAAGACCTTGTCTGGATTTCAGGGAGCTGAACAGTATCACTATTCGTGATCCTTATCCGCTTCCTCTGATCCCGGACCTGTTTAACCAGGTTGTTGGGGCTAAAGTCTTTTCCAAATTAGACCTAAGAGGGGCATACAACCTGGTTAGGGTCAGAGAAGGAGACGAATGGAAGACGGCTTTCAATACCCCTGAGGGCCATTTTGAGAATTTGGTTATGCCTTTTGGTTTGATGAATGCCCCAGCCGTTTTTCAGCATTTCGTCAACAGCATTTTTTATCATTTAATGGGAAAATTTGTATTAGTGTATTTGGATGACATTTTGATTTTTTCTCCTGATTTCAAGACTCATAAGGAACACTTACGTCAGGTCTTGCTCATCCTGCGGGAGAATAAATTATACGTGAAACTGGAAAAATGTGTGTTTGCGGTTCCAGAAATGCAATTTCTGGGGTTTCTTGTCTCCGCTTCTGGTTTTCGCATGGACCCCGAGAAGGTCCGCGCTGTGCTTGAGTGGGAGCTTCCTGAGAATCAGAAGGCGCTGATGCGTTTTTTGGGCTTTGCCAATTATTACAGGAAATTTATTTTGAATTATTCCTCTGTTGTTAAACCACTCACTGATATGACCAGAAAGGGGGTAGATTTTTCTTCCTGGTCGGTAGAGGCGCGTAAGGCCTTTTCTAATATCAAGGAGAGTTTTGCTTCCACTCCCATCCTAGTACAACCTGATATTTCGTTACCCTTCATAGTTGAGGTTGATGCTTCTGAGGTAGGGGTGGGTGCGGTCTTGTCTCAAGGTTCCTCTCCTGCCAAATGGCAACCGTGTGCCTTTTTCTCAAAGAAACTCTCCTCCGCAGAGAGAAATTATGATGTGGGAGATAGGGAATTGTTGGCCATCAAGTTGGCTTTTGAGGAATGGCGCCATTGGCTAGAGGGAGCCAGACACCCTATTACCGTGTTTACTGACCATAAAAATCTGGCCTACTTGGAGTCAGCCAAGCGTCTGAACCCGAGACAGGCCAGATGGTCTTTGTTCTTTTCAAGGTTTAATTTTGTTGTTACGTTCCGCCCTGGGGTTAAGAATGTGAAGGCAGATGCCCTGTCACGTTGTTTTCCGGGAGGTGGGAATTTTGAAGACCCGGGTCCCATTTTGGCTGAAGGTGTGGTGGTCTCTGCTCTTTTTCCTGAATTGGAGGCAGAGGTGCAGGCAGCCCAGTCAGAAGCTCCTGATCTTTGTCCTCCTGGGAGGTTGTTTGTGCCTCTCGCTTTGAGACACAAGATTTTTAAAGAACACCACGACACGGTCCTTGCTGGGCACCCGGGGGCAAGAGCCACACTGGATCTCATCGCTCGGAGATTCTGGTGGCCTGCGCTTCGTAAGTCGGTTGAGGGTTTTGTGGCAGCTTGCGAGACTTGCGCTCGTGCCAAGGTCCCTCATTCACGGCCATCAGGTCCTCTCCTTCCTTTGCCCATTCCTTCCCGTCCTTGGACACATCTGTCCATGGACTTCATAACGGACTTGCCTCGTTCCTCGGGGAAGTCTGTGATTCTGGTGGTGGTGGACCGTTTTAGCAAAATGGTGCATTTTATCCCTTTTCCTGGTTTGCCCAATGCTAAGACGCTGGCGCAGGCATTTATTGACCACATTGTCAAATTGCATGGGATTCCTTCAGACATAGTCTCTGATAGGGGCACGCAGTTTGTTTCCAGATTCTGGAATGCTTTCTGTTCTCGCTTGGGGGTTCGGTTGTCATTCTCTTCTGCTTTCCATCCGCAGTCGAATGGCCAGACAGAGCGCGTCAATCAGAATCTGGAGACATATCTGCGCTGTTTTGTGGCGGAGAATCAGGAGGATTGGTGTTCTTTTTTGTCCCTTGCTGAGTTTGCTTTAAATAACCGTCGTCAGGAGTCCTCTGATAAGTCACCATTTTTTGGTGCATATGGGTTCCATACGCAGTTTGGGACTTTCTCGGGAGAGGGCTCTTCTGGTTTGCCTGATGAGGACAGATTCTCCTCGTCTTTGTCATCTATTTGGCAAAAGATTTAAGATAATCTAAAGAGCATGAGTGAGAGATATAAGCGTGTGGCGGATAAGAGACGTGTGCCTGGTCCGGACCTGAATGTTGGTGATCTGGTGTGGTTGTCTACCAAGAATATCAAATTGAAGGTTCCCTCCTGGAAGTTGGGTCCTAGGTTTATTGGGCCTTACAAGATCCTGTCTGTCATCAATCCGGTTGCCTACCGTCTTGATCTTCCTCAGACTTGGAAGATCCATAATGTTTTTCATAAGTCCTTATTGAAACCTTATGTTCAACCTATTGTACCCTCGCCTTTGCCTCCTCCTCAGATTATGGTTGATGGAAATCTTGAATTTCAGGTCTCTAGGATTGTGGATTCTCGTCTTGTCCGCGGTTCCCTCCAGTACCTCGTTCATTGGGAGGGTTATGGTCCTGAGGAGAGGATGTGGGTCCCAGTGACGGACGTTAAGGCCTCTCGTCTCATCAGGGCTTTCCATAGGTCCCATCCTGAGAAGGTGGGCTCTGAGTGTCCAGAGTCCACTCCTAGAGGGAGGGGTACTGTCACAGCCAGACAGCTGAGAAGCGCTCACAGGAGCTTCTCAGATCCTCCTCCTTGAATTTCTTTGTTTTGGTTTAGTTTCTCATCTCGTTAGTCTATCTCAGCTGTCATGCAGTTGGACTGATTGCTACCCTTTAAGTTCCTCCCCATAATGCAGTAGTGTGCGGCTGATACAACTTCCTGGAGTGTGTGTGCATGCTGTTCCCAGTTCCCAGTTCCCAGTCCTCAGTCGTCTGCAAGATAAGTGCTGTTTATGTATTTATGATTTTGTCTTTTCTGGATCCAGGTGACCCGATCAGATTCAACACATGTGCCATGCACGGCACATGTGTCAACTTGTCTAAATTCAATGCCGCCAACAAATTGCTTCCATTATCACACACCACTTTGCCGATCTCCAGTTGGTGAGGAGTCAGCCACTGATCCACCTGTGCGTTCAGGGCGGAAAGGAGTGTTGGTCCAGTGTGACTCTCTGCTTTCAGGCAAGTCAACCCCAAGACGGCGTGACACTGTCATATCCGGGATGTGAAATAGCCCCTGGGGAGCTGGGGGGTGCAGTTGATGTGGAGCAAGACGCAGCAGCAGAAGAGGACTCAGCCGAGGAGGTTAGCGAAGAGGATGGAGTAGGAGGAGTAGAGGAGGTGGCAGCAGGCCTGCCTGCAAGTCGTGGCGGTGTCACCAACTCCTCTGCAGAGCCACGCATTCCATGCTTGGCAGCCGTCAGCAGGTTTACCCAATGCGCAGTGTAGGTGATATACCTGCCCTGACCGTGCTTTGCAGACCAGGTATCAGTGGTCAGATGGACCCTTGCCCCAACACTGTGTGCCAGACAGCCATGACTTCCTTTTCCACAATAGAGTACAGGTTGGGGACTGCCTTTTGTGAAAAAAAATTTTGGCTGGGTACCTTCCACTGCGGTGTCCCAATAGCTAATTTTTTTTTGAAGGCCTCAGACTCCACCAGCTTGTATGGTAAAAGCTGGCAGGCTAAGTTCCGACAAGCCAGCTGTCAGACGCCGGGCAAGGGGGTGACTCTGTGACATTGGCTTCTTACGCTTAAACATTTCCTTGACAGATACCTGACTGTGGGCAGATGAGCAGGAACTGCTGAAGGTGAGAGGCGGAGTGGCGGATGGTAGAGAGGGGGCAAGTAGGACAGCAGTGGTTGACGTGGCTGAAGATGCTGGACCAGGAGGAGGATGGTGGCTTTGAGTTTGTGTGCTGCTTGTACTCATCATGTGTTGATCCCATAGGCGTTTGTGATGTGAGATCATGTGCCTTCGCAAAGCAGTTGTACCTAGGTGGGTGTTGGACTTCCCACGACTCTGTTTCTTTTGGCACAGGTTGCAAATGGCATCACTGTTGTCAGAGGCAGACACACAAAAAAATGCCACACTGCTGAGCTTTGCAATGACGGCATTCTGGTGGTGGCAACAGCATGCGTTGATTGGCGTGCTGTCTGGCTGACCCCGGGTGCCGATACATGCTGTCTGACTGTGCCACTAGCTCCTTGCAACGACCTCCCCCTGTTTCCAACTCGTCTCCTCCTCCTGTCTGTCTCCCCATCTGAACTTTCCCCCTGTTCTTCTTCTCTTTGAGTGGGCACCCACGTGACATCCACGGACACATCGTCATCATCAACCGCTTCACTTGTATCTGACAACTCAGCAAATGAAGCAGCAGCAGGTACAACATCATCATCATCACACCGTACGTCCATGTTGTAATGCTGCTGCCTGACTGAGACAGAGGATACCCAGAGTATACCCTGAAAAAGGCGTACCATCATGCCATGAGTACAAATCTTATCCAGTTATTGACCCCTAGAAATAGGGATAATGTTGATATGACACCATGTATCTTGGCTAATTTTGACAAGGCCCACTGTCAAGTTCAGGAAATCCTCCAGAACCACTGGTCCATCCTGCAATCGGACCCTGATATTGGATCATCCCTATCTGATCGCCCATTGGTCACGTACAGACGTGGTTCCAATTTACGTGACCGATTGGTGCATAGCCTCTACACTCGGCTAACCCCTGAAACATGGCTCAAAAATTCAGCGAAAGGTAATTTCCCCTGTGGTTCGTGCATTATATGCAAATTCATCACTAAAGGAGATTCTTTCACTAGTGTCACTAGTGGAATAAGATATAAGATTCGGTCCTTTATTAGATGCACCTCAGTGGGTTTAATATATCTTATTACCTGTAATTGTGGGCTCCAGTACGTGGGCAAGTGTCACAGCCAGACAGCTGAGAAGCGCTCACAGGAGCTTCTCAGATCCTCCTCCTTGAATTTCTTTGTTTTGGTTTAGTTTCTCATCTCGTTAGTCTATCTCAGCTGTCATGCAGTTGGACTGATTGCTACCCTTTAAGTTCCTCCCCATAATGCAGTAGTGTGCGGCTGATACAACTTTCTGGAGTGTGTGTGCATGCTGTTCCCAGTTCCCAGTTCCCAGTTCCCAGTCCTCAGTCGTCTGCAAGATAAGTGCTGTTTATGTATTTATGATTTTGTCTTTTCTGGATCCAGGTGACCCTGACTCCCTCCGTGTCAGTGTAGGGAGCCGGTGGTTGTGTCCCTTCACTATTGTAGGGTCTTCAGGTAATAGATAGCCGAGGAACGTGGATATGCGGCCATCCACCTTTGGGGTGTTCGCATAGGCTGAGCAGTGAGGGAGAGCGGCAGGTCTATTGCAGGGGTCTCCCTTTGTTCCTTAGTTGTGGATCCAGAGAGACATTGTTTATATGGTATTGTCTTGTTTCCTGTACACCATCCGTGACAGCAAGACAAAGCGAGAATTGAGACGTAGGATATGCGAACATCTATCAGACATCCGTAACTCAAGGGACACTACGGTGTCTCGCCATGTACGGGAAGTACACGCTGGGAATCCGGATGTTCTGAGGGTCCAGGGTATTGTCATGCCCAAAAGATCCATACACGGTGGAGATATAGATACACTATTGCTCCAAAAAGAAGCGATGTGGATCTTTAGATTGCAAACCATCCAACCCAATGGGTTAAATGAAGCAATTTCATATTCATGCTTCATTTGAGCCATAGGTACCACAACTTGGATACTTCCCTTTGTTCTTGCATGCATATATATGGTTAATATCTCGGCCATTATGTAAGTTACAATGCCCCCTGTGTCTCCATGATTCCTTTTGTATAGATATACTGGATTTATGGAGGAGGGGCTTGTCTCTCGGCCCATGTCACTATGGTTGCTACTGTCCTTCTGTTGATGCCTGTCTGTATACGGTTTTTCTATGGATGCACATATATTTACCGTGATGTCACCAATTTGGGTTCCTCCGGTTTAGCTGACATTAGTGTTAGGCGTGTAGGTGACATACTTTAAGCCGCGATTTTCGATTCCCCCTTTATACATGGGCACTTGTTGTGCTAGTAGGGAGGTGTGTGCAGTGACGAGGGCGCTGGGCCGATCAGGGGTGAACGTCAGATGACGCGCCTTTCTCTGATTCGGCCGAGCACAAAGACACGCCCCCTTTGTAGGCGGGGTTGACTTGATATCTTTCCGGCGTTCAAGCAGGCCGCGTACGGCCATCACAGCGCCGAATGCCTCTACACGTAACAGTGTGAGGCGGTTCTGCTTCACAGGCAAATATTGTTTAAACAGAGACTTTCGCTTCGCTCCTGATGAATTGTGGCTCATATGGCCATAGCGAAACGCGTAGAGCCGGTGATCCTGTGTTTATTACACGGCTCTCTAGGCAGGGTGTTACTTGGACTCAAGCAGCGCAACAGCTGACTTGAGTATATATGGTCCGTGATCTTTACTACACCTTAGGCTTATTTAGGCTGATGGAGATAGCTGAGTGAGCGTCCGCATACATTTTGGCATCTGGTGGATGCTTTACCCTTAAGGGGTTCTATTCACTCGTCAGCTATCCCACATTGCCCAGCCAGGTAGATCCATACCTGAGACACCTGTGCCTGGTTTATTCTTTAGAGCCGTGTTCTGTTCCCTTGCCAGCTTATATTAGCACCGATGTGCTAGCTGGATAGGGTTCCAGTCCGGACTCTCAGACAGTGATGTGGATTTAATCCCTCTCCTACACCACTTTATTTGAGTCTGGAAGCCTGATAGTCACAGACGTGATATTCAGTTTCCCGTTTTAATAATTAATAAACTATTTATTATTTTCTCCTCATACCTCTATTCAGTTAGATAATTTTACTGACTGAGACATATCCCTGTTATCTACATCCTCTGGCAATAATGGTTGCGCATCACTCATTTCTTCCAACTGATGTGTAAATAACTCCTCTGACAGATCAAGTGAAGCAGCTGTGTTGCTAGTGTTGGTGACGGGAGGCGGGCGAGTGGTAACTTGAGAGGTGCCCAAAGCTGAGCTGGAGGAGGATGGTGCGTCAAGGTTCCGAGCGAAAGCTGTAGAAGATTGGGTGTCCTGTGTTAGCCAGTCAACTATGTCCTCAGAACTTTTTCGAGTTCAGGGTACGTGGCCTCTGAACACTGGGCATTATTCTAGGGCCAAAGTAAATCACAGCACCACGACCACGACGGCCCCTGCGGGGTGGCCTGCCTCTGCCTGTAATTTTTTTTCGATTAGTGATACTATGCGTGCACCTACTGTGACACCAGATATGAGTGGTGGGCACTGGCAGTAGTGGGCACAGTACACGCTGTGGGCCTGACACACACGCTGGCAGGCAACTGCAATTATATTACAGTGAAAAAATAGTTTTATTGTTTTAAATGCATGCTACTGTGACACCAGATATGAGTGGTGGCACTGGGCACTGGCAGTAGTAGGCACAGTACATGCTGTGGACCTGACACACACGCTGGCAGGCAACTGCAATTATATTACAGTGAAAAAATAGTTTTATTGTTTTAAATGCAAGCTACTGTGACACCAGATATGAGTGGTGGCACTGGGCACTGGCAGTAGTGGGCACAGTACACGCTGTGGGCCTGACACACACGCTGGCAGGCAACTGCAATTATATTACAGAGAAAAATAAATTTTAAAAAAAGCAGACTGATGTACTAGCCGTAAAAAGGGCTTTTTGGGGTGCTGTCAGGACGCTGTCCTAACAGCAGATCAGATGAGTCTTTGAGGAATGGAGTGGACACAGAACACTGGCCTAGCTAACGATTTCCCTATTAAATCAGCAGCAGCAGCACTGTCCCTCCTCTCACTAACACTGCAGCTTCTGAATAAATCTAAGACGGATGCTGTCCTTGCTTTTTGATAGGAGGTGGGAGTGTCTGGGAGGGAGGGTATGCTGCTGATTGGCTGGAATGTGTCTGCTGACTGTGAGGTACAGGGTCAAAGTTTGCTCAATGATGACGTATAGGGGGCGGACCGAACATCGCTTATGTTTGCCCGCCGCGGCGAACGCGAACAAGCGATGTTCGCCGGCGAATAGTTCGGGACATCTCTACTTTCCATGACTTTTTAGAGCCATTTTAGTGCTCCAAAGTTCGGGTCCCCTTGACTTTAATGGGGTTTGGGTTCGGGGTCAAGTTCGGGTCCCGGACTCGAACTTTTTAGTGAAGTTCGGCCGAACCCGTCGAACCTGAACATCCAGGTGTCCATTCAACTCTATTAGTGAAGCCCTTTAAGAAAATTATGTATTCTTGCCAGGCCTACACTAGCTGCTTGAAACATCCTTGAATTAACAGTAACAGTTTTGCTTATTCTAGTATTACTACTTACACATGTAATTCTGCTCTAGACTTGTACGACTATTGATCTGACAGGGAAACAAGCATTTATCTTTTCTAACTGTCCCACGGTAAACCTTTAATGAGGTTAATATTTCTTTCATTAAGGGGATAAATAAGAATGCAAGAGAATGTAAATCAAAATAGAAATTGGTGTAAAGGCCCATATATTAGTTGTGTAGTTTGCAGGAGACTTTTATTTTAATTGCAGTTTCTGTACAGCCCAGGAATACTGTCCATCAAAAAATAGGACGTGTCTTATTTTTGACAGTTTTCATGGACGGACCCCACTGAAAATATCGGGCCCATTTTTAACATTTAGACAGAAGTGCAACCATCTAATGGCTGTTAAAAACAGGTACGCCATCACATCATGTAAAAAAGTATTTAAAATGAAAAAAAAAACTAATGTAATATATATATATATTTATATATAAAATCACAAATACCGCAGCAGCACAGTCAGACCACGTGCACTGGGTGCAATTCCTCACAGAGGTAGGCTTCTCCTCCACGATACGTACTCAGCAAATGACGAGGCAGCACTTCCAGCTTTTGGTGACAGGGTGACGACCCCAAAACTTTATTCCCAGCAACGTTTCGGCCTACTCAATGAGGCCTTTGTCAAGCTATACAACAGTGCTTACTATTGGGTATATATACCCACAAATCATTACAGACTCAGTGCAATCAGTGAAAACACATGTTAACAATAAGGTCACATGATCATCCAAAACAGCATCATCACATGACATTCTGTGTATACTACATGTTGGTGTCAAAACAATATTTACCATATACATGATCTATAAAACAAATCAACAGTGATCATCGTACAGTCTATATTCAATTCATCTGTACATTACAATTTAATATGCACAAACAGTGTCCCTTAGGTATAACATCCAATATTAAAAGTAAAGTGCAGACGTGCTCTGTACATTAAGAGTTAAAATTCCTTGTTCGTGATGCAGCTGCATCATATCAAACATTAAAAACTGATGGAGCTTACCGCCCATGGACCCGCCGAGTCAGCCAGCGCTGGCGTCCCCCCATCTGCTATGCGCATGCGCGGGGCCAGACGTCTCTCACCCACCTCCCCACGCAGCCTCGTCACCACGCACACTCCCTGGAATGCACCGTCACCCAGTGGAGTGCACCGCAGGCTTAGCAGCTGTGGGAGGAGGGAAAGGACACGTGACACGGCTGCACTAGCACCGCGTCAAGGGGGCGTGTCAGTGGCCATGGTAACACAGGGTAAATATCCCAGTGCGGCTTACGGCGCACACACACACACATACCCCACCAACTCACCAAAGACAAGCCGTGAACACTTGCTTCGCCCTGATGAAACAGGACCTGATGCTCCCAGTGGTCAGCACTTCCGGGGGTGGGGGCTTTATATGTATCAGAGCACAAATTTATATATATATATATATATATATATATATATACAAATTTATTTCCACCTTCAATGTGACCCATAGTCTACAATACCATTAAGAATAAACTGAAACAATTTAGAGAGGGAAAATAAAAAAGCTAAAAAATAGTCTGGTTGCATAAGGCCCCTTTCACACGGGCGAGTATTCCGCGCGGATGCGATGCGTGAGTTGAACGTATTGCACCCGCACTGAATACAGACCCATTCATTTCTATGAGGCTGTTCACATGAGCGGTGATTTTCACGCATCACTTGTGCGTTGCGTGAAAATCGCAGCATGCTCTATATTCTGCGTTTTTCACGCAACGCAGGCCCCATAGAAGTAAATGGGGTTGCGTGAAAATCGCAAGCATCCGCAAGCAAGTGCGGATGCGGTGCGATTTTCACGCACGGTTTCTAGGAGACGATCGGGATGGAGACCCGATCATTATTATTTTCCCTTATAACATGGTTATAAGGGAAAATAATAGCATTCTGAATACAGAATGCATAGTAAAATAGCGCTGGAGGGGTTAAAAAAAATAAAAATAAAATTTAACTCACCTTAGTCCACTTGATCGCGCAGCCCGGCATCTCCTTCTGTCTCCTTTGCTGAACAGGACCTGTGGGGACGTCACTCCGGTCATCACATGATCCATCACCTGATCTTTTACCATGGTGATGGATCATGTGATGGATCATGTGATGACCGGCGTGACGTCACCACAGGTCCTGTTCCTGTAATGAATGCTCACCACAGGTCCTGTTCAGCAAAGGAGACAGAAGGAGATGCCGGGCTCCTCGATTAAGTGGACTAAGGTGAGTTAAATTATATATATTTATTTTTTTAACCCCTCCAGCGCTATTTTACTATGCATTCTGTATTCAGAATGCTATTATTTTCCCTTATAACCATGTTATAAGGGAAAATAATACAATCTACAGAACACCGATCCCAAGCCCGAACTTCTGTGAAGAAGTTCGGGTTTGGGTACCAAACATGCGCAATTTTTCTCACGCGAGTGCAAAACGCATTACAATGTTTTGCACTCGCGCAGAAAAATCGCGGGTGTTCCCGTAACGCACCCACACATTTTCCTGCAACGCCCGTCTGAAAGAGGCCTAAGTGTGAACATTCTCTTATAATTGAGGATTGATTGTGTTCAGAATTAGCCAATCACATTCAAACTCATTTTAAAACCGCAGCCATGATTTCAAGTGAGTCTCATTAACTCCCTATAAAGTTCAACTGTTCTAGTAGGATTTTCCTAAAAGATTTACAACAAAAGCTATGGTCAGTAAACAACTTACAAGTTACAACACATCAAAGGATCTCATGGTTGAAAGATATCAGTCAGGAGAAGGTTACAAACAAAATTCATAGGCATTAGATATACCATGGAACAAGACAAAAAAGGGGGTCATTCAGCACAGGTGCAAGCTGCCATGGCTAGAAACATAAAGGAAAAAAAGAGACAATGCAGCAGCACTCTGCAAACACAAATAAAGTACAATAATGCCATAATTATAGAAAACATTCTGGTGCTAATTGTCACAGTGGGGAGTGAGGGAAACCCCTCACCGTACAATGTAAGAGGGATAACTGATAGCTGCTAGGCCAAGAAGCCAGGAAAAGGGAAGCAGGTCACCTCCTATAGCGTCCCTAATCCTCTCCCTAACTCCTCACCCTATAAGCAGACCCCGATGGTAGGACGGCTCATACCCTGGAAACCTGGGACCCTGAGTCGCCCTGATAATCCCTCAGATAGGAGCATGGGGAAGACGTCCTGTTCATCCAAGACACGGAAGAACCAGAGTCTCTAAAGACCTAATAACAGGGAAAAGGAGCGACCATATACAGCAAGAGGATCGGCAGGTAAGAACACAAGACAACACACTTAGCTGCCGAAGTCTCCACAACTGGAACCCGTGCATACATACAGGTGCCCTAACACCAAACAGGACGCCATACCAGCAACCCACACAGGAATCCAGCACACCAGACTCCGCCAGGATCCCCATGCCGCAAGGTGCATGGCAGCCCCAGGCAGCGGTGCATACAGGCTAGTGGTTCATCCCTCCAGGAAACCAACCCCCTTCCGGAGGACACAACACACAGGGAAAACGTCTTACATACATGCAGGGACAAACGCCAACAATAGCCCAGACATGTAACAACAAGCTAGACGTACAATGCACCCTGAACATAAACCCACATCTAACATACAACAAGTGAGGTAGGGTATCAGGAGCATACAAAAGGAAGACAATTTATGTCCAACAAGGTGGCCCTCAAGGACTGGGGAAGTTCACCCAGGAAAGGAGCAGAGCTCCATCACCAAACAAGGCTGGAGTATCACTGCCCCCAGCCAGGAAGCCACAGATAAAATCAAGCTATTGTCCACAATCAGGACACACCTAAATCCCCATTAGCTAGAGGATTAACCCCTCGCTCACCAAACCGCAGGGAGACACACTGTTATGGTAGGAGCTAACTTCTTGATAATCTGGTGGCTCTGGCATTTTGGTTTTCCACTGTACTTGGAGGGTATCGCTGACTCAAAAATGTCTTTTTGAGGTTTTCAAGGTGTTCATCCTTGTCTGAAGAGTTTGAACATATGCGGTTGTATCTGATAACTTGACTGTAGATGATGGAGTTTCTTATGTGTTTGGGGCGGAAACATCTGAGGTATGCTGTGCAGCCAGTTGGTTTCTGGTAAATAGTTGTTTCTATTTTATTGTTCTGTATCTTGATGATGGTGTCCAAAAAATCTATTTTTAGTAAAGGAGTAGTTGAGAATTAAATTGTTGGAGGGAATTATGTGCCAATTCCTTTATCGTTCAACAAAACCTCAACCTTTACATGTTGGAATATAAAGATTTCACATCCATGGTAGCCAGGAGAGTTCCCTCTGGTAGGGGACCTATTGCAGACAGTATATTCAGTGGGTCAGTTGTGTCCTGGAGTTAGCTGGTTGTATATCTTACCAGGGGTTTAAGGACATCTTCCACCCATCCAGAAATTTTCTCAGTAAGGGTGTAACAAACTTACTTGCCCAGGCTTCAGCGGCGCGATCCTCAGCCTCGGCAGAGCCGCACCGGAGAGACACACTGCCGAGCCACTTCCTCTGGTGAAATGACCGCGTCCTTAGCAACAGGATGGAATGCTCTGTTTCTCCTCACAGCAAGTGAGTGCTGGGAGAGATTAGCAGTGGGTTGATTGCTCAGCTGCTTTATTACTGTGTGCTAGTGTTTCTGATTAATGGAACGCTGGGTCATGGACCTATCAGGTTCTGATCTAGGGACTCAGCACTCGATTAAAATCCATTCCTGGCAATACACCATTGCTAGTGATAGTCTTTGACTCACTAGCTGTGTTCCTGGTTCTTGCTCTTCTGCTTATTTGGATTGCTCATGCTTCTGACCCTGGATTGTCTTCTGACCGTCTCTCGTTTGGTACTGCATAGTCTGTCTAATTCTAATCTTGGTTTGTCTTCAAACCACTCTTTTTCTCTCATTTGGTACTGCATAGCCCAACTGGTTTTGATTCATTTACATACTACTCTTTATTGTGTTTGTCTGTCTTTGTTAGTCCATCTCTGCACTTCTTTAAAGTAGACCGTCGACCATTTGCCCTCTTGCTATCTAGGGCTTGTACTGCAAATAGGTAGGGAAAGTGGGATGGGTACTAGCCTTAGGTTCTTGTCTGTCCCTACCTACAGTCATTACAGATGGTGCCCACACATGAAATTATCGGTCTCCCTGGATTTCCAGGTTTGTCTTTTCTAGTAATTACTTGCGTTCCTCATGTAATAATAGTTCTGGAAGATTTATTCGCATAAACCTATGTTGTGTAATTTCTCTATCATTCCTACTAGAATTGAATTGTAAGCAGTCTGCAATAATGGTCCGTCTGGGTGTTACTAGTTGGCGGGGTGCCCCTAAATCTGACATTGTCCAATCAGTGTCAGACTGTGCAGGGACATCCCCCACCAACTGGTAACACCCAGATGGACCTTTAGTGCAGACTGCTGGCAAATCGTTTATAAATTTCTAGTAGGAATACTAGAGGAATGGTGCAACATACTGTCATAAGAATAGATGCTTTTATTACATGGGGATTGCAAGTAGATGTCTGGAGAGATTGCAGATCCTCTTTAAAGTTCTTTCTTTTTAAACTTATTTTCCCCTGAAAACTTTGCAATCCTTTGCCTTAGCTTTAGTATCTTAATTTAAATGAGAATATTTTTTTTACAGAATTTAAATTATTGCTCAACTAGAAGTTTTTGGATGCTAGAAGAAATAAATGTCATACAGAACTGTTTACTGCAGATATAAAAAGAGATAATTTTGTTTTTTATTACACAAAGAAAGCAGGTTACCAGGGTCCTAATTTATGTCCATTTCATTGAGTGCCTTGAACAGCCTTAAATCTTAAACATGCAGCTATGTTTGGATGTGATATTTGCTCTGTAAGTAGGCAGACGAATAGCCTGTATGCACAGACAGCATGTAAACCACAAAGCCCTCTCTTGCTGCATCACTACATGTACTACAATATTTGGGGACCACATGTTTGAGAAATTTTGAAAAACTTTAAAATGCCTAAAGCAGCAACTTCAGCACAAAGTAAAGTTTTTTGTTCTTATAAATTATTTATCCATGAATACATTTGGAAGATTAAAAGGTTGCTGTAGTGGTGCTCAGTGGATGCTATATGTAGAAGCAGCGGTATCGCGGCAGAACCACAAAAATCTGCCGCACAAGGGGAGACAATGTAATATATTATAATACTGCGCTTAAGGACATATTATGATAGCTATAGGTGTACAGGTAATGCAGATATATAATATCTGACACACGGAGGTATATCAATATACAGGTAATTAGCTGGTTTTAAACAGTGTACCTGAAATGAAGGCTTCTATTGGTGTGCTTCTGTTCGCATCCCCGTATTCGATATAGAAGTATTTTCTTCTTTGCTTTTATTTCTGTGCTTGGTCTTTCTTGATCCTGGGATCAGATCCAGATGTGGTATGGTTTGGCGTGCCCCTGCCAGTGGCGCGCTACTGCCGCAGATGGAGGTGTATGCAGAGGAGTGGTTAGCGCTCACTTGGAGCTTGTGCGTGACGTCACTTACACCGGTCATCAATGACCACCCGTGCCAGGTATATCTTACTCCGACGCGTTTCGAACAGACGCTGTTCTTCCTCAGGGAGTGTTACCTGGCTGCTCACGTTCCCTCTTTATATGCGCTTCTCCAATGCTTTAACCCCTTCCCTGCCGATCCTGTATGAATTTATCACCAGTCATTTATTCAAAAGCAAACAGTTCTATCTCCGCATTTAGGCCATTGGGTATTAGGGTGTCCATGTTAAATATCCATTTTGATTCTTTTCTGGACATTTCCTTGATGTAGTCCCCTCCCCTCTTATTTGGCTGTATTGTTTCAACCCCACAGAAATGGGATCCAGCAAAATTGCCCCCATGCTTTACACTGTAGTGGCGCGATAATGGATGACCTTCATATTTTCTATTTATGTTGTAAATATGCTCTCCTATTCTTTTCTTTAGGGTTCTCTTGGTGCGACCCACATAAATCTTATTGCAGGGGCATGTTAAAGTGTAAATGACTCCTTTGCTGTTGCAGGTAATGAAGTGTTTTATAATTTGTTTATAGGTTCCCTCCGTATTACTTATTTGTGTTATTGTTTTCTTGTTTTTGGATATTTTGCATCCTCTGCACATTTTACACGGATGGAAAAAAGCCTTTTTTCCCTTCTTTTTGTTTTTGATTTTTTTCCTCTATATTTATTCCTGTACATCTACCTGTAGATGCAATTATATTGCCTACATTTTGTGCCCTACGGAATACAAATTTCGGGTCTTTGGGGATAATTTCTCCTATTATTTTATCCTCCTTAAGGATGTCCCAGTGTTTTTTTATTATTTTTTTGAAAATTGGTACCTGATCACTGTATGGTGTGATGATGGGCGATATTTTTGCATTAATTTCAGTCTCTGGAGTTTTTATATTATTCTTATTTTCTGTTAGTAAAGTCTGTCTATTTAATTGGTTTATTTCAGATTTTTGTTCTGACAATTTTATTGTATCATATCCCTTGTATTCCAATATTTTCTGTAAAATTTCTGCCTCCTTCTCATATTTCCCAATTTTTAAACAGTTTCTTCTTAGTCTCATGAACTGACTACGCAGGATATTTTCCAACCATTCGGGAAGGTGGCAGCTGTTCATGGCAATGAAGCTGTTTCCATCCGTTGGCTTACTGTAGGTTCTGGTGAGTATTTTGTCCCCTTCTACATAAATAGATAAATCTAAAAAATTTATTTCTTTTATGCTGTATGTCAAACTAAATTCTAGATAAAAATCATTTTTATTAATATCATTAAAAAATTCCAGCAGCTTTGTTTCCCCCCCATCCCATATAAAAATAATATCATCTATAAAACGCCGCCAGAGGACGAGACCCGCACGGGGGGCGCCACCTGGGTGGATGAATAGTTCCTCCCACCAACCAACATACAGGTTTGCGAACCCCGGTGCGAATCTCTTCCCCATCGCGGTCCCCCACGTCTGGAGGTAAAAGTTTTCATTATATAAAATATAATTTTTTGTTAAAATGAACGTAATGCACTCTCCCAGGAAATTTATTTGTGCTTCAGGCATTTCCCTTTTGTTTTTAGGAAATGTTGAACGGCGTCTACTCCTTTTTTATTTTCTATCACGGTGTATAGAGATTTTACGTCCAGTGTGCCAATTATGTAGTTGTTTTTCCATTCTATGTTGTTTAGGATTTGTAACGTGTGTTGGGTATCTTTGAGGTAGGTTGGAAGTACCTGTACATATGGCTGTAATTGTTGGTCGATGTATCTGGACAGTGGGCTAGTGAGGCAGTCTATACCGGACACTATTGGTCTCCCTGGTGGTTTTTCCATATTTTTGTGTGTTTTGGGATTATGGTATAGCACAGCAATTTTTGGATGATCATTGTTTATAAAAGCCGCTTCTTTTTTATTTAAAATCCCTGTGTCTCTCCCTTTTTAAACCAGCCCTCTAAGTTGTTTTTTAAAAATCTCAGTGGGGTCATTTTTTTATATTTTATATGTTCTTACATCACTTAGAATGTTTTCTGCTTCTCCCTTGTAGTCCTCGGTATTCATTAGGACTGTGCCTCCCCCCTTGTCCGCAGAACGTATAATAATATTATGGTTTTTCTGCATAGTGGAAATGGCCTTCTTTTCTTCCTCCGAAATATTACACATGTATTGCGGTTTTTTGGGATAATGAATTTTTCTTATGTCTCTTGTCACCTGATTAATAAAACTATTTAATGCCGAGGAGTATTCCTGTAAAGGGTTATATTTTGATTTAGGTTTTAGATCAGTGTGTTTAAAACCGTTTGGTGGCTCCTCCTCTTTTTCTTGTTTTTCCTTATATTGATTGTTATGAGACAATTGGCTGTTTGCAGATTTTTTTATAAAGTTTTTTGTCAAAGCTAGGTGTCTCATAAATTTTCTGACCCCAATGAAGGCCTGAAATTTATTGAGGTACAGCGTGGCGGCAAATTTGAGTCCCTTTATACGTGGATGCGAACAGAAGCACACCAATAGAAGCCTTCATTTCAGGTACACTGTTTAAAACCAGCGAAGTACCTGTATATTGATATACCTCCGTGTGCCAGATATTATATATCTGCATTACCTGTACACCTATACCTATCATAATATGTCCTTAAGCGCAGTATTATAATATATTACATTTGGAAGATTGCTAAGCAATACAGGCCATGGCTCAAAAGCCTACGATTTATAAGGGGTTTTCTAGGACTCTGATATTGATGTACTATCCATCTCTTAGGGTACATTCACACGACTGTATAAATGGATACGCTTCCGTTCCGCAATTTTCCATTCCATTCCATTCATTTTAATGGTGCCACAAAAGATACAGACAGCATCCATTGTTCCATTCCGCGGTCCCGCAAAAAATATGGAGCATGTCCTGTTCTTGTCCACAGTTGCGGACAAGAATAGGTATTCTCTATATAGCACCGGCCATGTGCGGTGTGCAAAATGCAGAACGCACGCGGCCTCAATATGCAGACCGCAAAACACTTACGGTCATGTGAATGCTCCCATATTGAGATGAATTGCAGTTATGCATCTAATACCACCAGAGAAGGAACAAGATAATCATCACTCTCCAGACATGGAATCAGCCTTCTCATGCACTTATGCATAGTTGCCAACAGTTCTGAATTTGCAGGGACTGTCTCTAATTTTCATGGAGAGCTCCTGCAAATTCTGACTGTCCTAGGCTGACCTAGGCTGAAAATAGGTGGGGCTCATTCAAACCCTGCCCATAGGGTGGCGTCCTGGTGGATTTGGGCATTTCATAGGCCAGGGCTTTTATGGCCCAAATTTACTAGCTACACTGTTGGTAAGTATGCTTATGTGTATGTGATTATGGGTATGAAAAGGGGATGTGAGGTACCTTAGCTAAAGTTCATGATTGAATAATTGCTATAGGGTAGTAGATAACCTGTCCACAGCTATGTAAATTCTGTGTCCTCCAGGAGAGCTTTCAAATAAGATTATATATTCAGAATGGTTTATTTTAGATGTCTTTTTAAGATATCTGAATATCACCAATTATACTATATACATGCAGATATTTTATATAATCACCGTCTTTCTTTTAGTCATAAATAAGCAGCTTATTTCTTCTGAAGCAGCAATGTAATTTGTGGGGTTTCGAACTGGTAGATAGGGTAAGCGGGCGCAGTACAGAGGCAAAATACAAGTTCTTAACTCAAAACGTCAGTGTTTATTAACACTTGAGGCAATTTCCCAAAACAGCACGTAACTTTGAGGTCTTGATGTTAATTCACACACAATGGAAAGTCCATATAACACAAGTCACCTTGCTGGCAGTTCTGCCTCCAGTAGTCTACAGCAGGCTTTAGGGGGCCTGTTTCCCCAGCATGTGGCTCTCAGCCCTCCAGCACGGCACAAAGCCTCAGATCCCAAAAACAGAGACATCTTTCCTGAGCCCAGCTACCTATTTAAGGACAGCCAGGTGCTGCCAAAACCCGGACCGGCACTTAAACTCCGGTCCAGTATTTGACCTCACCTGGCTGGAAACTAGCCCAGCCACACATGCTGGGAGGAAAATACCTGACTTGCCAGACACAACCCCTCACTGTGTTACAAATTACATTGAAATATTAGCCGATTTCCTCCAAAACCTCTAAGCACTATTTAACTCATAATTAAAGCAACCACACAATGATAAAGCAATCACTATACAGATTCTAATGATGTTCTCAGAGATCCCAGGAATTATTAACATTACCTCTGGTAATATCTATATGGCAAAGGTGATATCTCAATGCAATGTACTTGATAGCATGTAGAAGGCAGCGATGTCAAACATGGAGTTAGCATTATATTGTGTTTTAAAATTTGTCTAAGACTTGCAGTAATGCTCATGTCTTTAATATAGTACAGTAAAAATACATTGATACCTACCATACATGCATACTACTATTTATATGATGTGTTATGAAGCATTAAAGTGTACTGTCTATGTAGTCAATAGTTATAAATCTGAGATTTAACAATTTACTTTCTGTCGGAAATAGGGCTCTGCTATACCAAACAGGTAACGGCTGGCTGCTTAATCCACTATGTTATGTTATTCATATACAATCTAATCTGTTGAGGTCAATAGAAAGTGTTGAGCAGTCCTGCAAGTCCAACAGCTCTCCAACAACTCTCTGCCACAGGCATTTATGGTATGTTGCATGTGGCAGACGAGATCACGGCCAGAATGTTTGCTCCTTCCCTTACAATTTCAAGAGTATTTCTTCCCTTACAATGCAAAATGTATAGTTTGCCATATTAAGTATTAAAGTTTGGTAATTATGTTTGCTTTAGGTATAGAGTCGTACAGTAATTTTACTAGTTTTTATTTTATTTTTTTTGGCAGCTATTTTTGCAAAAGTGGAAACAAGAAGCACAACTATTTCCTTTTGTCTTACACTGGAACCAGTAGTGTTCAGAAGGGACCTGGTAATAGTTAAAAAAAAATTTAAATTGAGTCCAAATAAATTTGAAAAGCGCTGCAATTGCCCTGAAAAGGTGTGGATGCATCGCTATATGTACTATAGCAAATGGAGACCATATGTCTGAGAAATGTCGGAAACTATAAAAGGCCTAAAGCAGCCACTGAGGCACAAAGTGGAATGTCTTGTTCTTATTATAAATTTAATCATGAATACATTTGGACTGTTGATAACAGAGCAGTGCGTACCTCCAATAGAGGCAGACCACGCAGCTGTTATGGGGCCCCTGGGGAAAGGGGACCCGCAGTGGAGGATAGGCCACGCCCACTAATTACACTTGTATGGCTACCTGAGAATGTAAGAAGTGGAGAAGGACCTTTGGTGATGTCATCAACCATCTGACCAGTGCAGGAAGCCAAGGAATAGCAAAGCAACAGAAGTCTGAAGTCATTATCATGTGACCAGTGCAGCGGACTGGTGAAAGACCCGTGGGGTGTAAGGGGTGGAGCTTCTGTGTGGTGCCTGCTGGAGGAGAGATGAGTGGTGTCCTGGGATAGCCCATATAACATCCTATAAAAGCTGGTAGTTTTAGTTCTGTCCTATTATATCCCTCTCAATGTAATTTAAACGTAAGCCCTAGTACAGTTTGGTAATGCTGGGAGTTGTAGTTCTTCTGTCCTATTGTATCCCTCTCCATGTAATTTCAACTTATGCCCTAGTACAGTCTGCTAATGCTGGGCGTTGTAGTTCTCTCCTCTTATACTTCCTCTCTGTAATGTACAGGATGGGCCATTTTTATGGATACACCTTAATAAAATGGGAATGGTTGGTGATATTAACTTCCTGTTTGTGGCACATTAGTATATGTGAGGGGGGAAACTTTTCAGGATGGGTGGTGACCTTGGCAGCCATTTTGAAGTCGGCCATTTTGAATCCAACTTTTGTTTTTTCAATAGGAAGAGGGTCATGTGACACATCAAACTTATTGGGGATTTCACACGAAAAACAATGGTGTGCTTGGTTTTAACGTAACTTTATTCTTTCATGAGTTATTTACAAGTTTCTCTTTGTTTACAGCCATTGATATGTCGCCGAGGTTAACACGTGAGGAGCGGATAGAAATTGTGTTGATGTCTGGTGAACGCAGTAACCGGGTCATTACAGCAGATTTCAATGCAAGACACCCTCCGAGACCACCCATCTCCCATGCTACAGTTAGCAACTGCTTGCTAAGTTTCGTGAAACTGGTTCAGTGTTGGATTTGTCAAAATGTGGACGCATGAAATCTGTCTCTAATGAAGAAACATCAGTGGCTGTCCTAGCTTCATTCAGCAAGAGCCCACAGCGTAGCACTCGCCGCATGTCACTGGAGAGTGGCCTTAGTCGAACATCCCTTCGGGGGATATTAGCTACTCACAAATGGCACCTTTACAAACTCCAGCTAATGCAGCATCTCAACGAGGATGACTCAGATCGGCACACTGAATTTGCAGAATGGGCAAAACAAAAATTGGAACAGGACCCTCAGTTTACGCAGAAGATTTTGTTCAGTGATGAGGCAAACTTTTATATGAATGGTGAAGTTAACAAACAAAACCACCACTATTGGTCTGACACTAACCCACATTGGATAGATCCCTCCAAGACTGTTGGAACAAAAAAATTGATGGTATGGTGTGGTATATGGGGTACAAAGATAGTGGGGCCATTCTTCATCAATGGAAACCTCAAGGCCACTGGATATGCGAAATTGCTACATGATGATGTGTTTCCCTCTTTATGCACTGAAGCTGGCACTTTCCCTGAGTTTTTCCAGCAAGATGGTGCACCACCACATTATGGGTGTCAGGTCCGAGCATTCCTAGATGAACAGTTTCCTGGAAAGTGGATTGGTCATTGTGGGCCAGTTGAATGACCCCCAAGGTCTCCCGATCTGACCCCCTTAGACTTTTATCTTTGGCATAGGCAATTGTCTATGCTGTGAAGATACAAGCCTGTGCTATCATTTCTCCTGCGGTGTTGCTATCAGTGTGTGAAGAGTGGGAGAAGAGGGTTGCATTGACAATCCAACACAATGGGCAGCACATTGAACACATTTTATAAGTGGTCATAAACTTGTAAATAACTCATGAAAGAATAAAGTTACGTTAAAACCAAGCATACCATTGTTTTTCGTGTGAAATTCCCAATAAGTTTGATGTGTCACATGACCCTCTTCCTATTGAAAAAACAAAAGTTGGATTCAAAATGTCCGACTTCAAAATGGCCACCATGGTCACCACCCATCTTGAAAAGTTTCCTCCCTCACATATACTAATGTGCCACAAACAGGAAGTTAATATCACCAACCATTCCCATTTTATTAAGGTGTATCCATATAAATGGCCCACCCTGTATACTGATGCCCCATAATAAGTCTGGCCATACTGGGGGTTATAGTTATTTTATTTTAAAGCTATCACCTAGTACAACTGGATGATGCCCTATAATAATCTGGACATGCTGGGAGTTGTAGTTCTCTCTTCTTAGGCTGGGTTCACAATCACCGTTTAGTTTTCCATTTTGCTTGCAGAACTTATTTTCCGTCTAAAATAACGGATCTCAGACAGAAATGGCATAAACGGATGCCAAATGTGCAAAACTGATGCTTGAAATACAGGATCTGTATCTTTATTTTTTGGTTATTCTGAAGGATCAGAAGTACAGAAAACTAAACAGTGACGTGAACCCGGCCTTATACACCCTCTGTACAATATCCACTTGTATCCAATAATAACAGCCTGGACATGCTGGGAGTTGTAGTTCTCTCCATTTTACCTCTCTCTGTGTTGCCCCCTAATTTCTAATAATAACAATCTGATGATGATTAAACTTTTAGTTCCCTTGTCACTATTATGATGTTCTGCAGCAGCTGAGGTGTGTATTAGGCTTTGTTCAGAACTGTTCTGGTGACATTCGCTGTTCTGCCCTGTCATAGGAGCACAACAATGAAAATCACAGCAGTTCCGCATCTGGCACTTCATGGATGTCAACACCTGATGGATTCTGCTGACTATGATGAGATCTCATGGGTTTCCATCTGCCAGGCTATAAAATTGTGTCCAGAATTTTTGAACTGATCTGCAAATGAGGCTCCAACACAGATGTGACCAAAGCCTTATATGTTCTCTAGCATCAGGTTATGATGTTCTGCAGCTGAGGTGTGTATTAGGAGGTTCTGCAGCAGCTGAGCTGTGTTAGGAGGTTCTGCAGCAACTGAGGGGTGTATTAGAAGGTTCTTCAGCAGCGGGGGGGGGGGGTGTATTATGAGGTTCTGCAGCAGCTAAAGTGTGTATTAGGAGGCTTTGCAGCAGCTGAGATGTGTTAGGATGTTCTGCGGCAGGTGATGTGTGTATTATGAGGTTCTACAGCAGCTGAGGTGTGTATTAGGAGGCTCTGCAGCAGCTGAGGTGTGTTAGGAGGTTCTGCAGCAGCTGAGGTGTGTATTAGGAGGTTCTGCAGCAGCTGAAGTGTGTATTAGGAGGTTCTGCAGCAGCTGAGGTGTGTTAGGTGGTTCTGCAGGAGCCGAGGTGTGTATTAGGAGGCTGTGCAGCAGATGAGGTGTGTTAAGAGGTTCTGTAGCAGCTGAGGCGTGTATTGGGAGGTTCTGCAGCAGTCAGAGAAACATCAGTTGTGACTGGATTAAATCCTTTAGTTTTCGGTGTTTGCACTTTGTAAAATGCCCCTGTCCCGTTCCTCTGCCAGCACACATCACACTGTGACTTGACTGACCAGTCCGGACCTGACCGAGCAGCGTCACCAGTCCAGACTCCAGACCAGCTCCGTGAGGATCTGCCCCAGGCCCTGACCGCACCTTGCCAGCAGCACAAACAGTAAGTCAGCATTGGGGAGTAGGTGAAGCAAGAGCAGGCACAGTCCATGGGGTAGGATGACACACTGTACAAGAAGTAGCAGCGGGCACAATTCATTTGGTAAGGCTAGGTAATCAGATTTAGGTATTCTGTTCCAACATACCAGCAGAATTCCATAATCGCCAGATCCAGCAGATGCCAAACACTGCTGGTACCTGCTGAACCCCATTTACAATTATGGGGTCATTCAAGATTGTTTTGCCCTTTGTTTTTGTCACAATCTGCAATGGAGGCTTCTGCCGGAACCTCCGCAGTGCATGTGCACGTACCCTAAGGGGTGTGATGGGTCACTCACAAGGGGGCCCAATTCAGATTCTTGCCATGGGGCCCAGTGATTTCTATGTACGCCCCTGTAACAGAAGCAATGGTTAAAAAGCCTTCAATTTCTAAAGGGGGGTTGTAGGACTTGATGAACTATCCATCTCTTTTTGACATGAAGTACAGTGCTTTATACCTATGCTCCAATATCAGAACAGGAGCAAAATGGTCATCACTCTCCAGGCTTGGAATCATGTTTCAAAGCACTTATCCATCGTTCTTAACTGTTCATTCATAATTAAAATAACCGCAGCATAATAAACCAATCACTATACAGATTCTAATGATGTCTTTGGAGATCACAGGAATTATTAATGTTAGTTCAGTGTGACACATTTAAGGGGTTGTGTCTGGCAAGGCAGGTATTTTCCTCCTAGCATGTGCGGCTGGGCTGGTTTCCAGCCAGGTGAGGTCAAATACCAGACCGGAGTTTAAGTGCCGGTCCGGGTTTTGGCAGCACCTGGCTGTCCTTAAATAGGCAGCTGGGCTCAGCAGAGATGTCTCTGCTTTTGGAATCTGAGGGCTGGAGGGCTGAGCCCGAATGCTGGGGAAACAGGCCCCCTATAGCCTGCTGTGGACTACTGGAGGCAGAACTGCCAGCAAGGTGACTTGTGTTATATGAACTTTCCATTGTGTGTGAATTAACACGAAGACTGCAAAGTTACATGCTGTTTTGTGCAATTGCCTCAAGTGTGAATAAACGCTGATGTTTTGACTTAAGAACTTGTATTTTGCCTCTGTACAGCGCCTGCTTAACTTATCTACCAGAGAGAAACCCCACAATTGGTGGAGAATGGGGGCAGAAGCAGTAAGGCTAGCATGAACGCCAATATTTTTGGTTTCTGCATTTTTCAGGCACGGTTGTATGTTGTACATTAGACCAGCTGTATTACAACCAGTGCCCCATGACAAAATGGAGGCTGTTATGAAGGGCCTCATGGAGGCTAATCTGCTGTGAGAGACAAACCTGCAGCAACGCGAGGCTAATAAGCAGCAACAGGAGACTAACCTGTTGCTGGTACAACACGGATGACTTTGCAGACAGCAGGAGCAACTCCTAGCGTCCACAATGCCTGGAAAGCTACCTACCTGGCGATGTACGAGAAAGTGGCCATCAGGCAAAAGCTACCCCGTGACCAGTGGGCTGAGATCGTCGCTCCATTCCTGGCATCCGATTCCCAGCAGGTGTATTTCGACTTGCTAGACTACCAAAAAGTAAAGGGTTAGATTTTGGCAAGACTTGGGGTGAATGTGTTGGTCCGGGCCCAGCAGGTACATCAGTGGGGGTTTAAGCCGGCTGGGCCTGCGAGGACCCAGTATTATGACTTACTCCACCTCTTGCAAAGTGGCTACTGCCTGATGTGCTGAGTTCAACGGCTATGCTGGATAGACTATTTGCTGATATGTTCTGGAGGGCTCTGCCACCCCCTCTCCAGCACTGGATTGGCCATGTGTCTCCTGGCAACGCCCTAGAAATGGTGGACCTGGTGGAGCACTACGAGGCTACTAAGACTGTTACAGGGGGTTCTTTAGGGAGGGAGTCAGTCAAACCTTGTAAATCTCCATCCCAGACCCGGCGACTTGTGCCAACCAAACCCACCCGGGATGTACCCTCTGCGGACCTGGCACCGATAGTCTGCTGGCTGTGTCAGGAGCTGAGCCATGCAAGAGCTGACTGTCCCCATCAGGTGGAACCCATGAATACTAACTATGGCTACCGTCAGTAGCTATATGCCAGGAAGCTTTTTGCAGCAGGTACCCCATAAACTCTAAACCACCTGTGCCAGGTGGAGATTGGAGACACTCCAGCGGAGGCTCTGCTGGTACGGTCAGCGGAGTAGACTGGCCAGAAAGTCGGGGTCAAGTGCATCCATGGAGACTTATAAGACTATCCCACTGCCCAGGTGTCTCTAACCACAGGGTCTGGCAGATGGACTCACGAAGTGGCAGTTGCCCCAAATTTACACTACAAACTTATAATAGGGAGAGACTTCCCAGGGTTCCCAGCTCTGTGGCCTGCTATGAGTGTGACTGATACCCATGAGACAGGGGTAACCCTAGCAGAATGGTCCGGCTCAGGGGGGAAACCAGAACCCTGGGAACCTGAGACTGAAGGGCCAGCAGTAGGGTGACCGACACTTTAGTGGAAGAGGGGGAGACAACCCCTCGAAGTGTGATGGTGGGAGATGTGGAGGACTTGCCACCGTGTCCTGAATTGGCAGACCTCAATGTCTCCGGGGATAATTTTGGTACCACCCAACGTCGGGACTCAACCCTATCCCGCACTTGGAAAATGTGTTATTAGTAGATGGTGAACCACAACAACCTGGGGCAAAGTCAGTGTTTACCCGTTTTGTGGTTCATCAGGATATGTTAATCAAGAAGAAGGGTAGTGATCGAGGCTCACCTGGTCCCAGTCTGAAATGGAGGCACGGAAATTCGCCAGGAACTCAACGACGGTAGGAATATAAGTAAAAGAGGAGGTCCAGCTTCCAAACGACCATATAAATGCTTTAATGAAAAGACGTGCTAAAATCCAGACATGTACATCAGGTCAACCTTTTTAGCGCGTCTTTTCATTAAAGCATTTATATGGTCTTCTGGAAGCTGGATCTCCTCTTTTACTTATATCAGGATATGTTGTATCGGGTAAACCAACTATGGGGTCAGCCTATTGAACAGTTGGTGGTCCCCAAGGCTTATCGCAAGCTTGTGTTAGATCTACCAACATGTTCTCGGGGGTCGCCTGGGGCTGCAGAAAACTCAGGATCATATTCTACAGTGGTTTTACTGGCCCAACATATTCAAAGAAGTGGAAATGTTTTGTAAGTCTTGCCCGACCTGCCAGATAACTAGCCCCAGCCACATTTCCGTAGTTCCCTTGTACCTCTCCCGATTATCGAAGTACCGTTTGACCTAATAGCTATGGACCTCATAGGCCTAGTACCGAAGTCCGCCAGAGGGCATCAACACATCTTAGCCATTCTAGACTACGCCACTCGGTACCAAGAGGCGGTGCTACTGCGACATTCCTCAGCCAAACTCATAGCTGAAGAGTTAATGGAGATTTTCTCCCGAGTAGGACTACCTAAAGAGGTTATGACTGACCAAGGGACCCCTTTTATGTCCAAGGTGATGAGGGAACTCTATAAGTTGCTGCACATAAAACAACTACGCACTTCCGTTTACCACCTGCAAACGGACGGTCTGGTAGAACGGTTTAACCAAACATTAATTTTATTTTTTTAAAAGGTAGTGTCTAAAGATGGGAAGGACTAGGACCTCCTTCTGCCCTATCTCATGTTTGTAGTGTGAGAGGTACACCAGGCCTCTACTAGGTTCTCGCCCTTCAAAGTGGTATATGGCAGACACCCTCGCAGTCTATTGGACGTGGCCAAAGAGGCGTGGGAACAACAACCCACTCCACATAAGTGTCATTGAGTACGTTACCCAGATTCAATATCGGATAGAGACAGTGTTGCCTCTTGTTAGGGAGCATATGGAGGCAGCTCAGCGAGCCCAGAGTCGGGTCTATAATTGGCAGGTTCGGATCCGGATCCGGATCTTTAACCTGGGTGATCGGGTTTGGTTCTAAAGCGGACCATGGACAGTAAATTCCTGGCTAAGTGACAGGGGCCTTACGAGGTGCTCGAGAAAATTAGAGATGTAAACTACAAGGTACACTAGCCAGGGCGGCGAAAGCCGGAGCAGATATACCATGGGAATTTACCCGTGGAAAGATAGGGAAACCTGTACAGAAGACAGCCCGACGGATGGGTTTTCTAGGAGAAGAGGTACCGGCCCCTCTGTGTAATGCAAGAGAGGCGGCTGCCACAGTAGAAATTGCTGACAGACTCTCCTCTAAACAGACTCAGGAGGCCAGGGAACTCGTTAGTCATAGGGTTGAGAGAGCAGCCAATCAACAAGCGTTTAACTTGTGTGCCCTTAGAAGCCATCACAGCCATGCCTACTAATGGCATGGCTGTGATTGGGCAGTGCAGCATGTAACCCAGCCTCTATATAAGCTGGAGTCACGTAGCGCTGCACGTCACTCTGCTCTGATTAATGTAGGGATAGGATGCTGCTGCTGTGAGGGAGAGAATAGGAATGAATCTTTCATCTGAAGTGCTTGTTAACTCAGCGATCTACCTAGATTTTGTTTTGTGGGTACAGTGCACAATCTATTTACCCTGCCCTGAGCCCACTGACACAGAAAAATAACTTTTATCCGTCTGTTGTCGCAAATGCACCAGCACAGCATATGTGCATTTGTGACAGTCAAATAGAAGCTTGAAATACTGCAATTATATTCTGGGTTTAAAAAAACATCAATTTTTTGGCAATACCCAATGTCTGGGGCCTATGCAGCATTTGTCAGTGTGAAATTTAAGCTTGAAGTACTGCAATAATTTTCTGTGTTTTAAAAAACACCCTTTTTGGGCAAAATACTAAATTTTACAGCCCTTGCTACATCTGTCAGTGTGAAATACAAGCGTTAGATACTGCTGTCATATACTGTTACTAAATAAACACCCATTCTAGGCAAAATCCAAATTTTGTGGCGTTTGCTACATCTGTCATTGTTAAATACAAGCTTGAAATACTGTAATCATTTTCTGGGTTTAAAAAATCACCCCTTTTTGGCAATATCCTACATCTGGGGCCTATGCAGCATTTGCAAGAGTGAAATTTAATTTTGAAATACTGCAATAATCAAGGTCATGCGAGTGACCCGTGTAGTTTGGAGGAAGAGCCACCAGCACAGCAGAAGAGGGAGCAGGGTGCAAAAGCGGAGTAGACATCCCCTAGACAGTACGTATGCTACTGCCCAATGCTGCAAGGGACCTAGCATACCAAAGCCAGCTCCAAGGAGTTCCCTGGCGTGGCAGTTCTTCAGACAATGTGCTCATGACAAGACCAGAGTGGTTAGCACGCTGTGCAATCAGAACCTGAAGTGAGGCATAAACGTTCTCAACCTGAGCACAACCTGCATGACTTGGCATCTAAGTGCAAATCACCAGCTGCAGTGGAGTAGACACCTCAAAAACAAATAAAGGTCTCTGGCTCCTTCTGCTTCCTCTTCTGCTGCAGTCTCGGCCTCTTCATCAACCCGTAGTGACAGTGGCACCTGCCACCCCACAAACAGAGGATCTGCCAGCAACACCACCACCTGGGTCACCAAGCATCTCCACAAAATCCCATGGAAGCGTTCAGCTCTCCATCTCCCAAACACTGGAGCGGAAAAGGAAGTAACCTACCCACCCGCGATTCCTGGCCCTGAATGCCAGCATTTCAAAATTACTGGCCTTTGATATGCTGTCATTTCGTCTGGTGGACACAGACAGTTTTAAGAATCTGATGGCGGTGGCTGTCCCACAATACGTCATGCCCAGACACCACTATTCTTCCAGGCGAGCCATCCCTTCCCTGCACAGCCAAGTGGGGGACAAAATCAGGTGTGCACTGCGCAACACCATCTGGGGCAATGTCCACCTAACTACAGATACGTGGACCAGTAAGCATGGTTAGGGACGTTATATCTCCCTAACAGCACACTGGGTAAATGCAGTGGCGGCTGGGCCTGAGGCGGATAGCAGTTTGGCGCGCGCATGTCCTTCCACCACCGAGGATTACAGGGAGCTTCAGTTTGCCTCCTGTTGCTTCCTCCTCCTACTCTGCTTCCTCATCCTCTACCAGCTCCCCTCCGGTCAGTGCAACACCTTCACCACCAACTTCAGCACAGCCAGGAGTAAACGACAGCAGGCAGTTTTAAAACGTATCTGTTTGGGGGACAAACCCCACACCGCACAGGAGCTGTGGACGGGCCTAGAACAACAGACCGATGAGTGGTTGGTGCCAGTGAGCCTCAAACCCAGCCTGGTGGTGTGCGATAATAAGGGGCGAAATCTCGTAGCAGCTCTGGGACTAGCCGGTTTGACGCACATTCCTTGCCTGGCGTATGTGCTAAATTTGATGGTGAAGAGGTTCCTTAAAAATTACTCAGATATGTCAGAGCTGCTGAAGAAAGTGTGGGGCGTCTGTACGCGCTTTCGGCGTTCTCACCCTGCTGCAGCGTAACTTCGGCCTTCAGGCTCACCACCTCATAATCGACGTGCCCACAAGATGGAACTCCACCTTGTACATGCTGGCCAGACTGTGTGAGCAGCAGCAGGCGATAGTGGAGTTTCAGCTGCAGCACGCACGGGCGAGTCGCTTTACGGAACAGCACCACTCCACCACCAATGATTGGTCCTCCATGCGAGACCTGTGTTCCTTGTTGCGCTGTGTTGAGTACTCCACCAACATGGCCAGTGGTGATAACGCAGTTTTCAGCGTTAATATCCCACTTCTATGCCTCCTTGAAAAAACGCTTCTTGTGATGACGGAAGAGGATGTGGCACAGGAGGAGGAGGAGGAAGAGGGATCTTGATCGTTAGATGCGTGAGTACAAGTGCACGCTGATAGACGTGCTGCTGGTGGCATTCCCACCTGACAGCTGGGGCACAGTGGAAGCAGAAGGTGAAGGCAGAGGAGGAGGAAGAGGTCGCCAACTGGCCAACGCAGCTGGGGCACCGCCAGCACCTCAGAAGGCAGGGTTAGCATGGCCGAAATGTGGAAAAGCTTTGTCAGCATGCCACAACAACCAGCACCACCAGCTGATATGGAACGTCTTAGCAGGAGGCAGCATTTTATCAACATGGTGGAGCAGTATGTGTGCACATGCCTACACATACTGAATAACAGGTCTGCCCCCTTCAACTTCTGGGTCTCCAAATTGGGCACATGGCCAGAGTTTGCGCTTTACGCCTTGGAGGTGCTGGCCTGCCCTGCAGCCAGTGTATTATCTAAACATGTGTTTAGCACGGCAGGGGGTGTTATCGCAGACAAGCACAGCCGCCTGTCCACAGCCAATGTGGACAAGCTCACGTTCATTAAAATGAACCAGGCAAGGATCCCACAGGACTTGTCCGTACCTTGTGCAGAATAGACATGTATACCGACCTTACCCAGGGATTGTTATACTACAGCGCAATTGCTCATTGTTGTATTTTAGATATTTCCCTCTCTTTGGGGTTTACCCTAATAAAAAAATAAATACAATTAAAACTTAAAATCAGTGTTGGCTACCTTGTCCTCCTCCACCGCCGCTTCCACCTACACCGTTACATCCACCGCCTCCTTAACCTCCTACTCCATATGGACCTCCACCTCATACATCAAGATTATTTTTTTTTATTTGTACATATTTTATTTTATGTCATTTCAAAAATGTATCTGTTACATTTTCAGGTGAAATTCACCAATTCTTGGCTGTGATACACCCCTGCTCTACCTAGTAGACATGTAAACAAATTTCACTAATTTGTCTGTTACATTTTAGTCTTAAATTCACCAATTTTTTTGCTGTGATATACCCCTGCTCTACCTAGTTGACAGGTTAATAAATTTCACACATTTTTCTGTTACATAGTTGGGTGAAATTCTCCAATTTATGGCTGTGATATATACCCTGTTCTACCTAGTAGACAGGTTCATAAATTTCACTAATATTTCTGTTACATTCTTGGGTGACATTTTACCATTTTTGCCGTGAATAAACCCCTGCTCTGCATAGGTGACAGGGACCGAAATTTTAAAAAATAATCTGTTCCATTGGTGGGTTACTTTAACCTATTTCTGGCGATGAAAAACCCCTGCTCTGCATAGGTGACAGGGACTTAAATTTCTAAAATTTGTCTTTAATTGGCCCTTTCATTCGATCCTTCTGCTTTAATAATTTGTCCCACATTTCAGCTTGATCACATTGCAGCCATTGACCTCCCTTGAATGTGGTCTCCCTTTCTCACGCTCCCTCTCCGGCGTGGAACCCTGATTCGCCACTAACCGTGATCAACATGGTCAGCGCAGAAAAGAACATCGAAAGTTGATAGAGCAGATATCCAATTGGATCGTGGACATCACGGGGATGTGCGACATGATCGAGCAGTATGTGTGCACACGCCTACTGACTAATGAATCTGCCCCCTTCAACTTCTGGGTCTACAAATTGGGCATATGGCCTGAGCTTGCCCTTTACACCTTGGAGGTGCTGGCCTGCCCTGCAGCCAGTGTATTGTCTAAACGTTTGTTTAGCATGGCTGGAGGGGGTTATAACAGGTTATATTTCCCAATGTTTTGGGGTGTACCCCAATTTAAAAAATGATAATAATTAAACCAAAAAACTGTGTTGGCTACCTCCTCATCCTCCACTGCCGCTTCCACCTACACTGCCAAATCCACCGCCTCCTCAACCCCCTACTCCATATTAATCTCCTCCTCCTAGATCAAGATTTTACGTATTTTATGTAGAGTTGAGCGGACATCTGGATGTTCGGGTTCAACGGGTTAGAGTTCGGGACCCGAACTTGACCCCTAACCCCATTGAAGTCAATGGGAAGCCGAAATTTTGCACACTAAAATGGCTGTAAAAATGTCATGGAAAGGGCTAGAGGGATTCAAATGGCATCAAAATGTGGTTAAGAGCATGGCAAGTGCTCTGCAAACAAATGTGGTTAGGGAGATGACTTTAAATAACATAAAATAGGTAAAAATAAAAAATAATAATCTGATGTTTACGATCCAATTTGATATCTGCTCTATCAACTTTCGATGTTCTTTTATGCGCCTACCATGGTGATAACCAGGAGGACGAGGTCCATATGGAGTAGGAGGTTGAGGAGGCGGTGGATGTGGCGGTGTAGGTGGAAGCGGCGGTGGAGGAGGAGGTAGCCTACACAGCTTTTTGGTTTTAAATTTTATTTTAAAAATTGGGGTACACCCCAAAACATTGGTAAATATAACCTGTGATAACCCCCTCCAGTCACGCTAAACACACGTTCAGACAATACACTGGCTGCAGGGCAGGACAGCACCTCCAAGGGGTAAAGGGCAAGCTCAGGCCATGTGCCCAATTTGGAGACCCAGAAGTTGCAGGGGCTGACCCCTCTCAGTTAGTTCGTGTAGGCGTGTGCATACTTACTGCCCCACCATGTCACACGTCCCCATGATGTTTACGATCCAATTTGATATCTGCTCTATCAACTTTCGATATTCTTTTATGCACCTGCCATGGTGATCACGGGTGGCGGGGAATCAGGGTTCCAGGCCAGAGAGGGAGCGTGAGAAAGAGAGACCACATCCAAGGGAGGATTCATTTTTTCAAAGTTTTATGCATTGAATGAAAGGATGTGGCACGCATTAATTACTGAATAATTTATTAAATTTTATTCCCTGTCACCTATGCATAGCAGGTGTTTATTCACGTCTAAAATTGTATAATGTCAACCGAAGAATGTAACAGAAAAATTATTGAAATTTATTAAGCTGTCAACTAGGTAGAGGAGGGGTATATTACACCCAAAAATTGGTGAATTTTACCTAAAAATTTTATTCACTATTTATATTTTTTTTTAACCTGTCTACTACGTATAGCAGTGGTACATCATAGCCAAAAATTGGTGAATTTCACCGGAAAATGTAAATGACAATTTATTTATTTTTTTAACCGGCCCACTAGGTATAGCAGTGGTACTATACATCCAAAAATTAGTTAATTTCACCCTAAAATGTAAATGAATTTTTTTTTATTTTTTAAACCTGTCTACTTGGTATAGCAGTGGTACTATACACCCAAAAATTGCTGAATTTCACCAGAAAATGTATCTGACAAAGTAGTGAAATGATATAAAATAAAATAAAATACTTACAAATAATTTTTTTTTTTTTATTTATGAGGTGGAGTTCCATATGAAGTAGGACTTTGAGGAGGCGGTGGACGTAGCGGTGTAGGTGGGTGCGGCGGTGGAGGAGGACGAGGTAGCCAACACAGGATTTTGGTTTAAATATTTTTTTTTTAATTAGGGTACACTCTAAAAGAGTGTGAAATATCCAAAATACAAGAATCAGCAATTGCGCTGCAGTATAACAATGGCTGGTTAGTGCCGATATACATGTCTATTCTGCACAAGGTATGGACAAGTCCTGAGAGATCCATGCCTGGTTCATTTTAATGAACGTGAGCTTGTCCACATTGGCTGTGGACAGGCGGCTGCGCTTGTCTGTGATGATACCCCCTGCCGTGCTAAACACACGTTCAGATAATACACTGGCTGCAGGGCAGGCCAGCACCTCCAAGGCGTAAAGGGCAAGCTTAGGCCATGTGCCCAATTTGGAGACCCAGAAGTTGAAGGGGGCAGACCTGTCATTCAGTACGTGTAGGCGTGTGCACACATACTGCTCCACCATGTTGGTGAAATGCTGCCTCCTGCTAAGACGTTCCATATCAGCTGGTGGTGCTGGTTGTTTTGGCGTGCTGACAAAGCTTTTCCACATTTCGGCCATGCTAACCCTGCCTTCTGAGGTGCTGGTGGTGCCCCAGCTGCGTTGGCGACCTCTTCCTTGTCCTCTGCCTTTGCCTTGTGCTTCCACTGTGCCCCCGCTGTCAGGTGGGAATGCCACCAGCAGCGCGTCTGCCAGCATGCGCTTGTATTTGCGCATCCTACGATCATGCTCCAGTGATGAAATTAAGGACGGCACGTTGTCTATGTAACGAAGATCCAGTAGCGTGGCCACCCAGTAATCAGCACAAGTTAGAATGTGGGCAACTCGGGGGTCGTTGCAGAGACACTGCATCATGTAATCGATCATGTGTGCCAGGCTGCCCAGAGGCAACGAAAATCTGTCCTCTGTGGGAGGTGTATCATCTGTGTCCTCTGTATCCCCCCATCCACGCACCAGTGATGGCCATGAGCTGGTCTGGGTGCCACCCTGCTGTGAACATGGTTCCTCCTCCTCCATCTCCACCTCCTCATCCTCCACCTCGTCATCCTCCAGAACTGTGCCCTGGCTGGACAATTGTGTACCTTGGGTTTGTGGGTGTAGGAACCCACCCTCGGAGCCACTTGGGAATGACTGGCCGGAAACCCTACGAAATGATACCTCTTCCTCCTCCTCCTCCTCCTCCTGTGCCACATCCTCTTCCATCATCGCCAAGAGCGTTTTTTCAAGGAGGCATAGAAGGAAGAACTTAAAGAAGGAAGAGAATACATTGCTAAATATATTGCCACTGCATAGGACCTGTGAAACCACAGTGTTGCTTATATCCGTATAGGACCTGCGGATCATCTGATCAGACACCTGACCTAGACGTCAGGATCACCTGACACCCAAAGATACGCCCAGTGAACTACACAGAGGAACGCCTCTGACCACGCGATTTCAGCATCCCTGCATACCACGTGTCTTCGGCGTCCCTGCAAACCACGGTTATCCCTCACCTCCTGGATCGTGTCTGGATATACATGTGAGTAGGCAGTTACTGCCGTGATTCCCTACTAAACCTGCCAGAGAGAAGGAAGCGGTAAGAATCTTTATGTGGTTATATTGGGCTTTGATTTGATAAAGATCGCTACATTAGAACTATACATATTTATAAGTGGGACTCTTTGGATCAACTCTAAGTGTGACGCATTTATCACTCAGTTAAACAGGCCGCGTCCTCACCTTCATCCATACATTGGACATTCATTGTGTATGCTGCTATATTGTTTTGTTTGTTGTATAACTTGCTGTGTACTATTGCTGTTATTTTATTGATTTTATTACATATACCAGATTTTATTATATACTTTATTAATGATTTTATTGTCTTTTGCTGAATTAAACTGATAGTATACACTCCAGGAGGTGGTTGTGCCTGTTCATTTGCTTACTTCTTTCATAGAAGTAGGATAGTAACGCTGAGAACGGCGTTATCGGCACTGGCCATGTTGGTGGAGTACTCGAAACAGCGCAACAAGGAACACAAGTCTCGCATGGAGTCATTGGTGGTGAAGTGAAGTGGTGCTGTTTCGCCGAGCGACTCACCCGTGTGTGCTGCAGCTGAAACTCCACTATCGCCTGCTGCTGCTCGCACAGCCTGGCCAGTATGTGCAAGGTGGAGTGCCACTTTGTGGGCACGTCGCATATGAGGTGGTGAGCCTGAAGGCCGAAGTTACACTGCAGCGCTGACAGGCGAGCAGCAGCAGGGTGAGAACGCCGAAAGCGCGCACAGACGGCCAGCACTTTATGCAGCAGCTCTGACATATCGGGGTAATTTTTAAGGAATCTCTGCACCACCAAATTCAGCAAATGCGCCAGGCTAGGGATGTGCGTCAAACCGGCTAGAGCTGCTACGAGATTTTGCACATTATCGCACACCACCAGGCCGGGCTTGAGGCTGACTGGCACAAACTACAAATTGGTCTGTTGTTCAAGGACCGTCCACAGCTTCTGCGCGGTGTGGGGTTTGTCCCCCAAACAGATACCTTTTAAAACTGCCTGCTGTCATTTACCCCTGGCTGTGCTGAAGTTGGTGGTGAAGGTGTTGCGCTGACAGGAGGGGAGCTGGTAGAGGATGAGGAAGCAGAGTAGGAGGAGGAAGCAACAGGAGGCAAACTGAAGCGCCCTGCAATCCTCGGTGGTGGAAGGACATGCGCCAAACTACTATCCGCCTCAGGCCCAGCCGCAACTGCATTTACTCAGTGTGCTGTTATGGAGATATAACGGCCCTGACCGCTTACTGGTCCACGTATCCGTAGTCAGGTGCACCTTGCCAAAGATGGTGTTGCACAGTGCACACCTGACTTTTTCCCCTTCTTGGTTGTACAGGGAAGGGATGGCTCGTCTTGAAAAGTAGTGGCGGCTGGGCACGAAGTACTGTGGGACAGTCACTGCCATAAAGCCTTTAAAACTAATCATCTCCACCAGACTGAATGACAGCATTTCAAAGGCCAGTAATTTAGAAATGCTGACATTCAGGGCTAGGGATCGCAGGTGGGTAGAGGGGTTCCTCTCCACCGTTTGAGGGATGGAGAGCTGAACGCTTCCTTGGGACATTGTGGAGATGCTTTGTGACCCAGGTGTTGGTGTTGCTGGCAGATCCTCTGTTTGCGGGATGGCAGGTGGCACTGTCACTCCAGAGGTGGATGAAGAGGCCGAGACTGCAGCAAAAGAGGAAGCAGGAGGAGCCAGAGACCTTTCTTGGTTTTTGAGGTGTCTACTCGACTGCATCTCGTGCTTTGCACTTAGATGCCTGGTCATGCAGGTTGTGCTCAGGTTGAGAACGTTTATGCCTCGCTTCAGGCTCTGATTGCACAGCGTGCAAACCACTCGTGTCTTGTCGTCAGCACATTGTCTGAAGAACTGCCATGCCAGGGAACTCTATGGAGCTGGCTTTGGTGTGCTCGGTCCCTTGGTGCGGTGGGCAGTAGCAGGCGTACTGTCTAGGGGACGGCCGCTCCGCTTTTGCACCCTGCTCCCTCTTCTGCTGTGCTGGTGGCTTTGTGCAACCACCGCCTCTTCCTCTGAACTACATAGTTTCACTCGCATGACCTTAATTCCATGTGGGGTCGAGGACCTCATCGTCCTCCACATCATCTTCCACCCAGTCTTCACCCCTGCCTTCCTTGTCGGTATGCACACTTTCGAAAGCCACAGCAGTTGGCACCTGTGTTTCGTCATCATCCGAGACGTGCTGCGATGGTCCTCCCATGTACTCATCTTAAAAGATAAGTGGTAGGGCATCGGTGCACTCAATCTCTTCCACTTCTGGGACAGGGCTAGGTGGATGGCCATCGGAAACCCTGCTAACAGAGTCATCAAAAAGCAGAAGAGACTGCAGCATGATTTGGGGCTCAGACTGCTTGGCTGATTTGCAAGGGGGTGAGGTGAAAGACTGATGGACATCGGCTGCAGGTGCCAACTGTGGTCTTAAAGCAGGAGACTGGGTACGAGACAATGTGAATGAACTGCGTCCACTGTCAGCAATCCAATCTACTATCGCCTGTACTTGTTCAGGCCTCACCATTCTTAGAGCCGCATTACACCCGACCAAATACCACTGCAGGTTCTGTCGCCTACTGGCACCTGAGGAAGGGGTTTCACTTGTGCGTGTAGCTGGCACAGATCGACCACGTCCTCTCCCTGCAACAGGAGCTCCACCAGCAGCACCACGACCTGGGCCACGTCCCTTATTTGATGCTCTCCTCATATTTTTTGAATTTAGGATCTTGCCCTAAATGGGTGTTTAATTAATAGTAGAATAGAACGACAGTATGTAAAGGATGTATCTCACACGGCCTGAACCAGACTAGGCCTCAATTAAAGATTTATTTGCCCAAAATGGCTGTATTTCAAATGCCTGGATCAAACCCCTATATGTAAAGGGTGTATCTTACACTGCCTGAACCACTGTAGGCCTGAATTAAATATTGGTGCACCAAATGGCGGTATTTCAAATCTCTGAATCTAACTCAAATATTGTAAGGGTGTATCTCACAATGACATGTGCAGCAAAGGCTGCCAAATAAACTTATTTTGCCCAAACTGGTGTTTATTTAATAACTCAAAATGGCAGCAGTATATAACCCAGGAATTTCAAACGTGCTTATGCTGCAAGGCCTGTAATATTGTGTATTTTTCCCCAAAAAGGGTGTTTTATTAATGAAAGAATATAAACCCTGTATATACAGGGTGTATCTCACACGGCCTAACCCACAGTAGGCCTGAATTAAAGATTGGAGCACCAAATGGCGGTATTTCAAATATCTGAATCTAACCCAAATGTATTAAGGGTGTATCTCACAATGACATCTGCATCAAAGGCTGCCAACTATTTTTTTTTTGCCCAAACGAGTGTTTGTTTAACAACTGAATTTGACAGCAGTATATAAGCCTGTAATTTCACACGTGCTGATGCTGCAAAACCTGAAAATAGTGGTTTTTGGCAAAAAATAGTGTGTTTTTCAAACCCCAAAAAATGATGGGTGTATTTCTAGCTTAAATTGCACACTAACTAATCCAGATGTTGTATATTGCCAAAAAAGTGTTTTTTTGGTAACAGAATATGAAAGCTGTATATATTAAACTTGAATTTAACACTTGCGGATTAGGAAAATAGTGTTTTTTGGCAATAAAAGTGTGTTTTTAAAACCCCAGAAAATGATGGGTGTATTTCTGGCTTAAATTGCACACTAACTAATCCAGATGTTGTATATTGCCCAAAAAGTGCTTTTTTGGTAACAGAATATGAAAGCTGTATATATTAAACTTGAAATTAACACTTGCAGATCAGGAAAATACAGTTTTTTGGCAAAAAAGTGTGTTTTTAAAAACCCAGGAAATGATGGCTGTATTTCTAGCTTAAATTGCACACAGATTAATCCAGATGTTGTATTATGCCCAAAAAAATTGGATTTTCAATGTCCCGCCGCCCACCTAACTGACTTATTAAAGTTATATTTTTTCGGTCACTGGGCTTAGGGCAGGATAAAAAAATTGTGCCCTGCACCCACAAAACACAATGTATGTAGATCGCTGAGTTAGATTTTGATTTTGAGCAAAGAGTTTCTCCTATTCTCTACCTGAAATCACCAGCAGCATCCTCTCCCTACACTAAGCACAGCAGAGTGACGTGTAGCGCTACGTGACTCCAGCTTATATAGAGGCTGGGTCACATGCTACACTGGCCAATCACAGCCATGCCATTAGAAGACATGGCTGTGATGGCTTCTAAGGTCAGACAGTTAACTGCTTGTTGATTGGCTGCTCTGCAGCCTTTCAAAAAGCGCCAAGAAAGCACCGAACACCGAACCCGAACTTTTACTGAAATGTTCGGGTTTGGGTCCGGGGTCCAAAAATCCTAAAGTTCGGTACCCAGTCTTCACCCCTGCCCTCCTTGTCGGTCTTCAGACTTTCGAAAGCCACAGCGGTTGGCACCTATGTTTTGTCATCTTCCGAGACATGCTGCGGTGGTCCTCCCATGTACTCATCCTGAAACATAAGTGGTTGGGCATCGATGCACCTAATCTGTTCCACTTCTGGGGCAGGGCTATGTGGATGCCCCTTGGTCACCCTGCCAGCAGAGTCATCAAAAAGCAGAAGAGACTGCTGCATGACTTGGGGCTCAGACTGCTTGGCTGATTTGCAAGGGCGTGAGTTGAAAGACTGATGGCCATGGGCTGCAGGTGCCAACTCTGATCTTTCAGTAGGAGACTGGGTGGGAGACAATGTGAAGGAACTGGAGGCACTGTCAGCCACCCAATCTACTATCGCCTGTACTTGTTCTGGCCTCACCATTCTTAGAGCCGAATTCGGCCCTACCAAATAACGCTGAAGGTTCTGTCACCTACTCGCACCTAAGGAAGGTGTTTTAATTGGGCGTGTAGCTGGCACAGATCGACCACGTCCTCTCCCTGCAACAGGAGCTCCACCAACACCAGCAGTACCACGACCAGGGCCATGTCCCTTGTTTGCCGCTCTCCTAATTTTTTGCGGTCACCCACCGAAGTAACAGACGTTTCTTGTGAACAATGCAGAGCAGGGCTTTTTTGGCGTCCAAAATGGGTTAATGTCACCTAATAAGGGAACAGACAAATTTTTGAAATTTAGGTCCCTGTCACCTAGGCAGAGCAGGGGTTTTTGCATGTGAAAAATGAGTAAATGTTACCCAACAATGGAACAGACGAGTTTTTAAAATTTATTACCCGGTCTGCTATGCAGTGCAAGCAGCAAAGGTAACTTTATTGCAAAAAAAAAGATTTTTTTCTCACACACAATGAAACAGATGGATTTAACTGTATTTCTTCAACTACCAGAAATGCAGCACAGGGCAAAAAGGTACTTTATTGCTCCCAAAAAAAAAGTTTTTTTTTAACCATAAATGAAACAGATGGATTTAACCGAGATTATATTTCACTCTCACAAATGGAGCACAGGGTTTTTTTAACATAAAAAAAATTGTGGATATGTCACCCCTACAATGGAACAGATGGATTTGCTGAATTTATGTGCCTGCCTGTCACATGTGCAGGCCTCAGAGGTACTTTACACCCAAAAATAGGAATTTAAAGCCCAAAAATGTAACGGTGGCATTTAATGGTTTTATTTGACTGACAGGAATGCAGCGTAGGCCGCAAATGTGCTTTATAGCAACAAAAATTAGAATTTTTCAGCAAAAAATTTAACTGCAGTATTTGGCGGTTTTATTGGACTGTCAGAAATGCAGCACAGGGCAAAAATGTACTTTATTGCTCCCCCCAAAAGTTTTTTTAACTCTAGAAAAAACTGATGGATTTAACTGAGATTATATTTCACTCTCACAGATGAAGCACATGTTTTTTTTTTACAAAGAAAATGGTGGATATGTCACCCCTACAATGAAACAGATGGATTTGCTGAACTTATGTGCCTGCCTGTCACATATGCAGTGCAGGCCTCAGAGGTACTTCACAACAAAAAATGTAAATATGTCACCCCACAAAGGAACAGATGGATCTAACTGATTATATTTCACTCTCAGAAATGCAGTACAGGGGTACTTTACAGAAGAAAATGGGGATATGTCACCAACTGGGTCCCTGAACTCACAGACGCTGTTGCACAAAATGGCCGCTGACGCCCACCTAACTAACAGATGGATTAAAACTTTTTTTTCAGTCTCACTGGGCTCAGGGCAGGATACAAAAATGTTGCATTGCACCCCCAAAACAAAAAACGCTGTAGATCGCTGACTTCACAGAGTGCAGATATCAGAGTCTTTCCTAATCTCTCCCTCACAGCAGCAGCATCCTATCCCTACAACTAGTAAGAGCAGAGTGACGTGCAGCGCTATGTGACTCCAATTTATATAGAGGCTGGGTCACATGCTGCACTTGGCCAATCACAGGCATATTATTAGTAGGCATGGCTGTGATGGCTTCTAAGGGCACACTAGTTAAACGCTTGTTGATTGGCTGCCCTGCAGCCTTTCAACAAGCGCCATTAAATTTCTGAACACCGAACTCGAACCCTAACATTTACGAAAATGTTCGGGTCCGGGTACAAAAAACCCTAAAGTTTGGTACGAACCCGAACTTTACAGTTCGGGTTCGCTTAACCCTAGATCTGAGGCTTTGTGCCATGCTGGAGGGCTGAGAGCCACATGCTGGGGAAACAGGCCCCCTAAAGCCTGCTGTGGACTACTGGAGGCAGAACTGCCAGCAAGGTGACTTGTGTTATATGAACTTTCTATTGTGTGTGAATTAACACCAAGACTGCAAAGTTACGTGCTGTTTTGTGCAATTGCCTCAAGTGTGAATAAACACTGACGTTTTGAGTTAAGGCCTTGTATTTTTCCTCTGTACTGTGCCCGCTTACGCTATATACCAGAGCAAAACCCCACATCAGGTAATATTTGTAATATACTTGACAACATGTCAACAAAGCAGTAATAGCAAAAAATTGAGTTAGCGCTAGACATAAATTGTATTTAGGCTTTAAAATTTGTCTTTGTATTAGGCTTGCGTTAATACTCATAGGGTCTCCTAGGACTATATGTAACTCTTTTCAAATTCTCTAATGCCAAGCCAGCATTAGTAATCTTAAAGTGACAATGACATATATGGCTGCGGGTGGTAGCCTCTTTAATAGCAAACTGCACTGTAGGCTTGAAGAAAAATGGTCCAAATTTTTTTCGCTTGGGGTCAGTGGTTCTTCTTCTTCTTTTCTCCTGTCTTCTGAGCTGAAAAATAGCTAACACCATCTTAGGAAATTTGCCGGAATCGAACCACCAAAGATTCTGATTCGACTTGGAACTTTGTGTAGAATTTGATTAGCTTAGCAAACTTAAAATTTGCTGATTTCTACCTAGTAACCATTGGAATGGCAGCAGCAGGGCATCAATGAGGTGAGGAATGCTTTTTTATTAACCCATTCTGCTGAGTATATAAAAAATGTGATCATGACAAAAAAACCTTCTAAGAAACAGAGCTCTGATTTGCATATTAGTGTTGTTTTTAAAAAAATTATAGACATTGACAGCATATCTCTAGAAAATGACAATAATGTCCAGGCACTGTTCACAGACCATTTATGGTGGTACACAGAGACAAGTACGGATACCACATGATGCTGTTAGTCTGTTTTCCCCAAGCAATATGTGCATAATACAGCATGTGTCAGGGCATGTCCACATGTGAGCTCATCTGAAAAATCTGCTGTCTTATCTACTAGAGGTTGAGTAGCACACTAGGGACGTAGAATTATTTGTTTCTTCAACATGAATTCATATTATGGCTGTTTCTATGAGCTTAAAAAAACTGATGCAATGTACAGTGCCAGGTCACATGTGGAGAGAAGACAAAGGGTTTGTAAGTAAAAGAACATAATTGGATAAAGGTGTAATGAATAAGTGATATGACTGTATTCCACTGGTCATAAAATGCTTAGAGAAGTTTGCATAATGGCTGTGCTTCTTTGAGCTATGAAGGAACAGGTATTTTTTGGGCTTCCATAAAGTCTCTTTTAGCCATATAAATCCCTGTTTCAGATGCATTTCTGTAACTACTGTAGGTAGGGACAGACAAAAACAATGATCCCTAAGGCTAGTACCCTGCCTGTTTTCCCTACCTACTTTGCAGTTCAAGCCCTAGAGAGCTAGACCGCAACTTGTCGACGGTCGCTATTCTATATAAGTGCAGACACAGATTAACAAACAAAGAGACAAACATAATGCAGAGTAGTATGTAAATGGCTCAAAACCAGTCGGGTACCAAACAAAAGACGGAGAGTGGTCAAAAGACAAGCTGGGGTCAGAAGCACAAGCAATCCAAATAAGCACAGGAGCAAGAACCAGGAACACAGCTAGTGAGTCAAAGGCTATCACTGGTGTATGGCCAGGAAGGGATTTAAAAAGTCCCTGGATCAGAACATAATAGGTCCATGATTCGGTGCTCCATTAGTCAGAAACACATAGTAATAGAGCATCTGAGCAATCAGGATTAGTCCCTCCCAGCATAAGCACTCTGCGGGGAGAAACAGAGCATTGCATTCTACTGCAAAGGATGTGGTGGTGTCACCAAGGGCGTGGCTAAGCACCACGTCTCTCCCGTTATAGCCGCTGGAGCCAGGACAGGTAAGTTTATTACAATTTCACTCAGAAACAGGGGGCGCCTCCCTTCTATAAAATCGGCCAGCACTGTACTGTACTGCTGCTTTCCTTTACATTCCACTATCTTTGTTTTCAGCTCAGGAGTCAGGGGCTTACAAAACAGATAAGGAGGCTCCTATAATCTCCTAAGCTCTATAGAAGTAGTTCTTTTATCAGGCTCAGGAGCTCAGCTAGCTCGGACATGTCACTATTAACTGTGAGCCGTCTCTGTTACTAGGGACGGATCTTACCTGACAACAGACAGTGGACAGGAAATTAGGTGGAAGTAAGACCCCTAGCGGCCATGACTTTACAGCTTTTTTCAGGTGGACACAGGCATATATTTTAAATTAACTGATTTAGAAATTTACTAGTTGCACCATTCTCTATTAAAGGGTATGCAATTATGTAAAATTATGGTGACTCTTTAATTTCTGGGGAAATGGCTATTGAGACAGTCTGTCATGCACAATCCAAAAGGGATAACATACAGTTATTTGGCATCTACAAGGTTAATGTTATAATGACCGTAAACCCCTTTTGAACGGTCGAGGGGGGTATTATTGTAGAAAGCTGAGCGGTGGCTATTTATCTGCTAGCAAGTACAAAGTATTAGATGTGGCACCCAGGACTGGTTTTACTTGCCTCTGTAGAACAGCAAATGGACCTTTGTTTAAGGCCTCCTGCACACAAACGTATTTTTCGGTGATCCGTGACCGTTTTTTCGTCCGTGGGTCTTCCTTGATTTTTGAAGGATCCACGGACATGAAAAAAAAGTTGTTTTGGTGTCCGCCTGGCCGTGCGGAGCCAAACGGATCCGTCCTGAATTACAATGCAAGTCAATGGGGACGGATCCGTTTGACGTTGACACAATATGGTGCCATTTCAAACGGATCCGTCCCTATTGACTTTCAATGTAAAGTCTGGAGTCCCTTTTATACCATCGGATCGGAGTTTTCTCCAATCCGATGGTATATTTTAACTTGAAGCGTCCCCATCACCATGGGAACGCCCCTATGTTAGAATATACTGTCGGATATGAGTTAGATCGTGGAACCTCATTTCCGACAGTATATTCTAACACAGAGGCGTTCCCATGGTGATGGGGACGCTTCTAGTTAGAATATACTACAAACTGTGTACATGACTGCCCCCTGCTGCCTAGCAGCATCCGATCTCTTACAGGGGGCCGTGATCAGCACAATTAACCCCTCAAGTGCCGCACCTGAAGGGGTTAATTGTACTATCATATCCCCCTGTAAGAGATCAGGGCTGCCAGGCAGCAGGGGGCAGACCCCCCCCTCCCCAGTTTGAATATCATTGGTGGCCAGTGCGCCCCCCCCCCCTTCCTCCCTGTATTGTAATAATTTGTTGGTGGCAGTGCAGTGTGCGCCCCCCCCCCCTTCCTCCCTCTATTGTAATAAATCGTTGGTGGCACAGTGTGCGCCCCCCCGCCCCCCCCCCTTCCTCCCTCTATTGTAATAAATCGTTGGTGGCACAGTGTGCGCCCCCCCGCCCCCCCTCCCTCTATAGCATTAACAACATTGGTGGCCAGTGTGCGGCCTCCCATCTCCCCCCCCCCCCCCCCGATCATTGGTGGCAGCGGGTTACTAGCAATAGTACAATAGTAAAAGATTCATACTTACCTGGGAGCTGCGATGTTCGTGTCCGGCCGGGAGCTCCTCCTACTGGTAAGTGACAGTTAATTTAGCAATGCGCCGCACAGACCTGAGGCTGTCACTTACCAGTAGGTGGAGCTCCCGGCCGGACACGAACATCCCAGCAGCCGGTAAGTATGAATCTTCTACTATTGTACTATTGCTATCTAACCATGGCAACCAGGACTGTAGTAGCGTCCTGGTTGCCATGGTTACCGATCGGAGCCCCATCGATTAAACTGGGACTCCGATCGGAACTCCGCTGCCACCAATGATGATGGGGGGGGGGGAGATGGGAGGCCGCACACTGGCCACCAATGTTGTTAATGCTATAGAGGGAGGGGGGGCCGATGGGGGGCGCACACTGTGCCACCAACGAATTATTACAATAGAGGGAGGGAGGGGGGGCGCACACTGTGCCACCAACGAATAATTACAATAGAGGGGGGGGGGGCCGCACTGGCCATCAATGATATTCAAACTGGGGAGGGGGGGGGGTCTGCCCCCTGCTGCCTGGCAGCCCTGATCTCTTACAGGGGGATATGATAGTACAATTAACCCTTTCAGGTGCGGCACCTGAAGGGGTTAATTGTGCTGATCACGGCCCCCTGTAAGAGATCGGGTGCTGCCAGGGAGCAGGGGGCAGTCTTGTACACAGTTTGTAGTGTATTCTAACTAGAAGCGTCCCCATCACCATGGGAACGCTTCTGTGTTAGAATATACTGTCGGTTCTGAGTTTTCACGAAGTGAAAACTCAGCTTTGAAAAAGCTTTATGCAGACGGATCTTCGGATCCGTCTGTATAAAAACTAACCTACGGCCACGGATCACGGACACGGATGCCAATCTTGTGTGCATCCGTGTTCTTTCACGGACCCATTGACTTGAATGGGTCCGTGAACCGTTGGCCGTGAAAAAAATAGGACAGGTCATATTTTTTTCACGGCCATGAAACACGGATCACGGATGCGGCTGCAAAACGGTGCATTTTCCGTTTCTTCCACGGACCCATTGAAAGTCAATGGGTCCGCAAAAAAAAACGGAAAACGGCACAACGGCCACGGGTGCACACAACGGTCGTGTGCAGGAGGCCTAAAGTGAATCTTCCCATCTACTCTAATGCGGGAATTACAGCACAATCAGCTATTTAATATTCCAGGTGTATCCCCTCATTACCTACTGTTCAGTAATAACCCATACTTTTAACTAATAAATTGCTAGGAGGTTCTGAAACCTGAACCAAATTATAAAAGTATTAAACCTGCTGAAAATAATAAATCAGGGTTCATATTTTAAAGGCAGGCAACACTGAATGTCAACCTATTGTTCCTCCCACCTTTAGGGACAAAGAAGTGACTACAACTTGTGTTTGGTCTTGTGTTATTTTCTCCCTTTTGTTTTATAACTGTTTTGTCATTTGTATGTCATTTTTAATGTTTTTTTTTTGTTTTGTTTTGTTTTGTGGGCATGGTATGTGGACAGTGCATGGGCCGATGATATTTTTGGAACACTGCGTCTCCTGACTAAAAAATAGGCAGTAGGACTGGTTTCAAATTGTCCTGGACATACTGAATGCTGGACAATATAAAGCCCATCCATACACTGCCTGCACTACACAACTTGCTCTTCCGGGTATCCAGCAGCTTCTGTTGCCAGCTCAATTGCCAGATCTCTTCCCCATCTAGAACGTCTGGGACTGGATAGGACAACAGATCTCCCATGCACAGCAGCCAAAAACCACCTGGGCAGAAATGTGGGAAATGCCACCCAGTATATGACCTACCTTAACATATACCCTGCTTCAGTTCCCAAAATAAAGGGTGCACCACCTTGGTTATTATTCACCAAGCACCACTAGCAGTTCATACTTTGTCAATCTTGACTCAATCACATTAAGTTTTCCAGATGTGATTTTTCCATTATGCCGTAGTGTACATTATATTACTTAAATGATTATGTCATTGTGATGATGTATTCAGGATCAACAGCTTGCTGGCATAATTTCAACGTTATGTTTAGGGTACTTTCACACTAGCGTTTTTTTTTTCCGGTATTGAGTTCCATCACAGGAGCTCAATACCGGAAAAAAACTGATCAGTTTTATCCTAATGCATTCTGAATTAAGATCATTCTGTTCAGTATGCATCAGGATGCATCAGTTCAGTCCCTCTTACGTTTTTTGTGCGGAGAAAATACCGCAGCATGATGTATTTTTCTCTCCGGCCAAAAATCCTGAATACTTGCTGGAATGCCGGATCCGGCATTTATTTCCATTGAAATGTATTAGAGCATTAAAATTGCTGCATTAACGGATCCGTTCTTCCAGACCTTTAAATCCGTGGGGAAAAAAAATACCGGATCTGTTTTTGCGGATGACACAGGAAAGATGGATCCGGCATTTCAATGCATTTGTCAGACGGATCCGGATCCGTCTGACAAATGCCATCCATTTGCATCCGGATTGCTGCCGGACTCCTCTGCCGCAAGTGTGAAAGTACCCTTAGTGTTGTAGCTGAGAAGAGCAAATAAAAAGAACTAATTCTTGAGAAAATATAATAAAATTTTGAGTAACAAGATTATCTCAGCTTTAATGGGTAACAATGATAAATTTAGTTGCTCTACCATAAATAAAGAATACACAGATGGAGGCTGACTCCAGCAGAAAAAGGCAATCATTACACAGTTCATAAAGTAGAACAAAACAAGGGATATAAAACATATATAGTAACTATGACCAGGTGGCTAGGACCTAGAAAACTCACATTATGCAATCCAGTTGTGACCATAAACCATGTAGCAAATTCATATAAGCAACTATAAGGCCCCTTTCACACGGGCGAGTATTCCGCGCGGATGCGATGCGTGAGTTGAACGCATTGCACCCGCACGAGCGGTGATTTTCACGCATCACTTGTGCGTTGCGTGAAAATCGCAGCATGCTCCTCTTTGTGCGTTTTTCACGTAATGCAGGCCCCATAAAAATGAATGGGGTTGCGTGAAAATCGCAAGCATCCGCAAGCAAGTGCGGATGCGGTGCGATTTTCACGCATGGTTGCTAGGAGACGATCGGAATGGAGACCCGATCATTATTATTTTCCCTTATAACATGGTTATAAGGGAAAATAATAGCATTCTGAATACAGAATGCATAGTAAAATAGCGCTGGAGGGGTTAAAAAAATAAATAATAATAATTAAACTCACCTTAGTCTACTTGATCGCGCAGCCGGAATCTCTTCTGTCTCCTTCTTTGCTGATTGCAGGAAAAGGACCTGTGGTGACGTCACTCCGGTCATCACATGATCCATCACATGATCTTTTACCATGGTGATGGATCATGTGATGGACCATGTGATGACCGGAGTGACGTCACCACAGGTCCTTTTCCTGCAATAAGAAAGAAGGAGACAGAAGAGATTCCGGCTGCGCAATCAAGTGGACTAAGGTGAGTTTAATTATTATTATTTATTTTTTTAACCCCTCCAGCGCTATTTTACTATGCATTCTGTATTCAGAATGCTATTATTTTCCCTTATAACCATGTTATAAGGGAAAATAATACAATCTACAGAACACCGATCCCAAGCCCGAATTTCTGTGAAGAAGTTCGAGTTTGGGTACCAAACATGCGCGATTTTTCTCACGCGAGTGCAAAACGCATTACAATGTTTTGCACTCGCGCGGAAAAATCACGCATGTTCCCGCAACGCACCCGCACCCTTTCCCGCAACGCCCGTGTGAAAGAGGCCTAAAGGTTTTGTTCAGGATTTCTCCCCTTACTTATTTTGCAGAGTCTTATTGTCTCTTTATTCATCCCTATTTATTTATCCAACATGATAGTATTACGTGTTGTTTTCTCATTTTCCTGTTGCTCTTTTTGGCTAAACCTGGGACTACATTAACCATATCAAAGTGTCCACAGTATAACTGTGTTCATATATCATCCCTAACTGGAGGGCAGATCCATACTGGGATATCCATTATACATATTCCCTAGATAATGTATACATGGCACAACCATGTTGTTATTTTTGTCACTTTTGTTTTGCTTGACCTTTTATTCTTTGTTTCTTGCTTTTGGGAAGATTTTTTATTTCTAAGATTATTATATTGTGGTAATGGGATTTTCTCCAGCATCTTTATTAACTCACGCCATTGTTTGAATATTTTGTATACTTCTATATATGTCTCTATATTTTATTATCCCCTGAGGAACAAATAAAAAGGGGAAATGCACCAGGGTTTTTGAAGGATCCCCTGGTGCCTCACAACTGAGAGGAATATATATCCTTCTTGGCTGGGGCGGTTCGTTGTGGGATCTCAACGAACAATGGGGGTCATTTATTAAGAACAGCATTTTAGATGCTTGTCTTAATAAACCTGTGTGCTGACGGTGGATGCGCCAAAGTCATGAAGAGGAGCCGGCCTCTACATAACTTTGGTGCATCCACCACCTGTCTATATGTAAGCCAGCAAGGAAGCTACAGTATCTTAAATTTAGACCATTCATTTTCTACACCTAAAACAGGTGTAGAAAATTATGAGATGGGCCTCCTGGCCCGTCTCTTTTCACGTCACGCCCCCTTTTTTTAGACCAGGCGTAAGTGGGGGAAAAGTCACAGATTGCGGTGCAAATAACCTTTGTGATGCAATCTGCAACAGATATATGCCAGACAACTGGTGTATATCTGATAGTAAATGACCCCCAATGTCTATGTGACTGTATGGTCACTTTTAACAATAATTTTATGTATACAACTCGGCAACTCTTGCCCTCACTCTTGTGACACATTATTGTTTAAAGACTGGTGGTTTATTTATGCCTTAATTTTCATCAATAAATCTCACATTGATTTTTCTATTGGTGGTTGTTTTGAGCAGTTGTTGCATCAATCGATCTGTCTACCCACTGTAAATATTCTGCCGGGGGTTAAAGGGAGTCTGTCACCAAAATATGATGTTATACACCACTTAAATGACTCTCTAGCATACCTATCCATGATTGAAATGGTACCTTTGTAATTTTCTTCTGACTTTCACCAGCAGGAAAAACGCAATTTAATCCATATGCAAACGAGGGCTTGCAAGTGCCCAGGGGGGGCGTTCGGTTTGTAGGAGCCCAGGCTGCTCTGCCTTCTTGTTACATAACTCCTCCCCAGCCTCTTCCTTGGCCCACCCTGCAAGTCCCTTGCTTCATCCACATGCGCCGGCCTTCAGTCTTCCTGTTTGCTTTTAGTCCTTCCCCTAGTCACTGGTTTCACTGCGCTGTACTTTCAAAAGCAAAAACAAACAGCACTCTGCAAACACATAATAAAGTAAATACAATTGCACAATACTCACTATAGAAAATGAACTAATGCTACATTATAAATGTGAGATTCTTGGCAAATACATTTTGTATAAAATTATTTGTGCCTGTCCATCACCGGCAAGGTCATCTCTTTAGGACAAGAACCTACACTAAATACTATCTCCGCTGGTGCCATAACGGCCTGAATTAAATTCAGGGAATGAAGGTTCCATATTCATGCTTAGCCCACACTATATTATACCTCTTTTGGTGCCACAATGACCTCCAGAGTGCTGTTGTATTGTATGTTTTTTTGCTTTTGTGCTTTCAGCCAAGGTGATGTGCACATGCGCACTTGGATGTGCTAACTTACCCCCATTTCTTTCTTTGCAGACTGCATTGGAGGTGTGGCTAACTCCATTGGTCGTGCACTTCTAACTAACCTGTTTATCCCATAGACTGATTTTAATCAGTCCAAGTATACAGCTGTAGCCTGCTCTCCCTGCATTTATTGAAGGCCATTTGGCACCAGGAGAGGTAAAATACAGAGTGTGCTCAGCATTTCCTGAATTTAATGGATGTCATTGTGGCACCAAAAGAGGAATAATATACTGTGGGCTCAACATACAGGTGGGACCTGCATTCCCTGTATTTACTGTATACTGCAATGTATAGTATTTAGTGTAGGTTCCTGTCCTAAAGAGATCACCTTGCCGGTGGTGGACAGGCAAAAATAATTTTTATCTCACAATTATAACATATCATTAGCATTAGTACATTTTCTATAGTGAGTATGGCACAATTGTATTTACCTTATTATTTGTGTTTGTAGAGTGCTGTTGCATTGTTTGTTTTTGCACTTGCAGCCATGGTGACGTGCACCTGCTCACTGGGATGTGCTTACTAACCCCCATTTCTTTCTTTGCAGATTGTACATTCAGGTTATTCATGGACAAAATTAAAGTAAATTCATCATGTACAAAATTAAAGTAAAATCATAATGTATATCATTGTGTAAGTACAGTACAAGAGATCTGTGATCAGCTAGGAAAATAACTGGATCATAAATCGCTATGATGCAGTCAGTTTGGGTCAGAAGAACTGTGCTTCCTGTACTGAGCACAGCTATGTGAAGCAGGCCTTGGTGAGAAACAGGAAAGAGATCCATTATGCAACACAACCCTGAAAAACTGAAGCATGATAAGAATATAATGTACAGTATTGTTAGGACAGTCACAGCTTATGGAGAAAACACAATTGTGCAATATTTAATTCACAATAAGAGAAAGAGTTTGCAAAGAAAATTGAAATTTAAAATCTGAAATCTATTAGATGGCTGTGCAACCTTGCAGGGTATAGAAATAAAAAGACGTTATTTAAGCATTGCTTTTAAAATAGGAGTGTATATATAGACAAGGTCATGCATCAAAGGGATTGCAATTGAAAAAGGAATAAATATCTCCATGAGTAAGCGGAGACAGGTGGATTTTAGTTCAGGCAATGGCTCAGCATGAGTTTTTAAAACCCAGCATCAACACATATGAAACAAGACTTGGAACATCTTCCTGCGCTTTAGCAAACTGATAATTTTAATAATAACACAAGACAGGAAGGATTTAGACAACAAAACTAGACCTGATTTATTTCCATCTGCCTGGGGAAAATATGAATTATTTATAACTTTAAAGAATAGAAACATTAATTTTGCCCAAACTGCTTAAAACTGGCTCTAATCCAGCTGATAAAAGAGACCAAAAGACTATCTCTCTCTCTACTGCATGTGGAAACACAGGCAGTTCATATCTCTTGCGGTCTGTGAAACAAAGATTGCTACAGGACTTAAGATTTTGAAGAATGTATTTAGGAAAAAGATGTTAATGCAAAGAGAATTTGAAGCCAAAAAGATCAGAACTGCAAGCTTGGTCACTGTGAACCAAAATTTTAGCTTAACAAAAATTTTTTTTTTATCATATAAAGTGTCATGTTTTCATAAAAATGTCAAAGGTTTAGATAGGGTGGGGGTCAGAGTGCTGAGACTGGTTGTTAGAACGAGAAGAAAGAAGTGCTTGCATATCACGCTCTCTCACCCCCACTGATCAAAAACTTTGATTTGTCTTATGACATATGAATAGTTTTATGAAAACGTAGTGACCATAAGCATTTTATCCTGTCTCAATGGTTTCTCCATCAAGCCATAAATTAGTAAATAAATAGTTCAGAAATTTGGCATAGCTTCGATATAGACGTCTAAGCATAAGGCAGCAACAATGCATTGCACCAGCAATAGGCCAACCTGCCATTAACCATCCATACATGGCAGGTACAGGCAAATACAGAATTTACTGAATCTTTTCCCACAAAACTGTATAGCAATCCGCTCATCTCCTCCTGCTCTTAATTTTAATATTAACAGGCTCTGATAGACAAAAAAAAACTGGGCTACACTATCCAAATATCCCTAAACAGGCGGTAGTCAGGGAAAGGCGGACAGCAGGAGAAAAGTATAGAGGTAGAATTGCGGTGCACTAATATCTGCCATATCAAATACTGGGCTAACCTCTCTAACTACCCAATAATGACTGCTGTCCAACTATCTAGAATAAACATATAAATGTCAACCTTATGTGTTTCTGCACCCAGAATTAAGCTTGTTACTCCTTAGGGGTGCCAATGAGGTGCTAATCTCTCAGTCACTACTATATTTTTGACAAATCCAGCCGATAGCTAAGTAACTTCTTAGATGCACTTTTTCAGCAAGAAGACATCTTTCTAAAAAGTGCCTTATAGTCTGCAGTCAGGGTAGTCCTGCAGTCTCTGACATCCTGAAGTCTGGGCAGGCTTAGGAGCACAGTCCTCCGAAGACGCTTAGATCACAGAGCTGCCCCAGCCGACGACCAGCTCCAGAAGTGAGGCTGATTAGGGGGAGTGGAAAAACCTGGCAACTTGGTCTCTGAGGGAGGAAGTTATGTGATTTACCTGGGACTGTATGTTAGAAGGGCTTAAAGGAAGGTAGGGATGTTATTTGCATGGGGCTGTATATTGGAGGCTCCTGGGGGAGTGAGTGATATTATTTACATGGGACTGTATGTTAGAAGCACTGAAGGGAACAATGTTATTGTTATATAATGTGAATTCAAAAGATTTGATAATGAATAAGCTTATGAAGGCTAAGTCAATGAATATATTTACTAAGTGTGGTTAAATATACAATAACACAAACAAATCACATACAGAATAATAAAAGTAAATAATCATCACTTGCCTAAATATGCAACATGCAATATGGGGTGAGACTCTGTCAGTCATGCTATAACACATGGCTGTCTACCACGTTATAACACATGACAGACACCCCAAGGTGTATAAGAGAAAGGGAAAATCTATACTTTTATCCGACCTAGGATCAAGTCCAAGCTGGAGTCTCAATAAATTTTTAGTGCAGATGCAGTGGCTGGGTTTGGGGTGGCCCCAACTCTACACTGGGTCCCCCGGACACTGTCCAGGTGTCATCATGTGTTGCTGCTCTCCAGAAGGGATGGTAAGGCATGGTGAACCCCGATGGAAAATATGCCCAGAGAGTCAGGGTCTGCAGTAACCAGGGTGCTTCTTTACTGAGGGATTCAGGTACAAAACAATATAGATGAGGCATAGGACTAGCTTCTCCAGTATCCTCCATGGCAGAAGAATGGTTTGATACTTAGGAAAGGCCTGAACTAGCTGTCCCTCTTTTTTCAGAAAGCTGGTACCCTGGTCCAAGGCTGGTGATCCAGGGTCTGTGGCAGCGTATCCCCATCTCAGCGTCTTCTTCTGATGACTCAGTAGTCTGGCAGAGACTCCTCTTCCAAGTACTGTTCCCTAATTGCAGCATACTAGGGTCTCTGACTGCTCTCCTTATATACAGTTTTAGCTAGACTAGAACCTTCTAATGGGAGGGGTGGAGTGGAGAAGCTCAGCACAAACAATTACAAAGTTACCACTCCTGTCTGGTATAGACTTACATTAGAGCTTCAATAAGACTCAATGTCAATGACACAGCAGTTTTTCCAGCAAAAACAAGTTTCCAGACATAACAACAGAGGTAAAGCCAGACATTCAAAAGGTCAGACTGTCTGGTTTTGGTGGTAAACAATGTTGTTTTTTTCCCTCCAAATCATGCTCTTCTTTAAACTTTATGGCAGCTATGGAATATTTCCAGCTTCTTATTGAAAGTCCTAACAGTTTCTAAGTATTCATTAACCCTTTTCACAGAGCCTCAAAATACAGTATAAATGAACTAGAGATATATCACAACACAGAGATAAAATTAACCCTTTCAAGTGAAATAAAGTAAGAACTTTATAACTTTGCATAGCAAACAGGCAAATGTCCAGACTTCAGAGTGTCCCAGCTGCAGGGCACTAGACAGGCCACAGAGTATTAAACATAATATAAAAGAGGACATATTTAAGGGGACAGAACCAATCAGTACTTAAAAATACCTTTACAATATAGTTATTTACATGGGAATGTATGTTGGAGGGGGGTGTAGGGAGTCATGTTATTTACATGGGACTATATGTCGTAGGGACTGAAGGGAGGGGAGTAATGTTATTTATATGGGACTGTATGTTGGAGGGGTTGGAGGGAGGGGAACAATGTTATTTATATGGGATTATATATTGGAGGTGGCTGTGAGAGGGAAATTATGTTATTCACATGGGACATTGTGTTTGAACGGACTGAAGGGAGGGGGTGTGATACTATTTAAATAGAACTGTATGTTGAGATTGAGGGGAGGGGAGCTTTATTTATGTAACACATTTTGAAAGAGTCAGGTAGTAAAGTAAAATGCATCCGGTCCAATGCTTTTTAGTTTTATAAAAAATGTATCCAGTCCATCATATTTATCTTCCATTTTTTGAATTATGTCATTTGCTTATTTTTAACATTTATCCTATTTGTATTTATTATTTATGTTATTATTGAGTATAAAAATTGTTTTAATACTTTTCATTATTGTCTGGTTCTGGTTTCTATCCGGTCTGGGTTTTGTATGTTGCCTGAACCTGTACAAATTGTGCTCCTTGCTATGCTTTCACTGTGTCTGATGAAGAAATCATCACTCTTTCGAAATGTATTACATAAATAAAGCATTTTCCAAAGGAACCAGGAAAGGGATAGGACATGCTGTAGTTGTGAAACACTCAACATTTTTTAATTCTTTTAGAAAGAAAGCTGAATTAGGGTGGTTTAACACTAGCGTTAGGGATTCTGGAATCCATAAGACGGAAGAATGGATCCGTTCTTCTGCCCATAGACTTGTATTATGATGGAATGCAAAACGGAAGCCTTTAAAAGCCATTCCGTTTGCTCTCTGTCCTAATAGAAGTCTATGGGAATCAAAACGGATCCGTCTGGGTCCCGTTATGCAAGACGGAAAACAAAGTCCTGTCGACAGGAATTTGTTTTCCGTCTTGCATAACGGAACCCAGACGGATCCGTTATGCTTTCCTATAGACTTCTATTAGGATGGAAAGCAAACGGAATGCCTTTTAAAGGCTTCTGTTTTGCATTCTGTCTGGGCATTCCATTATTTTCTGTTATAATCCTGTTATAACGGAAAGTCATAACGGAATCCCTAACGCTAGTGTGAACCCACCCTTACATGTTTAAATCTAAATCTTTGGGCTTGTTAGAATTAAAGGGGTTGTCCTTATTTCCTATATTGATGGCCTATGCTCAGGATAGGTCATCAATATCAGATTGGCTGGGGCTCAATTGCCAGCATCCCCGCTAATCAGCTGTTCGAAAAGAACACAGAGCTCAAATGAGATCTATGTTCTTCTCACTGTTTACCTGCTCACCATCAACATTGCAGCAGCGAGCAAGTGTAATTACACCTCCTCCGTCCCCATCCACTTCATTGGGACAGCTTCTTCCTATTCCCTAGGTCATCTACAGTATCTTCTAATTTTTAGGAACCAGTTCAGGTTTGAAGTCACTTTGCGAGGCTTACATAATAGAAACCACCCAAAAATGACCCCATTCTATAAAATACACCCCTCAAGGTATTCAAAACTGATTTTACTAACTTTGTTAACCCTTTAGGTGTTCCACAAGAATTAATGGAAAATAGAGATACAATTTAAAAATTTCACTTTTTTGGCAGATTTTCCATTTTAATAATTTTTTTTCCAGTTACAAAGCAAGGGTTAACAGCCAAACCAAACTCAATATTTATGGCCCTGATTCTTTAGTTTACAGAAACACCCCATATGTGGTCGTAAACCGCTGTACGGGCACACGGCAGGGCGCAGAAGGAAAGGAATGCCATGCGGTTTTTGGAAGGCAGGTTTTGCTGGACTGCTTTTTTTGACACCATGTCCCATTTGAAGCCCCCTGATGCACCCCTAGAGTAGAAACTCCATAAAAGTGACCCCATCTAAGAAACTACACCCCTCAAGGTATTCAAAACATATTTTACAAACGTCGTTAACCCTTTAGGTGTTCCACGAGAATTCATTGAAAATAGAGATGAATTTTCAGAATTTCAATTTCTTGGTAAATTTTCCATTTTAATCCATTTTTACCAGTAACAAATCAAGGGTTAACAGCCAAACAAAACTCAATATTTATGGCCCTGATTCTGTAGTTTACAGAAACACCCCATATGTGGTCGTAAACAGCTGTACGGGCACACGGCAGGGCACAGAAGGAAAGGAATGCCATACGGTTTTTGGAAGGCAGGTTTTGCTGGACTGTTTTTTTTGACACCACGTCCCATTTGAAGCCTCCCTGATGCAACACTAGAGTAGAAACTCCATAAAAGTGACCCCATCTAAGAAACTACACCCCTCAAGGTATTCAAAACAGATTTTAAAAATGTCGTTAACCCTTCAGGTGTTCCACAAGAGTTATTGGCAAATGGAGATGAAATTTCTGAATTAAAATCTTTAGAAAATTTTCCATTTTAATCCATTTTTCCCAGTAACAAAGCAAGGGTTAACAGCCAAACCAAACTCAATATTTATGGCCCTGATTCTGTAGTTTACAGAAACACCCCATATGTGGTCGTAAACCGCTGTACGGGCACATGGAAGCGCGCAGAAGGAAAGGAATGCCATACAGTTTTTGGAAGGCAAGGTTTTGCTGGACTGTTTTTTTTTACACCATGTCCCATTTGAAGCCCCCCTGATGCAACCCTAGAGTAGAAACTCCATAAAAGTTACCCAATCTAAGAAACTAAACCCCTCAAGGTATTCAAAACAGATTTTACAAACGTCGTTAACCCTTTAGGTGTTCCACAAGAGTTATTGGCAAATGGAGATAACATTTCAGAATTTAAATTTTTGGGCAAATTTTCCATTTTAATCCGTTTTTTCCAGTAACAAAGCAAGGGTTAACAGCCAAACACAACTCAATATTTATGGCCTTGATTCTGTAGTTTACAGAAACACCCCATATGTGGTCGTAAACAGCCATACGGTTTTTGGAAGGCAGATTTTGCTGGACTGATTTTTTTGACACCATGTCCCATTTGAAGCCCCGTGATGCACCCCTAGAGTAGAAACTCCAAAAAAGTGGCCCCATTTTAGAAACTACAGGATAGGGTGGCAGTATTGTTGGTACTAGTTTAGGGTACATATGATTTTTGGTTGCTCTATATTACACTTTTTGTGAGGCAAGATAACAAGAAATAGCTGTTTTGGCACCGTTTTTATTTTTTGTTATTTACAACATTCATCTGACAGGTTAGATCATGTGATATTTTTATATACCAGGTTGTCACGGATGCGGCGATACCTAATATGTATACTTTTTATTTATTTATGTAGTTTTACACAATGATTTCATTTTTGAAGCCAAAAAAATCATGTTTTAGTGTTTCCATAGTCTGAGAGCCATAATTTTTTCAGTTTTTGGGCAATTACCTTGGGTAGGGTATGATTTTTGCGGGATGAGATGAGGGTTTTATTGGCACTATTTTGGGGTGCGTTTGACTTTTTGATCGCTTGCTATTACACTTTTTGTGATGTAAGGTGACAAAAAATGGTTTATTTAGCACAGTTTTTTTTTTTTTTTTTACGGTGTTCATTTGAGAGGTTAGGTCATGTGATATTTTTATAGAGCCGGTCGATACGAATGCGGCGATACCAAATATGTATACTTTTTTATTTATTTATGTAAGTTTTACACAATAACAGCTTTTTTAAAACAAAAAAAAATGATGTTTTAGTGTCTCCATATTCTGAGCCATAGTTTTTTTATTTTTTGGGCGATTGTCTCAGGTAGGGGCTAATTTTTTGCTGGATGAGGTGACGGTTAGATTGGTACTATTTTGGTGGGCAAACGCCTTTTTCATCGCTTGCTGTTGGTTTATTTAGCACAGTTTTTATTTTTTATTTTTTACGGTGTTCATCTGAGGGGTTAGTTAATGTGATATGTTTATAGAGCCGGTCGATACGGACGCGGCGATACCTAATATGTATACCTTTTTTTCCCCCCTATTTTGTACCAATTTTTTTAAACTTTATTTGGGGAAAATGACGTTTTGGTTTATTTTTACTTGAAACTAAAAATTTTTGGGGGGGAAAACTTTATTTTTTCAACTTTTTTTTTTTCACTTTATTTTTTGTCCCACTTTGGGACTTGAACTTTGGGGGGGGTATATTCCTTTACAATGAATTCCAATACTTCTGTATTGGAATGCATTGGCTGTATGAGTAATACTTGTGTATTACTCATACAGCTTCCGGGGCCTGTGAGATCCAGGGGGCTGGATCTCACAGGCTCTTCACCGGAAGGCAGTGCAATGCCTTCCTTAGACATCACGCTGCCTTCCATGCCATCAGGTCCCCCCTACAGCCGCAGGGGGACCCGATGGCACGGCCGACCACAGCCGCTGAACCAGGTAAAAAGCCGCAAACTGCAGGTCTGAATTGACCAGCGGTTTCCGGCGACCGCTGATCCAGGGGGGGTCATCCTGTCACAACGCCAACCCGGCGTTGTGACAGGATGCCCGCTGAATGATTTCAGCGGGCATCCTGTTCCGATTAGCCCCCGCCGTGCTGCAATCGTGGTTTAAACCCATGACGTACCGGTACGTCATGGGTCCTTAAGGACTCGGGAAACATGCCGTACTGGTACGTCATGCGTCCCTAAGGGGTTAAAAAAAAGATTTCATGATACTGTGTCACTGTGAGAGAGAGAGAGAGAGAGACTTCTGCTGGAAAATAATTTGCAAAAATGTTTTTTGGTAAAGATATTCAAATTTCCTTTTGTGACAAAAAAGAAGAGAAAGCTGAGTGTAACGGTCATGAACACACACACACACACACACACACACACACAGACAGGGGGAGGGAGTGACCACTGCGCTCCACCCTCGCCCCTGACCCTGCCTACTTGCCTCGCAAGTCCTGATGACTAGGGACAACTTGACGGCAGTCCCTAACTTGGTGTAAGTGCTGGGAGGACAAACAGACAACAAACAGAACGAATACGCAGTGAGTCAAAACCAGGAAGGCAGTGCAGTACAAAGGAACAAGCAGAGAATGGTCAGGAGAAAGCCGAGGTCGTTTACCAGGAGCAGCTAGAAGTACCAAAGGAGTAACCAGGGATCATCAGGAGCAGGCCGGGGACGTCAGATAATCAGGAGATAAATACACCAAGAATCCAAGGAGACACAGGTGGAACCTGAATAACATGCAATCTGTGGCCAGCAGATTGCCTGTTTAAATAGGGAGCCAGAAGGGTTCCGCCAGTATGGACTTCGTTTTTTACAGTGTATCCTATATGGTAAAAATGGCCTGTTACCATCATTCTCCAGGTCTGTATGATTATAGCAATACCACATTTTTTATAGTTTTTCTTGTGTTTTAACCTCTTCCAGACGCAGTGATTTTCAGTTTTTGCATTTTTGTTTTTCATACCCTGCCTTCCTGGAGCCATAACTTTTTTTATTTTTCTATTCACATAGCCGTATAATAAGGGCTTGTTTTTAGCACTTTCTAATGACTCCATTTAATATTGCATAGAATGTAGTAGGAAGCTGTAAAGAAAAATCCAAATGGGGTGGAATTGGAAAAAAAAAAGCTATTCCGCCACAGTTTTATGGGTTTTCTTTTTACGGCATTCACAATGTGTTTTAATATTGAAAAAATATAAACTTTTGAAAAATATGTTTTTTTCTTATCACTGTATTCTGACCCCCATAACTTTTTTATAGTTATGTCTATGGAGATGTGTTAGGGCTCATTTTTTGTAGGACACTCTTTAGTTTTTCTGGGGAGGTTTTTTATATTTTGTGGGAAGTTTTTTATATTTTAATAGATCAGAATTTTCACACACGGTGTTGCCTATGGTTTTTATTTTGATTTCGGGTAAAGGGGGGTGATTTTTTTTTTTTCTTTAGGTTTCCAAATGAACCACAACATGCAATCATCAGATTACAATTTGTATTGGGTAATGTAATTTTTTCCTTTATCCTAAAGAGAAATAGCTACTTTTTGAACTACTGTGGTTTTAAAAAGGATTGTTTGCTATGGGCAAGTAGTCCACTTTTGGAGTAGACCCGTAGAAATTATTTTCACATATGTTTGAGTTTTTATGTAGTTTAGCACCTAGTGTATTAGCAGAACTATATTTGAATAATCGCCTACACCTGTTAATATAGATTAGCCATTTGTCTCATTGCCCCAACAATGTGCATGTCCCTTTTATTTAAGATACTTCTGGCGTCACCAACACCCATGAGTATTGTATGTCCCTGTTCATGCTCGAAAAAAACATCCACATTGGTGGTTGCACAGACATTATTACACCACATGGCTCAAAAGATGCCTTTTATCATGGGTCATGTCATACACAAAGCAAGAATGCTTGTCGCAGAAGTGTAGTGATAATGTGTGTCCATCCTCCTCTGTGGATGTAGTTTTCCCAACAGTAACATACAAAGCTCTTCTTAGCTGGATTAGTAGTAACACAGGTGCTGGGGACGCCAGAATTATATTATATAAAAAGGACACGCACATTGTTTAGGCATTGATGTAATTGGCTATTTTTTAATTATTCAAATGATGAGATTTTGGCTTTGAATGTGTACATGCACTTTGTCCTGTTAAATTGCATTAGTTGATTTCTAATATGTAAAATATACAAAATGTATGGAATTGTGTATGCTTATATATGTGTTTGTTTTGTTCACAGTCCGTAAAGTAAAAACGCGATGGCAGTCTTGCAGGGACCAGTTTCAGCGTAAGCTGTCATCCACACATGGCCACAGTGGGGATGGTGGGTTGAAGAAGAGGCCATACCTTTACACCCAACAGCTCCAATTTCTTAAGCCTATTCTGGATCTAAGGCCGTAAGAACATATTTTATTTCTGTGTGTATGTTAGTACATATTTATTGGTTTACAAGGATGAGTTCAAGTATTAATGGTAACTAGTCCCCTAAACGTGCAATGTATTGGTGATCCACAAAATGTCATCCTGTTGGGCAGTTATGCTCAACCAGCAGCCCTCCAGCTGTTGTAAAACTACAGTTTCCACAATGCCAGGCTGTAGGCTGATGGCTTTAGACTGTGGCGAAATGATGGGAGTAGTAGTTTTGCAAACCCTGGAGGTCCGCAGGTTGAGCAATGCTGTCTTGACACCTTTTTCTGGAAAGTCTTTATCAGCTACTGACTCCAATTGGGATAATGGAATCAACACCTTTGACCCCATGCTGGGTATAATGACCTCTGATCCCATGCTGCGTATAATTACCAGATGTTGATTCAGTTACATATTTATTCCCAGAGAATTCTTGTACAGTCACTCAGAACTGAGAAAGCTTGTTGGAAGAACGAGTGAAACGTTTTCAAGAAATCTACAGTACAGTACATCCAGTTGCCTTGATTCATTCTTTACAGATATACCATGACCTGGATAAATGAGAACCTTCAGACGTTATATACTAATATACTTTCTTTATAGTGCATTTGGGTACTGTATAGTGCATTTGCGCATGCGCGTACGCAAAAATTATATTGCCGATACTTCGCATTGAAAAAAATTATGAATGGAGATCGCAAATTCGAATAATACATCTGGTATGTCACTGTTGTGGGACTATTTGTGCACTTTTAGTAATTATTTCTTGGCTGCAAATATGAGCTAAACGTTTTTCAGGTTCGCCTGCCATTAAAATGAATGGGACCCGCCGCGAACTAGCGGTTCGCAAAGATTTGATCGCGTTCGCGAACCGTCCCGGCAGATGTTCGTCCATCACTAGTGGCCACAGCCCTATTTACACACAAAACCTGATTACCACCCCCAAGGCACAGTTTGTGGGCAATCTGGCACAGTTGGCAGCCAAACCGCCCCAGGTAGTGGGCAACCAACCCCAGCTGGTGGGCAATCAGCCCCAGTTGGTGGGCAACCAGGCCCAGTTGGTGGGCAACCAGGCCCAGTTGGTGGGCAACTAGGCCCAGTTGGTGGCCCTTTCACCAGGGATTTATTTGAAATTTAATAGATAATATGTTTGTTGACATTTTTATAACTGCTGAAACTTAAGCCATTTTTTATTTATTTATTTTTATATTTTTATTTTTTCTTTCAAAATGTTTAACATGTCTTGGAGTAATTTTAACATATATCAAAAACACATATTTTTCATTACAAGTTATTTATTAAAACACACACATAGCTTAAAAAACTTTATTGCAAATTTGATACACAACTTTAATTTAAAAGTTAGCCCAAGTATAGAAAGGCAAATTTAAATACGATATCTGATTATTACATTCAGTCATTGTAAGATCAGACCCATACAGTTATGGTACTTTGGACAGTGCCATCACAGCCAGTTCACAGCTAGTGTTTCCTGGTTGGGCAACCTGCTGCAATACATCTACCTAAAAACTAATACTCTATAAACAAGCACTGCTGATGAATAATAGCTGTACGGTGTCAGGCCATGATGGCCTTTGTACTTTGTAAACAGCTAGAGGGGTGCCATTTACACATTCCTTGATGATGTGAGAAATTGATTCTAATATATTTGGCGAGATTGACTGAGAACACCCATCAAAATACATGTGTCATGTGGTAATACAAACATTAAAGAGGCATTAGAGAATTAAAGTAGGGCAAAATATGTCTGCGTATAAACATAATATATATATATATATATATATATATATATATATATACTTGGAAACATTTTCCAGTGCTCTAGCAAAGCCGAAAAATTTTAGCAAACATATTTTGTCCTACAATCAATCCCAGCCCACAAGCCCACATCAAGGGTCCTCTTTGTCTTGCGAGTCCTTACACTATCTATCACAAATCAAATGAAAGCTGTCTAAAAAAGAAAAAAAAAATGCACAGGGACCACATGTTATTACAGTCTGCCCTGAACTGTGTCCATCTGCCATGGTAATGCATCCCCAGGGCTAGCGAAGTGCTCGGCATAGAGGTCTCGAACTGCAGTCCTGCAGTTCCAAGCCGGCCATGATGAGTGAGCTCCAATCCTCCAGATGATGAAGAATATGTACCTGTTTCCTCCAAACTATCATCTGAGGGAGCATCATGAATCCTGACGAAGTTATGCAGGATCACACATGCTTGAATAACTAAAGTGGCATTTTCCGGGTCAATCTGTAAGGATGACAGGAATACGCTCCACTTGTTAGAAAGTATTCCAAATGCACACTCAACATACCGACGGGCTCTTGTCAGCCAATAGTTAAATATATGTTGTTTGTCATCCAGGTTGTGTCTGGAGAAGGGTCGCATGACATGTGGGGCCAAAGAAAACCCTTCATCAGCCACAATTACAAATGGTGCCGGTGGTCCTGCAGAACCGGGCGGCCTTCTGGCCTCTGGGAGGGCAAGTTGGTTGGCACGAAGTCTCTCACTACATCTAGAAGAACTGAAAATGCGCGCATCTGCAGTGCTCCCACAGGCCCCAATATGCACAATTATGAACTTATATGTAGTGTCTGCCAAATCCAACAGCACTACAGAAAAGTATTGCTTATAATTGTAGTACCGGGACCCAGAGTGAGGCGGCTTCTTAACACGTATGTGTTTGCCATCCATTGCCCCTAAGCAGCTTGGAAACTGCGCATCAAGATGAAAGCCCTCAGCAAATTAAAAAAAATGCAAAAATAATAAATAATAAAAAATAAAAAGCTCTCAGCAATTTGGATCCAATCCTCAGCCTTGGGCTCTGGCATCACTGTGTCCTGGAGTCGCTGCCAAATCACTTCACATGTTTGACAATTCCAGAAATCGTGGAGACGTCCAGCAGGAACTCAAAATGCAGCGTTGCAAATGAATTACCGATTGTCAGAAATCTAAAACCAAAACACAAAAAATATGTGTGTGTGTGTATGTATGTACAGAGCAGACAGTATCACACAGGTTAGGATTAGATACACAGCTCAGCAGACAGTATCACACAGGTTAGGATTAGATACACAGCTCAGCAGACAGTGGAGTGGTGTGCTGTAGAGGTCTCTGTTATGGGGATACTGTCGATATCTTTGCACAACACATAGAAACATGATATGAAATAGATGAAATATACCCATGCCAAGCTGGGCCCTTCTGCTTGTGTATATACAGTTGCAAGAAAAAGTATGTGAACCCTTTGAAATTATATGGATTTCTGCACAAATTCGTCATAAAATGTGATCTGATCTTCATCTAAGTCACAACAATAGACGATCACAGTCTGCTTAAACTAATAACACACAAAGAATTAAATGTTACCATGTTTTTATTGAACACACCATGTAAACATTCACAGTGCAGGTGGAAAAAGTATGTGAACCCTTGGATTTAATAACTGGTTGAACCTCCTTTGGCAGCAATAACTTCAACCAAACGTTTCCTGTAGTTGCAGATCAGGCGTGCACAACGGTCAGGAGTAATTCTTGACCATTCCTCTTTACAGAACGTTTTCAGTTCAGCAATATTCTTGGGATGTCTGGTGTGAATCGCTTTCTTGAGGTCATGCCACAGCATCTCAATCGTGTTGATGTCAGGACTCTGACTGGGCCACTACTGAAGGCATATTTTGTTCTCTTTAGGACATTCTGTTGTTGATTTACTTCTATGCTTTGGGTCGTTGTCCTGTTGCAACACCCATCTTCTGTTGAGCTTTAGCTGGTGGACAGATGGCCTTAAGTTCTTCTGCAAAATGTCTTGATAAACTTGGGAATTAATTTTTCCTTCGATGATAGCAATCCGTCCAGGCCCTGACGCAGCAAAGCAGCCCCAAACCATGATGCCCACACCACCATACTTCACAGTTGGGATGAGGTTTTGATGTTGGTGTGCTGTGCCTCTTTTTCTCCACACATAGTGTTGTGAGTTTCTCCCAAACAACTCAACTTTGGTTTCATCTGTCCACAGAATATTTAGCCAGTACTGCTGTGGAACATCCAGGTGCTCTTGTGCAAACTGTAAACGTGCAGCAATGTTTTTTTTGGACAGCAGTGGCTTCCTCTATGGTATCCTCCTATGAAATCCATTCTTGTTTAGTGTTTTACATATCGTAGATTCGCTAACAGGGATGTTAGCATATGCCAGACACTTTTGTAAGTCTTTAGCTGACACTCTAGGATTCTTTTTCACCTCATTGAGCAGTCTGCGCTGTCTTCTTGCAGTCATTTTTACAGGATGGCCACTCCTAGGGAGAGTAGCAGCAGTGCTGAACTTTCTCCATTTATAGACAATTTGTCTTACCGTGGACTGATGAACAGCAAGGCTTTTGGAGATACTTTTATAACCCTTTCCAGCTTTATGCAAGTCAACAATTCTTAATCGTAGGTCTTCTGAGAGCTCTTTTGTGCGAGGCATCATTCACATCAGGCAATGCTTCTTGTGAAAAGCAAACCCAGAACTAGTGTGTTTTTTATAGGGCAGGGCAGCTGTAACCAACACCTCAAATCTCATCTCATTGATTGAACTCCAGTTGGCTGACACCTCACTCCAATTAGCTCTTGGAGATGTCATTAGTCTAGGGGTTCACATACTTTTTCCACCTGCACTGTGAATGTTTACGTGGTGTGTTCAATAAAAACATGGTAACATTTAATTCTTTGTGTGTTATTAGTTTAAGCAGACTGTGATTGTCTATTGTTGTGACTTAGATGAAGATCAGATCACATTTTATCACCAATTTGTGCAGAAATCCATATAATTCCAAAGGGTTCACATACTTTTTCTTGCAACTGTATATATATGTATATATAAGATACAACATATCCACGGCACTTCCTTATGTAAAAAAGTATATGTTTATTCACCAGGAGTAACGTATCTGTACACACACTGGAACCTTTATCAAGCAGTGATCAGTGCTTGAGAAAGGTTCCAGTGTGTGAACCGAAACGTTGCTACTGGTGAATAAACATACACTTTTTTATGTAAGGGAGAGCCGTGGATATTTTGAATTGTTTGTCTTAGAGGAGAGGATCACTCCATCAGCCGCTGCCACTATCCATTTTGCATTTTCGCTGTGCCGGTCACATATTGTGAACTTTCCTATGTACCCAAACATCAAGCAACAATTTATACCGAAAATACACCACGGACCTTTTCAAATTTAACCCAATTTTGATTCATTTGTGTCACACATGCTACATTTGTAATCATTCAATGGGACCGTTTTCACAATAGCGAACATTCCCAGTAATTGAATTGATTAATTAATTGCATATGTAACTGAAAGGAATAAACTTTTATACACGTTATTAAAGGGCCAGGGTCCCTTTTGTGTTTTTACATAGACATGTGTATATATAGTACATTAACAATAACACTTATTTTTTTCATATTAAACACATTAACAAACAATACTACATTCAACTTACCTCAACGTCACAATGAGCCGTTCCTCGGGTGAAATGCAGTGCCTCATATTTGTGTCCTGGCGTGTATGGCCAGGACGCAGAGCCGCTAACAAAATGTCAAAGCTGCTCAAAGACATACGACAATACCGATGAAATTTATCATGATGTTGCCGCAGATCTATGTACAGCGTGTGGAAGTGGCCCTTCCTGTGCCGCTGCGAGACAATTGGATGAATCCAATGCCTCCTCCTCGGTTCCTCCACCAGCATAGTAGGCTGCTGTTGTTGGCGCCGAGTATGCAGCCAGCACAAGAGAACCTCTTTCTCAGAGTCGTCAGCCATATTACAACCAATAGCAAGAGTGAGAAACCAAAGCAAAACACCAACTTCAAATCAAACTATCAAAGCTGCAAAAAGCTGATGAAAATGGAGTGTGGAGTATCACATGACCAGTATATATAGGGGGTGTGAAAAATGGGTTGTCTAAAGTTTAACTCCTTCATGGTTCCGTTTCATGTCCGCAAAAAAATTCAACCACAACTCAAAACATACTGAAGCAATACGGATGTTTTTTGCGGAAAAACGGAAACAGAAATGGAATGGAAACGGAACCCCAACGGACCGCAAAAACGGAACAACGGATCCGTGAAAAACGGACCACAAAACAATATGGTCGTGTAAACAAGCCCTTAAGCTTACATCACCTTTTTGATTAGTAAATCTGGGCCAATGTTTCTAAAGCACACTTAAATTCACTTAAAAGTTGTTTATTGGAGTCCACATTTAAAATGACTTCTGCTCCAGTATAGAAAAAAATAAACTGCTTCAGCTTTCCAAACAAAGAGCAGAGATCAGTTAGAAAAACTTCTTGTCTTACTGGTAAGACTAAGGTCTTCATTAATATTTTTTATTTAAGTCAGATTTCACGAGGAAAAGGCATCACTTTCTGATTTGCAGGGTCTGACTGTCTGGAGTTCTACTGAACCTTAGAATGAGGTGCTCCTATCCTATCGCCGTGCAGGGAGCGACAAAACAGCCATAATCAATTAAATGGGGATTTGTTGCAGTTCCCCCCATTGGGGGGGAAGGGGTGCTAGAATTAGCAGAGTTCCTAGATTTAGGACCCCTCAATGATCACTGACAATTCAATAAACACACATACTGTATGTTACTAAACTGCTATAGAAAAACGATCTGCATTTATCTGTTTTTTTTGCATTGAGCTACCCTTTTTATGCCCTTCAGCTCTGCTCTCCTACTCCCGCAGTCTCTGGGTTTGCATAACTGTACCCACTCACTGTTAGAGAGTCCAAGTCCCTTGCAGATTTATATAGAACCCACTCTCCTGGAAACTAGATTCTACATAGACCTACATGGGACAAGGGTAGTGATTAGTAATTGACAAACATCTGCCAGAACGCGATCAAATGTACGCGAACCGCAAGTTTTCGGCGGGTCCCATTCATTTTAATGGCAGGCGAACCTGAAAAACCTTCAGCTCGTATTTGCAGCCAAGAAATAATTACTAGAAGTGCACAAATAGTCCCACAACATGGACAGTGACATACCAGATGTATTATTCGAATTAGCGATCTCGATTCATAATTTTTTTCAATGCGAAAAATCGGCAATATAATTCGCATGCGCAAGTGCACTATACAGTACCCAAATGCACTATAAGGCTGCGTTCACACGAGCGTGTCCGGATTAGTTCCGGATGCGTCCCGGTGTGTTGCGGCAAACCCGCGCGAGTAGGAATGCAATTGCAGTCCGTTTTGACTGCGATTGCATTCCGATGTTCAGTTTTTATCGTGCGTGTGCAATGTGTTTTGCACGCGCGTGATAAAAAACCGACTGTGGAACCCAGACCCGAACTTCTTCACAGAAGTTCAGGTTTGGGTTCGGTGTTGTGTAGATGTTATTATTTTCCCTTATAACATGGTTTTAAGGGAAAATAATAGCATTCTGAAAACAGAATGCATAGTAAGTGATCAGTTGAGGGTTAAAAAAAATAAAAAAAATTAACTCACCTTCTCCTGTTGTTCGCGTAGTTCTCCCGGTCTTTAGTTCTTTAAAAGATAAACTATGGGCTAAAGGACCTTTGGTGACGTCAGATCACATGCTCCAATCACATGGTCCATCACGGAGAAGGTGAGTTAATTTTTTTTATTTTTTTTAACCCTCAACTGATCACTTACTATGCATTCTGTTTTCAGAATGCTATTATTTTCCCTTATAACCATGTTATAAGGGAAAATAATACAGTGAATAGACTGTCACCTAGCAACCATGCGTGAAAATCGCACAGCATCCGCACTTGCTTGCGGATGCTTGCGATTTTCACGCAACCCCATTCACTTCTATGGGGCCTGCGTTGCGTGAAAAACGCAGAATATAGAGCATGCTGCGATTTTCACGCAACGCACAAGTGACGCGTGAAAATCACCGCTCATCTGAACAGCCCCATAGAAATGAATGGGTCAGGATTCAGTGCGGGTGCAATACGTTCACCTACCGCATTGCACCCGCGCGGAATACTCGCCCGTGTGAACGCAGCCTAAAGAAAGTATATTAGTATATAACACCCCGCTTCCATCAGTTTTTTGGGGGGGAGACTGGTATATCACACGAGTAGAAATTATTTGCTTCAATAACGCTTGTCCCTCTATATACCTGCAGCATCGCAGCAGAACCGGACACAACTGCCGCACAATACAAATGCACTATAATATACTTTCTAACATAGAAAGTATATAACAATGTACAAGAAAGGAAATCCATTTGAATATACATAAAGATAAAACCTAACCTTTAATAATGTTACTATGAGGGTCCATTCACACATCCGTAAGTGTTTTGCGGATCCGCAAAGCACGGACACCGGCAATGTGCATTCCGCAATTTGCGGACCGCACATCGCCGGCACTGTAATAGAAAATGCCTAATCTTGTCTGCAATTGCGGACAAGATTAGAACATGTTCTATTTTTTGGCGGAAACAGAAGCACGGATGCGGAAGTGCGGATCCGCAAATGCGGATGCGGATAGCACATTCTGGCCCCATTGAAAATGAATGGGAAAAATTGCGGAACGGATGCGAACCCATTTTGCGGACGTGTGAAAGGAAAAGATATCCCTCAAAATGAAAATAAATTTAATTATTAAAGTTAAGCAAAAAGCATAGATGTGTTAGGCAATAACAAGTGCTCGGCGGCACTAAATCAGGTGCTCGGCGGCACCAAATCAGAAACCATATGTCCTACCACAATCCGGGGGGTTCCAGTGCACATCCATGAATCCCGGAGGGAAAGAAAAAAACATCTATCCCTGGGCTAGATGATGATGTGGTATTGAAGGACAGGGTGGGCAAAGAACTGTCCCTGATATTGCGCTACAGGGGGGTGCTATTCTGGCCCTGATAACCTAACCACAGACCACCCGCCCTGATAAGAGCGACTCCGTCCGGAACCTTACCATATATAAAAATGGCCCTAGTAAGCCCCTGACTACCAGGTGATCACTATATAGATCTATGTGTTTTTGTTTTTGACTCATTTATAAAAGTATATTATAAGTATATCGCACCCCTCTGTGTATCACACCTATCGATAGCACACCTATACCAGTCCTTAGAAGGACTTTTGTGGCCTTATTAGCTAGCGTTTGGTGTCCCTAACAGCCTGTCCCTGCTCCACACAGCAACCTCTCCCTACACTGGCAAAACACTGAATGTAAAATGGCGGCCAGATCAGGTTTATTTATAAGGTAGGGGGTATGTCCATGTGCTGAAACGTCTTAATTGGCTGTCCTGTACCACCTGATGGATGTGTCATGGGTCAAAGTTCTTCACAATGTAAAAGAATATGGCGGGCGCGAATATCTCTATATGTTCGCATGTTCGGCGAATCGCAAACATGCAAAGTTTTCCGCGAAACGACCGCCGTGCGAACCGCAAGGCCATCTCTAGTAGTGAGCTTTGATAAATCTCCCCTATAATAGATCAGATTTTGTACATTGTCTTTATTATTGAGAAACCCATTAGAAGCAGTCAAACTGGTGACCCGCCAAGGCTACAATACTCACCAGCCTCACAGACAAGGCTCCTGCTCCATGTCTCTGGTTTATACTGCTGATATTGCAGTCTCCGGGTCACTAGCTCTGCTGATAGTATATTAGTTCAGCCCAGTCCCTTCTCCACCCTTTTCTCAGGACTTATCTGCACCCCTGACATGTCCATACTTGCCTTCTCCTCCAACATCAACCTACAGAGGCATATACCTTCCTCCCTGGACTGTAAACCCTTGCATCGAGTCAGTATGAGCTGCTGTACAGAGGGAAGATCTCCTGCCTGCCCACACCAGTATAATCATCTACCAGTGTGCAGAGAGGAAAGTATACATTCGAATTGCAAATTTTTATCTCGAATATCGGCACTTTGCAAATTCGCGAATATTTAGAATATAGTGATATAGATTCGTAATTTCGAATATTCAAGATTTTTTTTTAATCATTACACATGATCCCTTCCTGCTTCTAGCTTGTGGGCTAATGAGAAGGCTGCAATATCTTTTACTTTAGGAATAGTGTTGATTGCGAATTTTCGTAATGTGAATTGGTAATAAATTTTTCAGAATGCGAATTTTCGTAATGAAAATCAATGAGATAGTGAAAACTCAGATCCGATGGTATATTCTAACCCCCAGGCATTCCCATGGTGACTGGGACTCTTGTCGGGGAGGAGCATGCCAAAGTGGAACAACTGTACAGATAAAAAAAAAAAAAAAGACGAATATTCTAAAAAAACTCTAAAATATAATTTTTTTTGAATATTCGGAATAATCAAAAACAAGAATATATAGCAATATAGCGAATTTTCATAAAAAAAACTAATATAGAGCAATTTCGCTAATCTAGTGCTATAATCTTCTTTGTCTAATTGTTGTAATTGTTGTCTCATCTGAAGTACAGATTGGAAAAAAATTACAACTATTAAAAAAAATGATTATAGCACTGTATTAGCTAAATTGTTCTACATTCTGTTATTTTTTTTCGAATATTCGCTATATTGCTATATATTCTTGTTTTAGAATATTACGAATATTCGATAAACGAATATATAGCACTATATCGAATAATTTTTTCCATCTTAAGTCATGATTTGTCCCTGCTTAAGTACGGTGACTTCAGATGGAAAAAAAGACGAATATTCTAAAAACCAAATATATTCGATATAGTGCTATATATTCCTTTTTCGAATATTGTCTTTTTTTTTTTTTTTATCTGTACAGTTGTTCCACTTTGGCATACTCCTCCCCGACAAGCGTCCCCGTCACCATGGGAACACCTGGGGGTTAGAATATACCATCGAAATATTTGAATATGACCCCTGCCGCTCATCACTAACACATTGTAGATGTAGAGAGCACTGGTTCATTACATACACATAGGCAGTATACAAATACTAGAAGCACACTCCCAATCTGACATCCAGCCTGACAGATTTTTACAAAAGTGAACAGAGCAGCGTGCTGTGCATAATGAAGCACATGCTAGCTGCAGAGCCAAAACTGTACACAATTTTTAAACATAGTAAATTGGAGAAATCATTTTCTCCACATTATAAATGCAATGGGCCAAAAAAAAGTGTGGCAATAGCCTTTAAAGAGTAACTAAACCTTTTACTAAAATTTTTATAAAATGGCCCTAATGCCATAATAAAACTTTTTCTAATATACTTTATTAAAGGATTTTCTATTTTTATTAGACATTCCCTGTGCTCTTAAAACATTGACAGCTCAGTGGTGGACGGAGTACGGGCATGAAATTTTTATGAATGGGGCAGCAGCATATTGAATACAGGCAGAAAGCCATATTGCTGCTCATGCCCATGCCCCCTGGAGGTTTACTAACTCTTGGCATAGCACATGGGTACTCTGTAACCATGTACTATGCCAGGATTACCTGAGCAGAGCAATTCCTGCTTCTGCCTGCTTCGCTAAACTAAGAAAACTGCATGTCAGCTACTCCCGGCATAGCACATGGTTACAGGGTACAGCAGTTACAGGAGTCAGTAAACCTCCGAGGGGCACGGGCAGGAGCAGCAATATGCACTCCTGCCTGTACTCGCTGTGCGGCAGCCCCATTCATAAAAATGTCATGCCCGGACTCCTTACACCACTGAGCAGTCAATGTTTTAAGAGCACAGAAAATGTCTAATAAAAATAGAAAATCCATTAATAAAGTACATAAGAAAAGTTTTATTAGGGCATTAGGGCCATCTTATTAAAATTTTTGTCAAACGTTTGGTTACTCTTTAAAAAGCTTTAGATTTAAAATAACTTTAGTTTAGTTTATATATTTTAGAGATGCTGATATTTTTTTATGCATCGGATTGCATCTCTACTACCACACACAAATGTTGAGAAAGTCTGAAAATTTTATTGGATTAGCAATTTGCATAGAAATTTAAAAGAATTAATCAGACTAGACGGAAGAATTAAGAACAAAGTAAATCAATTTTGGCTGGAACAATTGGAATAGGAAAGTTAAAGACACTGGGATAGAATAATAGAGAACAAATTAAATGCTTAGTTGAATGATATTGGAAGAAGCAAATAGAAAAATAGGTAAAAAAAATAATCCATGTTTTATTAATGTGATAAGGAATCTAAGTAAAAGAACAATGGTGCTAATATTTTCCATGTGTTATAACACAGATACAAATTTGCTTAAACTACAGTCTGCTTAAACTAATAACACACAAAGAATTAAATGCTACCATGTTTTTATTGAACACACCATGTAAACATTCACAGTGCAGGTGGAAAAAGTATGTGAACCCTTGGATTTAATAACTGGTTGAACCTCCTTTGGCAGCAATAACTTCAACTAAACGTTTCCTGTAGTTGCAGATCAGACATGCACAACGGTCAGGAGTAATTCTTGACCATTCCTCTTTACAGAACTGTTTCAGTTCAGCAATATTCTTGGGATGTCTGGTGTGAATCGCTTTCTTGAGGTCATGCCACAGCATCTCAATCGGGTTGAGGCCCGGACTGTGACTGGGCCACTCCAGAAGGCATATTTTCTTCTGTTTAAGCCATTCTATTGTTGATTTACTTCTATGCTTTGGGTCGTTGTCCTGTTGGAACACCCATCTTCTGTTGAGCTTCAGCTGGTGGACAGATGGCCTTAAGATCTCCTGCAAAATGTCTTGATAAACTTGGGAATTAATTTTTCCTTCGATGATAGCAATCCGTCCAGACCCTGATGCAGCAAAGCAGCCCCAAACCATGAATGCCCCACCAACATACTTCACAGTTGGGATGAGGTTTTGATGTTGGTGTGCTGTGCCTCTTTTTCTCCCAACATAGTGTTGTGTGTTTCTTCCAAACAACTCAACTTTTGTTTCATCTGTCCACAGAATATTTTGCCAGTACTGCTGTGGAACATCCAGGTGCTCTTGTGCAAGCTGTAAACATGCAGCAATGTTTTTTTTGGACAGCAGTGGCTTCCTCTGTGGTATCCTCCCATGAAATCCATTCTTGTTTAGTGTTTTACATATCGTAGATTCGCTAACAGGGATGTTAGCATATGCCAGGGACTTTTGTAAGTCTTTAGCTGACACTCTAGGATTCTTCTTCACCTCATTGAGCAGTCTGCGCTGTGCTCTTGCAGTCATCTTTACAGGACGGCCACTCCTAGGGAGAGTAGCAGCAGTGCTGAACATTCTCCATTTATAGACAATTTTTCTTACCGTGGACTGATGAACAGCAAGGCTTTTGGAGATACTTTTATAACCCTTTCCAGCTTTATGCAAGTCAACAATTCTTAATCGTAGGTATTCGGAGAGCTCTTTTGTGCAAGGCATCATTTACATCAGGCAATGCTTCTTGTGAAAAGCAAACCCAGAACTGGTGTGTGTTTTTTATAGGGCAGGGCAGCTGTAACCAACACTTCCAATCTCATCTCATTAATTGGACTCCAGTTGGCTGACACCTCACTCCAATTAGCTCTTGGAGATGTCATTAGTCTAGGGGTTCACATACTTATTCCACCTGCACTGTGAATGTTTACATGGTGTGTTCAATAAAAACATGGTAACATTAATTATTTGTGTGTTTATTAGTTAAGCAGACTGTGATTGTCTATTGTTGTGACTTAGATGAAGATCAGATCACATTTTATGACCAATTTGTGCAGAAATCCATATAATTCCAAAGGGTTCACATACTTTTTCTTGCAACTGTACATTTGGGATACTCTGTTGATATTCTCAGCTCCTGAAAAACAACCTTTGATTCATATGCAAATTAGCTGTAAATAACCCAAAGGGTGGTTCCTATCACTAATTTTTGCCCAGGTACTTCGAACTGAATCGAGCCCTGATCCTCCCCTCGGTGACTTATCTTTGACTCCTTCTCGTTCTGAGGTCATCGAGCCATTGGTTGAAATCTCATGCAGTGTGCAGCATCCTTCTCCAAGCGTCACTGTACCTGAGCACATTAAAGCACAGTTTGATCCACTGTGAACATTTCTACATCCTATGGTGGATTTCATGGAAATGCACTGTGAGTACTGCAACCTATTCAAAGAATGGAGCAGAAGAGTTTGCCTTCTTAGAAAGAATGGGAAAAAAATAGAACCTCATCCACTTGCTCTCTTGAGTGGAAAAGCCAAAGGACCATGCTAGGAGCGAGTGGTGCCATCATCACGATGAGCGCAGGTCCTTTGGCAAGTCTTTTCCACTGAAGAGATGAGTGGACTGCCTCTGTGAGAGCAAGTGGATGAGATTAGTGATTTATTTATTTTTTTTACTTAAAAGGCCATATTACACTTTTAATATTACCTTTTTAACGGCCGTTAGACCAGCACACTTCTTTCTAAATGTCTGTTAAAAATGGCCCAATTGACTGATAGGCTCTATAGGGTTTTTACATAGCAAATTGTGACGAATTAATTTGCAACAAATCTAATTTCTTGTCAAACTTCAGTGAGGCTGCCAAATTAGAATTTTTCAAAACTTCACTCATCTCTATTTGCATTGCATTTATTTAAAGTCTACACCTCATGTCTGCATGCTTATGTCATAGCAAGCTAGCAAAATGCAGATTGATGAAGGCTACCTTTAAGGAGACACCTTTTGGCCTGTTACTACTTGTTTAGCAGTGAGACTGATCTATTTGGCTTAAAATTCTTCAGTAAATAAATGTTCTGCTGCACAACTGCTTCCTTCTTGCTTCCTGTACTACTATTACACTGAAAAGTTCTGGGCTCACAACAATTGGGACCCTGCTTTGCACTTATAAACCTTTACCACCAAGAGTACCTCAACCATCATGCAGTAGGAGAATCCCAGAACTGATTGTACCCTGAAGGGAGCTTCAGAATCGTGAGCCACTTACCCACACTCATATATGGACTTGCGTTCGGGACCACGCAAGTGCAGTGAACCTGATGACGCTGCTTCCCACAGAAGGTCACTGCCTGTGCAGGTGTGAGAAGAGTTGAGCTGTTCACTGGCCGACGTAAAATTTCAACCAATGGCTCAATGACATAAGGACCAGAGGGAGGTGAAGATAAGTCAGCAATTGGAAGTGCCTAGGCCCCTTGGAATCTTTACAACTAATTAGCATATGAATTAAACAATTTTTTTTGGGGGGGGGGGGGGCTCAGAATAGCAACAAACTGACATAAAGGTATGTTTAGTATACTGTGTTTGTCAACTGCATGCTACTGAGAACAGCTTAATTTGTGATTTTTTTTAGTGATAGACTTCCTTTAAATAGGTTTTAAACATGGGTATTCTAAAGAGACTTTAAAGTTCAGTGTTTTAGATTTTTTTTTTTACATAAGCAAGTGCTAAATCCAAATATGTATATACAGTCAGGTCCATAAATATTGGGACATCGACACAATTCTAACATTTTTGGCTCTATACACCACCACAATGGATTTGAAATGAAATGAACAAGATGTGCTTTAACTGCAGACTATCAGCTTTAATTTGAGGGAATTTACAACCAAATCAGGTGAACGGTGTAGGAATTACAACACTTTCCATATGTGCCTCCCACTTGTTAAGGGACCAAAAGTAATAGGACAACTGGCTTCTCAGCTGTTCCATGGCCAGGTGTGTGTTATTCCCTCATTATCCCAATTACAATGAGCAGATAAAAGGTCAGGAGTTAATTTCAAGTGTGCTATTTGCATTCGGAATCTGTTGCTGTCAACTCTCAAGATGAGCTCCAAAGAGCTGTCACTATCAGTGAAGCAAGCCATCATTAGGCTGAAAAAACAAAACAAACCCATCAGAGAGATAGCAAAACATTAGGCATGGCCAAAACAAACTGTTTGGAACATTCTTAAAAAGAAGGAACGCACTGGTGAGCTCAGAAACACCGGAAGACCACGGAAAACAACTGTGGTGGATGACCAAAGAATTATTTTCCTGGTGAAGAAAAACCCTTCACAACAGTTGGCCAGATCAAGAACACTCTCCAGGAGGTAGGTGTATGTGTGTCAAAGTCAACAATCAAGAGAAGACTTCACCAGAGTGAATACAGAGGGTTCACCACAAGATGTAAACAATTGGTGAGCCTCAAAAACAGGAAGCCCAGATTACAGTTTGCTAAACGACATCTAAAAAAGCCTTCACAGTTCTGGAACAACATCCTATGGACAGATGAGACCAAGATCAACTTGTACCATAGTGATGGGAAGAGAAGAGTATGGAGAAGGAAAGGAACTGCTCATGATCCTAAGCATACCACCTCATCAGTGAAGCATGGTGGTGGTAGTGTCATGGCGTAGGCATGTATGGCTGCCAATGCAACTGGTTCTCTTGTATTTATTAATGATATGACTGCTGACAAAAGCAGCAGGATGAATTCTGAAGTGTTTCGGGCAATATTATCTGCTCATATTCAGCCAAATGCTTCAGAACTCATTGGATGGCGCTTCACAGTGCAGATGGACAATGACCTAAGCATACTGCAAAAGCAACCAAACAGTTTTTTAAGGGAAAGAAGTGGAATGTTATGCAATGGCCAAGTAAATCACCTGACCGGAATTTGATCGAGCATGCATTTCACTTGCTGAAGACAAAACTGAAGGGAAAATGCCCCAAGAACAAGCAGGAACTGAAGACAGTTGCAGTAGAGGCCTGGCAGAGCATCACCAGGGATGAAACCCAGCATCTGGTGATGTCTATGCGTTCCAGACTTCAGGCTGTAATTGACTGCAAAGGTTTTCTAACCAAGTATTAAAAAGTGAAAGTTTGATTTATGATTATTATTCTGTCCCATTACTTTTGGTCCCTTAACAAGTGGGAGGCACATATGCAAACTGTTCTAATTCCTACACTGTTCACCTGATTTGGATGTAAATACCCTCAAATTAAAGCTGACAGTCTGCAGTTGTGCGTTTCATTTCAAATCCATTGTGGTGGTGTATAGAGCCAAAAATGTTAGAATTGTGTCCATGTCCCAATATTTATGGACCTGACTGTATGCTGTATATAGGTTATATCCATGGGGCACAAAGAAAATGCATCTGTATGATAGAACTAGTACCTAGAAAGGAAAAATAATAGGTTAGACATAAACACTACTCACAAAATGTTAGGGATATTTGGCTTATGGGTGAAATTCCAGGATGAACCTAAAATGCACTCTAACCTTTACAGGTGTACTTCTATAAACTTTTGAAAGCAAATGCACTTTTTACACAACTTGCTGTTTTCTAATAAGGAGCTTAACTGCTAAATTCACAACAGGTGTATGATCCATGAATCGCCCAATAAATTTCCTGGTTCAATTAGAATTAGTATTTAAACAGTCCTGTTCATCATGCTGTTCACATTTTGACATCATGAGACTAAGACGACACCTAGCAATTGATCAACAGCACCTCGCCATTGCATTCAAGCAGGATGCTCTCAGATGGAAGTGGCCGCTGAGCGTAGAGTGTCATCAGCAGGTTGCAATAGAGATACAGAGAGACTGGAAGAGTTACAGAAAGGCATAGAAATGGACTTCCTTTGGCCACATCCTACACTGATGACGCTTCATTGTGAACAATGCCTCATGGAACCGAATGATGAATGCCACACAACTCCAGGCACATTTAAGGGAGGTGAGAGACACCCAAGTGTCACATCAGACCGTGCTAGATGACCTGCAAAGGTACCGGACCATAGGCGTCATCGTCTTGTATGGGCCAGGGAGCATCTCCACTAGAAGAGGGACCAGTGGGCCTCAGTGCTGTTCACTAAAAATTGATTCTTGCTTAGTAGAAATTATCAGCCACTCTTTGCTTTCGGTGGTGGTGTCACAGCGTGGGAAGGTGTGTCTGGTCAATACAGAACTGCCCTACACTTTGTGAATGGTACAGTGACAAGCCCATACTACTTGAATAACATAATTAAGCCAGTCATTGGGCTTCTGCATAAACAACACAGGCCTAATTTCATCTTCATGGATGACAATGCTCCAGCTCATCGAGGTCGTATCAGTAGGGATCATGCTGCTGGAGACTGGGGTACCTCAAATAGAGTGGATTGAAGTTTCTCCAGACCTGAATCCCATTTAAAACCTATGGGATGAGCTGAGTCGCTGTGTAGAGGCTTGTAACTCTGTACCCCAGAACCTCAATAACCTGAGGGCTGCCCTTCAAGAAGAGTGGGATGCCATGCCTCAGCAATAAGTTCACTTGTGAACATCATGAGACGTCGTTGTCAAGCTGTAATTGATGCTCAAGGCCACATGACAAGTTTTTGAGACATTGACATTTTTTGTGGGGGTATACCCACCAGTGTTGTTGGCTTTTGTTTTAGTAAATTTTTGAGATGAGAAAATCAACAATGCATGCTTCCAGTTAAATGCCCTACTTTCATGATATAATATCACTGTAGTGTGAACTTTTCACTTTTTATATAAATTTCACTCAAAAGCCAAATATCCCAAACTTTTTGTGAGTAGTGTATGTTTCATATTGAGATTATGAGTCACCATGGCTTCCATCACAACAGCAAATCTTTAAAGTGGAAGTATTTTTTTATATTAAAATTTATATGGATTTTTTTATTTTTCATGTCACTATCTATATTGAAAAATTCTATTATGAATGGTGGAACATGTTCTATCTGTGTATAGTTGATATATGTCTGTGTAATTCTGCCTGTGATGATAATGTGATGGCTACTGAAAAGTTACCTGTACAGGAAGTCTCAACATATTATTAGGCCTAGGGGCCAGTGTGAAAACTGGCATCAAAAATGCCTAGAAAATTTAACATCAAAACATGATTTGAACAATAAGTCAATTTATGATTATGCATTTTATTCAATAATTTAATAAAGTCTTAAATCATTCTCCAAAATGAAAAGCCCTCTCATTTGCTAGGGATCTAAAACATGGGTAATCAGATAAGCTTTTCTAGTTCCTTCACTTCTGTAAAGCAAAAGAAATTGCCTACATGCTGGAACCACAGCTCTACGGACATTCTAATTGCATGCTGTACATACAGTGCATTAAAGGGAACCTGTCATCAACTTTATGCTGCCCATACTAACAGCAGCATTAAGTAGAGACAGGTGAGTTGATTTCAGCGGCCTTTCATTTAAAAGTTAAAAGTAAGTGGTTGCCGAGAACCAACATCACAATCATTGCAGACTGGGCCTGGAAAAGAGTCACGGCCACCTGAGAAGAGTCCTGGTTATTCATGAGTTCCTGCTCTCCCTGCCCACCTGCTGATGACTGACAGTTTTTTTTTTCCTTTTCTTTCTAGGAGAGAACTGCCAATGATCAGCAGATGGGTGGGGAGAGAAGGAGATTATGAATAACCATGACTCTTCTCAAGTAGATTCGACTCTTTTCAAGGACTGTGCTGCAATGATTATGATGCTGGTTCTCAGCAACCACTTACTTTTAGCTCATGAGTGACACACTGTTGAATCAGCATTTCTGTCACTATTTTATTCTGACCTCAGTGAGGTCAGCATAAAGTTGATGACAGGTTCCCTTTAAGTAAATTGCAAAAACCTTTTTGTGTGTATTTAATGATTTTTATCTACACAATTCTAACAGATGCAATTCAGCCACGCAAGTTGCTACATAAATCTGTCCATTCTTGTCACAAGGGCACCTTGGAAGCATTCTGACATATTCTGTCCTTTCTAACCTTACATCTGATGTGCAAAGCAAATAGAAATATTGATAGAAAATGATTTTGACCTTTTAGATATAATCTGCTTGGTTATGCACTAGCTTTAGGATTCTCAGAGTTCTTGTAACTAGAGTTGAGCGAACACCTGGATGTTCGGGTTCGAGAAGTTCGGCCGAACTTCCCGGAAATGTTCGGGTTCGGGATCCGAACCCGATCCGAACTTCGTCCCGAACCTGAACCCCATTGAAGTCAATGGGACCCCGAACTTTTGGGCACTAAAAAGGCTGTAAAACAGCCCAGGAAAGAGCTAGAGGGCTGCAAAAGCATCAACATGTAGGTAAATCCCCTGCAAACAAATGTGGATAGGGGAATGAATTAAATACAAAAAATAAAAATGAACCAATATCAATTGGGACAGAGGTCCCATAGCAGAGAATCTGGCTTCACGTCAGCAGAGAATCAGTCTCTTCATGCCATAGCAAAGAATCTGGCTTCATGTCAGCAGAGAATCAGTCTCTTCATGCCATAGCAGAGAATCTGGCTTCATGTCAGCCGCAGAATCAGTCTTCATGTCATAGCAGAGAATCAGGCATCACGTCACCCACCACTGGAACAGGCCACTGTCACGCATTTAGGCCCCGGCACCCAGACAGAGAGAGAGCGGTCCCGCTAACAGAGAATCTGACCTTATGTTTCAGCGCAGAATCTGTCTTCATGTCATAGCAGAGAATCAGGCATCACGTCACCCCCCACTGTGGAACTAGGCCATGCTCACACAATTTAGGCCCCGGCACCCAGACAGAGGAGAGCGGTTCCCGTAACAGAGAATCTGACCTTATGTCAGCGCAGAATCTGTCTTCTTGTCATAGCAGAAAATCAGGCATCACGCTCACCCACCACTGGAAACAGGCTACTGTCACACATTTAGGCCCAGGCACCCAGGCAGAGGAGAGCGGTCCCGTAACAGAGAATCTGGCCTGTTAGTCAGCGCAGAATCTGTATTCATGTCATAGCAGAGAATCAGGCTTCACGTCACCCACACTGGAACAGGCCCACTGTCACACATTTAGGCCCAGGCACCCAGGCAGAGGAGAGAGGTCCCGTAACAGAGAATCTGGCCTTATGTCAGCGCAGAATCTGTCTTCATGTCATAGCAGAGAATCAGGCATCACGTCACCCACCACTGGAACAGGCCACTGTCACACATTTAGGCCCCGGCACCCCCAGACAGAGGAGAGCGGTCCCGTAACGAGATCTGTCCTTAGGTCAGCGCAGAATCTGAATTCATGTCATAGCAGAGAATCAGGCTTCACGTCATCCACCACTGAAACAGGCCACTGTCACACATTTAGGCCAGGCACCCAGGCAGAGAGAGAGAGAGGTCCCGTAACAGAGAATCTAGGCCTTATGTCAGCGCAGAATCTGTCTTCATGTCATAGCACGAGAATCAGGCATCCGTCACCCACCACTGGAACAGGCCACTGTCACACATTTAGGCCCAGGCAACCCAGGCAGAGGAGAGAGGTCCCCGTAACAGAGAATCTGGCCTTATGTCAGCGGCAGAATCTGTATTCATCTCATAGCAGAGAATCAGGCTTCACGTCACCCACCACTGGAACAGGCCACTGTCACACATTTAGGCCCCCGGCACCCAGACAGAGAGAGAGAGGTCCCGTAACAGAGAATCTGGCCTTATGTCAGCGCAGAATCTGTCTTCATGTCATAGCAGAGAATCAGGCATCACGTCACCCACCACTGGAACAGGCCACTGTCACACATTTAGGCCCAGGCACCCCATGCAGAGGAGAGAGGTCCCGTAACAGAGAATCTGGCCTCTATGTCAGCGCAGAATCTGTCTTCATGTCATAGCAGAGAATCAGGCATCACGTCACCACCACTGGAACAGGCCACTGTCACACATTTAGGCCAGGCACCCAGGCAGCTGTAGAGAGGTCCCGTAACAGAGAATCTGGCCTTATGTCAGCGCAGAATCTGTATTCATGTCATAGCAGAGAATCAGGCTTCACGTCACCCACCACTGGAACAGGCCACTGTCACACATTTAGGCCCCGGCACCCAGACAGAGGAGAGCGGTCCCGTAACAGAGAATCTGGCCTTATGTCAGCGCAGAATCTGTCTTCATGTCATAGCAGAGAATCAGGCATCACGTCACCCACCACTGGAACAGGCCACTGTCACACATTTAGGCCCAGGCACCCAGGCAGAGGAGAGAGGTCCCGTAACAGAGAATCTGGCCTTATGTCAGCGCAGAATCTGTCTTCATGTCATAGCAGAGAATCAGGCATCACGTCACCCACCACTGGAACAGGCCACTGTCACACATTTAGGCCCAGGCAGAGGAGAGAGGTCCCGTAACAGAGAATCTGGCCTTATGTCAGCGCAGAATCTGTCTTCATGTCATAGCAGAGAATCAGGCTTCACGTCACCCACCACTGGAACAGGCCACTGTCACACATTTAGGCCCCGGCACCCAGACAGAGGAGAGCGGTCCCGTAACAGAGAATCTGGCCTTATGTCAGCGCAGAATCTGTATTCATGTCATAGCAGAGAATCAGGCTTCACGTCAGCCACCACTGGAACAGGCCACTGTCACACATTTAGGCCCAGGCACCCAGGCAGAGGAGAGCGGTCCCGTAACAGAGAATCTGGCCTTATGTCAGCGCAGAATCTGTATTCATGTCATAGCAGAGAATCAGGCTTCACGTCACCTACCACTGGAACAGGCCACTGTCACACATTTAGGCCCCGGCACCCAGACAGAGGAGAGGTTCATTCAACTTTGGGTTGCCCCGCAATATAATGGTAAAATGAAATTAAAAATAGTATTGAATGAGGAAGTGCCCTGGAGTAGAATAATATATTGTTAAGGGGAGGTAGTTAATATCTAATCTGCACAAGGGATGGACAGGTCCTGTGGGATCCATGCCTGGTTCATTTTTATGAACGTCAGCTTGTTCACATTGGCTGTAGACAGGCGGCTGCGTTTGTCTGTAATGACGCCCCCTGCCGTGCTGAATACACGTTCAGACAAAACGCTGGCCGCCGGGCAGGCCAGCACCTCCAAGGCATAAAAGGCTAGCTCTGGCCACGTGGACAATTTGGAGACCCAGAAGTTGAATGGGGCCGAACCATCAGTCAGTACGTGGAGGGTGTGCACAGGTACTGTTCCACCATGTTAGTGAAATATTGCCTCCTGCTAACACGTTCCGTATCAGGTGGTGGTGCACTTAGCTGTGGCGTGTTGACAAAACTTTTCCACATCTCTGCCATGCTAACCCTGCCCTCAGAGGAGCTGGGCGTGACACAGCTGCGATGGCGACCTCTTGCTCCTCCTCTGCCTTCGCCTTGGGCTTCCACTGGTTCCCCTGTGACATTTGGGAATGCTCTCAGTAGCGCGTCTACCAACGTGCGCTTGTACTCGCGCATCTTCCTATCACGCTCCAGTGTAGGAAGTAAGGTGAGCACATTGTCTTTGTACCGGGGATCCAGCAGGGTGGCAACCCAGTAGTCCGCACACGTTAAAATGTGGGCAACTCTGCTGTCGTTGCGCAGGCACTGCAGCATGTAGTCGCTCATGTGTGCCAGGCTGCCCAGAGGTAAGGACAAGCTGTCCTCTGTGGGAGGCGTATCGTCATCGTCCTGTGTTTCCCCCCAGCCACGCACCAGTGATGGGCCCGAGCTGCTTTGGGTGCCACCCCGCTGTGAACATGCCTCATCCTCATCCTCCTCCACCTCCTCCACCTCCTCCTCATCCTCGTCCTCCTCGTCCTCCAGTAGTGGGCCCTGTGTGGCCACATTTGTACCTGGCCTCTGGTGTTGCAAAAAACCTCCCTCTGAGTCACTTCGAAGAGACTGGACTGAAAGTGCTAAAAATGACCCCTCTTCCTCCTCTTCCTCCTGGGCCACCTCCTCTTTCATCATCGCCCTAAGTGTTTTCTCAAGGAGACATAGAAGTGGTATTGTAACGCTGATAACGGCGTCATCGCCACTGGCCATGTTGGTGGAGTACTCGAAACAGCGCAACAGGGCACACAGGTCTCGCATGGAGGCCCAGTCATTGGTGGTGAAGTGTGTCTGATCCACAGTGCGACTGACCCGTGCGTGCTGCAGCTGAAACTCCACTATGGCCTGCTGCTGCTCGCACAGTCTGTCCAGCATATGCAAGGTGGAGTTCCACCTGGTGGGCACGTCGCATATGAGGCGGTGAGCGGGAAGGCCGAAGTTACGCTGTAGCGCAGACAGGCGAGAAGCGGCAGGGTGTGAACGCCGGAAGCGCGAAAAGACGGCCCGCACTTTATGCAGCAGCTCTGACATGTCGGGGTAGTTGCGAATGAACTTCTGCACCACCAAATTCAGCACATGCGCCAGGCAAGGGATGTGCGTCAAACCGGCTAGTCCCAGAGCTGCAACGAGATTTCGCCCATTATCGCACACCACCAGGCCGGGCTTGAGGCTCACCGGCAGCAACCACTCGTCGGTCTGTTGTTCTATACCCCGCCACAACTCCTGTGCGGTGTGGGGCCTGTCCCCCAAACATATGAGTTTCAGAATGGCCTGCTGACGTTTACCCCGTGCTGTGCTGAAGTTGGTGGTGAAGGTGTGTGGCTGACTGGATGAGCAGGTGGAAGAAGAGGAGGAGGAAGCTGAGTAGGAGACAGGATGCAAAGAATGTTGCCCTGCGATCCTTGGCGGCGGAAGGACGTGCGCCAAATAGCTCTCCGCCTGGGGCCCAGCCGCCACTACATTTACCCAGTGTGCAGTTAGGGAGATATAGCGTCCCTGGCCGTGCTTACTGGTCCACGTATCTGTGGTTAGGTGGACCTTGCCACAGATGGCGTTGCGCAGTGCGCACTTGATTTTATCGGACACTTGTTTGTGCAGGGAAGGCACGGCTCTCTTGGAGAAGTAGTGGCGGCTGGGAACAACATACTGTGGGACAGCAAGTGACATGAGCTGTTTGAAGCTGTGTGTGTCCACCAGCCTAAATGACAGCATTTCATAGGCCAGTAGTTTAGAAATGCTGGCAGTCAGGGCCAGGGATCGAGGGTGGCTAGGTGAGAATTTACGCTTTCTCTCAAATGTTTGTGAGATGGAGAGCTGAACGCTGCCGTGTGACATGGTTGAGATGCTTGGTGACGCAGGTGGTGGTGTTGGTGGTACATCCCATGTTTGCTGGGCGGCAGGTGCCAACGTTCCTCCAGAGGCGGAGGAAGAGGCCGAGGCGGCGGCAGCAGCAGCAGAAGAGGCCGAGGCGGCAGCAGCAGAAGAGGTAGCAGGGGGAGCCTGAGTGACTTCCTTGTTTTTAAGGTGTTTACTCCACTGCAGTTCATGCTTTGCATGCAGGTGCCTGGTCATGCAGGTTGTGCTAAGGTTCAGAACGTTAATGCCTCGCTTCAGGCTCTGATGGCACAGCGTGCAAACCACTCGGGTCTTGTCGTCAGCACATTGTTTGAAGAAGTGCCATGCCAGGGAACTCCTTGAAGCTGCCTTTGGGGTGCTCGGTCCCAGATGGCGGCGGTCAGTAGCAGGCGGAGTCTCTTGGCGGCGGGTGTTCTGATTTTGCCCACTGCTCCCTCTTTTGCTACGCTGTTGGCTCGGTCTCACCACTGCCTCTTCCTCTGAACTGTGAAAGTCAGTGGCACGACCTTCATTCCATGTGGGGTCTAGGACCTCATCGTCCCCTGCATCGTCTTCCACCCAGTCTTGATCCCTGACCTCCTGTTCAGTCTGCACACTGCAGAAAGACGCAGCAGTTGGCACCTGTGTTTCGTCATCATCAGAGACGTGCTGAGGTGGTATTCCCATGTCCTCATCATCAGGAAAAATAAGTGGTTGTGCGTTAGTGCATTCTATCTCTTCCACCCCTGGGGAAGGGCTAGGTGGATGCCCTTGGGAAACCCTGGCAGCAGAGTCTTCAAACAGCATAAGAGACTGCTGCATAACTTGAGGCTCAGACAGTTTCCCTGATATGCATGGGGGTGATGTGACAGACCGATGGGCTTGGTTTGCATGCGCCATCTGTGCGCTTTCTGCAGAAGACTGGGTGGGAGATAATGTGAACGTGCTGGATCCACTGTCGGCCACCCAATTGACTAATGCCTGTACCTGCTTAGGCCTTACCATCCTTAGAACGGCATTGGGCCCCACCAAATATCGCTGTAAATTCTGCTGGCTACTGGGACCTGAGGTAGTTGGTTCACTAGGACGTGTGGCTGTGGCAGAACGGCCACGTCCTCTCCCAGCACCAGAGGGTCCACTAACACCACCACGACCATGTCCACGTCCGCGTCCCTTATTAGATGTTTTCCTCATTGTTCCCGTTCACCACAATTTTGAGAATGGCAAATTTGGGAATGCTTTTTCAACCCAGAACAAAAAGTCTGCTTTTACGGTCACTACAAATAACTTGACCAGCTAAAACACTGCAGATTTGGTTGAATAGAGATGTGAGACCAGTTTTTTTTTGCGCTGTGTGACAGGTATAGGTTTAATCACAGAATCACACTTCTATCAGCACGCTAGCGTGTGTCTTAGGTTTTTCTGAATGACACTATCAATAACTTCAATGTAAGATTTTCTTTTTGGGATAGATTTCAAGTAGGCCTCAAATACCACAAACTAGTTATTTTCAGAATGGCAAATTTGGGAATGCTTTTTCAACCCAGAACAAAAAGTCTGCTTTGACGGTCACTACAAATAACTTGACCAGCTAAAACTGTGCAGATTTGGTTGAATAGAGATGTGAGACCTGTTTTTTTTTGCGCTGTGTGACAGTTATAGGTTTAATCACAGAATGACACGTCTATCAGCACGCTAGCGTGTGTCTTAGGTTTTTCTGAATGACACTATCAATAACTTCAATGTAAGATTTTCTTTTTGGGATAGATTTCAAGTAGGCCTCAAATACCACAAACTAGTTATTTTCAGAATGGCAAATTTGGGAATGCTTTTTCAACCCACAACAAAAAGTCTGCTTTGACGGTCACTACAAATAACTTGACCAGCTAAAACTGTGCAGATTTGGTTGAATAGAGATGTGAGACCTGTTTTTTTTTGCGCTGTGTGACAGTTATAGGTTTAATCACAGAATGACACTTCTATCAGCACGCTAGCGTGTGTCTTAGGTTTTTCTGAATGACACTATCAATAACTTCAATGTAAGATTTTCTTTTTGGGATAGATTTCAAGTAGGCCTGAAATACCACAAACTAGTTATTTTCAGAATGGCAAATTTGGGAATGCTTTTTCAACCCAGAACAAAAAGTCTGCTTTGACGGTCACTACAAATAACTTGACCAGCTAAAACTGTGCAGATTTGGTTGAATAGAGATGTGAGACCTGTTTTTTTTTGCGCTGTGTGACAGTTATAGGTTTAATCACAGAATGACACTTCTATCAGCACGCTAGCGTGTGTCTTAGGTTTTTCTGAATGACACTATCAATAACTTCAATGTAAGATTTTCTTTTTGGGATAGATTTCAAGTAGGCCTGAAATACCACAAACTAGTTATTTTCAGAATGGCAAACTTGGGAATGCTTTTTCAACCCAGAACAAAAAGTCTGCTTTGACGGTCACTACAAATAACTTGACCAGCTAAAACTGTGCAGATTTGGTTGAATAGAGATGTGAGACCTGTTTTTTTTTGCGCTGTGTGACAGTTATAGGTTTAATCACAGAATGACACTTCTATCAGCACGCTAGCGTGTGTCTTAGGTTTTTCTGAATGACACTATCAATAACTTCAATGTAAGATTTTCTTTTTGGGATAGAATTCAAGTAGGCCTGAAATACCACAAACTAGTTATTTTCAGAATGGCAAATTTGGGAATGCTTTTTCAACCCAGAACAAAAAGTCTGCTTTGACGGTCACTACAAATAACTTGACCAGCTAAAACTGTGCAGATTTGGTTGAATAGAGATGTGAGACGTGTTTTTTTTTGCGCTGTGTGACAGTTATAGGTTTAATCACAGAATGACACTTCTATCAGCACGCTAGCGTGTGTCTTAGGTTTTTCTGAATGACACTATCAATAACTTCAATGTAAGATTTTCTTTTTGGGATAGATTTCAAGTAGGCCTCAAAAACCACAAACTAGTTATTTTCAGAATGGCAAATTTGGGAATGCTTTTTCAACCCAGAACAAACAGTCTGCTTTGACGGTCACTACAAATAACTTGACCAGCTAAAACTGTGCAGATTTGGTTGAATAGAAATGTCAGGTCTATTTTTTAGGCGCTGGGTGACAGGCTCAACTTTCCCCTGAAGTAATATATGGCCAAAAAATAACCACACTGTTGATGGTTAAATGCACTTGGGTGACACAGGCTCAGCCTGCAGCTGATGTAGTATATGGCCAAAAAATAATCAGACTGTTGATGGTTAAACGCACTTGGGTGAAACAGGCTCAGCCTGCAGCTGATGTAGTATATGGCCAAAAAATAACCAGACTGTTGATGGTTAAATGCACTTCGGTGACACAGGCTCAGCCTGCAGCTGATGTAGGATATAGCACAAAATAACCACACTATCGATGGTTAAATACACTTGGTGATAGCTCGTGCTGGCGCACCACAAGTCACAAAATGGCCGCCGATCACCCCAGAAAAAAAGTGATCTAAAAACGCTCTGGGCAGCCTCAAAAAAGTGAGCAAGTCAATAATAGCACTTCAATGATCCACAGCTGCAGATCGATCACAGAATGAAGTCTTTTGGAGGAGTTAATCTGCCTAATCTCGCCCTAACGTCGCAGCTGCAACCTCTCCCTATGCTTGAATCAGCAGAGTGACGTGCAGCGCTACGTGACCCAAGCTTATATAGAGGCTGGGTCACATGCTGCACTGGCCAATCACAGCCATGCCAATAGTAGGCAAGGCTGTGATGGCCTCTTGGGGCAAGTAGTATGACGCTTGTTGATTGGCTGCTTTGCAGCCTTTCAAAAAGCGCCAAGAAAGCGCCGAACACCGAACCCGAACCCAGACTTTTACGAAAATGTTCGGGTTCGGGTCCGTGTCACGGACACCCCAAAATTCGGTACGAACTCGAACTATACAGTTCGGGTTCGCTCATCCCTACTTGTAACTTATCATGTCAAATAGAAATATGCTAAACTTAACAGCCTCTATTATTCAAATGAGTTTATGGTCTGTGCACTCTATAATATGATGTGAGATGACAGGAATGGTTATGATGTCCATATAGACACAATATTAATAAAAACAATTGCTATACATTAAATAAAGCAGAAACCAGTATTGTTTTAACTATTATGGTTATAAAAACTCATGGATTTTTTGGGAGTCAAGGAGGTCTTCCACAAACCTTTGAGCCTGACTGCTCATTTCAGAAGAAAACACTTTCCCATTATTGATTGCTACTTGAAGGGATATTACAGATTTGTAACTGTTTCCAGGGAAAAGAGAGGGTAGGTTAAGTAAGGTTTCATTTTTTTTTTAAGCTCATTAGTTGATATTCTATAAGCGCACTTTGGGCCAATCTGACATTGTTAGTGCTGTGCAAAATAACAATGGAGCTCCATTTATGGGTCTTCAACACAGTGAAAGCCAGATATCCCTCAAAGGAAGGAAAACCAAGTAAAGGGGTGTCCCCATTACACAGATCACCAAATCCATCATATTAAGTGGCCCCTATGTCAAGATCCAGCTCTTTTACAAGCCTTAAAGGGGTTGTCCAAGTTATTTTCTTGTCCTTTGTATGTTTCTAATTAATCAAATGTAAAGGCTTTACCATGCACTTACTTTATCTGCACTTGCTGCTTTCTCAGATTTTACTGAGGGGGTCACATGACCTGTGATGTCAACTTCTCTCCCTGCTCTGATGATGTCTCTTGCACAAGCCTGGGAGAGCAGATGTGTGTATGTAGACGAGATGTCACTGTGCTGGCCAGGCCCCAGCACATATTCAGGACTGAAGGCTTTACTGAGTAGCTGTAGGCAGTGAAGAGTCAAATGCTGGGATCTGCCCTCCTCATCCTGCAGACACAGAGCTGACAGATTGGAGTTCTGCAGAGCACTGCACAAGAACAGGTAGGGGGAAGCACCTGTGTGTATAAACAGTGTCATTGTACAGCTGGGACTTGTAGTCCTGCACATACAACATGCTGCTGAGTCTCCCAGCAGTCAGACATTTCACTCAGGGCAGCACTTTTATTCACTCCCTTTGCATAGCAGGGGGAGGGGCACAAATATTCATGAGGAGACTCCAGAGATTATTGTTATTGCAGGTGAAAAAGGGCCAGAAGAGAACCAGGGAAATGAGGAAATATATTTTTTGGGCCTAAAACTTGCTAAGGGCTCTTTCACACTTGCGTTGTTCTGTTCCGGCATAGAGTTCCGTCGTCGGGGCTCTATGCCGGAAGAATCCTGATTAGGATTATCCACATGCATTCTGAATGGAGAGAAATCCATTCAGGATGCATCAGGATGTCTTCAGTTCCGGAACGGAACGTTTTTTGGCCGGAGAAAATACCGCAGCATGCTGCTCTTTTTGCTCCGGTCAAAAATCCTGAACACTTGCCGCAAGGCCGGATCCAGAATTAATGCCCATTGAAAGGCATTAATCCGGATCCGGCCTTAAGCTAAACGTCGTTTCGGCGCATTAACGGATCCCACGTTTAGCTTTTTCTGAATGGTTACCATGGCTGGATCGCATGGATCACGTCATCCATGCGCATGGGGCGCCCTGATGTCATTCTGGAGCGCCCCGGGAGCCGCACGGACGGTAAGTATACTGCTCCCCCGCTCCCCACTACTACTATGGCAGCCAGGACTTTAATAGCGTCCTGGGTGCCATAGTAACACTGAACGCATTTTGAAGACTGATCCGTCTTCAAATGCTTTCAGTTCACTTGCGGTGTTACGGATCCGGAGGGCACTTCCGGCAAATGGAGTACACAACGGATCCGGACAATGCAAGTGTGAAAGAGGCCTTAGCTTAGTTATATATTGCTGACCATCAGATTTATAGAGCTATATATGTTTTTTCATAACTCGGACAACCCCTTTGAGTATGTGACAGGGGAAGAACTAAGCCAGTTATCCATCCACAAACAGCTGTTTCGGGGTATTGCCCCTCATCAGTGTGAAGTAGGATTCTGGCTAACCGGGAGCAATGCCTTGGAGAGGCAAGGCATTGTTAGTGCAGTGGCATAATAGAATTGCGTATCTATTAAACAAGGTGGACACCTCAATAACAGTAGAACTAGACAGATCATTTGCCCTAAGTTGAGAATCAAGGCGTAATAGAATTGCTTATCTATTAAACAAGATGGACACCCCAATAATGGTAGAATTATACAGGTTATTCACCCCAATTTGAGAATCAAGCCCTAATAGAATTGCTTATCTATTACACAAGCTGGACACTGTTCAATTAGATTGCTCTGTGCCCTACACAGGGATTGATATGAACTGTGCTGTCTCCTTCATCTTCAGATTACAGTCCCTGGACTGTCCCTGTAGCAGCTGATTGGCTGTCTGCATGGCATTGTTGGTGATCTCGTATTCCCGGGCTTCTTACTTTCACTTTGTAACACGTGTAGCTGCCATTTAAAAAAAAAAAAGATTCGCTACCATGTAGCGCAAGGAAATTTGGATTAGTTACAAATCAAATTGTTCTTAAACTTTGGATCGAATTACACTTCAGATGCTTCAATTTGCTCAACACTATTGTAGACCATGGTTTAATATCGATGCACAATAAAAGTGGAAAAATTTTAAGGGGTATGAATACTTTTTAATAGCGCTGTACATGGAATTGAGATTTCCTTTTTCTAAGCATGATTTAACATTTTTGGATTATTAAACCGTTTAATTTTCCATTTATGAAGAAAAATCATCTAGAACACACTGTAGTCTCCGTTTTTGATTTATGCACAGAAATTCTGCCAGCAAAATCCTTGGCTCTAAAAAATCCATTTATGCTTTTTAACTTCTCGTCAGCACAATCCTTGGCACTAAGTAATGTAAAGTCTCTTAAGACAGAGCAGCAGTACTTGTCTTGCGTGAATGCGGTCTCTCTTTCAATTGAATGCTGTGTGAGTTCATTTTTATTGTTATTTGTAAAATTCAGACATACTGCAAACGGGAATTCAGGGTTTATATTCTGTATAGTTATAATTCTAACAATACTACATACAGAACTTGTAGATTTGAAAATCATCAATGTACATAAAATCCATTCAGATCTATTCTGTAGAGTTGAGCGAACACCTGGATGTTCGGGTTCGAGAAGTTCGGCCGAACTTCCCGGAAATGTTCGGGTTCGGGATCCGAACCCGACCCGAACTTCGTCCCGAACCCGAACCCCATTGAAGTCAATGGGGATCCGAACTTTTCGGCACTAAAAAGGCTGTAAAACAGCCCAGGAAAGAGCTAGAGGGCTGCAAAAGGCAGCAACATGTAGATAAATCCCCTGCAAACAAATGTGGATAAGGAAATGAATTAAAATTTAAAAAAAAATTTAAAAAATTAACCAATATCAATTTGACAGAGGTCCCATAGCAGAGAATCGGGCTTCACGTCAGCAGAGAATCAGTCTCTTCATGCCAAAGCAGAGAATCTGGCTTCATGTCAGCAGAGAATCAGTCTCTTCATGCCATAGCAGAGAATCTGGCTTCATGTCATAGCAGAGAATCAGGCTTCACGTCACCCACCACTGGAACAGGCCACTGTCACATATTTAGGCCCAGGCACCCAGGCAGAGGAGAGAGGTCCCATAACAGAGATTCAGGCTTTATGTTAGCAGAGAATCAGTCTTCATGTCATAGCAGAGAAACAGGCTTCACGTCACCCACCACTGGAACAGGCCACTGTCACATATTTAGGCCCAGGCACCCAGGCAGAGGAGAGAGGTCCCATAACAGAGATTCAGGCTTTATGTCAGCAGAGAATCAGTCTTCATGTCATAGCAGAGAATCAGGCTTCACGTCACCCACCACTGGAACAGGCCACTGTCACATATTTAGGCCCCGGCACCCAGGCAGAGAAGAAAGGTCCCGTAACAGAGATTCAGGCTTCATGTCAGCACAGATCAGTCTTCATGTCCCATAGCAGAGATCAGGCTTCACGTCACCCACACTCGGAAGAGGCACATTGTCCACATCATTTAGGCCCAGGCACCCAGGCAGACGGAGATGAGGTCCCGTAACAGAGATTCAGGCTTCATGTCAGCACAGACATCAGTATCATGTCATCAGCAGAGATCAGGGCTTCACGTCACCCACCACTGGACAAGGCCACTGTCACATCTTTAGGCCCAGGCACCCAAGGCAGAGGAGGCAGACGGTCCCGTAACATGAGAATCTGCGCTTCATGTCAGCCACAGAATCAGTCCTCCAGTCATAGCAGAGAATCAGGCTTCACGTCACACCACACTGGACCAGGCCCACTGTCACATATTTAGGCCCCCCGGCACCCAGGCAGAGGAGAGAGGTCCCGTAACAGAGATTCAGGCTTCATGTAAGCAGAGAATCAGTCTTCATGTCATAGCAGAGAATCAGGCTTCACGTCACCCACCACTGGAGGAGGCCACTGACTCACATTTAGGCCAGGCACCCAGGCAGAGGAGAGAGGTCCCGTAACAGAGGATCAGGCTTCATGTCAGCAGAGAACTCAGTCTTCATGTCATAGCAGAGAATCAGGCTTCACGTCTCCACCACTGGTACAGGGCCACTGTCACATATTTAGGCCCCGGCACCCTGACAGAGGAGAGAGGTCCCGTTACAGAGAATCTGGCTTCATGTCAGCACAGAATCAGTCTTCTGTCTTGCAGAGAATCTGGCTTCACGTCACCCCACACTGGAACAGGCCACTGTCACATATTTAGGCCTGGCACCCAGAAGTGGAGAGAGGTCCGTAACAGAGATTCAGGCTTCATGTCAGCTGAGAATCAGTCTTCATGTTATAGCAGAGAATCAGGCTTCACGTCACCACACTGGAACAGGCCACTGTAACTTTTTTAGGGCCCCGGCACCCAGACGAGGAGAGAGGTCCCGTAACAGAGATTCGGCTTCATGTCAGCAGAGAATCAAGTCTTCATGTCATAGCAGAGAATCAGGCTTCACGTCACCCACCACTGGAACAGGCCACTGTCACATATTTAGGCCACGGCACCCAGACAGAGGAGAGAGAGGTCCTGTAACAGAGATTCAGGCTTCATGTCAGCACAGAATCAGTCTTCATGTCATAGCAGAGAATCAGGCTTCACGTCACCCACCACTGGAAGAGGCCACTGTCACGCATTTAGGCCCCGGCACCCAGGCAGAGGAGAGAGGTCCCGTAACAGAGATTCAGGCTTCATGTCAGCAGAGAATCAGTCTTCATGTCATAGCAGAGAATCAGGCTTCACGTCACCCACCACTGGAACAGGCCACTGTCACATATTTAGGCCACGGCACCCAGACAGAGGAGAGAGGTCCCGTAACAGAGATCTGGCTTCATGTCAGCACAGAATCAGTCTTCATGTCATAGCAGAGAGTCAGGCTTCACGTCACCCACCACTGGAACAGGCCTCTGTCACTTATTTAGGCCCCGGCACCCCAGACAGAGGAGAGAGGTCCCGTAACAGAGAATCTGGCTTCATGTCAGCAGAGTATAAGTCTTCATGTCATAGCAGAGAATCAGGCTTCACGTCACCCACCACTGGAACAGGCCACTGTCACATATTTAGGCCCAGGCACCCCAGGCGAGGAGAGAGGTCCCATAACAGAGATCAGGCTTCATGTCAGCAGAGAATTCTGTCTTCATGTCATAGCAGAGAATCAGGCTTCACGTCACCACCACTGGAACAGGCCACTGTCAGATATTTAGGCCCAAGGCACCCAGGCAGAGGAGAGAGGTCCGTAACAGAGATTCAGGCTTCATGTCAGCACAGAATCAGTCTTCATGTCATAGCAAAGAATCAGGCTTACACGTCACCACCACTGGAACAGGCCACTGTCACATATTTAGGCCCAGGCACCCAGGCAGAGGAGAGAGGTCCCATAACAAAGATTCAGGCTTCATGTCAGCAGAGAATCAGTCTTCATGTCATAGCAGAGAATCAGGCTTCACGTCACCCACCACTGGAACAGGCCACTGTCACATATTTAGGCCCCGGCACCCAGACAGAGGAGATGAGGTCCGTAACAGAGAATCTGGCTTCATGTCAGCAGAGAATCAGTCTTCATGTCATAGCAGAGAATCAGGCTTCACGTCACCCTCCACTGGAACAGGCCACTGTCACATATTTAGGCCAGGAACCCAGGCAAAGGAGAGAAGTGGTATTGTTAACGCTGATAACGGCGTCATCGCCTCTGGCCATGTTGGTGGAGTACTCGAAACAGCGCAACAGGGCACACAGGTCTCGCATGGAGGCCCCAGTCATTGGTGGTGAAGTGGTGCTGTTCCGCAGTGCGATGACCCGTGCGTGCTCTGCAGCTGAAACTCCACTATGGCCTGCTGCTGCTCGCACAGACTGTCCAGCATGTGCAAGGTGGAGTTCCACCTGGTGGGCACATCGCATATGAGGCGGTGAGCGGGAAGGCCGAAGTTACGCTGTAGCACAGACAGGCGTGCAGCAGCAGGGTGTGAACGCCGGAAGCACGAACAGACGGCCCGCACTTTATGCAGCAGCTCTGACATGAACTTCTGCACCACCAAATTCAGCACATGCGTCAGGCAAGGGATGTGCGTCAAACCGGCTAGTCCCAGAGCTGCAACGAGATTTCGCCCATTATCGCACACCACCAGGCCGGGCTTGAGGCTCACCGGCAGCAACCACTCGTCGGTCTGTTGTTCTATACCCCGCCACAACTCCTGTGCGGTGTGGGGCCTGTCCCCCAAACATATGAGTTTCAGAACGGCCTGCTGACGTTTACCCCGGGCTGTGCTGAAGTTGGTGGTGAAGGTGTGTGGCTGACTGGATGAGCAGGTGGAAGAAGAGGAGGAGGAAGCTGAGTAGGAGGAGGAGACAGGAGTCAAAGAATGTTGCCCTGCGATCCTGGCGGCGGAAAGGACGTGCGCCAAAACAGCTCTCCGCCTGGGGCCCAGCCGCCACTACATTTACCCAGTGTGCAGTTAGAGAGATATAGCGTCCATGGCCGTGCTCACTGGTACACATATCTCGGTGGTTAAGGTGGACCTTGCCACAGATGGCGTTGCCGCAGTGCACACTTGATTTTATCGGACACTTGGTTGTGCAGGGAAGGCACGGCTCTCTTGGAGAAGTAGTGGCGGCTGGGAACAACATACTGTGGGACAGCAAGCGACATGAGCTGTTTGAAGCTGTCTGTGTCCACAAGCCTAAATGACAGCATTACATAGGCCAGTAGTTTAGAAATGCTGGCATTCAGGGCCAGGGATCGAGGGTGGCTAGGTGGGAATTTACGCTTTCTCTCAAATGTTTGTGAGATGGAGAGCTGAACGCTGCCGTGTGACATGGTTGGGATGCTTGGTGACGCAGGTGGTGGTGTTGGTGGTACATCCCCATGTTTGTGGGCGGCAGGTGCACAACGTTCCTCCAGAGGCGGAGGAAGAGGCCGAGGTGGCCAGGCAGCAGCAGAAGAGGCCGCTGGCGGCTAGCAGCAGAAGAGGTAGCAGGGGGAGCCTGAGTGACTTCTTTGTTTTTAAGGTGTTTACTCCACTGCAGTTCATGCTTTGCATGCAGGTGCCTGGTCATGCAGGTTGTGCTAAGGTTCAGAACGTTAATGCCTCGCTTCAGGCTCTGATGGCACAGCGTGCAAAACCACTCGGGTCTTGTCGTCAGCACATTGTTTAAAGAAGTGCCATGCCAGGGAACTCCTTGAAGCTGCCTTTGTGGTGCTCGGTCCCAGATGGCGGCGGGTCAGTAGCAGGCGGAGTATCTTGGCGGGGGTGTTCTGATTTTGCCCACTGCTCCCTCTTTGTCTTTTGCTACGCTGTTGGCTCGGTCTCACCACTGCCTCTTCCTCCGAATTCTGAAAGTCAGTGGCACGACCTTCATTCCATGGGGGGTCTAGGACCTCATCGTCCCCTGCATCGTCTTCCACCCAGTCTTCCTCCCTGACCTCCTGTTCAGTCTGCACACTGCAGAAAGACGCAGCAGTTGGCACCTGTGTTTCGTCATCATCAGAGACGTGCTGAGGTGGTATTCCCATGTCCTCATCATCAGGAAACATAAGTGGTTGTGCATTCTATCTCTTCCACCCCTGGGGAAGGGCTAGGTGGATGCCCTTGGGAAACCCTGGCAGCAGAGTCTTCAAACAGCATAAGAGACTGCTGATATGCATGGGGGTGATGTGACAGACTGATGGGCTTGGTTTTCATGCGCCATCTGTGCGCTTTCTGCAGAAGACTGGGTGGGAGATAATGTGAACGTGCTAGATCCACTGTCGGCCACCCAATTGACTAATGCCTGTACCTGCTCAGGCCTTACCATCCTTAGAACGGCATTGGGCCCCACCAAATATCCCTGTAAATTCTGCTGGCTACTGGGACCTGAGGTAGTTGGTTCACTAGGACGTGTGGCTGTGGCAGAACGGCCACGTCCTCTCCAGCACCAGAGGGTCCACAACACCACACGACCATGTCCACGTCCGTCGTCGCCTTATTAGATGTTTTCCTCATTGTTCCCGTTCACCACAATTTTGAAATTTGCAAATTTGGGAATGTTTTTCAACCCAGAACAAAAAACTGTGCTTTTACAGTCACTACAAATAATTTGACCAGCTAAAAAACAGTACAGATTTGGTTGAATAGAAATGTGAGGCCTATTTTTTTCGCCGCTGTGTGAAAGATATACCTTTAATCACAGAATTAGACTTGTATCTGCCACGGTAGCGTGTGTGTTAAGTTTTTCTGAATGACACTTTCAGCACCTTGAATCTATAGATATCCTTTTTGGGATAGATTTAAAGTAGGCCTGATATAGCAGAAACAATTATTTTGATGTATGGCAAATTTGGTATAGGTCTTTTTCAACCCAGAACAAAAAACTGTGCTTTTACGGTCACTAAAAATAACTTGATCCAGCTTAAAACTGTACTGATTTGGAGGAATAGAAATGTCAGGCCTATTTTTTACGCGTTGTGTGACAGATATACGTTTAATCACAGAATTAGACTTGTATCTGCACGGTAGCGTGTGTGTTAAGTTTTTCAGAATGACACTATCAGCACCTTGAATCTAAGATATCCTTTTTGGGAGAGATTTAAAGTAGGCCTTATATAGCAGAAACTACTAATTTTGAGAATGGCAAATTTCGGAATAGTTTTTCAACCCCGAACAAAAACTGTGCTTTTACGGTCACTACAAATAACTTGACCAGCTAAAACAGTACTGATTTGGAGGAATATAAATTTCAGGTCTATTTTTTAGGCGCTGGGTGACAGGCTCAACTTGCCCCTGATGTAGTATATGGCCAAAAAATAACCACACTATTGATGGTTTAAATGCACTTGGGTGACACAGGCTCAGCCTGCACTGATGTAGTATATGGCCAAAAGTTAACCACACTGTTGATGGTTAAATGCACTTGGGTGACACAGGCTCAGCCTGCAACCTGATGTAGTATATGGCCAAAAAATAACCACACTGTTGATGGTTAAATGCACTTCGGTGACACAGGCTCAGCCTGCAGCTGATGTAGGATATAGCAAAAAATACCACACTATTGATCAGGGGTGGGCAATTATTTTTTCGATGGGGCCACATGAGAAACTGAAAATATTTTGGAGGGCCGGGCCAAAAGGCTAAACTCAATACTGCATAAAAATCAACGCGTCCTGGCACAGGCGGGCGTGATGACTCATATGCCTGACTGCGCTGGGATTTCACTACCATAATAGACCTCAGGCCTGTAGCCTATGACAAGTCTTGTCGCCCATCTGCAAATTTTAAGGCGCATTGGCGGACCATTTTGGTCGCCATCTGGAGCGCTGTATTGCATCAGGTGACATGAACACTCTCCACATAGAATGTTATATTACATCTGTGACTCACCGCTCTCCACATATAAGTGATATTTTACTTCAGTGACATCACCGCTCTCCAATATATTGTTATATTACATTCAGTGACATCACCGCTGTCCACATATGGCGATATATTACATTCAGTGACATCACCGCTCTCAATATATTGTGATGAGCGGTGATGTCACTGATGTAATGTATTACTTACCGGTATATGTGGACAGCAGTGATGTCAATGATGTAATATATTACTTATGTGTGGAGAGTGGTGATGTCACTGAGTAATACATCACTTATAAAGTAATATATTACATCTGTGACATCACCGCTCTCCACATATAAGAGGCATTTTACATCAGTGACGTCATACCTTGGCGCTGGGGTGTCGAGCGCAGGGCCGGCCTTAGGTGTTCAGGCGCCCTGTGTGAGCTAACCTTGTGGTAGTGTTACCTGCAGTCCTATGTAAACCACAGATAACACTAGTGCTAAATAATGTAGTAGTGTTACCTGCAGTCCTATGTAAACCACAGATAACACTAGTGTAGATCACGTGGAAGTGTTACCTTGTCCTTAGTGTGCTCCCTGTGTCTATCGCACAGACTCCATGCTGGCGCTGCCTCCTCTTTCATCTTCTTCCCCGCACAGAACGTTCTGAAGCAGCTGCGTCAAGACATAGGGAACACTGTGGGCAAGGTGATACAACAGGGGGGGACATACACACAGGGACGGGGACACACACAAAGGGACAGACACACTCACACACACACAAAGGACGGACACACACAAAGGGACAGACACACACGGACGGTACACACACAGGGACGGGGACACACACACAAAGGGACAAACACACACACACAGGGATGGACACTGAAACACACACACACAAAGGGACAAACACACACACACAGGGATAGACACCACACACAAAGGGACAGACACACACACAGGGACGGACACACACCACACACACACCACACACCCACACACACACAGGGACAGACACACACACACAGGGACGGACACACACACACTGGCACACTCAACATCAGCAGCAAGTCCAACCTTAATGACCCCCACAATCCCTGGGGGGGGGGGTGTGATGTAGTAGCAGGCAGGAAAGCACACACTGTCCCCCTGTCCTATATGAGCCCCCCCCACCCCCACCAAATACCTGTAAGTTCTGTTAGTTGCTTGGCTTTGGCTGTGGCTGCTGGCTGGGGCTCCGCCTCCCTCCTCTTTCTGCCTGTGCGGCAGCTGCATCACGCTCCAGCAGCCACTGGTCTGCTCTGTTAAAGAGACAGGCAGGCCAGGCAGCAGAGCGGAGCGCAGAGCGGCCGCGGGCCCCGCCCCCTCCTCACTCCGGACAGTGACTCCGTGCTGTTACAGGGCCGGCGGCGGCGGCGGCAACAAAAATGCCGGGGGCCGGATTAAAAGGTCCGCCGGGGCGTATACGGCCCGCGGGCCGTAGTTTGCCCAGGTCTGCTATTGATGGTTAAAAGCACTTGGTGGTAGCTTGTGCTGGCGCACCACAAGCCACAAAATGGCCGCCGATCACCCCAGAAAAAAGTGATATAAAAACGCTCTGGGCAGCCTAAAAAATATTAGCACTTCAATGATCCACAGCTGGAGATCGATCACTGAATTAAGTCTTTTGGAGGAGTTAATCTGCCTAATCTCACCCTAACGTCGCAGCAGCAACCTCTCCGTATGCTTGAATCAGCAGAGTGACGTGCAGCGCTACGTGACCCAAGCTTATATAGAGGCTGGGTCACATGCTGCACTGGCCAATCACAGCCATGCCAATAGTAGGCAAGGCTGTGATGGCCTCTTGGGGCAAGTAGTATGACGCTTGTTGATTGGCTGCTTTGCAGCCTTTCAAAAAGCGCCAAGAAAGAGCCGAACACCGAACCCGAACCCGGACTTTTACGAAAATGTTCGGGTCCGTGTCACGGACACCCCAAAATTCGGTACGAACCCGAACTATACAGTTCGGGTTCGCTCATCTCTACTATTCTGTAGTATGTCAATAGGGTTTTGAAAACGTTATTCACTTGCATGATATTGCCTTCTAATGTGCACCAAAAAAGTGTTGTGCCGCATATGAACTCATATGAACTGTTTCAGAATTTGGAGACACAAAAATATGATTTTTTTTCAAACATTCTTTATTATGTAAAACTGAAGCTAAAGAAAAATAAAAGTAGACATATAAATAGCACATGATCTAACCTGTCAGGTAAACACTAAACACCATTAAAAAAAAAAAAAAAAATGCCAGAAAAGCTATTTTTTTGTTACATTTCCTCAGAAAAAGCGTAATATAGAGCATTTAAAAATCATATGTACTCCATAATAGTACAAATAAAACTTTCACCTTATTCCATCATTTCGAAAAGGGGGTCACTTTTTTTAGGGGGTTTCTATTCATGGGTTGCATTAAATGTCATATGGCAACTTAAAATTATCCAGTGAAATCTGTCCTCCAAAAACCATATGATGCTTCTTTCCTTCTGCACCCTGCCGTGTGCCCATACAGCATTTACAACCAAATATGGGATGTTTCTGTAAATTGAAGAATCATGGTAATAAATATTTTCTTTGGCTTTTAATCCTTGATGTGTTAACTACTGTATAATTCTTGTGGAACACCAAAAAGGTTAACAAAGTTTGTGAAATCAGTTTTGAATAACTTGAGGGGCGTTGTTTCTAAAATGGGGTCATTTATGGTGGGTTTCCACTATGCAAGCCCCACAAAGTGACTTCATAACTTAATTTTATCCTTAAAAAAGTGGGTTTCACATTTTTTTCTTAAAAATTAAACAATTTGCTTCCAAAATTCTAAGGCATATAACAGCCTAAAAAATAAAATTACATTTACAAAATGATGCAAACATGAAAGTGGACATATGGCAAATTCAAAGTAATAACTCTTTTCTGATGTATCACTATCTGCTTTAAATGCAGGGAAATTCAAAGTTTGAAAAGGGTAAATTTTTCCAATATTTCTGTAAATTTTTAGATTTTTTTTATAAATGTGAATTATTTTCTACTATCATGAAGTACACTGTAATTCGAAAAAACAATCTCAGAGGATTGAATAAGTAAAAGCATTCAAAAGTTATTACCACATAAAGTGACAAATTTCCAAAAAATGGCAAGGTCTTTAAAGAGAAAAATGGCAAGGTTCTTAAGGGATTAAAGGGGTTTTCCAGCCTAAAGGGTTTTGTTAACTAGCCCCAGGAAAATATTCTACCTAATAAAAACAATATACTCACATGCTCCCAACCTGTCACGGACATTCCCGCGACAGGTGGCAGGAGATCGGTGAGACTGGCAACACGTGGTTTGATCTGACATGTTTTCCGTTTGGATCAAAGGACATGTTGTTTCTGGTGCTTGCCACACCTTCTTTCCCCAGGTGTGGCTATTATGGTCATTTAATCTTTTCTATTTACTGTTGTTTCTCCCACTATACTATGCGGTTTATAGCTTTTGTTTGAGTTGTGGATAGCTGGTGTGTGGATCTCGGCTGAGTTCCTGGTGCTGCCATAGCCACTTGAAGTTAAGTGTTTTCTTTCGTTTTTGTATTTTGCTTGGGTTATTTTGTGTGTTGCATTTCCCTGTTATTTGTATTTGCATTTAGTTTAGATGACAGGTCTTATAAAGCATGTGTGGTAACCCTGTTACATCTGTACCTCTGGGTTCTGTTCATACTGGTAGTTAGTCAGGACTTTGATTAGGGTTTTACTAGGAGGTGTACATCTCCTTTCCCTAGTTTCCAGGCCTTATTCCCTCACCATTTTCCCTCCTATGTTCGGTGTGGTGTTTCCCTCCCACACCCGAACATGACACCACCACTCTATTATGGCACCCTGGCTCCGTTTGTAATCTTATAGTCCCTGTCCTGTAAACTTCAAGAGGGGGGTCACATGCTGCTGCAGCTAATGTCTGGTTTCAACATTGACAAATGCTCCAGCACATGACCCATTAATGATGTGTGGCTTAAAGACACATCACAGCTGAGACCAGTCATTGTTTGCACAGGCATACATGATCCCTTTCAAAAGATTTTCCAGGTCGGGGACCAGAAGATTGCAGAATGAAAACTGGGCACCATAATGGAGCTGCAGGGAACAGGTGATTTTTTTCATATTGCTACCTAGGCTATTTTGAAATGCCCATAAGGCCATACTCCAAGAGAGAATGTGTAGTGCTACTTTTTTTTAAAAAATTTGCTTTGATCCGAAATTATTTGCGTTAAAAAAAGGCTATTTACGAGCTGCAGAGAGCCTTTATAGGGGTGTAGAACACTGTGCCTTGCAGTAACACGCATAGGGAGTCTGCTGAGGTAGTGACAGATCAGAAGAAGTGTCAAATAAATTATGTCAGCCAGGCCAAAATCCAAAATAGTGGACCAGTCAAGAAGTGGGGAGCGTGGGAACAGCATGAGAAGTCCAGTGTGGACCTATGACATAGTGGTGAGGTGGAAGCAGCATTAGGAGACAACAGAGTGGCCCATTAACAGGGTCTGGAGGTGGAAGCAGTATGAGGAAGCCGCCAAGTGCCACAATGACAGAGTCTGTAGGTGGCGGCAGCAGCAGCATTAGGAGAAGGCCACCAAGTGGCACAATGACAAAGTCTGGAGGTGGCAGCAGTATGAGGAGGCCACCAAGTGGCACAATGACCGAGTCTGCAGGTGGCGGCAGCATGAGGAGACCACAGAGCGGCACAATGCCAGAGTCTGGAGTTGGCAGCAGCATGATGTAATGACCGGCGTCACGCAAAGGGAGGGAAATGGGAAGGCCCTGTCCAAGGGAGAGGGAAAGGTGGTGACCCCTGACTCACCTTGCGGCTGGCACCTGACTGCCCTGATGTCCCTAGACGGGTTCCTCACCCGTACGCAGATCACGTGCCTAAACCCTGGCTTTCCCTAAGATGAGCCCTATGTAGTGAACGGGGCGGTGGGATCACTAGTCCGCACCACTGACACTAAGAGGAAAACACCAAGGAGAGGACAGACAATACAGACAAACATATAATCCCAGGTGGGCGACAATAGCAGACCACAAAGGCCCAACAGGGTTCCGGAGGGTAACGTTCTGGAACAACAACCAGGGAACACAGCTACACAGCTCCAGTGGGTCAGTATAGAAGTCCAGGCAGGAAGCTCTATATCTGGCAACCAGAGAAGTGAGAGAGGGGAATATAAGGAAGTTGGGAGTGCTGGACAAGAAACAGCTGAGGAGAAGGAGCTACGGATCCCTGAGTGAGCCAAAAAGGGTTGCAAGGCAAACCCAGAAAGCTACCATAAAGAAACAGCACTATCTTTCTACATAGAGTGAACAGCCACCCGCTGTGACTTTCTGACCCCGGGTATAACGGAGTCAGGCGTGGCTCTTGACACCCTCGTGACACATGAGTAGGCCACAGAGTGGCACAATGACCGTGTATGGAGGTGGCAGCAGCATGAGTAGGCCATAGAGTAGCACAATGACAGAGTCTGGAGGTGGCAGCAGCAGCATCAGGAGGCCACAGAGTGGCACAATGACAGAGTGTGGAGGGGGCATCAGCATGAGGAAGCCACAGAATGGCACAATCACAAAGTGTCGATCAACCAAAATACTTCTGGGGAAACCTGCCTGGCATGAGCAGGCCTCTAGTAGCTACAGTCAATGAGAAGACAAAGCGTCAAGATAGCTTTGAGCCCGGAAGAATGGCGAGGTTCATCAAGATACGTCACTAAAGATTTTACCGCATATAATCGCAGCACTGACCGCTGAATAAAATTAGTTTTTCCACCGAAATAAGTCACAAAAGATTTTACCGCATATAACTACAGCGCTGAAAGCTGAATAAAATTAGTTTTTTCTCCGAAATACGGCCCAAAACGGTTTTACCACATATAACTTTGATCGAAATACGTCAATAAAGATTTTACCACATATAACGGAGCACGGAGATGGAGAGGGTCTTCGTATTCCCCCCGCATTATACGGACATCTCAGAAATGAACCGCAGCTCCCGACAGCAGCTCCTGGGAAGGTCATGGAGCATCCCGGTCATCTGGCATCTATTCGCTCCGCTGAAGGATTATTTTGAAAGTGTGTAGAAGCCACACAGGGCCCCCATGCTGCAGATTTATCATGGAGACATCATGGAGATTTTTCTGCATATAACTACAGCACTGAACGCTGAATAAAATTAGTTTTTCGACCGAAATACGTCAATAAAGATTTTACTGCATACTAATACAGCAATGAACGCTGAATAAAATTAGTTTTTCCACCAAAATATGTCAATAAAGATTTTACCACATATAACTGCAGCACTGAACGCTGAATACAATTTGTTTTTCCACCAAAATACGTCTCAAAAGATTTCACCACATATAACTTTGACCGAAATACGTCAATAAAGATTTTACGACCTATAACGGAGCACGGAGATGGAGAGGGTCTTCGGTTCCCCCCCCTGCACTATACGGACGTCTCAGAAATGAACCGCTGCTCCCAACATCAGCTCCTGGGAAGGTCATCCGGCATCAATTTGCCCCGCTGAAGGATTATTTTGAAAGTGTGTAGAAGCCACACGGGGCCCCCACGTTGAAGATTTATCATGGAGACATCATGGAGATTTTACAGCATATAACCGCAGCGCTGACCACTGAATTCATTTTGTTTTTCCACCTGAAACAATTCAATAAAAATTTCACCGCATATAACCGCAGCGCTGAACGTTGATTAAAATTTGTTTTTTGACCGAAATACATCACTAAAGGTTTTGCCACATATACCCACAGCGCTGAACGCTGAATATATTTAGTTTTTCTACCAAAATACGTCACTAAAGGTTTTACCACATATACGGTAACTGCAAAAGTGAACGCTGAATGTATTTTGTTTTTGTGCTGAAATAATAATAACTGCAGAAGTCAAGTGTATATATTTTTCTTTTTGTACTGATAAAGGCCAGTAAACGCTTTTAGCAGAAATAAATGCACTAATGAAGTATGTATATTTTTTTCCTTTTTGTACTGAAATAGGACACTAAACGCTTTCAACACAAATAACCGCCGAAGTGAACTGAGAATATATTTTTCTTTTTGTACTGAAATACAAAATAATATATATAACTGCAGCACTGACTGACTGCTACCGACTACTTCCGTGAACCCCTGCACCACTGCTTTCCAAGCAGGTAGGCTGCTGCGAAGCAGGTGGTCTACCCCGGGCACGTTTGGCTCCCAACCTCCAACTGCTGCCACACTGCTGACTCCCAGCCATGCTTTCAACACATATAACCGCTGACATGAACTGAGAATATATTTTTCTTTTTTCTACTGAAATAGGCCAGTAAACGCTTTCAGCAGAAATAAATGCACCAGTGAAGTGCGTATATATTTATCTTTCTGTACTGAAATAGGCCACTAAACCCTTTTGCCACAAATAACTGCACCAGCGAAGTGCATATATTTTTTTCTTTCTATAATGAAATAGGCCACTGAATGCTTTTGCCACAAATAAGTGCACCAGTGAAGTGCATATATTTTTTTCTTTCTGTACTGAAATAGGCCACTAAATGCTTTTGCCACAAATAACTGCACCAGTGAAGTGCATATATTTTTTTCTTTCTATAATTAAATACGCCACTAAACCTTTTTGCCACAAATAACTGCACCAGTGAAGTGCATATATATTTTTTCTTTCTATAATTAAATATGCCACTAAACCTTTTTTACACAAATAACTGCACCAGTGAAGTGCGTATATTTTTTTTCTTTTTGTACGCTTTCAACACAAAAACGTGAACTGAGAATATATTTTTCTTTTTGTACTGAAATAGGCCATTAAATGCTTTTAGCAGAAATAAATGCACCAGTGAAGTGTGTATATATTTTCCTTTCTATAATGAAATAGTCCACTAAACCCTTTTGCCACAAATAACTGCACCAGTGAAGTGCGTATATATTTTTATTTCTATAATGAAATAGGCCACTAAACCCTTTTGCCACAATTAAATGCACCAGTGAAGTGTGTATATTTTTTTCTTTCTATAATGAAATAGGCCAGTAAATGCTTTTGCCACAAATATGCGCACCAGTGAAGTGCGTATATTTTTTCTTTCTGTACACTTTCAACACATATAACCGCCGACGTGAACTGAAAATATATTTTTCTTGTTTGAAAAGATATAAGCCACTAAAGGCTTTTCAATATAGCACTTGCAACCCAAGAAGAAATTGCTGGAATGACATAGCTGTATAATGGCTATTTGAATCCCCAACTTATCTTTCCCTACACTTGTAAATCGCTTTTATGGCACTGTTCCTAGTGCTTTCTGACGTCTCTCCCTGCACTAAGATGCTGTGAAATGATTCCTCCCTATCCTTTTCCTGCACTTATAAATATATATATTTTTTTTCAAAATCAGGTTTTTCCAATTGCTATCCCTAGTGCCTTCTCACGTCTGTCCCTGCACTCAGAACTCTTGAAAATATCTGACTCTAAGGCCCCTTTCACACGAGCGAGTATTCCGCGCCGATGCGATGCAGGAGGTGAACGCATTGCACCCGCACTGAATACTGACCCATTCATTTCTATGGGGCTGTGCACACGAGCGGTGATTTTCACGCATCACTTTTGCGTTGCGTGAAAATCGCAGCATGCTCCTCTTTGTGCGTTTTTCACGTAACGCAGGCCCCATAGAAATGAATGGGGTTGCGTGAAAATCGCAAGCATCCGCAAGCAAGTGCGGATGCGGTGCGATTTTCACGCACGGTTGCTAGGAGACGATCGGGATGGAGACCCGAACCTTATTATTTTCCCTTATAACATGGTTATAAGGGAAAATAATAGCATTCTGAATACAGAATGCTAAGTAAAACAGGGCTGGAGGGGGTTAAAAAAAATAAAAAATCATTTAACTCACCTTAATCCACTTGCTCGCGATGCCGGGCATCTCCGTCTGACTCTTTTACTGTATAGGACCTGTGGAGAGCATTAACTATAGTTTAAGGACCTGGGATGACGTCACTCCGGTCATCACATGGTACGTCACATGATCTTTTACCATGGTGATTCCACATAAGGGAAAATAATACTATTTACAGAACACCGATCCCAAGCTCGAACTTCTGTGAAGAAGTTCGGGTTTGGGTACCAAACACGCGCGATTTTTCTCACACGAGTGCAAAACGCATTACAATGTTTTGCACTCGCGTGGAAAAATCGCGGGTGTTCCCGCAACGCACCCGCACATTTTTCCGCAACGCCCGTGTGAAAGAGGCCTAAGATGGCCGCCATATTTATAGGGCTGTGATATCACAGGGCTGGCTGGCTGCTGATTGACTGCATGCATGGCATTGTGGGTCAGCCCGCCTTCCCAGAGTTCCTTTCCCCATGTCCTCACACGTGTAGCCACCATTATAGCTGCCATTTTAGGAAAAGCGTGAAGCGCGAGGAAATACACATTCATTGAGATTCAAATTTTTCCTGAAATTCGGATCAAATTCCACTTCATCAGCTTTGATTTGCTCACCTCTAGTGCATCGGAAAAGTAAAGATACCACACAACATATAAAAACATAATCCAAAGAATATATAAAATAAATATAATAAATAAAATACGATCATGAATCATAAAGTGCAAGTACCTAGTGCAATATAATTTATCAGATACCAATGATTGGACCTGATCATTAACATATTTTATACTTATATCACCTATGAATTACAAATCAGAAATTATAAATCAGAAAACTGCAAATTGCAAAAAAAACAAAACTCATTAATCAAAAAAAAATACAAAAACATAAATAGTGTAAAATACATCAATTTATAGTCCATGTCATACAGGATCTCACATCAGATTTAGGAAAAGTCTCCACCCAATTCAATGTTTTAAGGTCAACAAGTATTCACCCTTAAAAATATATAGTTATTGTTCCAACATATATCATCCAGAAAATAACATCCAGGTCACAATAACAGAAAACTAAATGGAAGAATAAAAAAAGTAAATATATATTAAAAAACGCATCATAAAAAGGATTTGAAGCCGATGGCCTCATTTAGCCCCAGAGGTGTCACTGTATCAAGCAGTACCATCCTTCTTGTCTCCTTTTGGAGGAGGCATTTCTTGATGTCGCCTCCCTAATTCCTAACTCTGTCAATTCCCTTGAACTACAACCCATTAGGGTTGCTTCCATGAACTTCTCTAAAATGTTTTACAATAGGTTTAAATTTTTTGAGCTTATCAGTATCATGAACCTCAGCTGCCGCTTTTATATCTCTAAGGCTACTTTCACACTAGCGTTCCGGGCTCCGCTTGTGAGTTCCGTTTAAAGGCTCTCACAAGCGGCCCTGAACGGATCCGTCCAGTCCTAATGCATTGTGAGTGGAGGCGGATCCGCTCAGAATGCATCAGTCTGGCACCGTTTGTCCTCCGCTCCGCTCAGCAGGCGGACATCTGAACGCTGCTTGCAGCGTTCGGGTGTCCGCCTGGCTGTGCGGAGGTAAACGGATTCGTCCAGACTTACAATGTAAGGCCTCATGCACACGACCGTTGTGTGCACCCGTGGCCGTTTTGCCGTTTTCCGTTTTTTTTCGCGGACCCATTGACTTTCAATGGGTCCGTGGAAAAATCGGAAAATGCACCGTTTTGCAGCCGCATCCGTGATCCGTGTTTCCTGGCCGTGAAAAAAATAGGACCTGTCCTATTTTTTTCACGGCCAACGGTTCACGGACCCATTCAAGTCAATGGGTCCGTGAAAGAACACGGATGCACACAAGATTGGCATCCGTGTCCGTGATCCGTGGCCGTAGGTTAGTTTTTATACAGACGGATCCGAAGATCCGTCTGCATAAAAGCTTTTTCATAGCTGAGTTTTTACTTCGTGAAAACTCAGAACCGACAGTATATTCTAACACAGAGGCGTTCCCATGGTGATGGGGACGCTTCAGGTTAGAATATACTAACAGAACTGTGTACTGCCCCCTGCTGCCTGGAAGTTGCTGCCAGGCAGCAGGGGGCAGCCCCCCCCCCTGTAGTTAACACATTGGTGGCCAGTGTGGCCGGCCCCCCCCTCCCTCCCCTGTAGTTAACTAATTGGTGGCCAGTGGGCCCTCCCCTCCCCTGTAGTTAACTCATTGGTGGCCAGTGGGCCCCCCCCTCCCCTGTAGTTAACTCATTGGTGGCCAGTGGGCCCTCCCCTCCCCTGTAGTTAACTCATTGGTGGCCAGTGGGCCCTCCCCTCCCCTGTAATTAACTCATTGGTGGCCAGTGCGGCCGGCCCCCCTCCCCCCCTGTAGTTAACTCATTGGTGGCCAGTGGGCCCCCCCTCCCTCCCCTGTAGTAAACTCGTTGGTGACCAGTGGGCCTTCTCCCCTCCCTCCCCCTCCTAATTAAAATCTCCCCCCTATCATTGGTGGCAGCGGAGTGTACCGATCGGAGTCCCAGTTTAATCGCTGGGGCTCCGATCGGTAACCATGGCAACCAGGACGCTACTGCAGTCCCGGTTGCCATGGTTACTTAGCAATTTGTAGAACCATTATACTTACCTGCGAGCTGTGATCTCTGCTTCCGGTCGGGAGCTCCTCCTACTGGTAAGTGACAGGTCCGGCCGGGAGCTCCTCCTACTGGTAAGTGACAGGTCACGCAGAAATCGCAGCTCGCAGGTAAGTATAATGGTTCTAAAAATTGCTAAGTAACCATGGCAACCGGGACTGCAGTAGCGTCCTGGTTGCCATGGTTACCGATCGGAGCCCCAGCGATTAAACTGGGACTCCGATCGGTACACTCCGCTGCCACCAATGATAGGGGGGAGATTTTAATTAGGAGGGGGAAGGAGGGGAGAAGGCCCACTGGCCACCAACGAGTTAACTACAGGGGAGGGAGGGGGGCCGGCCGCACTGGCCACCAATGAGTTAACTACAGGGGAGGGGGGGGCCACTGGCCTCCAATGAGTTAACTACAGGGGAGGGAGGGGGGGGGCCGGCCACACTGGCCACCAATGTGTTAACTACAGGGGGGGGGCTGCCTCCTGCTGCCTGGCAGCACCTGCCAGGCAGCAGGGGGCAGTAATGTACACAGTTCTTTTAGTATATTCTAACCTGAAGCGCCCCCATCACCATGGGAACGTCTCTGTGTTAGAATATACTGTCGGATTTGAGTTTCACAATGTAACTCAAATCCGACAGTATATTCTAACATAGAGGCGTTCCCATGGTGATAGGGACGCTTCAAGTTAAAATATACCATCGGATTGGAGAAAACTCCGATCCGATGGTATATTAACTCCTGACTTTACATTGAAAGTCAATGGGGGACGGATCCGTTTGAAATTGCACCATATTGTGTCAACGTCAAACGGATCCGTCCCCATTGACTTGCATTGTAATTCAGGACGGATCCGTTTGGCTCCGCACGGCCAGGCGGACACCAAAACGACTTTTTTTTCATGTCCGTGGATCCTCCAAAAATCAAGGGAAACCCACGGACGAAAAAACGGTCACGGATCACGGCAAAACGGAACCCCGTTTTGCGGACCGCAAAAAAATACGGTCATGTGCATGAGGCCTAAGTCAATGGGGACGGATCCGTTTGAAGTTGACACAATATGGCTCAATTTTCAAACGGATCCGTCCCCCATTGACTTTCAATGTAAAGTCAAAACGGATCCGTTTGCATTATCATGAACAAAAAAAAAAAAAAAAAATTTTTTTTTTTTTTGTTCATGGTAATGCAAACGGATCCGTTCTGAACGGATCTAAGCGTTTGCATTATAGGAGCGGATCCGTTTGTGCAGATACCAGACGGACCCGCTCTGAACGCAAGTGTGAAAGTAGCCTAACATGTTCTAAGACCCTCACTTTCAAAGCCTTTGTCGTCATCCCTATGTAGATCAAACCACAGGGACACTGGGCATAGTACAGCACCCCCTATTTGTTACATGAGATGTGGTGCACTATTTTAAATTCATTACTCCCTCTTGAATTCAAGAATGTCTCTGACCATGTTATATAGCGCCATGCAGTACAGTTGCCACATGGAACAGAGACCCACCCAGTAATGATGTGTGGCTTGAAGACACATCACAGCTGAGACCAGTCATTGTTTGCACAGGCATACATGATGCCTTTCAAAAGATTTTCCAGGTCGGGGGCCAGAAGATTGCAGAATAGAAACTGGGCACCATAATGGAGCGGCAAGAAAGAGGTGATTTTTTTCATATTGCCACCAGGGCTATTTTGAAATGCCCATACGGCCATACTCCAAGAGAGAATATGTAGTGCTTCTTGAAGTATAGACACCATGTACAGTAGGTTGTAAATGTTAACATAGTCCCTAAATATGCTCCCTAAGGTTGGTTTCAAATACAGTATTTTTTTTTTTTAAATGCCACTGTTCTTCATGCACATGTTGAGCAAAAGCCAGAAATTGACCCAGCCAGAAGTATGTATTTTGTCCCATTCTTTTTTAGCCTACTTTTTGCTTTAGCACCAAAATCTGAATAAAAAAGTTAAAACTCAATTAAGGCTACTTTCACACTAGCGTTCGGGTGTCCGCTCGTGCGCACCGTTTGAAGGGGCTCACGAGCGGCCCCGAACGCATCCGTCTGGCCCCAATGCATTCTCAGTGGAGGCGGATCCACTGAGAATGCATCCGCCTGCCAGCGTTCAGCCTCCGCTCCGCTCAGTGAGCGGACACCTGAACGCTGCTTGCAGCGTTCGGGTGTCCGCCTGGCCGTGCGGAGGCGAGCGGATCCGTCCAGACTTACAATGTAAGTCAATGGGGACGGATCCGCTTGAAGATGACACTATATGGCTCAATCTTCAAGCGGATCCGTTCCCCATTGACTTTCAATGTAAAGTCTGAACGGATCCGCTCAGACAACTTTCACACTTAGAAAATTTTCTAAGTTTTAATGCAGACGCATCCGTTCTGAACGGATGCGAACGTCTGCATTATCGAAGCGGATCCATCTGATGAAACATCAGACGGATCCGCTCCGAACGCAAGTGTGAAAGTAGCCTATATCGCCAGAACTGGAGATAATGCTGATTGGGCTCTTGCAGCAGGCTGTCAGCCATTATTCCCAGCTGGCTAGCTGATGGTATTGGCTTGGATATATGCCATCAGCATCTGGTCTGTAGGCAGGCAAAGTGAATGTGTGTGGGTGCGCATGTGCAGAGACTGGGATTGTAGTTCATACAAATCTAGAGCGTGGGTACCAGTATAGCCAGAGTGAAGAACTGAAGCCTCAAGTGGAGAAGAAACAGCCTTGTGCACCACCAGTGCACAACATTGTCAGCAGAGTATTAAAGCCAGATGAATAAAGGAACAGCTGGTGCAAAGTAGAACATAAAGGTTGCCCCATCTGTGGCATTTATGTGACAATGCTAGGACATGCCATAAATTCCAGATAGGTGCAGGTCCCACCTCTGGAACTTGCTCCTATTTCTAGAACATGTACCTAAAGTGAATGGAGAGCACACACAGTGTTTGAGTGGCATTGTCTCCATTCACTGCTATGGGATTCTAAAAATAGCCAAGGATGCAAAATTGTCTTTTTTGGGAAATCCCATTGCAGTGATTGGAGAAAAAAACTGCAAAAATGCAGCCGCCACTTTAGTCATCACTATAAAACTTCTAAAAATAAGCGAGCCAGTGCACGACTCTTTTAAGAACTCCTGATGGTAAATTTGAGGGTGGCAAATCAAGTAAGACCTACTGTCCCTTCACTACGGAGTCCCATTTTGGAGATATGAGTGGGTTCCTGAGGTGGGGCTCACCTATCAGACATTTATGGCATGAACTACCAATATGCTATAAACAGCTCAGATGGACAACCCCTTTAAAGTAGCCCAGTAGGCAAGCCACAGTGATGCTGCAGAACATAAGCAATAGAAAGATCAAGGATACATAGCCCCAGAAAAAGGCAACTTTTGTATGCAGAAGCTGTTTATGCACTATACCTATCTGGACTGTTACTGTGGACGATATAAAGTCTGATCCATAAAAATATTTAAGTTACGTCTGATCTGACCTATTACTCTTGTCACAGTTTCCGTGTTTGAAGCATCCTCTTCAGTAAAGAAAAAGTTACAAGCATCTCAATCTGAAGCCTCATCCACACGTCCGTGCTCAAAGTCCGTGAGCAGGTGGTCAGTGATGCATCCGTGAAACTGTCCGTGAAGGATCCGTGTTGGATCTGTGTGTCCGTTTTTTGCTGTCTGTGTTGCATCCTTGTTTCACTGACACTAAACAGCTGAACAATAATTTTCAAACCATCTCTTCTTAATTATCCATGAAACACGGATGGCATCCGTGTTGCATCCGTGGTCTTCACGAACTCATAGACTATAATGGACGTGATGGATCCGTGAACACGAACAAAATAGAGCATGCATCCATGCTAAAAACACTGTCCCACAGACCGTGCTAAAACACTAATGTCTGAAAACACACAATAAAATGAATATGGATGTGTGCTGTCTGTAGAGAACATGTACAGCACACGTCTGTGCAACACTGACGTGTGAATGAGGCTTAAGTCTGTTGCTTGCCCACCTGCACTTCTTCCTACATCACTAACAAGAATTTGTTTTCATTGACATAAACCCTGCTAACTTTCACTTCCCTTGACCTTTGACTGTTAACTTTCACTCAGCAGTGCCAATGCTGCTGTAATCAGAGAACATTAGAATATACTGTAGAATGTTCCCTTATTGACACACATACAGAATTTACTTGATTAACTGAATGTAAAGTGTGGCAGGCGCAGCACTATGAAGTGCCTTTTGCGCTGTGACATTAGAAGAATTTTGGTATCTCTGACTATTAGTCTAACCAGACTGTCTACAGGTGAAACTCGAAAATTTTGAATATCGTGCAAAAGTCCATTTATTTCAGGAAGGCAAATTAAAAGGAATTGCATTAATACAGCTTAAAATTTGAATTTTGGGAAAAGGTTCAATATTCTAGGCTCAAAGTGTCACACTCTAGTCAGCTAATTAATCCATACCCCCTAAGCAAAGGGCACGTCAAAATTGTGACTTTGGGGTTTTTATAAGCTATAAGCCATAATCATCCAAATTATAACAAATAAAGGCTTGAAATATCTTGCTTTGCATGTAATGAGTCTATCTCATATGTCAGTCACCTTTTAAGTTGCATTACTGAAATAAATTAACTTTGCACAATATTCAAATTTTTCAATTTTCACCTGTATTACTCTGTAATTCCTGTAGCGCAGTTCTATGGAAACAGTAGGTTTAAAGAGCACACCAAATGCTTGAAATAACTTCTTTATTAACTTCAACTTTTCTTCATATATAACACTGCCGCCTCCACGGCAGATAGTTCATGTACATAACACGTGTTGAAAAGATATCACAAAATGGCAGTATGCATAAGATGGTGGTTCAACTGTTAAATCTTGTCATTCAACATAAAATGGTGGATATATTTCTCTCTTGAGTATCTGTACTCTCACTTTAAGTTATTTAAGCACTTTGTGATCTCTCTGATAGGTATATCTGAGGTCTAACTAATAGTTCACTTGCTGAATTTGGTCACAATTGGCAGTATGCAGTCAGCAGTAACTATTTGCAGATTGGTTGAGTATGATCTGTTATGGTTGTATGCAATTTGGATTGCAATATGGAATTTGAATTTGGATTGTGAACTTTGTAGTTTGCAATTGGTGGAACTATTTTGGCCTCTCTGCTTCCATAAAACATAGCTCTTAGTGGAGTGAATGTCTGTTCAGCTTCTCTCCTCTGGTGTAACGATTCTAGCAGCTCCCGCTAGGGGAATTTCCCACACAGGCTGTGTGTGAGGCTGGCTATGATTGGTCAAAACTCCTGTTGTGTGTGAGGCTGGCTGTGATTGGTCAAGACTCCTGCCCAGCAACAATAGTTTAACTCTATGTGTTCTGTTGTTTCTGCTGTGTCATTGAGCTTACCTCACATCCATATAATGAATCTTAAAGGCATATTATCTTTTCTGCTTCTGTGAACACAATATATAACAGTTATATGACATCCAAACATGCAGTCACTGTAAATAACTCTGCTTTTGTCTTTAACACACAAACATAGGAACTGTATTAAGGTTATTGGCAGGGCTAGCTGTATAAACATATAAGCTATGTTAGCAACCTAGGACAGGTCTTAGCTGGCCAGCTACACTCCCACCAAAATTACCTATAATTCTATTTTCTTAGTGGTAGGACTTGAACATGAGTTTGAGGAATTTTCCATCAGGTTCTCAACTTCCAAGTGTCTTTTATCACTCTCAAGTAGAACAACTAACTTCTGTATAGGACGTTCAAACTTGAGTGAAGTAGTAAGACGTTTTCCTTTTTTGTCTAATTTTGAGTCTCCTATTTGTAACAACACTCTTCTTACTAGTTTGTTTTTATCCTTTTGAACTTCTAGAACTTTGGCCAATTTCCATTGACTTGTATGTAAATCTTCTTCTTTCACTAACATTATGTGACCAACTTGGACATTTTTTCTGTCTGTTTGCCATTTACTTCTTAGCATAAGATTGGCTAAGTACTAATTTCTCCATCTATTCCAAAACTGTTCTGATAGATATTGAACTCTTCGCCATATCCTTTTGGCATATAAATCCTCTTTGGTAAACTTGCCAGGTGGTGGCTGTATGTAATCAGACTTAAGGTGAAGTAGATGGTTGGAAGTTAAAGGGTCCAAACTTGTTGGATCGTTGATGTTAATAACTGTAAGTGGACGACTGCTAACAATAGACATTACTTCATAGAACAGCGTCCTAAGTGAAGCATCATCCATTCTTCCTGCGTTCTTTTTCAACACTGAACTCAACACATTTCTTACAGTTCTGATTTGTCTTTCCCAAACTCCTCCTGTATGGCTTACATGTGGAGCATTCATATGAAAATCGCACTGTTTCTCTAACAAATACTCCGACAAAATTAGATCCTTGGTCAGATCTGAGCTCTCTGACAGTACCTCTAATGGCTATGAAACATTTCAAGGCATAATGAATGCATCAGTTGACATATCTTCTAACATTTCCAGGTGAATTGCTTTGGAGCTCAGACATGTAAATATTAGTCCATATATCTTGTACTCCTTGCGGTTCTGTTTGGTGATGAATGGGCCAAGACAATCCATTCCGCTATAAAGAAATGGTGGTGATGGGTTTACACGATCTGCCGGTAAATCTACCATTATTTGTTCTTTAGTAGGTCTATGTGCCTTTCTGCAGACTACACATTTACTTATATAGTTTGCTATTACTTTGCTTCCTTTCACAATCCAGTAACCACCTTCTCTCAAACAGCTTTGGGTAAAACTTCCTCCTTGATGCAAGGATTTGTTGTGGTAGTGATCAATAATCAATCATGTGAGGGTAGAGTTTTTGGGTAGAATTGCTGGATGCTTCACTCTGCTACCGGTAGGTAACGATGCATTTTCCAGTCTCCCTCCCGCATTCAGTATACCATCCTACAGAACAAGATTAAGCTTGTACAATGGGTGGTTGTTTGGAAGCCTTAACTCTTAACTGTAAAATATCTGCTGAATGAGTCTTATGAGTCTTATGAGCTTTCATTTTTTTGTCTACATTCAATGATTCCTTCTTTCTGATTCCCTTTGCCAAACGTTGAATTCGAGCTACTACGTTTATGACTGTGTATCTTTTCTTCTCCTATCACTGTGATGTAGGAGCACTGACCATAACAATAACTACTGCCATCTGAAAAGTGGTGAAGTTCTATTTTCTTGTGCTTTCTAAAATAAGTTACAAAACATCTGGGTATCCGAACTTGTCTCAAGTCTCTTGAACTTGTCTCAAGTCTCTTATCCAACTCTCCTACCTTGGCCTCAAATTTTCAGGTATGGGCTCGTCCCATCCCAACTTCTGTCTGCATAATTCTTGTAGTATTTATTTTGCTCTGAGGATTACTGGGGCCAAGAATCCCAATGGATCATATATAGAAGCAACTGCGGAAAGAATGGTACGTCTAGTTGCAACTTTCTCTTCAATAGATACTTCAAAGAAGAACTTGTCATTCTCTACATTCCATCCCAATCCAAGTACCTTCTGAATTGGACGATGATCATAATTAAGATCTAAATTTTTCATTGTTGATGCACGTTCAGAGTCACTGATGGATTCCAGTACCTCTCTGTTGTTTGAGATGAATTTATGAAGGCGCAGGTTTCCTCTTGCTCATAACTCTTGGCTTTCTTTCACTTGTTTGATTGCAAATTCTGTGGACTCTAGACTTATAAAACCATCATCTACATAAAAGTTTTTCTTGCTGACGGGCAATCCTTTTCATTCTGATTGGCTAGGTATTTCATACCATAATTGGCGCAACCTGGAGACGATGCTGCTCCAAACAAGTGTACTTTCATTCTGTATTCTGCTGGCTCTGTATCTGCTCTGTATCTGTATCTCCGTCGTCCCACCATAGAAACCTCAGGAAGTCTCTATCTTCATTTTTCACATGAAACTGGTGAAACATCTTTTTAACATCACACATGACCGCTACGGAATACTTTCTGAATCTACAGAGTACTCCAGGCAGAGTGTTTGTAAGATCTGGTCCTTTTAGTAGATGATCATTCAATGCAACACCATTGTACTTTGCTGAGCAATCAGATACTACTCTAATCTTATCTGGTTTCTTTGAGTGGTAAACACCTTGATGTGGGATGTACCACACTTCTCCTTCTTTAGGTTGGTTATTAACTTTATCTGCATATCCTTCTTCGAGGATGCATTCCATGAATTTCAAATAATCCTTCTTGAGTTTGTGATCTCTTCCCATCCTTTTCTTCAAACATTTCAATCTTGCTAGGGCAATATTTCTGTTATTTGGCAGACAAGATCATTCTCTAAAGGGTAAGGGCATTTGAAGATGACCTTGTTCATTCTGCTGAATACTTTCTTCTAGAGTGTGTATGAACTTTATGTCTTCTTGGTATACACTCTTTTCTTTAGAACTTATGTCTGCAAAGTCTGATTCAAGGATCTTGATTACTTTTGCTGGACTTACAGTTGGAAACTCGTGGACAGATATTCGATGACACAATCCTGTCACCTGTCTTGAGTTTGCGATCTGCTGTTTTCCTCCAACAACACCCCATCCTAGATCAGTTTGAACAGCGTAGGGTTCACCTTTTCCTCCTGTGATTACCTTTACCAAGGATTCGGGACAATCGTAGCCTATCAACAGTCCAACAGCAAACTCCTTCAGTGGGGACATTTCCTGAGATATGACAGATAGGTGCTCCCATTTATTAGCTGTTTCACAGGTAGGCATGCAATCTCGATCTAGAGGTATATCGTCTTTTGTATAAGCTGGAGGTAGATCTAATGTGAAGTTTGAATGAAGTCCTCTAACTCTCAGTCCTTTGACCCTTTGACTGTTCACTAATGTGTCTCTCCCCGTCATTGTGGTGAGTTTGAGCTTCACTGGTTCTGTAGCCACTTGTAATTTCTTGATCAATGAAGGTGACGTCACCCTGGGCATCCAGTAGCGCATAGGCATATACCTTCTTGTTCCTCCTTTTAGGATTGGAAATGCAAACTGGTACAACCATTGATGTGCCATTGCTTTCTCCTTCTCTCACTCTGCAAGAGAAAAACAATACTTTCTTTCCTTCCTCAGAAGCTTTAGGTATTGAGGATTTATCTTTTTTTGGACGTTCTTTATGTAGTCATGTAGGATGGCATCCTTTGCAAATGCTGCATGTGGCCTTTTTCTTAAACTCCATAGTAACATGGCCTTTTCTTAGACATCCAAAACACAGTTGGTTATCAAGTACACATTTCTTCTTTTCTTCTGGGAACTTCTCCTTCAATTGTTGACACTTGTGTATGGAGTGCTTCTCTCCACAGAACATACACTTGAAGGTAGTCTGAAGATTTGTCGGTTCTGTCTCTCTACTAATCCCAGTAGTAACTTTGAACTTGCTCTCATAGGTATCTGGACCTTTAGCTACTGTGTTGGTTGCAAAGCTAGTTGCTCTTGCACATTTTATCTCTTGCAGGCCTTTCTTCTAAGGATTTTAAGATGTAAGATGATGTTACTGGATTACATGCTATCCGTGCTTCCTTATTGACAAAACTCAGAGAACTCTTTAAAACTTGGGAAGTTCTTGCCTAGATCTAACTGTTCAGTCACTTAGCGATTCTATCTAGAAGCCACTTTTTCAGGTAGCTTGGCTATCATCCTGTGGTTTTCTAGATAGCCGTTCAGTACTTCCAGTCCTTGAACATGTGGGATGGCATTGCTGCATGCTTGCAGGAAGTCACCATACTCTTGGAGTCTGAAGTGTTCTTTAGGACCTATTTTTGGCCAGTTATTAAATTTATCTTTAAAAGCTCTTTGTACTAAGAAAGGATTGTAGGCTTATTTGTCTTTTCTATAGAAGTTACCTTCAAGAACTTTCTTTGCTTCCCCACCAACATATCTCTGAAGGTAGAATAACTTGTCGACTGGACTGAAACAATGATGCTCAATGATCATTTCAAACTTGCCTTCCTACTCTATGAACTTCAGTACGTCTCTGAAATACAATAGGTTCCAGGAACGGGATAGTATATATAGGACTACTCTTTGTTGTCTTGCTGGGACAATGGTTGTAACACTCTCCTGAGCATTGCCGTGACATCTAGGAATAGAATCATCCAGTTCTATTTCTCACTTAGTTCTGAATTTGGCGAGTCCCTTTCTTCTTCTTTTCCAGTAGAGATAGAGGGTAAATCCACACACCTTTTTCCTAACACTGGACTAGGTCTCTCTTTGTCTTTCTGACCAGGGATGGAAGGATAATGATTTATTTCCTCACTAAGTGCTGGAGATTTCCTTTCATTCTCTTGAGCATACGAAGGAAAATAGTAGCCTTTTTCTTCACTTAGTACAGATTTGAACCTATGACTACTCATATCCTCCTCGTGTACTCTGAGTCTGGCTTCTATGATCTTAACTTATTTCTGCCTTTCCAGACTTTTCATCTGTTGGTGCTGTGCTTCCATTTCAGCTTCCATTTGATGGCGCTGTGCTTCCTTTTGATGGCGTTGTGCATCCAATTCAGCTTACATTTGATAGCGTTGTGCATCCTTTTCAGCTATCAGTTGGAGCTGTCCCTCGATGGCAACTTCCATCTAAATTTCTGCTCTCTTGACAGCAAGTTGATCAGCTAATTCCTTTCTTTTGGCTGAAGTATTTGAGGACTCTGATATGTGGGTGGCACTTCTGATAGCGAAGGAAGTCACACTTGAGATTGTGGTAAAACCTAAGAACCTAGCATAGTCTCTCATAAAAAGCTCTTTCATTCTACTTCTTACTTTAACTTCATCATAATTAACTGCAGATGAAAGTTCTCTCATGAGCTTTACTAAATCTTTAGTGACTGCAGTGCATGTGTCCATGTTCCTTACAATGTCCTGGGAAGGTGTTGTAAACGACATCAGATTGACATATGCTGCCATAAGCTCTGATTCAGATTCTTCTACCGTCTCTACCATATCACTGAACTTCCCTTTTATACTTTCTTGCTTTAGTTTTTTACGAATGTCTTTAATGTATAATTTCCAATTATCATACATCCTGGCGATTTTTTTTCCTTTTTTTAGTGCTGCTTCTTGCTCCAAATTTTCCAGCATCTTTGGGGTCGGTTTTCTGAAACGTGATGAACGTCTTAGTTCATCTTCTTGGGCTATATTTGTTTGAGGCAAGACTAATGCTGCATCAGACTCTTCTACCTCAGACAGGTTACCTTGCTCTTCAACTTCTACTCTATCTATCTTTGCGTCCTCTAAGAGTGGCATGGTAATACTAGGCTCAGAGATTTTTACTTCAAATGCTATAACAATCAATTTGAATATTAAAGGACCTTTTACTTTAAATGCAATATTGATAAATGCAGAAATAAATGACTTTCACTTTAAATGCAACAGCGATAAATACAGGCAATAAATGACTTTCACTTTAAATACTTTAGAGTCTGTGTAATACAAACTGTCCTTTTGTCTTACTTTAAAGTCTCTTATTTCTGAACACAAAAAATGTCTCTTTATGGCAAAGCCTATATGCAATGATAAGTAATAAAATGAAAGCTCTGATCTTATTCTGAAGAGCGGGAACAAATGTCAGTCTTAAAGGAGACATGTATTTTCTTAATATGATGTGATGCTCTGCGCTGACTTGCAATGCTCTGTGCAGACTTGCGATTCTTTGTGCTGACTTGCGATGCTCTGTGCAGACTTGCAATGCTTTGTGCTGACTTGCGATGCGCTGGCTTGGATACGCTGCTGCAGGATTTGGGCCTAGTGGCACGAAACTAGCTGGCTGCAGTATGTGGCCTCTTAGTGGATAGCGGTGCAGGAACTCTAGCTCTGGACTTTGGCCTCCCACCCTGCGTCTCTTTCTCTCTCTAGGGATCGCAGGAGGGTTGGCGCTCTTTCTCTGACTATCTTGCCTTTGACGTTCTGCCACTTTAAGAGTCGGCTGCAGTTTGACTAATGCACATGTTCTATGGCCTCTATGGTAGCTCCGATGAGGTGTCTTTGCTTGCTCACTCAGGGAAGAGTTGCTGCTCGGCGTTATATGCTGGCGCTCTGCTGCTCTAATGCGCTCTTTTCTGGGCAAGTTGAGGAGCTCTATCGCTTTGCCCTCTGAGGGTAATAGTTCCACTGTGTCAGGCGCAGCACTATGAAGTGCCTTTTGCGCTGTGGCAAAAGAGTTCTGACTTTTAGTCTAACCAGACTGTCTATTACTCTGTAATTCCTCTAGCGCCGTTCTAGGAAAACAGTAGGTTTAACCACCTCAGCCCCTATGGCTTAAACACCCTGAAAGACCAGGCCACTTTTTACACTTCTGACCTACACTACTTTCACGGTTTATTGCTCGGTCATGCAACTTACCACCCAAATGAATTTTACTTCCTTTTCTTCTCACTAATAGAGCTTTCATTTGGTGGTATTTCATTGCTGATGACATTTTTACTTTTTTTGTTATTAATCGAAATTTAACGATTTTTTTGCAAAAAATGAAATTTTTCACTTTCAGTTGTAAAATTTTGCAAAAAAAACGACATCCATATATAAATTTTGCTCTAAATTTATTGTTATACATGTCTTTGATAAAAAAAAAATGTTTGGGTAAAAAAAAAAAATGGTTTGGGTAAAAGTTATAGCGTTTAAACTATGGTACAAAAATGTGAATTTCCGCTTTTTGATGCAGCTCTGACTTTTGAGCACCTGTCATGTTTCCTGAGGTTCTACAATGGCCAGACAGTACAAACACCCCACAAATGACCCCATTTCGGAAAGTAGACACCCTAAGGTATTCGCTGATGGGCATAGTGAGTTCATAGAACTTTTTATTTTTTGTCACAAGTTAGCGGAAAATGATGATTTTTTTTATTTATTTTTTTCTTTCAAAGTCTTAAATTCCACTAACTTGTGACAAAAAATAAAAAGTTCTATGAACTCACTATGTCCATCAGTGAATACCTTTGGGTGTCTTCTTTCCAAAATGGGGTCACTTGTGGGGTAGTTATACTGCCCTGGCATTCTAGGGGCCCAAATGTGTGGTAAGGAGTTTGAAATCAAATTCTGTAAAAAATGGCCAGTGAAATCCGAAAGGTGCTCTTTGGAATGTGGGCCCCTTTGCCCACCTAGGCTGCAAAAAGTGTCACACATGTGGTATCTCCGTATTCAGGAGAAGTTGGGGAATGTGTTTTGGGGGTCATTTTACATATACCCATGCTGGGTGAGATAAATATCTTGGTCAAATGCCAACTTTGTATAAAAAAATGGGAAAAGTTGTCTTTTGCCAAGATATTTCTCTCACCCAGCATGGGTATATGTAAAATGACACCCCCAAAACACATTCCCCAACTTCTCCTGAGTACGGAAATACCACATGTGTGACACTTTTTTGCAGCCTAGGTGGGCTTCGAACGGGAGGCAGAAGACCTATCTAGGAGATTTCGGGAGAGGGGCTATAATGGAAAATTGATTAGGAAAGGCTATGCCAGGGCCAAAAACTCTCTTAGGACTGACCTATTAAATCCTTCCCCTCGTAAGAAAGAAAAAAACTATGGTTTCCCTAGATTCATCACGAATTTCAATGCCCAATGGAGACAGCTGCAGGACATTCTTCAAAGGCATTGGCAAGTCCTTAGAACGGATAGGGACCTCAAGAAGGATTTTTCCGAGAGACCATTGGTCACTTGGAAGAGATCACAAAATTTGAGCGATATTGTAACTCGGAGCCATTATGTAGCTCCCAAGATAGGTGGCATTTTTGGGGCAAAAGGCCCACAGTGGGGTTTTTTCCCATGCGGGGATTGTACTGCGTGCAAATACATGTCAAGAACAGATAAATTTACCAACACAGGTGGGGAGAGAGAGTACAAAATTGTGCACCACATCTCATGTAAAACTGAGGCCTTGGTCTATCATGCTGAGTGCCCTTGTGGCCTGATTTATATCGGGATGACTACGAGGGCACTCAGGACGAGAGTCCTTGAGCACATTCGGGACATCAAAGCAGCTGCCGAGATGGTCGAACCTGATAAAATTAGAAAACTAAAACCAGTGGCGAAACATTTTAGGGAAGTTCATAACTGCAATCCTAGGGGCATCTCTTTTAAAGGGATAGACCGGGTACGATTGGGAATTAGGGGGGGCAATGTTAAACGATGTCTCCTCCAAAAGAAAACAAAATGGATGGTCTTGCTCAATACTGTGACTTCTCATGGATTAAATGAGGCCTTGAGTTTCAAGTCCTTTATTTAGGTTAGCGCATGTACTGAATTTTTTCAGTGATTTTAACAGTTCTTGTATTTATCTAGTTTTTCGTGTGGCCATGACGATGTCTGAAGTACTATAAGAGAGGAGAGAGATGGTGTGGATACAAGTTGTCAACAAGGAACTGGATATGAGACACATTATGGGCATGGAAGATGGACCATCTTACTTGCATTGGAATGGACTTCCACATATGGGACCTATACATTCTTGATTTTTCATTTATTATTTATTTTCATCTATTTATTTCTTTCTTTCATCTATGGGTGTTTTGCTATATATGGGTTGTAGGTGTTCATGCTTTTGTAGCTATCAATGATCCAGCCTGAGCTATTATATAGGAGTTGAGGGATCTTGTTTATATTAGGTGTACAATAACTCCACCCTAGCGGTGGGTGAGCACTAAGACACTGACAATTGCCGGTGCCAATATTTCAGTTGTTGGAAAACTATTGCGATGTGGCTAGGGATTTAGCAATCGTGATGGTATTATCATTATACTATTCACATCTATCACTCTGTCCAAGTAGTGAACAGTTTGACATCATCAGAGTTTATAATTATTATATACATTGTACAGTATACACTTTGCACTTTATTTTGTTAGTCTTTCAACTTTTTGAATAATCATATAATCATGTTCCATATGTGGCATATGTGTTATAACATAATCATGTTCTAGATGCAATATACGTGCTATCAACTTATGTGATCATGCTCGATACCTCTTCCATATGTATGTTTGATGATCCTATTGCGGAACGCCGCTATTCTATGGTATTTTGGGATACGTTTCTGGATATGTATGAAGTTTATTTATTATTTTCTTAGTTTTCTATTTACTTTTGGTGTGGATGTTGACAGTGTTGTCGCGTGGTGGGGGCATACATGTATCATTGTTGTACCTCTGCATTATTGCATATATACATCATTGCTGTACCTCTACACTATTGATATTCTCATGACCCTATATGATATTTTGTGTTATGAATTTGTTTTTCATTTATTTATGGAACATATATTAACTATGTGGTGGGAATATTGTAAGATTTTGGCAAGTTATGAGGTGAGTGGTGTATGTTGTCCCCCACCACGCGAAGGATGATGTACGGTATTGATATGGATATGGATAATAATGATTGATTTATGGTTTGATATGAATAACAATGATGTATACTGTTAGGCACATCTCCGATGTGTATTGTATCTATATATCTAACTGTACACTGGCTGAGATACTGCCTATTTATGATATCTACTTTTGTATTTGCATTTATAGTTATTCAAGTGTATTGTTTTATATGATCATGTCTCTCTCCGGACAATGAGAGCAAAAAATATACATATGTACTCAGATGCATTTGAGTCGTCATGTGACAACCCCTATGTAGTCTTAGTCCTTTTTTCTGACCTTATTTTATTCTGTATGGCTGATACAACGCTGTGCCTTGAAGCGATGTGCGCCGGGTCACGTGGGGACGCCGCAACGTTTCCTTAGGAGGCGGGCTGGAACGCATGGCTTGCGTTCCACCCCTCCTCCTGATGAATGCGGCGCCGCATGTTTGACTCGGCGTGCATTATCGGGCAATAGCGTTCAATAGTAGGTACCAGCTGCTGCATTTTATTATTCACGCCTGACGAAAATGGGGGTATAAATAGGAGCTTATGGCCACACTCACATTACCTCCTGACGAAGCTGAGGCGAAACGCGCGTCGGGGTCCTTTGCCTGTCCTGTGCCTGCTGTCTCTGCCCTCCACCATGTCTCAGGGTTAGAGATGGCCCGAACTATCCGACGGCGAACAGTTCCCGGCGAACATAGCTTGTTCGCGTTCGCCTCTGCCGGGCGAACACATGCGATGTTCGGTCCGCCCCCTATACATCATCATTGAGCAAACTTTGACCCTGTACCTCACAGTCAGCAGACACATTCCAGCCAATCAGCAGCATACCCTCCCTCCCAGACCCTCCCACCTCCTGCACAGCATCCATTTTAGATTCATTCTGAAGCTGCAGTCTTAGTGAGAGGAGGGAGACTGTAACTGCTGCTGATTTAATTGGGAAATCGATAGCTAGGCTAGTGAATTCAGTGTCCACTCCAGTCCGGAAAGACTCATCTGATCTCTGCTGTAAGGACAGCGTCCTGACAGCACCCCAAAAAGCCCTTTTTAGGGCTGCATCATTAGTCTGCTTTTTTTTTTCCTTTATATACATATTGCAGTTGCCTGGCCTGCCTGTGTGTGAGGAGCTGCAGGCCCACAGACTGTAGTGTGCCCACTGCCAGTGCTCACCCCTGTCATTCCGTGTGGCACAGGACTTTGCTTAAAAAAAGGCACTTAATTTTTACACTTTAATCTAAGGTTAGTTGCCTGCCAGTGTGTGTCAGGCTGACTTCCACTGACTGTAGTGTGCCCACTGCCAGTGCCCACCACTCATACCGGCTGGCACAGGACTTTGCATAAAAAAGGCATTTAATTTTTACACTTTAGTGTAATTTCAGCTGCTTGCCTGCTGCTAGTGTGTGTCAGGCCGACTTCAACTGACTGTAGTGTGCCCACTGCCAGTGCCCACCCCTGTCATCCCGTGTGGCACAGGACTTTGCTTAAAAAAAAGGCACTTCATTTTTACACTTTAATCTAAGGTTAGTTGTCTGCCAGTGTGTGTCAGGCCGACTTCAACTGACTGTAGTGTGCCCACTGCCAGTGCCACCCCTGTCATCCCGAGTGGCACAGGACTTTGCTTAAAAAATAGGCACTTAATTTTTACACTTTAATCTAAGGTTAGTTGCCTGCCAGTGTGTGTCAGGCTGACTTCCACTGACTGTAGTGTGCCCACTGCCAGTGCCCACCACTCATACCGGCTGGCACAGGACTTTGCTTAAAAAAAAGGCACTTCATTTTTACACTTTAATCTAAGGTTAGTTGCCTGCCAGTGTGTGTCAGGCCGACTTCAACTGACTGTAGTGTGCCACTGCCAGTGCCCACCCCTGTCATCCCGAGTGGCACAGACTTGCTTAAAAAATAGGCACTTAATTTTTACACTTTAATCTAAGGTTAGTTGCCTGCCAGTGTGTGTCAGGCTGACTTCCACTGACTGTAGTGTGCCCACTGCCGTGCCCACCACTCATACCGCTGGCACAGGACTTTGCTTAAAAAAGGCATTTAATTTTTACACTTTAATGTAATTTCAGCTGCTTGCCTGCTGCTAGTGTGTGTCAGGCCGACTTCAACTGACTGTAGTGTGCCCACTGCCAGTGCCCACCCCTGTCATACCGAGTGGCACAGGACTTTGCTTAAAAATAGGCACTTAATTTTTACACTTTAATCTAAGGTTAGTTGCCTGCCAGTGTGTGTCAGGCTGACTTCCACTGACTGTAGTGTGCCCACTGCCAGTGCCCACCACTCATACCGGCTGGCACAGGACTTTGCATAAAAAAGGCATTTAATTTTACACTTTAGTGTAATTTCAGCTGCTTGCCTGCTGCTAGTGTGTGTCAGGCCGACTTCAACTGACTGTAGTGTGCCCACTGCCAGTGCCAACCACTGATACCGGGTGGCACAGTAGCTTGCCGATAAATAAGGCATTTAATTTTTAGACAGTAGTCTAAATTCAGTTGCTTGCCTGCTGCCAGTGTGTGTCAGGCCCGCTTCCACTGACTGTAGTGTGCCCACTGCCAGTGCCAACCACTGATACCGGGTGGCACAGTAGCTTGCCGATAAATAAGGCATTTAATTTTTAGACAGTAGTCTAAATTCAGTTGCTTGCCTGCTGCCAGTGTGTGTCAGGCCCTCTTCCACTGACTGTAGTGTGCCCACTGCCAGTGCCAACCACTCATACCGGGTGGCACAGTAGCTTGCCGATAAATAAGGCATTTAATTTTTAGACAGTAGTCTAAATTCAGTTGCTTGCCTGCTGCCAGTGTGTGTCAGGCCCTCTTCCACTGACTGTAGTGTGCCCACTGCCAGTGCCAACCACTCATACCGGGTGGCACAGTAGCTTGCCGATAAATAAGGCATTTAATTTTTACACTTTAGTGTAATTTCAGTTGCTTGCCTGCTGCCAGTGTGTGTCAGGCCCGCTTCTACTGACTGTAGTGTGCCCACTGCCAGTGCCAACCACTGATACCATCTCCCCGTTCGAAAAATCTATTCAATAAATGGCACCCAGATGGGGACGTTAGAGGGATTAAACTGATGAGAATAGTACTACAGAAAATACCACTCATATCGGGTGTGACAGTAAATTGCACGGCGCAGACGCAGTCACCGTGGATAAAAACAAAGGGTGAGGGAGCCAGCGTTTTTTTAACCATCTCCCCGTTCGAAAATCAATTCAATGACCTTTCGGGGACCCTTGGTGTTGTACGTGGCTGGGTGGAGGAAGAAACCTTCAATGACATCACCGGGACGTGGCTAGCTTGGTATCCAACCTTGTGCAAATGGGGAGTTTGCGGTTGTGCAAATGAACTGTTTGCGGTGCATTAAAGGGGAGTTTGGTCTGTCAATGTCTGTGATGCGGGCCGTAACCCTTACACTACCTGATCGATACAACATCATACCTGATCGTATACACACACTGGATGTTTTAAAGCACGTTATTCCAAACAATTTAGGAATGTTAGTTGATTTATGCCCTTTATGGATTAAAACCCGACTCTGCGTCCACTACGTAATTTTCCATGGGAGTTTTGCCAGAGATCCCCCTCCGGCATGCCACAGTCCAGGTGTTAGACCCCTTGAAACAACTTTCTCATCACTATTGTGGCCAGAAAGAGTCCCTGTGGGTTTTAAAATTCGCCTGTCTATTGAAGTCTATGGCGGTTCGCCCGGTTCGCCAGTTCGCGAACATTTGCGGAAGTTCTCGTTCGCTGTTCGCGAACTGAAAATTTTATGTTCGCGACATCACTACTCAGGGTATGTTGTGATTTGTGATTTTTCATCTTACACTTCAGGTTGAGTCCCTCTGCTTACAGCTCTTTAGTTGAGCTGATTTATGGGGTCTCATTCATTTTGAGTATCCTATATGGGCAATTTATTATATACTTATATTTTTTGTCCGTGTATACATCTGTGATATATTAGGATCCATACGTCTCATCCTGCAGCCACGCATCTAGGTGATGATTACAGACTAGATTACCGCATTGGGTGTATATTTATATTCCCTACTTTTCTGTCCTATCACCACATTGTGTATCCTATACATGCCCTACATGTGTTCCATCTTGTGGTGGGTCATAGAGACACAGGCCCGGGGGACTGCGGCATCCAGAGTTTTTCCGTTGACTCTCTTAAATCCATCACTTTTTTGTTATTCTTTATATTTCTATTATTATGTATTATTTACTATTATGAAATAAAATATACCTTTTTAATATACTGGGCATTCAATTGTTGTTTGTTGAACAACTTTTTAGGTTTATATAGGTGGGCAAAGGGGCCCACATTCCAAAGAGCACCTTTCGGATTTCACCGGTCATTTTTTACAGAATTTGATTTCAAACTCCTTACCACACATTTGGGCCCTTAGAATGCCAGGGCAGTATAACTACCCCACAAGTGACCCCATTTTGGAAAGAAGACACCCCAAGGTATTCGCTGATGGGCATAGTAAGTTCATGGAAGTTTTTATTTTTTGTAACAAGTTAGTGGAATATGAGACTTTGTAAGGAAAAAAAAAAAAATCATAATTTTCCACTAACTTGTGACAAAAAATAAAAAATTCTAGGAACTCGCCATGCCCCTCACGGAATACCTTGGGGTGTGTTCTTTCCAAAATGGGGTCACTTGTGGGGTAGTTATACTGCCCTGGCATTTTCCAGGGGCCCTAATGTGTGGTAAATAGGTAAATGACCTGTGAAATCCGAAAGGTGCTCTTTGGAATGTGGGCCCCTTTGCGCACCTAGGCTGCAAAAAAGTGCCACACATGTATCGCCGTACTCAGGAGAAGTTGGGGAATGTGTTTTGGGGTGTAATTTTACATATACCCATGCTGGGTGAGATAAATATCTTGGTCAAATGCCAACTTTGTATAAAAAAAATGGGAAAAGTTGTCTTTTGCCAAGATATTTCTCTCACCCAGCATGGGTATATGTAAAATTACACCCCAAAACACATTCCCCAACTTCTCCTGAGTACGTCGATACCACATATGTGACACTTTTTTGCAGCCTAGATGCGCAAAGGGGCCCACATTCCTTTTTTGAGGGCATTTTTAGACATTTGGATACCAGGCTTCTTCTCACGCTTTAGGGCCCCTAGAATGCCAGGGCAGTATAAATACCCCACATGTGACCCCATTTTGGAAAGAAGACACCCCAAGGTATTCAATGAGGGGCATGGCGAGTTCATAGAATTTTTTTTTTTTGTCACAAGTTAGCAGAAATTGATTTTATTTATTTTTTTCTCACAAAGTCTCCCTTTCCGCTAACTTGGGACAAAAATTTCAATCTTTCATGGACTCAATATGCCCCTCACGGAATACCTGGGGGTGTCTTCTTTCCGAAATGGGGTCACATGTGGGGTATTTATACTGCCCTGGCATTCTAGGGGCCCTATAGCGTGAATATAAATGGAATATAGTCTGGAATATAAATGTCTAAAAATTTTTACGCATTTGGATTCCGTGAGGGGTATGGTGAGTTCATGTGAGATTTAATTTTTTGACACAAGTTAGTGGAATATGAGACTTTGTAAGAAAAAAATAATAATTTCCGCTAACTTGGGCCAAAAAAATGTCTGAATGGAGCCTTACAGAGGAGTGATCAATGACAGGGGGGTGATCAATGACAGGGGGGTGATCAGGGAGTCTATAAGGGGTGATCACCCCCCTGTCATTGATCACCCCCCTATAAGGCTCCATTCAGATGTCTGTATGTGTTTTGCGGATCCGATCCATGTATCCGTGGATCCGTAAAAATCATACGGACATCTGAATGCAGCCTGACAGGGGGGGGTGATCAATGACAGGGGGGTGATCAATGACAGGGGGGTAATCAATGACAGGGGGGTGATCAGGGAGTCTATATGGGGTGATCACCACAGTCATTGATCACTCCCCTGTAAGGCTCCATTCAGACGTCCGTATGCGTTTTGCGGATCCGATCCATCTATCAGTGGATCCGTAAAAATCATGCGGACATCTGAATGGAGCTTTACAGGGGGGTAATCAATGACAGGGGGGTGATCAGGGAGTCTATATAGGGTGATCACCACAGTCATTGATCACGCCCCTGTAAGGCTCCGTTGCTTGGTGCAACATATTACTGAGCTGCCTGTGTCCTCTGGTGGTCGATCCAAACAAAGGGGACCACCAGAGGACCAGGTAGCAGGTATATTAGACGCTGTTATCAAAACAGCGTCTAATATACCTGTTAGGGGTTAAAAAAATCACATCTCCAGCCTGCCAGCGAACGATCGCCGCTGGCAGGCTGGAGATCCACTCGCTTACCTTCCGATCCTGTGAACACGCGCGCCTGTGTGCGTGCGTTCACAGGAAATCTCGCGTCTCGCGAGATGACGCGTAGATGCGTGACTGTGCGCAGGGCTGCCACCTCCGGAACGCAAATCTGCGTTAGGCGGTCCGGAGGTGGTTAAAGAGCTCACCAAATGCTTGAAATGACTTCTTTATTAACTTCAACTTTTCTTCATATATAACACTGCCTCCGCAGCAGCAGATAGTTCATGTACATAACACGTGTTGAAAAGATATCACAAAATGGCAGTATGCATAAGATGGTGGTTCAACTATTCAATCTTGTCATTAAACATAAAATGGTGGATATATTTCTCTCTTGAGTATCTGTACTCACACTTTAAGTTATTTAAGCACTTTATGATCTCTCTGATATATCTAAAGTCTAACTAATAGTTCACTTGCTGAATTTGGTCCCAATTTGCAGTATGCAGTCAGCAGTAACTATTTGCAGATTGGTTGAGTATGATCTGTTATGGTTATATGCAATTTGGATTGCAATATTGAATTTGAATTTGGATTGTTGTCGTCACGGCGGACGTGCACTCAGACTAACAGATAAACCACCAACCAGGCTCTAGGCGAGAGGCAGGGGAAGGGTCACCTCCTAACTAATCCCTGACCTCTCTCCCTGCGCTGCTAAGCCCACATGCAGACCTTGGTGGTAGGTATGATGTGTCCCCGTGCCTGGGCTGAAACACCCTAAATTCCCTGAGATGGTGAAGAGGGGAAATAGGAGCAGCCTGCTCGCACAGAACCTGGATGGGAGAGATGACACAAAACAATAAAACTAGAAACCACACTTATCTTTCTGAGCTGGAACAGCCAACCTTCCTTCCTAGCTTCCAAGACCAAAGTGATTCCTATAATCCGCTCAGAGCACTGGGCTGGAGTGCTATTTAAACTAATGACCCCACCCAGTGCACCTGATGGGAGGCGGATCCAGCACGGCTCCAAAACAAAACACTAAACTCGTGCTGCTATTCTGGCCGACCTCCGCACGTAGTCAGGGCGGGGCATGACAATTGTGAACTTTGAAGTTTGCAATTGGTGGAACTATTTTGGCCTTTCTGCTTTCATAAAACACAGCTCTTAGTGGAGTGAATGTCTGTTCTGCTAATGATTCTAGCAGCTCCTGCCAGGGGAATTTCCCACACAGGCTGTGTGTGAGGCTGGCTGTGATTGGTCAAGACTCCTGCCCAGCAACAATAGTTTAACTCTATGCGTTCTGTTGTTTCTGCTGTGTCATTGAGCTTACCTCACATCCATATAATAAATCTTAAAGGCATATTATCTTTTCTGCTTCTCTGAACACAACATGTTTACCAGTTATATGACATCCAAACATGAAGTCACTGTAAATAACTCTGCTTTTGTCTTTAACACACAAATATAGGAACTGTATTAAGGTTATTGGAAGGTCTGTTTGCAACCTAGGACAGGTCTTAGCTGGCCAGCTACAGGGAGTTCACACCATCTTTTCATTCTCCTTTTTTCTGATCTGTCAGAAGAACAGAAAAGGAAAAAAAAACAGGATCCTATAAAAAAAAAATGGATTCTGTGCACATTTGACATCCATTTAAACCATTTCCATCTGAGATCCATTTTTTAGACAGGAAAATAGTCCTACATGCAGTACTTTTTTTTCCTTTTTAAAAAACATCTCAGACGGAAATGGCTCAAACGAATCCATTTATTTTACAGGATCCTGTTTTTTTTTCCTTTTCTGTTCTTCTGATGGATCAGAAGAACAGATAATGAAACAGTGATATAATTGTCCCTTAGATATTTAAGTTAATTTAGCTATATCTATTTCCATTTGCTTATCTCTTCCTGAACTTACATAAGCAAAGAGTAAGTAAAGTGCTTCAGTAATTTAAACCTCTTCCTACTCTGTTATACAGTATATTGAAATGAAATGGAGTTTGCATCCTGCAAGTTAACAAAACTACCACTCAGTTTTAATTTTAAATAAGAAACTTAAACACTTGTGCATATTCTAAAAGTGCCCATAAACATTCAATAGCTGTTGGCCGAACAATCATTTGGCTGACAGTAATCTCTCGCAACTCCCTCATACATATGCACATTCACCTCAGCCAAATGTGTGTATTTAATGGCAAGAACGGACAAAACCACTGCCAGACACTTCTGGCAGCAGTTTATCTCCCAGAAGTACAAAAGGATCAGGTGAAATTCTTACTTTTGCCCAATCCTTCTCCTTGCCTATCATCTGTCGGGGGGAGTCGGGAGCTTCCTATACAGCTGTCTTTGGGTTTGGCCAACAATACGATAATGTGTATGGAGGCCAAAAAAGTTTACATATTAGCTGTAATTCTCTGTCCAACCATAACAGTGTAGAAGCTGTAAATTTGGGTTTCCTTAAAGGGCTGTCTCCCCTCAGCAAATGGCAGTTATCATGTAGAGAAAGTTAATACAAACCACTTACTAATGTATTGTGAGTGTTCATATTGCTTCCTTTGCTGGCTGGATTAATTTTTCCAATACATTTTACACTGCTCGTTTCCATGGTTACGATACCCTTACAGTCCATCAGCGGTGGCCGTGCTTGCACACTATAGTCAAAAGTGCTGGCTTCTATGGTGGCCAGGGCAGTGGGAATGCACATAGGCTGGTACTTTTTCTGCAGTGTGCAAGCACAGCCACCACTGATGGATTGCAGGGTGGTCGTAACCATGGAAACGGGAAGTGTATAATGTAATGGAAAAATTAATCCAGCCAGCAAAGGAAGCAATATGGATAACAATAATTGTGATGAATACAGCACCTCACGTCGAGCTCACGAGATACGTTATAGTCACTGGTTACCAAGACGTGACGTTACGCCTTCCTGGAGGAGCAGGTAAGGTAAGCTTAGTACAGTTTACATAGTTGCCTCCTGTCCACGCGGGCACAGAGGGGCAGAGGGTTAGAGACATTTGCTCACAACCCTGACAAGCTGAGAGAGCCTTTTCACTGCCAGTGAAACAGCGCTTCCTCAGCCCGGGTATACTGCCACCAGTTTCTTGTTTGATATAAGCCCGGTTCACTAACAGGATTATAAAGGGTGAGAAACCAACCCACGATAGCATATAACACGAACGTGGGGATTTGTGATCGAGATACAGGACAGCACAAGATTAAATTATATATTTAATCGCCTTAAGGATTTACTAGACAGTACACAATATAACAGAGAATATATGCAGTGGTCCGATGTGCAGAATACAGGTGGTATTGTACAAACAGGATTAAACAGCAAAAAAGTTAGTTTACCAGATGGATGAGTCCTTTGGGTTGATGAATAATGGTTCCTGTAATGCTTGGCTGTCGTCACATGGGAGGCAGTGATGTCAGCAGTTTTAAAGGTCTCTCCAAACATGATGCTCAGCGTGACCCCCCTTCAGAGAAAAGACGCTGGACTCTGCCTACTATGAGCAGGAGCTTGTGCACCACAGGGTCGCAAATATACACTCACCTAAAGAATTATTAGGAACACCATACTAATACGGTGTTGGACCCACTTTTGCCTTCAGAACTGCCTTAATTCTACGTGGCATTGATTCAATAAGGTGCTGATAGCATTCTTTAGAAATGTTGGCCCATATTGATAGGATAGCTTCTTGCAGTTGATGGAGATTTGAGGGATGCACATCCAGGGCACAAAGCTCCCGTTCCACCACATCCCAAAGATGCTCTATTGGGTTGAGATCTGGTGACTGTGGGGGCCATTTTAGTACAGTGAACTCATTGTCATGTTCAAGAAACCAATTTGAAATGATTTTAGCTTTGTGACATGGTGCATTATCCTGCTGGAAGTAGCCATCAGAGGATGGATACATGTTCTCATTCTGTTTACGCCAAATTCGGACTCTACCATTAGAATGTCTCAACAGAAATCGAGACTCATCAGACCAGGCAACATTTTTCCAGTCTTCAACAGTCCAATTTTGGTGAGCTCGTGCAAATTGTAGCCTTTTTTTCCGATTTGTAGTGGAGATGAGTGGTACCCGGTGGGGTCTTCTGCTGTTGTAGCCCATCCGCCTCAAGGCTGTGCGTGTTGTGGCTTCACAAATGCTTTGCTGCATACCTCGGTTGTAACAAGTGGTTATTTGCTCTTCTATCAGCTTGAATCAGTCGGCCCATTCTCCTCTGACCTCTAGCATCCACAAGGCATTTTTGCCCACAGGACTGCCGCATACTGGATGTTTTTCCCTTTTCACACCATTCTTTATAAACCCTAGAAATGGTTGTGCGTGAAAATCCCAGTAACTGAGCAGATGGTGCCAGACGGGCCGGTCTGAGTATTTCACAAACAACCATGCCACACTCAAAATTGCTTAATTCACCTTTCTTTCCCATTCTGACATTCAGTTTGGAGTTCAGGAGATTGTCTTGACCAGGACCACACCCCTAAATGCATTGAAGCAACTGCCATGTGATTGGTTGACAAGATAATTGCATTAATGAGAAATAGAACAGGTGTTCCTAATAATTCTTTAGGTGAGTGTATATCTGGCTTATGCCTGTGATGGACGGGTGAATCATAATTCCTTATGAATCGCCGATTCCATTATGTCTTATAGTTGCTTTTGTTCTGAGGAATGACTTAGACCCCCTGCAGGGAAGTTTTCCTGCAGGATCCGTGCTGTTTGAATGGAGGTGTGAAATGTAACCAAATGTGGCCTGCTAGTAGTTTTCTGCTTTCTGGCTGCGCTTTGAAGCAGGGCCCCCCTCTGGAGTTTGATTTCCTCTGCCACTCCTGGAGAAAATGGCAGGAATGAAATCATACTCCATATTTCTCACACCTCCCCAGTTTAGACGGCGCTAGGGGGCAGCACATTCCTGTGTTCCCCCGTGCGCCCATCCGCACCCTCTCCTTGCTGAGATAACCCGTCGGCATTCCCCTGGTAATGGCCCTTCCTGTGGCGAATGGTAAAGTGATACTGCTTGAGAGCGAGACTCCAGTGTAGCAACCTCCCATTCCTCCCTGACATAGTGTTCAACCAGCTGAGGGGGTTGTGGTCCGTCTCCACAGTGAAGTGACACCCGTATAAGTACATTTGCAACTGGTGCAGTGCCCAGACAATTGCCAGGCACGCCTTCTACATCATGGAGTAGGCCACCTCCCTCAGCAGGAGCTTCCGATTCAGATACAAAACAGGGTGTTCCTGGCCCGTTGTGTCGACCTGGCTGAGCACAGCAACGAGGCCGAAATCACTGGCGTCGGTCTGTACTATAAACGGCCACGTGAAGTCGGCTGCCTGTAGTACAAGGAAGCTCGAGATGGCGTCCTTCAGAGCCTGATAGGCCATCTCGCAGTCGTTTGTCCAATCAACTGCGGAGGGCAGCTTCTTCTTGGTGAGGTCCATCAAGGGCTTTTATAGTGGAGGACGAACCTCCTATAGTACCCGGCTGAGCCCAGGAAGGACATCACCTGTTTCTTGGTCCTAGGGGTGGGCCAGGATGCGATGGCATCCACTTTCCCAGGTTCTGGTTTCATGGCCCCCCCGCCTACCCAGTGCCCCAGGAAGTGGACCTCACTCATGCCCAGCTGGCACTTTTCTGGCTTTACGGTCAAGCCTGCCTGGCGGATCCGCACAAGCACCTGCGTCGGGTGCTCTAGGTGATCCTCCCATGTGGGACTGAAGATGGCAATGTCATCCAGGTACGCGGCTGCGTACCCTTCAAGTCCCTTAAGCAGAGTTTTGACAATTCGCTGAAAGGTGGCAGGGGCATTCTTCATGCCGAACGGCCTCACAGTGGACTCATACAATCCGAAGGGGGTGATAAAGGCAGAGCATTCCCATGCCTCACGGGTCAGGGGAATCTGCCAATACCCCGGCTCAGAACCATGATGGTCAGGTACTGGGCCCCGGCCAACTGATCGAGCAGATCATCGATGTGTGACATTGGGTACGCATCGGTGACCGTGACAGTGGTGAGTCCTCTGTAGTCCATGCAGAATTGGGTGGTCCAGTCCTTCTTTGGGACGAGGACCACAAGCGAGGCCCAAGCGCTGTTGGATGCCTGGATGACCCCCAGCTTCAGCATCTCGTCGATCTCCTGGCGCATGTGCTGCTGCACCTCCAAGGAAACCCGATATGCTGAACGCTGGATTGGGGGATGATCCCCAGTGTCCACATGATGGACGACCAACTCTGTCCTTCCGGGGTTGTTGCTGAACAATTCCCGGAAGGGGTGAAGGGTGGCCCACAGCTGGGACCATTGAACCTACAAGAGCTGTTGGCCCACCTCCACATCCTCAATGGACCCACCCGCCTTAACCTGGGTGAGCATGTCCAGGAGGGTCTCCTCCTCACCCTCTTCTGGAAGGTTGCATACAGGGAGGGCACATGCCTCTCTCTCATGATGTGCCTTCATCATATTCACGTGGAAGGCCTTCCGCCTTCTCCGGGTGTGGTCAAGGGTGACCAGGTACTTTACGGCATTGAGGCACTGGTGCACAAGGTACGGACCTTCCCAGGCCGCCTGAATCTTGTCCTGAGGTACGGGGACCAGTACCCATACCTTTTCACCCACCTGGTAGGTCCTCTCACAAGTGTTCTGGTCGTACCATCACTTCTGGTCGGCCTGGGCTCGCTCTATATTATTGTGTACCAGCTGCAACAAGGCCTGCATCTTGTCCTGGAAACACATGACATCTCGACACTCGACGACCGACACTCCAGGGGTGGCTACATCTCCCTCCCGGGCCTCTTTCACCAGACCCAGGGCCCCCCGCACACTTCGCCGATACAGGAGATCGAAGGGGGAGAACCCCGTGGGGGCCTGTGGGACCTCCCGGTAGGCGAACAGCAGGTGTGGGAGGTACCGTTCCCAGTCATGCCTGTGGGAGTCGACCAAGATCTTAAGCATCTGCTTCAAGATGCCATTAAACCGTTCGCACAGGTTGTTGGTCTCTGGGTGGTCTGGGCTGGTCACCAGATGTTGCATCTGAGTCTGAGGGACTCCATCAATTGTGACATGAACTGGGTCCCCCGGTTGGTGAGCATTTCCTGGGGAAAGCCCACCCTGGAGAAAATCTCCAGCAAGGCGTTGGCCACCTTGTCGGCCCGAATGGACGACAAGGATGCCGCTTCCGGGTACTGGGTGGCATAGTCTACTACCATCAATATGAAGCATTTCTCAGAGCTGCTGGGGATGCACAGCGGTCCAATCAGATCCACAGCCACCCTCCTAAAAGGCTCTTCAATTATGGGCAGCATTGCCAGTGGGGATTTGGGGCGTGGCCCCGCCTTCCCCACCTGCTGGCAGGTGTCAAATGAACGGCAGTAGGCAACCACATCAGCCCCCATCTTTGGCCAGTAGAAATGCTGGGCTAATCTGGCCTTTTTCTTAGCGACCCCTAGGTGTCCAGCCATCAGAATCTCATGCCCAACCTGCAAAAACTCTGTCCTGAACGGATAGGGTACCACTATCTGCCGGTCCCTAGGCCACGCCTCCAGTGAGCCCTGCTGGACAGTGACCCAATACAGGCGTCCTTGGTCCCAGACCACCCGCTCAAGGTCTGAGTCCAAGGGAGGCTGTGCCGCCTGCTCCTTGAGAGCGGGACCTGTCTCCTGGCCTCCATCTGATTAGGCAGCCACTTGGTCGGAAGGGGAAAGCCATCAGACCCCTGAGGGGCCCCTAGACCCCCAGCACTCCCACTGCACGGGACAGCAGCTATGGCCGTTGCCACCGCTGGTAGTGCCTGCTTTCCCTTGGCTTCCGACCAAGTCGCCAGTCCAGATGGACTAATCTGGCCCTCTGACATCCTGGTTGTGGAGGAATCCTGCACTGAGGCTTTACCTTGGAGCCCTACTTCTCCTGGGACAGCCCTGACCTCATTTGCATCCTCCTCCTCCGCAGCTGTCTGCCCCCTGCTTGTCCCCTCAGTAGCCACACCTGAGGACAACAGGTTCCAGCATGCTTGCTGGCCACACCCTGGGGCCTCAGCATAGCTGGCGTGAATGACCCCCTCTCCACTGAGGGGAGAGGCACACATTACATCCACCACTCCCACATTCCCATCAACAGACATGTCATGTACATTATCAGTACCAACAGGGGTGGACATGGCATCATATTCTGGGGTATTGGACCATGGGCACGTACTTAGACACAAGCCGCCCTAAGTCCGTCCCCAGCAAAACACTGGCAGGGATATTTGAGGATACCCCCACCTCCTTTACTCCTCGACCAGCGCCCTAGTCCAAATAGATCTTGTCGACGGGCAGGGCCGGTTCTACTCCTCCTATCGAGGAGACAGTAAGGGATCTCCCGGGTAATAAATCTTATGGTGCCACCAGTTCAGGCCGTACAAAGTGTCATCTCAGCGCCGGTGTCTCTAAGTCCCATGGCCACGGCTTGGCCATGGTGACCGATTAAAAATTGTCAAGGGACCTCCCACCATCCCCACCCACACACAACACAGTGAACGGTTTCCGGTTCGATAACTGGAAGGGGTGCCTTGGGCGTTGGAGACTCATAGCCTTTAAGCGTCCTGGCTGCTTAGACAGGTGGAAAAGTCGGGGTTCTCCCCACAGACATGGAAAGTGAAGCAGGGGCTGGTGCCCACTTGGGTCTAGGGGCAAGGGTAGCAGATGCAGCATGCGTCTTACCCTCTCTCCAGCTAACAGGTTTCCGGGCCTCTGAAGTCCTGTTGTTGGTGTACTAATCGGCCAGGGCTGCTGTTGCGGAGGCCCCCTTTGGCTTCCGGTCACGGAGGTACTGCTGGAGGTCCTCCGGGCAATTCCACAAAAAATGCTCTGTAGCGATGAGCTCCTTCAGCTCCTGGACCATTGTGAGCTCCAATCCTGTGGTCCATTGGTCGACCGCTTTCATCAAGGCCTGCATGTAATCGGCCCAGCTCTGGGTAGGACCCCGCTGCAAACTACAGGGCTTTTTCTGGTACATCTCAGGGGTTAAGTTGTACTGCCGGACCAGAGCTTGCTTGATGTCCTCATAGCTCAGGATGGTCTCGCTGGGCAGGTATCTGAAGATTTTGAGGGCTTTCCCTCTGAGATGTGGAGTTAGGAATCTGACCCACTGGTCCTCCGGCAGCTGGTTCTGATGGCAGGCCGTCTCAAACGCCAACAAGAAGGTGTCCAGGTCCCCATCTTTTTTCGTCCAAAGTTTTGGAATCCGGATCTCTGGAGACTCACATCGGGCTGGGGAGGGCTACTGCAGTGGGGGCTGGAGCATTTGCAGCTCGGCTTGCTTGCGACGTTCTGCAGCCTCTGCTTGCTCACAGTGTTCTGCAGCCTCTGCTTGCTCACAACATTGTGCAGCTGCCATGAGGATCTCGTAGGCAGCCTTGTCTCCGGCCTGGAGACAGTCCATGGCAGCTTTTAGGAGCTGGGGGAATGGGCAGGTGGAGGGCGGCCCACCGCCGGCAACTGGCTTCTTGGGGAGCTTTGGCTGTGCTCCCGCCTCGCCTTTAAGAAAGTTGCCTTCCACCTTCTCTTGGCCCATTATCTGGCCCCGCCACCACTCATAGCCTCGGCCATCTCCTTAGCCTAGCTTCTTGTGTTACTGGCCATCATTGCCATGGATGATCATTGACACAGACTGCACACACACACACACCTTATTGTATTTGCACTCAGACTTTCTAGTATTGAGCTGATCCTAAGACTCCGGTGGCAAAAGCTACTGCTGGTAGTCTTTACTGTCTGGGAGTATGGGTCCCACACCTCACGTCGAGCTCACGAGATACGGTATAGTCACTGGTTACCAAGACGTGATGTTACACCCTCCCGGAGGAGCAGGTACAGTAAGCTTAGTACAGTTTACACAGTTGCCTCCTGTCCACGCGGGCACAGAGAGGCAGAGGGTTAGAGACACTCGCTCACAACTCTGACAAGCTGAGAGAGCCTTTTCACTGCACCAGTGAAACAGCGCTTCCTCAGCCCGAGTATACTGCCACCAGTTTCTCGTTTGATATAAGCTCGGTCCGCTAACAGGATTATAAAGGGTGAGAAACCAACCCGCGGTAGCGTATAACTATGCCAAAACACGGACGTGGGGATTTTTGATCGAGATACAGGACAGCACAAGATTAAATTACATATTCAATCGCCTTAAGGGCTCACTAGACAGTACACAATATAACAGAGAAAATATACAGTGGTCCAATGTGCAGAATACAGGTGGTATGGTACAAACAGGATTAAACAGAGCCAAAAGTCAATTTACCAGATAGATGGGTCCTTTGGGTTGATGAATAATGGTTCCTGTAATCCTTGGCTGTCATCACATGGGAGGCAGTGATGTCAGCAGTTTTAAAGGTCCCTCCAAACCCGATGCTCAGCGTGACCCCCCCTTCAGAGAAAAGATGCTGGACTCTGCCTGGATGGGTCTTTTTACCTGTAGTCGGCTAAAACCCTCCCTGCTTTTGGGAGGGGGCCCCCCTTCCTCCTCGTCTTGGCAGCCAAGCGGCCCACAAAACCCATTAGGGCCCATAGCTCCAGACCAGAAGGTCACAGAGAGATGGTTCTGGGACCAACGGGTGCGCCTGGGTTATGGCTACACATAGAGTTGACACATGGAACCGTTATTAGGTTTCTGTGGGGAGATCTCCTTATCTCCCCTCCCTGGCATCCTACAACCCAACTACGAACAGGAGGCTGTCCATCTTGGCCACAAGGTCGCAAATATATTTCTGGTTTATGCCTGTGATGGACTGGCGATTCATAATTCCTTATGAATCACTGGTTCCATGATGTCTGATAGTTGCTTTTGTTCTGAGGAATGACTTAGACCCCCTGCATGGAAGTTGTCTGAATGGAGGTGTAAAATGTAACCAAATGTGGCCTGCTAGAAGTTTTCTGCTATCTGGCTGCGCTTTGAAGCAGGGCCTCCCTGTGGAGTTTGATTTCCTCTGCCACTCCTGGAGCAAATGGCAGGAATGAAATAATAATCCATATTCCTCACACAATACATTAGGAAGTATCTTGTATTAACATTTTCTACATAATAAATGCTATTTGCTGAAGTGACACAACCCCCTTAAAGGGATTCTGTCACCTCCCCTAACCGAAAATCCGATTTTAAAGCATTCATGTAGCACAGCTTACCTTGAATAGGCTGTGCTCTTTTATCTTCTAATCCGTCCAGTAGTTTTTGATAAAATCGACTTTTATGTTTATGTAAATTAGCCCTGAAGGTGCCCAGAGGGGCGTTATGTTAGCTTTAGTGTGCCCAGTACCGCCCCTCTTACGGTGCACAAAACGCCTTCCTTCTGACTGCCCACAGCCTCTCATCCCTCTCCTCCCTCTCCTCCCCCTCCCTCACGGCCGAACGTACTCTCGCGCAGGCGCAGTACCCACTGAGGGCTGCTCCAGTGCGATCTGCAGGAGACTGAGGGCAGGAGCTTCATCTTTGTCACTGTGCATGCGCCGAGCCCAGTGACGTCAGATGCTCGCTCTTCCCTCAGTCAGCCTGGTGAGGAAGCGCAGAGGATTGCCGATCAACTGCTGCACCCTGCGTTTTTTTGTTCATTTAATAATACCTATTTTCTCCAAAAAAATAAGGATTTCTTTCCAGGAGGGAGGATGGGGAAGGAAATCGCTGGCAGGCAGACAGGCTGGAGAAAACGCAGGGTGCAGCAGCCGATCGGCACACTAAAGCTAACATAACGCCCCTCTGGGCACCTTCAGGGCTAATTTACATAAACATAAAAGTCGATTTTATCAAAAACTACTGGACGGATTAGAAGATAAAAGAGCACAGCCTATTCAAGGTAAGCTGTGCTACATGAATGCTTTAAAATTCGGATTTTCGGTTAGGGGAGGTGACAGAATCCCTTTAATAGTTTTTTTTCCCTCCATATTATTACATGTTTTAGCTGCATAGCTAGATATATTTCACTCAAAAGCAGGGGGTATCCCTTCTGCCAGCATTGTGCTGCCGTGATAACCTTTTCCTTACGTTCTACTATTTTTGTTTTTAGCTCTGGAGCTAATGGAACAGTTATGCAGGGAAATATCACACTTACAGAAAAGCAGGAGTCTCCTGTGTTTTTCAGAAAAAGTGTAGTAGCAGTTGTTTTACCAGGCTCACAACCTCAGCCTGCTCTGACACCCCTCCACTTCTTGTCAGCCATCTTCTGTTTCTCTGTTATCCGGGACGCATCTTGCCTAACAAGAGGCAGTGGACTGCAACTTAGGTGAAAGTGAAACCCCTAGTAGCCATGGTTGCTAAGATGAAAGTCTATTCACTGTTCTATTTTCCCTTATAACATGGTTATAAGGGAAAATAATAGCATTCTTAATACAGAATGCTTAGTAGAAGGTCAATTGAGGGTTAACCACCTCAGCCCCTATAGCTTAAATACCCTTAATGACCAGGCCACTTTTTACACTTCTGACCTACCCTACTTTCACCGTTTATTGCTCGGTCATGCAACTTACCACCCAAATGAATTTTACCTCCTTTTCTTCTCACTAATAGAGCTTTCATTTGGTGGTATTTCATTGCTGCTGACATTTTTACTTTTTTTGTTATTAATCGAAATTTAACGATTTTTTTGCAAAAAAATGACATTTTTCACTTTCAGTTGTATAATTTTGCAAAAAAACGACAACCATATATAAATTTTTCTTTAAATTTATTGTTCTACATGTCTTTGATAAAAAAAAAATGTTTGGGTAAAAAAAAAAAATGCTTTGGGTAAAAGTTATAGCGTTTACAAACTATGGTACCAAAATGTGAATTTCCGCTTTTTGAAGCAGCTCTGACTTTCTGAGCACCTGTCATGTTTCCTGAGGTTCTACAATGGCCAGACAGTACAAACACCCCACAAATGACCCCATTTCAGAAAGTAGACACCCTTAGCTATTCGCTGATGGGCATAGTGAGTTCATAGAACTTTTTATTTTTTGTCACAAGTTAGCGGAAAATTATGATTTTTTTTTTTTCTTACAAAGTCTCATATTCCACTAACTTGTGACAAAAAATAAAAACTTCTATGAACTCACTATGCCCATCAGCGAATACCTTGGGGTGTCTTCTTTCCAAAATGAGGTCACTTGTGGGGTAGTTATACTGCCCTGGCATTTTAGGAGCCCATATGCGTGAGAAGTAGTTTGCAATCAAAATCTGTAAAAAATGACCGGTGAAATCCGAAAGGTGCTCTTTGGAATGTGGGCCCCTTTGCCCACCTAGGCTGCAAAAAAGTGTCACACATCTGGTATCGCCGTACTCAGGAGAAGTTGGGCAATGTATTTTGGGGTGTCATTTTACATATACCCATGCTGGGTGAGATAAATATCTTGGTCAAATGCCAACTTTGTATACAAAAATGGGAAAAGTTGTCTTTTGCCAAGATATTTCTCTCACCCAGCATGGGTATATGTAAAAAGACACCCCAAAACACATTGCCCAACTTCTCCTGAGTACGGGGATTCCAGATGTGTGACACTTTTTTGCAGCCTAGGTGGGCAAAGGGGCCACCATTCCAAAGAGCACCTTTCGGATTTCACCGGCCATTTTTTACAGATTTTGATTTCAAACCACTTCTCACGCATTCGGCCCCTAAAATGCCAGGGCAGTATAACTACCCCACAAGTGACCCCATTTTGGAAAAAAGACACCCCAAAGTATTTCGTGATGGGCATAGTGAGTTCATGGAAGTTTTTATTTTTTGTCACAAGTTAGTGAAATATGAGACTTTGTAAGAAAAAAAAAAAAAGAAAAAAAATCATCATTTTCCGCTAACTTGTGACAAAAAATAAAAAATTCTAGGAACTCGCCATGCCCCTCACGGAATACCTTGGGGTGTCTTCTTTCCAAAATGGGGTGACTTGTGGGGTAGTTATACTGCCCTGGCATTCTAGGGGCCCTAATGTGTGATAAGTAGGTAAATGACCTGTGAAATCCGAAAGGTGCTCTTTGGAATGTGGGCACCTTTGCACACCTAGGCTGCAAAAAAGTGTCACACATCTGGTATCCCCGTACTCAGGAGAAGTTGGGCAATGTGTTTTCGGGTGTCTTTTTACATATACCCATGCTGGGTGAGAGAAATATCTTGGCAAAAGACAACTTTTCCCATTTTTTATACAAAGTTGGCATTTGACCAAGATATTTATCTCACCCAGCATGAGTATATGTAAAATGACACCCCAAAACACATTGCCCAACTTCTCCTGAGTACGGCGATACCAGATGTGTGACACTTTTTTGCAGCCTAGATGCGCAAAGGGGCCCACATTCCTTTTATGAGGGCATTTTTAGACATTTGGATCCCAGACTTCTTCTCACGCTTTAGGGCCCCTAAAATGCCAGGGCAGTATAAATATCCCACATGTGACCCCATTTTGGAAAGAAGACACCCCAAGGTATTCAATGAGGGGCATGGCGAGTTCATAGAAATTTTTTTTTTTTGCCACAAGGTAGCGGAAATTGATTTGTTTATTTTTTTCTCACAAAGTCTCCCTTTCCGCTAACTTGGGACAAAAATTTCAATCTTTCATGGACTCAATATGCCCCTCAGCGAATACCTTGGGGTGTCTTCTTTCCGAAATGGGGTCACATGTGGGGTATTTATACTGCCCTGGCATTCTAGGGGCCCTAAAGCGTGAGAAGAAGTCTGGAATATAAATGTCTAAAACATTTTACGCATTTGGATTCCGTGAGGGGTATGGTGAGTTCATGTGAGATTTTATTTTTTGACACAAGTTAGTGGAATATGAGACTTTGTAAGAAAAAAAAAAAAAATTCCGCTAACTTGGGCCAAAAAAATTTCTGAATGGAGCCTTACAGGGGGGTGATCAATGACAGGGGGGTGATCAGGGAGTCTATATGGGGTGATCCCCCCCCTGTCATTGATCACCCACCTGTCATTGATCACCCCCCTATAAGGCTCCATTCAGATGTCCGTATGTGTTTTGCGGATCCGATCCATGTATCCGTGGATCCGTAAAAAACATACGGACATCTGAATGCAGCCTTACAGGGGGGTGATCAATGACAGGGGGGTGATCAATGACAGGGGGTGATCAGGGAGTCTATATGGGGTGATCACCCCCCTGTCATTGATCACCCCCCTGTAATTGATCACCCCCCTATAAGGCTCCATTCAGATGTCCGTATGTGTTTTGCGGATCCGATCCATGTATCTGTGGATCCGTAAAAAAAACATACGGACATCTGAATGCAGCCTTACAGGGGGGTGAGCAATGACAGGGAGGTGATCAATGACAGGGAGGTGATCAGGGAGTCTATATGGGGTGATCACCCCCTGTCATTGATCACCCCCTTGTAAGGCTCCATTCAGACGTCCGTATGTGTTTTGCGGATCCGATCCATGTATCCGTGGATCCGTAAAAATCATACGGACGTCTGAATGGAGCCTTACATACAGTGTTCATTTTAGGACATGGTCAGATATCATAGTCAAGTATCAAAATAATGCCAATGTGACACCTGACCCTGATACCTGACCCTGATACCTGACCCTGACATCTGACACCTGACTCTGACACCTGACCCTGACACCTGACCCTGACACCTGACTCTGACCCTGACACCTGACCCTGACACCTGACTCTCATATCTGAGTTTGACTTATGCTCTTCATAGGTCAGGGTCAAAGTGAGAATGAGTTATAGATATATATTATGTATTTGTATGCTAAATCACACAACCAAAGTATGTCTATTGCTGAGCTTATAGCTCTGTGCCTAAATTGCTGTAAGCTAACACATTACAGTGTTATGAGCGCATAGCTGATAGCTCAGTGGTAAGGAAGGGAGCAAAGGATTTTAGGTTTACTGTGGTTTTGAATGCTACATCACATAGATGAAAAAAATGCCCAAGCTCATACAAGACAAGCTGGTAGCTCAGTTGTAATGCTGTTGCCCCATCTCCAGGCTTTCTGAGTTCAAATCCCCTTTCAGCCTCAAAAAAATATTTAAATTTTATTATGCCCTAGATAAGAGGCAGAGGCAAATTTAAATGATGCGTGACGCTGATATCTCACTTCCTTCACTTCTCAGTGTCACAAAACATTTTAGCTTTACATTTTATTATGCCCTAGATAAGAGGAAAATTTAAATGATGTGTGACGCTGATAACTCACGTTCTTCACTTCTCAGTGTCGCAAGGAATCTTAGGTTTACTGTGTTTTTTGCTATACTACATCTCATACATCAAAAAAATCACCACCTATGGTGTCTAGAACTATAGCTCAGTGGTAAGACACTTGCTTGGCATGTAGTGTTCATGGGTTCAAAACCTTTTCCAGGCTTTTAATAAAATTTATATTTTATTGAGCTCTAGATCAGAGACAAATTCAAGCGGTGTGTGATGTAAGTAGTCCTTTTTTATTTTATTAAGAGTACATGGGCAGCACTATAGTAAAGGGGCCCTGTATACAGAGCTGTATCCTGGATTTTACATATCTACTGTATATATATGTGTATTATACAGGGAGTGCAGAATTATTAGGCAAATTAGTATTTTGACCACATCATCCTCTTTATGCATGTTGTCTTACTCCAAGCTGTATAGGCTCGAAAGCCTACTACCAATGGGGCATATTAGGTGATGTGCATCTCTGTAATGAGAAGGGGTGTGGTCTAATGACATCAACACCCTATATTAGGTGTGCATAATTATTAGGCAACTTTCTTTCCTTTGGCAAAATGGGTCAAAAGAAGGACTTGACAGGCTCAGAAAAGTCAAAAATAGTGAGATATCTTGCAGAGGGATGCAGCACTCTTAAAATTGCAAAGCTTCTGAAGCGTGATCATCGAACAATCAAGCGTTTCATTCAAAATAGTCAACAGGGTCGCAAGAAGCGTGTGGAAAAACCAAGGCGCAAAATAACTGCCCATGAACTGAGAAAAGTCAAGCGTGCAGCTGCCAAGATGCCACTTGCCACCAGTTTGGCCATATTTCAGAGCTGCAACATCACTGGAGTGCCCAAAAGCACAAGGTGTGCAATACTCAGAGACATGGCCAAGGTAAGAAAGGATGAAAGACGACCACCACTGAACAAGACACACAAGCTGAAACGTCAAGACTGGGCCAAGAAATATCTCAAGACTGATTTTTCTAAGGTTTTATGGACTGATGAAATGAGAGTGAGTCTTGATGGGCCAGATGGATGGGCCCGTGGCTGGATTGGTAAAGGGCAGAGAGCTCCAGTCCGACTCAGACGCCAGCAAGGTGGAGGTGGAGTACTGGTTTGGGCTGGTATCATCTAAGATGAGCTTGTGGGGCCTTTTCGGGTTGAGGATGGAGTCAAGCTCAACTCCCAGTCCTACTGCCAGTTTCTGGAAGACACCTTCTTCAAGCAGTGGTACAGGAAGAAGTCTGCATCCTTCAAGAAAAACATGATTTTCATGCAGGACAATGCTCCATCACACGCGTCCAAGTACTCCACAGCGTGGCTGGCAAGAAAGGGTATAAAAGAAGAAAATCTAATGACATGGCCTCCTTGTTCACCTGATCTGAACCCCATTGAGAACCTGAGGGAAAACAGTACACCTCTCTGAACAGTGTCTGGGAGGCTGTGGTTGCTGCTGCACGCAATGTTGATGGTGAACAGATCAAAACACTGACAGAATCCATGGATGGCAGGCTTTTGAGTGTCCTTGCGAAGAAAGGTGGCTATATTGGTCACTGATTTGTTTTTGTTTTGTTTTTGAATGTCAGAAATGTATATTTGTGAATGTTGAGATGTTATATTAGTTTCACTGGTAAAAATAAATAATTGAAATGGGTATATATTTGTTTTTTGTTAAGTTGCCTAATAATTATGCACAGTAATAGTCACCTGCACACACAGATATCCCCCTAAAATAGCTAAAACTAAAAACAAACTAAAAACTACTTCCAAAAATATTCAGCTTTGATATTAATGAGTTTTTTGGGTTCATTGAGAACATGGTTGTTGTTCAATAATAAAATTAATCCTCAAAAATACAACTTGCCTAATAATTCTGCACTCCCTGTACACACAGTGTGCTATAGCTTCCCCACACTGAGATCTGCTCAGAAAGCTGATATACATATTACTGCTTTATCCACAGACACGATATATGATCATACAGATGGCAGTACTATGTGATAGCTTCTAAGTATAGAAAAACCATGTGCTAATGTTATAGCTTGGAGGTTACATTAATGGCTTTGCAGGTTGAAGTCCCCAGAAAGACATATGTTTTTTTCTTTAATAGCATATACTATAATAAATAATATGTCATTAACCCATAGGATACCAGCGCTGTACATGTAGGTCGCTGGAAACACGGTCACAAATCCCAGCGCCATACAGGTACAGCGATCGGGCGGCCACAGGAGCTACTCCCGCCCAATGAGCTGCAGGGGTCCGGCAGGCACTGATAGTTGGACCCCTGCTGTATGCACCGGCATCGGTGAAAACACTGATGCCGGCTCATTAACCCTTGCACTGCGGCGGTCAGCGCTGACGGCTGCATGTGCGGTATCCCCGTGGTGCTGTGACGTCAGCCTGGTGTCTAGCCCTGTCAGTCAATGGGGGGAGGGGTGTGTGTGCAGAGCACAGGTGGTGTTATAGAGCATTGCTCAGAATAGGGTTGCCACCCATACGGGAATGACCCGGACAGTCAGGGTTTGCAATCCTGTGCCCGGGTACAAGCCTTTGTCAGACCCGGGCACAGGGTCAGCTGTGAATGATGGCGGCGGCAGCTGGGCACAGGGAGATGAGCGCTTCCATTGTGGAAGTGCTCATCTCCATAGTCATCTGTATCGCCGTCCTCAGGACAGAGATACAGACAGCAGTGCTGCGGCGGGGCAGGGGAGGGAGAGGCGTCTCCCTCCCCTGTTCCTCTGATAGGCTGCGGACCTTGTGCCTGCAGCCTATCAGAGGCTGGTGCAGGCGGCGCGATGACGTCATCACGCCGCCTGAGCCATACAGCACGGTACACAGGCCGGGAAGAGGCCTGCATCGCATCGTTGGAGGTAAGTAAATTTTTTTTTTTTTTTTTTTTAGAGAAGAGAGGCACCTGAAATTGGCACATATGGGGGAAGGGGTGGAAAGAGGCACCTTATACTGGCACATATTGGGGAGGAGGAGAAATGAGGCACTTGAAACTGGCACATATGGGGGAAGGAGGGGGAGAGGCACCTTATACTGGCACATATTTGGGGGGGGAGAAAAGAGGCACTTGAAATTGGCACATTTTAGGGAAGGGGTGGAAAGAGGCACCTTATACTGGCACATATTGGGGGGGGGGAATGAGGCACTTGAAACTGCCACATATGGGGGAAGGGGTGGGGAAAGAGGCACCTTATACTGGCACATATTGGGGGGGGAGAATGAGGCACTTGAAACTGCCACATATAAGGGAAGGGGGGGGGGAGAGGCACCTTATACTGGCACATATTGGGGGGAAAAAAGAGGCACTTCTTACTGACACATGGGGGGGCATCTATGGGGGGCACTTCTTACTGGCACATTATTTGGGGGCTTCTACTGAGGCCACAAAGAAGGGGTATTTTATATGGGGGGCTCTGTGTGGTACTAGTATTATCAGGGGGGTTATCTGTTTCTGCAGTATAGTATTGGGGAGCACAGCGGCACAGTATTGGGGGTGGTAGGATGATTTGTCCAGAAGATGGGAGAATGATGGAAAAGTAGTAAACTAAGATATTTATTGTCAAACTGCAGAGACGAGAAATGGCTGAAAAATGGTGTCTGGTCTGAAGGTCTGAAAGGAGAAGATGAGGAAAGAGAACATCTACATCAAAGGAGACGTCACTGGATGTAAGAGGTATGAGGCGCTGTATTTCTGTAGTGACAGGATCAGGGGCGTAACGATCGTGGTGCGACAGCGACCAGGGGTGGAGGCAGGACATGGGTGTGGCTGGAGGCGGGACATGGGTAGGGCCTCCTGGAAGGGGGCCCTCCCTCCCTTCTGTTCGGGTTCGGCTTGAAGAAAAGGTGGCAACCCTAAACGCCATGCGCAAAACCCGAGCATGGTACAAAGAAGTTGCGGTCTACTTGGTGCAGGTTGCCTTGTACAACTCTTTTGTGCTGTCCCGGAGCGCTGGCAACACAGTGAAATTCCTTCAGTTCTATGAGGCAGTCCGGCAGTCCTCAAGGCCCTGATCTTTTCTGACCGGGAAAGAGCAGGCCGGAGTACCTCGGGAACTGGAGGCGCCGGGGTTGTCCCTGGCCAACACTTTCAAGGTGTGGTTCCCCCATACTGGAAAGAAGGGACGGTCCCAAAAAAAAGTGCAGCGTGTGTAACAGGAGGGGGTAACGGAAGGACACCACCACTCAGTGTGACACGTGCCTGCCCCGATCATCCGGGCCTCTGCATTGATGGTTGCTTCAGGGAGTATCACACTTCCATGGAGTACTAAATTTATAATCCCCTTCCCCCATTTTAATTTATTTCTCCACAGTATTCACAGGAATAGCTGCAAAGTGGAGGAGAAAATTCAAAATCTCTTTTTTTACACTAACATGTTCTTGTAGCCTCTTTTATTTCATTTTTACAAGGGATAATAGGAGAAAACGCGCCACATATGTGGACGTAAAGTGCTCTGCGGGCGAACTACATGGCTCAGAAGAGAAGGAGCGCCATTGCGATTTTGGTTGTCCAAAATCCCAATAGCGCTCTTTCTCTTCTGAGCCGTGTAGTTCACCTGCAGATCACTCTACATCCACATATGAGGTATTTTCTGACTCGGGAGAAATTGGGCTATAAACTGTTGGGTGAACAAGTTCGTTTGCTCCACCATCAGATTCACAAATTGTTCACTGAATAAAAACAAAAAATGTAATATTCAGTGAAGCCCACTGTGCGAATCTGGATTCCTGGTTGGCCAACAAAGTCAGGAATCAAGGGCTCAAAATCCTCTGGGGTACTCCAGCCAAGTTCACCGGTAGAGGGATCAGGTGAACTTGCCAGGTGGGCCGGAAAACTAGTACGAGCCCCAGGGCTGCTGATACTAGTGTGGGCCACAGGGTTCCTGGCATGGGGGGCTCCTGGCTCCGCCTGGCGGCGTCTCCGACGCCTTGGGGCTCATCATCATCACTAGATGATGAGGAGAACGAGGATGACAACAGGAAAGTGGGGTCTCCCTCATCCCCACTGGGGCTCTCGGAGTCGGAGAGCAGCTGGGCGTATGCCTCCTCGGCCGAGAACATCCGGCGGGCCATCTTAGAACGCTAAAGGGGAGTGCGTGTGTGTGTAAAACTTTATTTAGTGTGTGTGTGTGGGGGGGGGGGCAGTGTGTTTTTATGTACACCCTACCCTAACCCACCCTAACCTAACAGAATCCCCGAAAAATTGCTCACAGCCCAAAAACTCGCTGATCAGCGGTACCAAGCTGATCAGCGGGGGGTCGGCGATGCGCTAACAGTGGCCAGGCGCTCTTTACAGCTAAGAGTGCCGGCCACAGTCAGCGCACCTACAAAAAGAAAAAAAATGTGCTTGCGCCCCAAAATATGTGGGGGGCAAGCTGCAGCACCCCTGGGGGGACGGGGGTCGCACAAGTTGCTGTGGACCCTAGACACCCTCAGATCCGGGTGCTGCACACAAAAAAAAACTTTTTTTTTCACTACCCCTGCCTAACCTAAAGCTCTCCCTAAATGTTTATTTGCCAGATGGCACTTTATGGGGTCTCAGGGGCCACGGATGGCAGCGGATCGTGTGGGATGCAGATGGACCGACACAGGGCTCCTCTCTCCTTACTCACACAGAAGTCTGTGGGCGGGGAGAGCGGAGCTCCAGGACGTTATCTCCAGCCAATCACAGGCGATCCTCACCCTCATCCTCCGTCACCGCCACCTCACAGGATCTGTGGAGGGTGATTGGTGGTGTATATTACACCACTGATCACCCTCCTATTCCGGGTCACCGGAGACCTGAATAACCTGGAAATGCTACAAACCACAGGTCTGAATTGACCTGCGGTTAGCAGCGATCACCGGTATTTTCACAGGACCCCCCCTCGGCATTGTCACAGGATGCCTTCTGAATGATTTCAGCAGGCGCACCGTTCCTAACACTGCCCGCCGCACAGCGGTGATCGGAAATACACAGGTGTCCATAAGAGGCTCTGCCACCAGAATCAACCCTATTAGACCATACGTACTGCCTTGTAGGGCTCATTATGCTGATTATGTATGATAAATAGCTGCAGAGATTCACTCAGAGGCGGGGCTGAATATTCTGAGCAATGCTCTATAACACCCCCTGTGCTCTGCACCCACACCCCTCCCCCCACTGACTGACAGGGCTAGACACCAGGCTGACGTCACAGCACCACGGATCCAGGATACAGCTCTGTATACAGGGCCCCTTTACTATAGTGCTGCCCATGTACTCTTAATAAAATAAAAAAGGACTACTTACATCACACACCATTTGAATTTGTCTCTGATCTAGAGCTCAATAAAATATAAATTTTATTAAAAGCCTGGAAAAGGTTTTGAACCCATGACACTACATGCCAAGCAAGTGTCTTACCACTGAGCTATAGCTCTAGACACCAAAGGTGGTGATTTTTTTGATGTATGAGATGTAGTATAGCAAAAAACACAGTAAACCTAAGACCCCTTGTGACACTGAGAAGTGAAGAACGTGAGATATCAGCGTCACACATCAGCGTCACACATCATTTAAATTTGCCTCTTATCTAGGGCATAATAAAATGTAAATATTTTTTTGAGGCTGAAAGGGGATTTGAACTCAGAAAGCCTGGACATGGGGCAACAGCATTACCACTGAGCTACCAGCTTGCCTTCTATGAGCTTGTCTTTTTGTTCATCTATGTGCTGTAGCATTGAAAACCACAGTAAACCTAAAATCCTTTGTTTCCTTCCTTACCACTGAGCTATCAGCTATGCGCTCATAACACTGTAATGTGTTAGCTTACAGCATTTTAGGCACAGAGCTATAAGCTCAGCAATAGACATACTTTGGTTGTGTGATTTAGCATACAAATACATAGTATATCTATAACTCATTCTCACTTTGACCCTGACCTATGAAGAGCATAAGTCAAACTCAGATATGAGGGTCAGGTGTCAGGATCAGGTGTCAGGGTCAGGTGTCAGGGTCAGGTGTCAGGGTCAGGTGTCAGAGTCAGGTGTCAGGGTCAGGTGTCAGAGTCAGGTGTCAGGGTCAGGTGTCAGGGTCAGGTGTCAGGGTCGGGTGTCAGAGTCAGGTGTCAGGGTCAGGTGTCAGGGTCAGGTGTCAGAGTCAGGTGTCATGGTCAGGTGTCACGGTCAGGTATCAGGGTCAGGTGTCACATTGGCATTATTTTGATACTTGACTATGATATCTGACCATGTCCTAAAATGAACACTGTACTTACAGGGGGGTGATCAATGACAGGGGGTGATCAGGGAGTGTATATGAGGTGATCACCCCCCTGTCATTGATCACCCCCCCTGTAAGGCTCCATTCAGATGTCCGTATGTGTTTTGCGGATCCGATCCATGTATCAGTGGATCCATAAAAATCATACGGACGTCCGAATGGAGCCTTACAGGGGGGTGATCAATGACAGGGGGGTGATCAATGACAGGAGGTCTATATGGGGTGATCAGTGGTTCATAAGGGGTTAATAAGTGACAGGGGGGTGTAGTGTAGTGTAGTGGTGTTTGGTGCTACTTTACAGAGCTGCCTGTGTCCTCTGGTGGTCGATCCAAACAAAAGGGACCACTAGAGGACCAGGTAGCAGGTATATTAGACGCTGTTATCAAAACAGCGTCTAATATACCTGTTAGGGGTTAAAAAAATCGCATCTCCAGCCTGCCAGCGAACGATCGCTGCTGGCAGGCTGGAGATTCACTCTCTTACCTTCCGATCCTGTGAACGCGCGGGCCTGTGTGCGCGCGTTCACAGGAAATCTTGGCTCACGCGAGATGACGCGTATATGCATCGCTGAGCGCAGGGCTGCCGCCTCCGGACCGCAATCCTGCGTTAGGCGGTCCGGAGGTGGTTAAAAATAAAAAAATTAACTCACCTCCTCCTCTTGATCGCGTAGTTGCAGAGCTCTTCTTACTTCTTTAATCATGAGCTGCCGGCTAACGGACCTGTGGTGACGTCATATCACATGGTCCAATCACATGGTCCATCACCGTGATGATGGAACATGTGATTGGACCATGTGATGAGCTCAGTGACGTTACCACAGGTCCTTTGACGGGTCCTGAAGAATGAACAGGAGAATGGCAGCTATGCGATCAATTGGAGGAGGTGAGTTAATTTTTTATTTTTATTTTTAACCCATAATTGACCTTCTACTAAGCATTCTATATTAAAGAATGCTATTATTTTCCCTTATAACCATGTTATAAGGGAAAATAATTACATCTACACAACACCGAACCCAAACCTGAACTTCAGTGAAGAAGTCCAGGTTCGGGTCTGGCTACCACAGTCAGTTTTTTATCTTGCGCGTGCAAAACGCATTGCACCCGCGCAATAAAAACAGAACGCAATTGCAGTCAAAACTGACTGCAATTGCGTACATACTCGTGCGGGTTTGCCGCAATGCACCCGGGACGCATCCAGAGCCAAAACGTGACGCCCGTGTGAACCCAGCCTAAGGTCCCTTTCACATGAGCGAGTTTTCCGCGCGGGTGCAATGCGTGACGTGAACACATAGCACCTGCACTAAATCCTGACCCATTCATTTCAATGGCTCTGTGTACATGAGCATTTTTTTTTCACGCATCAGTTCTGTGTTGTGTGAAAAACGCAGCATGTTTTTCAATCAGCCCGGGCCCCATAGAAATGAATGGGGCTTCAGTGAAAAATGCATTGCATCCGGAGCCAATCCGTCACGCTGCGTTCAGGGTGCGTTCAATGAAACTCGCCCCATTTTGCAAGCAAGTTCAGTTTTTTCCGCGCGAGTGCAATGCATTTTGATGCGTTTTTCACGCGCATGATAAAAAGCTGAAGGTTTGCAAACAACAACTCTTAGCAAACACCAGTGAAAAACGCATTGCATCCGCACTTGCTTCCGGATGCAATGCGTTTTTCACGCAGCTCCATTCACTTCTATGGGGTCAGGACTGCGTGAAAAATGCAGAATATAAAACATAGTGGGATTTTCACGCAACGCAGAAGTGATGCGTGGCAAAAACAATGCTCATTTACACAGACCCATTGAAATGAATGGGTCCGGATTTAGTGCGGGTGCAATGCGTTCACGTCATGCATTGCACCTGTGCGGAAAACTCGCTTGTGTGAAAGGGGCCAAAAGCTGTTTTAAAGACAAATTAAGAGACACGTTATTACACAGACATATAAACATGAACATTTTAGACTTTTAAACATGTTGCATTTTCACTATCATACTACTATATATTTTTAGTGTGTTAAATGATAAATCTTGTATATGTAGCTGAGCATTCAGAGGAGGAAATTTTTAAACAGCTTGCCTGGTTAATACTCTGGAACTATCTACAGTTTAGCAAAGAGTAAGGGGGTTGATGAATTTGCTCTTTGCTCAGCTTGATTAATGAAACCATAAAAGTAAATCACTTCTGCAGAAGGTTTTTCTTCCTCGTTCTTACTAATACAAAGAAGCTTAAAGAATGCTAAAAATAAAGGTTTACAAAATATTAAAACATCCATAAATGTTATATATTATCTTCTGTTATCTTTTACTACTGTATCTATTTTCTAATGTTTGTATTATAATTCTGTTTTCCAGAATGCTCTATTTAATTACAATTTCTACAAGCCTAGAAACTTCTCCTCTGATCATATACAGCAACTCCTCATCTAATGTTACTGTAGTCGGATTAGGCATACGGTATTAATCCAAAAAAGTAAAATCAAGAAAAAATACATAAATATCATCAATATGTGCTTTTGAATTGTATTTCCTCTCAGTTATGCCTCATTCACACATCAGAGTTCGGTCAGTGATTTCCATCAGTGATTGTGAACCAAAACCAGGTGCGGCTCTAAACACAGAACAGTTGCAGATCTTTCCCTTCTACCTTATGTCTGTGGAGGCTCCAATCTTGGTTTTGGCTCACAATGAGGCTTTAATGAGGTATATGATATAAGGAATATAAACTTCAAGGAAGTCTGTCACGTTCAAAATAAGCATACTGCCATTAACAGTAGATACCCAAAAAAACATAACCATGACTTTCTTGTAAAAATCTCATCCTCTAATCCTGAGAAATTCTTCTTTTTATTTTTATGCACTATGGACAAGGCTACTCAATTCAGTGCTCATGGCTTACAATTAGAGTTGAGCGAACACCTGGATGTTCGGGTTCGAGAAGTTCGGCCGAACTTCACGAAAATGTTCGGGTTCGGGATCCGAACCCGAACCGAACTTCGTCCCGAACCCGAACCCCATTGAAGTCAATGGGGACCCGAACTTTTGGGCACTAAAAAGGGCTGTAAAACAGCCCAGGAAAGAGCTAGAGGGCTGCAAAAGGCAGCAACATGTAGGTAAATCCCCTGCAAACAAATGTGGATAGGGAAATGAATTAAAATTAAAAAAATAAAAATGACCCAATATCAATTGGACAGAGGTCCCATAGCAGAGAATCTGGCTTCACGTCAGCAGAGAATCAGTCTCTTCATGCCATAGCAAAGAATCTGGCTTCATGTCAGCACAGAATCAGTCTCTTCATGCCATAGCAGAGAATCTGGCTTCATGTCAGCACAGAATCAGTCTTCATGTCATAGTGCAGCATACGGGTAGGTTACCCGACACTGCTAGGTTTTATGTGTATTTCCCTTTAAGCCAGTTAGGCCTGCTGCAGGCAATCCCTGTTCCAGTCAGCAGAGGGAGCTCCCAGTTCAGTATAAATAGGCAGGGCCTAGCCTAGGAAGGGAGTTCAGAAGTTTCTAGAGCCTGAGGAAGCTGAGAGAGAGACAGAGGCAAGTCAAGAAAAGCAAGAGGTACTCAAGACAACAGAGGAGGTACTTGATAGAGATAAAACCAAGGATATACGCCAGAGCTAGGGCATTGGGCCTTGGAGAAGAGTTTCTATGTTCCAGGATCAGTCAGGAATAGAGTGCAAGCTGCCTGTACTGCAAGTCCTGTGTTTAACACTCTAAAGTCACCTTGCTATCTATATATATATTGCCTGCATCAACTGTATTGAAAATCAACTGTCTTCAAAGGAACTGCGCTTCCGTCAATGTCCCTATATGATGACTACTAAAGTTTGAATTCTGTTTTAACCTCACATGGTTCCTCAGTTATTCCTGCTATCAGCAAACGGCGTGCCACCGTTTAATTGGCACTGGCGTCACAAACATTTCTCATCATCACCTGCCCTTGCAGAAAGTCAGCCGTCTCAGGTTAGTGTCTATTGCACTACAACACCCAGGAACATTTCTAAACCTAACTTGAGTACGCTGCACCTCTCTTTTGGCATCACGAACAGGATACGCACGCTTTATAGTGCAAGAAGCGTGAACTTTGTGCCTTATACAGTTGCCCTGTGACCAAAGTGACAAATTGCCTGTTTTATTAAAGTGGACTTTGTGGACTGAAAAACATACCCAAAGTATGCCTAAAATCTCCAAAACGCACTGTGCAGTGTTGCGCTATCAAGAGGAAGAAAATCGCCACACCGGAGTGTGGTTTTATGGACTTTTCAACAACCCTGCTTGCTGTCAGAGAATGGGGACCAAGATGGCCACCGGCCGCCTGGAGTAAAGTTTCCCGCGCTGCTGAGGACCTTCGTGGGCGGATCCCTGCAAAGACACAGAGAATGCCGCCCCTCGTCATCATCGCACCGCCGCGGCCCTGTTTCTTCTACGTCACCGCGTACTCTGGACGTCCGCGGTCTCTCGAGATTTGGACTGCGCGAACCCGGCGATACCGGTAAGGACTTGTAACCGGAGGGAAGGGGATTGTTCCGGCCCCTTTAGTCGCCAGCGGCCACATCGTAATAAGCTAACATGTCAGAACCGGGAGTGCCTGAGCAGCCGGCCCCGGGAGAGCTTGCGGCTCCTAATCATCCTACAACCCCCAGCATGATGCCCTTTACCATACCTTACTATTTCGGGGCCCCATGGTTCCCCCGCTACAGAGGAGAGACCCATACCCTAAGAGACTTTAAAGAAAAGTTGCTGGCATTATTCAAACTGTGCCCCATAAATGCCGGCCAGCAAATGGAAATCCTGCTAGCGCAACTGGAGGGAGCGGCCCGCAGGGAGGTATTATCCTGGCCTGCTACTGAGCGGAGTACTCTAGAACAGGTATTCACCCGCCTCAGGGCCACTTTTGAAACTAGGACTGCCTCAGAGATAAAGATGCACTTCTTTGGCAAGAAACAGAAGTCCGGTGAGTCCCTCCGTGACTATGCCCTATCACTTCAGGAGGCTTTAGGGGCTGTAATTCAGATAGATCCCAAAGAGGCTGATAACCAGGACCAGACCCTGAGGGAACAATTTATCAACGGGGTGTCTAGTGAACAAATAAGGACCCAATTAAAGATGCTGTCCACCCAGCACCCTAACAGTACCTTTCTGGACTTTAAAGAACTGGCGATAAAAATTCTGGGGTCAGCAGTATCTCCGGAGTTGAGCACCCCACCTGAGTCATCAGCCTGCAGGCCAAAACCGCTTATCACTAACCGAGCTGAGGCCGGCCAAGCTGTTCAAGTGTCAGCTACCGATACTATTGCCATGCTGACAGAGCAAGTAAATCACCTCACTAAAAGTCTAGAGAAAGTGTGCAGAAAAATAGAGGAATGGGAAAAACCCATAATGACAGAAGAAGAATTCCTGTCACCTCCTAGGCCGTTCCCACCTCCTTACCAAGAGACTCACCCCAGAGATCCTGGGAGGCGTAATAGAGATCGCAAGCGGCCCGTGTGTACATACTGCAAAAAGCTGGGACACACAGAATCCACGTGCTGGCTGTTAAACGGGCAACCCCTGAGGCTGAGGACCACCCCTCGGGAGGTAGAACACTAGGTCCAGAGGATCCAAATTGGATGCCACGTTATGTAGGATCCCATCCTAAAATCAATATAGAGATCAACGGGGTCCCCTTTGAAGCCCTATTAGATACTGGGTCTCAGGTCACTACTATTCAGCTGCCCGCCTTTGAAAGATTCTGGGACACCAACCAATTGACCCAGCCGCCTGAATCCTGGGTGGAAATTATCGCCAGCAATGGCAAACCACTAAAGATTCATGGATACTGGGAAACCACCCTGCAGGTGGGAGAAGTAACCTTACCACAATAGGGGGTGATAGTAGTACAAGCCGGCGACAGAGGAGGACATCCTGTCATTCTAGGCACCAATGTCTTCAAAAACTGTTATTCAGAAATACTTGCCGTATTACATCAGACTTTGCCCACTGCTTCCTCTGCATCCAAGAGGGTGATTCAAAAGACTATTACTGTGTTAAGTGCCCAGCAGAGGTTTGCTAATGGGAAAGGAGAAATTTGTACTGCCAGGATTAGTGATATTAAGCCTGTGACTTTGCCTCCTAATTCTCAAACTCTTTTATGGTGTCGTGCTGTCCTGGGAGTCCAAGGCCGAGATTATCCAGCCCTGGTAGAACCAATCCAGATGGAGGATTACCCTTATGTGAGAGCTGCCAAGTGCCTGGTGAACGTCTCCCAAGGTAAAGTACCTGTCCGTCTGATTAACCTGAGTGATCATCCTGTTGCGCTTACTAAGCATTGCCGTGTTGCCCAGCTGTCCCAGGTGTCCTTCCAAGACATCATTCGTCTTCCAGTGACAGAAAAGCCGCCAGCTGCAGTCAGCGGATGTTCGCCGGTGACCCAGCCACAAGTGCCCTGGTGGGAAGAACTTCATGTGGGGGACGAGACTACATCCCAACATCAACAAGAAGGTATCCTACAGCTGGTCAAAGAGTACCCCCAGGCCTTCAGTAAGCATGCTACTGATTATGGAGAGGTTAGTGCCATACAACACACCATACCTACTGGCTCTCACCCTCCTATCAAGGAGAGATACAGACCCTTACCGTCTACTTCATATCAGACTGTAAAAGAAATGATCCAAGAGATGAAAGACTCTAATGTAATCCGGGACAGCCATAGTCCGTGGGCTGCACCCCTGGTCCTTGTAAAGAAAAAGGATGGTGGTATCCGTTTCTGTGTGGATTATAGAAAAATTAACCAAATAACCCACAAGGATGCATACCCACTGCCCCGCATTGAGGAGTCACTAACTGCTCTGGGCTCCTCTGCCTATTTCTCCACCTTGGACTTGACCAGTGGCTACTGGCAAGTACCCATGGCCCCTGCAGATAGGGAAAAGACTGCTTTCACCACTCCCATGGGCCTGTATGAATTCAATTGTATGCCGTTCGGGCTATGTAATGCCCCAGGAACTTTCCAGAGACTAATGGAGCGGTGTTTGGGTCACAAAAACTTCGAAACAGTGCTGCTGTATCTAGATGACGTCATTGTGTACTCAAAAACATATGAAGACCATCTGAAACATTTGGCAGAAGTATTTGAAATCCTTATCAAATATGGCTTGAAGGTAAAGCCATCCAAGTGTCACCTGCTCAAACCTGCAGTAAGATACCTGGGGCATGTGGTAAGCGGAGAGGGCGTGCAACCTGACCCTGATAAGTTAGCGGCTGTCCGTAATTGGCCGGTTCCTACTACTGTCAAGGAAGTGAGGGGTTTCCTTGGTTTTGCCGGCTACTATAGACGTTTTATCCCCCATTTTGCTCAAATAGCTGATCCTATCCAGGAACTCTTGAGGGGGCAACCCAAGAAAAGTCCTAGAACTCCTGTGCCCATTGAGTGGAATGAGGAAAGAGAGATAGCGTTCCAATTGCTAAAAAAGAAACTGACCGAGCCTCCTGTGTTAGGTTATCCAGATTATAGCAAGCCTTTCCATCTTTATACCGATGCTAGCAAGCGAGGCCTGGGAGCTGTGTTAGCCCAGATCCAAGAGGGAAAAGAAAGAGTGATAGCTTATGCAAGCCGCTCCCTGAAAGGAGCTGAGAAAAATGACCAGAATTATAGTTCCTTCAAACTAGAGTTCCTGGCCTTAGTGTGGGCAGTGACGGAAAAATTCAAAGATTATCTAGCCGCCACCCCGTTCATTGCATTCACTGACAATAACCCTCTGGCACATCTAAATACAGCTAAATTAGGGGCCTTGGAGCAGAGATGGGCCTCTCGCCTCGCCAACTATGATTTCTCTGTAAAATATCGTGCTGGACGTACTAATGATAATGCTGATGCTTTATCCAGGCTTCCCACAGAGACAGCTCCTGATGATGTGCGAGATGCTTGGGAAGATGTAGAGATGCCGGCTTTCTATAACAAATTTGCTCAACAGGATCAGGCTTGAGCTACCAATGACAGAGCTGCAGTTCCTTCACCCTCCAGTAGGCCTGATCCTAAAGAAGAAAGGTGGGTGAAACTACAGTCTGAAAGTAGAGTGCTGGGTGAGTTGTTAGACTTCATTACTAGTGGCAGAGCCCCTGAGAGGATTCGGCGTAAGAGTGCAGATCCTGAGCTCATCAAACTGTGGAGACAGCGCCATCAACTCTTCATACAAAAGGGCCTATTGCTATGGAGAAGCCTAGACCCAGTGTCCAACGAGAGAGTGCACCAGATTCTCATACCCCGACGAGATGCAGGTATGGTGTTGGAGATGTACCACAATCAATCCGGTCACTTTGGGGTCCAAAAGACTGAGGCTACTATCCGCCAGCGGTTTTACTGGGTGGGCATGAGAGAAGACCTGGAGAAGTGGTGTCGGGAGTGTGTAGCCTGTGCCTTAAAACGAAGTGAGCACCATGATCAGAGGGCACCACTGAGACCCATTGTAAGTACCCGTCCTCTTGAACTTGTCGCCATCGACCATGTGAAACTGGAGCCTAGTCGCTCAGGGTATGCTTATGCCATGACTATTATTGACCATTTCACTAAGTTTGTTGTAGCGGTGCCTGTGAGAGACCAGACAGCCAAGACTACAGCCAAACTGTTCTGGAAGCATTTCCTCCTGCCCTACGGATGTCCAGAAAAGATCCTCACCGATCAAGGACCTGCTTTTGAGTCCCATCTGTTCCATGAACTGTGCCGCTTACACAACTGTAAGAAGATCCGGACAACGGCTTACCATCCTCAAGGTAATGGATTATGTGAAAAAATGAATCAGACCTTGATAGAGATGCTGAGGGCCGTGCCTCCTGAAACCAGAGGAGATTGGCCTAATCTGTTGCCACAGCTCATGTTCACATACAATCATACCATACATTGTTCCACTGGGTATACCCCCTTTTATTTGATGTTTGGGCGCCAAGGGACATTGCCTGCTGATCACTCCTTGGACATACATGTACCTGATTGCATCAACCCATTACCTAATACCGACTGGGTTGCTGAGCACCAAAGGCGATTGAATACAGCCAAAGCTATTGTTCAGGAACGTATGGACTATGCTAGGGACCGACAGCAGAGAGACTATGATCAAGCAGCCCATGCAGAACCCTTGACAATAGGGGCTGTGGTATGGTTAAAAAATAACCGCCGTACCAGTAAACTGGACAGTAAATGGGAGCGAAGTCCCTATGTTGTCACTGCAATCCCAAATGTTGGAACTCACACTTATGAGATCACCCGGGAAGGCAAGGGATCCCAAATTGTACACCGAAACCGGTTAAAGCTCTGCCTGACACCAGAACCTAGTGCCGAGAGTTCTGGATCTGAATCCCCTGTGTCAGAGTCATCAATACCGCCCGAGGATCCTATGCAGGCTGTCAGTAATCTGAGGTATGACGCTGATCCCATGCATTGGCTTCTGACACCATGGTTGAACTTGCTGGTGCCTGCTCCGGCACCTACTGTATCTTCACCTCCAGAAGAGCCGGTTCAAGATGCCCTTGATCCAGTTCCCCCTCTAGTGGATCTAGTTGTTCCTGTTGTTCCAGTTGTTCCTGTTGTTCCAGTTGTTCCTGTTGTTCCTGACCAAGGTCTCACTGAGGGAGACCCTCCTGTTGCTCCTCTTTCTTCTACCTCGTTGCTAAGGGAAGAGGAGACCCCTGTGTTGAGAAGGTCCACCCGGATGACCAGGGGACGTCCGCCAGTCCGTTTAGGAGACTTTGACTATTCTGGTGGTGTCTCCTCCCAAACAGTTGCTACTGGTAATACCTTGCTGGACATTTGTGCGCAAGAATGGACTCCCCCACGTGAGCCCTTGCCCGTGATACATCCACAGGAAACCCCTGAGTAGTTCTGTTATTATACTACCACCAAAGAAAAATGGACTAACCTGGTTCACCCTAAGTCCGCTGTGCCAGGTCAGCGGCCGTGCCTAAGAAGTAAGAAGACGCCCCTTTCCCTTGTGTCATTTGTTCATGAAGGTACCAATGTTATGTTTTTTATGTGTGAAATAATTATTTATCATATTATAATGTAATGCCAATGTTATGTATCATGTTATGCCGGTTCAGGAAGGCGAGTGTGAGTACGAGGCCTTACTCACGTTAAAGTCTGGGGGTGTGCAGCATACGGGTAGGTTACCCGACACTGCTAGGTTTTATGTGTATTTCCCTTTAAGCCAGTTAGGCCTGCTGCAGGCAATCCCTGTTCCAGTCAGCAGAGGGAGCTCCCAGTTCAGTATAAATAGGCAGGGCCTAGCCTAGGAAGGGAGTTCAGAAGTTTCTAGAGCCTGAGGAAGCTGAGAGAGAGACAGAGGCAAGTCAAGAAAAGCAAGAGGTACTCAAGACAACAGAGGAGGTACTTGATAGAGATAAAACCAAGGATATACGCCAGAGCTAGGGCATTGGGCCTTGGAGAAGAGTTTCTATGTTCCAGGATCAGTCAGGAATAGAGTGCAAGCTGCCTGTACTGCAAGTCCTGTGTTTAACACTCTAAAGTCACCTTGCTATCTATATATATATTGCCTGCATCAACTGTATTGAAAATCAACTGTCTTCAAAGGAACTGCGCTTCCGTCAATGTCCCTATATGATGACTACTAAAGTTTGAATTCTGTTTTAACCTCACGTGGTTCCTCAGTTATTCCTGCTATCAGCAAACGGCTTGCCACCGTTTAATTGGCACTGGCGTCACGAACATTTCTCATCATCACCTGCCCTTGCAGAAAGTCAGCCGTCTCAGGTTAGTGTCTATTGCACTACAACACCCAGGAACATTTCTAAACCTAACTTGAGTACGCTGCAATAGCAGAGAATCAGGCTTCACGTCACCCACCACTGGAACAGGCCACTGTCACACATTTAGGCCCAGGCACCCAGGCAGAGGAGAGAGGTCCCATAACAGAGAATCTGGCCTTATGTCAGCGCAGAATCAGTCTTCATGTCATAGCAGAGAATCAGGCTTCACGTCACCCACCACTGGAACAGGCCACTGTCACACATTTAGGCCCAGGCACCCAGGAAGAGGAGAGAGGTCCCGTAACAGAGAATCTGGCCTTATGTCAGCGCAGAATCAGTCTTCATGTCATAGCAGAGAATCAGGCTTCACGTCACCCACCACTGGAACAGGCCACTGTCACACACTTAGGCCCAGGCACCCAGGCAGAGGAGAGAGGCCCCGTAACAGAGAATCTGGCCTGATGTCAGCACATAATCTGTCTTCATGTCATAGCAGAGAATCAGGCTTCACGTCACCCACCACTGGAACAGGCCACTGTCACACATTTAGGCCCAGGCACCCAGGCAGAGGAGAGAGGTCCCGTAACAGAGAATCTGGCCTTATGTCAGCGCAAAATCAGTCTTCATGTCATAGCAGAGAATCAGGCTTCACGTCACCCACCACTGGAACAGGCCACTGTCACACATTTAGGCCCAGGCACCCAGGCAGAGGAGAGAGGTCCCGTAACAGAGAATCTGGCCTGATGTCAGCACAGAATCTGTCTTCATGTCATAGCAGAGAATCAGGCTTCACGTCACCCACCACTGGAACAGGTCACTGTCACACATTTAGGCCCAGGCACCCAGGCAGAGGAGAGAGGTCCCGTAACAGAGAATCTGGCCTTATGTCAGCGCAGAATCAGTCTTCATGTCATAGCAGAGAATCAGGCTTCACGTCACCCACCACTGGAACAGGCCACTGTCACACATTTAGGCCTCGGCACCCAGACAGAGGAGAGCGGTCCCGTAACAGAGAATCTGGCCTTATGTCAGCGCAGAATCTGTCTTCATGTCATAGCAGAAAATCAGGCTTCACGTCACCCACCACTGGAACAGGCCACTGTCACACATTTAGGCCCAGGCACCCAGGCAGAGGAGAGAGGTCCCGTAACAGAGAATCTGGTCTTATGTCAGCGCAGAAACAGTCTTCATGTCATAGCAGAGAATCAGGCTTCACGTCACCCACCACTGGAACAGGCCACTGTCACACATTTAGGCCCCGGCACCCAGACAGAGGAGAGCGGTCCCGTAACAGAGAATCTGGCCTTATGTCAGCGCAGAATCTGTCTTCATGTCATAGCAGAGAATCAGGCTTCACGTCACCCACCACTGGAACAGGCCACTGTCACACATTTAGGCCCCAGCACCCAGGCAGAGGAGAGAGGTCCCATAACAGAGAATCTGGCCTGATGTCAGCACAGAATCTGTCTTCATGTCATAGCAGAGAATCAGGCTTCATGTCACCCACCACTGGAACAGGCCGCTGTCACACATTTAGGCCCAGGCACCCAGGCAGAGGAGAGAGGTCCCGTAACAGAGAATCTGGCCTTATGTCAGCGCAGAATCAGTCTTCATGTCATAGCAGAGAATCAGGCTTCACGTCACCCACCACTGGAACAGGCCACTGTCACACATTTAGGCCCCGGCACCCAGGCAGAGGAGAGCGGTCCCGTAACAGAGAATCTGGCCTTATGTCAGCGCAGAATCTGTCTTCATGTCATAGCAGAGAATCAGGCTTCACGTCACCCACCACTGGAACAGGCCACTGTCACACATTTAGGCCCAGGCACCCAGGCAGAGAAGAGAGGTCCCGTAGCAGAGAATCTGGCCTTATGTCAGCACAGAATCTGTCTTCATGTCATAGAAGAGAATCAGGCTTCACGTCACCCACCACTGGAACAGGCCACTGTCACACATTTAGGCCCCAGCACCCAGGCAGAGGAGAGAGGTCCCATAACAGAGAATCTGGCCTGATGTCAGCACAGAATCTGTCTTCATGTCATAGCAGAGAATCAGGCTTCATGTCACCCACCACTGGAACAGGCCGCTGTCACACATTTAGGCCCAGGCACCCAGGCAGAGGAGAGAGGTCCCGTAACAGAGAATCTGGCCTTATGTCAGCGCAGAATCAGTCTTCATGTCATAGCAGAGAATCAGGCTTCACGTCACCCACCACTGGAACAGGCCACTGTCACACATTTAGGCCCCGGCACCCAGGCAGAGGAGAGCGGTCCCGTAACAGAGAATCTGGCCTTATGTCAGCGCAGAATCTGTCTTCATGTCATAGCAGAGAATCAGGCTTCACGTCACCCACCACTGGAACAGGCCACTGTCACACATTTAGGCCCAGGCACCCAGGCAGAGGAGAGAGGTCCCGTAGCAGAGAATCTGGCCTTATGTCAGCACAGAATCTGTCTTCATGTCATAGAAGAGAATCAGGCTTCACGTCACCCACCACTGGAACATGCCACTGTCACATATTTAGGCCCCGGCACCCAGACAGAGGAGAGAGGTCCCGTAACAGAGAATCTGGCCTTATGACAGCGCAGAATCAGTCTTCATGTCATAGCAGAGAATCAGGCTTCACGTCACCCACCACTGGAACAGGCCACTGTCACATATTTAGGCCCAGGCACCCAGGCAGAGGAGAGAGGTCGCGTAACAGAGAATCTGGCCTTATGTCAGCACAGAATCTGTCTTCATGTCATAGCAGAGAATCAGGCTTCACGTCACCCACCACTGGAACAGGCCACTGTCACACATTTAGGCCCAGGCACCCAGACAGAGGAGAGGTTCATTCAACTTTGGGTTGCCCCGCAATATAATGGTAAAATGAAATTAAAAATAGTATTGAATGAGGAAGTGCCCTGGAGTAGAATAATATATTGTTAAGGGGAGGTAGTTAATATCTAATCTGCACAAGGGATGGACAGGTCCTGTGGGATCCATGCCTGGTTCATTTTTATGAACGTCAGCTTGTCCACATTGGCTGTAGACAGGCGGCTTCGTTTGTCTGTAATGACGCCCCCTGCCGTGCTGAATACACATTTAGACAAAACGCTGGCCGCCGGGCAGGCCAGCACCTCCAAGGCATAAAAGGCTAGCTCTGGCCACGTGGACAATTTGGAGACCCAGAAGTTGAATGGGGCCGAACCATCAGTCAGTACGTGGAGGGGTGTGCACAGGTACTGTTCCACCATGTTAGTGAAATGTTGCCTCATGCTAACACGTTCCGTATCAGGTGGTGGTGCACTTAGCTGTGGCGTGTTGACAAAACTTTTCCACATCTCTGCCATGCTAACCCTGCCCTCAGAGGAGCTGGGCGTGACACAGCTGCGTTGGCGACCTCTTGCTCCTCCTCTGCCTTCGCCTTGGGCTTCCACTGGTTCCCCTGTGACATTTGGGAATGCTCTCAGTAGCGCGTCTACCAACGTGCGCTTGTACTCGCGCATCTTCCTATCACGCTCCAGTGTAGGAAGTAAGGTGGGCACATTGTCTTTGTACCGGGGATCCAGCAGGGTGGCAACCCAGTAGTCCGCACACGTTAAAATGTGGGCAACTCTGCTGTCGTTGCGCAGGCACTGCAGCATGTAGTCGCTCATGTGTGCCAGGCTGCCCAGAGGTAAGGACAAGCTGTCCTCTGTGGGAGGCGTATCGTCATCGTCCTGTGTTTCCCCCCAGCCACGCACCAGTGATGGGCTCGAGCTGCTTTGGGTGCCACCCCGCTGTGAACATGCTTCATTCTCATCCTCCTCCACCTCCTCCTCATCCTCGTCCTCCTCATCCTCCAGTAGTGGGCCCTGTCTGGCCACATTTGTACCTGGCCTCTGGTGTTGCAAAAAACCTCCCTCTGAGTCACTTCGAAGAGACTGGCCTGAAAGTGCTAAAAATGACCCCTCTTCCTCCTCTTCCTCCTCCTCCTCCTGGGCCACCTCCTCTTCCATCATCGCCCTAAGTGTTTTCTCAAGGAGACGTAGAAGTGGTATTGTAACGCTGATAACGGCGTCATCGCCACTGGCCATGTTGGTGGAGTACTCGAAACAACGCAACAGGGCACACAGGTCTCGCATGGAGGCCCAGTCATTGGTGGTGAAGTGTGTCTGATCCACAGTGCGACTGACCCGTGCGTGCTGCAGCTGAAACTCCACTATGGCCTGCTGCTGCTCGCACAGTCTGTCCAGCATATGCAAGGTGGAGTTCCACCTGGTGGGTACGTCGCATATGAGGCGGTGAGCGAGAAGGCCGAAGTTACGCTGTAGCGGAGACAGGCGAGCAGCGGCAGGGTGTGAACGCCGGAAGCGCGAACAGACGGCCCGCACTTTATGCAGCAGCTCTGACATGTCGGGGTAGTTGCGAATGAACTTCTGCACCACCAAATTCAGCACATGCGCCAGGCAAGGGATGTGCGTCAAACCGGCTAGTCCCAGAGCTGCAACGAGATTTCGCCCATTATCGCACACCACCAGGCCGGGCTTGAGGCTCACCGGCAGCAACCACTCGTCGGTCTGTTGTTCTATACCCCTCCTGTGCGGTGTGGGGCCTGTCCCCCATACATATGAGTTTCAGAATGGCCTGCTGACGTTTACCCTGGGCTGTGCTGAAGTTGGTGGTGAAGGTGTGTGGCTGACTGGATGAGCAGGTGGAAGAAGAGGAGGAGGAAGCTGAGTAGGAGGAGGAGGAGACAGGAGGCAAAGAATGTTGCCCTGCAATCCTTGGCGGCGGAAGGACGTGCGCCAAACAGCTCTCTGCCTGGGGCCCAGCCGCCACTACATTTACCCAGTGTGCAGTTAGAAAGATATAGCGTCCCTGGCCGTGCTTACTGGTCCACGTATCTGTGGTTAGGTGGACCTTGCCACAGATGGCGTTGCGCAGTGCACACTTGATTTTATCGGACACTTGTTTGTGCAGGGAAGGCACGGCTCTCTTGGAGAAGTAGTGGCGGCTGGGAACAACATACTGTGGGACAGCAAGTGACATGAGCTGTTTGAAGCTGTGTGTGTCCACCAGCCTAAATGACAGCATTTCATAGGCCAGTAGTTTAGAAATGCTGGCATTCAGGGCCAGGGATCGAGGGTGGCAAGGTGGGAATTTACGCTTTCTTTCAAATGTTTGTGAGATGGAGAGCTGAACGCTGCCGTGTGACATGGTTGAGATGCTTGGTGACGCAGGTGGTGGTGTTGGTGGTACATCCCATGTTTGCTGGGCGGCAGGTGCCAACGTTCCTCCAGAGGCAGAGGAAGAGGCCGAGGCGGCGGCAGCAGCAGCAGAAGAGGCCGAGGCGGCGGCAGCAGCAGAAGGGGCCGAGGCGGCAGCAGCAGAAGAGGTAGCAGGGGGAGACTGAGTGACTTCCTTGTTTTTAAGGTGTTTACTCCACTGCAGTTCATGCTTTGCATGCAGGTGCCTGGTCATGCAGGTTGTGCTAAGGTTCAGAACGTTAATGCCTCGCTTCAGGCTCTGATGGCACAGCGTGCAAACCACTCGGGTCTTGTCGTCAGCACATTGTTTGAAGAAGTGCCATGCCAGGGAACTCCTTGAAGCTGCCTTTGGGGTGCTCGGTCCCAGATGGCGGCGGTCAGTAGCAGGCGGAGTCTCTTGGCGGCGGGTGTTCTGATTTTGCCCACTGCTCCCTCTTTGCTACGCTGTTGGCTCGGTCTCACCACTGCCTCTTCCTCCGAACTGTGAAAGTCAGTGGCACGACCTTCATTCCATGTGGGGTCTAGGACCTCATCGTCCCCTGCATCGTCTTCCACCCAGTCTTGACCCCTGACCTCCTGTTCAGTCTGCACACTGCAGAAAGACGCAGCAGTTGGCACCTGTGTTTCGTCATCATCAGAGACGTGCTGAGGTGGTATTCCCATGTCCTCATCATCAGGAAACATAAGTGGTTGTGCGTTAGTGCTTTCTATCTCTTCCACCCCTGGTGAAGGGCTAGGTGGATGCCCTTGGGAAACCCTGGCAGCAGAGTCTTCAAACAGCATAAGAGACTGCTGCATAACTTGAGGCTCAGACAGTTTCCCTGATATGCATGGGGGTGATGTGACAGACTGATGGGCTTGGTTTTCATGCGCCATCTGTCCGCTTTCTGCAGAAGACTGGGTGGGAGATAATGTGAACGTGCTGGATCCACTGTCGGCCACCAAATTGACTACTGCCTGTACCTGCTCAGGCCTTACCATCCTTAGAACGGCATTGGGCCCCACCAAATATTCCTGTAAATTCTGGCGGCTACTGGGACCTGAGGTAGTTGGTACACTAGGACGTGTGGCTCTGGCAGAACGGCCAAGTCCTCTCCCAGCACCAGAGGGTCCACTAACACCACCACGATCATGTCCACGTCCGCGTCCGTTATTAGATGTTTTCCTCATTATTCCCGTTCACCACAATTTTGAGAATGGCAAATTTGGGAATAGTTTTTCAACCCAGAACAAAAAGTGTGCTTTTACGGTCACTACAAATATCTTGACCAGCTAAAACAGTACAGATTTGGTTGAATAGAAATGTGAGGCCTGTTTTTTTTTGCGCTGTGTGACAGGTATAGGTTTAATCATAAAATCAGACTTCTATCTGCACGCTAGCGTGTGTCTTAGGTTTTTCTGAATGACACTATCAGTACCTTCAATGTAAGATATCCTTTTTGGGATAGATTTCAAGTAGGCCTCAAATACCAGAAACTAGTTATTTTGAGAATGGCAAATTTGGGAATAGTTTTTCAATCCAGAAAATAAAAAGTGCTTTTACGGTCACTACAAATAACTTGACCAGCTAAAACAGTACAGATTTGGTTGAATAGAGATGTGAGGCCTGTTTTTTTTTGCGCAGTGTGACAGGTATAGGTTTAATCACAGAATCAGACTTCTATCTGCACGGTAGCGTGTGTCTTAGGTTTTTCTGAATGACACTATCAGTACCTTCAATGTAAGATATCCTTTTTGGGATAGATTTCAAGTAGGCCTCAAATAACATAAACTAGTTATTTTGAGAATGGCAAATTTGGGAATAGTTTTTCAACCCAGAAAAAAAAATGTGCTTTTACGGTCACTACAAATAACTTGACCAGCTAAAACAGTACAGATTTGGTTGAATCGAGATGTGAGGCCTGTTTTTTTTTTGCGCTGTGTGACAGGTATAGGTTTAATCACAGAATCAGACTTCTATCTGCACGGTAGCGTGTGTCTTAGGTTTTTCTGAATGACACTATCAGTACCTTCAATGTAAGATATCCTTTTTGGGATAGATTTCAAGTAGGCCTCAAATACCAGAAACTAGTTATTTTGAGAATGGCAAATTTGGGAATAGTTTTTTAATCCAGAAAATAAAAAGTGCTTTTCTGGTCACTACAAATAACTTGACCAGCTAAAACAGTACAGATTTGGTTGAATAGAGATGTGAGGCCTGTTTTTTTTTGCGCAGTGTGACAGGTATAGGTTTAATCACAGAATCAGACTTCTATCTGCACGCTAGCGTGTGTCTTAGGTTTTTCTGAATGACACTATCAGTACCTTCAATGTAAGATATCCTTTTTGGGATAGATTTCAAGTAGGCCTCAAATACCAGAAACTAGTTATTTTGAGAATGGCAAATTTGGGAATAGTTTTTCAACCCAGAACAAATAGTGTGCTTTTACGGTCACTACAAATAACTTGACCAGCTAAAACAGTACAGATTTGGTTGAATAGAAATGTGAGGCCTGTTTTTTTTTTGCGCTGTGTGACAGGTATAGGTTTAATCACAGAATCACACTTCTATCTGCATGGTAGCGTGTGTCTTAGGTTTTTCTGAATGACACTATCAGTACCTTCAATGTAAGATATCCTTTTTGGGATAGATTTCAAGTAGGCCTCAAATACCAGAAACTAGTTATTTTGAGAATGGCAAATTTGGGAATAGTTTTTCAATCCAGAAAATAAAAAGTGCTTTTACGGTCACTACAAATAACTTGACCAGCTAAAACAGTACAGATTTGGTTGAATACAGATGTGAGGCCTGTTTTTTTTTTGCGCTGTGTGACAGCTATAGGTTTAATCACAGAATCAGACTTCTATCTGCACGGTAGCGTGTGTCTTATGTTTTTCTGAATGACACTATCAGTACCTTCAATGTAAGATATCCTTTTTGGGATAGATTTCAAGTAGGCCTCAAATACCAGAAACTAGTTATTTTGAGAATGGCAAATTTGGGAATAGTTTTTTAATCCAGAAAATAAAAAGTGCTTTTCTGGTCACTACAAATAACTTGACCAGCTAAAACAGTACAGATTTGGTTGAATAGAGATGTGAGGCCTGTTTTTTTTTTGCGCAGTGTGACAGGTATAGGTTTAATCACAGAATCAGACTTCTATCTGCACGCTAGCGTGTGTCTTAGGTTTTTCTGAATGACACTATCAGTACCTTCAATGTAAGATATCCTTTTTGGGATAGATTTCAAGTAGGCCTCAAATACCAGAAACTAGTTATTTTGAGAATGGCAAATTTGGGAATAGTTTTTCAACCCAGAACAAATAGTGTGCTTTTACGGTCACTACAAATAACTTGACCAGCTAAAACAGTACAGATTTGGTTGAATAGAAATGTGAGGCCTGTTTTTTTTTTGCGCTGTGTGACAGGTATAGGTTTAATCACAGAATCAGACTTCTATCTGCATGGTAGCGTGTGTCTTAGGTTTTTCTGAATGACACTATCAGTACCTTCAATGTAAGATATCCTTTTTGGGATAGATTTCAAGTAGGCCTCAAATACCAGAAACTAGTTATTTTGAGAATGGCAAATTTGGGAATAGTTTTTCAATCCAGAAAATAAAAAGTGCTTTTACGGTCACTACAAATAACTTGACCAGCTAAAACAGTACAGATTTGGTTGAATAGAGATGTGAGGCCTGTTTTTTTTTTGCGCTGTGTGACAGGTATAGGTTTAATCACAGAATCAGACTTCTATCTGCACGGTAGCGTGTGTCTTAGGTTTTTCTGAATGACACTATCAGTACCTTCAATGTAAGATATCCTTTTTGGGATAGATTTCAAGTAGGCCTCAAATACCAGAAACTAGTTATTTTGAGAATGGCAAATTTGGGAATAGTTTTTCAATCCAGAAAATAAAAAGTGCTTTTCCGGTCACTACAAATAACTTGACCAGCTAAAACAGTACAGATTTGGTTGAATAGAAATGTGAGGCCTGTTTTTTTTTGCGCTGTGTGACAGGTATAGGTTTAATCACAGAATCAGACTTCTATCTGCACGGTAGCGTGTGTCTTAGGTTTTTATGAATGACACTATCAGTACCTTCAATGTAAGATATCCTTTTTGGGATAGATTTCAAGTAGGCCTCAAATACCAGAAACGAGTTATTTTGAGAATGGCAAATTTGGGAATAGTTTTTCAACCCAGAACAAAAAGTGTGCTTTTACGGTCACTACAAATAACTTGACCAGCTAAAACAGTACAGATTTGGTTGAATAGAAATGTCAGGTCTATTTTTTAGGCGCTGGGTGACAGGCTCAACTTGCCCCTGATGTAATATATGGCCAAAAAATAACCACACTGTTGATGGTTAATTGCACTTGGGTGACACAGGCTCAGCCTGCACCAGATGTAGTATATGGCCAAAAAATAATCAGACTGTTGATGGTTAAATGCACTTCGGTGACACAGGCTCAGCCTGCAGCTGATGTAGTATATGGCCAAAAAATAACCAGACTGTTGATGGTTAAATGCACTTCGGTGACACAGGCTCAGCCTGCAGCTGATGTAGGATATAGCACAAAATAACCACACTATCGATGGTTAAATACACTTGGTGATAGCTTGTGCTGGCGCACCACAAGTCACAAAATGGCCGCCGATCACCCCAGAAAAAAAGTGATCTAAAAACGCTCTGGGCAGCCTCAAAAAAGTGAGCAAGTCAATATTAGCACTTCAATGATCCACAGCTGCAGATCGATCACAGAATGAAGTCTTTTGGAGGAGTTAATCTGCCTAATCTCGCCCTAACGTCGCAGCTGCAACCTCTCCCTATGCTTCAATCAGCAGAGTGACGTGCAGCGCAACGTGACCCAAGCTTATATAGAGGCTGGGTCACATGCTGCACTGGCCAATCTCAGCCATGCCAATAGTAGGCAAGGCTGTGATGGCCTCTTGGGGCAAGTAGTATGACCCTTGTTGATTGGCTGCTTTGCAGCCTTTCAAAAAGCGCCAAGAAAGCGCCGAACACCGAACCCGAACACGGACTTTTACGAAAATGTATACAGTTCGGGTTCGCTCATCCCTACTTACAATGTGTCATTGCTACCAGCTCTGAAATCTCTGCGACTAGCAATCAAACAAGTAGCAGAGGCCTAGGCAGTGCAGTGGCAGAGCGATACTGGTTAAACTGAACTGCCACACCCACAGTGCACTGAAAACCTTTTTTTGATATTTGCGTCCTCCACAATTGTGGAGAGCAATCCGTACCACATCATCCTCAAGTAAGAATGTGCGTGGCTTTAAAAGTGCAAGCAGCAGCGCAGTTGGCACCAGCTGTCTGGCCAGTAGCAGGCCACAGTTTTTCCTTTCTTCCTGTAGGCGAAAGATTATTATCGCAGAGGAAGAGAGGGACATTGTGGTCTGGATGGCTCACTCATCCTCTTGCTTATTTTTCAAATGCTGATTTTTATAAGTGCATTGGAGATATTCAGGAGACTAACTTAGACTAACTTAGAGATCTTCCACTGTAACAGAACTTCAGTGGTGTTTCTGGTGGATACTCAGACACTGTTTCAAAACAGGTAAGTAATTTGTTAGACAGGTTATCACTATTGTCTGATTGCAAATGAGCACAGGTGATTAAGGTGTTAAATTTGTTGTTGGGGAGGAGCTTTTGTGGGAGTGTGTGTATATATAGCCACATAGTATTAGCTTGCCTAATTATAGCTTGCTGATTTTTATAAGTGCATTGGAGATATTCAGGAGATACTCTGGAGGTGGATACAATCTAAAAAAGTAAGATTTGTTTGCTTAAAATCTTTCCCCTCTTTAAAATGGCAGACCTGGTTCTGTGCAGGAATTGTGCTTTTATTTCAGGTTCCACTCTTCAGAGGTTTGGATGCTGTCTGATCTGTAGACAGCTCTCCATAATGCAGCAGGAAATTGCATTTTTGAAATCTGAGATTTGGAAATTAACCGTTAAACAAACTCAGGCTGAGAACGTTGCAATGCCACTGCCACAGAGGCCCCCTAGAAATGGAAGATGGGTTACCGCAGGTTCTGGTAGACTGAGAGTTGTTGATAGAAGACATGTCCCACAGTCTGTGGCTCTCCATAATTAATTTGCAGCACTTTCAGAGTGCAAGAGCAACATGGAGGATGGCTCAAGCACAGTGGGTGAGAATCAATCATCTCCCATGCCTAAAGTATGCAAGACTGCAGCCAAAAACAAAAAGGAGAAGGTGAGGACTGATAGTAAGCAGCTGTTGGTGGGCTATTCCATCATAAGAGGTGTGAAGTTTGAGGAAAATGGTGTTGTGAGATGTCTCCCTGGTGCTACCGCTAGCAGGGATAGACGACGTATCCTTAATATTGTTAGTCAAGCAAAGCAGGAAAGGGAGGTGGATGTCATTGTCCATCTTGGGACAAATGATCTGGCTTGCAATGAGGTTTCAAAGGTGAAGGAAGCTTTTCACACACTTAAAAATTATATACGAGAGGTTGCATCAACTGTTTCTTTCTCTGCAGTTTTGCCTGTGCATAACCTTCAGCATGACAGGAAGATGCGCATTAAGGAATTCAACGTATGGCTTGGTGAATGGTGTCTGAACCAAGGGTTTGGCTTTGTGTCTCATGTTAGCTCTTGTTGGAATGGAAAAGAACTGTACAAAAAAGATGGTTTGCATCTTTCTCTCAAGGGAACGAATATCCTCAGTGAACAGTTCAAAGTATTTGCTAAGGAGCATTTAAACTAGGAAAGGGGGGCAAAAGAGTGACAATCCAGCAGTCTGACTGCCCCCCAGAACAATGCCAGAAGATGCCAGAAGCACATAGGTTAAGAAATGACAAGCTCAGAGTCTTGTCTACAAATGCTTGCAGTTTAGGGAATAAAATCAATGAACTTGAGGCTATAATGGCATCTGAAAATATAGATTTAGTGGCTGTTACTGAGACGTGGTTCAATGGAAGTAATGACTGGGATATAACAATACCAGGGTTCTCTCTATATAGGAAAGACAAAGAAGGCAAGAAGGGGGAGGGGTGGCCCTGTATGTGAAAGATAGCATAAAATCTAATTTAATACAAATTAGCGAGACCAATTTAGAGTCAGTTTGGGTTACCTTGCAGCTTGATAATCATAAGTAGGGATGAGCGAACCCGTACTGTATAGTTCGGGTTCGTACCGAATTTTGGGGTGTCCGTGACACGGACCCGAACCCGAACATTTTCGTAAAAGTCCGGGTTCGGGTTCGGTGTTCGGCGCTTTCTTGGCGCTTTTTGAAAGGCTGCAAAGCAGCCAATCAACAAGCGTCATACTACTTGGCCCAAGAGGCCATCACAGCCATGCCTACTATTGGCATGGCTGTGATTGGCCAGTGCACCATGTGACCCAGCCTCTATTTAAGCTGGAGTCAAGTAGCGCCGCACGTCACTCTGCTATGATCAGTATAGGGAGAGGTTGCAGCTGCGACAATAGGGCGAGATTAGGCAGATTAACTCCTCCAAAAGACTTCATTCTGTGATCGATCTGCAGCTGTGGATCATTGAAGTGCTATTTTTGACTTGCTCACTTTTTTGAGGCGGCCAAAGCGTTTTTAGATCACTTTTTTTCTGGGGTGATCGGCGGCCATTTTGTGACTTGTGGTGCGCCAGCACGAGCTATCACCAAGTGTATTTAACCATCGATAGTGTGGTTATTTTGTGCTATATCCTACATCAGCTGCAGGCTGAGCCTGTGTCACCGAAGTGCATTTAACCATCAACAGTCTGGTTATTTTTTGGCCATATACTACATCAGCTGCAGGCTGAGCCTGTGTCACCCAAGTGTATTTAACCATCGATAGTGTGGTTATTTTGTGCTATATCCTACATCAGCTGCAGGCTGAGCCTGTGTCACCCAAGTGCATTTAACCATCAACAGTCTGATTATTTTTTGGCCATATAAAACATCTGGTGCAAGCTGAGCCTGTGTCACCCAAGTGCATTTAACCATCAACAGTCTGATTATTTTTTGGCCATATACTACATCTGGTGCAGGCTGAGCCTGTGTCACCCAAGTGCATTTAACCATCAACAGTGTGGTTATTTTTTGGCCATATATTACATCAGGGGCAAGTTGAGCCTGTCACCCAGCGCCTAAAAAATAGACCTGACATTTCTATTCAACCAAATCTGTACTGTTTTAGCTGGTCAAATTAGTTGTATTGACCGTAAAAGCACACTTTTTTTTCTGGGTTGAAAAAGCATTCCCAAATTTGCCATTCTCAAAATAACTAGTTTCTGGTATTTGAGGCCTACTTGAAATCTATCCCAAAAAGAAAACCTTACATTGAAGGTATTGATAGTGTCATTCAGAAAAACCTAAGACACACGCTAGCGTGCTGATAGAAGTGTGATTCTGTGATTAAACCTATACCTGTCACACAGCGCAAAAAAAAACAGGTCTCACATCTCTATTCAACCAAATCTGCACTGTTTTAGCTGGTCAAGTTATTTGTAGTGACCGTAAAAGCAGACTTTTTGTTCTGGGTTGAAAAAGCATTCCCAAATTTGCCATTCTCAAAATAACTAGTTTCTGGTATTTGAGGCCTACTTGAAATCTATCCCAAAAAGAAAACCTTACATTGAAGGTATTGATAGTGTCATTCAGAAAAACCTAAGACACACGCTAGCGTGCTGATAGAAGTGTGATTCTGTGATTAAAACTATACCTTTCACACAGCGCAAAAAAAAACAGGTCTCACATCTCTATTCAACCAAATCTGCACTGTTTTAGCTTGTCAAGTTATTTGTAGTGACCGTAAAAGCAGACTTTTTGTTCTGGGTTGAAAAAGCATTCCCAAATTTGCCATTATCAAAATAACTAGTTTCTGGTATTTGAGGCCTACTTGAAATCTATCCCAAAAAGAAAATCTTACATTGAAGGTATTGATAGTGTCATTCAGAAAAACCTAAGACACACGCTAGCGTGCTGATAGAAGTGTGATTCTGTGATTAAACCTATACCTGTCACACAGCGCAAAAAAAAACAGGTCTCACATCTCTATTCAACCAAATCTGCACTGTTTTAGCTGGTCAAGTTATTTGTAGTGACCGTAAAAGCACACTTTTTGTTCTGGGTTGAAAAAGCATTCCCAAATTTGCCATTCTCAAAATAACTAGTTTCTGGTATTTGAGGCCTACTTGAAATCTATCCCAAAAAGAAAATCTTACATTGAAGGTATTGATAGTGTCATTCAGAAAAACCTAAGACACACGCTAGCGTGCTGATAGAAGTGTGATTCTGTGATTAAACCTATACCTGTCACACAGCGCAAAAAAAAAACAGGTCTCACATCTCTATTCAACCAAATCTGCACTGTTTTAGCTGGTCAAGTTATTTGTAGTGACCGTAAAAGCACACTTTTTGTTCTGGGTTGAAAAAGCATTCCCAAATTTGCCATTCTCAAAATAACTAGTTTCTGGTATTTGAGGCCTACTTGAAATCTATCCCAAAAAGAAAATCTTACATTGAAGGTATTGATAGTGTCATTCAGAAAAACCTAAGACACACGCTAGCGTGCTGATAGAAGTGTGATTCTGTGATTAAACCTATACCTGTCACACAGCGCAAAAAAAAACAGGTCTCACATCTCTATTCAACCAAATCTGCACTGTTTTAGCTGGTCAAGTTATTTGTAGTGACCGTAAAAGCACACTTTTTTTTCTGGGTTGAAAAAGCATTCCCAAATTTGCCATTCTCAAAATTGTGGTGAACGGGAACAATGAGGAAAACATCTAATAAGGGACGCGGACGCGGACGTGGACATGGTCGTGGTGGTGTTAGTGGACCCTCTGGTGCTGGGAGAGGACGTGGCCGTTCTGCCACAGCCACACGTCCTAGTGAACCAACTACCTCAGGTCCCAGTAGCCAGCAGAATTTACAGCGATATTTGGTGGGGCCCAATGCCGTTCTAAGGATGGTAAGGCCTGAGCAGGTATAGGCATTAGTCAATTGGGTGGCCGACAGTGGATCCAGCACGTTCACATTATCTCCCACCCAGTCTTCTGCAGAAAGCGCACAGATGGCGCATGAAAACCAAGCCCATCGGTCTGTCACATCACCCTCATGCATATCAGGGAAACTGTCTGAGCCTCAAGTTATGCAGCAGTCTCTTATGCTGTTTGAAGACTCTGCTGCAAGGGTTTTCCAAGGGCATCCACCTAGCCCTTCCCCAGGGGTGGAAGAGATAGAATGCACTAAGGCACAACCACTTATTTTTCCTGATGATGAGGACATGGGAATACCACCTCAGCACGTCTCTGATGATGACGAAACACAGGTGCCAACTGCTGCGTCTTTCTGCAGTGTGCAGACTGAACAGGAGGTCAGGGATCAAGACTGGGTGGAAGACGATGCAGGGGACGATGAGGTCCTAGACCCCACGTACTGACTGATGGTTCGGCCCCATTCAACTTCTGGGTCTCCAAATTGTCCACGTGGCCAGAGCTAGCCTTTTATGACTTGGAGGTGCTGGCCTGCCCGGCGGCCAGCGTTTTGTCTGAACGTGTATTCAGCACGGCAGGGGGCGTCATTACAGACAAACGCAGCCGCCTGTCTACAGCCAATGTGGACAAGCTGACGTTCATAGAAATGAACCAGGCATGGATACCACAGGACCTGTCCATCCCTTGTGCAGATTAGATATTAACTACCTCCCCTTAACAATATATTATTCTACTCCAGGGCACTTCCTCATTCAATACTATTTTTAATTTCATTTTACCATTATATTGCGGGGCAACCCAAAGTTGAATGAACCTCTCCTCTGTCTGGGTGCCGGGGCCTAAATGTGTGACAGTGGCCTGTTCCAGTGGTGGGTGACGTGAAGCCTGATTCTCTGCTATGACATGAATACAGATTCTGCGCTGACATAAGGCCAGATTCTCTGTTACGGGACCGCTCTCCTCTGTCTGGGTGCCGGGGCCTAAATGTGTGACAGTGGCCTGTTCCAGTGGTGGGTGACGTGAAGCCTGATTCTCTGCTATGACATGAATATAGATTCTGCGCTGACATAAGGCCAGATTCTCTGTTACGGGACCTCTCTCCTCTGCCTTGGTGCCTGGGCCTAAATGTGTGACAGTGGCCTGTTCCAGTGGTGGGTGACGTGAAGCCTGATTCTCTGCTATGACATGAAGACAGATTCTGCGCTGACATAAGGCCAGATTCTCTGTTACGGGACCTCTCTCCTCTGCCTGGGTGCCTGGGCCTAAATGTGTGACAGTGGCCTTTTCCAGTGGTGGGTGACGTGAAGCCTGATTCTCTGCTATGACAGGAATACAGATTCTGCGCTGACATAAAGCCAGATTCTCTGTTACGGGACCTCTCTCCTCTGTCTGGGTGCCGGGGCCTAAATGTGTGACAGTGGCCTGTTCCAGTGGTGGGTGACGTGAAGCCTGATTCTCTGCTATGACATGAAGACAGATTCTGCGCTGACATAAGGCCAGATTCTCTGTTACGGGACCTCTCTCCTCTGTCTGGGTGCCGGGGCCTAAATGTGTGACAGTGGCCTGTTCCAGTGGTGGGTGACGTGAAGCCTGATTCTCTGCTATGACATGAAGACAGATTCTGCGCTGACATAAGGCCAGATTCTCTGTTACGGGACCTCTCCTCTGCCTGGGTGCCTGGGCCTAAATAAGTGACAGTGGCCTGTTCCAGTGGTGGGTGACGTGAAGTCTGATTCTCTGCTATGACATGAAGAGACTGATTCTCTGCTGACATGAAGCCAGATTCTTTGCTATGGCATGAAGAGACTGATTCTCTGCTGACGTGAAGCCAGATTCTTTGCTATGGCATGAAGAGACTGATTCTCTGCTGACGTGAAGCCAGATTCTCTGCTATGGGACCTCTGTCCAATTGATATTGGTTCATTTTTTTTAATTTTTTTTTTATTTTAATTCATTTCCCTATCCACATTTGTTTGCAGGGGATTTACCTACATGTTGCTGCCTTTTGCAGCCCTCTAGCTCTTTCCTGGGCTGTTTTACAGCCTTTTTAGTGCCCAAAAGTTCGGGTCCCCATTGACTTCAATGGGGTTCGGGTTCGGGACGAAGTTCGGATCGGGTTCGGATCCCGAACCCGAACATTTCCGGGAAGTTCGGCCGAACTTCTCGAACCCGAACATCCAGGTGTTTGCTCAACTCTAATCATAAGGTAACTCATGTAGGTGTGATATATAGACCACCTAGCCAAGTCAAAGAATTAGATGATCTACTAGTTGAGGAAATAGCTAAGATGACATTGAAGGGGGAAGTTATCATTATGGGAAACTTTAATCTTCCTGATGTAAACTGGAAAACCAAAATAGCTAGTTCTGCCAGGAGTACTAATATTCTAAATTCCCTACTGGGATTATCTCTACAGCAAGTAGTTGAAGAGCCAACCCGGAAGGAGTCCATTTTAGATTTTGTATTCACAAATGGGAATTTGGTATCTGATATTACTGTAGGGGAAAGATTGGGATCTAGTGATCACCAGTCAGTGTGGTTTACTATAAGTACAGTGACTGATTCATACCACACAAAAACAAAAGTTTTAGATTTTAGAAAAACTTACTTTTCTAAAATTAGATTAGTGGTATACGAGTCCCTATCAGATTGGAACAGTTTCAATGGAGTCTAGGAGAAATCGGACTACATAAAAATGGCACTATTGAAGGCAACAGAAAATTGCATTAGGCTTGTCAGTAAAAGCAAAAAAAGGAAGAGACCACTGTGGTACTCAGCAGAAGTGGCCAAAATCATTAAAAACAAAAAGATAGCATATAGTAATTATAAAAATAACCAAAACGAGGATGACAGGCAAATTTATAAGATTAGGCAGAGAGAGGCCAAACAAGTTATAAGAGCTTATAAAGCGCAGGCAGAAGAGAAATTAGCTCAGTCAGTGAAAAAAGGCGATAAGACATTCTTCAGATACATAAATGAAAAAAGGAAACTAAAACAAGGAATTACCAAATTAAAAACAAAAGAAGGAAGGTATACGGAAGAAGATAAAGAACTAGCTGACTGCCTCAATGAATACTTCTGTTCAGTTTTTACAAAGGAAAATGAAGGAAAAGGACCTCAGTTAGGAAGGAAGACTAATGAATCTTTTGATGCATGTGTCTTTACAGAGGAAGAGGTTCTAAGTCAGCTGTCTAAAATGAATACAAATAAGTCACAGGGGCCTGATGGGATACACCCAAAGCTATTAAAAGAGCTCAGCGGTGAACTAGCAAAGCCATTAACAGATTTATTTAACCAATCACTAGTAACAGGAGTCGTCCCAGAAGATTGGAAATTAGCAAATGTTGTGCCCATTCACAAGAAAGGTAGTAGGGAGGAATCGGGCAACTATAGGCCAGTAAGCCTGACATAAATAGTGGGGAAATTAATGGAAACCATACTCAAGGAGAGGATTGTGGAACATCTAAAATCCCATTGATTGAAAGATGAAAAACAGCATGTGTTTACTTCAGGGAGATCATGTCAAACTAATCTTATTGATTTTTTTGATTGGGTGACTAAAATAATAGATGGCGGAGTTGCAGTAGGCATCGCTTTCTAGACTTTAGTAAGGCTTTTGATACTGTCCCACATAGAAGGCTTATCAATAAATTACAGTCTTTGGGCTTGGACTCCCATATTGTTGAATGGATCAGGCAGTGGCTGAGGGACAGACAACAGAGGGTTGTAGTCAATAGAGTATATTCAGACCATGGTCTTGTTACCAGTGGGGTACCTCAGGGATCTGTTCTGGGACCCATATTGTTTAATATCTTTATCAGCGAAATTGCAGAAGGCCTCGATGGTAAGGTTTGTCTTTTTGCTGATGACACAAAGATTTGTAACCGGGTTGATGTTCCTGGAGGGATACACCAAATGGAAAAGGATTTAGGAAAACTAGAGGAATGGTCAAAAATCTGGCAACTAAAATTTAATGTTGATAAGTGCAAGATAATGCTAAAGAGCAGAATATAAAATCAGTGATACAGTCCTAACCTCAGTATCTGAGGAAAGGGATTTAGGGGTCATTATTTCAGAAGACTTAAAGGTAGGCAAACAATGTCATAAAGCAGCAGGAAATGCTAGCAGAATGCTTTGGTGTATAGGGAGAGGCATTACCAGTAGAAAGAGGGAGGTGCTCATTTGGAGTATTGTGCGCAGTACTGGAGACCATATCTCCAGAAGGATATTGATACTTTGGAGATAGTTCAGAGAAGAGCTACTAAACTAGTACATGGATTGCAGGATAAAACTTACCAGGAAAGATTAAAGGACCTTAACATGTATAGCTTGGAAGAAAGACGAGACAGGGGGGATATGATAGAAACTTTTAAATACATAAAGGGAATCAACAAGGTAAAAGAGGATAGAATATTTTAAAGAAGAAAAACTGCTACAAGAGGACATAGTTTTAAATTAGAGGGGCAAAGGTTTAAAAGTAATATCAGGAATTATTACTTTACTGAGAGAGTAGTGGATGCATGGAATAGCCTTCCTGCAGAAGTGGTAGCTGCAAATACAGTGAAGGAGTTTAAGCATGCATGAGATAGGCATAAGGCCATCCTTCATATACAGATATACCATCGCTAGCGCTCCCTTCAGAATCGCGGCAGCGCAAAGCGATTTCCAATTCAATTAGCAAACCCGAATCGTGTAAAAAGCCATTAAGAAAATTCCAGATGGCGCATGGAACTACAGTCAGTTAGTTAGTTCCCGTGCGCGATACAGTGTCTCTGTACACACTGATGCCGTGCGCTCCAGGGCACTAGCAGTGAAAGGGTCTCCAGCAGGAATCCTGTGCCCTGGAGAGCTGGCAGAGCCATGACCTGTGACCACCAGCCTCACACACTGCACATCATAAGGAGGACTAATGACAGCATATCCTAAGGCTGGCAGACACACTCTACACACGGGGAAAGTCGGTGCAAGACCCTTGGAGCGCACGGCATCAGTGTGTACAGAGACACTGTATTGCGCACGGGAACTAACTAACTGACTGTAGTTCCATGCGCCATCTGGTGTTCACAAACCGACATTGCACCCTGAATTTTCTCAATGGCTATTTACGCGATTCGGGTTTGCTAATTGAATTAGAAATCGCTTTGCGCTGCCGCGATTCTGAAGGGAGCGCTCACTATAGTATATCTGTAGATAGTACATTTGCGGCCTGCGCTGCATTTCTGACAGTCTAATACAACCGTTAAATACTGCTGTTACATTGTTGGTTGAAAATAAGCAAACGTTTGTGCTAGATAGTACATTTGCAGCCTGCGCTGCATTTCTGGCAGTCAAATAAAACCAATAAATATTGCTGTTACATTGCTGTTTGACAAATCCAATTTTTTTTTGACAGTGAAGTATTTGTATAAAATTCAACTGTCACACTGTTGTGTGACCTCAAGAAATTTTTTCTCTTTATGACACCGGCACAGTCTTTCTGTCAGTGAACTTAATTGTTGAATATTGGCGGTTACATTGTCGCCTGATATAAACCATCTGTTAGTTTGGTGGGTGAACGCAAAGAATGAGAAGAGTGTCAAATAAGGGACATGGCCCTGGTCGTGGTGCTGCTGGTGTTGGTGGAGCTCCTGTTGCAGGTAGAGGACGTGGTCGATCTGTGCAAGCTACACACCCAAGTGAAACACCTTCCTCAGGTGGGAGTAGGCGACAGAACCTTCAGCATTATTTGGTAGGCCTGAATGCAGCTCTACAAATGGTGAGGCCAGAACAAGTACAGGCAATAGTAGATAGGGTGGCTAACAGTGCCTCCAGTTCCTTCACATTTTCTCCCACCCAGTCCCCGGCTGAAAGCTCAGAGTTGGCACCTACAGCCCAACCTTGCAAATCAGGCAAGCAGTCTGAGCCCCATGCCATGCAGCAGTCTCTTATGCTTTTTGATGACGCTGCTGGCAGGGTTTCAGGGGTGCACTGATGCCTAACCACTTATGTTTCAGGATGAGGACATGAGAAGACCACCGCAGCACGTCTCTGATGATGACGAAACACAGGTGCCAACTGCTGCGGCTTTCTGCAGTCTGCAGACCAACAAGGAGGGCAGGGGTAAAGAGTGGGTGGAAGATGATGTGGAGGATGATGAGGTACTAGACCCCACATGCAATCAAGGTCATGCAAGTGATGTGTGCAGTTTGGAGGAAGAGGCGATGGTCGCACAGAGGCACTAACACAGGAAAAGAGGGAGCAGGGTGCAAAAGCGTCTGTTACATTCTTGGGTGACATTTTACCATTTTTGCCGTGAATAAACCCCTGCTCTGGATAGGTGACAGGGACCTAAATTTCTAAAATTCGTCTGTTACATTGATGGTTGACATTAGCCCATTTTTGCCGGTGAAAAACCCCTGCTCTGCATTGCTGACCGGGAACTAAATTTAGTAAAAACGTCTGTTACTGATTGAAAGATGCGCGACTACAAGCGCACGCTGGTAGACGCGCTGCTGATGGCATTCTCACCTGACAGCGGGGGATCAGTGGAAGCACAAGGCGATGGCAGAGGAGGAGGAAGAGGTCGCCAACGCAAATGGGGCACTGCCAGCACCTTAGAAGGCAGGGTTAACATGGCCAAAATGTGGAAAAGTTTTGTCAGCACGCCACAATAACCAGCACCACCAGCTGATATGGAATGTCTTAGCAGGAGGCAGCATTTCAGCAACATGGTGGAGCAGTATGTGTGCACACGCCTACACGTACTGACTGATGGGTCTGCCCCCTTCAACTTCTTGGTCTCCAAATTGGGCACATGGCCTGAGCTTGCCCTTTACGCTTTGGAGGTGCTGTCCTGCCCTGCAGCCAGTGTATTGTCTGAACGTTTGTTTAGCACGGCAGGAGGGGGTTATCACAGACAAGCGCAGCCGCCTGTCCACAGCCAATGTGGACAAGCTCAGGTTCATTAAAATGAACCAGGCAGGGATCACACAGGACTTGTCCGTACCTTGTGCAGAATAGGCATGTATACCGGCCTCACCCAGCCATTGTTGTACTCCAGAGCACTTTCTCTTTGTATAATTTTTTATATTTCCCAATATTTTGGGGTCTACCCAAATTTAAACAAAAAATAATAATAATAAAATAAAAAACTAAAACCAGTGTTGGCTACCTCCTCCTCCACCGCCGCTTCCACCTACACCGCCACATCCACCGCCTCCTCAACCTCCTACTCCATATGGACCTCCTCCTCCTAGATCAACATTTATTTATTTATTTTTAAGTATTTTATGTTATTTGAAGTCATTTCCCTATCCACATTTGTTTGCAGAGCACTTGCCATGCTCTTAACCAAATTTTGATGCCTTTTGCAGCTCTCTAGCCCTTTCCATGACTTTTTAGTGCTGCAAAGTTCGGGTCCCCATTGACTTCAATGGGGTTCGGATTTGGGCTCAAGTTTGGGTCTCGAACTCGAACTTTTTTGCGAAGTTCGACCGAACCCGTCGAACCTGAACTTTCAGATGTCCGTTCAACTCTACATCCAAATACACGATCACAAACCTCCCCACCAGGTGATGAAAGATGTAATTCACAAAATGTTGGAAGACCGCCGGGGCATTGGTCAACCCAAAAGGCATGACCAGGTTCTCAAAGTGTCCCTCAGGAGTATTAAAAGCTGTCTTCCATTCATCCCCTTCCTTGATCCTAACCAGATTATATGCCCCTCTTAAGTCCAATTTGGAGAACACCATGGCACCAATAATCTGGTTAAACAAATTGGGAATCTAAGGAAGAATGTAAGGATCCCGGATAGTAATCTGATTGAGTTCACGAAAATCCAGACATGGCCGAAGACCTCCATCTTTTTTTTTTTTACAAAAAAACCCCCTACAGCCACTGGAGACTTGGAAGGTCTTATGTGCCCTTTCTTCAAACTCTCATCAATATATTCTCTCATGGCCTGCCTTTCAGGTTCAGAAAGATTATACAACCCAGATTTAGGCAATTTAGCCCCAGGAATAAGATTGACAGGGCAATCATATTCCCGATTGGAAGGTAAATCTTGACATCCAATCTCAGAAAACACATCGGCAAACTCGCATAGTGTGAGAGAAGGATTTATTATTTTACGCATATATAATGAGAATATTCTGTAGTACACATCTTTGTCCACTAGATGGCCGCAAACCATATGTATGAGAAGGTCAATAATGGAGGGGGAAGAGGGGATTACATTACAGTCTTCAAATACACCTATAGACTCAGTGAAACCACTGCTATCAGGTTAAGGAGCCAATAGTCTCTTCTTAAGGAACACCCCTTTTGTGATGTCATGTCTGCTATTTAAGTGAATGTACTGTGAATAAAAGGGGCTCGCCTGCTCTTCTACCATGCTGAGGGAAGATGAGAAGATGCTTTCATGAAACCACCTAGCGTGTCTGGTCTCATTATAAAGCTGTATGGCATGCACATACTTATACTTCTAATTGATTTGGCACCACACAAAGAAGAAGGAGAAGCGCATGAATTGCGCTAACAAAATGGCGCCGAGCGTGGGGCAGATAGCTTGCGTAACTTCCGATTCAAACGCCACGAGAGCGACTTAAACGGAACCATCAGACGAGATCACATGCCGGCAAGGTAAGAAAGCTTTATATCTTACAAATCTCCTCTGTAATTTCCGCTTTTGTGGGTTCTCAAGAGTTGAATTGGTGTTATCGCGATAAAAGGCTTCAAGTTATAGCTGATCTGTCCGTTAGAAAGAACCTGTTGAAATATTCCTTCTTTGTGTGGTAGAACATGCTGAAACTAAAAGGAAATTGTTAGACAGCTGAGCCGGATATCCTGTGACGTAGAATTAGTTCCCAGTCAAGGTTCTGACGAGAATTTTGGGAAAAGGGTTAATACCAATTGTCATAGGCAATTGGAAGTTATTAAGATTTTGTATCCCGGTGAATTGACGAGGGGTCTTCACTTTGAGAGATTGTGGGTTCAATACTATTATTTCATTTGAGCTGTGTGCAACTGCGCTTAAGTTTGTGGGTTCGGTGGCAATTACTTATAGTAATCGGATTCCGTTTGAGCTTTGTGCAACTACGCTTAAGTTTGCGGGTTTGATAAGTAGCAATTGTTAGAGCTTTGTGCAACTACAATAATGGGAAATTCTAATGTTGCAGGACAGAGTGTAAAGAGATATTAACAGCGACTCAGTTGATGAGAGAAAAAGAAAGGAAAAGTTTCAGTTAGAAATAAAAGTTGAAAGCATTCTGTCATACTAAGTAGCAGCGATTTCCGGTATTATCCGTAAATATGCAGTTTTGTGTAAAAGTTCCCCCTAGATGTTGCAAATGCAGTAGGAGATAGATCAAATTAAAGTTTGTGGAAAACTGTATATGGAAAGTTGAAAGTAATTGAGGAGAATGGACAATATTGCTATAGTAAAATGGAGGATTTGGGTGTGGTAAGGGAACAAAGAAGTTGGCCATGTGGAATTCCTTTCCCCCCCACAACATGTGTTGTAACTAAGTAATCCTGGGTCTTGTGGTCCATCAAAGAAGACTACCTATTGCTTTTTCTGTCAGCCCCTCCTCTACACCAGGTGCTGGAATGTGCTAATCAGCACCACCCACTGTGCCTTCTGCTCCTTCTAGCCTTTCCCCATCCTCCAAAACTCTTTCCTTAGGCCTTATGGGGGATGAGTGTGTGTGCAAGTAACATGTTGTTTGTTTGTGGATCGCAAAGACAGGATACAATCCTATTAGTTTCCAACACTGGATTATATCCAGTGGTGTCTAAAAATAACCCTTCCCAATTGTATGTCCCATCAGTTAAAAAGGTACCTGCAGTAATTGCCCCTATGATGCCTACTAGAAATATTCCAGGCCAGTCTACTCAATCTAGATTGCACCCATTCTAAGTCCTTATTCAGGTATGAGTGAAAGTGTAGGGATATCTGCATCATTATATGATGTATGACATCTTCCACACCCAGCAGTAACATCAATTTTGCCATGATGAATAGAATTCCCAATTCAGAGGACTTACTTATGCTGCTTTATAGAAAAATTAGTTAAAATATGGAGAGTTTTCTCATATTATTTATGAGATTTGGAAAATTTAGTCCAATGTAGAGCTGAGGATTTAATGCATAGTGAAGATCAGTGAGTCTGTGATGAAGTGTTTAGGTCATCAGTCAGTCACATTGTCATCAGGACAGTGAGTGTGGAGAAAGTTTTCACTAGACTCCAGGAAAGTTGGGTGGATTTGGATTTTTGAGCTTACTTTATCTATGCATGAGAAAATCCTAAGTACTGCCTTTGTGTATGAACTTGAGAATCATCTAGAAAGGTCTAGTGTTGGCTAGGCTTGAGAGAAGTTCATTTTGTCACTATTTTGTCATATTGTTAAAGTTAAATCAAACAAAGACCTAAGGCGGGGGTGGCTGTCTATCAGTCCTCCCCACAAGGGGGGGAGGAAGACTTTGTATGTACTTGCCCACTTCCTCGCCTGTGGGAGGAAGACAAATGTTCAGCCCCTTCAAATGAAACACTCATAGGAAATTAACAACCCAGAATCAAATGCTGGATCCCTGTTATTCTATACAGTCCTTAGGATCTAATTACATTGCCTCATAGCAAACATGTTCCATGATCTCTCATGGCTAAGGGTAGTATCACATGTGTAGGAGCATCTAGTAATGCAATTCCTACTTCTCTCACCAATTAATCACCATCTTAAGGGTGTACAAAATTAGATCCGATTACTCTGCTGCATCTGGAAGGGGGGAGGCTGGGAGTAGTAAATACAAATACTTTTTCCCACCTCTGTAAATAAAAATAAAAAGTGCTTTCTGGGAGTAGTAAATAAAAATATAAATATTCAAATTCAAATTTAATGTATCCAATTAATAACCACATTTTTGAGTTTCTGGTAGATCATTTCAGGTTCCTGGAAGATGGATCACCTCGGACAGGATATGCTGTTCCTACTTAATCTGATGTTGTCAAGAAAGAACCACTCCGTCCAGCAATGGTAGTGCAGGAGACAGAGCTGAAGACACTCGCTGAGGTTGGTAAGATGGCTGAGGGTAAGACTGCTAACATCCAGGTATGCCTTCGGTATCACTCATTATTATGGTCTAATCTAGTGAAGCAGAGATTTTGTTTGATCCATGGGTAAGCCCATCAATAATGAATGCTGAGTGTATGAAAGATGTTTGATGCCCTGATACTGCCTGAGAAGGTATAGGTTACATTATTACCTGAAGTCTACCCTAAGTGGAAATCTGTGTGATATAGGATGGCTTAAGGCCAGTGGACTTCCAAAAAGTTTGCCTTTTTCAGATACAGGTTACAGAGGCTGAAAGGAAACATCAAAGGATAAAGGTAGAAGTGATAATAGGACTCTGGAGAGTTGGTAATAAACTCTTCCTTCAGAGGGCACTCTACCTAAAGAGGATGGATTTAGAACATGGGCAAATCCAGAGAGAGAAGGTGTGATTGGGTTCTGTGGTGGATGACTCCTGGGTTCAACAATGCTGCCACTAGGTGAATGCTGTAATAATGATGGGAGAACTATGGGAGTTCCAGGAAGCATATGCCAAGGTCATCTTACCCATTTCAGAGACTGCGGATTGACTACATTCAGAACAAAGGTGGAACAGTGTGAATATGTCTGTGTCTATATTGATCTCTTTCCAGGATATTCGGAGATTTGGCCTGTAGCAAAGGCTACAGCTAAAAGATACTGACTGAGGTAAGAGTACCTATCCCTGGGGTTTTTTCTCCATTCGATATACATCTAACCGGAAGATAGGCCTAAGTCCTCATGAAGTACTCTTTGGGAATGCTCCTGGATTAGGTGTCTATTTCCCCAATAGTTCCAGATGCAGCATAGTAGTTTTCCAAAATGATGTTGTCTGTTGCACAATTTATTGTCTAATGTGTATTTCCAAGTTTTAGTTGTTTCCTAGAATCCAGACTGTATAGAAGCGATTCATTCTTCACAATCAGGAGATTGGATAGTGGTGAAACAAGAGACGGGTGGAAAGTCCTAGAGCTACGGTTTAAAGACCTACATCAAGTCCTGATAACCACCACCACTGCTGTCGAATTGCAAGGAAAAACTGATCATATTGCAATCAAGTGCCAGGACTATAAGAGCCATAATGTTGTTTCATGCCTTATTGTTTGTTCCATATTGTACAAAGGGGAAATCACAGTCAAATCAAATTCCAACGGTGATATATTATCAAGATGAGTCAGGAACAACTAAGTTGACTTTTGCAGTATAGTGGACTGTAAGACAGATGACAGATAGGACACTTGGTTTTGGTCTGATAAGTACATCTGTGTGACGGGGACTGACCCAGTCTATGGTAATTGTATTTAAATATGACCATACCAACTGTGGATATTGGAAATTAACAGAATGGAGTACTAATCTGGAGTGTTGTGAATATATACCTGTGGAAACTACCTCTAGAGTCAGTAAAGGTGAAGGTTTGTCGCAAAGAATGACTATCCTGAAGGGAACCCCACCAAACAGTTGTAAACATGATGAATGTAATCCTCTTTTCCTGTCCATTAGAAATCCTATCCAACAGGATTCGGGGATATATGTGTTAGGAGCATGTGTAAGTGACAAAGATCCCCTAGGCAAATCTAGAATGTTGGTAAGGGAGATACCTCAAAGTTCAGTAGCATCTGTGGCTCCTACATCCTTACCTATAATTAACATTAAATATTTGGCCAAATTTAAAATATAATGACAAACTGACCTTAGAGACAGGATTTATACAGGAAAGCCCTTTGGTGTTTTCCCTCCAGGATATTGTTCTTACATAATTCAGCTGAAGAAGACAAGTAGTGACTCTAACGTTTACTCTGACAGTTGGTTTATGAACCAAAATTATCAAAACGCAGATATCTGGTGATTGTGTGGAGATTTGAAACTCCGACCCAGGATGCAGGTGGAATGAAGTGGTCAATGTACCCTGATCAATTCCTGATCGGGTACTGATGCCATTTGTTCTATTCTCACCTCCTGAGTGGGATCAAATCAGAAAACAATGTCCGGTCACGACTAAGGAGGTCACTCCCTACATCCTTTGACTCACATGGATACATGGATGCCATAGTAGTCTGTAGAAGAGTTTCTGATTAATTTAAAGCAAAAAGTCAGATAGTTGCAGGATTCGAGTCATTAACTCCCATGATTAGTAAAAATAAAAAAAATAAAATAATTTTTTTGGATTGGATTAACATATCTATTGTCATCAACAGAGATTTGTGAATTATATCTGTGATGCTGTTAAGGGAATGGTGGAACAACTGAGCTCTTTTCCAGTGATGACTCTACAGAACCGACTGGTCCTTGACAGCAGAAGAAGGAGGGGTCTACAGGAACTGCTGCATCTACATCCCGGACAACACTGCAACTGATGGAAGGATCACCAAGGATCTTAAGAAACTGATGGAACTTTATCAAATGAACTGACGGGAAAAATTCTGAAATTAATATCATGGCCAGAATAATGTTTTGGGAACTGGTTCAGCGACTACAATGTTATTAGAATTTGGTTTTAACAGGCTGTCATATAGTTCTACATTTTAGGAAAATTTTTTTGAAAATGTATAATACATCCATGCCCACACTATGTATATGTGCTGTGCCCCTGTCAAAGACACAGATTATTCCATCCTTAAGTAAATAAAACCTTGTTGATGGTTGCGGTGTAAATAGGACAAGGTGAAGGCAAACCCGAAAGGGAGTTGAGGGGACCTGGTGAAGCAATAAGGAAAGTCCAGCTCTTCGCTGTTTAGGGCGTTGGGAGAGTACCTCACTTTGCCTGTTCACCTCTGGTCTATTTCCCGCAAAAGGAGGGATTTGTGAGAGAAGGATTTATTATTTTACGCATATATAATGAGAATATTCTGTAGTACACATCTTTGTCCACTAGATGGCCGCAAACCATATGTATGAGAAGGTCAATAATGGAGGGGGAAGAGGGGATTACATTACAGTCTTTCTTATACACCTATAGACTCAGTGAAACCACTCCTATCAGGTTAAGGAGCCAATAGTCTCTTCTTAAGGAACACCCCTTTTGTGATGTCATGTCTGCTATTTAAGTGAATGTACTGTGAATAAAAGGGGCTCGCCTGCTCTTCTACCATGCTGAGGGAAGATGAGAAGATGCTTTCATGAAACCACCTAGCGTGTCTGGTCTCATTATAAAGCTGTATGGCATGCACATACTTATACTTCTAATTGATTTGGCACCACACAAAGAAGAAGGAGAAGCGCATGAATTGCGCTAACACATAGTAACTAGGGTTGAGTGAACCCGAACTGTAAAGTTCGGGTTCGTACCGAACTTTACGGTGTTCGGCACCCGAACCCGAACATTTCAGTAAAAGTTCGGGTTCGGGTTCGGTGTTCGGGTAATATTAATATACTATCGGATCGGAGTTTTCTCTAATCCGATGGTATATTTTAACTTGAAGCATCCCCATCAGCATGGGGACGCCTCTATGTTAGAATATACCATCGGATTTGAGTTAGATCGTGGAAACTCAGATCCAACAGTATATTCTAACACAGAGGCGTTCCCATAGTGATGGGGACGCTTCAAGTTAGAATATACTGAGAACTGTGGACCTAACGGACCCTGCTGCCTGGCAGCACCTGATCTCTTACAGGGGGCTGTGATCCGCACAATTAACCCCTCAGGTGCCGCACCTGAGGAGTTAATTGTGCGGATCACAGTCCCCTGTAAGAGATCAGGTGCTGCCAGGCAGCAGGGGGCCAGACCCCCCTCCCTCCTCAGTATTAAAATCATTGGTGGCCAGTGCAGCCCCCCCACCCCCAACCACCCCCTATTAAAATCATTGGTGTCCAGTGCGGCCTCCCCTCTCCCCCCACCTAATTAAAATCAATGGTTAACAACCCGCCAACCCCCCCATCATTGGTGGCAGCGGAGCAGCAGTTCCGATCGGAGTCCCAGTTTAATCGCTGGAGCTCCGATCGGTTACCATGGCAGCCAGAACGCTACTGCAGTCCTGGCTGCCATGCTTACTTAGCACTTTTAGCAGCATTATACTTACATGCGCTGTCTGTGGCCGGCCGGTGCTCCTCCTACTGGTAAGTGAGAGGTCTGTGCGGCGCATTGCTTATAGCACAGACCTGTCACTTACCAGTAGGAGGAGCGCCGGCCACAGACAGCGCACTTAAGTATAATGCTGCTAAAAGTGCTAAGTAACTGCAGTAGCGTCCTGGCTGCCATGGTAACCGATCAGAGCCCCAGCGATTAAACTGGGACACCGATCGGAACTGCCGCTCCGCTGCCATCAATGATGGGGGGGAGTGGGGTTGTTAACCTGTGGCCACTGCCACCAATGATTTTAATTAGGGGTGGGGGGAGAGGGGAGGCCGCACTGGACACATATGATTTTAATAGGAGGGGGCCGCACTAACCACCAATGATTTTAATAGGGGGGGTCGCACTGGCCACCAATGATTTTAATACTGGGGAGGGAGGGGGGTCTGGCCCCTGCTGCCTGGAAGCACCCCTCTGGGTTAATTGTGCGGATCACAGTCCCTGCAAGAGATCGGGTGCTGCCAGGCAGCAGGGGGCAGTTATGTACACAGTTCTTAGTATTTTCTAACTTGAAGCATCCCCATCACCCTGGGAACGCCTCTGCGTTAGAATATACTGTCGGATCTGAGTTTTCACGATCACGAAAACTGACATCTGAAAAAGCTAATACTATTATTTTCCGTTATAACCATGTTATAACGGAAAATAATAAAGTAAAGTTCGGGTCCCCATTGACTTCAATGGGGTTCGGGTTCGGGTCCAAGTTCGGATCAAGTTCGGGTCCCGAACCCGAACTTTTTTTTAAAGTTCGGCCGAACTCCCTGACCCCGAACATCTAGGGGTTCGCTCAACTCTAGTAGTAACCACAAAAAAGGATGTACTGAGACAATTATCAATGCAATAGTCCCCCTAATACAGAATATGCCTCGCTTGCCAATCGATAGTAGTATTATGGTTGGCAAGCCACGGTAAACCCAGAACCATAGGTGCAGGGAGACCTTCCAAGACAAAACATGAGATAACTTCTTGATGAAAGTCACCCACTCCTAATCTGATATTATGCAAAACTTGCGACAAGCACCTTTGATAAAGAGGGGCAGAATCAATAGCAAATACAGGAATGTCTTTTTTTAATGTACTTGGTGATAACCCGTACATGCGGACAAACTGAGCATCAATCAGGTTCACCCTAGCCCCGCTGTCGATAATTACTTCAATTTCCACAGTTTTTCTTTTACTCTAGCGCCACCTCGGCAGTCAGGAGAAATCGGGTACTATCAGCAAAGGACAAATGTACATTCTGTGACTCCCCACTCACACCTCCGATAGTCAGATGGGATTTAGACGCCCCTTTTTGTTTTTATTTTTGCCGCTAAATGCTTGGACATATATTGACAAAATGTCCCCTTTGACCACAGAAAAAACTACTACTTTTGCAATCAGATCCCGGAGTTGCTCCCCCTAATTGCATTGGTTCATCCTCAGGTGTAAGCTCAGGAGTCTCTTCACCCGAGGAGTCAAAGGAATACGGTACGTTATGTAATAGAATGTCCTGAGAGAGTTGGCCCTTAGATGTCTCTCTCAGGTGTCTATCAATACGTACAGCCAAAGACATAGCGGCTTTCAAAGACTCAGGATTCTCATGAAAGGCCAAAGCGTCCTCCAGCCTCTCAGATAATCCATGAAAAACCTGGCTACGGAGAGCTGGATAGTTCCACTCAGTAGCCATAGCCCACCTCCTAAATTCGAAACAGTAGATCTCCGCCGAACGCTCTCCCTGACGCAGGCCGCGTAATTTAGTGTCGGCCCGGGAGGTTCGGTCCGGGTCATCATAGATGAGACCTAAAGCTCTGAAAAATGGATCTACTGATCGGAGAGACTGTGATTTAGTTGGCAGAGAAAAAGCCCAAGACTGTGCGTCCCCTTTAACCATCAAAATAATCACACCCACTCTCTGGCTCTTGTCCCCAGATGAGTGTGGATTCAACTTAAAGTACCATTTGCACCCTTCCCTGAACCGAATAAAATTATAACTTCCCCCCGAGAATCTATCGGGGAGAGCAACTTAAGGTTCAGGACAGGTCAGGTAACCACTACTAGGATCAGCCAACAGTGGTCTCTGTATCTGTGAGACGGTCGTGCGGAGGTCATCCACCTCCAGAGACAGCCCCTGTAGCTGTCCGGTCAGTGCAGCGATAGCATCCATGGCTGAACTGATACAGACCAAAAAATGATGGTTATTCGGCGGTTTATAATGTCACGATCAGTGTGGGGGAAAACTCCACACTAAACACAGGAGGGAAGGGGAACAGTAACTGGGTCTGGAAACTAGGGAAGAAGCAGGTCACCTCCTAAGCAACCCTAATCCAGGCCCTAACTACCTATCAATATGAATAGACCTTGAAGGTAGAAATATTCATATTCTGTATACCTAGACCCTTATATCTCTATAAGGCCCTGGAATGGGGTTAGGACCAGAGACAACCAATTCCTCCCAAGAGGAGGGTCATATCATATATAACATATTTTACATTTTATCATCCAAGGCTCACTAGTGTCACGTTGCTGACACCTCAGTGACATCACACATCTCACTTCGCGCCTCACGAACACTTCCGTCAGAGTTTTACCTCACTGCCCCGTCTCACACAGACCTGGCAGCTATCCTGCAGGGGGAGGGTCTATGTGATGTGGGTGTGGTTTCAAAGCTGCAGGGGAGTGTCATCTGGCAATAGGAGGGTATATCCGCATGGCTACGGAGTTATGGCTCATAGTGAGAAAAGTGGGATTGGGCACAGCCATAACCAGAGGCCACACGGGGCAGGGGGTTCTAAGAGTACACTGTATCCATAGCACTCAGTGTGGGACCGAACAATGAAATCTGCTGGCCGGTGACTCGCTGGTGACACAAGACACCCAACTCCAGCAATGAGCGCTTCCATCTGTATTGATGGAAGCGCTCATTGCTTGGCACCCCCCTGATCTCCTGCACCTGGGGCGGACCGCCCCACCCAGGCACGCCACTGTATCTATTTAACAATATGGACACCCCAATAACAGTAAAAATTGACCGCTTATTCACCCCAATCTGAGAATCAAAGCGGAATAGAATTGCTTATCTATGAAACAATGTGGGCACCCCACTAACAGTAAAATTACAAAACTTATTCACCACAATTTAAAAATCAAGGTGTAGTAGAATTGCCTATCTATGAAACAAGGTGGGCACCCAAATAACAGTAGTATTAGACATCTTATTCACCCAAATTTGAGATTCAAGGAGTAGTAGAATTGCTTATCTATTTAACAAGGTGGACACCCCAAAAACAGTTCAATTACATGGCTTATTCACCCCAATTTAACAATCAAGGCATAATGGAATTGCTTATCTATTAAACAAGGGGGGCACTGTTAAATTATATAGTTTTATGCCCTACACAGGGATTGATACAAAGTGGCCCGTCTTTGGGTCCTTCAGCTTCAGATTACAGAGCCTGCAGTCTATGCAATCTCCCTATGCTCTCCCTACAGTGTTTAAAAACTCTCCCTACGATCTCCCTGCCCTGTCACTGAACTGTCCCTGCAGACTCCCTATCCAATATTCCACAATTAAAGTCTTCTTGAATACTGTCCCTAGTTTAGAGTAGGTTCCACTCAAAGAGGCAACCTTGACGCGGTGAGTGGGCTTCTGCCTTTTGATCAAAATTTACACTAATGCCTCTTGTATAGCATGCAGTATAGAGGGCTGTACACTAAATATTGTGCTGAGAAGCGAGTTTAATTAGATCAAAGCATAACATGTGGATATGCGATCCGGTTCTGTTTCTCTCCTTTTGGTGTAATCTATAGAAAGACTCAATCAAACTGATCAAAATGATGAATAGGTATAGGCAACAACAGATCCTAGAAGAAAAGAGTGTAAATAAAGTGTATTGCTTATGACAGGTAATGGATATGTTAGGAATGAGGAACAGTGGCATCCCCGGCAGATGTAGTCAGGAGTGTGTGTCGTCTTGTTATGATGCCGTAAACTTAAAAGGATGTCATATCCTGTGGAGGTATGCTGAGAGGCGAGAGGGAGTCTGCATGGATGTTGGTCGTGCCCTAGAAGAGGCTAGTGTGCGTAGAACTGTGTATTGAAGAAAGAGAAGATGGTCTAGACATCGGAGGCAGACAAGTGCTTGTGTTTGTGGTACGGCCATCTTAGAAATTGGAAAGAGATGGCATATAAATATGAGGGTAATGGAAAAAGGGAGGGCAACTGAGGGAAAAAGGGAGAGAGTGTACAGTAAATAGTTAATAGAACAAAGGAAAAGGAGGAAATAAAAGGAAGAATAGAAAAGATGGAAGAGGGATTAAATAAAGAACAGAAGAAGGAAATAGAATGAAGAAAAATAATAAAAAAAGAAAAAATAGAAAATAAATAAAAATAATAAATTGGAAAATAGAAGTTTATGGAAAAAGAAAATAATACAAAAGAAAATAGACAAATAGAAAAAAATAGAATAGAAAAGAGATGTGAAAAATATAGAATGAAAATGTGATAATAAATAAAAACAAAATCTAAAATAAAAAATAAAAATGAAAAATGAAGTTAAAATAAAAATAGAAAGTAAAAGGGGAGGAATATATAAAAGATGACGTCACCACATGATCACACTGGGGGCGCGCAGTGACGTCATCACGCTCATCACAGGTCCTTCGGCAGGTTTTTTTTTTAAATCAAGAGAGGAGCTGACTGCATCTGCGCAAGCAAGTGGGTGAGGTGAGTATTTTTTTTGTTCTTTCTAAGACAATTCAAGTCACCATTTTAGGAAGCGTGAGGAAATTCAGCTTTGTTTATAAACACATTTTCCCCAAAATTCTGACTGCATTCCACTTTGGATGCTTTACTTTGCTCAACACTAGTAAAACATTACATTTCTGAAAATGAATCAGGCATGGATCAGAAAGAACTGCCATTGCTAACAGTAGCTATATATAACCGAACAAATGATGCCACTGCTGCTGTCTGCCTGTCTATTATGTTCCACAGTGTACTGTCGATGCAACCACTACTACCACTATTGCCACTACTACCACAAACACAGTCACACATCTCATGCCTTGTCTATCAAGTCTTATACTGTACTTCTGCTGTCACAGTTACTACTGCCATTACTACTATACCTACATAGCCGCATGTCTCCTGACTTGTTTGTCAAGTTCCATACTGTACTGCAGCTGCAACTGAAAAAGCAAGAATCTTTGGACCACTTGTTCAGAACAAGCCATTTTTATTGCTGTTTCTGATACTCCTGTGTGTATATGAACGTAGGCAGGCATCTGTCCCCATTAAGGGATCACTTTTAAACTACTTTTTCAGAATAAGCTATTGCATCTTCCAATATAGCTGTGTGTGTATAAAGACAAACATGCATTTATCCCCAATAAGGGATCATTCTTGGAACATTTTTTAATTTTAAAATGCATAGCAAATCTCACTGTGCAGTGTATTATTAACCCCTTAATGCATAATCATGTATGTGATTGGCATTAAGGAATTGTATGGAGAGCATATGTGATGAGCTTGCTCCATACATGGTCGGTGCCAACTGTATAATACATCTAACACCTGTTTGCAGTGATTAGGAATTTAGATGAATCCGATTCCGGTCATTTAACCCCTCAGATTCCACTGTCTATGGCAAACACAATATCTGTGGGGTTAGACAGAAGTAGGGGGCCACCTCTGTACTCAGATCGGTAATGCTGCAGGCACTATGACAGCCTGGGGCCTTGTGAAGGTTCACAGTGCTGTCATAGTGAGCTTTCTGGAAAGCCAAGCCTGAGATTAGGCCTGACAGCCAGGCAGCCTGTGAAAATCCTACAAACTGTAATAGTATAATATTGCAATCTATGGGACAAGCGATCAAAAGATCAAATATAAAAGTCCCCTAAGGGGATTAAAAGTTACAGTAAAACAAAAGTAAAAAAAAAATGCTTTTAAAAATGTCAAAAACACAAAAATATAAAAAAATTTAATCACTCCCCTTTCCCAATTTCACACATAAACAATCAAAAATAAACATAATTGGTATCTCTGCATCCAAAATACCCAAACTATTAAAATGTAAAAATATGTATGAAGCGTGATGAATGCCATAACAGAAAAAAAAATAGAAATTGCCAATTTGCAGTTTTTTGGTCATGTTGTCCTACCAAAAATTTAATAAAAAGTAATCAAAAAGTCATATAAACCAGTAAAAACTACAGCTAGCCCTGCAAAAAAGCTCTGTGGATTGAAAAGTTATAAAGTTATGTTTATCAGAATATAGCCTTGTAAAGACGTTGCAAAGAAAAAAAAAAGTATTTTTTAAAGTTTTTTTTAAACTACAGTGTATATAAATTTGGCAACACTGTAATCCGATTGATCCGCATAATAAAACTGGCATGTCATTTTTAGTGCACAGTGAATGCTGTAATCACTAAACAAAAAAATTACAGAATTTTTTTTTTCTATTTCACCCCACAAAGATTTTTTTTCTTTCCTAAAAGAAGTTATGATTAATTAAACTGTGTCATTAAAATACAATTTGTCCTGCAAAAAAATAATCCCTAATATGGCTATGTGAAGGGAAATTTTATATTATGGCTCTTGTAAGATGGGGAGATAAAAATGAGGAAGCGAAAATGAAAATTGGCCCAGTCTTTAAGGGGTCAAGCAAGGTGTTTGCTACCACCGACCACCATGCGTTTATCCATAGCCACTGTCACCTTAATATTTGTAATACTGTCATTGAGTTACAGAGTTTGAAAGTAAGTGCATTCAGTCCTAGGAGGCCCAGAATGTCATCCACAACTTTTCATGGCAATCAGAGCACTTTTTATTCAGGTCAAACCTACTGAGTGTTGACCAATTCATTACAATGGGTCCCAATACCATGGGACCAGAAATAAGTTTCAAGAAATTCTCTCATCTATAATTAAGACAAAAAACAGAGAGCTATAATGTGCAGAAATATTCATCCTCTGAAGGTCAAGTTTGTGGTGCCATCTTTTACTGCAATTATAGTTGCAAGTCCCTTGGGGTATGGCTTATAAGATTATCACATCTAGATACTGAGATTTTTTCTACTAGTCCAAGCAAAAGTGTTCCAAGCCCTTCAAGTTAGATGCATTATGTTGGTGTACAGCTGTCTTAAAGGTATACCACAGATTCTCAGTTGGATTGAGGTCTAATCTTTGACTGTGTCATTCCAAGATTTAATTTAATTTTCACCTTAAACCACTCCTTGTCTTTAGTGGTATATTTAGGGTCATTGTCCTGCTGAAAGATAAACTTCTGTTCTAGTCTCAAACCTCTGGAAAACTGATTTTCCTCAAGAATTGCCTTGCATCTACTGCCATCCATCTTTCCTTTAATCCTCACTAGAGTTAAGCGGACATCTGGATATTCGGGTTTGACGGGTTCGGCCGGACTTCACAAAATAGTTCGAGTTCGGGACCCGAATTTGACCCCGAACCCATTGAAGTCAATGGGGACCCGAACTTTTGAGCCCTAAAATAGCTCTAAAAATGTCATGGAAAGGGCTAGAGGGCTGCAAATGCCAGCAAAATGTGGTTAAGCACATGGCAAGTGCTCTGCAAACAAATGTGGATAGGCAAATGACTTCAAATATAAGTCAAAAATACATAAAAATAATAAAATAAATCTTAATCTAGGAGGATGAGGTCCATATGGAGTTGGAGGTTGAGGCAGTGGATGTGGTGGTGCAGGAGGAGGAGGTAGCCTACACTGGTTTTTGGATTTACATTTTAAATTATTTTTTTTTATTAGGGTACGCACCAAAACATTGGGAAATATAACCTGTGATAACCCCTTCCAGCTGTGCTAAACAAACGTTCAGACAGTACACTGGCTGCAGGGCAGGCCAGCACCTCCAAGGCATAAAGGGCAAGCTCAGGCCATGTGCCCAATTTGGAGACCAAGAAGTTGAAGAGGGCAGACCCCTCATTCAGTACGTGTAGGCGTGTGCACACATACTGTTCCACCATGTTGCTGAAATGCTGCCGCTTGCTAAAACGTTCCATATCAGCTGGTGGTGCTGGTTGTTGTGGCGTGCTGACAAAGCTTTTCCACCTTTTGGCCATGCTAACCCTGCCTTCTGAGGTGCTGGTGGTGCCCCTCTTCCTCCTCCTCTGCCTTCGCCTTGTGCTTCCACTGTGCCCCTGCTGTCAGGTGGGAATGCCACCAGCAGCGCGTCTACCAGCGTGCGCTTGTACTCGCGCATCTTACGATCACGCTCCAGTGACGGAATTAAGGATGGTACGTTGTCCTTGGAACGGTGATCCAGCAGTGTGGCCACCCAGTAATCAGCACTAGTGATGAGCGGCAGGGGTCATATTCGAATTTGCGATATTTCACAAATATTTCACAGAATATTCGAATTGTTCAAAAACAAGAATATGTAGTAATATAGCGAATATTCGAAAAAAAAACTAATATAGAGCAATTTAGCTAATATAGTGCTATAATCTTCTTTATCTAATAGTTGTAATTTTTTTTTTCGAATATTCGCTATATAGCTATATATTCTTGTTTTAGAATATTACGAATATTCGAAAAACGAATATATAGCACTATATCGAATATATTCATTTTTTAGAATATTCGCCTTTTTTTCCATCTGAAGTCATGATTCCTCCCAGCTTAAGTTACACACCTGATTTTGTCCCCCACTTGGTTGTGCAAGGAAGGGATGGAAAAGTAGTGGCGGCTGGGCACGACGTACTGTGGGACAGCCACCGCCATAAGGCTTTTAAAACTCTCCGTCTCCACCAGACGGAATGACAGCATTTCAAAGGCCAATAATTTTGAAATGCTGGCATTCAGATCCAGGGATCGTGGGTGGGTAGGGAGGTACTTCCTCTTCCGCTCCAGTGTTTGGGAGATGGAGAGCTGAACACTTCCGTGGGACATTGTGGAGATGCTTGGTGACCCAGGTGGTGGTGTTACTGGCAGATCCTCTGTTTGCGGGGTGGCAGGTGGCGCTGTCACTCCAGAGGTGGATGAAGAGGCCGAGACTGCAGCAGAAGAGGAAGCAGGAGGAGCCAGAGACCTTTCTTGGTTTTTGAGGTGTCTACTCCACTGCAGCTTGTGCTTTGCACTTAGATGCCTGGTCATGCAGGTTGTGCTCAGGTTGAGAACGTCTATGCCTCGCTTCAGGCTCTGATTGCACAGCGTGCAAACCACTTGTGTCTTGTCGTCAGCACATTGTCTGAAGGACTGCCAGGCCAGGGATCTCCTTGGAGCTGGCTTTGGTGTGCTCGGTCCCTTGCTGCGGTGGGCAGTAGCAGGCGTACTGTCTAGGTGACGGCCGCTCTGCTTTTGCACCCTGCTCCCTCTTCTGCTGTGCTGGTGGCTCTGTGCGACCACCACCTCTTCCTCCGAACTACACAGGTCACTCGCATGACCTTGATTCCATGTGGAGTCGAGGACCTCATTGTCCTCCACATCATCTTCCACCCAGTCTTCACCCCTGCTCTCCTTGTCGGTCTGCACACTTTCGAAAGCCCCAACAGTTGGCACCTGTGTTTCGTCATCATCCGAGACGTGCTGCGATGGTCTTCCCATGTACTCATCTTGAAACATAAGTGGTCGGGCATCGCTGCACTCAATCTCTTCCATTTCTGGGACAGGGCTAGGTGGATGGCTCTGGGAAACCCTGCTAACAGAGTCATCAAAAAGCAGAAGAGACTGCTGCATGACTTGGGGCTCAGACTGCTTGGCTGAATTGCAAGGGGGTGAGGTGAAAGACTGATGGACATCGGCTGCAGGTGCCAACTCTGTTCTTTCAGCAGGACACTGGGTGGGAGACAATGTGAAGGAACTGGAGGCACTGTCAGCAACCAAATCTACTAATGCCTGTACTTGTTCTGGCCTCACCATTCGTAGAGCCGCACCACAACCGGGGCCACGTCCCTTGTTTGACGCTCTCCTCATATTTCTCAAATTTAGCATCTTGCCCAAAACGGGTGTCTTTTTAATAACAGAATATAATAGTAGTATCTAACGTGTGTATCTCACGCTGACAGATGCAGCAAAGGCTGCAAATTTAGTTTTTTGCCCAAAATGGGTGTTTTTTTAATAACAGAATAGAACAGAAGTATCTAAAGCGTATATCTCACACTAACAGATGCAGAAAAGGCTGAAGATTTATTATTTTGCCAAAAATGGGTGTTTTTTTAATAACAGAATAATTCACCAGTATCTAAATGTGTATTTCACACTGACAGATGCAGCAAAGGCTGCAAATTTAGTTTTTTGCCCAAAATGGGTGTTTTTTTAATAACAGAATAGAACACCAGTATCTAATGCATGTATCTCACACTGACAGATGCAGAAAAGGCTGCAATATTAAGTACTTTGCACAAAATGCGTGTTTTTTTGATAACAGAATAGAACAGCAGTATCTAACGCGTATATCTCACACTGACGGATGCAACAAGGGCCGAAGATTTCATATTTTGCCAAAAATGGGTGTTTTTTTAATAACAGAATAATTCACCAGTATCTAATGCGTGTATCTCACACTGAAAGATGCAGCAAAGGCTGGAATATTAAGTTCTTTGCCCAAAATGGGTGTTTGTTTGATAACAGATTAGAATAGCAGTATCTAACGCCTGAATCTCACACTGACAGATGCAGCAAAGGCTGCAAATTTTGCTTTTTGTCCAAAATTGGTGTTTTTTTAATCCCAGAAAATTATTGAAGTATTTCAAGCTTGTCTTTCACACTGACAAATGCTGCAAAGGTACCATATGTATGGTATTGCCGAAAATGGGTGTTTTTTTAAAACCAGAAAATTATTGAATTATTTCAAGCTTGTCTTACACATTGACAATTGCTGCAAAGGCACCAGATGTAGAATATTGCCAAAAATTTGTGTTTTTTTAAAACCCAGATTATTATTGCAGTATTTCTAACTTATATGTCACACTAACAAATGCAGCATAGGCTGCAAAATTAAGTATTTTGACCAAAATGGGTGTTTTTTATTAACAGAATAGAACACCAGTATGTAACGCGTGTATCTCACACTGACAGATGCAGCAAAGGCTGCAAATTTAGCTTTTTGCCAAAAATTTGAGTTTTTTTAATAACAGAATAGAACACCAGTATCTAATGTGTGTATCTCACACTGACAGATAAAGCATAGGCCCCTGATGTAGGGTATTGCCAAAAATGGGTGATTTTTAAACCCAGAATATTATTGCAGTATTTCTAGCTTGTATCTCACATTGACAGATGCAGCATAGGCTGCAAAATTAAGTGTTTTGCCCAAAATGGGTGTTTTTCTTTTATAACAGAATAGAACACCAGTATCTAACACGTGTATCTCACACTGACAGATGCAGCAAAGGCTGCAAATTTAGTTTTTTGTCCAAAATTGGTGTTTTTTTAAACCCAGAAAATTATTGAAGTATTGCAAGCTTCTATTTCACACTGACAAATGCTGCAAAGGCACCAGATGTAGGATATTGCCAAAAATGGGTGTTTTTTAAACCCAGATTATTTCTGCAGTTTTTCAAGCTTGGATTTTAATGTCACAAAAGCACATATGCTGTGCTGGTGCACTGAGCTTGCATAAAATGGCCGCTTATATAGAGGCTGGGTCACATGCTGCACTGGCCAATCACAGCCATGCCATTAGTAGGCATGGCTGTGATGGCTTCTAAGGGCACAGAGTTAAACGCTTGTTGATTGGCTGCTCTGCAGCCTTTCAAAAAGCGCCATAAAATATCACCAGTTTTCAAGTCTCTGCGGATAAAAAGCACCATGTACACAACATGATGCTGCACCACCATGCTTCATTGTGGTAATGGGGTTCTTGGGTTGATGGGAAGTGTTGGATTAGTGCCACACATAGGATTTCTCATGATGGTCTCATCTGACCAGATAACCTTTTTCCGGTAGTCTGCTGCATGCTGTTTGAATGTCTGAATATGTTTACTTATGTTTTTCTTTAGCCAATGTCCATTTTCTGGGCATTCTTCCATAAAGGAGTGCACGGCCTAGGCTACTTTCACACTCGCGTTCGGCGTGGATCCGTCATGGATCTGCACAAACGCATCTGTTCAGATCATACAACAGCATGCATCTGTTCAGAATGTATCCGTTTGCATTATCTTTAACATAGACAAAACGGATCCGTTTTCTATTGTCCCATATTGTGTTAGTGAAAACGGATCCGTCCCCATTGACTTACATTGTGTGTCAGGACGGATCCGTTTGGCTCAGTTTCGTCAGACGGACACCAAAATGCTGCAAGCAGAGTGTCCGCCTCCATAGCGGAATGAAGGCGGATCGTAACAAACGGAGCCAAACTGATCCATTCTGAGCGGATCTTTATCCATTCAGAATGCATTAAGGGCAAAACTGATCCGTTTTGATCCCTGAACGGATCTCACAAACGGAAACCAAAACACCAGTGTGAAAGTAACCTTACATTAATCATGTGTACATATACTTCCATTTCCCCTGTGGATCTCCTTCAGTGTGATTGTTGGTGCCTTTATTTAATCACAGATGAATGCTTTCCCTGCATAGTCTGTGTGAGTTTTGGTGGCCAGCCTTCTCTTGACATGTTTGTAGTTATGCCATGTTTTTTCCCTTTTTCCATAATGAATATAATGGTGTTCTGTGAGATGTTCAAAGTTTGGGATTAGAGATGAGTGAACTGCGTCAATAGAATGAAAATTGGAACTAGATTTTTTGAAAATTTAGCATTCACTGATTCCAGGTAATCAAAACAATTTCCATTTGGGTAGAATCAATTCAGACTAGAATCGAATCACCTGACTGATTTGAATATATCAGATCAGAATTCAACTTTAAGATATTTGCTCATCTCTATTTGGAATATATTTTTTTAACCTAACCCTGATCTATACTTCTCCACAACGTTTGTCTCTATCCTCTTTGGAGAACTCCCTGGTACTCATGTTGCCTGCTTAGGCTACGTTCACATATCCATTAACCTGCATATAACAGTTTTTGTCCTGCCGAAACCTGGCACTCATTCCAGTTCCCCACCAGATCCCAATATAGTCTATAGTGTCCAGCAGTGAACGACATCTAGCAATGCCGAATGCAGTGTACTCTGGCAGGCATCTCACTGCAGGAACAGTCTTCCAGATCAGGTTACCAGAGATGTAAATTTAGCCTTAGTGTTTTTGCAGACTCAGGGGCCCTTCAGAACAGGAATATTTATACATATTGTATGTGTGACAGATCATGTGACACTTTAATTGGGCACAGGGGACCTTAATCAACTAATTATTTCATTTCTGAAGCTAATTGGTTGCCACAGATCTTAATTCAGTATTTCATCGTAAAGGGAGTGAATATACATGCACTTACAACTTTTCAGTTTTTATTTATGGTATTTTTTCCTTCCACTTTAACAATCTGGACTATTTTTTTCAGACCCTTTAATAAAATCTAAATTTAAAGCGAACCTTTCACCTGCATTTCACTTAATAAACTATCAAAAGTACCTTATAGATCATCCTCATTGTGTTATCATACAGTCTTGTCCCGCTTTTCTGCCATGTATATGCATGAAAAAAATCGCCTTATAAAGTACTCTTCTCCAGCTCCACAAGTCACGATAGAAGTCAAGGGGGTAGCCCTTCCCTCACTCCAGGCTGTAACTCCCCTGCCCTAACCCCGCCTCTATTCAGTCTAATTGACACCCAGCTCAGTCTCCGGGACCGCGCTTGTACAGGGGTGCGCCGTCGGACTCAAGCGCGATCCTGTAACTGAATCGCGCATGCGCCGTCCCCGATGCCTGCCTGTCTTCTCTTCCTCATGCGCACGGGGACGGCGCATGCGCGATTCAGTTACAGGATCGCGCTTGAGTCCGACGGCGCATGCGCCGCCTGTACAAGCGTGGTCCCGCTGGTAGACTGCATAGAGGCAGGGTTAGGGCAGGGGAGTTACAGCCTGGAGTGAGGGAAGGGCTACCCCCTTGACTTCTAACGTGACTTGTGGAGCTGGAGAAGAGTACTTTATAAGGCGATTTTTTCATGCATATACATGGCAGAAAAGCAGGACAAGACTGTATGATAACACAATGAGGATGATCTATAAGGTACTTTTGATAGTTTATTAAGTGAAATGCAGGTGAAAGGTTCGCTTTAAATTAATTTTGAGTTCAGGTTGTAATGCAACAAAACAGAAAAAACTCCAGGGGGTGAATACTTTCACAAGGCACTATACCAGAGACATTATGTGTATTGTTTAAGCCCTAAAAAAAGAAAACAAAACATTCTTGCATTTTAATATTTTTTCTAATTTTGCAAATATATTAGAACTTTTTAAACAATATGATAACATTAATAGCTTGAATACAGTAGTAAAATGCAAGACCGATTTGTATGTCCTGGTACAAGTTCTCTTACATTCATTCAATATGGAATAAAAATGTGAAATCTATATGAAAGCCTCTGAAAAAAGTAAAACTGACAGTTTGATAGATTTGGTCAATTTCAAAGCATACAGCTATCTACTGAAAAGAATGTTAGAAAAACTGTGAAAAGTCAAAAGTGGCTTCAAACTCAAAGGACACGCATATCCAGTAAGTTCAAGTAACAGTATCTGCTTTATTTCTGTCTTTGGACATACAGTGTTACAGAATGATTGTTAGAGTATTTTGAGGGCTAGATTACACAGCCAGGTCATGGCTCTGTTTTGTATTAAGCTGCAATAGCGATGCACAAGGCCTTGATTTTCTTCCATATTCCTCTCATTTTATGCAGAGGCATACAGAGGATTTTTCCATTCTCCATTGTCCACAAAAGCACTGTTCTGCAGGCTTATGTGTATTGCCAAACTGGCTCCTTGCTAGTGTGAGTGATTCTTTTCAATTAAAGTTTTTTTTTGTGAGGAACATAAAAAACATATCTACATCTATCTCCACATCTGCAGTTAGGATCCAGATTGACTATACACACCATATCTGCTCATGCTGCTAATGTCTTGTTTTTATTAACCACTTTCTTACTAGAGTCTTTACCAACCCCCCCATTCCTTACCAGGCCAATTTTTCAGTTTTATCAATGGGCCTATCTAACTGCAAATAACTATTTATTTTGTGACCCAACCTACATGTATTTGATATTATTTTTCACGGGACACATTAGACCTTTCTTTTGTGAGAAAATTTTCATATTTCTTTTCTTATCATTCTTTTTCTGTTACAAAAGATTTCAAGGCAAAACATTTCTAAAACAATTACTGCATGTTTGTACTGTGAAAATGGAAGCTATATGTGTAATTTATCTACTGGCTGGGCGCATCATAAGACTTAAAAGCAGTTGAGCGCATTTAGGATTTTGTCAGGTTTTTTTTCTATTGCTGGTTCTATGGCACTGTGCTGCCAGAACAGATAGTATACAGTCGTGGCCAAAAGTTTTGAGAATGACATAAATATTGGAAATTGGAAAAGTTGCTGCTTAAGTTTTTATAATAGCAATTTGCATATACTCCAGAATGTTATGAAGAGTGATCAGATGAATTGCATAGTCCTTCTTTGCCATGAAAATTAACTTAATCCAAAAAAAACTTTCCACTGCATTTCATTGCTATCATTAAAGGACCTACTGAGATCATTTCAGTAATCGTCTTGTTAACTCAGGTGAGAATGTTGACGAGCACAAGGCTGGAGATCATTATGTCAGGCTGATTGGGTTAAAATGGCAGACTTGACATGTTAAAAGGAGGGTGATGCTTGAAATCATTGTTCTTCCATTGTTAACCATTGTAGGAAGGCGCAAGGGTCCGTCATTGACGGAAGGTACGTGTCACCGAGGTTCCTGGCCTCGGTGAGATAAGAACCGGTTATTTAATGTGTCAGCCGCAGCTAGTGCTTGCTGACACTGTTTATTCTTAGTGTGGCTGAAAAGCCGATCCGGGCCGGTTCTTATTGGGAGCAGCCAAAGAGCAGGGTGGGTGGCTGTTCCCCACGTCCAGGCCAGGTTTTGGGCTGGGGTTTAAAAACCCAGCCAGCAGCTCAGCTGGGTGTGGATTATCCTCCATGGCAGAGGAGCTGAGGAGTCTGTGGTTTGAGACACTGAGGCGTTTATTTGTGAGAGCCATAGGCTGGGGAAACAGGCCTCTAAAGCCTGCTGCGGACTGTGTGTGAAAATCATCTGCTGACCAGGTGAAGTCTTTTTGCACTGTGAACTTTGTGTGGTGTGAACAGGCACCAAAAAATGAACACTTACTTTTGGCTTGTTTTCTTTCTGTGTGAGAATAAACACTGAACTTTGATTTACAACCTTGTTTTTGCCTCTGTACTGCGTCCGCTTATCCTGCCTACCAGAGCGAATCCCCACACCATGGTGACCTGCAAAGAAACGCGTGCAGCCATCATTGCGTTGCATAAAAATGGCTTCACAGGCAAGGATATTGTGGCTACTAAGATTGCACCTCAATCAACAATTTATAGGATCATCAAGAACTTCAAGGAAAGAGGTTCAATTCTTGTTAAGAAGGCTTCAGGGCGTCCAAGAAAGTCCAGCAAGCGCCAGGATCGGCTTGCGGGATCGGAGTGCCACCAGTGCAGAGCTTGCTCAGGAATGGCAGCAGGCAAGTGTGAGCGCATCTGCACGCACAGTGAGGCGAAGACTTTTGGAAGATGGCCTGGTGTCAAGAAGGGCAGCAAAGAAGCCACTTCTCTCCAAAAAAAACATCAGGGACAGATTGATCTTCTGCAGAAAGTATGGTGAATGGACTGCTGAGGACTGGGGCAAAGTCATATTCTCTGATGAAGCCTCTTTCCGATTGTTTGGGGCATCTGGAAAAAGGCTTGTCCAGAGAAGAAAAGGTGAGCACTACCATCAGTCCTGTGTCATGCCAACAGTAAGCATCCTGAGACCATTCATGTGTGGGGTTGCTTCTCAACCAAGGGAGTGGGTTCACTCACAATTTTGCCCAAAAACACAGCCATGAATAAAGAATGGTACCAAAACACCCTCCAACAGCAACTTCTTCCAACAATCCAACAACAGTTTGGTGAAGAACAATGCATTTTCCAGCACGATGGAGCACCATGCCATAAGGCAAAAGTGATAACTAAGTGGCTCGGGGACCAAAACATTGACATTTTGGGTCCATGGCCTGGAAACTCCCCAGATCTTAATTCCATTGAGAACTTGTGGTCAATCCTCAAGAGGCGGGTGGACAAACAAAAACCCACTAATTCTGACAAACTCCAATAAGTGATTATGAAAGAATGGGTTACTATCAGTCAGGAATTGGCCCAGAAGTTGATTGAGAGCATGCCCAGTCGAATTGCAGAGGTCCTAAAAAAGAAGGGCCAACACTGCAAATACTGACTCTTTGCATAAATGTCATGTAATTGTCGATAAAAGCCTTTGAAACATATGAAGTGCGTGTAATTATATTTCACTACATCACAGAAACAACTGAAACAAAGATCTAAAAGCAGTTTAGCAGCAAACTTTGTGAAAACAAATATTTGTGTCATTCTCAAAACTTTTGGCCACGACTGTACACTGTCAAAACATTAGCGACTGCTTCAAAGTGACTTTTTTATATTGACCCCCTAAGTTATCCATCTTGGGGAAATGTGGACATTTTAAGCTTTTGGCTTTGGCTTATGAGAGCGTTTGTATGCACAAAAAATATAGCTAAAACAAATACCTGCCTGCTTTTCTTCACTGTGAATCCCAGACCCTTTCATCTAATGATAGCAGGATCACAGCGATCTACAGTGCCACGAGGCATCGAAAGATTGTAAGGTTAAACCTTAGGATAACAGAGGTTTTTTCATTTTCATTTTTCTTGAGCCATAACTTTTTTATTTTTCCATTCACATAGCTGTATAATAGCTTATTTTTTGCGGGACAAGTTGTACTTTCCAATTCCGCAATTCCTCCAACATTTTATGGGTTTTGTTCCCATGGCATTCTGTTTGCGGCAAAACTGACCTATGCCCTTCATTCTTTTTGTCAGTAAGATTACAACGATATCACATATGTATAGGCTTTTTATGTTGTAAGGGATCACTTTCTCTCAGGGCATAGCAATCACAGACCTCTCCTCTGACAACGGGGTTCAAGTCCAAAAGGTGCTTTATTTTGGCACTTCAGCACCATCACACACATTAACATCGAAAATAAACAGCTGCCCATCTGGGCTCTACCTAATACACGTGTTGTCTCTACCTCACCTGTAGAGCACTGTTCACACACTAGATTAGATCTGGTTTCTCAGCCTTATACGGTCCAGCAGCCTCCAGGCTGTGACCACACCAGCACCCTTGGGGGAAGATGGTCCAGAAGTCCTCTCGACTCTGACCATGCGAACCTCTTTCCTTAGGCGTCACCGGGCCCCACAAAATTTAGGCTTTACAAAGCCTCGTGGCCCCTCAGCCCTCCTGGCTGAGACCACACAGAGCCTCTCAGGCTTCCCTCTCTCTCAGGTTTCCTCATTCTTTTTTCCTCCAAGTCATACACAAAGGTTTTTTTGTATCCCTCCTTGATTACAGCAGCAGGCCTCACCTGCGATCACCTCCGGCAAAGGACAATAAATGTAGTGGAAGATTGTGGACTGGCAGATCCCACTACCAAACCTATCCCCCAATCCACATGAACTCCAGCCCAGAACAACATCTAAACAAAACTGTCCCAGAAAACTACACTTTGCTGAAACCATTGTAGCTTTCTGGATTTCAGTTATCTCACCCAGCCAAGGTATACTGTATACATCACCACAATGTCTAAATAGTGTAAAAATACACCAAATTCTGACCCCCATAACTTTAAAGTTATCTCTACAGAGTTGAGGGCTCATTTTCTGCAAGACGACCTGTAGTTTTTATTGATACCATTATGAAGTGTGTGTGACTTTTTGATCACTTTTCTATTACATTTTTGGGTAAGAGAAGCAATGAAAACAATGGCAAATTGACCATTTTGACCCTTTTTTCCGTTACGCTATTCGTCGTATTGGAAAAATATTTTTATATTTTAATATACAGGCATTTTCGGTTGCGGTGATTCCCATGATGTTTATGTTTTTTTGTTATTTATGTACTTTTTTTATTCTACGGAAAAGGGGGGATTTAAAAAAAAAAGAAGTCATATTTGGATGTCATATTTGCACTGAAATCTGTAGTTTTGCAATTAGTTTTCGACGAATCGCACAAAAATGGCGCCAGTTGTATTTTCTTGTGGAAAAGGAAAAAAGATGGAGGACCATAATACCCTGGGAGGGAGGGCGAGTAGGGCTTGTCCTGATTGGCTCAGAGGCTTAAAGGCAACCTGTGACTCAGGGTCCAAGATTCTGGCAGATGCTTTGTAGAGATGGAAGACAGAACGTGCGCACTTTGTGCGCCATCTCCTCATACAGCTGATTGGCGGGGTGCGTAAATGGGGATGAGTAAATACATGGATAACAGTGTATTTAAAAACACAATTCATTGTCACATCTGTTATGCTTTTTAAAGGGGTTGTCTGGGCTTTTACTATTAATGACCTATCCTGGTTCACTGGTTCTGATAATTACTAAATGTACTGTCAATCATCCTACAAACAAGTAGACGCTGATGGGGTGCACCAAAAATCCTTGTTTGTTGGCAGCACATTTCCCAGCATAACTAAGGTATTTACTGCTGACAATATGCAAACTGAATAGGGGTCGATTGACCGATTTCTATATAGTCAATCAGTGCTTGTTATGGTCCCAGCATTGGGCTGTGTAAAGGGACCCTTACCATGTATCACTACAAGTAGAAATACATAAGACTGCAATCAAGATCATTAAAATGTTTTCTAGTTGTGAATTTGTTTCTCAAGGGCATTCTTGTAGGTAATCAGAGCTATCATTCAGGGGATCTCCTGCTATAAGCAGATAAGTTAATTTGATCTATTCAATCAAGCAGAAAAGGACATGATTTAGAAAATACAGTTCTGTGTATGCCAGTGACTAAATACAATGAAAATTGACAATATATTCAATGTTAGAGTACAATCCTTTTTGTAAACATATTATAATAATATTTTTTTATTTTGAAACACCATTAATTCCAGGGCACTGTACATATGAAAAGGTTTTATCTACATAATATACAATTATACAAAAACAAGTACAAAAACCATGAACTGAGTGACAGACTGGTATTGGGTGGGGGTGAAGGCTCTGCCCACAGGGGCTTACAATCTAACAGAACAGGGAAAGGAGACAGCTGGTGAGGGTGAAAGCCCTTCAGATGGTAATGTGGTGGCAGCAGGGTTATTGTTAGTTGTAGTCTTTTCTGAAGAGGTGACTTTTTAGGTTGCATAGGATTATGTGAATTATTTAATTTAGAAAAAAGCAATCTGAAATAACATTACTTTGTGGTCATAATTAGGGATGATCAAACCTGAACTGTAAAGTTCGGGTTTGTACCAAACTTTAAAAGTTTGGGTACCCAGACCCGAACCCAGACTTTTTTTTTTACTAAAGTCCGGGTTTGGGTAGGGTGTTCGGGTGATTTTATTATTTTCCGTTATAACATGGTTATATCGGAAAATAATAGCATTCTTAAGATATAATGCAAAATAATATCGCCATTAAAAAAATAAAAATAAAACTCGCCTCATCCACTTAATCGCGCTGCAACAGTCTCTTCTATTTTCATTCAGCAGGACCTGCAATGTGCATGATGACTTCACCGCGCTCACCAAGTGGAGCCCCTAAATGGCCATATTCTTTTGCATTCTATCTTAAGAATGCTATTAGTTATAACGGAAAATAATAAAGTGAAGTTTAGGTCCCCATTGACTTCAATGGGTTCCGGGGTCAAGTTCATGTGAACCCGGCTCATCCCTAGTCATAATGCTTTAAAACATCAAACGAACTCCAAATTCTAAGTTCCAATTATACTTTTGAGGTCCGTTTGCCCAGCCCACCATCATTATGCTTTTGTACCTACTATAGTTGACAGGGAGATCGATTTGTAAAGGCAGGAACCTATATATAGTTCAGATTACTCTGTTAAAACCTTATCAAATGAAAAGTGTCAATGTTTGTATGCAAGTTACTGAATTACTGGATCTCCAAAGCACCACTACAAATACTCCAATGTGTGCAATTAGCTTGGTTGTATTACGGCTCCAGTTTTTACAGAGCTATGATAGGGGTGCCAAAGAGCCCTCTAATGTAACCTCCATATGCCTCTGATTTTATATTGTATCATGCTCCATTGGACTCTTTATGTATGGCGGAATTATTCTTGCACAGTTCCATTTCTCAAGGAACTGGGCAGGCTCCATACACTACCATACACACTCTATACCAGGGATCAGCAACCTCCGGCACTCCAGATGTTCTGAAACTACAACTCCCAGAATGCTCCATTCACTTCTATGGGAGTTGTGAGAACAGCCGAGCATGTTTGCATGCTGGGAGTTGTAGTTTCACAGCAGCTGGAGTGCCGAAGGTTGCTGATCCCTGCTCTATACAAATGATTCTGCCTTAAAACTATACTTGTCCCAAAGTGCTTCACCTTTTACTTTTGGCTTTCTAGGGTTGCAGCATCCAAAATGCAAAAGTAAAGATCAGTATTAGTAAATATTTAACACTAACCAAGACATATCCAGTGCTAAAATGCAAAAGCTGCGCTATAGACATCCAGCCATATGGTTGTGGAATTCTTGTAGGTTTTTATTCTGAACTGTTGTGGAATTCAAAAGATACCTTCAAATTGTTCTTTTTTTCTGCAGATTTGCCCCTTATGAAACTGGCTGACCTGTTACATGTGCACTTGGCAACTGAAGGTATCTGTGTTGGTCCCATGCTTATATGTGCCCGCATTGCTGAGAAAAATGATGTGTTAATATATGCAAATGAGACTCTAGGAGCAAATAGAAAATAATAATAGGTCTTAATACTACAAAGGGACTGTGTCATGATCTGCAGGTGGCAATCAAGATCTTAGTTAGTTCTCCTGAAACCAAAAAAGCCATGGATCAAAACGTCTGTCTTTAGAAATATAAAATATAGGACAAAAGCGCAGCAAATAGGACAGAGAGATTACTAAAACAATATTCAGCAGCTCTCATACCAAGTTTATGTATCAATCTTTAGTCACATGTGGACAGGAACATACATCATACTGTAGATTGGAGTAAACACTGTAGCAGTGGGAAACATAATTTTTTCACAAAAGCAAAATATTTTCCCAGAAAGCAGAAAATCCTGTAAATACATTGCATACAGTACAATTTGCCCTTTACAGCAAAACAGAACACTATAGGGACATTTACATGGGCCGACAATTGAACAGATTATCCATAACGAGAGTTACTAGTAACACTGGTTAGCGATGATATTGCAGTGTAAATGCACTGCCAAAAGATCATGGTTTCCCGGTGGCAGACCGTGCTGTGTAAACACGATCTGCTGCTGGGAAACAACAAGACAGCATGGGGAAGAGTGATAGCATTAGCGATCGCTCCTCCCGAAGAAGATCGTCTCCTCTGCTAGCATTCAGCAGATTGTCATTTATTATTAGATATATGCCAATTATACGATGATGTATATGAGACAGTATGGGGAAGAGAGATGGCATTAGCGACTCGTCATCCCCATACTCTGGAGGAGCTGGAGGAGATTGCTGCATGTAAATGCAGCGGTCTCCTCCGCTAGCGATCAGCAGAATGTAATTTATTATTAGATATATTGCAATTTTTGGCATCTATCTTTGGCAGATTCAGTCACAAAGTGGATTTCCGGATGAATCCGTGACTTTTCCCCGCTCACACCAGGTCTTAAAATGGGGTGGGGAGTGGGTTGGGACGGGGGCTGGCCCGGCTGACCCTTCTCATTTATCATTTTCTATGCCTGTTTTAGGCATAGAAAATTATCTAAATCTACGCCAGCAAGGGAGCTGGTGTAGATTTAGGCCAGCAGTAGATTTGCCTAAGTTATGTAGAGGACGGTGCTTCTACATAACTTAGGCTCATCATGCGCCAGCGCATAGGTTTTAAGTCCGGCATCTAAAACACCCGTCTTAATAAATGACCCCATATGTGTTGTAGTTGGTTGCTTCTGAGTTGAGTCTTTTCTTAGCAATACTTGTTTTAACAAGTGACATTTATATTGCATATACACACTCCGTGGGGATGTTGCCTTTATGAGGTTTTCAGTCAAAAACATAGCGAGGAACCATTTTTTTGCCCGTGTAATAAAATGTATTTGTAGACAGACACATATATTAAAGAGGTTGTAATAACACAGTGAATGGTATCCTTTCTTATGGGATGCAGCCAATAAAATGTAGACTAAAGTTCTGTTGTTCCACATGCAGTTTCATTGAGACTTCCTTACTGTTTGTACGTTTTTTGCATTGATTAAACTGAACAAAATTTTGTAAATCATATTAAACTTGAGACAAATTCATGCTTCTGTTATTTTTTCATTTGCACTTTGCAGCATTCAGCATAACAAGTTGACTGCTAGTTATTCCCAAGGAGTAATTCTTTATTTATGATCATGAACTTTTCATGTAGCACTAGAAAACATAGGTTTTGATATTGGTAAAGTACATGTTATTACAGGACAAGTGTCAAGGGAAAAGCTTCAAAGCAATCCAGATGAAGAAACATGAGAATAATTGTGAGTGGATAGAACATGAATTTCAACTGTGCAATGAGTTCTGAATTCAAACATGCGTTACATGTGAAGCACAGAAATATTAGAAAGTAGGACACTATGACAGACACGAATCAGCTTTTTTTTTATCTTAAATTGACTAATATAGGTGTTAAAACTCACAGGAATATCAGATACAAATACATATATCTAGTAGGAAATAGAAATAACACTGAGCAAGAAAACCCCTAAAAATTAAAGGGAACCTGTCACCAGGATTTTGTGCATAGAGCTGAGGACATGAGTTGCTAGATGGCTGCTAGCACATCTGCAATACCCAGTCCCCATAGCTCTCTGCGCTTTTATTGTGTTAAAAAAACGTTTTGATCCATATGCAAATGACCTGATATGAGTCCTGTGTCCGGAGATGAGTCCAGCAGAAAGGAGCCCAGCACCGCCCCGGGTCCACCGAATCTCCTCCTTGCTGGCTGACGTCTCAGAGCTGGAGCGCCAAAATCTTTTGATGCGCGAGCTAGCGCATGCGCAGTGTCAGCATCATGTTCATTCCCTGTGCTGGCATCAGCACAGGGAACGAACTACGCATGCGCTAGCTCGCGCATCGCGAGATTTCGGCGCTCCAGCTCTGAGACGTCAGCCAGCAAGGAGGAGATTCGGAGGACGCGGGGCGGTGCTGGGCTCCTTTCCGCTGGACTCATCTCCGGACACAGGACTCATATCAGGTTCATTTGCATATGGATAAAAACGTTTTTTTAACACAATAAAAGCACAGAGAGCTGTGGGGACTGGGTATTGCAGATGTGCTAGCGGCCATCTAGCAGCCCATGTCCCCAGCTCTATGCACAAAATCCTGGTGACAGGTTCCCTTTAACTTTTAATATAAAGATTAAAATATAAAAACCAAACCCCAAAACATAGATAATATATAAATAATATATAGATAATTTAATGTCTTGTGCCTACACTTAAGATACAACAGTCAGTGTAGTGAATATACCATATTAGAAAGCAACAGGGACAATAAATAATATGACAACTGCACATTTGATATAGCTTAGAACATGCAGTTAAATAACCAGAGGTTGTTGTTGTAAAACTCACGGTTACTTGACACCAGATACATATTAACATGGTACATAAGGCCGAAAAAAGACATTTGTCCATCCAGTTCGGCTTGTCATCCTGCAAGTTGATCCAGAGGAAGGCAAAAAAAGCAACCTGTGAGGTAGAAGGCAATTTTCCCCACTTTAGGGGAATAAAAAATTCCTTCCCGACTCCAATCAGGCAATCAGAATAACTCCCTGGATCAACGACCCCTCTCTAGTAGCTATAGCCTGTAATATTATTACACTCCAGAAATACATCCAGGCCCCTCTTGAATTCCTTTATTGTACTCACCATCACCACCTCCTCAGGCAGAGAGTTCCATAGTCTCACTGCTCTTACCGTAAAGAATCTTCTTCTATGTTTGTGTACAAACCTTCTTTCCTCCAAACGCAGAGGATGTCCCCTCGTCACAGTTCTGGGGATAAATAGATGATGGGATAGATCTCTGTACTGACCCCTGATATATTTATACATAGTTATTAGATCTCCCCTCAGTCGTCTTTTTTCTAAAGTGAATAACCCTAATTTTGATAATCTTTCAGGGTACTGTAGTTGCCCCATTCCAGTTATTACTTTAGTTGCTCTCCTCTGGACCCACTTCAGCTCTGCTATGTCTGCCTTGTTCACAGGAGTCCAGAACTGTACACAGTACTCCATGTGTGGTCTGATGATTTGTAAAGTGGTAGGACTATGTTCTTATCACGGGCATCTATGCCCCTTTTGATGCAACCCATTATCTTATTGGCTCTGGCAGCAGCTGCCTGACACTGTTTTTTGCAGCTTAATTTGCTGTTTATTAAAATTCCTAGATTTTTTTCCATGTCAGTGTTACCGAGTGATTTACCATTTAGTATGTACGGGTGACTTGCATTATTCCTTCCCATGTGCATAACTTTACAATGTCAGTGTTAAACCTCATCTGCCACTTATCTGCCGAAGCCTCCAATCTATCCAGATCCCTCTGTAGTAGTATACTGTCCTCTTCAGTGTTAATTACTTTACACAGTTTAGTGTCACCTGCGAAAATTGATATTTTACTATGCAAGCCTTCTACAAGATAATTAATAAATATATTGAAGAGAATAGGGCTCAATACTGACCCCTGAGGTACTCCACTAGTGACAGTGACCCAATCTGAGTGTGTACCGTTAATAACCACCCTCTGTTTTCTATCATTGAGACAGTTACTTACCCACATACAGACATTTTCTCCCAGTCCGAGCATTCTCATTTTATATACTAACCCTTTATGTGGTACAGTGTCAAATGCTTTGGAGAAGTCCAGATATATGACATCCATTGATTTGCCGCTGTCAAGTCTAAAACCTACCTCCTCATAGAAACTGATTAAATTAGTTTGGCATGACCGATCCCTCATGAAGCCATGCTGATATGGCGTTATTTGCTTATTTCCGTTGAGATGCTCTAAGATAGCATCTCTTAGAAAACCTTCAAACGGTTTACCCACAACAGATGGTAAACTTACCGGCCTATAGTTTTCAGGCTGTGTTTTTGGACCCTTTTTGAATATTGGCACCACATTTGCTATGCGCCAATTCTGTGGGACATTCCCTGTCAGTATAGAGTCTGCAAATATCAGAAATATGGGTCTGGCTATGACATTACTTAATTCCCTTAGGATATGGGGGTGTATGCCATCCAGACCTGGCGATTTGTCTATTTTAATCTTTTTAAGTCGCTGTTGTACTTCTTCCTAGGTCAGACAGGGCACTTTTAATGGGGAATTTATTTTTACATTCAGCATTTCATCTGACAGTTTATTTTCCTCAGTGAATACATTGGAGAAAAAAATATTTAACAGCTTTGCTTTCTCCTCGTCGCTCTCTGCGACTCCCCCCTCATTACTCTTTAAAGGGCCGACACCTTCAGATTTATACTTTTTAACATTTATATAATTGAAGAACATTTTAGGGTTAGTTTTACTCTTTGGCAATTAATCTCTCGGTCTCTAGTTTGGCCACTTTTATTTGTTTTTTACATTTTCTATTTTTGTCCTTATAGGTTTTCAGTGCTTCTGTGCTACCCTCCTGTTTTAGTGATTTATATGCTTTTTTATTTATTGCTTTCTTTACAGTTCTATTTATCCACATTGGTTTCTTTTTGTTCTTTAAACTTTTATTCCCATATGGTATGTACCTCTCACAATGAGATTTTAGGATGCTTTTAAAGATATCCCATTTTGTGGCTGTATTTTTATTTTTGAGGACTTTGTCCCAGTTAGTTGGGCCTATGGCCTCTCTTAGTTGGCTAAATGTAGCTTTTTTGAAGTTTGGTATTTTTGTTCCTCCCTGTAGAAACACTCTTTTGAATGATAATTGGAAGGTTATTACTTTATGGTCACTATTTCCCAGGTGTCCCCCAACCTGCACGTCTGTTGTTCTGTCAGGCCTATTGGTTAATACTAAGTCCAGTATGGCCGTCCCTCTAGTCGGGTCTTGATCCAGTTGGGAGAGGTAATTGTCTTTGGTTATTGCCAAGAACATGTTTTCTTTATGAGATATACAAGTTTCAGTTTCCCAATCTATATCTGGGTAGTTGAAGTCCCCCATAATAACCACCTCATTATGATTTGCCGCCTTGTCTATCTCGTTTAGTAGTAGATTTTCTGTGGACTCTGGTATATTAGGTGGTTTATAATAAACTCCTATTAGTAATCTATTATTGTTTTTAGCTCCATGTATCTCTACCCACAGTGACTCCACATGTTCATGTCCCTCACTTATATATTCCCGGAGTGTGGGTTTTAGACAGGACTTTACATAAAGGCATACACCCCCTCTTTGGTTTTGAAGATCCTTTCTAAACAAACTGTAACCTTGTACATTAATTGCCCAGTCATAGCTATCATCCAGCCATGTTTCCGTTATTCCCACTTTGTCATAGTCCTCCTCACACATCACTAATTCCAGTTCCCCAGTTTTATTAGTCAGGCTTCTGGCATTAGTATACATACAGATAGACTCCAAGTGGCTAAGCCCTCAGCCCTCAGAGACCCTGGATATCCCTGCTAGCTTCTACACTCTTTCTGACGCGTTTTCCCAAAAGGAGATATCCAAATGGTTCATCAGGGGACATTCAGCACTTAGTTGATAAATAAGTGCTGCAATTGGTAGAAGAAAAACACATGATGTGGGCACCAAGGTAGAAAGGAGTGCACCAGCAATCACAGTGTCTCCTTTTAAAGCTCTACTGAAATACGCTCGTCTGACGTCACTTCCGGTCACGTTATCGCCTGGCAATTACTGAAAATATTCAAACCACAGAACAAACCCCTTTCAACGTCATAGAAAATTAGATATGTAAAAGGTCAATAGGTAAGAGATTAATTAAGTACAGAAATTGCATTATAAATAATAAACCGGGCGGAGGGGACGTCACAGATGCGAGGTGGACCGCATCTGTGAAACACCCAGGGGGTGGAACGCAAACTGCATTCCACATATCGGAAGTCAAGTGCTTATAACTGAAAGTACATAGTAAAAGGCAGTGCAGGCAAGTCAGAGCGCTGGTATGGCTACAGGACACGAAATATGCCAGCGCTCTCATTATGCAATGCTCAACAAAGAGCAAATTAGGTGCCAAATGAAGGGAGTATAAGAGGGACATACAGTACAGACCAAAAGTTTGGACACACCTTCTCATTCAAAGAGTTTTCTTTATTTTCATGACTATGAAGGCATCAAAACTATGAATTAACACATGTGGAATTATATACATAACAAACAAGTGTGAAACAACTGAAAATATGTCATATTCTAGGTTCTTCAAAGTAGCCACCTTTTGCTTTGATTACTGCTTTGCACACTCTTGGCATTCTCTTGATGAGCTTCAAGAGGTAGTCCCCTGAAATGGTCTTCCAACAGTCTTGAAGGAGTTCCCAGAGATGCTTAGCACTTGTTGGCCCTTTTGCCTTTACTCTGCGGTCCAGCTCACCCCAAACCATCTCGATTGGGTTCAGGTCCGGTGACTGTGGAGGCCAGGTCATCTGGCGCAGCACCCCATCACTCTCCTTCATGGTCAAATAGCCCTTACTTTCAAAGTTTTCCCAATTTTTCGGCTGACTGACTGACCTTAATTTCTTAAAGTAATGATGGCCACTCGTTTTTCTTTACTTAACTGCTTTTTTCTTGCCATAATACAAATTCTAACAGTCTATTCAGTAGGACTATCAGCTGTGTATCCACCTGACTTCTCCTCAACGCAACTGATGGTCCCAACCCCATTTATAAGGCAATAAATCCCACTTATTAAACCTGACAGGGCACACCTGTGAAGTGAAAACCATTTCAGGGGACTACCTCTTGAAGCTCATCAAGAGAATGCCAAGAGTGTGCAAAGCAGTAATCAAAAAAAAAGGTGGCTACTTTGAAGAACCTAGAATGTGACATATTTTCAGTTGTTTCACACTTGTTTGCTATGTATATAATTCCACATGTGTTAATTCATAGTTTTGATGCCTTCAGTGTGAATCTACAATTTTCATAGTCATGAAAATAAAGAAAACTCTTTGAATGAGAAGGTATGTCCAAACTTTTGGTCTGTACTGTATATGCAACAACAAAGATATAACTGCTGGTATCCATTACATGGTAAAGGGACCCAGAGTGTCCCACAAAAAATGTGTGTACACCTAAATGCCCTTATTTTTGGCTAGGATAGAGAGGCAGGATAACAGTCTTTACACTAACTAGGTGCCCAGATACTCACTATATAACTAACACTGTGTTGAGACATATTGGCTACAGGAAGCAGGAGTAGGATATATGTTCATTGAGACCCAGTGGATTCCTGAATCAGCTTTAAAATACAAGACTGATACAGATTTCAGCAGACGTGAGTCTATTACAGAATGGTGTAGAACGTTATCAGTGTATCCTAAAGAGAGAAAACATAGACAGTTTATTCGAGACTTGACCGAGTTTAGAGAAAAAAGAGTTTTTGAATTTGTCAACGATACATCATGTACTCAGTCAGTAGATAATTCAACTACGGATATCGATTCCTCTGATAACGAGAGAACGTACGGCACAGTTTCCAGGACAAAGTCTCAGTTTAGGGGGAGGGGCAAGAGTTTGGGGAAGACAACAGGAAATATCCCATCCCATTCCCAGCCTCCAGAATCAAGGACAGGAAAATTGTCATCTGCTGGTGTCTCTGCGTCCTCTGCCTCTTCATCCTCCTCCTCCTCTTCTTTTTTAGAGGGGGCATGGGTTCGTTGCCGTACCAACTCAAAGACAGGGAGGGAGGAGCTGTACAGAAACAGGGAAAGTCTAAATAACCTAGCAGGAGAATCAGATCATTAATTTATCGACACACACATTAAATGTATTAGAAGAAAGGATTCTATCCAAAGGTCTATCCTTTGTACCAACAACTAAGTTCAGTGTGTTTAACTGGATCAAGGATATTAATTTATTAATACGTAAGTTGAAGTGCAGGAAATTTAATAAAACTCATGATAGAGAAACATGTACCAAATTGGGGATTAATGTCGAGGATCTCGAGGGAGTTCATACTCTAAACTCTCTTCTGATCGATAACGAACGTCCCTCTGGTACAGGTCCTTTCACTTCCCTGAGAGAGAAAAGCACCAAGATGCCTCCACCACAGGATAATCCAGCATTAGATATCTTTTTGAATCTGGTGGTTGAGCACATTGAGAGCATTCCTGAATATAATCCTTGCAGTGTAGGGAACCTTGATAAAGATGAACTAACAGACCTTATGAACCTGGAGAATGATTCCTCCCTAATTATTAAACCTTCGGATAAGGGAGGTAATATTGTACTAATGGACCATCGGGTATACTGTAAGATGTGCTTGAATCTTTTAGGCGACAGGACCTGTTACAGGGTACTTGATGGTAATCCTACTTCTGAATATTTGGCTAAACTGGAGACTGTGCTGTTACAGGCTTTTGAAGATAATATCATCTCTAGTGATGAACTCAAATTTCTGATACCAAAACATCCTCAGATCCCCACCTTCTACGTATTGCCCAAGATCCATAAAGGTTTCCCTCCCCTGAAGGGCCATTCTATAGTATCAGGGGTTGATTCTATCACCCAAAACATTAGCGTGTACATTGATGAGATCCTCTGTCTCTTGTGGTCTCCCTCCCGTTGTATCTTAGGGATACTACTGATCTTACATTGAAAATTGATAATATCACGATTGATGTTAATGTATACTTGGCCTCTATTGATGTGGAGGCCTTATACACGAGTATCCCACATGATAGTGGTCTTTGTGCAGTAACACATTTTCTTAAATCTAGGGGTAACCAGTTTCAGGCACACAATTCATTTGTTCTTACAATTTTACAATTTGTACTCAAGCATAACTAATTCCTGTTTGAGTCCCGATACTACCACCAGCTCAGGGGCATGGCTATGGGGAGCCCTTGTGCCCCCAGTTATGCCAATCTGCTCCTGGGCTGGTGAGAGGACACAATGGTCTTTACTGATGAGTGTAATTAATTTACATCGCATGTTGTCTTCTGGGGTCGCTACTTAGAGGACATTTTAATTCTTTGGGATGGTAGCGTGGAACTGTTTAAGATCTTTGTTCAGTCCCTAAATAATAACATCGTAGGTCTTAAATTCACCTTTGAAATCGAACCACAAAGTATCGCTTTTCTCGATATTCGTATAACTAAGGCAAATGGTGAATTACATACCACCACCTATGGTAAACCAACATCTACTAATAGTTTATTGCGGTGGGATAGCTACCATCCAACGAATCTAAAAAGAGGGATCCCAGAGGGAAAATATTTGAGAGCACAAAGGAACTATTAATCTATTAAATCCTTTGGGGTACAAGCTAAAGACATGCAAAACAGATTTACCCAACGGGGGTATCCCCCTGAGGGTTTGAGAGAAGCTTTTCATTTCTCCCTTCATAGGGATAGACAATCCTTACTATCTCCACGGGAATGGCCTGTTTCTGACAATAACACGATGAGAATTATTGGTACCTTATGATGTCCAAAATCAGAAAATCTTAGGGATTCTGAGAAATTCTGCTTTCTGATTCGGACCTGAGAGACATTTTGACACCTAAACCATTGATTACGTATAGAAAGGGCAGGTCCCTCAGGGACAGACTAATTCATAGTCATTATCAAGTCGGAACTCAGTCGGAAATTGTGTGGGACCTTTAGATGTGGAAGTGATTGTATTTTTTGTCCGCTTATCTTAAAATCTAAGAGTTTCTCTAGTGCTGTCAGGACTCGAACCTGTGGCCAGTCATGTCCTAACTTCTAACTACCTCTCTTGTCCTTGCCTTGACCTGCTGATTATTCCAATCTCTTGCACCTGCTACTTCCCTATAAAACCCAGCCCTTGAACACAGCCCTTTGCTGGTTATTGTGCCTCCAAGCCTGTAGCAAGCTTCCTCTCTGCTCCTCCACCGCTATTGCTGATTTACCATCGTTGCCAACCCGGACCGTTTTGACCTCGCTGAATTGCCGCCTGCATTGACTTACTGCTTACCACCGACCACGCCTCCGTCTACTCCTGCTGTTACCTCGCTGCCATCTCTGCTGCCGACCCGGACTGATCGACCGCGCTACCTGCCTCCTGCTTCTGTGGGCCTCTGCCACTGGACTCCATACTTCCAGCTCGGGTGTCCTCAGACTCAGGTGAGCCTCGATTGACACTACTCCGTAACAGAATAACCAGCCCAAAAAAAAATGGAGTCCGCAGTCGCCACTCTGCGCAAGCAGGTGTCTGAGCTGCAAGAGTTCGGCACCACCTACCAGGAGAAATTTTCGCAAATCCAAGGCCTGGTACAGAGTCAACAGGGGGAGATCATTGAGCTCCAACGGCAACTCCTGGACATACGCGGCGCGGCTGCAGACACCCGCATGCCACTACCCTCGAAATTCAATGGAGATCGTCGCCAGTACCGGGGCTTTCTCAATCAGTGCCGTATCTACTTCCGGATGCATCCGGCCCCCTTTTCCACTGACGAGAAGAAAGTATTGTTCATTGTTAACCTCCTGACGGATGAGGCCCTGGCATGGGCGTCTCCATACGTGGAAACTAATAGCCGTCTGCTGTGCGATCTGGATGTTTTCATCACAGCTATGAGCCAGGTCTTTGATGACCCCAATCGCTGTGCGACAGCTGAGGCAAGACTACACAGTCTTCGACAGGGAAGACGCTCTGTCGCCGAGTACGCCGCCGAGTTCCGCCGCTGGGTCTCAGACACCAACTGGAACCCAGCTGCTCAAAGGAGCCAATTTCGGCGAGGTCTATCGGAGGCGATCAAAGATGAACTTGCCAGACTTGAAGCCCCGGATGATTTGGACGACTTCATTCAGGTGTGTGTCCGTATTGATCAGAGGCTCACCGAGAGAAGGAAAGAAAGGCTCTGGTTCCAAGGCGACAGACCCACTTACTCTACTACCCAGCAGGTCGCCCAACCTCCCATCGAGCCGATGATGGTTGACGCAGTGCGCAAAACTCTGTCCGTAGCAGAAAAAGAACGACGACTGGCCGAAGGCCTCTGCCTCTACTGTGGGGAGCCAGGGCACATTGCCATCAAATGCCCCAACAAATCCCGCAGAACCATTGCTGTCACTAAACTGCGAGAGCAGCGGCAGGCCGCAATCCTACCGGTGACGGCAGAGACAACTGAGTTAGCAGCCACCGGGTCCCACTTCACCATTCCAATTGTCATTACCATCGGGGATCGACAACTTCCCTGTTCTGCAATGCTCGACTCCGGGGCTGGCGACAATTTTATGGATCAAACTTTTGCTCACGAGAACAACATTCCGCTTGTAACCAAGACAGCCCCAATCGATCTGGAAACAGTGGATGGGTCCCCACTCTCCTCGGGACCCGTTACACATCAGACCACAGATTTACAGCTCCACATTAAAACCGACCACCACGAGACGATCCACTTCTCTTTGATTTCCTCCCCCAAGTTTCCGGTGATCTTGGGCATCCCGTGGTTAGCCACTCACAACCCTTCGGTGGACTGGGAAACCCGCTGTCTACGGTTCACATCCGAGTTCTGCTCTTCGAACTGTCTGCATGAACCTGCTTCCCCAACACCCAAAGTATCTATCATCTCGGAACCAACGGTCAAGGAGCTGTTGCCTCCACAATATAGTGAGTTTCAGGATGTCTGCGAAAAAAAAACGCAGACAAGCTGCCCCCGCATCGACCATACGACTGCCCAATTGAATTATTATCTGGGGCTGAAATACCCTTCGGCAGCATCTACTCCCTCTCGGAGCCTGAACTCAAGGCCCTGAAGGACTACTTGGACGAGGACCTAAAGAAGGGCTTCATTCGACCCTCCACCTCCCCCGCGGGAGCACCCTTCTTCTTCGTGGAGAAAAAAGACTCCTCTCTACGCCCTTGCATTGACTATCGCAAGCTGAATGATGTTACGGTAAAAAACCGTTACCCTCTCCCCTTGATTTCGGAACTTCTCGAGAGACTCCAGGCGGCGAAAGTCTTTACGAAACTCGATCTTCGAGGGGCCTATAATCTGGTTCGCATTCGCCCCGGGGATGAATGGAAGACCGCCTTTCGCACACGATATGGACATTTTGAATACTTAGTTATGCCCTTCGGACTTTGCAATGCCCCAGCCACTTTCCAACATTTCATTAATGACGTCCTTAGGGACATGCTGGATCTGTTCGTAGTGGTATACCTGGACGATATTTTAATATTCTCGGAAAATCTCGATCAACATCGCGAACATGTCCGCAGGGTGTTACAAAGACTTCGCGAGCAGTCCCTTTACATCAAGCTCGAGAAATGCGAGTTCGAACAGACCACCACCCAGTTTCTCGGTTACATCATCTCCCCGGAAGGGCTTAGTATGGATCCTCGGAAAATTCAGGCTGTAATAGATTGGCCTCCCCCTAAGAACGAAAAAGAAATACAGAGGTTTGTCGGCTTCGCCAACTTTTACCGAACATTCGGAACTTCTCAAAAATCATTTCTCCAATTACCCACTTAACCAAAAAGACTGTGCCCTTTTCCTGGACACCCGAAGCACAGGAAGCCTTCACCAAGCTTAAATCCCTCTTCACGTCTGCTCCAATTCTGATCCATCCTAATCCCGAACTGCCATTCACAATCGAAGTGGACGCTTCCGACACCGCAGTAGGCGCTGTCCTATCACAACGTACGGGAGAAAAGATGCTTTTACACCCTTGCACCTTCTTCTCTCGCCAAATGTCCCCCGCAGAGAGGAACTATGACATCGGGAATAAGGAGTTACTGGCAATCAAAGATGCCTTCTCGGAGTGGAGACATCTATTGGAGGGGGCCATCAATCCCATAACTGTGTTCACTGACCACCGAAACCTCGAATTCATCCGTTCTGCCAAGAGGCTTTCCGCCAGACAAGCCAGATGGAGTTTTTTTTTTTCTCGATTCAATTTCATTATCACATATCGCCCTGGGTCGAAGAATGGCAAAGCAGATGCCCTTTCCAGGATGTTCTCTGAACCTTCACAGGACAACAAGGGCCAAGCCAGCATTCTACCCGAGAAAAATGTCTTAGGAGCTACTTACCCAAAGGAACTCCTGGGGTCAATCAAGAAGGCTTATGAAAAGGACCCCTTCCTCACCCACCCAGCAGAAGACGTCAACCTCACCCTCAAGGGTGGCTTCTGGGTATACCTGGGTCGACAACTGTACGTACCAGAAATGGCACGGCTCGATGTACTAAAATATAACCACGATACCAAGTTGGCTGGCCATCCAGGTACAAGAAAGACCCAGGAACTCCTGTCCCGCTCCTTCTGGTGGCTGACGTATAAGAAAGATACTAAAAGGTTTGTCTCCTCATGCACGGTCTGTGCCCGCAACAAGACTCCCCGCTCTTCACCCGTGGGGCTGCTGCGACCACTCCCCATCCCCTCCCGCCCTTGGGGTTCAATTTCTATGGACTTTGTGGTTGACCTACCCCCTTCAAAAGGGATGAACACCATCCTGGTCGTCGTGGACCGCCTTACCAAGATGGCCCATTTCATCCCCTGCAAGGGCCTACCCACCGCCAAACAGACGGCTGACCTAGTATTCCGTGAAATCTTTAGGTTACACGGGGTTCCAGATGATGTGGTCTCTGACCGAGGAGTGCAATTCACCTCTAAATTCTGGAAAGACTTCTGCCTGGCCCTTGGGATCACGGTAAACCTGTCCTCCGCTTTCCATCCCCAGTCTAATGGGCAGACAGAGAGAACAAACCAGACCCTCGAGCAGTACCTACGTTGTTTCATCACTCATTTGCAGGATGACTGGTTGGACCACCTTCCTACGGCCGAGTTTTCCTACAATAATGCGGAACACAGTTCCACCCATTACAGTCCTTTCTACGCCAACACTGGCCTGCATCCAGCTTTCATCCCACGCCTGCCCATCACCTCCACGCTTCCAGCTGTGGCCGAACGCCTGGCAAATTTACAATAGGCACAAGAGAACATTTCCAATAATCTCCTTGAGGCTCAGAGACGCTTTAAGCGGGCGACAGACAAACGTCGTAGACCCGCTCCGGACTTTCAGATAGGAGATCAAGTGTGGCTCTCCACAAGAAACCTAAGACTGAAGGTACCTGCTCAGAAATTGGGCCAAAAATACTTGGGGCCTTTCCGGATCTCTGGCCGGATTAATGAAGTCACCTTCCGGCTAGACCTCCCACATTCCATCAGGGTGCACCCAGTCTTCCATTGCTCCCTTCTCAAGCCGTTTGTAGAGAACACCTTCCCTGGCCGCCATCCTCCCCCCCCCCCCCCCCCACCACCAGTAAGGGTACAAGGCGAAGAGGAGTACATTGTCTCAAAGATCCTTGACTCCAGACTCCACCGGGGCAAAATCCAATACTTGATTTCCTGGAAAGGTTATCCTCCAGAAGACAACTCCTGGGAAGCGGAGGAGAACATTCATGCCCCCAGACTTGTCAGGGAGTTCCATCTGAGTCACCCAGATAAGCCTTCCCCTGCGGTGCCCGGAGGTCACCTTGGAAGGGGGGGAGTACTGTCAGGACTCGAACCTGTGGCCAGTCACGTCCCAGGCGGTAGCTCTACCCACTAGGCTACCGTCTCTCCCTTGACTGTTCTCTAGCTAACTTCTAACTACCTCTCTTGTCCTTGCCTTGACCTGCTGATTATTCCAATCTCTTGCACCTGCTACTTCCCTATAAAACCCAGCCCTTGAACACAGCCCTTTGCTGGTTATTGTGCCTCCAAGCCTGTAGCAAGCGTCCTCTCTGCTCCTCCACCGCTATTGCTGATTTACCATCGTTGCCAACCCGGACCGTTTTGACCTCGCTGAATTGCCGCCTGCATTGACTTACTGCTTACCACCGACCACGCCTCCGTCTACTCCTGCTGTTACCTCGCTGCCATCTCTGCTGCCGACCCGGACTGATCGACCGCGCTACCTGCCTCCTGCTTCTGTGGGCCTCTGCCACTGGACTCCATACTTCCAGCTCGGGTGTCCTCAGACTTAGGTGAGCCTCGATTGACACTACTCCGTAACAAGTGCATCCAATGGAATAAGTTATGTGATGAGGGATTTTGCCAATTGCAGAACCAAAGGAGTTGTTTATTTGTGTACTTGTCCCTGCCCACTTAATTATGTGGGCAAAACCAAAAGGGAGCTGAGAAGGCGAGTGGGAGATCACATTGGTGATATAAAAAATCTGAGAGATAAACCGGTAGCAAGACATGTTTTAGAATATCATTCCTACGATTTTAGAGCCCTGCGTTTTCAGGTGATTGAGGTGGTAGGTAGATCTCCTAGGGGTGGGGATTGGGACAAAAGGATCCTTTGTAAGGAGGCCCAGTGGATTCATTGGTTGAGAACCGTGAATCTACTGGGTCTCAATGAACAGATCTCCTACTCCTGCTTCCTGTAGCCAATATGTCTCAACACAGTGTTAGTTATATAGTGAGTATCTGGGCACCTAGCCAGTGTACAGACCGTTATCCTGCCTCTCTATCCTAGCCAAAAATAAGGGCATTTAGGTGTACACATATTTTTTGTGGAACACTCTGTGTCCATTTACCATGTAATGGATACCAGCAGTTATAGCTTAAATATATCCCTCTTATACTCCCCTCATTAGGACACCTTATATTCTCTCTGTTGAGTGTTGCATAATGAGAGCAGCAGCACTCTGACTTGCCTGCGCTGCCTTTTACTATGTACTTCCAGTTATAGGCACTTGACTTCCGGTCCGTGGAATGCAGTTTGCGTTCCACCCCCTGGGCGGTTCACAGATGCGGTCCACCTCGCATCTGTGACGTCTCATCCGCCCGGTTTATTATTTCTAATGCAGCGTCTGTACTTAATTAATCTCTTACCTATTGTCCTTTTACATATCTAATTTTCTATGATGCTGAAAGGGGTTTGTTTTGTGGATTAAAATATTTTCAGTAATTGCCAGCTGATCACGTGACCGGAAGTGACGTCAGACGCGCAAATTTCAGTAGAGCGGAACGCACATTGCCGGTGTTCGTGGTTTGCGGATCCATGGATCCTCAAAACACGTTACGGACGTATGAATGGAGTCTAATAGAGGTGTGTCCAGGCAGGGAGGTCCGAGAACACATCTGTGTTCCGACAAATGAACTCCCTGGCCTCCTGAGTCTGTTTAGAGGAGAGGCTGTCAGCAATTTTTACTGTGGCAGCCGTCTCTCTTGCATCAGACAGAGGGGCCGGTACATTTTCTCCTAGAAAACCCGGCCGCGGGCTGTCTTTTGTACAGATTTCCCTATTACTCCACGTTTTGAGAAAATTCACATGGTAAACCTGCTCCGGCTTTCACCACCCTGGCTGATGTACCTTGTAGTTTACATCTCCAATTTTCTCGAGTACTTTGTAGGGCCCCTGCCACCTAGCCAGGAACTTACTGTCCACAGTTGGCACCAGAACCAAAACCCGATCACCTGGGTTAAAGTTCCGGACCCAAGCCTGCCTGCCTGCCGATTATAGACCCAACTCTGGGCTCACTGAGCTGCCTCCATATGCTCCCTAACAAGAGGCAACACGATCTTGCATCTGGGTAAAGTACTCAATGACACTTTTATGTGAAGTGGGTTGTTGTTCCCATACCTCTTTGGTCACGTCCAAGAGACCGCGAGGGTGTCTGCCATATAGCAGTTTGAGGAGCGAGAACCCAGTAGAGGCCTGGGGTACCTCTCGCACTGCGAACATTAAATATGGCAGAAGGAGGTCCCAGTCCTTCCCATCTTTAGACACTACCTTTTCCAACATATTTTTTTATGTTTGGTTAAACCGTTCTACCAGACCATCCGTTTGCGGATGGTAAACGGACATCCATAGTTGTTTTATGTGCAGCAACTTACAGAGTTCCGTCATCACCTTGGACATAAAAGGGTCCCTTGGTTTGTCAGAACCTCTTTAGGTACTGTAGTCCTACTCGGGAAAACATCTCCATAAACTTCATAGCTATGAGTTTGGCCGAGGTATGTCGCAGTGGCACCGCCTCCGGGTTCCGAGTGGGGTAGTCTAGAATGACTAAGATGTGTTGATGCCCTCTGGCGGACTTTGGTACTGGGCCTATGAGTTCCATAGCTATTCGATCAAACGGTACTTTGATAATCAGGAGAGGTACTAGGGGACTATGGAAATGTGTCTGGGGGCTAGTTATCTGGCAGGTCGGGCAAAACTTACAAAACTCTTCCACTTTTTTGAATATGCTGGGCCAGTAAAACCGCTGTAGAATACGATCCTGAGTTTTCTGCAGCCCCAGGTGACCCCTGAGAATGTGCTGGTGGGCTAGATCTAACACAAGCTTGCGATAAGCCTTGGGGACCACCAACTGTTCAATAGGCTCACCCCGTAGTTGGTTTACCCGATACAACATATATTGATGAACCACAAAACAGGGAAACACTGACTCTGCCCCAGGTTGTTGTGGTTCACCATCTACTATTAACACATTTTTCCAGGTGAGAGATAGGGTTGGGTCCCGACATTGGACGGCACCAAAATGATCCCGGGAGACATTGAGGTCTGCCAATTCAGGACCCCGCGGCAAGTCCTCTATGTCTCCCACCATCACACTTAGCAGGGTTATTTCCCCCTCTTCCACCGAAGTGGCAGTCACCCCTACTGCTGGCCCTTTGGTCTCAGGTTCCCAGGGTTCTGGTCTCCCCCCTGAGCCAGGCCACTCTGATAGGATTACCCCCGTCTCATGGGTATCAGTCACTCTCATAGCAGGCCACAGTGCCAGGAAGCCCGGGAAGTCTCTCCCTATTATGAGTTCATAATGTAAATTGGGGGCGACCAGTATACTCGGCAGGCTGCACCAGTGCAGGAATTTAAAATTTGGTCCGGTTTTTGACCTCACCTGGCTCTAAATCAGCCCAGCAGCACATGCTGGGAGGAAAATACCTGTTTTCCCAGACCAAACCTCTCATTGTGCCACTATATATATATATATATATATATATATATATATATATATATATATATATATATATGTCAGGTCCATAAATATTGGGACATCAACACAATTCTAACATTTTGGGCTCTATACACCACCACAATGGATTTGAAATCAAACGAACAAGATGTGCTTCAACTGCAGACTGTCAGCGTTAATGTGAGGGTATTAACATCCAAATCTGAACGGTGTAGGAATTACAACAGTTTTCATATGTACCTCCCACTTGTTAAGGGACCAAAAGCAATGGGACAGAATAATAATCATAAATCAAACTTTTACTTTTTAATACTTGGTTGCAAATTCTTTGCAGTCAATTACAGCCTGAAGTCTGGAACGTATAGACATGACCAGACACTGGGTTTCATCCATGGTGATGCTCTGCCAAGCCTCTACTGCAACTGTCTTCAGTTCGTACTTGTTATTGGGGCATTTTCCCTTCAGTTTTGTCTTCAGCAAGTGAAATGAATGCTCAATCGGATTCAGGTCAAGTGATTGACTTGGCCATTGCAGAACTTTCCACTTCTTTCCCTTAAAAAACTCTTTGGTTGCTTTTGCAATATGGTTTGGGTCATTGTTCATCTGCACTGTGAAGCGCCGTCCAATGAGTTCTGAAGCATTTGGCTGAATATAAGCAGATAATATTGCCCAAAACACTTTAGAATTCATCCTGCTGCTCTTGTCAGCAGTCACATCATCAATAAATACAAGAGAACCAGTTCAATTGGCAGCCATACATGCCCACTCCATGACACTACCAACAGCATGCTTCACTGATGATGTGGTATGCTTAGGATCATGAGCAGTTCCTTTCCTTCTGCATACTCTTCTCTTCCCATTACTCTGGCACAAGTTGATCTTGGTCTCATCTGTCCATAGGATGTTGTTCCAGAACCGTGAAGGCTTTTTTAGATGTCGTTTGGCAAATTCTAATCTGGCCTTCCTGTTTTTGAGGCTCACCAATGGTTTACATCTTGTGGTGAGCCCTCTGTATTCATTCTGGTGAAGTCTTCTCCTGATTGTTGACTTTGACACACATACACCTACCTTCTGGAGAGTGTTCTTGATCTGGTCAACTGTTGTGAAGGGTGTTTTCTTCACCAGGGAAAGAATTTTTTGGTCATCCACCACAGTTGTTTTCCATGGTCTTCCGGGTCTTTTGGTGTTGCTGAGCTCACCAGTGCGTTTCTTCTTTTTAAGAATGTTCCAAACAGTTGTTTTTGACACGCCTAATGTTTTTGCTATCTCTTTGATGGGTTTGTTTTGGGTTTTTTCAGCCTAATGATGACTTGCTTCACTTATAGTGACAGCTCTTTGGATCTCATATTGAGAGTTGACCGCAACAGATTCCAAATGCAAATAGCACACTTTAAATTAACTCTGGACCTTTTATCTGCTCATTGTAATTGGGATAATGAGGGAATAACACACACCTGGCCATGGAACAGCTGAGAAGCCAATTGTCCCATTACTTTTGGTCCATTAACAAGTGGGAGGCACATATGCAAACTGTTGTAATTTCTACACCGTTCACCTGATTTTGATGTAAATACCCTCAAATTAAAGCTGACAGTCTGCAGTTAAAGAAAATAAAGTTTTTAGAAATAAAGGATGTTGTCCAATATTGCATGAAAATGGGCCGACCCTTATCAGTTAACCTACTGTATCAATAAAGAACTTTATCAATATAAAAGTGGAGGGTAACTACAAGCAAAACATCTGCAATCATTAGTAATGAAATAGTAATGGATATTTCACTAAATCACTGTCACATCGATAAATATTGTCGTCACTTTTATTGTAGGAAGATTTGAATACGTAGTTCTTTTTAATCATGTGATTTCATCAGGATTGTATAAAATATATTTATTTATTGTTGTAGAGCACTATGTCTATCATGTAACAATTGGTATTTAGTATTGATTGTTTATCAAATCAATTTTAATATAATATTGATCATTATGTTATATATTAGCACTTTGCAAGTCACAGATAGAAGGATTCATTGAGATCATGAGGTATCACATTTAGTATTTAGGTAGTATAATTTGTATATTAATGAATTTATAATTTTCACATATATGAATCATTGTCTATCAACACAGTTCGTCAAATTTGCATTTATTTATTTATTGCAATAAGTTATATAGCTAATAAGAATGGCAATATGGATATTTTGTATCCGCAAAATAGATGTAAACACATAGATAATAGTATAATATATCATACTCACCCTTTTTCCATCTTAGTTAATAGACTATATATATATAGGGTCTATACTAATGAGGATTTTATATTCACAAAAAAATTATGCATTAATAACATTGATGGTCGAATTGCAGCTATGTATATGCAATTTAGTTTTCTTCCACAATGCTGCGGGTCTTGGTGAGCATGACAGTCTCACCAGTCGTGCGCTTGCGCCGTCGTCCACCGGGATCGGGTGTCGGCGAGGTCAATCCTCGTGACGTCAGTTATTGCCCTCTCCGAGACCGGACTCAGGGTGAGGGCAGAAGTTGCTATACGTAGATGGATGAGGCGGGTCATGCGCCGCACACATGGCCCATTTAGCAGAAGGTAATTACCTCTAATACATGATTTAACACATGACCCTGGTTCAGGCCTGTGATAGGACAACACTTCATTTAAATATATTATTATTTGCCCCATTGTCCACTCCTCCTGAGGAAGTCATTCACGACGAAACACGCGTCAAGGAGCAGCACCTTTCATCCATACCGCAACCACACAGGTAGTAACCTACTCCACACTCTGTCGTTCATTGTGCACCAGTCACTTTATATTACATGTTTTAGGCAAAGGGACACATACGCACTTGTAACTAGCAGGAATTCACATACCCTGCAGATTATATAGTCAGGCTGAGTGTGTTCCCCTTTACATTGATTATGACTAATGTGGATTGATCGCATAGGTAATTGGACGTCATAGATGCTATATTTAAACATTGGAAACTTGTACTATTTACTATGATAGTGTTTTGTACACTTTTTTAACCATTAATAAAATATATATATTTGTAAGGAATCATATATACTCTCTGGGTTGTTGTTTTGGTTAGTCTGCAGTTACAGCACATCTTGTTCATTTAATTTCAAATCCATTATGGTGATGTATAGAGCCAAAAAATTTTGAATTGTGTCGAAGTCCCAATATTTATGGACCTGACTGTGTATATGTAGATGCCAAGAAAATAGTGTCCACTGACCTCCATATGATGACCCTCGGCCAATACTTCAAGGAGCACAGAATTCCTAGGGGAATTCGGTCACAGCTTAAACCAAATCTTTTTCCTAGTGACTCTCCATATGCACAGAAATTTACTCAAATATCAAATAAATATGCATATGATATTATTCTTTTGAATTTGGAGTATTTGCAACAGGAACTGGCTGACAGCAGAACACGGCAGGACCAGACTAAGAGTGCTTTGGAAACGATGTTGGGACCAGATGAATTCCGTAAATATAATGATAACTGCATGGAACACTTATCCAAATTTATTAAGGAACAGGAGTCAACTAAAAGAAAAAAATGGCAGCGGGATGCCGAAGATTATGCTAAAGGCAAAATTTATACATGGCAAAATGATACACCACAGAGACAGTTTCCTCCACACCGTCCGAATAACAGAAAACACCCCCAGCCGGGACAGCCTGGGCCAGTGACCACCAATAATCCGGTATCTACTAAGCCTTTTTTAGGGATAGGCCCTGTGACAGTCAGAGAACCAGACGGGGTGGCAGAAGACACCACAGGTGGCGGAAATCCCAGGTCTCCAAAAGTGACCAAACCTATGGCACTACGCAGAAAGGGGAATCATGCCCTATGATGAATAGTAATGTTTCCAATGTGGTAAATATTTCTTCTGTACCTTTAACTGATGTGCAAATTAATGTACTGTCTAAGGGCCTTTCATTTTGTCCATCTACCAAGGTTGACTGGTTCCACCTGGAGGTCGACCTGCAGCGCCTATACAGGAACATCGAGCTTAAGGTATGGTTTGCAGGTCGCCCTCCAGTGGAGCAGTCGACTGTAGGATCTGTTGATACGGAATTGAGACTTAAAGCTTTTGGGCTTTTTAATAGGAGTGATTTTACACCTCACAATAGTTCATCTGCATTGGATACATTTAGGAAGGCGGTCTCTATTGATATAGCCGCCCTACGGGATAATATTACCAATGTGCCCCTCAGACATCCCAACATGACTACTTCTGAGATGGTTACTTTGGAGGGTTTGTGCCATGACAGCAGCCTCACCATCAAACCGGCGGACAAGGGTGGTGCGGTTGTTGTCATGGACACCCCTAAGTACATCCAGGAGATCAAAAGACAATTGGGCGATTCGAGTGTATACAGGGTATTAACTGGGGATCCTAGGTTTGATATAGTTAGACGCATCAAGGGTGTCCTTGACACAGCTCTGAGTCGGGACATCATTGATGGTGAGCTCTATGCCTTTCTAACTGTAGCTCAGCCACGTACACCAGTTATATATGTTCTCCCCAAAATTCATAAGTCATTGCTGGACCCACCAGGTCGCCCCATTGTTTCGGGCACCGGATCTATTTTTTCCAACATCTCAATTTTTTTGGATCGAGTACTTCGACACTATGCGATAAACGCCAGGTCCTACATCAGGGACACTGGCGATTTTTTGGATAGGATCTCTGAGATTGTGCTGCCAGATGGTTGTCTCCTGGCATCCTTTGATGTCACTAGCCTTTACACCTCCATTGACCATGACAGAGGGCTGGCTGCGGTTCGGAGACAGCTATCTGGCAGTAACTATTCACTAGCTTGTCAAGATTTTTTAGTCCAGCTTTTGAATTTGATTTTGAGGAACAACTATTTCCTTTTCATGGACAGCTTCTATCTCCAGTTACGAGGGACCGCCATGGGGTCTAATGTGGCACCGACTTATGCCAATGTCTTCATGGCGGCCCTCGAGGAGGACCTTGCCTATGTGTCCCACCACTTCAGCCATGTGCTGGGGTGGTGGCGATACATAGATGACGTCTTCCTCATCTGGTCTGGTGACTCTCTTTCTCTCGGCAGCTTTCATGACTTTTTGAACCACATGGACCCCAATATCATGTTTACCCTTGTACACTTGAGTTCACATGTCCAGTTTCTAGACATGACAGTTACCATTGTGGGTGACCATTTATCCACTGACATCTACACGAAGCCCACCGATTGTAATACACTGCTGCATTATGGCAGCTGTCACCCTAGATCCATCATTAATTCCGTACCCTACAGTCAGCTACTCAGGGTTAAGAGGTTGGTGCAGGATCCAGACTTACTCCCGACTCGTTTCTCTCACATGGTGCACAAGTTTAGGGAATGGGGTTACCCGACTCGGGTGATTGATAAACACCTTAACAAGGTAAAAAATCCACAGATCTCCCTAGGTGCCACACAAAATAAAGTTGAGAGAATACCTTTTATATCAACTTATTCGGAACAAAGTGTTCAGATTGCTCAGATTGTCCGTAAACATTGGGCAATACTTAAGAGCAATTTTCCCAGTGTTATACCTTTGACGGTGCCACCTCTGCTTTCCTACAGACGTCCTGCCAATTTCCGGGATAAATTGGTCCGTGCGGACATTCCCGTCAAGACTTTAGTACAATCTCATATTGGCCCTCGCAGGGTGGGTTCTTATCCCTGCCTTGGCTGCGTCAATTGCGCCTACATGACCAGGGGGGAGAAGTTTACTCACCCTGTTACGGGGATCCAGTATGGGATTGGACATTTCTTGACATGCAATAGTTCATATGTGATCTACGTGCTCTCCTGTCCTTGTGGCCTCCTCTATGTTGGGGAGACCACTTGTGACATGAAGGCACGGTTGAACAATCATCGTTTTTCCATTCGACAAAAAAGAAAAGATCTGCCCGTGCCTAAACACTTTGTCGAGGCCAACCACAAGGAGAAGGATTTGAAGTTTATGTTAGTGGATCATATTTCTCTGTCTAGAAGGGGAGGTGACAGGACATTGGCTCTCAAACAACGTGAGCTTAGATGGATCCATCGTCTCAACACACTGAGACCCCATGGTCTCAATGTTGATTTTAAGTGGAGTGTAGTATAGGATGTGGCTTTTTTAGCTATTCCCTGTTGCCCCTCCCCTTGTCGTGTCCTGGTGTATGTGAATTCCGTATTGGTGTCATTTTTTTGATATATATAACCAATTTGTTACATACAGATGTATAATTCTCTGTCTTATTGCTTATATTCTACTCTTTCTTTCTTTAGATCATTGGTGCTCCGCTGGCGTTCTCTGTGGACGGTATGCGCCCTCTTCTGCTTATCCATGTTGGGATTATGATGATGGGAGAGATCCCTGGATGCATTTGTATTGGCTTTGCCATGTAACGTGTGGGTTTACTATAATCATGTTGTCTATCTGGAGTGGTGGTCTGTTTATTTCATCTTGGACTGTAGGGTCGGTGTCTGGGTTTGGGACCTGTGGCATGGACGTGTCTCTGATCCCTCGCCTTCCATGGAACAGGGGTTCTGCCGTGACAACGGCGGGACCTTTTGATCCCCGGCCTGTTGTCCTATTTTTGAAGTATGGCACGGGTTATTACTTATTTCCAGTGCTGATATACTTCATGCAAGCCACGTTCACTCTGATTTTTATTTATATATATAAATATACAAACTACAGTGACCTGCTTTGGTCCTTCTACCCACATAGTTCATTGTTGCGATGCCAGTGTCTTCCTTTTTTTCTCTCCTCTCGTCTGTTAATTCCCCCTTTCCTGCCGTTTTTTATGTGCCCGGGTACCTGTGCCTGCCGTGTGGCCGGTGGGTGGACTACGATACACACTGCGGGACTGCTGGTGCTGGGGGAGCAATGTTTCATTGTTGCCTAGCGACGCGGGGCCGGCCTTGTGGGCGTGTTTCTACCCGGCGCGTCCTCCTGAGGAGTCACGTGTCTATCGCTGTGGTCATGTGCCCACACGTTTCCATGGTGATGACGCCTGGCTCCTCGGCTTGGAGCGTCCGTCTGGTGACGTGGCAGGCACTTGGGACATGCGCACTTTGACGGTGAGGACGCGGAAGTTTGGCGCGCCGTCCCATACGATCCGGTGTGAGTTCCTTTTTTTAAACTACATGCACTTATTCATTTGCACAGGTGATGTTACACTTTTTTGATTAACTAGATATTGGTCAATTATTTCATTTGATCGTTATCATAATGATCAAATATATATGTACACTGTTTTGCACTATGATATATATTATGCAATGTAGACCATTCGGCTATATATGACTTTTGTTTTTTGTACACCATGGATTGTATGGTTTATGCTTCATTGGTCTGAAGATTATATAATTGTCACGTTCATTATTTGCAATGTATTGTGGGTATATATACCCCTTGATGACACCTTTTTTGTTATGCTTGAGAAAGACCGCATTGAGACGGTTGAAACGTTGCACAGAGGGGAATAAAGGATCCACTTTTTTACTTCCATTGGAGTGCTGCCTCGTTTTTGGAATCTATATATATATATATATATATATATATATATATATATATATATATATTCACAGTTATTTCAGCCTTGTGTCTGATAGATACAAAGCCTTAGGATGGGAACAATGAATGGTCTACGTCACCTCAGTCACAGGCACAGGAAATCCAGAAAAGTAGTTCATCCAGCACTCATTCCAGTTAAAAGCATTCCTTTATTCGGTCATGTTAAAAATAACTTTAGTGCAGATGGCACATACTAATTCCATAATGCTTTGCACAAACCCTACTGCCCTTTGTCATGGCATTACAATACGTACGTGGGAGTATGTTTATTTTTTTATGCCTTAGTTATGTCATCATACATCATTAATATATTGCAGAACCAGAGGATCACATTTTGGGATTTTATTGGTTGTTAAGTCTTAATTCTCATTCTGCTGTACATTTCTAGGGATACTTCCACTTCATGTATTGCTTTTAAAAGAAGCAGCGTAGTGTATAATGAAAGTTTTGGGTTATTTTGATATAATTTATTTGAGTAAAGGGTACTTGGCATAGAGATATTGATAAACATGGCATTAAAGAGCAGCAATGAAAGAAAGACACAATGCACTGGGAATGACTATACAAAATAATCTCAGGGTCTAATTGAGGATGGTCACAACTCATTTGGGTACATCAAAATTTGTTTCCTTTCAAAATTCAGTACCTTCAGTAAAATTGAGTCGTAGACTTTTACAATTTGGGGGGCATTTCTCAAATTATACTGTGCATAGCTACAATTTGCCACCTGCATTTTTCTGGAAGGTAATAAAAACATACAGACAAATAAAAAAACAATGTTTAAAAGAATGACATAGAACTGTGTTTTTGTACTTCGTACATCAGTTTTTAGTACTTAAAAAAAATGTAAAACCTTGATTTCATAATGTAGAAATATTTTTATCCTGAATTAATTGGTTAGTCATTTTCTTTCCACATGATAAATCTGCAGGAAATTGCTAAATTACTTAGATAAGTATGAGGTGCTTACTGCTTTTTTCCACAAGCAAATTATTATTTATACTTTATGTGTGTTAAGGAAAATGGTGCATGAAGCATCTCAAAGTTGTTAATTTATCGAAAAATTGGTATATTGCATTATAGAAAATTTAGAACTGAGCTTTAGATTTATGATTATTATTATTTTGACTCCGATTATTGTAATAGCGATTTATCCCTAGTGAGACCTCTATGCCTGGCCTGTATAAGCAGATATAATCACTGCGGACAATCCTTATCAGATAGCTTGAACTCACCAACACCGAGTTTATCTGTGTAAGTTGCTTTATTCAGTAAGCCAGATAACAGAGTACAGCAGAACAGATGGATACTGGTATTGTGCGGTCAAAAGATGATGCTTTCATAAGCGTACATAAGAATACATGTGTACCTGTACATGTGTCTGGAGCAGTGTGAAGATACAGGAAGTGAGGCACACAGAAGAAGGGGTGGAGCAAAGAAAATAAATGAGTCGCAGATATTAATAACAAGAAAAACAAGTGGATTACCAAAAACGGCCACTAGATGGGAGCATATAACCAAATATAGAATAACATATGAATTAAGCTATATAACCTTTAACTGCGTAGCAGCACACTCCCCATCTGGCATTGAAAATGTCACTATTTAAATCATAACAGTAGTTATATCATTGCAAATAAACAACAGTGCAATTTGCTTAATGTCCGAGGACCTGAAAAACATAAATACAACAGGCATATAATGCACAACTAAAATGTAAGGCTTCAAGTGAATCAATTAAAGTTCATACACTTCTTGCTTGAAGTTCCAGGCAGGATTCAGCAGCATAGGCAATAAGTTCACTCTCCGAAGGGCAAGAACAGAATAGGTTCTGTGATAGGCCTGATGGAAGTCTTTACAGTCCCTTGTCTTGCTACTTTCACCTCCACATTGTGTACCTTACCATCATCACTAGGAATGCTCTTCACAATAAGTCCCATAGGCCACTCGATTCTTTCGGCTTGCTGGTCCTTGAGCAAAAGGAGATCTCAAACTTATATGTTGGGGTACTGTCGTTGTCATTTCCTGCGTTCTTGCAGAGTGGAAAGATACTCCATCTTCCAACGATTCCAGAAGCGGTTGGCAAGGTTCTGTACTCGCTTCCATTGTTCAAAGCACAGATTTCCGTCTTTAAAGTTTCCAGGTGGAACAGGAACGGACCCAAGCTTCTGGGTAAGCAGGGTAGCTGGAGTAAGGATAGTTGGGGTCTCTGGATCTGTAGACATTGGAACAAGTCGTCTTGAGTTCATTATGGCAGATGCTTCTGCCAATAAGGTGGTTAGAATCTCGTGGGTAAGTCTTGTGGAGTTCAAGTCCATAAACATAGACTCCAGTATTTTTCGTGTGATGCCTATCATTCTCTCTCATGAGACGCCCATGTGGGAAGAATGAGGAGGATTGAAAATCCATGTACAGCCCTTTTCAACTAAAAGTTCTTGCATTGGCTTAGAGTTGAGCTGTAACTCTCTACAGGCTCCAACGAAATTAGTTCCACAGTCTGACCTCAGTGTTTTGACTGGTCCTCTGATGTCAAGAAATCATCTTAGAGCGTTGATGAAGCTTGAGGTATCCATAGATTCTATCACTTTAATGTCTACTGCGCGCACACTCATGCAAGTGAACAGCACTGCCCATTGTTTACTATTTGCTTGGCCACCTCGAGTTCTGCGGGCTGTTACCATCCATGGCCCAAAGACATCCAATCCAACATGAGAGAAAGGTGGGTCAGTACTTAATCTGTCAGCTGGCAAATCTGACATTAGGTGTTGCTGATGTTTACCTCTTAATTTACGGCACTGAACACAGCTGTGCAGCATAGCTGTAATTTTATTTTTGCTCCTATGATTCAAAGGCCGTCAGCTCTTATGGCACCTTCAGTGAAGTGTCTACCTCGGTGCTTAACCCTTTCATGGTAGTGCCGTATGAGCAGAGTGGCGATATGGTGGCGAGCAGGTATAATGAGAGGATTCTGTTCTTGTTCTCCCAATTCAGCCTTGTCCACCAACTCTTAGGGTCCATTCACACATCCGTATCGTGTTTTGCGGATCCACGGATTCATGGATCCCCAAAACATGGACACAGCAATGTGTGTTCCGTATTTTGAGGGCTGCACATCGCCGGCACTAATAGAATAAGCCTATTCTTGTACGCAATTGCGGACAAGAATAGGACATGTTCTATTTTTTTGGGGAACAGAAATGTGGACCTGGAAGTGCGGGTCCGCATTTCCGGAGCCAGGCCGCAAATCGTGCGGCCCCATAGAAATGAATGGGTCCGCAATTCTGTTCTGCAAAATGCAGAACGAAATTGCGGACGTGTGAATGGGGCCTTAACATGTCATCATTGTCAATGAATGGGTTCAGGTTAGCAATTGGACTGTTTTTTGGAATGTCTCTCTTGTCACGGATACATTTATTTCAGAGCCAAAAGCATCCTGTTGTACACTACACATTTTGATCATTTCACCTTTAGCAATGTCCTTTGCAGAAAGAGGCTTTTGACACGCGTGCCAACCTTGACATTGAACATCCGTGGGCTGTGTGTAAAAGCAGTGTACGATATGGACTAACCTTGCGATGGTGCGTACAAACCTTGTACACTTGTAAAAACGTTCAAAGCGTTGACAGCCCAAGACGAGTCTTTGTTCAGTTCTGGTGACGAGGGTTGTAACTTCAGGACGAATTTCTGGATCCTTGTCGTCAGGTTCTAGAAGACGTCAGTCGTGGTCTCTTCTGTGATCCAGCAGGAAATTCGGACCTGTTAACCAGGAAGAATTTGCAAATATACTTGCAGACACTGGCCTAGTAGCATGATCTGCAGGATTAATTTCAGATGGGACATAATGCCATTGTTCTGGTTTAGATGATTTCCTGATTCTTTCTACACGGTTGCTGACGTAGACATAGAAACGTTTAGTCTGGTTGTATACGTAGCCCAAAACAACCTTACTGTCTGTGTAAAATTTGGTGTCATCTATCTGAATGTCTAGCTCGTGTAATATGAAATCTGCTATTTCTACAGCTAGCACAGTCCGACAAAGTTCAAGCCTAGGAATTGTGTGCTCAGGTTTAGGTGCTAACTTAGCTTTCCCAAACAGAAACCCTATGTGGGTTTGATTAGAAGAGTCTCTCACCTTGAGGTAGGCAACAGTCGCTATGGCCTCAGTAGATGCGTCTGAGAAGATGTGAAGCTCTTTTCTCCGGCTCGTAGCAAGGTAAGCTGAGGTGTAGCAGCGTGGTATATAGATTCCATCTAAGGCATGTAGAGATTGCTTCCAGGACTCCCACTTTGAAAGCTTGTCAGATGGCAGTGGAGCATCCCAATCTTTAATAGACTCTGAGAGCTGTCTAAGTAAGGCTTTACCTTGTATGGTGATGGGAGCCACAAATCCCATTGGATCATATAGGCTGTTTACCACTGACAAAACACCACGCTTGGTAAATGGCTTGTATGTAGAGCTGACTTGAAAGCTGAAAGTGTCCTTTAATAAGTCTCACCATAGGCCCAGACTTCTCTGTATAGGTGGCATGTCCATTCCCAGATTTAAGTCCTTAAATCCTGTGGCATGATCGCCAGGTTGAAAGGCTTTCATAACAGCAACACTATTTGAGGCAATTTTGTGTAGTTTGAGGTTAGCCTCAAAGCATACCTTGTGTCCTTTGGAGCAGGTCTATGGCTTCTTCATCTGTAGGTAAAGACTTAAGTCCATCATCAACATAAAAGTCTCTCTTAACAAAGTGTCGAGCATCAGCACCATACTCCTTTTTTCCATCAATGGCAGTCCTTCGTAAACTGTATGTTGCAACAGCGGGTGAGGGACTATTTCCGAAAACATGTACTTTCATGCAGTATTCAATAATCTCATTGTTCATGTTGTTGTTACGGTGCCACAGAAACCTTAGGAAGTTCCAATGGTCTTTACGTACAATGAAGCAATGAAACATCTGTTAAATAGCAGTTATGGCAACTGGTTCTCTTCTAAATCTCATAAGTACGCCTACAAGGTTGTTGGTTAGATTCGGGCCAGTGAGAATAACATCGTTTAGGAATATACCTTGATGCTTGGCACTGGAGTCAAATACTATCCTGATTTGTTTTGGCTTGCGTGGATGATACACTCCAAAGAATGGCAGATACCAGCACTCATCGTGTCTTTGAAGTGGTGGCACTGGTTCGGCGTGATCAATGTCAAAGATCCTTTTTATAAAGGCGATGAAATGGTCCTTCATTTCAGGCCTGTTCATTAGTGTTAGTTGAAGTGAGTTGAATCTGGATAAAGCCTGTTCACGATTGGTTGGGAGTTTGGACCTTGTAGCATGAAGAGGTAATGGTGCAACCCAGCTGTTAGACTCATCCTGAAAGAACTCCTTATCCATTATTTTGATGAATTCTGTCTTCAACTGACAAGGCTATATTATTGTCCTCACTTGTATTACAAAACACTGTGGTACCTAGGTTGTCATCACAAAGGACAGGAGTAACATCAGGTACTTGGATGATCTCAAGAAGCTTCTCCTTTACTTCATAATGGTGAGGGCACTGTTTGAAGTGGGATGCACGTCCGTTTCCCAACACGTAAGTCTTGAAGGAGTGGATCTCAGATGGCGTACACATCCTGTCCAAGCATACATCGCCCACTATTACCCAGCCTAGGTAAAATCTTTGTGCATAAGGGGCGTTGTCAGGCCCATCGCATTGATAGCATACTTTATGTACTCTGAGAATGTCCCTTCCTAACAGGACTAAGATTTCAGCACTCTTGTCCATTGAAGGAATCTCATCAACAAGGTGCCTTAAATGAGGATGTTGATACACAGCTTCTGGATTGGGAAGCTCTTCCCTTACGTCTGGTATCTGGTCGCACTCAGCTAACGTTGGTAGGGGTATGCCCTCTCCCTCGTTGATATGAGAGACCATGAACCCGTCAACCCTTCTGCCGAAGGTCTCTACACGACCAGAACAGGTTCTGAGAGTATATGGTGTTGTGTGACCCTCTATGCCAAAGATCTCAAAGAATTTAGGATTAACCAGGGATCTGTTGCTCTGTTTATCTATTATGGCATACATCCTAACAGCTTTTTCAGGATGACTCTTTGGGTATATCTTGACTAGGCATATCTTGGCACAGCATTTGTGGTCCTTCCCTTCTCCACAGACTTCTGTACATGAAGAAGAGACATAATATTTGGTTGGAGCATGACCTTGTTGCTCCCCGCTATGATTTGAGATGGGAGTGGAGGTAGGAAGCTGCTGCGGGTTGTCTGGAAGTAGAGTAGGATGCATGGCTGTAACATTTCTGTCACTACCACATTCTGTGCACTTGATGACAACTTTACAGTCTTTACAATTTAGCAAAATGGCTATAAGAAGCACAGCACTTGTAGCATATGCTCTTGTAAAGTCTTTGCACTAAGCCCACAACATTTCTTAAGAGGGTGAGGCTTCTTGTGAATAGGACACTAACGATTAGGGTCTTTATCTGTGTCATCCACAATGCCCTGATCAGTAGGTGAGGTTGTGGAGGGTGAGATGTCTGTCCTTTTAATAGATATTGCTCTATTTAAGTCTCTACGTTTAGCTGCTGTGTTATCATACCTTGATGATGGAGAGGATGAAGCAGGCATGTTGGGTTCACTGAAGCTGAAGCTGGGATCATTTCTCACCCAGGCTTGATCACTAATGAACCTGCAGAAGTATGAGAATAGAGGAAAGGATACATTATAGTCTCTTTTGTATCTTGAGCCCTGTTGTGCCCATTTCTCTTGTAGGCCGCATGGCAGTTTAGACACCACTGGGTTGACACCATGAGCGGTGTCCAGGAAGCTTAGTCCAGGTAGACGTGAGTCAGTCTTTTGCCAACTCTAGCTCCATGAGGCGGTCACTTAGATCTTGGAGCTTGCGATAGTCTTTGTTCCTTATTTTTGGGAAGTTTTGCAGTCTCTTGAATAGAGCTCTTTCTATGGCTTCAGAGCTACCATATGCTTGTTCAAGTCTTGACCATGCAGCAACAAGACCTGCATCTGGGTGGTCAACATGTACTGTTCTGAGTCTTTTAACGCGACCTGCAGATTATTGTCCCAGCCACTTTATGAGCAAATCAAGTTCTTCCTTAGCAGTAAGGTTAAAGAGGACCTTTCACCGATCCTGACATTGTGAACTAAGTATACAGACATGGAGAGCGGCGCCCGGGGATCTCACTGCACTTTCTATTATCCCTGGGCGCCGCTCCATTCTCCTGCTGTGCCCTCCGGTATCTTTGGTTACTAAGTTATGGTAGGCGGAGATTTCGGTCACTAAGTTATGGTAGGCGGAGTCTGCCCTTGTTCTGCTGTAGCGCTGGCCAATAGCAGCGCAGAGCTCACAGCCTGGCAGGTTCTTTTCACAGTCTGAATTTGCACATTGTCCCATCTGCCTCTGCTTGGAGAGCTTTGCTTTGCGCTTCCATCTTGGCTTGATGAGCTGCCATCTCTGCTTGTTGAGCTGCCGTTTGATCTAACATCTCTGCTTGCTTTCTGGTAAAGGAGCTTTTCGCCTTTTTTGATTCGGCATCAGCGTGGGCCTCTATTAACTTGTCGCTTAATGTTGATCTTCTGGAACGAGAGGATCTGGAAGAAAGTGCAGTGCGCTTGGTTCCGGTGGATCTGTGAGATCTGGTCTCCTGCAGTTGAGTAATGCAGAGTTCTGCCTTAAACTTAGCATTTTGCACTGTGAGATTCCTTTGTTGGTTCAGTGCATCAGTCCTGGTCAGTTCTGCTGAAGAATCCTCTATATTAGAGTCCTGCAAGAAGGTTGAGTATTTTGCAGACAACTGCTGGTAGCGTACATACACAGCAAATAGGCAATTTATAGAGTCCCTTATTTCAGCTGGTTAATCATTAGAGTGTGACAAAACTGACATGCAGTGTGAGGTTCTGTCCCAGAGGTCTGACAGATTACTGGAGATCTCATCTCTAGTGGCTTCATAGTTTTCTCTGAGTTTCTGTGTTGGTTTTTTTGTACGTTTGGGTCCTACACTCTGTTTATTAACCCTTTCATGACCAAGGGTCATTGATGCCCCAGTGTCCAGGTCAAAATTTACAAATCAGACATGCGGCACTTTATGTGGTAATTGCTTTGGAACACTTTTATTTATCCAAGCCATTCTGAGATTGTTTTCTCGTGACATATTCTACTTCATGATAGTCATAAATTTGAGTCAATATATTTCACCTTTATTTATGAAAAAACCCCAAATTTACCAAAGATTTTGAAAAATTCACAATTTTCTAAATTTCAATTTCTCTGCTTCTAAAACATTTCCCATATGTCTACTTTATGTTGGCATCATTTTGGAAATGTCATTTTATTTTTTTAGGACGTTAGAAGGCTTAGAAGTTTAGAAGCAATTCTTAAAATTTTTAAGAAAATTTCCAAAACCCACTTTTTAAGGACCAGTTCATAAATGACATTGTAGAAACTACACCCCTCAAGTTACTCAAAACTGATTTTACAAACCTTGTTAACCCCTTTAGGTGTTCCACAAGAATTAAAGGAAAATGGAGATGAAATTTCTAAATGTCACTTTTTTGGCAGATTTTCCATTTTATTCAATTTTTTTCTTTAATACATTGAGGGTTAACAGCCAAACAAAACTCAATATTTATTACCCTGATTCTGCGGTTTACAGAAACATCCCACATATGGTCGTAAACTGATGTAAGGGCGCACGGCAGGGCGCAGAAGGAAAGGAACGCCGTATGGTTTTTGGAAGGCAGATTTTGCTGGACTGGTTTTAGATGCCATGTCCCATTTAAAGCCCCCCTGATGCACCCATATAGTAGAAACTCCCAAAAAGTGACCCTATTTTGGAAACTAGGGGATAAGGTGCCAGTTTTATTGGTACTATTTTGGTGTACATATGATTTTTAATTGCTCTATATTAAGTTTTTTGTGAGGCAAGGTAACTGGCTGTTTTGGCCCTTTTTTTTTTTTTTTTTTTTTTTTTACAAGATTCATCTGACAGGGTAGATCATGTGCTATTTTTATAGAGCAGGTTGTTACGGACGCAATGATATCAAATATGTCTACTTTGTTTGTTTGTTTCAGTTTCACATAATAAAGCATTTTTGAAAAAGAAATTATGTTTTTGTGTGTCCATTTTCTGAACGCCATATGTTTTTTATCTTTCTGCCGATCATCTTGTGCAGAAAGAGTTAAGATTTTTATTGGTACCATTTTGGGGTACATAGGATTTTTTGATCATTTATTACACTTTATGGGGCAAGGTGACCAAAAAATTGGCTGTTTTGGAACAGTATTTATTTTTACCTCGTTTATCTGAGGGGTTAGGTCATGTGACAGTTTTATAGAGCAGATCGTTACGGATGTGGCAATACCTAATATGTATACTTTTTCTTATTTATTTAAGTTTTACACAATAATAGCATTTCTGTAACCCAAAAAATGCTGTTTCAGTGTCTCCATAGTCTGAGAGCCATAGCTTTTTTATTTTTTGGGCGATTGTCTTAAAGAGGGGATTACTTTTTGCGGGATGAGGTGACGGTTTGATTGGTACTATTTTGGGGGTTATAAGCCTCTTTGATCGCTTGCTGTTGCACTTTTTGTGATGTAAGGTGACAAAAATGGCTTTTTACGGATGCGGCGATACCTAATATGTACACTTTTTTTTTATTTATTTCACTTTAACACAATATTAGCATATTTAAAATAAAAAAATTATGTTTTAGTGTCTCAATGTTCTAAGAACTATAGTTTTTTTATTTTTTGAGCGATTTTCTTATGTAGGGTCTCATTTTTTGCGGGATGAGGTGTTGGTTTTATTAGTACCATTTTGTTTGATATACACCTTTATGATCGCTTGGTGTTGCACTTTTTGTGATGTAAGGTGACAAAAATGGCTTTTTTTTGCACAGTTTTTACTTAATTTTTTTTATGGTGTTTATCGGACGGGGTCTATCATGTGATATATTTATAGATACGGTTGTTACAGACGCGGTGATACCTAATATGTGTAGTTTTTCTTTTTCATTTTTTATAGGAAAAGGCAATTTCTTTTTTTTTCATTTTACATTTTTATTTATTTATTTTCACTTTTTTTTTTATCACGTCCCTCTTGGATCTTGAAGATCCAGTGGGGCTGATGGCTGTACTATACTTTGCAATGCTCTTGCATTGCAAAGTATAATACTATCAGATGCCCTGTAGGTGGCAACACTGGACGCTTTTGCAAAGCGTCCGGTTGCCATGGCAACCATCGGGCGCTGCTATTGCAGCGCGGCAGCCCCAATGGTGGAGAGAGGGAGCCCCCTCCCTCTATTAACCCCATGGATGCCGCTGCCGTGGCATCTATGGGGTTACAGCAGAGTGTCAGCATAGAGCTGACACTCTCTGCTAATGGAGGCAGCTCATGAATGGAGCCGCCGCCATCACACACAGCAGGGTGACCACATCGGAGGCAAGGGGCAGCCTTGAAAAGGGGGGCAGGGGGTTGGGGTGGTACGGCCAGCATTGAGGGAGGCTGAGGCAGCGCAAATGGGGGCAGGAGGAATGTATGGGGCGGGGAGGGGGCGTACCGCATCAGGGCAGGCTGCAGAAATGTGGATGGGAGTGGGGGGAACTTCATAAGGGGCAGGCAGGGACAAGGGGGGGCTTAGAGGCGCACAGATCGGGGGGCACAGATTGGGGGGGCACAAGGACACTAGAGCGCAGATCAGAGCCTGAAACCGGCATTTTTTCACTGCCGCGATCCGATTGGTTAATCTGCACAGACTAACCAATCGGATTGATTGCCGGCGAGGGGCCACTCTGATTTGTCCCTTGCTGGCATTACTGAATTGTATGCTGTCCGCTTGGATTAAAGCTGAAGCTTTAATCCAAGCGCTTTGTAGCGCTTGGATTAAAGAGCTGGCTTGACGTTTATACACGTGGTAGCTGCATGGTCATGTGCAAATATCACGTATATAAACGGATTGCAGTCGGGAAGGGGTTAATATCTGCAGAATATGCTCCCTGTACGTCTGCCGGTTCAGAGGCATGATGTATCTGTGTTGGTTCAGCCATAAAAGAGTGTTCAGAGCCTTGTCTAGACATTTTTTATGATTTTGCGAAAGATGATACTGTCTCTTTAAGTAGACGAACAGCAAAAAATGGTACTGTCTCTTTAAGAAGATGACCAGCAGCTTAGACAGGTGAGGTAACACAGTGCAATGTAGAGAAACAGTTTTCAACATTCACTTAAAGTGCAGTAAGCTTGTGCGACCATGTGCTTTCACAAGATGGCGGATGGCACTGAGCTTGATTGCCGATTAAGCACACACATATACACAGTAGGCTGTAGGAATTCTATGCATCTTTTGACTATTCTGACTCCTATTGTTGTAATAGCAATTTATCCCTAGTGAGACCTCTATGCCTGGCCTATATAAGCATATATAATCACTGCGGACAATCCTTATCAGATAGCCTGAACTCACCAACACCGAGTTTATCCGTGTAAGTTGCTTTATTCTGTAAGCCAGATAACAGAGTACAGCAGAACAGATGGATTCCGGTATTGTGCGCTCAAAAGATGATGCTTTCATAAGCGTACATGAGAATACATGTGTACCTGTACATATGTCTGGAGTAGTATGAAGATACAGGAAGTGAGGCACACAGAGGAAGGAGTGGAGCAAAGAAAGAAATGAGTCACAGATATTAAAAACAAGAAAAACAAGTGCATTACCAAAAATGGCCACTAGATGGGAGCATATAACCAAATATAGAATATCATATGAAGTAAGCTATATAACTTTTAACTGCGTAGCAGCACAATTATCTTTCATGATGCTCTCTAGTCTTAACTAGAGATGAGCACATTTTTCAAAAATTCGATTTGCCGCTTCGCCGAATTTTTCAAAAAAAAAATCTGTTCGATTCGAAAATATTCGCTGCGAATTACGTTTAAAAAAAGGCTATTTCCTGGCTGCTAAGAGCCTTTATAGTGGTATAAAACACTGTGCCTTGTAGTAACACGCATAGGGAGTCTGCTTTGGTAGTGAAATAATACTGTGAGTCCGTATGACATGCAGATGACAGGCGTCGCTCTTTTAATCACTGCACACTTCACTTATTTGGGCATTTACGAGGCCATAACTCAAGTATGAACTCATCCTTACAGGTCGATGTTAGCGCCAAGAAGAAGCGCACTCCTTTTACACCGTAGCCAGCTGATTCCACATAGATGTCTACAGAACCTGTTCTATTAAACGCGTATACATTTAGAGCCCCCCGGACAGAGTGGAGACGGTGTCAGCAGTAAGTTTGTGTTGATGTCACTGATTAATTTGCCCTTCCTCTGATCCGTCACAACAATAACCCCCAAAAAAGGGATCCTGTCTGTGGAGCATAAACCTTTACTCGGTCAGCATTTGCTGAATAATCCATCAGTATTGCTAATGCCAAAAAAAACTGGCGTGGATCTAAAACAGATGACACGTGAATAGTGTTGAGCGAACAGTTCGAGCATAGTTCGGGTCCGTACCGAATTTTGGGGTGTTCGTGACACGGACCCGAACCCGAACTTTTTCGTAAAAGTTCGGGTTCGTCGTTCGGCATGTATTTTGGAGCATTTTGAAAGGCTGCAAAGCAGCCAATCAACATGCATCATACTACTTGCCCTAAGATGCCATCGCAGCCATGCCTACTATTGGCAAGGCTGTGATTGGCCAAGTGCAGCATGTGACTCAGCCTCTTTATAAGCTTGTGCGCACGTCGGGACGTGCTCACTCCCGATGTGAATAGAACAGGGATAGACGCAGCTGATGCTAGGGCGAGAATAGGCAGGGATAATTGAATAACTGGAAGCAAATTTCTCTCCTCCACCTGTGATTCATCTGAACAACTGCAGCTGAGCTGCTTTTTTGATAGGGATTGGCTATTTTTAGAGTGGCCAGAGTGATTTTTCCATCCACATGTACCTGGGCTGACCGCCGGCCGCCATTTTGCGACTTGTAGTGCTGCAGCAGAAGCTGCCACAGTGTGCATTCCAAAGCTCCAAACAAGTCAGACATCTACACCTGGGATTCAGACCAATAGCGATTTAGCAGCACAGTCCAAGGCTATTTTTTTTAAAGGTTGTGCAGACCATTTTGTGGCACATGTTACTGGGCTGATAGGCGGCGGCCATCTTGGGACTAGTGCTGCAGCACAATCTCTCCCAACGTCCATTAATCACTTGTAATAGTGGTCTGTGCCATAGAAATCCTACATCAGGGACTTGGGTGTGCTTGTGTCACCCCTACTAATACCAGTCCACCTGTAATCCATACAGTGAAAAGCCATAAAGTATTCCAGTGAGGGAATTTTTTTTTTATTTAAAAAAGGCCAAGTTAGTTTATCTGGCGTTCAATATACTAGATACAGTTAGGCCTGCGTTTCATACATCTGGAATTAGCAAACTAATGTGCTGGGGTTGGGAAAACATATATGTACCCATACTAGAATCTGTCAAAGAAAGCGGTACTCACATATAACAGTCATTCCATCTGTAATCCATACAGTCAAAAGACTGAAAGTATTCCAGTGAGGGAATTTTTTTTATTTAAAAAAGGCCAAGTTAGTTTATCTGGCGTTCAATATACTAGATACAGTTAGGCCTGCGTTTCATACATCTGGAATTAGCAAACTAATGTGCTGGGGTTGGGAAAACATATATGTACCCATACTAGAATCTGTCAAAGAAAGCGGTACTCACATATAACAGTCATTCCATCTGTAATCCATACAGTCAAGACTGAAAGTATTCCAGTGAGGGGATTTTGCTTATAAAAAATAATATATTTCATTGTGGTGCGAGTTGAATCGCAACAATGAAGAAAAATACTATTAAGGGACGAGGACGCGGTCGTGGTGGTGTCCGTGGAGCCTCTGTTGCTGGTAGAGGACGTGGCCGTTCGGCCCCAGGCGCACACAGTAGGGAACGAACTCCCTCAACTAGCCGGCAGAATGTACCGCAATATCTCGTGGGGCCCAATGCCGCTCTTAGGATGGTAAGGCCTGAGCAGGTACAGGCATTAATCGATTGGGTGGCCGACAGTGCTTCCAGCACGTTCACCACATGGTCTTCCACCCAGTCTTCTGCGGAAAGCGCACAGGTGGCACCTGAAAACCAAGCCCATCAGTCTGTCACATCACCCCCAAGCATATCAGGGAAACGGTCTGAGCCACAAGTTATGCAGCAGTCTCTTCTTCTGTTTGAAGACTCTGCTTCCAGGGTTTCCCAGGGGCGTCCACCTAGCCCTTCCCCAGTGGAGGAAGACATACCATGCACTGACGCACAACCACTTATGTCTCCAGATGAAGAGGACATGGGAATACCACCACAGCAGAGTCACCGACTCTCTGATGATGATGAAACACAGGTGCCCACTGCCGCGTCTTTTTGCAGTGTGCAGACTGAACAGGAGGAGGTCAGGGAGGGAGACTGGGTGGAAGACGATGCAGAGGACGATGAGGTCTTAGACCCCACATGGACTGAAGGTCGTGGCGATGACTTTCACAGTTCAGAGGAAGAGGTAGTGGTGAGACCGAGACAACAGCGAAGCCAAAGAGGGAGCAGGGGGCCAAAGCAGACGAGCCACCGCCCCCAGAGTTCGCCTGCTACTGGACATCGCCAACAGGGACCCAGCCCCACAAAGGCAGCTTCAAAGAGTTCCCTGGCATGGCACTTCTTTAAACAATGTCCTACCGACAAGACCCGAGTGACTTGCACGCTCTGCCATCAGAGCCTGAGGCGAGGCATTAACGTTCTGAACCTCAGCACAACCTGCATGACCAGGCATCTACATGCAAAGCATGAACTGCAGTGGGGTACACACCTTAAAAACCAGGCACTCGCTGAGGCTCCCCCTGCTCCCTCTACCGCTGCTGCCTCGGCTTCCGCCTCGAGAGGAATGTTGCCACCTGCCGAGCAGCAAACAGAGGATGTGCCACCGACACCACCACCACCGCCACCGTCAACTAGCGTCTCCACTATATCACACAGCAGCGTTCAGCTCTCAATATCTCAAACCTTAGAGAGGAAGCGCAAATTCCCCCCGAGTCACCCTCGAGCCCTTGGCCTGAACGCCAGCATTTCTAAACTGCTGGCCTTTGAAATGCTGTCATTCCGGCTGGTGGACACAGACAGCTTCAAACAGCTGATGGCCATGGCTGTCCCGCAGTATGTGGTTCCCAGCCGCCACTACTTCTCCAAGACAGCCGTGCCTTCCCTGCACATGCAAGTGTCCGATAAAATCAAGTGTGCACTGCGCAACGCCATTTGTGGCAAGGTCCACCTAACCACAGATACGTGGACCAGTAAGCACGGCCAGGGACGCTATATCTCACTAACTGCACACTGGATGAATGTAGTGGCGGCTGGGCCCCCGGCGGACAGTTCCTTGGCGCACGTCCTTCCGCCCCCTAGGATCGCAGGGCATCATTCTCTGCCTCCTGTAGCCTCCTCCTCCTACTCGGCTTCCTCCTCCACTGCTTCCACCAGCTCATCCGGTCAGCCACACACCTTCACCACCAACTTCAGCACAGCCCGGGGTAAACGTCAGCAGGCCATTCTGAAACTCATATGTTTGGGGGACAGGCCCCACAGCGCAAAGGAGTTGTGGCGGGGTATTGAACAACAGACCGACGAGTGGTTTCTGCCGGTGGGCCTCAAGCCAGGCCTGGTGGTATGCGATAATGGGCGAAATCTCGTGGCAGCTCTGGGACTAGCCGGTTTGACGCACATCCCTTGCCTGGCGCATGTGCTGAACTTGGTGGTGCAGAGGTTCATTCACCACTACCCCAACATGTCAGAGCTGCTGCATAAAGTGCGGGCCGTCTGTGCGCGTTTCCGCCGTTCACATCCTGCCGCTGCTCGCCTGTCTGCGCTACAGCGGAACTTCGGCCTTCCCGCTCACCGCCTCATATGCGACGTGCCCACCCGGTGGAACTCCACCTTGCACATGCTGGAGAGACTGTGCGAGCAGCAGCAGGCCATAGTGGAGTTTCAGCTGCAGCACGCTCGCGTCAGTCGTAATGCCGAACAGCACCACTTCACCACCAATGATTGGGCCTCCATGCGAGACCTGTGTGCCCTGCTGCGCTGTTTCGAGTACTCCACCAACATGGCCAGTGGCGATGACACTGTTATCAGCGTTACAATACCACTTCTATGTCTCCTTGAGAAAACACTTAGGGCAATGATGTTAGAGGAGGTGGCCCAGGTGGAGGAGGAGGAGGAGGATGAGGGCTCGTTTCTAACACTTTCGGGCCAGTCTGTTCGAAGTGGCTCAGAGGGAGGTTTGTTTAAGCAGCAGAGGACAGGTTCACAAGTCGCCAGCCAAGGCACTGTACTGGAGGACGAGGAGGATGAGGAGGTGGAGGGGGACGAGGATGACGCAAGTTCACATCGGGGTGGCAGCCCAGGCCCATCACTGGTGCGTGGCTGGGGGGATACGGTGGACGATGACGATACGCCTCCCACAGAGGACAGCTTGTCCTTACCCATGGGTAGCCTGGCCCACATGAGCGAATATATGCTCCAATGCCTGCGCAACGACAGCAGAGTTGCCCACGTTTTAACGTGTGCAGACTACTGGGTGGCCACCCTGCTGGATCCCCGGTATAAAGACAATGTGCCCACTTTAATTCCTGAACTGGAGCGCGACCGTAAGATGCGCGAGTACAAGCGCACGCTGATAGAGGCGCTCTTGAGAGCATTCCCACATGTCACAGGGGAACAGGTGGAAGGTGAAGGCAGAGGAGTGGCAAGAGGTCGCCAACGCAGCTGTGTCACGGCCAGCTCATCTGAGGGCAGGGTTAGCATGGCAGAAATGTGGAAAAGTTTTGTCTCCACGCCACAGCTATCTGCACCGACACCTGATACGGAACGTGTTAGCAGGAGGCAGCATTTCACTAACATGGTTGGACAGTATGTCTGCACACCCCTCCACATCCTGACGGATGGTTCGGCCCCATTCAACTACTGGGTTTCGAAATTGTCCACGTGGCCAGAGTTAGCATGTTATGCCTTGGAGGTGCTTTCCTGCCCGGCGGCCAGCGTTTTATCTGAACGCGTATTCAGCACGGCAGGGGGCGTCATTACTGACAAGCGCAGCCGCCTGTCCACAGCCAACGTGGACAAGCTGACCTTCATAAAGATGAACCAGGCATGGATCCCACAGGACCTGTCCCTCCCTTGTGCAGAGTAGTCCTTATTAACTGCCTAAAACATGTCTTGTTGTGCTACGGGCCACTTCTTTATTTGATGCAAATTTTATGAAACCCACAGTTGAATGAAACTCTTCTCTGTCTGGGCGCCGGGGCCTAACCAGATGAAAGTGGCCGGTTAAACTAACGGGTGACATGAAGCCATAACCTCTGCCATGCTACCTCTGTCTTCTGTCTGGGTGCTGAGGCCTAAGTCAAATAAAGCGGTCTTCTGCTGTGCTGGGGGATATGAAGCTAATCTCTGACCTCTCTCCTCTGTCTGGGTCCAAAGGCCTAAATCACTGAAAGAGGCCTTCTCCTGTGGTGTGTGATATGATGCCAGAATATGTGCTGTGGGGCCTCTCTCCTCTTCCTGGGTGCAGGGGTCAAAGTAACTCAATGGTGGCTTCTCCTGTGGTGGCTGATATGATGCCAGAATATGTGCTGTGGTGCCTCTCTCCTCTTCCTGGGTGCAGGGGTCAAAGTAACTAAATGGTGGCTTCTCCTGTGGTGGCTGATATGATGCCAGAATATGTGCTGTGGGGCCTCTCTCCTCTTCCTGGGTGCAGGGGTCAAAGTAACTCAATGGTGGCTTCTCCTGTGGTGGCTGATATGATGCCAGAATATGTGCTGTGGTGCCTCTCTCCTCTTCCTGGGTGCAGGGGTCAAAGTAACTCAATGGTGGCTTCTCCTGTGGTGGCTGATATGATGCCAGAATATGTGCTGTGGTGCCTCTCTCCTCTGTCTGGGTCCAAAGGCCTAAATCACTGAAAGAGGCCTTCTCCTGTGGTGTGTGATATGATGCCTGAATATGTGCTGTGGTGCCTCTCTCCTCTTCCTGGGTGCGGGGGTCAAAGTAACTCAATGGTGGCTTCTCCTGTGGTGGCTGATATGATGCCAGAATATGTGCTGTGGTGCCTCTCTCCTCTTCCTGGGTGCGGGGGTCAAAGTAACTCAATGGTGGCTTCTCCTGTGGTGGCTGATATGATGCCAGAATATGTGCTGTGGGGCCTCTCTCCTCTTCCTGGGTGAGGGGTCAAAGTAACTCAATGGTGGCTTCTCCTGTGGTGGTTAGTATGATGCCAGAATATGTGCTGTGGGGCCTCTCTCCTCTTCCTGGGTGCAGGGGTCAAAGTAACTCAATGGTGGCTTCTCCTGTGGTGGCTGATATGATGCCAGAATATGTGCTGTGGTGCCTCTCTCCTCTTCCTGGGTGCGGGGGTCAAAGTAACTCAATGGTGGCTTCTCCTGTGGTGGCTGATATGATGCCAGAATATGTGCTGTGGGGCCTCTCTCCTCTTCCTGGGTGCAGGGGTCAAAGTAACTCAATGGTGGCTTCTCCTGTGGTGGTTAGTATGATGCCAGAATATGTGCTGTGGGGCCTCTCTCCTCTTCCTGGGTGCAGGGGTCAAAGTAACTCAATGGTGGCTTCTCCTGTGGTGGCTGATATGATGCCAGAATATGTGCTGTGGGGCCTCTCTCCTCTTCCTGGGTGCAGGGGTCAAAGTAACTCAATGGTGGCTTCTCCTGTGGTGGCTGATATGATGCCAGAATATGTGCTGTGGGGCCTCTCTCCTCTTCCTGGGTGCAGGGGTCAAAGTAACTCAATGGTGGCTTCTCCTGTGCTGATTGATATAAAGCTGATGGTTGTGCCATCTGACATGGTTGCCAGGGTCTGATTCAATGGGGGCCTACTCCTGTGGTGGGTGATCTAAATGCCTGATTCTCTGCTGTGAAACCTCTCTCCTCCGTCTGGGTGTAGGGGTCAAAGTCTTTCAAAGTCGCCTTCTCCTGTGCTGATTGATATGAAGCTGATGGTTGTGCCATCTGACATGGTTGCCGGGGTCCCATTAAATTGTGGCCTACTCCTGTGGTGGTTGATATGATGCCTGATTCTCTGATGTGGAACCTCTCTCCTCTGTTTGGGTGAAGGGGTCAAAGTAACTAAATGGTGGCTTCTCCTGTGGTGGCTGATATGATGCCAGAATATGTGCTGTGGGGCCTCTCTCCTCTTCCTGGGTGCAGGGGTCAAAGTAACTCAATGGTGGCTTCTCCTGTGGTGGCTGATATGATGCCAGAATATGTGCTGTGGTGCCTCTCTCCTCTTCCTGGGTGCGGGGGTCAAAGTAACTCAATGGTGGCTTCTCCTGTGGTGGCTGATATGATGCCAGAATATGTGCTGTGGTGCATCTCTCCTCTTCCTGGGTGCGGGGGTCAAAGTAACTCAATGGTGGCTTCCCCTGTGGTGGCTGATATGATGCCAGAATATGTGCTGTGGTGCCTCTCTCCTCTTCCTGGGTGCAGGGGTCAAAGTAACTAAATGGTGGCTTCTCCTGTGGTGGTTGATATGATGCCTGATTCTCTGCTGTGAAACCTCTCTCCTCCATCTGGGTGTAGGGGTCAAAGTCTTTCAAAGTCGCCTTCTCCTGTGCTGATTGATATGAAGCTGATGGTTGTGCCATCTGACATGGTTGCCAGGGTCCCATTAAATTGGGGCCTACTCCTGTGGTGGGTGATCTAAATGCCTGATTCTCTGCTTTGAAACCTCTCTCCTCCGTCCGGGTGTAGGGGTCAAAGTCTGTCAAAGTCGCCTTCTCCTGTGCTGATTGATATAAAGCTTATGCTTGTGCCATCTGACATGGTTGCCGGGGTCTGATTCAATGGTGGCCTACTCCTGTGGTGGGTGATCTAAATGCCTGATTCTCTGCTGTGTAACCTCTCTCCTCCGTCTGGGTGTAGGGGTCAAAGTAACTAAATGGTGGCCTACTCCTGTGGTGGGTGATATGATGCCTGGTTCTCTGCTGTGGGACCTCTCTCCTTTGTCTGGGTGCTGTGGTCAAAATAATAGTAAGTGACCTTCTCCATTGGTGGGTGACTTGAAGCCTGATTCTGTGCTATGGGACCTCACTCCAATTAATATTGTTTAATTTTTATTTATTTTATGTTAACTCATCATTTCCCTATCTACATTTGTTTGCAGGGGATTTAACTACATTTTGCTGCCTTTTGCAGCCCTCTAGCCCTTTCCGGGTGTGTTTTACAGCCTTTTTAGTGCCCAAAAGTTCGGGTCCCCATTGACTTCTATGGGGTTCGGGTTCGGGATGAAGTTCGGGTCGAGTTCGGATCCCGAACCCGAACATTTTTCGAAAGTTCGGCCGAACTCGTCGAACCTGAACATCCAGGTGTTCGCTCAACTCTACACGTGAATAGAATATTTGCATGTCTTCTGTGTAGTTTTGGGCTAGCATGTTTGGCCGAACACCTTTTTCACTTGAGCATCGTGAGATCGAGTCTCCTCCCCGCATGTTTGTTTGTTGATACGCAGCCAATAAACGTACAGGGTAGTAGTGCCATGTTGGTTACTGGCATTACAGTGATTGGCTGGCCGGAACGCATCATCGGATGCTATATAGCACTCGATGACATGTGGTTCGGCTCAGACTTAGTCAGGGCGAGCTGCAGCAGAAGAAACAGATAGTGTAGGGAGAGGAATTGTGTACTTTTAGGGAGTTTTGAGTGTTGAAAGGTGTTAGAGACCCAACATTTCTTTTAAGGACTATTGTTTTATCTGGCTGCGAAATATATTAGTGCAACATGCGCTAAATTGTGTGCAATTGTTTGTCTGCTTGTGACAGCAGCAACATTACCTGCGCTGTATCTCCTGTATAATGTTAGCCACTGGTGACAGCCAGCGACATAACCTGCGCTACATCTCCTGTATAACATTTGCTGCTGGTGACAGCATGACATTACCTGAGCAACATCTTCTGTATAACGTTAGCCGCTGATGACAGCAGCGACATTACCTGAGCAACATCTTCTGTATAACGTTAGCTGCTGGTGACAGCAGCGACATTACCTGCGCTACATCTTCTGTATAACAGAAAGAGACACCAAGAGAAAATGCACCAAACAAATAAGCTACTGACTATACTGGGAAGTCATAAATGCAGGTATTAAAAAGCTGAGACTTTCGCCAATATGTTCCGGTCAGGAAAATATCGGAGCCCTTCATGCACCACGTCACGGTCACTCAGCATGGCAAAGGGTTCCTACCACTACTCTGACTATGGTGTGAACACGGTCTGAGGGTGATGGAATCCAGCTCACAGCAAAGCTTCCACACAACTGCCCAGCAAGGATACTGGTGCAATGTGAACAAGACCATACTGTGAGCCACACCCATATCAGACCCTGTGAAGGAGGTATAACAGGTGCAAAAGAGTGTTAGAATGCCAGGTAAAGGCACACACACTACAAATCAAACAAAACAGAAACACCAAAAAAATAGTGGCAATTTTGGAGGAGCTGCTCAGCCCCTGACACGGTGGCGTGTCTAGATTGGGGGAGCAGCCCAGCCGCATGTGGACCGCAATTATCGACTATCCCCAGCAAAATATGCATACAATGGAGGACGTCGGCGCGGTCCACATGCACCACAAGGACAAGCTACAGGGAATGTAGCAAAGCATCATATGAGACACCATGAGAAAATGCACCAAACAAATAAGCTACTGACTATACTGGGAAGTCATAAATGCAGGTATTAAAAAGCTGAGACTTTCGCCAATATGTTCCGGTCAGGAAAATATCGGAGCCCTTCATGCACCACGTCACGGTCACTCAGCATGGCAAAGGGTTCCTACCACTACTCTGACTATGGTGTGAACACGGTCTGAGGGTGATGGAATCCAGCTCACAGCAAAGCTTCCACACAACTGCCCAGCAAGGATACTGGTGCAATGTGAACAAGACCATACTGTGAGCCACACCCATATCAGACCCTGTGAAGGAGGTATAACAGGTGCAAAAGAGTGTTAGAATGCCAGGTAAAGACACACACACTACAAATCAAACAAAACAGAAACACCAAAAAAATAGTGACAATTTTGGAGGAGCTGCTCAGCCCCTGACACGGTGGCGTGTCTAGATTGGGGGAGCAGCCCAGCCGCATGTGGACCGCAATTATCGACTATCCCCAGCAAAATATGCATACAATGGAGCACGTCGGCGCGGTCCACATGCACCACAAGGACAAGCTACAGGGAATGTAGCAAAGCATCATATGAGACACCAAGAGAAAATGCACCAAACAAATAAGCTACTGACTATACTGGGAAGTCATAAATGCAGGTATTAAAAAGCTGAGACTTTCGCCAATATGTTCCGGTCAGGAAAATATCGGAGCCCTTCATGCACCACGTCACGGTTACTCAGCATGGCAAAGGGTTCCTACCACTACTCTGACTATGGTGTGAACACGGTCTGAGGGTGATGGAATCCAGCTCACAGCAAAGCTTCCACACAACTGCCCAGCAAGGATACTGGTGCAATGTGAACAAGACCATACTGTGAGCCACACCCATATCAGACCCTGTGAAGGAGGTATAACAGGTGCAAAAGAGTGTTAGAATGCCAGGTAAAGGCACACACACTACAAATCAAACAAAACAGAAACACCAAAAAAATAGTGGCAATTTTGGAGGAGCTGCTCAGCCCCTGACACGGTGGCGTGTCTAGATTGGGGGAGCAGCCCAGCCGCATGTGGACCGCAATTATCGACTATCCCCAGCAAAATATGCATACAATGGAGGACGTCGGCGCGGTCCACATGCACCACAAGGACAAGCTACAGGGAATGTAGCAAAGCATCATATGAGACACCAAGAGAAAATGCACCAAACAAATAAGCTACTGACTATACTGGGAAGTCATAAATGCAGGTATTAAAAAGCTGAGACTTTCGCCAATATGTTCCGGTCAGGAAAATATCGGAGCCCTTCATGCACCACGTCACGGTCACTCAGCATGGCAAAGGGTTCCTACCACTACTCTGACTATGGTGTGAACACGGTCTGAGGGTGATGGAATCCAGCTCACAGCAAAGCTTCCACACAACTGCCCAGCAAGGATACTGGTGCAATGTGAACAAGACCATACTGTGAGCCACACCCATATCAGACCCTGTGAAGGAGGTATAACAGGTGCAAAAGAGTGTTAGAATGCCAGGTAAAGGCACACACACTACAAATCAAACAAAACAGAAACACCAAAAAAATAGTGGCAATTTTGGAGGAGCTGCTCAGCCCCTGACACGGTGGCGTGTCTAGATTGGGGGAGCAGCCCAGCCGCATGTGGACCGCAATTATCGACTATCCCCAGCAAAATATGCATACAATGGAGGACGTCGGCGCGGTCCACATGCACCACAAGGACAAGCTACAGGGAATGTAGCAAAGCATCATATGAGACACCAAGAGAAAATGCACCAAACAAATAAGCTACTGACTATACTGGGAAGTCATAAATGCAGGTATTAAAAAGCTGAGACTTTCGCCAATATGTTCCGGTCAGGAAAATATCGGAGCCCTTCATGCACCACGTCACGGTCACTCAGCATGGCAAAGGGTTCCTACCACTACTCTGACTATGGTGTGAACACGGTCTGAGGGTGATGGAATCCAGCTCACAGCAAAGCTTCCACACAACTGCCCAGCAAGGATACTGGTGCAATGTGAACAAGACCATACTGTGAGCCACACCCATATCAGACCCTGTGAAGGAGGTATAACAGGTGCAAAAGAGTGTTAGAATGCCAGGTAAAGGCACACACACTACAAATCAAACAAAACAGAAACACCAAAAAAATAGTGGCAATTTTGGAGGAGCTGCTCAGCCCCTGACACGGTGGCGTGTCTAGATTGGGGGAGCAGCCCAGCCGCATGTGGACCGCAATTATCGACTATCCCCAGCAAAATATGCATACAATGGAGGACGTCGGCGCGGTCCACATGCACCACAAGGACAAGCTACAGGGAATGTAGCAAAGCATCATATGAGACACCAAGAGAAAATGCACCAAACAAATAAGCTACTGACTATACTGGGAAGTCATAAATGCAGGTATTAAAAAGCTGAGACTTTCGCCAATATGTTCCGGTCAGGAAAATATCGGAGCCCTTCATGCACCACGTCACGGTCACTCAGCATGGCAAAGGGTTCCTACCACTACTCTGACTATGGTGTGAACACGGTCTGAGGGTGATGGAATCCAGCTCACAGCAAAGCTTCCACACAACTGCCCAGCAAGGATACTGGTGCAATGTGAACAAGACCATACTGTGAGCCACACCCATATCAGACCCTGTGAAGGAGGTATAACAGGTGCAAAAGAGTGTTAGAATGCCAGGTAAAGACACACACACTACAAATCAAACAAAACAGAAACACCAAAAAAATAGTGACAATTTTGGAGGAGCTGCTCAGCCCCTGACACGGTGGCGTGTCTAGATTGGGGGAGCAGCCCAGCCGCATGTGGACCGCAATTATCGACTATCCCCAGCAAAATATGCATACAATGGAGCACGTCGGCGCGGTCCACATGCACCACAAGGACAAGCTACAGGGAATGTAGCAAAGCATCATATGAGACACCAAGAGAAAATGCACCAAACAAATAAGCTACTGACTATACTGGGAAGTCATAAATGCAGGTATTAAAAAGCTGAGACTTTCGCCAATATGTTCCGGTCAGGAAAATATCGGAGCCCTTCATGCACCACGTCACGGTCACTCAGCATGGCAAAGGGTTCCTACCACTACTCTGACTATGGTGTGAACACGGTCTGAGGGTGATGGAATCCAGCTCACAGCAAAGCTTCCACACAACTGCCCAGCAAGGATACTGGTGCAATGTGAACAAGACCATACTGTGAGCCACACCCATATCAGACCCTGTGAAGGAGGTATAACAGGTGCAAAAGAGTGTTAGAATGCCAGGTAAAGGCACACACACTACAAATCAAACAAAACAGAAACACCAAAAAAATAGTGGCAATTTTGGAGGAGCTGCTCAGCCCCTGACACGGTGGCGTGTCTAGATTGGGGGAGCAGCCCAGCCGCATGTGGACCGCAATTATCGACTATCCCCAGCAAAATATGCATACAATGGAGGACGTCGGCGCGGTCCACATGCACCACAAGGACAAGCTACAGGGAATGTAGCAAAGCATCATATGAGACACCAAGAGAAAATGCACCAAACAAATAAGCTACTGACTATACTGGGAAGTCATAAATGCAGGTATTAAAAAGCTGAGACTTTCGCCAATATGTTCCGGTCAGGAAAATATCGGAGCCCTTCATGCACCACGTCACGGTCACTCAGCATGGCAAAGGGTTCCTACCACTACTCTGACTATGGTGTGAACACGGTCTGAGGGTGATGGAATCCAGCTCACAGCAAAGCTTCCACACAACTGCCCAGCAAGGATACTGGTGCAATGTGAACAAGACCATACTGTGAGCCACACCCATATCAGACCCTGTGAAGGAGGTATAACAGGTGCAAAAGAGTGTTAGAATGCCAGGTAAAGGCACACACACTACAAATCAAACAAAACAGAAACACCAAAAAAATAGTGGCAATTTTGGAGGAGCTGCTCAGCCCCTGACACGGTGGCGTGTCTAGATTGGGGGAGCAGCCCAGCCGCATGTGGACCGCAATTATCGACTATCCCCAGCAAAATATGCATACAATGGAGGACGTCGGCGCGGTCCACATGCACCACAAGGACAAGCTACAGGGAATGTAGCAAAGCATCATATGAGACACCAAGAGAAAATGCACCAAACAAATAAGCTACTGACTATACTGGGAAGTCATAAATGCAGGTATTAAAAAGCTGAGACTTTCGCCAATATGTTCCGGTCAGGAAAATATCGGAGCCCTTCATGCACCACGTCACGGTCACTCAGCATGGCAAAGGGTTCCTACCACTACTCTGACTATGGTGTGAACACGGTCTGAGGGTGATGGAATCCAGCTCACAGCAAAGCTTCCACACAACTGCCCAGCAAGGATACTGGTGCAATGTGAACAAGACCATACTGTGAGCCACACCCATATCAGACCCTGTGAAGGAGGTATAACAGGTGCAAAAGAGTGTTAGAATGCCAGGTAAAGGCACACACACTACAAATCAAACAAAACAGAAACACCAAAAAAATAGTGGCAATTTTGGAGGAGCTGCTCAGCCCCTGACACGGTGGCGTGTCTAGATTGGGGGAGCAGCCCAGCCGCATGTGGACCGCAATTATCGACTATCCCCAGCAAAATATGCATACAATGGAGGACGTCGGCGCGGTCCACATGCACCACAAGGACAAGCTACAGGGAATGTAGCAAAGCATCATATGAGACACCAAGAGAAAATGCACCAAACAAATAAGCTACTGACTATACTGGGAAGTCATAAATGCAGGTATTAAAAAGCTGAGACTTTCGCCAATATGTTCCGGTCAGGAAAATATCGGAGCCCTTCATGCACCACGTCACGGTCACTCAGCATGGCAAAGGGTTCCTACCACTACTCTGACTATGGTGTGAACACGGTCTGAGGGTGATGGAATCCAGCTCACAGCAAAGCTTCCACACAACTGCCCAGCAAGGATACTGGTGCAATGTGAACAAGACCATACTGTGAGCCACACCCATATCAGACCCTGTGAAGGAGGTATAACAGGTGCAAAAGAGTGTTAGAATGCCAGGTAAAGGCACACACACTACAAATCAAACAAAACAGAAACACCAAAAAAATAGTGGCAATTTTGGAGGAGCTGCTCAGCCCCTGACACGGTGGCGTGTCTAGATTGGGGGAGCAGCCCAGCCGCATGTGGACCGCAATTATCGACTATCCCCAGCAAAATATGCATACAATGGAGGACGTCGGCGCGGTCCACATGCACCACAAGGACAAGCTACAGGGAATGTAGCAAAGCATCATATGAGACACCAAGAGAAAATGCACCAAACAAATAAGCTACTGACTATACTGGGAAGTCATAAATGCAGGTATTAAAAAGCTGAGACTTTCGCCAATATGTTCCGGTCAGGAAAATATCGGAGCCCTTCATGCACCACGTCACGGTCACTCAGCATGGCAAAGGGTTCCTACCACTACTCTGACTATGGTGTGAACACGGTCTGAGGGTGATGGAATCCAGCTCACAGCAAAGCTTCCACACAACTGCCCAGCAAGGATACTGGTGCAATGTGAACAAGACCATACTGTGAGCCACACCCATATCAGACCCTGTGAAGGAGGTATAACAGGTGCAAAATTGCCACTATTTTTTTGGTGTTTCTGTTTTGTTTGATTTGTAGTGTGTGTGCCTTTACCTGGCATTCTAACACTCTTTTGCACCTGTTATACCTCCTTCACAGGGTCTGATATGGGTGTGGCTCACAGTATGGTCTTGTTCACATTGCACTAGTATCCTTGCTGGGCAGTTGTGTGGAAGCTTTGCTGTGAGCTGGATTCCATCACCCTCAGACCGTGTTCACACCATAGTCAGAGTAGTGGTAGGAACCCTTTGCCATGCTGAGTGACCGTGACGTGGTGCATGAAGGGCTCCGATATTTTCCTGACCGGAACATATTGGCGAAAGTCTCAGCTTTTTAATACCTGCATTTATGACTTCCCAGTATAGTCAGTAGCTTATTTGTTTGGTGCATTTTCTCTTGGTGTCTCATATGATGCTTTGCTACATTCCCTGTAGCTTGTCCTTGTGGTGCATGTGGACCGCGCCGACGTCCTCCATTGTATGCATATTTTGCTGGGGATAGTCGATAATTGCGGTCCACATGCGGCTGGGCTGCTCCCCCAATCTAGACACGCCACCGTGTCAGGGGCTGAGCAGCTCCTCCAAAATTGCCACTATTTTTTTGGTGTTTCTATCTTCTGTATAACGTTAGCCGCTGGTGACAGCAGCGACATTAACTGCGCTACATCTGCTGTATAACGTTAGCCGCTGGTGACAGCAGCGACATTACCTGCGCTACATCTCCTGTATAACGTTAGCCGCTGGTGACAGCATCGACATTACCTGCGCTACATCTCCTGTATAACGTTTGCGTATCATAAATATCAGTGACATTCAGTTAAAAAAAATTGCCGCTGGTGACAGCGATATTACCTGCGCTACATCTCCTGTATCCTGTATAGCGTTTGCACATTCTAAATATCTATGACATTCAGTAAAAAAAAATTCTCCGCTGATGACAGCTACATTACCTGCGCTACATCTCCTGTATAACGTTTGCACATCCTAAATATCAGTGACATTCAGTTTAATATTTTCGCCGCTGGTGACAGCAACATTACCTGCGCTACATCTCATGTATAACATTAGCCGCTGGTGACAACAGCGACATTTCAAAAAAAGGCTGGGCTCTCGCTATATCTGGAGTAAGTAGTACTTTATTTTTCAGACCATAAAATTGTAAGACAATAAATATATGTAAGGACAAGTCTGGCCAGACTAAAAAGTGATAAATAATAAATAATATAATAAATAAATATACAATATGCAATACGATTGTAGTTAAAATGGTGTAGGTTCTCCAGTGGAACCCGATCTCTGAGGATAAGTAATAATACTTTATAATTCTCGATCCAATATTCAAATATGCTTATAATTCACATAAGTATTTTTGTAATGTTCGTAGAAAAAAATCTCATATAGTTACCACGACAATGAATATTCACAATTAATTTCGAATTTGTCTATGCGGTTTATGCAATATCCACCAACAAGTCGAAACTGTGTCCTTCAGTTGTGGTGTCAAATTATATTGTTCGATTCGAACTAAAAAATCGATTAAGCCCCCATCACAATTGCTCTATACCTCTATACAGTGTATCTACTCACAAGCCAGGTCGATATGGGCGGAATCCGGTGGATGGTCCGCGTCGTCCCGCATGATAGTTAACCACTTCAGCCCCCAGTGCTTAAACACCCTGAAAGACCAGGCCACTTTTTACACTTCTGACCTACACTACTTTCACAGTTTATTGCTCGGTCATGCAACTTACCACCCAAATGAATTTTACCTCCTTTTCTTCTCACTAATAGAGCTTTCATTTAGTGGTATTTCATTGCTGCTGACATTTTTACTTTTTTTGTTATTAATCGAAATTTAACGATTTTTTTGCAAAAAAATTACATTTTTCACTTTCAGTTGTAAAATTTTGCAAAAAAAACGAGATCCATATAGAAATTTTGCTCTAAATTTATAGTTCTACATGTCTTTGATAAAAAAAAAATGTTTGGGTAAAAAAAAAATGGTTTGGGTAAAAGTTATAGCGTTTACAAACTATGGTACAAAAATGTGAATTTCCGCTTTTTGAAGCAGCTCTGACTTTCTGAGCACCTGTCATGTTTCCTGAGGTTCTACAATGGCCAGACAGTACAAACACCCCACAAATGACCCCATTTCGGAAAGTACACACCCTAAGGTATTCGCTGATGGGCATAGTGAGTTCATAGAACTTTTTATTTTTTGTCACAAGTTAGCGGAAAATGATGATTTATTTTTTTTTTTTTTCTTACAAAGTCTCATATTCCACTAACTTGTGACAAAAAATAAAAACTTCTATGAACTCACTATGCCCATCACGAAATACCTTGGGGTCTCTTCTTTCCAAAATGGGGTCACTTGTGGGGTAGTTATACTGCCCTGGCATTTTCCAGGGGCCCTAATGTCTGGTAAGTAGGTAAATGACCTGTGAAATCCGAAAGGTGCTCTTTGGAATGTGGGCCCCTTTGCCCACATAGGCTGCAAAAAAGTGTCACACATCTGGTATCTCCGTACTCAGGAGAAGGTGGGGAATGTGTTTTGGGGTGTCATTTTACATATACCCATGCTGGGTGAGAGAAATATCTTGGCAAAAGACAACTTTTCCCATTTTTTTTATACAAAGTTGGCATTTGACCAAGATATTTATCTCACCCAGCATGGGTATATGTAAAATGACACCCCAAAACATATTCCCCAACTTCTGCTGAATACGGAGATACCACATGTGTGACACTTTTTTGCAGCCTAGGTGGGCAAAGGTGCCCAAATTCCTTTTAGGAGGGCATTTTTAGACATTTGGATACCAGACTTCTTCTCACGCTTTGGGGCCCCTAAAATGCCAGGGCAGTATAAATACCCCACATGTGACCCCATTTTGGAAAGAAGACACCCCAAGGTATTCAATGAGGGGCATGGCGAGTTCATTGAAAAAAAAAATTTTGGCACAAGTTAGCGGAAATAGATTTTTTTGATTTTGTTCTCACAAAGTCTCCCTTTCCGCTAACTTGGGACAAAAATTTCAATCTTTCATGGACTCAATATGCCCCTCAGCGAATACCTTGGGGTGTCTTCTTTCCAAAATGGTGTTATTTGTGGGGTGTTTGTACTGCCCTGGCATTTGAGGGTCTCCGCAATCATTACATGTATGCCCAGCATTAGGAGTTTCTGCTATTCTCCTTATATTGAGCATACGGGTAATGAGATTTTTTTTTTCCGTTCAGCCTCTGGGCTGAAAGAAAAAAATGAACGGCACAGATTTCTTCATTCGCATCGATCAATGTGGATGAAAAAATCTCTGCCAAAAAAAGAAAAAGGAGGGGAAAGGCGTCTGCCAGGACATAGGAGCTCCGCCCAACATCCATACCCACTTCAGCTCGTATGCCCTGGCAAACCAGATTTCTCCATTCACATCAATCGATGTGGATGAATAAATCATTGCCGGGATTTTTTTTTTTATATATACAAAGTGTTTGCCAAAGTATATGAACACCGCCACCTCCTCAGCTCATATGCCTCGGCAAACGTATCTTTTACTGCAGAGGAGAAATCTCGTCTTGCAGCGCCGCATACACCGACTTGCGTGTAATCTGACAGCAGCGCAATGCTTCTGTCCGAATGCACATCAGTGCTGCAGCTAGTCGATCGGTTGGTCCACCTGAAAGGTAAAAAAAACAAAACAAAAAAGAAAAAACCAGGCCGCAAAGCAATAACTTTATTAACTGTTGAACAGAACATAGAAACTTTTTTTAAACTTTTTTAACTGAACATTTAACTTTTTTACTTACCGGTATTTTTTTTTTTGTTTAGTTTTTTTTACCTTTTATAGAACAAACCTCTCCTTCCCCATGGGACAATGTGCAAAGCACAAATCGCCCAAAGATGTGGCGAAGTACGTTATGCACTTTATCCCAGGTGAAAGGAGAGGTTTGCAGCAGCTGTGAGTGAATGGGCCCTAATAGCCCTGTGTGCCTGTCCTGGTGAGATGTGATCCCTATGCTAGGTGTACCTGTGTGTGGTACTTCCGGAAACACTCTCCATAGCATAGGGCAGGGTGGTCAGCACAGTCAGGACAGAAATAGCGGGTGTCACGCCTTATTCCACTCCTGCTACAGACACGACATCTTTTTCGGGGTGACGGTTGGGTTGAGGTACCAGGAACGACACTGGGGAAATGTCGCTCGTGTAGACGGCTAACTACACTGGTGGATGGGGCCACGGAACCTCCTGGGTAAAGGAGGTTCTCGATGATCTCTTCCTGGAATTTGAGGAAGGATCCTGTTCTCCCAGCCTTACTGTAGAGAACAAAACTATTGTAGAGCGCCAATTGAATTAAATATACAGACACCTTCTTATACCAGCGTCTGGTTCTGCGGGAAACTAAATACGGAGACAACATCTGGTCATTGAAGTCCACCCCTCCCATGAGCGCATTATAGTCGTGGACACAGAGGGGCTTTTCAATGACACGGGTTGCTCGCTCAATTTGGATTGTCGTGTCTGCGTGAATGGAGGAGAGCATGTAAACGTCACGCTTGTCTCTCCATTTCACCGCGAGCAGTTCTTCGTTACACAAGGCAGCCCTCTGCCCCCTTGCAAGACGGGTGGTTACAAGCCGTTGGGGGAAGCCCACGCGACTAGTTCGCGCGGTGCCACAGGCGCAAATCCGTTCTAGAAACAAATGCCTAAAGAGGGCCACACTTGTGTAGAAATTGTCCACATAAAGATGGTACCCCTTGCCGAATAAGGGTGACACCAAGTCCCAGACTGTCTTCCCACTGCTCCCCAGGTAGTCAGGGCAACCGACCGGCTCCAGGGTCTGATCTTTTCCCTCATAGATCCGAAATTTGTGGGTATAGCCTGTGGCCCTTTCACAGAGCTTATACAATTTGACCCCATACCGGGCACGCTTGCTTGGGATGTATTGTTTGAAGCCAAGGCGCCCGGTGAAATGTATTAGGGACTCGTCTACGCAGATGTTTTGCTCAGGGGTATACAAATCTGCAAATTTCAGGTTGAAATGGTCTATGAGGGGCCGAATTTTGTGGAGCCGGTCAAAAGCAGGGTGGCCTCTGGGACGGGAGGTGGTATTGTCGCTAAAATGCAGAAAACGTAGGATGGTCTCAAATCGTGTCCTGGACATAGCAGCAGAGAACATGGGCATGTGATGAATTGGGTGCGTTGACCAATATGACCGCAATTCATGCTTTTTTGTCAGGCCCATGTTGAGGAGAAGGCCCAAAAAAATTTTAATTTCGGAAACTTGGACTGGTTTCCACCGGAAAGGCTGGGCATAATAGCTTCCCGGGTTAGCGGTTATAAATTGTGTGGCATACTGGTTGGTCTCTGCCACGACTAAGTCCAAGAGCTCCGCAGTCAAGAACAGCTCAAAAAATCCCAGGGCCGAACCGATTTGAGCCGTCTCAACCCGAACTCCAGACTGGGCGGTGAAAGGGGGAACTACTGGTGCGGCTGAAGTTGGTGACTGCCAATCAGGATTTGCCAGCACCTCAGGGACTCTAGGGGCTCTACGGGCCCGTCTTTGCGGTGGCTGCGACGGAGTAACTATTGCACGTGCCACCGTACCAGCTTCAACTGCCCTTCTGGTGCTCGCTACTTCACCATGTTGTACGGCAGTGCTGGTACTAGGTCCAGGAAGGGCTGCGCTGCTGGTGTATGCCTCACCACGTGATCCGGCAGCGACAGCCCCACTCTGCTGCTCTTGAAGCGGATCCTGCGTAACCTGTGGTCTAGCGACATGGGGCCGGGTACGCCTGGTGCTGCCAGGGACCTCCACCTCCTCGTCCGAACTTTGGGTCAGAGAGCCACTGCTTTCCACAGGTTCATATTCTGACCCGCTAGATTCGTCAGATGAGGGTTCCCACTCCTCATCCGACTGGGTCAGAATCCTGTAGGCCTCTTCAGAAGAATACCCCCTGTTTGACATTTTGGACTACTAAATTTAGGGGTATTCCCTGAGACTACCCAAGAAAAAAAGCAAACCTGTCTTACAAAGGGGAGGCTAGCGAAGTACCGGAGGCTGCTGCGGTTGATAAAAAATATCAAAACTGATTTTTTTATCGCCGCAGTGCGTGTAAAATGAATGTGCAGTGATCAAAAAATATATATTTTTTGTCACTGCGGTGGGGCGGGTGTGGGTGAACGCACGTGTGGGCGACCGATCAGGCCTGATCGGGCAAACACTGCGTTTTGGGTGGAGGGCGAGCTAAGGTGACACTAATACTATTATAGATCTGACCGTGATCAGTTTTGATCACTTACAGATACTATAAAAGTACAAATGCTGATTAGCGATACGCTAAACAGCGAATAAAAGTGACTGCGGTGCGGTGGGGTGGGCGCTAACTGACGCTAACTACCTAACCAAGGGGCCTAAACTATACCTAAAACCTAACAGCCAATACCAGTGGAAAAAAAAAAGTGACAGTTTACACTGATCACTTTTTTTCCTTTCACTAGTGATTGACAGGGGCGATCAAAGGGGGGATCAAAGGGTTAATTGGGGTGCAGGTGGGTGATCTGGGGCTAAGGTGTAGTGTTGGTGCTACTCACAGTTCAGTCTGCTCCTGTGCTGGATCCAACCGACGAAAAGGACCAGCACAGGAGCAGACAAGCCATATAACAGATCATATTTACTAATATGATCTGTTATATGACTTTGGATTGGATTTTTTGAAAATCGCCAGCCTGCCAGCCAATGATCGTTGCTGGCAGGCTGGTGACGAAATACTTCTTTTAATTTTGCCGGCCCGCGATGCGCATGCGCGGGCCGGCTTTGAGCGAAATCTCGCGTCTCGCGAGATGACGCGTATATGCGTGACTCTGCGCAGCGCTGCCACCTCCGGAACGCAATCCTGCGTTAGGCGGTCCGGAGGTGGTTAAACCAGATCCCCCACTGCTGCTTACTCACGTGAGTATCGATTTCACCAGAGGTTAGCAGTATAAGATTTTTGTAGTTTCTACTGTGATATCGAGGGCGTCTCGACTATGATGTTCTTTATCATCCGCTTTGGCGAATGTAGATGTATCTCACTGGCGCCAGTGACTTCTTTGCGTGTTTCCGGTTCTCAAAATGACACAAGCTTTTACGCTTTGTGAGCAGCAGAGGGCAGTAGTGGAATACCAGCTGCAACATGGTCTTTGCCTTTCCAGTCAGCTTCCGCTCTTCACAAGAGATGAGTGGGCATTGATGTCTGACCTCTGTGAGGATTTACACAACTTTGAGGAATCAACACAGATGATGAGCGGCGATGCTGCTATTATCAGCGTAACCATTCCACTTCTGTGTCTACTGAAACGCTTACTGCTCACAATGAAGGCAGACGCTTTGCTTGTGGAAGAGGTGGAAATGGGGAAAGACAGTACACAGGATAATAGTCAAACCACCCTCAGTTTGTCTTCTCAGCGAGAATTAGATGATGATGAGGAGGAGGAGCTGGAGACGGTTGCCTCTGCTACAGAGGGTAGTACCCATAGCAGGTTTATTCCATCTGTTCAGCGTGGATGGGCCGAAGAGGAGGAAGAGGATGAGGAGATTGAGAATCATCCTCCTGACGAGGTCAGCGAAGTCTTGTCTGTTTGGACTCTGACACACATGGCTGACTTTATGTTATGCTGCCTTTCCTGTGACCCTCGCGTTATACGCATTTTGGCCAAAACGATTACTGGTTGTTCACCCTTCTCGACCCCCGCTACAAAGAGAACTTCTCATCTCTCTTTCCTGTGGTGTAGAGGACTAGAAAAATAGTCCAATACCAGAAGGTCCTTGTGGAAAAATTGCTCCAAAAATTTCCAGCTGACAAAGCTGGCAGCAGAGTACGTAGTTCCTTTGGCAACAGAAGAGAGGGGAGACAAGGGGAACACACAGCAGTTCCAACAGAGGCAGGGCAACACTCTCCAAAGCCTGGGACAGTTTCATGACACCCCGCCAGCACCCTCGCCCTGATGCGCGGCCTAGTGTCACAAGTAGGGCAAAGTTTTGGAAGAGGGTGAAGAAGTATGTAGCAGACCCTGTCAGCGTCCTCAGCGATCCCTCTGTGCCTTACAACTATTGGGTGTCCAAGCTGGACACATGGCATGAACTGGCGCTCTACGCCTTGGAGGTGCTGGCCTACACTGCTGCCAGCGTTTTGTCTGAGCGGGTATTTAGTGCTGCTGGGGGCATAATAACTGATAAGCGCATCCGCTTGTCAACTGAAAATGCTGACAGGTTGACGCTTATCAAAATGAACAAGGCCTGGATTGCCCCTGACTTCTCTACTCCACCAGAGGAAAGCGGCCGAACATAAAGGCACTTTAAATGTGGCTTTTATGGGGGTTAGCTCAGCAACAGGCGATCCCTTACATGGTTAGCTCAGCAGCAGACCCTAACCCCTAATTTTTTAGATGGTCAGATCAGCAGCAGGCCCTCACCCCTAATGTTTTAAAGGGTCACCAGCAGGCCCTTGTTTATAATGTTTTTGAGGGTCACCAGCAGGGCCATCAATTATAATTTTCAAGGTTGTGTATGATGCCCTCCTTTATGTGTAATAAAGGGTGTATTGGAGTGCCGGTTCCTTGTAATTTTTGGTAGCCCTTTCACTTAGTGCATAGGTTTAATGAGTGTAGGAGTCCCACTACCTGAACAATTATACCACAATGTGAATGAGGCCCTCCTTTATGTGATATACAGGTAAATGCGCTTTATATACAAGTAAATATACAGGAAAGAATGTTTCCTAACAATTTTTCCTCTAAAATCGATTTTATCTTCGATTCGGTGTGTATTATTGTCAGTCTGTAAAAGTGCCGTACTACTCGGACAACATCGTTCACAGCAACGACCTGGGAGTCCAAGATGCATCCAGACATTCTCCCCATGCTGTTCCCGAACCATTTCAGTGGTGTTTCCATCAAATTCTGACCTTTTCCTATGAACCAGACACCCTCCCCTCTTCAGAGCAGGGGGTGCCTGGTTTAATGATCGGGTTCTCCCATTGACTTCCATTGTGCTAATTTTTCCTTCCTTCTGACAGATCAGAAGTAAGCTCAAATAAGTGATGATATCAGCCAGACCGAAAGTCAAAATAGTGGCCCAGTCATGGAGTGGGAATGGTGGGAACAGCATGAGAAGTCCACAGAGTGGACCTATGACATAGCGGTGTGGTGGAAGCAGCATGTGGAGACCATACAGTGGCCCAATGACAGAGTCTGGAGGTGGTGGCAGCATCAGGAGGCCACAGAGTGGCACAACAACGAAAGATTGTGGAGGTGGCAGCAGCATGAGGAGGCCATAGAGTAGCATGACGACGAGAGATTTTGGAAGCTGCAGCAGCATTAAGAGGCCACAGAGTGGCACGAAAGCAAAGTGTAGAGGGGTCAGCAGCATGAGGAGGCCAAAGTAGCATGACGACGAGAGATTGTGTAGGTGGCAGCAGCATCAGGAGGCCACAGAGTGGAACACTGATAGAGTCTGGAGTTGGCAGCAGTATGAGGAGGCCACTGAGTGGCACAATGACCGAGTCTGGAGTTGGCAGCAGTATGAGGAGGCCACTGAGTGGTACAATGACCAAGTCTGGAGTTGGAAGCAGCATGAGGAGACCACAGAGTGGCCCAATGACAGAGTCTGGAGGTGCCAGCAGTATGAGGAGGCCACTGAGTGGCACAATGACCGAGTCTGGAGGTGGCGGCAGCATCAGGAGACTACAGAGTTGCACAACGACAAGAGATTGTGGAGGTGGCAACAGCATAAGGAGGCCACAGAGTGGCACGAAGACAAAGTGTGGAGGTGTCAGCAGCATGAGGAGCCCACAGAGTGGCACCACGACAAAGTGTGTAGGCATCAGCAGTTTGAGTAGGCCACCGAGTGGCACACTGACAGAGTCTGGAGTTGGCAGCAGCATGAGGAGACCACAGAGTGGCTCAATGACACAGTCTGGAGTTGGCGGTAGCAGCAGCATCAGAAGAAGGCCACAGAGTGGCAAAATGACAGAGTCTGGAGATGGCGACAGCAGCAGAATCAGGAGGATACCACAGAGTGGCAAGGTGACATAGTGTGGAGATGGCAGCAGTATCAGGATACCACAGAGTGGCAAGGTGACATAGTGTGGTGATGGCAGTAGCAGCATCAGGATACCACCTATGGTGACGCTGCATATGTTGATGCAGGGCTGTGGTGCCAACATTGGCACCCTGGCCACGCTTCACCTTCTGCCCACATATTCTACATATGGCCATGTTGACCTCCTCCGGTGGCTTAACAAAAAACTGCCACACCGCCGAGTAGGTGATTTTCCCCCCAACAGTCCGCACTGACTGACTGCTACCGTTGCTGCTTCTGTGAACCCCTGCACCACTACTTCCCGGGCAGGTAGGCTACTACGAAGCAGGCACCTTTAGCTCCAAACCTCCCACTGCTGTCACCCTGCAGACTCCCAGCCATGTTTTCAAGACATATAACCGCCGGCATGAACTGAGAATATATTTTTCTTTTTGTACTGAAATAGGCCACTAAACTAGAGTTGAGCGCACACCTGGATGTTCGGGTTCGACGGGTTCGGCCGAAGTTCACAAAAAAGTTCGAGTTCGGGACCCGAACTTGACCCCGAACCCGAACCCCATTGAAGTCAATGGGGATCCGAACTTTTGAGCACTAAAATGGCTGTAAAAATGTCATGGAAAGGGCTAGAGGGCTGCAAATGGCATCAAAATGTGGTTAAGAGCATGGCAAGTGCTCTGCAAACAAATGTGGATAGGGAAATGACTTTAAATAACAAAATACTAAAAAAAAAAATTATAATCTTGATCTAGGAGGACGAGGTCCATATGGAGTAGGAGGTTGAGGAGGCGGTAGATGTGGCGGTGTAGGTGGAAGCGGCGGTGGAGGAGGAGGAGGAGGTAGCCTACACTGCTTTTTGGTTTTATATATTTTTTTTATTTTTTAAATTAGGGTACACAGTCCAAAACATTGGAAAATATAACCTGTGATAACCCCCTCCAGTCGTGCTAAACATACGTTAAGACAATACACTGGCTGCAGGGCAGGCCAGCACCTCCAAGGGGTAAAGGACAAGCTCAGGCCATGTGCCTAATTTGAAGACCCAGAAGTTGCAGGTCAGCCAGTTTGTGTAGGCGTGTGCATACTTACTGCCCCACCATGTCGCACGTCCCCGTGATGTTCATGATCCAATCTGATATCTGCTCTATAAACTTTCGATGTTCTTTTATGCGCCTACCATGGTGATCATGGGTGGCGGGGAATCAGGGTTCCAGGCCGGAGAGGGAGTGTGCGAAAGAGAGGCCACATCCAAGGGATTCATTTTTTTAATTTAAAATTATAGAGCGGAAATATGGGACAAAGTATTAAAACGTAAAACTGGGACAACTTTTTAAAGTTTAAGCATTGATGAAAGGATGTGTCGCGCATCAATTAATGAAGAATTTCTTAAATTTTATTCCCTGTCAACTATGCAGAGATGGGGTTTCTATCCGGCAAAATTAGAAAAATGTCACCTGACAATGTAATTGACGATTTTTTTAAATTTATGTTCCTGTCACCTATGTAGAGGTGCCCCAATGACATCCACCATCCATTTGGATATCTTCTCTATCAACTTTCGATGTTCTTTTCTGACCCTACCATGTTGATCACGGTTATCAGCGAATCAGGGTTCCACGCCAGAGAGGGAGCGTGAGAAAAAGAGGGCAAATTTAAGGGAGATAAATTAATTTAAAAAAATTGGGATCGAGCGGAAATATGGGAAAAGTTATTGAGGCACAAATGTGGGACAAATTACAGAAGCCCAAATGTGGGCCAAAAGAGTAAAGCGGAAATGTGGGACAAAGTATTGAAGCGCAAATGTTGGCCAAATGAGTAAAGCAGAAATGTGGGACAAATTATTGAAGCGCAAATGTGGTAATACTTGATAGAGTTTAAGCATTGAATCAAAGGAGGTGGTGCGCATCAATTAAAGAAGAATTTCAGAAATTTTATTCCTTGTCACCTATGCAGAGCAGGGGTTTATTCACATCTAAAATTGTATAATGTCAACCCAAGAATGTAACAGAAAAATTACAGAAATTTATTAACCTGTCTACTTGGTAGAGCAGAGGTCTATGACAGAAGAAAATTGTTTATTGTCTCCCGAAAATGTAAAAGAAAAAATATTAAAATTTATTAAGCTGTCGAGGAGGGGTATATTACACCCAAAAATTTGTGAATTTCACCAGAAAATGTAACTGACAAATTATTATTATTTTTTTTAACAGTCTAATAGGTATAGCAGTGGTACATGACACCCAGAAATTGGTGAATTTCACCAGAAAATTTAACTGACAATTTTTTATTTTAACCTGTCTACTAGGTATAGCAGTAGGACATCACACCCAAAAATTGGTGAACGTCACCTGAAAATGTAACTGACAATTTATTAATTTTTTTAACCTGTCTACTAGGTATAGCAGTGGTACTTCACACCCAAAAATGTATGAATTTCACCCGAAAATGTAACTGACAATTTTTTTTTTTAACGGTCTAATAGGTATAGCAGTGGTACATCACACACAAAAATTGGTGAATTTCACCCGTAAATGTAACTGACAAATTTTATAACCTGTCTACTAGGTATAGCAGTGATACATCACACCCAAAAATTGATGCATTTCACCAGAAAATGTAACTGACAAAGTAGTGAAATTACATAAAATACGTAGAAAAAATAAAAATAAATTTGATTTATGAGGTGGCGTTCCATATGGAGTAGGAGTTTGAGGAGGCGGTGGACATAGCGGTGTAGGTGTTAGCAGTGGTGGAGGAGGACGAAGTAGCCAACACTGGTTTTTGGTTTTAATTTTTATTTTTAATTTTTAATTAGGGTACACTCCAAAAGAGTGTGAAATATCCAAAATACAAGAATGAGCAATTGCGCTGCAGTATAACAATGGCTGGTAAAGGCCGGTATACATGTCTATTCTGCACAAGGTACGGACAAGTACTGTGGGATCCATGCCTAGTTCATTTTAATGAGCTTGTCCACATTGGCTGTGGACAGGCGGCTGTGCTTGTCTGTGATGAAACCCCCCTGCCGTGCTAAACACACATTCAGATAATACACTGGCTGCAGGGCAGGCCAGCACCTCCAAGGCGTAAAAGGCAAGCTCAGGCCATGTGTCCAATTTGGAGACCCAGAAGTTGAAGGGGGCAGACCCGCCATTCAGTACGTGTAGGCATGTGCACACATACTGCTCAACCATGTTGCTGAAATGCTGCCTCCTGCTAAGACGTTCCATATCAGCTGGTGGTACTGGCTGTTGTGGCGTGCTGACAAAGCTTTTCCACATTTTGGCCATGCTAACCCTGTCAGGTGGGAATGCCACCAGCAGCGCGTCTACCAGCGTGCGCTTGTACTCGCGCATCTTACGATCACGCTCCATTGATGGAATTAAGGACGGTACGTTGTCCTTGTAACAGGGATCCAGCAGCGTGGCCACCCAGTAATCAGCACAAGTTAGAATGTGAGAAACTCGGCGGTCACTGCGGCGACACTGCAGCATGTAATCGCTCATGTGTGCCAGGCTGCCCAGAGGCAACAAAAAGCTGTCCTCTGTGGGAGGTGTATCGTCTGAGTCCTCTGTATCCCCCCCAGCCACACACCAGTGATAGCCATGAGCTGGTCTGGGTGCCACCCTGCTGAGAAAATGGTTCCTCCTCCTCCATCTACTCCTTCTTATCCTCCACCTAGTCATCCTCCAGAACTGTGCCCTGGCTGGACAATTTTGTACCTGGCGTTTGTGGGTGCAGGAACCCACCCTCGGAGCCACTTGTGAATGACTGGCCGGAAACCCTACGAAATGATCCCTCTTCCTCCTCCTCCTCCTCCTGTGCCACATCCTCTTCCATCATCGCAAGCAGCGTTTTTCAAGGAGACACAGAAGTGGGATAGTTACACGGAGAATGGCGTTATCGGCACAGGCCATGTTGGTGGAGTACTCGAAACAGCGCAACAAGGAACATAGGTCTTGCATGGAGGCCCAGTCATTGGTGGTGAACTGGTGCTGTTCCGCCGCGCGACTCACCCGTGCGTGCTGCAGCTGAAACTCCACTATCGCCTGCTGCTGCTCGCACAGTCTGGCCAGCAAGTGCAAGGTGGAGTTCCACCTTGTGGACACGTCGCATATGAGGCGGTGAGCGGGAAGGCCGAAGTTACGCTGCAGTGCTGACAGGCGAGCAGCAGCAGGGTGAGAACGCCGAAAGCGCGCACAGATGGCCCGCACTTTATGCAGCAGCTCTGACATATCGGGGTCATTTCTAAGGAATCTCTGCACCACCAAATTCAGCACATGCGCCAGGCAAGGGATGGGCGTCAAACCGGCTAGTCCCAGAGCTGCTATGAGATTTCACCCCTTATTATCGCACACCACCAGGCCGGACTTGAGGCTGAATGGCACAAACCACTCATTGGTCTGTTGTTCAAGGCCCATCCACAGCTCCTGCGCTGTGTGGGGTTTGTCCCCCAAACAGATAAGTTTTAAAACTGCCTGCTGTCATTTACCCTTGGCTGTGCTGAAGTGGGTGGTGAAGGTGTTACGCTGACCGGATGAGGAGCCGGTAGAGGATGAGGAAACAGAGTAGGAAGAGGAAGCAACAGGAGGCAAATTGAAGCGCCCTGCAATCCTCGGTGGTGGAAGGACATGCGCCAAACTGCTATCTGCCTCAGGCCCAGCCGCCACTGCATTTACCCAGTGTGCTGTTATGGAGATATAACGTCCCTGACCGTGCTTACTGGTCCACGTTTCTGTAGTGAGATGCACCTTGCCACAGATGGCATTGCGTAGTGCACACCTGCTTTTGTCCCCTACTTGGTTGTGCAGGGAAGGGATGGCTCGCCTGGAATTTCTAATGTCTTGATGCTGCAAGGGCGCAACAATTGTGTATTTTGCCCAAAAAAGGGTGTTTTATTAATAGAAGAATATAAAACCCCTGTTTATACAGGGTGTATCTCACACGCCCTGACCCACACTAGGCCGCAATTAAAGATTTGTGTCAAAAATGCCTTTATTTCAAATAACTGAATAGAACACCTGTATATAAAGGGTGTATCTCACACGCCCTGACCCACACTAGGCTGCAATTAAAGATTTGTGCCAAAAATGGGTATTTTATTAATAACTGAATATGACAGCAGTATATAACCCTGGAATTTTAAATGTCTTGATGCTGCAAGGCCAAAAAAATTGTGCATTTTGGCAAAAAAGTGTGTTTTTAAAAACCCAGAAAATATGGCTTTATTTCTAGCTTAAATTGCACACTGACTAATCCTGCAAATGCACCAGATGTTGTATATTGCCAAAATAGGGTGATTTCTTACAACCAGATTATTAGTGCTGTTTTTCAAGCTTGGATTTCAATGTCACAAAAGCTCAGATGCAGTGCTGGTGCACTGAACTTGCATAAAATGGCTGCCGCCGCCACCGCCCACCTAACTGTCTTATAAAAGTTTTTGTTTTTTTCGGTCACTGGGCTCAGGGCAGGATAAAAAAATTGTGCCCTGCACCCACACAACAAAATGTATGTAGATAGCTGAGTTAGATTCACGTTTTGAACAAAGATTCAGTCCTATTCTCTCCCTGAAATCACCAGCCGCATCCTCTCCCTACACTAGTAACAGCAGAGTGACGTGCAGCGCTATGTGACTCAAGCTTATATAGAGGCTGGGTCACATTCTACACTGGCCTATTACAGCCATGCCATTAGTAGGCATGGCTGTGATGGCTTCTAAGGGCACACAGTTAAAAGCTTGTTGATCGGCTGCTCTGCAGCCTTTCAAAAAGAGCCAAGAAAGCGCCGAACCCAAACTTTTACTGAAATGTTCGGGTTCAGGTCCAGTGTCCAAAAATCCTAAAGTTCGTTACGAACCCGAACTTTACAGTTCAGGTTTGCTCAACCCTACACTAAATGCTTTCAAGACATATAACTAATGAAATAGGCCACTAAATGCTTTCAACACATATAACCACCGAAGTGAACTGAGAATAGATTTTTCGTTTTGTACTGAAATAGGCCACTAAACGCCTTCAACCCAAATAACCGCCGAAGTAAACTGAGAATATATTTTTCTTTTTGCACTGAAATACAAAATAACACATATAACCGCCAATGTGAACTTAGAATATATTTTTCTTTTTATACTGAAATAGGCCACTAAACGCTTTCAGGACATATAACCGCCAATGTGAACTGAGAATATATTTTTATTTTTGTACTAAATAGGCCACTAAACGCTGTTAGCTGAAATAAATGCACAAGTGAAGTGCGTATATTTTTTTTCCTTTTTGTACTGAAATAGGACACTGAACGCTTTCACCACATATAACTGCAGAAGTGAAATGCGTATATATTTTTCCTTTTTGTGCTGAAATAGGCCACTAAACTCTTTCACTACAAATAAATGCAACAGTGAAGTGCATATATTTTTTTCCTTTTTGTACTGAAATAGGACACTGAACGCTTTCACCACATGTAACTGCAGAAGTGAAATGCGTATATATTTTTTCTTTTTGTACTATAATAGGCCACTATACTCTTTCAATGCAAATAACTGCAGAAGTGAAATGCATATATATTTTTATTTTTCCACAGATATAAGCCACTAAAGGCTTTTTAACATAGCACTTGCACCCCAATAGCAAGAACAAATTGCTGGAATGCCAGAGCTGTATAATGGCTATTTGGATCCCCAAATAATGTTTCCTTGCACTTGTAAATTACTTTTTTTCACAATGAGGATTTTCTAGCACTGTCCCTAGCGACTTCAGACGTCTCTCTCTCCCTGCACTAAAATGCTGTGAAATGATTCCTCCCTATCCTTTCCCTGCACTTGTAAATCGCTTTTCTGGAACTTTCCCTAGCGCCTTCTGACGCCCACAATTTTATTATTTGGTACTAGGTGTATATAAGTGGGCTCTTCACTGTTATAATTCATATGCTTGAAAAGACTCTGTGGTCGAAACGTTGCATGGTTGGTGAATAAACCATATATGACTGAAGATAGAGAGTGCTGCAGTAATTATTCTCTTCCCAGAATTGTGACGAGGGGACATCCTCTGCGTCTGGAGGAAAGAAGGCTTCTACACAAATATAGAAGAGGATTCTTTACGGTAAGAGCAATGAGAATTTGGAACTCTCTGCCTGAGGAGGTGGTGATGGTGAATTCACTAAAAGAGTTCAAGAGGGGCCTGGATGTATTTCTGGAGTGTAATAATTTTACAGGTTATAGTTAGTGTTGAGCGAATCGAAGTCAAACAAATTGAATTTAATCTAAATTTTACGAAAAATTTTGATTTGCCATGAAGCTCAATTTCCTCATGCTTCATGGTAATGATTCAATAAAAATTAAATAATAATACATACCTCATCCATTTGTGCGGAAAGACGCCATCGTGGCCATCTTGATTCAAGATACAGCACAAAATCTTGCGCGTGGTGACATACGCAAACTCCGATCCGATGGTATATTCTAAACCCGAGGCGTTCCCATGGTGATGGGGATGCACCTCTGACAGGACGCTGCCATCCGAGGCACCTGAGGGGTTAATTGCCCGGACGGCAGCTCCCTGTCAGAGGTCGGGTGCCGGAAATGTTTCTACAATGTTTGCATTGGTGGGCAGTGCGCCCTCCCCTCCTCCCCAGTATTAAAATCATTGGTGGGCAGTGCATCCTCCCCCCACCCTTCCCAGTATTAAAATCATTGGTGGGAAGTGCGCCCTCCCCCCACTCCCCAGTATTAAAATCATTGGTGGGCAGTGCACCCTCCCCAGTATTAAAATAATTAGTGGGCAGTGCGCCCTCCCCCCTCCATCATTGGTGGCAGCGGCAGTTCCGATCGGAGTTCCAGCAGTGTAATGCTGGTGCTCCGATCAGTTACCATGGCAGCCAGGACGCTACTGAAGTCCTGTCTGCCATGGCCAGTAACCCTGCAGCATTATACTGACATGCTCTGTGGCCGCCCGGCGCTCCTTCTTCTTGTAACTCACAGGTCTGTGCGGTGCATTGCTATAGGCATAAGCAATGCGCCGCACAGACCTATGAGTTACAAGAAGAAGGAGCGCCGGGCGGCCACAGCGCATGTAAGTATGCTGCTGACTAACTGACCATGGCAGCCAGATAGGACTTCAGTAGCGTCCTGGCTGCCATGTTAACCGATCAGAGTGGGACTCGGAACTGCTGCTGCCACCAATGATGGGGGGTGGAGGGCGCACAGCCCACCAATGATTTTAATACCCGGGAGGGGGGGTTCCCCCACCAATGATTTTAATACCGGGAGGGAGCACTGCCCACCAATGATTTTAATACTGGGTAGGGGGAAAGGGCGCACTGCCCACCAATGATTTTAATACTGGGGAGGGGGGAGGGCGCACTGGGGGCTGATCTAGAGGCACTGGTTGCTGGTGAGAGGCACTGGGGGCTGGTGAGAGGCACTGACTGGGGGCCTTAGGGCTGATGGACAGGCACTGGGGGCTGGTGAGAGGCACTGGGGGCTGGTGAGAGGCACTGGGGGCTGGTGAGAGGCACTGACTGAGGGCCTGGGGGCTGATGGAGAGGCACTGAGTGGGGGGCCTGGGCACTGATGGAGAGGCACTGGGGGGCCGCCGGTGAGAGGCACTGGGGGCTGATGGAGAGGCACTGGGGGCTGATGGAGAGGCACTGGGGGCTGATGGAGAGGCACTGGGGGCTGATGGAGAGGCACTGGGGACTGATGGAGAGGCACTGGGAACTGATGGAGAGGCACTGGGAACTGATGGAGAGGCTACTGGGGGCTGCTATGAGGCTACTGGGGGCTGCTATGAGGCTACTGGGGGCTGCTATGTGGCTACTGGGGGGCTGCTATAAGGCTACTGGGGGCTGCTATAAGGCTACTGGGGGCTGCTATGAGGCTACTGGGGGCTGCTATGAGGCTCCTCAGTCTCCCACACTCCTTCTGCCTGGCCAAGCGAGCCAGTACCCCTGAGGCCAAGCCTGCCAGCACCCCTGAGGCCAAACCTGCCAGCACCCCTGAGTCTTCAGAACTGTAAGTAAATTATATATAAGGGGAGCTTATAATATGAAAGAGACGAATTACGCCTGAACAGACATATAGCGCAAATTCCAGTTTTTGTTTGTTTTATGTTGCACTGAATTTTCTGCGAAATATATATATATTTTTTTTTTAGGGGGGGTTCGGGGTGGCAGTGGATTTTGGGTGAGTTCCCACATTTTTTTTCCCAGGACTTCACCCCTGGTAACGTATAAAATCACCACACCGGTGCACTGGTGGGGCGCGGTGACGTCATTAGGCATGACGTCACCGTGGCCAGCCAGTGTGATGACGTCTTCAAGTCACTGTGCAAGATTTTGCACTGTGTCTTCAATCAAGATACCCGCCACAGCCTCTACGCGAGCAAATGGATAAGGTAAGTATTTATTTATTTTTGATTTCTACCCTGATTAATCCCTGAAATGCCTAAATGGTAGCCTCAGTTGCTGCTATCAGCGATCAACATGGCATCTGAGGGGTTCAATGATGGGGCGTTGTGATCGCCGTTCCATGTCATTGCGCCCAGCACATACCAAGAAATGTGCTTTATGACTAAGTAATTTGTCACAAATCAAATTTCTTTGTGAAAGTCAGCAAAGCAGCCAATTTGAATTTTTCATAACTTTGCTCATCTCTAGTTATAGTTACTAGATTTCTGGAGAGGTCGTTGATCCACGGAATTATTCTGATTGCCTGATTTTTTCACCTAAAATGAGGAAAATTGGCTTCTACCTCACAGGTCTTTTTGCCTTCCTCCGGATCAACTTTCAGTATAACAGGCTGAACTGTATGGACAATGTCTTTTTTTAGCCTCTTATCTTTTTCTATGCCTGTTTTTGGCATGTAAAATTGTCTAAATTTAAGCCAGCAAGGAAGCTGGTGTAGCTTTAGACCAGCGCATCTTCATAACTTAGAGACTGTAGAGGCCAGCGCATCTTCATAACTTCAGCGGATCCACCGCCAGCGCGTGGGGTTATTAAAAAATAACCCCATGAACTTTTACTGTTCAGACCACAGATCTTATTTGGGTATAGTTAAAGATAGCAAACTATGCAAATAGTAACAGATAGTGTGGAACTATAATAGGGAGGAATTCCTGTGGGTGTATTGAAGTCCCAAAGTTCTATATATACAACAGCGTGCCCGCAATGTCCTATAAATACACGTGGATGCTGATAGTATGGCCGAAACCACAATGCACAATGTTAGTGCTGCACTGGATTCCGTAGCGTGCAAGAAACACAACTGGTACCGAATGTCAGCTGAATCCGAAGTATTCACTTCACAGTGCAATTGATTAACTTATAAAATCATTGTATATATAGAACTTTGGGACTTCAATACACCCACAACAATTCCTCCCTATTATAGTTCCACACTATCTGTTACTATTTGCATAGGTATATGTGTGTCTACATGTATGTTTTTAGATATATTTTTTAGGGGTATGTTTTTAGACTAATAAAGTCCATTATTCGTCACCACCACTGTGTTTCCCTTCTGAGTGTGCCCCTTCATATTGCTTACACCTCCTTTTGATTTCCGAGGTCCTGAGGGTGGGACCTGAGGGTGAGCACCTTATCCATACGGTGAGGGGGTGAGCCGCTGTACTCTTGTAAGCTCTTTATTATTTCACCCTTAACAGCTGAGCTCCCCTTCCCCCGAGATGGACATTTGGGAACACTTGGACAATAAATACAAAAAGATAGAGGCATTCACCTTCAATGTGGAAGGTGAAGAATCGGCAGGAACGGAAAAATCTATGGATGATGTTTTTAAGGTTTTAGAGAAGACTTTGCAACGTCAGCTACGTAATAAGTGGGAAATTAGGGCACTTACGCAATATCTGGATAAGGGCCTCATCCCTAAGGGTTTGACACTCACCAAGACACCGGCATCGGACCTGGTGGATGACAAATTCAAAAAAGAATGGGATGCGTTCCTGAAAACTCAATCAGGAACCCTTGTACAAATGATTATTAGAAGAAGGACACAAATGACAGAGGAAATGGCGGGGCAGATAGATGCTCTCAAAAGAGATGGAAAAATTCCCAGATACTGATGTAGTCCGCAAATGGCATGAGAGGATTTGCAAAAATCTGGACTCATTAGAAAGAGAAATAATAGGAAAAAAGTCCAGGAAGTTACACTACATGGAGAGAAAAGAAGTCACTGAAGTTTATAATCAGAGGGAAGTCGAGCACGTCAATACACAGGGGATACAATATGACAATGTCAGTATCTCCAATAGATTTGAAAAACTTATGACACCGCATTTTTTAAATTTTACCCCACCACATCACAAAGCACGAACGAGGAGCACACGTACCCCAACCCCACCACGACATGATATAAGGAAGCACAATCACAGAACACAGGGACAGGGTCAAGACCACAATTTGAGGGAGCGTCCGAGGGAGTATGCACAGGACAGAGGGATTCACCAGGCACAGAGACAGGAACACAGATATCACCAAAACACAGAACATCACTATACACCAATACCAATCAGGTTGAGACAACACGAGTACAGCGGAAAATTCGAAGAGGACGACACGCACATAAAAAGGAATTACAGATACCCACACAACCGACGACCAACGTAATAAATATCAGTGATACTGTACTTGCAGACACCCAGATTCAGCTACTAAACAAAGGTTTAAAGTTTGCCCCTACTAATTCCCTGGATAAGTTCGCCACATACATTGAGGTGGAAAAATTCATAAGACGCCTGTGTCTTAAGAAATATTTTCTAAAAAACCCCATCAATAGAGAGATGGATATGGAAGGGAATAGCAGTAAATATCAACATACTGATCTAAAGGCCAGATCTAAAAACTTCCCGAGACAGGAGATTAGCAATGAAATGGCCGCGTTCAAGAATAATGTAGAGCGGGACTTGAGAAGAATTAAAAGTCGGAGAATAAATACAAATTTAAATAAAGGGGAAATGAGGGCAATTAAATCACTGCAAGAGGCGAATGATATCACAATAAGGCCGGCTGATAAGGGTGGGGCGGTAGTAGTACTTAATACAGTAGACTACTTGAAAGAGTGCTATAGACAATTAGGGTCACAAGAGACCTATCAAAAATTAAAAGGAGACCCCACGGAGGAATATTACAAAATCCTAAAGAATTATTGCGAGAAGGGATTAAAAGTGGGTTTTCTCTCCAACCAGGAGGCTAGGTTTATTTTGGACACTGAGAAGAGGATCCCGATGTTCTATTGCATCCCCAAGATCCATAAAAATTTACAAACACCCCCAGGTCGCCCAATAGTGTCTGGGATTGAATCCATTTCATGTAATTTATCCAAGTACATTGATCAGTGGCTTCAACCCCATGTAAAGATAGTGCCATCATATATTCGTGACACTACAGACATTATCAAAACACTGGAAATTATTGAATGGGTAGACGGATGGATCTTGGGGATGCTGGATGTCGGATTCCTGTATACGGTGATTGACCACACCCAGGGTATACGAGCATTACATGAACAATTGTCAGAGGATGCTGGATTCTCTACTGAACAGTTAGAATTCCTATTGGAGGGAGTGGAATATATATTAACCCACAATTATTTTTCATTTGAGCGGGAGTTCTATGTGCAGCGTACTGGCACCGCCATGGGTACCAGATTCGCCCCCAGCTACACCAATTTGTTCTTGGACCAATGGGAAAAGGAAGTTATACAACCCAGGCTGGGGGTGGATCTGGTCCTATGGCGGCGCTACATAGACGATATTCTGTTTATCTGGCAAGATACCACTGAATCCCTAGATCTATTTTTGAACAGCATTAATATCAATGACAAGAACCTGATTTTCAGCCCGAATGTCAGCAGAGAAAGGGTTGAGTTTTTAGACCTAGAGATACAGGTGAAAGGGAACCAGTTGTATTGCAGCACGTTTTTCAAGCCAGTGGCTAAAAATAGCTTCATCAGGTTTGCTAGTTGCCATCTTCCACGGTGGCTGCTAAACGTGCCAAGGAGTCAGTTCCCTAGATTAAGGCGCAACTGTACGGACGAGGGCAAATTTGATGAGGAAGCCACTGGCTTGAAACAAAAATTATTGGAAAGGGACTACCCAGCTCATGTAATCGATAAATCATTGGAAAAGGTAAAGGAAATGGAGAGAGGAGACTTTTTCTTGGCGAGTCATCCCCAACCACGAGATGAGGCGCTGAGGATCATTCTCCCCTTTAATTCCCAATATAGGACAATGGAAAAGAGTATTCGGAAGCATTGGGGACTCCTATTGAATGATAAGGTGATAGGTCCGCTGTTAAGTGAAACACCTATGATCACGTATACACGGGCTAATAATTTAGCTTGAAAAATAGCTCCAACTGTCAAAGTGAGAAAAGAGAGCCAGAAAAAAGACAATTGGTTGGCAGTGAATGGATTTTTTCAATGTGGCAGATGTGCCAACTGTAGAATTACGAATTTTCCGAAAAAAAACACAAAAGTAGTGTTTACAGTGAATTCCTTTAGTTTAGAGATACAAGAGTGCTTGACCTGCGACTCTACAGATGTGATATATTTGCTACAGTGCGACTGCAGAAAACAATATATAGGCAGGACAAAAAGAACGCTTAACCACCTCAGCCCCTATGGCTTAAACACCCTGAAAGACCAGGCCACTTTTTACACTTCTGACCTACACTACTTTCACCGTTTATTGCTCGGTCATGCAACTTACCACCCAAATGAATTTTACCTCCTTTTCTTCTCACTAATAGAGCTTTCATTTGGTGGTATTTCATTGCTGCTGACATTTTTTACTTTTTTTGTTATTAATCGAAATTTAACGATTTTTTTGCAAAAAAATGACATTTTTCACTTTCAGTTGTAAAATTTTGCAAAAAAAACGAGATCCATATATAAATTTTGCTCTAAATTTATTGTTCTACATGTCTTTGATAAAAAAAAAATGTTTGGGTAAAAAAAAAAAATGGTTTGGGTAAAAGTTATAGCGTTTACAAACTATGGTACAAAAATGGGAATTTCCGCTTTTTGAAGCAGCTCTGACTTTCTGAGCACCTGTCATGTTTCCTGAGGTTCTACAATGCCCAGACAGTACAAACACCCCACAAATGACCCCATTTCGGAAAGTAGACACCCTAAGGTATTCGCTGATGGGCATAGTGAGTTCATAGAACTTTTTATTTTTTGTCACAAGTTAGCGGAAAATGATGATTTTTATTTTTTTTTCTTACAAAGTCTCATATTCCACTAACTTGTGACAAAAAATAAAAACTTCCATGAACTCACTATGCCCATCAGCGAATACCTTGGGGTGTTTTCTTTCCAAAATGGGGTCGCTTGTGGGGTAGTTATACTGCCCTGGCATTCTAGGGGCCCAAATGTGTGGTAAGGAGTTTGAAATCAAATTCTGTAAAAAATGACCAGTGAAATCCGAAAGGTGCTCTTTGTAATATGGGCCCCTTTGCCAACCTAGGCTGCAAAAAAGTGTCACACATCTGGTATCTCCGTATTCAGGAGAAGTTGGGGAATGTGTTTTGGGTAGGGATGAGCGAACCCGAACTGTATAGTTCGGGTTCGTACCGAATTTTGGGGTGTCCGTGACACGGACCCGAACCCGAACATTTTCGTAAAAGTCCGGGTTCGGTGTTCGGCGCTTTCTTGGCGCTTTTTGAAAGGCTGCAAAGCAGCCAATCAACAAGCGTCATACTACTTGGCCCAAGAGGCCATCACAGCCATGCCTACTATTGGCATGGCTGTGATTGGCCAGTGCACCATGTGACCCAGCCTCTATTTAAGCTGGAGTCACGTAGCGCCGCACGTCACTCTGCTATGATCAGTATAGGGAGAGGTTGCAGCTGCGACGTTAGGGCGAGATTAGGCAGATTAACTCCTCCAAAAGACTTCATTCTGTAATCGATCTGCAGCTGTGGATCATTGAAGTGCTATTATTGACTTGCTCACTTTTTTGAGGCTGCCCAGAGCATTTTTAGATCACTTTTTTTCTGGGGTGATCGGCGGCCATTTTGTGACTTGTGGTGCGCCAGCACGAGCTATCACCAAGTGTATTTAACCATCGATAGTGTGGTTATTTTGTGCTATATCCTACATCAGCTGCAGGCTGAGCCTGTGTCACCGAAGTGCATTTAACCATCAACAGTCTGGTTATGTTTTGGCCATATATTACATCAGGGGCAAGTTGAGCCTGTCACCCAGCGCCTAAAAAATAGACCTGACATTCTATTCAACCAAATCTGCACAGTTTTAGCTGGTCAAGTTATTTGTAGTGACCGTCAAAGCAGACTTTTTGTTCTGGGTTGAAAAAGCATTCCCAAATTTGCCATTCTGAAAATAACTAGTTTGTGGTATTTCAGGCCTACTTGAAATCTATCCCCAAAAGAAAATCTTACATTGAAGTTATTGATAGTATCATTCAGAAAAACCTAAGACACACGCTAGCGTGCTGATAGAAGTGTCATTCTGTGATTAAACCTATAACTGTCACACAGCGCAAAAAAAAACAGGTCTCACATCTCTATTCAACCGAATCTGCACAGTTTTAGCTGGTCAAGTTATTTGTAGTGACCGTAAAAGCAGACTTTTTGTTCTGGGTTAAAAAAGCATTCCCAAATTTGCCATTCTCAAAATTGTGGTGAACGGGAACAATGAGGAAAACATCTAATAAGGGACGCGGATGTGGACATGGTCGTGGTGGTGTTAGTGGACCCTCTGGTGCTGGGAGAGGACGTGGCCGTTCTGCCACAGCCACACGTCCTAGTGAACCAACTACCTCAGGTCCCAGTAGCCTGCAGAATTTACAGCGATATTTGGTGGGGCCCAATGCCGTTCTAAGGATGGTAAGGCCTGAGCAGGTACAGGCATTAGTCAATTGGGTGGCCGACAGTGGATCCAGCACGTTCACATTATCTCCCACCCAGTCTTCTGCAGAAAGCGCACAGATGGCGCATGCAAACCAAGCCCATCGGTCTGTCACATCACCCCCATGCATATCAGGGAAACTGTCTGAGCCTCAAGTTATGCAGCAGTCTCTTATGCTGTTTGAAGACTCTGCTGCCAGGGTTTCCCAAGGGCATCCACCTAGCCCTTCCCCAGGGGTGGAAGAGATAGAATGCACTAACGCACAACCACTTATTTTTCCTGATGATGAGGACATGGGAATACCACCTCAGCACGTCTCTGATGATGACGAAACACAGGTGCCAACTGCTGCGTCTTCTGCAGTGTGCAGACTGAACAGGAGGTCAGGGATCAAGACTGGGTGGAAGACGATGCAGGGGACGATGAGGTCCTAGACCCCACATGGAATGAAGGTCGTGCCACTGACTTTCACAGTTCGGAGGAAGAGGCAGTGGTGAGACCGAGCCAACAGCGTAGCAAAAGAGGGAGCAGTGGGCAAAATCAGAACACCCGCCGCCAAGAGACTCCGCCTGCTACTGACCGCCGCCATCTGGGACCGAGCACCCCAAAGGCAGCTTCAAGGAGTTCCCTGGCATGGCACTTCTTCAAACAATGTGCTGACGACAAGACCCGAGTGGTTTGCACGCTGTGCCATCAGAGCCTGAAGCGAGGCATTAACGTTCTGAACCTTAGCACAACCTGCATGACCAGGCACCTGCATGCAAAGCATGAACTGCAGTGGAGTAAACACCTTAAAAACAAGGAAGTCACTCAGGCTCCCCCTGCTACATCTTCTGCTGCTGCGCCTCGGCCTCTTCTGCTGCTGCTGCCGCCGCCTCGGCCTCTTCCTCCGCCTCTGGAGGAACGTTGGCACCTGCCGCCCAGCAAACATGGGATGTACCACCAACACCACCACCTGCGTCACCAAGCATCTCAACCATGTCACACGGCAGCGTTCAGCTCTCCATCTCACAAACATTTGAGCGAAAGCGTAAATTCTCACCTAGCCACCCTCGATCCCTGGCCCTGAATGCCAGCATTTCTAACTACTGGCCTATGAAATGCTGTCATTTAGGCTGGTGGACACACACAGCTTCAAACAGCTCATGTCACTTGCTGTCCCACAGTATGTTGTTCCCAGCCGCCACTACTTCTCTAAGAGAGCCGTGCCTTCCCTGCACAAACAAGTGTCCGATAAAATCAAGTGTGCACTGCGCAACGCCAATCTGTGGCAAGGTCCACCTAACCACAGATACGTGGACCAGTAAGCACGGCCAGGGACGCTATATCTCCCTAACTGCACACTGGGTAAATGTAGTGGCGGCTGGGCCCCAGGCGGAGAGCTATTTGGCGCACGTCCTTCCGCCGCCAAGGATCGCAGGGCAACATTCTTTGCCTCCTGTCTCCTCCTCCTACTCGGCTTCCTCCTCCTCTTCTTCCACCTGCTCATCCAGTCAGCCACACACCTTCACACCAACTTCAGCACAGCACGGGGGTAAACGTCAGCAGGCCATTCTGAAACTCATATGTTTGGGGACAGGCCCCACACCGCCACAGGAGTTGTGGCGGGGTATAGAACAAAGACCGACGAGTGGTTGCTGCCGGTGAGCCTCAAGCCCGGCCTGGTGGTGTGCGATAATGGGCGAAATCTCGTTGCAGCTCTGGGACTTGCGGTTTGACGCACATCCCTTGCCTGGCGCATGTGCTGAATTTGGTGGTGCAGAAGTTCATTCGCAACTACCCCGACATGTCAGAGCTGCTGCATAAAGTGCGGGCCGTCTGTTCGCGCTTCCGGCGTTCACACCCTGCCGCTGCTCGCCTGTCTGCGCTACAGCGTAACTTCGGCCTTCCCACTCACCGCCTCATATGCGACGTGCCCACCAGGTGGAACTCCACCTTGCATATGCTGGACAGACTGTGCGAGCAGCAGCGGCCCATAGTGGAGTTTCAGCTGCAGCACGCACGGGTCAGTCGCACTGCGGTTCAGACCACTTCACCACCAATGACTGGGCCTCCATGCGAGACCTGTGTGCCCTGTGCGCTGTTTCGAGTACTCCACCAACATGGCCAGTGGCGATGACGCCGTTATCAGCGTTACAATACCACTTCTGTGTCTCCTTGAGAAAACACTTAGGGCGATGATGGAAGAGGAGGTGGCCCAGGAGGAAGAGGAGGAAGAGGGGTCATTTTTAGCACTTTCAGGCCAGTCTCTTCAAAGTGACTCAGAGGGAGGTTTTTTGCAACACCAGAGGCCAGGTACAAATGTGGCCAGACAGGGCCCACTACTGGAGGAGAGGATGAGGAAGAGGTGGAGGAGGATGAGGATGAAGCATGTTCACAGCGGGGTGGCACCCAAAGCAGCTCGGGCCCCATCACTGGTGCGTGGCTGGGGGGAAACACAGGACGATGACGATACGCCTCCCACAGAGGGACAGCTTGTCCTTACCTCTGGGCAGCCTGGCACAAATGAGCGACTACATGCTGCAGTGCCTGCGCAACGACAGCAGAGTTGCCCACATTTTAACGTGTGCAGAACTACTGGGTTGCACCCTGCTGGATCCCGGTTACAAAGACAATGTAACCACCTTACTTCCTACACTGGAGCGTGATAGGAAGATGCGCGAGTACAAGCGCACGTTGGTAGACACGCTACTGAGAGCATTCCCAAATGTCACAGGGGAAACCAGTGGAAGCCCAAGGCGAAGGCAGAGGAGGAGCAAGAGGTCGCCAATGCAGCTGTGTCACGGCCAGCTCCTCTGAGGGCAGGGTTAGCATGGCAGAGATGTGGAAAAGTTTTGTCACCACGCCACAGCTAACTGCACCACCTCCCTGATACGGAAACGTGTTAGCAGGAGGCAACATTTCACTAACATGGTGGAACAGTACCTGTGCACACCCCTCCACGTACTGACTGATGGTTCGGCCCCATTCAACTTCTGGGTCTCCAAATTGTCCACGTGGCCAGAGCTAGCTTTTATGCCCGTGGAGGTGCTGGCCTGCCCCGGCGGCCAGCGTTTTGTCTGAACGTGTATTCAGCAGGCAGGGGGCGTCATTACAGACAAACGCAGCCGCCCTGTCTACTGCCAATGTGGACAAGCTGACGGTTCATAAAAATGAACCAGGCATGGATCCACAGGACCTGTCCATCCCTTGTGCAGATCTAGAAATTAAACTACCTCCCTTAACAATATATTATTCTACTCCAGGGCACTTCCTCATTCAATACTATTTTTAATTTCATTTTACCATTATATTGTGGGGCAACCCAAAGTTGAATGAACCTCTCCTCTGTCTGGGTGCCGGGGCCTAAATGTGTGACAGTGGCCTGTTCCAGTGGTGGGTGACGTTGAAGCCTGATTCTCTGCTATGACATGAATACAGATTCTGCGCTGACATAAGGCAGATTCTCTGTTACGGGGACACTCTCTCCTCTGCCTGGGTGCCTGGGCTAATGTGTGACAGTGGCCTGTTCCAGTGGTGGGTGACGTGAAGCCTGATTCTCTGCTATGACATGAATACAGATTCTGCGCTGACATAAGGCCAGATTCTCTGTTACGGGACCTCTCTCCTCTGCCTGGGTGCCTGGGCTAAATGTGTGACAGTGGCTGTTCCAGTGGTGGCTGACGTGAAGCCTGATTCTCTTGCTATGACATTGAAGACAGATTCTGCGCTGACATAAGGCCAGATTCTCTGTTACGGGACTGCTCTCCTCTGTCTGGGTGCCGGGGCCTAAATGTGTGACAGTGGCCTGTTCCAGTGGTGGCTGACGTGAAGCCTGATTCTCTGCTATGACATGAATACAGATTCTGCGCTGACATAAGTCCAGATTCTCTGTTACGGGACCTCTCTCCTCTGCCTGGGTGCCTGGGCTAAATGTGTGACAGTGGCCTGTTCCAGTGGTGGGTGACGTGAAGCCTGATTTTCTGCTATGACATTAAGACAGATTCTGTGCTGACATAAGGCCAGATTTCTATGTTAGGGGCCTCTCTCCTGTGCCTGGGTGCCTGGGCCTAAATGTGTGACAGTGCCTGTTCCAGTGGTGGGTGACGTGATGCCTGATTCTCTGCTATGACATGAAGACAGATTCTGTGCTGACATAAGGCCAGATTCTCTGTTACAGGACCTCTCCCCTCTGTCTGGGTTGCCGGGGCCTAAATGTGTGACAGTGGCCTGTTCCAGTGGTGGGTGACGTGAAGCTTGATTCTCTGCTATGACATGAGACTGATTCTGCGCTGACATAAGGCCAGATTCTCTGTTACGGGACCTCTCTCCTCTGCCTGGGTGCCTGGGCCTAATTGTGTGACAGTGGCCTGTTCAGTGGTGGGTGACGTGATGCCTGATTCTCTGCTATGACATGAAGACCGATTCTGCGTTGACTAAGGCCAGATTCTCTGTTACGGGACCTCTCTCCTCTGCCTGGGTGCCTGGGCCTAAATGTGTGACAGTGGCCTGTTCAGTGGTGGGTGACGTGAAGCCTGATTCTCTGCTATGACATGAAGACAGATTCTGCGCTGACATAAGGCCAGATTCTCTGTTACGGGACCGCTCTCCTCTGTCTGGGTGCCGGGGCCTAAATGTGTGACAGTGGCCTGTTCCAGTGGTGGGTGACGTGAAGCCTGATTCTCTGCTATGACATGAATACAGATTCTGCGCTGACATGAAGCCAGATTCTCTGCTATGGCATGAAGAGACTGATTCTCTGCTGACATGAAGCCAGATTCTTTGCTATGGCATGAAGAGACTGATTCTCTGCTGACGTGAAGCCAGATTCTCTGCTATGGGACCTCTGTCCAATTGATATTGGTTCATTTTTATTTTTTTAATTTTAATTTTAATTCTTTTCCCTATCCACATTTGTTTGCAGGGGATTTACCTACATGTTGCTGCCTTTTGCAGCCCTCTAGCTCTTTCCTGGGCTGTTTTACAGCCTTTTTAGTGCCAAAAGGTTCGGGTCCCCATTGACTTCAATGGGGTTCGGGTTCGGGACGAAGTTCGGGTCGGGTTCGGATCCCGAACCCGAACATTTCCGGGAAGTTCGGCCGAACTTCTCGAACCCGAACATCCAGGTGTTCGCTCAACTCTAGTTTTGGGGTGTCATTTTACATATACCCATGCTGGGTGAGAGAAATATCTTGGCAAAAGACAACTTTTCCCATTTTTTTTATACAAAGTTGGCATTTGACCAAGATATTTATCTCACCCAGCATGGGTATATGTAAAATGACACCCCAAAACACATTCCCCAACTTCTCCTGAATACGGAGATACCAGATGTGTGACACTTTTTTGCAGCCTAGGTGGGCAAAGGGGCCCATAGTTCCAAAGAGCACTTCGGATTTCACTGGTCATTTTTTACAGAATTTGATTTCCAAACTCCTTACCCACACATTATGGACCCCTAGAATGCCAGGCAGTATAAATTACCCCACAAGTGAGCCCATTTTGGAAAGAAGACACCCCAAGGTATTCGCTGATGGGCATAGTGAGTTCATGGAAGTTTTTATTTTTTGTCACAAGTTAGTGGATATGAGACTTTGTAAGAAAAAAAAATAAAAATCATAATTTTCCGCTAACTTGTGACAAAAAAAAAAATTCTAGGAACTCGCCATGCCCTCATGGAATACCTTGGGGTGTCTTCTTTCCAAAATGGGGTCACTTGTGGGTAGTTGTACTGCCCTGGCATTTTCCAGGGGCCCTAATGTGTGGTAAGTAGGTAAATGACCTGGTGAAATCCGAAAGGTGCTCTTTGGAATTTGGGCCCCCTTTGCCCACCTAGGCTGCAAAAAAGTGTCACACATGTGGTATCGCCGTATTCAGGAGAAGTTGGGGAATGTGTTTTGGGGTGTCATTTTACATATACCCATGCTGGGTGAGAGAAATATCTTGGCAAAAGACAACTTTTCCCATTTTTTTATACAAAGTTGGCATTTGACCAAGATATTTATCTCACCCAGCATGGGTATATGTAAAATGACACCCCAAAACACATTCCCCAACTTCTCCTGAATACGGAGAAGATACCAGATGTGTGACACTTTTTTGCAACCTAGGTGGGCAAAGGTGCCCAAATTCCTTTTAGGAGGGCATTTTTAGACATTTGGATACCAGACTTCTTCTCACGCTTTGGGGCCCCTAAAATGCCAGGGCAGTATAAATACCCCACATGTGACCCCATTTTGGAAAGAAGACACCCCAAGGTATTCAATGAGGGGCATGGCGAGTTCATAGAAAAAAATCTTTGGGCACAAGTTAGCGGAAATTGATTGTTTTGATTTTTTTTTCTCACAAAGTCTCCCTTTCCGCTAACTTGGGACAAAAATTTCAATCTTTCATGGACTCAATATGCCCCTCAGCGAATACCTTGGGGTGTCTTCTTTCCAAAATGGTGTTATTTGTGGGGTGTTTGTACTGCCCTGGCATTTGAGGGTCTCCGCAATCATTACATGTATGGCCAGAATTAGGAGTTTCTGCTATTCTCCTTATATTGAGCATACGGGTAATGAGATTTTTTTTTTTCGTTCAGCCTCTGGGCTGAAAGAAAAAATGAACGGCACAGATTTCTTCATTCGCATCAATCAATGTGGATGAAAAAATCTCTGCCAAAAAAAGAAAAAGGAGGGGAAAGGCGTTTGCCAGGGCATACGAGCTCCGCCCAACATCCATACTTTTTTTTTTTATATATATACAAAGTGTTTGCCAAAGTATATGAACACCGCCACCTCCTCAGCTCATATGCCTCGGCAAACGTATCTTTTACTGCAGAGGAGAAATCTCGTCTTGCAGCGCCGCATACACCGACTTGCGTGTAATCTGACAGCAGCGCAATGCTTCTGTCAGAATGCACATCAGTGCTGCAGCTAGTCGATCGGTTGGTCCACCTGGAAGGTAAAAAAACAAAACAAAAAGAAAAAACCAGGCCGCAACGCAATAAATTTATTAACTTTTGAGCAGAACATATAAACTTTTTTTAACTTTTTTAACTGAACGTTAACTTTTTTACTTACCGGTATTTTTTTTTTTGTTTAGATTTTTTTACCTTTATAGAACAAACCTCTCCTTCCCCATGGGACAATGTGCAAAGCGCAAATCGCCCAAAGATGTGGCGAAGTACGTTATGCACTTTATCCAGGTGAAAGGAGAGGTTTGCAGCAGCTGTGAGTAAAAGGGCCCCTAATAGCCCTGTGTGCTGTCCTGTGAGATGCAATCCTATGCTAAGTGTACCTGTGTGTGGTACTTCGGAAACACTCACCAAAGCATAGGGCAGGGTGGTCAGGACAGTCAGGACAGAAATAGCGAGGTGTCACGCCTTATTCCACTCCTGCTACAGACACGACATCTTTTTCGGGGGTGACGGTTGGGTTGAGGTACCAGGAACGACACTGGGGAAATGTCGCTCGTGTAGACGGCTAACTACACTGGTGGATGGGGCCACGGAACCTCCTGGATACAGGAGGTTCTCAATGATCTCTTCCTGGAATTTGAGGAAGGATCCTGTTCTCCCAGCCTTACTGTAGAGAACAAAACTATTATACAGCGCCAATTGAATTAAATATACAGACACCTTCTTATACCAGCGTCTGGTTCTGCGGGAAACTAAATACGAAGACAACATCTGGTCATTGAAGTCCACCCCTCCCATGAGCGCATTATAGTCGTGGACACAGAGGGGCTTTTCAATGACACGGGTTTGCTCGCTCAATTGTATTGTCGTGTCTGCGTGAATGGAGGAGAGCATGTAAACGTCACGCTTGTCTCTCCATTTTCCCCCGCGAGCAGTTCTTCGTTACACCAAGGCAGCCCTCTCCCCCCTTGCAAGACGGGTGGTAACGAGCCATTGGGGGAAGCCCACGCGACTAGTTTGCGCCGGTGCCACAGGCGCAAATCCGTTCTAGAAACAAATGCCTAAAGAGCTCCATACTTGTGTAGAAAATTGTCCACATAAAGATGGTACCCCTTGCCGAATAAGGGTGACACCAAGTCCCAGACTGTCTTCCCACTGCTCCCCAGGTAGTCAGGGCAACCGACCGGCTCCAGGGTCTGATCTTTTCCCTCATAGATCCGAAATTGTGGGTATAGCCTGTGGCCCTTTCACAGAGCTTATACAATTTGACCCCATACCGGGCACGCTTGCTTGGGATGTATTGTTTGAAGCCAAGGCGGCCGGTAAAATGTATTAGGGACTCGTCTACGCAGATGTTTTGCTCGGGGGTATACAAATCTGCAAATTTCTGGTTGAAGTGGTCTATGAGGGGCCGAATTTTGTGGAGCCGGTCAAAAGCTGGGTGGCCTCTGGACGGGAGGTGGTGTTGTCGCTAAAATGCAGGAAACGGAGGATGGCCTCAAATCGTGCCCTGGACATAGCAGCAGAGAACATGGGCATGTGATGAATCGGGTTCGTTGACCAATATGACCGCAATTCATGCTTTTTAGTTAGACCCATGTTGAGGAGAGCCCAAAAAAACTTTAAGTTCGGAAACTTGGACTGGTTTCCACCGGAAAGGCTGGCATAATAGCTTCCCGGGTTTGCGGTTATAAATTGTGTTGCATACCGGTTTGTCTCTGCCACGACTAAGTCCAAGAGCCTCCGCTGTCAAGAACAGCTCAAAAAATCCCAGGGCCCGAACCGATTTGAGCCGTCTCAACCCGAACTCCAGACTGGGCGGTGAAAGGGGGAACTAATGGTGCGGCTGAAGTTGGTGACTGCCAATCAGGGTTTGCCAGCACCTCAGGGATTCTAGGGGCTCTACGGGCCTGGTCTGTGCGGTGGCTGCGACGGAGGTAACTACTGCACGTGCCACCGTACCCAGCTTCAACTGCCCTTCTGGTGCTCGCTACGTCACCATGTTGTACGGCAGTGCTGGTACTAGGTCCAGGGAGGGCTGCGCTGCTGGTGTATGCCTCACCACGTGATCCGGCAGCGACAGCCCACTCTGCTGCTCTTGAAGCGGATCCTGCATAACCTGTGGTCTAGCGACACGGGGCCTGGTACGCCTGGTGCTATCAGGGACCTCCACCTCCTCGTCCAAACTTTGGGTCAGAGAGCCACTGCTTTCCACAGGTTCATATTCTGATCCGCTAGATTCGTCAGATGAGGGTTCCCACTCCTCATCCGACTGGGTCAGAATCCTGTAGGCCTCTTCAGAAGAATACCCCCTGTTTGACATTTTGGACTACTAAATTTAGGGGTATTCCTGAGACTACCCAAGAAAAAAAGCAAGCCTGTCTTACAAAGGGGAGGCTAGCGAAGTACCGGAGGCCGCTGCGGTTGATAAAAAATATCAAAACTGATTTTTTTTTTATCGCCGCAGTGCGTGTAAAATGAATGTGCAGTGATGAAAAAAATATATATTTTTTTGTCACTGCGATGGGGCGGGCCTGGGTGAACGCACATGTGGGCGACCGATCAGGCCTGATCGGGCAAACACTGCGTTTTGGGTGGAGGGCGAGCTAAGGTTACACTAATACAATTATAGATCTGACCGTGATCAGTTTTGATCACTTACAGATACTATAAAAGTACAAATGCTGATTAGCGATACGCTAAACAGCGAATAAGTGACTGCGGTGCGGTGGGCTGGGTATATGTGTGTCTACATGTATGTTTTTATATATATTTTTTAGGGGTATGTTTTTAGACTAATAAAGTCCATTATTCGTCACCACCACTGTGTTTCCCTTCTGAGTGTGCCCCTTCATATTGCTTACACCTCCTTTTGATTTCTGAGGTCCTGAGGGTGGGACCTGAGGGTGAGCACCTTATCCATACGGTGAGGGGGTGAGCCGCTACTCTTGAAAGATAGCAAACTGTCTCTCAGAAATCATATACATTATCTCCCAATTATGAAATCTACCTACTTCCACCTAAGGAAAACTGCAAAAATTAAATACAGTTGCAAGAAAAAGTATATGAACCCTTTGGAATGATATGGATTTCTGCACAAATTGGTCATAAAATGTGATCTGATCTTCATCTAAGTCACAACAATAGACAATCACAGTCTGCTTAAACTAATAACACACAAATAATTAAATGCTACCATGTTTTCATTGAACACACCATGTAAACATTCACAGTGCAGGTGGAAAAAGTATGTGAACCCTTGGATTTAATAACTGCTATGAAACCTCCTTTGGCAGCAATAACTTCAACCAAACGTTTCCCGTAGTTGCACAACGGTCAGGAGTAATTCTTGACCATTCCTCTTTATAGAACTGTTTCAGTTCAGCAATATTCTTGGAATGTCTGGTGTGAATCGCTTTCTTGAGGTCATGCCACAGCATCTAAATCGGGTTGAGGTCAGGACTCTGACTGGGCCACTCCAGAAGGCGTATTTTCTTCTGTTTAAGCCATTCTGTTGTTGATTTACTTCTATGCTTTGGGTCGTTGTCCTGTTGCAACACCCATCTTCTGTTGAGCTTCAGCTGGTGGACAGATGGCCTTAAGTTCTCCTGCAAAATGTATTGATTAACTTGGGAATTCATTTTTCCTTCGATTATAGCAATCCGTCCAGGCCCTGACACAGCAAAGCAGCCCCAAACCATGATGCCCCCACCACCATACTTCACAGTTAGAGGAGGTTTTGATGTTGGTGTGCTGTGCCTATTTTTCCCCACACATAGTGTTGTATGTTTCTTCTAAACAACTCAACTTTGGTTTCATCTGTCCACATAATATTTTGCCAGTACTGCTGTGGAACATCCAAGTGCTTTTGTGCAAACTGTAAACGTGCAGCAATGGCTTTTTGGACAGCAGTGGCTTCCTCTGTGGTATCCTCCCATGAAATCCATTCTTGTTTAGTGTTTTACGTATCGTAGATTCGCTAACAGGGATGTTAGCATATGCCAGAGACTTTTATAAGTCTTTAGCTGACACTCTAGGATTCTTCTTCACCTCATTGAGCAGTCTACGCTGTGCTCTTGCAATCATCTTTACAGGACGGCTCTCTTAGGGAGAGTAGCAGCAATGCTGAACTTTCTCCATTTATAGACAATTTGTCTTACCGTGGACTGATGAACAGCAAGGCTTTTGAGATACTTTTATAACCCTTTCAGCTTTATGCAAGTCAACAATTCTTAATCGTAGGTCTTCTAAGAGCTCTTTTGTGTGAGGCATCATTCACATCAGGCAATGCTTCTTGTGAAAAGCAAACCGAGAACTGGTGTGTGTTTTTTATAGGGCAGGGAAGCTGTAACCAACACCTCCAATCTCATCTCATTGATTGGACTCCAGTTGGCTGACACCTCACTCCAATTAGCTCTTGGAGATGTCATTAGTCTAGGGGTTCACATACTTTTTTTACCTGCACTATAAATGTTTACATCGTGTGTTCAATAAAAACATGGTGACATTTAATTCTTTGTGTGTTATTAGTTTAAGCAGACTGTGATTGTCTATTGTTGTGACTTAGATGAAGATCAGATCACATTTTATGACCAATTTGTGCAGAAATCCATATCATTCCAAAGGGTTCACATACTTTTTTTTGCGACTATCTCAGAAGATCTATACATACTGATACATGTCTTCATAACCTTACGTCTTACTACTGTAATGCCCTACACGTAGGCTTTCTAGACGGCAAAAAACTTCCTTCCATTAATCCAAAATGCAGCAGCTAGTTTAATAACCAAAAAAAAAACACAGAACATAGCACTCTCAAAGCACAAAGTGCAAAATCTATATAAAAACTACTATCACATTTGATATGATAAATATGAAGTTCTTGGCAAATATATTATGAAAAAAATATATGTGCCGACCCACCATGGCAAGGGGACCTCAGTCCAGATGGGAACCTACTCTATTTAATAAATCTCTATGCCAATGGGCATCTAAATTCTAGAGACCAGACCACACACATGTACTGTGTTGCTACAATTGTTACCTATATGTGACATCAGGCATCCAATGAGAGGAATAACCAAGCAACATTGACATGCTTTCATACATACCACTCACTACACGGACTTTCTACAAAATTAGGAATAATTTAAAATTTGCTAGATAATCAACAGATCAACAGGCAAGGACAAACTGTCCATACCCAAGATCCAACATAAGACATTTGGAACCAAAGCCTTCTGTCCTGCAGCCTTCACTCTCCAGAACTCATTACCCAAACCTGCACTGGTATAGTCATCATCCTGGGTCTGAGGATATAGAGTGTTCTGCCAAGCAGGGTTAGAAAATGATTCTAGTTCACCCTGCCAGAGTCTTGGTATTTCTCAAGTAGTTAGTTTAGTTTTAGCACCAAGTAGCGGCGTTCAGTTGCATTACACTTTGTTTTTCCTGTTACAATACTACTGCATTGTGGGTGGTGCACTGCATTGTGGGACTGCAAAGCATCCTAGGAAAGAGAAGTCTCCAGTCTCCAGGACACATCAGCAGAGCTATCCTTTTGCATATCTCATTTTCAAACTCCACCATCCTTGTAAAATCATATCTGGTAAGAGATCTACCTTTGTTTCAGGGATATTATGTTATGCAGAGCTGTTCAGTCAGTTGTAATTGTTACTCAGGGAGTTGTTACTACGGTTAGTTAGACATGTAGTCCTATGTTAGGCAGCCATTTTACCATGTGCCTCAGTGTTATGCAAATGTTACAGTACATGCTATTCTATATGTATACTTATAACATGTTGTTTGTATTCTTGTAGTTTTACCGCACACTTGTACAATCTCTCACTCAAGCGCATTGCACAGAGAGTACAACCTGTTGACCAATAAACAAGTTAGACTACAAAGAACCAACCTCTTATTTGGAAGACAGGAATGGTTTATGCTGAATGTCAGACTGCACACTGTGTGAATGTGTATGAAGACAGAACATAGAGTAATTGGGATTTTATGATATATAATATGACACTGTCCAATATAAAGCCTATTGAGCCTGGGATAAGGAGTGCAACATGCTGCCCCCCAGGGCCAATCATGTCCCAGGTTTATAGGATGCCGAGTGGTGTGGTGCTGCCTTAATAGTCTCTGTGTGTGTCACAGTGCTCCTACCTGGATACGGTCGCTCCCCAGGGTTAGGCTCTGAAGCAATAAAGGGGATGAGCAATGGTGGAGAATAGGTTGATTCTAGACGCCTATTAAGTTCAATGGCTTTACTTGCATCAACTTGCATCCAGACAATATTCAGGCTTTGTCTTGGTTCCAGCAGGCTTTGGCATAAACTGGCAGGCAAACTTGACTACTCTTCTTTCTCTCTCTGCTGTGCTAAACTCGGCTTTAGTCTGGTAGCTGGACTTTAGGACTGTTCTGATATCTGAGTGATGTGCCTTTGGCTGTTGACCCCCTAGTGACACTCTGTAGATCTGTAAGGAGTCATGGTGCTCTATGAGCTACTTCCCTTTTGAGACTTCTGCTGTAGGAGGTGGAACTTTCACCTTGCTACTACATTTTTCATGTCTTCTCAGATCCACTATCAAGTCTAAAAAAAGGGAACTAACTAGAACTGCAACCCCTCCCTTTGGTAGGAAATAGGACTAGCCCACTCTTGCCCAAAAGGGGGAGAATGGAATGGTAAGTTCCATTCTATCTAGAGATCTCTCACTCTGCCAGATACACACCACCACCTGCTGGTGAACCAGGCATATTACATGTATGAAACAGTTTCATAACAATGGTTAGGAATGCACAGTATAAAAGACCTGTAAATACTGTAAATACACAGATGGCATTAATGTTAGACCATTAGAGGCAGTAGCAGGGAGAAGGAATGGTAATATCACCCGCCGGGGGCCCAAGGCAGATCTCCGGGACGCCATGTGAACAGGACACAGGCAAAACAGAACATGGACCCACAGAGAACTTTATTACAAGTGTAATAAAAGGACATGATAGTAAGCAGGTAGGCAATAGTGGTAGCACTACCACCACTAGCACTACCAAAGAACCAAGTGCACCGGCAGACCAGAGGCAAAGCCCTGAGAGCTGAGTCAGTGAGCCCCGTTCTTCAAAGAGCCCCCGGTGGTTGGGATGAACTGGGCCTTGGGCTCACTGATCGCACTTCCAGGAAGGTCCCTGTACACTTGGCCCCTACCTGCAAAGAGCCACGCAGGTGCAAGAACCAGCGGAACAGACGACAGAACTGGAACTCAAGCAAACATAGGACATGGAACAGACAACAAGATGAATGGGAACCAGAACACAAGCAGATACCTGGACCCCAAGCGGAACAGACAAGGAGAACATAAACATCAACAACATCACAGAACAGGTGCAGGAGAACAGGCAAGGCAATAGCAACATCATAGAACAGGTAACAACAACAAACACCAATGCAAAACCAGGGGACAGCATACAGAAGGGTAGATGGTAAAACCCCCTGGGTCAGCAGCAAGGGGCTACACACAGTAGGGCACTGGACGGAGAATAGACTGACCTCCTGAGTGAGCAGCGAGGTGCTACACCCAACTAGACACAAGAGACTGAATTCCAGCCCCACTGCTCACAGGTAGAAAAAGCTGGATAATGAGGGCACCTGCTAAGCCACACCCATGCATAGATCATGAGAAGTAACCCAATCAGAACCGGAGTACAGAACCAAAAACACACAGGCTGCAGTACAGGACATTGCCCCTGGCAACCAGCATACACGGAGACAACCGTAGCCAGTCCGCCAGAGCACAAACAACCCGTGTCACAGTGACAAACACAGGACACAGTTCACACACTACACTGCAGCCAGCATGTAGTCCCACGCAACCAGCATACACAGGTGTAAGTCTGCAGCCAGTACGCCAGGGAACCTGCAGCTAGCCTGCTCGGCAACAGTGTGTGTAAACTGCACAGATAAACATCACGGGGAGAGCAAACATTCACAGGTAGTAGTTCACAGAGACACCACAGCCAGCACACAGTCCTAAGCAACCAGCCTGCATAGGAGGAAGCCTGCAGCCAGTACGTGAGAGGGCCTGCAGCCAGCCTACACGGCACCAGAGACAAGAACTGCACAGAGATACAGACATAGGGAGTACACACATTCACGGGCATAGACAAGACACCTCAGCTAGCACACAGCCCCAAGCAACCAGCATACACAGGTTTCGGCCTGCAGTCAGTACGCAAGAGAGCATGCAGCCAGCCTACACGGACAAAACTGTCCCAGTGAACCGCATCATGACAGGTAATACCACTTTAGGGTGTTAAACAAGTATTCACTGTATTTTACATTTTAAACATGTTTGTTAAAAAATGGCTAACAAAACAGATACGGTCAATAGAAACATAAGAATGCTGTTTGAAAACGATCTGCGATGTTTTCTAACTATCGGGCTCTTGAGCTCAATATTACTTTCTGTTATATTTTGGTACATAAAAAAAATATATATATTTTCTCTTTAAATGAATTTGTTTGAACAACTCAGATCTTGGGAATATTGTAGGAATGATTGCTAAAAAAAACAGCATGAGTATCACACTGTGATAATGTGCCCTCAATACAGCCTTTATTATGAAGCATCCAGTGCTGCTTCAGAAAAGCTAACAATAGTGTGCAATGTAAAAATGTTTGTCTAGCTAACTTGAAAGCATAATTTTTATTAGGTACTAACAATTATTTAGAAATTCTGCTTGTCCAGCAGTGGACAAAAAACACCCCAGTGCTGGTCGGGTTTACTGATGTAATTTTTTAAACCAAAATTAGGTGTGGATCATAAAAGGAGAAAAAGTATACAACTAATGTTTTTTAATTCACTCCAAAACTAAATCAGTGGACTTGAGTGTGTGGCCTTACCCTAACACGTAATAGACTGTAGACAATTTTCACATAAAAGTCCATATATTAACGTGACTCTACGTTTTAAGAAAAAATATTCCCATCAACTAGGAAACAAGCAGAACACTTAAATGGTGTCCTCCATTTCATCATTTTAATTGCATATCCATTAATTTTCAGACTCCTCTTCTGCCATCTCAGACTGCCCGATGCACAATGTATATTGATAGCCCAAAACACTTCCTATTTGTCCAACCCTGGTCTTGGATTGGCCAGCATTGTTCACGTGACCAGTGTTGGCCAATCTGAGGACAGCAGAAAATGCACAGTATGCATCAGGTAGCCTGAAAGCAGCGCAGTCATCTTGAATAAGAGAAGAGGAGCTTGGTCATTAGCGATGAAGGGCACCAGGTAAATATCCTTGTCATTCTCCCGTTTACGTGAATTTTTTTTCTTGGGAGTTGCTTCAAAGGGGTTAGGGAATCAGATAAAGAATCAAAGTATTGAAAGTGTCATAATAATAAAATTGACTTACTAATTACAACAAGCTTTCTATTTGGGCCACAATCCTATTCTGAACTGGGGTCGTGAGACTAGAAGATGACGGGGTCCCATTTTGTCTGATGATCATATGTCTACTCCCTATTTAGGAGTTTAGGTGCTGGGTTAGATTACTATCTAGGCACACTGACTTCTGAAAATTCATTCAATTTATGACAGGGCTTGCATCTTAACATAAATTAAGTGCATCCCCTACAGGGGGATATCAAGACCTGCATGGAAAAGCTAGCCTTGATAAATTACCTCCAACATCTATTCAAGTTTCTAGTAATTACCTGGCAAACCCTTCTGGCTTCAAATGATCAGGAGGGAAAATATATTGAATATCTGTCAATTAGGATGTCCTCATTCTAATAATGAAAATGGACCATCCCTTAGTGCTAGATTTCTCCATGCAGGACAGAAGTATATATATATATATATATATATATATATAATTTATTTTTTTCATTTCCATGACTTTTGGGCCAATTTTATACCCCGTTTTAAGCAAACATTTAAATTTCTCTGAAACAGAGAGTCCTGTGGAGGATTTATTCACCCCAGATAAGTAGATGGCACCAAAGAGGACTAGGGCCCTTCTTTCCATAGACCCCAGATTAGCGACAGGGTTTGCCTCATTGGTATGTAAACACTGTTTTCGGCGTGTGTCTACCTGTGTACAGTAAAGCCTGTATTATTTTTTCGGCAGATGAGCGCTAATGAGTGTTTGGATGATCATCTTGCATTGTAATACTGCCACGATTGCCCAATGAACGAGCAAACACTCATTCTACAGGCAATCCAAATCTTTTGACATGTTAAAAAAATTATTGTTTGCAGGCGATGATCGTGGTGTCTAATCACGATTTACCGCTGGCAAACCACTATACAGCATGGGGAAGAGCGATGGTACAAAGGAGGAGGAGATGCTGAGGAGGCGATCCCTGCATATAATAGCATGTAATGATTTTTTATGTTAAGGGGATGTCCTCTAGGGTGATTAAAATAAATTATTCTCACACCTGTGTGAATCAGCCTTGTGCTAAAAATGTATTAGGGTAGAGTTTTCTGATATTTGTCAATGTATGATTTAGACCGTTTTATGGTTGAAACGCATTAGAACTGCTCCATTATGTGATTTTTTTTTTTTACTGTAGAAAAACTGATGCTTTATCAAGTCTGATGGATCCGCCCCTGTAATTGCTGCAACAGTTCAGACTGTAACTGTGGTCTTTGTTATTTTGAGCTCCCTAAACCCAGTGGGTCAGCTGCCAACTATACAGGGACTATCTCAAGAGGTAGTGGTCTTGTTGCTCCGCTGCAGTGAAGTCCAGATCTCTGTTAAAAGGTAAATACTAGAATAATGCCCTTAGGCCTTGTTCACACGTCATTTATTTGATCAGTTATTTCCATCAGTTATTGTGAGCCAAAACCTGGTGCGAGTCAAAAGCACAGAACAGTTGCAGATTAGTGTTGATCGAGCACCCGAGTATAATGGAAGTCATTAGAATCCGAGCATTAAACCAGGTACTCCCTGCTCTGAACAGGGGAGGGTGCCTGGTTCATAGGAAAATGTCAGAAATTGTTGGTAACACCACCGAAATGGTTCTGTAATAGCATGGGCAGGATGTATGGATGCATATTGGACTTGCTGGTCGCTGCTGTGAACTATGTTGTGCAAATAGTATGCCACTTTTACATAATGACAATAATACGCACAAAACCAAGGAAAAAAAATCTTAGAAGAAAAATTGATAGAAAACATTCTTTCCTGAATATTTACTTGTATATAAATTGCAAGTGCTGCCAAAAATTACAAGTAAGAGGCACTCCGATACACCCTTAGTTACACATGAAGAAGGGCATCATACACACCCTTTAAATTGATGGCCTGCTGATGACCCTCAAAAATATTAGGAGCAAGGGCCTGCTGATCTGACCATCTAAAACATTATGGGCGGTGGCCTACTGCTGCTTTGGTGACTCTAGTTAACCTGGCGCTGATGGCACGTCCCCTTGACGGCGACGATCCATTTGGATGTCTGGCGTATCAACTTTCGATGTAATTGTCATCTCAAAACCACTGTAAACTACGAGTAATGGGGAATCAGTGTTTGACTTTGGAGAGGGAGCCTGAGAAATGGCTACCACATCCAAGGAAGGTAAGTGAAGGTAAAATCACACACTCCCGACTCATGTAGGTAGTGATCATAAATAACAATACAGAACTCTTAAGATGCCCTGTTATTGGAATGAGTAATAAAAATTACAGGGAATGTCACTGCGGTATTTTGGATGAGAAAACATTATACAGGAGAGGCCCTGCTGCTGCTTTATTGACTTTAGATAGCTTCTGCCTGATTGCACGTCCCCGTGACGTCCACGATCCATTTTGATATCTTCCCTATCAACTTTCAATGTTCTGTTATGCGTCTAGCATGGTGACCACCGGTAACTGGGAATCATTGTTCGATTTTGGAGAGGGAGCCTGATAAACAGCTACAGCTACTACTTCAAAGCAAGGCAGTATGAGTTGCGGGCCTGCAGGTGACCTGACCCTGTAAATTTTAGGTGCGGGCCTGCAAGTGAGCTGACCCTGTAAAACATTATATGCGAAGGTCTGCAGCTGAGCTGACCCTCTAAAAAATTGTATGCGAGGGCCTGCATGTGAGCTGACCCTGTAAGAGATTAGAGTTGCGGGCCTGCAGCGTAGCTGACCCTGTAAAGATTTGATTTGCTTGCCTGCAGGTGAGCTGACCCAGTAAAAGATTTTAGGTGCGGACCTGCTGGTGAGCTGAGGTGGAACTGACAAACCCAACTTGATTTTGATGGCTGCATTAATCTGCAGGTGACAGTGATACAGCTCAACAGATTTCTTTCAATCTGCATCTTTCTAAACAATCTGTGGCCTTAGTCTTTTATCCAGACTCAGTCATTGTGCCACTATGTGGCCTCCTCATGTTGCCATCTCCACACCATGTCACCTTGCCACTTATTTTTATCACCATGCTGCTGCTGATACTGCTTAAAAGGCCTTAAACTGATCACCAGGCCCACAATCTAATTAAGGTTTTACGCACAAAACCAAAGTAAAAAAATCGATTTTATAGGAAAAATTGATTGAAAACATTCTTTCCTGTATATTTACTTGTATAGAAAGTGCAAGTGCTGCCAAAAATTACAAGGAAGAGGCACTCCGATACAGCCTGTATATCACATAAAGGAGGGCCTCATTCACATTGAGTTGCGGGCCTGCCGGTGAGCTGACCCTGTAAAAGATTTGATTTGCCGGCCTGCAGGTGAGATGACCCTGTAAAACATTTGAGTTGCGGGCCTGCAGGTGAGCGGACACTGTAACAAATTATATCTGAGGGTCTGCTGGTGAGCCGACCCTGTAAACATTTTTATGTTAGGGCCTGCTTGTGAGCGGACCCTATAAAAAATTAGATGTGAGGGCCTGCTGGTTAGCAGACCCTCTAAAAAATTATATTCGAAGGCCATATATGCAAGGTCATTATATGCGACGAATAAGCAATGCATGTTGATATGACAGAAGAGGAGGACTAGGATGAGAAAAGGAAGATTCAACCATATACCCTTGTTTGTGGTGGAAGGGGTGCATGGGAATACAGTCTATTAACTACATTAAAAACAACACATGTAAAGTGCCTTTATGTTAATAAGCTTTCCTCTGGTGGAGTCGAGAAGTCATGGTCAATCCAGGCATTGTTAATTTTTATATGAGTCAACCTGTCAGCATTTTCAGTTAACAGGTGGATACGCCTATCTGGTATAATGCCACCAGCAGCACTAAATACACGCTCAGACAAAACGTTGGCGGCAGGGCAGGCCAGCATCGCCAAAGCGTAGAAAGAAAGTTCTTGCCATGTGTCCAGCTTGGACACCCAGTAGTTGTAAGGCACTGAGGGATCATTGAGGACGCTGACACGGTCTGCTATGTACTCTTTCGCCATCTTGCAAAATGTTTCTTTCCTTGTGGCAGTAGGCCGCACATCAGGTTGAGGGTGCTGGCGGGGTGTCATGAAACTGTCCCAGGCTTTGGAGAGTGTTGCCCTGCCTCTGTTGGAACTGCTGTGTGTTCCCCTTGTCTCCCCTCCTCGTATGGCCAAGGAAGTACGGACCCTGCCACCAGCGTTTTCAGATGGAAAATTTTGGAGCAATTTGCCAACAAGGATCTTCTGGTATTGCACCATTTTGCTCATCCTCTCCACCAGAGGAATGAGAGATGAGAAGTTCGCTTTGTAGCGGGGGTCGAGAAGGGAGAACAACCAGTAATCCGTGTTGTTTAAAATGCGTATAACGCGAGGGATGCAGGAAACGCAGCCTAACATGAAGTCAGCCATGTGTGGCAGAGTATTAACAGGCGAGACTTTTCTGTCATCATCAGGAGGATCACTCACACACGCAGAACAGATGGAATTAAACTTCCATGGGTACAACCCTCTGTAGCTGAGGCAACCGTCTCCTGCTCCTCCTCCTCCTTTTCTTCAGCCTCCAATTCGCGGTGAGAAGATGAACTGAGGGTGGTCTGGCTATCATCAACCTGTGTAATGTCTTCCCCCATTTCCACCTCTTCAACATGCACAGTGTCGTCCTTAATTGTGAGCAGCGAGCATTTGAGAAGACACAGAATTGGGATAATGACTCTGATAATAGCATTATCCCCGCCCACCATCTGTGTTGATTCCTCAAAGTTGCGTAAAACCTCACAGAGGTCAGACATCCATGTCCACTCCTCACTTGTGAATAGCAGAAGCTGACTGGAAAGGCGACGACCATGTTGCAGCTGGTATTCCACAACTGCCCTCTGCTGCTCACAAAGCCTGGCCAACATGAGGAACGTGGAGTTCCAGCGCATGCTCACGTCGCACAACAGCTGGTGAGCTGGCAATTTCAAGCGCTGCTGCAGCGTTGACAGATCAGCTGAAGCTGTCCGTGACTTGCAGAAATGTGCAGACACGCGGTGCACCTTAACCAGTAGCTCAGGCAAATTGGGGTATGTTTTTAGAAACCGCTGAACCACAAGGTTGAATACATGGGCAAGGCATGGGATGTGCCCAGCTCCAAAGCCGCCACCAAGTTACGCCCTTAATCAGACACAACTATGCCTGGTTCAAGGTTGAGTGGTGATAGCCACAGCTCAGTCTGGTCTCTTATCCCCTGCCACAGCTCTGCAGCGGTGTGCTGTTTGTCACCTAGGCAGATCAGCTTCAGCACGGCCTGTTGCCGCTTCCCCACTGCAGTGCTACACTGCTTCCAGCTACCTACCGACTGCTAACTGACTGCGGATACGTGGATACTTTGGAGGTTGAAGTGGAGGAGGAGGCAGAGGAGGAGAAGTGGGGGTTGGAGCCACTAATGAAGGTGGTGGCGGAAACCCTGATGGAATTGGGGCCCGTAATCCTTGGCGTCAGTAGCACCTGTGCCATCCCAGGGTACGATTCGCTCCCGGCCTCCACAACATTCACCCAGTGTGCTGTCAGGGAAATGTAGCATCCCTGGCTGAAAGCACTTGTCCATGTGTCCGTGGTTAAGTGGAACTTCCCAGTAACTGCGTTGGTCAGGGCAAGTGTGATGGTAAGGGACACATGTTAGTGTACGGCTGAAAAATAGTGGCGGCTGGGGACTGCGTAATGAGGGACGGCCACCGACATCAGGCTGCCGAAGGCCTAAGTGTCCACAAGCCTAAATGGCAACATTTCCAGGGCCAGTAATTTGAAAAGCCGCGCATTTAGTGCTATGGCCTGTGAGTAGGTGGCTGGGTATTTGCGTTTGCGTTCAAATACCTGGGGTAATGACATTTGGATGCTGCGCTGGGACAGGGAAGTGGATGTGGTCACTGATGGTGCTTGCAAAGGTCCAGATGCAGGACGGGAGGCATCCGGGCCTGCGTCTTGGACAGGGGATTGGCCAGGACGTAACACAGGGGAAGAGGAGGCAGCGGTGTGACCCGCAGACACAGATTGTGGACCGAGGCGTTCGGCCCAACTAATAGGGAGCTTTGATGCTATGTGGCGGATCATGCTGGTGGTAGTGAAGTTGCTAGTGTTCACGCCCCTGCTCATTTTGGTGTGGTACAGGTTGCAAACTACTATTCTTTTGTCGTCCACACTTTTCTAAAAAAAAGTGCCATACTGCTGAACACCTACCCCTTGGCAAAGGAGATTTACTCAAGGGGGTGCTCCATGGAACAGTTGCGGGCCTGTTCGGTGGTGCCTGCCTTCTAACTTTTGCCACCCCACTGCCTTTTCCAGCCTGTTGCAGTGCTGCAGATCCCTCCCCCTCTGTACTGCTCTCCTCGCTTGGCTTGTTGCCACCTTCCCAGGTTGGGTCAGTGACCTCTTCGTCCAGCACCTCCTCTTCCACTTCCTCACTCTGATCATCCTCCTGATTTGTTGACCTAACCACAATCTCAGTGACTGACAACTGTGTGTCATCCTCTTCCTCAACCTCAACAATTGCGGTTGAGTCATTGGCAACTGTGTCTCATCATCATCTACCTCATTAAATACTAATTGCCTTTCCCCAGCGTCATGTTCTTGTGACTCTGGATGCTTAAGAGGTTGGGAATCGGAGCACAAGATCTCATGTCCCTCTTCAAGCGTGCTTGGCGAGAGGGCCAAATCAGTTAATGGCGATGCAAAGAGGTGCTCAGAATATCCGAGTGTGGGATCACTTGTTTGGCCAGACTGTAAATGATGGGAGGATCAGGGTGAGGATTGTGTGGACCAGACTCCTTGCTACTGAGACTGGACTTGGTGGAAGACAGGGTGGTGCTTAACCGACTGGAAGCACTATCTGATGCAATCCAACTGACCACCTGCTCGCACTGGGCTGACTTCAAGAGTGGTGTCCTGCACCGCCCTGCAAACTGGAACATGAAGCTAGGATCTTGGATGATTATTTTTCTTGTGCTCTGGCAGCAGACACAGTTTCACCGTGCCCAGGACCACGGCCTCTGTGTGCACCATCAGCATCACGGCCACTTCCCTGTCCCTTAAAGCTCGCCTTCTTCATATTAAAGGTTATATGTTATAAGGGACCGTTCATGGGCAAAGTGTAGATATATTATGAAAAAAATATAATTGTTTTCGCTAATTTTTTTCCCAATATCTGGCCCTGACACACGCTATTGCAGCGCAGATGTGACAATTCACTGCAGACACCGTTTATAGGCAAAGTGTGGATAAATTATGGAAAAAATATATATATTTGTTGTCATTAGTATTTTTCCCAATATCTGGCCCTGACACACAGAAGGTATTGCAGCACAGATGTCACAAGTCACTGCATACACCCTCTATCGAAAAAGTATTGCAAAGTATGGAGAATTTTTTTTTTTACTGACTAAATTATATTGCTGCCAGCCTGCCACCACACACAATAGTCCTTAAAAGGACTTTTGGGTCTTTAAAACGTTTTTCTGTTGAATTTATTGCGATCACACTCCATACACTATCTGTCCCTTCCTAAGCGCAGCTCTCCCTGACTCGCAATGAGTCGAACCCTCATCATCGGGTGCTTTATAGCACTCGATGACGCGTTCCGGCCAGCCATTCTCACAGTCAGTATTCGGTCAGTGATTTCCAAAAGTGATTGTGAACCAAAACCAGGTTTGGGTCTAAACACAGGACAGGTGCATATCTTTCCCTTATACCTCTTCTCTGTGTAGTCTTTGGCTCCCAAGTCCCAATCACTAATGGAAATCACTGATCAAAACACTGACGTGTGAATAAGGCCTAAGTTACTGTTGCAGAGAAAATGTAGCATTGCATGGTGGCCATTCAGATGAGAGGCTGTCCATGCAATATATGGACACCACAAGTGGGCCTAAACTGAGCTTACATAACAACATTCCTTTCTGGATCATAGATGGGGGTTGTGATGGGGGACTCCTATGACTTCCATATGCCCTAAGAGAGCATATGACCATGGGTTGTCTTCATGACGCAACTCCTTTAATGATTCTGGACCTTCCTTCTCCCAGCTACAGCCTTTTTTCTCCACAAGTCGTAAAGATCTGGCTACCATGTAACATGTGTTGTCAGCACCATTTTTTAGCACTATTGATAAACCAGCTTTTAATGGGCTGACATTGTTCAGAAAGCAGAGGCATAAGATACGTGCCTTTCTGTTAAACACATTTCCTTGGATTACTTAAATTCCTAGGCATCAGTTTGAATGGAAAATGTGCATAGTTTAAAGGGCATCTGTCAGCAGATTTGTACCTATGAAATAGGATGACCTGTTGCATGTGCGCTTGGCAGCTGAAAGCATCTTTGTTGGCCCCATGTTCATATGTGCCCGCATTGCTGCCCGCATTTATTATATGCAAATGAGCATCTAGGAGCAATGGGGGCATTGCCATTACAGCTAGAGGCTCTGCTCTTTCTGCAACTGCCGCACCTGCATTGCTTCTGGGGGTTCATTTGCATACATTAACCACTTCACATCTGCCCATAGGATATAAACGTCCTATGGGTGGATGTTTATCTCTGAATGGACTTTCTGGAACGTCCATTCAGAGATGGCAGTTGCACGCTAATCGTGCAGCTGCCTAGCGGGGGGCCCCGCTGTCAGGGACAGCGGGGCGACCCAGAGAGAAGGCAGGGACAGTTCACAGGTTTCCCTGCCTTCTAAATCGCTGTATACACAGCGCTCAGCCAGTGCTGTGTATACATATCAGGAAGCACTATGCTGCTTTCTGTCCCGGCCCGGCGGTCATGTGACCGCTGGGGCCGGGAGAGTGCAGGAGAGTGCAGGAGAGTGCACTGAGGCTGTATAGCATTGTATTCTGTACAGCCTCTCTGAGGGGTGTATTTCCCCTGTACTACTATGTCAGCCCCAGTTACAGGAGAAATCAATGGTAAAAAAAAAAGAAGTGAAGTTAAATGTCCCCTAGAGCTCTTGTATGACCTTATGGGGGAGGCAAAGTGTAAAATAAAAAATAAAAGTTAAAATAAAACAAAGTGTTTAAAAAATAAAAAATAAAAAAAAGTTTTCAAATATAAAAATATTCCGCAATTAATTTGTTGAAAAAAAATTAAAAACTAGAAAAAATAAAATAAAATAGACATATTTGGTATTTCCGCGGCTGTAATGACCGGTTCTATAAATATATCACATGATCCACCCCATCCGATAAACACCATAAAAAAATAAAAATAAAAACTGTCAAAAGAGCCATTTTTGTCACCTTACATCACAAAAAGTGCAACTCCAAGTGATCAAAAAGGCGCATGTCCCACAAAATGGTACCAATAAAACCATCACCTCATCCCTCAAAAAATTAGCCCCTACATAATAAAATCACAATTTTTTTTTTTAAAACTATAGCTCTCAGAACATTGAGACATTAAAACATAATTTTTTGTTTAAAAAATGCTATTATTGTGTTAAAGTGAATAATAAAAAAAAGTATACATATATCACGGTCGGCGTGGCTATCACATACGTGACACAGAGGGAGGGAACGAGGAAGGCCCTGCCCAAGTGAGAGGGAAGATGGTGACCCCTGACTCACCTGGCGGCTGGCACCTGGCTGCCCTGACGTCCCTAGACGGGTTCCTCACCCGTACGCCGATCACGTGCCTAAAGCCCTGGCTTTCCCTGAGCTGAGCCCTAGGTAGTGAACAGGGCGATGGGAACACTAGTCCGCACCACTAACTCTAAGGGAAAACACCAAGGGGAGGACAGACAACACAGACTCAACATATATTCCCAGGTGGGCGACAACAGGAGACAACAATAAGCCCAACAGGGATCCGGAGGGTAGCACTCAGGAACGACAACCAGGATTAACCACTCCAGTGGGTCAGTATAGATGTCCAGGCAAGAAGCTCTCTAACTGGCAACTAGAGAAGTGTGAGGGGAGAATATAAGGAGGTAGGGAGTGGCAGACAAGAAACAGCTGAGGAGGAGAAGCTACGGATCCCTGAGAGAGACAAAAAGGATAGCAAGGCAAACACAGAAAACAATCACTAAGAAACGACGTGATCTTTAGATATAGAGCGCGCAGCCACCCGCTGCGACTTCCTGACCCCGGGTATAACGGAGTCAGACGTGGCTCTTGATACCCTCGTGACAGTACCCCCCCTTTCACGAGGGGCCTCCGGACACTCAGGACCAGGTCTCTCCAGATGAGAGGCATGGAAAGTCTGAATTAACCTGTTGGCGTTTACCTCTGACGCTGGAACCCACATTCTTTCCTCGGGACCGTAACCCCTCCAATGCACCAGATACTGAAGAGAGCGGCGGACCCGACGAGAATCAACAATTCTGGCTATTTGAAACTCCAGATTACCAGCCACAATGACAGGAGGAGGTGGCAGCGGCGATGGTTCTAGAGGTGGAACATACTTCTTGAGTAACGATTTATGGAAGACGTTATGGATCTTAAAAGTCTGAGGTAGCTCCAGGCGAAAAGCCACAGGGTTAATGACGGCTACTATTTTATAGGGACCAATGAACCTAGGACCCAGTTTCCAAGAAGGAACCTTCAACTTAATATTCCTAGTAGACAACCACACATAGTCATTCACTCCTAGGTCCGGACCTGGCGACCGTTTCTTATCGGCCATGCATTTATATTTACCACTCATCTTTTTCAAGTTAACTTGCACCTTCTGCCATACCGATGAAAGAGATGAAGAAAACCTTTCCTCTTCGGGGACCCCAGAAGACCCCCCCCTCTTTGAAAGTACAAAATTGGGGATGAAAACCGTATGCACCAAGGAATGGTGACTTGCCAGTGGACTCCTGATAATGATTATTTATGGCAAACTCAGCTAACGGTAAATATGATGACCACAACTCTTGGTTTTCAGACACAAAACACCTTAAATATGTTTCTAGGTTTTGGTTGGTACGCTCAGTCTGTCCATTCGACTGAGGATGGAAAGCTGAGGAAAAGGACAAGTGAACCCCCAAACGGGAACAAAAAGCCTTCCAAAACTTAGAAATAAACTGGGTTCCCCGATCCGAAACCACATCGGAAGGGACCCCGTGAAGCTTCACGATTTCACTGATAAACACCTGAGCGAGAGTTTTAGCATTAGGAAGTGCGGGTAGCGCAATAAAGTGTACCATTTTGCTAAACCTGTCTACTACTACCAAGATAACTGTTTTACCCGCCGACAACGGTAAGTCAGTGATGAAATCCATTGACAGATGTGTCCATGGCCTATTGGGGATGAAAAGTGGCAATAAAGACCCTGCTGGACGTGTATGAGAGACTTTCGCGCGTGCACAAGTAGAACAAGTAGACACGAAATCCATTACATCCTGACGCAACCTTGGCCACCAAAAACGACGAGATAAAAGCTCCAAGGTTGCTTTACTACCCGGGTGTCCAGCAAGTGCCGAATTATGATGTTCTTTTAATAATTCAAGACGCAGGTTTAACGGTACAAACAATTTCTCTGAGGGGCAAGAGGCCGGGGCGTCCCCCTGAGTGTCACAACCAGACAGCTGAGAAGCTCTGACAGGAGCCGTTCAGATCCTCCCCCTTGAGTTTCTTTGTTTTGGTTTCTGTTCCTCACCTCGTTAGGCTATCTCAGCTGTCATGCAGTCAGACTCATTACCTCCCTTTAAATTCTTCCCCATAAGGTAGTAGGGTGCGGCTGATACAACTTCCTGGAATGTGTGTGCATGCTGTCCTCAGCTCCCAGCTACCAGTTCCCAGTCCACAGTCGTCTGCAGATAAGTTCTGTTTAAGTATTTATGATTTTCTGTTGTCTGGATCCAGGTGACCCTGACTCCCTCCGTGTCTGTGTAGGGAGCCGGTGGTCGTGTCCCCTCACTATTGTAGGGCCTTCAGGTTAAGATAGCCGAGGTACGTGGATATGCGCCCATTCACCTTTGGAGTGGTCGCATAGGCTGAGCAATAAGGGAGAGCGGCAGGTCGATTGCAGGGGTCTCCCTTTTTGTTCCTTAGTTGTGGATCCAGTGAGTCATCGTTTGTATTTGTATCATCTTGTTTCCTGTACACCATCCGTGACACTGAGCCTCTAACACCTTTCCCTCTAGAACAGAGTGTACAGCAGAGACAACCACTCCTCTTTGTAAAATAGGTACCGGATCACAAACATTACCCCCTCCAGGGAAACTACGAGATAATGCGTCTGCCTTGGTATTTTTTGCCCCAGGACGATAGGTGATTACAAAGTTAAATCTGGCAAAGAATAGCGACCACCTAGCTTGTCTAGGGGTGAGACGCTTAGCCGATTCTAGGTACAGAAGGTTCTTGTGATCCGTAATCACTGTGACGGGGTGGATTGCTCCCTCTAAGAAGTGACGCCACTCTTCAAGCGCCAGTTTAATCGCCAACAGTTCCCTATTTCCAATATCATAATTCTTCTCCGCAGAAGATAATTTTTTGGAAAAGAAAGCGCAAGGACGCCATTTGCCAGGAGACGGACCCTGAGACAATACAGCTCCCACTCCCACCTCTGACGCATCTACCTCGACAATAAAAGGCTGGGAGACATCAGGTTGAATTAGAACAGGTGCCGAGGTAAACCTCTCCTTTAGAGAGGAAAATGCATCTTTAGCGGCGTCAGACCATTTGGAAAAATCCGTCCCCTTCCTAGTCATGTCCGTAAGGGGTTTAACGATCACTGAATAATTTTTAATGAACTTTCTATAGAAATTAGCGAAACCCAAAAACCGTTGTAGGGCTTTAAGGTTCTCAGGAAGATCCCAATCTAAAATTGCCTGGACCTTCCCAGGATCCATGCGGAAACCTGAAGCAGATAATAGATATCCCAGGAACTGTAATTCCTGAACAGCGAAGACACATTTTTCAATTTTCGCATATAATTTATTCGTCCGTAGGACCTGCAGTACTTGCCTGACATGCACCTCATGTGTTTTCAGATCAGCCGAATAAATTAAGATATCATCTAGGTATATGACTACAAACCTGCCGATGAGATGACTAAAAATATCATTAACGAAATGTTGGAAGACAGCAGGGGCATTGGTCAGACCGAAAGGCATAACTAGATTTTCATAATGCCCCTCAGGGGTGTTAAAAGCTGTCTTCCACTCATCCCCTTCCCTGATACGAATCAGATTGTAGGCCCCCCTAAGATCAAGTTTGGAGAACCACTTAGCACCCGCAATCTGATTAAAAAGGTCAGGAATGAGAGGAAGAGGGTATGGGTCACGGATGGTTATCTGGTTTAACTCACGGAAATTTAAGCAAGGACACAGGCCCCCATCTTTCTTTTTAACAAAGAAAAACCCTGCAGCCACGGGTGAAGAAGAGGGTCTGATGTGTCCCTTAGCCAGACTCTCGGAGATATAATCTTTCATGGCTTGTCTCTCGGGACCCGAAAGATTATACAACCTGGACTTGGGTAATTTTGCCCCGGGAATCAGGTTAACCGGGCAATCATAAGGATGATGAGGTGGTAGTTTCTGACAACCCTTTTCAGAAAAAACGTCCTCAAAGTCCGAAATAAATGTAGGTAGGGAAGCTATGGAGGCGATTAAGCAATTGTTATTTAAGCAATTCTCTCTGCAATGCTCACTCCACTCCAATATCTCCCTGGCCTGCCAATCCACCACTGGATTGTGCGCTACCAACCAGGTAAGACCCAATACCACCGGAGAGGGAAGGCCCTCCAGAACGTAACATGAAAGACACTCATTATGGTGGTCCCCTACCCGAAGGTGTAAATTACGAACAATGTGGGTGAGGTTTCTCTGAGACAGAGGAGCAGAATCTATAGCGAATACGGGAATAGGTCTCTGCAGCGTACAGAGAGACAAACCCATAGTGCGGGCAAAATGGGCATCAATCAAGTTTACCCCTGCTCCACTGTCTAGAAAAACAGAAATAGACTCCGTCTTAACACCAAAAACAATGACCGCTGGTAACACAAATTGAGATGTTCGTATGGAGGAAACGTATACCCCCCGGCTGACATCCTCCGCACAGCCCGGGGTTAGTAGTTTTCCGACGGTCTTTTGTTTTTGAGAAAGGAGGGACAGACATTAATGAAATGACCCCCCCCCCCACAGAAAAAACAAGCCCCCCCCCCCCCCCTACGGCGAACCTCGGGAGGACGGACCTGACGAGAAGTTCCGCCTAGCTGCATAGGCTCATCTAAGTCAGTACAGGCTGACTGTTGCTTGGGAGAGGTAACCAATTGCTCTGGAATTTTCGATCTCTCCCTAAGACGTCTATCTATTCTGATAGAGAGGGACATAACAGCATCAAGGGAAAGGGGGGTCTCATACAGCGCCAGTGCATCCTTAACCCTTTCAGATAACCCAGAGCAGAACTGACTCCTGAGAGCCGGGTCATTCCACTGAGTATCCGTAGCCCACCTACGGAACTCTGAGCAATATTCCTCTGCTGACCGATCTCCCTGTAGGAGTCTCCGTAACTTCGACTCAGCCAGGGCGACTCGGTCAGGGTCATCATATATGAGACCCAAAGCCCCAAAAAATTCCTCCACTGACCGAAGAGCCTGAGAACCAGGGGGTAACGAGAACGCCCAGGATTGCGGATCCCCCTGAAGCAGGGAAATGACAATCCCTACCCGCTGTTCTTCATGACCTGAGGAGTAAGGGCGCAACTTGAAATATAATTTGCAGGCCTCACGGAACGTCGCAAATTTGTCCCTTCCCCCAGAAAATCTGTCGGGAAGAGCAACTTTGGGTTCAGTGACAACCTGGTTACCCATAGCAACCGCTGGGGGTGCGGTCTGCTGAATTTGCTGCTGTTGTTGGAGAACAGACGCCTTCAATCCTGCCACCTCCAAAGACAGGCTTTGAAGCTGTTCTGCCAAGGCATCAATAGGATCCATATTGGATTCTAAGTAGAGAGAGAAAAAAAAAAAAAAAAAAAATTATATAAATTTTTATTTATTTTTTTCCTCAAAAAGTAATGGCCAGTTATAATATCACGGTCGGCGTGGCTATCACATACGTGACACAGAGGGAGGGAACGAGGAAGGCCCTGCCCAAGTGAGAGGGAAGATGGTGACCCCTGACTCACCTGGCGGCTGGCACCTGGCTGCCCTGACGTCCCTAGACGGGTTCCTCACCTGTACGCCGATCACGTGCCTAAAGCCCTGGCTTTCCCTGAGCTGAGCCCTAGGTAGTGAACAGGGCGATGGGAACACTAGTCCGCACCACTAACTCTAAGGGAAAACACCAAGGGGAGGACAGACATCACAGACTCAACATATATTCCCAGGTGGGCGACAACAGGAGACAACAATAAGCCCAACAGGGATCCGGAGGGTAGCACTCAGGAACGACAACCAGGATTAACCACTCCAGTGGGTCAGTATAGATGTCCAGGCAGGAAGCTCTCTAACTGGCAACTAGAGAAGTGTGAGGGGAGAATATAAGGAGGTAGGGAGTGGCAGACAAGAAACAGCTGAGGAGGAGAAGCTACTGATCCCTGAGAGAGACAAAAAGGATAGCAAGGCAAACACAGAAAACAATCACTAAGAAACGACGTGATCTTTAGATATAGAGCGCGCAGCCACCCGCTGCGACTTCCTGACCCCGGGTATAACGGAGTCAGACGTGGCTCTTGATACCCTCGTGACAACATATTAGGTATCGCCGCATCTGTAACAACCAGCTCTATAAAAATATCACATGACCTAACCCCTCAGATGAACACCGTAAAAAAATAAAAATAAAAACTGCCAAAAAAGCAATTTTTTGTCATCTTACATCACAAAAATTGCAACACCAAGCGATCAAAAATGGCGTATGCCCTCAAAATAACACCAATCATTTACCTCATCCCTCAAAAAATGAGACCCTACCTAAGACAATCGGTCAAAAAATATAAAAAAAACTATCACTCTCAGACAATGGAGACACTAAAATATGTATTTTTTTCTTCAAAACTGCTATTCTGTTAAAGTGAAATAAATAAAAAAAGTATACATATTAGGTATCGCCGCATCCGTAAAAACCAGCTCTATAAAAATATATCACATGACCTAACCCCTCAGATGAACACCAGAAAAAAAAAAAAAAACTGTGGCAAAATATTTTTTTTTGTCACCTAACATCACATAAAGTGCAACACCAAGCGATTAAAAAGGCATATGCCCCCCAAAATAATAGCAATAAAACCATAACCTCATCCTGCAAAAAATGAGACCCTAACTAAGACAATCGGTCAAACAATAAAAAAGCTTTGGCTCTCAGACTATGGAGACACTAAAACATCATTTTTTTGTTTCAAAAATGCTATTATTTTGTAAAACTTAAATAAATAAGTAAAAGTATACATATTAGGTTATTGCCACGTCTGTAACAATCTGCTCTATAAAAAGGTCACATGACCTAACCCCTCAGGTGAACGCTGTAAAAATAAATAAAATAAAAACTGTGGTAAAACAACCAATTCTTGGTCACCTTGCCCCATAAAGTGAAATAATGAATGATCAAAAAATTGTATGTCCCCAAAAATGGTAAATAAAAATGTCAACTCTTCCTGCAAAAAACGAGCCCCTGCACCAAACGATTGGCAGAAAAATAAAAAAATATGGCGTTCAGAGAATGGAGACACAAATCATAGTTTTCAAAAATGCCTTATTATGTAAAACTGAAACAAACAAAGAAAGTAGACATATTTGATATCATTGCGTCCGTAAATACTTGGTCTATAAAATTGCACATGATCTACCCTGTCAGATGAATGTTGTAAAAAATGTAAAATAAAAACAGTGCCAAAACACCATTGTAATATAGAGCAATTAAAAATTATATGTACCCCAAAATAGTATCAATAAAACTGGCACCTTATCCCCTAGTTTCCAAAATGGGGTCACTTTTTGGGAGTTTCAACTGTAATAGTGCATCAGGGGGGCTTCAAATGGGACATGGGGCATTTAACCCCTTCACGACCGCAATCTGTATATATACGTGATAGCTGCACATACCCCGTGCAGCTACCACGTGTATAGACGTCATGGCAGCTCTTTAATCCAAGCGATGCAAAGTGCTTGGATTAAAGCTTCTGCCCCTGCACTGCTGCTGTCACGGACAGCATACAGTTCAGTAATGCCGGCAAGGGACCAATCAGAGTGGCCCCTTGCCGACAATCGATCCGATTGGTTAGTCTGTGCAGACTAACCAATCGGATCGCGGCAGTGAAAAAATGCCGGTTTCAGGCTCTGATCTGCGCTCTGCAGATCAGAGCCTGAAATCAGGTAATGTGTCCTCGTGCCCCCCCCCCGATCTGTGGCCCCCATCTGTGCCCCTCCAAGCCCCCCCTTGTGTCCGCCTGCCGCTGAAGCGCATATCTCCTGCCTCCTGCCCTGATGCGGTCCGCCCCCTCCCCGCCCCATACATTCCTCCTGCCCCCTCAATGCTGGCCGTAACACCCCCCCTCCTTTCCAGCGCTGCCCCCATGCCGTGCGGTCCCCCTCCCCCTGCTGTGTGTGAAGGCGGCAGCTCCATTCCTGAGCCGCCGCCATCAGCAGAGAGTGTCAGCTCTATGCTGACACTCTGCTGTAACCCCTCTCTGCTGCAGCCTCCACCATCAGGGCTGCTGCGCTGCGATTGCAGCGTCCGATGGTTGCCACCTTTCAGGGCATCTGATTGTATTATACTTTGCAATGCAAGAGCATTGCAAAGTATGGTACAGCCATCAGCCCCAATGGATCTTCAAGATCCAAGAGGGACTTGATAAAAAAAAAAGTGAAAATAATAAAAGTAAATATAAATAAATAAATAAAAATGTAAAATTAAAAAAATTAATTGCTTTTTCCTATAAAAAACAAAAAACAAAAAAAAATACACATATTAGGTATCACCGCGTCCGTAACGATCGTCTCTATAAATATATCACATGATAGACCCTGTCCGATAAACACCATAAAAAAAATAAAAAATAAACTGTGGGGAAAAAAAGCCATTTTTGTCACCTTACATCACAAAAAGTGCAACAGCAAGCGATCAAAAAGGCTTATGACCCCCAAAATAAAACCGGCAAAAAATGATACCCTATTTAAGACAATCGCCCGAAAAATAAAAAAGCTATGGCTCTCAGACTATGGAGACACTAAAACATAATTTTTTTGGTTTCAGAAATGCTATTATTGTGTAAAACTTAAATAAATAAGAAAAAGTATACATATTAGGTATTGCCACGTCCGTAATGATCTGCTCTATAAAACTGTCACATGACCTAACCTCTCAGATAAACGCTGTAAAAATAAATAAATAAAAACTGTTCCAAAACAGCCAATTTTTTGGTCACCTTGTCCCATAAAGTGTAATAATGAATAATCAAAAAATCCTATGTACCCAAAAATGGTACCAATAAAAACCTCAACTCTTTCTGCAAAAAACGAGCCCCTGCACAAGACGATTGGCAGAAAAATAAAAAAACATATGGCGTTCAGAAAATGGACACACAAAAACATAATTTCTTTTTCAAAATTGCTTTATTATGTAAAACTGAAACAAACAAAGAAAGTAGACATATTTAATATCATTGCATCCGTAACAACCTGCTCTATAAAAATAGCACATGATCTACCCTGTCAGATGAATTTTGTAAAAAAAAAAACTGTGCCAAAACAGCCATTTTTCAGTTACCTTGCCTCACAAAAAACTTAATATAGAGCAATTAAAAATCATATGTACCCCAAAATAGTACCAATAAAACTGGCAGCTTATCCCCTAGTTTCCAAAATAGGGTCACTTTTTGGGAGTTTCTACTGTATGGGTGCATCAGGGGGGCTTTAAATGGGACATTGCATCTAAAACCAGTTTAGCAAAATCTGCCTTCCAAAAACCATACGACGTTCCTTTCCTTCTGCGCCCTGCCGTGCGCCCTTACATCAGTTTACGACCACATGTGGGATGTTTCTGTAAACCGCAGAATCACGGTAATAAATATTGAGTTTTGTTTGGCTGTTAACCCTCGATGTGTTAAAGAAAAAATTGGATTAAAATGGAAAATCTGCCAAAAAAGTGAAATTTAGAAATGTCATCTCCATTTTCCTTTAATTCTTGTGGAATACCTAAAGGGTTAACAACGTTTGTAAAATCAGTTTTGAGTAACTTGAGGGGTGTAGTTTCTACAATGGGGTCATTTATGGGGGGTTTCCACTATGTAAGCCCCACAAAGTGACTTCAGACCTGAACTGGTCCTTAAAAAGTGGGTTTTGGAAATTTTCTTTAAAATTTTAAGAATTGCTTCTAAAATTCTAAGGCTACTTTCACACTAGCGTTGTTTTAATCCGGCATTCAATTCCGACACCGGAACTGCCCGCCGGATCCGGAAAAACGTGTGAAAACGGATTACATTTGAATCCTGATCAGGATCAGATTACGATATTACGATAATCGCCCAAAAACTGAAAAAACTATGGCTCTCAGACTATGGAGACACTAAAACATGATTTTTTTTGTTTCAAAAATGAAATCATTCTGTAAAACTTACATAAATAAAAAAAATTGTATACATATTAGGTATCGCCGCGTCTGTGACAACCTGCTCTATAAAAATACCACATGATCTACCCTGTCAGATGAATGTTGTAAATAAAAAGAAAACGGTGCCAAAACAGCTATTTCTTGTTACCTTAGCTCACAAAAAGTGTAATATAGAGCAACCAAAAATCATATGTACCCTAAACTAGTACCAAGAAAACTTCCACCCTATCCTGTAGTTTCTAAAATGGGGTCACTTTTTGGGAGTTTCTACTTGAGGGGTGCATCAGGGGGGGGTTTTAAATGGTGTAAAAAAAACAGTCCAGCAAAATCTGCCTTCCAAAAACCGTATGGCATTCCTTTCCTTCTGCGCCCTGCCGTGTGCCTGTACAGCAGTTTACGAACACATATGGGGTGTTTCTGTAAACTACAGAATCAGGGCCATAAATATTGAGTTTTGTTTGGCTGTTAACCCTTGCTTTGTAACTGGAAAAAAAATATTAAAATGAAAAATCTGCCAAAGTGAAATTTTGAAATTGTAGCTCTATTTTCCATTAATTCTTGTGGAACACCTAAAGGGTTACCGACGTTTGTAAAATCAGTTTTGAATACCTTGAGGGGTTTAGTTTCTTAGATGGGGTCACTTTTATGGAGTTTCTACTCTAGGGGTGCATCATGGGGGCTTCAAATGGGATATTGTGTCAAAAAAAACAGTCCAGCAAAATCTGCCTTCCAAAAACCGTATGGCATTCCTTTCCTTCTGCACCCTGCCGTGTGCCCGTACAGCAGTTTATGACCACATATGAGGTGTTTCTGTAAACTACAGAATCAGGGCTATAAATATTGAGTTTTGTTTGGCTGTTAACCCTTGCTTTGTAACTGGAAAAAAAAATATGAAAATGAAAAATCTGCCAAAAAAGTGAAATTCTGAAATTGTAGCTCTATTTTCCATTAATTCTTGTGGAACACCTAAAGGGTTATCAACGTTTGTAAAAATCAGTTTTGAATACCTTGAGGAGTGTAGTTTCTAGAATGGGGTCATTTTTGGGTGGTTTCTATTATGTAAGCCTCACAAAGTGACTTCAGACCTGAACTGGTCCTTAAAAAGTTGGTTTTTGAAAATTTCGGAGAAATTTCAAGATTTACTTCTAAACTTCTAAGCCTTGTAACGTCCCCCAAAAATAAAATGTCATTCCCAAAATGATCCTAACATGAAGTACACATACGGGCAATGTAAAGTAATAACTATTTTTGTAGGTATTACTATGTATTATAGAAGTAGAGAAATTGAAACTTGGAAATTTGCTAATTTTTCAAAATGCTTGGCAAATTTGGTATTTTTTTTATAAATAAAAATGATTTTTTTTCACTCCATTTTACCAGTGTCATGAAGTACAATATATGACGAAAAAACAATCTCAGAATGGCCTGGATAAGTCAAAGCTTTTTAAAGTTATCACCACTTAAAGTGACACTGGTCAGATTTTCAAAAAATGGCCTGGTCCTTAGGGTGAAATAAGGCTGTGTCCTTAAGGAGTTAATGGAACAAGATAAAGGAATGGAGGTAGTGCCAATAAAGTAGTAGAATAAAAAAAATGTTCTTTTAATGCAAGTTGTGACAGTCCATGCTTTTTAATCCCTTCTGTTAGCTGTAGATTTACTGTGCATCAGTATTTCAGGTCACTGTTATCATCAGGTCTAATTTATCCTTTACTATGCAGTGCCCCAAGATAAAGTAGTGGCCCCATGAGAGTGGGGAGGGTGGCAGCAGTAGCAATACCAGTTACAGTAGTGGCCCCTTGTCAGAATTTGAAGGGTGGCAGCAGCAGCAGCAATAACAGTGACAATAGTAGTACAGGGTGCATGGGTCAGCTCTACCTGACGTAGCGCAGACAAAATGTTTTTCTCATTATCAATAGCCATGGTTTCTATTTGGCAAGAAGACAGCTAGTGTTTGATTTCTTTATTGATGACGTAGAGCAGTTCCTCTCTTATGTGGCTCTGTTCACCAAGGCTACCCAGTTGCAAAACCATGTGACTACGCCTAGCTTTGAATAGGTGATATGCTAGAGGACCACTATGAACTGTGCCTAGAGGGGAGGGTGAAGACAAGGTGGAGGATGAGGACATTGGCGTAAAAATCCCAGCATTACAATTGGGAGGAGGCATTGCCATCACCTGGCTAAGTTGCTGGTGTGCCTTGTCCAGAACCATATTTACGCAGTGGGCTGTGAATGACATATATTGTTCTGGACTGTGTTAGAACTCTATATGTCAGCACTGGTGTGAACTCTACCAGACACCAAGAGGCCCAAGGACTAGTGCCCTACCTTCTGCTCAACATACATGTGCAGGGCTGGTACAGCATTTTTGGAAAAGTAATGTCTGCTTGGGACTCTCCACCTTAGGTGGGCACAAGCCATGAATTCTCTTAAATGTGCTGAGTCAATAGAAAGGGAGGGACTGTAGCACCAGTAACTTGGCCAGGAGCAGGTTCAGCTTCTGCACCATTAGATGAGTGCATGCATACTGTTGTCCTTTTGCAATCGCCTTGGGGATCGATTGCTGTCGAAACAAGTGACAAGGTGTAGGAGGAGGAGGAGCATCAGGAGCAATATATGGCATTGAAGTCAATGGGAAGAAACAACAGCTTCTTTCTGCTGATGTTGTTGAGCCCTGACTGCTGGAGAGGAGGCGCAGGACTGTAGCAGATGCAGCCATTGCTGCATCAGGTTGTAACACTAAATCAGTAATGCAGTTTTCCCACGCCTCATTATGGTTACACGGCGTGTTTTGATGCACGGTCATCGTGCCAACATTAGCACCCTGGCCGTGCCTTACCTTCTGCCCACATATCTTGCATGCAGCAAAGCTAATATCCCCTAGCGACTTGGTGAAAAATTCCCACACTAGCAAGTGTGGCATTTTCCCTCCACCACTACGTGATGCCTGCCTGATGCTTTTATGAGTCTGTGCACTGCTAATGTGTTCCTCATAGGTAGTCTCTCGAGTAGCAGACAGAATACCCCTCTCACGTTTGGTTGCAGATCTCCCACTGCTTCAACCCTGCTTTCTCAAGGGCACACTTCCCTGCTGTCTAACAGGGATTGTGGCAGCAGTTCAACAAGATGCATGCGGCGATATATTAGATCGCCCTTTAATACCGAGACATAGTAAATCTATGTATAAACTAACAGATTAATGTGGATTGTGGCAGCAGTTCAACAAGATGCACAGGGCGATTACACTCAACCTACACTGTCCCTGCAGTCTCCCTATGCTCTACCTATAGTGTCTAAAAACTCTACCTACAATCTCCCTACACTGTCTCTGCACTCTCCCTATCTAATATTCTTCTATAAATAGCTTTCTGAAACACTGTCCCTAGCGAATTAATACTTGTCACGTCTTTACCTAAGCTCAGCTCACAGTGAAATGGCGGAGATCACACTAGATGAGGCTTTTTAGGGGGCTGTGACATTACAGGGGATTGGATGGCTGTACAGCATTATGGGTCATATTGCGTTGCCGGGCTTCTTTCTTTCACTTTGTAATATGCAGCAGCCATTTTACAAAAAAAAGGAAATTCAGATTAGTCTCGAATCACATTTTTCTAAACTTCGGATCGAATTCCATTTCGTATGCACTTAACACTATACAATATAATCACCTTTGACGAAAATACCTTTTGTGCTACTCTGTTGGGTGCTGTAACTAACGCAAATATTTACTTTTTTCAATCTTGAGATACCTCATACCAAGAAGAAAGGTAAGGACAGGCACATTTGTATCAGTAATAGATTACTTGTTAGCATCATAATGACAAATCTGATGCTTTTTATGGAAGTTTACTATTACGGGCACCAAAGCTCAAATATGCTCAGTTAAGTCATGTATGGAAAACGATATGGCTGCAAACATTTTAGAAGCCTGGATTCTTTACATGGAGATAGATAGATAAATAGATAGATACTGTAATGTGCAAAAGATTTAGGCTGCTGTGCAAAGTGAAAATTCTTGTTGAATAGAACTGTTAATAGTTTAAATTTCAATTTATTCAGCAAGACAATGACCCCATATACACAGCCAATGTGACTAAGAACTATCTTCAGCATAAAGAACCAGAAGTCCTGGAAGTGATGATATGGCCTCCACAGATCTCTGATGTCAACATCATCGAGTCTGTCAGGGATTACCTGAAGAGACAGAAGAATGTGAGCAAGCCTACATCCACAGAAGATCTGTGGTTAGTTGTCTGAAATGTTTGGCATCTACCTGCCGAGTACCTTCAAAAACTGTGCGCAAGTGTACCAAGAAGAATTGGTGCTGTTTTAAAGGAAAAGGTTGGTCACACCAAATATTGATCTGATTTAGATTTTTCTTCTTGTTCATTCGCTTTTCATTTAGTTAATTGATGAAAATAAACTATTAACGCTTCTATTTTTGAACACATTCTTACTGTGCAGCATTTTCTCCACACCTGTACTGTACATTAAAAAGTCAGTAGTCCGTATATTCTTGCATTGTAATTTAGATTTTTGCATTGATGAAAAGATGACTGAAGACCCTGCAGAAAAATGTGTAATCTTTACCCAGAAAAAACTACTGTAGTTATAATAAAAAAGTGTTTCTGAAAAAAAAACTCTTCTCTGAAAAGAGGAAAATGTTAGAGACAGCTTCACATTTTATTGGGTTTTCGATGAATTACTGTAAATTTGAAATTCACTCTGTGAGTGGCTCTAGAATTATCTGTCAAGTAAGGTCATGTTAAAGAATGTTATTTTGTAGCTGCCACCTTATTTATGTCTATAAATAATGACTTACTGATAGTACTAATGAATCTTCTGCTGCACAACTCCACCTTGCCTTTGAAAAAGCCAAAATATTGTCTAGGGCCATGAAAGATGAAATCTTTTAATTAAATCACTGTACCAATGCTGATGGAGAAGCTCATCTGAGCTTAATAGTTGGATACCCAAAGTCCATAAGAATAAAAGTCACTTTGGAATAAAAATGAATCTAAAATGAGTCACGTGAAAGCAGGTTTCAAAAACTCCAGGCTTTATGTGCTGTTACTTACATAACACAGGCACTTTAACCCTTTCATGACCATTCCCAAAAAGGCCTGAATGTCCAGGCAACTTTTTGTGATTTTGTGCACCTGGTGGTTTAGTGACCGTAGCTTTATTTGTTTGACTACAAAAGAAATTTTTGCGTTTTTTTTTTTTTTTTACTTGACAATTTTTTTCCATTTTTTTAGGTTTAATTTGGAGGAAAACTGCTAATTATTGTAAAAAGTATATATATTTTTTAATATAAAGAGAACGGGGCGAATATGGTGACTGCATTTTTTTATATTTTTTTTACAATTTATTTGTATATTTTTTAATTTTTTTTTTACTTATATTTTAAAAAAAATTGACACAATCTGTCCCCCAGGAGGTCATTAAGAGACCTCTGGAAGACACCGACTTTTTTTTTAGCTTTTTTTTACTGTTTCCACTGTAACTGGGGCATCCACAAGAGCCCCAGTTAAAGGGGAAAACAGTCGCCTGAGGGGGAATGACACACAGGCAGAGCTGATCAGGGTCTCCTTAGACCCTGCAGCTCTGCTCCTGCCCCTGCTCTAGACACCCCCGGAAGTCACGTGACCGCTGCTTCCTGCTTACTCCCCCTGCGCTCGTGCAGAACTGTCTTCCTGCTGGCACAGGAGAAGACAGAAGCGTTAATAAACCGCTCCTGCCTTCTCCTGAGGGTCCCTGCTGCGTCTGTCAGCCGGGACCTGAACTGCTCCTGCAAGATTGCAGGAGCAGGAGCTTTAATCCCAGTGTTGGGATTAAAGCACTGCCAGCACGTGTATATACATTCTAGCTGCACGGGGCATGTGCAAATAGCACATACTGCATATAGCTGTATGGCAGTTGGGAAGGGTTAATGAGACAGCAGTTGACTGAATTACCAGCATCTTTTGGGACTTTAGTAAGTAGACCAGAGTTTTGACAAGATATTACATATCAGATATTTTCCTGGAAAGAAAAGGAACCTATAAATGCCTCTTCTGGGCAAAAACATATGTAGATTATAGTTTTATGGCAGTTTCTGGCATAAACTATGGTAAATTTGCTAGGGTCAATGGCCTCACCGGGATAACAGCCTTGCCATGTCCCATTTACGAAAACAAGTGAGTGTGGCTTAAAAATGCCAGTTGCAGCTAAATTTAGTCATTATATGGCACTTAAATGCGACTTATTGTGGCATTTTAAAGCCAAAAGCATGGTATAAGGAGTTGATAAAGTCTACCTCAGATTTCTTAAATTGAAGGAAGAATTTGCCAAATCATCTGGTTAATAGGAGGGATAGTAATAACATTTTATTACAAGTAATAAGCCCAAATTTCATACAATGTTATTAAGACTGGTGTTTCATGTCAGTTTTAAAGGGAGTATGTCCCCAGTGACCTCCCTATCAACCCGTTTGCATAGATATATAGCTATCGTTCACCTGATTAAATAGCTGTTTTATTTTTTTTTATTTTTTTTTTATACGGTGCTCCGTTCCCATGTTATGATACTTTTTCTTAATATGCAAATTAGGTATTTTGTGCAATAAGGGCATCACTCTTGCTCTCCTCCGGGTGGGCACAGGCACCCTGCTGCTGATAAAAAAAACACACAACATAATAGACTATTTTTTACCACAACCATTTGCAACGTGTCTTCAGTTTAAAAAAAAACAAAAACAATAATGCAACAAATTGGTTGCAAAAGTGCACGTACTGTAGTCTTCCAGCAGTGAGTCAAGGAAGTAAGGATTCATTCTGCCTATTAGTTTGCCTTCACGTTAAAGGATATTTTTGATCTTCATGTTCTGAAGTTTCCTTTATGATTTTCCTTTTGTATCTGGGGAATATTATGTACCACTTTTACTTTCTTTTTTTATGTTTGAAATTAAAGCTCTCTGCTGTGTGAATCTATTCTGCTACCTATCTGACAAATGTGTGGTTATTATTTATTTGAAAGTGCTATTAATTCCAAGGAGCCATACATCTAAAAGCGGATATACATGTGAAACTCAAAAAATTTGAATATTGTGCAAAAGTTCATTTATTTCAGTAATGTAACTTAAAATTAGAATATTGTGGAAAGGTTCAATATTCTAGGCTCAAAGTGTCACACTCTAGTCAGCTAATTAATCCATACCCCCTGAGAAAAGGGTACCTGAGATTGTGACTTTGGGGTTTTCATAAACTGTAAGCCATAATCATCCAAATTATAACAAACAAAGACATGAAATATCTCGCTTTGCATGTAATGAGTCTCTAATATATTAGTTTCACCTTTTAAGTTGCATTACTGAAATAAATGAACTTTGCACAATATTCAAATTTTTCGAGTTTCACCTGTAGATACATAATTTAAAACCACACAAGTACAATAATCAAGAACTTATTAACAGACAGGTACAGAGGGGGAGAGTAGCCTGTGAGAGCTTACAATATACAAGGGAAGGGGATGGACACAGTAGGCGAGTGTTAAAGTTGCTCATCTAGCTGTGTGGTGGCAGCATGCTCATTACAGGTGGTAGGCTTTTCAGAAGAGGGATGATAAATGTTTGGATGTTGGGGAGAGTCTGACGTGCTGGGGTTATAAATTCCAGACTAGAGGAACAGACGAGAGAACAATGAAGATGAGGATGGGAATATACTCGTGGGGATGTATCAGGAAAGTTCTGTAGGTCAGAAATGTAAGGAGGAGACAGATTGTGGATGACCTTATATGTTGTTGTGGTTGAATACTTAGATTAATGAACGATAGACGTGAAGTGAAATGAAGCTATGGGTTTACATATGACAGACAGATGTAAACACATTTTGGACACCCAGATATCAAAATACAGAACCAGTCTGAGACGCATGTTAATATGCCGAGATATTTTACAAGGATGTAAGCATAGCAGTAGAAAGCCATGTCAGATGTGTAACTAGTGGGAGGGGGGGAAGGCAGAGGGAGAAGGCAGCCCCAGGCCCGCTCATTTAAATATTTGGGCTCACCACGAGAAGATTGATGATCCCCTGGTGAACACCACTCTCAACTGTATCAGCATCTACATGGGCGTAGGTTCCATATAATTAAGACAAAGTCCAGCTAAATCAAATAATTCATATTTATTAAGGAAATTAATGATATTTATATGGATGTTAAAGGCTGCAATGTTAATTTGTTAAATAAAATTACTTAACAGATTAAACTTGAGTTAATAATACACAAACATGTCCACTCAAATCAAGAGCGACTTCACCCAATGAATCTAACATCACGACAATAAAGGGGAGGGGGGACGGGAGCAGTTTGTTATCCTGTGCCGTGAATGTGCACTTTCTGTTGTCTCCTTCTCTTATATAGGTACCTGGAACGCTGTTGAAGAAAAGAGCCAATCACCAACCTTGAAGGGCACCTGCAACTTTCCCCGGACATCATTCGCCGATGACTTCTCCAATCAAATTCTGTTGCCAGGTAAGAAAACAATAACTTTATTATTAAACACCTACAAATACAGTGAACGGAACCATGCCATCATGTGTTCCCTTCATTGTATACACAATGTCGGGCCCATACAGGATGTTGATACAGTTAAACAGTAATAAAGCAGAGAGCCATATGCCCCCACCAAGCCACTTGCAGTCTTGCGGGCCACAGGCTGCTTTAGGCCTGTGCCTATATTATGCTGGGACCATCTGTTCAGAGAAGCAGTTGCAGTTATTTTTGTGGAGGGAAGATAATTTTGGGGGCATGTGTGGCTGGCTTATAATATTGAAGGAATCTGTGCCTGGAATATAGTTTTGAGGGTATCTGTGGCTAGTTTATTATTTTGGAAGTGTCTAGGGCTGGCATATAATTTTGAGGGCATATGTGCCTGGCTTATTATTTTGGGAGCAATGGTGGCTGTCCTATGGGATAATTATTGTTATAATGCAATTTACTCTTTGCCTTCTTCTTACATGCTACTGTGTTTGATCTCAGATTGTTTAGTAACCATTCTCCTGCCTTTGTTTCCTGTTCCTGTATCTTTCTTGGTTCTGACTCAGCTTGTTTCTGTCACTGCTATTGGGTACTGTTTTGGCTGTCACAATTGACAGCCCTATTTTTGACCCTAACTACTATCACTACTCGAACATGCCTAATCCACCTGCTAGCAACTACCTAGTGAACACAAGGTAGGATTTTATACCACCCACAGGGACCACACAGGGTTAACTAGGCAGAGTCTCTGTAATTATAGGGGTGTTGCAGGGCAAGTTTGCCAGATCTTGCTGAACAAGGTATCTTACAAAAATTCTGGCAGTAGGTGCTCAATTTGCTGGACAGGTTACAGTAACTATATCCCATCAGTTCCATCACACATAGCTAAATGAAGTAGTTAAGGTGGACTGAAAAAATGGAAAGACTGAAAAGGTTAAGGACGTGCATCAACTGTAAATTCTTGAATTTCATAGCATTATAAAGTCTGCAGAGTCCCTGTGTATAAGTGGAACCACTTTATAGTCACTATATGAGGTAATATTGGTCATTGCATAGTGGTTTGTTCAGTAAAATTATGTTAGTAATATTCAATTGCCATTTAGTGGTATTGGTATCGGTAGTGTTCACGGCAATCCCTGGGTTTGGTCCACTCAGGTCTCAGATGTGTTTTGCCCCTTCTGTGTTAAACCCCTATGCCTCTGAGCCCTAATGTTAAACAATGTAATTTTCCTTTTGATATACAATTACTATGCACTATTGTGTCAATAATGGTCATTGTATTGGCAGAAAATGCATGTAGGTTTGGAAACCATTGGATCTAAACATTATACAGAGAATTGATCAAAACTGGTGTTTCATATGCAAGTTTTGATCTAGTTTTCGCTGGAGTGAAGTCAAACCTATGCCAGATATGATCTAGTGTAGATTAGGGCTATAATTGACACCGTTGTATGATATAAATTATAGTAGTCTTACTGGGCCCACCAGGCCTCTCCTGCAACCTGACACATTTTTAGTAATGTGGCAAGTGCAGCTCAAAACTCCAAAAACTTGCATCATTTTTCACAAATGGTGTTTGAGCAAAAATATGGCACTTTAAGCCACTTTACTAGCACACAGGGGTTGATACATTCTTCCCTACGTGTCACGGTGCAGAGTGGGGGGAAACTCCACACAGTACAATGTAGGTTGGCGGGATATGCCACTAGGCCTGGAAACAGGAATAAAGGGAGCAAGTCACCTTCTAACACATACCTAAATCCTAGCCCTGACCTCCTAACTGTATGACCAAACCCTAATGGTGGGAGAGTTCATACCCAGAACCTCGGGCCCTACTAACCCTAGAGATCCCTGGTAATAATGTCAGGGCTAGGAGATGACCTGTTCATCCATGGCACGGATGAACCGGAGTCTCCAGCAGGCCTAGCATTCAAGGAAAGGGACAGACAGTAGCATAAATCAGAATAGAAAAGTAGCAGGGCACACCTTCACTTAGCTGCACGTGGAGGATGGTTGAAGCAATATATTTATTTGGTAAAACATTCAGACTAGGTTGTATATATATAAACTGTAATCAGATGCAAAATTCCATAAAATAAACATAATAAAATAGACATATAATAAATCTATATATCGCATAGAGGGTATAGTCTTTGTAAATCCTTGATATGTTTAGGTGGTGATCCCAATAAAGTGGCTCTGTGCAAATAGCAATGTCCGTCCGGTGGCCTCCCTACCCAAACTGGTATCGGGGTGAGGCGTACTTAAGTTAAAACTGATAGTCAAATAGAATCCTCAGTAAAATCAATTGTACTTACTCAATTCGATCAGTTTTGTGATCGTCTGTAACTTTTAGTGTAGTACCTCAGATATCGCTGCTTGCATATACATTCAGCGCTAGTTTACTCACTGTTCTGCTGAACTTGCCGACTCTGCTGCGTCTATCGTGTAGACGCAGCAGAGACATTGTATTTTAGCTGTGTACTTTTTTAAACAATTTTAGACTGTATGTATTTTAATAATATAGGAATAAGTCTTTATACAAAGACAATAATAAGATAATACGATCCTACCCAACACACTGAGATCCCAATCAGGACTACACAGAAATCCATGTCACACCTTCAGTATAACACAATTAAATAAACCTGAACTATACCTGGGAAGGTATATACACTGACCACATTCATGAGAAAAATGACCACTGAGGAGGAAGGAGTCTTAGTTAACTCCGAAACGCGTATGGTAATATGATCAACATTCTCATGAAATAAAGTACAGGACCGGAAAATTGAAGCGCTTCAAGTAATGTACAGGAGAGGGATCGGTAACGCGATTCACAAGGGAAACGCCAAAAATGTACATCTCCAGTGAAACCTGGTCTTGCACTTAACTGATCACCTGCACAAGAATATCACGAGGGAACCACTGGTACGGCATATCCGCAATTAGTTACTGAGGATCCCTAAACCCTTGGACAATATTCCTGAAAGCCAGACCACTGCCTGCAATGACCGAGCTACACGTGGGACGCCATGATAGACGCAGCAGAGTCGGCAAGTTCAGCAAAACAGTGAGTAAACTAGCGCTGAATGTATATGCAAGCAGCGATATCTGAGGTACTACACTAAAAGTTACAGACGATCACAAAACTGATCGAATCGAGTAAGTACAATTGATTTTACTGAGGATTCTATTTGACTATCAGTTTAAACTTAAGTACGCCTCACCCAGATACCAGTTTGGGTAGTGAGGACACCGGACGGACATTGCTATTTGCACAGAGCCACTTTATTGGGATCACCACCTAAACATATCAAGGATTTACAAAGACTATACCCTCTATGCGATATATGGTTTTATTATATGTCTATTTTATTATATGTTTATTTTATGGAATTTTGTATCTGATTACAGTTTTTATACAACCTAGTCTGAATGTTTTACCAAATAAATATATTGCTTCAACCATCCTCCATGTGCAGCTAAGTGAAGGTGTGCCCTGCTACTTTTCTATTTTACAATTACCTTTTAGAAGATGGGGTGGATCTTTTTTGCAGGTGCACCCATTCCATACTTTGATTAGTAGGTGAGCCATTTCTATCAACAAGTAGCATAAACCAGATTGGCAGGTAAGCATCCAGCGCAAACACACACTGGAACAACAGCACTTACCTGCCACAACAACTGGATGAAACAACAACTGCTACTGACTAGTGGTTCCCCCTCTGGGAAACCCTGGAGCACACTTTCGCAGGCAGGTGGTCAAAGCGGTTACCCCTCCGAGGAACCCAGGAGCCCCCTCGCCGGAGGCACAAGAAACAGGGAAACGCCTTGCATACATGCTGGACGAACAACACCAAAAGACCAGACATGAAACTACAACAAGATGTACAGCACACCCTGAACATAAACCCACACCAAACATCAACACAGGTAAGGTAGGGAACATGGAGGATACATAAGGATGACAATCTATGTCCAACAAGGTGGACCTCAAACTGGACAGATGGTAAGGTTTAGTTCCACTCCACAAGAAGCTGAAGTCACACTAACCTCAGCCTCCAAGCCCAAGTACTATAAGAGCCCACACCCAGCTCCACCTTGCTCACACTTTAACCCCATACCCCCCAGAATGGGAAGGGACAACATCCTTAAAGGGGAAGTGTAGAAACATGCTAAAAACTATACGTTGCCACCGGCAACAAGCATGCACGGCTAAAGTGTCATGATCCACTACCACCGACCAGGACACAGCAGTGACACTATGACTATTTACATCAAATAATTTTTCTGATAAACCTTGGTTTGGGTTTTAAAATGTAGTGAGGTTATATTTCAACCATAGATTTACACTGAACAATATGTCCTACTCATGATGAACAGTTTGCATTGTCTATAAGGTCTATTTTATTTTATGCATCCTGTGCCATAGAAAATGAGGCTTATATAAGGGCACTGAGCTATCAGTTTGAACTGTTGCTTTCTTTATTGTGTATATTTTTCATCACTAAAATGTTTGGTTTGAACAAGATTGTGATGTTTTGGAAGAAAATCCTAACTTAGTGTGTTTTTTTTGTGTTGCCCCTTACATTGGGATATTTGAGTGATGGGCATTTTCTGAGTATACTTTTAATTTAAAAAGATTTTATTTGCATTTTTCACTGCTATTATTCAGTACCAGTAAGCGAGCATTGCAGTCTGTCGATGCGGATCCACTGTGTCAACCACCAGGAGTGGTCGGCTGCTGACCCACAGGAATCAGAGACACCAATACAAAGCAGAGTTAGGAAATACTCTTAGTCAAGAAACAAGCCGAAGTCAGGGCAGGTAGCAAGAGTCAAAGTCCAAGGATCCTGCAGGTAGCAGGTCTAGCAGAACTAGACAAAACCTGTAGATCAGGCAATGGGTGGGACAAGGAGCCCGCATATGTAGGGGAGTTAATGAGTTCAATAGGCAGCAACTGGACAACAACACACAGAGCGATAAGAGAAGGGTGTAACACGGAAGTAGGGAAGTAGAGATACAATGAACTAAGGGGCACATTTATTAAGACCATCGTTTTAGACGCCGGTCTTAATAAAGCCCTAATCTGGCAGGGCAGGGCCCTAATCTGGCAGGGGATTTAGACCATTTTCTACGCCTAACACAGGTGTAGAAAATGATGAATGAGATTCTCCTTCCCTGCCTACAATTTTAGACCTGGCGTGAGTGGGGCGAAGTCACAGATATTTGCGCCTGAAATACGCCTAATTAGGCGTATTTCAGCAGAGTAAATAACCCTCTAAGCTCCTATTCACACATACTGTACACACAGGACAGACAGACACATGGCAAATGGAGCTGCATAATAGCGAGATTTTTGAGCAATTCTCATAAGGTTGCGCTTGCCATTTGTATTTTTCTAGTCTCATCTCCAATGTCAGTTTTTTGTGCAATGCTTAACCAGTATAGATTACTACATGGTCTGAGATCCAATTGCATTACTTGTGCTTTAACAGATTTTCATTTGCAGAACAGCTTGCCACTCTATAAAACACAACTAGTGTGATGATTGCAGATAATGCGACAATTGAGTAATGAATTTCATTTTAAACTTATCTGAAGGTTATTTGAAAGAATTATTGATACATAATGCTTTATCTATACAAATTTCTTTTCATTTGGCAAGAGCCGCATGTGGTGTACTTTTGACGGCCATTAATCTGGAATATTGTACATTATCCAGCAGGCACATGGAACATACAATCCTTTTTCAGTCAGCAGGATTGACAAGCTCCATTACATCCCATTTATTTGCTTAGGTTTTCAATCTGATAGCAGTAATGTGTCTAGTGGTATGTAATACAAAAATACTCTATTGTAGACCTCAGTAACACAACTGGATATGTCCCCGCACCACATCTCAGACCTGGTTAGTGTTCCTTAGTAAATTGTTTTGCTGTTCCAAATCAGTCCTTCTCTAAAGACCCTTTTCACATGGGCCAATGATCAACCTAATCAATAGTCTTATGAATGTTCATTCCAAGCCACGGCCCTGTGAAAACATGTCCAGAGATCAGCGGACAAATGAGCAGACAATCATTCAGCATCCGACTGGCCCACTGAATACGCTTGAGCAAATCGACCTTCGAATCATAGATCCAAAGTCAATTCGCTCAAATACTTTGATTTTAATACATAAAGATAAAATTATCGGCACTCACAATACTTAGTGGTCAAGCTGGAAGTAATTTATTATTCAAAGATATAGATACAGATACCAGTATAAAAAATAGTAGCCTACCATCTACCCAGATAGTTGAGCCACTCCTATTACTATTATCACTTTGATTTTAATGCTGTCTCCGTACAGCATAAAAATGTATTGGCCTCGTGGAGCCAAAGCTCGTCTCGTCCGAAGTTGCACAAGATTTTAGTGAATTACTACTGTATTCATATCTGCGTATTTAAAAACAATTTAAAATAGCAATCTGAAATGGGCTTTAGTACTGGCTGGTACCTCAGGACCAAAGCCCACTTCGGATTGCTATTTTAACTTGTTTTTAAATACGCAGATATGAATACAGTAGTAATTCACCAAAGTCTCATACGACGTCGGGCGAGACGAACTTTGGCTCCACAAAGCCAATACATTTTAATGAAGTACGGAAACCGCATTAAAATCAAAGTATTTAAGCAAATCAACTTCAGATCTATGATCTGAAGGTCGATTCGCTTAAGCCTACCACTAAAGCACCAGAGAATTTTGACGTTGTTACATGACTGCCTGCCCTTTCGATCCACAGCACTGTCAGTCCATCACTGCTGTATAAGCCGCTAGTAGTGCTATAACAGAGGAAGATGTCTGGAGAAAGGCTGCACCCGACCGTCCCCAGGGGGGGGGGGGGGGGGGGCACTGCAGACCGCAGGAGAAAAAAAATCATAGAAATTGCAAACCCTCCTCTTCTAACTACTGTAGGTGTCCTCTTGGCTACACTAGTAATGTCCTTGGCTGTCTGCATGATATATGAACCTCAGCTATTGAAGGTACGTAAGTGTATGTGTAACATGTGAAAACGCTCCCATGCTCCGATTATTCAACTTGAAAACCATTTTAAAACTGGGATCAGAAGTCAGTTCTAGTATGACTAGTACCTCGATATAATGCCGACTTCAGATTGCAGTTTTAAAATGGTTTTCAAGTTGTAGAATCGAATGCTGAAGTTCTTCACTCAAGTATTGTGAGACTTTGGACTTAACGAATTTCCCCTCCAGCAAGCCCATACAGCATTCAAACAAACAAATCGACTTTGGATCTATAAAACAAAGCATGCTTCGCTCAACACTAGTTATATGTATAATGTATATGTATGCAATGATGCAATGTCTATATACTGTGTAATGAGAAAATATATGTATATATAGCATACTTACATATGTGTACTATATATACTATGGGTGAAATTTACGATCAGAAATGCTGCTATATTAGGCGTATTTCTGGGGCAGATTGCAGCGCAAAGGTTATTTGTGCCACAATCTGTGACATTTCCTTGATCATGCCAGGTCTAAAAATGTGTCCGTGGGCGGAGAAAGGGACTATCACGGTCACTAACATGATAGGTGTCAGAAGATCTAAGAGACTGGCTGCACGTAATTTGATCTGACAGCCTCTCTGGTTTCACTTGTTTTCAAAGTTGTTGCTGGTATTGACCACACCTCTTGTCTCAGGTGTAGCTTAGGGGTCATTCCATCTCCTCTATTTAGTCTGGCTTTATCCATATTGCTATGCGGTTGATAGCTTCAGTTTGGCATAGGAAGTGCTGGTGTGTGGTCCTCTTCTGAGTTCCTGCTCGTCCATTTACTTCAGAAGTTAAGTGTCACTTCCCTTTTATATCTTGTTATTTCCCCTCTGTCTTTTGTTACTAGGCCTCAGGGAGACGCTGTTTCTTTCAGATGGGAAGGATCAGGCCGTCTCAAGCCCAGACACTACTCCAGTGCAATTCAGGGTTTCCAGGGTCTTAGTTTCCTGGGTATGAACATTCCTACCCTCAAGGTTTGTTCATACAGATAGGAGTCAGGGCTAGGATGAGGGTTTCCATAGGTGTTGTCCATTTCCCTTTCCCTAACTTTGAGGTCTAGTTCCTGTTCCCTTCCTGTTGTCGTTGTGGTGTTCCCTCCCACATAACTAAGTGACATTATTAATTACCAAAAAACGTAATTTTTGTTTGTGTCAGTGAGGCTATGGATTCTATTGCTGCACTAGCCAACCTTCTCACGCAGATCCAGGGATCACAGTCTGCTTGTGCCAGTAGTAGGTACCAGGCCTGTCCTGAACCTAAGGTTGCACTTGCAGGCAGCTTTTCGGAGGGGAAGCGATAATTTAATTCGGTTCAGAGAGTCGCGTAAACTGTACTTTAAGTTACCGTACTTCTGCTCTCATCTGGGGAGTCAAAGAGTTGGTATTATCATTTTGTTGCTTAAAGGGGATGATCAGTCTTGGGCTTTTTCTCTACCCACCGGATCACAGTCCCTCCGGTGGGTAGATAAATTTTTCAGCGCTCTAGTTCTTATCTACGATGATCCGAATTGGATCTCCCTGGCCGAGACTAAGTTACGTGGTTTACGGCATGGAGAGTGTTCTGTGGAGATCTACTGCTCTGAATTTAGGAGATGGGCTACGGATACGGAGTGGAATTATCCAGCTCTCTGTAGCCAATTGTATAGAGCTTTGATATGTACTGGGTTTTATCTATATATATATATATATGTCTTGAGCTTTTATATGTACCAGGCTTTTTGATTATACCTCTATACTTTATTTGTCCCGCGCTCGCAATTAAATATATGTATCCTGCTTAGTGATGTACTGGGCTTAATTGATTGCGGCTTTTTGACTATACCTCAGGTTACTTGGTATTGTATAAACATATACCTGATGATTTTTCTATCTGTTCTGGGCCAGCTATCAATTATATGTGTTGAGCTTTGATTATTGATGTCTGAAACCAATATCTGACTGTCTCACGTATGTACTCTAACTGCCTATGGATTAACATCTACATGAACAATCCTACACTGGTTGATTACACACATATTGATAACTGTCTATCGGACTGGGATCTGTTACAAATTCTTTTTCCCGAGATTCAGGTTTGATCACGTGTATCGATTGATGTGAATGTTGATAAACAAATGCTTCAGGTATTCATATGCTAACAATCAGAGGTATTTGTATCTTCAGCTTTTTTGCGGTTCAGTTACCAGTTAATAACCGTGTAGTTCTTCTGGACCAATTGTTCTTTATTATTTTCTACTTTCTGCCCCATATTTTTTCCCCTGATGAACCAATAATTGGGGAAACGCGTTAGAAGTATTAAGGGCAATGACAGGGTGAGATAGGGCAGGCATGGGACCACACGCCACCCACCATCAGGGTGTTCCTGTGGGTTGAGGTATTAGTTAGGGATTTATTAGGAACATCTCACCCTAGCGTATTTACCCGCCCTCCCCTCTGTGTAAATTTGTATGTGTTGGTGTTTTTGGTCCATTATGAGCAATGTTTGTTATATTTTAAAGGAATATGAAGTGATTTAATATTAATGTGGTGATTAAAAGTTAAGTTTTATTCCTATCTTTCTGTGACTCCCTTGATATATAACAGGAATTTTTGGTATATATAGTCATTATTGGACATTCTGTTTCGGTCTTTAATGGACATGACTAGCAAAGGTTTGGATGTCTCAGTCTGGTCTAATGAGGCATTACAAGCCTTTTCAGCGGTGAAGGAATGTTTTGCTTTTGCTCCTATACTGGTGCAACCGGATGTGTCGCAGCCATTCATTGTGGAAGTTGACGCATCTGAGGTAAGGGTAGGAGCGTCTTGTCGCAGGGTCCTTCACCTCGTAAATGGTGCCCATTTGCATTCTTTTCTAAGAAACTCTCGGCTGCAGAAAGGAATTATGACGTGGGTAATAGAGAATTGCTGGCCATTAAGTTGGCTTTTGAGGAATGGTGTCATTGGTTGGAAGGAGCAATTCATTCTATTACTGTGATAGCTGATCACAAAAATCTGGCTTACTTGGAGTCAGGTAAGCGACTGAACCCAAGGCAGGCCAGATGGTTGTTGTTTTATACCAGATTTAATTTCATTGTCACCTATCGCCCTGGGTTAAAAAAAAAAAAAAAGGCTGATGCTTTGTCACGTAGCTTTCCTGGGGGGGTGATTCGGAAGGTCCTGGTACGTGGTCCAATATTGTCCGAAGGGGTAGTAATATCCGACCTTGAGGCAGAGGTGTTGGAGGCCCAGGGAGATGCACCGGATTCTTGCCCTTCGGGGAAGTTGTTTGTTCCTTCTGAATTACGTCACAAGGTGTTCGAGGAACACCACTGTACAGTTCTCACAGAACATTCTGGGAGCAGATCCACTGTCGATCTCATCTCTCGTAGATTCTGGTGGCCGGGGTTGCGCAAGTGTGTTGAAGACTATGTGTCAGCTTGTAGTACTTGTGCACGTGCTAAGGTGACACATACTTGACCTTCCGGATCTTTACATCCTTTGCCCATCCCGTCCCGACCTTGGACTCATTTATCCATGGATCTTATCACAGATTTACCAAATTCTTCGGGAAAAACTGTGATTCTGGTGGTTGTTGATCGATTTAGTAAAATGGCGCACTTTATATTATTGCCGGGTCTACCTAATGCTAAAACTCATGAACAAGTGTTTTTCAATAACATTGTGAAATTACATAGTATTCCTTCTGATGTGGTGTCTGATAGGGGGACTCAGTTTGTTTTCAAATTCCGGAAGGCGTTCTGTAGTCATCTGGGGGTACAATTGTCCTTCTCTTCGGCCTTTCACCCTCAGTCGAACAGACAGACTGAATGCACAAATCATAATCTGGAGACTTACTTGAGATGTTTTGTCTCGGAGAATCAGGAGGAGTGGTTTTCATTTTTGTCTTTAGCCAAGTTTGCCATAAATAACCATAGACACGAGTCCACTGATAAGTCGCCGTTTTTTGGAGCATATGGGTTCCACCCGCAATTTGGCACATTTTCTGGTACTGACAGTTCTGGTATATCTGAAGAGGAACAATTTTCCTCTTCTTTGTCATCTATTTAGCGGAAAATTCATGTGGGGGAGGGGCAAGCTGCAGCACCCCTGGAAAGCTGTGGACCCTAGACACCCTCAGATCTGAGTGCTGCACACAAAAAAACCTAACCTAACCTAAAGCTCTCCCTAAATGTTTATGTGCCAGATGGAACTTTATGACTTTATGGTGGCTCAGGGGTAACGGATGGCGGCGGATCGCGTGGCAGGCAGAGGGACTGACAAAGGGCTCCTCTCTCCTCACTCACACGGAAGTCTGTGGGCGGGGAGAGTGGAGCTCCGTACCCCGTCCGTCCAGCCAATCACAGGTGATTCTGAGAGGTGGCGTCACCGCCACCTCACAGGATCAACGGAGGGTGATTAGTGGTGTATATTACACCACTGATCACCCTCCTATTCCGGGTCATCAGGTCACCGGAGACCCAAATGACCCACAAACTCTGCAAACTGCAGGTCTGAATTGACCTGCGGTTTGCAGCGATCGCCGATACGGGAGAGTCACAGGACCCCCTTGGCATTGTCACAGGGTGCCTGCTGAATGATTTCATCAGGCACCCCGTTCCGATCACCGCCTGCCGCGCGCCGGTGATCGGAAATAGACAGGGTGTGCATGTATGCTCTGTGTCCTTAAGGACTCGGAAATCAGGGCGTACATGAACACCCTGTGTCCGTAAGAGGTTAATTACTTAATTCATTATTTAATTTAATTTGCAACATACACTATGTGGACAAATGGGGCACTTATACATTATCACTACATGAGCTTTTATGACACCTCATTCTAAGTCCATAGGTATTAATATAGTGTTAGCAACATAGTAACATAGTATATAAGGCCGAAAAAAGACATTTGTCCATCCAGCTCGGCCTGTTATCCTGCAAGTTGATCCAGAGGAAGGCAAAAAAATAAAAAACTCACCCAACCATACATTTATAGACTTTATTTTATGCTCTAAGGTACAATCATGCTGGAAAAGAAAAATGTATTTCCCAAACTGTTCCCACAAAGCTAGAAGCATACTCTTGCCCAAAATGTCTTGATATGCTGAAGCATTAAGATATCTCTTCAATGGAACAAAGAGGCATAGGCCAACCCCTGAAAAATAACCCCATAACATTATTCCTCTGCCAATAAACTTTACAGATGACACACTGATAGGAGTCTGGGTTTGGTGAATTCCAGGAGAATGTTACCTGCCTTACTGCAGACTGTTTAGTAGAGAAGCTCAACAGAACATATTTCCACTGCTCCAAAGTCCAGTGGCTGTGTGAGTTACACCACTCCATCCAATACTTGGCATTGTGCTTGGTGATATAAGGCTTGCATGCTTGACCATGGAAATCTATTATATGAAGCTCCTGATGCCAGAGGATGTATTGAACTCTGCAGTTATTGAATCAGCAAAGTGTTGCTAACTTTTATGATCTGTGTCTCAGCAATCAACGTCCCCTCTTTGAAACTTTACGTGGTCTGCCACTTAGTGATTGAGTTGTTGTGGTTCCTAAATGCTTCCACTTTGCAATAATAGCACTCACAGGTGATCACAGAATATCTAGGAGAGATGGTATGGTGCCATCCTATTACAGGACCACACTCAGTCAGTGAGCTCTTTAAAACAACCCATTCTATTACAAATGTTTGTAAAGGCAGACTGCATGGTAAGGTGCTCCATTTATATACCTCTGGCAATGGGACTGAATGAAACACCTTAATTTAATAAATACTGTACAAGTTTTTTTGGTAGTTAGATACTGATGGCCTATCCTCAGGATCGGTCATCAATATCTAATGAATACAGGTCTCACTCCTGGCACCCGCACTGATCAGTTGTTTTGGACAACTGCCGACGCCATAAACCATACAGTGGATGGAGCCAGAAACACAAGGTTCCATCCACTATGTAGTGGCCATGCTGAGGTAATGCAGTGCAGCTTACCATTGAAGTCAAATGTAACTGAGCTGCAGTACTCCAGGGCTGGAAATTACACAGTGTATAGTGTTTACAATGTATAGAGTATACAGTGTATACAGAGTCTTCTCTGCCCTGTATAGTTTCTGGCGCTGGTGACGACCCTAAACAGCTGATTGTGGGGGTATTGGATGTTGTACCACCACTGATCTGATACTGATTACATCGAATACGGAGTATGCAGCCAGCCAGTAGCGCAGGGGCAACACGTGAGGTGCACGGTGGACCGATGAGGGGCCAAATAATAACACACAGTTCATCAGTTTACTCACGGTTAGCAGAAAGCCTCCCTGGGCTGGCAGCACAGTGTTGAGGTGGACAGCACGAAATCCTCCGGGGCATGCTCTGTGGTAGGGAAGCATCAGCCAAGATGGTGGTTGAGGTGCTCTTGATGTTAGGGGTGCTTAGGGTGCTTGTTGCGGCTGAGTCTCTTGATGGTTTTTGTCGTGACGCCAGTACCGTTAATGGTGGTACAACCATTAGTAGTAATAATGAGGTAGACAGTGGTAAGATGCAACTCACAACTTTTACTGATGTTGGTTCGAGTTGCAGTAGGTACATCAATCAAAATGCAGTTTTTGGTTCTCAGTAGAGTTATTCTGTGAATCCACTGTTTATAGGCTTTCTTGGCTGGATTTAAGCTTAGCCGGAAATTTCTGTATCAGTGTAATTTGGTGAGGTTGCCGGAGGCTATGGTATCCTTCACCTGAATATCCAAAGGTCTTTACTGCCTGGTTGGTGGCTTTTATCCTTTGGCTGTTAATACTTTCCTTCCTTTGTCCCTTTCTGGACTAAAAACGTTCATCAGAGCAGAAGTGCTAGATCTGCACTCTCTCAAACTCAGCAGAGTAACTTGAGATCAGTGAACTATTCTGTCTAATCTCCACACTGACTCTCTCCCTTACTAACTAGGCCTGACCTAGGTATTTATAGAACCTAAGTTCTATCCCCATCTAGTGGTGGGATGTATAAATTACACCAGACCAGCCTATGAACAGGGATATAACAGGTGTTGCAGTGCAAAATAACATACAATATGAAACTGCAGTTTTAAGGCCATTTTGCAGTTCCCACGTATTCCTGAGTGGGACGCTGCAAGTATCTTATTCCTAGTTACATTATGTGTATATTAGACTACCTGGTACTGCCTATTCCATCTAATGTGATACTGTCATAGTATTTTTTTTTATTGAGGAACATGATGCAATATCACAAGTTGTGAGTGACAAAAGTATGTAAACCTTTGCTTTCAGTATCTGGTATGACCAACTTGTGCAGAAATAACTGCAACTAAACTTTTTTTGGTAATTATTGATTAGTCCTCCACATTGGCTTAGGATAATTTTATCCCATTTCTCCACACAAAACAGGCTCAGCTCTGTTAGGTTGGTGGGTTTCCTCCCGTGAACTGCTCGCTTTAGATCCCTTCACATTTCACAAGATTCAGCGCATGGACAGATGTCCTGACATTTTCCTTCAGAATTTGCTAGTATGATTCAGAGTTCATTGTTCTATCAAAGATGCAACAAAGCAGGCAACCATGATAATACCACCACTGTGTTTCACAGGTGGGATGATGTTTCTGTCCCTGAATCCAGTCTTTTCCTTTTTCCAAACATAACACTTTTCATTTAAAATAAAAAGTTCTATTTTGGTCTCATCCAGCGACAAAACATTGTTCCAATAGCCTTCTGGCTTGGCCAAGTGATCTTTATCAAACTGCAGATAAATAGCAATGTTCTTTTGGAGGGCAGCAGTTTTCTCCTTGCAATCCTGCCATGCATGCCAATGTTGTTCAGTGTCCTCCTGATGGTGGACTCATGAACATTAACATTATCTAATATAAGAAAGGCCTTTTGTTGCTAAGAGATTATCATATGTTCCTTTGAGACCTTGTGCACTATTACATGTCTTGCTCTTGGTGTGATCTTGGTTGGTCGACCACTGCTAGGGAGGGTAATAATGGTCTTGAATTTCCTCCATTTGTACACAGAGATGAGCGAATCGAAGTTGACACAGTGGAATTCAATCCGAATTTGTGGTAACGAATCACATTTTTTCCTAAAATGGCTGCTGCACGTGTTATGACATGGAGCAAGGAACTCTGGGAACGAGGGATCAACCAAAATGTCATGCATGCAGCCAATTAGCAGCCAGCCCTGTGATGTCACAGCCCTATGGCCTCTTTCACACAGGCGTTGCGGGAAAGATGCGGGTGCGTTGCGGGAACATGCGCAATTTTTCCGTGCGAGTGCAAAACATTGTAATGCGTTTTGCACGCGTGTGAGAAAAATCAGCATGTTTGGTACCCAAACCCGAACTTCTTCACAGAAGTTCGGGTTTGGGTTAGGTGTTCTGTAGATTGTATTATTTTCCCTTATAACATGGTTATAAAGGGAAAATAATAGCATTCTGAATACAGAATGCATAGTACAATAGCGCTGGAGGGGTTAAAATTAAAAAAAAATATTTAACTCACCTTAATCCACTTGATCGCGCAGCCAGCATCTCTTGTCGTCTTCTTTGCTATGCACAGGAATAGGACCTTTGATGATGTCACTGTGCTCATCACATGGTCCAATCACATGGTTCATCACCATGGTGAGAGACCATGTGATGTGACGTCACCACAGGTCCTTAGCCGGCAGCTCAACATTACAGAAGACAGAGATCCGCAACTACGCGATCAAGTGGACCCGGTGAGTTAATTTATTTTTATTTTTAACCCCTCCATCACTATTTTACTTTGCATTCTGTATTCAGAATATTATTTTCCCTTATAACCATGTTATAAGGGAAAATAATACAGATCGGGTCCCCAGCCCGATCGTCACCTAGCAACCATGCGTGAAAATCGCACCGCATCCGCACTTGCTAGCGGATGCTTGCGATTTTCACGCGGCCCCATTCACTTCTATGGGGCCTGCGTTGCGTGAAAAACGCAGAATATAGAGCTTGCTGCGATTTTCACGCAACGCACAAGTGCTGCGTGAAAATCACAGCTCATGTGCACAGCCCCATAAAAATGAATGGGTCAGGATTCAGTGCGGGTGCAATGCGTTCAACTCACGCATTGCACCCGAGAGGAATACTCGCCCGTGTGAAAGTGGCCTATAAATAGACTCTCTAGCCAAATAGCCATCTTGGATTCAGCCATTTTCCAGTGTGGTTAGTGCAGGGAGAGATGTCAGCAGGCGCTTGGGACAGTGGTAGAAAAGACTTAAAATTTTTTATTTTGCTGTATAGAAGTTCAGGGAAAAGATAGGAAGGAATCATTCCACAGTATTGAAGCAGAACAGGGTTCAGTACGGGAGGTTACAGCCTGGGTAATAGGAACAAGTGCTGTTTAAAACAGCTATTAACCGGGTTCATTACAAGGAAATATTTATATGTCTTATTTGCCCTTGTGCAGTGCAGTTATATGTTCTAAAGCATTTTGGCATTGGCTTGTATTAGTGGGAAAAAAGGGCTTATTAGCCATTGTGTGGTGGTGCAAGAAAATTACAGTCCTTTTTGGCGTGTATAAGTGGCAAAAATATATATATTATTTGCCATTCAGTGGTGCAGTTATATGTTCTAAAGTCATTTTGTGCGTGTATTAGGTACACAAAAAAAAAGTATTTGCCGTTGTGTGGCAAAGTGAGAAAATTACAGCCCTTTTTGGCGTGTATTAGTGGCAAAAAAATATATATTTGCCGTTCAGTGGTGCAGTTATATGTTCTAAAGCCCTTTTTTGCGTGCATTAGTGGCACAAAAAAAAGTATTTTCAGTTGTGTGGAAAATTGAGAAAATTACAACCATTTTTGGCATTTATTAGTGGCAAAAAAATATATATATTTGCCATTAAACGGTGCAGTTATATGTTCTAAAGCCCTTTTGGGGCTTTTTTACACTCGCTGAGAGGGAGGACAAACTGAACTACTACAGAGACATCCTATGTAGTCAGTTGACTGATGCCCATCTGCGCCATCTTCTATCCTCTCGCATGTCTGACCAGGGGGCCCTCTGCGCTCACGTTCCTCTGCCATGGCTGCTGTAGGAGCCGTTCCAGCTCCATCAGCAGCAACTTGAGTATAGAGTCACTGATGAGCAGCTTTCTTCACCTGCCTAGTGAAGAAACTACTCACCAGCAGCAGCTAGACCTGGAGCAGGACCTGAACCAGCAGGTGGTGGCATACTTGGACAGCACCCTGCTACCCCACATTGAAGATCCGCTGGACTACTGGGCAGCCAAACTGGATTTGTGGCCGCAACTGACAGAGTTTGCCCTGGAAAAGCTGCCCTGCCCATCCAGTAGTGTGGCATCAGAGCGGGTGTTTAGTGCGGCGGGGGCCATAGTTACCCCAAGAAGAACTCGCTTGTCCCTGCAAAATTCTGAGAGACTGACCTTTGTCAAGATGAATCCGGCGTGGATCAGCTGGGATTTCCACCCACCAATGCCTGATGCATCAGACTAGATCATCCATGGTGACACACCAACACTTTGACAAAAGAGACCGGTTTCTTCTGGCTACCTGCTTCAGCTACTATTCTGATGCTGCCACCCACCTGATGCCACACATCTGATGCCAAGTGCTCCTACTTTCACCCACCATCTTCAGCTGGTACTGGTATTGCCACCCACCTCTCCACTCTGTCACCGGGTCACTCTGTGGTCTCCTGATACTGCTGCTACCTCAACACTGTCACCTTGCAACTCTGTGGCCTCCTGATGATGCTGCTGCCACCTCCACACTGTCATTGTGCTATCCTATGGCCTCCTCCTGATGCTGCCGCCACCTCCATGCTCTGTCATTGTGCCACTATGTGGCTTCCTGATGCTGCTGCTGCCACCTCCAAACTGTCATTGTGCAACTCTGTGGCCTCCTGATGCTGCTGCCAACTCCACACTGTCATTGTGCCACTCTGTGGCCTCCTACTGATGCTGTTGCCACCTCCACACTATTTTGCATTTCGGCCTGGCTGACATCATTTATCTGATCCTTCTTCTGATCTAAAAGGAAGGACCAGCACTCGCGATGATGATGAATGTTGCGTTGCAACATTCATCATCATCGCGAGTGCTGGTCCTTCCTTCTTTATTGCAAGTATTGGGACGTCTTCCCACTGACTCGTGCACCGCGTCTATTCCAGCAGTGCCGACCCTTTCCCACATAAGATTGCCTTCTTCTGATCTGTCAGAAGGAAAGAAATATGAGACGCACAACGGATCCTATATGTAACAGCTGTAAGACCTACATGACACGTTACCTATTTTGCATTAGAATTGGCTTATGATTCGGTAGCCAAAAGCTGAAGTGGGTAAAAAACACAGAAGACATGCAAATATTCCATTCACGTGTCATCTGTTTTGGATTCACTCCTGTTTTTTTTTGCTTTAGCAATACTGATGGATTACTGACCAAATGCTGACCAAGTGAAGGCAGATGCTCCACAGGCAGGATCTGTTTTTTGGGGGTTATTTTTCTGACGGATCAGAGGAAAGGCAAAATAATCAGTGACGTGAACACAAACTTACTGCTGACACACTCCGCACTCTGTCAGGGGGGGCTCTACTTGTATAAGCATTTAATAGAACAGGTTCTGTAGACATCTATGTGGAATCAGCTGTCAACGGTGTAAAAGGAGTGCGCTTCTTCTCGACGCTAACATTGACCTGTAAGGCTGAGTTCACACTTCATTTATTTGGGCAGTTACGGGGCCAAAACTGACCAAATAACTCAAGTGTGCAGTGATTCTAAGAGCGACGCCTGTCATTTGCATGTCGTACTGACTCACAGTATTGTTTCACTACCACAGCAGACTCCCTGTGCATGTTACTGCAAGGCAGTGCTCTACACCACTATAAAGGCTCTCTGCAGCCAGGAAATAGAAGTTTTTTAACGCTATTCGCCGCAAATAAATTCGGATTTTTTGAGAAATTCGGCAAACCGTCCGAAACAAATTTTTGAGAAATTCGCTCATCTCTATACATAATATTAGACCAATTTCCTAAAAAAAATAAAATAAATGACCAAGTCTAATATTTTTGTTATGTTTACTTTTAGGACTTAGACTGCAGAAATATAAGATTCTGAAGGGTTCACAAGCTTTCAAGCACCACTGTAGGTATACTTAAGGTGGGTTTACACTGCCTGATGGTCGGGCAGATGATTGGGGGGATGAACATTTCTTTGAATTCTCTTTCCCAATAATCTGCAAGCTCAGAAAACAATGCAGCTGTATAAGGACTAACTAAGGCAGTAGCCATTGCTTGTCCTCATACTGTGGAGGTGATCACTACATACACTCACCTAAAGAATTATTAGGAACACCATACTAATACGGTGTTGGACCCCCTTTTGCCTTCAGAACTGCCTTAATTCTATGTGGCATTGATTCAACAAGGTGCTGATAGCATTCTTTAGAAATGTTGGCCCATATTGATAGGATAGCATCTTGCAGTTGATGGACATTTGAGGGATGCACATCCAGGGCACGAAGCTCCGGTTCCACCACATCCCAAAGATGCTCTATTGGGTTGAGATCTGGTGACTGTGGGGGCCATTTTAGTACAGTGAACTCATTGTCATGTTCAAGAAACCAATTTGAAAGGATTCGAGCTTTGTGACATGGTGCATTATCCTGCTGGAAGTAGCCATCAGAGGATGGATACATGTTCTCATTCTGTTTACGCCAAATTCGGACTCTACCATTTGAATGTCTCAACAGAAATCGAGACTCATCAGACCAGGCAACATTTTTCCAGTCTTCAACAGTCCAATTTTGGTGAGCTCGTGCAAATTGTAGCCTCTTTTTCCTATTTGTAGTGGAGATGAGTGGTACCTGGTGGGGTCTTCTGCTGTTGTAGCCCATTCGCCTCAAGGTTGTGCGTGTTGTGACTTCACAAATGCTTTGCTGCATACCTTGGTTGTAACGAGTGGTTATTTCAGTCAACGTTGCTCTTCTATCAGCTTGAATCAGTCGGCCCATTCTCCTCTGACCTCTAGCATCCACAAGGCATTTTTGCCCACAGGACTGCCGCATACTGGATGTTTTTCCCTTTTCACACCATTCTTTGTAAACCCTAGAAATGGTTGTGCGTGAAAATCCCATTAACTGAGCAGATTGTGAAATACTCAGACCAGCCCGTCTGGCACCAATAACCATGCCACGCTCAAAATTGCTTAAATCACCTTTCTTTCCCATTCTTACATTCAGTTTGGAGTTCAGGAGATTATCTTGACCAGGACCACCCCCCTAAATGCATTGAAGCAACTGCCATGTGATTGGTTGACTAGATAATTGAATTAATGAGAAATAGAACAGGCGTTCCTAATAATTCTTTAGGTGAGTGTATATATGTAGTTCTTCACCTGCATTAATGAGCAGGAAATTGTGGAGAAGGAAAGCTTTCTCCCCAACAACTGTGTGCTTGATCGCTGCATGTAAAAGCATTTTTTAGCATCTTAGTGAGTTATGAACTCAAAATATTGTTACAGTGCAGACTGTGCATTATAATGATATTGGAGCAATCTATTTTAGTCTCTAGATACAATAAAGTGTTTACTATGTCGTATTGGTCCCTTTGACTGATAAAAGTAAAGTTGCTCTCTAAACAAGTAGAGAAACTTTGACACATTAACATAAAATCCCCAGGTAATAAAAACCTAATTCTCTCACTTCACCTACAAAGGATTTTCGCTAATTAAATAATATTGCTAAGGGATTAACTCAAGTCTCAAAGTCAACATTGCTCTTCGATCCACTTCACTGTGTTTCTTATCATTAGCATTAATCTAAATGATGTAGACTGAATTGTTTCAGCAATGAAATCATTTAAATAAAATATTATTTCTGCATATTTCAGCAATAAATTTTTGTTCTTATAGGAAACTTTTTTCAACAGTTTGTATTTTATTTGAAGTTTTTCAATAAAATATTTAGCACTGATAACAACTGAAACATTGTCAGGGCTTATTGTTCTAAAAGGAAATACAATTACAGCAGCTGTTGAAACTAGAATGAAAACAGCAATTGCTAACATTGCTGGCTGTATTCAGACCAATTACATTATAAAGTGACACTTTCGTACATGACTAATTAGCTTACAATAGCAAATAGGATACTGTATGTGTATGTAAAGGTGGATTTACATGGCCTGAAACAGCAGACAATTATTGGGAAAGCAATGTTCCTTCCTGACAATTGCCTGCTTGTCAGTGGAGGTGAAGAGCCCTATTTACATGCAGTGATCCTCTCCACTGTATGGGGAACAATTAAGGATACTATCATCACTTGTCCTCATGCAGATACAGATGTAGCAGCTCTAGCGATCACAGTGGAATCGCGTGAGCGCAGAGCGATATCCTGTTTCTTTTAGCTACGAAGCGCGTAAAAAAGAATAGTAAGGTGCAATTTGGGTTTGTAACCAGCAGATGGCGAATGGAACTGCAGTTTCATATGTTAGTATTTGTACGTAATGAAGTAATGAATGAATGGCCCCCTGTGACTTTCCCATATGAAGCTATCCGTAGTTGATCAACATAAAAATAAAATAGTTAAAATATGGCGTTATATAAGAGCTACAGTATAACATAGATCTATACTAAACAGATCGCCGGTCCCGGGCCGGCGATTGCTCTGATTGGCTAGTCTGTACAGACTACAGACTAGCCAATCACACGATCCTAATGCTGGCTGAAAGGTTCTGATACCCACAGTCCCTAGCTGTGGGGATCAGAACCTTGTTAAATATGTATATATATATATATATATATATATATATATATATATATATAAATGCCCCATTTCAGGATGAACGAGCAGCCGAGCGATCCCCCGCCCCTCCCTCCCTTCCCACATTTTCAGAATGGTCGGAGGGGTTAGCAGAGTGTCAGCATACAGCTGACATCGGTCCTGGCACTGATGTCAGCCGTTAATCCTTTCCATACAGCGGTCCCTATGGACCGCGGCATGGACGGGTAAACAGGGAGGGAGCTCCCTCCCTTCCCCATGGGGCTGCTGCGCCCCGATGGTTACCATGGCAACCGGATGCCTTCACAGGCTTCCGACTTGCCATGGTATAGCTAAGCCTGATCAAGCTAAGTGTAAAGTTACAATACACTGCAGTACACTATATAGTGTACTGTGATGTATTATAGAGGCATCAGACCCACTGGATCTTTAAGAACCATGTGTGTCTGGGTCCCAATTTTTTTAAATACATAATAAAAAATATATATAATTTCCCTATCCTTTCAGGGAGGGAGCCTGGAGCAGGAGAGCTGAGCGACACTTCATATGCTCCAGAACACCCAGGGTCAATTTAATTTTTAAAAAAATATATCGCAAATGAGAAGGGCTCACCGAGACTGAGCGTAGCCTGCTGCGACCAACTAGCTATAGTGTTTTCAAAATATATTTTCAGTGGCCAGCTCTCTTCTATATTCATCAACTATTTATTTAAAATTCCATATTAAACAATAAAACCTAATCAATAAAGTTCACAATAAAAATTATTATACAATGTATATCTCTCACTGTCATATATTATCACAAGTTATGGTCACAGTCCCTCTTTCGGTTCCTATTTCGGAGCTCACGCAATATATTGGAACCTGTATTGATTTGTAGTGGTATTTATAGAATCGCAATGGTCTTCCAGTTGTACTATTTAAAAGCAATGTGCTGGTTTGGAGCACTACGCTCATTTTACCCTTTAGTATCGTGACTTGTATGCGCTGTGTGCTTCATAGATCTTTCAATTTGATACGGCGTATCTTACCAGCACTCGGAAGTCTTAATATGGTATGACCAATGATAATTTATACATACGTGGTCTTCCCTCTCAGAAGTTGTTGTGTGCCTCCTTTAGTGTTCGCGCTTGTGCCTGCACATACTGTATAATTCATATAATTTGTGAATTTTTTGTACTGGGTAATGCGGTAATAGCAATCACTATTGTGCCGTATTATGGTTAAAATACAGTATCTAGGAGCTACAGTATAACATAGATCTATACTAAACAGATTGCAGACTCACACGTATAACTGGCAAAGCCTATTATCCTGTAAGTGTGCAATATTATAAATCCTATAGTGACTTCTGCACTGAGCAGAGAAATAGCAATCACTATTGTGCCGTATTGATATCACTGATATTAAATAACATTACACCCACTATAATGCAGTGGTACACATAGTTATGAATAGATTAATGTTATTATCCACAATCTTGTTCAAATGAAAAGATATTAGTGGCTCAAACTATTATAACCAAGGATGGGACGGTGCATTCCCCACAACACACCCTTTGTAGTACTCGATTATCTGGTTATAGATAGATTCATACGATATGAGTAGTTGAAGTAAATGGGGCAAATTTATTAAAAAACATACAAAATGTATTAAAAACATACAAAATATCTATGGTTACTGGTGATCAATACCCTCTATAATTAACAATGCCGATAAGAATATAAATAAAATTAAGAATAAAATGCAACCATATAGATAGGAACATAGAATGAACGCAGGTTGTGAATAGTCTATATAGGACATAGAGTTCAATATAATGGCTGCTTGAAAGCTTATATATTTGTCAAAATAAGTGGCATATTTGGTTAGTAGTCGTTTGATGTGGCACCAACTGATCTAGAGTCCACCATACATATAGTATGAGAGCATGAGAGCAATCATAGAGCAATAGTATCCAATTGAAAAAAGAAAAAAAGGCAATGGTATTCAACAGCGGGTTTCACTTATCCTGCGGTGTCTCAGAGGTTAGCTATTGAACCATTACACCACATATTTCATCATATAACAACTTAAATTGTCAGGTACTTTACCACTCCTGTAGCCTGTCCGTTATGCTGAATAGTTGATTGCGGAGTTTTTTTATGTCCCACATGTTCCTGGCGTCTTACGGGGCATCCCACGTGATGCCGGAAGTAGACCACTATTGGTTCCACGGACAAATTCCAGAAGTTGGCTACTTAATTATTGTACACTGGTGTGCGTTCCGAAAGTTTCTGTAGTACCCAAAAGCAAGATGGTGTATGCAGATCTGCTTGTGTCACTGTTTGTTCACCAGACGCGTTTCAGAGCGGAGATGCTCCTTCAGTGGTCAAACAGTGACTGAAATAAAGTCTCCTTTTGTATGTGGCTGAGCAGGTGAAGGTGGTTATTAACAGACCATAAGTAAACATGAATAGGTAGGCTGGATTAGCTCAATATTTTCATTAGACATAAAGAAATAAAATCCGGATTGATTCAGAGGGATATAGCTGAAATTCCCTGGTGCCATAATGGAGTATACAGCTCAAAATACATTATCTATTAAAATATATTGAACTATAATATAAAGACTAAATGTTGGTAAAAACTTATAAGGTATAAAAGTTTCTATAGAAGGAACCTTGCAGCAAAAAATCAATAAGGCATAAAGATTGCTGTCGAAGGAATCATTCTACAAAAAAACGCTTCAACAAAAAAAAATGCATATGCGTTTTCAGTTTGTTTTCCATATAAAGAGTTCACTACTATTGCTCTAATATGTACCTAGTAATGACTTATTTGTTACTTTGCATACCACCCGATTATGAAGTATAATGTAATCATAGAATCGGGTGATAATAAGAGACTACTAAAATATACAAATATAAAAATATCACACTTAACTAAAATAGAAATCATCCCTCTGAGATGTATCAGTATAAAAAACGCATATGCGATTTCAGTGCGTCATTCATGCGTTTTCTTTGTTTTCCGTTCAGCAATATAGGTCCAGCAAAAACAAACATACTTCTAACAATTAAAAAAATGTTATCTGATAGTAATAGTTGCTTAGTTGATTGTCCTTAATGAATGGTCTCAGTGTATAGATTTTGAAATCATCCAAATCTAAGATGATCTAGGATTTTCCACAATCTTGCTAGGAAAAAAGTAATCGATAAAGTTATGTGGATTTAAATAAATAAAGCAAAATAATTCTTCTGTTGATTATGCAGCTGCTTAGTAGAACAAATATCCAATAATCTCTGATTGTAAGCGCAAATTCAGTATGCTGCTGGGTTTGAATCTCCTAGAATTAGAGTATCTGCGCAGACATACTGTAGCTGATCCCTTCTATTACGTGATAGCCGTCTCTTGTGTTGAAATAGCTTGTTCAATTATGATGCAATAGAATAAAGTTGTAATCGCTATATTTTGTATCACATGAGTCACTTTATGTTATAACAATAACGTTGTCTACGTTACCGCTCTTTGTACTGTACCAGCACGCCGTCTTTGTGTCCAGAATGTAACAGAGTTTGGATATGGATGGCCACTAAGGTTACCGGCTCGGTTTGTCCGGCGTCCCACGTGCCACAACGGCATGTCTGTGGCTTGAATCTCCTAATTACTAATTGTCAGCGCAGATTCAGCCAGTCCAACATAAAGTGACTCATGTGATGCAAAATATAGCGATTACAACTACAGTATACACAAACTATGCACAACAGACACTGTGTTATCAATATAGAAGAGATACCTACTATTGATGGACGAACATCGGCTGGGATGATTCGCGTTCGCGATTAAATGTTTGCGAACAGCACGGTCGCGGCGGGCCCCATTGACTTTAATGGCAGCCGAACATGAAAAACCTTCAGGTCATATTTGAAGCCACCAAATAGTTACTAGAAGTGCTCAAATAACCCGACAACATGGACAGTGACATACCAGAGGGGGATCATTGGCAAAAATTCCCACAAAAAATATGTATTTTAATCAGGGGCCATTTTTATGCGTCTTAAAGGGAAACTCTCAAAAATGTGCCCTGCTGAAGCCTAGAAAAATTTTATGTTAGGCCACGGGAGTACAGGCCCCAAACATTAGGCATTCACCTGACAGAAAAGAACTTGTGATTATGTGGCTGGAGGTACATTAGGCAATCACTGGATAAACATTTTACTGTAGGCCAGTACAAGCCCCAAAAATTAGGCATTCACCTGACAGAAAAGAACTTGTGATTATGTGGCTGGAGGTACATTAGGCGGTCACTGGATAAAAATTTAACTGTAGGCCACTGGAGTACAGGCCCCAAAAATTAGGCATTCATCTGACAGAAAAGAACTTGTGATGATGTGGCTGGAGGTACATTAGGCGGTCACGGAATAAATTTTTTACTGTAGGCCACTGGAGTATAGGCCCCAAAAATTAGGCATTCACCTGACAGAAAAGAATCTGTGATTATGTGGCTGGAGGTACATTAGGCGGTCATTGGATAAAAATTTTGCTGTAGGCCACTGGAGTACCGGCCCCAAAAATTAAGCATTCACCAGACAGAAAAGAACTTGTGATTATGTAGCTGGAGGTACATTAGGCGGTCACTGGATAAAAAATTTACTGTAGGCCAGTACAGGCCCCAAAAATTTGACATTCACCTGACAGAAAAGAACTTGTGATGATGTGGCTGGAGGTAAATTAGGTGGTCACTGGATAAAAATATTACTGTAGGCCATTGTAGTACAGGCCCTAAAAATTAGGCATTCACCTGACAGAAAAGAACTTGTGATGATGTGGCTGGAGGTACATTAGGCGGTCACTGGATAAAAATGTTACTGTAGGACAGTACAGGCCCCAAAAATTAGGCATTCACCTGACAGAAAAGAACTTGTGATCATGTGGCGGAAGGTACATTAGGCTGTCACTGGATAAAAATTTTACTGTAGGCCACTGGAGTAGAGGCCCCAAGAATTAGGCATTCACCTGACAGAAAAGGTCTTTTATGCTGCTGTATATACATAAGACAAGGACCATTCTTTGTTCTGTGTGGTGGCGGATATGTGTGGGCTGGCATGAGGAAATTCAATTAAATGTGGTCATCACAGGTGTTGAATTCCTCTGAGATCCATGCCTCATTCATTTTTAGAAGTGTGAGGTAGTCCACACTGTCGTGACCTAGGCGAGTGCGCTTATCGGTCACAATCCCCCCTGCTGCGCTGAACGTCCTTTTGGACAGGACACTCGACGAGGTGCAAGACAAGAGTTCCGTGGAAAATTATGCCAGGCCACAGGTCAAGCCTGAACACCCAGTAGTTCCTTGCTTCTCAGAGCGTCCAAATCGGCCATTAACCTGATGTAGTCGGACACCTGTCGGTTTAGGCATTCCCTTACGCTGGATACGGAGGGCAGCTTTCGATAGGTTGGCTGCAAGAATGATCTCATATCCGAAGTGACCAACACATCTTCAAACTGCCCTCTTCTTGCAGGCGCGGTAGGATTGGTACCCGCACCTGTTTCGCTGTGAGTGGAAATTCCTCTGCCAGTGCCTGCAAAAGCAGAATGCAGCATCTCTCGCAGCAAGGCCTGGGAATGCTGCATTCTGCCAGCCCTCTGTGATGATGGTGACATGTCCGCCATTTTGTGTTTGTACCGGGGGTCTAAGTACGTTGCCACCCACTACTGGTCCTTGCCCTTTATGCTTTTTATACGGAAGTCCCTCTTCAAACACTGGAGCATGAAGTCCCCCCATTTGCACTAAATTGGAAGCGGTGGAGCGCCCTGGCTCCTGCTCATCGCTCAGGAGACTTTTGTTCTCGGTCTCCTCCACCCAGACATGACAACACTAGGGATCCCGAAAAGTTTAAAGCCTGCTCTTCTTGCTCCACCTCCTCCTCCCCTCAGCCACCATCCTTCTCTGACTCCTCTTCAGACTCCTGCTGACTTGTCTGAGATGGAGTAGCCCCCCTGGGAATTCATTCAGCATTGCGACTTCCTCATCTTCCAGCTCATGCTCCTCGACGGCTTGATCAATGTCACGACGCAATGCACTCTCCAGAAAGAAGGCGTAAGGTACGATGTGACTGATGGATCCCTGGCTGCAACTGACAGTTTGATAATCTCATCAAATGGCCGCAGAAGTCTGCATGTGTCGCGCATGAGCAGCCACTGGCGCGGTGAAAAAAAAACAAGCTCCCAGAACCTTTCGTACAGGTAATCGTTAATGGCACGTTTATGCTGGAGCAGCCTATCAAGCATATACAAGGTGGAGTTCCAGCGCATTGGGCAGTCACAAATCAGACTTCTGACGGGCAAGTGGTGTCGCCGCTGAATGTCAGCAAGGCAAGCCATGGACGTGTAAGATCTTCTAAAATGGCCAGAAATTTTCCTGGCCTGCCGCAAAACGTCCTGGACCCTGGCAACGAATCACCGCACGACTAGATTCAGGACGTGTGCCATGCATGGCAAGTGTATCATTTTGCCCTGTTTCAGCACGCTCAGCAGATTGGCACCATTGTCACACACCACTTTACCAACTGTCAAAATTGAGCGGGGTTAGCCACTGATCGTCCTTTGACCGCAGAGCCGAAAGCAGTGCAGGACCGGTGTGGCTCTTGGCTTCCAGGCACAACAGCCGCAGCACAGCATGGCAACGTCTCACCTGGCACGTTGAATAGGTTCTGGGGAGCTTGGGGGGTGCTGCGGAAACAGTGGAAAAGGAGGAGTCAGCCAAGGAGAAGACAGAGGATGGAGTAGGAGGAGGAGAAGAAGAGGCAGGCCTGCAATTAATCTGTGTCGGTAACACCAAATCTACACGGGTGCCACGGGTTACGTGCTTGACGGCCGTCAGAAGGTTCACCCAGTGGGCAGTAAAAGTTATGTACCTTCCCTGCCCGTGTTTGCTAGACCAGGTGTCTGTGGTCAGATGTAACTTGGCACCGACTCTGTGTGCCAGAGATATATTAACTTGCCGCTGAACGTGGCCATATAGTTCAGGGATGCCCTTCTGGGAGAAACATTTCCTTCCAGGGACCTTCCATTGCGGTGTGCCAATGGCCCCAAATTTTCTAAAGGCCTCCGAGTCCACCAATTTATATGGCAGTAGTTGGCGGGCTAGTAGTTCTGACAAGCCAGCGGTCAGCCGTTGGGTTGGAGGATTATCTAGTGTCATAATTTTTTATGCTCGAACATTTGGGCCACGGAAGCCTGCCTTGTGCCATATGAACGCGATGATGGCACGGTGGGAGGAGAGAGGAGAAGGAGAAGGAAAGAGGCAGGACGTGGAGCACAGGGAGTGTGGCTTTGTGGGATCTAACGGTGTTGCTCCCACTGGGCTCGGTGATGGGAGACCAGGTGCCTTCTTATGGCGGTCGTCCCTAGGTGAGTGTTGGACGTACCGCGACTTATGCGTTGAAAGCACAGGATGCAGATGGCAACACTATTATCAGCAGCTGACACGATAAAAAAAATCCCACAATGCGGAGCCATGTGCCGGCGTCCTGGGAGCGCAAGATGTGACCGTGAATGGTGGATGGCTCGCTCCAGATACATTTGCAGTCTGCTTTTTGCCTCCGGTGCACTGTGAGTTCTGGCTGCTTCTCCTCCTTCTCCTCCCTATCTGCTCCTCCATCTCTCCCTCTGAACCCCCCTCCTCTTCCTCTCTTGTGGGCACCCACTTGACATCCATCAACACGTCATCATGGTCACCTTCACCACCACTGACATTAGAGATATCGGAGTAGGCAGCAACAGCGGGGACCACCCTCCTTGGGCTGATCTGGATACTGTGGTCAGACCGCTGGGTGGCGGCCGTTGCTACCTCCTCTTCCTCATCTGATGCCAAGAATGGCTGCGCATCGGTAAGGTCTAGGAATGGATGGTAAAATAATTCATCTGACTCGAGTGGAGGGGTTATGGTGGTGGTGGTGGTGTCTTTGGGGGTGCACACAGCAGAGAGTGAGGAGGGTGCAGATACAGAGGATGAGGAGGGTGCAGAAGTGGAAGGTTGAGTGAGCCACTCAACCAACTCTGGTGCGCCCTTTGAAGTTATCGCACGCGCCTTCTCCAACTTCCTACTTAGGCTCCGGCCTGGTGCACCTGCCCGACCCACACCATCCCTGCGGAGAGGTCTGCCTCTTTTTCTGCCTGTCATTTTCTAAATGATCCTCTGCCTAAGTCCGTAGAGAAGATCAGTATTTGTGGAAGAAGGCATATTGCAGCCCTCAATCAGTATTTGATGGAAAAAGATATACAGCAATAGCACCCCTCAATCAGTATTTTGTGGAAGAAAGTATACGGCACCCCTCAATCAGTATTTGGCAGAAACAGGTATATAGCAGCACTCAATAAGTATTTGGTGGTAACTGGTATATAGCACCCCTTAATCAGTATTTGGCAGAAACAGGTATATAGCACCCCTCAATCAGTAATTGCCAGAAACTGGTATATAGCATCTCTATAACAGTATTTGGCGGAATCAGGTATATAGCACCCCTCAATCAGGATTTTGTGGAAGAAGGTATATAGCACCCCTCAATCAGTATTTTTTGGCAGAAACAGGTATATGGCACCCCTCTATCAGTATTTTGTGGAAGCAGGTGTATTGCAGCCCTCAATCAGTATTTGGTGGAAGAAGGTATATAGCAATAGCACCCCTCAATCAGTATTTTGTGGAAATAGGTATATGGCACCCCTCAATCAGTATTTGGCAGAAACAGGTATATAGCAGCACTCAATCAGTATTTGGCGGAAACTGGTATATAGCACCCCTCAATCAGGATTTTGTGGAAGAAGGTATATCGCAGCCCTCAAGCAGTTTTTTGGGGGGCAACAGGTATATCACACCCGCTGCAATTAGTTACTCCAATAGCATTTGTCCCTCTATCTAGTTGCGTTATCGCAGCAGAACCGCACACAAATGCTGCACAATACAAATACACTATAATATAATTTCTATGTTAGAAAGTATATTATTAGTATATCACACCCCTCTATATCAAACCTATCGATAGCACACCTATACCAGTACTTAAAAGGACTTTTGTGGCCCTATTAGCTAGGGTTTGGTGTCCATAACTGTCCCTGCTCCAAAATGCAACCTGCCCCTACACTTGCAAAACACATAATGTAATGGCTGCCAGATCGGGTTCTGTTATAGGGTTGGGGGTGTGTCCATGTGCTGAAATGTCCATGGCTATGCAAAAAAATATGGTGCATGTAAATATCGCCATATGTTCGCATGTTCGGCGAATCACGAACTAGCAAAGTTCGCCGCGAAACGACCGCCGGGCGAACCGCAAGGCCATCTCTACATATTGCTCTGGGATGCCCTTCTGGGAGAAACATTTCCTTCCAGGGACTTTCCATTGGGGTGTGCCAATGGCCAAAAATTTTCATAAGACATCCGAGTCCACCAATTTATATGGCAGTAGTTGGCGGGCTAGTAGTTCCGACAAGCCAGTGGTCAGCCGTTGGGTTGGAGGATTATCCAGTGTCATAATTTTTTTATGGGCTTGCCTTCTGCCAAATGAATGCGACAACAACACGGTGGAAGGTGGAGTGGAGGACAAATGGGAGGAGAGAGGAGAAGGAGAAGAGGCAGGACGTGGAGCGCCGGGAGTGTGGCTTTGTGGGTTCTGACGGCGTTGCTCCCACTGGGCTCGGTGATGGGAGGCCAGGTGCCTTCTTAAGGCGGTCGTCCCTAGGTGAGTGTTGGGCATACAACTACTTATGTGTTGACAGCACAGGCTGCAGATAGCAACAGTATTGTCAGCAGCTGACACGTTAAAAAAAGGCCACACTGCAGAGCCATGTGCGGCGTCCTGGGAGCGCAAGATGTGACCGTGCATGGTGGATTGCTTGCTCAGGATACATTTGCAATCTGCATTTTGCCTCCGGTACACTGCGAGTTCTGCCTGCTTCTCCTCCTTCTCCTCCCCATCTGCTGCTCCGTCTCTCCCTCTGAACTCCCCTCCTCTTCTTCTCTTGTGGGCACCCACATGACGTCCATCGACACATCATCATGGTCACCTTCACCACCACTGACATTAGAGATCTCGGAGTAGGTAGCAACAGCGAAGACCACCCTCCTTGGGCTGATCTGGGTACTGTGGTCAGACCGCTGGATGGCGGCCGTTGCTACCTCCTCTTCCTCATCTGATGCCAAGAATAGCTGCGCATCGGTAAGGTCTAGGAATGGATGGTAAAATAATTCATCTGACTCGAGTGGAGGGGTTATGGTGGTGGTGGTGGTGTCTTTGGGGGTGCACACAGCAGAGAGTGAGGAGGGTGCAGAAGTGGAAGGCTAAGTGAGCCACTCAACCAACTCTGGTGCATCATTTGACGTAATCGCACGCACCTTCTCCAACTTCCCACTTAGGCTCCGGCCTGATGTGACTGCACGACCCCTAACACCCCTGCGGAACGGCCTGCCTCTTCCTCTGTCATTTTTAAAATGACCCTGTGCCAAAGTCCATAGAGAAGAGCAGTATTTGTGGAAGTAGGTATATCGCAGGCCTCAATCAGTATTTGGTGGAAGCTGGTATATCAAACCCCTTAATCAGTATTTTGTGGAAGCAGATATATAGAACCCCTTAATCAGTATTTTGTGGAAGCAGGTATATAGAACCCCTTAATATTTGGTGGAAGCAGGTGTATCGCACCGCTCAATCTGTATTTTGTGGAAGCAGGTATATCAAAAACCTTAATCAGTATTTTGCGAAAGCAGGTATATAACACCCCTCAATCAGCATTTTGTGGCTGTAGGTATATCAAACCCCTTAATCAATATTTTGTGGAAGCAGGTGTATTGCAGGCCTCAATCAATATTTGGTGGAAGCAGGTATATCACACCCCTCAATCAGTATTTTGTGGAAGCAGGTATATCGCACCCCTCAATCAGTATTTTGTGGAAGCAGGAATATAGAACCCCTTAATCAATAATTTGGTGGAAGCAGGTATATCACACCCCTCAATCTGTATTTAGTGGAGGCAGGTATATCAAACCCCTTAATCAGTATTTTGTGGAAGCAGGTTTATTGCAGACCTCAATCAATATTTGGTGGAAGAAGGTATATCAATCCCCCTAATCAGTATTTTGTGGAAGCAGGTATATAGAACCCCTTAATCACTATTTGGTGGAAGCAGGTATATCGCACCCCTCAATTTGTATTTTGTGGAGGCAGGTATATCAAACCCGTTAATCAGTATTTTGCGGAAGCAGTTATATCGCAGGCCTCAATCAATATTTGGTAGAAGCCGGTATATCAGTCCCCTTAATTAGTATTTTGTGCAAGCAGGTGTATCGCTGGCCTCAATCAATATTTGGTGGAAGCAGGTATATCAATCCTCTTAATCAGTATTTTGTGGAAACAGGTATATCAATCCTATTAATCAGTATTTTTTGTAAGAAGGTATATAGAACCCCTTAATCAATATTTGGTGGCAGCAGGTATATCGCACCCCTCAATCAGTATTTTTTGGAAGCAGGTATATAAAAATTCCTTAATGAGTATTTTGTGGAAGCAGGTATATCACACCCCTCAAACTGTATTTTGTAGAAGCAGGTATATAGAACCCCTTAATCAATATATGCTGGCACCACAGTATATATAGCTTTGGGTGTGTTAATAAAGTTATTTGAAGTAAAGTAGTAAGTGAGAGGAGTAGAAGCAAGTTCATGGAGGAGAGAAACAGGCCTAAATCAACATGTAGCTGTTTTCCTTTCCTCTAGGCCCCGATAAAGCCTGGAGAAGACAACCACAGCAACCAAGCACCAGACAGTGAGTCTACGGTATGTCTAAATATGAAGTAAGCATAGTGAGGGTTACAGCTGAATCTAGCTTATGGACCTTATCAGCACAAGTGCCTAAGAGCAACTTTCCAAGTGCCGGGACACGTATGGATAATTAGTGCGCAGAATTGTCCTTATTCACTAGAAGCCTTCCGGGATATAGTAGAAAACCTAAATCTTTATAGGAGAGCATCCTGCAAATAATTTCAAGTACTATGCTTTCCCTTTGAGTGCAAGGATACACGGTGAAACATGTCGGGGGGCAGCCGGAACACGGCGAAACATGTCGGGGGGCAGCGTGAAGCTCTAATTTTAAAACAGTACATCCGTGCAGCCTAGTAGAATAGTGTTAAGTTATAACACAGTGCCTCACACAATACTGGCAGAGCGCAGCCAGACAGGCACTAGTGTTTATCTACCTAGTAGCAGTGAACCTGGTCAGGTGACATCCTGACAGGGTAATTCAACTGATATAAAAGGCTGTGATGTACTGGAAGTTTTAATGATCTAGTTATTAATACAAGTGTTATTAGTAGGATAACAATAAAAGTTAAGTCTTAGTTAATTAGGTAGGTGCAGGATTAATAGGTGTAACATAGTCCTAGGGACTCCTGCAAATAATGTAGCAGAAGCCTGATGCCTGCCACGAGGGAGAACGCCCTTATAGGATAGCTCAAAGTAATCCAAAACCAGCATATTTAGTACCAGAGTGCTATAGATTAATCTTAGGACTAGGGTTGGGCGAACCCAAACTGTAAAGTTTGGGTTCGTACCGAATTTTAGGAATTTTGGACCCCGGTCCCGAACATTTCTGTAAAAGTTTGTGTTCGGATTCGGTGTTCAGCGATTTCTTAGCACTTTTTGAAAGGCTGCAGAGCAGCCAATCAACAAGCGTTTAACTCTGTGCCCTTAGAAGCCATCAGAGCCATGCCTACTAATGGCATGGCTGTGATTGGCCAGTGCAGCATGTGACCCAGCCTCTATATAAGCTGGAGTCACATAGCGCTGCACGTCACTCTGCTGTGCTTAGTTTAGGGATAGGATGCTGCTGCTGTGAGGGAGAGAATAGGACAGAATCTTTAATCAGAACTCCAATTGAACTCAGCGATCTACATAGATTTGGTTGTATGGGTGCAGTGCACAATCTTTTTACCCTGCCCTGAGCCCAGTGACAGAGAAAAATAACTTTTATCCGTCTGTTAGTTAGGTGGGTGGCGGCGGCCATTTTATGCAAGCTCAGTGCACCAGCACTGCATATGTGCTTTGTGACATTCAAATAGAAGCTTGAAATACTGCAATAATAATCTGGTTTTAAAAAAACACCCTTTTTTGGCAATATCCTACATCTGGTGCCTTTGCAGCATTAGGCAGTGTGCAATTTAAGCTAGAAATACATCTGTAATATTCTGGGTTTTAAAAAACACCAATTTTTGGCAATAACCTTCATTTTGGGCCTCTGCTGCATTAGTCAGTGTGCAATTTAAGCTAGAAATACAGCTTTAATTTTCTGGGTTTTAAAAAACACCCTTTTTGGGAAAAATACTACATTTTACAGCCCTTGCTGCATCTGCACATGTGAAATTCAAGCGTTATATACTGCTGTTAGTAAATAAACACCCTTTTTGGACAAAATACTTAATATTGCAGCCTTTGCCGCATTAGTCAGTGTGCAATTTAAGTTAGAAATACAGCTATAATTTTATGGGTTTTAACCCCTTAGGGACCGGGATCATTTTTACCTTAAGGACCAGGCCATTTTTTGCAAATCTGACCAGTGTCACTTTATGTGGTGATAAATTTAAAACACTTTGACTTATCCAGGCCATTCTGAGATTGTTTTTCGGTCACATATTGTACTTCAAGACACTGGTGAAATGGAGTCAAAATAAATTATTTTTATTTATAAAAAAATACAAAATTTACCAAAAAGTTGGAAAAATTTGCAAATTTTTAAGTTTCAATTTCTCTACTTCTATAATACATAGTAATACCTCCAAATATAGTTATTACTTTACATTCCCCCTATGTCTACTTCATGTTTGGATCATTTTGGGAATGATATTTTATTTTTTGGGGATGTTACAAAAGCTTAGAAGTTTAGAAGCAAATCTTGAAATCTTTCATTAATTTTCAAAAAAACAATTTTTAAGGACCAGTTCAGATCTGAAGTCACTTTGTGAGGCTTACATAATAGAAAACACCCAAAAATTACCCCATTCTAGAAACTACACCCTCAAGGTATTCAAAACTGAATTTACATACTTTGTTAACTCTTTAGGTGTTCCACAAGAATTAATGGAAACTTTTTGGGCAGATTTTCCATTTTAATAATTTTTTTCCAGTTACAAAGCAAGGGTTAACAGCCAAATAAAACTCAATATTTATGGCCCGATTCTGTAGTTTACAGAAACACCCCATATGTGGTCGTAAACTGCTGTATGGGCACACGGCAGGGCACAGAAGGAAATAAATGCCATACGGTTTTTGGAAGGCAGATTTTGCTGGACTGTTTTTTTTACACCATGTCCCATTTGAAGCCCCCCTGATGCACCCCTAGAGTAGAAACTCCCAAAAATTGACCAAATTTTGGAAACTACACCCCTCAAGGTATTCAAAACGGATTTTACTAACTTTTTTCACCCTTTAGGTGTTCCACAAGAATTAATGGAAAATAGAGATACAATTTCAAAATTTCACTTTTTTGGCAGATTTTCCATTTTAATAATTTTTTTTCCAGTTACAAAGCAAGGGTTAACAGCCAAATAAAACTCAATATTCATGGCCCTGATTCTGTAGTTTACAGAAACACCCCATATGATGTTCGTAAACTGCTGTATGGGCACACGGCAGGGCGCAGAAGGGAAGGAATGCCATACGGTTTTTGGAAGGCAGATTTTGCTGGACTGTTTTTTTTTACACCATGTCCCATTTAAAGCCCCCCTGATGCACCCCTAGAGTAAAAACTCCAAAAAAGTGATCCAATTTTAGAAACTACGGGATAGGGTGGCAGTTTTGTTGGTCTAGTTTAGGGTACATATGATTTTTGGTTGCTCTATATTACACTTTTTGTGAGGCAAGGTAACAAGAAATAGCTGTTTTGGCACAGTTTTTTTTTGTTATTCACAACATTTATCTGACAGGTTAGATCATGTGGTATTTTTATAGAGCAGGTTATCACGGACGCGGCGATACCTAATATGTATACTATTTTTTTATTTATGTAAGTTTTACACAATGATTTCATTTTTGAAAAAAAAAAATCATGTTTTACTGTCTCCATAGTCTGAGAGCCATAGTTTTTGAGTTTTTGGACGATTATCTCGGGTAGGGTATGATTTTTGCGGGATGAGATGACGGTTTGATTGGCACTATTTTGGGGTGCGTATGACTTTTTGATTGCTTGCTATTACACTTTTTGTGATTTAAGTTGACAAAAAATGGCTTTTTTTACACTGTTTATTTTTTTTTACGGTATTCACCTGAGGGGTTAGGTCATGTGATATTTTATAGAGCATGTTATTACGGACGCGGCGATACCTAATATGTATACTTTTTTTCATTTATGTAAGTTTTACACAATGATTAAATTTTTTAAACAAAAAAAATCATGTTTTAGTGTTTCCATAGTCTGAGAGCCTTAGTTTTTTCAATTTTTGGGTGATTATCTTGGGTAGGGTACGATTTTTGCGGGATGAGATGACAATTTGATTGGCACTATTTTGGGCTGCGTATGACTTTTTGATCGCTTGCTATTACACTTTTTGTGATGTAAGGTGACAAAAAATGGCTTTTTTTACACCGTATTTCTTTTTTTTTACGGTGTTCACCTGAGGGGTTAGGTCATGTGATATTTTTATAGAGCAGGTTATTATGGACGCGGAAATACCTAATATGTATACTTTTTTTTTATTTACTTAAGTTTTACACAATAACAGCTTTTTTAAAACAAAAAAAATTATGTTTTAGTGTCTCCATATTCGGAGCCATAATTATTTTTTTTTGGGTGATTGTCTTAGGTAGGAGCTAATTTTTTGCGGGATGAGGTGACGGTTAGATTGGTACTATTTTGGTGGGCATACGCCTTTTTGAAAAAAAATGGTTTATTTAGCACAGTTTTCATTTTTTTTTTTTACGGTGTTCATCTGAGGGGTTAGGTCATGTAATATGTTTACACAGCCGGTCGATACGGACGCGGCGATACCTAATATGTCAACTTTTTATTTTTCCTATTTTTTACCAATTTTTTTTAACTTTATTTGGGGGAAATGATGTTTTTTGTTTTTGTTACTTGAAACTTTTAATTTCTGGGGGGGGGGAACTTTATTGTTTCAACTTTTTTTTTCACTTTATTTTTTCAACTTTTTTTTCACTTTATTTTTTGTCCCACTTTGGGACTTCAACTTTTGGGGGTCTAATCCCCTTTACAATGCATTCCAATACTTCTGTATTGGAATACATTGGCTGTATGAGTAATACAGTGTGTATTACTCATACAGCTTCCTGCCTGTGAGGGGGCTGGATCTCACAGACTCTGCACCAGAAGGCAGCGCCGATGCCTAAGGAAGGCATCGCGCTGCCTTCCATGCCATCGGGTCCCCCTTACAGCTGCACGGGGACCTGATGGCACCTCCGACCGACCGCCGCAACTCCCGTAAAAGCCGCAAACCGCAGGTCTGAATTGACCTGCGGGTTGCGGTGATTGCCGACACGAGGGGGTCACAGGACGCATTGACCCAAGGTGACGGCTCAATGATTTGAGCAGGCACCTTGTTCCGATCACCGCCCTCCGCGCGGCCGTGTCCATAAGAGGTTAAAAAACACCTTTTTGGGCAAAATATACAATTTTACAGCCCTTGCTGCATCTGCACGTGTGAAATTGAAAGTTATATACAGCTGTCATATTCTGTTAGTAAAAAAACACCCTTTTTGGGCAAAATACTTAATATTGCAGCCTTTGCTGCATCTGTGATTGTTAAAAACAAGCTTGAAATACTTCAATAATTTTCTGGCTTTGAAAAAACACCCATTTTTGGCAATAACCTTCATCTTGGGCCTCTGCCGCATTAGTCAATGTGCAATTTAAAGGGCTTCTGTCACCCCACTAAAGTGATTTTTTTTTTTTGGGCTAGTTAAATTAGTTATATTGCGGTATATGAAAATATAATGGTGTTACTTACTTTGATCCAGCAGTTTCTTCCAAAAACGAAGTTTTATAATATGTAAATTACGTCTCTACCAGCAAGTAGGGCGGCTACTTGCTGGTAGCTGCTGCAGAAAACCGCCCCCTCGTCGTGTTGATTGACAGGGCCAGCCGGGATCTCCTCCTCCGGCCAGCCCTGTCGGCATTTCAAAAATCGCGCGCCTGTGTTCATTTGGCGCAGGCGCTCTGAGATGAGGAGGCTCGCCTCCTTAGAACTCCCTTAGTGCGCCTGCGCCGATGACATCACCGAAATAGAAGACGTCATCGGCGCAGGCGCACTGAGGGAGTGCTGAGGAGACGAGCCTCCTCATCTCAGAGCGCCTGCGCCGAATGAACACAGGCGCGCGATTTTTGAAATGCCGACAGGGCTGGCCGGAGGAGGAGATCCCGGCTGGCCCTGTCAATCAACACGACGAGGGGGCAGTTTTCTGCAGCAGCTACCAGCAAGTAGCCGCCCTACTTGCTGGTAGAGACGTAATTTACATATTATAAAACTTCGTTTTTGGAAGAAACTGCTGGATCAAAGTAAGTAACACCATTATATTTTCATATATCGCAATATAACTAATTTAACTAGCCCAAAAAAAAAAAAAAAAAACACTTTAGTGGGGTGACAGAAGCCCTTTAAGCTAGAAATACAGCTATAATTTTCTGGGTTTTAAAAAACACCCTTTTTGGGCAAAATACATAATTTTACAGCCCTTGCTGCAGCTGCACGGGTGAAATTCAAGCGTTATATACAGCTGTCATATTCTGTTAGTAAAAAAACACCCTTTTTGGGCAAAATACTTAATAATGCAGCCTTTGCTGCATCTGTCATTGTGAGATACACCCTTTACATACTGTTGTTCTATACTGCTATTAAAAAAATGCCCTTTTTGGGCAAAAAACTTAATTTTGCAGCCTTTGCTGCATACGTCATTGTGTGATACACCCTTTAGATACTGCGGTTCTATTCTTCTATTAGAAAAACTCCCATTTTGGGCAAAAATCTTTATTTTGCAGCTTTTGCTGCATATGTCATTGTGAGATTTACCCCTTTAGATACTGTGGTTCTATTCTGCTATTAAAAAACACCCATTTTAGGCAAAAATCTTAAATTGCGGCCTAGTCTGCATCTGTACATGTGAGATACACGCTTTAGATACTGCTATGCTATTCTGATATTAAAAAAACACCCATTTAGGGCAAAAATCTTAATTTTGCAGCCTTTGCTGCAAATGTCATTGTGAGATACACCCTTTAGATACTGTTGTTCTATTCTGCTATTAAAAAAACACCCATTTTGGGCAAAAATCTTAAATTGCAGCCTAGTCTGCATCTGTACGTGTGAGATACACCATTTAGATATTGTGGTTCTATTCTGCTATAAAAAAAATCACCCATTTAGTGCAAGATCCTAAATTTGAGAAATATGAGGAGAGCGTCAAATAAGGGACGTGGCCTAGGTCGTGGTGGTGCTGGTGGAGCTCCTGTTGCAGGGAGAGGATGTGGTCGATCTGTGCCAGCTACAAGCACAAGTGAAACCCCTTCCTCAGGTGCAAGTAGGGCGACAAAACCTGCAGTGGTATTTGGTCGGGCCTAATGCTGCTCTACGAATGGTGAGGCCTGAACAAGTACAGGCAATAGTAGATTGGGTTGCTGACAGTGGATCCAGTTCCTTCACATTGTCTCCCACCCAGTCACTTGCTGAAAGACCACAGTTGGCACCTGCAGCCGATGTCCATCAGTCTTTCACCTCACCCCCTTGCAAATATGCCAAGCAGTCTGAGCCCCAAGTCATGCAGTGTCTTCTGCTTTTTTATGACTCTGTTAGCATGGTTTCCCAGGGTATCCACCTAGCCCTGCCCCAGAAGTGGAAGAGATTGAGTGCCCTAATGCCCAACCAATTATGTTTCAAGATGAGTACATGGGAGGACCATCGCAGCACGTCTCGGATGATGACGAAAAACATGTGCCAACTGCTGGGGCTTTCGAAAGTGTGCAGACCGACAAGCAGGGCAGGGGTGAAGACTGGGTGGAAGATGATGTGGAGAACGATGAGGTCCTCGACCACACATGGAATCAAGGTCTTGCGAGTGACCTGTGTAGTTCGGAGGAAGAGGCGGTGGTCGCACAGAGCCACCAGCACAGAAGAAGAGGGAGCAGGGTGCAAAAGCGGAGCGGCTGTCCTCTACTCAGTACGCCTGCTACTGCCCACCGCAGCAAGGGACCGAGCACACCAAAGCCAGCTCCAAGGTGTTCCCTGGCGTGGCAGTTCTTCAGACAATGTGCTGACGACAAGACATGAGTGGTTTGCACAAAAAAAGAGTATATGATTGAATCTTGTTTTCTCCTCCTCCGGATTGTATATATTCCCTCCACTCAATTTTTTTTAATAGGGTCAGCTCAACTGCAGGACCTCAACTCAAATTTTTTTTATAGGGTTAGCTCAACTGCAGGCCCTCAACTCAAATTTTTTTATAGGGTCAGCTGAACAGCATGCACTAGCATATAATGTTTTAGAGCATCATTTGAACAGCCTGCATTTGCAAATAATGTTTTAGAGCATCAGCTGAACAACATTCACTTGAAAATAATAATTTTTTAGAGCGTCAGCTGTACAGAATGCACTCGCATATAATGTTTTAGAGCATCATTTGAACAGCATACACTCGCATATAATGTTTTAGAGCATCAGCTCACCTGCAGGCACTCGCATATAATGTTTTATAGGGTCAGCTTAGCAGCAGGCCCTCGCCCCTCATGTTTTGGATGGTCAGAACAGCAAGCCCTTGCTCCAAATGTTTTTGAGGGTCACCAGCAGGCCACCAATCATAATTTTTTAAGGGTGTGTATGATGCCCTCCTTTATGTGTAATAAAGGGTGTATTGTAGTGCCGGTTCATTGTAATTTTTGGCAGCCCTTTTACTTAGTGCATAGGCTTTATGAGTGTAGGAGTCCCACTACCTAAACAATTGTACCACAATGTGAATGAGGCCCTCCTTTATGTGATATACATGCTGTTTCAGAGTGCCTCTTGCTTGTAATTTTTTGCAACACTTTCACTTTATATACAATTGAATATACAGGAAAGAATGTTTCCTAACAATTTTTCCTGTAAAATAGATTTTTTGTTGGGTTTTGTGTGTATTTTTGTCAGTCTGTAAACTGGCGTACAACTCGGACAACATGGTTCCCAGCAGCAACCTGGGAGTCCAAGATGCATCCAGACATTGTCCCCATGCTAATCCCGATACATTTTGGTGGTGTTTCAGTCACTTTCTGACCTTTTCCAATGGACCTTACACCCTCCCCTCTTTAGAGCAGGGGGTGCCTGGTTGTCTCCTATTGACTTCAATTATACTTGGGTGCTTGGTCGAGCACATGAATATAGCAATGTGTTCGGGCCGAACACCCGAATACTTTGGTGCTCGATCATCAATAGTGTATACTCGTCATGGAGCACCAAGTAGCAGTGCTTCATGACGAGTATACACTATACATATACACTATATATTGTTAATTTTACAAAAAGGGCAAGCAGAGTAGGAGTGGGGAAGATGTGGACGAATGTGTTGAGAAAAGTTGCGGAAGAGGATCAGGTGTAGTGTAGTGCATTACCTACTTTAGGTTAACATTGCCATCTACTGGCCTTGTTGTGTATTGCTGTTACAGTCCGGAGTGAAGGAGGAGAAGTCGCTATTCGTTAGTATCGCTATGCGAAAACTATGATTTCTAGCGATACTACATTTGTACATTGTTTTTGGGCAGCAGAGTGTTATTCACACAGCACAATAGGCTGCCCAGAATCGATGATTGAGGTATCCACATGAAAGATTATTCCATCCAAGGCATTTGTAGTAACATTTGTTCCCAATAATCTGTCCGACAATTGGGCCATGTAAACTCACCATTAGAATTGTTTAAAGAGGCCATTTCACCATTCCTGACATGCCTGTTTTAATACCTACCCGCATTTCCCATGTATTAACAATTCTGGAGCATTTATTCTTATGTAATAACAATTCTTGTGCCATTCCTTTATTATTTCTACTAGACGTTATAAATGAATTGCCAGCAGTCTGCAGTAAGGGTACAAAGGGGTGGTAACAAGTTGGGGGTGTGCACTTACACAGACTCACTCTGTCCAATCAGTGCATCCATTTTCATACAGTGCAGTTACACACCCCAAATAGAGTTGAGCGAACCCGAACTGTAAAGTTCGGGTTCGTACCGAACTTTAGGGTTTTCGGCACCCGGACCCGAACCCGAACATTTACGTAATAGTTCGGGTTTGGGTTCGGTGTTCGGCGATTTTTATGGCGCTTTTTGAAAGGCTGCACAGCAGCCAATCAACAAGCGTCATACTACTTGCCCCAAAAGGCCATCACAGCCATGCCTACTATTGAAATGGCTGTGATTGGCCAACTGCAGCATGTGACCCAGCCTCTATTTAAGCTGGAGTCACGTAGCTCCGCCCGTCACTCTGCTCGGATTAGTGTAGGGAGAGGCTGCAGCTGCTGTGAGGGAGAGATCAGGGAGAAATCTTCTCAAGAACTGGTTTATGTACTCAGCGATCTACAGAAAAAGTGTTTTGTGGGTGCAGTGCACAATTTTTTTAAGCCTGCCCTGAGCAAACTACTGCTGAAAATTAACTTTTTTTTCTTCAGTTAGTCAATATAAATACATGATCGGCAGCCATTTTATGCAAAGATAGTGCACCAGCATAGGCTATCTGCAAGTCCAGAAATACAGCTTTGGCATACTGGAGTGAAAAAACCCTCTAATATACTGCACATCTGGGATTAGACAAGCATAAGTGACTGTCACATTTAAGACAGAAATACAGCTTTTTGGTTAGGGTGAAAAAACCCTGTAATATACTGCACATCTGGGATTACACGTGCATAAGTCACTGTCACATTTAGGACAGAAATACAGCTTTTTGGTTACTGGGGTGCAGTATATTAGAGGGTTTTTTCACCCCAGTAACCAAAAAGCTGTATTTCTGTCCTAAATGTGACAGTGACTTATGCACATGTAATCACAGATGTGCAGTATATTAGAGGCTTTTTTCACCCCAGTAACCAAAAAGCTGTATTTCTGTCCTAAATGTGACCGTGACTTATGCACGTGTAATCCCAGATGTGCAGTATATTAGAGGGTTTTTTCACATCTGGGATTACACGTGCATAAGTCACTGTCACATTTAGGACAGAAATACAGCTTTTTGGTTACTGGGGTGCAGTATATTAGAGGGTTTTTTCACCCCAGTAACCAAAAAGCTGTATTTCTGTCCTAAATGTGACAGTGACTTATGCACATGTAATCACAGATGTGCAGTATATTAGAGGCTTTTTTCACCCCAGTAACCAAAAAGCTGTATTTCTGTCCTAAATGTGACCGTGACTTATGCACGTGTAATCCCAGATGTGCAGTATATTAGAGGGTTTTTTCACATCTGTGATTACACATGCATAAGTCACTGTTACATTTAGGACAGAGAAACAGCTTTTTGGTTACTGGGGTAAAAAAAAAACCCTCTAATATACTGCACATCTGTGATTACACGTGCATAAGTCACTGTCACATTTAGGACAGAAATACAGCTTTTTGGCTAGGGTGAAAAAAGCCTCTAATATACTGCACATCTGTGATTACACGTGCATAAGTCACTTTCACATTTAGGACTAGTGATGAGCGGCAGGGGCAATATTCGAATTCGCGATATTTCACTAATATTTGGGCGAATATTCGCCATATATTCGAGAATTCGCAAATTCATGATCTCCAGGCATTATTTTCTTGATTGCGAAAATTTGCATAAAATTCGCATGAACTGGTATTTAAAAAAAAAAAAATTATATTCGAGATTACGAATATATTTTGCGATATTCTAAATATTTGCGAATTCTCGAAGTGACGATATTCGCAATTAAAATTTGCAATTCTAATATTCGTGATCAACACTATTTAGGACAGAAATACAGCTTTTTGGTTACTGGGGTCAAAAAACACTCTAATATACTGCACATCTGTAATTACACATGCATAAGTCACTGTCACATTTAGGCCATAAATACGGCTTTGGCATACTGGGGTGAAAAAAGCCTTTAATATACTGCGCATCTGTGATTACACGTGCATAAGTCACTGTCACATTTCGGACAGAAATTCAGCTTTTTGGTTACTGGGGTGAAAGAATCCTCTAATATACTGCATATCTGTGATTACAAGTGCATAAGTTACTGTCACATTTAGGCCATAAATACGGCTTTGGCATACTGGGGTTAAAAAAAACCTCTAATATACTGCACATCTGTGATTACACGTGCATAAGTCACTGTCACATTTAGGCCATAAATACGGCTTTGGCATACTGGGGGGAAAAAAGCCTCTAATATACTGCACATCTGTGATTACACGTGCATAAGTCACTGTCACATTTAGGACAGAAATACAGCTTTTTGGTTAGGGTGAAAAAACCCTCTAATATACTGCACATCTGTGATTACACGTGCATAAGTCACTGTCACATTTAGGACAGAAATACAGCTTTTTGGTTACTGGGGTGAAAAAAGCCTCTAATATACTGCACATCTGTGATTACACATGCATAAGTCACTTTCACATTGAGGACAGAAATACAGCTTTTTGGTTATTGGGGTGAAAAAAGCCTCTAATATACTGCACATCTGTGATTACACGTGCATAAGTCACTGTCACATTTAGGACAGAAATACAGCTTTTTGGTTAGGGTGAAAAAACCCTCTAATATACTGCACATCTGGGATTACACGTGCATAAGTCACTGTCACATTTAGGCCATAAATACAGCTTTTTGGTTTGGGTGAAAAAACCCTCTAATATACTGCACATCTGTGATTACACGTGCATAAGTCACTGTCACATTTAGGCCATAAATACGGCTTTGGCATACTGGGGTGAAAAAAGCCTCTAATATACTGCACATCTGTGATTACACGTGCATAAGTCACTGTCACATTAAGGACAGAAATACAGCTTTTTGGTTAGGGTGAAAAAAGCCTCTAATATACTGCACATCTGTAATTACACGTGCATAAATCACTGTCACATTTAGGACAGAAATACAGCTTTTTGGTTAGGGTGAAAAAAGCCTCTAATATACTGCACATCTGTAATTACACGTGCATAAATCACTGTCACATTTAGGACAGAAATACAGCTTTTTGGTTACTGGGGTGAAAAAACCCTCTAATATACTGCACATCTGGGATTACACATGCATAAGTCACTGTCACATTTAGGACAGAAATACAGCTTTTTGGTTACTGGGGTGAAAAAAGCCTCTAATATACTGCACATCTGTGATTGCACGTGCATAAGTAGAGATGGGACGGGGGATTCGTCGAATCCACGAATCCCTCGAATCTTGCTGGATTCGTGGGATTCGTGGACTCGAATCCAGACGTAATTTGCCTGAAACGAATCCGACGAATCTCTGGTGGGAGGGACTGGGAGGAGGAGCTGGGGGCCGGTGCGTTCACTGTGCTCCGGCCCCTCCGCTCCAGTAGTTATATAATGTATAATTGTGATTAATAATCATGCTGCCCCCCCTGTGTGTAGTATTACATTGAATAAATCTTACTTACAGCCGGCTACTGCTATCGTAAGAGGCCGGCCGGGCAGACGAGCGGCAGCGTCACTGACTGACGTCACCTGCTTGCGCCACTTCATTCATAAAGCAGGCGGCTCAGGCAGGTGACGTCAGTCTGCCCGGCCGGCCTGTTATGATAGCAGTAGCCGGCTGTAAGTAAGATTTATTCAATGTAATACTACACACAGAGGAGGCAGCATGATTATTAATCACAATTATACATTATATAACTACTGGAGCGGCAATGGGGGGGTGTCTGTGGATGACACTGTTAAGGGGTGGGTGGTGGGTCTGTGGATGGCACTGTTATGGGGTGGGGGGGGTCTGTGGATGGCACTGTTATGGGGTGGGGGGGTCTGTGGATGGCACTGTTATGGGGTGTGGATGGCACTGTTATAGGATGAGGGGTCTGTGGATGGCACTGTTATGGGGTGTGGGGTCTGTGGATGGCACTGTTATGGGGTGGGGGGGTCTGTGGATGGCACTGTAATGGGGTGGGGGGGTCTGTGGATGGCACTGTTATGGGGTGGGGGGGTCTGTGGATGGCACTGTTATGGGGTGTGGATGGCACTGTTATAGGATGGGGGGTCTGTGGATGGCACTGTTATGGGGTGGGGGTGTCTGTGGATGGCACTGTAATGGGGTGGGGGGGGTCTCTGGATGGCACTGTTATGGGGTGGGGGGGTCTGTGGATGGCACTGTTATGGGGTGGGGGGGTCTGTGGATGGCACTGTTATAGGATGGGGGGTCTGTGGATGGCACTGTTATGGGGTGGGGGGGTCTGTGGATGGCACTGTTATGGGGTGGGGGGGGTCTGTGGATGGCACTGTTATGGGGTGGGGGGGTCTGTGGATGGCACCGTTATGGGGTGGGGGGGGGGTCTGTGAATGCCAGGGGGAGAGGTGAGAGGCACTATAATACTACTGGCACATTGGGGGGAGGCACTATGATACGGGCACATTATGGGGGGAGATGGCACTATGATACGGGCACATTATGGGGGGAGATGGCACTATGATACGGGCACATTATGGGGGGAGGTGGCACTATGATACGGGCACATTATGGGGGGAGATGGCACTATGATACGGGCACATTATGGGGGGAGATGGCACTATGATACGGGCACATTATGGGGGGTGGTGGCACTATGATACGGGCACATTATGGGGGGAGGTGGCACTATGATACGGGCACATTGGGGGGGAGATGGCACTATCATACCGGCACATGGGGGGAGGAGAGAGGCACTCCGCACTTGATACTGGCACATGATTAGGGGGGCATCTATGGGGACACTTACTGGCACATTATTGGGTGGCACTGTGGGGGCATCTACTGAGGCCACAAAGAAGGGGTATTTTATATGGGGGGCTCTGTGTGGTACTAGTATTATCAGGGGTAGTTTCTGCAGTATAGTATTGGGGAGCACAGCGGCACAGTATTGGGGGTGTTAGGATGATTTGTCCAGAAGATGGGAGGATGATGGAAAAGTAGTAAACTAAGATTTAATTTTTTTTGTCAAGCTGCAGAGATGAAAAATGGCTGAAAACTGGTGTCTGGTCTGAAGGTCTGAAAGGAGAAGATGAGGAAAGAGAACATCTACAAGAGACGTCACTGGATGTAAGAGGTATGTGGCTGTATTACCCTGTATGTTTTGTAGTGATAGGAGCAGGGGTCATAGCAGGGGTCATCGCGGTCATATAGGGTGCGACCGTGACTGGGAGGTGGAGGTTCAGACAAACTGACGCCGTCTGACTTTGTTTCTTACACCGTGCGTTCACACAATTATGTACAGGATTCGTAGGATTCGAGATTCGAAAGATTCGATATATTCGAGAACCTATTCGGATTCGGATTTGGATTCGAAAAAATTTGGATTCGTCCCACCTCTATGCATAAGTCACTGTCACATTTAGGCCAAAAATACAGCTTTTTGGTTACTGGGGTGAAAAAAGCCTCTAATATACTGCACATCTGGGATTAGACAAGCATAAGTGACTGTCACATTTAGGACAGAAATACAGCTTTTTGGTTAGGGTGAAAAAAGCCTTTGATATAATGCACATCTGGGATAAGACGTGCATAAGTGAGTGTCACATTTAGGCCACAAATACCGCTGTCATATAGAGTTTTAAAAAAAAAATTTGAGTGCAATACCCTACATCAGGGTTTTTATTGGTGGTTAATTATTTTTAACAGACTTAACCACTTTTTACTTTGCTTTGTAAACGCTAACTATGAGGAAAACATCTAATAAGGGACGTGGTCATGTTCATGGTGGTTGTGTTGGTGGAGCATCTGTTGCAGGGAGAGGACGTGGCGTTCTGCCACAGCTACACGTCCTACTGAACCTACTACATCAGGTCCCAGTAGCCCCCAGAATCTACAGCGATATTTGGTCGGGCCCAATGCTGTTCTAAGGATGGTAAGGCCTGAGCAAGTACAGGCGCTAGTCAATTGGGTGGCCAACAGTGGATCCAGCACGTTCACATTATCTCCCACCTAGTCTTCTGCAGAAAGCGCACAGGTGGCGCCTGAAACCCATGCCCATCAGTCTGTCACATCACCCCCATGCATATCGGGGAAACTGTCTGAGCCTCAAGTCATACAGCAGTCTCTTATGCTGTTTGAAGACTCTGCTGGCAGGGTTTCCCAAGGGCATCCACCTAGCCCTTCCCCAGGGGTGGAAGACATGGAATGCACTGACGCACAACCACTTATGTTTCCTGATGAGGACATGGGAATACCACCTCAGCACGTCTCTGATGATGACAAAACACAGGTGCCAACTGCTGCGTCTTTTTGCAGTGTGCAGATCGAAAAGGAGGTCAGGGAGGAAGACTGGGTGGAAGACGATGTAGGGGACGATGAGGTCCTAGACCCCTCATGGAATGAAGGTCGTGCCACTGACTTTCACAGTTCGGAGGAAGAGGCAGTGGTGAGACCGAGCCAACAGCGTAGCAAAAGTGGGAGCAGGGTGCAAAAGCAGAGCAGCCGTCACCAAAACAGTTCGCCTGCTACTGGCCACCGTCAACATGGACCGAGCACACCAAAGGCAGCTTCAAGGAGTTCCCTGGCATGGCACTTCTTCACACAATGTGCTGATGACAAGACCCGAGTGGTTTGCACGCTGTGCCATCAGAGCCTGAAGCGAGGCATTAACGTTCTGAACCTTAGCACAACCTGCATGACCAGGCATCTACATGCGAGACACGGGCTGCAGTGGAGTAAGCACCTTCAAAACCAAGAAAGGGCTCAGGCCCCTCCTGCTTCCTCTTCTGCTGCTGCCTCGGCCTCTTCCTCCGCCTCTGGAGGAACATTGGCACCTGCCGCCCAGCAAACAGAGGATGTGCCACCAACAACACCACTTCCGTCACCAAGCATCTCCACCATGTCACACGGAAGTGTTCAGCTCTCCATCTCACAAACCTTTGAGAGAAAGCGTAAATTCCCACCTAGCCACCCTCGATCCCTGGCCCTGAATGACAGCATTTCTAAACTGCTGGCCTTTGAAATGCTGTCATTCAGGCTGGTGGAGACGGACAGCTTCAAACAGTTCATGTCGCTTGCTGTCCCACAGTACGTCGTTCCCAGCCGCCACTTCTCCAGGAGAGCCGTGCCCTCAGTGCACAACCAAGTATCGGATAAAATCAAGTGTGCACTGCGCAACGCCATCTGTGGCAAGGTCCACCTAACCACAGATACATGGACCAGTAAGCACGGCCCGGGACACTATAACTCCCTAACTGCACACTGGGTAAATGTAGTGGTGGCTGGGCCCCAGGCGGAGAGCTGTTTGGCGCACGTCCTTCCACCGGGCATCATTCTTTGCCTCCTGTTGCCTCGTCTTCCTACTCGGCTTCCTCCTCCTCTTCTACCACCTCCTCATCTGGTCAGCGACAGACCTTCACCACCAACTTCAGCAGAGCCAGGGGTAAACGCCAGCAGGCCGTTCTGAAACTAATGTGTTTGGGGGACAGGCCCCACACCGCGCAGGAGTTGTGGCAGGGTATAGAACAACAGACCGACGAGTGGTTGCTGCCAGTGAGCCTCAAGCCCGGCCTGGTGGTGTGCGATAATGGGCAAAATCTCGTTGCAGCTCTGGGACTAGCCGGTTTGACGCACATTCCTTGCCTGGCGCATGTGCTGAATTTGGTGGTGCAGAAATTCATTCACAACTACCCCAACATGTCTGAGCTGCTGCATAAAGTGCGGGCCATCTGTGCGCGCTTCCGGCGTTCTCATCCTACCGCCGCTCGGCTGTCTGCTCTACAGCATAACTTCGGCCTTCCCACTCACCGCCTCATATGCGACGTGCCCTCCAGGTGGAACTCCACCTTGCACATGCTGGAGAGACTGTGCGAGCAGCAGCAGGCCATAGTGGAGTTTCAGCTGCAGCACGCACGGGTGAGTCGCACTGCGGAACAGCACCACTTCACCACCAATGACTGGGCCTCCATGCGAGACCTGTGTGCCCTGTTGCGCTGTTTCAAGTACTCCACCAACATGGCCAGTGGCGATGACGCCGTTATCAGCGTTACAATAGCACTTCTATGTCTCCTTGAGAAAACACTTAGGGCTATGATGGAAGAGGATGTGGCCCAGGACGAGGAGGAGGAAGAGGGGTCATCTCTAACACTTTCAGGCCAGTCTTTTAGAAGTGGCTGAGAAAGAGGATTTTTGAAACAGCAGAGGCCAGGTACAAATTTGGCCAGCCAGGGCCCACTACTGGAGGAGGAGGAGGAGGAGGATGGAGATGAAGCATGTTCACAGCGAGGTGGCATCCAACGCAGCTCTGGCCCATCACTGGTGCGTGGCTGGGGGCATACAGAGGACGCAGACGATACGCCTCCCACAGAGGACAGCTTGTCCTTACCTCTGGACAGCCTGGCACACATGAGCGACTACATGCTGCAGTGCCTGCGCAACGACTGCAGAGTTGCCCAAAGTTGACTACTGGGTGGCCACCCTGCTGGATCCCCGTTACAAATACAATGTGCCGTCCTTAATTCCCTCACTGGAGTGTGATCGGAAGATGCGCGACTACAGGCGCACGCTGGTAGACGCGCTCCTGAGAGCATTCCCGACTGACGCCGGGGGACAAGTGGAAGCACAAGGCGAAGGCAGGGGAGGAGGAAGAGGTCGCCAACGCAGCTGTGTCAGCGCCAGCACCTCAGAAGGCAGGGTTAGCATGGCCGACATGTGGAAAAGCTTTGTCACCTCGCCACAACAACCGGCCCCAACTGCTAATATGAAGCGTGTTAGCAGGAGGCAGCATTTGAACAACATGGTGGAACAGTACCTGTGCACACAACTACACGTACTGACTGATGGGTCTGCCCCATTCAACTTCTGGGTCTCCAAATTGTCCATATGGCCAGAGTTTGCCCTGTATGAAGGTGCTGGCCTGCCCTGCAGCCAGTGTACTCTCTGAATGTGTATTTTGCACGGCAGGAGGCGTCATTACAGACAGACGCAGCCGCCTGTCCACAGCCAACGTGGACAAGCTCACGTTCATTAAAATGAACCAGGCTTATCCCACAAGACTTGTCTGTACCTTGTGCAGAATAGACATTTATACCACCATCAAACATACATTCTTATACTCAAGTCAAGTGCAATGATACTTTGTTTTCTTTTTTTTTATTTGTCCCAATATTTTGGGGGCTACCTACCCCAATAAAAAATAAAAAAAACATTGTTGGCTACCTGTTCCTCCTCCATTGCTGCCTCCACCTACAACACCACATTCACCGCCTCCTCAACCTCCGACCCCATATCCACCTCCTTCTCTGAGTTGCAGGTTAATAATTTGTAATTTTTTGTTATTTAATTTCATTTTAAGTTATTTTCCTATCCACATTTGTTTGCAGAGCAGTTGCCATGCTCTTAAGCACATTTTACTGCCTTTTACATCCCTCTAGCCTTTTCAAGGACTATTTTAGACTCATTTTAATTCAAAAAAGTGCATATTTTAGTGCCCTAAATTGAAAAAATTCTTATTTTCAATTGTCGAGTGACATTTTACCATTTTTGGCGTATACAAACCCCTGCTGTACCTGGGTGACAGGGGCCTAAATCTCTCAAAATCCTCTGTTGTATTGCTGGGTGACATGAACCCCCTTTTGCCGTGAATGAACCCTTGCTCTGCATTGCTGACAGGGGCCTAAATCTCTCAAAATCCTCTGTTCTATTGCTGGGTGACATGAACCCCCTTTTGCCGTGAATGAACCCCTGCTGTGCCTGGGTGACAGGGGCCTAAATCTCTCAAAATCCTCTGTTCTATTGCTGGGGGACATGAACCCCCTTTAGCCGTGAATGAACCCCTGCTGTGCCTGGGTGACAGGGGCCTAAATCTCTCAAAATCCTCTGTTGTATTGCTGGGTGACATGAACCCCCTTTTGCCGTGAATGAACCCCTGCTGTGCCCGGGTGACAGGGGCCTAAATCTCTCAAAATCCTCTGTTGTATTGCTGGGTGACATGAACCCCCTTTTGCCGTGAATGAACCCCTGCTGTGCCTGGGTGACAGGGGCCGAAATCTCTCAAAATCCTCTGTTGTATTGCTGGGTGACATGAACCCCCTTTTGCTATGAATGAACCCCTGCTGTGCCTGGCTGACAGGGGCCTTAATCTCTCAAAATCCTCTGTTCTATTGCTGGGTGACAAGAACCCCCTTTTGCAGTGAATGAACCCCTGCTGTGCCTGGGTGACAGGGGCCTAAATCTCTCAAAATCATCTGTTCTATTGCTGGGTGACATGAACCCCCTTTTGCCGTGAATGAACCCCTGCTGTACCTGGGTGGCAGGGGCCTAAATCTCTCAAAATCCTCTGTTCTATTGCTGGGTGACAAGAACCCCCTTTTGCCGTGAATGAACCCCTGCTGTGCCTGGGTGGCAGGGGCCTAAATCTCTCAAAATCCTCTGTTGTATTGCTGGGTGACATGAACCCCCTTTTGCCGTGAATGAACCCCTGCTCTGCATTGCTGACAGGGAACTAAATTTAGTGAAAACATCTGTTACTGATCGGAAGATGCGCAACTACAAGCGCACGCTGATGATAGCATACCCACCTGACAGTGGGGGCACAGTGGAAGCACAAGGCGAAGGCAGAGGAGGAGGAAGAGGTTTCCAACGCAGCTGGGGCATCACCAGCACCTGAGAAGGCAGGGTTAGCATGGCCAAAATGTGGAAAAGCTTTGTCAGCCTTGGAGGTGCTGACCTGCCCTGCAGCCAGTGTATAGTGTGAACGTGTGTTTAGCACGGCAGAGAGCATTATCACAGGCCGCAACCAATGTGGACAAGCTTACGTTTATTAAAATGAACCAGGCATGGATCCCACAGGACTTGTCCGTACCTTGTGCAGAATAGACATTTATACCAGCCTCAACCATCCATTCTTGTACTCAAGTGCACTTATTCTTTGTTTTATTTTGTTATATGTCCCAATATTTTGGGGGATACCCCAATTTAAAAATAAAAAATAATACAAATCAGTGTTGGCTACCTATTCCTCCTTCACCGCCGCTTCCACCTACACCGCAACATCAACCTACACCACCAAATCCACCCATCCACCTCCTCCTCAACCTCCTACTCCTAGATCCAGATTGTTATTTTTAATTTTTCTGTATTTTATGTTATTTTAAGTCATTTCCCTATCCACATTTGTTTGCAGAACAGTTGTCATGCTCTTAAGCACATTTTGATGCCTTTTGCAGCCCTCTTGCCCTTTCCAGGACTATTTTAGAGCCATTTTAGTGCCCAAAATTTCTGGTCCCCATTGACTTCAATGGCGGTTCGGGGTCAAGTTCGGGTCCCGAACCCGAACTTTTTTTTCAAGTTCGGCCGAACCTGCCGAACCCGAACATCCAGGTGTCCGCTCAACTCTACATGCAGGGTGTTTTTTATATTTTTATTTCTGTGATTGTGATTTTTTTTCCATAACATAATGTCAACAAATACCAATAAGAGCGTGCTTACCTTCCTGGGTAACTGCAGAGCCTTTCTAATTGGTTAGTTAACACAGCTTTGCATAACGCATGTGATAGTGCCTAAATGATGCACTCTCATGGTAATTTAGAAAGGGATCTGATCATCTGAATACTTATGAATTAAGTGTTATAATACTTTGGAAACAAGCATACTTTTTAACCTTGTATATCCCCAAAATAAAAAATACAAGCAAGACTGAGCAGCCAAGTTTACATGTCTACAGGGAACTAGATTACCAGTATGCTGGCATTAATCCAGATACTGGAAATCTAGTCCAGCAATCATAATGAGGGCATTAGGGTAATTCAGTTATGTTGCGTGAACCCATAACCTTTAAGTCTCCCTGTAAATACAATAGGGATTGCAGCAAATTATATCTATGTGTAATAGAGGATTCAGAATGTTGACCGCAGTTGACTGCCATTAAAATAATTGTTCCCACATGCATTTTAAGGCCAGAAACACTGGTTCTTTCAGCTCCACGCATCTGTTTTTCAAAACCAAACCACTGTATGATACAATATATGAATTATTTAGTTGACTAAATGACATAGTGCAGTATTTATCATTGTGCCTGGTCAAAAAGCCCCTACTGTAGCAAATTATTGTCTTGTAAAAAATGGAGCACAAGTATAAAAAGATAGGAAGTAGTAGTTTAACTTAAACTGTATACTACATTTACTGTTTAGTATCTGTTTTATGTACCTGTGCAAGATCTGAACAGACCCTGAACCAGAAGGAAGTAGCAGTCAGAATTTTGCTAAGAGTAGTAGATGCTTTGAATAAACTTCTAGCAGATATGGTTAGAAAATCTACGGTAAGTCCATTTAAAGGAATACAACCCTGAAAAAACATAAATAACACAAATACATTTAATCCATAGTGCACATACAGCCATGTCTACAATGTGCTCCCCAAACTGCTGACATAAGAGAGAGAGAGAGATCTTGCAGACTACAGAACAGCAAGTGCGCATACATGACTCACGCACACACTGAGTGACAAATCTAGAGCATGGAGGATTGATTTGTCATGGCGATTCTTACTCTGCTTTTCCAGGCTCCTGGCTAGCAAATCCAGCTACTGGGGATTTGCCAATTCATCAACAGGCAGATCTGGCATTCTGCCATCTGGAAATCTAGGTAACAATTTCTGTGGGGTAGTGATGGGTCATATTAGCCACATGCACTAGCATCAGAAAGGAGGGGGAGAAGACACGGCTATAACCTGAGAGAACAATGCATTGCTTTCTATTGTATTTTTATGGTCTTCAATTGTGATATCTTATGAAGCAAAATCAAATAAGAAAGACACATAAGGAGATTATGTTAGGTTTGGTTGGTTGTTCTTTTTTGTGTTTGTATTATAGGTTTAGTGGCTCTTTAAACTTCCCTGGGACAAACAGTTATCTATCCTAAGATAAAAAAAATAAAAAGTAAATAATGCAATGGTGGACTATATGGACCAAGTTGTTATTTCTATCATCGATCCTCTATGTTTCTCACTGAAGTAATGCAATTCTAGAAACATAATATGCTGCTTTGAACTTACTTTACGTAAATGTTAGGGGCATGCATATGACATACCTCTTCCAGCCCACCACCAGGTAATAAACCACTTTACATCAGTACATTTTCTTTAGAAACAATTGAAGTAAGGGTCTCCTAACCATCTTGACAAAAGGCCAGGGCTAAACTGCGACTTCAGTTGTAGAGTATCATGCAAGACAGCTCCAGGTACTCTATAATGTGACAACTTAATTTGATTCAATTTGCATATATAATAATGCTTTAGCCACACTCTAATTGAAGTGAATGGGAAGAGTCAAGACATAAATGTGTGATTGGCTTGGTACCCATTCACTACTGTTGTTGGTAGCTGTACCACTAATGATGCATCATTACTGTGTGGGGGCACTAAGAGGGTGTGTTACTGTGTAGGGGCACTAAGGAGGAAAAACTACTGTGAAGTAGGCATGATACTATGCAGGGAGAATCCCTTTAATGTATACAACTTGTGTATGCTTTAAACGTGGGACAAAAATGTAATCTGAACACAGTCTTATTCTTTGTTCAGTCAGAGATGAGTGCTACCCTTGGTATTTGGCTTCTGCTTATATCCTCTCCTTATGAAAAAAAAAAAAAAAAAAAAGCAGTTTTTTTTGCTGCTAGGCTGGGCTGGCAGGAATTGGGTTGGTGTTGGAGGGTTCTAACAGTTGATTCCTTTGTTTTTCCTATTATCCACCCTTAGAACAAACAGTTTTTTCTGCCCTATCAAAGGGATGCAACATTTGAGTTAAGTAGTATGTAGTAACGCAAGAAGAATTAGCAACCCTCTAGACTGGCCAAGGATAGCGGTCAATTATTCAGGAACAAATGTCCGTATGAATGCCTGTTCTAAATAATTGTCACATGTAAATGTGCAGAAGATCACCAGACTTATTTGATTATCGGGTGATCACATATTTAATGTGGCACCAAAAATCCTTATTTGTTGGCAGCATCACTCTGTGTAATAAAGAATGTGCTGCAGACAAACAACAATGACCTTCCTCCTTCCCAGTCGTTGCCTGCTCTACCGTCCCATCTAAAGGGGTCCTAAATCCACCTTAAATTGCAGTACAAGGTTTAGGTTTTTGTGGCCCATTTTGTACCCCTTTGCTATTGTTGCTATGGCAATTCATCCATGGCAGGCAGAAAATATCAAAATCTCATGTCAAACTTTCAGAAACATAGATATTAGCACATATTTCTCTCAGTATCTACAGTACCTCTTTTTCAACTCCTAAAATCTTATTTACAAATTTTGACAAGTAACAAAGGACAGAATGGTTTAGCTCGGTAAAATTTTTACATTAATTAGTACGGAGTCTAGAGGATACTTTGAATGAATTCACGTGAAAGTGGGCCCAAACTGATTTTACCCGAATCGAAAGGCTCCATTTGTCCTGAAAATTTGTGTATGACGCTCTGAGGTCTCCTAGGGCTCACACATTTTTTTTCTCTCATGTTTTTCACTTAAAAAAAATAATAATTAATTGTATACTTTTTTAATCTCACTCTCTATTAATTCAGCCATATTGAATTACCAAAAATTCTGATTCTTATACACCTGGATTTTTATTTTTTTTTACAAAATTTGTGTCTAATCAAATTAGTTTGGCGTTGATTGGCTCATCTCTATGAACGACCTTAGAGAAGTTGTCACTGGATTTATTTCTTCACTGTTGAATGGGTTGAATGTGATTCACTTAGTATCAATAGACTCATCTCTATTTAAGATTTATTAACTAGCACAATGACTCAGCTTCGCATTGGGTATATTTTGACTATTTCATTCAATGTTTGTGTGTGAATACAAGATATCCACAACAGTGTCCCCAATAACAGTGACCTCCACAGAACCCCACTTCCTTAACATTGACCTCCACAGTACCACACATCCTTAACAGTGACCTCCACAGCATCCTGCCCCCTTAACAGTGTCCACTACAGTGGCTCGTCCCCTTAAGAGTGACCTCCACAGTTATCTGTCCCCTTGAAATTGACATCCACAGTGGCCCGCCCCCTTAACAGTGACCTCCACAGCAGCTCACCTCCTTAACAATTACCTCCACAGCACCCCATCCCCTTAAAAATGTGACCTCCACAGCACATCACCCCCTTAATAGTATCCTCTAAAGCACTCATCCCCCTAAGTGTGACCTGCACAGTTCCCATCCCCTTTACAGGGATCTCCACAGCAGTACACCTACTTAATAGTGACTACCACAGCGGTACCCCCCTTAACAACCTCCACAGTGCCCTGCCTCCTTAACAGTGACCTCCACAGCGGCCTTCCCTTTTAAAGTGACCTCCATAGTGCCCCGTCCTATTAACTGTGGTCTCCTCAGTACCCCCCCCTCAACAGTGACATCCACAGAGGCCTGCCACCTTAACAGTGACATTCACAACACCCCGCCTCCTTGACAGTGACCTCCAGAGCAGCCACCCCGTTAACTGTGACCTGCACAGCAACCTTCCACAGTGGTCCGCCCCCTTAACAGTGACCTCCACAGTGCGCTGCTCCCTTAACAGTGACCTCCACAGTGGCCTTCCCCTTAAAACTGACCTCCACAGGTCCCCCCCCCCCATTAACTGTAGCCTCCTCAGCAGCCTTCCCCTTATCAGTGACATCCACAGATGCCTTCCACCTTAACAAGGACATTTGAGCACAGTGATCTCCAGAGCGGCCACCCTGTGACCTGCACAGCAGCCTACCACCTTAAAATGTGACCTCCACAGCACCATGTCTCCTTAATATTGACCACAGCAACCTGACCCCTTATCATTGACCTCCAGAGTGGCATGCCCCCTTAAAGGGGTTGTTTCAGTTCAGCAAATGGCATTTATTATGTAGAGAAAGTTAATACAAGTCACTTAAAGGGAGTCTGTCACCTCCATATGGCCATATACAGTGCTTACATGGCTCTGTAGCACACCTATACAGGATTGTAACGGTACCTTTGTTCTTTTCTTTAGACTTGCACCAGCAGGAAAAACTAAGTTTAATTCATATGCAAATGAGCACTCGCAAGTGCCCAGGGGCGGCGTTCAGTGTGTAGGTGCCCAGGCTGCTCTGCCTTCTTTTCACTCTACTCCTCCACAGCCTCTGCCTTTCCAAGTCTCTTACCTTATCGATAGGGCAAAGGCAGAGGCTGGGAGGAGTAAAGTGAAAAGAAGGCAGAGCAGCCTGGGCCCTTACACACTGAACGTCGCTCCTGGGCACCTACACACTGAACGCCGCTCCTGGCACCTACACACTGAACTCCTCCCCTGGGCACTTGCGAGTGCTCATTTGCATATGAATTAAACTTCGTTTTTCCTGCTGGTGCAAGTCTAAAGAAAAGAACAAAGGTACCGTTACAATCCTGTATAGGTGTGCTACAGAGCCATGTAAGCACTGTATATGGCCATATGGAGGTGACAGACTCCCTTTAATATATTGTTATCCATATTGCCTCCTTTTCTGGCTGGATTCATTTTTCCATCACATTATACACTGCTCATTTCCATGGTTAGGACCACCCTGCAATCCATCAGTGGTGGTCATGCTTGCACACCATAGGAAAAAGCACCAGCTTATGTGCACTTTCAGGGTCCCGGCCACCAAATAGGCTGGTGCGTTTTCTTATAGTGTGCAAGCATGACTAGTACTGAAGAATTGCAGGGTGGTCATAACCCATGGATACAAGCAGTGTATAATGTGATGGAAAAATGAGTCCAGCCAGCAAAGGAAGCAATATGGATAATGACAATACGTTAGTAAGTGGCTTGTATTAAGTTTCTCTACATGATAAATGTAATTTGCTGAAGTGAGATAACCCCTTTAACAGTGACCTCCACAGCACCCCGCCCCTTATCATTGACCTGAGACCTCTAGAGCGGTCTTCCCCCTTAATAGTGATCTCCACAGCACCAAATGGCTTTGTTGTAATGGAAACCTGGTATAACTGTGTATGTCAAGACTGAAGGAACTGCAAGCTTCTGTTGGCCAATAAGAGCCATGTGACTGTGTGCATGGCAGTTAGGATATGAGATAAGCTGTGAGCTCCTATTGGCCAATACCTTTTTTGGGAATATCTCAGGAACCGTATGTTCTAGAGAACTTAGACCTTTACAAAAACCTTCCCGGGTTCCTATGTGCCAAATTCGGTGCAGATAAGCCAGTCATTTGGCCGTGAATAAAGAACAGACAGACAACAGACAGAAATGTATTTATTATATATATATATATATATATATATATATATATATATATATATAAGAAAAAAGTCCAGCAGGAGCACCACCCAGGATGTGGGTGCAAGGTCCAACGTGGGGCAACGGCAATACCCGATAATATAAAGACGAAGAAAGTAGGACTGCACTCCGGAATAGTGGTGAAGTGAAGGATTTTAATCACCCATAATATGGCAAACTTGCGACGTTTCGGCTCACAAGAGCCTTTCTCAATAGTGATCTCCACAGCACCAAATGGCTTTGTTGTAATGGAAACCTGGTATAACTGTGTATGTCAAGACTGAAGGAACTGCAAGCTTCTGTTGGCCAATAAGAGCCATGTGACTGTGTGCATGGCAGTTAGGATATGAGATAAGCTGTGAGCTCCTATTGGCCAATACCTTTTTTGGGAATATCTCAGGAACCGTATGTTCTAGAGAACTTAGACCTTTACAAAAACCTTCCCGGGTTCCTATGTGCCAAATTCGGTGCAGATAAGCCAGTCGTTTGGCCGTGAATAAAGAACAGACAGACAACAGACAGAAATGTATTTATTATATATATATATATATATATATATATATATATATAGAAGAAAAAAGTCCAGCAGGAGCACCACCCAGGATGTGGGTGCAAGGTCCAACGTGGGGCAACGGCAATACCCGATAATATAAAGACGAAGAAAGTAGGACTGCACTCCGGAATAGTGGTGAAGTGAAGGATTTTAATCACCCATAATATGGCAAACTTGCGACGTTTCGGCTCACAAGAGCCTTTCTCAAGCTTGAGAAAGGCTCTTGTGAGCCGAAACGTCGCAAGTTTTCCATATTATGGGTGATTAAAATCCTTCACTTCACCACTATTCCGGAGTGCAGTCCTACTTTCTTCGTCTTTATGTATATATATGATAAATCCTTTATTTCACCACTCTAAATAAGCCACAAATATATTGTAATTTAGCCAGCGCACTGAAGAAGCAACAGCAATCCCACACGAAAACTGCTTTATACCACAAAATATCTGAAATACATATAAACTGTATTATAAATAAAGTGGTTGCCATAGTTATTTGGTTAGATAATATTATATGTATAATTACTAGTTGTGGAGAGAAGGGCTGACAACAGAACAACAAGGGCGTACATTATAAGTGCGACATATCTTTACTTATGGACAATAAGACACACAGTACTGTAGCAACGTCTCACAGAAATAAAAATACAGTTTCAGTAAGAGCATTGACTTTGCTTGTGTGAAAACAGACTGGAAGCCAAGAAATGCTTATGATGGAAACAGTAAGACCTTCTATGGAGTTTGCGCCTGCATATGATTAATGGCCGTGACACCTTGGCTCTGTCAGAACAAAAATGAGTCGTGTTTTCTGCTTATATAAATACAATTTCTGATTCATATATGGATCCATGGGACAAATGTACATCATGGCAGAATGTCAGCAAATCACAAAGGCATTATTTGTGACGCAGATCTCCATGATGCCTTCTTCCTAAATGCATACCTGCCAATTTCTGTAGGGATATCCCACTATCCCAAGTGTCTATATCATTGCATAATTGGGTAGATTTGCACTTGAATTCTGGGGCATTTGGTGACCTCTTAATTGAGGGCTATAGTGGCATGTTGGTTGTCACCCAGCTTTAACTGGGTATACACACGAAAAACCATATGTAGAAACAGCATGTAATCCACATGGTGTGCAGGTACCCTTAGGGTGCACAGAGGTGCAGGGTAACGTGCAGAAAATCCACACAAATTTCTGTGCAAAAATCTGTGCCAAAACTGAACCAAAAACTGCAATGGTTTTTGATGCAGTTTTGATGCAGGTCTTCCTCCGATCTCACCCTTCCACTGAGAAGGGTGAAATCCAGAAGAAAAAAGCAACAATTGACATGTTGCGTACAATCCACACAACGATTCAATTTCTGTGACTAAGAAAAAGCAAAGTGGACATGAGATTTGTTTAATCTTATAGACTTTTCTGGTACTGTATTATCCGTGCAGAAGAACCCTGCGTAATCCACATCGTATGCAGGCACCCTAAGGCTTTCCTTGTGCAGTGTCCTGAAACACAATGCTTAATATTGTAATTGTGTTTCATAAAAATGTGCTTCTGCCTGACTTCCCATAAAGTTGTATAGGGAGGGGGATGTTCTAACAAACCTCCCAGGACTGACTGTGCCCTGCTCTCTGAGAAGAGAAGAAGGAGCGTGTGAGGTATGTGGAAAAAGCTGCACCTCAGCAGCCATTTTGGAAAGTTATCTAAAAACCAGAGTTAGTTTCATGTACCAGCCCATAGAAGGGAAAGATTACAGGAGATCCAGGCAACCCAGAGAGGGAGAATATTGGCAAAGGATGTTAATTGTCGTTTATCAGACTCTAGTCTCCTTTGCATTTGGTGGAGAGATTACAAGCTACCAGCTGCCCACCATAACCAAAGACAGAAAGGCCATCTGTCAGGAGATAGTATTCCTAGAGAGGATACCGAAGTATATGACTATACAGTACAGCAGAGATAGTACATCCCTCCAGCATGGAGAAACAAGGGCGGAAGATTGATTGTTATGGAGTAAAACAACCCCTTATTCAACTTTTGGGAACTAACCTGAGCCATTGTAGAAGCTGCCTTGCTGTAAATGACTTTTGCGCACATTGATGACCTTTGAATCAGCTTCAGTAAAGTAACATAGTAACATAGTATATAAGGCGAAAAAAGACATCTGTCTATCCAGTTCAGCCTATTATCCTGCAAGTTGATCCAGAGGAAGGCAAAAAAAAAAACTGTGAGGTACAAGCCAATTTTCCCCAGTTCCTTCCCGACTCCAATAAGGCAATCAGAATAACTCTCTGAATGAACGACCCCTCTCTAGTAGCTATAGCCTGTATTATTATTACACTCCAGAAATTCATCCAAGCCCCTCTTGAATTCTTTTATTGTAGTCACCATCACCACCTCCTCAGGCAGAGAGTTCCATAGTCTCACTGCTCTTAACGTAAAGAATCCTTTTCTATGTTTGTGTACAAACCTTCTTTCCTCCAGACGCAGAGGGTGTCCCCTCGTCACAGTCACAGTCCTGGGGATAAATAGATGATGGGAGAGATCTCTGTACTGCCCCCTGATATATTTATACATAGTAATTAGATCTCCCCTCAGTCATCTTTTTTCTAAAGTGAATAACCCTAATGTTGATAATCTTTCAGGGTACTGTAGTTGCCCCATTCCAGTTATTACTTTAGTTGCCCTCCTCAGAACCCTCTCCAGCTCTGCTAGGTCTGCCTTGTTCACAGGAGCCCAGAACTGTACACAGTACTCTATGTGTGGTCTGACTAGTGATTTGTAAAGTGGTAGGACTATGTTCTCATCACGGGCATCTATGCCCCTTTTGATGCAACCCCTTATCTTATTGGCATTGGCAGCAGCTGCCTGACACTGGTTTTTACTGCTTAGTTTGCTGTTTATTAAAATTCCTAGGTCCTTTTCCATGTTAGTGTTACCCAGTGTTTTACCATTTAGTATGTACGGGTGATTTGCATTATTCCTTCCCATGTGCATGACCTTACATTTGTCAGTATTAAACCTCATCTGCCACTTCTCTGCCCAAGCCTCTAACTATCCAGATCTATCTGTAGCTGTATATTGTTCTCTTCAGTGTTAACTACTTTACACAGTTTAGTGTCATCTGCAAAAATTGGTAGATATTTTACTGTGAAAGCCTTCTACAAGATCATTAATAAATATATTGAAGAGAATTGGGCACAACACTGACCCCTGAGGTACTCCACTAGTGACAGTGACCCAATCTGAGTGTGTACCATTAATAACCACCCTCTGTTTTCTATCATTGAGCCAGTTACTTACCCACATACAGACTTTTTCTCCCAGTCCTAGCATTCTCATTTTATATACTAACCTTTTTATGTGGTACAGTGTCAAATGCTTTGGAGAAGTCCAGATATACGACATCCATTGATTCGCCGCTGTCAAGTCTAGAACTTAACTCCTCATAGAAACTGATTATATTAGTTTGACATGACCGATCCATCATGAAGCTATGCTGATATGATGTTATTTGCTTGTTTTCATTGAGATCCTCCACGATAGCATCTCTTAGAAAACCTTCAAACAGTTTACCCACAATAGATGTTAAACTTACCGGCCTATAGTTTCCAGGGTCTGTTTTTGCACCCTTTTTGAATATTGGCACCACATTTGCTATGCGCCAATCCTGTGGAACACTCCCTGTCAGTAGAGAGTCTGTAAATATCAGAAATAAGGGTCTGGCTATGACATTACTTAATTCTCTTATGATATGGGTGTGTATGCCATCTGGCCCTGGCGATTTGTCCATATAATCTTTTTAAGTCGCTGTTGTACTTCTTCCTGTGTCAGACAGGGCACTTTTAATGTGGAATTTACTTTTACATTCTGCATTTCATCTGACTTCATCTGATTTTCATTTGAGGACTTTGTCCCAGTTAGTTAGGCCTATAGCCTCTCTTAGTTGGTTAAAGTTAGCTTTTTTGAAGTTTGGTATTTTTGTTCCTCCCTGTAGAAACACTCGTTTGAAGGATAATTCGAAGGTTATTACTTTATGGTCACTATTTCCCAGGTGTCCCCCAACCTGCACATCTGTTGTTCTTTCAGGTCTATTGGTTAATACTTAGTCCAGTATGGCCGTCCCTCTAGTCGGGGAGAGAACTGGTCTCCTTATTGTGTGAACTTATCACCTATTTGCACCTAACTGTACTGGCATCACAAACACCATGGACCCTGCCTCCACAGCACCTTAAAACCACACCACCAAGGGCACCTCAACCACCATCTGATGGGAGTCCCCTGGACAACAGAGTGTGCCCCGAAGTAACTGGTGCTATCTTTCCATTCATGCCAGTCCAGGGAGCTCTACAGAACTGAGTAATCTACTACTACCGCCATCGGCCCACCATAACTCACATATTGCCCCTGCGGCCTGGTCGCTGCACTTGTACAGTACACACTTTTGCGTATCTTTTTTAGGCTTGTAAAAAACACTATAAGGCCCATTCACATCACTAATTTTTCCATTCTGATCTGTCAGAGGAACAAAGAAATAAACAAAAAACATATCAGAAGAACAGAAAACTAAGTGATGTGAACCGGCCTTATGGTGTTTTTTACAAGCTTAAAAAAGACACATGAAACAGTGATATAAACCTGGCCTAAATTTGTTATTTTCTTATAGAGATGTCTATGAAAAAACTCCTCTGGTAAAACACGTCTGGTAAAAACACACTATAAAAATGCCACAATTAAACAATTTCTGGTGCATTTGATAATGCCCTATTGACTTACAGCAAATATATGACTGAAGTATTTTTTGCAAAAAAAAATTCAACCAAAAACATCATTGAGCTCTGGGCATCCTGGCTCTGTCACTAGTTCACCAGTTGTCTTTCTTTGGACCATCTTTTGTAGGTACTACCATATGGGAAATGCTCCACAAGACTTGCTGTTTTGTTTGTGCTCTGACCTATTTGCCTCGTCAAATATAATACCAAAGGACCCCAATTAAGAAAATCTGCAACAAAGTAAGTTTTAAAGATGTCACTCATGTCAAGAATTTTACTTCCATGACTCTAACTTCTGGTCCATCTATAGTACATTGTGCTCCACACTGATAACTGTGACCACTTAACCATCTTTAGATATATTACTTTGCTCTTACTTGAGACTGAGAAAGTTCTTTGCTTTTATTGTGCTGAATGATAAGAAAAGATTGTGACTCAAGATGTCATTTTGTAGGCTTTGTCACAAATGTTGCATTGTAAGAAAATAAATGAAAATGCGAAAGAAACAAATATGATGCAGCTGACTTTTGTGGATGAACAAAACTAACGACAGGCAGATCAATAAAACATAGCAACCGAGGCACAAGAGCTACATTCTGGTTAAGGAGATTTCAAGATAACATTTTGTTTCATACTGAAAAGTATGGTAAATGTTGTTACGTGTTACACAGAACTATACTCAGAATAAAAGCAAACAAAAATGACACAAAGCCAAAAATAACTGTACACCAGCAAAAAGGAAAAAACATCAGCACAATGTCTGACAGGTTAATCCTTTTACACAGGGGCCATCAAATAGCGCTGTGAACCATCACATCTGAAAAGCTCAACAAAATGGATGTTTATTCTAAGTTATTGTTGTCATTGCAATAGCACCTTTTATTTAAGGCTACTTTCACACTCGCATTTTGTGCGGATCCGTTCAGATAATACAACCTTCTGCATCCGTTCTTAACTGATCCATTTGTCTTATCTTTAACATAGCCAAAGTCAATGGAGGACGGATCAGTTTTCTATTGTGCCAGATTGTGTCAATGAAAACGGATCCGTCCCCATTGACTTACATTGTGTGCCAGGACGGATCCGTTTGGCTCAGTTTCATCAGACGGACACCAAAACGCTGCAAGCAGTGTTCTGGTGTCCGCCTCCAAAATGGAATGGAGACTGAACTGATGCATTCTGAGCGGATCCTTTTCCATTCAGAGTGCATTAGAATGCAAACTGATCCGTTTTGGACCGCTTGTGAGAGCCCTGAACGGATCTCACAAACGGAATGACAAAATGCGAGTGTGAAAGTAGACTAACCCGTTAATAGCTGGAAGATTTTCTGGTTTTTCATTTTCGTTTTTAACTCCTAGCCTTCCCAAACCCACGGCAGGTGTAAATACATTGACAAATATGGGGACATATCGGAAAATGCACCGTTTTGCAGCCGCATCCGTGATCCGTGTTTCCTGTCCGTCCAAAAATATGACCTGTCCTATTTTTTTGATGGACAACGGTTCACGGACCCATTCAAGTCAATGGGTCCATGAAAAAACACGGATGCACACAAGATTGGCATCCGCGTCCGTGGTCCGTGGCCGTAGGCTACTTTCACACAGACAGATCCGCTGATCCGTCTGCATAAAAGCTTTTTCAGAGCTGAGTTTTCACTTCGTGAAAACTCAGATCCGACAGTTTATTTTAACACAGAGGCATTCCCATAGTGATGGGGACGCTTCTAGTTAGAATATACTTTGAACTGTGTACATGACTGCCCCCTGCTGCCTGGCAGCACCCGATCTCTTACAGGGGGCTGTGATCCGCACAATTAACCCCTCAGGTGCTGCACCTGAGGGGTTAATTGTGCGTATCATAGCCCCCTGTAAGAGATCATGTGCTGCCAGGCAGGAGGGGGCACACCCCCCTCCCTCCCCAATTTTAAATTCATTGGTGGCCAGTGGGCCCCCCCTCCCTCCCCTGTAGTTAACACATTGGTGGCCAGTGCGGCCGGACCCCCCTCCCTCCCCTGTAGTTAACACTTTGGTGGCCAGTGCGGCTGGCCCCCCCCCTCCCCTGTAGTTAACACATTGGTGGCCAGTGCGGCCGGCCCCCCCTCCCTCCCCTGTAGTACTGTAGATTCATTGGTGGCCAGTGGGCCCCCCACCTCCCTCCCCCTCCTAATTAAAATCTCCCCCCCTATCATTGGTGGCAGCGGAGAGTACCGATCGGAGTCCCAGTTTAATCGCTGGGGCTCCGATCAGTAACCATGGCAACCAGGACGCTACTGCAGTCCTGGTTGCCATGGTTACTTAGCAATTTTTAGAAGCATTATACTTACCTGCGAGCTACGATGTCTGTGACCGGCCGGGCGCTCCTCCTACTGGTAAGTGACAGGTCTGTGCTATAAGCAATGCGCCGCACAGACCTTTCACTTACCAGTAGGAGGAGCGCCCGGCCGGTCACAGACATCGCAGCTCGCAGGTAAGTATAATGGGGGAGGGAGGTGGGGGGCCCACTGGCCACCAATGAATCTACAGTACTACAGGGGAGGGAGGGAGGGGGGGCCGGCCGCACTGGCCACCAATGTGTTAACTACAGGGGAGGGAGGGGGGGCCGGCCGCACTGGCCACCAATGTGTTAAATACAGGGGAGGGAGGGGGGGCCGCACTGGTCACCAATGAGTTAAATACAGGGGGGGAGGGGAGGTCTGCCTCCTGCTGCCTGGAAGCACCTGCCAGACAGCAGGGGGCAGTCATGTACACAGTTCTTTTAGCATATTCTAACCTGAAGCGTCCCCATCACCATGGGAACGCCTCTGTGTTAGAATATACTGTCGGATCTGAGTTTCACGATCTAACTCAAATCCGATGGTATATTCTAACATAGAGGCGTTCCCATGGTGATGGGGATGCTTCAAGTTAAAATATACCATCGGATTGGAGAAAACTCCGATCCGATGGTATAAAAGGGACTCCTGACTTTACATTGAAAGTCAATGGGGGACGGATCCGTTTGCAATTGCACCATATTGTGTCAACGTCAAACGGATCCGTCGCCATTGACTTGCATTGTAATTCAGGACGGATCCGTTTGGCTCCGCACGGCCATGTCCGTGGATCCTCCAAAAATCAAGGAAGACCCACGGACGAAAAAACGGTCACGGATCACGGACCTACGGACCCCGTTTTTGCGGACCTTAAAAAAAACGGTCGTGTGCAGGAGGCCTAAGACTCAGATTTCTGCTCTGGATTCTGCGCAGATTTTTCCAAATGAAAAATCCACAATACCCTAAGGTATGACAAGCATTTTCTTTTTGACAAGCATTTTTTTGTTAAAATAAAAAAAAGGATAAAATATTAAAAAAACAATCTTTCATGATGCTATGGGGATTTTATTAATTTGGTGGTATAAGGGACAGGATCCTGAAAACTAGCTGCCATATAATATGGTGGCTAAACAGGGGCTATTGATGGTATGAGGTTTGGCTGGTTAGGTGTGCAAATTATTGCTGTTGTAGCCTGCAATCCAGTGAAAATGCCCCGTTTCTATGAGAATTATATAAAGAGGCCACATGGGGCCAATAGTTGACCACTATATACATTTTACCTAATAATTAAAGTTATACTTACCTTTAACCTTTGCACCCTAAAACTATATATGAGGAGTACTTTGTGGCGCAGCAGGTGACAGGCAATTGGATTCAACGTACCGATAAAAGAGGAGAGAAAAATGGTCATGGGGCATTGTCAGAGTTACACAAGAAGAAAGCCCACCACCCTCTAGTTACAAACCAACTTCTCCAACCACAACCGCTCTTCTGCCCTACAGGTCGAAGAACCCTTCTTCTGCTATCTGCTTTTCCACTTAATTTCCACATTATCTAATACCAATGATATGTCATCAGTAGAGATGAGCGAATGGAATCCCACGAAGTGGAATTCGATCCGAATTTCAGGATAAATTTGATTCGCCTAGAAGCCGAATTTCCTCTTTCTTCGTGTCAGCGAATCGATTTAACCTGAAATAGTACAAAAAACAAAAAAATTCAAACTTACCTCCTCCATTTGCTCGCAAAGGGCCACCAGCCTCCATCTTGCTTGAAGATCTCAGCCAAAATCCCATGCCTCGCAAGATTACATCATCACGCTGGCCAGCGTCATGACGTAATCTCGCGGCGCAAAGGATTTCGGCCGAGAACTTCAAACAAGATGGCGGCAGCTAGTCCGTTGCGAGCAAATGCAGGCGGTAAGTCTGATTACATTTTTTTTATTGTTAATTTTACACTCAGATGTCGTGATCATGTGTGAAGTGGCATCTGAGGGGTACAATGACGGGGGCGACGCTATCACAGCTCCCTGTCATTGCACCCACTACTTACAAAAAAATTTGCTTTGTGGCGAAGTAATTCGTCATGAAGCAAATTTTTTGTGAAATTCTCAGAATCTAACTTTTAAGAAATTCACTCATCTCTAATCATCAGGAATATCAAGCTCCTCCTCCCTCTGCATCTTGCTAACTTTTCTGAGACATGTAGACAGTAAAGGATAATTCGGAAGAAGTACAGCCAGCAAAAGATAAGGATGGTCATCAATTATACCTGGCCCCCCTAAGGGGTGCATAAAAATAGAATTACTTCCATATTCTACTACATAGTACTTCTATAGTCAACTACATGGAAAGGGAGGGACTGTAGTACCAGCAACTTGGCCAGATGCACGTTCAGCTTCTGCACCGTTGGATGAGTGCATGCATAATGTTGTCTTTTTGCAATCAAACTGTCAAAGCAAGTGACAAGAAGAAGGGGGAGCATCAGGAACAATGGATGACATTAAAGTCAATGAGAAGGAATGAACTGCTAACATTCATGAGCCTCGACTGCTGGTGGGAGATGCAGCGGTTTTCTGCATCAGGCTGTAACACTAAATTATTTTTATAGTGACCTTCCATGTGTTGAAGCAGGGCCATCGTGCCAACATTAGGGCCCTGGCCGCACTTCACCTTCTGCCCACACATCCTGCATACCACCATGATAATGTCCCCTAGCGACTTGGTGAAAAATTCCCACACTGGCGAGAATGGCATTTTCCCTCTGCTTCTTTTATGAACCTGTGTACTACTAGTGTGTTCCTCACAGTTAGTCTCCAGAGTAGCAGACAGTGTACCTATCTCACGTTTGGCTGCAGATCTCCCACTGATTCTACCCTGTTGACTCATGGGCACACTTCCTCCCTGCTTGCTAGCACTGCACGTCACTCTGCTGTTACAAGTGTAGGGAGAGGATGCTGCTGGACTTGTGCGTTCAGGGAGAGAATAGGAGAGAATCTAACTCAGCGATCTACCTAGAAATAGTTGTGTGGGTGCAGGACACAATCGTTTTACCCTGCCCTGAGGCCATTGACCAAAAAAAATATAACTTTTATAATTCTGTTAGTTAGGTGGGCGGCGGCGGCGGCTATTTTATGCATGCTCAGTGCACCAGCACTGCATCTGAGCTTTTGGGACATTGCAAATCACCATTTTTTGGGGGCAAACTACAACATCTGGATTAGTCAGATTTCTGGGGTTTGAAAAACACACTTTTTTTCTTCAAAAAACAGTATTTTCCAGATCTGCAAGTGTTAAATTCAAGTTTAATATATACAGCATTCATATTCTGTCACCCAAAAAATACTTTTTTGGCAATCTACAACATCTGGATTAGTCAGTGTGAAATTTAAGGTAGAAATACACCCATCATTTTCTAGGGTTTATAAAACACACTTTTTTTTTCTCCAAAAAACTGTATTTTCCTGTTCTGCAAGTGTTAAATTTAAGTTTAATATATACATCTTTCATATTTCTGTTACCAAAAAACACAATTTTGGCAATCTACAACATCTTGATTAGTCAGTGTGCAATTTTAGCTAGAAATACACCCATCATTTTCTGGGGTTTGAAAAAAACACTTTTTTGACAAAAAACACTTTTCAGGCCTTGCAGCATCAGCACGTGTGAAATTACAGGCTTATATACTGCTGTCAAATTCAGTTGTTAAACAAACACTCATTTGGTAACAAAAAATGTAGTTGGCAGCCTTTGATGCAGATGTCATTGTGAGATACACCCTTAATACATTTGGGTTACATTCAGAGATTTTAAATACCGCCATTTGGTGCACCAATATTGAATTCAAACCTACACTTTTTTGGCAATCTACAACAATCTACACTGGTTCAGGCCCTGTGTGATCCCCCCTATACATACAGGGGTTTGAATCAGGCATTTGAAATACAGCCATTTGAAATACAGCCATTATGTGCAAAGATATATTTACTTCAGGCCTACATTGGTTAAGACCGTGTAAGATACCCCCCTACATACAGGGGTTTGAATCAGGCATTGGCAATACAGCCATTTGAAATATAGCCATTTGAAATACAGCCATTTTGTGCAAAGATGTATTTACTTCAGGCTTACACTGATTCAGGGCGTGTGAGATCCCCCATATACATACAGGGGTTTGATTCAGCAATTTGAAATACAGCCATTTGAAATACAGCCATTTGAAATACAGCCATTTTGTGCAAAGATATATTTACTTCAGGCCTATACTGGTTCAGACCGTGTGAGATACCCCCCTACATAGACGGGTTTGAATCAGCCATTTGAAATACAGCTATTTGAAATACAGCCATTTTGTGCAAAGATATATTCACTATAGGCCTACACTGGTTCAGACCGTGTGAGATAACCCCCTACATACAGGGGTTTGAATCAGGCATTTGAAATACAACCATTTGAAATACAGCCATTTTGTGCAAAGATATATTTACTTCAGGCCTACACTGAGTCAGGGCATGTGTGATCCCCCCTATACATACAGGGGTTTGATTCAGCCATTTGAAATACAGCCATTTGAAATACAGCCATTTTGTGCAAAGATATATTTACTTCAGGCCTACACTGATTCAGGGCATGTGGGAACCCCCCTATACATACAGGGGTTTGAATCAGGCATTTGAAATACAGCCATTTTGTGCAAAGATATATTTACTTCAGGCCTACACTGGTTCAGACCGTGTGAGATACACCCCTACATACAGGGGTTTGAATCAGGCATTTGAAATACAGCCATTTGAAAAACAGCCATTTTGTGCAAAGATATATTTACTTCAGGCCTACACTGATTCAGGGCGTGTGAGATCCCCCCCTACATACAGGGATTTGAATCAGGCATTTGAAATACAGCCATTTTGTGCAAAGATATATTTACTTCAGGCCTACACTGGTTCAGACCGTGTGAGATACACCCCTACATACAGGGGTTTGAATCAGGCATTTGAAATACAGCCATTTGAAATACAGCCATTTTGTGCAAAGATATATTTACTTCAGGCCTACACTGAGTCAGGGCATGTGTTATCCCCCCTATACATACAGGGGTTTGATTCAGCCATTTGAAATACAGCCATTTTGTGCAAAGATATATTTACTTCAGGCCTACACTGATTCAGGGCATGTGGGATCCCCCCTATACATACAGGGGTTTGAATCAGGCATTTGAAATACAGCCATTTTGTGCAAAGATATATTTACTTCAGGCCTACACTGGTTCAGACCGTGTGAGATACACCCCTACATACAGGGGTTTGAATCAGGCATTTGAAATACAGCCATTTGAAAAACAGCCATTTTGTGCAAAGATATATTTACTTCAGGTCTACACTGATTCAGGGCGTGTGAGATCCCCCCCTACATACAGGGGTTTGAATCAGGCATTTGAAATACAGCCATTTTGTGCAAAGATATATTTACTTCAGGCCTACACTGGTTCAGACCGTGTGAGATACACCCCTACATACAGGGGTTTGAATCAGGCATTTGAAATACAGCCATTTGAAATACAGCCATTTTGTGCAAAGATATATTTACTTCAGGCCTACACTGATACAGGGCATGTGGGATCCCCCCTATACATACAGGGGTTTGAATCAGGCATTTGAAATACAGCTATTATGTGCAAAGATATATTTACTTCAGGCCTACACTGGTTCAGACCGTGTGAGATACACCCCTACATACAGGGGTTTGAATCAGGCATTTGAAATACAGCCATTTGAAATACAGCCATTTTGTGCAAAGATATATTTACTTCAGGCCCACACTGGTTTAGACCGTGTGAGATACCCCCCTACATACAGGGGTTTGAATCAGGCATTTGAAATACAGCCATTTGAAATACAGCCATTTTGTGCAAAGATATATTTGCTTCATGCCTACACTGGTTCAGACCGTGTGAGATACCCCCCTACATACAGGGGTTTGAATCAGGCATTTGAAATACAGCCATTTGAAACACAGCCATTTCAAATACAGCCATTTTGTGCAAAGATATATTTACTTCAGGCCTACACTGGTTCAGACCGTGTGAGATACCCCCCTACATACAGGGGTTTGAATCAGGCATTTGAAATACAGCCATTTGAAATACAGCCATTTTGTGCAAAGATATATTTACTTCAGCCCTACACTGATTCAGGGCGTGTGAGATCTCCCCCTACATACAGGGGTTTGATTCAGCCATTTAAAATACAGCCATTTTGTGCAAAGATATATTTACTTCAGGCCTACACTGGTTCAGACCGTGTGAGATACCCCCCTACATACAGGGGTTTGAATCAGGCATTTGAAATAAAGCCATTTTGTGCAAAGATATATTTTCTTCAGGCCTACACTGGTTCAGACAGTGTGAGATACATCCCTACATACAGGGGTTTGAATAAGCCATTTGAAATACAGCTATTTGAAATACAGCCATTTTGTGCAAAGATATATTTACTTCAGGCCTACACTGGTTCAGACCGTGTAAGATACCCCCCTACATACAGGGGTTTGAATCAGGCATTTGAAATACAGCCATTTTGTGCAAAGATATATTTACTTCAGGCCTACACTGGTTCAGACAGTGTGAGATACACCCCTACATGCAGGGGTTTGAATCAGGCATTTGAAATACTGCCATTTTGTGCAAAGATATATTTACTTCAGGCCTACACTGATTCAGGGCATGTGGGATCCCCCCTATACATACAGGGGTTTGAATCAGGCATTTGAAATACAGCCATTTTGTGCAAAGATATATTTACTTCAGGCCTACACTGGTTCAGACAGTGTGAGATACACCCCTACATGCAGGGGTTTGAATCAGGCATTTGAAATACTGCCATTTTGTGCAAAGATATATTTACTTCAGGCCTACACTGATTCAGGGTGTGTGAAATCCTCCCTATACATACAGGGGTTTGATTCAGCCATTTGAAATACAGCCATTTGAAATACAGCCATTTCGTGCAAATATATATTTACTTCAAGCCTACACTAGTTCAGACCGTGTGAGATACCCCTTAAATACAGAGGTTTGAATCAGGCATTTGAACTGCAGCCATTTGAAATACAGCCATTTTGTGCAAAGAAATCTTTAATTGAGGCCTAGTTTGGTTCAGGCCGTGTGAGATACACCCTTTACATACTGTCGTTCTTTTCTACTATTAATTAAACACCCATTTAGGGCAAGATCCTAAATTCAAAAAATATGAGGAGAGCGTCAAATAAGGGACGTGGCCCAGGTCGTGGTGCTGCTGGTGGAGCTCCTGTTGCAGGGAGAGGACGTCGTCGATCTGTGCCAGCTACACGCACAAGTGAAACCCCTTTCTCAGGTGCGAGTAGGCGACAAAACCTGCAGTGGTATTTGGTCGGGCCTAATGCTGCTCTACGAATGGTGAGGCCTGAACAAGTACAGGCGATAGTAGATTGGGTTGCTGACAGTGGATCCAGTTCCTTCACATTGTCTCCCACCCAGTCTCCTGCTGAAAGACCACAGTTGGCACCTGCAGCCGATGTCCATCAGTCTTTCAACTCATAATTATAAAAGAAGGAGACACCGCACTAAACCTAAGTCACCTGACCCTTATTAACCTCTGGTTCCGTTCGTGTGAACCCTATCCACCTCAGTTAGCAAATAGCAAGGTTACCTTGATTCTGGTGTGTGGAATTAGGGGACCACCTTCTCGGGCGTTCCGATGTACACGTTCTCTTCTGCACAGAGGCGAATAGCAGGTAAAAATAGGCTATATGGAGTTCGCTCCGGCCGGTAGCGAAACTCTGTTTGTACTTACGCTCACAAGGGGAGCTGGTGACGTCACCTGTTGAGCTACGGACTGCTGTAAGCACCAAAAAACCTTCCTACACGTTTCGAGTGCACGGCACTCTTCGTCAGGGAATCGCTCTAGTGCCTGCCGTAGCTTCCTTTTATTCTACCTGCTCATGAATGACAAGCAGAGGTTAAAAGGATTTTTTCCTTGTAAAAAATGTATGGTATGTAAAAAATCACAGAAACATACCAGCAAAATGAGTCAAATAAGAAATGAGGACGGTAGCTTTGAATATAACATCCGGGATTATATAACATGTAGTACCAAAGGAGTAATTTATGCCATAAAATGTCCTTGTGAAAAGTTATATATTGGGCGCACTAAGAGACAACTAAAAAAAACGATTGAGTGAGCATATATATAATATAAATAAAAAATCTGAAGGGCATCCTCTGTCTAGACACTATGCAGTAAAGTATAATGGAAAATTTGACGGATCCTCCTTTTTTGGTATACAAATAGTTAAAATGGACATACGGGGAGGCGACTTTATTAAAGACATGTCTGAAAAAGAAACCCAATAGATTTTGAATATGAACACACTAGTCCCGAATGGTTTAAACTCAGAAATTGAGTTATTTGGTTTCGATTAAACACATTGAATATATCTTTACCGTTAAACTTCTGCAGCTGGAGCTAATTAAGATCATGAGCAGGTAGAATAAAAGGAAGCTATGGCAGGCACTAGAGCGATTTCCTGACGAAGAGTGCCGTGCACTCGAAACGCGTAGGAAGGTTTTTTGGTGCTTACAGCAGTCCGTAGCTCAACAGGTGACGTCACCAGCTCCCCTTGTGAGCGTAAGTACAAACGGAGTTTCGCTACCGGCCGGAGCGAACTCCATATAGCCTATTTTTACCTGCTATTCGCCTCTGTGCAGAAGAGAACGTGTACATCAGAACGCCCGAGAAGGTGGTCCCCTAATTCCACACACCAGAATCAAGGTAACCTTGCTATTTGCTAACTGAGGTGGATAGGGTTGACACGAACGGAACCAGAGGTTAATAAGGGTCAGGTGACTTAGGTTTAGCGCGGTGTCTCCTTCTTTTATAATTATGTGTATAATCCGTTTATAACAGTTATTACGGAGCTGTTTTTGACACTGCTGCTCCAACATTGTAATTAGCGCCGGTGGTATATATTATTGTATTACTATGTTTAGTCTTTCAACTCACCCACTTGCAAATCAGCCAAGCAGTCTGAGCCCCAAGTCATGCAGCAGTCTCTTCTGCTTTTTGATGACTCTGTTAGCAGGGTTTCCCAGGGCCATCCACCTAGCCCTGCCCCAGAAGTGGAAGAGATTGAGTGCACCGATGCCCAACCACTTATTTTTCAAGATTAGTACATGGGAGGACCATCGCAGCACGTCTCGGATCATGACGAAACACAGGTGCCAATTGCTGGGGCTTTCGAAAGTGTGCAGACCGACAAGGAAGTCAGGGGTGAAGACTGGGTGAAAGATGATGTGGAGTACGATGAGGTCCTTGACCCCACATGGAATCAAGGTCATACGAGTGAACGATGTAGTTCAGAGGAAGAGGTGGTGGTCGCACAGAGCCACCAGCACAGCAGAAGATGAAGCAGGGTGCAAAAGCGGAGCGGCCGTCCTCTAGACAGTACGCCTCCTACTGCCCACCGCAGCAAAGGACCGAGCATACCAAAGCCAGCTCCAAGGAGTTCCCTGGAGTGGCAGTTCTTCAGACAATGTGCTGATGACAAGACACGAGTGGTTTGCACGCTGTGCAATCAGAGCCTGAAGCGAGGCATAAACCTGAGCACAACCTGCATGACCAGGTATTTAAGTGCAAAGCACGAGCTGCAGTGGAGTAGACACCTCAAAAACCAAGAAAGCTCCTCTTGCTTCCTCTTCTGCTGCAGTCGCGGCCTCTTCATCCACCTCTTGAGTGACAATGCCATCTGGCACCCCACAAACAGAGGATCTGCCAGCAACACCAACACCTGGGTCACCAAGCATCTCCACAATGTCCCACGGAATCGTTCAGTTCCATATCCCAAACGCTGGAGAGGAAATATCCCCCTACCCACCTGCGATCCCTAGCCCTGAATGCCAGCATTACTAAATTACTTGCCTTTGAAATGCTGTCATTCCGTCTGGTGGAGACGGATAGTTTTAAAGGCTTTATGGTGGTGGCTGTCCCACAGTACGTCGTGCCCAGCCGCCACTACTTTTCAAGGCGAGCCATCCCTTCTCTTCACAAAGTAGGGGACAAAATCAGGTGTGCACTGCGCAACGCCATCTGTGGCAAGGTGCACCTGACTACGGATACGTGGACCAATTAGCACGGTCAGGGCCGTTATATCTCCATAACAGCACACTGGGTAAATGCAGTGGCGGCTGGGCCTGAGGCGGATAGCAGTTTGGCGCATGTCCTTCCACCACCGAGGATTGCACGGCGCTTCAGTTTTCCTCCTGTTGCTTCCTCCTCATACTCTGCTTTCTCATCCTCTACCAGCTCCTCATCCAGTCAGCGTAACACCTTCACCACCAACTTCAGCACAGCCAGGGGTAAACGACAGCAGGCAGTTTTAAAACGTATCTGTTTGGGGGACAAACCCCACACCGCGCAGGAGCTGTGGACGGGCCTTGAACAACAGACCGATGAGTGGTTTGTGTGATCAGCAGCAGGCGATAGTGGAGTTTCAGCTGCAGCACGCACGAGTGAGTAGCTCGGCAGAACAGCACCACTTCACCACCAATGACTGGGCCTCCATGCGAGACCTGTGTTCCTTGTTGCGCTGTTTCGAGTACTCCACCAACATGGCCCATGCCGATAATGCCATTCTCAGCGTTACTATCCAGGGCCGGTGCAAGGATTTTTGCCGCCCTAGGCAAGATAAAAATTCCGCGATTCTCACTGTGAAAATTACAGTGGGAAGACGCGGAACATAGTTTTGAATGCGTGCGCATGCGCATTCGCAGCTGAGACGAGGATCGGGGAGAAGAGTTCCCAGTGACGGCGCTGGAGAAAGGTAAGTGGCTGAAGGGGTTTTAACCCCTTCAGCCCAGTGGAAGGGGGACACGAGGGTGCCCCACTCCTAACATCTATATAGTAGAGATGTCCCGAACTATTCGCCAGCGAACAGTTCCCGGCAAACATAGCTTGTTCGCCGCGGCGGGCGAACATATGCGATGTTTGGTCCGCCCCCTATACATCATTATTGAGCAAACTTTGACCCTGTACCTCACAGTCAGCAGACACATTCCAGCCAATCAGCATACCCTCCCTCCCAGACCCTTCCACCTCCTATCAAAAAGCAAGGACAGCATCCATCTTAGATTCATTCTGAAGCTGCAGTGTCACAAATTTGACTAAGTTGCAATCGCAATGCGATTAATACAGGTTATATTAATCGCATTGCGAATTCAACTTAGAGCTGGGTTCCTAATGGTTGTATTGCTAGGATATAACGAAGATTGAGAATATAGTGCTATATTCGTTATATTCGTCAATTCTAGCAATACAACCATTAGGAACTCAGATCTAAGTTGTAATCGCAATGCGATTAATGCAGGTTATATTAATTGCATTGCGAATTTAACTTACCACAATCTGCAACAACTACGTAATTTTCCATGGGAGTTTTGCCATGGATCCCCCTCCGGCATGCCACAGTCCAGGTGTTAGTCCCCTTGAAACAACTTTTCCATCACTATTGTGGCCAGAAAGAGTCCCTGTGGGTTTTAAAATTCGCCTGTCTATTGAAGTCTATGGCGGTTCGCCCGGTTCGCCCGTTGGCGAACATTTGCGGAAATTCCCGTTTGCGAACAGAAAATTTTATGTTCGCGACATCTCTACTATATAGTGCCAGGAAAATGAGTTTGTTTTCCTGGCACTATAGTGCTCCTTTAACACCAGTACTGCACAGTGGGCCAGATTTATCATTACTCTGACAGCTCACTCCACTTTCACATATGGCTAAAGTCAGTTTTAGCCAAGTCAGATTTATGATCGGCCCTTTAAGACTGTAATAAATGTGGTTTGACGGTAGCAGTTTATCCGTCAGTAAGCAGCTTTACAAAAGTCGCACATCTTTACGAAAAAGTTGCACGTTTTTATGAAAAAGTCGCATGTTCTATTAAAAAGTCTCATAAGGTCCTCACTGGAGTGAAATTGCGCATTTTTTTTGCGACTTTTTTTTGACTTTTTAAATAGTCCCAATAGTAAATCTGTCTAGAGATTCATTTACATAAGAAAACACGCCCACTTTCAGAAAACTGGCGAGCATAGTGCAGAGCAAATTTGTGCGCAGTTTTAGCGTTTGCGCATTTTTTTGCGACTTTTTCACTCCATTATTCTGACTTGAGCTAATGATAAATCTGGCCCAGTGTCTTTTCTCTGCAGGAACAGCTTATAGACACCAGTACCACTACATTAAACTGTACTGGTTCTGGGACTATAGTGTCCTTTTAGGCTCCATTCACACGTCCGCAATTTAGTTCTGCTTGTGCTGCCCGGACACGGAATTGCGGATCCGCACTTCCGGGTCCGCACTTCCGTTCCGCAAAAAAATAGAACATGTCCTATTCTTGTCCGCAATTGCGGACAAGAACAGGCATATTCTATTAGTGCCGGCAATGTGCGGTGCGCAAAATGCGGAATGCACATTGCCGCTTTCCGTGTTTTGCGGATCCGCAGCTCCGTGTATCAGCAAAACACGTTGCGGATGTGTGAATGGAGCCTTAATGTGAGGTAAATTAGTTTCCAATGTAGTATTAATAACTAAACAATTACATAATAAACATATTGCATTGTCTACTTACCACCAGGACAATAAGATGATCTGGTTTCTGGCTGCAGTCTGGCTCTTGGTCTGGCTCTGGGGACTCCCTTGTCACTCTCTTCCCCCCCCCCCTCCCTTGTCACTCTCTTCTCCCCCCTCCCTCCCTTGTCACTCTCTTCTCCCCCTCCCTCCCTTGTCACTCTCTTCTCCCCCCTCCCTCCCTTGTCACTCTCTTCTCCCCCCTCCCTCCCTTGTCACTCTCTTCCCCCCCCCCTCCCTTGTCACTCTCATTTCCCCCCCACTCCCTTGTCACTCGAATTTACTCCCCCCCTTGTCACTCTCATTTACTCCCCCCCTCCCTTGTCACTCTCATTTACTCCCCCCCTCTTGTCACTCTCATTTACTCCCCCCCATCCCTTGTCACTCTCATTTACTCCCCCCCTCCCTTGTCACTCTCATTTACTCCCCCACCTGCCTTGTCACTCTCATTTACTCCCCCCTCCCTTGTCACTCTCATTTACTCCCCCCTCCCTTGTCACTCTCATTTACTCCCCCCCTCCCTTGTCACTCTTATTTACTCCCCCACTCCCTTGTCACTCTCATTTACTCCCCCCCTCCCTTGTCACTCTCATTTACTCCCCCCTTGTCACTCTCATTTACTCCCCCCCTTGTCACTCTCATTTACTCCCCCCCTCCCTTGTCACTCTCATTTATTCCCCCCCTCCCTTGTCACTCTCATTTACTCCCCCCCCTCCCTTGTCACTCTCATTTACTCCCCCCCTCCCTTGTCACTCTCATTTACTCCCCCCCTCCCTTGTCACTCTCATTTACTCCCCGCCTCCCTTGTCACTCTCATTTACTCCCCGCCTCCCTTGTCACTCTCATTTACTCCCCGCCTCCCTTGTCACTCTCATTTACTCCCCCTCCCTTGTCACTCTCATTTACTCCCCCCCTCCCTTGTCACTCTCATTTACTCCCCCCCTCCCTTGTCACTCTCATTTACTCCCCCCCTCCCTTGTCACTCTCATTTACTCACCCCTCCCTTGTCACTCTCATTTACTCCCCCCCATTGTCACTCTCATTTACCCCCCCTCCCTTGTCACTCTCATTTACTCCCCCCCTCTTGTCACTCTCATTTACTCCCCCCCATCCCTTGTCACTCTCATTTACTCCCCCCTCCCTTGTCACTCTCATTTACCCCCCCTGTCACTCTCATTTACTCCCCCCCTTGTCACTCTCATTTACTCCCCCCTCCCTTGTCACTCTCATTTACCCCCCCTGTCACTCTCATTTACTCCCCCCCTTGTCACTCTCATTTACTCCCCCCCTCCCTTGTCACTCTCATTTATTCCCCCCTCCCTTGTCACTCTCATTTACTCCCCCACCTACCTTGTCACTCTCATTTACTACCCCCTCCCTTGTCACTCTCATTTACTCCCCGCCTCCCTTGTCACTCTCATTTACTCCCCTCCCTTGTCACTCTCATTTACTCCCCCCCCTTGTCACTCTCATTTATTCCCCCCCTTGTCACTCTCTATTATTCCCCCCCCTTGTCACTCTCATTTACTCCCCCCCCTTGTCACTCTCATTTACTCCCCCCCTCCCTTGTCACTCTCATTTATTCCCCCCCCTTGTCACTCTCATTTATTCCCCCCCTTGTCACTCTCATTTATCCCCCCCCTTGTCACTCTCATTTATTCCCCCCCTTGTCACTCTCATTTCCCCCCCCCCCCTTCCTTGTCACTCTCCCCCCTCCCTTGTCACTCTCATTTACTCCCCCCCACCTCTAATGTGCACACTATGTGAGCACTTCCTGTCAGTCCGGCCGGGTACAGGAAACAAAAGCTCCTGTACCGCGGACCGAACAGAGCTCGGCCACGCTACATTAGAGGCGCTTCCCTCCTGTGACTGTGAGTCCCTCTCTTCAGGCTGCGCCCGGGCGGTGCACAATCATAGACGCACCAGCCCGGGCAGTGCGGCAGCCGCCCGGTGCGGGGGAGGGCCTGCCGCCGTACTTAAAAAAAACAAAAAACTTGCGGCAACGCTTTTTTTTTAAACCGCACGGGGCTGGCGCCCCCTGCTAAATTGCGCCCTAGGCGGCTGCCTAGGTCACCTTACAGGTGGCACCGGCCCTGTTACAATCCCACTTTTATGCCTCCTTGAAAAAACGTTCCTGGCGATGATGGAAGAGGATGTGGCACAGGAGGAGGAGGAAGAGGGATCATTTCGTAGGGTTTCCGGCCAGTCATTCCCAAGTGGCTCCGAGCGTGGGTTCCTGCACCCAAAAACCCAAGGTACACAAAGGCCACAGTTCTGGAGGATGAGGAGGTGGAGGATGAGGAAATGGAGGAGTAGGAACCATGTTCACAGCAGGGTGGCACCCAGACCAGCTCATGGCCATCACTGGTGCGTGGATGGAGGGATACAGAGTACACAGACGATACACCTCCCACAGAGGACAGCTTTTCTCTGCCTCTGGGCAGCCTGGCACACATGAGCGATTACATGCTGCAGTGTCTCCGCAACGACCGCCGAGTTGCCCACATTCTAACTTGTGCTGATTACTGGGTGGCCACGCTGCTGGATCCCCGTTACAAGGACAACGTACCGTCTTTAATTCCGTCACTGGAGCGTGATCGTAAGATGCAACCTATTTTTACATATTTTATGTTATTTAAAGTCATTTGCCTATCCACATTTGATTGCAGAGCACTTGCCATGCTCTTAACCACATTTTGACGCCATTTGCAGCCCTCTAGCCCTTTCCATGAAATTTTTACAGCCATTTTAGTGCTCAAAAGTTCGAATCCCGCGCGAGTGCAAAACATTGGTCAAGTTCGGGTCCCGCGCGAGTGCAAAACATTGTAATGCGTTTTGCACTCGCGTGAGAAAAATTGCGAATGTTTGGTGCCCAAACCGGAACTTCTTCACAGAAGTTCGGGCTTGGGATCGGTGTTCTGTAGATTGTATTATTTTCCCTTATAACATAATTATAAGGGAAAATAATAGCATTCTGAATACAAAATGCATAGTTAAATAGCGCTGGAGCGGTTAAAAATAAATAAATAATAATTTAACTCACCTTAATCCACTTGATCGCGCAGCCCGGCATCTCCTTCTGTCTTTATCTTAGCTGTGTGCAGGAACAGGACCTGTGGTGACGTCACTCCGGTCATCACATGATCCATCACATGATCTTTTACCATGGCGATGGATCATGTGATGGACCATGTGATGACCGGAAGTGACGTCACCACAGGTCCTGTTCCTGCACACAGCTAAGATGAAGACAGAAGGAGATGCCGGGGTGCGCGATCAAGTGGATTAAGGTGAGTACATTTTTTTTATATATTTTTTTAACCCCTCCAGCGCTATTTTACTATGCATTCTGTATTCAGAATGCTATTATTTCCCCTTATAACCATGTTATAAGAGAAAATAATAATGATTGGGTTTCCATCCCGATCGTCTCCTAGCAACCGTGCGTGAAAATCACACCGCATCCGCACTTGCTTGCAGATGCTTGCGATTTTCACGCAACCCCATTCACTTCTATGGGGCCTGTGTTGCGTGAAAAACGCAGAATATAGAGCATGCTGTGATTTTCACGCAACGCACAAGTGATGCGTGAAAATCACCGCTCATGTGAACAGCCCCATAGAAATGAATGGGTCGGGAGTCAGTGTGGGTGCAATGCGTTCAACTCACGCATCGCATCCGCGCGGAATACTCGCCCGTGTGAAAGGGGCCTAAGTGTTCCACAAGAATTAAAGGATAATGGAGATTACAGACGTGGCAATACCTAATATGCATACTTTTTCTTATTTATTTAAGTTTTAAACAATAATAGCATTTTTGAAACAAAAAAATTATGTTTTAATGTGTCCATGTTCTGAGAGCTATAGTTTTCTTATTTTTTGAGCGATTTTCTTATGTAGGGGCTCATTTATTGCGGGATGAGGTGACGGTTTTATTGGTACCATTCTGAGGGACATACACCTTTTTGATCACTTGGTGTTGCACTTTTGGGATGTAAGGTGACAAAAATTGCTTTTTTTGACACAGTTTTTATTAAAAAAAAATTACGGTGTTTACCCGAGGGGTTAGGTCATGTGATATTTTGATAGAGCTGGTTGTTATGGACGCGGCGATACCTAATATGTATACTTTTTTTTTATTTCACTTTAACACAATATTAGCATTTTTTAAACAAATAAATTATGTTTTAATGTGTCTATGTTCTGAGAGCTATAGTTTTATTATTTTTTGAGCAATTTTCTTATGTAGGGGCTCATTTTTTGCAGGATGAGGTGACGGTTTTATTAGCCCTATTTTGTGGGACATACGCCTTTTGATCACTTGGTGTTGCACTTTTTGTGATGTAAGGTGACAAAAATTACATTTTTTGACACAGTTTTTTTTTTAATGGTGTTTATCGGACTGGGTGGATCATGGGATATATTTATAGAGACGACCGTCATGGATGCGGCAATACCAAATATGTCTATTTTATTTATTTTTTTCTATTTGAAAAAAAAATATTTATTCCTTACTTGGAGAATTTTTTTTTTTTACATGTGAAACCTTTTTTTATTTTTTTATTTTAACACTTTATTAAAATTTTTTTACACTTTGCATCCCCCATAAGGTCATAGAAGACTTCTGGGGGACATTTAACTTCACTTTTTTTTTTTTTCACTATTGATTTCTCCTGTAACTGGGGCTGACATAGTATCCACAGTTACAGGGGACATACACCCCCAGAGAGGCTGTACAGCATAATACAACGCTGTACAGACTCAGTGCATAGCGCTTCCTGCTCTGTATACACAACGCTCGGTGAGCGCTGTGTATACAGCGATCTAGAAGACAGGGACACCTGGGAACTGTCCCTGCCTTCTCTCTGGGTTGCCCTGCTGTCACTGACAGCGGGCAACCCGCTCTGCAGCTGTACAATTAGCGTGCAGCTGCGATCTCTGACTGGACGTTCAGAAACGTCCATTCAGAGATAGAGAACCACCTCCCGGACATTTATAGTCAATGGGCGGATGGGAGGTGGTTAAAGTCATTAGAGATGATCAAATTTCTCAAAAACTCGATTCGGCTGGTTCGCCAAATTTTCCGAAAAAATTTGGTTCGATCCAAATTTATTTGTAGCAAATCGCGTTAAAAACTGCTATTTCCTGGCTGCAGAGAGCCTTTATAGTAGTGTAGAACACTGTGCCTTGCAGTAACACGCATAGGGAGTCTGCTGTGGTAGTGATACAATACTGTGAGTTATTATGACATGCAGATGACTGGCGTCGCTCTAAGAATCACTGCATACTTCACTTAGTTGGGCAGTAATGGGGACAAAACAAAGTGTGAACTCAGGCTTACAGATCAATGTTAGCGTCAAGAAGAAGCGCACTCCTTTTACACCGTCGGCAGCTGATTCTACATAGATGTCCACAGAACCTGTTCTATTAAACGCTTATAGAAGTAGAGCCCCCCTGACAGAGTGGAGAGGGGGTCAGCAGTAAGTTTGTGTTGATGTCACTGATTATTTTGCCCTTCCTCTGATCTGTCAGAACAATAACCCCCAAAAAATGGATCCTGTCTGTGGAGCATCCGCCTTCACTCGGTCAGCATTTGGTCAGTAATCCATCAGTATTGCTGAAGCCAAAAAAAAACAGGAGTGGATCCAAAAGAGAGATGACACGTGAATGGAATATTCGCATGTCTTCTGTGTTTTGTACCCACTCCTGTGTTTGACTACCAAATCATAAGCCAATTCTGATGCAAAATAGGGACAATGTCATGCAGGCCTTACAGCTGTTACATAGACAGGATTCGTTGTGCGTCGCATTTTTGCTTTCTTCTGACAGATCAGAAAAAGGGTCAAATAAATGATGATGTCAGCCAGGCCGAAAGGCAAAATAGTGGCCCAGTCATGAAGTAAGGAAGGTGGGAACAGCATGAGAAGTCCACAGAGTGGCCCTATGACATAGTGGTGAGGTGGAAGCAGCATGAGGAGACCACAGAGTGGCCCAAAGACAGAGTCTCGAGGTGACAGCAGCATCAGGAGGAGGCCACTGATTGGCACAATGATAGTGTGGAGGTGGCAGCAGCTGTCACTACCAGAGCTTTGGGACGTTCTCACAGCTCTGTTTCTCCACCCCTGTGATGATGTCACTACTAGAGCTGGGAGGAGTTTTCTGTTTCCTTCCTCCCAGCTGCGTTTGATTTCCCTGCCTTTATATTCCCCCTCCTCCTATTGTAGGTGTGGATTATATTTCTCATTTGGGTTGTAGCTCTTGCTTGAGTATCTTCCCTTGCATGCTATCCTTTCACTAGACCTGTGTTCTGCTGCAGCAAGTACTCTGGATATTGCCAGCCTGTCTTTGGATCCGTCTTCACTTCGGCTGCAGCCCCTTCAGCTAAGTGTGCAGACATTGTTGTGTATCTGTGTGTTTTCTGACTGGATCCGAGGCGACCACGATTCCCTCCATATACTGAGCAGGGCACCGGTGGCCGTGCCCCTTCCACTATTGTAGGGGTTACAGTGCTCATCAGTCTTAGGTACGCGGGCATGCCTCCTTCCACCATTTGGATCCGGGCATGGGCTTAGCAGCATAGGGAGAGCTTTCGAGGGTCTGACAGGGGTAACCTTTATCCTCCCTAGTTTGGGTCCGGTCAGTAGCTCTATTTTCTGAGCATGCTCTTGTTGCTCACATACAGCCGTGACATTATAATCCACCAAAACCGTCTTTTTTGACATGGATCCGCTTTCTGGCCTGGTTGACCGCATGCAGGGTCTTTATTTGGAGGTAGCGGATCTCCGTCAATCTATGACTCAGCTTCAAGCATTGGGCTCTGCTCCGGCCCATGGAGTCTGTTGCGAGCCAAAGGTCTCACTTCCGGAAACGTTCTCCGGGGGCAGTGAGAGTTTTGTTCGCTTCAGAGAGGCATGCAAACTAAATTTTTGCTTGTGTCCACATTCCTCTGGTAATCAGGAGCAGAGGGTGAGGATTGTCATCTCCCTGCTCAGGGGTAATGCTCAGACTTGGGCTTTTTCGCTGCCATCAGGGGATCCCTCCCTTCGATCCGTGGAAGGATTTTTTGTGGCCCTGGGGGGCAGATATATGATGACCCGGATCGTGTTGCTCTGGCCGAATCTAGCTTACGTTTTTTAAGCCAGAGCAAACTGTCTGCGGAGCTTTATTGTTCTGAATTTCGGAGATGGGCAGCTGATTCAGGTTGGAATGATGCTGCACTCCGGAGTCAGTTCTGTCATGGTCTCTCAGAGAGATTGAAAGATGCTTTCCATGAGAGACCAACGTCCTTAGAGTCTGCCATGTCATTGGCGGTACGCCTTGACAGGCGTCTAAGAGAAAGAAACAAGACCTCTCTGTCCAGCCATTGTCAGTCTAGGGGCAGTAGTGCGGACTCATTCAGTGTGCAGGGGCCTCATCCTGTCTCGCTCCCCTCTGAGGAGGAGCCCATGCAGCCAGGTCGACTTGCCCCTGATAAAAGAGGATTTAGTCCTCAGAGTATGGTGTGTTTTTGTTGTGGGGGCATAGGTCATTTGGCAAATGTTTGTCCGTCTAGGAGATTCTTGAACTGTACTAAGAGCGATAATAAGAGAAAAACCTCAAAAGGTAAATCATCAAACTCTGCTTCATCTGCTACTTTGGGCAAAGTTGATGTAGGAATTGATGCTTTTCCTCTGACCTGCAGTTCCCGTTTTCTCCTGTCTGCCAGGGTGGCGCTAGAGAGCAAAGTCATTTCTTGTGAGATTTTTGTTGATAGTGGAGCGGCCGTCAATCTTATTGATACTCAATTTGTAGCCATGCATGGTTTTCAGATTTGCACATTAGAAAAGGATATACCTGTTTTTGCTATTGACTCTGCTCCACTCTCACAGAGATCTCTGAAGGGCATTGTTCACAATATCCGGTTAGCTGTAGTTGACACTCATGTGGAGGATATATCTTGTTTTGTCCTTAACGGATTGCCTTCTCCTCTAGTTTTGGGGTTACCCTGGCTCACTAGACATAACCCCACTATTGATTGGCAAGGAAGGCAAATAAATGAGTGGAGTGACTTTTGTAGAGAGAATTGCCTTACAGCGACTTTTGCAGAGGTGTCTACTAAAACTGTGCCATCATTTCTCTCTGATTTCTCGGACGTGTTTTCCGAGAGCGGTGTTCAGGAGCTACCTCCTCACCGGGAGTTTGACTGTCCCATTAACCTCATTCCCGGCGCCAAGCTGCCAAAAGCTCGCCTCTACAATCTCTCACAACCGGAAAGAATCGCAATGCAAACCTATATCTCCGAGAGTCTCGATAAGGGGCATATTCGTCCCTCAAAATCACCTGTTGCCGCTGGGTTTTTTTTTGTTAAAAAAAAAGATGGCTCTCTGAGACCTTGCCTAGATTTTAGGGAGCTGAACCGTATCACGATTCGCGATCCCTATCCCCTTCCTCTGATCCCGGACCTCTTCAACCAAATTGTTGGGGCCAAGGTTTTTTCCAAATTGGATTTGAGAGACGCGTACAACCTGGTCAGGGTCAGAGAGGGGGATGAATGGAAAACGGCCTTTAATACCCCTAACGGGCATTTCGAGAATCTCGTTATGCCTTTCGGCCTGATGAATGCTCCGGCCGTCTTTCAGCATTTTGTTAACAGTATTTTCTACCATTTAATGGGGAAATTTGTATTGGTGTATCTTGATGATATTTAGATTTTTTCCCCTGATGTTCAGACCCATCAGGATCATCTTTTTCAGGTTCTGCAGATTCTGCGGGAAAATAAATTGTACGCCAAGCTGGAGAAATGTGTTTTTATGGTATCGGAGATTCAATTTCTGGGTTTTCTCCTCTCTGCTTCTGGTTTTCGCATGGATCCGGAGAAGGTCCGTGCTGTACTTGAGTGGGAGCTTCCTGAGAATCAGAAGGCATTGATGCGCTTTCTGGGTTTTGCGAACTATTACAGAAAGTTCATTTTGAATTATTCCTCTGTTGTCGAACCCCTCACTGACATGACAAAAAAGGGGGCGGATTTTTCCTCTTGGTCGGAGGAGGCGCTTGCAGCTTTTTCTAAGATTAAAGAGAGTTTTGCATCTGCTCCCGTCTTGGTGCATCCCGATGTTTCCTTACCTTTTATTGTTGAGGTGGATGCTTCCGAGGTGGGTGTGGGTGCGGTTTTGTCCCAGGGCCCTTCTCCTGCCAAATGGCGACCCTGTGCCTTTTTCTCTAAAAAACTCTCCCCGGCAGAGAAAAACTATGATGTGGGAGATAGGGAGTTGTTGGCCATCAAGTTGGCTTTCGAGGAATGGCGCCATTGGTTGGAGGGGGCCAGGCACCCTATCACCGTTTTTACCGACCATAAGAATCTGGCATACTGGGAGTCGGCCAGGCGTATGAATCCGAGACAGGCCAGATGGTCTCTGTTCTTCTCCAGATTCAATTTTGTCGTCACATTCCGCCCTGGGATCAAAAATGTGAAGGCTGATGCTCTCTCTCGCTGTTTTCCGGGAGGAGGAAACTCCGAGGACCCGGGTCCCATTTTGGCGGAGGGGGTAGTTGTTTCTGCTCTATATTCGGATTTGGAGGCCGAGGTCCAGGCTGCCCAGACTGAGGCACCTGCCCGTTGTCCTTCTGGGAAGTTGTTTGTGCCTCCTGAGCTACGTCACAAACTCTTCAAGGAGCATCATGATACTGTTCTTGCTGGTCACCCCGGGAGTAGAGCCACGGTAGATCTCATTGCTCGGAGATTTTGGTGGCCGGCTCTTCGTAAGTCGGTGGAGGGTTTTGTGGCTGCTTGTGAGACGTGCGCTCGCGCTAAGGTCCCTCGTTCACGGCCTTCAGGTTCCCTTCTCCCGTTACCCATACCTTCCCGTCCTTGGACACACCTGTCCATGGACTTTGTCACGGGTCTTCCTCGTTCCTCAGGGAAGTCGGTGATCCTGGTGGTGGTGGACCGTTTTAGCAAGATGGCTCATTTCGTACCTTTCCCTGGTTTACCCAATGCTAAAACGTTGGCGCAAGCTTTTGTCGACCATATTGTTAAATTGCACGGCATTCCCTCTGATATTGTTTCCGATAGAGGCACGCAGTTTGTGTCCAGGTTCTGGAAGGCTTTCTGTTCTCGCCTGGGGGTTCGGCTGTCCTTCTCTTCTGCTTTTCACCCGCAGTCGAATGGTCAGACTGAGCGCCTTAATCAGAATCTGGAGACATATTTGCGCTGTTTCGTGGCAGAGAACCAGGAGGATTGGTGTTCATTTCTCCCTCTTGCTGAGTTTGCTCTGAACAACCGTCGTCAGGAATCTTCTGATAAGTCGCCATTCTTTGGTGCATATAGGTTCCATCCGCAGTTTGGGACATTCTCGGGAGAGGCTCTTTCTGGTTTACCTGAGGAGGAGAGATTTTCCTCGTCTTTGTCTACCATTTGGCAAAAGATTCAGAGTAATCTTAGAAAGATGAGTGAGAAGTATAAGCGTGTGGCTGATAAGAGACGTGTGCCTGGTCCGGACCTGAGTGTGGGTGATCTGGTGTGGTTGTCTACAAGAAATATTAAACCTAAGGTTCCCTCCTGGAAATTGGGTCCCAAGTTTATTGGGCCTTATAAAATATTGTCAGTCATCAATCCTGTTGCCTTCCATCTTGATCTTCCACGGGTTTGGAAGATACATAATGTATTTCACAGATCTCTCTTAAAACCATATGTCCAGCCCACGGTACCCTCCTCTTTGCCTCCTCCTCCGATTTTGGTTGATGGCAATCTGGAGTTTGAGGTTTCCAGAATTGTGGACTCTCGCATTGTCCGCAGTTCTCTCCAGTACCTCGTTCATTGGAAGGGTTATGGTCCTGAGGAGAGGATGTGGGTTCCGGTGTCGGACATTAAAGCCACTCGCCTCATCAGGGCATTTCATAGGGCTCATCCTGAGAAGGTGGGTCCTGGGTGTCCGGAGTCCACCCGTAGAGGGGGGGGTACTGTCACTACCAGAGCTTTGGGACGTTCTCACAGCTCTGTTTCTCCACCCCTGTGATGATGTCACTACTAGAGCTGGGAGGAGTTTTCTGTTTCCTTCCTCCCAGCTGCGTTTGATTTCCCTGCCTTTATATTCCCCCTCCTCCTATTGTAGGTGTGGATTATATTTCTCATTTGGGTTGTAGCTCTTGCTTGAGTATCTTCCCTTGCATGCTATCCTTTCACTGGACCTGTGTTCTGCTGCAGCAAGTACTCCGGATATTGCCAGCCTGTCTTTGGATCCGTCTTCACTTCGGCTGCAGCCCCTTCAGCTAAGTGTGCAGACATTGTTGTGTATCTGTGTGTTTTCTGACTGGATCCGAGGCGACGACGGTTCCCTCCATATACTGAGCAGGGCACCGGTGGCCGTGCCCCTTCCACTATTGTAGGGGTTACAGTGCTCATCAGTCTTAGGTACGCGGGCATGCCTCCTTCCACCATTTGGATCCGGGCATGGGCTTAGCAGCATAGGGAGAGCTTTCGAGGGTCTGACAGGGGTAACCTTTATCCTCCCTAGTTTGGGTCCGGTCAGTAGCTCTATTTTCTGTGCATGCTCTTGTTGCTCACAACAGCGTGACAGCAGCATCAGGAGGCCACAGAGTGGCACAATGACAGAGTGTGGAGGTGGCGGCATCAGCAGTAGTGATTGACGAACATCAGCCGGGACGGTTCGCGAACGTGTTCGCGCGAACGCGATCAAATGTTCACGAACCGGAAGTTTGCGGCGGGCCCCATTCACTTGTTCCGGAGGCGGCAGCCCTGCGCAGAGTCACGCATATACGCGTCATCTCGCGAGACGCGAGATTTCGCTCAAAGCCGGTCCGCGCATGCGCATCGCGGGCCGGCAAAAGTTAGAGGGGGGTCACGTCATCAGCTTGCCAGCCAATGATCGTGGCTGGCAAGCTGATGATTTTTAAAAAATCGAATCAGAAGCCAGATAACACATTATATTTGTAAATATGATGTGTTAAATGGCTTCTCTGCTCCTCTGCTGGATCTTTTCGTCGGTTGGTTCCAGCAGAGGAGCAGACATCACAGTGAGTAGCACCAAACACTTCACTTAGCCCCAGATCACCCCCCATCACCCGAATTAACCCCTGGATCACCCCTTGATCGCCCCTGTCAATCACCTAGTGAAAGGAAAAAAGTGATCAGTGTAAACTGTCACTTTTTTTTTTCACTGGTATTGACTGCTAGGTTTTAGGATAGTTTAGGCCCCTTGGTTAGGTAGTTTAGCGATTGTTTAGCACCCAGCCCACCGCACCGCAGTCACTGATTCGCTGATTAGCGTATCGCTAATTAGAATTTGTACTTTTATAGTCTGTAAGTGATCAAAACTGATCACAGTCAGATCTATAATTGTATTAGTGTCACCTTAGATCGCCCTCCACCCAAAACGCAGTGTTTGCCCGATCAGGCCTGATCGGTCGCCCCCACGTGCGTTCACCCACGCCCGCCCCGCCGCAGTGACAAAGAAAATATTTTTTATTGATCACTGCACAATCACTTTACAAGCGCTGCGGCGATAACAAAATCAGTTTTGATATTTTTTATCAATCACAGCGGCCTCCGGTACTTCACTAGCCTCCCATTTGTAAGACAGGCTTGCTTTTTTTCTTGGGTAGTCTCAGGGAATACCCCTAAATTTAGTAGTCCAAATGTCAAACAGTGGGTATTCTTCTGAAGAGGCCTACAGGATTCTGACCCAGTCAGATGAGGAATGGGAACCCTCATCTGACGAATCTAGCAGGTCAGAATATGAACCTGTAGAAAGCAGTGGCAGTCTGACCCAAAGTTCGGACGAGGAGGTTGAGGTCCCTGATAGCACCAGGCGTACCCGGCCCCGTGTCGCTAGACCACAGGTTGTGCAGGATCCGTTTCAAGGGCAGCAGAGTGGGGCTGGCGCTGTCGGATCACGTGGTGAGGCATACACCAGCAGCGCAGCCCTCCCTGGACCTAGTACCAGCACTGCCGTACAACATGGTGAAGTGGCGAGCACCAGAAGGGCAGTTGAAGCTGGTACGGTGGCACGTGCAGTAGTCACCCCGTCGCAGCCACCGCACAGACAGGCCCGTAGAGCCCCTAGAGTCCCTGAGGTGCTGGCAAACCCTGATTGGCAGTCACCAACTTCAGCCGCACCTGTTGTTCTCCCTTTCACCGCCCAGTCTGGAGTTCGGGTTGAGCAAAACATCTGCGTAGACGAGTCCCTTATACATTTTACCGGGCGCCTTGGCTTCAAACAATACATCCCAAGCAAGCGCGCCCGGTATGGGGTCAAATTGTATAAGCTCTGTGAAAGGGCCACAGGCTATACCCACAAATTTCGGATCTATGAGGGAAAGGATCAGACACTGGAGCCGGCCGGTTGCCCTGACTACCTGGGGAGCAGTAGGAAGACAGTCTGGGACTTGGTGTCACCCTTATTTGGCAAGGGGTACCATCTTTATGTGGACAATTTTTACACAAGTGTGCCCCTCTTCAGGCATTTGTTCCTAGAACAGATTGGCTGCTGTGGCCAGGGCCGGCCTTTGGGGTGTGCGGGCTGTGCGGCCGCACAGGGCGCCATAGCAACAGGGGCGCCGGGCGGCCGACGACAGCCCGCCACGAACTAACAAAGTCTACTTACTGTATATAAGGGACTGGCACTCACTATGTGGGTCACAACATCGGCATTTATTAGTATACAATAACAAGAATTATAGCGACATAATAAAACATCTCTCTATAAACAAGAGTTAATACATAAAATATCCCCCTAAAAAGTATGAGTAAAATCAAATCAGCGATCCACTGGTCTATAAGTCCTGGATATATAGTGCAACCTGTCCTAATGACTGGATATAGTTGCAATGTCCGCTTGTAGAATATGCCAATTTGGGACAATGTTCCTTTAAATCCAGGCAGTAAGCGTCCGGATAATGATAACTCTTTTCAAGTCTGTATGTTCAGATGTTGCTTACCGGTATCTCCAAGTGTCAGGCACTCTCACTCACCAGCCTTCCACACCACGCTGCTGCACTTGCTTCCGGCGTCCTCGCTCTCTGTTGTAGGTCACGTGTTCCTCCAGAGATATCGCGGGACTTAGCTGCTTTGTTCCGGGTATCCGATGCAATAGTGCTCGCAGCAGAAGGAGAGAAATGGAGCGCTCCAAATTTGAAAAATCGTTCAGATGGTCTTTATCATATCCAGATTAATACTCGGGACAGGGATTTCACACCAGACGCGTTTCGGGGACTTCACTCCCCTTCCTCAGTGGCTGAATCCCTGTTCTACATCACATCCTTTTATATCCCCACAAGTTCATTGTAAAATCTGGACTGGAATGTATATTGTGCACATTGCGGTATTTATGCGTTTTGCATGCGTTTTTTTGTGTTACCCATGCGTTTTTTCTTTTAACTTCATCATAATATTGTAATAAATATAGACAATGAAGGAGAAGTCGTTACTAAGTTGATTTACAATAATAAATTTAAAAATATATAAAAAAATACATAAAAAATACATAGCACCTTATAAAATCAGCATAAAATATGCATAAAATATATTAGAGGGAAAGGTTATTCGCTTCTGAGGTCTTATTCAATATAAAAAGCTGATTTTTCAATAGTTCCAAATAATTTAAAATAGCAGAGTCATCGTAATTTCATTGTCATCATTTACATTTATATACTTTCAGGCTGGTCTAATATGTTATAGGTAGATATGGGGAAGTGGGCCTATCACCAAGGGGGGGTCACAGCGCCGATAAACGGCCAGACGTGTGATCCCCCATTGGATGAGAGGCACACCGCCCAACCTCATAGAAAGCCAAAAATCTCTAATTCTGCATTTAAACCCACTGGCATCATACTTCCAAAATTGTAAATCTGTTTCGATTCTGCTCTTGACATCCGCTCAATGTGATTACCACCTCTCCAGTGCTTATCTATCTTCTCCAGGGCCACAAAAGTCAACCCAGTAGGGTCTTGATCGTGGGCCTCTTTAAAGTGCCTTGAGAGTGAGTGTTTCAAGTATCCTTTTTTGATATTGGCAATATGTTCGGATATTCTCACTCTCAAGGCTCTTTTATTTCTCCCAATATACTGTCTAGAGCATGGGCACTGGACGAGGTAGATCACACTGACTGTATTGCACGTCAGGAACTGTTCTATCTCCCATGTAAATTAGTTTTGGCTAGAGAGAACCTTTTTTGTATTTCTTGGGGTTTTCGTTATTTTACAGCAGATACATTGTCCGCATTTGAAAAAACCTTTCAAGTTCATCCATCCTCCCAGGCCTGGTACTTCAATTTGTTTTGTCTTAATGGAAGGGGCCACTTTAATACCCAGATTGGGTGCTTTCGTGTATGTGATTAGTGGTTTTGGTAGTATTAGGCTGCCTATAATTTTGTCCTGCAATAAATGGTGCCAATGACGTTTAACTATTTCCTCTATTCTCCTCCTTTGTATTGTATAGGGGAGAATTATCCTAAATTGGGAGTCTGCTTCTTTGTTCTGTACTGTTTTTACTGTTTAGAGTGAACTCCTCGGTAGCCTTCTTACTTTTACTAATGAGCCCTCTAGTATATTCCTAGGATATTGTTTCGCCAGGAATTTGTCTCTCAAGCGCATGGCTTCCACTTCAAATTGTGCCCCCTCGGTACAGTTCCGTTTAAGTCTACGGAATTGTCCGAAGGGCACATTCAAGAGCCAGTTCGGTAAATGGCAGCTTGAGTGTAGAATGAATGCGTTTCTCGAAGAGGGTTTCTGAAAGGTCTTACAGACATATTTTTCCCCAACTTTTGTAATTGACAAATCCAAGAATTCCGTTTCTGCACCCTCAGTGCTTTGTATAAAAGCCAAATTAAGGTTATTTGTGTTTGGTTCAAATATGAACCTATTTAGACTTTCTTGGTCTCCTTTCCAGATTACAATAACGGAAGCCATGCGCTTGAGAGACAAATTCCTGGCGAAACAATATCCTAGGAATATACTAGAGGGCTCATTAGAAAAAGTAAGAAGGCTACCGAGGAGTTCACTCTTAACAGTAAAAACAGTACAGAACAAAGAAGCAGACTCCCAATTTAGGATAATTCTCCCCTATACAATACAAAGGAGGAGAATAGAGGAAATAGTTAAACGTCATTGGCACCATTTATTGCAGGACAAAATTATAGGTAGGCTAATACCACCAAAACCACTAATCACATACACGAAAGCACCCAATGTGGGTATTAAAGTGGCCCCTTCCATTAAGACAAAACAAATTGAAGTACCAGGCCTGGGAGGATGGATGACCTTGAAAGTTTTTTTCAAATGCGGACAATGTATCTGCTGTAAAATAACGAAAACCCCAAGAAATACAAAAAAGGTTCTCTCTAGCCAAAACTCATTTACATGGGAGATAGAACAGTTCCTGACGTGCAATGCAGTCAGTGTGATATACCTCGTCCAGTGCCCATGCTCTAGACCAGGGGTGCACAACCCGCGGCCCGCGGGCCGCATGCGGCCCGCACAGCCAGTTTTTGCGGCTCCCGTACTCCTGCACAGAGACACAGCTGATCGTCTGCCTCTGCGATCAGCGCGTCTCTGTGAAAAATAAAGCCGGCTCTGAAGGCCCCGCCCCCTGCAGCTGCTTTCACTTGATTCGGCTCCAGCCCGGAGCGCTCGGAATGCCCCGCCCCCTGAAGCTGCGCTCACTACTCACCGCCTCCCAGAGCCAACACACAGGTCCCCCGCCTCCCCCCGACGTCTCACTGACTGGGCGCTCCCTCGTGTGCCTGCACCGCATCACATACTGGGCCAATCAGCATTAGCAGTGTGCAAATACCTGCTGCTGATTGGCCCAGTGTATTGCTGGCAGGCAGCAGGCGCGCATCCTCCAGGCTGGAAGAAGTTATTGATTTGTGCTGCCCGCCTCACCAGTGCCACCCAAAACATTAATAGCACAGCCATTCTGGACCTGTGCCACTGCCAGCCCGTCCACACAGTAAGACACCGCCCCAGCCACAATCTTTACATACAACCAGGGATTCTATTAAAAAAAACTTAAAGGGGTATTCCTATCATGGACAATGGGGGCATATCGCTAGGATATGCCCCCATTGTCTTATAGGTGCGGGTCCCACCACTGGGACCAGCACCTATATTGAGAATGGAGCGGGGAGTGCTGTGTCTGGAGGACCCCAGATTTCCCGGGGTCCGTCCACCACCAAGCGCTTCTCCCCGCCTCTCCCATAGAAGTGAATGGGAGAGTACCGCGCATGCGCGGCCCATGCTCCCATTCATTTTTATGAGGCCGACGGAAATAGCTGAGCCAGCACTCGGTTATTTTCGGCGGCCCCATAGAAATGAATGGAGGGAGGCTGCGCATGCTCTATATAGGTGCGGGTTCCAGCGGTGGGACCAGCACCTATAAGACAATGGGGGCATATGCTGCTAGCGATATGCCCCCATTGTTCATGATGGGAATACCCCAAGTCATTAAAAAACCTTGCCCCACGTGACTTCCAGGGGTGTGCGCCTCCGCGCAAGTGCAGTACCAGGGCATGGGTAAGCTAAAATTACAGTGAGCATTGACTCATGGATGCGCCCACGGACACCGCGCATGCGCTCTCAGGGGTAAGGAGATCTGACGGTATTTTTTCTTGTAAAATCTCCTTACCCTCACTACACAGCGCGCTTCAGATTCATTACTGGCTGGCTTCGATCAGGATCAGGTCGGTCTCTATGTGCAGTGAGGGTAAGGAGATTTTACAATCCGCGCGCGCGCAGTGTGAGGGTAAGGAGAATTAACAAGACAAAAGACCGTCAGATCTCCTTACCCCTGAGAGCGCATGCGCGGTGTCCATGGGCGCATCCATGAGTCAATGCTCACTGTAATTTTAGCTTACCCATGCCCTGGTACTGCACTTGCGCAGAGGCGCACACCCGCGGAAGTCACGTGGGGTTGTGTTTTTTAACAACGTAAGATTTTTTGATAGATCACTGGATCATTAATGAAAAAAAAATCTGTACTAATAACAGTCTCTCTTAGCACTTGCATAATAAAAAAAATTTGAATGGACCCCCCAGCTGTCTGGCACCTCTGACCAGCAGAGACACTTGACTTCTTCCATAATACAGTCCAAATTCAAATTATTGTCCAATAGACAAGTCATGGAAATATATGTACACTGTACATATGAATGGAAATTTAAGTTATGGCTATTGTAAAGTGGCGAGAAAAAATTCAAAAATGAAAATGGGCTGGTACTTAAAGGGGCTATCCAGGAAAAGATATTACTGAATTATCCTCAGGATCGGTCATCAGTATCAGATCTGTAGGGGTGCGACACCACAGACCCCCGCCTATCAGCTGTTAGAAAAGGCATTTAAAGGGGTTTTGCCATCTCAGACAATCGGGGCATATTGCTAGGATATGCCCCATTGTCTGATGGGTGAGGGTCCCACCTCTAAAACCTGCATCTACAATGAGACCGGAGCGGGTAAATGAACGGAGGGAGCACTGCGCATCTGCAGCCGCCCTCCATTCATTTCTATGGGGCCACCAAAAATAGCCGAGCACTGGCTCGGCTATTTCCGTCTGCCCCATAGAAATGAATAGGAACAGGGGCCGGTACGCTCCCATTCACTTCTATGGGAGCAGCGGAGAGCAGCACTTGGTGGTGGATGGACCCGGGAAATCTGGGGTCCTCTAGCCATAGCTCTCCCCGCTCCGTTCTTGTTGTAGGTGCGGGTCCCAATGGTGGGACCCACACCTATCAGACAATGGCATTGTATGTAATGGGAATACCCCTTTTAAGCGCCACAGCCTCTTCCTAGGTAATGTGACATCACTGTACATCAGTCGCATGGATTAGTAGCGTCTCAGCCCCATTCAAATCAATAAAGGCTGAGCTGCAATACCAAGTACTGCCACTATAAGATTTTACAGGTTTTAGAAGAGGGGAAAAAAATCAAATAAAATATATTTTTAATTAGACTGCAGATCAGACCCGTATATCAAAGACCCCCCATGTCAGACCTCAGCTCAGACCCCCATACCAGATCAGACCTCCGATCAGAACCCCCATATCAGAGGCCCATCAGAAATAAAATAAATAAATTCACTTACCTCTCCTCCTCCGCTGCTACTCTGCAGGTCCAGCGATCTCTCCGCTGCTACTCTCCAGGTCCAGCGATCTCTCCGCTGCTACTCTCCAGGTCCAGCGATCTCTCCGCTGCTACTCTGCAGGTCCAGCGATCTCTCCGCTGCTACTCTCCAGGTCCAGCGATCTCTCTGCTGCTACTCTCCAGGTCCAGCGATCTCTGCGCTGCTACTCTCCAGATCCAGCGATCTCTCCGCTGCAACTTTCCAGGTCCAGTGATTTCTCCTGCAGTCACACTCCCTGATCTTCTCTGGGCTCATGCCGCATGCAGCCTCAGGTCATAGCGCGCACACTACTTTCTGGCGATGTACGCAGTCAGGACACAGCAGCGCAGCCCAGAAAAGACCAAGGAGGAGGGGGAGTACAGCGCTTCACTGACTGCTCCCCTCGACTCCTGCATACTAGTGAGCTCTTCTATAATGAAGCACTCACTAGTATTCGCTTTATAAGATGCACATACATTTTCACTGACAAGTTGGGTGAAAAAAGTGCATCTGATAAAGCAGAAAATATGCTATAAATTTGGTATCGCCAAGATTGTACTGATCCGAGTAAGGTCTCCTGCACACGACCGTTGTGTGCACCCATGGCCGTTGTGCCGTTTTCCATTTTTTTTTCGCGGACCCATTGACTTTCAATGGGTCCGTGGAAAAATCGGAAAATGCACCGTTTTGCAGCCGCATCCGTGATCCGTGTTTCCTGGCCGTGAAAAAAATATGACTTGTCCTATTTTTTTCACGGCCAACGGCTCACGGACCCATTCAAGTCAATGGGTCCGTGAAAGAACACGGATGCACACAAGATTGGCATCCGTGTCCGTGATCCGTGGCCGTAGGTTACTTTTTATACAGACGGATCCGAAGATCCGTCTGCATAAAAGCTTTTTCATAGCTGAGTTTTCACTTTGTGAAAACTCAGAACCGACAGTATATTTTAACACAGAGGCGTCCCCATGGTGATGGGGACGCTTCAGGTTAGAATATACTAAAAGAACTGTGTACATGACTGCCCCCTGCTGCCTGGCAGGTGCTGCCAGGCAGCAGGGGGCAGCCCCCCCCCCTGTGGTTAACACATTGGTGGCCAGTGGGCCCCCCGTAGTTAACACATTGGTGGCCAGTGCGGCCGCCCCCCCCCCTCCCTCCCTTGTAGTTAACTCGTTGGTGGCCAGTGGGCCCCCCTCCCTCCCCTGTAGTTAACTCGTTGGTGGCCAGTGGGCCCTCTCCCCTGCCTCCCCCTCCTAATTAAAATCTCCCCCCCTATCATTGGTGGCAGCGGAGAGTACCGATCGGAGTCCCAGTTTAATCGCTGGGGCTCCAATCGGTAACCATGGCAACCAGGACGCTACTGCTGTCCCGGTTGCCATGGTTACTTAGCAATTTGTAGAACCATTATACTTACCTGCGAGCAGGTCATGTCACTTACCAGTAGGAGGAGCTCCCGGCCGGACGCAGAGATCGCAGCTCGCAGGTAAGTATAATGGTTCTACAAATTGCTAAGTAACCATGGCAACCGGGACAGCAGTAGCGTCCTGGTTGCCATGGTTACCGATCGGAGCCCCAGCGATTAAACTGGGACTCCGATCGGTACTCTCCGCTGCCACCAATGATAGGGGGGGAGATTTTAATTAGGAGGGGGAGGGAGGGGAGAGGGCCCACTGGCCACCAAGGAGTTAACTACATGGGAGGGAGGGGGGGCCGGCCGCACTGGCCACCAATGTGTTAACTAGGGGGGGGGCCACTGGCCACCAATGAGTTAACTACAAGAGAGCGAGGGGGGGGGCCGGCCGCACTGGCCACCAATGTGTTAACTACAGGGGGGGGGCTGCCCCCTGCTGCCTGGCAGCACCTGCCAGGCAGCAGGGGGCAGTCATGTACACAGTTCTTTTAGTATATTCTAACCTGAAGCGTCCCCATCACCATGGGAACGCCTCTGTGTTAGAATATACTGTCGGATTTGAGTTTCACGATGTAACTCAAATCCGACGGTATATTCTAACATAGAGGCGTTCCCATGGTGATGGGGACGCTTCAAGTTAAAATATACCATCGGATTGGAGAAAACTCTGATCCTATGGTATATTAACTCCTGACATTACATTGAAAGTCAATGGGGGACGGATCCGTTTGCAATTGCACCATATTGTGTCAACGTCAAACGGATCCGTCCCCATTGACTTGCATTGCAATTCAGGACGGATCCGTTTGGCTCCGCACGGCCAGTCGGACACCAAAACGACTTTTTTTTCATGTCCGTGGATCCTCCAAAAATCAAGGAAGACCCACGGACGAAAAAACGGTCACGGATCACGGAAAAAACGGGACCCGTTTTTGCGAACCGCAAAAAAATACGGTCGTGTGCAGGAGGCCTAAGGTTACTTTCACACCAGCATTTTTGCTGGATCCGTCATGGATCAGTAAAAACACTTGTCATGATAATACAACCATCTGCATCTGTTATGAACGGATCCAGTTGTATTATCTTTAAAATAGCCAAGACGGATCCGTCATGAACTTCATTGAAAGTAAATGGGGGACGGATCAATTTTCTATTGTCTCTGAGAAAACAGATCCATCCCTATTGACTTACATCCGTCTTGCTTTGCATCCCAAGACGCACTCAAAAATGCTGCTTGCTGAACGCAATGAAACAGAACGGAATGCATTCTGGTGCACTCAAATCCCTTCAATTCAGTTTTGTCCCCATTAACAATGAATGGGGACAAAACTGAAGTGTTTTCCTCCGGTATTGAGATGTGCGAAAGTAGGCTATTAAAGCCACCTAGTGGCATATTAAACTATTAACATAGCAATGTTCAATAAACTACCTTCATTCCAGCAAGGGTCTTCTTTGTTTTATTCAAGTTGTCATTTTGATAAAAAAGCTATTTTCCAGATATGCTAATTAACCTTCAAGGTGCCCAGAGGGGCGTTATTTCTCTCCTCTAGTGCACAGTAACGCCCCCTGCAGTGCCCAGCCTGCCTTTATTTCAAGCCCAGCATGCCTCCTTATAAATAAATGTACTTCCACATCTGAGCCGAACGGCGCCGCCCCCTCCGCTACGTCATGTAATTTATTCACCCCACGATCCTTGCATCCTCCTTCCATGCCCATGAAATCTCGCGCAGCTGCAGTATCGCCGACTGCCTGGACCTGTCCGTGAGGGCAACAGCCTCAATAGTGTCACTGAGCATGCGCAGAGCCCAGTGACCTAATCAGAGCGCTGTTGCCTCTGCGGCTGCGCGAGATTTCATGGGCATGGAAGGAGGACGCAAGGATCGCGGGGTGAATAAATTACATGACGTAGCGGAGGGGGCGGCGCCGTTCGGCTCAGATGTGGGAGTACATTTATTTATGAGGAGGCGTGCAGGGCTTGAAATAAAGGCAGGCTGGGCACTGCAGGTGGGCCTTACTGGGCACTAGAGGAGAGGAAAATCGCCCCTCTGGGCACCTTGAAGGTTAATTAGCATATCTGAAAAATCGCTTTTTTTATCAAAATGACAACTTGAATAAAAGAAAAGACCCTTGCTGGAATGAAGGTAGTTTATTGAACATTGCTATGTTCACAGTTTAATATGCTCAAACTAGGTGACAGATTCCCTAGTTAAAGGTTATCATGTCATTAATTAGTGCACAGTTAAACCTTATTTGAAAGTTTAAAATGTAACTCATTTTATTTTTGTAATGTATCGGGGCAGTGATACTGACCATTTTTGTAATATAATTTAAATTGTACATTTCTATTAGAAAATTAGCTCTAAAGTGGTCCTTTCTCAGCCTTAGCAACGCTCCTCTGTCTTCTGCTTACATAACACAGTCAGTGTTGAGCGCGTCTCCACAGTTATATAAACAGAAGACAGAGGAGCATTGCTAAGGCTCAAAATGGGCCACTTTAGAGCTATTTTTCTAATAGACAATTTCAGTAATTAAAGTATATTATAAAAATGGTCAATATAACTGCCCTGATACATTACAAAAAAAAATAAAAAATGACAGTTACATTATAAATTTTCCTGTTCCTCAACCTATATGTGATATGTTTTTCACAGATCTGAGACAGCTAAGGGTCTTTGCTGCACATACCTAAAATGGATGCTGCAGGCAGTGCAAAGAAGAGAAAAATTACAGATGAGAACAGGAAATTTAATGAGACCTGGACAGAAAAGTTCTTCTTTATTGAAGAAAGAGGAAAGCTAGTTTGCTTAATTTGCAAAAGTGTAGTTGCAGTGCCGAAGGAATTCAATGTTAAGCGGCACTACGAAACCAAACATTCCAATTTTGAGCAATTTAAGGGAGAATTGCGCAAACAGAAGATCTTATCTTTACAGCGCAGCTTAACTGTCCAGAAGACTATGTTCACCAAGATATCTAAAGAAAGTGAAATGGCTATGGAAGTTAGTTATGAAATATCAGAATTGATTGCAAAGTCTTCCAGACCATTCACAGATGGTGACTTTGTAAAAAAGTGCCTCATTGTTTCTTCACAGAAACTATGCCCAGAGTCTGTTAAAAAAATTTGAATCTATTAGCCTCAGTCGTATGACTGTTCAACGCAGGATTGCTGATATGGCTGCAGATGTTTCAGGACAGACAGAAGAAAAGGCAAAAAAATGTATTTTATTTTCTCTGGCAGCAGATGAGTCAACAGATATCAGTTCCACTGCTCAACTACTGGTTTTTATTCGGGGGATCACCACAGATTTTCATATTTTTGAGGGATTACTTGGAATGATCTCATTTCAAGGGCAAACAAAGGGAAGTGATTTGTTAAGCGGTATATTGGAATTATGTGCCAAGATGGATCTAGATTTAAGTAAGCTAGTTGAAATTGTTACTGATAGAGCTCCAGCCATGATAGGCTCCAAAAGTGGTATGGTTTCTTTGTTAAGGCAACACCTTGGAGAGCACAAGCACCATCTGATTCAGTTTCATTGCATCATCCACCAACAATCCCTGTGTGGAAAAGAGCTTGGATTTGAAAATGTAATGAAAGTTGTTGTCAGTGTTGTCAACTTCATAAAATCGCGAGGACTTAACCATCGGCAGTTTAAATCTTTTTTAGAAGAGATTGATGCTGAATATCAGGACCTAGTTTTTTATACAGAAGTAAGGTGGATGAGCCGGGGGAAAACCTTGCAACGTTTTTTTGAATTGTTGGAAGAAATAAAATTATTTCTTGTTCGGAAGGATAAAATAGTTGAAGAACTACAAGATGACAAGTGGCTGTGTGACCTTGCTTTCTTGGTAGACATCTCACAACATCTGAATGCACTGAATGCAAAACTACAAGGGAAAAATCAGTTTGTTAGTAATCTTTGTAACTATATCTTTGCATTTCAATCCAAACTAAAATTGTTCCAATCTCACCTTGAAAATGGCAATCTTGTGCATTTCCCAGCATGCAGACAAAAATGTGTCAGTGGCGCAAACATGTCTGAGTATGTCGCAAAACTTGCACATCTCCAGTCCATATTTGAGCACCGCTTCACTGATTTTAAAAATGAGAAAAAGGGTTTTGAAATGTTTGCAGACCCATTTTCAGTTATTCCTGATGAAGCACCCCCAGAATTCCAACTGGAACTCTTTGATCTTCAGTCATGTGACAGTCTACGAAACAAGTTTAAGGAAGGGGATTTACTTAACTTCTATAAATGTGTGCCAGGAGATGAATATCCCAAATTGTGTGAAAGAGCAGCTATTTATGCCTGCCTGTTTGGGTCAACATACTCTTGCAAGCAGGCATTTTCTATTATGAACATTAGCAAATCAAAATTTAGGTGTAGACTTACTAATGAGAATCTTCAGTCAATTCTGCAACTAGCCACAACTGAACTGAGACCTAACATCCAAAAACTTGCGAAAAATATGCAACCCCAGAAATCACACTAACTCCTCTTTCACAAACTAAAATTTGGTGAAATCAACACCCAGTTGCTTTTATATTTGCAGTTCTAAAGTTTATTTTACTAATCTCTAATTAACATTTATGTTGTACTGTACTGTGCAGTATATGTTATTTAACTGTTACTGGTATGTAAACCTTGTTCTGTTTATTGTGAGCAGGATACATAAATAAACTGCATAACACAGTATATATTTGTGCTCCCAATCCTGTTATGAGGAATTTTCTCATATTTTTCATGGCTTTTTAGTAGGCCTCTGTGCCATTCAAAACATGCAGTGGTGCATTAAAATTGTAGTATGAATTAATTGGCAATCCAATGGCGGGTTTACACAGCCTGATTGTAGGTTATCAGGTACGAATGTTACTATGAATGCTTGTTCCTGATAATCGGCCTATGTAAGTGTGCTGCCGATTGGGTGAATTGATCTGTCATGCAGCACATTAAATCTGTGAACAAAGCTCTGCTGTCCAGAAACAATGAATCTGTATGAGGATGAGAGATGGTAGTAGCAATGTAAATGAAGCTTTTCACCTCAATTGATGAACAGGCAGTTATTGGGAAGGAACCGTTCATAATCAACTGCTCCATCTGCTCCTGTGTGGTATTGCTATATGAATGCATCAATGTATACTAAATATTAATGATGCAAAACAAGTTATAGTTTTCATGCAGTAAACTTTTACAGTTTAAGCAGCTCAATTTTTTTTTGTGGCCCCAGGAGACAGAACAATGCGACAATGCGGCCCTCAGACCAAAATAGGTTGTGCACCCCTGCTCTAGACAGTATATTGGGCGAACTAAAAGAGCCTTGAGAGTGAGAATATCCGAACATATTGCTAATATCAAAAAAGGATACTTAAAACACTCACTCTCAAGGCACTTTAAAGAGGCCCACGATCAAGACCCTACTGGGTTGACTCTTGTGGCCCTGGAGAAGATAGATAAGCACTGGAGAGGTGGTAATCACATTGAGCGGATGTCAAGAGCAGAATCGAAACAGATTTACAATTTTGGAAGTATGATGCCAGTGGGTTTAAATGCAGAATTAGAGATTTTTTGCTTTCTATGAGGTTGGGTGGTGTGCCTCTCATCCAAAGGGGGATCACACGTCTGGCCGTTTATCGGCGCTGTGACCCCCCCTTGGTGATAGGCCCACTTCCCCATATCTACCTATAACATATTTGACCAGCCTGAAAGTATATAAATGTAAATGATGACAATGAAATTACGATGACTCTGCTATTTTAAATTATTTGGAACTATTGAAAAATCAGCTTTTTATATTGAATAAGACCTCAGAAGCGAATAACCTTTCCCTCTAATATATTTTATGCATATTTTATGCTGATTTTATAAGGTGCTATGTATTTTTTATGTATTTTTTTATATATTTTTAAATTTATTATTGTAAATCAACTTAGTAACGACTTCTCCTTCATTGTCTATAATTATTACAATATTATGATGAAGTTAAAAGAAAAAAAGCATGGGTAACACAAAAAACGCATGCAAAATGCATCAATACCGCAATGTGCACAATATACATTCCAGTCCAGATTTCACAATGAACTTGTGGGGATATAAAAGGATGTGATGTAGAACAGGGATTCAGCCACTGAAGAAGGGGAGTGAAGTCCCCGAAACGCGTCTGGCGTGAAATCCCTGTCCCGAGTATTAATCCGGATATGATCAAGACCATCTAAACGATTTTTCAAATTTGGAGCGCTCCATTTCTCTCCTTCTGCTGCGAGCACTATTGCATCGGATACCGGAACAAAGCAGCTAAGTCCCGCGATATCTCTGGAGGAATACGTGACCTACAACAGAGAGCGAGGACGCCGGAAGCAAGTGCAGCAGCGTGGTGTGGAAGGCTGGTAAGTGAGAGTGCCAGACACTTGGAGATACCGGTAAGCAACATCTCTCCACAGCTTGTGACCACCTTGCATAATTCAACTACGGTGAGGAAATACCGAACGCTATATTTGGCGGACTTTGTGGATATCGAGATCTGAACATACAGACTCGAAAAGAGTTATCATTATCCGGACGCTTACTGCCTGGATTTAAAGGAACATTGTCCCAAATTGGCAAATTCTATAAGCGGACATTGCAACTATATCCAGTCATTAGGACAGGTTGCACTATATATCCAGGACTTATAGACCAGTGGATCGCTGATTTGATTTTACTCATACTTTTTAGGGGGATATTTTATGTATTAACTCTTGTTTATAGAGAGATGTTTTATTATGTCGCTATAATTCTTGTTATTGTATACTAATAAATGCCGATGTTGTGACCCACATAGTGAGTGCCAGTCCCTTATATACATTTTTTCACTTTGCTCTGACTGATTGGGTGATCAGTTTGAGACTAGAGCACCTTTACCATATTGAGAGAGGTGGTGAGCTATCCACAACTATTTATTTCTATTTTTCTGTATCGCCCTATACGTGGATTTAGCTCCCATTAATCTCATTATGGATATGTGGAGCCACATCGAGGCAAAAAAACTAAAAGTGGATACCTTCCAGTTTGATACACCGGTAGTGGGAAATATGGAAACAAAATCCACCCATGAAATGTTTAGAGAACTCGAGAACCTTGTTGTTAAACAACTAAGACAAAATTGGGAGATTAGATCTCTGCGCCAATATTTAGAATTAGTCAGAATCCCAAAAGGACTACAACTACTGAAGACTCCTGCTCAGGACCTATATGGAGAGGAGTTTAACCTTGAATGGGAAAACCTCCTCCATGTACAATCACGAGAATTAATCTAGTTGATCATAAAAAGGAGAGTTCAGATTTTAGGGACCATTACGGAAAATATCCACCGGATGAAAGTTAAAATAGATTTACTGCCCAAAGATAGTATTTTTAATTTATGGCAAGATAGAATATGTAGCAGTTTGGACAGGACAGAATTAGAGATAATTGCGAAAAAAAGTAAAAAACACAGATTTGTCCCCAGACCACAAAATAATGACTACAGTGAGATAGAAAATAGAGATACACCTACTCCTATAGAATCAACGAGACCCATTATTCCAACTAGAAATAGGCTGGAAACACTAGCACAGCAGCCTTTTTTAGACGGGACTCCACCACATCACTCACCAAGATTAAAATCCAGACATCCACGATCACCAGAACACAACAGAAGGGCACACACTCCTCAGAAACACAAATACAATCTGAGACACCACAATTACCACAACAGACAGGAAGAATCACATTATTCACCCCACCAGACACGCTCTCTGAGACAGAGAGACCACCCGAGAACTCCACTAACACACAACCAGAGGGAAACCCAGAACCAGTTTTATCACAACCAACCAATAAGACACGAAGGGGAAGGAAAAAGAAGGAATCACAGATAGACACAGTCACTATAGAACAGGATAATATTATAAATTTAAGTAACACCACTCTCACACCATCCCAGATTTTTCTGCTAAATAAAGGACTCAAATTTGCACCTAGCGTACAGCTAAATAAATTCAACACTTATATTGGGATTCAAAAATTAATTAGGAACATCTGCCTGAAAAAATACTTCATAAAAAATCCGATCCCCACAACTTCACAAACAGAAGATGATTTCAAACATACTAATTTGAAAAAGAAATCAAAGAAATTTCCTAGAAGTGAAATAGGTCCAGAAATGGGGAGCTTTCAGAAAAATGTAGAAGCAGACCTTAGGAAAATAAAAGAGAAAAAATTCTATAGGAAAAACCTGTCTAATAGAGAAATATCAGCAATCAAGGAACTGCAGAAAAATGAGTCTATTACGATACACCCTGCCGATAAAGGTGGGGCGATTGTAATTCTAGAGACGGCGAAGTAAATACAGGAGTGCTCCAGACAATTGGCTGATAGTACTACATACCAAAAACTTGAGGCTGACCCAACCCTAAAATTTTATGATAAGTTAGAAGAATATTGCCAGAGAGGAGCCGGAACGGGAATCCTGTCGAAACAGGAGTTAGAATTTACTATGGGAACGCCGGAAGACTCCCGGTCTTTTACTGCCTGCCAAAGGTACACAAGGACATGGAGAGTCCTCCGGGCCGCCCCATAGTTTCAGGTATAGGCTCCCTAACATCGAATCTCTCAAGATATGTAGATACGTGGCTACAACCGATGGTTAAAACCACGATGTCTTACTTGAGAGATACTACCCAAATAATTGAAATTTTGGAAGGACTGACCGTGGGAGAAGACTGGATAATGACTACTTTAGATGTCCAGTCCCTCTACACGGTGATAGACCACAAAGCTGGTTTAAGAGCTATAAAAGCTCAACTGGAAAGGAATAAGGAAATGAAGATACAACAAGCAGAATTTATTTTAGAGGGGATACAACATATTCTAGAGCATAATTATTTTTATTTCGAGTGAGGTTTTTATTTGCAGATCAGAGGAACCGCCATGGGCACCAGGTTTGCCCCCAGCTATGCGAACCTGTTTCTCGCACAATGGGAACGGGGGGCCATAGACCCGCATAGAGGGGGAGACCTGGTGCTCTGGCGACGTTACATAGACGACGTTATTGTAATCTGGAAAGGAGACCAAGAAAGTCTAAATAGGTTCATATTTGAACTAAACACAAATAACCTTAATTTGGCTTTTATACAAAGCACTGAGGGTGCAGAAACGGAATTCTTGGATTTGTCAATTACAAAAGTTGGGGAAAAATATGTCTGTAAGACCTTTCAGAAACCCTCTTCGAGAAACGCATTCATTCTACACTCAAGCTGCCATTTACTGAACTGGCTCTTGAATGTGCCCTTCGGACAATTCCGTAGACTTAAACGGAACTGTACCGAGGGGGCACAATTCAAAGTGGAAGCCATGCGCTTGAGAGACAAATTCCTGGCGAAACAATATCCTAGGAATATACTAGAGGGCTCATTAGAAAAAGTAAGAAGGCTACCGAGGAGTTCACTCTTAACAGTAAAAACAGTACAGAACAAAGAAGCAGACTCCCAATTTAGGATAATTCTCCCCTATACAATACAAAGGAGGAGAATAGAGGAAATAGTTAAACGTCATTGGCACCATTTATTGCAGGACAAAATTATAGGTAGGCTAATACCACCAAAACCACTAATCACATACACGAAAGCACCCAATCTGGGTATTAAAGTGGCCCCTTCCATTAAGACAAAACAAATTGAAGTACCAGGCCTGGGAGGATGGATGAACTTGAAAGGTTTTTTCAAATGCGGACAATGTATCTGCTGTAAAATAACGAAAACCCCAAGAAATACAAAAAAGGTTCTCTCTAGCCAAAACTCATTTACATGGGAGATAGAACAGTTCCTGACGTGCAATACAGTCAGTGTGCTCTACCTCGTCCAGTGCCCATGCTCTAGACAGTATATTGGGCGAACTAAAAGAGCCTTGAGAGTGAGAATATCCGAACATATTGCTAATATCAAAAAAGGATACTTAAAACACTCACTCTCAAGGCACTTTAAAGAGGCCCACGATCAAGACCCTACTGGGTTGACTTTTGTGGCCCTGGAGAAGATAGATAAGCACTGGAGAGGTGGTAATCACATTGAGCGGATGTCAAGAGCAGAATCAAAACAGATTTACAATTTTGGAAGTATGATGCCAGTGGGTTTAAATGCAGAATTAGAGATTTTTGGCTTTCTATGAGGTTGGGCGGTGTGCCTCTCATCCAATGAGGGATCACACGTCTGGCCGTTTATCGGCGCTGTGCCCCCCCCCCCCCCCTTGGTGATAGGCCCACTTCCCCATATCTACCTATAACATATTAGACCAGCCTGAAAGTATATAAATGTAAATGATGACAATGAAATTACGATGACTCTGCTATTTTAAATTATTTGGAACTATTGAAAAATCAGCTTTTTATATTGAATAAGACCTCAGAAGCGAATAACCTTTCCCTCTAATATATTTTATGCATATTTTATGCAGATTTTTAAGGTGCTATGTATTTTTTATGTATTTTTTTATATATTTTAAAATTTATTATTGTAAATCAACTTAGTAACGACTTCTCCTTCATTGTCTATATTTATTACAATATTATGATGAAGTTAAAAGAAAAAACGCATGGGTAACACAAAAAACGCATGCAAAAATGTCACGGCTGTATGTGAGCAACAAGAGCATACACAGTTAATAAAGCTACTGACCGGACCCAAACTAGGGAGGATAAAGGGTGACCCCTGTCAGACCCTCAAAGCTCTCCCTATGCTGCTAAAGCACATGCCCGGATCCAAATGGCGGAACGAGGCATGCCCACGTACCTAAGACTAATGACCACTGTAACCCCTACAATAGTGGAAGGGGCACGGCCACCGGTGCCTTGCTCAGTATATGGAGGGAACCGTGGCCACCTCAGATCCAGTCAGAAAATAACCAGGTACACAACAATGTCTGCACACTTAGCTGAAGGTGCTGCAGCCGCAGAGAAGATGGATCCAAGGACAGGTGGCAATATCCGGAGTGCTTGCTGCAGCAGAACACAGGTCCAGTGAACTGATAGCTAACAAGTGAAGATACTCAAGCAAGAGCTACAACTCAAATGAGAACTATAATCCACAGCCTAGAAAGGAGGAGGGGTGATTTAAAGGCAGGGAAATCAAACGCAGGAGGAACAGCTGGGAGGACTCATCCAAGCTCTAGTAGTGACATCATCACAGGGGTGGAGAAACAGAGCTGTGAGAACGTCTCAAAACTCTGGTAGTGACAGTACCCCCCCCCCCCCCCCCCCCCCCCCCCCCCGTCTACGGGTGGACTCCGGACACCCAGGACCCACCTTCTCAGGATGAGCCCTATGAAATGCCCTGATGAGGCGAGTGGCTTTAATGTCCGACACCGGAACCCACATCCTCTCCTCAGGACCATAACCCTTCCAATGAACGAGGTACTGAAGAGAACCGCGGACAATGCGAGAGTCCACAATTCTGGAAACCTCAAACTCCAGATTGCCATCAACCAAAATCGGAGGAGGAGGCAAAGAGGAGGGTACCGTGGGCTGGACATATGGTTTTAAGAGAGATCTGTGAAATACATTATGTATCTTCCAAACCCGTGGAAGATCAAGACGGAAGGCACAGGATTGATGACTGACAAGATTTTATAAGGCCCAATAAACTTGGGACCCAATTTCCAGGAGGGAACCTTCAGTTTAATATTTCTTGTAGACAACCACACCAGATCACCCACATTCAGGTCCGGACCAGGCACACGTCTCATATCAGCCACACGCTTATACTTCTCACTCATCTTTCTAAGATTACTCTGAATCTTTTGCCAAATGGTAGACAAAGACGAGGAAAATCTCTCCTCCTCAGGTAAACCAGAAAGAGCCCCTCCCGAGAATGTCCCAAACTGCGGATGGAACCCATATGCACCAAAGAATGGTGACTTATCAGAAGATTCCTGACGACGGTTGTTCAGAGCAAACTCAGCAAGAGGGAGAAATGAACACCAATCCTCCTGGTTCTCTGCCACAAAACAGCGCAAATATGTCTCCAGATTCTGATTGAGGCGCTCAGTCTGACCATTCGACTGCGGGTGAAAAGCAGAAGAGAAGGACAGCCGAACCCCCAGGCGAGAACAGAAAGCCTTCCAGAACCTGGACACAAACTGCGTGCCTCTATCGGAAACAATATCAGAGGGAATGCCGTGCAATTTAACAATATGGTCGACAAAAGCTTGCGCCAACGTTTTAGCATTGGGTAAACCAGGGAAAGGTACGAAATGAGCCATCTTGCTAAAACGGTCCACCACCACCAGGATCACCGACTTCCCTGAGGAACGAGGAAGATCCGTGATAAAGTCCATGGACAGGTGTGTCCAAGGACGGGAAGGTATGGGTAACGGGAGAAGGGAACCTGAAGGCTGTGAACGAGGGACCTTAGCGCGAGCGCACGTCTCACAAGCAGCCACAAAACCCTCTACCGACTTACGAAGAGCCGGCCACCAAAATCTCCGAGCAATGAGATCTACCGTGGCTCTACTCCCGGGGTGACCAGCAAGAACAGTATCATGATGCTCCTTGAAGAGTTTGTGACGTAGCTCAGGAGGCACAAACAACTTCCCAGAAGGACAACGGGCAGGTGCCTCAGTCTGGGCAGCCTGGACCTCGGCCTCCAAATCGGAATATAGAGCAGAAACAACTACCCCCTCCGCCAAAATGGGACCCGGGTCCTCAGAGTTTCCTCCTCCCGGAAAACAGCGAGAGAGAGCATCAGCCTTCACATTTTTGATCCCAGGGCGGAATTTAACGACAAAATTGAATCTGGAGAAGAACAGAGACCATCTGGCCTGTCTCGGATTCATACGCCTGGCCGACTCCAAGTATGCCAGATTCTTATGGTCGGTAAAAACGGTGATAGGGTGCCTAGCCCCCTCCAACCAATGGCGCCATTCCTTGAAAGCCAACTTGATGGCCAACAACTCCCTATCTCCCACATCATAGTTTCTCTCTGCCGGGGAGAGTTTTTTAGAGAAAAAGGCACAGGGTCGCCATTTGGCAGGAGAAGGGCCCTGGGACAAAACCGCACCCACACCCACCTCGGAAGCATCCACTTCAACAATAAAAGGTAAGGAAACATCGGGATGCACCAAGACGGGAGCAGACGCAAAACTCTCTTTAATCTTAGAAAAAGCTGCAAGCGCCTCCTCCGACCAAGAGGAAAAATCCGCCCCCCTTTTTTGTCATGTCAGTAAGGGGTTTGACAACAGAGGAATAATTCAAAATGAACTTTCTGTAATAGTTCGCAAAACCCAGAAAGCGCATCAATGCCTTCTGATTCTCAGGAAGCTCCCACTCAAGTACAGCACGGACCTTCTTCGGATCCATGCGAAAACCAGAAGCAGAGAGGAGAAAACCCAGAAATTGAATCTCCGATACCATAAAAAGACATTTCTCCAGCTTGGCGTACAATTTATTTTCCCGCAGAATCTGCAGAACCTGAAAAAGATGATCCTGATGGGTCTGAACATCAGGGGAAAAAATCAAAATATCATCAAGATACACCAATACAAATTTCCCCATTAAATGGTAGAAAATACTATTAACAAAATGCTGAAAGACGGCCGGAGCATTCATCAGGCCGAAAGGCATAACGAGATTCTCGAAATGCCCGTTAGGAGTAATAAAGGCCGTCTTCCATTCATCCCCCTCTCTGACCCTGACCAGGTTGTACGCGCCTCTCAAATCCAATTTGGAAAAAACCTTGGCCCCAACAATTTGGTTGAAGAGGTCCGGGATCAGAGGAAGGGGATAGGGATCGCGAATCGTAACAAAAAAAAAAACCCGCGGCAACAGGTGATTTTGAGGGACGAATATGCCCCTTATCGAGACTCTCTGAGATATAGGTTTGCATTGCGATTCTTTCCGGTTGTGAGAGATTGTAGAGGCGTGCTTTTGGCAGCTTGGCGCTGGGAATGAGGTTAATGGGACAGTCAAACTCCCGGTAAGGAGGTAGCTCCTGAACACCGCTCTCGGAAAACACGTCCGAGAAATCAGAGAGAAATGATGGCACAGTTTTAGTAGACACCTCTGCAAAAGTCGCTGTGAGACAATTTTCTCTACAAAAGTCACTCCACTCATTTATTTGCCTTCCTTGCCAATCAATAGTGGGGTTATGTCTAGTGAGCCAGGGTAACCCCAAAACTAGAGGAGAAGGCAATCCGTTAAGGACAAAACAAGATATATCCTCCACATGAGTGTCACCTACAGCTAGCCGGATATTGTGAACAATGCCCTTCAGAGATCTCTGTGAGAGTGGAGCAGAGTCAATAGCAAAAACAGGTATATCCTTTTCTAATGTGCAAATCTGAAAACCATGCATGGCTACAAATTGAGTGTCAATAAGATTGACGGCCGCTCCACTATCGACAAAAAATCTCACAAGAAATGACTTTGCTCTCTAGCGCCACCCTTGCAGACAGGAGAAAACGGGAACTGCAGGTCAGAGGAAAAGCATCAATTCCTACATCAACTTTGCCCAAAGTAGCAGATGAAGCAGAATTTGATGATTTACCTTTTGAGGTATTTCTCTTATTATTGCTCTTAGTACAGTTCAAGAATCTCCTAGACGGACAAACATTTGCCAAATGAGCTATGCCCCCACAACAAAAACACACCATACTCTGAGGACTAAATCCTCTTTTATCAGGGGCAAGTCGACCTGGCTGCATGGGCTCCTCCTCAGAGGGAAGCGAGACAGGATGAGGCCCCTGCACACTGAATGAGTCCGCACCACTGCCCCTAGACTGACAATGGCTGGACAGAGAGGTCTCGTTTCTTTCTCTTAGACGCCTGTCAAGGCGTACCGCCAATGACATGGCAGACTCTAAGGACGTTGGTCTCTCATGGAAAGCAAACGCATCCTTCAATCTCTCTGAGAGACCATGACAGAACTGACTCCGGAGTGCAGCATCATTCCAACCTGAATCAGCTGCCCATGTTCGAAATTCAGAACAATAAAGCTCCGCAGACAGTTTGTTCTGGCATAAAACACATAAGTTAGATTCGGCCAGAGCAACACGATCCGGGTCATCATATATCTGCCCCAGGGCCACAAAAAATCTTTCCACGGATCGAAGGGAGGGATCCCCTGATGGCAGCGAAAAAGCCCAAGTCTGAGCATTACCCCTGAGTAGGGAGATGACAATCCTCACCCTCTGCTCCTCCTTACCAGAGGAGTGGGGACACAAGCAAAAATGGAGTTTGCATGCCTCTCTGAAGCGAATAAAATTCTCACTGCCCCCGGAGAACGTTTCCGGAAGTGAGACCTTTGGCTCGCAACAGACTCCATGAGCCGGAGCAGAGCCCAATGCTTGAAGCTGAGACATAGATTGACGGAGATCCGCTACTTCCAAAGAAAGACCCTGCATGCGGTCAACCAGGCCAGAAAGCGGATCCATGTCAAAAAGGACGGTTTTGGTGAATTATAATGTCACGGCTGTATGTGAGCAACAAGAGCATACACAGTTAATAAAGCTACTGACCGGACCCAAACTAGGGAGGATAAAGGGTGACCCCTGTCAGACCCTCAAAGCTCTCCCTATGCTGCTAAAGCACATGCCCGGATCCAAATGGCGGAACGAGGCATGCCCACGTACCTAAGACTAATGACCACTGTAACCCCTACAATAGTGGAAGGGGCACGGCCACCGGTGCCTTGCTCAGTATATGGAGGGAACCGTGGCCACCTCAGATCCAGTCAGAAAATAACCAGGTACACAACAATGTCTGCACACTTAGCTGAAGGTGCTGCAGCCGCAGAGAAGACAGATCCAAGGACAGGTGGCAATATCCGGAGTGCTTGCTGCAGCAGAACACAGGTCCAGTGAACTGATAGCTAACAAGTGAAGATACTCAAGCAAGAGCTACAACTCAAATGAGAACTATAATCCACAGCCTAGAAAGGAGGAGGGGTGATTTAAAGGCAGGGAAATCAAACGCAGGAGGAACAGCTGGGAGGACTCCTCCAAGCTCTAGTAGTGACATCATCACAGGGGTGGAGAAACAGAGCTGTAAGAACGTCTCAAAACTCTGGTAGTGACAAAAACGCATCAATACCGCAATGTGCACAATATACATTCCAGTCCAGATTTTACAATGAACTTGAGGGGATATAAAAGGATGTGATGTAGAACAGGGATTCAGCCACTGAGGAAGGGGAGTGAAGTCCCCGAAACGCGTCTGGCGTGAAATCCCTGTCCCGAGTATTATTCCGGATATGATCAAGACCATCTGAACGATTTTTCAAATTTGGAGCGCTCCATTTCTCTCCTTCTGCTGCGAGCACTATTGCATCGGATACCGGAACAAAGCAGCTAAGTCCCGCAATATCTCTGGAGGAACACGTGACCTACAACAGAGAGCGAGGACGCCGGAAGCAAGTGCAGCAGCGTGGTGTGGAAGGCTGGTGAGTGAGAGTGCCGGACACTTGGAGATACCGGTAAGCAACATCTCTCCACAGCTTGTGACCACCTTGCATAATTCAACTACGGTGAGGAAATACCGAACGCTATATTTGGCGGACTTTGTGGATATCGAGATCTGAACATACAGACTCGAAAAGAGTTATCATTATCCGGACGCTTACTGCCTGGATTTAAAGGAACATTGTCCCAAATTGGCAAATTCTACAAGCGGACATTGCAACTATATCCAGTCATTAGGACAGGTTGCACTATATATCCAGGACTTATAGACCAGTGGATCGCTGATTTTACTCATACTTTTTAGGGGGATATTTTATGTATTAACTCTTGTTTATAGAGAGATGTTTTATTATGTCGCTATAATTCTTGTTATTGTATATAGAGTTGAGCGAACACCTGGATGTTCGGGTTCGAGAAGTTCGGCCGAACTTCCCAGAAATGTTCGGGATCCAAACCCGATCCGAACTTCGTCCCGAACCCGAACCCCATTAAAGTCAATGGGGACCTGAACTTTTGGGCACTAAAAAGGCTGTAAAACAGCCCAGGAAAGAGCTAGAGGGCTGCAAAAGGCAGCAACATGTAGGTAAATCCCCTGCAAACAAATGTGGATAGGGAAATAAATTAAAATAAAAATAGAAAAAAATAAAAATGAACCAATATCAATTGGACAGAGGTCCCATAGCAAAGAATCTGGCTTTACGTCAGCAGAGAATCAGTCTCTTCATGCCATAGCAAAGAATCTGGCTTCATGTCAGCAGAGAATCAGTCTCTTCATGCCATAGCAGAGAATCTGGCTTCATGTCAGCGCAGAATCAGTCTTCATGTCATAGCAGAGAATCAGGCTTCACGTCACCCACCACTGGAACAGGCCACTGTCACACATTTAGGCCCCGGCACCCAGGCAGAGGAGAGAGGTCCCGTAACAGAGAATCTGGCCTGATGTCAGCACAGAATCTGTCTTCATGTCATTGCAGAGAATCAGGCTTCACGTCACCCACCACTGGAACAGGCCACTGTCACACATTTAGGCCCCGGCACCCAGACAGAGGAGAGCGGTCCCGTAACAGAGAATCTGGCCTTATGTCAGCGCAGAATCTGTCTTCATGTCATAGCAGAGAATCAGGCTTCACGTCACCCACCACTGGAACAGGCCACTGTCACACATTTAGGCCCAGGCACCCAGGCAGAGGAGAGAGGTCCCGTAACAGAGAATCTGTCCTTATGTCAGCGCAGAATCTGTATTCATGTCATAGCAGAGAATCAGGCTTCACGTCACCCACCACTGGAACAGGCCACTGTCACACATTTAGGCCCCGGCTTCAGACAGAGGAGAGCGGTCCCGTAACAGAGAATCTGGCCTTATGTCAGCGCAGAATCTGTCTTCATGTCATAGCAGAGAATCAGGCTTCACGTCACCCACCACTGGAACAGGCCACTGTCACACATTTAGGCCCAAGCACCCAGGCAGAGGAGAGAGGTCCCGTAACAGAGAATCTGGCCTTATGTCAGCGCAGAATCTGTATTCATGTCATAGCAGAGAATCAGGCTTCACGTCACCCCACCACTGGAACAGGCCACTGTCACACATTTAGGCCCAGGCACCCAGGCAGAGGAGAGAGGTCCCGTAACAGAGAATCTGGCCTTATGTCAGCGCAGAATCTGTCTTCATGTCATAGCAGAGAATCAGGCTTTACGTCACCCACCACTGGAACAGGCCACTGTCACACATTTAGGCCCAGGCACCCAGGCAGAGGAGAGAGGTCCCGTAACAGAGAATCTGGCCTTATGTCAGCGCAGAATCTGTCTTCATGTCATAGCAGAGAATCAGGCTTCATGTCACCCACCACTGGAACAGGCCACTGTCACACATTTAGGCCCCGGCACCCAGACAGAGGAGAGGTTCATTCAACTTTGGGTTGCCCCGCAATATAATGGTAAAATGAAATTAAAATAGTATTGAATGAGGAAGTGCCCTGGAGTAGAATAATATATTGTTAAGGGGAGGTAGTTAATATCTAATCTGCACAAGGGATGGACAGGTCCTGTGGGATCCATGCCTGGTTCATTTTTATGAACGTCAGCTTGTCCACATTGGCTGTAGACAGGCGGCTGCGTTTGTCTGTAATGACGCCCCTGCCGTGCTGAATACACGTTCAGACAAAACGCTGGCCGCCGGGCAGGCCAGCACCTCCAAGGCATAAAAGGCTAGCTCTGGCCACGTGGACAATTTGGAGACCCAGAAGTTGAATGGGGCCGAACCATCAGTCAGTACGTGGAGGGGTGTGCACAGGTACTGTTCCACCATGTTAGTGAAATGTTGCCTCCTGCTAACACGTTCCGTATCAGGTGGTGGTGCACTTAGCTGTGGCGTGGTGACAAAACTTTTCCACATCTCTGCCATGCTAACCCTGCCCTCAGAGGAGCTGGCCGTGACACAGCTGCATTGGCGACCTCTTGCTCCTCCTCTGCCTTCGCCTTGGGCTTCCACTGGTTCCCCTGTGACATTTGGGAATGCTCTCAGTAGCGCGTCTACCAACGTGCGCTTGTACTCGCGCATCTTCCTATCACGCTCCAGTGTAGGAAGTAAGGTGGGCACATTGTCTTTGTACCGGGGATCCAGCAGGGTGGCAACCCAGTATTCCGCACACGTTAAAATGGGGGCAACTCTGCTGTCGTTGCGCAGGCACTGCAGCATGTAGTCGCTCATGTGTGCCAGGCTGCCCAGAGGTAAGGACAAGCTGTCCTCTGTGGGAGGCGTATCGTCATCGTCCTGTGTTTCCCCCCAGCCACGCACCAGTGATGGGCCCGAGCTGCTTTGGGTGCCACCCCGCTGTGAACATGCTTCATCCTCATCCTCCTCCACCTCCTCCTCATCCTCGTCCTCCTCGTCCTCCAGTAGTGGGCCCTGTCTGGCCACATTTGTACCTGGCCTCTGGTGTTGCAAAAAACCTCCCTCTGAGTCACTTTGAAGAGACTGGCCTGAAAGTGATAAAAATGACCTCTCTTCCTCCTCTTCCTCCTGGGCCACCTCCTCTTCCATCATCGCCCTAAGTGTTTTCTCAAGGAGACATAGAAGTGGTATTGTAACGCTGATAATGGCGTCATCGCCACTGGCCATGTTGGTGGAGTACTCGAAACAGCGCAACAGGGCACACAGGTCTCGCATGGAGGCCCAGTCATTGGTGGTGAAGTGTGTCTGATCCGCAGTGCGACTGACCTGTGCGTGCTGCAGCTGAAACTTCACTATGGCCTGCTGCTGCTCGCACAGTCTGTCCAGCATATGCAAGGTGGAGTTCCACCTGGTGGGTACGTCGCATATGAGGCGGTGAGCGGGAAGGCCGAAGTTACGCTGTAGCGCAGACAGGCGAGCAGCGGCAGGGTGTGAACGCCGGAAGCGCGAACAGACGGCCCGCACTTTATGCAGCAGCTCTGACATGTCGGGGTAGTTGCGAATGAACTTCTGCACCACCAAATTCAGCACATGCGCCAGGCAAGGGATGTGCGTCAAACCGGCTAGTCCCAGAGCTGCAACTAGATTTCGCCCATTATCGCACACCACCAGGCCGGGCTTGAGGCTCACCGGCAGCAACCACTCGTCGGTCTGTTGTTCTATACCCCCGCCACAACTCCTGTGCGGTGTGGGGCCTGTCCCCCAAACATATGAGTTTCAGAATGGCCTGCTGACGTTTACCCCGTGCTGTGCTGAAGTTGGTGGTGAAGGTGTGTGGCTGACTGGATGAGCAGGTGGAAGAAGAGGAGGAGGAAGCTGAGTAGGAGGAGGAGGAGACAGGAGGCAAAGAATGTTGCCCTGCGATCCTTGGCGGCGGAAGGACGTGCGCCAAACAGCTCTCCGCCTGGGGCCCAGCCGCCACTACATTTACCCAGTGTGCAGTTAGGGAGATATAGCGTCCCTGGCCGTGCTTACTGGTCCACGTATCTGTGGTTAGGTGGACCTTGCCACAGATGGCGTTGCGCAGTGCACACTTGATTTTATCGGACACTTGTTTGTGCAGGGAAGGCACGGCTCTCTTAGAGAAGTAGTGGCGGCTGGGAACAACATACTGTGGGACAGCAAGGGACATGAGCTGTTTGAAGCTGTGTGTGTCCACCAGCCTAAATGACAGCATTTCATAGAACAGTAGTTTAGAAATGCTGGCATTCAGGGCCAGGGATCGAGGGTGGCTAGGTGGGAATTTACGCTTTCTCTCAAATGTTTGTGAGATGGAGAGCTGAACGCTGCCGTGTGACATGGTTGAGATGCTTGGTGACGCAGGTGGTGGTGTTGGTGGTACATCCCATGTTTGCTGGGCGGCAGGTGCCAACGTTCCTCCAGAGGCGGAGGAAGAGGCCGAGGCGGCGGCAGCAGCAGAAGAGGCCGAGGCAGCAGCAGCAGAAGAGGTAGCAGGGGGAGCCTGAGTGACTTCTTTGTTTTTAAGGTGTTTACTCCACTGCAGTTCATGCTTTGCATGCAGGTGCCTGGTCATGCAGGTTGTGCTAAGGTTCAGAACGTTAATGCCTTACTTCAGGCACTGATGGCACAGCGTGCAAACCACTCAGGTCTTGTCGTCAGCACATTGTTTGAAGAAGTGCCATGCCAGGGAACTCCTTGAAGCTGCCTTTGAGGTGCTCGGTCCCAGATGGCGGCGGCGGGTGTTCTGATTTTGCCCACTGCTCCCTCTTTTGCTACGCTGTTGGCTCGGTCTCACCACTGCCTCTTCCTCCGAACTGTGAAAGTCAGTGGCACGACCCTCATTCCATGTGGGGTCTAGGACCTCATCGTCCCCTGCATCGTCTTCCACCCAGTCTTGATCCCTGACCTCCTGTTCAGTCTGCACACTGCAGAAAGATGCAGCAGTTGGCACCTGTGTTTCGTCATCATCAGAGACGTGCTGAGGTGGTATTCCCATGTCCTCATCATCAGGAAAAATAAGTGGTTGTGCGTTAGTGCATTCTATCTCTTCCACCCCTGGGGAAGGGCTAGGTGGATGCCCTTGGGAAACCCTGGCAGCAGAGTCTTCAAACAGCATAAGAGACTGCTGCATAACTTGAGGCTCAGACAGTTTCCCTGATATGCATGGGGGTGATGTGACAGACCGATGGGCTTGGTTTTCATGCGCCATCTGTGCGCTTTCTGCAGAAGACTGGGTGGGAGATAATGTGAACGTGCTGGATCCACTGTCGGCCACCCAATTGACTAATGCCTGCACCTGCTCAGGCCTTACCATCCTTAGAACGGCATTGGGCCCCACCAAATATCGCTGTAAATTCTGCTGGCTACTGGGACCTGAGGTAGTTGGTTCACTAGGACGTGTGGCTGTGGCAGAACGGCCACGTCCTCTCCCAGCACCAGAGGGTCCACTAACACCACCACGACCATGTCCACGTCCGCGTCCCTTATTAGATTTTTTCCTCAATGTTCCCGTTCACCTCAATTTTGAGAGTGGCAAATTTGGGAATGGTTTTTCAACCCAGAAAAAAAATGTGTTCTTTTACGGTCACTACAAATAACTTGACCAGCTAAAACAGTAGAGATTTGGTTAAATAGAGATGTGAGGCCTGTTTTTTTTTGCGCTGTGTGACAGGTATAGGTTTATTCACAGAATCAGATTTCTATCAGCACGCTAGCGTGTGTCTTAGGTTTTTCTGAATGACACTATCACTAGCTTCAATGTAAGATATTCTTTTTGGGATAGATTTCAAGTAGGCCTCAAATACCAGAAACTAGTTATTTTGCGAATGGCAAATTTGGGAATGGTTTTTCAACCCAGAAAAAAAGTGTGCCTTTATGGTCACTACAAATAACTTGACCAGCTAAAACAGTAGAGATTTGGTTAAATAGAGATGTGAGGCCTGTTTTTTTTTGCGCTGTGTGACAGGTATAGGTTTAATCACAGAATCAGATTTCTATCAGCACGCTAGCGTGTGTCTTAGGTTTTTCTGAATGACACTATCACTAGCTTCAATGTAAGATATTCTTTTTGGGATAGATTTCAAGTAGGCCTCAAATACCAGAAACTAGTTATTTTGAGAATGGCAAATTTGGGAATGGTTTTTCAACCCAGAAAAAAAAGTGTGCTTTTACGGTCACTACAAATAACTTGACCAGCTAAAACAGTAGAGATTTGGTTAAATAGAGATGTGAGGCCTGTTTTTTTTTGCACTGTGTGACAGGTATAGGTTTAATCACAGAATCAGATTTCTATCAGCACGCTAGCGTGTGTCTTAGGTTTTTCTGAATGACACTATCACTAGCTTCAATGTAAGATATTCTGTTTGGGATAGATTTCAAGTAGGCCTCAAATACCAGAAACTAGTTTTTTTGAGAATGGCAAATTTGGGAATGGTTTTTCAACCCAGAAAAAAAGTGTGCTTTTACGGTCACTACAAATAACTTGACCAGCTAAAACAGTAGAGATTTGGTTAAATAGAGATGTGAGGCCTGTTTTTTTTTGCGCTGTGTGACAGGTATAGGTTTAATCACAGAATCAGATTTCTATCAGCACGCTAGCGAGTGTCTTAGGTTTTTCTGAATGACACTATCACTAGCTTCAATGTAATATATTCTTTTTGGGATAGATTTCAAGTAGGCCTCAAATACCAGAAACTAGTTATTTTGAGAATGGCAAATTTGGGAATGGTTTTTCAACCCAGAAAAAAAAGTGTGCTTTTACGGTCACTACAAATAACTTGACCAGCTAAAACAGTAGAGATTTGGTTAAATAGAGATGTGAGGCCTGTTTTTTTTTGCGCTGTGTGACAGGTATAGGTTTAATCACAGAATCAGATTTCTATCAGCACGCTAGCGTGTGTCTTAGGTTTTTCTGAATGACACTATCACTAGCTTCAATGTAAGATATTCTGTTTGGGATAAATTTCAAGTAGGCCTCAAATACCATAAACTAGTTATTTTGAGAATGGCAAATTTGGGAATGGTTTTTCAACCCAGAAAAGAAAGTGTGCTTTTACGGTCACTACAAATAACTTGACCAGCTAAAACAGTACAGATTTGGTTAAATAGAGATGTGAGGCCTGTTTTTTTTTTGCGCTGTGTGACAGGTATAGGTTTAATCACAGAATCAGATTTCTATCAGCACGCTAGCGTGTGTCTTAGGTTTTTCTGAATGACACTATCACTAGCTTCAATGTAAGATATTCTTTTTGGGATAGATTTCAAGTAGGCCTCAAATACCAGAAACTAGTTATTTTGAGAATGGCAAATTTGGGAATGGTTTTTCAACCCAGAAAAAAAAGTGTGCTTTTACGTCACTACAAATAACTTGACCAGCTAAAACAGTAGAGATTTGGTTAAATAGAGATGTGAGGCCTGTTTTTTTTTGCGCTGTGTGACAGGTATAGGTTTAATCACAGAATCAGATTTCTATCAGCACGCTAGCGTGTGTCTTAGGTTTTTCTGAATGACACTATCACTAGCTTCAATGTAAGATATTCTTTTTGGGATAGATTTCAAGTAGGCCTCAAATACCAGAAACTAGTTATTTTGAGAATGGCAAATTTGGGAATTGTTTTTCAACCCTGAAAAAAAAGTGTGCTTTTACGGTCACTACAAATAACTTGACCAGCTAAAACAGTACAGATTTGGTTGAATAGAAATGTCAGGTCTATTTTTTAGGCGCTGGGTGACAGGCTCAACTTGCCCCTGATGTAATATATGGCCAAAAAATAACCACACTGTTGATGGTTAAATGCACTTGGGTGACACAGGCTAAGCCTGCACCAGATGTAGTATATGGCCAAAAAATAATCAGACTGTCGATGGTTAAATGCACTTCGGTGACACAGGCTCAGCCTGCAGCTGATGTAGTATATGGCCAAAAAATAACCAAACTGTTGATGGTTAAATGCACTTCGGTGACACAGGCTCAGCCTGCAGCTGATGTAGGATATAGCACAAAATAACCACACTATCGATGGTTAAATACACTTGGTGATAGCTTGTGCTGGCGCACCACAAGTCACAAAATGGCCGCCGATCACCCCAGAAAAAAAGTGATCTAAAAACGCTCTGGGCAGCCTCAAAAAAGTGAGCAAGTCTATAATAGCACTTCAATGATCCACAGCTGCAGATCAAACACAGAATGAAGTCTTTTGGAGGAGTTAATCTGCCTAATCTCGCCCTAACGTCGCAGCTGCAACCTCTCCCTATACTGATCATAGCAGAGTGACGTGCGGCGCTACGTGACTCCAGCTTAAATAGAGGCTGGGTCACATGCTGCACTGGCCAATCACAGTCATGCCAATAGTAGGCATGGCTGTGATGGCCTCTTGGGGCAAGTAGTATGACGCTTGTTGATTGGCTGCCTTGCAGCCTTTCAAAAAGCGCCAAGAAAGAGCCGAACACCGAACCCGAACCCAGACTTTTACGAAAATGTTCGGGTTCGGGTCCGTGTCACGGACACCCCAAAATTCGGTACGAACCCGAACTATACTGTTCGGGTTCGCTCATCCCTAATTGTATACTAATAAATGCCGATGTTGTGACCCACATAGTGAGTGCCAGTCCCTTATATACATTTTTTCACTTTGCTCTGACTGATTGGGTGATCAGTTTGAGACTAGAGCACCTTTACCATATTGAGAGAGGTGGTGAGCTATCCACAACTATTTATTTCTAAAGTCCACTTACTATTTTGTTGCAGTCAGCGGGCGGCCGCCGGCCGACTAACAGCGCTGAGAGCGCACGGACTATTGGAAAGAGTGAGGAGGGGGCGGGGCCCGCGGCCGCTCTGAGCTCCGCTCTGCTGCCTGGCCTGTCTGTCTCTTTAAGAGAGCAGACCAGTGGCTGCTGGAGCGTGCCGCAGCTGCCGCACAGGCACGTCTTCGCTTTTGACGTTGCCACTGAGCTCCGCCCCCAGGACCCCAGAGAGAAGTAGGAGCGAGCCCGAACGCCAGCCAGCAGCCACAGCAGACTCAGTCTCTGCCAGGGAAGGCCCACGACACAACCTGAGCCAAGTTCCAACAGAAGTTACAGGTATTTGGTACAAAGATAACAACTGGATGGATCCCATCTGCCACTGGCCCAGGATGGAGTGGGAGAAATGTGCCGGGGGGGGGGGCTCATAGAGGACAGAGGGACAGTGTGATTTCCTGCTACTACATCCACCCCCCCCCCCCCCCAGGGATTTTTGGGGCCTTTAAGGGTTGAACTTTAACTCCTTGCTGCTGATGTTGAGTGTGCACATAGCCACCAATCATTTTCCCCTCCCCCCAGCACATCAGTTACCTTTAGGAGGGGGGGGGGGATATGATTGGTGACTATTTGCACACTCTGGATCATCCAACCCCTAATGCCCCCCAAAATGTCCGGTGGGGGGATGGTATGACAGGCCGGAGGGGCGATGTGTATGCGGGCCCTTTCCCTCTACTCGCTCAGCTGTGCTCGCATACATATAGTGCCCTGTGTCCACTGTTATGTGCCCACTCTGCTAAAGCCGGGCATAGCCCAGCTATGCCTTGCTTTACCAAAGCAGACAGGCAGGAGCTGTGTGGTGATCATATTTATTGTATGTATGTGTGTCCATCCCTGTGTGTGTGTGTGTGTGTGTGTGTGTGTGACTGTCCGTCCCTTTGTGTGTGTGTTTCCGTCCCAGTGTGTGTTTCCATCCCTGTGTGTGTCCGTCCCTGTGTGTGTGTCCGTCCCTGTGTGTCACCATCACCATGCCCACAGTGTTCCTATGTCTTGACGCAGCTGCATCAGGAAGAGGAAGAGGAGGCAGCGCCAGAATGGAGTCCGTGCGATAGACACAGGGAGGCACACTAAGGACGAAGGTAACACTTCCACATGATCTACACTAGTGTTATCTGTGGTTTTACATAGGACTGCAGGTAACACTACCACATTATCAGCACTAGTGTTATTTGTTACAAAGATTTTTTTCCTCTTTGTGTATGTTTATGTGACCAGGGGGTAAAGGGGGGGGGGGGGGGCGCCACAAGGTTAGCTCGCACAGGGTGCCTGAACACCTAATGCCGGCCCTGGCTGTGGCACCGGGCGACCTAGTCGCCTGGGCTTCCCCCAACGGCTCGTTACCACCCGTCTTGCAAGGGGGGAGATGGCTGCCTTGTGTAACCAAGAACTGCTCGCGGTGAAATGGAGAGACAAGCGTGACGTTTACATGTTCTCCTCCATTCACGCAGACACGACAATACAAATTGAAAGGGCAACCCGTGTCATTGAAAAGCCCCTCTCAGTCCATGACTATAATGCACTCATGGGAGGGGTGGACTTCAATGACCAGATGATGGCTCCCTATTTAGTTACCCGATGCACCAGACGCTGGTATAAGAAGGTGTCTGTATATTTGATTCAATTGGAGATGTACAATAGTTTTGTTCTCTACAGTAAGGCTGGGAGAACAGGATCCTTCCTCAAATTTCAGGAAGAGATCATCGCGAACCTCCTGTATCCAGGAGGTTCCGTGGCCCCAACCACCAGTGTAGTGAGCCATCTACACAAGCGACATTTCCCCAATGTCGTTCCTGGTACCTCAACCCAACCGTCACCCCGAAAAAGATGTCGTGTCTGTAGCAGGAGTGGAATAAGGCGTGACACCCGCTATTTCTGTCCTGACTGCCCTGACCACCCTGCCCTATGCTTTGGAGAGTGTTTCCGGAAGTACCACACACAGGTACACTTAGCATAGGGATTGCATCTCACAGGACAGGCACACAGGGCTATTGGGGCCCTTACACTCACAGCTACTGCAAACCTCTCCTTTCACCTGGGATAAAGTGCATAATGTACTTCGCCACATCTTTGGGCCATTTGCGCTTTGCACATTGTCCCATGGGGAAGGAGAGGTTTGTCCTATAAAGGTAAAAAAAAAATGAAAATCACCGGTAAGCAAAAAAGTTAACGTTCAGTTCAAAAGTTTATATGTTCTGTTCAAAAGTTATTATAAAGTTAATAAATTTATTGCGTTGCGGCCTGGTTTTTTATTTTTTGTTTTGTTTTTTTACCTTCCAGGTGGACCAACCGATCGACTAGCTGCAGCACTGATGTGCATTCTGACAGAAGCATTGCGCTGCTGTCAGATTACACAAAAGTCAGTGTATGCGGCGCTGCAAGACGAGATTTCTCCTCTGCAGTAAAAGATACGTTTGCCGAGGCATATGAGCTGAGGAGGCGGCAGTGTTCATATACTTTGGCAAACACTTTGTATATAAAAATAAATAAATCCCGGCAATGATTTATTCATCCACATCGATTGATGTGAATGGAGAAATCGGGTTTGCCAGGGCATACGAGCTAAGTGGGTATGGATGTTGGGTGGAGCTCCTATGTCCTGGCAGACGCCTTTCCCCTCCTTTTTTTTTTTTGGCAGAGATTTTTTCATCCACATTGATCGATGCGAATGAAGAAATCTGTGCCGTTCATTTTTTCTTTCAGCCCAGAGGCTGAACGGAAAAAAAAATATCTCATTACCTGTATGCTCAATATAAGGAGAATAGCAGAAACTCCTAATGCTGGCCATACATGTAATGATTGCGGAGACCCTCAAATGCCAGGGCAGTACAAACACCCCACAAATGACCCCATTTTGGAAAGAAGACACCCCAAGGTATTCCATGAGGGGCATATTGAGTCCATGAAAGATTGAAATTTTTGTCCCAAGTTAGCGGAAAGGGAGACTTTGTGAAAAAAAACAAAAAAAAATCAATTTCCTCTAACTTGTGGCAAAAAAAATTAAATTCTATGAACTCGCCATGCCCCTCATTGAATACCTTGGGGTGTCTTCTTTCCAAAATGGGGTCACATGTGGGGTATTTATACTGCCCTGGCATTTTAGGGGCCCTAAAGAGTGAGAAGAAGTCTGGGATCCAAATGTCTAAAAATGCCCCCCTAAAAGGAATGTGGGCCCCTTTGCGCATCTAGCCTGCAAAAAAGTGTCACACATGTGGTATCGCCGTACTCAGGAGAAGTTGGGAAATTTTGGTGTTTTGGTGTGTCATTTTACATATACCCATGCTGGGTGAGAGAAATATCTCGGTCAAATGCCAACTTTGTTTAAAAAAATGGGGTAGTTATACTGTCCTGGCATTCTAGGGGCCCTAATGTGTGGTAAGTAGTTTGAAATCAAAATCTGTAAAAAATGGCCGGTGAAATCCGAAAGGTGCTATTTGGAATGTGGGCCCCTTTGCCCACCTAGGCTGCAAAAAAGTGTCACACATGTGGTATTGCCGTACTCAGGAGAAGTTGGGCAATGTGTTTTGGGGTGTCATTTTACATATACTAATGCTGGGTGAGATAAATATCTTGGTCAAATGCCAACTTTGTATAAAAAAATGGGAAAAGTTGTCTTTTGCCAAGATATTTATCTCACCCAGCATGGCTATATGTAAAATGACACCCCAAAACACATTGCTCAACTTCTCCTGAGTACAGAGATACCACATGTGTGACACTTTTTTGCAGCCTAGGTGGGCAAAGGGGCCCAAATTCCAATGAGTACCTTTAGGATTTCACAGGTTACCAAACATTAGGGCCCCTAGAATGCCAGGGCAGTATAACTACCCCACAAGTGACCCCATTTTGGAAAGAAGACACCCCAAGATATTCCGTGAGGGGCATGGTGAGTTCCTAGAATTTTTATTTTTTGTCACAAGTTAGCGGAAAATGATGATTTTTTTTTATTTTATTTTTCTTACAAAGTCTCATATTCCACTAACTTGTTACAAAAAATAAAAACTTCCATGAGCTCACTATACCCATCACGAAATACCTTGGGGTGTCTTCTTTCCAAAGTGGGGTCACTTGTGGGGTAGTTATACTGCCCTGGCATTCTAGGGGCCCTAATGTGTGGTAAGTAGTTTGAAATCAAAATCTGTAAAAAATGGCCGGTGAAATTCGAAAGGTGCTCTTTGGAATGTGGGCCCCTTTGCCCACCTAGGCTGCAAAAAAGTGTCACACATGTGGTATTGCCGTACTCAGGAGAAGTTGGGCAATGTGTTTAAGGGTGTCATTTTACATATACCCATGCTGGGTGAGAGAAATATCTTGGCAAAAGACAACTTTTCCCATTTTTTTATACAAAGTTGGCATTTGACCAAGATATTTATCTCACCCAGCATGGGTATATGTAAAATGACACCCCAAAACACATTGCCCAACTTCTCCTGAGTACGGCAATACCACATGTGTGACAGTTTTTTGCAGCCTAGGTGGGCAAAGGGGCCCACATTCCAAAGAGCACCTTTCGGATTTCACTGGCCATTTTTTACAGATTTTGATTTCAAACTACTTACCACACATTAGGGCCCCTAGAATGCCAGGGCAGTATAACTACCCCACAAGTGACCCCATTTTGGAAAGAAGACACCCCAAGGTATTCCGTGAGGGGCATGGTGAGTTCCTAGAATTTTTATTTTTTGTCACAAGTTAGCGGAAAATGATGATTTTTTTTTTATTTTTTTTTTCTTACAAAGTCTCATATTCCACTAACTTGTTACAAAAAATAAAAACTTCCATGAACTCACTATGCCTATCACGAAATACCTTGGGGTGTCTTCTTTCCAAAGTGGGGTCACTTGTGGGGTAGTTATACTGCCCTGGCATTAGGGCCCCTAGAATGCCAGGGCAGTATAACTACCCCACAAGTGACCCCATTTTGGAAAGAAGACACCCCAAGGTATTTCGTGATGGGCATAGTGAGTTCATGGAACTTTTTATTTTTTCTCACAAGTTAGTGGAATATGAGACTTTGTAAGAAAAAAATAAAAAGTTCTATGAACTCACTATGCCCATCAGCAAATACCTTAGGGTGTCTACTTTCCGAAATGGGGTCATTTGTGAGGTGTTTGTACTGTCTGGCCATTGTAGAACCTCAGGAAACATGACAGGTGCTCAGAAAGTCAGAGCTGCTTCAAAAAGCGGAAATTCACATTTTTGTACCATAGTTTGTAAACGCTATGCCTATAACTTTTACCCAAACCATTTTTTTTTTTACCCAAAAAATGTGCCCTGCTGGAGCCTAGAAAAATGTTATTTCCTATCGGTTTGATGTATACAAATATGCAGCACTCCACGTTTTTGTATCCTGCAGAGTCTATTAAAAAAAAGCATACGTTAACGTAAATTTTTTTCTACCATGGAACTGTATGGTGAACGAACGCCACTGTACGGGATCAGTCTGAGGCATCTGTTAACACATACATTTTTGGTATGCATTAAATGGATGGCAAAAATAGGATGTAAACCCAGCACTATTGTCAGAATAAGCACCAGTACACATCAGAGCAGCGTGGCGGAGAGGGTAGGCCGCCATGTACTGACAGAGCGCTAACTGGTCCTGGTGGTCAGGGATGAGAACTGTGTTTCTACTGGGAAATACAGGGCACAGTATGTGACAAACTGCCATTTGCCACTGGGCATTGTAGAGGACTTATGGCTAGCCTCCTGCCCTACGACTATGGCCCCGGGACATGTTGCCCTTCAGGAACAGTGTGACAGAACTGTGCCGCATGTCTGGACTGTTGATGGGACTTAGTCATTTTTCTGCATGAAATTGACCGACCGCACAGCCCAAATCTATGGAACTGTTTTGGGCAGGAAATTGTGCTTGCGGTCGGTCATAAAGGACTTCCACTAAACTTTTGATCCGCTGGAGGGATTTGTGTGATTTTTGGAAGTGGTTATATTTGATGTATGCTGAGTTTAAATATGTAATTTTTATGGAGATGGAATGTATGGTTTTAAAGTTATAGAGTATGTTTAAAAACTGTATTTTTACTGTGTCACGGAACCATGAACCAGACGTACAACAAGAGATAAGTGAAAATAAGAAGGCTTTATTGAAAATAAAGCTGTAAAGCAAAAGTCCAAACGAATGGTGAAACCGAAGCTAAGTCTTTGAGAGGCCAGAGATCAGGAACCAGAAGGGTAGTCAGACGAAGCCAGGATCAGGAACCAGCAGGGTAGTCAGACGAAGCCAGGATCAGGAACCAGCAGGGTAGTCAGACGAAGCCAGGATCAGGAACCAGAAGCAGCAGCAGTCTTAGAAGCATGTGAACACAGGAGGACCAAGCAAGGAACTGAAGCCACAGACCTCCTATATATATGAGCTAGGCATCCAGCTCCTCCCAGTGGGAAGGAGGAGCCGCAGGGTGGAAGGCTACAAGAAACCCAGAAACCAAGATGGCCGCCAGCACATGTCAAACGAAGGAGAACAGCAAGAAGGTAAGACCATGACAGTACCTCCCCCTCAAGGGCCCCTCCTCCGCGGAGCAAAAAACGGTTTCTGAGGGAAGCATGCGTGGAAGGCTCGGAGCAAGGCAGGAGCATGGACATCTGCGGAGGGAACCCAGGAACGCTCCTCTGGACCATAACCACGCCAATGGACCAAAAACTGCACCCGACCGCGGACCAGGCGTGAGTCCAGGATATTGCTCACCTCATACTCCTCATGATTGCCCACTCGGACCGGACGAGGCCGAGGAACCGAGGAAGTGAAACGATTACACACCAGTGGCTTCAACAGGGAGACATGAAACACGTTAGAGATCCGCATGCCAGGAGGAAGCGCAAGGGCATAGGCTACCGGGTTTACCCTGCGAAGCACTCGGAAGGGACCAACAAAGCGAGGCGCCAGCTTGGGAGTGGGCACTCGAAGGTTGAGGTTGCGGGTGGACAATTATACACGGTCTCCGACCTGGTAGGAAAGAGCAGGCGCTTGTCTGCGATCAGCCTGGAGTCTCTGGCTGTACCCAAGAAGCACGTAGGACGGAAAGGTGATCCTCCACAGCCGGAATATCCTGGGGAGAGAATACCTCCGGTAACACGGCAGGTTGGAACCCATAATTGGCCATGAAGGGAGACGTCCCAGAGGAAGAGTTCACCGCCGTGTTCCTGGCAAACTCAGCCCAAGGCAGAAGGTCAACCCAATTGTCTTGGTGATCGGAGACATAGCAACGAAGGAATTGCTCCAAGGCCTGATTGGATCGTTCTGCGGCCCCATTGGACTGAGGGTGGTAGGCCGAGGAGAAGGAGAGATGAATCCCCAACTGGGAGCAAAAGGCGCGCCAGAACCTGGACACAAACTGACTCCCCCGATCCGACACAATCTCCTTGGGCAAACCGTGCAACCGGAAGACCTCCCTGGCAAAAATTGTGGCCAACTCTTGTGCAGAGGGTAACTTCTTGAGAGGAACACAGTGGCACATTTTGGAAAACCGATCCACAATCATGAGAATGACCGTATGGCCTCGGGATGCAGGGAGGTCCACAATGAAATCCATCCCGAGGTGTGACCATGGGCGCTCCCCGGTGGCTATGGGTTGCAGAAGGCCCAACGGAAGGTGCCGAGGGGACTTACTCTGGGCACAAACAGAGCATGCCGCTACATATGCGGCGATGTCGGAACGTAGGGAAGGCCACCAGAACAGACGTGAAACAGCCCAGGACAGCTGATTCTTTCCAGGATGCCCCGCGGTCTTGGAGTTATGGTAGGTTCGCAACAACCGAGTGCGCAACTCCTCAGGCACAAAACATCTGCCGTTGGGTCTCCCAGAGGGAGCACCAGATTGAGCCGCCAAAATCTGCTCACCCAGGGGAGAGGTCAGGCTGGTGCGAATGGCGGCCAGGATCTGATTCGGAGGTATGACAGAAGTCGGAATCGACTCCTCCCTGGACAGCTCGGAGTACTGCCGTGATAGGGCATCCGCCCTGATGTTCTTGGAACCGGGTAGGTAGGAGACCACGTAATTAAAACGTGACAAGAACAGAGCCCATCTGGCCTGACGTGGTGTCAATCTCTTGGCCTCAGAAAGGTAGGTCAGATTCTTATGGTCCGTCAGGATGAGAACCGGAACCACCGAACCCTCGAGCAAGTGCCTCCATTCTTTAAGGGCCTGCACGATGGCCAATAACTCCCTGTCACCAATCTGATAGTTGCACTCCGCGGAAGACAGTTTCCGGGAGTAAAACCCACAAGGAAGCAGAGGACCCTCTGGTGTTCTACGCTGAGACAGAAGGGCGCCTACTCCCGTCTCAGACGCGTCCACCTCGAGGACAAAGGGCAACCCAGGGTTGGGATGCGACAGAATCGGAGCCGACACAAAAGCGGACTTTAGGGCCTCAAAAGCTCGGATGGCCTCGAGCGGCCAGACCTGGGAATTACTGCCCTTCCTGGTCAGATCCGTGAGAGGCTTGGCCAGCATGGAAAAGTCCCTGATGAACTTCCGATAATAATTGGCGAAGCCCAAAAAGCGCTGCAGGGAACGAAGACCACTGGGCTGGGGCCACTGTAAGACAGCCGAAACCTTCTCAGGATCCATGGAGAACCCCTCAGCGGAAATGATGTAACCTAAGAAGGTTACCTGGGATCGGTGAAATTCGCATTTCTCAAGCTTACCGAACAGCTTGTTCTCTCGTAACCGTTGCAACACTCGTCTGACATCCAGAATGTGGGCCTCCATGGATTCAGAATATACCAAGATGTCATCCAAATAGACCACCACACACTGCTGCAACAGGTCACGGAAAACATCGTTGATGAATTCCTGAAAGACTGCGGGCGCATTGCACAACCCAAAGGGCATAACCAAGGATTCATAATGACCGGTCCTGGTGTTAAACGCGGTCTTCCACTCATCGCCCGCCTTGATCCTTACCAGGTTATATGCCGCCCTCAGGTCGAGTTTGGTAAAGACCGGGGCCCCTTTAAGGCGATCGAACAGCTCGGAAATCAAGGGTATCGGGTAAGCGTTCTTGATCGTGATGCGATTGAGACCCCTGTAATCGATGCAAGGCCTCAACTCACCGCCCTTCTTTTTCACAAAGAAAAATCCAGCCCCTGCCGGGGACGAGGATTTGCGAATGTGTCCGCGTGAAAGCGCCTCCCTCACGTACTCCTCCATGGCCTCATTCTCCGCTACCGACAGTGGATAGACTTTGCCACGATGAGGAACGGCACCAGGTTGTAACTCTATGGCACAATCGTATGGGCGGTGCGGAGGTAGGGCAACCGCGCGCACCTTATCGAATACATCCCGGTACTCCTCGTATTCAGGAGGCAACAGAGAGTCCGAGGAAGTATACAGCAACTTGACAGACCCATGGATGCAACTAGCCCCACACTGCGGTGACCACGAGAGGATCTCGGCCGATCTCCAATTGAAAGTCGGATTATGATTCTGGAGCCAGGGGTAGCCCAAGACCACCGAGTAGTGTGGAGACGAAATAACCTGGAGGCAGACCGACTCTCTGTGAACGGCACCAATGGCTATCCCCACTGGAAGGGTCTCATGAGTCACGTGTGACGACAGAAGGGGTCTGCCGTCTATCGCCTCAAGAGCCAGTGGGGAACCTCGAGCCTGCAGAGAAATGGAATTGGCGGCAGCGAACACACTATCAATGAACAAACCACCAGCACCAGAGTCCACCAACGCCTGGGTCGTCACCGAGCCCCCGACCCACGAGAGGACAACAGTGATCAGTGGTTTGTCAACACGGGAAACCGGGGACGAGGAGACTCCACCCAAGATCTGCCCCCGACAGGATCTCAGGTACGAGCGTTTCCCGGACGGTTCGGACATGCCAACCGAAAATGCCCACCGAGACCACAGTACATGCATCGACCCTCGCGTCTCCGGAGTACCCTCTCCCCCTCGGACAGGCGAGCAAACCCCAGCTGCATGGGTTCACCCCCAGACAAGTCATCCCCAGGAGGCGTGGGAGGAGAGGGAGGCACGGGTGGGACAGCAAACGTAGGCGCCAATCTGTTAGAAGACCTCCGCAGGCTCTCCTTAAAGGAAGGTCTCTCCCTGAGTCTGGTGTCAATCAAAATCAGGAAAGAAATAAGAGACTCGAGCTCCACTGGTAGGTCCTTAGCTGCAACCTCATCCTTCACGGCATCCGAGAGACCATGAGAGAAAGCAGCGACCAGAGCCTCATTATTCCAGCCCACCTCTGCTGCCAGGGTACGAAACTCAATGGCGTATTCAGCTACGGATCGTGAACCCTGTCTGATGGACATAAGGAGCTTCGCAGCAGAGGCAGCACGAGCCGGCACATCAAATACCTTCCGAAGAGAAGCAACAAAACCGGAAAACTCGGCAACCACCGGATTGTTGTTCTCCCATAAAGGGCTGGCACAGGCCAAGGCCTTGTCCGAGAGCAGCGAGATCAAGAAGCCCACCTTTGATCTCTCAGTAGGAAAGGCATGTGGCAGCAACTCAAAATAAATGCCCACCTGGTTAAGGAAACCTCGGCACTGAGTTGGCTCTCCCCCAAAGCGCTGTGGAAGAGGGGCAGAACCGGTCATACCCCGAAACACCGCAGGCGCAACAACAGGTGTCGGGGTAGACTCTGGCGCAACAACCGGAGCAGCAGTAGGAGCGACAACCGACCCATCGGCAACGGGAGCGAAATGAGCCGTGCGTTCAAGCAGGGTTTGCAACGCCACAGCGAACCGACCCAACAGGTGATCCTGCTGATCAAGTCTGGCAACCAGCATGGGTAGCGAGGATGGCCCTGTACCGTCAGAACTCATGGCTTGGTCCTAATGTCACGGAACCATGAACCAGACGTACAACAAGAGATAAGTGAAAATAAGAAGGCTTTATTGAAAATAAAGCTGTAAAGCAAAAGTCCAAACGAATGGTGAAACCGAAGCAGAGTCTTTGAGAGGCCAGAGATCAGGAACCAGAAGGGTAGTCAGACGAAGCCAGGATCAGGAACCAGCAGGGTAGTCAGACGAAGCCAGGATCAGGAACCAGCAGGGTAGTCAGACGAAGCCAGGATCAGGAACCAGAAGCAGCAGCAGTCTTAGAAGCATGTGAACACAGGAGGACCAAGCAAGGAACTGAAGCCACAGACCTCCTATATATATGAGCTAGGCATCCAGCTCCTCCCAGTGGGAAGGAGGAGCCACAGGGTGGAAGGCTACAAGAAACCCAGAAACCAAGATGGCCGCCAGCACATGTCAAACGAAGGAGAACAGCAAGAAGGTAAGACCATGACATACTGTCTGTGATAGTTATGTTAATCCATAATTATATCACAGACAGAAAGGGAGGATTTTGTGTGTTTGGGTGGGGATTCCTGTCCTGTTGTCTCTCTGTGTGTATTGGCGATGTCCTTTGTCCTGAGAGATAATTGAATTACTTCTCGGTTGTCTCCAGGACAGAGGATATTGTGTATTTGTCTGTCAGTGGTGATTGCATCAACCCAGTGTGAGGTAATTCTATCACGGACAGAGGGGAGGATTTTGTGGGGATGTGTTGTAAAATATTGATTGGTTGTATTTCAAACCCCTGTGGGCAGTACTATGTTTTTGGTTTGTGAATAAAAGAGGCTGTACGTGAAGTACAGTGAGTTCCTGTTTTAACCCTTCAAAACACAGCCTCGTCTCGTTATTGGAGGGAATTGCTGTGTCACGCTGGGGATTGCTATGCTCTGCATATTCCCTGGAGGAGAGATCTTTCCCACACGGTCCTGAATGCTGGAGGTTCGTTCAGGGTGGAAGGAAGACGGCGCGGCTCCAGTTAAGCTACGGTGGTTGTGGAGTCTGCGGAGGTTGTGGTGTCCAGTGCAGTGCTTGTGGTCCTCGGCGCAAGCTAGGAAGCGTCCATTAACGGAAGCGGATCCGTTACACAGTATAATACACTATAATCTATATAATATTAAAATATTAGCCCTACCCCCGAATGATAGTACAATTAGGTGATCATTTATTATATAGAAATATGTCTATGTTAGGCGTATTTCTGACACAGATTGTGGCGCAAAGGTCCTTAGGACCGCAATCTGCATATTTTTCCCGCTCATGCCAGGTCTAAAAAAGGATGGCGTGGGCAGGGAAAGGGATACAGTTATGGCCATCCAGATATTGGATACCACCGCCATACATTGACCGGATAACACCTCTGCACAGTGACCGAATAACACCGCCATACTGTGACCGGATAAAAGAGTATAAGAGGGCACAGTACAGGGAATGACTTGGGGCACTGCACAGGGTGCGGTAAGAGGTTACAATGCAGGGTATAAGGGGGCACAGTACGGGATGAGAAGCACAGTACAGGGAGGGGGGCACAGAAACATGACCCTGTGACATTAGAAGGTCCTTATGGTGAATTCGGTTCATACGCTACCATAATGAGAGGCAGAGGAGTGAGACAAGGGTGTGATTATGTGGCTATAGATTAAAAAAATTTAACTGTCGGCCAGTACAGGCCCCAAAAATTAGGCAATAGGCATTCACCTGACAGCAAAGAACTTTGGATTCTGAGGCTGAAGGTACATTAGGCGGTCACAGGATAAAAATGTAACTGTCAGCCAGTACAGGCCCCAAAAATTAGCCAATAGGCGTATAGAAAGTATGGTATTGGTATATAACACCCCTGCTTCAATCAGTTTTTTTGGGGGGGCAACTGGTAAATCACACCTTTTGATATTATTTCTTCAAATAGTGTCTGTCACTCTGTGTAGATGCGGTAACGCAGCGAAACCGCAGACAAATGCTGCACTACCTAAATGCACTATATAGAAAGTATATTATTGGTATATAACACCCCTGCTTTAATCAGTTTTTTTGGGAGGGCAACTGGTTAATCACACCAGTAGAAATTATTCCTTCAAATAGTGTTTTTCACTCTGTGTAGTTGCGGTAATGCAGCGAAACCGCAGACAAATTCTGCACAATACAATTGCACTATAATATACTTTCTATGTTAGAAAGTATATTATAAGTATATTACACCCCTCAGTATGTCACACCTATCGATAGCACACCTATAACAGTCCTTAAAAGGACTTTTGTGGCCCTATTAGCTAGCGATTTGTGTCCCTAACAGTCTGTCCCTGCTCCACACAGCAACCTCACACTGGCAGCAGCTTCAGTAGACCATAGAGTGACCCGGTGACAGAGTGGGATGGTGGGTGGCAATACCAGTACCAGCTGAAGATGGTGGGTGAAAGAAGGAGCACTTGGTATCAGATGTGTTGCATCAGGCGGGTGGCAGCATCAGAATAGTAGCTGAGGCAGGTAGCCAAAAGAAACCGGTCTCTTTTGTCAAAGTGTTGGTGTGGAACCATGGATGATCTAGTCTGATGCATCAGGCATTGGTGGGTGGAAATCCTGGCTGATCCATGCCTGATTCATCTTGACAACGGTCAGTCTCTCCACATTTTGGGTGGACAGGCGAGTTCTTCTTGGGGTAACTATGGCCCCCGCCGAACTAAACACCCGCTCTGATGCAACACTACTGGCCAGGCAGGACAGCTTTTCCAGGGCAAACTCTGCCAGTTGCAGCCACAAATATAGTCTGGCTGCCAAGTAGTCCAGCCTATCTTCAATGTGGGGTAGCAGGGTGCTGTCCAAGTAAGCCACCACCTGTTGGTTCAGGTCCTGCTCCAGGTCTAGCTGCTGTTGGTGGGAAGTTTCTTCATTAAGCGAGTGAAAAAAGCTGCTCATTAGCAACTCTAGACTCAAGTTGCTGCTGATGGAGTTGAAACGGCTCCTATCCCCAACCCTGCCACAGCAGCCATGGCAGTGGAACATGAGCGCAGAGTTGTCGTCCCCCCGGTCAGACCTGCGAGAGGATGGACAATGGCGCAGATAGGCAGTGGCCAACTGACTACATAGGATATAGTAGTTCAGTTTTTCCTCCCTCTCAGCGGGTGTAAAAAAAAGCCTCCATTTTGGACTGGCAGCGAGGGTCCAACAAGGTGGAGAGCCAGAAATCATTCCTCTGCCGAATGCACAAGCAAGTGAGCATGCATCGGGACATTTGTGCAAGTGACTCGGAGGGACTCCCTGCCTCAATCTGCACTGCATAATGCCACAGTGTGTCTGGGTCCTCTGCCTCATCTTCCTCATTTCCATGTAGCTCCTCTGGCTGCTCCTGCTCCTCCTCTCCTGTCACCTGTTTAGAAAAACCACCCATTTCACTTTTCTTGTGCTCCAATGTCCTCCACAGCCCCCACAGGGCTCATGTGGCCTTGAGATCTAGGTGGCACGTCTCCAGTTTCCTGACCAGCCAGATTTGGCAGCATCTGTTCCAGGACATGAAGCCGAGGAATGACGTTGTTCATCCCGTAGTCCTGGCGACTGACAAATAACGTGGCACCCTTAAAGGGCCTGAGCAAATGGCAGGTGTCACGCGTCAGCTGCCACTGGCTGACATCGAAGTTACACAGGGGATTACTTATGTCCGCTTGAATCATCAAGAAATCGTTTATGGCCTTTCTCTGTTCATATAGTCGGTCCAACATATGGAAGGTGGAATTCCAATGGATGGAAACGTTGCATATCAGCCTTTGTTGGGGGATGCTGATCTGCCGCTGCAGCTTAAGGAGGGTGTGCTTTGCAGTGTACAAGTGGCTGAAGTGCATGCAAAGTTTCCGGCCCATTTTTAGGATGTCTTGCAGATGGGTAGAAGACTTCAGGAACTACTTGAGAAACAAATTAAACATATGTGCCATGCAGGGCACATGGCTCAGCGCTCCTTGACGCAGCACCGACACCATGTTCTTCCCGTTGTCAGTCAACATGGTTTCGATTTTGAGTTGTCGCTCAGAAAGCCAAGATTCGATTTCTTGCTGAAGGACACGGAGCAGTTCCTCCCCTGTGGGACTCCGTTTGCCCAGGCAAACGAGGTGCAGAACATCGTGATACTGCCGTGCCTTGCACATGTGGTATACTGGAGGGGCACTGTGAATTGTCCCTGCAGTGGAGGCTGAGGACACAGTAGAGGATGAGGAGGCAGAGGTGGACATTCTCGGAGGACCAATGGCATGAAAACATGGAGGCGGAAGCAGCGTCACCTGGCCAAGTTGCTGGTGTGGCTGTGCAGGAACCACATTCACCCAGTGAGCCGTAAAGGACATGTATTTTCCCTGACCGTAGTTACAGCTCCACACGTCGGCTCTGCCGTGCACTTTGGCAGACACCGACAGGCTCAAGGACTGGCCCACCTTCTGTTCTACATACATGTGCAGGGCTGGTACTGACTTTTTGGCAAAGAAATGACGGCTTGGGACTCTCCACCTCGGCTCGGCACAAGTCATCAGGTCTCTGAAAGGTGTAGAGTTTACCACTTGGAAAGGGAGGGACTGCAGCACCAGCAACTTGGCCAGTTGCTCATTCAGCTTCTGCGCCGTTGGAGTGCACGCATACTGTTGTCTCTTGGCAATCGCTTCGGTGATCGATTTCTGACTGAATGACTGACGAGGAGTAGGAGGAAGAGGAGATGGAGCATCAAGACCAACAGATATTGGGAATGACAGACAGCTACCTTCGGCGGAAGAGATGGAGCCTTAACTGCCTGAAATTGGGTGCATGCCACTGGGTGATGCAGCAGTTGCTCTGGCAGGCTGGACCATCACATCGGAGCCACTGTTCTCCCAGGCCACTTTATGGTGATGCTGCATATATTGATGCAGGGCCGTCGTGCTAACATTGGCCACGCTTCACCTTCTGCCCATAGATTCTACAAATGGCCATGTTCACCTCCTCTGGTGGCTTAACAAAAAACTGCCATACCGCCGAGTAGGTGATTTTCCCCCCAACACTCTGCACTGACTGACTGCTACTGCCACTGCTTCCGTGAACCCCTGCATCACTACTTTCCAGGCAGGTAGGCTCCTGCAAAGCAGGTGGTCTACCCTGGGCATGTTTGGCTCCCGACCTCCCACTGCTGCCACCCTGCTGACTCCCGGCCACGCTAGCGACTTGCTGGCTCCGCCGCTGCCTCACGGGCAAGTTGACACCCTCTTCTCTCGATGACCTAATTCACCCCGCTCCCATGTGCGATCAGCTACATCATCATCATCGAGTACTGCACATCACTGATCTCCTCCTCAATGGTCTCTGGGTCAGGAGCCTGACCGCTCGCAACACCAGCTCCCACGCCACTTTCCTCATCACTACTTGCCCACCTACCTGAGAAAGTGGCGGATGTCTACTCCACATCTTGGCTGGTCAGTAGCTGCTGACTGTCCTCTAGTACCTCGTCCTCGCTGTATAGTGGAGCTTAGCCCACAGCATATAATACTTCTCTGGCTGAGGGAACAGAAAAGGACAGAGGCAGGTGAGGACAGGTGAGGGCACACGGCCTGTTCCCGGGCCATGCCAAGTAAGGGTTGTGTCTAATGAACCCACCGACTCTTGGATGGATGTCACTTGGGACGAAGTGGATGACCGAGTCAATCATTCAAGAACTGCTGGGTTGCTGGTCAAGACACGACTGCTAGATGACACCGGGAGCTCAGGCCTCTTGCTGCGACTCCTGCTGCCATGCCCCCTTACTCTGTTGTGACCTGTGCCTGCACAAGAAACATTTAGGCCTCTGCCACTTCTCTGTCTGACATACTGTTAGATCAAATAAATAAATAAAAAGGAAATTTAAACACCCCAAAAAAGTCTATAATTTTCCCACATCCCCACATAACAGCTAATTAGCCAATTTTTTCCACTAATACATGCCAAAAAGGGCTTTAGAACATATAACCGCCCCACGGAATGGCAAATAGGCCCTTATTTTTCTCCCCTTATACAAGCCACAAAAGGCTTTAGAACATATAACTGCACTGCTGAACTGCAAATATGTTTTTTTTTTGCCACTAATACATGCCAAAAAGGGTTGTAACTTTCTCAATTTACCATACAATGACAAATACTTTTTTTTGTGCCACTAATACATGCCAAAAAGGGCTTTAGAACATATAACTGCACCGTTGAACAGCAAATATATATTTTTTGCAATTTTCTCACTTTACACAACGGCAAATACTTTTTTTGTGCCACCAATACACGCAAAAATGGGCTTTAGAACATATAATTGCACCGCTGAGCGGCAAATAGGCCCTTATTTTTTTTCCACTTATACACGCCACAAAAGCCTTTAGAACATATAACTGCACTGCTGAACTGCAAATATATATTTTTTTGCCACTAATACACGCCAAAAAAGGGCTTTAAAACATATAACTGCACCGCTGAATGGCAAATATATATTTTTTTGCCACTAATACATGCCAAAAAGGGTTGTAATTTTCTCACTTCACTACACAACGGCAAATACTTTTTTTGGTGCCACTAATACACGCAAAAACGGGCTTTAGAACATATAACTGCACCACTGAAAGGCAAATAATATATTTTTTTTTGCCACTAATACATGCCAAAAAGGACTTTAGAACATATTACTGCACCGCTGAACGGCAAATATATATTTGTTGACACTAATACACACCAAAAAGGGCTTTAGAACATATAACTGCACTGCTGAACGGAAAATAATATATATTTTTGAGCCACTTATACACGCCTAAAAGGGCTATAATTTTCTCACTTCACCACACACCAGCTAATAAGCCCTTTTTGTACCACTAATACAAGCCAAAAAATGCTTTAGAACATATAACTGCACCGCACAAGGGCAAATAAGACAAAGAAATATTTCCTTGTAATAAACCCTGTTAATGGCTGTATCAAACAGCACTTGCACCCCAATAACAAGAACGGTTTGCTGGAATTACAGAGCTATATAATGGCAATTTGGATTCACAGTCAGTGGAGCAAGGTGTAATAGAATTGTTCCTATTACCCTGGCTGTAAACTCCCCTACTGAACCCTGCTCAACATAAATGCTGTGGAGTGATTCCTCCCCTTCCTTTTCCTAAACTTCTATACAGCAAAATAAAAGTTTTAAAGTATTTTCTACCCCTGTCCCTAGTGCCTGCCGACATCTCTCCCTGCACTAAGTACACTGGAAAATGGCTGAATCCCAGATAGCTGAGGCTATTTATAGGCTGGCTGCATGCATGGCATTGTGGGTGATTCCTCATTCCAAGAGTTCCTTGCTCCATGTCCTAACACGTGCAGCAGCCATTTTAGGAAAAAATTTGATTTGTTACCATGAAGCGTGAAGGAAATCGGATTCGGTGCGAATCTAATTTTTCCTGACATTCGGATCGAATTCCACTTCGTCAACTTCGATTCGCTCCTCTCTAAAGGTCATCTGAATGGACCCTAAAGGCTGCAGCATGGAAGGATACCATGAGTATGAGGCAGGTGGTGCTACAGGCATGTAGTCTGTTTGCCAGGATTCTATGAGATTCCATACAGCAACACCAACCACACAGTAAATTATGCAGAAGGTAGCAGGAAGAGCCTGGTCTACAAGCAGGTCTCAGGGAATCTTTACAATGATACCATCTCTTCTTCGACAGCTCATATGCTGACTGTGCAATGTAAAGCCACCATACAGCCACATACCCCTTAATCACGGATAAATTGCTACTGCTGCAAGTATTGCGTTTGCACCATGTGAGAACCACCGTTGTTGTGTTGTAAATTGGACTGTGTAAAGCTTAAATAATGTTTTCCTGGATTCCTATAGTTTTTTAACACATATACTCATGTAGTTGCTTACCACTTGTACATCTTCACCATTTTTTTTTTCTTTTTAATTTGGACTCTCCTGACCCATTTTCACCATATAAACAAGTCCCTCTTTTTTGTTTTCTGTTGCTGTATCCAACCAAACCCATGATGCACTTCTCCTTTCTCTGTCACAGCCCCTAACAATGCCCAGCTAGTTTATAGCTCCTCCCACCCAGCTAGTGACATAGATACTCCACTATCACTGCCCAGCCCATGGACATAACATCACAGGAAAATAGGAGAAGAAGCTGCATGGACATGGTCATGTGACCACAGCCCAGAATGGAAGATAGGAGCAATAAAGGTAAAAAAAAAACAACTCCCCAGTAAAGGTGATTGTTGCTGCACCAAACTGTGTCACTGTCATTTTCCTAAACTGCAACTCCCTGGGTGACTCTTAGACACATGGATACATAGCCCATACCTCAACCTGATTATAAAGGACACTCCATTCTGACTCTGAGGAGAATCTTGGTCAGTGGAACCCCTATATAAAACAACACCTTTTTCAAGCAAATCAAAAACCTTAGATTACTACTAGGATATAGATCTTAACAAATCTAGAATGAATGATACAATGTAACACATTTAAACAGGTACAAAATTATGGGTAAACAGCATGAAAAACCAAGGATTACAAGGACCCGGGTGTATGCATTACAGGTTTCTGATACACAGAAGGTTCCACAAGCCTCCAGCAATATGACAAGCAGTAGAAGAGGCAAACGTCTCCTAGCAATGCTAACAACTGTGCTAAAACACTGAGGTAGACCTCGACACTACAATGAATGATACTGGAGAGGTGACAATGAAAATAATGTTCAATATTTTCTATTAATTAATGGAATTGTTGCCAGAGGTTAACACATTCATCTTAATGAGTTTTTCTTTTTCCCAAAACAAATCAGACTGCTGTGATATATGTTTTCAGCAGGGCATCTCATGCTAATTGCCTTCTCAAGCTGCACAGCCGATTGATTTCTGTATCATGAACAAAGGCATTCTCAACCTCCTAAAGTGATAACTCCGCAACAGATAGGTCAGATTTGTTGGCACCGAGACAGCAAAAGGAACGTAAGGGTTTCATTAATTCATAGAATTTTTGTCTGATTTGATGTGAACTGAATTTTTACCCTAGTATTACAGCCAGTGCCAAAAAGAAAATGAAGCTTAGAGGCAGGTGAAGTGGTTAAATCCCCATGGAGGTTTGCATGAGAATGTTTGTTTTGACTGGTGTATAGTCATTCTTGAGAGATTTGGAGTAAATTATTAGTCAAGCACTTATTTGAGCACTTATAGCTGAATAATTGCCAAGCATTCATTGAAAGGCCTTACTAAACATAGGAGGCACAATATTACTGTAATTCGTTTTTTTCTCTAAAAGATTCACCAGAGGATGTGGTTGGTTTAGGCCATGTTTACATGGTATGTTCATGTAACGCCATGGAAAAACATGCTGTAGCTGCAACATGTGAACACAGCATAAGGGCTCATGCACAAAGGAGTATTGTAGTACACAACAAGAAGCCGGCTAGTCCATGCTAGTGTATGGGCCCTGGAGCCCCCTATATATGAGTAGATAATTGATTCAATTGAGCGATGACCGAGTCCTTATTCAGTTAATAAATGTTTGAACGAGAAACCTTTCCATGTGTGTATTATCATGTAAATTTTCATATGTTCAGTCACATTAGAAATTACCTTATATCACCATCTGGTTGTCTACTTTATAGACGATACCCATTTACAATTCTAGAATTCACTGTGATGAAAGATAATTTAGGAAAACTATAGGAATGATCTCAGCAGCAACAAATTATACAATTCATCGCTTGCTCTTTTACACTACTCAATAATTGATCACTTTTGTTTTATTTTATGATTTTTTTGCACGATTATCTACCTGTGTAAAGGAGCCTTTAGTGTGTCTCTGTATGCCAAATTTAATAGGGGGCATAAAGAGTTTTTTGCCGAATTCCAGAAAAATCCAACAGAAAAATAATTGAGGAATGAGCCATCGGATGGCTTATGTACAGAGGCATTCTACATGACTCTGCATCAGGAAATGGAGATGAACAGTGTTTGTGAGCCTTTAGGGTTACATACAACTCCAATTCCAATAAAGTTGGGACCCTGTGTAAAAAGTAAACAAACGTAAATTAAAACAGAATACAATGGTTAGCAAATCTCATGGACCAATAATGTATTCACAATAGATCACAGAACAGGCTCGGACTGGCCCACAGAGGTACAGATGAATTCCCCCGGTGGGCCCCTAGGCAAGGTGGGACCCTTGTCTTCCACCTCCTGCCCAAATGGCACATAACAAAGTAGACCTACTACACTACATATAGATAGGCTGGTTGAGGTGCTGTACACTGCCTGAGTTCATATAGAAAACTGAGTTGAACATTTAAGAAACCCCCCAGCTTCTTATTATAGACACGTTTATGTGGCTGAGATGACTTATAGGTACAGAGACAGGACAGCCAGTGTCTTCGTTTCCCAGAGACCTGCCTTCTCAACGTCGCTGCAGGGACCCCATAATCAATCATCTTGTAGTGTCTTGCTGCTGTCTGCTGCTGTGTGAGTAGGTAATATTCAGATGTATCAGTATGGTGGGCCCCCAAAATAAATTTTACTGGTGAACCCTACACAGCCCAGTCCGACAATGTTACAGAACACATTTAAAATGTAGAAAGTAAGACATTTTACCATTTTATGAAATAAATTAACTCATTTAGAACTTGATGGCAGCAAAAAAGTTGGGACAGGGCCATGTCTACCATTGTGCCGCATCCTCTCTTCTTTTAAAAACAGTCTGTAACTGTCTGGGAAGTGAGCCCAATTGCTGGAGTTTTGAGAGAGAAATTTTGTTCCTGGATAAGATTTTAACAAACTTTAACCATGCTGTTGAAAAAAAACAACAACATGGAATTTGACCTCGGGTGAAGATTTCAAGTGCACATCATTTCAATTTATGTTTGGAATGTGTGACAACCACCCGCCAATCCCGTCGTACTAAGCCACAGTTGCCATACAGGTCTCCACTAGAGACTTCTGGAGGCGAATCCACTGTGAGCACAGAAGACGTTTAAGATTGGTTGGTGGGCCCAGACAGGATACCATCACGATTGTATGTACAATCGGTAAAAATAAAATTACTGATTTCACGCTGGAAATCAACTTAATTTGCTGCCACCACTCTTCGTATTGAATCGGGGCGAAGAGACCCCGGCTTGCTAATCCTAAAGGGACGAAACAGTTATTTGCAACCTAGCTAGTACATTAACAATTTATAAAAATAAAACAATTTGGTAGTATGTCTTCTGAGGACAGAGTTCTTAGCATAGATCAGTTCATCAAGTAACAAGGGCAAAACTGGAATGATGAAATCATTAGTTTTTATTCTAAAACTATACACAAAAATATATATATTAAAGCTGACAGATAAATATACCTGCCAGTTTAACAGATTGGTTTGGATAGAAATAGGTAAGAGGTGGAAGGGAATAGAATGTCTGTAAGTTCAGAATTACCGTGGTAAAGTCCAGTAAAATGCAAAGTCTTTGTAGAATAATCCAAGATGGTGGGGTGTGCCCGTGTCCAGCGGGCGGTCGTGATGTTAGTCGACGTCAGATGGTAGAAGAAGGACGCAGGACCTGAGTGTGTCACTGTTTTTACCCACTCTGAAGCGGGGAGTGGTTATGACACGTTCAGGTCCAGCCTTGTGTAATTGGAACAGGGGCAGTCCTTTGCCCCATAGGGAGAAAATCTGGCAGAATCTTTGCTTTGCCCATTTCTCCATATCCCGTAAGTCCAATCAAGAAATAGAGTTGATATTGATAATCAGTACAATTTTACGCATCATCTGATAACAAATACGACTAAAAGATAATACAGGGTGCCTGAGAACCTTTATATCTCAGAGCGGGAATCTCTGATTTGCCCGCGGGTTTCCTAGAAGGTGGGTTAGAAGAACCAAAACCATCTCTGAAAAGATGGTTCCTTTCACATTTCCATAACCCATGAAATATTAGGAAAATATGGGAAAAATATGAAGCTTATGGATTAAAGGGGACTTTCAGGTCATCTTCCTTCCTGTACCAACCAGCTGTGTGATAAGGATCTGTCCTTTTCTTCTGAAGCTCGCTGCCCAGGCTAAAGGTGTGAGACCCCTGCTGGTATTGGAGACACTATGGCTGCAGAAAGACCAGGTTTATGAGGTTCTGTCATAAGAGAACTAGATTGATGGCTACTCAACTTGCCCTGGGCAGGAAAGTTTTGTCACAAGGTGGTGATAATGGCACCTCTGCTCTGTGAATTACTCCTTTAGACAAAAGAGAAGATTCTTAGTGAAGGCTCTTTTGTCTTTGTGATTGCGAACTAAGATAGTATAGGGGGCTATCCATAGTATTCAGTATATTGTGCAGACTAGATGGGCCAAATGGTTCTTATCTGCCAACACATTCTATGTTTCTATATTTCTATGTTGATATGGCGCATTTGCGATTTCCTAGTATCGCAAAGCGTCACAGAATGCATAGTTTGAACTCCATGGCAAATCTGCTAAATAGGTGAACGCATACCACATGTGTTTTTAGGACAACTGCAGTGGCATACTTTCAATGGAGGCAGACCACATAATTAATATGAAGCCGACACTGAACTCCTTTAACAGACAAAAAAGCGCTGTATTTTCAGGAACCACTAGGGAAACTCAATACAAAGAGATTATTTTGGCTTCCATTCCAATAAATGGTAAGTGTATAAATTCCTATGCACTGAGCTCCTCCTAGTGGTGGCTGTAGGCAGCCAGCTTTGTATTAGAAGGGAAGCAGATTTATCAATGTATTTTTGCTAGTTGTCTGCTGTAAATAAATTGAGAAATACGGTGTTCAGAATGAATGCAATATTTAAGAAGCACCTGTTCCACTTTTTCCGACATACAAGTCAGATTAAGTGGGTGAGGTGGAGGGCAACTTTTTTATTATAATTTTTTAATTTAAAATTTCTTCCACTTAAAAAAAATTGAAATTCATCAGAAATCTGACACACTGCACTTTGTGTTGCCTGGGAGTGAATGTCACATACGTACTGGAAAACTGAGTGGGCCAGGGGGGCCAATATTAAGTTTTGCTATGGGGCTCCATGAGATCTGTGTATGCCCCTGGGCAGCTGTATGTGGTATAGGATACATTCACCAGTTGGAACCTCATTGCTATTATGCTGCAAGCAAAATTACTTTTGTGAACAGACCAGTAAATGAAATAGAATAATTCAGCATCTAAAATGTCCCTGTCTCTCTACTGAAACAAGACTTATAACTGATAGAGTGAAATAGAGATTACTGCCTGGTTAAACTTAGGGATGTGGACAGAATATTAGAGTAGATGCAAGAGAAAATGGATTTTTGGTCTTTGCAGCTGCAGTAGATTGTTCTGAGAACTGCTCTTTTGACAGAATAAAGTTGACATGAGATGAAAGTAAGAAATTGTCTTTCTTGGAGACAGACTTTTGTTTATTCAACCCCAATCTCAATTGTGTAGTCCAGATACTGCCAGGCATTAAAAAAAATATTAATAATAAATTGCTCCACTACCAAGAAGACAAACCATTTACAGTTAACTCATTTGTCAAGATCGATGTAGACAACACACTTTGACAACTATATATTTGTAAGGACTTTAAGATCTTTCATTAAAATTGAATCTCTTCTTTACCACACATAAATGATAGCGCTGTTTAGAGATGAGCGAATTTTTCAAAAATTCGATTCGGCCGGTTCGCCGAATTTTCCGAAAAAATTTGGTTTGATCTGAATTTATTTGCGGCAAATCACATAAAAAAATGGCTATTTCCTGTCTGCAGAGAGCTTTTATAGTGGTGTAGAACACTGTGCCTTGCAGTAACACACCTAGGGAGTCTGCTGTGGTAGTGAAATAATACTATGAGTCAGTATGACATGCAGATTACAGGCGTCGGTCTTAGAATCACTGCACACTTCACTTATTTGGGCAGTCACAGGGCCAAAACTGTCATCAGCTGATTCCACATAGATGTCTACAGAACCTGCTCAATTAAACGCTTATACAGACAAAGTGGAGAGGGTGTCAGCAGTAAGTTTGTGTTGACGTCACTGATTATTTTGCCCTTCCTCTGATCCGTCAGAACAATAACCCCCAAAAAACGGATCGTGTCTGTTGAGTATCCGCCTTTAGAATATATAACTGCACCGCTGAACGGCAAATATATTTTACTTTTGCCACTAATACACGACAAAAAGGGCTTTAGAACATATAACTTCACCGCTGAACGGCAAATATATTTTTATTTTTCCACTTATACACGCCACAAAAGGCTCAGTTACGCTGCCGGCCGCTCTCCCTACTACGGTACGGGAGCTTGATAGTAAGTAGTAGTACATGGGATAGCGCTACTTTAAAGTTAAGAAGAAGTTAAGGATTACAGTTTACATATGAATACTGCTGTGAGAAGAGAGGCACGGTGTATTGGGGGACACTGTTATGGGGGGGTTCTGTGGAGATGCTATATATGTGTCATCCACAGATCCCCCCATAACAGTGCCATCCACAGATCCCCCTCCCCATAACATTGCCATCTACAGATCCCCCTCTCCATAACAGTGCCATCCACAGATCCCCCTCCCCATAACAATGCCATCCACAGATCCCCCATAACAGTGCCATCCACAGATCCCCCACCCCATAACAGTGCCATCCACAGATCCCCCTCCCATAACAGTGCCATCCACAGATCCACCATAACAGTGCCATCCACAGATCCACCATAACAGTGCCATCCACAGATCCCCCTCCCATAACAGTGCCATCCACATATCCCCCATAACAGTGCCATCCACAGATCCCCCATAACAGTGCCATCCACAGATCCCCCTCCCCATAACAGTGCCATCCACATATCTACCATAACAGTGCCATCCACAGATCCCCCTCCCCATAATAGTGCCATCCACAGATCCCCCATAACAGTATCATCCACAGATCCACCATAAAAGTGAGTTATCCACAGATCCCCTTAACAGTGTGTCATCGACAGATCCCCCATAATAGTGTCATTCACAGATATCCCATAAGTGTCATCCACAGATCCCCTACATAACAATCATCCACAGATCCCCCATAACAGTGTCATCCACAGATCCCCCATAATAGTGTCATCCACAGGCCACCATTAGTTCAAAACCCACCAAAAGCACACCTTTTGGTTCAAAATATTTTTTTTCTTATTTTCCTCCTCAAAAACCTAGGTGCGTCTTATGGGCAGGTGCGTCTTGTAGGGCGAAAAATACGGTAACTGCACCGCTGAACAGCAAATATATTTTACTTTTTCCACTAATACACGCCACAAAAGGCTTCAGAACATATAACTGCACCGCTGAACGGCAAATATATTTTACTTTTGCCACTAATACACACTACAAAAGGCTTTAGAACATATAACTGCACCACTGCAGGGCAAATATATTTTACTTATGCCACTAATACACGCCACAAAAGGCTTTAGATCATAAAACTGTACCGCTGAGCGGCAATTATATTTTTATTTTGCCACTAATACACGCCACAAAAGGCTTTAGAGCATATAACTGCACCGATGAATGGCAAATATATTTTTAATTTGCCACTAATACATGACAAAAAGGGCTTTAGAACATATAACTGCACCGCTGAACGGCAAATATATTTTTCTTTTGCCACTAATACACGACAAAAATGGCTGTAATTTTAGCACTTCACCACACAACGGCTAATAAGCCATTTTTTCCCACTAATACAAGCCAAAAATGCTTTAGAACATATAACTGCACTGCACAAGGGCAAATAAGACGTATAAATATTTCCTTGTAATAAACCCTGTTAATGGCTGTAACACCCAAATAACAAGAATGGCAATTTGGGTCCCCAGTCAGTGCAGCAAGGTATAATAGAATTGTTCCTATTACCCAGGCTGTAACCTCCCCTACTGAACCCTGTTCAACATAAATGCTGTGGAATGATTCCTCCCTATCCTTTCCCTATGAAAAATCTTTCCCTGCACTTATAAACTATACTTTTTTTTTCTGGCACAATGAAGTTTTTTCTAGCACTGTCCCTAGTGCCTGCTGATGTCTCTCCCTGCACTAAGTACACTGGAAAATGGCAGAATCCAAGATGGCTGGATGCTATTTATAGGGCTGTGACATCACAGGGCTGGCTGGCTGCTGATTGGCTGCATGCATGGCATTATGGGTGATCCCACCTTCCCAGAGTTCCTTGCTCCACGTCCTCACACTTGCAGCAACCATTTTAGGAAAAAATCCAATTTGTTACCATGAAGCATGAGGATATTTGGTGCAAATCAATTTTTTCCGGAAATTCGGATCGAATTCCACTTCATCAGCTTCGATTCGCTCATCTCTAGTGCTGTTTATTTGTAAAAATACTAGAAAAAATATGATATATTCGGGCTCACTTATGCTTTTATTATATTATTAACCCCTTCTTACTAGAAACAATTTAGCTTTAATCGTTTTCACTTACTCCTCCCTTCCTTAAAAGAGCCATAACTTTTTTTTTTGCTTTTTCACTGACATAGCCATATGAGTGATTGTTTTTTAATGAAAAGTTGTATTTCTTAGACCCTTCATGACCCCTGATGTAATAGTATGTCAGTGGGGTGCAAGAGGCTCTTCCTGCTGCCACTGGCCAAGTACATAATGCTCTCAAGAGTAATTAATGCTGGGAGCACCAGGTACTCATGTACCTGGCCTGCAACTGCAGATGCCCTCCTGAATTTAACTGTATGGCTGTCCTCAGGAGGGTGATACAGTTGAATACTGCAGCAGGGCCTGGGTGCCAAGGGCTCAATATCTTAATTAGAGACAACTGAAGGAGGCCAGAATGTGCAGCTATTGATGGCCACCACAGATGGACAGCTTTTTGAGCAGTATCTAGTGCCACTGTGGTATTTAGTTCTGATGGGGCTGTATTTTGTGATACACTATGGTATTACTGACCCTGCCTACTTGGGTTATCCCTATCTACTTGTCTTTGGCCTGCCTACGTGTATTGTCCCGTTTTTTATCAATTTGGTCATGCCTACAACATGGGGACCACTTTTAGGTTTTTTTCAGGGCCACTTTAAGTTCCCAGTCTGCCCCTGATAGGAGATAACTTTGATCCTGGTCATTTAACCCCTCATATGTTGCGGTCAATAGCAACTGCGGCATCTGAGCAGTTAGATGGAGGGAACTACCTCCCCCCACCGATTGGAGCATAAGTGGGAAATTGTGGCACGGCCTGACAGCCTATAAAAATCTCCTAGACTGCAATAGTATTCTAAAGCAGTCTTTGGTACAAGTGATCAGAAGATTGCATATTCAAGTTCCCTAAGAGGACTAAAAGTCACACTAAAAAATATTTAAAAAAATGATAAAAAATACAAAAAAAAAAAAAAACACAAATATAAAATATTCAAATCACCCTCTTCCACAATTTTACTTGTCTCAATATATAAAAATGTTTTGCAATGAATGCCATAACGAAAAAAATACACGATTTGCCATTTTTGGACCCCCCCCCCCGCAAAAAATATGTAAGAAAAAGTGATCCAAAAGTTGTATGTATCCCAACATGATAACAATAAAAGTTCACACTGCAAAAAACAAGTCCTCACAGAGCTGATTAGATGAAAACACAAAAATTTATGGGTGTCAGAATATGGTGATGCAAAGAAAACTTTTATTTTTTTCAAAGGTTATAATATATTTCAACAGTAGTAAAGCAAAATCAAAAACATCTAAATTTGGTATTGCCTCAATCGTACTAACCTATAGAATAAGCTTGTCAAGTCATTTCTAGCATAAAGTGAATGTGTAATAAACCTACCTGTCCGGGCTCCAACAGTGTGATCCTCAGCCTTGGCATGACTGCATCGGGAGAGACCCACTGCTGAGCCAAGCCCTCTGGTGATGAGACCCCATCCTTAGTAACAGGATGCAATGCTCTGTTTCTGGGCTGATTATTTCAGCTGCTCTAATCCTGTGTACTAGTGTTTCTGAGTTGACTAATTGAGCACCAAGACATGGACCTATCAGGTTCTGATCCAGGGACTCAGTGCTTTATTTAAATCCCTTCCTGGCCATACACCATTGCCAGTGATAGTCTTGTTTGGCTTACTAGCTGGTTTCCTTATTCCCTGTTCCTGCATTTGCGTACTGATTCCTCTGTGCTTCTGACCCCAGCTTGTCTTCTGACCACTCTCTGTCTCATGTGTTTGGTACTGTGCAGCCTGTCTGTGCTGATCTTGGCTAGTCTTCTGACCACTCTCTGTCTTTCATTTGGTACAGCGTAGCTGTTTCTGACCCATTGCTGCACGATTCTGCTTTTATGTTTGTTGTCTGTTGGTTTTTGTCTCTGCACTTATTTAGAGTAGAGACCGTCATCCAGTTGCGGTTCTGCCAAGTAGGGCTTATACTGCAAGTAGGTAAGGAAAGTGGGCTGGGTTCTAGGTTTGGGCTCACTTGTCTGTCCCTACCTACAGGCATTACAGATTGCCATAAAAACAAAACCTAAAAAATTCTGGTGGAAATGGGTTTATTTTTTATTTTACTCGACAAATAATTTTTTCCCCAGTTTTTAGCACAAGATATAGTGCATCAAATCATGCCTTGTAAAAAATACAACTTGTCCTACAAAAAATAATCCCTCATAAGGCTATGTGAACAGAAAAGTAAAAAAAAAGTTATGAATTTTCGAAGGTGGGAACATACTGCAAAAATGAAAATTGGTGTTATCCTGAAAGGTTTAATGGCATCATTTAATTCACCATATCATATATTAAAAATGCAATAAAAAATCTTAGCTTAATGAAATAAAAAAAAAAAATGCAATTCTGCCATTGTTTTTGAGTTTTGTTTTTACGGCATTCACTATGCACTAAAAATGACGTTACAGATAGAGCAAACTTGGTGCTGATAGCTTGCTGTAGTGTGATAGTTAATATATTAAAAAGGTTGTCCCATCTGAGACATTTATAGCATATCCATAGAATATGTCATAAATGTCCGATAGGTGGAAGTCCCACACCTGGGACCACTCCTTTTTAAAAAAAACAAACAAACAAACTTTGGGGTCCTGTTCTTGAGAAGGTAGAACCCACATCTATCTGACATTTATGTCATATCCTATCGATATGTCCAAGAAGGGACAACCCTTTTAAAGGAGTTGACCAAAGTGTCTGTAAGATGATTATATGACACTTACTAATATAGCCTTTGTTAAAATTCAGCAACATTTTCTATAATTCATAAGGTAGGTGTCCACACACAGATCTTGTCCATAAAATGGCTGCTGATGGAGGATCATGTGACCAGGCAAATCGCCTCCATGTGAGATCCATTCAAATATATTGCACCTGCACTGTTGAGAGTTTAGCGCAGGTGCAGTGAATAGAGGAAACATCTCATGCAGGTGATTTTCCTTGATCACATGACCCTTCATCAATGGCCATCTTATGGACAGCACATAAGATTTGCAAACAAGGCATGGCTTATGAAATATAGCAAACATCACAGAATATCAACAATGCCTATATTAGTAGGTGCCATATAATCATCGTATATACATATTGGTCACAAGAGAGTGGCCAACCCCTTTGAGTTTTAATTGAAAGAATACTGCAACTACCCCCTTTTTGTGCAGGTCAATCAAATTCTAGTGATACCAAAATTATATACAGTAGGCTTTCTTCCCCATATTCTGATACCCATAATTTATATATATATATATATATATATATATATATATATATATATATATATATATATATATATATATCTTACCGTCTATAGAACTGAATGAGGGCATTTTTTCTTTGGGTGTGTTTTTTTTTGTAGTGGCTGCTATAGTTTTTATTGGTACCATTTTGGTACATATGACTTTTTGGTCACTTGTTAAAATAATTTCTTCCAGGTAATGCAACAAAAAAATAAGAATGGAGGCATTATAATAAGTATGTAGGCATTATAAGTCACATTTATTAACTGATTTTATAAAAGTGGCATATTAAAGTTGTAGATTTTGTCACACGCCATTTTTTGTGGCAAAACCTGTGACTTTTCCCTACTTACTCCACTTTTCCAAAGTGGCGAGAAAAGCGGCAGTGGTGTCGGTGAGGAAGCAGCCTGGCCGGCAGGCTCCAGTTTTTAGTGTGGAAAACGGCTTAAATGTATGCCAGCAAGTCTGTTGCACAGCCTGCTGAAGGAAGGGCCAAATGTGTATAGAAGCCTTGCCTCTACATAACTTTGGCACTTCCTCCAGCAGCGCAGATGGACTTAAGACTGGCGTGGAAAACACTGGTCTTAATAAATGCTTTCCTATAACTTTTTTTTGTGCTTTTATATTTTGATAGATTTTATATTTTAATAGAATGGACAATTTGTGACACAGCAATACCAGTTTTGTTTATTTTCTATTGTTTATTTTTTATGTGAAATCGGGAAAGGAGGGTGATTTTATTTTTTTATTCTTTTGAATGTTTTTTACATTAAAAGAAATCTTTTTCATTTTGTATTTTTACTTTTTGGCCCCTATAGGAGACTTAAACATGGGATCATATGATAAATTATACCACATACTGCAATACTTTACGATTACAATATTTTACAATTAAAATATCAAGGTGCCACAGCGGTCGGATCATAGCAGTCAGACACATATCCCATATAATGTGGATATGAGATAAGTTGTTGCTATGGGTCCTGCATAGAAAAGGGCTTAATAGGAAGATTAACTGTGAGCCTTCACAAGGCCCTAGGCTGCCATAACAACTGTTTGGCACCCTACGATTTTCTTGAGACAGGTTCCAGTTGGTAGATGGAGGGAGTCGCTACCTCTGTCTAACCATTCAGATGCCAGAGTCGCTATTTATCATGGTTAAATGACTGGAATTGAAGTAATCTCCAATTACGTTAATTGTGGGCAGATGTCAACGGTATAACACAACCAGCACCTGCCATGTATGGAGTGAGACAATATATTATTCACAGTTTGAACATAATCCTGTTCAGGGGAAAAAAATTGTAGAATGAGCTTATATAACGACAAATTCACAGAACTACCACCATTCTAAAATATAACCTTTATTATTTATTATGTAAAAAGTAGTTACACCCTTTTTTATAGATACAAAATATAAATAACAAATGAAAAAAAGGGAAATTATAAAGAAAAGAAGTATAGGTCTGGTAGTAAGATCTTACTAAAGTTATTTGATAGGGGTAGATGTAGATTGATAGGGGCCTAGTGGGATAAATGTCCCTAATTCTAGCCCTAGTGTAAGATGCCCTACCTAGATACGGAATAGCCGCCCCGATAGGGGCGATCCCGTTTCTCGTTCCTCCTGGTGACCCTGGAGGACCCTGCAAGGGAAAAAGAACTGCCCTAATCGACGACCTATACTAAAGTACAGAAAAAAATAATAATAAATAACAATATAAGTACCCAACAATAGTGATGGTGAATATCCAAGTGAAAGGATAACCAAAATAAAGAAAACGATGTTCAAAGCCGTCCCTACGCGTTTTGCCTGGTTGTTGTCAGGCTCATCAGGGGACAAAATTGATCATGGAAAACCCGACACCAGAGTACTTAATAAATTATTATAATATATACACTTTAATTAATTTATTTTTGATTTTAAATTAATTTTTTGATAATTGATAAAATCATGGTAAAGAACCACTGGTTCTAATGAACAAAGATGTGTGTCAGCCTCATAGTTAGTAGGTAAGTCCCAAAGAAATTTATATCATGCCCATTATGGGTTTGAGAGATAGGGTCAAAAATGTATAGTCCAGTCAGGACTGACTCTTCTATCTCACAATCCAAAATATGGCTAAATACCGGTATGTCAGTTTATAAATGCACACTTATATCCCATATAGAGTGTTGGTTTATACTCAGAAAATTAGGCAATTATAAAACCCTAAGAGTGGTATAGAGGTATGACTATCTGTTGTGGCATAAAAATCACCAATATTAGGCCAGTTATACAATATAGGGGATCACATATATCATGTCAATGTATAGTACAACATTGAAAATAGTCAGATAGCGCTATCATGATGAACGGTACTTGCGTTCCCCAAAGAAAGCTGATGGGCCAGTGGTGATATCCATAGATGAGGATGCCAGTGCCTGCTGATAAATCCGAGTGGCACTAAAATGTGCCGACGTCCGGTCAATAGGATAGCAGCGAGGAGACGGCGGTATACCCTTTTAAATAGTGTCACCTGATGCCTGATAGGGTTGAGGGCCCATGTGATCTGTGTAACGCGTGACGTGTTGCGTCAGACGTCACGACGTAACTAGGTAAGTACCGTGGCCGCTCATGTGACCAGAGTGAGGTCACGATATCGGGGGCGTGAGTTACGAAGCCGCAAAATAATAGCCAAAGGATCACCGGGAGTGCCGATCACGTGACATGTGAGGTCACAACACCGGACACATGACTGGGTGGAGCTACAGGTCCGCAACCTAATGACTAGATAGTATATAATAACCACCGCTCCCACATAGCTATAAATGCCGGTGGCACAGCAATCGTTCGAGATCAGGAAAAAAGGCAGGGAACGGGAAATGTAAAGCAAAAATAGCCAATAATTATTGACAAGGGGAGAGGTTGTTTACCCCAAGGGAACTATAGTATAATAAGAATGGGATATAGTGTGACAATATAAGGGTATAAGAATACGCCAGGTACAGATATATGAATAAATCCAGGGCTATATTCTTATATAATAAATTATCAGTGGATAATCAAGTTTAACAAGGGTGATTGACTACTATTTATATATAAGGATCAAAATCAGGGCGGTTAACAACCCAGTCAACATGTGTTGTATTATACAAATGATAAGTTGATCCCAAAAGATAAAAAAGGCCTCAAATAAAGCACGCATAGTCTATATTTTCGTTTAATCCTGCTGGTGTGATGGTATTTAATCTAAAGATCCATCTAGATTCTTTCTGTTTTAATAGTTTATCTAGATCACCACCTCGCTTGGACATTTTTAAAACCTCAATCATGAAAAAATGTATACATTTATTAGACCCCGCATGACTCATCCACACATGTCTTGATATCGGTTTATCTCGTTTGTTGCGAATATCTCCGATATGTTCGAGAATGCGTTTTTTAAAAATTCTTTTGGTTTTACCAACGTACTTGAGTCCACAGTCACATTCAGCCAGGTAAACAATCCCAGAGGTGTTACAATTAGCGAAGTTACGAGAATAGAAAGTCCGGTCTGCCTGGCTGTTCGTAAATGTTTTGCCTGGGGCTATAAATGTGCATGCCTTGCATTTCCCGCACCTAAATGTGCCCACCTGTCTGTTAGACAGCCATGTATTCTTTTCTGGGGGCTCAAAATGACTATGGACCAATGTATCACCTATATTGCGTCCTCGTCTATAGGTGATCGCCGGGTTTTCAGGTAAAACTTGCATAAGGTCAGGATCTGTCTTAAGAAGGGACCAATATCGATTTAGAATATCTCGGACCTGTCTAGACTCGGAGTCGAAGGTACCGACTATTCTGATGAGATCTTGAGAATTTGATTTCTTAGGTTGCGGTTGGAGTAAAGTAGTACGATCCTTGGACATAGCCCAGTCCCATGCCTTATAGAGGCATGGATCTGGGTAGCCCCTCTGTTTAAATCGTTCAAACAGTTTAGATGCTTCATGTGTGAAGTTGTAATCATCAGAGCAGTTCCTCCGAACTCTTAAAAATTGGCCTTTGGGGATGCCTCTCTTAAGGGGGATAGGGTGAAAGCTGTCCCAACGTAAAAAACTGTTGGTAGAAGTTTTTTTCCTGAACAAAGTCTTCTTGATATAGTTATGTTCATCCCTTATAAGGCAAACATCCAGAAAATTGATGGTATTGCGGTGTATTTCTGAGGTGAAAAAAAGGCCGATGTGATTCGAGTTAAGGACATGCATAAACTGTTGAAATTGGCTGGCTGTACCTGACCAAAGTAGTAGAATATCATCTATGTATCTGGACCATAAGGTGATAAATCTGGTCCAAGATAACATAGATTCGGAAAAGACGACCGTGTCCTCCCACCAGCCCAGGAGCAAATTGGCGTAAATGGGCGCACATGGGCTACCCATCGCCGTGCCCCTGAGCTGGTGGTAGAAGCGGTCCTCAAAAATAAAGTAATTATGTGTCAACACAAAATTAAGTAGTTGGAGGGTGAACTGATTATGTTGATATAGATCCATTGACCTTGAATCTAGATAATATTTGACCGCTGATAAACCCTTGTTGTGGGGGATAGAAGTATAGAGAGCTTCTACGTCTATTGATGCAAACCAACTGTCAGGATCTATGACAACACCCTCAACTCTTTGTAATAAGTCTGTCGTGTCCCGCAGATATGAGGGGAGTGTAGAAACAAAAGGTCGTAAAACTTTATCAATATAGACACCAGAGTGATGTGTCAAACTCTCTATTCCCGATACTATGGGACGTCCTTTTAAGGGAGATGTCCCTTTGTGTATTTTTGGGAGTCCGTACAGTGTCGCTATTTTTGGTGTAGCAGTAATAGGTATTCGTATTCCTTCCGATCTATACATTTGTTTTCTAGGCCCTCTTTGAGGATCTGAGAAAGTTCAGCCTGGAATCTCTCAGTCGGATCCCCCTTCAAAAGCACATAGCTGTTCTTATCAGAGACTAAGGAGTGACACATATCTCTATATTGTTGTACCGAGAGAACGACGATGTTCCCCCCTTTGTCAGAGGGTTTAACTATGATATCCTTATTAGTATTAAGATTTTGTAATGCTAATATTTCTACCCGAGTGTAGTTTTTTTCGGGAGTAGTATATTTTATTTTTTCCAAATCCCGTGTTACCGATTTGAGAAAGATATCAATGTTAGCGTCATTCAAAGTTTTTGGCAGCATTTTTACGCTTTTGTTTTTCAAGGTGGTGAAGGGACCCTGCCCCCTTGGTCGTTCATTTTCTTCTAACAGGTGTATAAGGGTATCCATGCCCTCTAGGTCCCCCATATCTAGGCCTAGTTCCTGGCATCTTTTTTGGTCAGATGTTGCAAAGATTTTATGCCAGCGTAATTTTCTGGTGAATAGTTGTATGTCCTTGATCCACTCAAAACAATCAAATCTAGTGGTTGGAACATATGTAAGACCCTTTCTTAATACTGATAACTCGTCTGTAGACAGAATTTTCCCTGATAGATTAATGATTGAAGTATTTTCTGCACAACATTTATCTATTTTTTGATGTGGGTTTGAGATTGCGTTAATTGGCGATCTCTTAACGCATAAATGTTCGGTGGTGGTGGGCCTAAAAAAGCCGCAGGAATTGTAGTCGTAGGTAGAGTGGTTGGGGTTGGAGTGACTGATGAGGATGAGGACCCAGATGTATAACATATCTGTTCGGATTGTTCCTGGTTGGTTCTCACCCCATTTGCCAATCCGCCCCTGTTTTGTTGACCCCATGGTATAGGTGCGTAACCACCTGAATATTGTTTGTTACGCCAGTTAGATCTAGGGGCAGAGTACCTATTCCGACCTCTATATCGTCCTCTTCCCCTCCAATTAGATCTTTGATTGGGGCACTGTGGATGATAAGTGGAAGATTCGGGGTCTGAGCTTTCTAATTCAGAATCTGATGTATCAGTGATCGAACCCCCTTTGACCCCCCCCTTTAGTATTGTATGCCGTATTATTTGTAAATTCAGTTAAATCCTTTGTGAACTGTCTGTGTTTCCTTTCAACAAGGATTGTTCTATATTTTTCTATGTTATTTTGTAATTCCAGTTCTTTGTTGGAGTGAGCTCAGCTCCTGAGCCTAATTTATACTCCCCTTTCACCATTATCATGTAAATTTATGTCAGATATGTGAAAGTTATTAATAATACTAAATGCATAGACAATAAGTGTCCAGTATAGTTATGTGAACTACAGCTAATGCTACAGGGCATGCATTTCTAAAACAGAAACTATGTAATCTCTCAGATATCACTTCCTTTATAGATCTAGATATAGATTTATTAATTTTTTTATAATACAGCTGGAACCCGCAAGCAATGACACAGACACAGCTGCTGAGCTGATCACAGCACCTTACTGTTATGGTACCGTGTGTTAACCCACTTTTTAGAGTGACATAATAGCAGAGGTTAGGCGATCGTCACAGTCTCAGTAAAAATGTTTCTTATTCCTGGAAGAGGTTGCAATGCTATACATCACAGGTTGCTGTTGGAAATTACACATTGCTGGTCTTTTGGTCTTTTCAAACATGAATCCCCCAGAAATCCAGAAAAGTAAAGACACTGACTTCCAATAGTGAAAACTGTAAGGCCCCTTTCACACGGGAGAGATTTCCGCGCGGGTGCAATGCGTGAGGTGAACGCGTTTTGGGAATGTGTTTTGGGGTGTCATTTTACATATACCCATGCTGGGTGAGATAAATATCTTGGTCAAATGCCAACTTTGTATAAAAAAATGGGAAAAGTTGTCTTTTGCCAAGATATTTCTCTCACCCAGCATGGGTATATGTAAAATGACACCCCAAAACACATTCCCCACCTTCTCCTGAGTACGGAGATACCAGATGTGTGACACTTTTTTGCAGCCTAGGTGGGCAAAGGGGCCCATATTCCAAAGAGCACCTTTCGGATTTCACAGGTCATTTTTTACAGAATTTGATTTCAAACTCCTTACCACACATTTGGGCCCCTAGAATGCCAGGGCAGTATAACTACCCCACAAGTGACCCCATTTTGGAAAGAAGAGACCCCAAGGTATTCGCTGATGGGCATAGTGAGTTCATGGAAGTTTTTATTTTTTGTCACAAGTTAGTGGAATATGAGACTTTGTATGAAAAAAAAAAAAAAAAAAAATCAGCATTTTCCACTAACTTGTGACAAAAAATAAAAAATTCTAGGAACTCGCCATGCCCCTCACGGAATACCTTGGGGTGTCTTCTTTCCAAAATGGGGTCACTTGTGGGGTAGTTATACTGCCCTGGCATTTTCCAGGGGCCCTAATGTGTGGTAAGTAGGTAAATGACCTGTGAAATCCTAAAGGTGCTCTTTGGAATGTGGGCCCCTTTGCCCACCTAAGCTGCAAAAAAGTGTCACACATGTGGTATCGCCGTATTCAGGAGAAGTTGGGGAATGTGTTTTGGGGTGTCATTTTACATATACCCTTGCTGGGTGAGAGAAATATCTTGGCAAAAGACAACTTTTCCCATTTTTTTATACAAAGTTGGCATTTGACCAAGATATTTCTCTCACCCAGCATGGGTATATGTAAAATGACACCCCAAAACACATTCCCCACCTTCTCCTGAGTACGGCGATACCAGATGTGTGACACTTTTTTGCAGCCTAGATGCGCAAAGGGGCCCAAATTCCTTTTAGGAGGGCATTTTTAGACATTTGGATACCAGACTTCTTCTCACGCTTTGGGGCCCCTAGAATGCCAGGGCAGTATAAATACCCCACATGTGACCCCATTTTGGAAAGAAGACACCCCAAGGTATTCAATGAGGGGCATGGCGAGTTCATAGAAATTTTTTTTTTTTGGCACAAGTTAGCGGAAATTGATATTTTTAATTTTTTTCTCACAAAGTCTCCCGTTCCGCTAACTTGGGACAAAAATTTCAATCTTTCATGGACTCAATATGCCCCTCACGGAATACCTGGGGGTGTCTTCTTTCCGAAATGGGGTCACATGTGGGGTATTTATACTGCCCTGGCATTCTAGGGGCCCTAAAGCGTGAGAAGAAGTCTGGAATATAAATGTCTAAAAAATTTTACGCATTTGGTTTCCGTGAGGGGTATGGTGAGTTCATGTGAGATTTTATTTTTTGACACAAGTTAGTGGAATATGAGACTTTGTAAGAAAAAAATAAAAAAATTCCGCTAACTTGGGCCAAAAAAATGTCTGAATGGAGCCTTACAGAGGGTGATCAATGACAGGGGGGTGATCAATGACAGGGGGGGTGATCAATGACAGGGGGTTGATCAATGACAGGGGGTTGATCAATGACAGAGGGGTGATCAATGACAGGGGGGTGATCAGGGAGTCTATATGGGGTGATAACCACAGTCATTGATCACGCCCCTGTAAGGCTTCATTCAGACGTCCGTATGCGTTTTGCGGATCCGATCCATCTATCAGTGGATCCGTAAAAATCATGCGGACGTCTGAATGGAGCTTTACAGGGGGGTAATCAATGACAGGGGGGTAATCAATGACAGGGGGGTGATCAGGGAGTCTATATGGGGTGATCACCACAGTCATTGATCACGCCCCTGTAAGGCTTCATTCAGACGTCCGGATGCGTTTTGCGGATCCGATCCATCTATCAGTGCATCCGTAAAAATCATGCGGACATCTGAATGGAGCTTTACAGGGGGTTGATCAATGACAGGGGGGTGATCACCACAGTCATTGATCATGCCCCTGTAAGGCTTCATTCAGACGTCCGGATGCGTTTTGCGGATCGGATCCATCTATCAGTGCATCCGTAAAAATCATGCGGACATCTGAATGGCGCTTTACAGGGGGGTGATCAGGGAGTCTATATGGGGTGATAACCACAGTCATTGATCATGCCCCTGTAAGGCTTCATTCAGACGTCCGGATGCGTTTTGCGGATCCGATCCATCTATCAGTGCATCCGTAAAAATCATGCGGACATCTGAATGGAGCTTTACAGGGGGGTAATCAATGACAGGGGGGTGATCACCACAGTCATTGATCATGCCCCTGTAAGGCTTCATTCAGACGTCCGGATGCGTTTTGCGGATCGGATCCATCTATCAGTGCATCCGTAAAAATCATGCGGACATCTGAATGGAGCTTTACAGGGGGGTGATCAGGGAGTCTATATGGGGTGATCACCACAGTCATTGATCATGCCCCTGTAAGGCTTCATTCAGACGTCCGGATGCGTTTTGCGGATCGGATCCATCTATCAGTGCATCCGTAAAAATCATGCGGACATCTGAATGGAGCTTTACAGGGGGGTGATCAGGGAGTCTATATGGGGTGATCACCACAGTCATTGATCATGCCCCTGTAAGGCTTCATTCAGACGTCCGGATGCGTTTTGCGGATCGGATCCATCTATCAGTGCATCCGTAAAAATCATGCGGACATCTGAATGGAGCTTTACAGGGGGGTGATCAGGGAGTCTATATGGGGTGATCACCACAGTCATTGATCATGCCCCTGTAAGGCTTCATTCAGACGTCCGGATGCGTTTTGCGGATCCGATCCATCTATCAGTGGATCCGTAAAAATCATGCGGACATCTGAATGGAGCTTTACAGGGGGGTGATCAATGACAGGGGGGTAATCAATGACAGGGGGGTGATCAGGGAGTCTATATGGGGTGATCAGGGGCTAATAAGGGGTTAATAAGTGACGGGGGGGGGGGGGGGGTGTAGTGTAGTGTAGTGGTGCTTGGTGCTACTTTACTGAGCTACCTGTGTCCTCTGGTGGTCGATCCAAACAAAGGGGACCACCAGAGGACCAGGTAGCAGGTATATTAGACGCTGTTATCAAAACAGCGTCTAATATACCTGTTAGGGGTTAAAAAAAACACATCTCCAGCCTGCCAGCGAACGATCGCCGCTGGCAGGCTGGAGATCAACTCTCTTACCTTCCGTTCCTGTGAGCACGCGCGCCTGTGTGCGCGCGTTCACAGGAAATCTCGGCCATCGCGAGATGACGCGTATATGCGTGACTGTGCGCAGCGCTGCCACCTCCGGAACGCGTTAGGCGGTCCGGAGGTGGTTAAAGAGGTTGCCTGCTTTGTACAGACCCTTTTAATTAAGACTCATTTACATTGGCCAACAGGTCAATTATTGGTAAGGAGTCCTGTGCAAAGGTGTGGGTAAGTAACTGGCTCAATGATAGAAAACAGAGGGTGGTTATTAACGGTACATACTCAGATTAGGTCACTGTCACTAGTGGAGTACCTCAGGGGTCAGTATTGGGCCCTATTCTCTTCAATATATTTATTAATGATCTTGTAGAAGGCTTGCATAGTAAAATATCAATTTTCGCAGATGACACTAAACTGTGTAAAGTAATTAACACTGAAGAGGACAGTATACTACTACAGAGCGATCTGGATAGATTGGAGGCTTGGGCAGATAAGTGGCAGATGAGGTTTAACACTGATAAATGTAAAGTTATGCACATGGGAAGGAATAATGCAAGTCACCCGTACATACTAAATGGTAAAACACTGGGTAACACTGACATGGAAAAGGACCTAGGAATTTTAATAAACAGCAAACTAAGCTGCAAAAAACAGTGTCAGGCAGCTGCTGCCAAGGCCAATAAGATAATGGGTTGCATCAAAAGGGGCATAGATGCCCGTGATGAGAACATATTCCTACTACTTTACAAATCATTAGTCAGACCACACATGGAGTACTGTGTACAGTTCTGGGCTCCTGTAAACAAGGCAGACATAGCAGAGCTGGAGAGGGTCCAGGGGAGGGCAACTAAAGTAATAACTGGAATGGGGCAACTACAGTACCCTGAAAGATTATCAAAATTAGGGTTATTCACATTAGAAAAAAGACGACTGAGGGGAGATCTAATTACTATGTATAAATATATCAGGGGGCAGTACAGAGATCTATCCCATCATCTATTTATCCCCAGGACTGTGACTATGACGAGGGGACATCCTCTGCGTTTGGAGGAAAGAAGGTTTGTACACAAACATAGAAGAGGATTCTTTACAGTAAGAGCAGTGAGACTATGGAACTCTCTGCCTGAGGAGGTGGTGATGGTGAGTGCAATAAAGGAATTCAAGAGGGGCCTGGATGTATTTCTGGAGTGTAATAATATTACAGGCTATAGCTACTAGAGAGGGGTCGTTGATCCAGGGAGTTATTCTGATTGCCTGATTGGAGTCGGGAAGGAATTTTTTATTCCCCTAAAGTGAGGAAAATTGGCTTCTACCTCACAGGGTTTTTTTGCCTTCCTCTGGATCAACTTGTAGGATGACAGGCCGAACTGGATGGACAAATGTCTTTTTTCGGCCTTATGTACTATGTTACTATGTTACTAAGGTGCCACTAATTACCAGATGAACAAGCAAAGATGTGTTCATCGGGTGAAGCCATCATTGATGCCGACATCTAAATCATGGTTTCTGGTCAGCAGATTGCATGTGTGCACAGCCATTTGCTGCCCAGAAACAATGATCCTCTTTGGGGATTAGTGATTGCAGTAGTGATCGCTCATCTCCATACAAAGGACAAGATTATTGCATATAAATGCAGATCTCACATCCTCTGACAAGCAGACAATTCAGGAATGGACAGTTTGTTCCCAATAATTGCCTGCTCTGCTGGCCTGTGTAAAGAGACCTTTAGAAGAGTCCCTTTACAGTAAATTAATCATTGGATGTTGGAACCGCCAACATTTTGGTGGGATCTTTTAGTGAACTTGGTAGAACTTCTATTTCATAGTAGCACCACCACAGTGGAAAGTCATAATAGTTAGTTTGGCTGACACTCAGGACTGTGATAGGTGTATTGTGGTAGGGTAGCACTCCCGTAGATCTTGAGATTGAAAAAAAAACTTAATCAAATTAAATTGAATGGAAATTGTGTTATGCGTCACTTTCCACTGCGGTTCTGAAATTGAAAAACCATGGCATTCTGAAGCAAATGCATTAATATAGAGGCTTTTATTGATGATCCATCAAAAGAACATAAAGGAAAGATCCACACAGTGAAAATAATGTGAAGAATGGATGGATCTTTACACCACTTGTGTCCAGGAGGGACCAAAATGTTGTCAGTCTTCACTGTGTGAACATTTTCTTTATGTTACTCAATGATCATTTATGTTCCTCAATAATAATTTATGTTCATCAATGAGGAGCATCTATATCAACAAATTTGCTTCAGAGTGCCATGGTTTTTCAGTCTCAGAACCACGGTGGAAAGTGACGTATTACACAATACCCATTCAAATTAATTTGCTGTCTGTGTAATGCATCGAAATGTTGGGTCCTCCAGAGAGAGAAAAACGTGCTTTGTAACTGTTCTCTGACTTGGCTAATAGAAAGAGTCCTGAATGGGCCTCCCTCTGCTATTAGAAGTATCATTCTCTGAGAGTATTTTAATGTGGATCATCTAAACCAGACAAGCAATTCCTTAATGAAGGAATTTGAAATGCTTAATTCTGCCTCCCCTTTATCCGTGCCTCTATCATTATTTATTCAACTGATAATTTACTCTCCAAATATTACATTTTGAATTTAAACTCTGCTGGTATCTAGCAATATGAAAAATGTCTGGAAGATTTATAAAAAAATAAATAAAAAAAAGCAATTCAAGCATGTTATCCTTTTTAATAATAAATGCAGTATCTATCTGTGGGCAAATGTGCAGAAAATGGAGACATGGAGTTTACTGCTGTGAACTGAAATAGGTTTTAGGATGGAAACTGTTTAAATCGTGCATAGTTCATCTATACAATTTCGGATCTCCTAGTTTTCAGTTAGGTAAAAATGCATATAACATTTGCATGTAACAACAACACGCAGTAAAAAGATTTGGGCTGAAGTTAATGTTTTGATTCCATAGTTTAATGCGACTCATTTGTAGTGGAAGCAAAAGTAAAATCACCAAGGCCCTTTATGTCGATCGTGCGCTCAATGATGTGTGAGATACTGCGCTTCTGTAGGCTATATTGTCACAGCAGAAGGAAGCCCTGAAAGGGCTCTCAAATCCCATCTCATCCCTTAATAGCTTTTTAAATTAAGAATGTAAGGTCTGATGACGGAAAAAAATTAAACTAAAACAAATCGAATGTCTGAAAAGACCCATTAGTAATTCGTGCCCATTTACTTTTGGCTTTAAAATGAATTGAGCAGAAAACTGGATGAATGTCAAACTGGCATGACAAGACATCTGAGCTTTTTCTGCTTCATTCATTATGATGGCCCCATCACAAACCTTTTCTTCTAACAAGCAGGAAAACGCTGAAGATTTTTCTTGTAAATGTTCTTCATGAATTACCACCTGTTTCCATTCTCATTAATAGATATTCCACTCCACGTTGCATAAAGGATGATATTAGTAGGCACATCTGTATGCTGCCAAAATCACAAATGTTCCATTTACCACATGCTGCAGTGTCATCTAAAAGCAGAGACCGAAAGGATACACAAATGCGCCAATGGTAACTAAAAAGGCTTTAGAAATTACTGTGGTGGGATTGAAGCTTTAAAAAAGATCACAGCATACACATAAGCAATTGAGAAAAATAATTAGCAGATTTCTAATAAATCAATCTCGTAATTGACCAACAAAAAAGTGGCTACTCACACAAACATATTCTGGCGGTATTATATGTCCCTATTACTCATGTATGTCCTGGCCCAACCACAGGATTAACAGACTCAAAGTCACAGCATCATAGGCATTAATGATGATGTGAGTTTGGGTTAGTTAACCCTGTAGTTAGGCCATGACACTCGGACACCTTATTTGATCTGTCTGTGTTTCTGGATCAGTCTCTTGGGTTTTACTTCAATAAGTATTCTTTTTTTTAATTTTATGAAAAACAAATCCATCCATGTAGCAAAGCCATGTCCCTAGAGCATAGACCATGCACAGGACATCAGTATCCCATTGCAATGATGCCACTGAATTTTGCTGCCTGAGCCTGGGTTTTAACTGTGCAGGGAGGAACATGACTCGCCATGCACGTCAGGGGATCAGGGTAAGGTTAGGAGGCACGAGTAACACAACTATATATTAAGAATGCATAAGGGACATTATATTAAGTGGCAGAAGGGGCATTACTATTTATTAAGTGGGCACAGAGGGGCATTGCTGTATATTAAGGGAACATAATGGGATAATACCATACATTAAGGGGACACAAGTTGCATTACTATATATCAAGGGGGCACAGCGGGCATTATTATATTAATATTATATATAGTAAGTGGTACAATGGGACATAATTATTTATTAAGGTGCACTATAGGTCATTATTATCATTAGTATTATTTTTAGGGGGCACAAGGTGCATTTGCCACTATTGTTTTTGGAGGTGCTGTTTAATTGCCACCGTTTTTTATGGTTGGAATTGTAGTTATGAGAACATTATTTCGAAAAAGGTGTATTTGGCGGCACCATGCATCACAACAGGTACAATAACAGGAGTGAATGGGCAGCAACACTCAGAAAATTGGGACTATCAGCAGGATGGGGAGTTTGTGTACGTTGGGGAAAGGTAGGGCAGATGTTAGAAATGTGAGGAGCTAAAGATGTCTCTGTTGTAAACTCTGTAGACACAAGTCATGGGTGGAGGAAGTCATTATGGTGGTCTGTGCCAAATGGAAAAAATTAGAAAAGGTAATGACTCCAACCAGAGAACAGTTGATTCATCTGAATGTCATAGGATTTACTGCACTGTTATCATTATAACTACCACTGTATGGTACCTATACAAGGGTAATAACGGTCCTTGTACAGTTTCTTATTCCTTAATATAGTATGGTAATATTAATCTATCACTTTTCAGTAGTATTGGTATTAGTCCTGGTGTAGAATTAGCTTAGTTAGTAGCCTACTTAGGTATTAGATGTGTTTACCACCCACCCTTATAAAATCCTAGCTACATATCTGTTTGTAGGATAGAATTTGTCCAATGGAGCATGCCACATTTTTTTCTGCATTAGCCCTAACAATAAAAAGTACATATCATTTTAAAACCAACTATTGGAAAGACAGGCACCAAAAATATATTTTAAAATAATGTAAGCTAATAATATAATAAGGATATATTAAGACCATGTTCACACATGCCATGTTTATTGCAGATTTTTGGTGGAAGTTCCATATTAAAAATAAAAAAATACAGTATGATTCATGTGAATGGGGCTTACACAGAAACATAAGGGCAGATATGTTGTAGATTTTGCTTCCAATGCTTTCTACGGGGCTATGTTGGGCAGTTTACTCCCAACATTTGAATATACACTAAGACACACACCACACATTTTATTGCCTTTTTTTTTTTATAACTCCATCAAAGACAGTATACACTGTGTATACTGTTGTGAGCATCATGTAATACTACCTTTTGCATGGGAAATAACTTAACCACTTCACATCCGGGCCATTTCCTCCTTCCTGACAGAACCATTTTTTGTGTCACTTTATGTGGTAATAACTTTAAAACGCTTTTACTTATCTAGGCCATTCTGAGAACGTTTTCTCGTCATATATTGTACTTCATGACACTGGTAAAATTTAGTCAAAATATTTAATTTTTAATTATTAAAAAATACCAAATTTACCAAAAATATTGAAAAATTTCCAAATTTCCAAATTTCAATTTCTCTATTTATATAATAGATAGTAATACCTCCAAAAATAGTTATTACTTTACATTCCCCATATGTCTACTTCATATTTGGATCATTTTGTGAATGTCATTTTATTTTTTTGGGGACGTTAGAAGGCTTAGAAGTTTAGAAGCAAATCTTGAAATTTTTCAGAAAATTTCCAAAACCCACTTTTTAAGGACCAGTTCAGGTTTGAAGTCACTTTGTGAGGCTTACATAATAGATACCACCCAACCCCATTTTAGAAATGACACCACTCAAGGTATTCAAAACTGATTTTACAAACGTTAACCCTTTAGGTGTTCCACAAGAGTTATTCTATTTTTTGGCAAATTTTCCATTTTAATAAATTTTTTCCAGTAACAAAGCAAGGATTAACAGCCAAACAAAACTCAATATTTATTGCCCTGATTCTTTAGTTTACAGAAACACCCCAAATGTGGTCGTAAACTGCTGTACAGGCACATGGCAGGGTGCAGAAGGAAAGGAGTGCCATGTGGTTTTTGGAAGACACTTGAAGACCCCCTGATGCACCCCTAGAGTAGAAACTCCAAAAAGAGACCCCATTTTGGAAACTATGGGATAAGGTGGCAGTTTTGTGGGTACTATTTTAGGGTACATATGATTTTTGGTTGCTCTATATTACACTTTTTGTGAAGAAAGGTAACAAAAAAATAGCTGTTCTGGTACTGTTTTTATTTTTTGTTATTTACAATGTACATCTGACAGGTTAGATTATGTAATATTTTTATACAGCATGTTTTCTGGAAGTTTGTCTTAGGTAGGGTATCATTTTTGCAGGATGAGATGACGGTTTGATTGGTACTATTTTGGGTCCATATGACTTTTTGATAGCTTGCTATTACACTTTTTGTGATGTAAGGTGACAAATAATAGATTTTTTGAGACATTTTTGTTTATACGGTGTTCATCTGAGAGGTTAGATCATGTGATATTTTTATAGAGCAGGTTCTTACGGACGCGGCGATACCTAATATGTATACTTTTTCATTTACTTAAGTTGTACGCAATAACAGCATTTTTTAAACCACAAAAATGATATTTTAGTGTCTCCATATCCTGAGAGCCATAGTTTTTATATTTTTTGGGCGATTGTCTTAGGTAGGTTCTCATTTTTTGCAGGATAAGGTGACTGTTAGATTGGTACAATTTTAGAGGGCATACGCCTTTTTGATTGCTTGATGTTGCACATTTAGTGATGTAAGGTGACAAAAAAAAGTGGGGGGTTTTTAGCACAGTTTTTTTATTATTTTGTCGGTGTTCACCTAAAGGGTTAGGTCATGTGATATTTTTATAGAGCCGGTCGTTACGGATGTGGCAATACCTAATATGTATAATTAATTTTATTTATTTAAGTTTTACATAATATCTTTTTGTAACAAAAATAATATCATGTTTTAGTGTCTCCATAGTCTGATTGTCATGTTTTTTTTTATTTTTTGGGTGATTGTCCTAGGTAGGGTATCATTTTTTGCAGGATGACTGTTTGATTTGCACTATTTTGGGTGCATATAACTTTTTGATCGCTTGCTATTACACTTTTTGTGATGTAACGTGACAGAAAATGGCTTTTGACACAGTTTTTGTTTTATTTTTTTTGCCGTGTTCACCTGAGTGGTTAGGTCATGTGGTATTTTTATAGTGCGGGTTGCTACGGATGTGGTGATACCTAATATGTATACATTTTTTTATTTTTTTAAGTTTTACACAATAATATCATTTTTGAAACAAAAAAAAAAACATGTTTTAGGGTCTCCATAGTCTGAGAGTCATATTTTTTTTTTTTTTTTGGGTGATCATCTTAGGTAGGGTCTAATTTTTTGCGGGATGATATGACAGTTTGATTGGCACTATTTTGGGGTGCATATGACTTTTTGATTGCTTTCTTTTACACTTTTTGTGATGTAAGGTGACCAAAAATTGCTTTTTTTTGGCACTGTTTCTATTTCATATTTTTTACGGCATTCACCTGAGGGGTTGGGTAATGTGATATTTTTATAGAGCTGGTTGTTATGGAGGTGGCGATACCTAATATGTATACTTTTTTTATTTATATCACTTTAACACAATAAAAATGAAACAAAAAATGATGTTTTAATGTCTCTATGTTCTGAGAGCTATATTTTATTTAATTTTTTTAGCGATTTTCTTATGTAGGGGTTCATTTTTTGAAGAATGAGGTGACACTTTTACTGGTACCATTTTGTGGGACATACGCCTTTTTGATCACTTGGTGTTGCACTTTTTGTGATGTAAGGTGACAAAAATAGCTTTTTTTAAACGGTTTTTATTTTTATGGTGTTTATCGGACGGAGTGGATCATGTCATATTATTATAGAGCCGGCCGTCACGGACGCGGCAATACCAAATATAACTATTTTATTTATTTTCTCCGGTCGTCCCGGAAGATGGGAAATTGGCAAATGTCGTGCCCATTCACAAGAAAGGTAGTAGGGAGGAATCGAGCAACTATAGACCAGTGAGTCTGACATCAATAGTAGGCAAATTAATGGAAACCCTATTAAAGGATAGGATTGTGGAACATCTAAAATCCCATGGATTGCAAGATGAAAAACAACATGGGTTTACTTCAGGGAGATAGAAACATAGAAACATAGAATGTGTCGGCAGATAAGAACCATTTGGCCCATCTAGTCTGCCCAATATACTGAATACTATGGATAGCCCCCGGCCCTTATCTTATATGAAGGATGGCCTTATGCCTATCCCATGCATGCTTAAACCCCTTCACTGTATTTGCAGCTACCACTTCTGCAGGAAGGCTATTCCATGCATCCACTACTCTCTCAGTAAAGTAATACTTCCTTATATTACTTTTAAACCTTTGCCCCTCTAATTTAAAACTGTGTCCTCTTGTGGTAGTTTTTCTTCTTTTAAATATGCTCTCTTCCTTTACCGAGTTGATTCCCTTTATGTATTTAAAAGTTTCTATCATATCCCCTCTGTCTCTTCTTTCTTCCAAGCTATACATATTAAGGTCCTTTAACCTTTCCTGGTAAGTTTTATCCTGCAATCCATGTACTAGTTTAGTAGCTCTTCTCTGAACTCTCTCTAGAGTATCTATATCCTTCTGGAGATATGGCCTCCAGTACTGCGCACAATACTCCAAGTGAGGTCTCACCAGTGTTCTGTACAGCGGCATAAGCACTTCACTCTTTCTACTGCTTATACCTCTCCCTATACATCCAAGCATTCTGCTGGCATTTCGTGCTGCTCTATTACATTGTCTTCCCACCTTTAAGTCTTCTGAAATAATTACTCCTAAATCCCTTTCCTCAGATACTGAGGTCAGGACTGTGTCAAATATTCTATATTCTGCCCTTGGGTTTTTACGCCCCAGGTGCATTATCTTGCACTTATCCACATTAAATTTCAGTTTCCAGAGTTCTGACCATTCTTCTAGTTTTCCTAAATCCTTTTCCATTTGGCGTTTCCCTCCAGGAACATCAACCCTGTTACATATCTTTGTGTCATCAGCAAAAAGACAAACCTTACCAGCGAGGCCTTTTGCAATATCACTTATGAAGATATTAAACAAAATCGGTCCCAGTACAGATCCCTGTGGAACCCCACTGGTAACATTACCTTGTTTTGAATGTTCTCCATTGACTACAACCCTCTGTTGTCTGTCACTCAGCCACTGCCTAATCCACTCAACAATATGGGAGTCCATGCTCAATGACTGCAGTTTATTGATAAGTCTTCTATGTGGGACAGTGTCAAAAGCCTTACTAAAATCTAGATATGCGATGTCTACTGCACCTCCACCGTCTATTATTTTATTCACCCAGTCAAAAAAATCTATAAGATTTGTTTGACATGATCTCCCTGAAGTAAACCCATGTTGTTTTTCATCTTGCAATCCATGGGATTTTAGATGTTCCACAATCCTATCCTTTAATAGGGTTTCATTAATTTGCCTACTATTGATGTCAGACTCACTGGTCTATAGTTGCTCGATTCCTCCCTACTACCTTTCTTGTGAATGGGCACGACATTTGCCAATTTCCAATCTTCCGGGACGACTCCTGTTACTAATGATTGGTTAAATAAATCTGTTAACGGTTTTGCCAGCTCACCACTAAGCTCTTTTAATAATTTTGGGTGTATCTCATCAGGCCCCTGTGACTTATCTGTCTTCACCTTAGACAGCAAACTTAGAACATCTTCCTCTGTAAAGATACATGCATCAAACGATTTAATAGTCATTCTTTCTAGTGGAGGTCCTTCTCCTTTTTCTTTTGTAAAAACTGAACAGAAGTATTCATTAAGGCAGTCGGCTAGCCCTTTATTCTCTTCTACATACCTTCCGACCTTTGTTTTTAATTTAGTTATTCCTTGTTTTAATTTCCTTTTTTCATTTATATATCTGAAGAATGTCTTATCCCCTTTTTTCATAGACTGAGCTAGTTTTTCTTCTGCCTGCGCTTTAGAAGTTCTTATAACTTGCTTGGCCTCTCTCTGCCTAATCTTGTAGATTTCCTTATCTTCATTGCTCTGGTTTTTTTTATAATTACAAAATGCTAGCTTTTTATTTTTAATGATTTGGGCCACTTCTGCTGAGTACCACATTGGTCTCCTCCTTTTTTTGCTTTTACTGACAAGTCTAATGCAATTTTCTGTTGCCTTCAATAATGCACCTTTTAAGTAGTCCCATTTCTCCTGGACTCCATGTAATCCGTTCCAGTCTGATAAGGACTCATTTATGACTAATTTCATTTTTGAAAAGTCTGTTTTTCTAAAATCTAAAACTTTTGTTTTTGTATGGTGGGACTCTTTCACAGTTCTTATATTAAACCACACTGACTGGTGATCACTAGATCCCAAGGTTTCGCCTACAATGACATCATATACCGAATCCCCGTTTGTGAATACCAAATCCAAAATGGCCTCCCTCCGGGTTGGCTCCTCAACCACTTGTTGTAGAGATAACCCCAGTAGGGAATTTAGAATATCTGTACTCCTGGTAGAACTTGCTATTTTGGTTTTCCAGTTTATATCTGGAAGATTGAAATCTCCCATAATGATAACTTCTCCTTTCATTGTCATTTTAGCTATTTCTTCAACTAGTAGATCATCTAGTTCTTTAACTTGACCAGGTGGTCTATATATCACACCTACACGAGTTACTGCATGGTTAGCAAACTGCAACGTAACCCAAACTGACTCTATGTTGGCCTCACCAACTTGTATTAGGTTAGATTTAATGCTATCTTTCACATACAGGGCCACTCCTCCTCCTTTCTTGCCTTCTCTGTCTCTTCTGTATAAAGAGTACCCTGGTATGGTTATGTCCCAGTCATTTCTTTCATTAAACCATGTCTCCGTAACAGCCACTAAATCTACATTCTCAGATGCCATTATTGACCCAAGTTCATTGATTTTTTTACCTAAACTGCGACCATTTGTAGACAGGACTCTGAGCTTATCATTTCTTAACCTCAGTGCTTCTGGCCTGTTCTGGCATTGTTTCGGGGGGCAATTGGACTCTTTTATTTTCACTCTTTTGCCCCCCCTTCCTAGTTTAAATACTCTTTCGCAAATTCTTGGAGTTGTTCACTAAGTACATTTGTTCCTTTGAGAGAAAGATGCAAACCATCTTTTTTGTACAGTTCCTTTCTATTCCAAGTAGAGCTATCATGAGAAACAAAGCCAAATCCTTGCTCTTGACACCATTTACCAAGCCATATGTTGAACTCCTTTATGCGCCTCTGCCTATCATTCTGAACATTATGCACAGGCATAACTTCAGAAAATGAAATGGTGGATGCAAAATCCTGTACGTCATTACCAAGTGTGATAAAAGATTTTTTCACCTCTGACACTTCATTGCAAGCCAGGTCATTTGTCCCTAGATGGACAAGAACATCCACGTCCCCTTCCTGCTTTGCTTGCTTAACAATATTAATAATACGTCTTCTATCTCTTCTAGCAGTAGCCCCAGGGAGACATCTCACAAAACCATTTTCTTTAAGCTCCACACTTCTTATGATTGAATCACCCAGCAACAGCTGCATCCTTTGAGACTTCACTTTATCTTTTTTGTTGCATACATTAGACATAGGAGTCGATGGTTTCTCACCCTCTGTGCTTGAGTCCATATCCATGTTGTCCTTACATTCTGAGAGTGCTGCAAATGAATTATGGAGAACCACCGACTGTGGGACATGTCTTCTATCCACCACTCTAAGACTTCCAGAACCTACATTAACCCATCTGCCATTTCTGGGGGTCCTCTGTGGCAGTGGCATTGCAGCAGTCCTAGCTGGAGTTTGTTTAACAGATAATTTAAATATTTCAGCTTTCAAAAATGCAATTTCCTGCTGCAGTAAGGAGAACTGTCTACAGATCTGCCAGCATCCGAATCTCCAAAGAGTGGAACATGAAATAAATGCACAACAATTCCTGCACTGAACCAAGTCTGCCATTTTAAAGAGGAGAAAAAAATAAAAAAATAAAAAAATAAATTTGTAACTTTAAATCAAACAAATCTTACTTTTTTTTTTTTGTATTGTTTCCACCTTCCAGCCTACCTCCTGACTATCTCCTGCAATATCTCTTTACTAGTACTTAATGTAAGTACAAATCTTATAGATTTTTTTGACTGGGTGAATAAAATAATAGACGGTGAAGGTGCAGTAGACATCGCATATCTAGATTTTAGTAAGGCTTTTGACACTGTCCCACATAGAAGACTTATCAATAAACTGCAGTCATTGAGCATGGACTCCCATATTGTTGAGTGGATTAGGCAGTGGCTGAGTGACAGACAACAGAGGGTTGTAGTCAATGGAGAACATTCAAAACAAGGTCATGTTACCAGTGGGGTTCCACAGGGATCTGTACTGGGACCGATTTTGTTTAATATCTTCATAAGTGATATTGCAAAAGGCCTCGATGGTAAGGTTTGTCTTTTTGCTGATGACACAAAGATATGTAATACGGTTGATGTTCCTGGAGGGAAACGCCAAATGGAAAAGGATTTAGGAAAACTAGAAGAATGGTCAGAACTCTGGAAACTGAAATTTAATGTGGATAAGTGCAAGATAATGCACCTGGGGCGTAAAAACCCAAGGGCAGAATATAGAATATTTGACACAGTCCTGACCTCAGTATCTGAGGAAAGGGATTTAGGAGTAATTATTTCAGAAGACTTAAAGGTGGGAAGACAATGTAATAGAGCAGCACGAAATGCCAGCAGAATGCTTGGATGTATAGGGAGAGGTATAAGCAGTAGAAAGAGTGAAGTGCTTATGCCGCTGTACAGAACACTGGTGAGACCTCACTTGGAGTATTGTGCGCAGTACTGGAGGCCATATCTCCAGAAGGATATAGATACTCTAGAGAGAGTTCAGAGAAGAGCTACTAAACTAGTACATGGATTGCAGGATAAAACTTATCAGGAAAGGTTAAAGGACCTTAATATGTATAGCTTGGAAGAAAGAAGAGACAGAGGGTATATGATAGAAACTTTTAAATACATAAAGGGAATCAACTCGGTAAAGGAGGAGAGCATATTTAAAAGAAGAAAAACTACCACAAGAGGACACAGTTTTAAATTAGAGGGGCAAAGGTTTAAAAGTAATATAAGGAAGTATTACTTTACTGAGAGAGTAGTGGATGCATGGAATAGCCTTCCTGCAGAAGTGGTAGCTGCAAATACAGTGAAGGGGTTTAAGCATGCATGGGATAGGCATAAGGCCATCCTTCATATAAGATAAGGGCCGGGGGCTATCCATAGTATTCAGTATATTGGGCAGACTAGATGGGCCAAATGGTTCTTATCTGCCGACACATTCTATGTTTCTATGTTTCTATTTAAAAAAATAATAATTATTACTTAATTGGGGAATTTTTTTTTTCTTTACATGTGAAACCTTTTTTTTATTTTTTTATAAAACACAATTTTTTTATTTCTTTATTTTTTATTTTACACTTTGTGTCCCCCATAAGGTCATACAAGACCTCTGGGGGACATTTGACTTCATTTTTTTTTTTTTCACTATTGATTTCTCCTGTAACTGGGGCTGACATAGTAGCCCCAGTTACAGGGGAAATACACCCCCCCCCCCCTCCCGGAGAAGCTGTACAGGGCATACAGCTGTGTATGCAGCGATCTAGTTCCCAGGTGCCCCTGCCTTCTCTCTGGATTGCTCTGCTGTCACTGACAGGGCAGCTGCGATCTCTGAATGGACATTCCAGAACGTCCATTCAGAGTTAAACATCCACCCATAGGACGTTTATATCCTATGGGCGGATGAGAAGTGGTTAAAGGAGTTGGCCCATCTCAGACTTTGATGGCATATTGCTAAGATATGCCTTCAAAGTCAAATAGGTGATGGTCTCTCCTCTGGAACCTGCTCCTATCTCCAAAAAAATAGCTGAATTAACTCACTTGGCTATTTTCGAAAGTCCTATAGAAGTGAATGGAGAGCACACCATTCATGCACCACTACCTCTCCATTCATCTATGGGACTGCCAGAAATTCCCAAGCCAGCAGTAGTCTATTTTTGGAACTCCCAAAGCAGTGAATGGAGGGTGGCCAAGCTTGTGCTCTCCTTCACTTTAGGGGGGCCCGTTCTGGACACAGGTGTGGGTCCTACCTCGGGGACCTGCACCTATCTGACATTGATTTCATATTGCTGGCATATCATCTACACCACTACGCAAACACTGTAATTATGTGGGTTCCAGAGACAGTGCTTGTTGCTGTTCACTATCATAGGCGTATGGTTGGTGACCTCCTACTCCGGGTCTTAGGTGGTGGGATTATGTCGTCACATCCGCCTGCATCCCTTGCACATGTCACTCACAGTCATCAGGCCACCTGCACCGGAACACCGGGAACTCAGGCCCACAAGATAGACAGTATGGAGTGTGAGTAAGGTAAGTACATTATAAAAATACAGGGAGCACTGCTGGGGACATTATAATGACACAGGGGCATTGCTTGGGGACATTATAATAATACAAGGGTCACTACTGGGGGGCAGTACAGAAGGGGGCATCCTAATTACAAGAGCACTTGTGGGAGACATTATAAAAAAAACGGGGACACTACTGGGCATTTTAATTATGGGGGCACTGCAGGGGGACCATTATAATAATACAGGGGGTACTGCTGGGGAAATTATTATAATACAGGGCACATTGCTGGAGGACATTATAATAATATAGGGGGAACTACTGGGGGATATTATAATAATACAGGAGGCACCACTGGGCGCAGTGCACAGGGGGCATTAATTTATAACTACAGGGCTCACTGCCGGGGGACATTATAATGACACAGGGTGCACTGCTTGGGGACATAATAATACTGGGGGGAGTACAGAGGAGGCAATATAATTACAGGGGGCACAGCTGGGAGAAATTATAATAATACAGGGGCACTTCTGGGGGACATTTAATAATACAGGAGGCCCTGCTGGGGGTACATCATAAGAATACAAGGAGCACATCTGGGGACAAAGCGCCTTGATTAGGTGGTACATATAGGTGTGCTTGCTCCTCCTCTCATTGGTTGCTTGATGCACATGGAGGTGACTAGGAGCAGCACACCATATGTGCGGCGTCTGCGCTCCTGAACATAGAAGTCCAATGGCTTAGGTAGGTTTAGCGTAGGACCCGCCTGACCTGAGACCACCTTGGCGCTTGTTAGGCGGGCTCAGATGTGTTTTGATTAAAATATATTGGCTAAGTGTCTCAGATTTTATCATATCAGAGTGAGGACTTTGTCCATATATAATACTTGCATCTACTTTACTAAGTGCATTATTATCTTATTTCTGTGATTTTCTTCAATAATATGGCCAGTGACATCCGCAGATTTGTATATCATACCGTGCAAGATGTTTTTATCTTATTTTTTTCTGTGATTTTTTGGTTGACAGTACAGAGGGGGCATTATAAATACAGGAGGCACTCCTAGGGGACATTATAATAACACAGATGGCACTATTGGGATACCATTATAATGCCTGGGGGCATTAAATACTGGAGGCACTACAAGGGAGCATTACAACTGAATTATTAATACTGGGGTTACTGTTGTAGTGTTTTTATTGGCACAATATGGAGGGCATTGCTACTAATGAGGCACTCTTGGTGAGCATTATCACTATTGGGGGCACTGTAGGGGGCACCATTACTAATAATGGCACTCTGGGATATAATTATTACTAATGGTGGGACTTTTGTGAGTGTTTTGGGGACTATCTGTATGGCACTGTTATTTCATAAGTATATTAGTTGGGGGTATTGAGGAGCACAGCGGGCACAGTATTGTAGGTGGCAGCATGATAATACTATACTAATATACTATAGAATTGAGATATGGATAAAATAATTTGTCATGGTGATCTGTTCTCAGTGGAGAGGATGAGGAAAGAGAATGTCTACATCAGAGGAGACTTCACTACATGTAAGAGGCATGTGGATCTGTATGTAATATCCAATTCAAATATGCCTTTAGCAGTAGGGCTGGGGGGAGGTATTGGATTAGAATTTGGGGGGGGGGGGGCATTTCAATTTTCACCTCAGGCGGCAGAAAATGTAGAATTTTACCTGCCCACAGCTTTAAAAGGGAGTCTTTCACGCAGATTCACCCTATTAACCTAATAACAGTGTTATGTCCACGGCATCCTCCCTATTAAAACTGTGCTTACCGTTTGTTCCTTGCTATCATCGTTCTGCAGAAAAACACTTTTAATCCGTATGCAAATGAAGCTGTGAAGGTGCCCAGGGGCGGCATTACAACGGCCGGTGCCCAGGCCCCTGGGTCATTTTCATACGAAGCCACTCCCCCTCCGCCGCGTCTGCCCGCCCTTAGTCTCTGCTCTAACCTTCCTCCTCCCGTCCGTAATCCCGCGCAAGCGCCGATAAACTCGATATCGGCGCGTGCGCATTGAATGAGCACAGTCGGGCCGGGGCATCACAGTTTACCGTGCACATCTGTGTCCTAAGGACTCTCATACAATTGTGGACAGGCCAGAACCACTGTCGGGAATAGTTATTCCAGGCTGGCTGGCCTGATTAGGTCCCCTAGACATAACTCCTGATTAGGTCCCCTAGAAATGCTTTGTCCACCCCTGGTGATAACAACAAATCTCTGAGGGTTAGACAATCTGCTGGGTGTGAATATACTCTTAGGAGGGATAAAAGGGCAACCCATTTAAAATAGATGCCTGTATTCTTAAACATTATGCCCGTCAGATGCTTACATACTGTTTATTTATCTTAGTATCAGCAGTTGAGTTATGTTTCAGTTCTGTTAGAAAATACAAACGATGATCTGCAGTTTATCTGCATAGCCTACTGAGTCTGAGATAATGTGACATAATGTGGCATCCAACTCTTGTATGATCACAGACTCCTGATCTGCCCCTGTCTACCTCAGCTCTGCCTGACAGGGCACAAACTGTATGAAATACCTGCATTTAGTGGCATTTTCATGCCCAGGTTGGCTTAGGTGTTCATTATAACTAGAGATGAGCAAATTTCTAAAAAAAATTCAATTCTACCAGTTCAGCGAATTTTTCAAAAACATTTGGTTCAATCTGAATTTATTTCTGGCGAATCGCGTTAAAAAAAAGTCTATTTCCTGGCTGCAGAGAGCGGTGTAGAACACTGTGCCTTGCAGTAACACGCATAGGGAGTCTGCTGTGGTAGTGAAATAATACTGTGAGTCCGTATGACATGCAGATGACAGTCGTCGCTCTTAGAATCACTGCACACTTCACCTATTTGGGCAGTTACGGGGCCAAAGCTGACCAAATAACTGAAGTGTGAACTCCGCCTTACAGGTCGATGTTAGCGCCAAGAAGAAGTGCACTCCTTTTACACTGTCGGCAGCTGATTTCACATAGATGCCTACAGAACCTGCTCTATTAAACGCTTATACAAGTAGAGCCCCCCGACAGAGTGGAGAGGGTGTGAGCGGTAAATTTGTGCTGACATCACTGATTATTTTGCCTTTCTTCTGATCCGTCAGAACAATAACCCCCACAAAACGGTACCTGCCTGTGGAGCATCCGCCTTCACTCGGTCAGCATTTGGTCAGTAATCCATCAGTATTGCTAAAGCCCAAAAAAACTGGAGTGGATCCAAGACAGAGATGACATGAAAATTGAATATTTGCATGTTTTCTGTGTTTTGTACCCACTCCTGCTTTTGACTACCAAATCATAAGCCAATTCTGATGCAAAATAGGGACAATGTCATGCAGGCCTTACAGCTGTTACATAGACAGGATCCGTTGTGCGTCTCACTTTTCCTTCCTTCTGACAGATCAGAAGAATGGTCAAATAAATGATGATGTCAGCCAGGCCGAAAGGCAAAATAGTGGCCCACTCATGAATTGGGGAGGGTGGGAACAGCATGAGAAGTCCACAGAGTGGCCCTATGACATAGTGGTGAGGTGGAAGCAGAATGAGGAGACCACAGAGTGGCCCAATGACAGAGTCTGGAGGTGGCAGCAGCATCAGGAGGAGGCCACTGATTGGCACAATGATAGTGTGGAGGTGGCAGCAGCATCAGGAGGCCACAGAGTGGCACAATGACAAAGTGTGGAGGTGGCGGCAGCGGCAGCATCAGGAGGAGGCCATACTTTAGAACATATAACTGCACCGCACAAGGGCAAATAAGAAATCTTTCCTTGTAATAAACCCTGTTAATGGCTGTATCAAACAGCACTTCCACCCCAACAACAAGAACGGTTTGCTGGAATTACAGAGTTGTATAATGGCAATTTGGATCCCCAGTCAGTGCAGCAAGGTGTAATAGAATTGTTCCTATTACCCAGGCTGTAACCTCCCCTAATGAACCCTGTTCTGCTTCAATACTGTGGAATGATTCCTCCTATCCTTTCCCTGAACTTCTATACAGCGAAATAAAAGTTTTAAAGTCTTTTCTACCACTGTCCCTAGCGCCTGCTGACTGTTTCTCCCTGCACTAAGTACACTGGAAAATGGCCTGAATCCAAGATGGCTGAGGCTATTTATAGGGCTGTGCATTGGCGCACATAGAGAAGTAAGGGCCCCCATAGCAAGGATCAAACCAGGCCCCCTCACACAGGACAGAAGGACCCTTGGACATTTTTCCACTGCCTCATTTGCTAAAAGTTGTTCCTTTAGAGGGTAGAGTACTGACCAAGTTCTCACCTTCAGTAAGACTGGGCTCCCTCTTGCCCTGGGCCCCATAGCAGTCGCATGGTCTGCCGCTATGGTAGTTATGCCCTGGGCTGTGACATCACAGAGGCTGGCTGGCTGCTTATTGGCTGCATTCAAAGCATGTGGGTGATCCTCATTGCCAGAGTTCCTTGCTCCATATCCTAACAAGTGCAGAGCCATTTTAGGAAAAAAATGTGATTCATTACTACGAAGCGTGAGGAAATTCGAATCGAATTCCACTTCGTGAACTTCGATTCGCTCATCTCCAATTATAACTGTTACACAATTTGTCATGAAAAGCAGTTTATTCACACAGTTCAGTTTTTTTTTCTATGTTAATCAATTTTTTATTGGATACAATCTAATGTGTTCATGGTTTATGTCAGCTCAATTATCTCCTTGTACAAAACAACAGTTCATCCACGGAGTGCCAGCTTTTACTGGTATATGTATGTTTTAATAGGCCATCATAAGCACTTATTTTCAAATTACTAAATTGTAAATGCTTTCTTCATAGTAAGACTAGCACTGGCAAAGTATGATTTGAGAAGCATATATTTTAGCTATAAATGACTGGCATTTTTTGTCCTAAACATAGGGGGTTGTTACTTGTGACAAAACTGGAAATTTGAAAATACTCTCGCTCTTTTGCATCATGTCGTTATATCTGTTAAATCTTTTAAAAAAAAGATATTAGGCAACTGGACATAATGGGGCACATTTATTAAGACCATTCTTAAAAAAGGCCCATAGCTGGCGGTGGATCGGCCAAAGTTCTCTTCATAACTTTGACGCATCTAGCGGCAGTTCTAAATGTAAGACAGATTCCAAGCTGTCTTGCATTTAGATCTGTTTCTATGCCTAAAAGAGGCCCGTCCCCTTCCCAGTCCACACCACGACCACAATTTTAGACATGGCATGAGCTGGGCGCCACCATCTGCGCCTGAGATACACCTATTTAAGCATCTTTTCACACAACCGTATGGCTTTTTCAGTGTTTTGCGGTCCAGTTTTCACGGATCCGTTGATCTGTTTTTTGTTTCTGTTGTGTTTCCGTTTCTGGTCCGTTTTTTCCGTCCGTTTTTCCATACTGGCATGTAAAGTATACAGTAATTACATAGAAAAATTGGGCTGGGCATAAAATTTTCAATAGGTGGTTCCACAAATACGGAACAGATACGAAAGACATACGGATGCATTTCCGTATGTGTTCCAGTTTTTTTTTTTGCAGACCCCTTTGACTTGAATGGAGCCATGGAACGTGATTTGTGGGCAATAATAGGACATGTTCACCACACCTATGAGGTGAGATGGATTATCTTGGCAAAGGAGAAGTGCTCACTAACAGATTTAGACAGATTTGTGAACAATATTTGAGAGTAATGGGTCTTTTGTGTATGTAGAAATGTTTCAGATCTTTGAGTTCAACTCATGCAAAATTGGAGCAAAACGGAAAGATGTTGATTTATATTTTTGTTCAGTGTATATATATATATATAATATATATATATATACAATAGAGCTAAGAAATGAGGGTCATTCCTAATAAAAGTGGTACAATACCTACTATAAATGAGTCAATGGAAGCTCATAGCGCACATATTTGATCAAACGTGTGTCAGCCATCAACCAGGGCTCAAGGTGGCTTCTGCAGATTGGTCCCTATCGATAGTATACCGCCTCTTTGGACTTACCTAAGCCTACAATATTCAGGGCAGTGTAGGAAACCAGCTACATAAGTACTCTGCTCAGAAGTCCAGGTAGATGGGCGTGTTCAGTCTAAAAGAGGCGCTACCCTCATTTAATACTGCAAGAGAATTTAGACTAGAACCTTCAAAATCACAGGTTCATATCCATGAAGCAAACATGATTATAAAAAAGAAAATGGCTGCACACCATTATACATACAAACAATAGAGCTAAGAAAATGGGGATCATTTTAAATAAATCTAAATTCTCTTGCTGGTTTCTACACTGCCCTGAATATTGTAGGCTTAGGTAAGTCCAAAGAGATGCAGTATATTAGTGTTAGGGACCTATCTGCAAGAAGCCACCTTGACGCCTGGTAGATGGGCCCGACACACGTTTGATAAATATGTGCGCTAAGAGCTTCCATTAACTCATTTATAGTAGGTATGATACCACTTTTATTTAGAGATGATCCCCATTTCTTAGCACTATTGTTTGTTTGTATAATGGTGTGCAGCCATTTTCTTTTTTATAATCATGTTTGCTTCATGGATATGCACTGAGATTCTAAAGGTTCTAGTCTAAATTTTATTGTAGTATATTATATATATATATATATATATATATATATATATATATACACTGCTCAAAAAAATAAAGGGAACACTTAAACAACACAATGTAACTCCAAGTCAATCACACTTCTGTGAAATCAAACTGTCCACTTAGGAAGCAACACTGAGTGACAATCAATTTCACATGCTGTTGTGCATTGGGAAGACAACAGGTGGAAATTATTGGCAATTAGCAAGACACCCCACATTAAGGAGTGGTTCTGCAGGTGGTGACCTGACCACTACTCAGTTCCTATGCTTCCTGGCTGTTGTTTTCGGTCACTTTTGAATGCTGGCGGTGCTTTCACTCTAGTGGTAGCATGAGACGGAGTCTACAACCCACACCAAGTGGCTCAGGTGAGTGCAGCTTATCCAGGATGGCACATCAATGCGAGCTGTGGCAAGAAGGTTTGCTGTGTTTGTCAGCGTAGTCTCCAGGCGCTACCAGGGGACAGGCCAGTACATCAGGAGACGTGGAGGAGGCCGTAGGAGGGGCAACATACCCAGCAGCAGGACCGCTACCTCCGCCTTTGTGCAAGGAGAAACAGGAGGAGCACTGCCAGAGCCCTGCAAAATGACCTCCAGCAGGCCACAAATGTGCATGTGTCTGCTCAAACGGTCAGAAACAGACTCCATGAGGGTGATATGAGGGCCCGACATCCACAGGTGGGGGTTGTGCTTACAGTCCAACACCGTGCAGGACGTTTGGCATTTGCCAAGAAAACACCAAGATTGGAAAATTCGCCACTGGCGCCCTGTGCTCTTCACAGATGAAAGCAGGTTCACACTGAGCACATGTGACAGACGTGACAGAGTCTGGAGAGCCAATGGAGAACGTTCTGCTGCCGGCAACATCCTCCAGCATGGCCGGTTTGGCATTGGGTCAGTAATGGTGTGGGGTGGCATTCTTTGGAGGGCCGCACAGCCCTCCATGTGCTCGCCAGAGGTAGCCTGACTGCCATTAGGTACGAGATGAGATCCTCAGGACCCTTGTGAGACCATATGCTGGTGCGGTTGGCCCTGGGTTCCTCCTAATGCAAGACAATGCTAGCTCTCATGTGGCTGGAGTGTGTCAGCAGTTCCTGCAAGACGAAGGCATTGATGCTATGGACTGGCCCGCCCGTTCCCCAGACCTGAATCCAATTGAGCACATCTGGGACATCATGTCTCGCTCTATCCACCAACGTCACGTTGCACCACAGACTGTCCAGGAGTTGGCAGATGCTTTAGTCCAGGTCTGGGAGGAGATCCACAGGAGACAGTCCGCCACCTCATCAGGAGCATGCACAGGCGTTTGTAGGGAGGTCATACAGCACGTGGAGGCACACACACATTACTGAGCCTCATTTTTGACTTGTTTTAAGGACATTACATCAAAGTTGGATCAGCCTGTTGTAGTGGTGTTTTTCCACTTTAATTTTTGAGGGTGACTCCAAATCCAGACCTCCATGGGTTAAAAAATTTGAATTTCCATATTTTTTTTTTTGGGTGATTTTGTTGTCAGCACATTCAACTATGTAAAGAAGAAAGTATTTCAGAAGAATATTTAATTAATCAGATCTAGGATGTGTATTTTTATATATATATTAGATATCCAGATTATGCAGAAAAATAGAATATGGGAAAAAAGAAACTAATAATCTGGGAATATTACAGCAGGTAAAACTGCAATCCTTTAAGATGGAAAGTGTCTTCTGTATCATCTGTAACATCCCACAGATTCACATTTCTGCTGATTGACGTGGCTTTTAGAGTTCACTTGCAGATGTACCGTAGATAGTTAGAAAAGTTGATGTAATATCTTTGGCCAGCCACTATTCAATCCATTCATAATGATCTGAAAAGAAGAAGGTTGGAGAAAGGTCAGTATCATTAAGCATCCAAGTAGATGACTGAAGCAGCAATGATTTCTTAGTAAAGGATTGGACAGTTTCTAAAATTGTAATAATTATTAATGCCTGTGAATGTATGAAGTGTTATTACATAGCCTATTGAAAGCTGTAGTCATCTTCTATACATAGAAAATGGCTATTTTGTGTGGAATACTGCAGACATCCCTCATATTAACAAGAACTACAGTATAATGTATAATGAATGTATCAGAAATAGGATACATTTTTTCTGAATTGCCCCCCATTGGCTGTATGTATGGAGTTCGTTTTAGACACACATGGGGGGGGGGGATTAAGAAAAGTGAGCAAAAAACTCATTTGCATAAACATGGGCATATGGGAAAGACTGCAAATAGTGTTTCAGACTGAAAAACAAGGCAGATTCTGCTAATTTGTATGTCTTTCCCATATGCCCAAGTTTATGCAAATGAGTTTACATGACAAAACAGTATAGAAAGGTTATTGAATATAAATGTTAGGACAATTAGAAAACTGAAAAATTGTTATGCAGCCCTCCTAAGCAGTGAGAGAAGAGTTAGCTGTCATCCAACAAAAATTTTCAATTTTTGTCACCCTAATGATAATGATCTAGGTGCACAGGTCCCCCAAGCCATCCAACAAAAGTCAAGCAACTTTGAGGCTCACTGGCTCGGAAGTCTGTGTGGATAGAGAGCTGGTCTTGAAGGTCTCATAGTGCACAAGGCTGCCATTGTAAGGTATGCTGACTGTACCTGTTTCATGGATAGGTTGCTGGTTTGAATATACTGTACCTGGCTTTTGGCATATAGCCTTTGTGTGATTGTTTGTTATATGTTATAACTAATGAAATTGCGCACGCAATACGTGCATATTACATAGCCAGTTTTTTCAATCGCGAGTTTTCGGCGAATATTCAGCAAAAAATTCACAAGATATCGTGAATTCGAATATTGCCTGTGCCGCTCATCACTAGTTGAGAAGATTGAATGGTACTTTTTTTTCTTTGTTAGTGAAAAGGGAGAAGCCATGCACGTAGTGCTATGGGTGGGTAGTGGTAAGGCATGGGGGCCCAATTCAGATTCTTGCCCTGGGGCCGAGTGATTTCAATGTACGCCCCTGGTCAAAAAATTATCCCTTTTTCTTCTGTGTCTTCTGACCTGTAAACAAGTAGGTGTCATTTTTTTTTTTTCCGTGCCCGTTTTTTTTTGCGTACTGCATGTAGAACCATTCATTACAATGGGTCCACATGTGCGTTCTGAAAAAAAAAATTGAACATGTACTTTTATTGTCCGCATAACGGACAAGGATAGAACTGTTCTATTATGGCCAAGTTGTTCTGTTCCGCAAAATGCTGAATGCACACTGACGTCGAATTTCAAGATGAATTTGATTAGTATAGAATTGATTTACTTATCTCCAATATGGATGTTGTATTATGGTTTTTTTTTTTACATTTCTTTAAGTCTGTATGGAGCCATGTGAATAGTGAGCTCTTAGGGTACTGTACTTCCACACAGGACTGTAAATTGAACAGATACAGTTGTGTTCGAAATAATTAAACTCCCACTGAAATTGAGTGTTTTGGCCAGTTTGACATTGATTTTGATCATTTCAGTCATCTTGTTTACAATTAAATCAAAGAGGCACTTGTAAGTCAGACAAATATAACATAACATTTATAATGAAATAACCACAAATGTCTTTTCTGTGCTCACATCATTATCAGTTTTATTCAACCCCAAGTGACATTCAATCTTAGTACTTAGTACAACATCCTTTTCCAGTTATAACAGCTTTTAAACGTGAAGCATAGCTTGACACAAGTGTCTTGCAGCGATCTACGGGTATCTTCGCCCATTCTTCATGGGCAAAATCCTCCAGTTCAGTCACATTCTTAGGCTTGCGCACTGCAATTGCTTTCTTTAAGTCCCACCAGAGGTTCTCAATCGGATTTAAGTCTGGTGACTGCGATGGCCACTTCAAAATGTTCCAGCCTTTAATCTGCAACCATGCTCTAGTGGACTTGGAGGTATGCTTGGGATCATTGTCCTGTTGAAAGGTCCAACGTCTCCCAAGCCTCAGGTTTGTGACGGACTGCATCACATTTTCATCCAATATCTCCTGGTACTGAAGAGAATTCATGGTACCTTGCACACGCTGAAGCTTCCCTGTACCTGTAGAAGCAAAACAGCCCCAAAGCATGATTGACCCCCCACCATGCTTCACAGTAGGCAAGGTGTTCTTTTCTTCATAGGCCTTGTTCTTCCTCCTCGAAACATAGCGTTGATCCATGGGCCCAAACAGTTCTAATTTTGTTTCATCAGTCCACAGAACACTATCTTAAAACTTTTGTGGTTTGTCCACATGACTTTTGGCATACTGCAGTCGACTCTTCTTATTCTTTGGCGACAGCAATGGGGTGCGCCTGGGAGTTCTGGCATGGAGGCCTTCATTACTCATTGTGCGCCTTATTGTCTGAGCTGAAACTTCAGTACCCACATCTGACAAATCTTTTTTCAGTTCCTCAGCAGTCACACGGGGACTTTTCTCCACTTTGCGCTTCAGGTAGCACACAGCAGTCGAAGTCAGCATCTTCTTTCTGCCACGACCAGGTAGCGTTTCAACAGTGCCCTTTGCCTTGAATTTGCGAATGATGCTTCCTATGGTGTCTCTTGGTATGTTTAACATCTTTGCAATCTTCTTATAGCCATTGCCCTTCCTGTGAAGAGAAATCACCTCTTCTCTTGTCTTCCTGGACCATTCTCTTGACTTCACCATGTTTGTAAACACACCAGTAAATGTCTAGAAGGAGCTGAGTATCACAGTCCTTTTAAATCTGCCTAATTGGTGCTTATTATGCTTGATTGCTGCTCCTTGACATCCACAGGTGTTTTTAATACCTGATTGAAAACACTTGAATGAACCTCTGTTCTTAAGAGTGGTAGTCTTTAAGGGGTTGAATAATTGTGTCAATGAAGAAATCACAAAAAAAAAACATTTAATACTGTATTACAAAAACAATTGATGTCATTTTAGTTGCACTTGGTTCTTTAAAAAGTCCTTGTAAGATTTCATTCTGAACACAATTACAAATGTACACTAAATTCCCTAAAACCCTTTACAGCATTGGGGGTTGAATAATTTTGAACACAACTGTATGTTGTACATTTTTTGTTCAATTTGCAGCCAGAAAATCTGCAGCGTAATATAGTACCAGCACAGTGGTAACATCTTATAAGAGCTTAAGTACACACTGTGTAAAACTGTTATCCAGAATATTTTCAGAAATAGACGTGCAGTGTGAATTTTTATCCAGAGCATGTGAATTAATGTTACATAGTTACATAGTTAATATGGTTGAAAAAGACATAAGTCCATCAAGTACAACCAGGGGATAGGTGGGGACACGAATCCCAGAAGGAATTGAGACTCAGATTTCTACACGTTTTCATAAGCATTAATGTTGTTTACTTTTAAGAATTAATCTAAACCCTTTTTAAAACTGTCCACTGTTCCTGCTGTGACCACATCCTGAGGAAGTCTATTCGACAGATTGGTGGGACCCTGGACATTAGGGAAGGATCCACATGGGATTAAGGTCATCCCTAGGATGTTTATGCTATTAGTTTTGGCGGGAATTTTTCCCGCCTTTTTTACTGTTGCCATTCCCGGGCAGATTGCCTGGGATGGCAACATGGTTTTGATTGGGTCGTCACCGTCTGGATAATTGTGCCCTGCGGTGGCAACCCTTATTTTATTGGCTGTTATTTTAGCCAATGGATATCTTTGTTTATGTTGTCAAAACTGTGATTGGCTGGTCGGGTTGAGCTGGTGCGGATAAATATGTGAGCACAGGTGAAGGAAGAAATATCGCTGCTGAAGACCGTCCCCCTGTCTGATGGATGCGCTGATTGCTGAGCTGAGGAGAAGAGCGAGCGTAGCGGAGGGTGAATGGCTGGAGTCTTGCCTGAGGGAGCTGTCTGTGCCTGGCCCTGCGCTGCCTGAAACAGACAATGTTGAAGTGAGTACTGCGGCATCTCCTTTAGGTGAGTGGCGCTTTGTGCGCCAGAGGAGACGTCGCCAAGTTTTTTCTCCCTCCCCTCATAGGCGTCTGCAGTCACTGGAGCGGCGTGTGACACCTTCCTCCAGATCCAGGAATGTTAGAGGTCACCGGGATACAGCTTGTCCACAGCAAGTACGAAGAGAGGCAGTGCGAGCTGGCTTACCTGTGCGATGTCCCTCAGCTCCTGGAGATGTCCCTCGGTCCTCTTCTGTTCCGTCTCATCTGCCTCGGGAACCGGAAGCTGTTTGTTTTCCTATGTTTGCATCATCTTCGCAGGCTGTGTCTTCAGTGCCCTCTGGTGGTCAAGGGGAGCAACTGCATCTAGAAGAAAATTTACTATTAATGAATCAGTGACCAGCAGCAGGTTCTTCCTTTAACCCTTTAGCTTCCGGTGGTTTTTTCACAAGTGGAGCCTCTGAATGCCGTACAATCGTCAGGTCCGGTAAGCAATCTACTGCGGGGGGTAATGTTGAATAATGATGCTATGCATGTTGTTCCAATGCCCCTAGCCCCGGCGCCGGTCTCTGCTACGGATGCTGGTACCATCATCGTGGACGTCGCCTCCAGAATTCCCTCATCGAGTCAAGCTGCAGTTACTACGGCGTTTGACCCTCAACCAATGGGATCACCGGCTGGTTCGTCCTCGGCGGTGGCATCCAACTCGGCAGGAGGGACGGCGTCATTGCAGCAGGGTGAGTTGCCAGCTGTTTCTTCGCTTGTACCTCTGTTATCACAGGTTTTGAATGCCTTACAAGGTTTGCCTACGGCTCCTCAGTCGGTGTCTACCCCCATCCCTGTCACCGGTTCTGCTGGTTCGGCTTTGTTTCCGCGGCCGATTGATGTATCCGCGGCATGGCGTCCAGCGGGTCCGGGTGGGCAGGAATTGGATGTTGCAGGGACAGACGAGCCTATTACTACGCCGCCTGTTAGGGCGAAGGGAGTCCCAGAGACGTGTTACAAGGAAGCGGTGACATGTACTTTGTCTCCGTTGGGTTTCCATTTAGCTGCATCTGTTAAGGAGATTTATAATAATGAATATGTCGATATCTTGTCCCTTTTGCTGGCTTCAAAGGATTTTGTTTTGAAGCCGGAAAAGGGAGAAGATAAGCTGGGTTTGGATGACCGCAAGTGGCCTGTGGTCCGGTCATTCAATAACTGGCTGCAAGCATTTTGTATATTCGCTAGTGTTTTAGGTGAGCGTAGGCCCGAATTTTGTTCAGGGCTGTTTCAGCATCTTGAAATTGTTTTGGAGGCATATAAAAAAAATTCCGGTTTAGGTTGGTATTTTTATGATGAGGGTTTCCGTCAGAAATTGACTGTTTATCCATCCGTGCGCTGGGGAGTTAAAGATGTGGGCCTTTGGTTGAATTTGATGTTGCTGCAGCGTTTCTCCCCAGCGCATATACCGATTGCTAATCAAAGTGTGGGCCTGTTGCATAAGGGTACCTGTTTTGCATTTAATGATACTCAGTGTCGATGGCCTGCCACTTGTAAATACAAGCACGAATGCTCTTTTTGTGAGGGGGGGCACCCAATGTCCAGATGTTTTAAGAAAGCTAGCATTTCTGGCCCCCCATCTTCAAGAGAATTGTTGGGAAAAAGCTTGGAGTCCAGTAAGGTTGTTGATCATGCTGCCTTGGCTAAGGCGCTATCCAAATCAGCAGATGGCTGAATTGTTAATTAATGGTTTTCAGGATGGGTTTGTAATACCAGGTTTTTCAGGTTCAGGTTGTTCGGTGGTTAGAAATCTTTTGTCTGTTTGTCAGTTCCCTAATGTAGCTGTAGATAAAGTTGTTAATGAGTTGTCCTTAGGTAGAGTAGCTGGTCCTTTTGTTTACCCCCCTTTTGAAAATTTTCGTATATCCCCCTTAGGGGTTGTTCCTAAGAAGGAGCCTAACTCTTTTAGGCTCATTCACCATTTGTCGTTTCCGCTTGGTTCGTCTTTGAATGACGAGATTATTAAGAGTTTGGCATCAGTGTCCTATGCTTCTTTTGATTACGCCATTAGCTTGATTAAAGATTTTGGGTCTGGCTCTTTGTTGGCTAAGGCGGATATAAAATCTGCTTTTCGTTTGTTGCTGGTTCATCCGGTCGGTTTTAATTTGCTAGGTTTTTGTCTTTTTGGATTTTTCTTTTTTGACCGGTGTCTACCTATGGGCTGCTCATTGTCTTGCTTTTATTTTGAAGCTTTCTCATGTTTTCTGGAATGGGTTATGGCTGTTCGGATGCCTATGGGTTCATTGACGCACTATCTGGATGATTTTTTGTTTATTGGTCCTGGTTCCTCTCCAGCTTGTGCACGGCTCCATGATTGTTTTATGAACGTTTGTGCTGAGTTTGGGATTCCTTTGGCTTTGGATAAAACAGTTTTTCCATGTACATGTATTTAGGGATTGTAATTGACACAGTTGCTGGTGAATTCAGAATACCTTCTGAGAAAATAGCCAAAGCTATCTCTGCGTTCTCAGTGTTATTTCGTAGGTCAAGGGCCACAGTAAAGGAAATTCAATCTCTTTTGGGTTTATTGGTATTTTTTTTCCAAGGTTATGCCATTAGCACGTATTTTTTCTCATCGTTTATCTTTGCTTATTGCTGGGTTGAGGAATCCTGTCCTTCATGTCCGGATCTCTAGGGAGGTTCAGGATGATTTATTAGTCTGGTTGGGATTTTTTCAGGGTTTTAATAGTCGTCTGATTTGGCAGTCGGAATTTATTTATGATTCTGATCTACAGCTGTTTACAGATGCTTCTGGTTCAGTAGGTTTTGGTGCTTTTTTTCAGGGGAAATGGTGTGCTGGGCGTTTGCCCCAGTTGTGGTTTGATAAAGGATTAGTGAAGAATTTGGTATTGTTGGAATTATTCCCAGTTATTGTTGCTGTTACACTATGGGGTTCTCAGTTCAAGAATAGGAAGTTGATCCTGAACACGGATAATAAGGGTGTTGTCTTTGCCATAAATTGTTTATCATCTAAGTGTAGTATGGTGATTAATTTGTTAAGACATTTAGTTTTGCTATGCTTGAGTTGGAATATCTTACTTAGGGCAGTGCATATTCCTGGTAGATCGAATTAGGTGGCTGATGCATTATCTAGTTTTCAGTTTTGCAGATTCTGTCAGTTGGTTCCTTATGCAGAGTGGGAGGGAGAACGGTGCCCGCTTCACCTGTGGACTGTGATATGGTCATGATTATGCGACTTTTGCGGCAATCGTTTGCCCCATCTACATGGTCAAGTTATGTAAGCGCTTGGTCCAAATGGTCTAGTTTTATGTCTGACTTATCATTGTCTCCCTTGATACTGTCGGAGCAGTTGGCTGTTGCCTTTTGCTTATTTTTGTTTCGTAAGTGTTTGGCCTATTCATCGGTATGTCGGATTCTTGCAGGGGTTTTGTTTTTTATGAGATTTTTAGGAAATAGGTCTTTTAGTGAAATTTTCATTATTAAGCATCTGTTGAAGGGGTATAAGAAAGGTAATTGTGTTTTGGACGGGCGTTGTCCTATTACTCCCGATATACTGTTATCTTTGGTGTCAGTTAATAGTTCAGTTTGTTTTTCGGATTATGAAGCTTGTTTGTTTTCCACAGCCTATGTTCTGATGTTCTTCGGTGCATTGCGCATTAGTGAGCTCCTTCCAAGATCTAGGTTTCAGTTGACGGGCTTACTTAGTTCCTCAGTTTTGTGCTTTTCGGACTGTGTTAAGATATTCATTAGTCATTCCAAGATGGATCAAGGTGGTAGAGGTTGTTGGATTCATATTGGGGGCATCCCCATAAGTCCAGTATGCCCGGTTCGCTTATGTTCAAAATATTTGTCTGTACGCCCCCATGGTTCGGTAAATTTTTTGGTTCATATGGATGGTTCCCCATCTACCCAGTTTCAGTTTCGTGCGGTGTTTTCACGTGGACTTTCAGTTTTGGGTTTGAGTGATCGTAATTTTTCTTCCCATTCCTTTCGTATCGGGGCTGCGACTGAGGCTTTTCGTCTTGGTCTTGATGAGTCCACAATTCAGGGGATTGGTCGTTGGTCATCTAGCTGTTATACTTCTTATGTCCGTCCGGATTTAATTGATTGATGTATCATTTATTTCTGGTAAGGTTGTATGGATCATTGGTCACTCCTTTATCCACTGGGCGAAGATGAGAGCCAGTGTACGACCATATGGACTTAATTTATCTATGTCATCAGAAGCGGTACAGATTTATTGGAATGGTGTAAGAGGTCTGAGATGGTCTGATTTATGGAATCAGATATTGATAATGGCTGCGGAGTATCCGGATCCAGATTTAATTGTTATACATCTTGGGGGTAATGATATTGGGAAGCTGGGTACTATGGATCTAGTTTTCCAGATGAAATCTAGTTTAATGACAGTGCACCAATGTTTTCCACATGCCAGAATTGTATTTTCTGAAATTGTTCCACGTCTAATTTTGCTCCACCCGCCTGACATGAAGCACCTGGACAGAATCCGTTGCAGGATTAACAGATTAATGTCAAAATTCCTCCCCATGCTATGGTTTTACTTTTCGCCATATTGATTTAGAAGGCGGTATGCCCGGCCTTTATTTTTCAGATGGGGTACATTTATCTGACATTGGCTTGGATATATTTAATTTGGATTTACAAGCCATTGTTGAGCTTAGTTTTGGTGGGGTGGGGCCTGCTGCGCCTTTATAGGCTGCAGGCTGGTGGGGTATGAGTTCTTTGATAAACTGCAATTTTTGAGCTTGAGCTTATTGCTGAGCTCGTGCTTTGTTGTATATCATTACAAATGAATGTTTAAATTGAGTTGGTAATGTTAAATTATTAATTTATAATGAGCTTGAGCTTATAGCTGAGCTCGTGTTTTGAGTTCAATGGAATTTTTAATTGAGTTGTTAATGTTAAATTATTAATTTAGTAAAAAATATTTTCCAATCAAATTGGCTGGTTTTGGTGTTTTTATTGATATGATTAGGAATATGTTAAGTGTGGTATGACCTTTCATCCCATCACAGTTCTTACAGTAATGAAGCTTTGACACTTCCGGAGACTGAACTTTTTCCTCTCCAATCTGAGGAAGTGCCTCCTTGTCTTTTGAGCGCATTTTACATGGAACAGTTTTACACTGTATTTTTTGTATGGCCCATTTATATATTTGTATAGGTTAATCATGTCCCCCCTTAGATGTCTCTTCTCAAGACTAAATAAATTAAATTCTTTTACTCTTTCTTCATAACTAAGACTCTCCATGCCCCTTAGCATTTTAGTCGCTCTCCTCTGTACGTTTTCCAGCTGTATTGCATCCTTTCTATGGACTGGTGCCCAGAACTGACAATATCCTGGTGGCCTTAGAAGCAGCTGATTGACCTTGCCTACTGTTATTTAATCTACCATCCACAAGGACACCCAAATCTTTCTCTATAAGTGACTCTCCTAGTGTTACATCACCTAGGACATATGAAGCACAGAGATTACTACAAGATGCATAAATTTACATTTGTCCACATTGAACCTCATTTGCCAAGTTGATGCCTAATCACTCAGAGTGTTCAAGTCAGCTTGTAGTATATGGACATCTTCCATAGACTGTACAGTTCTACATATCTTAGTATCATCTGCAAAAATAGAAATTGTGCTATTAATCTTGTCCTCAATATCATTAATAAATAAATTAAATAATAAGGGGCCCAGCACTGAAGCTTGGGGTACACCACTTGGGGATCATTCTGAATAGGAATCATTGACCACAACTCTCTGGACACAGTCCTTCAGCCAGTTTTCAATCAAATTACAAACTATACTTTCCAAGCCTATAGACCTTACTTTACCTATTAACCGTCTATGAGGGACAGTATCAAAAGCTCTTGCAAAATCCAGAAACACTACATCCACAGCCATCCCTCTGTCCAGGCTACTACTCACCTCCTCATAAAAACAAGTCAGGTTAATCTGACAACTTCTGTCCTTGGTAAACCTATGTTGGTTATCACTTATAATATTATTTAAAGTCACAAACTCCTTTATAGAGTCCTTCAAACATTCCCACAACAGAAGTTAAACTAACTGGTCTATAATTACCTGTGAAGGACCTTGATCCTTTTTTGAATATGGGCACCATGTTTGCCTTGCGCCAATCACTTGGAACTGTACCAGTACCTGGAGAATCTTTAATATAAGTGTGGACCAGGCTCGGACTGGCCCACCGGGGAGCCGGTGAATCCCTCAGTGGGCCTCTGAGCTATTCAGTAAGGGGTCTTTCTGTCCTCCTCTATGCGCAAGCAAGCGCTGTCACTGCATTTCTGTGCCCGCACCCTCTTGCTGGAGATCCTATAACCAGTAGGGCCCCCTGAGAGGCGGGTAAGACAGCGGCAGAACTTTAAACTATATCTGCGTCCTAAGGACACAGTTTCAGATGTGGAAAGACAGGCAACATCCACAAGAAAAATCAATTTCCACCGGTGGTCACTTTAAAGAATAGGGCAGCACCAGCAGGCCTGCTCCACACTGCGCATGACATCTCAAGGCAGAGACAGCAGGAGCAGAGCAAGGGACTTGCCTGCAAGTTAAGTACTGATTCGGCTCTAGAGTGTAAAGTGTGGACAGCAGGGTTGGGCTTAGTGGTATGCAACTGCGCAGGGATATCACCCTTCTCTGGTACAGGGGGCACCAGATAAGTTCTCCCCACACCAGGAGAGCAGGGCTGCATCAAACACTCTATTGATAGTGCAGCATGTGGTCTGCAGGCATCACCACTGCTGCTACTAACAGCAGTGCCAGCAGATATATCAGGTCTGGAGCTCTGATATCATGGAGAAACCTTCAGCAGAGTTCAGCCCCAGCGTATGATGGTGGTGGCAGCGCAAGGATTGCTGCTCCAAGAGGAGTTGCTGTCAAGAAAAGGCAGAGGCGTCCCTACCGTGGTAAGCAAACATAACTTAATGTTATACAGGATAAACTAACACACCTTCCTGACCCTGGACTGCATGATTCTTCTTCTGCTGGTGTCATGAAGGTCTTTTAGTTATGGTGCAGGGTGATCAGTAAGCCTGGACTTCAGGAAACATAATAAGTCATGTGTAGCAGAAAATACTGTACAAGGCAGACCTGTGGGCTGACGTCCTGATGCTGGCCCAGCCTACAAAATAAACAGCACATTAGACTGAACTCAAAAACATGAAATGTTAAAATGCCTTCTCATTCCTTTGCTCATCTTGCTGTTGTGTCTATGTGGCATGTATTATTTAAGTTCCTTTGGTCTGCTTTTAGCTGATTATTTGTAGCTTTGGAGAATCATACTAATAATTAAAAAGCTAACAACTAACTTACTTCTCTGATTGTCTGCAGCAATCACACGGTATAACCATTATGGCCCAATCAGCAGCAGGTTGAAGCAAAAATACAGTACAGACCAAACGTTTGGGACACCACCTTCTCATTCAAAGAGTTTTCTTTATTTTCATGACTATGAAGGCATCAAAACTATGAATTAAACACATGTGGAATATATACATAACAAACAGTGTGAAACAACTGAAAATATGTCATATTCTAAGGTTCTTCAAAGATAGCACCTTTTGCTTTGATTACTGCTTTGCACACTCTTGGCTTCTCTTGATGAGCTTCAAGAGGTAGTCCCCTGAAAATGGTCTTCCAACAGTCTTGAAGGAGTTCCCAGAGATGCTTAGCACTTGTAAGGCAAGAAATCCCCACTTATTAACCTGACAGGGCACCACCTGTGAAGTGAAAACCATTTCAGGGGACTACCTCTTGAAGCTCATCAAGAGAATGCCAAGAGTGAGCAAAGCAGTAATCAAAGCAAAGGTGGCTACTTTGAAGAACCTCGAATATGACATATTTTCAGTTGTTTCACACTTGTTTGTTATGTATATAATTCCACATGTGTGGATGCCATAGTTTTGATGCCTTCAGTGTGAATCTACAATTTTCATAGTCATGAAAATAAAGAAAACTCTTTGAATGAGAAGGTGTGTCCAAACTTTTGGTTTGTACTGTACAGTCGTGGCCAAAAGTTTTGAGAATGACACAAATATTAGTTTTCACAAAGTTTGCTGCTAAACTGCTTTTAGATCTTTGTTTCAGTTGTTTCTGTGATGTAGTGAAATATAATTACATGCACTTCATACGTTTCAAAGGCTTTTATCGACAATTACATGACATTTATGCAAAGAGTCAGTATTTGCAGTGTTGGCCCTTCTTTTTCAGGACCTCTGCAATTCGACTGGGCATGCTCTCAATCAACTTCTGGGCCAATTCCTGACTGATAGCAACCCATTCTTTCATAATCACTTCTTGGAGTTTGTCAGAATTACTGGGTTTTTGTTTGTCCACCCGCCTCTTGAGGATTGACCACAAGTTCTCAATGGGATTAAGATCTGGGGAGTTTCCAGGCCATGGACCCAAAATGTCAAAGTTTTGGTCCCCGAGCCACTTAGTTATCACTTTTGCCTTATGGCACAGTGCTCCATCGTGCTGGAAAATGCATTGTTCTTCACCAAACTGTTGTTGGATTGTTGGAAGAAGTTGCTGTTGGAGGGTGTTTTGGTACCATTATTTATTCATGGCTGTATTTTTGGGCAAAATTGTGAGTGAGCCCATTCCCTTGGATGAGAAGCAACCCCACACATGAATGGTCTCAGGATGCTTTACTGTTGGCATGACACAGGACTGATGGTAGCGCTCACCTTTTCTTCTCCGGACAAGCCTTTTTCCAGATGCCCCAAACAATCGGAAAGAGGCTTCATCGGAGAATATGACTTTGCCCCAGTCCTCAGCAGTCCATTCACCATACTTTCTGCAGAAGATCAATCTGTCCCTGATGTTTTTTTTTTGGAGAGAAGTGGCTTCTTTGCTGGCCTTCTTGACACCAGGCCATCTTCCAAAAGTCTTCGCCTCACTGTGTGTGCAGATGCGCTCACACCTGCCTGCTGCCATTCCTGAGCAAGCTCTGCACTGGTGACACTCCGATCCCGCAGCTGAAACCTCTTTAGGAGACGATCCTGGCGCTTGCTGGACTTTCTTGGACGCCCTGAAGCCTTCTTAACAAGAATTGAACCTCTTTCCTTGAAGTTCTTGATGATCCTATAAATTGTTGATTGAGGTGCAATCTTAGTAGCCACAATATCTTTGCCTGTGAAGCCATTTTTATGCAACGCAATGATGGCTGCACGCGTTTCTTTGCAGGTCACCATGGTTAACAATGGAAGAACAATGATTTCAAGCATCACCCTCCTTTTAACATGTCAAGTCTGCCATTTTAACCCAATCAGCCTGACATAATGATTTCCAGCCTTGTGCTCATCAACATTCTCACCTGAGTTAACAAGACGATTACTGAAATGATCTCAGCAGGTCCTTTAATGACAGCAATGAAATGCAGTGGAAAGTTTTTTTGGGGATTAAGTTAATTTTCATGGCAAAGAAGGACTATGCAATGCATCTGATCACTCTTCATAAAATTCTGGAATATATGCAAATTGCTATTATAAAAACTTAGGCAGCAACTTTTCCAATTTCCAATATTTATCTAATTCTCAAAACTTTTGGCCACGACTGTACATAGTGCTAACTGAAGCTGCTGAGGCACGACTTCTCAGCCTGCCACTCATCTGCCTGCATGGACTATTCTAATATGCGTTGTTTTTAAAATGTATTTAGTCGAGCAGATTTAAGAAAAGTGTCTAAAATAAAAACAGTTTGTTGCTTATACCAATCAATCACAACATAGCTTTAATTTTACCAGAGCAGTTTAATAAATTAAACCCAACACATTTTTGATTGATCAGGGCAATAAATGAATTTTTTAGAGTCCACTACTCAATACCCCTCTTTTCCCTTTACTCCTCCACTACAGAAGAGTTGTATTGAGTGGTGGAATCTGCCCGCATGGGTGTAGAGCAGGTCGTGTTACACCAGTAGAAGGGTATTGCGTAGTGGATTCTCCCATTGTGGGAGAAGAGTGGGTTGCCTTGCACCTCCTTCTTTAATAAGTGAGTCATGAGTCTTTCATTATTTTTAGGTCAGAGTGTGGAAAGTCAGTATAAGGGCTTATGCACGCGATCATATTTTGTTTCCGTGTCCGTTCCATTTTTGTTGTGTATAGGATGCGGACCCATTCATTTCAATGGGTCCACATAAAATGCGGACAGCACACCGCAAAAAAGATAGAACATGTCCTATTTTTGTCTGTTTTTCAGACAAGGATAGGCATTGTTACAATGGATCTGCAAAAAAAAACAAAAAACAAATGCAATACGGATGTTACACGGACATCATTCGTATTTTTTGCAGCTCCGTGTTTTGCGGACCACAAAATACATACGGTTGTGTGCATGAGCCCTAATAGATATAGGGAAGAAAAAATAAATAAATTAGCAATGCATGGAAGGGTATCCACCTCTCCTGCCCTGGGAGGAGTATTTTCCTCCAAAAGCTTCCACATTTTGTAATTTAATGTTTCATAAAAAATGGAAGAAATTACCAACAGGAGTTTTCTGCAGTCCTTTGTACTTTTTATATATTTTGCACAATGGGAATAACAAGGGGCAGAGTGGTGACACAACGACAGTGATGGCATACTGAGGACAGAGGGGTGGCATTACCAGGGGACAGAGTGGTGGTATTCAGGTGGCAGCGTGGTATATTTAAGAGGCAGAGTTTTCTACTATTTTCTACTGTTGCTAGTAAAAAAAAGTGGTCTTTATTACCAATAACCTTATTACCATCCCATATTTTTTATTAATTTGAAATAAAACATTTTATTGTCATGGTCAAATGTAGTAAAATTAAACATGACTTTTGTCAACAAGAATGTTCTGGAGCAATATACCCACCAACGGGTTTGATGAGACAACTCTTTTTATAAAGACCGATGCCTGGTGTATCAGTTAATCTTGGAACCCTCAGTGTTCAGCTGTTATTACCAGAGGATATTTCAATCAACTCTACATACCACATGAAGGACTGGCCATTAGTGTTGAGCAAATAGAAGTGAAACGAATAGACTTCAATTCGAATTTCAGGAAAACTTTGATGTGCTACGAATTCTAATTTCCTCTCGCTTCGTAGTAACAAATATTTTTTTCCCCCTAAAATGGCAGCTATACGTATTACAAAGTGAAAGTTAGAAGCCTGGGAATGCGATATGACTCATAATGCTGTATAGCCAGCCAATCAGCAGATAGCCATCCCCTGTAATGTCACAGCCCTATAAAAAGCCTAATTCTGCCCAGTCTTCACCATTTGACTGTGAATTGAGCATAGGGAGATACGTGGCAAGTGCTAGGGACAATGTTTTAGCAGTGTTTAGAATATTGGATAGGGTCAGTGTGGGGACACTGTAGAGAGATCAAAGAGAGTTTTTAGACACTGTAGGGAGAGCATAGTGACAGCATAGGGAGACTGCAGGGACAGTGCAGGCTCTGTGTAATCACCCTGTGCATCTTGTTCCACTGCTGTGCCAATAATTCTTAATCTGTTCTGTTATACTGACTGTGCATCAGACTTAGTTTCAACAGCCAGTCTAATATATAGGTGCATGTACCTAGTTCATCTGCTGCACCATTAATAATTGCTCTGTGCAGTTATACATAGATGTACTGTGCATCAGACTCATTGTCAACAGGCGGTGTAATATATAGGCACATTTCTATAGTTTATCAGCTGCGCCATTTATACTTAATCTGTTCAGTTATACATAGACTTAGGCTCCATTCACACGTCCGCAAAATGTGTCCGCATCCTTTCCGCAATTTTGCGGAAAGGGTGCGGACCCATTCATTCTCTATGGGGACGGAATGTGCTGTCCGCATCCACATTTGCGGATCCGCACTTCCGCATCCGTGCTTCCGTTTCCGCAAAAAAATAGAACATGTCCTATTCTTGTCCGCAATTGCGGACAAGAACAGGCATATTCTATTATGTCGGCAATGTGCGGTCCGCAAAATGCGGAACACACATTGCCGCTTTCCGTGTTTTGCGGATCCGTGTCTCCGTGTATCCGCAAAACGCATTGCGGACGTGTGAATAGAGCCTTACTGTGCATCAGACTCATTGTCAAAAGGCAGTGTGATATACTATAGGCGCATTTTTCTAGTCTATCTGCTGTGCCATTTATACTTCATTTGTTATATTACTGATTCAGTTATTTTACACTATGGCCAACAGACAGTTGCCTGGGCCCTCTAAAGGAATGGGCAGTGTAAAAAATGTTGCAGTAGCCAGGACAAGTAGCAGCAGAAGAAGGGGTGGTGGTAGCAGCAGCCACAGCAACAAGCCAGAGCTGCCACTGTCATTCAGCGGTCGTGTTTTGACCAACAATCCAGCTGTACTGGAATGGTTGACTCACTCTTCAACATTATCTCAGGTGACAACAGATAGTGTGGGGATTCGCTCTGGTAGTTAGGACTAGCGGATGCAGTATAGAGGCAAAGTACACAGTTCTTGAATCAAACAGCAGTGTTTATTCACACATTGGTGTATAACAAAATGCAGATAAGGTGTATCACAAAACGCAGGTGGCTTGGTGTTTGTTCACACACAAGGAAAGTCCATGAACAAAAAAAAAAGTCACCTTTTCTCCTGGGTGTTAATTCACGCCATGTTAGCAGTTCAGCCTCATCAAGTCCATAGGCGGCCTGTTCGCCTTTAGAGGGGCCTGAGTCCTCCAGCCTGGCTCAAACCTCAAATCCCAGCACAGCCCTCAGTTCACAGCGCACAGACTCCGAAGCTCCACTGTCAGAGGGAGGTAAATCCACCCACCTGGCAGTGCTGGCTAGTTTTTATGCCTGGCAAAACCCGGCCTGGAACATGGGGAGTAGTCACCCACCCAGCATTTTGACTACTCCCAGTATGAGCCGTCCCGGATCAGCTATGACAGCCATGCTAAATCTCACGGTGTCAATTAGCAATAGCTGCTGCTGACACATAAAATACCAGCGCTTACTTCACCGAGGCCAGGAACCTCAGTGACACATACCTTCCATCCACGATGATTCCAGGTACCTTCCTACAATACACACAGCCAGAAATCGATGGTTCCCTCTGTTCCTCTGACACCACACTTAGTTGGCATGGCCCAGGAACAACCTCTGTGCCCTCATCTGTACTGCAACTGTCTCTTTCTTTTGCTGTTCCTTTTGCTCGGGGAAGTAATGCATGCTACCAGCTTTGCTCCGCTTTTCAGTGAGGACAAGCTTAGTGAGGACAGTCAGCAGCTACAGGCCAGCACAGACTTGGATGAGAGGTCTGCTGAGTCCTCCTTTAGGCATGCAACCTAGCAATCACGACAGTCCGGGTGGGAGCTTGTGTTGCGAGCAGTCAGGGAAGTGGTCATGAGACTGGTGAGGGTGACATAAGAGAGTAACAGACATTGGATGATAATGTAGCCGATCACACGTAGCAGTCGGGTGAAGAGGGGGCATCATCATCAGGGGGTGAGGGTGGAAGCCGGTACATGGGACAGCAGCAGGTGGCAGCCTGCAGATGAGCCATCAGGGTGAAAGCAGTGGGAGATCTGGAGAAAACACACCCGGGGTAGACCGTCTGCTACTCTGGAGCCTACCTGTCGGGAACAACTTCTGATGCACGGGTTCATAAAGGACAGCGGCAGGAAGTCCAGCACGGAGAGTGTTGGGGTTTTATAAATGCCATATTGTGCAGTGTGGCAATTTAGCGTGGCTAATATTGGTAGAGGAGTGAAGGACGTAGCCAGGATATGTGGGAAAAAAGTGAATCATGGTCAGGGTGCTAATGTTGGCACCACGACCCTGCGGCAAACACATAGAGAGTCACCATAAAGTGGCCTGGGAAAACATTGGCACTAATGTAGTAGTACAGCTTGACGCAGCAAGGACTGTATCTCTCAGCAGCCAAGCACCCCTTCTCCAGCAGTCAGGGCTCCTTAACCTTCACAGAAGGAAGCTGTCGTTCCTTCCCTTCGTCTATTGCTGGTGATACCCCTCCTCCTACTCCTCACCACGTGTTTTCATCAGCAATTAATCACTGAGGTGAGAGTCAAAGAGACAACAGTCCCTCCCTTTCCATATTGTGTACTCTGAACATTTCAGAGAAACTGATGGCTTGTGCCCACCAATGGTCCCTTACTTCTATAAAAAAAAGCCTGTGCAAGCCCTGCACACCGTATGTTGAGCAGAAGGTGGGCCAGTCCTTGAGCCTGTCAGTGTCTTATACAGTTTATGCCATCGCTGATGTGTGGAGTTGTAACTATGATCAAGGACAATATATGTCCTTTACAGCCCACTGGTACATGTGGTTCTTGACCAAAGCACACCAGCAACTTGGCCAGGAAATGAAAATGCCACCTCTGCATTGTAATCGTGGGATTACTGAGCCAATGTCCTATCTGTCTGCTTTTCCTCCACCTTGTCCTCACCTCCACTGTATGCACAGTTCAGGAGTAGTCTCCAGCATACCACCTATGCAAGCACAACGTTGTCATTCGGTTCTGCACCTGGTCAGCCTGGTCATCAACCAACAAATCAAATCCTGGCTGTCTCCTCGCCAACTGGTAAAGGAACCATGGTCACTACTACAGGGAGAACATTCTGTTTGCACTGCATCAGGGAGGGGTGACCCATGGGCCCTGCATGGCGCATGTCTTCAATCTGGTTGTCAAGAAAACTGTGCAATGCACTTTGCCACTCTTACCGTGCAAAACACGCCTCCTTGAGCTCTAAATGCAGAATGGTGTTCCCCTACATTGGCTCAAAATGCGACGTTTCCATACATTGGAATTCCACGCTCGACATGTTGGACTGACTGTATGAGCAGAGGAAACCAGTGACTGATTTCTTGATGATGTAGGCAGACAAGACCTCTCCACAGTGTAAATTCGATGTTAGATAGTGGCAGCTCATGCTTGACACCTGCCATTTGCTCAGGCCTTTGTGTAGGCCGCATTATCCCCAATCAGCAGAGTGATGACTACTGGCTTTCACAATGTTAGACCCTTGCCACCAGTCCAAAATAGGGGCCCTTTTTACACCTTTTAAGAGGGATGAAAAACTCAACTACTATCGAGACAACCTTTGTAGTCGGTTGGTCACTGCCCATGCACGCCATCGCCCATCGTCACAATGGTCTAACCAGAGGGACCTTTGTGGTGCATGTGGACCGCACCGGCATCCTCAATTGTACGCATTTTTTGCTGGGGATGGTCGTTTGCTGCAGTCCACATGCGGTGGGACTGCTCCCCCCAATGAGAAACACGCTACAGTTGTTTGGGGTTGAGCAGTTCCCCCTATTTGCCACTATATTTCTGCGATTTTGTTTTATATGTATTGAATGTGCCTTTACCTGGCTTTAAACATTCTTTTGCACCTGGTAACCTCCATCACATGGTCTGATACGGGTGTGCCTTACAGTCTTGCATATTCGCATTCTATTAGGCTACTTTCACACCTGCGTTCGGGTGTCGCCTCGTGAGCTCCGTTTGAAGGGGCTCACAAGCGGCCCGAACGCAGCCGTCCCACCCTAATGCATTCTCAGTGGACGCGGATCCGCTGAGAATGCATCATACTGCCAGCATTCAGCTCCGCTCCGCTCAGCGCGCGGGACACCTGAACGCTGCTTGCAGCGTTCGGGTGTCCGCCTGGCCGTGCGGAGGCAAGCGGATCCGTCCAGACTTACAATGTAAGTCAATGGGGACGGATCCGTTTGAAGATGACACTATATGGCTCAATCTTCAAACGGATCCGCCCCCATTGACTTTCAATGTAAAGTCTGGACGGATCCGTTCAGGCTACTTTCACACTTAGAAATTTTTCTAAGTTATAATGCAGACGTTTGCATCCGTTCAGAACGGATCCGTCTGCATTATAGGAGCGGATCCGTCTGATGAAACATCAGACGGACCCGCTCCGAACGCTAGTGTGAAAGTAGCCTTAGTTGTCCTGCTATGCGGTTGTGTGGAAGCTTGGCTGTGAGCTGGATTTCATCAACTTCAGACTGTGTTCACACCATAGTTAGCGTAGTGGTAGGACCCCTTGCCATGCTGAGAGACCGTGACGTGGTGCATGATGGGCTCCCATGTGTTCCTGCCAGGAATATATTGGCAAAAGTCTCAGCTTTTAATATCTGCTTGTATGACCAGCCAGTATAGTCAGTGGCATATCTGTTTGGTGCATTTTTTTCTGTGATTTATATAATTATATTTTCATCCGCACAATGCTCCGTTTTGTGTAGGATGCCTTTGTGGTGCATGTGGACCACGCCGGCATCCTCCATTGTACACATTTTTTGCTGGGGATGGTCGTTTGCTGCAGTCCACATGCGGTGTGACTGCTCCCCCAATGAGAAACACGCTACAGTGTTTGGGGTTTGAGCAGTTCCCCCATATTTGCCACTATATTTCTGTGATTTTGTTTTATATGTATTGAATGTGCCTTTACCTGGCATTTAAACATTCTTTTGCACCTGGTAACCTCCATCACACGGTCTGATATGGGTGTGGCTTACAGTCTTGCTTTATTCACATTGCATTAGTTGTCCTGCTAGGCGGTTGTGTGGAAGCTTGGCTGTGAGCTGGATTTTATCACCTTCAGACCTTGTTCACACCATAGTTAGCGTAGTGGTAGGACCCTTGCCATGCTGAGAGACCGTGACGTGGTGCATGATGGGCTCCGATGTGTTCCTGACATGAATATATTGGCAAAAGTCTCAGCTTTTAATATCTGCTTGTATGACTAGCCAGTATAGTCAGTGGCATATCCGTTTGTTTTTTTTGTTCTGTGATTTATATAATTATATTTTCATCCACACAATACTCCGTTTTGTGTAGGATGCCTTTGTGGTGCATGTGGACCGCGCCGGCATCCTCCATTGTACGCATTTTTTGCTGGGGATGGTCGTTTGCTGCAGTCCACATGCGGTGGGACTGCTCCCCCAATGAGAAACCCGCTACAGTGTTTGGGGTTTGAGCAGTTCCCCCATATTTGCCACTATATTTCTGTGATTTTGGTCTAACCAGAGGGACACTCTGAGCTCACGCTCCACTGGCATGACTGCTGGAGGGGAGGGGGAGCAGCACCAGCTCCATCAGCAGCAACTGAAGTCTCAAGTCTCTGATAAGCACTTTTCTTCCCCCGCCTACTGAAGAAACCACCAAGCAGCAGCAGGACGTGAAGCAGAACCTGAACCAGCAGGTGGTGGCATACTTGGACTGCACCTTGCCATCCTAGATCCAAGATTCCCTGGACTACTGGCCAGCCAAACATGAATTGTGGCCACAGCTGTCTAAGTTTGCCCTGGGCAAGCTTTCCTGCCCAGCCAGTAGTGTGGCATCAGAACAGGTGTTTAGTGCAGCAGGTGGCAAAGTACCCCAAAGACAACTCACCTTTCAACACAAAATGTTGAGGGACTAACCTTTATAAAGATGAAATAAGGCCTAGGATCAACCAGGATTCTTCTAGACACCGGTGCCTGAAACAACAGAATAGATCATTCTGATTTGCAGTGTGCTGCCAATCAGAACATTGTAACAACTGGCCCCCATTTCTTCTGCCCTCATCTGCTGCTCCACTATTCTGATGTTGTCACCCACCTGATGCCATACGTCTGCTGTCCCTCGACGCTATCTGCCCCTACTGTTATCTGCCACCATCTTGTACTGTTACTGCAACTGTTGCTGCCCACCCCCTTCCTCACTCTGTTCCTGGGTCACTATATTGACTCCTCATGCTAGTTGTCCACCCACACCACTCTGTGACTGGGTCACTAGGTGTCCCTGTTGGCTCTTGTTGGACATCACCGTTTATTTTCCTTTCTTACTGATTTGTCAGGAGAACCGAAAAAATTAAAACACAACAGATCCTGTCTTTGAAGAATCCATAAGGCCTTAGTTTTATTTTCCCTTATAACATGGTTATAAGGGAAAATAATAGTATTCTTAATACAGAATGCTAAGTAAATTAGGGATGGAGGGGTTAAAAAAAAGATTTTTTTATTAAACTCACCTCATCCACTTGTTCGCGCTGCCCGGGTCGTCTTCTTCTTTGATGACCTAGGCGAAAAGGACCTTTGGTGACGTCACTGCGCTCATCACATGGTCCATCACCAGATGGACCATGTGATGAGCGCGGAGCCATCACATGGCCCATCACCATGGTGATGGACCATGTGATGAGCGCAGTGACGTCACCAAAGGCCCTTTTTCTCCCAGGTCCTCAAAGAAGAAGAAAGAAGACTAGCCGGGCTGCGCAAACAAGTGGATGAGGTGAGGTTAATTAATTATTCTTGTTTTTAACCACCTCCATCCCTAATTTACTTAGCATTCTGTATTAAGAATGCTATTATTTTGCCTTATAACCATGTTATAAGGGAAAATAATAAAATTTACACAACACCGATCCCAAACCCGAACTTCTGTGAAGAAGTCCGGGTTCGGGTCTGGGTACCAAACATGGCAATTTTTCTCACGCGCGTGCAAAACGCATTAAAATGCTTTGCACTCGTGCAAAAATCATGCATTTTCCCGCAACGCACCCGCTTCCTATCCGGCCCTCACACGCAACGCCCATGTGAAAGAGGCCATACTTGCAGGCTCTCTTTATATACGCTCACTTTACATTTATTGGCTTATGTATACTCTGTCCGCTGGGAGGTATCACACATTTTGTGTGTGTCTTGTTATCTCGATGCTTTTATATTTATGTACTTAATAAAAAGTATTTTTATCTTTGTATATACTGCCGTTTAGACACTCTTTTGTTTCGCTGTAGGTTTATCTGTTCCCAGTGAGTTGGCATTTTTTATCGGGTCAGTATAGGTTGCTTTACACTGGGTTTGTGCAATTTTATAGCAACGCTGTAACCTAAATATTTCTCTAACTGTCGTGATATCTTTAGGTACATTATTGATTCATATTCTATTTATCTGTTAAGAATAAGGTTTCAGTGATGCCAATAATAATAACATGAAAAATCTATGGAGTAGAATCTTGTGATTGCTATTTTCGTACATGAGTAAAGAAGATTCTTTCTAATTATGTGACAACCCAGAATTTCTCCAGTGAGCAGCTTTATATTGCTGAAACATTTGAAGTTGGCCTGCTTTGATCTCTGAGGAATATTTTATTTCATTTCTTATAAACCCTTGTTATTTTCATTTTTTCTGGATGGTAAAATCACATTTATTTATACATGAGATGAAGATCTCGAGTTCTAAAGTAAAAATTATCATGCACACCAAAGAACTGGTGAATTGATAAAAAGACCATGTGAAGTAAACATATTCCTGTATGGATATAAGAACATGCAAAAACAAAGTTAACATACTTTAAATAAAAAGGTCATGTTCCTATATAATCTAATGGACAGATGAACATCGATTTAGGCAGAGAGAAAAATACATAATCTATATTGGCCAAAATTTTCACTCTTTCAATAATTTCTTAGTACAAATTCTTTCCACTGGACAACACCCTCTGTAAAGTAGGTCACCACTCTAAAACTTAGTCAAGTGACCATCACTTCCACACCACAGTAGATGAAGGTGGAGAAACCCAACAGCCAAACAGTACTCTTTGACTCCAGGCCAAAGCTCCCACATGCACGAAACAACTAGAGCCTAGACTGCTGCACTGCCACACACACACACGTACATAGATGAAAAAGTTCACCTATACAGGTATTGTGTACATTCTGAGAGGAATATTAGTACAGGTTCTTGATAATTTCAAAACATGACAACAACCTTTAGAGTAGGAATCCACTTTAATTGGCAAGTGGGTGTATACATAGTAGAAGCCTTTAAACTTACACCTGGCGGGATAAGCTACAAACTTATAGCGGCAGGTTAGTTTAACAATGTGATATTGCAGTACACTAAGGTTAGTGTACTATATCTGCAATACACATTTTGGCCAACAGATGAAAACATGTGTGCACCTTTTGTGTCACCCCCACTTCCTCATAGATTGTAAGCTCTTGCGAACAGGGACCTCACTCCTAGTTTTTAAGTTGTATAAAAGCCAGTTACATTGTGATGTATTTTGTTTTGTACATGAACACTCTGAATTGTAAAGCACTGCGGAATATGGTGACACAAAATAAATAAATATTATTATTATTCCCATTTTCCAGACATTTTATTATTAGACCTATAAATAACAAGTCCCGGGTTTCTAAAAATGAAAAGTCACAAGTTTGGTACACTCCAGATTATTAAACACTAGCAAAATTGCAATTGTGTTTTCTGTAATTCAAAGACAAAGGCACAATTAACTGTATTCTTCTTCTACAAAACACACTGCACACTGGTATTGACAATATACTTGGGACTAATCAGTGTTGCTGTAAAATTTGTGTTTTGTGCTAAAAATGCCTATGAAACACCATGTCTGATTTCAGTATATTGCATCCGCTAACACAAACATAACAATGCAATTGTCTTTCAACTAGGCATGTAATATGCAGAGAATTGTCTTTTAACCAAGCATCAATAACACACAGTATAATAATGGGGTTATTGCAATAAAATGCTTTTTCTATAATGCACATGCTAATAACATGGATATAATGCCCTGGAAAAAATGTGCAATTGCTCAACATTTGCAGCAAGAATGCTGTTTGGGTGCTGTACTGCAATAATAAACTATAGAAACAAGGTTTTGGGGGGGGGGGGGGGGAACTCTCTTGCTGTTCATATAAAAAAAATAGTTTTTTTCTTGCAGGGAGTTGGTTTTGTAATGTAGAACTGCTAGCTGAGTTGCTCTAGCAGAAAACTGCTAAAAGAGGATCCTGTCGCCAACAAATGGAATGCAATCTGACAGCACGATATTGTAGAGCAGGAGAAACTGAGAAGATGCATAAATATTTTTGTGGGAAATGAATCAATAAAACCTGTAATTTATACATTTATATCTCTGCTTTTTCTACCCTTCTGTGAACAGCATCGGTACAGGAGGGGAGGAGTTACCGGCGACTGATGGCATTGTGTGTATGTGTGCTTGCAGAGATAGCTGTCATTCACTAATAACCCCTCCTCCCTGTACTGATAGCTCTTCAAAGGGCTGCCGATGTAAATGTAAAAATTACAAGCTTTATTAAATCTTTTCCCAGAAAAATATATATCTCAATCTGGCTCAGCTTTCCTCCTGTTCTATAACATGGTGCTTTCAGATTGCATCGCATTTGTTGGTGACAGGTCCTCTTTGAAGGGACACCTGTCATCTGGATTTTGGGGTATAGAGCTGAGGACATGGGTTGCTAGATGGCCACTAGCCACCTTCCGCAATACCCAGTCCCCATAGCTCAGTGTGCTTTTATTGTGTAAAAAAAACATTTGATAATATGCAAATTACCCTGAGATGAGTCAAGCTTGAAATATGACCTCTTCTCTGGTCACACAAGTAAGATATGACTCTCTTATGTTACTTTGCCATAAAAGGCGGGAAGTACAAAAATGCATTATACTTAATTGAGTTAGTCCTGCAAATTAAATTAAAAGTGTAATTTATATGTTTAAGGTAACACAATGAACATTAGAAACGCTCAGTGAGGTAGCATAGTAGAGGTGACAGGTTCCCTTTAAGCACAGTGTGACCAGCCCCCTCCCTCCTCAAAGCTTTCCCTGATCAAATTTCCTATAATCTACAACTTATTATATATTTCTATTCATTCCCCTATAGTGTCCCCTATCACACTACAATTGTTGCTTGAGACCTTTGTTTACTCTGTATTTGAAAATTTTTGCAGACGCTGCCAGACACACTCATTCTTGGGCAGAAGCTGAACAAACTGTGGCGCTTCTGCTGGTTCACCATAAGCATCTCCTCCCTACTACTGCCCTCCTTACTGGCTAAAGAGGCTGTCTTTCAGCCTCTGAGCCAGTCAGGGAAAGCCCTCCCTTAACCTTCCTCCCACTGTCATGTGATCTTCCATCTTATTCTACCTTTCATGGTTTTCCCACCATAATATTAACAGTAAAATGGCGCATTTATTTGAGGCAAATTGGAAAAGCTTTAGATTACTTTGGCAGACAAAATTATGTGAAGTTTGTAATGAATCTGATCCTTTCTAATCGATTCACTCATCCTTAGTGTTCAATCACACAACCGTACTCCAGTTTTTACAAACCGCAAATTGAGGATCTGTAAAACACAGATTCCGGCCCGCTTGCGTTTAGCTTAACGGAACATCTGGCCCATAATGCCGGACAAGAATAGGACATATTCCTATATTTTTGTGGATGCCACAGAACGGACATACGAATGTGAACAGCACACAGAGTGCTGTATACATTTTTTGAGGCCCCATTGAAGTGAATGGGGTCCGTATCCGACCACGCCAAAAAATGCAAATCGGATGTGGACCAAAAATAAGTTTGTGTGCATGACACATGTACCTATAGCATGGTCTTTTCCCTTCCCTTTACTGGTTTCTGCAAATGCATTTTCTTTCTTCATGCTTGCATAGAGGAAAGGTTAAATAAGAGGTGCATTTTTTTACTTACCATTTCATTCTCTGCACTAAACACTGAGGGGAAAATGTATCATTTCCTTTACTCCAGAATTCTGGTTTTCAAAAAGTGCAAAACAGTGCTTTGTGACTTTTTGGTGTTACTTGTGAAAAAAAAAAATTTGCTACTTTTTGAATTTTTACACCCGCTCACTCCAGTTTTGAGAAGTGGTTGGGAACGTGGGCTAGATATGTTAATGAGTTTCAGGTTTATCACTGCAACTGTTAAAAAAAACAAAAACTTATAAACTCCAGTAGCATTTTATAGAAATTTTTTTAGTTTAAAGATGAGATCATTTTATCATACGACATTATGACATTTGATACATTTAGCGTAAAATACACCAACCCAGACTCAAGGAAAGTGACTTTAAATATTGCCCTTATAACAAATTCCCCCCTAAGGCCCCCTTTCCCCCACGGCGAGATTTCCGCGCGGGAGCAATGGTGAGGTGGAAGCATTGCACACGCACTGAACTCGGACCCTATTCATTTCTATGGGGCTGTGCACATGAGCGGTGATTTTTCACGCATCACTTGTGTGTTGCGTGAAAATCGCAGCATGCTCCTCTTTGTGCGTTTTCACGTAACGCAGGCCCCATAGAAATGAATGGGGTTGCGTGAAAATCGCAAGCATCCGCAAGCAAGTGCGGATGCGGTGCGATTTTCACGCACGGTTGCTAGGTGACGATCGGGATGGGGACCCGATCATTATTATTTTCCCTTATAACATGGTTATAAGGGAAAATAATAGCATTCTGAATACAGAATGCATAGTAAAACAGGGCTGGAGGGGTTAAAAAATATATATATATATATATTTTAACTCACCTTAATCCACTTGTTCGCGCAGCCGGCATCTCTTCTGTCTTCTTTCTTCAGGACCTGGGTAAAGGACCTGTGGTGACGTCACTACACTCATCACATGATCCATCACCATGGTGATGGATCATGTGAATGACCATGTGATGAGCGCAGTGACGTCATCAAAGGTCCTATTGCTCACAGATGAAGACAGAAGAGATGCCGGCTGCGCAAACAAGTGGATTAAGGTGAGTTAAAATATTTTTTATTTTTTTTTAACCCCTCCAGCCCTATTGTACTATGCATTCTGTATTCAGAATGCTATTATTTTCCCTTATAACCATGTTATAAGGGAAAATAATACAATCTTCACAACCTTGAACCCAAACCTGAACTTCTGTGAAGAAGTTCGGGTCTGGGTACCACAGTCGGTTTTTTTATCACGCGCGTGCAAAACACATTGCACCTGCGCGATAAAAACTGAACAACGGAACGCAATCGCAGTAAAAACTGACTGCAATTGCGTACCTCCTCGCGCGGGTTTGCCGCAATGCACCGGGACGCATCCGGACCTAATCCGGACACGCTCGTCTGCAAGGGGCCTAAGTGTTTAAGACTACATGGAGAGCAAAATGGAATAATGTCTACTCTAGCCTTTTTTTTCTCATATCCATATCTTCCTCTCTACTTTTTCCATTTGCACATATCAAATTTAGTACTAGAGTATTTTAATACATGAGTCTAAGGCTAGGGCTACATGGCGACACTGGTCGCAGCTAGGATCGCAGAATAGCGGTGATCCCACAGAAATGAGTGGTATTGCAGTGCGAGTCGCAAAAAATCCAATAGTGTTGGACGCTCTGTGATCCCATTCATTTCTATGGGATCGCCTCTACTCCGCAATCCTGGCAGCAACATCTGACGCCATGTATCCCTAGCACTATGATAGAGATGGAGACTCTATTATGTGACAGTTACAATGTAAGACGCAAGAGCCTATGCTATTACCATAACACTAAAATGTTAATAATGAATTACTAAGTATCCCATGTGCATAACATCAGGCTAAACTAAGACATACAGTTCCTGCTAAACATGATCAAGTCAAGCTTCATTCACTCCCAGCAGCAAACACTCAAGTTAATGCAGATTTCTTTTCACAGTCTTCATCGTAATATGACACATATTCATGTTAGTCTATTAATGCCTGTCGGCACTAAGTTTTCAAATGTCGTTTTTTTCTCTCTCCAGGATTAGTATCGCTATTTAAGCTGCACCATTGCACCAAGCAGCATAAACAGATGGGAACGGGGTCATGCATCACGCACACCTCAACACGGCACTATGCTTTCTGTGAAATGAGGAGCAGCAGAGCAGCAAATCTACAAAGGGCAGGCACTCCACTGAACAAGCAGGGCTTTTATCCAGCTCAATTTAATCCTGAGCAGCTTTGGGAATAGTTCACGCTTGTGACCCGAGTGAGCACAGGCTTCTCAAATGGACTCTAAAGGAATTTGAAATACAAAACTATACTGTACATAAGACACAATGTACTGACTTCCGGTTCCGGCGCCGCCATGTGAGGACGCAGCGCTCAGAGCTCCTGCATACCGCCGAACATTTTGGTCATTTGGCAGCGCAGGGAACTGTTTTTTCAGCCCTAAGGGACGTCCGACTGACACCACTTACCTACAGCAAGGAGCCGATGGAAAGATATCTCCTCCGGAGCGGGCAGAAGATTACAGGTGCGCAGCTAGCAGCCTCACAGAACGCGGCAAAAATGGCGGACACTCAGCCACTACTTTTCAGGGAAGAGGGCTCTCAGAATACCCAGGGAGAGGGGTCCCCCCTAGGTGGCACGGCCACAATAGATTATAAACAACTAGCCATTGAAGTGGCAATGCGTATAATGCCGGACATCCAGAAAACACTGGAAACGACAATATTGGCCTCTTTTAACTCCCTGAGGGAGGAGGTAAATCAAACCAGCATACAAGTTGGGGCCCTGGAGAAAGAGATGCGGTCCTTGAAGCAGCAAACGGGGGACACTGAGTCTGTTTTAAAATCCCAGCAGCATGCCCTGGAATACCTGCGTTTCAAGGTTGATGACCTGGAAAACAGGTCACGCCGCAACAACCTGAGAGTGGTTGGGCTGCCTGAGTCCATTAAACAATTGGATCTTTTAGATATATGTGAGAAAGAACTGCCAGAGGCCCTGGGCCTAAAGTTTTTCTGCCGAGTGGAGAGGGCCCACAGGATTGGTCCGGAAAGAGGCGCCACTAGGGACTCTAATTCGGAGTCTCCCCGCAGTGGAGATGGGAGACCTCGCCAAGTTATATTTAAACTGCTGGATTTCAATGATAAGGTGGCTTTACTTCGCAGTTTTCGTAGGAGGAGACACCAGATAACTATAAGGGGCCACAAAATTTTATTATTTGAGGACTTCTCAGCTGAGGTGGCGAAGAAACGCAAGGCCTTTAGCCCGATCTGCACTGCACTCTACCAAAGGGACATCAGATTTCAGCTTCTTTTCCCAGCGGTTCTAAAGATTCACAAAGCACATGGAGGGACTATCACTTTTAGATCTCCCACTGAGGCAGAGGAGGCTTTGGATGAGATTATTGATTCAGAGCAGCAAGATATATCCCTCTCTCCCCAACGGTCTACCTTGAAGGACTCATTGGTTCCAGCGGTTCGGCGAGGGAATGACCGTTCGCGCAATGGCCAAGAAAGGCCCTCCAGGAGGGGACGTTGACATTTCTCAATTCTAAATGTGGTTGAAACTCAACCCTTAGGGGTAGAATTTTGTTAATGCTACTAAGCTGTTCCAGTTTAAGAATGTTTTATTATTCTGCTTTATGCTCCGTATTAGGGCCTTTATTGTTCAGTTGTACAGATAGCAATTGTTCAGGCTGGTTATGTGAGAGTTCTGCCATGGCGGAAAAAAGGAAAGTCTATAACTAGATTTTGTGACGGCTGACACCATCTAGCCGTATCCGGTCCAGTGGATCGGTACCTGCTACCACACACTTAGGCAGTTTTATTTTATTTGGTTGTATTTATATTGATTTTTGTTCGTTTTTTCTGTTCTCTTTTCCTCCCCCCTTTCTTCCTTCCCTCTTCCCTTCTCCCTTGGCTTTCTCTGTCTGGGGATCCGTACATACCGGAACTGAAATGAAAATTATCTCCTGGAACGTCAAGGGCTTACGTTCCCCACAGAAGCGGTCAAAAATTTTACGTCACCTAAAGCGTCTTAAACCTGATGTAGTTCTCCTGCAAGAGACGCATCTAGAGGATACGGATTTCTTCCGTATGAAAAGTTTTGGGTAGGTTCTGTGGTTGGATCCTCAGCCAGGGAGCGCAAAGCTGGAGTACTCACTTTAGTACATAGAAATTTCTCCGGAAAATACTTTCAGAGTCTCATGACAGTGAAGGCAGATGGCATAAGTTGGTGGTAGAGATAGGAGGGATCTCCTATAGCATTCATAATGTGTATGCCCCAAACGAAAACAATGCTTCCATTTACGCTCTTCTAGAGAAACAGACTGCATATGGATGAACCCACAACAGAATTGTGGGTGGTGATTTAACTCAGTCGCCTCTGTTCTGGAAGCCCGGAAGAGGGAGGAGGGGATGGTCAGCTCGCAAAGACTCTCTGACAAGGTTATACCTCCCTTTCTAACTTCTACAGGTTTATATGATACCTGGCGCTCTCTACATCCTGACGACAGGGAGTATACGCATTTTTCACACGCACATAATGTATGGTCTCGTATTGACTATCTTTTCCTTCCTCTGCATATGTCATCTAGGGTGGTCTCAGCTGAAATTCATGACTTACTAATTTCTGACCACTCACCTGTTTCCATTTCCTTGCAGGATACCTACCCTAGAGGAACTGATTGTATATGGCGCTTTCCTTCTTTTCTTGCCAAGGATGACAATTTCAAAGATACACTACAAGGTTGGTGGTGGGAGTTTCAGGGTGACAATCCCCGTGATGCATCAGATGTTTCGACCCATTGGGAGGCTGCAAAAGCGGTTCTGAGGGGTCGAATTCTCGGTTATGTCAGTAATCTACGCAAGGTGGTTGCTAAACAATATCAGAGGCTAGCTCGCCCTTAGAAAGGCATACACTCAATTTCTCCGGGTGGCTACCACTCAGCACAAAGGAGGCCTGGATTGCAGCTAGAAATACCTTTGAAGTTTGGGTAGATAACGAGAGCAATGTATAGGTCAGAATTCCAGACGGATCTGTTCAGATTTGGGAATAAGTCAGGCAAAATGCTGGCCAACCTAGCACGGGGCAAGAGGACTCCTACAGTCATCACAGCTCTGAAAGAGAGGGGGGAGTGGTCCAAACAATCCTAAATTGATAAATGATCTGCTAGGAAAATATTATGAGAGTCTCTATAGCGACACCCCAGAAGACCCCTGAAAAGGGTAGGAGATTTCTGTCAGACGTTAAATTACCTTCCCTAACAGAGGAACAGCAGGGATCTATAAATGCGGAAATAACGGCTGAGGAAGTGCACATATAATACGTCCCTACACAACGGAAAGGCGTCCAGGCCCTGACGGATTCTCAGGAGAATTCTACAAGTGCTACAAGAAAATCATGCCCCACACTGACGGAATATTTTAACCATCTTTTACACACAGGTAGATTCCCTGCTCAAGCTAATGTTGCCCACATTAAATTGATACTTAAACCAAATAAGGACCCACAAGACTCGCTCATTAATCAGGACCTCAAGATATTGACTAAAATATTGGCGGACAGACTGAGCCTATTAATGCCTGCCCTGATAGGGACCTCCCAGGTGGGTTTCATTAAAGAAGGTCGGGGTTAGCAAATATTAGGAAGGTGTTGGCAACCTTGGATTGGGTCAGCGCCGCCCTCAGCCAGCCGGAACCCCCATTTTTGTTGGCGTTAGATGCGGAAAAAGCTTTTGATTCACTGCGTTGGAAACTGGCTGGGGGCGGTGCTCGATAAATTCAAGATTTTGGGGATATCCGGATCTTTCTGAAGGGTCTTTATTCCAGCCCAGGGGCGCGCATAACATACGGGAGGTTTCCTATCTCGGGTGTTTCCTCTCCAGAGAGGGACTAGACAGGGTTGCCCGCTTTCCCCCCCTCCTCTTTGACCTAGCCATTGAGCCCTTAGCTAGATTTTTAGAGGATTCTGACTTATATACGGGTATTATCATAGGCAAGAAAGAGGTAAAACTAAACTTTATATGCAGATGATCTTTTGATTTTCATGGACTCTCCACAGCGACACTTAGGCCCCCTAATGGACTTCTTGAATCTTTTGGGTCCTTCTCAGGATATAAAATAAATTCGTCTAAAAGTGAGATTTTAGAGCTTCACGCCACTAACCCACCGCAGTTTGGCAGGACATAGGTCTCTCTTTATCGCTGTTAAGAAATATATCACATACCTAGGGATCAAAATCGGTAAGCTCCCGGGGTCATTATACGTCACTAACTATCCTCCCCTCATAGCGAAAATAATATCTGAACTACAGAATGGCATTCACTTCCCTTATCTCTACTGGGAAGATGCGAGCTCATTAAGATGATGAGTTTTTCTAAGTTGCTCTACCCCCTCCAAACGCTTCCGATTCTACTGAAACATACTGATGTCAATGCTCTAAACAGGGCCTTTACCACGTTCTTGTGGTCAGGCAGACGCCCTCGTATCTCTCTTTCGAAGCTTATGTTATGGAAACCAGAAGGAGGAGTGAAATTCCCAAATGTACGGGGTTACAATCTGGCGTGTCTTATGCGTCATGTTCGGATTGGGTGCATGATACTGATCTTTTCTCTAATAGGGAAGTAGAACAAAATCTGGTAGCTCCATGGAACCTGGTAGCGTGCCTCCACTCTAATTTGGCCGCATTACCCAGGAAATTAAATCCTCGCATTTATTGAGAGATACGATAGCAACCTGGAAGGCGGTTAGGAAAACAGCAAATCTGCCTCATGCAATCTCTAAATGGATGCCGCTATGGGGTCATCCAGAATTTCCATCAGGGACTAGTTCGAGACCTTTTGAGTTGTGGATATCTAGGGGTTTGACTAGGGCGGAACATCTGATGCATCAGGGGGAGAAACGCTGGCTGACTCCAAAAGAACTGAAGGAAAATACGCTTTACCAGATCCCATTTCTTGCAAATAATGCGGATTGTGGGTTTCTGCTCACATAGATTACGTGATCTATCGAGAGAGGCGACCAAAAACTCCTTTGATGAGATCCTTAGTTTCTCTCCCCAAACAGTCTCCCTCTCTAGGCTGTACAGGGCCTTTTCAGGAAACTTCACAAAAGCCAAGGTCTCCACTCTTTAAGAAGTGGGAGCACATCACTATGGATGATGAGATTGGGGTGAAGATCCTGGAAGGTTGGAGTAAGGTGCGTCAGTGCGTGATTGGTGAGATTTGGCGTGAAACGTTTTTTAGAATGATGCATCGGGCAATTTATGGATTTAACTTTCCAGCCTCTCCCAGTTTCCAGACCGTATCACACATTGTCCTAATGTAAAATGGCTGCTACGGATTTCTGGCATGGCATCTGGACATGTCCTGAGGTAATCAAATTTTGGATCGCTGTGATTGAATATATCAAGACTAACTGGTTGGTGGAATTACCTATGGAACCTCAGACCTTGGTTTTTCAATTTATCCGTATGGAGAACCCAACTAAGATACCGATTTTATTACACTCGGTTTTGTTGGTAGCCAAAAGGGTCTTGCTCCAGAGATGGCTCAAAGATACCATGCCGGACATTCCTGCTGTGATTTCTGAATTGAAAGTACTTTTAGGATATGAAAGGATTGAAGCATCTAGGCACAAAGAAAGTTCAGCTTCCAAATTCTTAATAAGTGGCGCACTTTTGTTTTGGCACACTACAGTATGGTAGAAGTTAGAGAATTGGTTAAACCCTTTCAGTACACTACATGGTATCTTAAAGCATCTTTAAGTATACCTCTGGGACCCCTGGCAGTATAGGCCTGCCTCCCTCCCCCCCCCCTATATCTCTCTCCCTTACCCCTCTTCCCTTTCTTTTCTTTATTATTTCTGTCTCCTAACACTTTGAAAAAATAAAAAATGCAGTCAGATTCAGTATATTAAACTCATGATCCTTAAAGTTACTATATGTGACTCCCTGACTTCCTTCAGAAGCAAGGGGGAGAAAGCGTGCTTAATGTATGTTATGTGGTGAATCATGACCTTTGCCTTGTATTTTGTGAATCTGCTTTAAATAAACAGAATTTAAAAAAAAAAAAAGACACAATGTACTATTCTATAGCATGTCAAAAGCATGTATAAACATTGTGTGTAATTTATATCATTTACAGTACATGAATAATGTACTATGAAGGCCATTTATCAATCTGAAATACGCCTGATTTAGGCAAATTTCAGTTGCACCGCAATCTGCAACTTATCCTCGCTCAGGCCAGGTCTAAAAACTGGGCCAGCGGGCCCATCTCATTTACATTTTCTAAAGACATATGCAGTGATCAGAAAAGGTTATTCCCCCTTTAGAAAGTGATGGAATATCGCAAAGATTTGCCATCACTTTGTGATCTTTTTGGGTCTGACCTCTAAGACTGCCATCGAACCTGAGAATACTGGGCCACAGCTCTGATTTAGCACTGCCACTTTTAAAGTTTTTCCTGCACAATGCTTTTTTGCTTTTTCTCAGAAAAAGAGTGACACGATAGTTCAACTAAGTGCAAATGTAGTACCCCAGACCTGGGGGTATTACTATGGTATTTGCTTTAGTTTACTGTTTTATATGTAATGTGATTTAATGTAATGTAATGCAACTTGTTTACAAGCAGATGGGGCATGATTGGCAATGTTTGGTAATGGGAATGGAACCTACCATCCCATTCCTCACCTCTTAGAATTGGGTTGGTCCAACTTCCTGCCAAGGGTGGGGCTGAGCTAGGAAAAGTCAGTTCTAGAGAGAAAGGGAGGAGTGCGGGAGAATGTGATCCAGCTACCACTCCACCAGGCCATGTGGACCATACTGGTGGCTCACCTAGGAGAACGCAATTGCCCCAGGGGGACTGCAGGGTCCTAGGCCACAGATAAATTGCAAGCTACGGTGTATTAGAGTCAGCAGAGTGATCAAGTGACCGAACTATCAAGACTTCGCTGCAAAACTGGTGGCAAACACATTAAGATGCAATCACGAGAGCTCAGGACAGGCATAGCTAGAAGCCTGCTTCATTCAGTGGACACCTATAGTCACAGGTGCCAGAGGAAAGCCATAGGGAAAGGAATCTAGAGAGAGTGACAGCATCGTTAGCAGGTTTCTAAATGTCATCTTTGCCACATTGGCAGTCACCAATCATCTGGGAGGAGAGAAAGTGAACTTAGCACGAACTGCTGAATGTGCTGCTATCCGTTTCTTGCACTCAGTAAAGGAAGACGTTATTTGTTCGTTCAACCATCTCCACCTGATTCTTTTCATCATCACCTATTTTCACTGCACTGAACCCCAGGGAGTGATGGCCTGAGGTAGGACAACATGACAATACAAGCACACCACTTCTGAACTACTACCACTCCCATCCTCTGCAACCGGCTGCTCAAGGGCTTGCTGCACAAACAGGATAGTGTCATATGTTACTGTACACCTGTTTACAAGCATTGTTGGGACAGATACTATTCAACTGCCTTGCATCTGAGTCTAGGATAGATTCTAGTTTAGCCTGGCTAATTTAGGGCGGAGTTGCTAATTGTTTAGCCTTTATATGTCCAGGCATTTTGCTTCTCTATTTGCTGAGGATAGCGTATCCTCTGAGTATTTGTTTTAACATTCAGCACCTTTATCTTGGCTAGTGTGGTTATCAAAGTATCTTGTGGTCTTCTGGTCTTTTATTGGTGTCACCATCAAGTTTGTATGTTCAAAAAAAAGAGAAAAACATGGATCGTACATCCACAGGCTATGCATTGATCTATAATTGCTTCTCGGCACAATTAACATTGCTTCTCAACATCATAAATAGAATACAGCACCCTAAGCTACATACTGTGCATGAGGCATTAGTATTGTTTTGTTTTAAAAGGCATAAGACCACTCATCACACCAAGGTTGCTGGGGAACCTACTCTAATTTGGCGTGGCACCATACTGCAACCACCAACATTGCAGCACTGCCCCAGTAGGCGGCGGGACACAGCAGCCAAACAGCACCCCTGCTGCTTGGCAAAGCCACCCGGGCACTGGGCCCCACCAACCCACCAGCACAGCACCACAGCAATAATGGCAACCATGCAGTACCACACCATGTGAAACAAATGTCAAAGCTCACTTTTTCATATTTTTCTCAGAAACTCCAAGTGAGAACTGGTAGGAATGTATTAACCCTTATGCAGTCTCCTGCTAATTAAAATGGGACTGAATGTGCTGATACCATGGAAGAAAGAAAGACATTATGGAATATCCAAAAAAAGAGAAAAACATGGATCGTACATCCACATGCTATGCATTGATCTTAACTGCTTCTCAGCCACAATTAACATTGCTGGTGAGGTAACTGCGTGGTTGCCATTGTTACTGTGCTGGTGGGTTGGTGGGGCCCAGTGCCTAAGTGGCATTGTCAGGCAGCAAGGGTGCTGTTTGGATGCGGCGTCCTGCTGCATGCTGGTGCAGTGATGCAGGTGGTCACAGTGTGGTGTCGTGCCAAATTAGAGTAGGTTCCCACTTGAGGAGGCAACTTTGGCGTGGTGAGTGGGCTTATGCATTTAATCAAAGTGTATACCAATGCCTCATGTACAGTACGTCTATCCGGGGGCTGTATACTATTATGATGCTGATGCTCTTATGATGCCTTTCTCTCCCACTCGCTGCTGCTTTGCATAGACAGCAGTGGTGAACAGGAAAAGAGACAGGAGAGGACACATGCACACTGCACGCGCCTTCCCTTCATACAGCTGATCAGTGGGGTTGCCAGGTGTCGGACACCCACCAATCTGATATTGATGACGTATCCTGAGGATAAGTCATCATAGTAAAAGCTTAGAGAACCCCTTTAAATATGATAAAGATGAATTCTGCATTTGCTGTACATCTTACACATCCCCCCTAATCTCCCTTATTATAGGGTCATTAGTTCATAAACTGTGTCCTTAGGACAGTTCAAACTGGACAAAACCAGTTCATATTGGTACAGTTTTGGGGACCAGGAGAACTTCCGTGTGGACATACAGTACAGACCAAAAGTTTGGACACACCTTCTCATTTAAAAAGTTTTCTTTATTTTCATGACTATGAAGGCATCAAAACTATGAATTAACACATGTGGAAATTATATACATAACAAACAAGTGTGAAACAACTGAAAATATGTAATATTCTAGGTTCTTCAAAGTAGCCACCTTTTGCTTTGATTACTGCTTTGCACCACTCTTGGCATTCTCTTGATGAGCTTCAAGAGGTAGTCCCCTGAAATGGTTTTCACTTCACAGGTGTGCCCTGTCAGTTTAATAAGTGGGATTTCTTGCCTTATAAATGTGGTTGGGACCATCAGTTGCGTTGAGGAGAAGTCAGGTGGATACACAGCTGATAGTCCTACTGAATAGACTGTTAGAATTTGTATTATGGCAAGAAAAAAGCAGCTAAGTAAAGAAAAACGAGTGGCCATCATTACTTTAAGAAATGAAGGTCAGTCAGCCAAAAAATTGGGAAAACTTTGAAAGTAAAGGTTATTTGACCATGAAGGAGAGTGATGGGGTGCTGCGCCAGATGACCTGGCCTCCACAGTCACCGGACCTGAACCCAATCAAGATGGTTTGGGGTGAGCTGGAGTGAAGGCAAAAGGGCCAACAAGTGATAAGCATCTCTGGGGAACTCCTTCTAGGACTGTTAGAAGACCATTTCAGGGACTACCTCTTGAAGCTCATCAAGAGAATGCCAAGAGTGTGCAAAGCAGTAATCAAAGCAAAAGGTGGCTACTTTGAAGAACCTAAAATATGACATATTTTCAGTTGTTTCACACTTGTTTGTTATGTATATAATTCCACATGTGTTAATTCATAGTTTTGATGCCTTCATAGTCGTGAAAATAAAGAAAACTCTTTGACTGAGAAGGTGTGTCCAAACTTTTGGTCTGTACTGTATATGTACAATGTTTCCTGTACCCTACGTAACTTGCTTCATGTCTGCAAAATCCCGCCAAATTATGTCTGTGATAATAGAATTCTCTGCAGGACATTGTTCCCCAGAGAAAGATACCTGGAAACATTGTATCTATGTTATTCTTTCTCTCCGATGCATTGTAAAGAAATCAATTTGAACCACGCTGACAGACTTGGAGACTCTTTTGATGTCTCTCCCAAATTCCAGAACAGAGGGATTTCCCCAACAAATATATATGGTCTTGTCTGTTTCCATACTCAGTGGTGGTTCTATGTCATTAGCAGTAATATGCATTTTCCAGACTTTCCCTATTGTTTTTCGCTGTGCTATTTTAATACAGGGAGTGCAGAATTATTAGGCAAGTTGTATTTTTGAGGATTAATTTTATTATTGAACAACAACCATGTTCTCAATGAACCCAACAAACTCATTAATATCAAAGCTGAATATTTTTGGAAGTAGTTTTTAGTTTGTTTTTATTTATTTTTACCAGTGAAACCAATATAACATCTCAACATTCACAAATATACATTTCTGACATTCAAAAACAAAACAAAAAACAAATCAGTATGACCAATCTAGCCACCTTTCTTTGCAAGGACACTCAAAAGCCTGCCATCCCATGGATTCTGTCAGTGTTTTGATCTGTTCACTATCAACATTGCGTGCAGCAGCAACCACAGCCTCCCAGACACTGTTCAGAGAGGTGTACTGTTTTCCCTCCTTGTAAATCTCACATTTGATGATGGACCACAGGTTCTCAATGGGGTTCAGATCAGGTGAACAAGGAGGCCATGTCATTAGATTTTCTTCTTTTATACCCTTTCTTGCCAGCCACGCTGTGGAGTACTGGACGCGTGTGATGGAGCATTGTCCTGCATGAAAATCATGTTTTTCTTGAAGGATGCAGACTTCTTCCTGTACCACTGCTTGAAGAAGGTGTCTTCCAGAAACTGGCAGTAGGACTGGGGTTGAGCTTGACTCCATCCTCAACCCGAAAAGGCCCCACAAGCTCATCTTTGATGATACCAGCCCAAACCAGTACTCCACCTCCACCTTGCTGGCGTCTGAGTCGGACTGGAGCTCTCTGCCCTTTACCAATCCAGCCACGGGCCCATCCATCTGGCCCATCAAGACTCACTCTCATTTCATCAGTCCATAAAACCTTAGAAAAATCAGTCTGAGATATTTCTTGGCCCAGTCTTGACGTTTCAGCTTGTGTGTCTTGTTCAGTGGTGGTCGTCTTTCAGCCTTTCTTACCTTGGCCCATGTCCTGAGTATTGCACACCTTGTGCTTTTGGGCACTCCAGTGATGTTGCAGCTCTGAAATATGGCCAAACTGGTGGCAAGTGGCATCTTGGCAGCTGCACGCTTGACTTTTCTCAGTTCATGGGCAGTTATTTTGCACCTTTGGTTTTTCCACACGCTTCTTGCGACCCTGTTGACATATTTTGAATGAAACGCTTGATTGTTCGATGATCACGCTTCAGAAACTTTGCAATTTTAAGAGTGCTGCATCCTCTGCAAGATATCTCACTATTTTTGACTTTTCTGAGCCTGTCCAGTCCTTCTTTTGACCATTTTGCCAAGGAAAGGAAGTTGCCTAATAATTATGCACACCTAATATAGGGTGTTGATGTCATTAGACCACACCCTTCTCATTACAGAGATGCACATCACCTAATATGCTTAATTGGTAGTAGGCTTTCAAGCCTATACAGCTTGGAGTAAGACAACATGCATAAAGAGGATGATGTGGTCAAAATACTCATTTGCCTAATAATTCTGCACTCCCTGTATATATGTGATGTGGATCCCAATAAACATTTATATATTACTTTCTGGTTGATGTTTCTTTATTCTTTTGGGCTATTGCCGTTGCCTTGTAGGTTAGGTAGCTCTTTTTGCTAAGCCTATTATTGTTTCTATGATAGTGAGGTTCCTATTGGTAACTATCCTGAGGATACGTCATCAATATGGAAAACCAAACAACTCCTTTAATATCTGACTATGTCCTGATCTGTCCTTAATATTTTTTTATTTTATTTTTTAGTATGCATACAATGTGGCCTTCTGTCTTATTGGAAATAAGATTACTCATTTGTCATGGCAGAGTGTGTTGGGGGTGGGTGGGAGATGTATTCTTTAGAATGGGTCTTTTTGCATCATTTCTGCCTCGAATAGCTGGGCATAATTATGGCTAAATGATGCAGAATTTCATTCATAATGTAAATAATAATTAAGAAAATGAATTATGGATGTAAATTAAGTGACTGGTTCAGCAATGATAACTATTATTAGAAATGGGGGTAATTTACAAAACAAACACCACTTTTTGGTGTATATCTGCCGAAAGATTGTGGTGCAAAGCTTACTGCGCCGCAATCTGCGTCTTTTTCCTGCTCCGCCAGGTTTAAAAAAAGGGGACGTGGCATGGGTGGAGGAGGAAGCAGCCTAGCAGGCTTACAAAATGGCCTAAATCTATAGCCATAGATTTAGACATGTGGTGGATACGTGGAAATTGTGTAGAGGCTCGTGCCGCAACATACATTCAGCAAGTCCACCATCAGCTAAAGTGGTATGAAGACCACCGTCTAAAACACCAGTCTTCATAAATGACCCCCAATGTTCTGTCTCTTTTTAGAAGTCCCTTTGCCTTTGTAATGATGCCTGCAAACAGGTGTGGGTACACATGCAGAAAAGCCACACAAATTTTCCAAGTGGATTTTTGTGCATTTCTGCACCAAATCTGCACCAAAAACCACGTGTTATTTAGGCCCCTTTCACACGGGCGAGTATTTCGCGCGGATGCGATGCGTGAGTTGAACGCATTGCACCCGCACTGAATATCGACCCATTCACTTCTATGGGGCTGTTCACATGAGCGGTGATTTTCACTCATCACTTGTGCGTTGCATGAAAATCGCAGCATGCTCTATATTCTGTGTTTTTACAGAAGAAGTGATATGGGGTTGCCCCATAGAAGTGAATGGGGTTGCGTGAAAATCGCAAGCATCCGCAAGCAAGTGCGGATGCGGTGCGATTTTCACGCACGGTTGCTAGGAGACGATCGGGATGGAGACCCGATCATTATTATTTTCCTTATAACCATGTTATAAGGGAAAATAATAACATTATGAATACAGTATGCATAGTAAAATAGCGCTGGAGGGGTTAAAATAAATAATAAATTTAACTCACCTTAATCCACTTGATCGCGGAGGCCGGCATCTCCTTCGTCTCCTTTGCTGAACAGGACCTGTGGTGAGCATTCATTACAGCAAACATGACCTGTGGTGACGTCACTCCGGTCATCACATGATCTTTTACCATGGGATGGATCATGTGATGACCGGAGTCGTGACGTCACCACAGGTCCTGTTCCTGTAATGAATGCTCACCACAGGCCCTGTTACAGCACAAGGAGACAGAAGGAGATGCCGGCCTCCGCGATTAAGTGGATTAGGTGAGTAATTTTTATTTAATTTTTTTAACCCCTCCAGCGCTATTTTACTATGCATTCTGTATTTAGAATGCTATTATTTTCCCTTATAACCATTTATAAGGGAAAATAATACAATCTACAGAACACCGATCCCAAGCCCGAACTGTGTGAAGAAGTTCGGGTTTGGGTACCAAACATGCGCGATTTTTCTCACGCGCGTGCAAAACGCATTACAATGTTTTGCACTCGCCGCGGAAAAATCGTGGGCCTTACAGTTTTTGGTGCGGAGTTGATGCAGTTTTGCCGCAGACCTACCTTCCATTTAAAAGGGTGAAATCCACACGAAAAATTGCAAACATAATTTACGTGCTGCAGATTTCTAAATCCGCATGGCAGGTCAATTTCCTCAGAGAACGAAAAAGCTAAGTGTACATAAGATTTGTGAAATCTCATACACTTTGCCGGTACTGTATTACGCTGCGGGTGCAGGTACCCTGAATGTTCAGGTTATCTTCATAAACACCTTCCTTTCCATTTACTGTATTCTGTTTCACATTGCACTCGCACAAAGAAACGCACCTCTTTCTGAATCACTTCCCTCAATCAAGGAAGATTGTTAGTTTAAGACTTATTGCACATGAACGTGTGCGCTTCGTGGCCGTATTGCGGACCGCATTTGCGGATCCGCAATACACAGGCACCGTTTCGTGTGCATTCCGCATCATGGATGCGGACCCATTCACTTCAATGGGTCCGCAAATCCGGAGATGCGGAATGGTGCGAAACGGAAGCAAGGAACCCTACGGAAGCACTACGGAGTGCTTCCGTGGGGTTTCGTCCCATACTTCCGTTCCGCAAAAAGATAGAACATGTCCTATCTTTTTGCGGAACGGCCGTATCGCGGACCCATTAGAGTGAATGGGTCCACGATCTGCTGCGGCTGCCCCACGGTGGGTGTTCATACATTGCGGCCAGCAATTTGCAAGAGGCCTAAGAATCATGCAGAACATGCTATAGACTAGCAAGCACTATGAGCATGCTTTCTTGTGTGTATTTTCACAATTTTTGTACTTTACAATTTTTTTTTATAAATTCCCTAAAATAAATGTGTAGTATGTAACAATATGTGTAGTTACTTAGTAACAAATACTGTATTAACAACAATGCAATAGCAAAATGTGCTGTAATGAGTAAAACAAAAATGGAATAAATAAGGTCAATGAAAACTTTTGGTAAATCTTAGGCTACTTTCACACAAGCGCTTCAGTTTTGTCCCCATTCATTGTCAATGGGGACAAAACTGAACTGAACGAAACGGAATGCACCAAAATGCATTCCGTTCCTTTAGTTGCATCCCCATCGCGGACAGAATAATGGTGCAAGCAGCGTTTTTCTGTCTGCGATGTGGTGCGGAGCAAGACGGCTCCGTCCTGACACACAATGTAAGTCAATGGGGACAGATCCGTTTTCTCTGACACAATAGAACACGATCCGTCCCCACATCCGTCACTGGCTATAGAAAACATAATAAAACCGGATCCGTTGATGATGGATGCATGCGGGTTGTATTATTGAAACGGAACAATTTTGCAGATCCATGACGGATCCGCAAAAAGCGCTAATGTGAAAGTTAGCCTTAGGCTGGTTTCACACAGGCATTGCGGGGAAAAGGTGCGAGTGTTGTTGCGGGAACATGCGCAATTTTTCCGCGCAAGTGCCAAAACATTGTAATGCGTTTTGCACGCGCCGTGAGAAAAATAGCGCATGTTTGGTACCCAAACCAGGACTTCTTCACAGAAGTTTGGGCTTGGGATCGGTGTTCTGTAGGATTGTATTATTTTCCCTTATAACATGGTTATAAGGGAAAATAATAGCATTCTGAATACAGAATGCATAGTAAAAAAGACCTGGAGGGGTTAAAAAAAAGATTTTTTTTCTCGCCCAATTTCCTTGGGGGACACAGAAGACCTTGGGTATAGCTCATCTCCATAGGAGGCGTGACACTAAGTGAAGACTGTTAAGACCCTCCTCCACAGCTATACCCTCAGCCTGGAGAGAGAGGCTGCCAGTTTTTGCTTAGTGTCCAAGGAGGCAAGACACTCCCTGCTCTGCAGGGCTGTTTTCTCCTTGTTTAAATTTTGATTTTTACTTTTTTCTTTTCTTTTTGTTCCAGACCATCAGGGACAACAGAGACGCACTAGACCTCTCTGTTTCTCCCGGGGTTGAAGCTGCGCCAGTGCCGGGTCACCCGCACTGCTGCCTCCCCCACAGAAGGCAAGGTGGATCAGGGCAGCCCAGCTCCCCTACATCCCGCCAGCGCAAGGGTCGCCCGCACGCCAAGTCCCTCTTCCAGCGTCCTGCCACTTCGGTGCCAGTAGTTGAAGGGGCGACCCTGCTGGAACGGACCGAGGGTGAAGACGGCTATGGTGAGAGAGTGGCTTCTCCAGCCCTACGTCCCCCCCCTCCCCCGACCCCGGTCTCCTGCGTGACTGACCCCCATACTGGGCCTCTGGACCCTTCTGTCACTGCTGGACCTAGGCTGGCCTATGGGGTGCCGCAGGGCGACAATCTACTCCCTGCTCCCTCTCCTACCTTCCTGGCCTTCATAGGACATCGCAGCTCCCACACTAGCTGCAGAATGCTGCGACATAGGTTCAGCCACATCGCCTCCCTTCGCCTACCGGCGTCCCTCCATGGAACGCTGCACTCGCATCCGCACGGGCACCGGTCTCAGGGTCCCCCCATCCCCTTACCGATGCGCTGCTCTGGGCTGGGGGCCCGTTCCTGACGGCAATGGCGTAAATTTTGCAGGCTTCGCGGCCTGCTGGGCCACACCTCCGGCGCTCCTTCCCGGCCCCCGACTGTTCTGGCCTGCGGGGTGGACTCCCGCGGCCGGCATTTGGCTTGAGCAGATGCTCCAACGATCCCGGCCGGCCGTCGGCGAATTCCGGTCGGCCGGGCGCCGCAAACTTTGGCCCAGGCTTCGGGCCTACTGGGCCGCATTCCGGCGCTCCACCCGGGCCCCTGACTCTCCGGTCCGCGGGGTGGGCTCCCGCAGCCGGTATGTACAAGCAGTCCACTCCGGTACGATTCCTGTGCGGGCCCCCGGTCAGAGCCGGATGCCGCAAAAAATTTAGGCCCCGGCTTCACGGCCTACTAGGCCGCAAAATTCCGGCCTCTGTTGGAGGGGGCGGGAACTTCTCCAGGCGCGAATTCTTCCCGCCAGGGGGTTCCTCCGCCCCCAGGGGATCGCAGCGCCGCCCTCCAGCCCGGATCCCTGTTAACCCTTTGGGTACAGGCCGGCTCCCAATGGGCCTGTATGATGGGCCCCCCCCCTTTTTTTTCCTGTCTCAAAGAATCTGTGCCCTATATAGTGGCCCCCCTTTAGCCTCAGAGAGGCTGTGTTTTAAAAAAAAATAAAAAATATTCTGGGCTGCGCAGGACGCTGCAGCCTCATTTCAGTAGTGCTGCCTGTCTGCATGCCCTCTTTCCACAGGCGGCATGGTGTTGCGCTCCCAGCCTGCGTCGCTGCTAGGGCATTTCCCCTTTTAGGCGGTTTCTTGCCCTCTTCCAGGATACGGCGCTGGCCAAGTGCATGCGGCCCTTCCGTAGGCAGCATTCATCACCTCTCCAGTTATGGTGCCTGCCATGTGCATCCCCCCCCCTCCTAGGCGGGATACTGCACTCTCCCTGGCTGCCGGCTGGCCATGTGCATAACCCCCTTCTTAGGCGAAATACTGCACCTTCACCGGATACGGTGCTGGCCATGTGCACGACCCCCTTCCATAGGCGGAACGCTGCACTCTCACTGGATTCGCTGCCGGCCATGTGCGTGACTCCCTTCTCTAGGCGTAACGCTGCACCGTCACTGGATTCACTGCCGGCCATGTGCGTGACCCCCTTCAATGGGCGGAACGCACCACTCTCACTTGATTCGCTGTTGGCCATGTGCGTGACCCCCTTCAATGGGCGGAACGCAGCACTCTCACTGGATTCGCTGTCGGCCATGTGCGTGACCCCCTTCTCTAGGCGGAACGCTACACTCTCACTGGATCTGTTGCGATCATGTGCACGACCCCCTTCCTTAGGCGGAATACTGCACTCTCACTGATGTACTATGATGTACTTATGTACTATGTTATGTACTATGTTACTATGCTGCACTCTCACTGGTTTCGCTGCCGGCCATAGGCATGACCCCCTTCCATAGGCGGTATGCTGCACTCTCATTGGATTCGCTGCCGGCCTTGGGTATGCCTCCTTCCCTCAGGCGGCATACATACACTCCCTCTGTCTGTGGTTGTTTTCTCGCAGATACGTTGCTGGCCATGTGCATGAACCCCATACATGGCAGGGTGCTTGCACTCTCGCTGGATCCGCTGTCGGCCATATGCATGACCCCTCTTCCGTGGGCGGTGTACGCACTCTCGCTGGATTCGCTGCCAGCCATGGGCATGCCTCCTTTCCTCAGGCGACATACGCACATTCTCACTGACTGTGTTTGTCTCCCGCCAGTACGTTGCTGGCCATGTGTATGACTCCCATACATGGCGGGGTGCTCGCACTCTCCCTGGATGAGATGCTGGCCATGTGCATTACCCCCCCCCCCCCCCCCTTTTTCTGGGCGGCATGCTACACTCTCACCGGATACGTTGCTGGCCATGAGCATGGCCCTCTAACATGGGTGGAACTCTTGCACTTCCATTGGATACGGTGCTGGCCTTGTGCGTGACCACCCCTCATTCCATGGGCAGAATTTGGCATGCTCATGAGATTCATGGTTGTCCTTGTATGTGCTGTACTGGACTTGTACATGTCCCCCTTCATTGGCAGAGTAGTTGCACTCTCGCAAAGTTCAGTGTTGGGTGTATTATTGCACGCTCACTTAATGCTAGGATAACCCTGTGCATGTCCCCCTTTCACTAGGTGGACCTCCTGGGTTTCTGCTGGATTATATGGTATGTCCTGCTTCTCTGAAGTAGGTACGGCCTTAGGCATCACTCCCTTTTGGGACGGCCTTTGCACTTTTGCCGACTGCAGTTTGCCAGGTACATTTCCCCCCTTTCGGGGCGGACTGCTTGCGTTCTATCGCATGCCATACTAGGCTTGTGCATAACTCCTTTTCAGGTTGCACTTTGCAATTCCGTACATGCTGTGGCACTCTGTTGCTGGCCCTTTTCGCTGAGTAACCTTTTTGCAGTGAGCGGACGTTCTTGTGCGTTGTTTGGGCCGTGTATGCCTTCTCCTCCTGTAGGTGGGTTGGCCTTCTCACTGCTTACGGAGCTGCTCGTACGTATGCCTCATCTGCTTCCTGCGGCATACTTACAATGCTTGCCACAAGTCTTGCACTCGTCCCTAAGGAGTTCATTCTGTCCACCTGACCCGGACGGGCTCTACTTGCTCTCTGCTGCACGAGCTGGGTGGTACTCATTCATTTAGTTGGCCCTTCATCCCAGGAAGTGTTCGTGGTTCCTAGATGTGTGCGTCCTTCTGCGGCATTGCTTCCCTGCGCCAGTGGTCACATGGTCGAGAGTGCTGTTGTCTGCAGCGCCCCTCGAATTCTTTGTTGGCTCTAGTGGGACTGCGGTTCCCTTGCCTACTGCAATTTCCTCCTCTTCGGATGCAGTGTGGTATGAGTCCTTCCTCTTGGCGCCTCTACGCTTCAGTCTGATCTGCTACCAGGTTCGGCCGCTCTTCTCTGGAAGGTCACCCAACTTCTCTTGGGTGCTCAATTACCCAGGTCCGGAGGACCTCCACCTTGGGTTCTTCAGGGTATTCGCCTTCTGCGAGGCGGTGAACCGGGTGTCTCACAGTGTAGCGGGGTTCTGCTTTTGAGCTGTCCTATGGCTTCCCTGTTGCCCACTCTTCCTTTCGGTTGGAGGGTGTTATGCCGGCCTCTGTCTCGACTACCTTATCTCGCCGGCTCTGTTTGGCTCCCGCTCGGTACAGATCACTCCGATGTGGCTTCTGCCCCGCCAGGCTTCAGAGGCGGTTCCTTCACTGTCCTCCCCTCTGGGGAGAGCATGGTTGTTCCTGTGGATGGTTCCGGTGTTCCTTTTGGCCTCGTACTGTCTCCCTTGTTCACACTGGCCGTATTAGCTGTGTGCATATTTACCGAGTCTACCGCGTGCTGTCCTCCTGCTGGGTGCAGATTGCGTTTTCCATTCTAGACAATGGTCCTGCTGTAGACTTACCTTCTCGGTAACTAGGGGGGACTACCTTTCGGTCCAGATTGTCCTTTGATCTCCCACACCGGGACTGTAGAACGTGGCTACATCAGCATGGACTTTAGCCTGTCTTGCCCTGGCATCTGGCGGATGCTGGGCGGACCCTTTGGTTCCTTTCCGTCTGTCCTTCTGCTCCCCCACTCGGGTGGATATGGGACAACGTTGCTCGGGTGCCGACGGGACCAGTTTTGTCGACCCTTCTGCCCGTGTTACTGGTCTGCGCCTGATCACATTGGGTTTTCGCCCGCTTGCCAGGCGACTCCAGCGGGCTCGCTACTGTTCGCTCCTGGCTGTGTTTCGTCCAGGATCTGTCGTAGGACTTAGGGTTTTTTTGTCTGGGGTTCTGTGGGAAGCTGTGCATTCCCCACTCTGACTTTCTTTCCCCATGGTTCTGTCTTTTTCCAGTCCGGCCTGGACCTGGGACTGGGACTCCTTTACTTGAGGTGTCAAGTGTCGGCGCTGTTCTTCCTCTTCCAGCGTTCCCCGGCCCTCTGGGCCTGTCAAGACCACCTTCCTCGGAGTGGCTCTTTGGTTCCTCTGTACTGTCCTCCGGTACCGCCCTGGGAACTACATGCTGAGCTCTCGGCGCTCCAATCTTTTCCTTGGAGCCGTTACAGAAGTTCTCTCTATCCCTTCTGTCCTGTACGGTTGTGTTTCCGTAGCCGTCGTGTCTCTGATGGGTGCCTGAATGGTGGCCCTTCTTGTTCCAAGCCTTCTGTCTTTCCCCAGGACAGGGCTGTTCTACATCCCGTTTCTTCCTTCTGAAGGTGGTGTTTGCCTTTCGCTTCAACACTTTACCGTTTTGGACGTTGTTTGGGCCTTGCCGTTTTTACTTGGAGATCTCCGACTCTTGTCGACGTTCGGTCTCTTGGGTTTCCAGGAGGTCCGCGCATAGGGTTGACGGACTCCAGGGTGGTTTTCCTCCGCTTTATCAGATTGGCTATTGCTGAGGTTACCGCACCAGGGGCAGGTTTCTGCCTTTGGGGTCACCGTTTAATTCACCAGAGCGGTCGGTGCCTCCTGGGCCGGAGGCATTGGGCTTCGGCCATGCATCTGGGCAAGGCGGCCACTGGTCTCCTTGCACGCCTTACCGAGTTCTACAGGGTGCATACTCTGGCTTCGGAGGATGCTGCCTTGGCCCGCCTGGGTCTGCAGGCGGCGGTTCCTTGATGCCTTCGGGTGCTTCGCCTTGGTGCTGTGGTCCCTCCCCTTTTGGACTGCTTTTGAACGTCCCAAGGTCTTCTGTGTCCCCCAAGGAAATTGGGCGAGAAAACGAGATTTTTGTATTACTTACCAGTAAAATCTCTTTCTCGCTCTTTCCTTGGGGGACACAGCACCCACCCATTCATTGTTTTTCTCTACACGGTTTCCGAGTTTGTGTTACCCGTTGGGTAGTTGGCTTGTTGGTTCCTTGTTGGACTTTGCCTTTTCTCACTACTTGGACACGCAACTGGCAGCCTCTCTCTCCAGGCTGAGGGTATAGCTGTGGAGGAGGGGCTTAACAGTTTTCACTTAGTGTCACGCCTCCTATGGAGATGAGCTATACCCAAGGTCTTCTGTGTCCCCCAAGGAAAGAGCGAGAAAGAGATTTTACTGGTAAGTAATACAAAAATCTCGTTTTTTTAACTCACCTTAATCCACTTGATCGCCCAGCCGGCATCTCTTCTGTCTTTAACTGTGAGCAATAGGACCTTTGATGATGTCACTGCGTTCATCACATGGTCCATCACATGATCCATCACCATGGTGATGGATCATGTGATGAGCGTAGTGACATCATCAAAGGTCCTATTGCTCACAGTTAAAGACAGAAGAGATGCCGGCTGCGCGAACAAGTGGATTAAGGTGAGTTACATATTTTTATTTTTTATTTTTTAACCCCTCCAGCCCTATTTTACTTAGCATTCTGTATTCAGAATGCTATTATTTTCCCTTATAACCATGTTATAAGGGGAAATAATAATGATCGGGTCCCCATCCCGATCGCCACCTAGCAACCGTGCGTGAAAAGCGCACCACATCCGCACTTGCATGCGGATGCTTGAGATTTTCACGCAACCCCATTTACTTCTATGGGGCCTGCGTTGCGTGAAAAACGCAGAATATAGAACATGCTGCGATTTTCACGCAACGCACAAGTGATGCGTGAAAATCACCGCTCGTGTGCACGGCCCCATAGAAATGAATGGGTCATGATTCAGTGCGGGTGCAATGCGTTCAACTCACGCATTGCATCCCCGCGGAATACTCGCCCGTGTGAAAGGGGCCTTACTCCAAAGATCAAGCATTTCAGAGTGGACCTGCTCTTTCTGCCTCTGGAGTTGCTCTGGGCGCTGTACTTTAAGGCCTCTTTCACACGGGCATTGCGGAAAAATGTGCGGGTGCGTTGCGGGAACACCCGCGATTTTTCCGCACGAGTGCAAAACATTGTAATGCGTTTTGCACTCGCGTGAGAAAAATCGTGCGTGTTTGGTACCCAAACCCGAACTTCTTCACAGAAGTTCGGGCTTGGGATTGGTGTTCTGTGGATTGTATTATTTTCCCTTATAACATGGTTATAAGGGAAAATAATAGCATTCTGAATACAGAATGCAAAGTAAAATAGCACTGGAGGGGTTAAAAAAAAAAAAAAAATCATTTAACTCACCTTAATCCACTTGCTCGCGTAGCCCGGCATCTCCTTGTGTCTCCTTTGTTGAAGGACCTGTGATGACGTCACTCCGGTCATCACATGGTACGTCACATGATCTTTTACCATGGTAAATCACCATGGTAAAAGATCATGTGACGTACCATGTGATGACCGGAGTGACGTCATCACAGGTCCTTCAACAAAGGAGACACAAGGAGATGCCGGGCTACGCGAGCAAGTGGATTAAGGTGAGTTAAATGATTTTTATTTATTTTTTAACCCCTCCAGTGCTATTTTACTTTGCATTCTGTATTCAGAATGCTATTATTTTCCCTTATAACCATGTTATAAGGGGAAATAATAATGATCGGGTCCCCATCCCGATCGTCACCTAGCAACCGTGCGTGAAAAGCGCACCACATCCGCACTTGCATGCGGATGCTTGAGATTTTCACGCAACCCCATTTACTTCTATGGGGCCTGCGTTGCGTGAAAAACGCAGAATATAGAACATGCTGCGATTTTCACGCAACGCACAAGTGATGCGTGAAAATCACCGCTCGTGTGCACGGCCCCATAGAAATGAATGGGTCATGATTCAGTGCGGGTGCAATGCGTTCAACTCACGCATTGCATCCCCGCGGAATACTCGCCCGTGTGAAAGGGGCCTTACTCCAAAGATCAAGCATTTCAGAGTGGACCTGCTCTTTCTGCCTCTGGAGTTGCTCTGGGCGCTGTACTTTAAGGCCTCTTTCACACGGGCATTGCGGAAAAATGTGCGGGTGCGTTGCGGGAACACCCGCGATTTTTCCGCACGAGTGCAAAACATTGTAATGCGTTTTGCACTCGCGTGAGAAAAATCGTGCGTGTTTGGTACCCAAACCCGAACTTCTTCACAGAAGTTCGGGCTTGGGATTGGTGTTCTGTGGATTGTATTATTTTCCCTTATAACATGGTTATAAGGGAAAATAATAGCATTCTGAATACAGAATGCAAAGTAAAATAGCACTGGAGGGGTTAAAAAAAAATAAAAAATCATTTAACTCACCTTAATCCACTTGCTCGCGTAGCCCGGCATCTCCTTGTGTCTCCTTTGTTGAAGGACCTGTGATGACGTCACTCCGGTCATCACATGGTACGTCACATGATCTTTTACCATGGTAAATCATGGTAAAAGATCCTGCGTTGCGTGAAAAACGCAGAATATAGAACATGCTGCGATTTTCACGCAACGCTTAAGTGATACGTGAAAATCACCGCTCATGTGAACAGCCCCATAGAAATGAATGGGTCCGGATTCAGTGCGGGTGCAATGCGTTCACCTCCCGCATTGCATCCGCGCGGAAAACTCGCCCGTGTGAAAGGGGCCTTAGATTGTCAAAAAGAGTAATAAGCAAGTACTGCTGAGTTAAAAAAAATATATAATCAGTGTTGCAAATTGTGCTCTCTACAGGATAGTAGAACATTCTGGACATCTGCTTATAAAGAGAACACATCATGAGCCAGAAAATAAAACTTCCTTTTCCTACAACGTTCAGCAAGCTCTTAACCACCTGGTGATCTTTTATGTCCTATTGTGGAGAAAAGGTTAAGTGCAATCATCACAAAATGTCATTGCTCCATTCTAAGCTCTTTCATTCCTATTTGAATGGATGGAGTGTGCATTACCTTCAGGAAAAACGTAAAGACATATTACTGACTACTGAAGTTCCCTGATTAATAATGTCACCTACTCTATGCTGCAACGTTCGATAGATGGCTAAATGAAGCTTTGACGGTCTCTCCAGAAATATACATAGGGGTATAAAGATTTTAGACTGGGACTTGCCAAGCATGTTCTTTCCTATCAGACACCCGCCTTTCAATCTTCTGGTAAGTTCTGGCATACAGTACTGTATATAGTTCTTTTATTTATTTGGCTATGTTCACATTTGTGTGGGGGCATGGTCTCTATTTAGAGCTTCTATCACATAGTCCATCAAGTTAGACGGGGAAAATGGCATTGCATGCATGAATTTGCAGCAGAGCTTAATTAAAATATATCAGCAGCATGTGCTTCCCCTGCGGGCACGCTGTAAAAAGCAGATTTTGGGTGTTGCCACACAAAGTACTGGTCATGGCATTTTATTTGGGCCAAACATGTCTAAAAAAAATACCAGTTTTTAATAATAATTTTTAGCAAGTCTCAGACATCCCAACCTGCAAAAACTAATTTCAGGGAGGTGCACTTCTCATTTCAGGGAGGGTTTTTTTTTTTTTTACGAACTTTTTATGACATTTCCCAGACATATGCAGTATCTGCACACTTTGCTCTATGGTGTGGAGGACTGGGCTCATTACCCTGCCCCAAATTATCATATTTATGTATATGATTAAAGCATCCAGGGGGGTGAATTTAACACTGGGGTAAATAATATAATTAAAATGGAGGGTTAAATGTGTAAATGTATTTAAAAAAAATACATCTCTCTCAATAGTTATATAGCTACTGAATGAGACAGAAGAAGGGATGCCTTTAACATATATATCTCCTTGAGAAGCCAATTTGACCCTAAAAGGGTTAATTCAACCTGTAATCTAAACTCTGTCCTGTCACTTCTCTTATCTCTCTGCTCTGCTATCTGACTGAGATAAACCTTTCCGGGATATATTGTTTCACATGCAGGTGTCAGGGAGCCGCTATCTAATAGCGGGAGACTCCCTGAACCTCCGGGAGAGTTGAGATCCCTGAAGTCTAGTGATTTTAGAGAGAACAGACCTATGTGTAATAACAGCCTAAATGCTTCCATTTACATCTCCCAAGTGTGCCCTAACAACAGGACTACAGAGCAGACAGCCCTGGGGTCCTTCACAGGTCATGAGGACTGACTGCAGATCAAGCCCATGGTCTCAGATAGGGTCACAGGTAAACCCATTGACCCAATCACAGGGGGAGTCCTATTTCATCATGCCTGGTATAGGCCACTGCATGATCAAAGGGTTAAAAGCTAGGATCAGAGAGCCTGCACTAAGAACCTAGACTGTTATTAGCTTGCAATTTGAAACTCTCAGCAGTGGAGCCACAGATTTACTGGCAGCGTTTCATTCAGGTGAGCACCTGCTCCTAGAGGCTCTGTTCGCCCACCTCATTTCCATGTCCCTTCTGTCTTGATTGACAGGGCCAGGCCAGCGTTGGTTCTCCTGCTGGCCCAGTCTGCCGTGTAAATCTCGTGCCTGCGCCGTCCCGTTCAGTATTCGGCGCAGGCGCAGGCGCAGTGAGAAAGCCAACAGGCACGAGATTTACACGGCAGACGGGGCCAGCAGGAGAACCAACGCTGGCCTGGCCCTGTCAATCAAGACAGAAGGGCGTGGAAATGAGGTGGGCACACAGAGCCTCTAGGAGCAGATGCAACGCCCCCCCTGCTCCTAGAGGCTCATTTGCATATAATAAAAGTTAAAATTACACGAAAACAGGGGGCATACTTAAATAAACGAAATGCAGAGTTAAATTCAGGTGACATTTTCACATCTATAATGTCAGCCTGTTTAATAGCGAAAATTGGGGTGACAGAAACCCTTTAAGGGTAAGAAAAGAATTGTCAGCATGGTTTTAATTATATTTAGAGCAACTGAGCAGGAAAGTGTATCTATTCCTTAACCACCTCCGGACCACTGTACGCACAGACGCGTCCTGGAGGTGGTTGTTTCATTCCGAGTGGACGCGCCGGCGCGTCCTCTCGCGAGACGCGAGATTTCGGTCACAGCCGGCCCGCGCATGCGCATCGCGGGCCGGCAAAAGTTCGAGGAGAATTGCATCAGCAACCTGCCAGCCAATGATCGTCGCTGGCAGGTTGCTGATTTTTTAAAAATCGAATCACAAGCCATATAACAGATCATATTAGTAAATATGATCTGTTATATGGCTTCTCTGCTCCTGTGCTGGTCCTTTTCGTCGGTTGGATCCAGCACAGGAGCAGACTGAACTGTGAGTAGCACCAACACTACACCTTAGCCCCAGATCACCCCCCTGCACCCCAATTAACCCTTTGATCACCCCTTTGATCGCCCCTGTCAATCACTAGTGAAAGACAAAAAGTGATCAGTGTAAACTGTCACTTTTTTTTTTCACTAGTATTGGCTGTTAGGTTTTAGGGAAAGTTTAGGCCCCTTGGTTAGGTAGTTAGCGTCAGTTAGCGCCCACCCCACCGCACCGCAGTCACTTTTATTCGCTGATTAGCGTATCGCTAATCAGCATTTGTACTTTTATAGTATCTGTAAGTGATCAAAACTGATCACAGTCAGATCTATAATAGTATTAGTGTCACCTTAGCTCGCCCTCCACCCAAAACGCAGTGTTTGCCCGATCAGGCCTGATCGGTTGCCCACACGTGCGTTCACCCACGCCCGCCCCACCGCAGTGACAAAAAATTATTATTTTTTGATCACTGCACATTCACTTTACACGCACTGCGGCGATAAAAAAATCAGTTTTGATATTTTTTATCAACCGCAGCGGCCTCCGGTACTTCGCTAGCCTCCCCTTTGTAAGACAGGTTTGCTTTTTTTCTTGGGTAGTCTCAGGGAATACCCCTAAATTTAGTAGTCCAAAATGTCAAACAGGGGGTATTCTTCTGAAGAGGCCTACAGGATTCTGACCCAGTCGGATGAGGAATGGGAACCCTCATCTGACGAATCTAGCGGGTCAGAATATGAACCTGTAGAAAGCAGTGGCTCTCTGACCCAAAGTTCGGACGAGGAGGTTGAGGTCCCTGGCAGCACCAGGCGTACCCGGCCCCGTGTCGCTAGACCACAGGTTACGCAGGATCCGCTTCAAGAGCAGCAGAGTGGGGCTGTCGCTGCCGGATCACGTGGTGAGGCATACACCAGCAGCGCAGCCCTTCCTGGACCTAGTACCAGCACTGCCGTACAACCTGGTGAAGTAGCGAGCACCAGAAGGGCAGTTGAAGCTGGTACGGTGGCACGTGCAGTAGTTACCCCGTCACAGCCACCGCGCAGACAGGCCCGTAGAGCCCCTAGAATCCCTGAGGTGCTGGCAAACCCTGATTGGCAGTCACCAACTTTAGCCGCACCTGTAGTTCCCCCTTTCACCGCCCAGTCTGGAGTTCGGGTTGAGACGGCTCAAATCGGTTCGGCCCTGGGATTTTTTGAGCTGTTCTTGACTGCGGAGCTCTTGGACTTAGTCGTGGCAGAGACAAACCGGTATGCCACACAATTTATAACCGCAAACCCGGGAAGCTATTATGCCCAGCCTTTCCGGTGGAAACCAGTCCAAGTTTCCGAACTTAAAATTTTTCTGGGCCTTCTCCTCAACATGGGCCTGACAAAAAAGCATGAATTGCGGTCATATTGGTCCACGAACCCGATTCATCACATGCCCATGTTCTCTGCTGCTATGTCCAGGACACGATTTGAGGCCATCCTGCGTTTTCTGCATTTTAGCGACAACACCACCTCCCGTCCCAGAGGCCACCCAGCTTTTGACCGGCTCCACAAAATTCGGCCCCTCATTTCAACCAGAAATTTGCAGATTTGTATACCCCTGAGCAAAACATCTGCGTAGACGAGTCCCTAATACATTTTACCGGGCGCCTTGGCTTCAAACAATACATCCCAAGCAAGCGTGCCCGGTATGGGGTCAAATTGTATAAGCTCTGTGAAAGGGCCACAGGCTATACCCAGAAATTTCGGATCTATGAGGGAAAAGATCAGACCCTGGAGCCGGTCGGTTGCCCTGACTACCTGGGGAGCAGTGGGAAGACAGTCTGGGACTTGGTGTCACCCTTATTCGGCAAGAGGTACCATCTTTATGTGGACAATTTTTACACAAGTGTGGCCCTCTTTAGGCATTTGTTTCTAGAACGGATTTGCGCCTGTGGCACCGCGCGAACTAGTCGCGTGGGCTTCCCCAAACGGCTTGTAACCACCCGTCTTGCAAGGGGGGAGAGGGCTGCCTTGTGTAACGAAGAACTGCTCGCGGTGAAATGGAGAGACAAGCGTGACGTTTACATGCTCTCCTCCATTCACGCAGACACGACAATCCAAATTGAAAGGGCAACCCGTGTCATTAAATAGCCCCTCTCAGTCCACGACTATAATGCGCTCATGGGAGGGGTGGACTTCAATGACCAGATGTTGGCTCCCTATTTAGTTTCCCGCAGAACCAGACGCTGGTATAAGAAGGTGTCTGTATATTTAATTCAATTGGCGCTGTATAATAGTTTTGTTCTCTACAGTAAGGCTGGGAGAACAGGATCCTTCCTCAAATTCCAGGAAGAGATCATCGAGAACCTCCTTTACCCAGGAGGTTCCGTGGCCCCATCCACCAGTGTAGTTTGCCGTCTACACGAGCGACATTTCCCCAGTATCGTTGCTGGTACCTCAACCCAACCGCCACCCCGAAAAAAATGTCGTGTCTGTAGCAGGAGTGGAATAAGGCGTGACACCCGCTATTTCTGTCCTGACTGCCCTGACCACCCTGCCCTATGCTTAGGAGAGTGTTTCCGGAAGTACCACACACAGGTACACCTAGCATAGGGATTGCATCTCACAGGACAGGCACACAGGGCTATTAGGGCCCTTTTACTCACAGCTGCTGCAAACCTCTCCTTTCACCTGGGATAAAGTGCATAACGTACTTTGCCACATCTTTGGGCGATTTGCGCTTTGCACATTGTCCCATGGGGAAGGAGAGGTTTGTTCTATAAAGGTAAAAAAAACTAAACAAAAAAAAAATTACCGGTAAGTAAAAAAGTTAAAAAAGTTAAAAAGATGTTAATATGTTCTGTTCTAAAGTTAATAAAGTTATTGCTTTGCGGCCTGGTTTTTTCTTTTTTGTTTTGTTTTTTTTACCTTCCAGGTGGACCAACCGATCGACTAGCTGCAGCACTGATGTGCATTCGGACAGAAGCATTGCGCTGCTGTCAGATTACACGCAAGTCGGTGTATGCGGCGCTGCAAGACGAGATTTCTCCTCTGCAGTAAAAGATACGTTTGCCGAGGCATATGAGCTGAGGAGGTGGCGGTGTTCATATACTTTGGCAAACACTTGGTATATATAAAAAAAAGAATCCCGGCAATGATTTATTCATCCACATCGATTGATGTGAATGGAGAAATCGGGTTTGCCAGGGCATACGAGCTAAGTGGGTACGGATGTTGGGCGGAGCTCCTATGTCCTGGCAGATGCCTTTCCCCTCCTTTTTCTTTTTTTGGCAGAGATTTTTTCATCCACATTGATCGATGCGAATGAAAAAATCTGTGCCGTTCATTTTTTTCTTTCAGCCCAGAGGCTGAACGGAAAAAAAAAATCTCATTACCTGTATGCTCAATATAAGGAGAATAGCAGAAACTCCTAATGCTGGGCATACATGTAATGATTGCGGAGACCCTCAAATGCCAGGGCAGTACAAACACCCCACAAATAACACCATTTTGGAAAGAAGACACCCCAAGGTATTCGCTGAGGGGCATAGTGAGTTCATGGAAGTTTTTATTTTTTGTCACAAGTTAGTGGAATATGAGACTTTGTATGAAAAAAAAAAAAAATCATCATTTTCCACTAACTTGTGACAAAAAATAAAAAATTCTAGGAACTTGCCATGCCCCTCACGGAATACCTTGGGGTGTCTTCTTAACAAAATTGGGTCACATGTGGGGTATTTATACTGCCCTGGCATTTTAGGGGCCCCAAAGCGTGAGAAGAAGTCTGGTATCCAAATGTCTAAAAATGCCCTCCTAAAAGGAATTTGGGCACCTTTGCCCACCTAGGCTGCAAAAAAGTGTCACACATGTGGTATCTCCGTATTCAGGAGAAGTTGGGGAATGTGTTTTGGGGTGTCATTTTACATATACCCATGCTGGGTGAGATAAATATCTTGGTCAAATGCCAACTTTGTATAAAAAAATGGGAAAAGTTGTCTTTTGCCAAGATATTTCTCTCACCCAGCATGGGTATATGTAAAATGACACCACAAAACACATTCCCCAACTTCTCCTGAATACGGCGATACCACATGTGTGACACTTTTTTGCAGCCTAGGTGGGCAAAGGGGCCCACATTCCAAAGAGCACCTTTCGGATTTCACAGGTCATTTACCTACTTACCACACATTAGGGCCCCTGGAAAATGCCAGGGCAGTATAACTACCCCACAAGTGACCCCATTTTGGAAAGAAGACACCCCAAGGTATTCCGTGAGGGGCATGGCAAGTTCCTAGAATTTTTTATTTTTTGTCACAAGTTAGTGGAAAATGATGATTTTTTTTTTTTTTTTTTCATACAAAATCTCATATTCCACTAACTTGTGACAAAAAATAAAAACTTCCATGAACTCACTATGCCCATCAGCGAATACCTTGGGGTCTCTTCTTTCCAAAATGGGGACACTTGTGGGGTAGTTATACTGCCCTGGCATTCTAGGGGCCCAAATGTGTGGTAAGGAGTTTGAAATCAAATTCTGTAAAAAATGACCAGTGAAATCCGAAAGGTGCTCTTTGGAATATGGGCCCCTTTGCCCACCTAGGCTGCAAAAAAGTGTCACACATCTGGTATCTCTGTATTCAGGAGAAGTTGAGGAATGTGTTTTGGGGTGTCTTTTTACATATACCCATGCTGGGTGAGATAAATATCTTGGTCAAATGCCAACTTTGTATAAAAAAATGGGAAAAGTTGTCTTTTGCCAAGATATTTCTCTCACCCAGCATGGGTATATGTAAAATGACACCCCAAAACACATTCCCCAACTTCTCCTGAGTACGGAGATACCAGATGTGTGACACTTTTTTGCAGCCTAGGTGGGCAAAGGGGCCCATATTCCAAAGAGCACCTTTCGGATTTCACAGGTCATTTTTTACAGAATTTGATTTCAAACTCCTTACCACACATTTGGGCCCCTAGAATGCCAGGACAGTATAACTACCCCACAAGTGACCCCATTTTGGAAAGAAGAGACCCCAAGGTATTTCGTGATGGGCATAGTGAGTTCATGGAAGTTTTTATTTTTTGTCACAAGTTAGTGGAATATGAGACTTTGTAAGAAAAAAAAAAAATAAATCATCATTTTCCGCTAACTTGTGACAAAAAATAAAAAGTTCTATGAACTCACTATGCCTATCAGCGAATACCTTAGGGTGTGTACTTTCCGAAATGGGGTCATTTGTGGGGTGTTTGTACTGTCTGGGCATTGTAGAACCTCAGGAAACATGACAGGTGCTCAGAAAGTCAGAGCTGCTTCAAAAAGCGGAAATTCACATTTTTGTACCATAGTTTGTAAACGCTATAACTTTTACCCAAACATTTTTTTTTTATCAAAGACATGTAGAACAATAAATTTAGAGCAAAATTTATATATGGATGTCTTTTTTTTTGCAAAATTTTACAACTGAAAGTGAAAAATGTCATTTTTTTGCAAAAAAATCGTTAAATTTCGATTAATAACAAAAGAAGTAAAAATGTCAGCAGCAATGAAATACCACCAAATGAAAGCTCTATTAGTGAGAAGAAAAAGGAGGTAAAATTCATTTGGGTGGTAAGTTGCATGACCGAGCAATAAACGGTGAAAGTAGTGTAGGTCAGAAGTGTAAAAAGTGGCCTGGTCTTTCAGGGTGTTTAAGCACTGGGGGCTGAGGTGGCTAAAGGGCATCTGTCAGTAGGTTTGTACCTACAAAACTGGCTGACCTGTTACATGTTCGCTTGTCAACTGAAGGCACCTGTGTTGGTCCCATGTTCATATGGCCTTTCTTGCTGAGAAAAATAATGTCGTAATATATGCAAATTAGCCTGTTGGAGCAATGGGGGCGGTGCCATTAAACCTAGAAGTTCTTCTCTCTCTGCAACCGCCGCGCCCTCTACACATTAATTGACAGGGATCTTGTTTTCAATGCCTGGTCCGGTCAATCAAAGTGTAAAGGATGCAGCAGTTGCAGAGAGAGCAGAGCCTCCAGGCGTAACAGCAACACCCTCGTTGCTCCTAGAGGCTCATTTGCATATATTAAAACATAATTTTTTCAGTAATGCAGGCACATATGAACATGAGACCAACACAGATGCCTTCAGCTGCCAAGCGCACATTCAACAGGTCAGCCAGTTTCATAGGTACAAATCTGCTGACAGGTGCCCTTTAACCCCTTAGGGATGCATGACGTACCGGTACGGCATGTTTCCCGAGTCCTTAAGGTCCCATGACGTACCGGTACGTCATGAGTTTAAAACGAGATTGCGGCGCTGCGGGGGTTAATCGGAACAGGATGCCCGCTGAAATCATTCAGCGGGCATCCTGTCACAACGCCGGGGGGGGTCAATTCAGATCTGCGGTTTGCTGCGCTTTCTGCAGATTCTGATTCCTGCGTCAAACTTTAAAATGCCCCAAATAAAGTTTTTTTTCACCCCCCCTGCATCCCTGAATGATTTTATGCCGGCGGGTGGTGCAGGGGGGGTGTTGCAGGCGGTGTGGGAGGCAGGCGGTGCAGCAGGCGGGATCGCGATACCCCGCCCGCCTCCTCTTGAATATTCATTGGTGTACAGTGGTTATACCAGAGTGTCAGCACATTGCTGACACTCTGGTATAAACGGCTGACATCTGTGCTGTGATGTCAGCCATTTAACCCTTTCCATACCGCGGTCCGTATGGACCGCTGTATGGAAAAGGTTAACAGTAAGAGGGGGCTCACTCCCTCTCCCATCGGGGGGCTGCTGTGCCTTTGCACAGCCCCCCTCCTTACCCTTCCCCGTCTGCTCAGTTGTGGCCATGGGAAGGTTCCCATGGCAACAGGACGCCTTCTCAGGCATCCTGCTGTCCATGGTGCTGAACAGATCTGTGCTAAAGGCATAGATCTGTTCAGACAAAGTGTAAGTAAAATACAGTACAATACCCTATATAGTGTACTGTACTGTATTATATAGACATCAGACCCACTGGATCTTCAAGAACCCAGTGGATCTGGGTCAATTTATTTTTTTTTAAAAGTGAAAAATAGTAAAGATAAAAAAAAACACATTTATCACTGAATACAAATTAAAAAAATAAAATGCACTACACATATTAGAAAAGGGAAGTTCAGCAGCTCTCACCTGCCCACTCCTTCACCTATGAGGACGAAAAACCCGAGTCAGGTCCGTGTAGCATAGATGCGAAAAATTGAAGAAATCCAGCTCCACTTGGATAAAAGGAAAAACTTTATTTTGCTTGCGGTAAAATCTTATCTAATAATTACATGTCTTGTCTACGCGTTTCGGGCTACCAGAGACAATTCCAGCTCTTCCTCATGACACAGTAAGACATTAAAAGTAGCACCTTTTAAAGGGGAAACTGCACCTGTCTTCACTAATTGTGTTCACATGACTGCAAATCCCCTCAAAGGAAAGCCACACCTTTAAACAACTCTTCTCATGAGAATAACAGAAGAAAAAAAACATATGATACATAGTAAAAGAAACTATGCAAGAAAACACATAAGGTATATACTGGCTTGGAAATTAATAAAAATATAATAGAAGGAGAGGTTGTATTCCTAAAAAGGGGAAAGCTATAGAGACTCTGAAAATATAAATTATTGTTGCAGGATTAGGTCCAAACGTTTATTCAAACCATCTGGTTGACGTGTATTTAATGCAAAAATCCAGAAGGATTCTCTATTTAATAATTTTCTTCTGTGGTCTCCTCCTTCTTTCTATGCCTTGTATCACCATATCCGATGTGTCCCCACCATGGCAAACAGCAAAATGCAGACTAGCTGCAGATACATTGCGGTTGCCATGGTGGGGCACATCAGAAATGTGTTTGCGTATTCTAGTTTTGATGGCATTGATAGTGCAACCCACATACTGCAACTTGCATTTTTTACATGTAATTAAATAAACTGCATGAGTGGTGTTGCAGTTAAGATACGATTTTAGTTGAAGTCTTGGAGATACACATATGCATGCAACAGATGCACTTATGGTGTCCACACCTGTTACTCCCTTTGGTCTTAAGCCAGACTGGTTGCGATTTTTTCTTTTCCTGGTATAGACTAGGGCTGACATAGTTTGCGATAGTGGGCGCTCTTCTAGCTGCACATTGGACCCCATCTGCAACTATGTCAGTCCATTCTTTATCATATGCCAGGACAGGAAAATGTTTTTTTATGATACAACATATTTGTTTAAACTCTGTACTATATTGTGTAACAAACAGATTATTCTTCCTGTTACTATTCCTTTTAGAGTTTTTGTTGTAATTTTTATTAGTAACACATTTTCCTGTCCTGGAAAAATCAGGGATCCTCTTTCAATAATTGAAACCTGTTGTATTGCATCCTCAACTTGTTTAGTGCCATAAGCTCTTTTATATAATCTGTGAGAAATACTGTATTTTCAGCCTCAATCATGAAGCTTTTTTCATCCGTGCAATTTCTTCTTTCACGTATTATCTCACCTCTTGGTAGAAAGGTGCCACTTTTAATGTCTTACTGTGTCATGAGGAAGGGCTGGAATCGTCTCTGGTAGCCCGAAACGCGTAGAGAAGACATGTAATTATTGGATGAGATTTTACCGCAAGCAAAATAAAGTTTTTCCTTTTATCCAAGTGTAGCTGGATTTCTTCAATTTTTCGCAACTACACATATTAGGTATCGCCGCGTCCATAACGACCTGATCTATAAAACAGTCATGTTACTTTCCCCGCACGGTGGACGCCATAAAAATAAAAAAATAAAAACTATGAGGAAATTGAAATTTTGCACACCTTACTTTCCAAAAAAGGTTATAAAAGTGATCAAAAAAGTCGCATGTACGCCAAAATAGTACCAATCAAACCGTCATCTCATCCCGCAAAAATCATACCCTACCTAAGATAATCGCCCAAAAACTGAAAAAACTATGGCTCTTAGACTATGGAAACACTAAAACATGATTTTTTTTTGTTTCAAAAATGAAATCATTGTGTAGAACTTACATAAATAAAAAAAAAGTATACATATTAGGTATCTCCGCGTCCGTATCGAACCCCTCAGGTGAACACCGTAAAAAAATAAAAACTGTGTAAAAAAAGCAATTTTTTGTCATCTTGCGTCACAAAAAGTGTAATAGCAAGCGATCAAAAAGTCATATGCACCCCAAAATAGTGCCAATCAAACCGTCATCTCATTCCACAAAAAATGAGACCCTACCTAAGATAATCGCCCAAAAACTGAAAAAAATATGGCTCTCAGACTATGGAGACACTAAAACATGATTTTTTTTTGTTTCAAAAATGAAATCATTGTGTAAAACTTACTTTAAAAAAAAATTGTATACATATTAGGTATCGCCGTATCAGTGACAACCTGCTCTATAAAAATACCAATGATCTAACCTGTCAGATGAATGTTGTAAATAACAAAAAAAAACAACGGTGCCAAAAAATTTCTTGTTACCTTGCCTCACAAAAAGTGTAATATAGAGCAACTAAAAATCATATGTACCCTAAACTAGTACCAACAAAACCTCCACCCTATCTCGTAGTTTCTAAAATGGGGTCACTTTTTTGGAGTTTCTACTCTAGGGGTGCATCAGGGGGCTTCAAATGGGACATGGTGTCCAAAAAAACAGTCTAGCAAAATCTGCCTTCCAAAAACCGTATGGCATTCCTTTCCTTCTGCGCCCTGCCGTGTGCCCGTACAGCAGTTTACGACCACATATGGGGTGTTTCTGTAAACTACAGAATCAGGGCCATAAATAATGAGTTTTGTTTGGCTGTTAACCCTTGCTTTGCAACTGGAAAAAAAATATTAAAATGGAAAATCTGCCAAAAAAGTGAAATTTTGAAATTGTATCTTTATTTTCCATTAAATCTTGTGCAACACCTAAAGGGTTAACAAAGTTTGTAAAATCAGTTTTGAATACCTTGAGGGGTGTAGTTTCTTAGATGGGGTTACTTTTATGGAGTTTCTACTCTAGGGGTGCATCAGGGGGGCTTCAAATGGGACATGGTGTCAAAAAAACCAGTCCAGCAAAATCTGCCTTCCAAAAACCATACGGCGCACCTTTCCCTGTACGCCCTACTGTGTGCCTTTCCCTGTACGCCCTACTGTGTACGCCCTACTGTGTTAACACCTAAAGGGTTAACAATGTTTGTAAAATCTGTTTTGAATACCTTGAAGGGTGTCGTTTCTAGAATGGGGTCATTTTTGGGTGGTTTCTATTATGTAAGCCTCACAAAGTGACCTCAGACCTGAACTGGTCCCTAAAAAGTGGGTTTTTGAAAATTTCTAAAAAATTTCAAGATTTTCTTCTAAACTTCTAAGCCTTGTAACATCCCCCAAAAATAAAATATCATTCCCAAATTGATCCAAACATGAAGTAGACATATGGGGAATGTAAAGTAATAACTATTTTTGGAGGTATTACTATGTATTATAGAAGTAGAGAAATTGAAACTTGGAAATTTGGTATTTTTTAAGAAATTTTGGTAAATTTGGTATTTTTTTATAAATAAAAATGAATTTTTTTTACTTCATTTTACCAGTTTCATGAAGTACAATATGTGACGAAAAAACTATCTCAGAATGGCCTGGATAAGTCAAAGTGTTTTAAAGTTATCAGCACTTAAAGTGACACTGGTCAGATTTGCAAAAAATGGCCAAATCCTTAAGGTGAAATAGGGCCGAGTCCTTAAGGGGTTCTGTTAATGTAGAAGTATATGGCGCATGACCTCTTCAGCCTTTCACTGTATGGCAGGACACTGCTGAGGACAGTGCAGAAGTAACGCACCATATATTTGTACATCACCGATTCAATCTTGTATACAATCAGTAAAAGAGAACCGCGCATGAGAAACTGGTGAGTATATAATCATTCTTTTATTATAAAGCATTCAGTGACATTTAGAAAATCTGTAATTAAAGAGGACCTTTCATCTGTTTTACTTATAGGACAGGCCTGGCCAACCTGCGGCTCTCCAGCTGTTGTAAAACTACAATTCCCACCATGCCCTGCTATAGGCTGATAGCTGTAGGCTGTCTGGGCATGCTGGGAGTTGTAGTTTTGCAACAGCTGGAGAGCCTCGGGTTGGCCATCCCTGTTATAGGAGCTAAATACCTGTACTTGCGGGGAACCTCCCGCTGATGCTGCCACACAGTTTTTAGTTTTTTTTGTAACATCGCCCCTACGCCCCGCCTGAAGTTCTCGCGCTCAGTATGTAAATACTGAGCATTGGAACAGGGAGGAGGAGACGCCAGGGTTTCTCAATGGGCGTCTCCTTCTCCCTGGCTGGAAAAACCTCCCTGGCTGTGACGCTCTCTGCTGTGATTGGATCGCGGCACAGCCAGGGAGAAGGAGACACCCATTTAGAAACCCTGGTGTCTCCTCCTCCCTGTTCCGATACTCAGTATTGGCATACTGACCGCAAAAACTTCAGGCGGGCGCAGCAGGGCATATGGGCGATGTTTAAAAAAAAAAACGGGTGGCAGCATCAGCGGGGGGTAGCCCACAAGTACAGGTATTTAGCTCCTATAAGAAAAACAGATGAAAGGTCCTCTTTAACTTATAGTTAATGGAAGCAACTATCATTAAAGTTCTCACTTTTACTCCTTGCTATAATTTAGCTACATAAACCAAATAAAAATGCAAATGTATAATAAACATATGTTTAAAAATTTTCAGAGGTACTGGAAAGGAAATGGTCACAAATTACGCTCTTGGAAAGTGGAGCAATGCATTTAATGATGTGGGATTTGATTTTCTCCATATCTATATTCCAAATGATTCTGAAGTTGTGTATTTTGGAATGATTTGCAACCTCATTTTTTGCACAATGTTGGTGTTGACAGCATATGGAACATACACAAATACAATGCATCTTACATAAGGCCATTCTATTGAATGCAAAGTGTTATTGATTCTGTGGAATACATACCTGAATTTTATTGTTTCTGAACTCTTCCTTTTTATACTTTTTGACTATTTATTAGGGTTATATTCCTGACTAATAGCCTTTTAAATAGGTTTTTGCTACATATTTCAATTTTACATTTGTTCCTAACAGCAAAACTACACAAAGGCTCTAGTGCTGAATGTCACTGTTGAAGGTGAATGAATCTTCTGTAGTTTGTTACTACTATATGGAGTTGATATTTTAGGTACAGTGATATATAATTATATTTTCTAGGTGTCCAAGAGGGCTTGCTCAGTAGGTCATACTGTATAATTGTTTTAAAGACATAAATTAAAGTAGAGCTACCAGAGTAATATATTAAAGCACTCTTTTCTGTAGAAATAATAAAAGCAGTGGCCAATGATTTAATATAGTGGCTGAACCTGAATTCTAGTGTAGATTGCACTAAAATGTGTCGTCGTCCCCCCCCCCCCCCCCCCCTTTCATTCTAGACATATTTATGAAGCAAATAAGCCAAGAGGGTGTCCGTGCCATGCCACCATACCCCTGCTACTCTGAAAACCTTCTCGGAGATGACACTGGCTGGACAGAAAGAAGACAGAGAGCATACCGGGCCACTGCACTAGTCTGCCTACCCAGAAGTCCATGGGGTCAGGGAACAGGTTATGCGCTGGCCACAAGACAGTTTCCAGATAGGATTGAACCTGGGCATTGAGGCGCTAGGTCTCCATGTGACACCTCCTCCAATGGCAGCTCTTCATCCTCCTCCATGAGAGTTTCTCCTACAGGGCGGGTATCTCTGATGACCTGCTACTGCCTGACCTCGAAACAACACATGCTCCTTGCTGAGGTGGGCTAGTGCACGACAAAACCATTAATGGCTTTCTGTATGGCAACGCTTGACTTTACACATGTGATAGTAAGGAAAGGGAGAGCGTATGATGGCTCCCCACATGACTGTTTACCCAACTTGGGCCCCGTCCCTCCACTTGTCCCTCTTTCGTTTGTAGTACCGCAGATTTTCACTACCATTCCTACACCCCGCTACTGTCTCTAACGGCCCACATTAATGTCATCTGTGTATTTATTCCAGGTCCTTTGATACTGTGCATTCATAATATTGCTATGAAACTGCTATGTTCATGTACTGTGCCTGGTTCACCAGCAGTTGGCAATGTATCTGGCAGAGAGCAATATTTAGATAGAATGGAACTTACCATTCTTCCTCTTTTGGGCAGAAGTGGGCTAGTCCCGCTTCCTACCAAGGGAAGTGTGCATGAAGCTATAGTTAGTTGTAGTGTAGTCAATTCTAGTGTTAGAAGCAGACGAGTCAAGATGGAGCAGTGAGGGGAATGCCTCCCTGCAGCAGGAGTCCCCTCAAGGGAAGCAGCTCATATAGCAACATGACTCCTTACAGATTAAGAGACAGAGTTTCACAAGGGTGTCAACAGCCAAAGGCACCCAGATCCAAGGTACCAGAACTGTCAGCAAGACCAGCTACCAGACCCAAACCAGAGTCTAGCACAGCAGAGAAAGATTTTTATTGCTTCAGAGCCTAACCTTGGGGAGCGATGGTATCCTGGAAGGAGCACCATGACACACACAGAAACTAATAAGGCCGCACCACACCCCTCGGCAATTCCTAAAATCCTAGGACACGATCAGCCCTGGGTGGCGGCCCATTGCATGCGTTCTGCACCATATTTATTTTTTTGTTCTGGTAAATATTAAAGAAAACTATACCAAATATATAGTATACAACCCCCCATCCATCCCACACAGTACATAGCATAACACCCCTACCTCCACACAGTATATACTATAATAACCCCAACCCCATACAATATATAGTATAACACCCCAGCCCCGCACAGTGTATAGCATAACACCCCCAGCCCTACATAGTGTATAGTATAACATTCCCAGATCCCTACAGTATATAGTATAACACCTCCAGCCTCTCATAATACATAATGTAACAGCCAGGGCCCTCACAGTATATTACACTGCACAGTATGCAATGCACAGTATAGCACCCCACAGTATGCAGTATAGAGTATATAACACCCCACAGTATCCAGTATATAGTACAGTATACAAAAGCCCACAGTATGTAGTATTAAGTATATACCGCCCCACAGTACGAAGTATGCATTCCACAGTATGCAGTATATAACACCCCTCAGTATGCAATATATAATAAAACACAGCACAGTATGCAGTATATAGTATAACACCCCACAGTATGCAGTATAGATCTCCCTTATCTTCCATCCACAGTCCGTGGCCCATGTACTTGCTTTTAGTGACAGGAGGAAAACACACATGCTGCACCGCAAGAGGGAGGCGGACTCAGCAGCTTTGAGCTCTGCACAGACTGTTTTGAAATCTGCACATATCCAGAAACTCCTGCAGTTCCTGCATAATAATTGGTTTTAGCAGTATACAGTTTAGCTGGTTGGATAGACCACACTGTGACCTAAAGCATAGTCAGTAACCAGTAGGCCTGCTCGTTACTTCCACTCCCTGCTGTTGTAAGTGTAGGTTAATGCCCATATTATGATCCGCCATTGCCTGAACTGGGATATCTATGGAAAAATTGCAATTTTCACTTTGCACCATCTGCTGTGCATTCATTTTTTTACAAAACACTTGTGGGTTCAAAATATTTACTGCACCCTTTGGTAAATTCTTTGAAGGGTGTGGTTTCTCAATTGGGCCCTACAGTTGTCAGCCACTGCTGTACAAATCACCAAACTAGGCCCTGAATACACAAGGCGTTCTTTCTCTTCTCAACCCTTCAGTGAGCCCAAATGGCAGTTTATGACCACCTAGGAGGTATTATCGTACTTTGAAAAAATTATGTAGATTCTATGAAATTCCTTGAGGGATGTAGTCCCCAAAATGGGTACCTTAGAGTCTCTTGAAATGTGAGATGCCGCCTGAAAACCATTCCAGCTAAATTTGCCCTCCAAAAGTCAAATGGCTCTCCTTCTCTTCTGAGTCCTGCCATGTGCCCATACAGCATTTTACCCCCACATATGAGTGTTTCTGTAAAGTGCAGAATCAAGGTAATAAATATTGGGGTTTGTTTTGCTGTTAACCCTTTCTGTGTTACAGGAAAAATTAATTCAAATGGCAAACCTGCAAAAGAAATGACATTTTGAATAGCTTGAGGGGTCTAACTTCAAAAATTGAGTAATTTTTAAATGGTTTCTATTATGTAAGGCCCTCGAAGTCACTTCAGAACTGAATTGGTCCTTTAAAAAATTGGTTTTGGAAATTTTCTTGAAAACTACAATTCTAAGGGCCCTTTCACACTTGCGTTGTCCGGATCCAGCGTGTACTCCATTTGCCGGAATTACACGCAAGTGAACTGAAAGCATTTGAAGACGGATCCGTCTTCAAAATGCGTTCAGTGTTACTATGGCACCCAGGACGCTATTAAAGTCCTGGCTGCCATAGTAGTAGTGGGGAGTGGGGGAGCAGTATACTTACAGTCCGTGCGGCTCCCGGGGCGCTCCAGAATGACGTCAGAGCGCCCCATGCGCATGGATGACGTGATCCATGCGACACGTCATCCATGAGCGTGGGGCGCCCTGACGTCACTCTGGAGCGCCCGGGGAGCCGCACGGACGGTAAGTATACTGCTCCCCTGCTCCCCACTACACTTTACCATGGCTGCCAGGACTTTAGCGTCTTGGCAGCCATGGTAACCATTCAGAAAAAGCTAAACGTCGGATCCGGCAATGCGTTGAAACGACGTTTAGCTTAAGGCCGGATCCGGATTAATGCCTTTCAATGGGCATTAATTCCGGATCCGGCCTTGCGGCAAGTGTTCCGGATTTTTGGCCAGAGCAAAAAGCGCAGCATGCTGCGGTATTTTCTCCGGCCAAAAACGTTCCGTTCCGGAACTGAAGACATCCTGATGCATCCTGAACGGATTTCTCTCCATTCAGAAAGCATGGGGATAATCCTGATCAGGATTCTTCCGGCATAGAGGCCCGACGACGGAACTCTATGCCGGAAGAAAAGAACGCAAGTGTGAAAGAGCCCTAAGCGTTCTAACATCCAAAAATATTGACATTACATAATGATTCCAACATAAAATGGACATATGGTGAATGTTAACAAATTTTGTGAGGTATCACTATCTGTCTTAGGCCTCATGCACACGACCGTTCTGTTTTTTGCGGTCCGCAAATTGCGGATCCGCAAAACACGGAAGCCGCCCGTGTGCCTTCCACAATTTGCAGAACGGAACATGCGGCCCATTGTAGAAATGTCTATTCTTGTCCGCAAAACAGACAAGAATAGGACATGTTATATTTTTTTTGCGGGGCTACGTAACGGAGAAACGGATGCAGACAGCACACGGAGTGCTGTCCGCATCTTTTGCGGCCCCATTAAAGTGAATATGTCCGCACCCGAGCTGCAAAAACTGCGGCTCGAATGCGGACCAGAACAATGTTCGTATGCATGAGGCCTTAAAAGCAGAAAAATTATGGTAAAATTTTGAGAACTGCTAAATTTGCCACATTTTATGTAAATTTTTTTTTTTTTTTATAAATAAAAGATAAAGCATATGGACGTAAATTTACCACTAACATGTAGTATGATGTGTCACAATAAAAAAAATCTCAGAATGGCTTGGATAAGTAAAAGTGTTCCAAAGATTTTACCACATAAAGTGACATACAGTCATGGCCATAAATGTTGGCACCCCTGAAATTTTTCAAGAAAATGAAGTATTTCTCACAGAAAATTATTGCAGTAACACATGTTTTGCTATACACATGTTTATTCCCTTTGTGTTTATTGGAACAGAAACCAAAAAAGGGAGGAAAAAAAGCTAATTGGACATAATGTCACACCAAACTCCAAAAATGGGCTGGACAAAATTATTGGCACCCATGTGATGCTCCTTTAAACTCACCTGGGGCAAGTAACAGGTGTGGGCAAAATAAAAATCACACATGAAAACAGATAAAAAGGAGAGAAGTTCACTTAGTCTTTGCATTGTGTGTCTGTGTGCGCCACACTAAGCATGGACAACAGAAAGAGGAGAAGAGAACTGTCTGAGGACTTGAGAACCAAAATTGTGGAAAAATATAAACAATCTCAAGGTTACAAGTCCATCTCCAGAGATCTAGATTTGACTTTGTCCACAGTGCACAACATTATCAAGAACTTTGCAACCCATGGCACTGTAGCTAATCTCCCTGGGGCGTGGACGGAAGAGAAAAATTGATGAAAGGTGTCAACGCAGGATAGTCCGGATGGTGGATAAGCAGTCCCAAACAAGTTCCAAAGATATTCAAGCTGTCCTGCAGGCTCAGGGAGCATCAGTGTCAGCACGAACTATCCGACATTTAAATGAAGTTGTAAGCCGTGTACCGGGGTGGGCTCCCCAGAATACGGCGAAGTCACAGACAAGGAAAGCGACACTGACACCAGCTGTATATGCAAGAATATAAACTTTACTTTGGAAACAGTATTAACACAAGTACAAACAGTATAAGTAATACCCCAGGCCCACAGTCACCGTCCCTGTCCGAGGGACAGGCCTAGCCCGTTGGCGTACACAGCAGAGCCTACAAGTCGTACTGTGCCGCTTTAGAGGACACACCTAACCGGTGGCAGACGCAGCAGAGCCTGCAAGTCAATTACTGCGCTGCAGTCCAGTACAGTAAGGCCTAACAAGGCTATAACCCTATCTAACTAGCTAATACAAGGCCTAGGCTAGTCTCTGTTACTTTAGGCGCCAAACAGTAAAGTACAATTGGTAATCAGGTGTACTGACCTGCGTCCGTTCTGGGCCCTAGGATGCCGCTTACCCTGGATGGCCACCAAGCTCTCAGCAACCGTGCGGCCTTGCTTGATGATAAGGTTTTCTGCCCATACACTGGAACTGGTCTTCCTGGGACAACCTCTCTTTAAAATAGCTGGATCCAGACAGGGGACAGCAGATACTCTCCTTCCTTTGAGTGTCCATTCACTGCCGGACATCCGCAAGCCAGGATGGAATCGGATTCAGTCCCTCACAGCACAATCCTTCCACCATGTCAGATCAACACTTCCTGGTTCACACAGAAGCATGAGTCATCATCTGCTTTGCATATGCAGATCCCAGAGTGTGCTGACTGTGCTGCAAAACAGTGGCCTCTAGTGCCCGTAATGCCAAATGACAGCTCCAATACAATTTAAACATAAATATCATACAGGCAGAGCTTATCCACAATCTCACATGCCACCCCACTAGAAGTTGCGTACTCGGCAACTCTCCCCATACAAACTCATCCTGGGCAAAGCGCTGTGGAGGCACACCAGCATTGGGTCTCGCTGACCTTCTCAGATTGGGGGTTTCAGAAATACTGGGGGCATCAGGCATATTTGACAAGAGAGGAGCTGTTGATTGCTCAGCATTGCATCTGGGTGGCAAACCTGCCATGGCCGAACCTCTGTGGACACTTGGGCGGGGACGACCCACCATTCCTCCTCTTCCTCATCTTAGGGACTTTCCTCCATACCCTGAGCGTGAGAAGGCATCCCCTCCACGCACACCGGCTCATCAAAATTGCAACGTCTCAACATATTACGGTGTAAGTTCCGTGAGGGTCCCCCTGTCCCTACTGGCTCTACCTCATAGACCGGAATAGCGGGGTCTACCCTTCTCTTCACCATGTATGGAACTGCCTCCCACCGTCCATCCAACTTCCCTGACGGCCGTTTGGCTTTGACCATCACCCGATCACCAGGGACATACCCATCTTTCTGCACTGGTCTTGGGTTAGGGTGTACCACCTGTCCCAGGCGCTCCCCCACAACCTTGTGGACCGCTCTCAGCCAGCGGCGGTGCTCCTGCACCCATGCGGTGGTACTTCTCAGTGGGGGATCCATCGGGTTGGGCATGTGGAGATCTTTAATCTCCCGTCCGGCTCGTCCAAATATGAGCATATGTGGAGAGTATCCGGTGGTACTGTGTTGTTATAGGCCCACATCAACTCAGGTAGATACGTGGGCCACTGGGCTTTTTGACTGTCTTCCAGAGTCCGTAGCATCTGAAGCAAGGTGCGATTGAAGCGTTCGCACACCCCGTTTCCTTGTGGGTGATACGGAGTGGTGTGGGAGCGTTCAATCCCATACAGTTGGTACAGTTCATTCATTAGAGTACCCTGAAAGCATGCTCCGTGGTCAGAATGTATCCTCCGTGGACACCCGAACACCTGTATAAAGTGTTTACAAACAGCTTCGGCGGCCGACTTTGCGGTTTGGTCTCTGGTGGGCACAGCCACCGCATACTTGGTAAAGTGATCTGTCATAACTAGACAGTACGAGTGTCCCGAGGTAGAGTATCCAATCTGTACATAATAGATCATCAGAAGTTCTAGGGGCGATGAGGTGCGGATGGTCTGCACGGGAGCCCGCTGTTCAGTACTCTTACTCAACCCACAGGATCGACACTTAAGACATGCCGCGGCCACCATGTCGGCCAGATCTGGACAGTATACCAGCCGTTGGAGCCACTTGAACGTTTTGTCGCTCCCAAAATGAGCTCCCTTTTCATGAGCTTCCCTGGCGGCCTCTGGTCCCAACGACATGGGAATGACAATCTGTTGCCGGTACTGCAGCTCTGACTGTAAGTATACGATACGGCACAGGATGCCCTGGGTAATTGTCAGCTTATCACACTGCCTCAACAACTTCTGACCCTCTGGGGTCAGGCAGGCTCGTTCTTCTGGCCGAGGCCAGATCTTTCTCTGAACCCATTCTTTCACTTTCCACAAATCTCGGCAGCTATCCTGGACTCTCTCCCAATCAGTCAACGTTTTCCCTAGCACCAGCGTCATTCCAGACGCCACCCCACTTGAATGTGCCACATCCGGGAACAGAGGTAAGCGACCAAGGTCAGGAGTTTCAGTATCCACTAACTCCTCATCGGCTCTCTGAGTCGACTGTCCTACTGGAACTCGAGAGAGTGCATCGAGCTTGGCATTCTCCAGGTGTGCCAACGGGTTGTTGTCCGTCATCACGGTCACTTCTGCACCAGTCAGGTATTCTGCAAACCTTTCGGTCATGGCCCACACCAGTGCCAGCAGTTCCAGTTTAAAGGAGCTATAGTTATCAGGGTTGCGTTCTGACTCTCTTAGGGACCGGCTCCCATAGGCGATGACTCTCTCGGCCCCCAGACCATGTAGGCTTCCATCAGTATACAGCAGGAATGGGGTATCAAACCGTGCATAAGCCAGGATCGGCGCATTGGTCAGCGCCTCTTTCACCGCCTAAAAGGCCTCTTGTTGTTGGGGTCCCCAGTCGACGGGGAGCTCATTAGCTGAAAGTACTAGCTTTAAGTACTACATTAAGTACTAGTAAAGAGATATTGCAGCAGACTGAAGAGATTCAAGAGATACTGCAAGAGATTGGCTTAGAGTCTCCAACTGGCTCATCTGTGTTGTTTTTGCTGATCATTGCTTGAGAAGAGGTAAGAAATTCGGTCAGCTGTTTGCTATTGTGCGTTTGCTAATGAGCCTAGCTCACTAAGGTGTTACATTTGTTGCTGGGGGAGGAGTTTGGGAAGGAGTGTGTGTGTATATATAGAGACAGACTCATTAGCTGGCCTAATTCATTAGCTGAAAGTACTAGCTTTAAGTACTACATTAAGTACTAGTAAAGAGATATTGCAGGAGATAGTCAGGAGGTAGGCTGGAAGGTGGAAACAATACAAAAAAAAAAAAGGTAAGATTTGTTTGATTTAAAGTTACAAATTTATTTTTTTATTTTTTTCTCCTCTTTAAAATGGCAGACTTGGTTCAGTGCAGGAATTGTTGTGCATTTATTTCATGTTCCACTCTTTGGAGATTCGGATGCTGTCAGATCTGTAGACAGTTCTCCTTACTGCAGCAGGAAATTGCATTTTTGAAAGCTGAAATATTTAAATTATCTGTTAAACAAACTCCAGCTAGGACTGCTGCAATGCCACTGCCACAGAGGACCCCCAGAAATGGCAGATGGGTTAATGTAAGTTCTGGAAGTCTTAGAGTGGTGGATAGAAGACATGTCCCACAGTCAGTGGTTCTCCATAATTCATTTGCAGCACTCTCAGAATGTAAGGACAACATGGATATGGACTCAAGCACAGAGGGTGAGAAACCATCGACTCCTATGTCTAATGTATGCAACAAAAAAGATAAAGTGAAGTCTCAAAGGATGCAGCTGTTGCTGGGTGATTCAATCATAAGAAGTGTGGAGCTTAAAGAAAATGGTTTTGTGAGATGTCTCCCTGGGGCTACTGCTAGAAGAGATAGAAGACGTATTATTAATATTGTTAAGCAAGCAAAGCAGGAAGGGGACGTGGATGTTCTTGTCCATCTAGGGACAAATGACCTGGCTTGCAATGAAGTGTCAGAGGTGAAAAAATCTTTTATCACACTTGGTAATGACGTACAGGATTTTGCATCCACCATTTCATTTTCTGAAGTTCTGCCTGTGCATAATGTTCAGAATGATAGGCAGAGGCGCATAAAGGAGTTCAACATATGGCTTGGTAAATGGTGTCAAGAGCAAGGATTTGGCTTTGTTTCTCATGATAGCTCTACTTGGAATAGAAAGGAACTGTACAAAAAAGATGGTTTGCATCTTTCTCTCAAAGGAACAAATGTACTTAGTGAACAGCTCCAAGAATTTGCGAAAGAGTATTTAAACTAGGAAGGGGGGGCAAAAGAGTGAAAATAAAAGAGTCCAATTGCCCCCCGAAACAATGCCAGAACAGGTCAGAAGCACAGAGGTTAAGAAATGATAAGCTCAGAGTCCTGTCTACAAATGCTCGCAGTTTAGGTAAAAAAATCAATGAACTTGGGTCAATAATGGCATCTGAGAATGTAGATTTAGTGGCTGTTACGGAGACATGGTTTAATGAAAGAAATGACTGGGACATAACCATACCAGGGTACTCTTTATACAGAAGAGACAGAGAAGGCAAGAAAGGAGGAGGAGTGGCCCTGTATGTGAAAGATAGCATTAAATCTAACCTAATACAAGTTGGTGAGGCCAACATAGAGTCAGTTTGGGTTACGTTGCAGTTTGCTAACCATGCAGTAACTCGTGTAGGTGTGATATATAGACCACCTGGTCAAGTTAAAGAACTAGATGATCTACTAGTTGAAGAAATAGCTAAAATGACAATGAAAGGAGAAGTTATCATTATGGGAGATTTCAATCTTCCAGATATAAACTGGAAAACCAAAATAGCAAGTTCTACCAGGAGTACAGATATTCTAAATTCCCTACTGGGGTTATCTCTACAACAAGTGGTTGAGGAGCCAACCCGGAGGGAGGCCATTTTGGATTTGGTATTCACAAACGGGGATTCGGTATATGATGTCATTGTAGGCGAAACCTTGGGATCTAGTGATCACCAGTCAGTGTGGTTTAATATAAGAACTGTGAAAGAGTCCCACCACACAAAAACAAAAGTTTTAGATTTTAGAAAAACAGACTTTTCAAAAATGAAATTAGTCATAAATGAGTCCTTATCAGACTGGAACGGATTACATGGAGTCCAGGAGAAATGGGACTACTTAAAAGGTGCATTATTGAAGGCAACAGAAAATTGCATTAGACTCGTCAGTAAAAGCAAAAAAAGGAGGAGACCAATGTGGTACTCAGCAGAAGTGGCCCAAATCATTAAAAATAAAAAGCTAGCATTTTGTAATTATAAAAAAACCCAGAGCAATGAAGATAAGGAAATCTACAAGATTAGGCAGAGAGAGGCCAAGCAAGTTATAAGAACTTCTAAAGCGCAGGCAGAAGAAAAACTAGCTCAGTCTATGAAAAAAGGGGATAAGACATTCTTCAGATATATAAATGAAAAAAGGAAATTAAAACAAGGAATAACTAAATTAAAAACAAAGGACGGAAGGTATGTAGAAGAGAATAAAGGGCTAGCCGACTGCCTTAATGAATACTTCTGTTCAGTTTTTACAAAAGAAAAAGGAGAAGGACCTCCACTAGAAAGAATGACTATTAAATCGTTTGATGCATGTATCTTTACAGAGGAAGATGTTCTAAGTTTGCTGTCTAAGGTGAAGACAGATAAGTCACAGGGGCCTGATGAGATACACCCAAAATTATTAAAAGAGCTTAGTGGTGAGCTGGCAAAACCGTTAACAGATTTATTTAACCAATCATTAGTAACAGGAGTCGTCCCGGAAGATTGGAAATTGGCAAATGTCGTGCCCATTCACAAGAAAGGTAGTAGGGAGGAATCGAGCAACTATAGACCAGTGAGTCTGACATCAATAGTAGGCAAATTAATGGAAACCCTATTAAAGGATAGGATTGTGGAACATCTAAAATCCCATGGATTGCAAGATGAAAAACAACATGGGTTTACTTCAGGGAGATCATGTCAAACAAATCTTATAGATTTTTTTGACTGGGTGAATAAAATAATAGACGGTGGAGGTGCAGTAGACATCGCATATCTAGATTTTAGTAAGGCTTTTGACACTGTCCCACATAGAAGACTTATCAATAAACTGCAGTCATTGAGCATGGACTCCCATATTGTTGAGTGGATTAGGCAGTGGCTGAGTGACAGACAACAGAGGGTTGTAGTCAATGGAGAACATTCAAAACAAGGTAATGTTACCAGTGGGGTTCCACAGGGATCTGTACTGGGACCGATTTTGTTTAATATCTTCATAAGTGATATTGCAAAAGGCCTCGCTGGTAAGGTTTGTCTTTTTGCTGATGACACAAAGATATGTAACAGGGTTGATGTTCCTGGAGGGAAATGCCAAATGGAAAAGGATTTAGGAAAACTAGAAGAATGGTCAGAACTCTGGAAACTGAAATTTAATGTGGATAAGTGCAAGATAATGCACCTGGGGCGTAAAAACCCAAGGGCAGAATATAGAATATTTGACACAGTCCTGACCTCAGTATCTGAGGAAAGGGATTTAGGAGTAATTATTTCAGAAGACTTAAAGGTGGGAAGACAATGTAATAGAGCAGCACGAAATGCCAGCAGAATGCTTGGATGTATAGGGAGAGGTATAAGCAGTAGAAAGAGTGAAGTGCTTATGCCGCTGTACAGAACACTGGTGAGACCTCACTTGGAGTATTGTGCGCAGTACTGGAGGCCATATCTCCAGAAGGATATAGATACTCTAGAGAGAGTTCAGAGAAGAGCTACTAAACTAGTACATGGATTGCAGGATAAAACTTACCAGGAAAGGTTAAAGGACCTTAATATGTATAGCTTGGAAGAAAGAAGAGACAGAGGGGATATGATAGAAACTTTTAAATACATAAAGGGAATCAACTCGGTAAAGGAAGAGAGCATATTTAAAAGAAGAAAAACTACCACAAGAGGACACAGTTTTAAATTAGAGGGGCAAAGGTTTAAAAGTAATATAAGGAAGTATTACTTTACTGAGAGAGTAGTGGATGCATGGAATAGCCTTCCTGCAGAAGTGGTAGCTGCAAATACAGTGAAGGGGTTTAAGCATGCATGGGATAGGCATAAGGCCATCCTTCATATAAGATAGGGCCGGGGGCTATCCATAGTATTCAGTATATTGGGCAGACTAGATGGGCCAAATGGTTCTTATCTGCCGACACATTCTATGTTTCTATGTTTCTATGTTTCTTCGGGCCTCCAGCCGTGCCTCTTAGCAACTCGTTCAACGGGCCCACCAGATGAGCGAATTTGGGTATAAACCTCCTGTATTAGCCAGCCAGTCCCACGAACTCCGGTACCTCCCGTAGCGTACTTGGCCGGGGCCACTTCTGAACGGCCTCCACCTTGCTGGGGGCTGGTTTTTCCCTCTCCTGGGTGACCACATGTCCTAAGTACTCTATCTGCTGTCGAAACAGCTGGCATTTTTTGGGCTTGATCTTGAGCCCATGGTCTCGTAGCCGTCCCAAGACTTGTTGCAGCTTCTGGAGGTAATCTTCAAAGGAAGCCCCGAACACTACTATGTCATCCAGTTATATCAATACTGATTCGAAGTTGAGGTCCCCCATACAGTGTTCCATCAATCGCTGGAATGTCCCCGGAGCATTGGAGAGGCCGAAGGGCATCCGGTTGAACTCGTAGAGTCCCATAGGTAGAATGAAGGCCGTCTTGGCTTTGTCCTTCTTGGCCACCGGCACCTGCCAGTACCCACTAGCCAGGTCAAGAGTTGAGAAGAACTTTGCTTGGCTTAGGGCTGATAATGACTCCTCAATCCGTGGAAGGGGGTAGGCATCCCAGACGGTCTGAGCATTCAGCTTCCGATAATCCACGCAGAACCGGAGACTCCCGTCTTTCTTCCGCACCAAGACTACCGGAGCAGCCCATGGACTTTGACTCTCCTGGATCACCCGGTTCTCCAACATGCTGGCCATCATGACGTTCCCTGATCGGCGCGGCATCGCCGGTTGGGATTTCATGTTCGATGGCAGTAGCACACCCAAAGTCCTCATCATGTCTTGAGAAGGCCTCCTGAAATTCCCAGAGGGTGTCTTCCAGCAGCTTTTGTTCCCCCGGGGTCAGGGTCCTGCAGTCCACCCCCATACGGGCCATGATCACTCGACCGTTCCACTCCGCTGTCGGGGTTTCCCTTGAATGGATCTCCACAGCATAGGTCCAGACTGATCTCCTATCCGGCTGCAGAGTGAAGCCCCTTCGCCGAGCGATACCCCCTTCGGACACATAAACTTTGCCCAGCAGGGTGTTTGCAGGGATGGTTAATTCGTAGTCCTCAACATTACAGCAACGTATAGGCACACATCCGTCCTTCACAACGGCGAGGGCCCGGGCTACCAGTGGGCGAATCTGTGTTTCTTCTTGATAAGCTCGATCAGGACCTCCAGTCCATTCAGTCGTCGCCCAGCCCCCACTGGCAGCATCAATATTCGCTCCTGTCGAGGTGGGATCTTCAACTGAGTCCTCCGTAGCACCCTCACATCTCCAATGGCCCGTCCGGACAGGTTACTCTTTTGCAGGCTACACCTCCTCACCAATTGTTGTAGTACCTTCTGGGTAGGCCGGTGTGCGGTGGCCCGGTGCCAGACTATCCCTCGAACATCCATCTCTCTATTATCGTCAGCCGTCAGCCTGATGACGCTCCTATCTTCGGGCTCCATCATATGCCCGAAGTGTCTCTTGAAGAACTCCAGAGGCATTAGGGTGCACTCTGACCCTGTATCAACTAGGCAGCAGACCTTTCGGCCTTCCAACTCAGCTTCTAATACGGGGCTGCTGGCATACAGATCCTGTTTTTCACGCAGAGGGCTTAACTTCTAGTGCACCGCCGCAGGATGCCCAGCTACTGCAGCGGTCAGAAGTTTAAAGAGGACCTTTCACCAGAATAAAACATCTAAACTAACTATACAGACATGTAGAGCGGCGCCCAGGGATCCCCCTGCACTTACTGTTATACCTGGGCGCCGCTCCGTTCTCCCGTTATAGCCTCCGGTATCTTCATAGTTAGGCTCCACCCAGGGGAACCTGACGGCGTCTAATTCTCCTATGCTGTAGCGCTGGCCAATCGCAGCGCTCAGCTCATAGCCTGAGAGAAAAAAATACCTCTCAGGCTATGAGCTGAGCGCTGCGATTGGCCAGCGCTACAGCATAGGAGAAAGAGATGCTGTCAGGTTCCCCTAGGTGGAGCCTAACTATGAAGATACCGGAGGCTATAACGAGAGAACGGAGCGGTGCCCAGGTATAACAGTAAGATAACAGTAAGTGCAGGGGGATCCCTGGACGCCGCTCTACACGTCTGTATAGTTAGTTTAGATGTTTTTTTCTGGTGAAAGGTCCTCTTTAACGTTGGCTCAGACGCTTCCTGTTCTGGGCACTCTCTGGCCATATGGCCGTACTTTCGGCAAGCCCAACAGAGGGGCACTCTTCTGACCGGCCCCCTCACCGAGGTTGTTCTGGGTGGAGTGGCACGAGGTGCGGGGACCGTTTCCGGAGGCCGGGACGGTTCTGTCTTCATCTGGGACACTTCCAGCCGGAGCTCTTTCAATTCCGCCCGCAGGGCCTGGACCATATCCTTTAAGGACTCTGATTCTTCAGACCCCGGTCGGTCCCATGTAACATGCGTGCTATTCACCACTCTCGCTGCTGCAGGTATGGGCTCTTCCTCTTTCTCTACAGCGGCTAAGTAGACACTGTAGAATGTTATATCGGCCATTGTTCAAGTCATCTCTTGTAATTTATCTTGTAAGAATTTATTGGAGAGCCCCACTATGAACTGATCTCGTAGAAGCCGGTCCACCTCCCGGAAGGCGCCCATGGCCTCAGGGTTGCGTCGTTGCATCTCATTCAGTGTCTCCTGTAGGGCATTGGAATATTGCATCAGGGCCTCGCCCTCTCGCTGGGGTCGGTTAAAGAAGTGACTCCGTAACTGTACCACTTTGGCCCACCCCCTTGGGCTCTCTCTAGCAGGGAGAATATCTTCTCTAGGGTATCTCTCTCGGAGTCAAGCCTTACCATCACTGTCCGCCTAACGTCACCCTCTAGGGCTCCCAATGCAACCTCGGCCCGCAGTTCGGGGGTCAGGTTACACATTTTAACCGCACTTCGCACCTTTTCAGTCCAGTCCTGCAATGTCATGTTTCTACCGTCATACTTTGGCAGATGGCGTAGCAGTGCCCCTACAGGGATGTATCCTACTGGGGTAGCCATATTGTTGGGGGCAAGCTGGACTTGCGCCTGTGCACCCTGGGCTGGGTCCTGATCCGGCACCACTGGCCCCGGGGGACGATCTCCCGCCGCGTTCCCGTCCATAACGGTCGCTGTATCCTGCCGACTACGCCAAGTGGTAAGCAGTGTACCGGGGTGGGCTCCCCAGAATACAGTGAAGTCACAGACAAGGAAAGCGACACTGACACCAGCTGTATATGCAAGAATATAAACTTTACTTTGGAAACAGTATTAACACAAGTACAAACAGTATAAGTAATACCCCAGGCCCACAGTCACCGTCCCTGTCCGAGGGATAGGCCTAGCCCGTTGGCGTACACAGCAGAGCCTACAAGTCGTACTGTGCCGCTTTAGAGGACACACCTAACCGGTGGCAGACGCAGCAGAGCCTGCAAGTCAATTACTGCGCTGCAGTCCAGTACAGTAAGGCCTAACAAGGCTATAACCCTATCTAACTAGCTAATACAAGGCCTAGGCTAGTCTCTGTTACTTTAGGCGCCAAACAGTAAAGTACAATTGGTAATCAGGTGTACTGACCTGCGTCCGTTCTGGGCCCTAGGATGCCGCTTACCCGTGATGGCCACCAAGCTCTCAGCAACCGTGCGGTCTTGCTTGATGATAAGGTTTTCTGCCCATACACTGGAACTGGTCTTCCTGGGACAACCTCTCTTTCAAATAGCTGGATCCAGACAGGGGACAGCAGATACTCTCCTTCCTTTGAGTGTCCATTCACTGCCGGACATCCGCAAGCCAGGATGGAATCGGATTCAGTCCCTCACAGCACAATCCTTCCACCATGTCAGATCAACACTTCCTGGTTCACACAGAAGCATGAGTCATCATCTGCTTTGCAAATGCAGATCCCAGAGTGTGCTGACTGTGCTGCAAAACAGTGGCCTCTAGTGCCCGGAATGCCAAATGACAGCTCCAATACAATTTAAACATAAATATCATACAGGCAGAGCTTATCCACAATCTCACAAAATGAAACTCTATGGCAGGAAACCCAGGAGGACCCCACTGCTGACACAGAGACATAAAAAAGCAAGATTACATTTTGCAAAAATGAACTTGAGTAAGCCAAAATCCTTCTGGGAAAACGTCTTGTGGACAGATGAGACCAAGATAGAGCTTTTTGGTAAAGCACATCATTCTACTGTTTACCAAAAACCGAATGAGGCCTACAAAGAAAAGAACACAGTACCTACAGTGAAATATGGTGGAGGTTCATTGATGTTTTGGGGTTGTTTTGCTGCCTCTGGCACTGGGTGCCTTGAATGTGTGCAAGGCATCATGAAATCTGAGGATTACCAACGGATTTTGGGTCGCACTGTAGAGCCCAGTGTCAGAAAGCTGGGTTTGCGTCTGAGATCTTGGGTCTTCCAGCAGGACAATGTCCCCAAACATACATCAAAAAGCACCCAGAAATGGATGGCAACAAAGTGCTGGAGAGTTCTGAAGTGACCAGCAATGAGTCCAGATCTAAATCCCATTGAACACCTGTGGAGAGATCTTAAAATTGCTGTTGGGAAAAGGCGCCCAATAAGAGAGACCTGGAGCAGTTTGCTAAGGAAGAGTGGTCCAAAATTCCTGGTGAGAGGTGTCAGAAGCTTATTGATGGTTATAAGAAGCGACTGATTTCAGTTATTTTTTCCAAAGGGTGTGCAACCAAATATTAAGTTAAGGGTGCCAATAATTTTGTCCAGACCATTTTTGGAGTTTGGTGTGACATTATGTGCAATTAGCTTTTTTTCCTTCCTTCCTTTTTTGGTTTTGTTCCAATACACACAAAGGGAATAAACATGTGTATAGCAAAACATGTGTTACTGCAATACTTTTCTGTGAGAAATACTTCATTTTCTTGAAGAATTTCAGGGGTGCCAACATTTAAGGCCATGACTGTATGTCAGATTTGCAAAAGTACACATGGTCTGGAAGCTGAAAACTGGCTCAGTTTGGAAGTGGTTAAGCTTGCAGTACACATTTCAGTATTTGCTGAGCCAAGAGCAAAGGTAAGCAAGGGCTCATGTGTAATTATGCAGAATTATAGGAAAACTGGGCGATAAGTCTTTATGTACTGTAACTCTAATGAAGCTACAGTACACTGGTTGTCACCTAACATAAAAAAAATAATTTAGAACTAAGAAAAAACTTCATAGAAAACATTATAGTCAATAAAAAAAAAATCCCCTCCCGTCTTTAGTTCTTACCACTATGCAAAACCATGTTAATGTGTGGGGCCCCCAGGGTTCAGGGGGTCCCCTTTTGACCACAAGCAGTTGGGCAAAAAAAAATTTTAAGAACTAAACCAGGTCCAATTTAACTGTAGGGTAAATGGTGCACTTTCGGCAGGCCTCCTGGCAGCCAGGCACAACTTTCAACTGTATTTGCATCCCCAGGACTTAGATACAATTGAAAACTATGGCAGAGCAGTGCCCTGCCATTCTTTGTAATAGTTAAGGCATCTGGGAGTACAAGGCATCAGCCTCTCAGCACAGGCGGCATGTGCATGATGCTGTGATTTCATCGCTTCTCATGCGCCAGGCAGCTAACAGTAACACATGAGCAGGATGATGATGTTGCTGAGAACTGAGTGAGCAGGCAGGGTCAGAGCCCTGGCTATATCTTCTCTATGCCTGCGCTCTGCAACCTGCACTTATTGCTTCTCTGTTGCACAAAGGGGCGGATTGGCCATAGAACTTACAGGGAAATTTCCTGGTGGGCCGCTGCCCAGGAGGCTGCCTGAGCCCTCCTCATGGCCAGCCAGTGGAAGTTTGTACTTTAAGTTCCGAGTTCGGGCCTGGTTGCACATGCCCTTTATTCTCCTGTGCCCTGTAAGTAACTTTATAGAGCAGAGCCGCTTATAATCCTTGCAGTGTTCCCTCCAGTGCTCGGTGATCAGTGGGGCTCTGCAGGGCCTCCAGGCATAACTTTGCTTGAGGTCCTAGAAATGCCATATCTGCTCCTGGCCCCATTCTTCTTCTTCTGAGTTACTATAAAGCTAAGGCATACAGTTTCATAATTTTTTAGGTAGAAAAATTTGTATTTCTTCCATGCATCACAACTGTTGTATAAAGTACAGTAAAAGGCTATACAGTAATGGATTTATGTTCACACTGAACATCTGCAGTTATTGATGTATCCCGCTTTGTACACCTTCTCCTTATGGCTTTGCTGCATATCTGATTCATTCATATTCATTAATATTCTGGTAAGCTCTTTTCAAGCCCCATTCTTCATTTATTAATCATTCCAACTAGAGCAGCATGTGTCCGGTTGTGCTCAATAACTGTGTAAGCCAAGGCAGTCCTTTGCGGATTATCATGCAGGCGATGCCATTTGTATTGAGAAGAGACCAAACTGTAGAAAACCTAAATGTTACATCTCCATATCCACACTGTGGAATGCCGCCAAACCAGCAGCCTTCTGTATACACACTGTTGATAAAGCAATGTAATCTGCACGGGAAGCATTGAATAAGAAACTCTCAATACAGCAAATGGCATCCTCCCTAGGATGAATTATCCATCCCAGCAGGAAGGCTGGACAGCAGCAAGATTAAAAAACCCAACAGCATCTTCCGTTACTTGGAAAGCTTTAATGTACGGAATTATTTTAATGATTTTTAGGCGTACTTGATATTTTAAGCAGGCATTATTTGTGCCTTAGGATAAAAAATAGCATTAAGAAATGCAGTCAGGTGTGCAGCTGTGCAAGCAATACAGTAATGCCAATAAAAATTAAAACAATTTGTCATGTAGACCATGTAAGAAAAAAACACAAAACTAGTAATCTAGGAGAGATGAAAGGGGAAATTGAGAACCATGGAAAATGCAGGTCTACATTTAAACGGATTGTCCCATCATGACAACATCCTCTATCCACAGAATAGGAGATGCGTGTCTGATAAGCGGGGATCCAACCTTTGGGGCCCCTGCTGAACATGTGAACACGAGCTCCAATTTGAATGGAGTGTCAGTCCCACATGCACACTGCTATTGCAATTAGCTCTACCAGGCTGCCCAAGATGGCCATGTGCTGGTACTTTACTATCTCTGGCAGTCCCATAAAGTGGAATGGAGAGGTGGAAACGCACGCATGACTGCTTTATCCTTCAAATCGAGAGCATGGGCCCCCATTCTCGTGATCTGTAGGGGCCACAGCAATTGGAACCCTCGCCAATCAGACACATTCCTTATCCTGTGGATAAATTGTCTTAAAGAGGTTATCCCATGACTAATGTAAAAAATGATAATCAGACATCATATAGTACATGACAATCTCTTTCTAACAAAGCTAGAACCAGCCCTGTACCTCACATGGATCCAGAGATCTCCCCATTCATTGCTCTGCTAGATTTATATCAAGCTGTCACGAGGGTGTTAAGAGCCACGCCTGACTCCGTTATACCCGGGGTCAGGAAGTCGCAGCGGGTGGCTGCGCGCTCTATGTCTAAAGACAGTGCTGTTTATTAATGGTAGCTTTCTGGGTTTGCCTAGCAATCCTTTTGGCTCACTCAGGGATCCTTAGCTTCTTCTCCTCAGCTGTGTCTTGTCCAGCAATCCCAGACATCCCAACCTGCAAAAACTCATTTCAGGGAGGTGCACTTCTCATTTCAGGGAGGTTTTTTTTTTTTTTTCTTTCACAAACTTTTTATTACATTTTCAGAACCTATGCAGTATCTGCACACTTTGCTCTATGGTGTGGAGGACTGGGCTCATTACCCTGCCCCAAATTATCATATTTATGTATATGATTAAAGGGGTTCTGTCACCACCTATAAGCCCTGTGAGCTAAACATATGCTCATGTCCAGGGCAGCATTCTGATTTCTAAGGTGGCCTTATAAAAGCTATTTGTGGCTTTTATTCTGCGGAAAAACAGGTTTTACTAACCTGTCAATGATTGAATTAAGGTGCCCAAGCAGGGGAGGTCTGTGGATGCATGGTGCCCGGCCGCTTGCATCGCCGTTCGTGCCCAGCGCCGCCTTCTACTCCTCAGCACCGCCTCTTCCTCTCTCCCCCACTCCCGCTTTGAGATCCCGCGCGCGCGCACAGGCTCAGCCTGATGCGCCGTTGCGGACTGCTGGCATCGGCTTCTTCTTGCACTGTGCGCACGCGCCGAGAAGGGGACACTGCTACAGGTTGCCGGAAAGGTTTACTGCGAGTAAACTAGAGATGGGAAGTTCGGATCTTTCACATAAATCGGTTCATTCGCTGAGCAGACAAGAAGCAAGTGAACCCTGTGTGTAATTATCTACCCCACTGTAGGAAAAAAACAAGCATCCGGGAGGGGGGGGGGAATTAACACTGGGGTAAATAATATAATTAAAATGGAGGGTTAAATGTGTAAATGTATTTTAAAAAAATACATCTCTCTCAATAGTTCTATAGCTACTGAATGAGACAGAAGAAGATGCCTTTAACATGTACATCTCCTTGAGAAGCCAATTTGACCCTAAAGGGTTAATTCAACCTGTAATCTAAACTCTGTCCTGTCACTTCTCTTATCTCTCTGCTATCAGTAAACCTTTCCGGGAGATATTGTTTCACATGCAGGTGTCAGAGAGCCGCTATCTAATAGCGGGAGACTCCCTGAACTTCAGGGAGACTTGAGATCCCTGCAATCCCAACCTCTTTATATTCCCATCTCTCACTTCTCTGGTTGCCAGATATAAAGCTTCCTGCCTGGACTTCTATACTGACCCACTGGAGCTGTGTAGCCGTGTTCCCTGATTGTTGTTCCAGAACGTTACCCTCCGGATCCCTGTTGGGCCTTGGTGGTCTGCTGTTGTCGCCCACCTGGGATTATATGTTTGTCTGTATTGTCTGTCCTCTCCTTGGTGTTTTCCTCTTAGTGTCAGTGGTGCGGACTAGTGATCCCACCGCCCCGTTCACTACATAGGGCTTATCTTAGGGAAAGCCAGGGTTTAGGCACGTGATCGGCGTACGGGTGAGGAACCCGTCTAGGGACGTCAGGGCAGTCAGGTGCCAGCCGCAAGGTGAGTCAGGGGTCACCATCTTTCCCTCTCCCTTGGACAGGGCCTTCCCATTTCCCTCCCTTTGCGTGACGCCGGTCATTACACAAGCTGACAGCTCAAGGGGAGTGTCATTTCTGCTGCAGCTAAGGGGGCATGTCCTTGCTCTACCTATCACAGCTCAGGAGGCATGCGCGGCCTTCTCAGTGAGCAGGACAAAGAAATAAGAAAAAAAACAGCAGGTGGCGCTATACAGGTACATGTTATTGAATAACTTAGTGGCTATGCAAAATTTTTAATTACATGTAATTACAAAAGTATTCAGATCCAGGTGCTATACAATATTTTTCATGGGACAAAACCCTGTATGCAAAACATTACACATATTAATTCAAGAGTTAAAGGAGTTTTGCAGTACTTCTTTATTTCATATATGGGAGTCGGCACCAAAACTACAGCTCCATCCATTGTGTGTAGTGGATGGAGCTTGTGATTGGAGTCTATCCACTACACACAATAGAAGGAAGTGTAGTTCTGATGCTGACTTCTGGCGCTGAAACTACTGCAGAACAGTTGATTGCAGGGAGTGTGGCGTATTCAACCCCTGCCAATCAGATATAAAAGAACCAGGAAACCCCTTAAATTTTTTGACATTTTTAATCAGTTCTTGCCTGTCATTCAGGTACTGTATATCATGTACTATAGTGGTAGTTATATCATGTGAGGGAAACTCATAAAGACTGGCATACTGATGAGTTTTATTGCGGTGAATGCAGTGAATGCCTGTTGATGAATACAGCACCCAGTGCTCAAGAAAATCAGATGCACTTAGAGCAATTTTAACTAAAAACTGGGATAAATTCTCCCCCATTTTCTGCTTCTTTATATTTATGACTTATCCTCAAGATAGGTCATCCTATCAGATCTGCAGGGGTGCGACACTCAGGACCTCCGCCGATCAGCTATTAGAAGAGGCCTCGAGTGCCGCGGCCTCTTCCTAGGCCAGTGACAAAGGAACATCAGTCACATTGCCTAGTTGCAGCTCAGCCCTATTCAAGTCAATGGGGCTGAGCTGCAATACCAAGCACTGCCACAATATGATGTGCGGCGCTGTCCTTGGAAAGCTGCTGGGAACCTGCATCGCTCACCAGAGCTCCGGTGAGCACAGCAGCTCCCTGAAACAGGTGAATGGTGGGGGTGCTGGGACTTGTATCCCCACTAATGTGATACTGATAACCTATCCTGGGGATGTAAGACCGTGAACCAAGGAGGGCGCCACCTCTATGGCAATAAAAAAATCTTCTCTAGCTTTAGCCAGTCATACGGGTCGATGTCCCGTATTGACTTGGCTTTTGCAAGTCGGGATCTGTGCGGTCGCATCCTGAGGATGAAGTATGAACCTCACGGAATATCGGATCATTCCCCAGTTCTGATTGTGTTTTCGGAAGCTTCATCCTACGTAAAGACTTTTAAATTGAATCCACATTGGTTTGAGGTGATAGGGGAGCAAGCCCAAGTAGATCAGGATATTCAGGAATTTTGGGGCTTCAACGTTGGTTCGACGCACATACACTATGTGTGGGACGCGTTGAAGGCCCACATTAGGGGTCTGTACTTTAATAAAATTCATAGATTCAGAAAGGAAGCACGACGAAGGGAGAAAGAACTGACAGATTTAAATAGGAGTTTGCGTGCCGCATTGATTGGCTGTCACAGGGAGCAGCTTATCACTCAAATAAAGGAGGCTAATTCTCAGCTTAAAACACTTTTATATAAAAAAGCACAACACAAGCTTTTATTTCAGGGCCAAAATCGTTTTTGCGAGTCGGGAAAAACAGGTGGGTTTTTGGCTCGTTTGGTGGCCAACCAGAGAGAGGATATCAGTATAAAAGAAATCAGGAATCCACAGGGAATTGGAGTGAGATCAGCAGACGGGATTAGAGAGGAATTCGTGAAATATTATTCTATTCTATACAAATCTGAATCTACGGTTATTCGTTCTGATATGGACTACTATCTCCAACAACTGGCGCTACCCCAGTTATCTATTGAAGCCAGAAAAATGTTGGATTCCCCCATTCTTTTGGAGGAACTTCAGGCGACTCTCCCGTCCCTAAAGTATAGTTCATCTCCCGGATTAGATGGTTTACCGTTTGAAATCTACAGGTACCATGCCAAATCACTTCTGCCAATCCTTCTTCTGGTTTTTAATGAATCCTGCTTATTCGGTTCTTTACCACCATCTTTTAGAGAGGCAGTGATTGTTTTGGTCTTGAAGAAGGATAAGGATCCATGCGATGTGGGGTCATATAGACCTATATCGCTCCTAAATACCGACTATAAGTTCTTCGCAAAAATTTTGGCTGGTCGCCTGAAGCGGGTTATAGCTGGCCTGGTACATCCTGACCAGACGGGCTTTATCCCGGGTCGACAAATACATACGAGTATATATAGGGTCTATTTGAACCTGTCTGGAGGGGGCAGTGTGGACCACTCCATCCTGTCATTAGACGCCGCAAAGGCGTTTGACAGGATGGAGTGGTCTTTTTTGTGGGCTACAATGTCTTATTTTGGTTTTGGGAAACTTTTTTTGGAAATGACTCAAATGCTATATCAACAGCCGGTTGCATATATTAATATTAATGGTATTGGTACTTCTCCTGTTAGGATGCGGAGAGGGATGAGACAGGGTTGTCCCCTGTCTCCTCTCCTCTTCGCTCTCTTTATAGAACTGTTGGCTTGTCGGATTCGTCTTGATAAGCGCATAGAGGGTTTTGGGGTCGCAGGAGTGAGCGACAAAATAAGCCTATATGCAGATGACGTGATTCTCTTTCTGGATCAGGGTTGTAAAATTCTCCCGTATGTCATAGAGGTAATAGAACATTATGGTAAATTATCAGGTTATATGATTAATTGGACGAAGTCATCGCTTCTTCCGCTGAACAGGAAAGCTGTAGATGTAGGGACCCGAGTCCGTGTTTTGGCCCCCGATGATACTTTAGACTATTTGGGGGTTAAGATTGGGATTCCAATAAGTAGGTTTTATGAGCTCAATCTGGCCTCAGTGCTGGATAAAGTCAGGATCAAAGTTGGGACTTGGCGTAAATTGAGGCTGGCACAGACAGATCGAATCGCATTGATCAGGATGATTATTTTGCCTATGGTCCTGTTTCCAATGTGTGCTTCCCCTATTTGGATTGAGGACATCTTTTTTCATAGATTGGAGACCTTGATTAATGATCTAATTTGGGGCAGGAAGAGGGTGCGAATAAAGCAGAGATATTTATGGTTGTCAGAGGAAGATGGTGGGCTGTCATTACCTTTTTTTCAGGGGTATTATTTTTGTGCACAGATTCAGCGCTGCTGTAATTGGAAAGAGAGTTTACTCACACGTTATTTGAATATTGTTATTAATAAGTCAATAGATAATATTTTCGCATGTTTGGAGACAGGGATTATGGGAATGAGGAAGTCGTTGTTGATCCCCTGCTCAATACAGAGGGTGTGGAATAGGTTGAAGGAGATCCTTGGAGTCCCCGGCCTGTTTGCTTTCACCCCGCTGTGGGGAAATGGGGGGCTAGAGGAATTTTGTAAAATTACAGATTTCGGTTATTGGTCACGTAAAGGCATCAATAGGGTGTCCCACCTACTTTATTTAGGTCGCTTTAAATCACTTCTGGAATTTGGTTTAACTGATATTTCACCATTAGATTTATTCATGTATGCACGTTTGAAACATATATTTGAAGCCTCTGGGAATAGGGGCCGTATTTTTCCACAAGATAATTTATTTTTTGATTATTGTGACGCTCAGAAGGATGAGAGGGTGAAGATATCTAGTTTATATGCTAAACTTCGTAGTGCACTGGCTACTGTAACACCTTTTAAAAGTCCAAGTAAATGGGAGCAAGAGCTGAATTGCCCTCCTTTACAGTGGCCTACTATCTATAAGAACGTGAGAAAGGCGACAGTCTCCAGTGCTCATAGATTAATCCAATTTAAGATCCTCCATAGACTCTATTATACGCCCAAAATTCAGGGAACGTTCCCCCAGAATCGGGATCGGGACTGTTGTTGCCCAAAATGTGGATATTTGAATGCGAATTATGGCCATTTGCTTTGGAGCTGTAGCAAAGTAAGAAAATTTTGGGATGAGGTCTTTTTTGCTTTACAAAAGGAATCCACAATGAATTATAATCCGGGGATCCTGATAGTGATCTTTGGAGATTATGGTTCTGAAACATAAGTTCCCCCTCAGGTTAGACGGATTTGGTTGAGAGGATTGATGGTAGCAAAAGCTATCTTGGTTAGGTATTGGGGCTCTGCCTCCCAGCCTTCGTCAAGGGAGTGGGCTCTATACTATCAGCAAATCAAAGTATATGAAGAGATAGAAAGGAATCGGAGAGTTGCACGCAGAGCCACGTAGAAATAAGTAGAAATAAGTAATTGTGTTTTCTGTTTTTTGATTGAACAGAGGGGAACGACAGCCAATGATGGGGGGGCCTATAGGGATATTTTTGATTTCTATATTATATACATGATCGTGATTTGTTATGTGATGTATTTATATATATTTTATACTAATATGATTAATATTGGTTATGTATTAATTTTATGTTATTTTCTTAAAATTAAAATAAAGACAAATACAAAAAAAAGGAGGGCTCCCCAGGATACAGCGAAGCCACAGACAAGGAAAGCAACACCGACACCTGCTTTTATGAAAACAGAAACTTTACTGAACAGAAGTATTAAACACAATCTCATTTGTAGTGAACATATAATAAAGTTACATATGCCTGGATGCCGAGACCCCTGTGCTGCACAGCACGGCACCCCAAGATGGCCGACAGACACCACATGCGATAATTTACCTATTGCGGGCACAACTATCACTGCCCCACCATACCGCTTATTACCCTAGGAAACGGGAACAATTGTGTGGGGTGCAAGATACAGGCGGCCTGCGGTGCAGCACAAGAGCTCACAATCTTACAGGTTTATACAATAGTTTCCCTTCCCTTCTTCCTAAACGACACCGTGACACATATCCGTAATACTCCCTGTGAAGATGCTGGAGTAGCTGAAGTTTGCAGTGAAGTCCCTTGTTGATCCAGGAGCGAACTATAAACTTATAAGTAGTAGGTCCTAGTGTTGGGTAATTTCAGAATCTTTGTAGCACAATCCTTGCAGCCTGCCTCACACGGGATCTCTATCTGACTAACTAAATGCAGGCTAGATCACAGTCTCTAGTTTTCTACCAGGCTCCCACAATATACTGCGGTGCGTGCACGATCTGGCTTACCGACCCGGGTCTATTCTTCATCCGATGGTGACTTAAACCAAATACCAAGTCTGTCCATCCACAATTAGGCCCTGCAGGGTCTGTAGCTCCATTCCACAGCTTTTCCAGCCTTCTGGGAACCGGTCCTCTCTTTCCTGGACAACATCAGGATTGCTGACAGTCATCACTCACTTCCAACAGTTACTCCGGCCACTCCAGGTCTCACTGACCACTAGATGCTGCCTTCCAGCTCCTGTCCCTGCAAAACATGTCTGCCGTGTCATATCCTGGTTCTTCTTCAGCTAACCACACCTCTCAATGCATATTCAATTACTTGCAGTATGTTAGCTGTGCGGTGAAACAGCGGCCTCTTGTGGCAAAATGCAGAATGACAGTTCTAATAAATCAATGTGTACAGAAACAGTATGAGCTGTTTTTCCATCTTACAGGGATAAGTCATAATTGTCTTTTCCAGGATAACCCCTTTAGCGCCAGGACAAGTAAAGCTTCACTGCATATGCACAAGGGAGATTTCAGCAAGGTTGCTGATAATGCTCTGCATGCTCAGATACATCAATCTAGACAGATGGAAGGGGGTTTCGATGTGGCAAGTTTAATTTCCTACAGTTCCTATCTCCTTCACTTCAAGCAGCTCATTTGTATACAGTGCTAGCTATGAATAAAGATGACTTTTTGCTGATATGAGCTATCTGCTTTGGCAATAAAGAACATCTACCGATACATAAGGCCAGGTTCACATCTGCGTTGTGAACTGCAGCACTAATCTGGTTACTGTGTTCGGCGTACATGCTGGCTTTCAGCTGGACAAAAAAATGCTACACGCAACATATTTTGTCCAGCTGAAAGTCGGCATATATGCTGGAAAGTGGCCGGATTACCACCGGATCCCATTATAGTGAATGGGGATACGACAGTCCACGGTGGTATCCGGCTATGCCGGATTTGGTAAACTCCGGCAGTCTGTTCCTTTGCCGAAACACAGATCTAAACCCAGCCTAAAGAACACAGTGGTCAGGTACTGGTGGTAGTTTGGAGGGATGTTATCCTAGTGACAGGTTTACTTTAAAGGGAACCTGTCACCTGCAAAACGCATATTAAACCGACCACAGTACCTTACAGTATCCCCCAGTGTATTGCTAATCATGTTTTTCTTTCCTCTTTGTGTTTCTTCATACTCGTTAAAAACGCTGTTTTAATGTCAGTTGGCGCTGTCTCCGAGTCAGGCTTGAAGTCAAGGGGGCAGCGGCCTCCTTGCTTCAAGTAAAGCGCCCGCCCCTTACCCCTCCTCTCTACAATTAGATGGACATGCTGCCGGGATCGCGCTCTTCTAGCACATGCGTGGTACGCTGCCTGTTACAGCGCGATCCTCACTCACCCGCCTACATTTTGCTGACTGCGGTTGCTCCAGACAGTTTGATTGCGCGCGCGCCCAGCCGTCACGCTGTAACAGGCAGCGTACCGCACATGCGCTAGAAGAGCGCGAGCCCGGCATCACAGCAGCATGTCCATCTAATTGTAGAGAGGAGGGGTAAGGGGCGGGCTTAGCTTTACTTGCAGCAAGGAGGCCGCTGCCCCCTTGACTTCAATCCTGACTCGGAGACAGGAGCCAACCGACATTAAAACAACGTTTTTAACAAGTATGAAGAAACACAAAGAGGAAAGAAAAATATGATTAGCAACACACTGGGGGATACTGTCAGGTACTGTGGTCGGTTTAATATGCATTTTTCAGGTGACAGGTTCCCTTTAACCAAATAATTGCATGGTTGCCTTTGCAAGCTTTGTTACTGCAGATTTGGAGATGTATTGCTCTGCCACTTTTCAGTGCTATCCATAAACAAACTTGGGGCACATTTACTGGTTTGACTTTATTGATTTTTCATGTACCAGTCTTATTAAAAAGTCATGTGGAGCAAGATGTGCCAAATTTAAAGGGCTTGTCCCACAAAAAATATTCTATCATTTTCAAACCAGCACGTGACCCTGAATGCTTTTGTGATTGCATGTAATTAAAAATGTAGTATAGCCACGGAGCTATTCACTGAAATGTATCTGTATAGAAGTACCCGCTGTTTGGCTACTAGCTGTATGTACTATTAAAAGCTGTGACAGTAACAGTGAGAGAGCTGTAGCAGAAAGGACATGTCCATTGAGCTGAGATAGGGAGATAGCTGCAGCAGAAATTACAATCCTCATGAGCTGTAATAGGGAGAGAGCTGCATCAGAAAGGATACATCCCCTGAGCTTTAATAGGGAGAGCGCTGCAACAGAGAGGATATACCTTCTTAGCTGTAATAGAGAGAGCTGTAGCATAAAGGTCACGCCCACTGAGCTGTGACAGGTAGAGAGCTTAGGCAGAAAGGATGCACCCTAGTAATTGTAATAGAGAGAGCTACAACAGAAAGGCCATACTCATTGAGCTGCCAGCTTAAAAAATGAATCTATCAGAGAAATTGGAGGAGTGAATACGGATAGCTCTAGATCCATGTGAGGTACAGGGCTGGTTCTAACTTTGTTAGAGATTGGCCCCTTTCAGACGGGCGAATTCCACGCATCAGAATTGCAGCGTGAGTATGCGGCTGCTCCCGTCCTGACTTCCCAGCACTGCCGGGGTTGCATAGCATTATATGGATTTATGATGCTATGTAACTCTTAGAGGTCTGAAATGTATTGTATAACACTGACATAATGCTGTCAGTGTTCTCCAATACATTCCAGAATTGTAAGTGTTACATAGCATCATAAATCAATATAATGCTATGCATCCGTTGCGTGGAACTCGCTAGTCTGAAAGGGGCCATTGTCATGAACTATGAGATTCATTTTTTTTACATGAATCATGGGATAACTCCTTTAATAGGATGACAAAGGAAGCTGTCAGGAAGATACTACAGCTATTTCTACTCATGTTTGCTCTGATGAAAATTATTACACACTTCTTAATACATTTGACACATTTTGACTGAATCTATGGCAGCTGAGCCACAATTTATTTGCACAAAATGCCACTTGTGAAAAGTTTGGCTTTTTTATGCATACCAGAAAACTGACGTACATGCTTGATTAACACTCCCCACTCCATACATTTACATGCGGTGTTTCCTCCAAATTGTAATTGTATTATCAAATAATTAGAAAAGGCTCCACCAGCAGACTACTGGAGCTCAGCCTTTCAGTTACCAGCTGAAAAGAGGGATTAAATCAATAGAAATATAGGCTGGCTCACAGTATTTTTGCATTAAAATTTTTATTAATACACTAAATCAAATGACTTTGTATCATCATATCAGCATACATACATGAATGAATGTGTAAATATAGGTATATACTGTAAGTGCGGAGCTCACGCACAATCCTATATATCTGGAGTACTCCTAATAGGACCAGATGGCTAAAGTGAGGCTGCAAGAGATATTCAAATAGACCGCTTGTATGTCCAGGACATGAATGGCAATTTGCCAGGTGATTGAAACAAAAGTTCAAACAAAGGTTTCAAGAACGTCCTTGCTGTGATTCTCACAAAGAGAGGTTCTATATTCAAATAACCTGTAACAGATCGTAGCCGCAACTATCTGGCACTGCTCCACTTACTTTTTCACTTGCGGAGCAAGATTTCAGACCGCCATGCTCAGCGTCTCACGTGTCCAGCCAAGTAATCGATCGCTGGTTTAGTGACGCAGGCGCCTGAAGCCATCAGACCAACGGAAGCTGGTTGAGCTAAGCTGAGCTGGTAATTGCCTGAACCTGTCAGGCCGGCGGCAAAAGATGTAACAAGGTTTTACCTTGATTCACGGCAATAGTATGCCGACACCAGCGATCGATTACTTGGCTGGACACGTGAGACGCTGAGCGAGCCCGTCTGAAATCTTGCTCCGCAAGTGAAAAAGTAAGTGGAGCAGTGCCGGATAGTTGCGGCTACGATCTGTTACAGCTTATTTGAATATAGAACCTCTCTTTGTGAGAATCACAGCAAGGACGTTCTTGAAACCTTTGTTTGAACTTTTGTTTCAATCACCTGGCAAATTGCCATTCATGTCCTGGACATACAAGCGGTCTATTTGAATATCTCTTGCAGCCTCACTTTAGCCATCTGGTCCTATTAGGAGTACTCCAGATATATAAAATTGTAATTGTAGCATGGCACAGAGGCAGGGCATGAAAGATTGGTGGTTCAATTGCCAAGCAATTCATTTCATTTATCCCAAGTGATTTGTGGATATTAAAACCATAGTTGTCAGCAATGGTGACTTCATCCATCTAAATTCATTATGTGCTAGTATTTAAATGTTGAGGTCCTTTTATGTGTCGATTCATGTGCACATTAAGAAAGACGTCCCCTTCATATCTAATTCTGGAACTTACTTGAACAATACGAGACTATGACAGCGGAACCAGATGGCTGATACCATTACTACCGGCTCACACCACCATCTTGGACAACTTTCTGTCTTATTTCAAATTAAATTATAAACTTTAAGAATCCAAGAATTTCTAACTTGGATCGAATTTAAACTCTACAACAGTGGTAGGCAACCTCTGCGACTCCAGCTGTTGTAAAACTACAACTGTGTAAGGGCTCTTTCACACTTGCGTTATTGTCTTCCGGCATAGAGTTCCGTCGTCGGGACTCTATGCCGGAAGAATACTGATCAGGATTATCCTAATGCATTCTGAATGGAGAGTAATCCGTTCAGGATGCATCAGGATGTCTTCAGTTCCGGTACGGAACGTTTTTTGGCCGGAGAAAATACCGCAGCATGCTGCGCTTTTTGCTCCGGCCAAAAATCCTGAAGACTTGCCGCAAGGCCGGATCCGGGATCAATGCCCATTGAAAGGCATTGATCCGGATCCGGCCTTAAGCTAAACGTCGTTTCGGCGCATTGCCGGACCCGACGTTTAGCTTTTTCTGAATAGTTACCATGGCTGCCAGGACGCTAAAGTCCTGACAGCCATGGTAAGTGTAGCGGGGAGCAGGGGAGCAGTGTACTTACCGTCCGTGCGGCTCCCCGGGCGCTCCAGAGTGACGTCAGGGCGCCCCAAGCGCATGGATCACGTGATCACATGGATCACGTCATCCATGCGCATGGGGCGCTCTGACGTCATTCTGGAGCGCCCGGGGAGCCGCACGGACTGTAAGTATACCGCTCCCCCGCTCCCCTCTCCTACTATGGCAACCAGGACTTTAATAGCGTCCTGGGTGCCATAGTAACACTGAACGCATTTGGAAGACGGTTCCGTCTTCAAATGCTTTCAGTACACTTGCGTTGTTACGGATCCGGCAGGCACCTCCGGCAACGGAAGTGCATGCCGGATCCCAACAACGCAAGTGTGAAAGAGGCCTAAGTAAATGCTTGGGTACGAGCTGCAGGTTACGTTTTTTGTACCCTGTTTAGTATGCAAAATAAACTCCAGTACATCAAAAGAGGTTCTTGCTTGGTGTTTTTTATTCAATATGCGGGTAGAGTGTGAAGTTTCGGCCTTTCAGGCCCTTTTTCAAACTAAAGCACAAACAGAAAATTGTGTACAATTAGTGACAAAGGTAAGTGTATACATCAACATTACGGTCTCATATATTGCAGTTCCATTAGTTACACAGATTGATATGTCATAACGGTTGACACATCTACCGGTAGAGTGATCTGCGGAATCACTTGAAATTGCATTCGCATAGCATATTCTCTCTTGAGCATGCCCACTTGCTCTGTTCTTCCTAGAGTTCCCACAGAAGTGAATGGAGTCTGCTGGGAACTGTAGTTTCACAAGACCTGGAGTGCCAAAGGGGCATAGCTACAGGGGCAGCGGCTGCATTGGGGCCCGAACTCAGAAGGAGCCCACCCAGGAGGAGGAATAAAAGATTTTATTGTCAGGGTCCCCTCAACATTATTATACAATGACGTTATATAGAGGCACTGTAGGAAACTGATGGCGCTGCTTCCGGGCCTCGTCTGAGAGAGCGATCTTGACAGCTTGATGGGTTGCTGGGGGGGCCTGTTCAAAAATTTGCTGTGAGTCCCAGTCATTTCTAGTTACGCCACTGCTGGCCCCTGCTCTACAGTCTCTGCTATGCTGAAGGGCATAGCTGTCCAGTTCCTCCTCGCCTTTTTTATAGTTAATATAACTTTTTAAAGGAAGTGCTTATTGACTACAAATGCTGGGATAGTGAGTAGCAGCCAGGCTCGGACAGGCCCACAGGGGAACAGGCGAATCCCCCGGTGGGCCCCTCAGCAAGGTGGGCCCCTAGTCAGGGGCTAAGCTAGAACTGACTGGGCCCCACAGCAAATTTTTTACAGGGCCCCCCTCACTTAGGGTTCATTCAGACGTCCGCAAGGGTTTTGCGGTCCACAAAATGCGGATCCACAAAACACGGATACCAGCCGTGCGCGTTACACATTTTGATAGTTCCCTATGATAGAAATGCCTATTATTGTCCGCGATTGCAAACAAGAATAGGACATGTTCCATCTTATTTTGCGGGGGGCTGCGTAACGGAACTGCAGATGCGGACAGCACACGGTGTGCTGTCCGCATCTTTTGTGGCCCTATTGAAATGAATGGGTCTGCACCTGTTCCGCAAAAATTGTGGAACGGATGTGGACCCAGAACAACGGACGCGTGAATGGACCCTTACTTAAAATAAAACCTTTGAAAAAAACTATTTGTCTTTGTATTGACATTTCTTGACAGCTAAAAAACTTTTTTATTAGATTTCTGCCTAAAGAGCTGAAGCTTTTTTTCAGATGGATGAATTGTAGTTTTTATTGGTACCCTTTTTGGCTAAAAATTATTTATATTTTTTAATAGTGAAGACATTTTTGGACATGGCAATTTTTTTAATGTTTATTTACCTATATTTAAAACACTCTGAAAGGGGTTGATTGGAATTTTTATCCCAACCTCTGCCCACTCCTTCCTCTGCCAGCCTCCTGTACCATAGCATGCGGTACATGCCAGCCTCCCCTCTCTACCTCCGCTGCTCTGCCATGTACTAGTGCTTATTATGACACACATATGCATGCACCCGATGCCAGCCCAGAACCATCAGGGCATCACATTTGTGTATATGTAATAAGCATTAGTAGATGGCGGAACAGCGAGCAGAGAGGGGAGGCTGCCATGTACCGCATGCTATAGTACAGGAGGCTGGCAGAGGAAGAGTGGGCAGAGGTTGTGATCTGGCTACGTGGCAGCTGCATGCTGAAGGCTTCAGCATGCAGCTGCCAGGTGGCCATCCCAGCCTCCTGTACTATAACAGAAGCAGATGCATGCATTTTATTATATAGGAGGCTGGTGGGACTGGGATGGCAGCCTGTGGCAGCTACATGCTGCAGCCTGCCATAGCTGCACACTCAGAACTTTGCCTGCTGGCTGCTGCTGTACCTGGCCTTACCTCCGATCCCAGTCTGTGAACTTGACAGACTGGGAGAGGAGAGGAGGAAAGGGTGAACTACTTTGACTCTGCCCTGCCCTCCTCCTTCCTCATGCCCAGAGAGGCCCCAGAACCACTGGGTACTAGTGCAGCAGCAGGCAAGGGGCGGGAGGCAAGGGGGGAGGGCCCAGGCACATACCTGAAAAAATTAGTGCTGTGCAGGCCTGTTGTGCCTCCCTTCGCCCTCTGCCATGATGAGCTGCTTTTCCCGCCCCTTGAGGAGGACTTCACTTGGTGGGCACGCTGCCACTGCGCTGCCTGAAGAGATTAATTTGCATAGCGCGCTGCCGACTTGTTCTCTGGCGGGTGGCACGCTATGCATGGTGGGTCCTATGAACCCCAGTCCGACACTGGTAGCAGCTATAAGTCATCTTGTGCCTTTGATTCCCAGTGCAGAAAAATGACATGAAGGACTGCGCTGAGTGACTTTTCAACACAAAATAGCTTATTATTTCCTCCTCTTCTCTGACAAGCCACAGAAGTATAAAATGACTTTTATTTGCTAAACTTGCCTACAAGAGTTCTCTATTTCCTATGAATTTCCCTACTAAACAATCTTAGACAATTTGATAAGACGCATTAGAATAAAAGCAGGTTTACTAACCCCGACTCCATGTTGTGACAAGTACATAGCAGCGAGGAAAGCATTGAAAATTTGTTCAAAGAGATTACATGAAAATAAAAAAAATATCTAACTGGGGTTATTACTGCACTGCAAGCTTCTAATGCAAAACCATTAAAAAGAAAATGAGGAAAGGATTAGATTGTGCAAACTGCTGTGATTCTTCATATAGAAAAATAATATAAAAATGTCATCAAAGAATCATTAAATTCTGTATTTCCTGACCATTAAATCCATCTATAAAGTTATGTCCAGGATAATTAGTTTGTGCCAGAGGAGGATCAAAGCTCTCTATTGAAAGTAGGCAAGTCTATTTCTAGGTGGCCGGCGTAATGTAGAGGCTGAAACATTATCTCATGTGTAATTGCAATGTGCCTATATAAAAAATGTGTTAGCCTAAATTTCAATTATATTATAGCATGTGAACAGTGGCGTAGCGTGGGGGGGGGGTCGTTGCCCCGGGCGCCAAATTGCAGGGGGCGCCAAGCAGCAGGAATTTCAATGAGGGCCACAGGAGCCTATAAGGCAGTAGAGCGACGCAGGACTCGGTCACAATTACCTCACTGTGACCTCCTGCATCAGATCTCGCGAGATGACGCGGCGCGAGGGAAGGCACAGTGAGGCGTTCGTGACCGCCTGCGCCAGGACGCCACAAGCTGTGATGGATAGAGGTAAGTATTTTATATATTTTTTTAATGTACCCTACCCTAATTGCAGAGGTACTGGGGGCACTATGGTGGTGGGGGTGGAGCAGAGAGAGGAGGACCGAGGACATCATACTAATAAGAGTGGAAAGGCGGCCATTACATTAATAACAAAGAGGGGGACAAAACATTAATAACAAAGAGGGGGCCATTACATTAATAATAAAGAGGGGGCCAATACATTAATAATAAAGAGGGGGCCATTATATTAATAATTAAGAGGAGGCCATTACATTAATAATAAAGAGGGGGACAATACATTAATAATAAAGAGGGGGACAATACATTAATAATAAAGAGGGGGACAATACATTAATAATAAAGAGGGGGCCAACGCATTAATAATAAAGAGGGGGCCATTACATTAATAATAAAGAGGGGACCATTACATTAAAAATAAAGAGGGGGCCATTATATTAATAATAAAGAGGGGCCATTATATTAATAATAAAGAGGGGCCCATTACATTAATAATAAAGAGGGGCCAATATATTAATAAGAAAGAGGGGGCCATTATATTAATAATAAAGAGGGGGCCATTATAAAAATAATAAAGAGGGGGCCATTACATTAATAACAAAGAAGGGCCATTACATTAATAATAAAGAGGGGCCATTATATTAATAATAAAGAGGAGGCTTTTATATAAATAATAAAGAGGGGGCTATTATATTAATAAAAAAGAGGGGGCCATTATATTAATAAAAAAGAGGGGGTCATTATATTAATAAAAAAGAGGGGGCCATTATATTAATAATAATACTAATACAGAGGGGGACATTATAATATACAAGGGAAATAATATTATGGGACTATCTGTCTGGCTCTAGCACAGTATTGGGGCAGCAGGATGACAGTGTTGAGACACCAGGAAGGAGAGGATGATAGTAAACTGAGGAACCTAATTTTTTTCTGTGAAACTCTGCAGAGACAAGAAGCGGCTGAAAGAAGGTATTATGGCGGTCTTATCTCTGAATGAAGACGTTGAGGAAAGTCTACATCCCAGGAGACATCACTGGATGTAACAGGTATGGTGCTGTATTCTACTGTAATAATAATGTCCATTCACATATCTGTTTCACGGTAGGGTTGGGGGAGGAGATTGAGAATTTGGCCCACCCTGCCGCAGTCCGGCCCCAGACTTCAGGTCACACTGTGCGTGTTCTGTATTCTGGGGGCTCACACCCATCTACTACATTATCTGTACTCAGAGAATTATCACTGTGTTATCTGAGGTGTTACATAGGACTACAAGTGACATCTACTACATTATCTGTACTCAGAGAGTTACCACTGTGTTATCTGAGGTGTTACATAGGACTGCAGGTGACATCTACTACATTATCTGTACTCAGAGTTATTACTGTTATCTGTGGTGTTACATAGGACTGCAGGTGACATCTACTACATTACCTGTACACAGAGAGTTATCACTGTGTTATCTGTGGTGTTACATAGGACTGCAAGTGATCTACTACATTATCTGTTAAAAGGGGCGTGCCCACAGGCTGGGGGGGGGCGCAATTTATGGCTTTCCCCGGGTGCTGGCAACCCACGCTACTGCATGTGAATGACTTTAAATGTGGCTCCAGTTTGGAGAAATATTATTATGGCCAATTCCATGGGCGTAAGGTTGACAATAAACATGAGATACCTGTTGGAATCTGGCGGCCGCTTATCCCCCTAGAATAAAAGGATCAGCCATGTTGAAATCCAACAATCCAATCCTTATCTTCCTGTGAATTATGCAGATATATTAAAACATAACTTCCAGGATATGTCCACATGTGACTGAAAATATAGTCTGCTACGTATTTTGCTGTTGAAAAAAAACACATGTATCACACATAAATGGCTGTGAACTTTTAGCTTCTCCATGGCGTGGTAGAGATTCACATCATAAGACCGCATGCACACAACTGTATCCGTTTTGCGGTCTACAAATCGCAAAATACGGAAGCGGTCTGTATTCTGTATGCATTTTATTTCGGACCCATAGTTTTCAACAGGTACATGATCTGCATTTTACAGACATGGGGGGCCATTCATCAAACAGAAATACGCCTATATTAGGCGTATTTCAGGCGCAGATTGTGGTGAAACTCTTAGTTGCGCCGCAATCTGCGACTTTTCCCCGCTCACGCGAGGTCTAAAAAAGTGGGTGTGGTGTGGTGAAGGGGACGGGCTGGCAGGGTTTTAGGCATAGAAAATGGTCTAAATGTAAGACAGTTAGGAAGCTAGCTGTCTTACATTTAGAAGTGGCGCTAGATACGGCGAAATTATGTAGAGGCCCTCTTCATAACTTTGGCGATCCACTGCCAGCGATGGGGCTTTATTAAGACCGGCATCTAAAACGCTGGTCTTAATAAATGACCCCCATAGTCTATCTTTATGCAGAACGGACATATAGATACGGAAAGCACCATTCTTCAAAAAGATAGAACATGTCTTATACTTGGCCGCAAAATGCAGACCGCGGACCGCCTTAAGTCAATGGGTTCACAAAAAATGCAGATGCAACACGGATTGCAAAACGGATACGGTTGTGTGAATGGAGCCTAAATTGACATGCTTCAGATTTCAAATGCTAACTGTTGATTTTTTATGCAACGGTTAAATGAGATTTCTCATCCGCTTTGCTGGTACTGTACAACTAAGCAGAGTTGCTACATGAAAATCTGTCATGGTAAATCCACAGTATTTCAATCATGTTTCAGTTACCGTAACACCTACATAGTACATATACAAATCATAAAAAAAAACTCTAGTATATCTAAAAGTGGTTAAAGGGGTTTTCCAGGATTTTACTACTGATAAACTACAGTATCCTCAGGATAGGTCATCAGTATCTGATTGTTGGGGGTCCGATACCTGGCAGTTCAGCTGTTTGAGAAGGCATTGGCGGACCTGTGAGCACTGCGACCTTCTCGCAGTTTACCAAGCACAGCGCCATACATTGTATAGAAGTGAATGGGGCTGAGCACCATACCAAGCACAGCCGCTATACAATGTACGGCGCTGTGCTTGGTAAGCACAGAGAAGGCTGTGGTGCTTACCGGGGCGCCGGTGCCTTCTCAAACAGCTGATTTGCTGGGGTTTCAGGTGTCGGACCCCCACCGATCAGACACTGATCAGACACCGATCATCATCAGTAGTAAAATCTCAGAAAACCTCTTTAAGCTGACTCTTGCCCTGTTGGAGAAAAATAGGGGAATCACCCTGAGAAGACCATAGCCCTATATAAGCATTATTTATTATCCCTAGGTTATTGAGATTCCATCTCATTTTGCTTTGGGAACCCTATGAATTAATGTTACTCCCCCGATTAATTCCAGAATGTATTGCTTTTTCAGATTAGCTTCCAGTCAGGACATATTATAGACCTACTTGTTTCACTTTACTTTTCTTATTACCCTAGAACCCTGACTACCCGAAAATTGAAATCGAGGCCATGATACCTTGATAATCCATTAGGGCTGTGGGTGGAATTCAGCAACCCGGTACTTTGGAGCATTTTGACCAGCAGCCATTAACCTTTTATGGGTAACTTTTAGATGCCCTTGTTTAAATACCCTTTGTATCATAACATATAATATAATATAATATGTATCATGACAGTTGCCTTCAGCAACTACAGCCTAAAAGACATAGATAGAGATGAGCAAATTTTCCAAAATTAATTTCCAATCTGAATTGGTTAAATCAGCATTAAGATTTAATTCGGTCCTAACAAATTCGACCTGGATCGAAAGTTCCCAAATTTTGCAGAAAAGTCGTGTGTGACACATTGGGGTCTACTAAGACTGTATGCAACCCCTTTCAAGTCAGCAACATGTATGGCTATGGGTAGACGTATAGTAACAAACAGCCAATACTGTCAGATTTTCTTTTTAGTTAAAAAGCAGTCCAGAAATTATTCTTTATTCGGCAGAGGACTGGGAACTTAAAACAGGCCTGGAAAAAGCCTAAAGTGGCCTCATGCTGTAGGCAGGTCCAAATTGAAGAAGGTGTGCCAACAGAAGTAGGAGGGGCCAGCAGTACCATAGTACAGCACAAACTACCACCCTAGCAGTACCAGATACCACAGTGCAGCACAAAATACTTCCCCAGCAGAACCAAACACCACAGTGCCAACGGTCAGTACTTGATGTTCCTAAATGTATTCATGATTAGAGCATCAGATTGTGATGTTTATGGCCTGACTCGCAGCCAATAGAAGGGCTTGGGCAGCCCCTGGGAATCGGCCCACCAGGAAATTTCCTTGTAGGGTTGATGGCCAGTCCGCCTCTGCCCTTATTGGTGGCAAATACCTTCTTCTCAGTCTTCTGATCTGTAAAAAGGTGGCCATCATTTTGAACAATTCATGCATGATGAATCACAAAAGTTTTGGATTAGATGAAATTTAATTTGTGAAATTCATTACAAATTGATTCACTCATCTCTAGACATAGAGAGACACATGTATCACACAAAAACTACCAGAAAGTTCAGCAATATGTGTTACAAATAAAAGTGACATGCAGAGATCTGTGCCAATTTTAATCTCTTAAAAATATTTACAACAGATTAAAAAAAGTCATCAACCATGATAGTAGTGTGCTTGTTGAACAGACACGAGATGGTGTAAGAAATAAAAGTCTGTCTAGTAAGCTCATGCACGCAACCATATGTTTGGTCCGCATTCGATCCGCAATTTTTGCGGATCAGAGGTGGACCTGTTAATTTCAATGGGGACGCAAAAGATGTGGACAGCAGGCCGTGTTCTGTCCACATCCGTACGTCTGTTCCGCAGCCCTTCAAAAAAAGATAGAACATGTCCTAATCTTATCTGCTTTGCAGACAAGGATAGGACATTTCCATTGAAGTGAAAAAGAAAACCTGTCCGGGATCTGTGTTTTGCGGATCTAAAATTTACGGACTGCAAAACACATAGGGTTATTTGCATGAGCCCTTACATTATGCATGTATCATATTGATCATTTTGGCCTCATTCTTATCTAAGGTGACAATCTTATAAAAATAAATGCGTGACATAATCTCTTTTTATAAGTGATGGGTTAAATCTTCTGGAAATAGTGTTAAGCGAATCAAAGTCGACAAAGTCCACGATAAATTCAATCCGCCGCTAAGCTGAATTTCCTTGTGCTTTGTGGTAGCTAATCGATTTATCCTGAAATAGTGTAAAAACCCCAAAAATCGTACTTATCTGCTCCATTTGCTCGCGATGGGCCAGCCGCCGACATCTCATCACGGGTCGTGCGAGATTTCACGCCAGATCTTTAAGCAAGATGCCAGTGGCCGGCCCATCGAGAGCAAATAGAGCAGGTAAGTATGATTTTTTTTTAGTTATTTATTTTACACTCTGTTATTTATATCAGATCAAGTATGAATGCAGTATCTGAGGGGTACAATGACGGGGAGCGGCGCAATCACCGCTCTCTGTCATTGCACCCACTACTTACAAAGAAATGCGCTTCGTGACCATGTATTTGGTCACAAAGCAAATTTTTTTGTAAAATTCGGTGAAGCAGCCGAATCGAATTTTTTAATAATTCGCTCATCTCTGTTTGGAAATTATACAGAACAATAACCACTTTCATTTTACTTTGTTTATTCATTTATTCAATTATCAATTTTGGTAAAACATCTTCTTTGCAAAATAAAAGTGCCAAGAACGCCTTATATTTTATATATAGTGGAATCTAAGCTGCTGTAATGATGATTGATACAGGTACAGTATCATGCTGCCTTCTATGAGAGTTAATATGTGTATATGACAATATAAATGTTTTCTTTCTGCTGGAGAGATTAAAATCTGGGCAATGTTAAGTGATAGATTTACCGACAGAGGAATCAACTACACAAAAACAATAGCAAAATAAAGCATATTACAGACAAGAACTAGGCTCTAATAAAATTGTAAAAGAAAGTATTTTATATTTATATTAAATAATGAACATCCTAGTTTGAAGGGTTGTCTCAGTTCATCAAATACCATTTATCATGTAGAGCAAGTTAATACAACGCACTTACTAATGTATTGCGATTGTACATATTGCTTATCACATTATAAACTGCTTGTTTCCAGGGTTTACGACCACCCTGCAATCCAGCAGTGGTGGTTATGCTTGCACACTAAAAGAAAAAGCACCAGCTTCTCTGGTGGCTGCGACCATAGGAGTGTCCACAGACATGCATGCACAGCAGGTCTCGTCCCTGCCATCTTGTATCTGCACTGCATGTGGCCATAACCTCTGGAAATGTGTATTGTATATTGCGTGGTTGTATTGTATATTTGGGTGGTTGTCCTGTTGCAACACCCATCTTCTGTTGAGCTTCAGCTGGTGGACAGATGGCCATAAGTTCTCCTGCAAAATGTCTTGATAAACTTAGGAATTCATTTTTCCTTCGATGATAGCAATCCGCCCAGGCCCTGACGCAGCAAAGCAGTCCCAAACCATGATGCCCCCACCACCATACTTCACAGTTGGGATGAGGTTTGATGTTGGTGTGCTGTGCCTCTTTTTCTCCACACATAGTGTTGTGTGTTTCTTCCAAACAACTCAAGTTTGGTTTCATCTGTCCACAGAATATTTTGCCAGTACTGCTGTGGAACATCCAGGTGCTCTTGTGCAAACTGTAAACGTGCAGCAATGTTTTTTTTGGACAGCAGTGGCTTCCTCTGTGGTATCCTCTCATGAAATCTATTCTTGTTTAGTGTTTTACGTATCGTAGATTCGCTAACAGAGATGTTAGCATATGCCAGAGACTTTTGTAAGTCTTTAGCTGACACTCTAGGATTCTTCTTCACCTCATTGAGCAGTCTGAGCTGTGCTCTTGCAGTCATCTTTACAGGACGGCCACTCCTAGGGAGAGCAGCAGCAGTGCTGAACTTTCTAAATTTATAGACAATTTGTCTTACCGTGGACTAATGAACAGCAAAACTTTTGGAGATACTTTTATAACCCTTTCCAGCTTTATGCAAGTCAACAATTCTTAATCATAGGTCTTCTGAGAGCTCTTTTGTGCGAGGCATCATTCACATCAGGCAATGCTTCTTATGAAAAGCAAACCCAGAACTGATGTCTGTTTTTTATCGGGCAGGGCAGCTGTAACCAACACCTCCAATCTCATCTCATTGATTGGACTCCAGTTGACTGACACCTCACTCCAATTAGCTCTTGGAGATGTCATGAGTCTAGGGGTTCACATACTTTTTCCACCTGCACTGTGAATGTTTACATGGTGTGTTCAATAAAAACATGGTAACATTTAATTCTTTGTTATTGTGTTATTAGTTTAATCAGACTGTGATTGTCTATTGTTGTGACTTAGATGAAGATCAGATCACATTTTATGACCAATTTGTGCAGAAATCCATATTATTCCAAAGGGTTCACATACTTTTTTTTGCAACTGTATGCCATTTGCTGAAGTAAGACAACCCCTTTAATTTAAAGGGGTTTTCAGATCATTGAGGGCATATGGTTAGGACCTGCTATCACTTCCTAACCTCTTCAGATTTAATACACTTTGGCTTTTTCACCGATGTTTCAAAGAACTGCAACATAGCACTATTCACTTAAATGGAGATGTGAACACAGGGTCTCCTGCCTCACCATTAGTGAGATCAATATGGGTACAAAAGGTCATAACTCCATTGATCATGAAGGTAGCAATATACCATCACCAGGATTAGTCCTCTGCCGTGGATTTGAAATCTATGTCATGGGAAACAATTGAAATGTCAATCCTTAATATGGAAGCCATGTGAAATCTGTGTGGAAGTTATGACTGGGTAGCATTGATAGGGGCTAATGGTCATGCATGATATACTGCAAATCTGCACAGGAAATCTGAGAATCAGCCTCGGATTTCTTCTGCAGATTCCACTGCAAACACATGTTGGATTTTTTCCGATTTATATTCAACCTATATTCATAGGTTATTAAAGGCCTGTCTCGGGAATAACTCCAGTGAGTGCCAACCAGGGGTTGACAGACTTAGGGAAACTTCTGAGTGTCTGGTGCTCCTGTTTCTGTAACTCCTACAGTAGTGAATGGAAGCCACACAAAAAGTGTAGCACAGCAAGCTAGACTGTTTCTGTAACTCCCAGGATATAGAAACAGTATAATTTGCTGTGCCACACTGATTGCTTTGCTCTCATTCACTTCTATAGGAATTACAGAAACAAAGAAGCAGCGGCCACTGATCCATTTCCATGATTCCATCTCCACCTGGTCATCGCTTACTGCGGTTATTACCACATTGGACATGAAAGTCCAAGTTGAGACAAACCTTTTTAAAGTGTAACTATCATGTTTTCATCAAAAATCGATTTTAGGATATGTTACTGCTGCTGCAGCAATCTTCATAAAGCAATCTTTAGTTTCTTCACATACCACTGTTTTCCTTCAGTTTTTCCCTTCTTAACGGCTGTTCTAAATCCTGCATTATGAGAATCTTCTCAAGATGGCTCCTCTGCCAGTTCTCTGAGGCCAAAATTGCCTTCCCTCAATTCTCATACACACTTGGTTTAGCCAGCAGCTTCTTGCCAGCCAATCAGATTGTATTACTGAGAGACAAGCCTCCTCACTTTGAAGGCTAATGCAGGCATGCAGTGTGAAGGACCACCCCTGTGTCTTCTGTTTATACTAAAGAGAAGACAGACAAGCCATAGCAACGGTCTTTAAAGGGATCGATGGAAAGGGACAGGAGACATTAATGAAAGCTGTTATTTTAAGGTAATTACAGATCTTTTGGCAGTCATTGACAGACTAACTCGGGTATACATGCCTAGCTCTAATAAACTAGCAAATAAAAAAAAATATGACAGTTACACTTTAAGTATTTTCTGTAATGGTGATCATCCCTATGAGGTAGCTTTCAATTCAGAAATCTCAGATTAGTGGTAAAAAAGAATCCCTTCTCAAATCCAGTATGGCAACCAAGATTAATCTTTCAATAATGTGGATCGCCCATATTAAAACATATTTTCCAGTAAGGTCAAAGTCACAGGTTACACCGACAGAGGGGGACATATTCAGTGATAGGACATATTCAGTGATGCTTCATCAGGTTCAACAGGGTGACAGTTAATTGCATAACAAGCAGTACTATTCCTACAATCAGTCTTTTGCTAATGGATTCCAGAGCTACTAATAAAAATAGGTCAGATATAATGTAGACTCTCAGACCAATTTAGATAAATTTATTTTTAAGAAGTTTTATGTAAGTGGGTAATTGGAAAAGGTCAACAGAAGCAAGAGAAATTTGCAGACACGTGTAAATGGTAATTTTAGAATTACCATAGAAAATAAATAGAGGCTATTTGCACTCATGTTTAGGAAGCTCTCTTAGGAAATAGTTGTTGCGGCAAAATTTGAACAGAAAAATACACTAAATGATACCAATTTGGCTTAATAAGGTTGACAAAAAAATGCTTTAGCCAATTCAGAACTGGGTCGCTATCGCAGCAGAAATCAAAGAAGTAAATGCATGGCTGATATTTTCGGGACATTTCCTTAATTAAAGAAGCATTTGTAGGAAATGTTAAGAGCTATTTCGATAAAAAGATGGATGTTGTTTAGTAGTAAATGTAGCTCTATTTCTGTTGCAAAAATACTGATATTCAAATTTTTCTCAGTTTCCTTAGTTTTGTTCTCTTGAGCACAGTTAGGCCTCTTTCACACAGCATGACGGATTAGGTTTGGATGCGTTCAGGGTGCGTTCAGTGAAACCCACATCATTTTGCAAGCAAGTATAGTCAGTTTTGTCTGCGATTGCATTCAGTTGTTCAGTTTTTTCCACGCGGGTGCAATGTGTTTTGATGCGTTTTTAATATATTATAATGCACATTATATAATATATTATTAACATAATATATTATAATGCGCATCAGCACCTTGTGTATATATATACAGTATATATATATTTATATATACATATACATATATTGTGGGGATTTGCTCTGGTAGACAGGCTTGCGGAAGCAGTATTAGAGGCAACGACAACGTCTTTAACTTAAACAGTTCAGTGTTTATTCACACACAAGGATAAGCAAAACAAAAAGTCAGTTTCAAGGAAAACAGTCACCTTGAGTCTGGTGTTTGTTCACACCATGCAGCAATGCAGAAGTCCTTGGACATAGCAGAAACCACCTGCTCTCACGCCAACAAGGTAGCAGACCTTTACCCAGGCCCAAACTCCCAGGTCCCAACACCGAGACTGAAGAAACAGGTCAGCACTTCACCTTGGTATTGCACGCTGCACGGGAAAGGAGCAACCTCCAATGTATGACAGGTAAAAGAATCCCAGCTGCTGTGTCTTTGTGAATAAGCTTCTTTTTTATTTTCTCATAAACGTAAAGAGTCCTACAACCAGGACGCGTTTTGGCATGCAAGCCTTTCTCAACAGGTACATCCAAAAGGAAAAATCAAATCATATATAGCATATAGTACCGCCCATCTAGGGACGTCTCCTCCCATTAAACTGGGTGGTATTCAATCAGTAATCAATCAACTAATTAAACAAGGTGAGACAAAGTAACACATAACAGAAAATTTGTATTCTACCTTCTTGAAGAAGCTAAATGTTCTTTTTCCATCATAAGGCTGAGGTCTAGGAAAAATGCATGAAAATTGCATAAAGAAATGTACATCAATCATTCATATTAAACGTATTGATCTGTTTATAAGAATCTTACAAATGTGTGACTTCATAGTCCCTGTTTAGACCCCTTGGATGCAGTGTATCCAAGGTATGTATCCAAAAGGCCTCTCTTCTAAGGAGAAGTCTTTTGACATCACCTCCTCTTCTAGGTCTCTTTATTTGTTCCAACACTTGAAAGCACAACTGTGCAACTGTATGTTTAAATTTTTCAAAGTGATATGGGACCGGTAACATAAGTTTTTTTTTTAGAAAAATAAGACTGAAAGCGCATTTTTCCGGACCCCTTGGAGAGCAGTTGAATATAGAGAACATAGAGACAAGACCCTGCCTACGTCTGGCTGACTTAGGTCTCAAGAATAAATCTTCATTTATGCCTCCAAAGACTTATCACCCTGTTGAAACCTTTGTACAACTGGTTACCAGGGAGGTACGGGAACAACTGGACTCTATTAAAAGGGGTGAATTGCACCTTAGGGTACTTTCACACTAGCGTTTTTCTTTTCCGGCGCTGAGTTCCGTCCTAGGGGCTCAAATCCGGAAAAGAACTGATCAGTTTTATCCCCATACATTCTGAATGGAGAGTCAGTCCTTCAGGATGCATCAGGATGTCTTCAGTTCAGTCTTTTTGACTGATCAGGCTTTTCAGAAAAACGTAGCATGCAGTATTTTTACCTCCGGCCAAAAAGCCTGAACACTTTGACTGAACGCCGGATCAGGCCTTTTTCCCATTGACTTGCATTAACGCCGGATCTGGCACTGTGTGTTCAGTCAAAACGGATCCGGCTTTTGCATGTTAAACCTGAAAAATGTGAAAAAAAAGTTAAAGTCCATAAATGGCGGATCCGTTTTTTCCAATGCATTTTTTCATTGTGATCAAAATCCTGATCAGGATTCAAATGTAATCCGTTTTCACACGTTTTTCCGGATCCGGCGGGCAGTTCCGGTGTCGGAATTGAACGCCGGATTAAAACAACGCTAGTGTGAAAGTAGCCTAAGACATAATGTTTCTGTTTCTGAAAAGAGAGCGATTAAGTTGTTGGTAGAGGATAAAGATCTGATAATTAAGCCCGCTGATAAAGGTGGTTCCATTGTTGTAATGGATAAAGTGAAATATATACAAGAGGTTATGCGACAGTTATCAGATCAATCCACATACCAACCACTAAATACGGATCCATTGTTTGGAATTAAACATAAGATCCAAACAAGTGAGGTAGGGAGCGGCACAGTCAAATAAGCACTGAATCAATGTGAAGCGGTCAGTGCGGATCACAAGGCTGGCGAGGAGACACGCACTCGGCGGTGCACAGCTGGAGACAGTGGATAGAATGTAACTAACTCCAGTAAGTAAAAAATGAACAGCGGCACTCACCAGTGTGCGATCACAGACGGCAGCTTTATTCAAGAAGAAATAAGGCAGGGGGCAGACAATTCAAGCACGCAACTAACAGCGGCGGCCGTTTCGCGCTATCTGTGCTTCGTCAGGCTGTGCGTCCATTAAACATAAGATTATGGCGATAGTTGAACATTATTTAATCTTAGGTGTAATTGATCAACATCTTGGTAAATTTCTGGTGAATCATACTCCAAGGACTCCGGTCCTGTATATTTTGCCAAAGGTCCATAAAACCTTAATTGATCCCCCTGGATGCCCCATAGTGTCCTCAGTGGGATCCATCTTATCCCCTCCAGCAGTTGTCCTTGATTTATTTAGTCCTTTAGTCCAGTTGTCCTTTTTTATTTAGAAAATAAAAAAGAAGCTTATTCACAAAGACACAGCAGCTGGGATTCTTTTACCTGTCCAACACGGAGACTGACAGAGCTTCACTGTCAGAGAGGAGTAAATTTCTACCACCTGACAGTGCTGCCTGTGTTTTATAGCCCAAACCAAGACCCAGACTGGAACGTGGGGAGCAGCCACCCACCCTGCACTTTGGCTGCTCCCAGTAAGAGCTGGCCGGGATCGTCTTTACAGCCATACTAAATAGCAAAACCATATCAGCCTGCACTAGCTACCGCTGACACATGAAATTACCGGCTCTTACCTCACCGAGGCCAGGAATCTCGGTGACACATACCTTCCATCAATGACGGACCCTTGCGCCTTCCTCTAAACCTCCCCCTTTGTTCAATCCTGAGGGGGTGAACATTTGCCAGACAGTGTACCCAGGACAGGGCATTTCCCTGTAAGCGGACTGTCCTGTGTTCCACTGAGAACTTGAAGTTCCCCGACAGATAATAGCGGAGAGACTCAAGTGCCCATTTGATGGCCAGGCACTCTCTCTCCACAATACTGTACCTAGTCTCGGCTGGGGTAAGCTTCCGGATCAGGAAAACAACAGGATCTTCCTCCCATTGATGTCCTGAGAGAGTACAGCTCCGAGGCCTACTTCAGAGGCATCGGTCTGTACCACAAATTCCCTCTTGAAGTCAGGTGTCACCAATACCGGGGACCCACACAGGGCAGACTTCAAAGCGGAGAAAGCCTTTTCCGCCTGTTCATTCCACTGAACCGTCACTGACTTGTGTCCCTTCAAAAGGCCTGTCAATGGTGGGGTGACTGTAGCAAAATTGGGGACAAACCTTATATAGTACCCCACCATACCCAGGAACGACTTTACTTGCCAATTTTTTCAAGTACCTCGTAGGGCCCCTGCCAACTAGCTAGGAACTTACTGTCTACAGTTGGTACCAGAACCAACACCCGATCACGGGTTAAAGTTCCGGACCCCAGCCTGACGATTATGGACCCTACTCTGGGCTCGCTGTGCTGCCTCCATATGCTCCCTAACCAGAGGTAACACTGTTTCCATCCGTCCTTGCATCTGGGTGACGTATTCAACAACACTTTTGTGTGATGTGGGTTGTTGTTCCCACGCCTCTTTGGCCACGTCCAACAGACCACGAGGGTGTCTTTCGGATAGCAGTTCGAAGGGCGACAACCCAGTAGAGGCACTGCAAACATGAGATAGGGCAGAAGAAGGTCCCAGTCCCTACCATCCTTAGACACCGTTTTTTTGTAACATATTGTTTAATGTTTGATTAAACCTCTCTACCAGGCCATCCGTTGATAGAAAGACCAGGGTGGTGGGATAGTCCTTTAAGTCTCCATGAATACACACCATGCCAACATTTCGGCCAGTATACTTGGCGGGCCGTACCAGGGCAGCTCTTACCAGGATCACCAGGCTCCCTGAATCCAGCAGAGCCACCGCCAGAGTGTCCCCCACTTCCACCTGGCACAGGTGGCTATTGTCTATAGTCTCGGAGGTTCCTGTGGCACACAACTTCCTGGCATATAATGAGTGGCGGTAGCCATAGTTGGTGTCCATGGGTTTACCCTGATGGAGACAGTCGGCTCCTGACATCGCCAGCAGACCACCGGGGCTGGGTCTACAGGGGGTACGTCCCGAACGGGTTTGGCTGGCACCGGCCGCCGGGTCTGGGGTGGAGATTTCCAGGGTTTGACTGGCCCCCTCCCAAAAGAAGCCACCTGCAGATTTCTGGTGGCCTTGTAGCGCTCCACCAGGTCGACCATCTCCAAGGCATTACCCGGAGACACCTGGCCGATACAGTGCTGGAGGGGGTATGGCAATGCCCTCCAGAACACATCCGCCAAGAGACGGTCCAGCATAGTAGTGGGGGTCAGTATGTCAGGCTGCAGCCATTTTTGCAAACGGTGTAACAGGTCATAATACTGCGGTCTGGCGGGTTCAACCGAAATTAAATTCCCACTGATGCACTCGCTGGGCCCGGACCAACACATTCACCCCCAGTCTCACCAGGATCTCACATTTTACGCTGAGGTAGTCTGCCACTTAACCATCGGGGAGATCGAAAAAAACTTGCTGGGATTCAGACGCCAGGAACAGAGCGACGACCTCAGCCCAGTGGTCTCAGGGTAACTTTTCCCTCACGGCCACCTTTTTGAACACCGCCAGATAGGTCTCGACGTCATCTGAGGGGGTCATCTTAGGGATTGCTGCACGGACAGCTTTCCGGGCATTGTGGACGTTCAGGGATGCTCCTGCCGCTTGCAATGCCATCACATGTTGCAATAGCAGCTGGTTAGTTTCCTGCTGCTGCTTGTTAGCCTCCTGCTGCTGCAAGTTAACCTCCATGAGGGCCTTCACGACCGCCTCCATTTTGTCAGCGGACACGGGTCGTAACCTTGCCACTTGTGCCGGGGAAAACAAAAACTTTTCGACCTTCAGGCCTGCCTCACTGCGTTTGCCCGCATCCGACACCAATTGTGGGGATTTGCTCTGGTAGACAGGCTTGCGGAGGCAGTATAGAGGCAACGACAACGTCTTTAACTTAAAAAGTTCGGTGTTTATTCACACATAAGGATAAGCAAAACAAAAAGTCAGTTTCAAGGAAAACAGTCACCTTGAGTCTGGTGTTTGTTCACACCATTCAGCAATGCAGAAGTCCTTGGACATAGCAGAAACCACCTGCTCTCACGCCAACAAGGTAGCAGGCCTTTTCCCAGGCCCAAACTCCCAGGTCCCAACACAGAGACTAGAAGTACTAGCAGTGCCCATCACGACCTTTGTGGTCTGGCGAGCTTGTGGACGTGAGGCGCAAATCAGAGATGAATTAGATATGGCTGAAGCGCTGTGGCTTTGCTATTATACTTCGTCAGGCAATGCTGTTGCGGTGGTGAGGCTGGTGTAGCTGAGGTATTCTGACCCGGCTACTGCACGTGGTGTGTCCTTACAGCATGCACCACGTGCAGTAGCCGGGTCAGAATACCCCAGCTACACCAGCCTCACCACCGCAACAGCATTGCCTGACGAAGTATAATAGCAAAGCCACAGCGCTTCAGCCATATCTAATTCATCTCTGGCAAAGCATTTTACTACATTGTTAGTAAAAGTGACCGGGGAGCATTAAACGAACAGCAAACATCCAGCTGCACCTGCAGCTGCAGCACACCAGACTTGATAAAGGGGTCATGCGCACCCCGAAACGCGTTGTCTCTCAATAAACCCGTACTTGTCTAATCCGGTTGTGATTTGCGCCTCACGTCCACCAGCTCGCCAGACCACAAAGGTCGTGACGGGCACTGTCAGTATTTCTAGCAATTAACAAAGTGGCGACTTGGCCCTCGCCCTTGGTTCTTTTGGACACGGCAGCTCCAACCTGATACCTAGCTAATCCAGCGGACCTTCATCACGGTTGCACCCAATCGGTGCAACCCAAACAGGTGAGCAGCACATATTCACCTTAAATTGAAGAACGCTGTTTGATCTTTACCTATTTACCCTATGAGCGCCTTTCTCATCCTGTGGTCACATATTTGCAGAGACTGACAGAGCTTCACTGTCAGAGAGGAGTAAATTCCTACCACCTGACAGTGCTGCCTGTGTTTTATAGCCCAAACCAAGACCCGGACTGGAACGTGGGGAGCAGCCACCCACCCTGCACTTTGGCTGTTCCCAGTAAGAGCCGGCCCGGATCGTCTTTCCAGCCATACTAAATAGCAAAACCATGTCAGCCAGCACTAGCTGCCGCTGACAAATGAAATTACCGGCTCTTACCTGATCGAGGCCAGGAATCTCGGTGACACATACCTTCCGTCAATGACGGACCCTTGCGCCTTCCTACAATATATATATATATATATATATATATATATATAGTTAGATACATCACGATGGACATGACAATGTGTTTCTCTCTGCTTTGTGGGTTTTAGGATTGCCCAAAGATCTCTCTGCTTTGGAAGGAAGCATTCATAAAATATCTGTTGGCTGCAAAAAGGTGCAAGATGGTATCTCCTTTTTGTTAGTCCACTTAGTACTGCACCAAACAACAGGAAGAGCATTAGGCATTTTGGAAATTACTATAAAATATAAGCTGTTGGTGTTGCTTTATGAACTTTTTTCTGTTGGAACACCTTTGTTGGGTGCGAAGGAGGGCAGTTTAATGAATATATCTTATGTATCTCCTGTACTGTTATTGTATAGTTGTATTGGGTCTGCTTTCATCTGCATAATGCTTTTTGCTATCTATGCTGTATCCCCCAAAAAGGGAAGTAGAAAAGTATTTTTATTCATGAATTATAGTTGGCTCTGGGTGGTTAAAAGGGTCTTACCAGAGATGAACTTCAGCCTTTATATATAAGTTTAAGTAAGTTAGTTTCATGATTTGGTAATGGCAAGGCACTGTATTATTGTCTTTCTGATGAGGTAAATACAAGACACAAGTTCCTGCTGGTTACATACTTTTTCTTATTCGAGCACCATCTCCCTGTGTTCCACAAGCAGGTGCAATAAATTGCCTTGGCAACTACTTCGAGCCGTAGCGGACTTACCACCATCCAACACAATGTGGCTCCAGAGATCAGAGGGTCCCCTGATGGTCACAAGAGGTTGGCTGAAAAAAAACACTTAAGAGATGGATTACTGCCTGTGCAGCAGATTCAGGACTCAGGAACAGAACGGGAGCCCTTATCTGCTGTAGTGCAGTGGCGGAAGTGTCCAGGTTGCACAGCTAAGCTGAGAGTGGGGCTTGGGATGCCGACAAGGGTGAAGCATAGCAGGATTATGTGACAAGATGGAGCTCAGCTGTGTGATGGGGAGGAACTTAGTGGGGCGATGGGTGGGCCCCAGACATAACTTTCCTTTTGGCACAAGAATGGCCATATCTGCCACTGGCTGAAAGACAAGTTCAGCTATAGCAACCAGATACAAATAACTTCTAGCTGTCATTTTAAATCACATAAGGGATCCTGAGAATCAGTTTCTGCTCACGTCACTGCCTCATGCCTATTATTTTCTGTATTGACTGGCTGTGTTTTGAACCTGCTCTCTACCTGGATTTTGCCTATTGCCTTTCTGTGTGAGTAGTTGCCCTTTCATGCTTTTGACTCCTGACCTGAACCTTGTTTGTACCTTCTAAATTGTCAGTCCTAGTTGTTATTTTGGTTCAGCTCCATCTGACTACTCTCCAATTCCAACATGTCTGCTGCACTACACTGCCAACCCCAGACTGAGGACCTGGGATCAGTTTGTTCAAGTCCAAATTCCAATGCAGGGGTACCTGATGCAAAATGGGAGGATGAACTAGAACAACAGACCGCTGATGACGACCAGGTTCCACTTTCTACTTAAGCATGCCTGCTAAAAAGTAACATTTTATCTTATTTATTTTACCAGAATGCTCCTTATAATTCAGTTGTGTTGGTTAATTATAATTAATACATTACAGTAATTTTCTGTTAAAAGCACTTGATCTTTGACCCTTGTTAACATGTGATGTATCTATTACACATGAGATTGCTATGGTTTTTACCATTGTTTAGCCCTCAGAATGGGTCAAGCAGATCTAAAAGCTTGTCACATGTATCATTAGATGGAGAAGCAAATTGACGAGTATACAAGCTGCTGCAGATTGTTATTTTGCAATGTAACACACTGGGACATGCAAATCTATCCCTTTCTGTTCATGTTCACCACCAGTCCTTCCTGACCAAAGTCAGTGATGTTACACACAAATCGATATCACACAAACTATAAATGTACATTCAACTTCAAGATGTAATATGAATGCTATAAACTTTGTTTGGCAGTTATGAGTTAAAGAGGACCTGTCACCATTCCTGACCAGGGGCATAGCTATAGGGGGTGCAAAGGTAGCAGTCGGTACTGGGCACAGGAGCCTGAGGGGGCCCAAAGACCCTTGTGGTGCATAAGAAGAATATAGAAAGTGCACGCTGGTCAAGCTACACTTCTACCTGGAGGGAAGGGGTTAGGTCAAGAATTTGGCATGGGGGGGGGTGTAGTTAAAAAAAAATTCTCAGGCAGCACGAAGGCTATGTGCTTCCCTGACCCTGGCGACAAAGCACTGAGGGAAGGGGGGTCTTCCCTCAGCTCTTGCACCAGGGCCCATGAGCCTTTAGCTACTCCATTGCTCCTGACATGCCTATTTTAATAGCTTCATGTATTCCCCATGTAATAACAATTCTTGGGCATCTATTCTTATGGCTCTATGTTTTGCCAATTCTTTATTATTTTAACTAGAAGTTATGAATGAATTCTTAGCAGTCTGCAGTAAGGGTACAGAGGGGTGGTAACAAGTTGGGGGGTGTACCTCCACAGTACATTTCACATCTCTCTCTGACATTCTTTTTGTATTTTGTGTTATACAAATGCAATACAAGAGAAAACCAAATTCCCTGAACTTTTGTTTATTTATCTGTAGGATGCAGAACATACACTGGCGATCAAAATTAGAGAACAATTTATGAACACTTGATTTTTTCAGAAATAATGTAATGTACATTGATCATCATTTGATGGATTTTTTGTTAGGGGTACACCATGCCATTAGAACAGTGTTTTCCAAAATAACCAAAGTATATCAACATAAAACCTTAATTTTTCAAAAAACGTGATGATCATAATTAGAGAACAGCAATGACTTTAGCACAGAAAAAGATTCTAACTAAATTTTCTGAAGGTTACAACAGTCACCAATCAGTAGGAAGTGCACAGGCCCTTGCTTTGAATGACTTCAGCACATCTGCGGCCACAGGACCTCACTAGTCTCTCACACTGCTCTGGTGTGATTTTGGTCCACTCTTCTTCCAGTCTCTTTAACAGTTCTGTGACTGTTGTGGGTTTCTTGACCATAACTTTGTCACCAAGGATTTTCCAGAGGTTTTCTATTGGGTTTAGATCAGGACTCTGGGCTGGCCGTTTCAATGTTTTCAGTTTCAAGGAACTACTTTACCCGTTTTGCTGTGTGACAGGGGGCATTGTCCTGCATGAAAATTGCTGGCTGATTGAGTGATGAACGCAAGAAAGGAACCATGTGTTATTGAAGAAGGTTCTGATACACACTCACTCTGCCATGTAGCTGTATCAGAGGTCCAACTCATGCTGCTGAAAACATTCCCCAAACCATGACACTTCCTCCTCCACCTTTCACTGACTTCTTTACACACTTTGGGTTCAGTCTTTCCTAAGTTTGTCAACGAACATAATGTTTCCCATCAGACCCAAATAAATTTAACTTACTTTCATCACTAAAATGAACTCTGGAAAACTTCTCCTCTGTCCACACAACATGCTCCTCAGCAAAGGTGAGTCTAGCCTTTTGATTCTTTCTGCTAATGAGAGGTTTGGTCATTGCAGAGTTGTCTTTCAGTCCAAATGCTCTTAAACGTCGAGACACTGTATGACGAGACACATCCTTACCCTGTTCAGTGCTGAACTGGTGAGCAATTCCAGCTGCAGTGTTGAAACGATTACCGATGGAGATTCTCCGCATTATCCTGTCCTCTCTTGCATTTGCCTTTCGAGGGCGACCAGCCTTCTTGGGGGACTTGAATGAGTTTGTGATGTTGTAAAGATGCAATATTCTAGAAATCACAGACTTAGAATAACCAACTTCTCTTGCTATGGCTGATAGGGTCACCCCTTTGGCCTTCATCTGGACAACCTGCTGCTGGAGGGTTTCAGTCACTTTGGAACGGCACACCATTTTTGAAAAATCCGTGAAAACTGGAAAGTTAGGCTGCCAGTTAAATAGGGTTTGTCAGATCATTAAGGAAATTAGCACCAGTTGCCAGATTAACACCAATAGCTTGCAGGTACCGTATCTGAAAGTGTTCTCTAATTTTGATCAGTGTTCTTTTTCAATTATCTCATTTAAATTTTTATTCTGTGCTTTAGAATAAATAAAATTTATTAAATAACCTTAAAATACTGCTATTTTACTCATGTTAGGATATATTCACATAGGATTACACTATGACCTTGACATTTCGGAAATTGTGAGTAGTTCTCTAATTTTGATCGCCACTGTATACTACAGTTTTTGGTATTGACAGGGCTAGATTTCCCTATGGGCACAAGAGTCCTGTGCCTGTAGGCAGCTTTGAAGAAAAATGCCCGCGAGAGAGAAAATGTTCATATGAAATCACAGAACATATGTAAAGATGTGTATTTGTATAAATTATGCACTGTATGTACTAATTACTGTAGGTTGTGTGCTTTAGGTATGCAAGGAAGACATTTTTAAGCCTCATCCATTTTTTAAACCTCAGGAGTTATTTTTAGGCCACATCCCAATCCGTCCAGACATGTTCACAAACCCCCCTAAAAATGTCCATTTTGAAATACATCTCAATAAACTCTGCTCTCTGGGAGATCCATTTCAGAATATAAAAACAGGGCGTGTTGGAGGTATAAATCAGGAACAAGGAGAAGGCTTCTGCAGGCTGATGTTACGGAGCTAAATGTTTTGGAAAGTGCACCACAATGTTACAGCTTTATTATATTCATTTTTTAAGAGTAGTTAAGAGCAAATATTTAAAGTCAGATATGACTGAAAGGGGTTGGTAACTTGGCATATAGTTTCAAGAAAAAGTCACTAAAGCCTTTGGAAATGTGGATGTCTGCATTGATTACTAATGAAATGTGATTATCTAAGTCACAATTATAGACAAACACAATGTAAGTAAACTAATAACACACAAACAGTTGTACTGTTCATACATTTTATTGAGCAAATTGATTAAATATGCACAGTGCAAGGAGGAAAAGTAAATGAACCTCTATGTTAATGACTTCTCCAAGAGCTAATTAGCAGAAGGTGCTTCAATTATGGAGATAAGATTGGAAGGCACACAAAGCCTGGTTACTTTCACATGATTGACTGCCTCTTTGGTTTCACCTTTCTGTGTTGTTGCTGGGGATGACTACACCTCTTGTCTCAGGTGTAGCTTAAGTGGTCATTCCTTCTCCTCTATTTAGTCCAGCCTCACCCATCATGCTATGCGGTTGATAGCTCCTTGTTTGTGGAAGCCCTGGTGTTGGTTCTCTTTGAGTTCCTGCTCGTCCACAAACTTCTGAAAGTTAAGTTTATATTCTTTGTTGTTTGCTGTTTTACCCTACCTGCAGATATTAGGCTTGAGGGGGTCTCCAGATGAAGGAATAGGCCATCTGTGTCCTGACACTATCTGCAGGGCCCTGTTAGGGTTAGATAGGGCTTAGGTTCCTGCATATGAACATTCCTACCATCTAGGTCTGTTCATACTGATAGCAGTCAGGGCTCGGTGTAGGGACTCACTAGGTGTGACCATTTCCCTTTCCCTAGGTTCCAGGCCTAATACCTTTTCCCTTCTCTTCTGTGTTCAGTGTGGAGTGTATTTACCACACTGCACAGTGACAGTTACTCACTGTTCTTCTCTAGAAAGGTTGGTTAGTGTAAACCATGCCTTGATGCAAATAATATCCAGAAGACCTCCGAAGACATATTATAGAGACCAGGCAATCCTAAAAGAGGTGAGAAAGACCCCAAAAGTAAGAGCAAGTGTCTTATATGCTCCTCTATCAGAAGCCATGTTGGGACAGTGAAGACAAGGGAGAGGACTCAACACGTTTGTGGCCAAATGAGTTAAGTTACAGTGGCCAACTGAGATATAAATCTTGGATTTAGTATAAAATACAATCCAGTCTACAGCAATCTGAGCTATTGATGTGATAAGAGGCATGTAGCTGTCCTTTCCAGAATTGTTTTAAAAGCTAGAGACACTGATCGTAGTAAATAACAGATGAGCATCACCCATTAGGCAGTGGCCTAAATGGGTACAAACATCTTGGTAGTCTTAGTGCATCTAGACATGAAATACCCCCTACCCAGGTCTTACTAGATCCTCAGTGATGACTAAGTTGAGCAGTGGTGGAGACAGGGAAGCTGTGCAGCTGGGATGGGCAATCCTGTGGAGGCAATGATCCCTTATCGTTCCAGTGAGCAGCTCAATCCTATCTTGTGCTACACAGGGGCTTAGATCAGAGCCTGGTATTAATTGGAGGGGGAGAACATTAAACAGCAGGAATCCCAGGGTCACAAGGAGCAGCAATTTGTACTTGTACACCCAATGCCGCTAATACCGGTTTATATAGCATCATCAGGCGCATGTATGTGTCACATGCTCGAAAAGCATACGGCCCATATATCTTCAGAAACCTGAGAAGAAGATGCAAACAAAAGAAGACTGCAGAATATAAAATAACAATAGGATTCTTGCATGAAGGCGTTAATTAACCATATTTTTGTTACATATTTAAGCTAAAAAAGAAATAATAATTTGTGGGGGGAGGGGTGGATGGAATACCACTTTAAATGTCTTATTTCAAACCTCAGCTGAAATTTTTTGAATGTAAATATGTGATAAGTAGTAGAAAAGTCTATAAAATGGCATTTTATTATATCTTATGTCAATCTTCAGATGGCTATAAGAATATTCAAAGCAAGCAATAGACCTATTGTTAGGCAAGGCACACACCCTCTTCCTAGTCTGCTCTTGTAATGAAGAGCAATTCCACATTCCCGCATTGTGTAATTAAGAAGACCTAAAGCCTCGGGCAAACAATCCCCTTGTTTTTCATTTTATATATTAACAACATAATGAAAGGAATATAAAATTCACCATTCGTCAAATCTTCTGTTCTGCATTTCCTTTGCTATGTATTTTTAAGTTTTTCATTGTACAACATACTATAGCACTATGTGAATGGCAATCAGAGGTGTAGCAAGGCAATTCTGTGTTGCGTTCTGTTATTTCTGATTCAATACGACTACATGTATTATTTTGTGTGTGAGGCTTGCAGCAATGCTTGTCTATGGAAAGCAGATCTCATTTGCGCTTGATTGATTTCAGAGTTAGTATCCTATTGTTAAAGGAAAAGAAATCTGAGATACTTGAAAACCTGGACATTTTAAATGAAATATTCACATGCACACATGAATAATATTATAATTGGTTTTGCTTGGCTTTTAGACCTAAAACCTAGCTTGTTATTCCAAAGCATGCAGTAGAAATAGATATAATATTGTGTTTTTCTTAAATAATTAAATTATCCCAAAATATAAGACACTTTTGCAGAGTAACACATCTAGTCAAACAGGGGGCATGATCAGCAAGGGCCTGCCAAATTTATAATACAGGTTTCTAAAGATGTACCCTACTTTTCCTCAGATCATCACAGCACATTTGCATTCCCTTTGGGAGGAGATGAGGGTTTCCTCAAATCTATGGCACTGCAAGGATAGCAAACCAGTCATTTGAGCGGGGGCAAGGTATTTTGGTGCCCTAAGCGGAGCAGGTAAATTGGTAACACCCCTCCATCCCAAAAAAAATCTATTCAATTTCTTACTTCCTAGTAAAGATATTAAAATACATTTGAAAAAAAGCAGTTAAGGGAAGATCGAGTGACTTACAGGTGACATCTCCACAGATTTGAGTTCTTCACTTCCCTTTCTTCTCCATTTGCTCCAGACCATCACAGGCAGACGTCTTTGGTCAAGGGTGTGCAACCTCCTCTGCCACAAAAGAGTAAAAATACATTAGTATTATGATATGGCACATGGTAGATGGGAAAAAATGACAGATTTTGCAAATCAGACCCCAAATTTATACAGACCCCAGGTTAGACCGCAAATTTGTACAGTTCACTGTCATCCTGCTGCTACTCCCAATACTGTGCCTGCTGTGCTCCCTGTGTGGCGGTTGGGGACTGAGTAACGAGGGACAGCCGCCGCCATCAGGCGGCGGAAAGCCTTAGTATCCAGAAGCCTAAACGGCAACATTTCCAGGGCCAGCAATTTGGAAAGGTTTGCATTTAGTGCTATGGTCTGTGGGTGGGTGGCTGGGTATTTACGCTTTCGTTCAAAGGCCTGGGGTATGTACATCTGTAAGCTGCACTGGGACACAGAAGTAGATGTGCTAGATGATGGTGCTTGCGAAGGTCCAGGTGCAGGGCGTGAGGCATCTGGGCCTGCGTCTTGGACAGGGGATTGGCCAGCACATAACACAGGGGAAGAGGAGGCAGTGGTGTGACCCGCAGACACTGGTTGTGGACCCAGGCGTTCGGCTTTGATGCCATGTGTCAGACCATGCTGGTGGTGGTGAGGCTGCTAGTGTTCACGCCCCTGCTCATTTTGGTACGGCACAGGTTGCAAATGACAATTCTTTTATCGTCCGCACTTTCCTCAAAAAAGCGCCAGACTGCGGAACATCTATCCCTTGTTAAGGGAGATTGCCGCAAGGGGGTGCTCTGGGGAACAGTTACGGGCCTGTTTAGTGTGGCCCGTCTTCTCCCTTTTGCCACCCCACTGCCACTTCCAGCCTGTTTCGGTGCTGAGGATCCCTCCCCCTCTGTACTGCTGTCCTCGCTCGGCTTGCCACCTTCCCAGGTTGGGTCAGTGATTTCATCTTCCACCACCTCCTCACTCTGGTCATCCTCCTGACTTGTTGACCTAACAAGAACCTCAGTTATTGGCAACTGTGTCTCATCCTAATCATCAAACTCTTGGGACACTAATTGCCGTTGACTTATTGGTAACTGTGTCTCATCATCATCATTCACCTTGTGAAACACTAATTGCCGTTCCCCACCGTCATCTTCTTCTGACTGTGAATGCTCAAAAGTTTGGGAATCACTGCACAAGATCTCCTCATGTCCCTCTTCAAGCGGGCTTTTCGAGATGCCCAAATCAAGGAATGGCGCTGAAAAGAGCTCCTCGGAATATCTGATCGGATCACCTGTTTGCCAAGACTCTCCATGGTGGGAGGAAGGAGGATCAGGGTGAGGATTCTGTTGACCAGACTCTTGGCTACTGAGACTGGACTTTGTGGAAGACAGGGTGGTGCTTAACCGACTGGAAGCATTATCTGCTGCAATCCAACCAGCCACCTGGTCGCACTGGTGTGACTTCGAGTGTGGTGTCCTGCGCCGTCCTGCAAACTGGGACATGAAGCTAGGTATCATGGATGAGTGTGTTTCTTGTGCTCTGGCAGCAGACACAGTTTCACCGCGCCCAGGGCCACAGCCTCTGCGTGCACCATCAGCAGCACGGCCACTTCCCCGTCCCTTACTGCTCGCCTTGAGCATATTAAATGGTATATATGCTTGCAAGTATGTCACACGTACACTAGCGCAGGTTTTGTAAGTGTATGCACAAATAAATTACACTGAATGTCACAGATTTTTCAAATGCTCAAACGTTATACAGGAGATGTAGCGCAGGTAATGTCGCTGTCACCAGCGACCAAACAATTGTGCTGAATGTCACAGATATTTAGGATGCACAAATGTAACACTACAGATGTAGCAGAGGTCACTGTCAGCAGCGGCCAAATAATTGCGCACAATTTAGCGCAGGTTGCGCTAATAATATATATTGCAGCCAGATAAAACAATAGTCCTTAAAAGGATTTTTGGGTCTCTAACACCTTTGAATAGTAAACCCTGCCTGAAAAATAATAAAAAATCCTGTCCCTACACTATCTGTCCCTTTTCCCGCAGCTCTCCCTGACTAAGACTGAGTCGAATCACGTGTCATTGCACCCGATGACGCGTTTCTGCCAGCCAATCACTATAATGCCAGTAACCAACATGGCTACGTCATTACAGTGAGTGGCAGTAATTCCCCGCACGTTTATTGGCTAAATAGCAGTCAACAAAACGTGCGAGGAGGAGACTCGAGCATTGCGCTCGAGTCAAAATGGTGTTCGGCCGAGCATGCTCGCCCAACACTAGTGATTATGTAAGTGTAGTGTCTATATAGTCTATGTATGCATACTGTACCTCCCAACCATCCCAGATCTTGCATAACTACTGTGTGGGTGGCACAATGGAGACTTAGCAGGGTTGGGACATGTACAGATAGACATTGGGTGGAGTTAGAGGTGTGGCCTAGTGTTTTTAAAAAACTTGTTGATAGTTTGGCTCCTTAGGCTTTTTAAAAGTTTTGTGGTATGTGTGTGTAGTGTATATATGGTGTATTTATGTATGCGTACCATGTATATCGTGTATTTTTGTGTATGTGTGTTGCATATACTGTATATGGTGTATGTATATGTGAACACCTGTTGTAACGCCACGTATCCGCCGTTGAGTATTGAACCTGTTGTTTGAATTTGAATCTCACCCCTGGTCTGACCCCTGCAGATCTGAAATTTCAGGCCCAGAGAAATCCTGTAAGTCATCATAACTATAAACAAATTTAGCTCTGCTACATTTACAGAAGTACCAGCTGAACCTATTTTGTACTCTTTTTGTAATATCATAACTAACCTTAAATAACAAAGGTACTTGGCTCAGAAGTGATGGATCTGTCGTTCCATCTTGTAACAGCATGAATTTGTATATTCTTTTGTTATTTGTGCATGGAGACGGGATTGATATGACTTCCTATTTACAGGTGACTTGTTTAAGCTTTGTTCTGTAGAGTCCTACAATCATGTAATGCTGATGACTGCACAACCTCTGCATACATATAGGAAACATTAAATTAGATTATTTTCCTGGCATGTCATACTGTGTCAATCTGCTGTAGGCAATGATTAATTGGATATGAATGCTAGAAAGTCGCCATTTGGCTAAATAGTAATTGTGTATCCAGTAGTCAATTGGATTTTTATACCATTTGCATAATACTTTTGGAAAAACATTTTTAGATCACCTGATCACCTGGTGTATGAAGCATCAAGATGTAAAGGTTACAACTAGAGTAGTAGGATACAGTGAGTGATGTTATTTACATGGGACTGTATATTGATGGTGGCTGGGGGGAGGGAGTGATGTTATTTACATGGGACTGTATGTTGGTGGCGGCTGTGGGAGGGAGTGATGTTTACATGGGACTGTATGTTGGACGAGGCTGGGGAGGGGGCAATGTTATTTACATGGGACTGTATATTGATGGTGGCTGGGGGAGGGAGTGATGTTATTTACATGGGACTGTATGTTGATGGCGGCTGTGGGAGGGAGTGATGTTTACATGGGACTGTATGTTGATGGTGGTTGTAGGAGGGAGTGATGTTATTTACATGGGACTGTATATTGATGGTGGCTGGGGGAGGGAGTGATGTTATTTACATGGGACTGTATGTTGGAGGATGCTGGGGAGGGAGTGATGTTATTTACATGGGAATGTATGTTAGACGAGGCTGGGGAGGGGGCGATGTTATTTACATGGAACTGTATATTGATGGTGGCTGGGGGAGGGAGTGATGTTATTTACATTGGACTGTATGTTGATGGCGGCTGTCAGAGGGAGTGATGTTTACATGGGACTGTATGTTGATGGTGGTTGTGGGAGGGAGTGATGTTATTTACATGGGACTGTATATTGATGGTGGCTGGGGAGAGGGAGTGATGTTATTTACATGGGACTGTATGTTGATGGCAGCTGTGGGAGGGAGTGATGTTTAAATGGGACTGTATGTTGGTGGTGGTTGTAGGAGGGAGTGATGTTATTTACATGGGACTGTATGTTGGAGGAGGCTGGGGAGGGGTGGTTGTTATTTACATGGGACTGTATATTGATGGTGACTGGGGGAGGGAGTGATGTTATTTACATGGGACTGTATGTTAAATGCGGCTATGGGAGGGGTGATGTTATTTACATGGGAATGTATATTGGAGGTGGCTGTGGGAGGGAGTGATGCTATTTACATGGGACTGTATATTGATGGTGGCTGGGGGAGGGAGTGATGTTATTTACATGGGACTGTATGCTGATGGCGGCTGTGGGAGGGAGTGATGTTGACAAGGGACTGTATGTTGATTATGGTTGTGGGAGGGAGTGATGTTATTTACATGGGACTGAATATTGATGGTGGCTGGGGGAGGGGGTGATGTTATTTATCTGGGACTGTATGTTGAAGGTGGCTGTGGGAGGGAGTGATGTTATTTACATGGGACTGTATGTTGATGGTGGCTGTGGAAGGGAGTGATATTTACATGCGACTGTATGTTGGAGGAGACTGAGGAGTGTGTGATGTTATTTACATGGGACTGTATTTTGGAGGGGGCTGTAGACAGAGAGGGATGTTATTTACATGGGACTGTATATTGTAGGGGCTGGAGAGATAGTGTGATGTTATTTACATGGGACTCTATGGCAGAGGGAGGGAAATAGTGTTATTTACATGGGACTGTATGGTGGAGGGGCTGAGAAATTATAATTTGTGAGGACACTAAGAGGAGGAATATAACTACAGTGGGCACTGCAGGGAAGAGCATTATAACAGAAGGGGGCAATATAAATACTGGGGGTACTGTAGGGGCATTTTAAATCCAGGGGACATTAGGTGTTCTTATTACTACTGGGAACTCTAAAGGAGGGTCTTATAGATCTGCCTTATTTCTACAAAGAGCACTATGGGGGGGGCCTTATTAGTACTGAGGGGTCTTTGAGGGCATTATTAATACTGGAGGGCTCTTCTACTCTTCTACTAATGGAGGCACTCTTGGGGAGCATTATCACTGTTGGGGGCACTGTAGGGGGCAGTATTACTAAGGACGGCATTCTAGAAGGGAATTACTATTGGTGGGACTACGAGGAGCAGTATTACTATGGGGGGGCTATCTGTACAGCACTAATATTTCTTCAGGATAGTATTTGGTGGTATTGGGGGGCACAGCGAGCAGCAGGATAACACTGTGGGGACTCCAGGTTGGGGGATGATGATAGAAAAGTGAGGACACTAAGATGTCTGCAGAGACGAGGCGTCTGAAAAAAGTTGTCCGCACCAAAAGATGATGACAGAGAAGATCTACATCAGAGGAGACGTCACCTGGGAGTCCCTGGATGTGAGAGGTACTGTATGTGCTGCTATATAGCAAGTACAGTAAAATGCGGTGTGCGCAGGGAGGTTTGACTTCTCCGGGAGTATGGCAAACATGTCAAGAGGTGGGCTGAAAAAAACTATAGCATGCTGCAGTTTTATTCCAGCCGCCTCTCGGCATGTTTGCCGTGCTGCGGCCGGACCTCTGGCCCGCCCCATTATAGTGAATAGGGCCGAAGCGGACTTCCAGCGGCACGGTGCACTAGCAGTAGCACGCATCCGGCAGGCTGCTACCCCACAGGAACAGCTTGCAGGAGAAAGCTACCGCAAGTGTGAAAGTAGCCTGAGAGAACTGGGCCATATTCATTGGGGCTTGGGCCCCGGATCCTTTGAAACCCTAGCAATGCCCCTGGAGATGCTAATTTCATTTTCCAGCAGGACTTGGCACCTGCCCACACTGCAGAAAGTACCATTACCTGGTTTAATAACCACTGTATCAACAGGAAAGATATCACACAGGTATAAAACAGGAAGGTAGGGAGCAAAACCTGACAATATTGCTGTCAAAATTGGATGTGTCCTCTAAGGGTTAACACTTGGTAACTGATATCCTAGCACTCGAAATTTTCAAGGGGTTTTTCCATCTCAGTTAATAGGGGCATATTGCTAGTATATGCCCCCATTGTCTGATAAGTGCGGGTCACCTAGAATGGAGCCCTGAAAGTGGTGGAGGGCACACCGTGCATGCGCAGCCGCCCTCCATTCACTTCTATGGGGCCGCCGAAAATAGCTGAGGGCTGGAGCGGCTATTTCCGTCGGCCCCATAGAAATGAAATGGAGCGGACGCCGCGCAAGCGGGGTGCGCTCTTCTTCACTTCTATGGAGTGAGAACTTGGTGGTGGAGTCCTTCAGCCACCACCTTCCCCGCTCTGTTCTCGATAAAGGTGCGGATCCCAGCGGTGGGACCCGCACCTATCAGACAATGGAGACATATCCTAGTGATAAACCCCCATTGTCTCAGATGGGAATATCCCTTTAACACTCCAGTAAAACCATTTACGTGAATGGGCTGACTGGTGCTGGCAGCACATAATCACCGCAGTTGGCACTGATTTTGCTGCAATGTGCCTGTGACTGACATTAGCCATGAATAATTCATATTTCAGTGTTTAGGAACGCAAATGAAAACTCTCATTGGCATCACAGCAAAATTGTCTCAGATTATGCCCATTATTATACTGGAGATATTATTAAACCCATGCTTTAGCTCCTATGGATATGATGTATCTCTGTGAATACAGAACAGAACAGCTTAGCCGCACGTAGACCGGCGAAAACTATATTTTATGTCTCGAAAATTCCGGCTAATCTGCCCAAATCTCTCTTAGCTATAAGTGCTTGCAGGACATTAATCTTCACCCTAAGTGTCCCAAGGTTCCTTAGTCAGGGAAGCACTTTTAGTGAAGGTCACTACGTTTCGATGTGTCGGATTAATCTCCTTTATACCCATTACTGTTCTGAGACACAACGGTCTAGACAGCTGCTCACATTTATGGAACATTTAGACTCCATAAGACACACAGAACTATTTAAAGCACATGGAGCAGGGAGAAGAGCAGACACACATTTGCTAGAGGCAAATAGGCAAACGTATTCATGCACTCCTTTGAAGCTCAATGTAATATGTACAGAGAACAGGCTTTTAGGTAAGATATCCAAACAGCGGATCTCTCCGTTCCTGGAAGTAATTGTGTTAGTGGAGTGTGGGGAGTCAGATGTCACAGCAGAGGACCTTGTAGCTGCGGCTTAATGGAACACAGGGGCCCCTTTTACTGTATTACATTTAACTGAAGGTAAAGTGTTTCCCAGCACATGTCAACCACTTTACAGTCAGCAGAGGACAGAGACGGAAATATTTCCTCTGCGTTATTCCCATGTACCAGGCTTTGCTGCCTTGTGAGAGAAGTGGTAGAATTGTCTTCCAAGCCTGCTATGGATTACTTTATCTACAAATGAAAAATGGGGCATCCATTGTGTGCGTGAAATCCAGAAGAACAAACCGCATTTTTTTATTTTTTTTTATTAGATCACGTAGTGCACTTTTTAGCCAATTGCTCATAAATGTGTAATGGCGATGAACCCAATGTGGCGCAGGACATCTCACTGGGAAATGGAATAAAGGAATGATAAAAAATAAAGTCCTTTTTTTAGGCTACTTTCACATCGGCGTTTTCCTTTCCGGCATTGAGATCCGTCATGGGATCTCAAAACTTGAAGGAAACGCTTCCATTTTGTCCCCATTCATTGTCAATGGGTACAAAAGTGAACGGAACGGAGTGCACCAGAATGCATTCCGTTTCATTGCGTTCCCATGGCGCACACAAAAGCGCTGCAAGCAGCATTTTTGAGTGCGTCATGGGATAGAGCAAGACAGATCCGGCATGAAACACAATGCCGGATCCATTATCTCGTATTATTAGAGATAATACAACCGGATCTGTTCATAACGGGTGCAGCCGATTGTATTATCCTAACAGAAGCGTTTATGCTGATCCATGACGGATCCAGCAAAAACGCAGATGTGAAAGTAGCCTTACTGACTCAGGAGTACAAGGTCATTAAAGCCACACTATGAATCTAGTAAAAAGTATGTATAAAATATGTAAAGTTCAATGCACAACTTGTGCCACTGCAGTCTCGGCGATCTGGTGAAGTTGGTGGCTCTCAGACAGGTTTTAGGATGTTCTATCAGAACATGTGACTCCCTCCCCAGTCCACTCTCAATCACTGGGCCCTCAACACGGCCTCCACTATGGCATGCTGCTGCTAGCTCACAGCCATACCACTGTATCAGCCTCTTTTCATGGCCTCACGCAACTTCATATGTTGCATCAACAAGATCCACACAGTCCCCTTACCTCCTTTGGAAGGGAAGGGGGGTGCTCCCCATTCATGTTGCACATGGCTCACATGCCACATAAATCTTCCTGTTTACTTGGCTTCACTCATTTGTATAGGATTCATTAAAAAAAAGGATGTTTCCTTTCTGTAACAGCAAGCAGAGATCTTGAAAATGGCAAAGAACTGAAAAACAATGAGAAAACTGGAGAACCTTTCATTCTACAATTACTGTGCTTTAATTACGAAAAAAGGAAAAATTATTTAAAGGGCAGGGCGTCTGTCAGCAGATTTGTACCTATGAAACTGTCTGACCTGTTACATGTGCGCTTGGCAACCGGAGGCATCTGTGTTGGTCCCATGTTCATATGTGACCGCATTGCTAGGAAAACTGATGTTTTAATATTTGCAAATGAGACTCTAGGAGAAACGGGGGCGTTGCCGTTACACCGAGGCTCTGCTCTCTCTACAACTGCCACGCCCTCTGCACTTTGACAGGGCCAGGCAGTGAAAATGTCATCACGCCTGGCCCTGTCAATCAAAGTGCAGAGGTCGCAGCAGTTGCAGAGAGAGTGGAACCTCTAGGTGTAACAGCAACGCCCCCGTTGCTCCTAGAGGCTCATTTGCATATATTAAAACATCATTTTCTCAGCAATGCGGGCACATATGAACATGGGACCAACACGGATGTCTTCAGCTGCCAAGTGCACATGTAACAGGTCAGCCAGTTTCATAGGTACAAATCTGCTGACAGATGCCCTTTAAGTGGTGAACCTAGCTGACATAAAGCAGCTAGGATCCTTATCTTGAGGCAGCATATTCTGCAGTGCTCTACTGAAGCTATTATCATCACATCACTCCGTTGTCATTAGGGGAACTCCTGCTGTATCTCAGATATATTACTAGTTTATATGACACCAAATAAAGGGTGTGGGAGGAAACTGAAGAACTTGACGTTTTTGCAAGTGCAGGAAGAAAATACGAGAAAATACAAACTTCACATAGATAATTTCAATCACATTTTCTATAAGGGACGCGTCTTTGTCAATACAAAAGGATTCTTACATTTTGCTGAATATAATGTACACCAAGGTTTAACTGTAGCTATAGCAACCCGAGGAGCTGCAATGGAACTTGTCATCTCAGTAAGCATCCTGATTGGCAGCATGCATTAAACTCGTACACCCGTACACGTGATTAATGAATTATTCTACTATAGCATATACCTACTGCTATACAGCGTATACAAAGTACAGTAATGTAGGAAATAGCCAGAATTATACTGCAATGCTTCTGACATACTAGAAAAGATAAACTTTAGGATAGATCATTGTCTTTCATGTAGATTATACATTGTTTGTATGATTGTAGTGTGGCAGTGGAGCTGCCAGAGGGCCACATGACGGCCATTGAAAGGGTGTATCTCACCCAGAGGAGCTGGGTGAGAACAGAAAAGTCCTGGCAAAGAATGGAAAGGGGGTGTTGTTTGCACCAGGAGTGTGTCACCAAGGGGCCCGGCCTTGGTGGAGTAAAGGCCCTAGATATAGGTGGACACCAAGCTACTTAGCTTAGCTGGCTCCAGCTAGTCCAGGGAGGGCTTTTACTGGGAACAGGCAATGTGTTGGGTGGGTGCCTGTTCCCCATGCTCCACTCCGGGAGTTAAGAATATGCCCATGTCCAGGGATGCTATTTAATCCTGTTGCTGGACTTGGGTGGGGCTCTCAGTCTGAGGAAGGAGCAGGCTGTGCTAAAGCCTGTGGGAGCTGGGACCCTCTGACCCTGTGTGGGGTAAGCACTGCTGTGTTTTGGGGAGCTGGGTGGTAGACCCGGATCCTGCTAGAGAGGGACTATACTGTTGAGTTAGTGGCCAGACGGCTGAGGATTTGTTTTGATTTATGTTTTGGTTGCTGTTTGTGCATGAAGACTGCCAAATAAATGCACTGTTTGGACACTAAAGCCTTTGTCTGGAAGAAGTCTGTGAGAATGACCCCCAAATAAAAAGACGACCCCTTACAGTAGACAGTTAGAACTGGATATTACAAGGTTAAATGATCAGCTAGACTATAGGTATAGCTCAACTGTAAAAAAAGAATATGCATTCAGCCACCTATTAACAGCATTTTACAATTTATGGTAAATACATATACAATTACAATTCTCTTACTGTATTATAGGATGTGTCTGTCCAACAAAATATTGACTTGTTTCATTGCAAGTTAGCAGAATTATAAATGCAGCTCTGGAGTATAATATAATATATAGACTGTACATCAGGATAAATATAAGATAATATGCACAGTATTTAAAAACTTACCGAACTTAATATGTAGATTATTTATTCACAAACTGTAAAATACCTTACCATATATTTAAAGTGAACCTGTCACCACATAATGCAGTATAATCTGCAGGCAGCATGTTATAGAGCAGGAGGAACAGAGCAGAATTATACATAGCATATTTTCTGGACTATAAGAAAATATCTTGCTAAAAAGTCCCTGATCTGCAAGTTACTGAAATGAAAGCTCTGCACTGCAAGGACATTCGATGATGTCACCAGTGGACAGGACCAGATGGGAAGTGCAGAAAAATGAGTAAATATGTACTCTGTTACTAAAGATGTAGTGTGTGTGTGTGTGTGTGGGTGGGTGGGTGGGTGTTACAGGGTTGTGTTTGTAGTGTGCAATTACAGAGCTGTCTTTGTTTTGTGCATTTAGCATAGCTGTGAGTGCACAAGTAGCAGAACTATGTTGTGTACATGTAGTAAATCTGTGTTGTGTAGTATATTTGTTTGCATGCATATAGCAGTGCTGTGTTAGTGTGTATGTAGCAGAGCTTTGGAGTGCGCATATAGCAGGGATTTGTTTGTTGTGTACATGTAACAGAGCTGTGTGTGTGTGTGTGTGTGTGTGTGTGTGTGTGTGTGTGTGCGCAGTGAGGGTGTGTTTTGGTTGTGTGCATGTAGCAGACCTGTGCATTTAGCAGATACCAACATTCCAGAGATCAACTAAAATAAGAGTACTGCTTCCATAAAACATCAGTACGACAAGACAGCAGAGTGATCAGCATAATATAGCTTTACAGACACTGCTGCAAGGTGAGGGACTACAGCTCAGACACCCATCACCTAAACTACCACTAGGACAGACTAACATTAAGCCTGTATGACAGTAGATACCTATATCCATCCACAAGTGCCTGCTAGTTCCAAGCTATTGTCATCCAACCTGTTAGCTGTGCCACAAAATTATATTGCTATATTATATATGCTTTCTTCTGGCATGATTCTTCAAACTACATTTCCATTGCACCGATCCTCAGGGAGCAATGGCCTAAGGGACTACACTGTGACACCATACCTCATCAGGGCCACTGCACCAGTTCCTCAGGGGCTTGCTGCATGTACAATAATACCATCATAGAAAACATAATAAAATATGTTTTCCATGATAATGTGAAAAGATAGCAATCTTACTGATCTTGTTAACATTAAAGAGAACTAAAATAGTTAATTACTAAAATACTAGTGAAAGCTACTGGTTACCTAACCAGTTCTTATACTTGTTTAATGTATGTAGAAAAAAAATGTGAATCCCCTGGGAAAAGGCAATTTAAATTGTAGAAAATGAATCCAACTATCCAACTACATATGGGATATTGTATCTATTACATAAAACCCATTTAAATTACAGAGGTAGGTACCTACTGTTACTATGTAAACATGGTTTGGGTTTGCCCTCTATGGCTGTATCACCAGCACAAGGAAAAGCACAGTGCAAATGCTAATTCCTCTTGGACCAAATCATACTAGTAGATACAATGCATCACATGGAGGAACTAATTATATCATATTTATTGTCAGAATTAAATATCAACCCAAGCATTTGCTGCTTTCATTACTTTCTAGAATTATATATAGCAATATACGGTAAATGAAAATGGGCTGTAATAATGTCATTCCAGCTTTTATATAAAATACTAATGCAATGCAGAGATGATCATACACAACAAAAAATGGAGCATGAGCAACCATGGCAGGGTATCTGATAGTGATGCAAAGCACCGTGATATAGGCCAGTCATCAAGTTTTAACCCAACAGCTAAAACAAATCTATACAAAATGTGGGTAGGTTCCCACTTGGGGCTCAGTCACATTTAGGCTCCATTCGCATTATGTTTTTTCATACTGAGCAAAAAAAAAGGTGACCAGACATATACTGCACACAAGCTGCTGACCCATGGAGGTCAAGAGATACTGGTTCCAAGCACCAAGAGGTCAGGCTAAACCATTGTCAGGTTCCAGCTGAGGTCAGGGTAGGCAGACTATGAGCTTTCCGAAGTCAGGCCAGGCAACTCAGGGTAAGTACGAGGAACAGATTGAAGTCAGGTCAAGCAGCGAAGGGTCAAATCCAGTAACAAGCAGAGGTTGGTAAACAGACAGGAAAAAGAAAATAATGGTGCACCTTAGCAGGACACTATACAATTTAAATCTATTGCTCAGGCACCTTCCCACAGGGGGAGGTGCCTAACATACACTAACAAAGCCAGCCATTGGCTGGGGAAGACTTAGTTCTGGGGACACTGGCCCTTTAAGATTTAGAGGAGGTATGCACACACCCTCTTTTGGTGAAGAGAGGCATAGCAGGCACACTGTTCTGGAGGCTGTGCCTGTGTGAGGAAGCAAGGTCATGGGCCTTCAGATCACAGAAAGGTAGGTGAGTGCTCTGATTGCTGTACCTGCCAGGAGAAGAGAGGAGGTGGTGGGCATAGACTGCCGGTAAAACACACAACAGACTTAAAGGGAACCTGTCACCGGGATTTTGGGTATAGAGCTGAGGACATGGGCTGCTAGATGGCCACTAGCACATCTGCAATACCCAGTCCCCATAGCTCGGTGTGCTTTTATTGTGTAAAAAAAACGATTTGATACATATGCAAATTAACCTGAGATGAGTCAGAGCTTGAAAATATGACTCTTCTCTGGTCACACAAGTAAGATATGACTCTTTTATGTTAATTTGCATATGTATCAAATCAGTTTTTTTTACACAATAAAAGCACACAGAGCTATGGGGACTGGGTATTGCGGATGTGCTAGGGGCCATCTAGCAACCCATGTCCTCAGCTCTATACACAAAATCCAGGTGACAGGTTCCCTTTAAATACAGCGGTTCAGCTCTATGCACAGTTGTATGGCTCCAAATAATGGCCAGTTACCAGTTCTACAGAAGGAAAAGTGATTACAGTGCAGTTAGATACATCTGGTCATCTGACCACTAAACGCCTTTAGTTTACATGTGCTTTTTTTCAATCAAAACTTAACTTGTATTTCTCTAATTGTTTTAAATAGATAAATCAAAAGGAAAAGAAAAATGTGAGACTGTTAAAACTTCTCAGTAGTAGACGCCGTTATTCTATAGCACCAATAGTATATATTGAGATTGCTGAATCGCTGTTCCTGTCTCTACAGGGATATTATGTTTAGGTATACCAGACCAGTTAGGGACGCGCTCCCTCTGATCATATGCTACCTACTGTATTGTTTTTTGAACAGTATCTAATTGTTGCACTGCGTCCCTATCCTGATCCCTAAAAGTTAACACACAGGCACCATGTCTCCTGACATGTTTCGCCGGCAAACCTACATCCTAAGGGGATCGGGCAGGTATTGGTGTGGGTGGAGTATAAACTCCTTTAGGTCTATACAGACATATGATATGAGAACACTGCAACCCTTGCAGCCGCCCTTCTGCATTCTTCTCCACAGCCCTATATGCTGACCTCTGCTTTTGCCATCACTATGTTGATGATTTCCTTACTGAAGTTAGGTATGTCCAACAGCCTGTGCTTTATAAACCTTCTTCCTCTTCCGTACACAGACTGTCAGACATTAAAAGAGATCAGAAAGTAATCCAGTCAGCCTTAGGGCTCATGCACACGACTGTATGTACTGTATGTAAAATGTGGATGACGTCCATGTGCATTCCGTATTTTGCAGAACGGAACAGCTGGCCCCTAATAGAACAGTTCTATCCTTGTCCGTAATGTGGACAATAATGGGATATGTTATATTTTTTTTTTTTGCAGAATGGACATACGGATATACGTAAACAGAATGCACATGGAGTAACTTTCGTTTTTTTTTTGTGGACCCATTGAAATGAATGGTTCCACATACAGTCCGCAAAAAAAAACCGGAACGGACACAGAAAGAAAATACGTTCATGTGCATGAGCCCTTAGTGTGGTGAGGGGGAATATAGATCCCACTGGATTGTTCCAACTGAGATAGATAGACAGACAGACAGACAGATAGATAGTAAGATAATAAAAAAAAACATACTTCCATACCAAGGTTTAATAAAAATAAAGCATGCAAAGTATTGGTTTCTTCAAACCTGAAGTCAGTGGATAATTTGTTATATGGGTTTCGATTTACCAAAGAATATAGTAGATGAAAAAAAGAATAACACAGGCTTGCACCCATCTACAATGTTTTTACCTTAATATCTCATATTTATTGATGCTGAAAGATAGGAGATGATATTTGCTCCACTTGCAAGTGCTTTGTCTGTGTCAGACAACCATTTACTACTAGATATATCCAGCCACTGTAATTTGTGGCTATTATTAACCCTTTACCAGGACACTGATTGATGGCTTGCTTACAAGTATTTTTCTCCGCTCCGATAAACTTAGATCTTGACAACAAAACTAATAGATTTTTACACTGCATAGTAACCAGAATTGCAAGGTCTATCATTGTAAATCAGACAGATTTGGCAATTGGACCAATCTACAACTGTATATGTAGCTACTTAGCACTTGCAAGGTGTGATCTACTGTACTCATCAGATATTACCAGACGTTTGACTTGACTGACTACATTAACATTTAGACCGGTCCTGCATTCCTGCATCTATCTGACCCCATTGCTCGCCTCAGTGTGCCAACAATTCTAGTACATTTTCAGACACTTTTACATTTAGTGCTGCCTCTGGTAACTGTACCTCATTTGGTCTGATTTTCCTCAAAATAGACATTTAAGTCCTGACTATGGACACATTTGGGGGCAATTTTTTTAATTTTTATTATTATTGCATTGTACTCATTTTGAGCTAAAATAATTTTTTCAGTTGGTCTTTATTTAAAAAAAAATGGAGCCCTTTCTCTGTACAGCCTTGCGATTCTCTAGTAGCAGGCTTTGTGTTTTTACTGTGTTCCATCAGGCAGGTTAGCTGACGGCTCCTTATCTCTGATCTCTGACCTTATAAACACTCATTATAGCTCAATTCTTATCTTACTCATAAGAATGTGGCTTAAATAAGTGTTTTTATGGTATTAATAATAAAGAAAAAAGGGTTATTAGATGATAGACGCAAAGTAAAAGTGAAAGTACGATTCTCACAGCTAGGCAGAAGTTGAACCTTTGTGTCAAATCTGCTGAATATTTTTAATAAAGACCGATTGAAAAAATGATTTTAATCCCAAAATGAGTAAAATGCAATTATAAAAAAGAAACTGCCCCCCAAAGGTATTTATAGCCTTTAAGTCCTGGCTGAAGTGCTGGGAAAGGGTGTCACTGACTCTGCTCACTTCACTGCCTGGGCCCGACAGTGTCGCAAGCTGGCGCAGGATTTCAAGAAGCAGAGTCCGTGATGTAAGGGCACTGAGCTGTCTTAGAGTGAAACATGGGAAGAGGGATAATGGCAGTCTCCAGAGGTCATGGGCACTTGTATTCGGGGAGGAACACCCCATGGCATTTGCAAGTCATTTGAATATATCTTCAAACAAGGTGCGATCTGTTAACTGTTTGTCACCTACAGGGCAGTGATTTCAGTTTAATATGTCTAAAGTAGGTGACAGACTCCCTTTAAGGAGCAGTAATCCTACTGAATCTGTGAAAGCAAAGATCATGAAAATTGAAGAAATTATACCCAAGGTACTGTTTAATTAAACAATAAATTGCCTATATTTCCTGAAACTATTAAATATGCAAATTTTTATAGTATATACAAAGCCTCAGCCCCTGGCTTTGCACCGTGAATAAGGATTCAACATTGTTCTATCTGCTTTCCTGCAATTTCATTAAAGAAAAGTGAAACTTCACTTCCAAATATGCAATCTTGTGTGGTGTCTGTCTCTTGATGCTTGGCTGCATTTTTCATTAGATTAGTCTGAACACAGAACTGACATCAGAAGTTAATTTAGTGTCACCAGACTTCTGCAACAGACTTCAGTTCCCACTTAGCCCCATTGTAAGTATGTGTACCTTCAACTGCACAGGGACTAAAATGAAAACAAATTTAGATTGGAAAGGAAACAAAAGCATGAAAAGGAAGGATACGTTTATTAGGTCATTTTACAGTATTATGCTGCCCTCTGGTGAACGTTTGCGGAAGGTGGATTTTGTCTGATAGTAAAAAAAAATATGTATGCATTTGCTCACCTTTGCACATCTCTGCCACTGTCTGTACCCGCGCTGTACTCCTAAAGACTGAGTAGATGTGCTATGCCAGGCTTTAGCAGAGCGGGCACAGGCAGAGATGCAATGTGCTATTCTGAGCTCCTGCCCTGTGCCCGCTCACTCCGTTCTGCTAGACCAGGGATCAGCGCAGCCTCCGCCACTCCAGCTGTTCAGAAACTACTACTCCCAGAATGCTTCATTCACTTCCATGGGAGTTAGAAGAGCATGTTTGCATGCTGGGAGTTGTAGTTTCACAGCAGCTGGAGTGCCGAAGGTTGCTGATCCCTGTGCCAGACCTTGCAAAATGCAAGGCTTTAGCAGAGCAGAACAAACGGGGCAGGGTTTATTTCCAAAGGGTCCGAAGGACGCTGGTTGTCTCTTAGCTACATGTGCTAATAGTTTATCCACTTAAAACATAACGTTTATTTTCTCATCATAAAATCATTCCTCTAGTTTTAATAAAATTAAAAACTGTCAGTTGCGCCACCCTAGAGACTGCTGATAGGCAGATAAACACACGCTAATGTTCGCGGTGTAGGTAATCTGTGGCGGTATAGATCAGTACTGTCCATACCCTTTAACTAAAATCTTCTAAATAGTGCAACTATACTAATACAGCCAAATCCAGGGTGCGCATACTGTTTAAAAACTGGGGGGCAGCATGTGAAAAGTATATATCTATATACAGTACAGACCAAAAGTTTGGACACACCTTCTCATTCAAAGAGTTTTCTTTATTTTCATGACTATGAAGGCATCAAAACTATGAATTAACACATGTGGAATTATATACATAACAAACAAGTGTGAAACAACTGAAAATATGTCATATTCTAGGTTCTTCAAAGTAGCCACCTTTTGCTTTGATTACTGCTTTGCACACTCTTGGCATTCTCTTGATGAGCTTCAAGAGGTAGTCCCCTGAAATGGTCTTCCAACAGTCTTGAAGGAGTTCCCAGAGATGCTTAGCACTTGTTGGCCTTTTTGCCTTCACTCTGCGGTCCAGCTCACCCCAAACCACCTCGATTGGGTTCAGGTCCGGTGACTGTGGAGGCCAGGTCATCTGGCGCAGCACCCCATCACTCTCCATCATGGTCAAATAGCCCTTACTTTCAAAGTTTTCCCAATTTTTCGGCTGACTGACTGACCTTCATTTCTTAAAGTAATGATGGCCACTCGTTTTTCTTTACTTAGCTGCTTTTTTCTTGCCATAATACAAATTCTAACAGTCTATTCAGTAGGACTATCAGCTGTTTATCCACCTGACTTCTCCTCAACGCAACTGATGGTCCCAACCCCATTTATAAGGCAAGAAATCCCACTTATTAAACCTGACAGGGCACACCTGTGAAGTGAAAACCATTTCAGGGGACTACCTCTTGAAGCTCATCAAGAGAATGCCAAGAGTGTGCAAAGCAGTAATCAAAGCAAAAGGTGGCTACTTTGAAGAACCTAGAATATGACATATTTTCAGTTGTTTCACACTTGTTTGTTATGTATATAATTCCACATGTGTTAATTCAAAGTTTTGATGCCTTCATAGTCATGAAAATAAAGAAAACTCTTTGAATGAGAATGTGTGTACAAACTTTTGGTCTGTACTGTACGTCTCTAGACAGTGAAGAAGTAAATTGGGGAATGGCATTGCATATTATAGTGCTATTTACTACTGAAATCGCTGTGTGTGAGGACCTATGCTCTATGCAGGGTTAGGAATGCGTTAACAAGGGCTGATTGAAATGCACTCCTGGGAGATGCAGGTGCCTGATAGTCACAATCACATGTGATGAGATGCAGGGGCAAACATACCGCCTGTTCAGCTGGTTCAGCTGCACAGGGGCACAGGGGCCCAGAGTGGGGGGGGGGAATTCAGCTTGGACTGGTCCAGCAGGGAGTGGATAAAATCCTTGGTGGGTCCCAAGGAATCTATATGTAGAGTAATGTGGTGTAAAAGAGTGCCTGCCTGTGTACAAGTGTGTGTATGTAAGAGTGCCTGTGTGTGTGTGTGTGTGTGTGTGTGTGTGTGTATGTAAGAGTGCCTGTGTGTGTGTGTGTGTGTATGTAAGAGTGTCTGCATGTGTACAAGTGTGTGTATGTAAGAGTGCCTGTGTGTGTGTGTGTATGTAAGAGTGTCTGCATGTGTACAAGTGTTTGTATGTAAGAGTGCCTGTGTGTGTCTCTAAGAGTGCCTGCATATGTACAAGTGTGTGTATGTAAGAGTACATGCATGTATGACAGTGTGTGTATTTAAGAGTACCTGCATGTGTACAAGTGTTTGCATGCAAGAGTACACGCATGTGTATAAGTGCGTATATGTAAGAGTACCTGCATGTGTACGAATGTTTGTATGTAACAGTGCCTGCATGTATTGTATAACAGTGTGTGTGTGTGTAAGAGTGTCTGCATATATGACAGTGTGTGTGTGTGTGTGTGTAAGAGTACCTGCATGTATACAAGTGTGTGTGTGTAAGTGTGCCTGCATGTGTACAAGTGTGTGTATGTAAGAGTACATGGATGTTTATAAGTGTGTGTGTGTAAGAGCGCCTTCATGTGTACAAGGGTGTGTATATAAGAGTGCCTACATTTTTACAGGTGTGTGTATGTACGAGTGCTTGCATGTGTACAAATGTGTGTACGTACAAGTGCCTGCATGTATACAAGTGTGTGTATGTAAAAGTGCCTACGTGTATACAAGTGTGTGTATGTAAGAGTACCTGCATATGTGTGTGTGTGTAAGAGTGCCTGCATGTATACAAGTGTCTGTATGTATGTGCATGTATGATATTGTGTGTATGTAAGAGTCGAAACAGCCTGCCAAATCTATTTACCACAAATGTGAAAAGGGCATAAGTAATGTTTTCTCAGGCATGATAAATATAAAATAGGATATTTCCAAATAAATGCACATTGCAAATTGCATTCGTTCACCTTTCCTGTAGATTTTCCAGTATGAGATTTTCTATAAAGAATAATCTTACTTTCATTGCATATCTGCGAAACCCTGCATGGTGACAGAGCAGATTCACCAAGTTCAGCAATTACCATCTACATGCATAATTTCCGTTTCCAATTCCTATGTCTTTCAAATGACAGACGTCTAGTATTTTAGGGCAATTGTTTAAAGATTGAGCAGATAACGGAAAATACCTTGTTACTGTACATACTGTTATTTTGCCCCCTGGACCCCCCCGGCCATGTATCCTGCATCTGTGAGAGGACACTGGACCAACATGCTATCCTTCTGTATCAGCTAAGTTGTTTTGCATTATCAAAAAGTGTTGTTAATACTATCTAATATGTGGTGGACTGATATCAAGTGTATTTAAGTGTCCACACACTGAATAAGTACTCCAATTTAGAGGCTTAATGCCTCTTACCTCGTCACAGATGTTTTCTGGTCTGGGGTGCTCCAGTAATGTTTTGCTTTTTCAGTTATTTATGTTTACTCTGTATATTGAAACCTATTACAATACTGATGCTTTTGGTCCCCTGATGAACCTTTGATTATCTGTAAGGGGAAACGCGTTGGAACATTGTATGTCGTGTCAGAAAGTGATAGGGCTATATAAGGACAGGTTAGTCTAGGAACGTGGACAGAGTGCACCTACCTTTAAGGTGCATCTCTGGGCTGAGCAGTCTCTTTAAGGGTAAGAATAGGGACAGATATATTCTAATCCTCTGTCCTTACCCGCATAATACTGTTTGTATTTGTTAAGTTTTAGAAGTTGCCCTCAGTGATATACAGTACAGACCAAAAGTTTGTACACACCTTCTCATTCAAAGAGTTTTCTTTATTTTCATGACTATGAAGGCATCAAAACTATGAATTAACACATGTGGAATTATATACATAACAAACAAGTGTGAAACAACTGAAAATATGTCATATTCTAGGTTCTTCAAAGTAGCCACCTTTTGCTTTGATTACTGCTTTGCACACTCTTGGCATTCTCTTGATGAGCTTCAAGAGGTAGTCCCCTGAAATGGTTTTCACTTCACAGGTGTGCCCTGTCAGGTTTAATAAGTGGGATTTCTTGCCTTATAAATGGGGTTGGGACCATCAGTTGCGTTGAGGAGAAGTCAGGTGGATAAACAGCTGATAGTCCTACTGAATAGACTGTTAGAATTTGTATTCAAAGTAGCCACCTTTTGCTTTGATTACTGCTTTGCACACTATTGGCATTCTCTTGATGAGCTTCAAGAGGTAGTCCCCTGAAATGGTCTTCCAACAGTCTTGAAGGAGTTCCCAGAGATGCTTAGCACTTGTTGGCCCTTTTGCCTTCACTCTGCGGTCCAGCTCACCCCAAACCATCTGGATTGGCTTCAGGTCCGGTGACTGTGGAGGCCAGGTCATCTGGCGCAGCAACCCATCCCTTTCCATCATGGTCAAATAGCCCTTACTTTCAAAGTTTTCCCAATTTTTCGGCTGACTGACCTTCATTTCTTAAAGTAATGATGGCCACTCGTTTTTCTTTACTTAGCTGCTTTTTTCTTGCCATAATACCAATTCTAACAGTCTATTCAGTAGGACTATCAGCTGTGTATCCACCTGACTTCTGTCACGGAACCATGAACCAGACGTACAACAAGAGATAAGTGAAAATAAGAAGGCTTTATTGAAAATAAAGCTGTAAAGCAAAAGTCCAAACGGATGGTGAAACCGAAGCAGAGTCTTTGAGAGGCCAGGGGTCAGGAACCAGAAGGGTAGTCAGACGAAGCCAGGATAAGGAACCAGCAGGGTAGTCAGACGAAGCCAGGATCAGGAACCAGCAGGGTAGTCAGACGAAGCCAGGATCAGGAACCAGAAGGGTAGTCAGACGAAGCCAGGATCAGGAACCAGAAGCAGCAGCAATCTTAGAAGCATGTGAACACAGGAGGACCAAGCAAGGAACTGAAGCCACAGACCTCCTATATATATGAGCTAGGCATCCAGCTCCTCCCAGTGGGAAGGAGGAGCCGCAGGGTGGAAGGCTACAAGAAACCCAGAAACCAAGATGGCCGCCAGCACATGTCAAACGAAGGAGAACAGCAAGAAGGTAAGACCATGACAGTACCTCCCCCTCAAGGGCCCCTCCTCCGCGGAGCAAAAAACGGTTTCTGAGGGAAGCGTGCGTGGAAGGCTCGGAGCAAGGCAGGAGCATGGACATCTGCGGAGGGAACCCAGGAACGCTCCTCTGGACCATAACCACGCCAATGGACCAAAAACTGCACCCGACCGCGGACCAGACGTGAGTCCAGGATATTGCTCACCTCATACTCCTCACGATTGCCCACTCGGACCGGACGAGGCCGAGGAACCGAGGAAGTGAAACGATTACACACCAGTGGCTTCAACAGGGAGACATGAAACACGTTAGAGATCCGCATGCCAGGAGGAAGCGCAAGGGCATAGGCTACCGGGTTTACCCTGCGAAGCACTCGGAAGGGACCAACAAAGCGAGGCGCCAGCTTGGGAGTGGGCACTCGAAGGTTGAGGTTGCGGGTGGACAACCATACACGGTCTCCGAACCTGGTAGGAAGGAGCAGGCGCTCGTCTGCGATCAGCCTGGAGTCTCTGGTCGCTGCGCAGAGGCCTCAAGGGACTTCTGGATCTGTACCCAAGAAGCACGTAGGACGGAAAGGTGATCCTCCACAGCCGGAATATCCTGGGGAGAGAATACCTCCGGTAACACGGCAGGTTGGAACCCATAATTGGCCATGAAGGGAGACGTCCCAGAGGAAGAGTTCACCGCCGTGTTCCTGGCAAACTCAGCCCAAGGCAGGAGGTCAACCCAATTGTCTTGGTGATCGGAGACATAGCAACGAAGGAATTGCTCCAAGGCCTGATTGGATCGTTCTGCGGCCCCATTGGACTGAGGGTGGTAGGCCGAGGAGAAGGAGAGATGAATCCCCAACTGGGAGCAAAAGGCGCGCCAGAACCTGGACACAAACTGACTCCCCCGATCCGACACAATCTCCTTGGGCAAACCGTGCAACCGGAAGACCTCCCTGGCAAAAATCGTGGCCAACTCTTGTGCAGAGGGTAACTTCTTGAGAGGAACACAGTGGCACATTTTGGAAAACCGATCCACAATCATGAGAATGACCGTATGGCCTCGGGATGCAGGGAGGTCCACAATGAAATCCATCCCCAGGTGTGACCATGGGCGCTCCCCGGTGGCTATGGGTTGCAGAAGGCCCAACGGAAGGTGCCGAGGGGACTTACTCTGGGCACAAACGGAGCATGCCGCTACATATGCGGCGATGTCGGAACGTAGGGAAGGCCACCAGAACAGACGTGAAACAGCCCAGGACAGCTGATTCTTTCCAGGATGCCCCGCGGTCTTGGAGTTATGGTAGGTTCGCAACAACCGAGTGCGCAACTCCTCAGGCACAAAACATCTGCCGTTGGGTCTCCCAGAGGGAGCACCAGATTGAGCCGCCAAAATCTGCTCACCCAGGGGAGAGGTCAGGCTGGTGCGAATGGCGGCCAGGATCTGATTCGGAGGTATGACCGAAGTCGGAATCGACTCCTCCCTGGACAGCTCGGAGTACTGCCGTGATAGGGCATCCGCCCTGATGTTCTTGGAACCGGGTAGGTAGGAGACCACGTAATTAAAACGTGACAAGAACAGAGCCCATCTGGCCTGACGTGGTGTCAATCTCTTGGCCTCAGAAAGGTAGGTCAGATTCTTATGGTCCGTCAGGATGAGAACCGGAACCACCGAACCCTCGAGCAAGTGCCTCCATTCTTTAAGGGCCTGCACGATGGCCAATAACTCCCTGTCACCAATCTGATAGTTGCACTCCGCGGAAGACAGTTTCCGGGAGTAAAACCCACAAGGAAGCAGAGGACCCTCTGGTGTTCTACGCTGAGACAGAAGGGCGCCTACTCCCGTCTCAGACGCGTCCACCTCGAGGACAAAGGGCAACCCAGGGTTGGGATGCGACAGAATCGGAGCCGACACAAAAGCGGACTTTAGGGCCTCAAAAGCTCGGATGGCCTCGAGCGGCCAGACCTGGGAATTACTGCCTTTCCTGGTCAGATCCGTGAGAGGCTTGGCCAGCATGGAAAAGTCCCTGATGAACTTCCGATAATAATTGGCGAAGCCCAAAAAGCGCTGCAGGGAACGAAGACCACTGGGCTGGGGCCACTGTAAGACAGCCGAAACCTTCTCAGGATCCATGGAGAACCCCTCAGCGGAAATGATGTAACCTGAGAAAGGTTACCTGGGATCGGTGAAATTCGCATTTCTCAAGCTTACTGAACAGCTTGTTCTCTCGTAACCGTTGCAACATTCGTCTGACATCCAGAATGTGGGCCTCCATGGATTCAGAATATACCAAGATGTCATCCAAATAGACCACCACACACTGCTGCAACAGGTCACGGAAAACATCGTTGATGAATTCCTGAAAGACTGCGGGCGCATTGCACAACCCAAAGGGCATAACCAAGGATTCATAATGACCGGTCCTGGTGTTAAACGCGGTCTTCCACTCATCGCCCGCCTTGATCCTTACCAGGTTATATGCCGCCCTCAGGTCGAGTTTGGTAAAGACCGTGGCCCCTTTAAGGCGATCGAACAGCTCGGAAATCAAGGGTATCGGGTAAGCGTTCTTGATCGTGATGCGATTGAGACCCCTGTAATCGATGCAAGGCCTCAACTCACCGCCCTTCTTTTTCACAAAGAAAAATCCAGCCCCTGCCGGGGACGAGGATTTGCGAATGTGTCCGCGTGAAAGCGCCTCCCTCACGTACTCCTCCATGGCCTCATTCTCCGCTACCGACAGTGGATAGACTTTGCCACAAGGAGGAACGGCACCAGGTTGTAAGTCTATGGCACAATCGTATGGGCGGTGCGGAGGTAGAGCAACCGCGCGCACCTTATCGAATACATCCCGGTACTCCTCGTATTCAGGAGGCAACAGAGAGTCCGAGGAAGTACACAGCAACTTGACAGACCCATGGATGCAACTAGCCCCACACTGCGGTGACCACGAGAGGATCTCGGCCGATCTCCAATCGAAAGTCGGATTATGCTTCTGGAGCCAGGAGTACCCCAAGACCACCGAGTAGTGTGGAGACGAAATAACCTGGAGGCAGACCGACTCTCTGTGAACGGCACCAATGGCTATCCCCACTGGAAGGGTCTCATGAGTCACGTGTGGCGGCAGAAGGGGTCTGCCGTCTATCGCCTCAAGAGCCAGTGGGGAACCTCGAGCCTGCAGAGGAATGGAATTGGCGGCAGCGAACACACTATCAATGAACAAACCACCAGCACCAGAGTCCACCAACGCCTGGGTCGTCACCGAGCCCCCGACCCAGGAGAGGACAACAGTGATCAGTGGTTTGTCAACACGGGAAACAGGGGACGAGGAGACTCCACCCAAGATCTGCCCCCGACAGGATCTCAGGTGCGAGCGTTTTCCCTGACGGTTCGGACATGCCAACCGAAAATGCCCACCGAGACCACAGTACATGCATCGGCCCTCGCGTCTCCGGAGTACCCTCTCCCCCTCGGACAGGCGAGCAAACCCCAGCTGCATGGGTTCACCCCCAGACAAGTCATCCCCAGGAGGCGTGGGAGGAGAGGGAGGCACGGGTGGGACAGCAAACGTAGGCGCCAATCTGTTAGAAGACCTCCGCAGGCTCTCCTTAAAGGAAGGTCTCTCCCTGAGTCTGGTGTCAATCAAAATCAGGAAAGAAATAAGAGACTCGAGCTCCACTGGTAGGTCCTTAGCTGCAACCTCATCCTTCAAGGCATCCGAGAGACCATGAGAGAAAGCAGCGACCAGAGCCTCATTATTCCAGCCCACCTCTGCTGCCAGGGTACGAAACTCAATGGCGTATTCAGCTACGGATCGTGAACCCTGTCTGATGGACATAAGGAGCTTCGCAGCAGAGGCAGCACGAGCCGGCACATTGAATACCTTCCGAAGAGAAGCAACAAAACCGGAAAACTCGGCAACCACCGGATTGTTGTTCTCCCATAAAGGGCTGGCCCAGGCCAAGGCCTTGTCCGAGAGCAGCGAGATCAAGAAGCCCACCTTTGATCTCTCAGTAGGAAAGGCATGTGGCAGCAACTCAAAATAAATGCCCACCTGGTTAAGGAAACCTCGGCACTGAGTTGGCTCTCCCCCAAAGCGCTGTGGAAGAGGGGCAGAACCGGTCATACCCCGAAACACCGCAGGCGCAACAACAGGTGTCGGGGTAGACTCTGGCGCAACAACCGGAGCGGCAGTAGGAGCGACAACCGACCCATCGGCAACGGGAGCGAAATGAGCCGTGCGTTCAAGCAGGGTTAGCAACGCCACAGCGAACCGACCCAACAGGTGATCCTGCTGATCAAGTCTGGCAACCAGCATGGGTAGCGAGGATGGCCCTGTACCGTCAGAATTCATGGCTTGGTCCTAATGTCACGGAACCATGAACCAGACGTACAACAAGAGATAAGTGAAAATAAGAAGGCTTTATTGAAAATAAAGCTGTAAAGCAAAAGTCCAAACGGATGGTGAAACCGAAGCAGAGTCTTTGAGAGGCCAGGGGTCAGGAACCAGAAGGGTAGTCAGACGAAGCCAGGATCAGGAACCAGCAGGGTAGTCAGACGAAGCCAGGATCAGGAACCAGCAGGGTAGTCAGACGAAGCCAGGATCAGGAACCAGAAGGGTAGTCAGACGAAGCCAGGATCAGGAACCAGAAGCAGCAGCAATCTTAGAAGCATGTGAACACAGGAGGACCAAGCAAGGAACTGAAGCCACAGACCTCCTATATATATGAGCTAGGCATCCAGCTCCTCCCAGTGGGAAGGAGGAGCCGCAGGGTGGAAGGCTACAAGAAACCCAGAAACCAAGATGGCCGCCAGCACATGTCAAACGAAGGAGAACAGCAAGAAGGTAAGACCATGACAACTTCTCCTCAACGCAACTGATGGTCCCAACCCCATTTATAAGGCAAGAAATCCCACTTATTAAACCTGACAGGGCACACCTGTGAAGTGAAAACCATTTCAGGGGACTACCTCTTGAAGCTCATCAAGAGAATGCCAAGAGTGTGCAAAGCAGTAATCAAAGCAAAAGGTGGCTACTTTGAGGAACCTAGAATATGACATATTTTCAGTTGTTTCACACTTGTTTTTTATGTATATAATTCCACATGTGTTAATTCATAGTTTTGATGCCTTCATAGTCATGAAAATAAAGAAAACTCTTTGAATGAGAAGGTGTGTCCAAACTTTTGGTCTGTACTGTATATCTATAAAAAAAAAGGGGTTAGTATAATAAATATCAAGGCGCATCACAATAATTTGGTACATTATGTGGTACAGTATGTCTATTCTCTTGTATACAGTATAGAAGTGAAGCTGGAAATCTAGGCTTCTTGTATTTTTTAAATACCCAATATAGATTTATGTATACAATATTGAGATAATCCTGTGATACGACCTTTATGAAATACAGAAATCAAAGTCGCTGTTCATTCCTCGTGGTGAAAGGGTGTCCAGTTCAAATATCCAGAAAGCCTCCCATTGTTTCAGGTGTGCGATCCGGTTGCCTCCTCGTCTTGCAAGGGCTCCTTGTTCCAGAATTTCAAATTTGAGTTGGCTAATTTGGTGTTTGGCAGAGATGAAGTGGTGTGGGATAGGTTGTTCCGATTTTTGGCAGCGAAGTCCGATTTTTGTTTTTCTATGCGGTCCCGTATGTTTTGGGTGGTTTCACCCACGTACTCTAAGCCGCATGGGCATCTGATTAGATAGACTACATAGGAGGAATTGCATCTGAAAAGTTCTTTAGAATGGTAGACCTTGCCTAAGTGGGGGTGAATAAACCTATTACCTTTAATGACATTCGTGCATTGTGCGCAGCTAAGGCACGGATATGTACCTGTTTTTTTGGGTGCCAATGTATTTTGTTTTAAGGTGGGTTTGATAGGGCCAATGTCTGCATGTACTAGTTTGTCTTTTAGGTTTGGTGGTCTTTTCTAACACATTCTAATGGGGTTTTGAAACTCGGCAACATCAGGATACGATTGTTTGAGAATGGGCCAATGTTTTTGTATTATGGTTTGGATTTTAGGTGCCATAGGGTGTTAGGTAACCACTAGTGGAAGGCGAGGGGGAGTTGAAGTATTACGGGTAGTGGATGATGTAGATGGAGGAAAAGATAGTTTTCTTTAGAGTAGCGAGATTGGGTAGCCTCTATCTTTAAATTTCGGGGCCATTTCTTCTAAGCAGTGAGTGCGGAGGGTGGGATCATTCACAATTCTGGCTACTCTTTTAAATTGGGAGCGGGTTCGAGATTTTTTTGTACTTTGTGGGTGACAGCTTGAGTAGTGGAGAAGTGTGTTGCGATCAGTGGGCTTTCTGTGTAGATTAATGTGCCTTCTGGTGTTTTAATGACGACCGTGTCTAAGAAACTGATGGAGTGGTGATCTGTATGGGATGTGAATTGTAGGTCTTGGTCCAATCCGTTTATGTAGTGGACAAAATAAGAGAGAGAATTTTGGTCACCTTTCCAGATACAGAACACATCATCGATGTATCTGTACCAGGTTAGGGCATGTGTTTGGAATAGAGTATGTGGGTAGATCAGCTCATCCTCGAATTTTGCCATGAATGCGTTTGCATAAGGGAGCGCTACGTTCGTGCCCATCGCGGTCCCCTTCTTCTGGATATAGAAGTCATCCCTAAAAATAAAGTTATGTTGTAGGACAAAGTTTAGCATTTGTACACAGAACGCCTGTGCTGTAGGGGATAGATCGGAGGTTGTCACTTTAATGCGTCCGCGATCTGGCCGTTCCGCAAAAAGATAGGACATGTTCTATCTTTTTGCGGAATGGAATTACGGGACGAAACCCCACGGAAGCACTCCGTAGTGCTTCCGTAAGGTTCCGTTCCGTGCTTCCGTTCCGCACCATTCTGCATCTCCGGATTTGCGGACCCATTGAAGTGAATGGGTCCGCATCCGTGATGTGGAATGCCCATGGAACGGCCCCCGTGTATTGCGGATCCGCAAATGCGGTCCACAATACGTCAACGGGCAGCACACGTACGGAACAGAACATCTGGCCCCTAATAGAACAGTACTATCCTTGTCCGTTATGCGGACAATAATAGGACATGTTCTATCTTTGAATGGAAATACGGAAATGCGGAAACGGAATGCATACGTAGTACCTTCCGTTTTTTTTGCAGATCCGTTGAAATGAATGGTTCCGTATACGGTCCGTATACGGAACAAAAAAAAACGGAACGTAAACGGAAAAAAAAAACATTTGTGAGCAAGAGGCCTTACACTGCAATGCAGCTCCCCTTGTTCATATTGGCTGCTGATTATATGGCACTATGATCATGCAGGGCACAGCGACTGTGAAGATGTGAATGCTTTTGGGAAGTCTTCCCCCAGCTCTTTCAGGCCAAGATCAACACTTTCCAATAATAAGACCAGTTGAAATCTAAACAAAAGGAAGGTGCTGACTCCATCTGTCCCAGTACTGTAAATGTGACAGCAATTATAAGACCTTAGTGTACATTCAGCGGTAATCTTGTGACAGAGAGAAGTCATGCGAAAACCATGGATATCAATACACATTTTTTTTTTGTGTTAAAATGATCAAAAATTGCTTGCTCAAGCAAACATGCATGTCAGGTGCCACATCCAGACAGTGTAAGGATGGGTTCACATTGGAGTTACGGAATTCAGTTATAACGGAATATAACGGAATTTCAGGGCGGAATGTAAAATGGCAGCCTTTAAGAGGCATTCCGTTTTGCTCCGTCCTAATACATATCTGTCATCAGGACTATTTTTTCCGTCATGTATAACAGAAAGAAACGGAACCGTTATGTGTCCCCATAGACATGTATTAGGATGGAGCAAAACAGAATGCCTCTTAAAGGCTTCCGTTTTGCATTCCGTCCTAAAATTCAATTATATTCCATTATAACGGAACCTATAATGGAATTCCGTAACGCCAATGCAAACCCGCCCTAGGGCAGCAGGCAAAAGTTTGGGATTTGAAGAAGGAGGGGAGTTTTGAACTTTCGATATTGAGATTGTCCTATATTCGGTAAATTTTGAATTCTGTATTGTGTATTCTGTATTTTATGCGCATTAAAGAGAGAAAGCCACATAAAGCTAGCCAGGTGCAGCCATAAAGGAGTGAGCCCAACAAAGGGAGCAGACACACCGTGCATTCTGAATCAAAGAACTGCTCTGCTAATAACAGATTAATGTGCAGTAAATGGATTCCGACCTGACTGCAGAGTATTACAGGGTGTACAAAATAACTGCGATTTCCTGGAAGAAACGGCACATAAAGGTCATTTTATTGGATGACTTTTCAGGCACATCTGACAATATTTTAAATGTTTTTGGGTAAAAAAAAGACAGATTGAAATGCCATAATGCATTTCTGAAAAGGTAAGGATTCACAATTTCATTTTAATAGATTATTTTCCACTCATTAGTGTTTTTTTATGTTTTTGTTCTAAAAAAATACACATATTAACCCTTTCCTGTCATGGTAATTTTCCACTTTCGCGTTTTCGTTTTTTACTTCCTGCCTTCCAGGAGCCATACGTTTTTTTTTTTGTTTTTTTTATTTCACGTAGTCGTATGAGGGCTTGTTTTTTGCAGGATAAGTTGCACTTTCTAATGGCACCATTTAACATTGCATACGATGTAGTGGGAAGCTGGAAAAAAAATTCCAAATGAGGTGGAATTGGGAACATTTTTACAGCATTCACTATGTGGTAAAACTGACATGTGCCCTTCATACTCTGGTTTAGTATGATTTAAACAATACCACATTTATGTAGTTTTTCTTTTGCTTTAATATTGAAAAAAATGTAAAATTAATATTGAAAAAAACATAATATGACCCCCACAAAAAAAAATTAAGTTAGGTCTATTGAGCTGTGGGAGGGCTCATTTTTGTGGGACAATCTGTAGTTTTTAATGATATCATTTTGGGTCGTGTTTGACTTTTTGATCACTGTTTGTTACATTTTTTGTGGGAGGGGAAGTGATGAAAAAATGGCAAATTGGCGATTTAGATTTATTTTTCCATTACATCATTCATTGTATGGGATAAATATTTATATATTTTAACAGTAAGGGCATTTTCAGACACAGCGATGATAATCACTCAGGCACTTGTTCCCCAGGGTCACAGGTATGGAAATAGCGATGTGACATACTGTGAACCTTACTTAGATGCAAGCACTTAAATCCACCAGTCCACATAATGTAAGGTTCACAGTATGTCACATCGCTATTTTCATACATGTGACCCTGGGGAACAAGTGCCTGAGTGATTATCATTTGTGACATCTGAATAATGAGTAGTAAAGGGACCGATATGTGTCTCTTTACATAAGTGGGACTCCTGGACACTACTTATAATTGTATATCTGCTACAATTATATGAGCTGGTGTCATAGGCATTTATTTACTCTAGGAGCCTTTGATTAATAGTAATATCTGTACCCGGCATTGGTGTGATTTATCGAATTTGTATCCAAGACTTATATGTTATTGTATGTGTTCATCTGTCTCTTTACCCATTATATCTCCCCTGATGAACCTTGTCTAGGGGAAACGCATTGGAAGGTCTTATGGTCGTTCGAGGGAGAGCTAGGGCAGGTACGGGACCACAGGTCATCCACCATCAGGGTGTTCGTGTGGGTTGAGGCAATAGTGAGGGTCCCCATAGGGATAGTGCGGTCCCTCGCTTTTGTCCTCCCTCTTCTACTCTGTCTTCCCTCTCATTTATTATCGAGACTTTTAGGTCTTATATGTGTTTGTTTGTATCTTTGTTTGTTTAAAGTGGGTGGATCATTGATTATTTAAAAATAACATTAAAAACTACGTTTTATTCATGCTCACTGTGATCCGTTTGCTCCTATTGCATGAATTGACAATTATAAATATGTATATCCTCAGCGAGGTTAATAGTAATTAGTGTCCTGTAATTAGCATCATAGGTGTCTTCAAACTTCTAATCAGTCAGTCTTCCTATTCAAAGGATGTAAGGTAGTCGCTGTACTGTTTGGTATCATGGTGGGTACCACACTGAACATGGTCCACAGAAAGCTAAGGAGAGAGTTGTCTCAGTTTAAAACATCCAAGAATGGCTACGAGCAAAGCGTTGGACTATTCAGAAGCGGCCTTCTATGAGCCCTGATCTAAGATCTGTGGAAGGAGCTGAAATTTGCAATCTGGAGAAGGCACCCTTCAAACCGAAGACAGTGGGAGTAGGCCGAAATATCTGCATACAGGTGCAGAAGTCTCATTGGGAGTTACAGAAATCGCTTGACTGCAATCATTGACTCAAAAGGTTGTGCAACAAAATATTAAGTTGAAGTCATTACACCAAGAGGCTGTTAGATTAACTCTTTCCTTGGCTGCATTCAGGCATGTAGGATACACAGTGAGTGAAATAAATGACATTAACCCTTTCAGCAATAAATAATGCTTGCAGTGGTCCACTGGGGCACTGCGCATACTTCAAGCGTACAAAGTGATAAAATATAAGCGTAGTACAAGTAAACTGACTTTAAAAATATATTCCAAAGAAGTAACATTTCTAACCAACTTGTTCAGTACCCATCATAGATTTGAAGCACTTGTGTTATTTAAATGGACAGTGGTATTTTTAGTCTGATGGTATGTTAGTGGGAGATTGTCAATCTGCTGACCTTAAGGGCTGAATATGTCGAAAACTCTAGGTGATGGACAGTTTTATGTCTTAGGCTGCGGTCCAAAGCTCTGTAGGAATAAGAACTAATCTCACTTGCACTCATTTTATAGAATGCCAAAATAGATTGATGCCCTGAGTCAACAAACTCCTAATAAAGTAAAATCTAGGGGAGGTGTTATGGTAAAATATTACTTTTTTTTTGTTTGTTACTTTATACTACTTTATTACAGAAAACACATACAGTCAAGGAACAAGAGTTCAGGATTAAGCAGAAGTAATGTTACAAGATGTAGAATGGGGATCCTTTGGCCAACACAGCAGCAACAGCTAAACTGGAGATTAGAAACAGTCAGTAAGGAAATCAGGCAATCCAGGAAGCAACCAGGAAAGGAAAGCAGAGCCAAAGTGCATAAGTGAGGAAAAGTAGTGTTGAGTTTGTGGAATAGCAGAAGTGGTGTGGAGCATAGACAGAGGAGCTGGAGCATGGTCAGCAGGCCATGGTCTCGAATACAGACAAGGGTCATAACCAAGAGAGCAGTTCAGTAATCAAATGCATTAATAAGGGACAAGGCACAGAGTAGTCACAAATAGAAAGTGGGGCACATTTACAAAGACAGCATTTTCACGTTTACCCATGCGCTGTTGGAGGATTAGCCTAATTTATGACTAGACATGCCCACGTCATCAAGTTGGCTAATTCTCCGGCAGCCGTGCGTCTGGTGGAAAAACTATGCCAGACCCAGTTTTAGCCTGCATGTACACCTGTTTCCAAGCATACGTATTAGTAAAGAAGAGTCCCGTCCCTGGCACTGCCCCCGTCCCCTCCAACTGTTGAAAACCTTTCAGATGTATTCGACTCTGCATTTGACTTCCTGGTGTTTTTAAATATATTTGAAATAAAGACACTTTGGATTTTATCCAGGTGGGTGCTGGAGAAGATGTGTTTTCACACTACTGAACATTTTGCCTCCATATACCACTGCAGATATGGGTTTCCTGTGTGCTATGGACTTATTGGTGAGCTGGCTGTATTTTAAGTATTTGTCTTTACAAATAGGACCACAAAAAGCAAGAATAACTTCAAGGTGGCTGGAGGCAAAATCCACAAGAGCGAAGCACTGGGCAGGACCAACCTGTCCATCTTTTGTAATGCACATAGATCCTCAGGCCTTGAACAAGGAAACTGGCTGGTTATTTTCTTTTGAACTAGGTCACAGTTGGATCCATTTCCCATGGTACCACCAGACCGAGTTCACCCACGATCTGTGGTTATCTACCGGGCCCGTCGCTAACAGACAGGCAAAACAAGCAATTGCTTGGGGCCCCGAGCTGGCCCGGGGCCAACTTCCAGCCAGGCCACTGAGTAACTCAGAAGATCCGATGGTATATTCTAACCCCTAGGCGTTCCCATGGTGACGGGGACGCTTGCCTGGGGGTTAGAATATACCATCGGATCAGAGTTTTACGAGCTCAGTGAGATCGTAAAAACTCAAATCCGATGGTATATTCTAACCCCCAGGCGTTCCCATGGTGACAGGGACGCTTGCCTGGGGGTTAGAATATACAGGGCCACGCCGCTCACAGCAGTATATTTATAAACTAATCAGTAACTACTTTAACTTTAATCATTGCTCATTGCTGAGCTCTTTACTTGGATTATTTGGATATCTTACTTTGTCTTAGCTCCGGTAATAGCAGGCAGTGCGGGGGGCAGCGCTCACTCACTGACGTCACGCGCCTGTTCCTCCCACTAGGCGGCGCAGGCGCGTGACGTCAGTGAGTGAGCGCCGCCCCCCGCACTGCCTGCTATTACCGGAGCTAAGACAAAGTAAGATATCCAAATAATCCAAGTAAAGAGCTCAGCAATGAGCAATGAGCAATGATTAAAGTTAAAGTAGTTACTGATTAGTTTATAAATATACTGCTGTGAGCGTCGGGGAGGGGGATCTGTGGATGGCACTGTAGGGGCATCTGTGGATGGATTGGCAGTGCCATCCACAGATCCCCCTACAGTGCCATCCACAGATCCCCCCTCCCCTAAACAGTGCCATCCACAGATCTCCCCCCTAAACAGTGCCATTCACAGATCCCCCCTAAACAGTGCCATCCACAGATCCCCCCTCCCCTAAACAGTGCCATCATGGCACTGTTTAGGGGAGGGGGGATCTGTGGATGGCACTGTTTAGGGGGGGATCTGTGGATGGCACTGTTTAGGGGGGATCTGTGGATGGCACTGTTTAGGGGGGAGATCTGTGGATGGCACTGTTTAGGGGAGGGGGATCTGTGGATGGCACGGGGGGGGGGGCATACATTTTTTTGCTATGGGGCCCATGCATTTCTAGCTACGCCCCTGCTCAGGCGGCTGCAGCACTCCTGGTTACCTCCCAAGTTCCTCCTCTGCTGACTGCTGCTTTGTAGCATGGCCAAGCTCTCCTCCTCTACCTCCTGGCTGTCACTCAGTCCGGCCGGGTACCGCGCGGTACAGGAACAGGGGATTCAGTTTCCTGTTCCTGGCCGGACTGACAGGAAGTGTACACTGAGTGCTCACTTCCTTTTAGTCCGGCCGCAGCCGGGAACAGGAAACTGAATCTCCTGACCTGTACCACGCGGTTCCCGGCCGCACTGACTGACAGCCAGGACTGGAGGTAGAGAGCGAGGAGCTCGGCCACGCTACAGGGTCCAGGGAAGGAGCCGGAGGATTGAATTAACTTAGGAACTTATCTAAGGTAGGGTAGGGAGTAAAAAAAAAAAACAGGGAGGGGGAGAGTAAGTAGGACATTTGTTGAAAATGTTCAAATTTCATGCACATTAAATGCAACAGCAGTATTTGCACTGTAAACCTCCTTTTTTATGTGGGTGTGGGTGAACTTAAACTGTATGGCTATACTGTGGTTCCTGTAGGCCTTGCGTGCATAAGGTGGGGAGGGCGTGGAGAGGGGGGGCCTCCATGTCTATTTTGCTTGGGGCCCCCAAATTCCTTCAAACGGCCCTGTTATCTACAGCACATCTTGATTAATACATTATAAACATAGTAGCAGAAAAGCAGAGTTTAAAGGTATCTGAGCTGCAGGCAGCATGTTATAGAGCAGGAGGAGCTGAGCAGATTGATATATACTAATAGGAAAAGATTCAATAAAAATAGTAATTCATACATTTAAATTTATGGTTATTCTGGACTTTAAAGCCAAGGAGATGGTCCTATCGGTGATTGACAGCCTGCCCTGATAGGGCCGCCTCCTTGACTTCAAAGCCCAGAATGAGCAGGAATTTAAATGAATAAATTACAGATTTACTAAATCTTTTCCCACAAAACTGTATCTGCTCAGCTCCTCCTGCTCTATAACATGCTGCCTGTAGCTTACATTGCATTTTCATGGTGACACATTCCCTTTAAGAGGAACCTGTCACCATGAAAATACATTGTAATCTTCCAGCAGCATGTTACAGAGCAGGAGGAGCTGAGCAGATCTACGACAGTGGAACTAGTTATGGTGTGAAAAAAAAAGCTGTTATTATATTATATGAAAATCATTTATCTGAATGGCCACCCCCACAGCAACCTTGCTGACTGCAGCTATCCACCTTCAAAATCAGCTTTTTACAGGGGTAATGAGACACAATCAGCCATATAAAGATTTGCACAATGTTAAGGAGGAATATTGGACAGTTTCGTCCTGCAAATGTGATTCAGTTCATCCAAATTTATGAGATGACTTGAGAGCACAACCTTCTTCAGGTCATGCCACTACATCTTGATAGGCATAAGGTCAAGACTCAAGACAATAAAGTCAATGACTTTGCCATTCCAAAACACAAATCATCTTTTTCAACTGTTCTTTACTTGATTTCTTGTATGCATTATGTTATTGTCTTGTTGCATCACTTGTCACGTTCCGGTGGCCGGGCAGACCTGCGGAACGTCTTGCAAACAGAACACAGGCATATTACAGACCAGGAAATCAACTGAGTACTTTATTATGCATGTAATAACGGAACATGACAGCAATGCAGGAACAGCAGGCAAGGGTAATACTGGTAGCCCTACCACTAAACCAAGTGCACCGGCAAGACAAGAGGCCAAACCCAGAGGGCGGAGAACAAGTCAGCCCCGTTCTTCACAGATCGCTTGATAGTGGGGATGAACTTGGCTGAGGGCTCACTGTTCACACCTGCGGACCAGACAACAGAAGGACTGGAACCCAAACAAACTCAGGACACAGTACAGACAAGACAAACGGGAACCAGCACACAAGCAGATTCCTGGACCCCATGCGGAACAGAAGCATGGTGGTCATAGGCAGAGTTGCACACAGACTAGATGTCCTCCCTCCGGAGAACCCAGAAGCCCTCTCACGAAGGCAGAACATCATGGGTGTAGGAACCCCAAAAAATCTGGGGGGGACAGCATTTTTGCTCGCCAGGTATATTCTTATTCAGTAAACTGCAAGTTGTTTATATCGTTAAATTTGAATTGTGTGTGTGTGTGTATGTGTGTGAATCCTCCCCCACACTTACAGTTCTGAAGACTCAGGGGTGCTGGCTGGCTTGCCTGAGGTGGCTTGGCCGGGCAAAAGGAGTGTGGGAGACTGTGAGGCCTTTTTCTCCAAGCTGCTCCGGATCAGTGCTCTGGGCAGCTGGGCTCCGGGCTGGAAGTGGGGACAATAAGAAAAAAATATTTTTCATTACACCTCAGGTCAGACCCCCAATGTTAATCAGACCTCAGCTAACAGCCCCAATAAGATCCCCAATGTTAATAAGACCTCAGATCACACCTCAGCTCAGACCCCAATATGAATGACCCCCAATCAGACCTCAGATAAGAGCCCCAGTGCCTCTCATCATCCCCCCAGTGCCTCTCATCAGCCAGTAATAACAGCCTCTCCAATCATGTGCTAGTAATAACAGCCCCCCCAATCATGTGATAGTAATAACAGCCCCCCCAATCATGTGCCAGTAATAACAGCCCCCCCAATCATGTGCCAGTAATACCAGACCCCCCAATCATGTGCCAGTAATACCAGACCCCCCAATCATGTGCCAGTAATACCAGACGCCCCAATCATGTGCCAGTAATACCAGACCCCCCAATCATGTGCCAGTAATACCAGACCCCCCCCAAATTCCCCAATCATGTGCCAGTATAATACCAGACCCCCAATCATGTGCCAGTAATACCAGACCCCCCCAATCATGTGCCAGTAATACCAGACCCCCCAATCATGTGCCAGTAATACCAGACCCCCCAATCATGTGCCAGTAATACCAGATCCCCCCAATCATGTGCCAGTAATACCAGACCCCCCCCCCCCCAATCATGTGGAAGTAATACCAGACCCCCCCAAATTCCCCAATCATGTGCCAGTATAATACCAGACCCCCAATCATGTGCCAGTAATACCAGACCCCCCCAATCATGTGCCAGTAATACCAGACCCCCCCAATCATGTGCCAGTAATACCCGACAGTCCAGACCCCCCCCCCCAATCATGTGCCAGTAATACCAGACCCACCCAATCATGTGGCAGTATTGTAATACCAGACCAGACCCCCTAATCATGTGCCACTATACCAGACCCCCCCCAATCATGTGCCAGTAATACCAGACAGACCCCCCAATCATGTGGCAGTAATACCAGACCCCCCCCCCAATCTGTGCCAGTAATTCCAGGGCCCCCCCAAATTCCCCAATCATGTGCCAGCCCAGTATAATACCAGGGCCCCCCCAAATTCCCCAATCATGTGCCAGTATAATACCAGTGCCCCCCTTTTATGTGCCAGTTAAAAAAAAAAATTATTGTATATAATATAGTTAAAAAAAAAAAATGAACACTTATACTTACCTCTTTGGAACGATGCGATGCAGGCCTCTTCCAGCCTGTGTCCTGACTCCAGCGCTGTACGGCTCAGGCCGGCGGCGCGATGACGTCATCGCGCCGCCTACGCCGGCCTCTGATAGGCTGCCGGCCTAGTAGTGCCGGCAGCCTATCAGAGGAACAGGAAAGGGACACACCTCCCTGCCCTGCTCCTCCGCAGCCTGAGGACAGCGATATAAACAGACACAGATCACCATGGAGATGAGCGCTTCGCTTCCACAATGTATGCGCTCATCTCAGCGCCTGCCCCGCCGCATACTGCCTGCCCCGCCGCACACAGACACTGCCACTGGCCTGGCTGGAGCCTGGGGGGGATTTAACCAAACCTGTCGACCCCGCATTATTTCCTGGGGAGGATCCGTCCCCCCCGTCCCCCCCGCTTCCTACGCCCATGAAGAACATACACAGGACTGGAACAGAAGCAGTAAGCTCTGCCAGGCAAGACATGGAACAGACTGGATCATAAGCAGTAAGCACTGCCAGGCTATACATGAAACAGACAGGATCAGAAGCAGTAAGCACTGTCAGGCTATACATGAAACCGACTGGATCAGAAGCAGTAAGCACTGCCAGGCTATACATGAAACCGACTGGATCAGAAGCAGTAAGCACTGTCAGGCTATACATGAAACCGACTGGATCAGAAGCAGTAAGCACTGTCAGGCAAGATATGGAACAGACAGGATCAGAAGCAGTAAGCACTGTCAGGCTATACATGAAACCGACTGGATCAGAAGCAGTAAGCACTGTCAGGCAAGACATGGAACAGACTGGATCAGAAGTAGTAAGCACTGTCAGGCTATACATGAAACCGACTGGATCAGAAGCAGTAACCACTGTCAGGCAAGACATGGAACAGACTGGATCAGAAGTAGTAAGCACTGCCAGGCTATACATGAAACAGACAGGATCAGAAGTAGTAAGCACTGCCAGGCTATACATGAAACAGACTGGATCAGAAACAGTAAGCACTGTCAGGCAAGACATGGAACAGACTGGATCAGAAGCAGTAAGCACTGCCAGGCTATACATGAAACAGACTGGATCAGAAGTAGTAAGCACTGCCAGGCTATACATGAAACAGACTGGATCAGAAACAGTAAGCACTGTCAGGCAAGACATGGAACAGACTGGATCAGAAGCAGTAAGCACTGCCAGGCTATACATGAAACAGACAGGATCAGAAGCAGTAAGCACTGCCAGGCTATACATGAAACCGACTGGATCAGAATTAGTAAGCACTGTCAGGCTATACATGAAACCGACTGGATCAGAAGCAGTAAGCACTGCCAGGCTATAAATGAAACCGACTGGATCAGAAGCAGTAAGCACTGCCAGGCTATAAATGAAACCGACTGGATCAGAAGCAGTAAGCACTGTCAGGCTATACATAAAACCGACTGGATCAGAAGCAGTAAGCACTGCCAGGCTAAACATGAAACAGACAGGATCAGAAGCAGTTGAGCACTGCCAGGCTATACATGAAACAGACAGGATCAGAAGCAGTAAGCACTGCCAGGCTATACATGAAACAGACAGGATTAGAAGCAGTAAGCACTGCCAGGCTATACATAAAACCGACTGGATCAGAAGCAGTAAGCACTGCCAGGCTATAAATGAAACCGACTGGATCAGAAGCAGTAAGCACTGCCAGGCTATACATGAAACCGACTGGATCAGAAGCAGTAAGTACTGCCAGGCTAAACATGAAACAGACAAGATCAGAAGCAGTAAGCACTGCCAGGCTATACATGAAACAGACAGGATCAGAAGCAGTAAGCACTGCCAGGCTATACATGAAACAGACAGGATCAGAAACAGTAAGTACTGCCAGGCTATACATGAAACCGACAGGATCAGAAGCAGTTGAGCACTGCCAGGCTATACATGAATCAGACAGGATCAGAAGCAGTTGAGCACTGCCAGGCTATACATGAATCAGACAGGATCAGAAGCAGTTGAGCACTGCCAGGCTATACATGAATCAGACAGGATCAGAAGCAGTTGAGCACTGCCAGGCTATACATGGAACAGACAGGATCAAGACAGAGAACAGGTACAGAATATCAGGCAAAGCATGGACAAGGCTACAACAACAATGCTTTACCAGGCAACACCACATAGAAGGGCAGATGGCAAAACCCCCTGGGTCAGGAGCAAGGGGCTACACCCAGCAAGGTAGAAGACAGAACTGACCCAAAATCCACAGCTTACAGATAGAAATAGCTGCAGGGAATGTTAACCCCACCAGAACCAGGAGTAACCAGAAGCACAGAACAAACTATACAAATGTCAGTTCACACCAGTCACAGAATGCTGCAGCCAGCATGGCCCAAACAACAACCAGCATACACAGGATAAACTGTGGCCAGTATAAGGCTAGAGGCAGCTAGCCTACACAACAAGGAGTGACAGAACCACAGATATGACACAAACACAAATGCATTTATACTCAGATTATGTTCACACACAAGGCCACAGCCAGCACGCATCAAAGAACCAGCATACATGGAAACACCCACAGCCAGTACACAAAGTGCATGTGACCAGCCTGCAAGGCACCAGTGACAGGAACTACAGAGATATGGAAGTGGAGAGACACAAACACAGGCAACAGTTCACACACAACAACGCAGCCCGCACTCATCCCCAAGTAACCAGCATACACAGGAATCAGCCTGCAGCCAGTACGTGAGAGAGCATGCAGCCAACCTACATGGCCACAAATGTCACAGTGAACCACACTGTGACACTTGTCTTACAGCTTGAGATCATTAACTACTGCTCTTACATTCTCCTTCAAAGTGTGTTGATGCACCTTATATTTATTTGTTCCCTCAATGATCACAAGGAGTCCAGGCAGCCTCAAACCAAGATGTTCCTTCTACCATGTTTCATAGTTGGGATGAAGTGTTGTTGTTGTGCAGTGTCTTTTGACTCCAATTATAGGGGTATCTCACCTGTCCATAGAACATTTTCCCAGAAGTATTTTGCAACATCCAAGTGGTCTCAGGCAAGCATGAGAAGGGCTGCAACATTTTCAGAATTCCCTGTTGTGTTCTTAGAGTGAACTTGACTGGATGCCCACTCCTAGGGAATCCTGAATTCTCTGCATTTGTGGATAATTTGTCTAAACTTGGATGAATGCACACCTAGCAATGGTTTTGTAGCATTTTCCAGCTTTTTACGCCTCTATAACACATCATGTTCTGAAAGTAGCTTGCATTGACACATGGTTTACACTAAACCAGGGATCAGCAGAAACTACAACTCCCATAATGCTTTATTCACTTCTAGGGGAGTAAGAAGAACAGCTAAGCATGTTTGCATGCTGGGAATTGTAGTTTCACAGCATCTGGAGTGCCGAAGGTTGCTGATCCCTGTACTAAATAATCTCTCTTGAGCAGAACAGATATGCCAGTAACCAGGCTTTGTGTGCCTGTATTTAATGGGCAAGGCACTTGTGAAACCCATTCTTCCACCTTTATCTCCTTAATTGACACATCTTTTGCCAATTAGCTCTGGAAGAAGTCATTAACACAGATTACTTTCTTTTTCTCCTTGCACCGAGGATGTTTACTCAGGGCGCTCAATAAAAGACATGAACAGTACAACTGGTTGTTTGTTATTAGATTGTGTTTGACCACAATTATGACAAATTACAATCCGGCAAAATGTTATTAGTAATCAATTCAGAAATCCAGGTAATTGCAAAGTTTCACTTAATTTTTCTTGCAACTGTATTGTGCTAGGTATGTTCCCAGAGTAAATCTTATTTTAGATAGGTAATATAATATAATATAGCCTAGAAATGATGATTCCATGTAAAACAAATGGCTGCACTCTTATATTTGATGTATGGATTCTATTAGTTATTTATCATGTTGACATTGATGCCTTTTCTTCAAGGACAGAACAGAATATATAAAAAAAAATTAACATGACAACTTACAGTCAGGTCAATTTACTTAGCAGCTATAACTCATCATATCCTTCCTATTTTCCAGAAATATTATTCATCAGTTCTTCTAAGGTCAAAATCTAAATTTATTATTTTCATAATGCTTGCAATGTACCACAATGAAACCTACGGCAGCTCAGAGCTGCCATAGATTTCAGTCATTATTTACGCCAGTTTCTGATGTAAATAATGATGAATTGGCCAATGTCCTCACTCCGCCCTCACCACACCCCATTTTTGTAGACTTGGCAAGGGCAGCGTAAAATGTAGATTGAATTTCTATGCCAAAAAGTGGCGTAAGGGGAATTATAAATTTCCCCCTTAGTCATTGAGTTAAGTGACTTGTGACAGCTGGGAGAGTAACTCGACAGGATGTGTGGAAGGAGGATCACTAATGCAGGTAGTAGGGCGAGCAGAAGAAAGGAGCCTTGAGACATCTTCTTTTATTGGGTCAAATGTTGAAAGTGAGCAAGACGAAGCAGATCAATGCTACGTGGAGCCTGGAAGACAATTTAATGCTGGATATTGTCAATTTTAACTTTGACATAAATGGCCAGGTCTCCATCACTGAAATCTTTGATAGGTGCCTTAACTTTAGGAAAAAGGAGAAATGATTAGGTTAGTGTAGAGATGAATGAAATAGGTTTGTTTGCCACAGTGAGGGGGCAGAGTTATACAATTTGAGCCCCCTCCCCCTATTCAACATTTGAACATCTCTGAAGTTTCCAGATACAACATAATAAACAGTTTTAGGAAGCCTAAATATATAGAATATAGATCTACAAATAATAAAGAATACAAGAAACGAATAAATGCAACAGAACCGCAATAAAAACGCAGGTGTGTTTTCTGCTCTTTTGGTCAACTTTGTTTCCTTATGTATTATGTGATCACAACTGCTGTATCCTGTGATCACAATTGGTATGGTGATAATAGCGCAGATACTACTAACAATGAAGAAATAAAGAGACACAGAGACTTTCAGAGGCAGCAGAATGGAGAGTCCCGTGTAGCCTAAGCATATAGAAATATGCATATATAAGTATCAACTAGCGCAATAAAATAAAAAACGCAAGAGAACCGCAACATAAACGCAAGTGCGTTTTTTGTCCAATCCCCTCACTTCTCATCCCCTAGGACAATATACTCTCTTGATGGCAAAGATGTCAAAGGTTTCCACTAATCTATATTTGAGAAAGTAAATTTTATGGTTGGATAGGATTGGATGAAAACTCTAAATCCATTTCATGTTTTAGGTGGGTTTTTAAGGCCGAACACTATAAAAGAAGGGGGTAGTTTCATTATACACCAAAGCCACTGAGGAAGAGGTTGTCACCTCGAAACGCGTCCGGCTGTTTCGGAATAGAGAACTACCCACCTAAAACTTTTTTACAAGATATCCAACGACATTATCTATTCTATCTTGGATTTTTATTAAAAGGACTGAGCCCTTGAAAGGTCCTGCAGAGTCAATTACTGAAACGTCATCACCTGACTTTCTCTGCATTACGTGCAATATCACATGACAACGCTTATTTGCCGGATCACGTGGGACGTCGAGGTCTGCGCATAGCATAGTCCGGAGACTGCATCGTAGGATCAGGTGGGACGCCGAGGTTCGCGCACCACATAGTCCGGAGTCTGCAACGTACCGGGCATCTTGAAGGTTGCGACACGGCTTACCTATTTATATAGGTGCACAGACAGAGGAGCCAAGTCTGCTGACCACCGAACGGAGGGTGAGGTAAGAGGCTGTGCATCAGGGGGACGCCCCAGACGCCAGCCCCACTAATATCACCCAGTCTCCAGGGAGACTCCAGTTATACTTACGTCTGGCAAATCACATTTTTGATTTAAAATATAACAAGCGGTACTGCTAACTTTTTGATATTTCCTACATGTTTTTTTTGGGACTATATTTTTTTAGCACAATTATGCATATGTTGTACTAATGTTTTTATATTTTTATATTTGTTCATAGTTTTATATGAATCACGCAACAACTTTAGTTTTCCACTAAATCACGTTATTAAGTACATCCAGCAGTTCTATCAACGCTAGGAAATAGGTATACTCACCACCCTACAATATACTTATATCCTCCAATATAGTGTTTACATGTTATATATAGCAACAATAATAACAAATGTAATTAGCTAGGGGCTCATATTTTATTATATTACCTATCAAATATTTTATTACCTATTAAATACGACATTTTACCATTTAGACCAGATGGTGAGTGCCTAGTTTTTACTTTATATACAATTTGAGCATAAGCTTGTAATGGGGTAAGTCTGCTGACATATGTTGATTATGTGTGAACTGCCCTTATACAGACAATAGGAAATAACACACAAGAGCATTTACTTCAATTATATAGACAGCATTGTCTCAATGCAATGATATTTTCTGCATTCAAATTGATAGATTTCCTATATATATATATATATATATATATATATATATATATCACCAGGAAATTCACTATTAAACCAGGAACCATGACTTGTAAGGCTAGGCTACCAAACATGGACCTAAGCCACTCTTTGCACCCTTGCTCCTCCTGCCTGGGCCAGGTAAAAGGACTATGAGGGAACCTAGTTCTATTTATCGAGAAGGAGAGGCTGGCAGAGGAAGCCGAAGAAGCAAGGGTGCACTCAGTGGCTTGGGCCCACCCTCAGTGCACTCAATGGATCATTTGCATATGAAATAATCTCTTGCGTACATCTTCCATACATATAAAAGGACATTTGCTTCAGAGCGCAAAAAACACCATTAGTAACTGGGTTTCTGCTGTTTCACTATTACCCGCCTCTATAACCACCCAGAACAGTGCTATACACCGCCCATTTGTCACCAGGCTCCCTCGTAGGTGCTATGCATCGCAAGGGGAGCATAGGAGCAAGGAAATGTTCTGATGCTCCACTCGGATATGCTAAAGGAGTGACGGGGAGCTTATGTCTGGGTTCAGCCCTGAACCCAGACAAACCCTTTGAAGTCCTCTAAGAGGATTTAATATATGTTTAAAAAAACGTTTAAAAAAAGGTTTTTAATAATATATAAATTCTAATCACCCCACTTTCCCCATAAAAAAATAAACAAAAAACGAAAGATCACATGTACCACCGCTTCCCAAAATGCTCATACTATTAAAACTTAAATGTATTTCTCTCATACAGAGAAACAGGGGCGGACTGAAAACTTAAAGTGGCCCTGGAAAAAACCTAAACGTGGCCCCATGTTGTAGGTGGGTCCAAATTGACAGAAGGCAGGGCCAACACAAGTAGGCGGGGTCAGCAAAACCATAGTGCAAAATACAGTCTCATCAGAACCATATACCACACTGAAGCACGATATACTGCCCCCAAAAGTTGTCAGCCTTCAGTCAGTTCCATAGATTTAACTATAAAAAAGTTATGTATAAATTTTCCAAACTTAAAGGGGTTCTTTTTTTTTTTCAAACTGATGATTAGAGATGAGCGAACTTCTGTTTTAAGTTCGGCGTCTAAAGTTCGGCTTCCGGTTAGCGGAGAATCCCGATATGGATTCCGAATTCCGTTGTGGTCCGTGGTAGCGGAATCAATAATGGCCATTATTGATTCCGCTACCACGGACCACAACGTAATTCGGAATCCATATCGGGATCCTCCGCTAACCGGAAGCCGAACTTTAGACGCCGAACTTAAAACAGAAGTTCGCTCATCTCTACTGATGATCTATCCTCTGGATCCTACTCCTGCCGATTAGCTGTTTGAGGAGGCAGCGCCGCGGCCTTCTTGCTGTTTACCGCAGGCCCACTGACGTCACAGCTAGTATCACTGGCCTGGGCGCGCGCGGCTAAGCTCTGTTCAAGTGAAAACTATATAAATGTGGTATCCTGCTGGCCCTTAGAATGAAGGTAACAGGTCAGTTTTACAGCAGAGGGAAAGCTGCAAGAACCAAACCCATAAAACTATGGCAAAATTGCGTTTTTGTTGTTTTGTTTTTTTCATTATAAAGTACAACTTGTCTAGCAAAGCCCTCATTTGCCTATGTGAATAAAAAAATAAAAAGTCATAGCTCCTGGAAAGCAGGGAGTAAAAACTGAAATGAGAAAAACTGAAAATTGGCCTGTTGTCAAGGGGTTAAATGTACTCTCTCTTCAGAATGAAGGAATGGATCGCTAAGGCCTCATTCACATCTCCGTCAAGCAGATCTGGCAGGCTGTTCTGGCAGAGTTCAGCCTGCCGGATAGCCACATTCTCTACTCTACTACCGTATCCCTATTGATTGTAATGCGGTGCTGCGGTGATCTGGCCACTTCACAGCATAGATGGCAGGTTTCAGCCGGACAAGAACTGTTGTACGCAATGTTTTTTATAATCAGACAGGCAGCCGGGATTTGTGCCGGATGTGCATGACGGAGATGTGAACAAGGCCCAAGTGAAAGGTATCATTACATTCAGCTGAGCTAGCCCTACAAGGCACAAAACACATTTCCGCCATAGTTTTATGGGTTTGGATCTTGCAGCTTTCCCTCTGCTGTAACCATGAATTTCCCTGGTTTAACCATTTTGCGATGACAGATTCCCTTTTTTTTAAACTGTTTTATTAACAGAAGTAAAAGTACAACCGCATCATACACATTTGTTGCCAAATACAGTGTATACATGAACGTTTCAGACTTGTATGATCCAATTCTCCTCATACAGAAAACAATATAAACAGCAGAAAAGTAACTGTCATATTCTTATCTCTGACCCGCTATTGCAATTCTATCCGCCCCATGTTACATTATTGAAAATAAAGTAATTTTTTATGTGCGCAGAATTCCCAACACACCTACTGAGCCACATCTCCTCGAGCCGCTGTTATTGCTTGTCGCAGTCTCGAGGTTGAATACATGGTTTGTGCTGCCCCACACCACAAGCCCCAAAATTTGTCAAATTTCTGCGGTTTATTGCGGTGTTTATATACCAGTACTATGTAGGGTAGAATTTGATTTATTTGCATTTTCCACATGGTCAGGTTCGGTGTATTGGGGTTGTACCATCTGAGTGCTATACATTTACGTGCCATAAACAGGGATTCCCTTAGGAATGCCGTATAATGGTCCCAGTTATCATTGTTTATTATTCCTAACAGGCAGACCTCTGGAATACACGGCACCTGAACCGCTAGTAATGAGGAAAGAAGATCAGTCACCTCCTCCCAGAATATAGCTATCGGGTTGCAATTCCAGATCATGTGCCACAAGTTCGCCTCTTGTTCCCCACACCTCGGACATGCAGTAGATGAGGCTCTGCCCGTTCTATACATCCTAACTGGTGTTAGATATGACTGATGAGTTGGATTATTTTATTGTTTATTGCTGGTGATACTAGTAGATGTGACTCCAATAAATCCAGTATTAGTTCATCTGTGAGTGTGGGTATCATCCTTTTCCATTTGTCTATTACCAGGAGGGGCTCTGCGCTAATCTTTGCTCTTACTAGGTGTGAGTAAATTGCCGAAACTAATCCTCTGGGACCCTGGGTTCTGACTACTCCTATGAGTGGGTATTTAGACACTCTGGTGCTGCCTTGTGGAAATTTTTTTGTACAACAGCCCTGAGTTGTAGGTATGAGAAGAAGTGGATGCGCGGAATATCATACTTCTGTGTCAAAGCCTCTAATGTCATAAAAATTTCTTGATCATATATATCCCCTAGGGTTTTGGCTCCTACCAATTTCTATTTATCTGCTCCCATTACTCCCTGTATATTTGGTATAGACTGATTTCCCCATAGAGGTATGTCTGAGACCACCTCTGTAAATTTAGCGCTTCTTTCCAGACTGTTTGGGCTAATTTGTGTAGTGGTACCATTGGCCTTTGAAATTTTGGCGGCCCTTCCAAAACCAACCATAAAGTATTACATTCAAGATAGGCTTTTAGGAAGTCCTCTGAGGTAGTTAAATCCTCTGTTGTGAACCATGTGTTAATGAGCCTTAACTGGCCAGCTAAATAATATATTAAATAATCCGGTAGGGCCGTGCCTCCCTCTAGTTTAGGACGTCTTAGCGTATCTAGGCTAACTTTGGCTCGGGATCTGCCCCATATAAACACCCTGGTCATGGAATCTAATCCTTTGAACAGATATTTGGGTATATGCGTCTCTGCGTGTTGAGCGGTATACAGCCCTTTTGGGAGTATAATAATTTTAACTAAATTAATCCCCCTCACCACCGAGATAGGCAATAGTTTCCAATTGTTAAATTTATTCCGGATATGTTCAATTAGCGGGCACATGTTAAGTGATAGATCTTGGGAATATTGCTTGGTAATTTTGACCCCTAGATATTTAAAATGATCTACCACTTTCAACTGAGAGACATGTGAGGGTCCATTCCATTCCGCCCCCTGCCCAGTGGCATGTACACCGATTTCCCCCAATTAATTCTCATGCCCGAGTATTCTCCAAGACAGATTCCCTTTTAATATCACATACATGGTGCAATAGTTCTTCCATTTAATAAATGTATCATAGAAAATAAAATTATATTTAGCTTTTTCAAAGGCACTGAAGAAGTGAGCTGTCAATTGCACTGTTGAGGATTATATTTACACTAGGCAGTGTCAAAGATAATTAAGAGAAATCTATGGTGTATAAATCTGCATCTCCGACTCTGTTATATTTGATAATGAGCTTGTATGCCTTAAAATAAGATGTCAAAAAATGTGTTTACAGTTATCCAGAGCAACCTCATTAATAAAAAGAAATGGAACGTAGGAAACTGCTGAAGAAACTCCAGGCTGTTTAAAAATAGGCAATTTAGAAGTAACCTAAATTTATGTATATGAATATATCAAAGCACTGCTCAGAAAAGCTTGCTCATACTGTACCTAAAAAAGACTGGGGACCAAGAGACACACACTGAGGAAAACAAGGGAAACATTTTTTATCCTCATATAGAAACTTATGAAAATGAAAGACAATGTTCACCTAAAATGTAAAATAAATCAAAAGTTACCTTGAAACTGGCTGACCTGTTACATGTGCGCTTGGCAGCTGAAGACATCTGTGTTGGTCCCATGTTCATATGTGCCCGCATTGCTGAGAAGAATTAGGTTTTAATATATGCAAATGAGTCTCTAGGAGCAATGGGGGCGTTGCCGTTACACCTAGAGGCTCAGCTGTCTCTGCAACTACCAGGCCCTCTCCACTTTGATTGACATGGTCAAGCAGTAAAAACGTCATTACGCCTCACCCTGTCAAACTGCGCACATGTAACAGGTCAGCCAGTTTCATAAGTACAAATCTGCTGACAGATGCATATACTGATGTCACTTACTGCATCTGCTGATGTCACCGCATTTGCTGATGTCCTTTACTGCGTGTACTCATGACAAAACAGTACATTGTTAATATCTCTGTGTGCATCTGGGGTTTGAAAATAATTGCAAAAAATATTACTCTGCTTCTATAAGTGTGCAATCTAAAAACAAAGGTAAAATCTGACTAATTGGAATCTCAAACTTTTATCATTTATTCAGTTTAATTGACTACGGGGAAAATGCAGTCGTGTGGCAATAGAAAGAGGGTGCACTGATGTGGTTACTGGGAGGCACTGCTATTAACCCCTTCCAAACCCCGATGTCACTTACTGCATTTAATGTTGTCACTTAACAGGTTTGTACCCATGAAACTGGCTGACCTGTTACATGTGCACACTTGGCAGCTGAAGGCATCTGTGTTGGTCCCACGTTCACTTGTGCCTGTATTGCTGAGAAAAATGATGTTTTAATATATGCAAATGAGCCTCTAGGAGCAACAGGGGCGTTGCCATTACACCTAGAGGCTCTGCTCTCTACAACTGCTGCACCCTTTGCACTTTGATTGACAGGCACGTGTGATGACTAGTGTTGGGCGAGCATGCTCAGCCGAACACTAATTTTACTCGAGCATCGCGATGCTCGGCACATTGCGATGTTCAGCCGAAATACCGCGTGTGTTCGAGCGCGATGCTCGAGTCTCCTCCCCGCACGTTTGTTGGCTGCTACGCAGCCAATAAACGTACAGTTAAGTACTGCCATTCGCTGTAATACTGTAGCCATGGTGGCTACTGGCATTACAGTGATTGGCTGGCCGGAACGCGTCATCGGGTGCTATATAGCACCCGATGACACGTGTTCGGCTCAGTCTTAGTCAGGGAGAGCTGGAGAGCAGAAGGGAGAGATAGTGTAGGGAGTGAAATAGGAATATTTTAGCTTTTATACTTGTTATAGACCCAAAAGTCCTTTTAAGGACTATTGTGTGTGGCAGCAATATATATTTTTAGTGCAACCTGCACTAAATTGCTGACATTTGTTAGAGACCCAAAATTCCTTTTAAGGACTATAGTTGTATCTGGCAGCAATATATATTTTTAGCACAACCTGCGCTAAATAGCTTGCAATTGTTTGGCCGCTGCAGACAGCGACATTGTCTGCACTACATCTCCTGTCTAACGTGTGCGCAGCCTAAAAATATCTGTGACATCCAGTGTACTTTTTCCGTAGATGGTGTCCGCTGCGGACAGTTACATGACCTGCGCTACCTCTCCTGTATCACGTTTGCGTATCCAAAATATCTGTGACATTCAGTCAAATTTTTTTGCTGCTGGTGGCAGCGACATTACCTGCACTACATCTCCAGTATAACATTAGCGCATCCGAAATATCAGTGACATTCCGTGTAATTTTTTTCGCCACTGGTGACAGTGACATTATCTGCGCTACATCGCCTGTGTAACGTGTGCGCAGCCTAAAAATATCTGTGACATCCAGTCAGGGCTGTATTTAATGAGGGGCAAAAGGGGCAGCTGCCCCGGACCCAGTGGCTCCTGGGGGGCCCAAGGCAGCTGCCTCTTGAGCCCTGCTGGCCACTGCCCACTGCCCCGGGAGTCAGGCTGTCAGCTACACAGTGGGGTGCTGCCATGCTATGCAATGCCTGCCTGCTGGCCGGCACTCCTGGCAGAGAACTATGAGAGCTGCGATTCTCTTAAGGACCTTTGATGACATCATCACCATGTGACCAGTAACCTAGCAATATTACTGGTCACATGGCTATGAGGTCATTAAAGGTCCTGTCTACCAGGAGTGTTGCTGCAGGAGAAGTTTGCCAGACTTGTGGAGCTTTTTTGTGTGAAGATTACATCAGTAAAAGGTGACAGGGGCTGTTATACTAATATACTGTAAGCTACTGTATACTGTGGTGGGCTGTATACTGTGGGGTTCTATACTGCTCTACTGTATACTGTGGGGGGCTGTATACTGTGGGGTTCTATACTGCTTTACTGTATACTGTGGGGTGCTGTATATCGTGGTGTGCTATACTGCTCTACTGTGAACTGTGGGGTGCTGTATACTGGGTGCTATACTGCTCTATTGTATACTATGGGGTGCTGTATACTGTGGTGTGCTATACTGCTTTACTGTATACTAAGGGGTGCTGTATACTGTGGGGTGATATACTGCTCTACTGTATACTGTGGGGTGCTGTATACCGTTAGGTTGCTGTATACTGTGGGGTGCTATATTGCTTTACTGTATACCTGGGGTGCTGTATACTGTGGGTTGCTGTATACTGTGAGGTGCTGTATTCTGTATAGTTTGGGGTGCTGTATACTGTGAGGTGCTGTATTCTGTATAGTTTGGGGTGCTGTATACTGTGGGGAGCTGTATATTGTGGAGTGCTATACTGCTCTACTGTATACTCTGGGGTGCTGTATACCGTTGGGTTGCTGTATACTGTGGGGTGCTATACTGCTTTACTGTGGGGTGCTGGAGTGCACTGTAACACTAGGGTGAGCCGAGCCGCGGTCTCCTTCCTGCAGAGCGGTGCCAACTTCCAGCTTGAGCCCAGCTGCCCAGAGCACTGATCCTGAGCCGCTGGAGTCTTCAGAACTGAAAGTATTTACAGTCATTCACTGTACTCTACCAGGTGTGTGGATTTTTTTTTTGTGTGTGTGTTGTGGTGGAGGGCGTGATTGCATGCTAGGGTGTGGGAAGGCGGGATCCAGGGGGCCCAAGTAAATTTTTACCCAGGGTCCAATCAATATTAAAGACGGCTCTGCATCCAGTGTACTTTATCTGTAGATGGTATCTGCTGCTGACAGAGACATTACCTGCGCTACATCTCCTGTATAACGTTTGCCCATCCAAAATATCAGTGACATTCATTCAGTGTAATTTTTTATTAGGTGGTGGTGACAGCGACATTAATTGCACTATACCTCCTGTTTAACGTGTGCGCATCCTAAATATCAGTGACATTCATTGAGTGTAATTTTTTATTAAGCGGTGGTGAAAGCGACATTACGTGCGATATACCTCCTGTATAACGTTTGCGCATCCTAAATATCAGTGACATTCATTCAGTGTAATTTTTTATTAGGCAGTGGTGACTGCAACATTACTTGCGGTATACCTCCTGTTTAACGTGTGCGCATCCTAAATATCAGTGACATTCATTCAGTGTAATTTTTTATTAAGCGGTGGTGTAAGCGACATTACTTGCGCTATACCTCCTGTATAACGTTTACGCATCCTAAATATCAGTGACATTCATTCAGTATAATTTTTTATTAGGCGGTGGTGACAGCGACATTATTTGCGCTATACCTCCTGTATAACGTTTGCCCATCCAAAATATCAGTGACATTCATTCAGTGTAATTTTTTATTAGGTGGTGGTGACAGCGACATTAATTGCACTATACCTCCTGTTTAACGTGTGCGCATCCTAAATATCAGTGACATTCATTGAGTGTAATTTTTTATTAAGCGGTGGTGAAAGCGACATTACGTGCGATATACCTCCTGTATAACGTTTGCGCATCCTAAATATCAGTGACATTCATTCAGTGTAATTTTTTATTAGGCAGTGGTGACTGCAACATTACTTGCGGTATACCTCCTGTTTAACGTGTGCGCATCCTAAATATCAGTGACATTCATTCAGTGTAATTTTTTATTAAGCGGTGGTGTAAGCGACATTACTTGCGCTATACCTCCTGTATAACGTTTACGCATCCTAAATATCAGTGACATTCATTCAGTATAATTTTTTATTAGGCGGTGGTGACAGCGACATTATTTGCGCTATACCTCCTGTTTAACGTGTGCGCATCCTAAATATCAGTGACATTCATTCAGTGTAATTTTTTATTAGGCGGTGGTGACACCGACATTACTTGCGCTATACCTCCTGTATAACGTTTGCGCATCCTAAATATCAGTGACATTCATTTGGTGTAATTTTTTATTAGGCAGTGGTGACAGCGACATTACTTGCGCTATACCTCCTGTATGACGTTTGTGCATCCTAAATATCAGTGACAATAATTAAATGAAATTTTTTATTAGGCAGTGGTGACAGCGACATTACTTGTGCTATAACTCCTGTTTAACGTGTGTGCATCCTAAAAATATCTGTGACATTCTGTGTACTTTATTTGTGCATACACTTACAAACCCTGCGCTACTGTACGTGTGACATACTTGCAAGCATATATACCATTTAATATGCGCAAGGCGAGCAGTAAGGGACGGAAAAGTGGCCGTGCTGCTGATGGTGCACCCAGAGGCCGTGGCCCTGGGCGCGGTGAAACTGTGCCACCAAATAAGTCATCCCACCCTCGGATATTCCGAGAAGCTGTTTTCATCGCCATTCCTTCATTTGGGCCTCTCGCCAAGCCTGCTTGAAGAGGGACATGATGAGATCTTGTGCCCTGATTCCCAAACACTGGAGCATCCACAGTCAGAAGAAGATGACGGCGGGGAATGGCAATTAGTGTTTCACGAGGTGGATGATAATGATGAGACACAGTTGCCAGTAAGTCAACCGCAATTAGTGTCTAAAGAGGTTCATGATGAGGATGAGACACAGTTGTCAAAAACTGAGGTTGTTGTTAGGTCAACAAGTCAGGACGATGACCAGAGTTAGGAAGTGGAAGAGCAGGTGCTGGACGATGAAGTCACTGACCCAACCTGGGAAGGTGGCAAGCCGAGCGAGGACAGCAGTACAGAGGGGGAGGGATCCGCAGCACCACAACAGGCTGAAAGAGGCAGTGAGGTGGCAAAAGGGAGAAGGCAGGCCACACCAAACAGGCCCGCAACTGTTCTGTGGAGCACCCCCTTGCGGCAATGTCCCTTGCCAAGGGGTAGGTGATCTGCAGACGATAAAATAATTGTCATTTGCAACCTGTGCCGTACCAAAATGAGCAGGGGCGTGAACACTAGCAACCTCACCACCACCAGCATGGCATCAAAGCACCCTAATAGGTGGGCCAAACACCTGGGTACACAACCAGTGTCTGCGGGTCACACCACTGCCTCCTCTTCCCCGTGTTACGTGCTGGCCAATTCCCTGTCCAAGACACAGGCCGGGATGCCTCCCGTTATGCACCTGGACCTTCGCAAGCACCATCAGCTAGCACATCCACTTCTGTGTCCCAGCGCAGCATACAGATGTCTATACCCCAGGCCTTTGAACGAAAGTGCAAATTCCCAGCCATCCACCCACAGACCATAGCACTAAATGCGCAACTTGCTGGCCCTGGAAATGTTGCCATTTAGGCTTGTGGACACTGAGGCTTTCCACAGCCTGATGGCGGCTGTCCCACGGTACTCTGTCCCCAGCCGCCAATATTTTTCACAGTGTGCAGTCCCAGCCTTACACCAGCATGTGTCCCGTAACAACACCCGTGCCCTGACCAACGCAGTTATTGGGAAGGTCCACTTAATGATTAACACATGGACAAGTGCTTTTGGCAAGGGATGCTACATTTCCCTAACAGCACACTGGGTGAAAGGTGTGAAGGCCGGGAGCGAGTCGTACCCTGGGATGGCACAGGTGCTACTGACGCCAAGGATTGCGGGCCCTACTTCCATCAGGGTTTCCGCCGCCACCTACGTTAGTGGCTGCAATCCCCCCTTCTCCTCCTCCTCCTCCTCCTCTTCCGCTTCCACCTCTGAATTATCATCTTGCAGCACCAGTCAGCCATCTGTCAGCAGCTGGAAGAAGTGTAGCACTGCAGTGTGGAAGTGGCAACAGGCCGTGCTTAAACTGATCTGCTTAGGTGACAAACAGTACACCACCGCAGAGCTGTGGCAGGGGATAAGGGACCAGACTGAACTTTGGCTCTCTCCACTCAACCTACAACCAGGCATGGTTGTGTCTGATAATGGCCGTAACTTGGTGGGGGCTTTGGAGCTCGGCAAGCTCACACATATACCATGCCTAGCCCACATGTTCAACCTAGTGGTTCAGCGGTTTCTCAAAATCTACCCCAATTTGCCTGAGCTATTGGTTAAGTGTGTGCTCATTTTCGCAAGCCATCGACAGCTTCCGCCGGTCTGGCATCGCTGCACCAGCGCTTACAATTGCCAGCTCACCGACTGTTGTGCGACGTGATCACGCGCTGGAATGCGACATTCCACATGTTGGCCAGGCTTTGTGAGCAGCAGAGGGCAGTAGTGGAATACCAGCTGCAACATGGTCGTCGCCTTTCCAGTCAGCTTCCGCTCTTCACAAGCGAGGAGTGAGCATTGATGTCTGACCTCTGTGAGGTTTTACTCAACTTTGAGGAATCAACACAGATGGTGAGCGGCGATAACGCTATCATCAGCGTAACTACTTCTGTGTCTACTCAAACGCTTGCTGCTCACAATTAAGGCAGACGCTTTGCATGTGGAAAAGGTGGAAATGGGGGAAGAAAGTACACAGGGTGATAGCCAGACCACCCTCAGTTCGTCTTCTCAGCACGAATTAGATGATGAGGAGGAGGAGCAAGAGACGGTTGCCTCTGCTACAGAGGGTAGTACCCATGGAAGTTTTATTCCATCTGTTCAGCGTGGATGGGTAGAAGAGGAGGAAGAGGATGAGGAGATTGAGAGTCATCCTCCTGATGAGGACAGCGAAGTCTTGTCTGTTGGGACTCTGGCACACATGGCTGACTTTATGTTAGGCTGCCTTTCCCATGACTCTTGCGTTGTACGCATTTTGTCCAACACCGATTACTGGTTGTTCACCCTTCTCGACCCCTGCTACAAAGAGAACTTCTCATCTCTCATTCCTGTGGTGGAGAGGACGAGAAAAATGGTGCAATACCAGCAGGTCCTTGTGGAAAAATTTCTCCAAAAATTTCCAGCTGATAACATTGGCTGCAGAGTACGTAGTTCCTTGGCCAACCGAGCAGGGAAGACGAGGGGAACACACAGCAGTTCCAACAGAGGCAGGGCAACACTCTCCAAGGCCTGGGGCAGTTTTATGACACCCCCTAGCACCCTCAACCTGATGCGCGGCCTAGTGTCACAAGGAGGGAAAAATTTTGGAAGATGGTGAAGGAGTACGTAGCAGACCGTGTCAGCGTCCTCAGTGATCCCTGTGTGCCTTACAACTATTGGGTGTCCAAGCTGGACACGTGGCACGAACTGGCGCTATATGCCTTGGAGGTGCTGGCCTGCCCCGCAGCCAGCGTTTTGTCAGAGCGTGTATTTATGCAACATCCCAGAGTTATGTTACTAAACTCTTTTTCCCCGCTACTATTTGTTGGTAACATGTGCCTTGTCATCTAATGTGATTTTATTTAATATTCCTCACAGATGTGCATTTTCTAAGCCTGTTACATGTATTTGCTGTAATTTCCATGTACACCAGCAGGTGGCAGCAATGTGTTACCAGGGCTTTAGTAACAGTTTAGCATATCTAGACTGGAATAGTACATTCCAGTTTAGATGCCCCCTCTTTGAGGAGGTGTGCAATGTTCCCACATCCTGCCTCATGGGGAGGAAAGGAAGTTACAGTTAGTGTTCCAGCTATCCCTGTAAGGGGAAGGCTGTGCTGGTAGGAGCTCCAAGAAATAGGGATCCCAAATCAGGATCTTGTCTCGGTTGAGACCAAAGATCACCATTCCCAGTCTGAGCCTTACAGCCTCAACTGGTGACAAGCAAGCAGCCATCTCCAGAACTCCAGGACGAACCATTCCCTGTGAGCACAACTGTGAGTACCATCCAGAGACAAGGAGAATCCAAATTCCTCCTCAGCGAGTCAGTCCCCAACACAGCAGAAGATAGACAGAGCAGAAGACAGATTCCTGCCACATATTGCCAATACCTGCTGGGACCCAAGACTATTGCTGTATCTCATGTGGATTAATGCTGCCTCCAGTAAAGACAAGTTGAATTATATTCCAAGTCTGGATCTCAATTATTGCTACCAAAACCCTCAATTACTTCTACTAGCAACACTCATTTTATTGCAAGTGAGCCAGGATCTGGGAGTCCAGCTGTACCAAGGTAGGAGACACCATTGACACCATTGCTACTATCACACAGAGACATTACACCACTCTGGCATTCCTAACCTGGTACGTGAGTTGCAACACCTTAAAGGGCCCTGAGACTGTACCCTGCGCACGCTGCAATTGGCGTCACAAACAAAAACTATAGACTTATATACCCATATCCGGACCCACTGCATAATTTGGCGTCCGTGTAACCGTACCACGGTCCGGCTCATTGCATTTAGTGCTGCTGGGGGCATAATAACTGATAAGCGCATCCGCCTGTCAACTGAAAATGCTGACCGGTTGACTCTTATGAAAAACGAACAAGGCCTGGATTGCCCCTGACTTCTCTACTCCACCAGAGGAAAGTGGCTGAACATAAAGGCACTCTAAATGTGGCTTTTATGGTGTATTGAATACACTGTAATCCCATGCACCCCTTCCACCACTAAAAAGGGTAAAAAGGGTATATGGTTCAATCTTCCTTTTCTCATCCTCCTCCTCCATCATATCAACATGCTTATTAGGCTGCCCTCGCTCATAATGTTTTAGAGGGTCAGCTCAGCAGCGGGCCCTCACCCATAATGTTTTAAAGGGTCACCAGCAGGCCCTCAACCATAATGTTTTTGAGGGTCACCAGCAGGCCCTCAACCATAATGTTTTTGAGGGTCAGCTTAGCAGCAGACCCTCACCCTTAAATTTTTAGATGGTCAGCTCGGCAGCAGGCCCTCGCCCACAAAATGTTTTAGATGTTCAGCTCAGCAGCAGGCCTTCACCCACAAATTTTTTTAGATGGTCAGCTTGGCAGCAGGCCCTCACCCACAAAGTGTTTTAGATGGTCAGCTCGGCAGCATGCCATCGCCCACAAAATTTTTTCGATGGTCAGCTCGGCAGCAGACCCTCGCCCACAAAATGTTTTAGATGGTCAGCTCGGCAGAAGCCCCTCACCCACAAAATGCTTTAGATGGTCAGCTCGGCAGCAGGCCCTCGCCCACAATTTTTTTTAGATGGTCAACTCGGCAGCAGACCCTCACCCCTAATGTTTTAGATGGTCAGATCATCAGCAAGCCCTCACCCCTAATATTTTAGAGGGTCAGCAGCAGGCCATTGCTGCTAATGTGTTTGAGGGTCACCAGCAGGCCATTAATCATAATTTTTCAAGGGTGTGTATGATGCCCTCCTTTATGTGTAAACTAATAAAGGGTGTATTGGAGTGCCGGTTCCTTGCAATTTTTGGCAGCCCTTTCACTTAGTGCATATGCTTTATGAGTGTAGGAGTTCCACTACCTAAACAATTGTACCACAATGTGAATGAGGCCCTCCTTTGTGTGATATACAGGCTGTATTGGAGTGCCTCTTTCTTGTAATTTTTGGCAGCACTTGCACTTTATATACAAGTAAATATACAGGAAAGAATGTTTGCTAACAATTTTTCCTCTAAAATTGATTTTATCTTCGGTTTGGTGCATATTATTGTCAGTCTGTAAAAGTAGCGTGCTACTTGGACAACATCGTTCCCAGCAGCGAACTGGGAGTCCAAGATGCATCCAGACATCCTCCCCATGCTGTTCCCGAACCATTTCAGTGTTGTTTCCATCAATTTCTGACCTTTTCCTATGAACCAGACAACCTCCCCTCTTCAGAGCAGGGGGTGCCTGGTTTAATGCTCGGGTTCTCCCATTGACTTCCATTGTGCTCGGTAGCATCCCCAGGTGTTCTACTCGAGCACCCGAGCACTTTTGTGCTCGACCAACACTAGTGATGACGTTTACACCGCCTGGCAATGTCAAGGCTATGCAACCCACCAGACAGCATTAATCAGCAAGAAATAGATATTCATTCAGCTGCCTGAATTTTCAGAGATAAATATTCTAGTGTGGTTTCCTTAACTGCAATGTAACTGCTTGCCAAGAAGAAAAGTAGAGCCTCTAATGTCTGGTTAATTCCTGCGAGATAAGAGTGCAACAGCAGAACATTTAATTCCAGGACAAAAATATACTTATGATCCGTAGCTAAGAGAACAATCCCGTCACAAGATAAATATAAATCAAATCTCGAGCAGACAGAACAATAATTGTCCTATAAGCAAGCAGGCCAGAATCAATACTGACCGGTGAATAAGCATTATCCTGCTTTGTGAGCTGTAACCTAGGCAGGTATTAGTCTGTCAGTGCATGAGCGAGCATTCCCCTATTCATACCATTTCTGCTGGAATTACATATCATGGAAAATCAGATTTAAGAGGAGAATCACCCATTGTAGAAATGTTATGGAGCTGATAATAGTAAATGGCCCATTCTGAACACAAAGGAGGGGATTTATTATAGCTTTTTGCCAGTTTTCTGACATGAAAAAGGCACAAATTTTGTGCCAGTTTTTAGCTTTTTCCTACACCCTCGTCACATTTTTTCAAAATGTGGATGAGACATGGGCAGGAGGAGACAGGCCATGGGCAGGACCTCTAGGGCTCATTTAACAACATGACCATATTACGCCAGAAATCTACTCCAGCTCTTGGATGGAGTAGATTTCAGTTGTGGCACACGGTTGGCCAAACAAGGGGCAAAATTAAAGAGGACCTTTCACTGGTCTTAACAATACAATATTATTACCTGACAGTGCAGGGCTTTATTAGGAGATATCAGGGCGCTTTTTCTTTTTCACATTGGCTCCTCCATTGCGTCCCCGTGTCCCCTGTTCACTTTTGCCGCCCATCATACACAACACTGGTCTTAGTAAATCTCCCCCATAGTTCCCATAAATATATCATAGTAGGTAACAGTTATTATGAAAAATTTGATGTATCCCAGGTGCTGGGAGCAAGGGAGGGGCACCAATAAGCCACTCTGCATTGACCAATATGTTTAAAGTCAGGCCTAGAACAACGCCATAGATATTTGTTCCGAGTGAAGGAAAGAATAGCTACGATTTAGGCTACTTTCACACTGCCGTTTCTACACCAAAACGCTGCTTGCAGCGTTTTGGTGTCCGCCTGGCGGTGCGGAGCCAAACGGATCCATCCTGACTTACAATGTAAGTCAATGGGGACGGATCCGATAACATTGACACAAATATGGTGCAATTGTAAACTGATCCGTCCCCCATTGACTTTCAATGTAAATCAGGACGGATCCGTTTGACTTACACTTAGACTTAGATTTTTTTTTTAACTAAGTTATGCAGATGGGTCCGTACTAAACGGATACCAGCATTTGCATTTATAGGTGCTGATCCGCCTGTGCAGATACCAGACAGATCTGCACCTAACGCAGGTGTGAAAGTAGCCTTAGCTATAGTTACAGTTCTGGGCATCAGTTCATAGCAAGGATTCCCTGGAGCTGGAAAAAGTACAAAGTAGAGCAACTAAACTGATAAGGGGAATGGAGGGTCTTAATTATGAGGCGAGATTAGAAGAATTAGATTTATTCAGTCTTTATGAAGAGTCATCTAAAGGGGAACAATAGTAATTTGTAGTAATTAATTTGGTAAAATCAGTATAGTAAAAAGCTGCATCAGGTAAAATAAACAAGACAAAGTGGCACTGCCTTCATCTGGAGAATAAAAGGTCAAATCACCAATAGTGATAAGGATTCTACACCCGAAAAAATTGTGAATATGTGGAATAGTCAACTCAGGATGGCAGCCTTAATGTAGGTGGTTAATGCTCTGCACCGTAAGAGCTCATGCACAAGAACATAAGGGCTCCATGCCCATGCTGCGAACTGCAAACAGTGGGTACGCAATATGCGGGCACAGGCCATGTGAACTCTGTGCTGCAGATGCGGACTTATTGACTTGAATGGGTCCACGTTCCACAAGACACAACCAAAGATACAGTAGGACATATCCTATCTTTTGCAGAGCGGAGGCATGGATCGGAAGACACGGAGACACTATGAAGCACTTCCATGGGCTTTCACGTCCATGCCTCCTCACAAGTCCTACTGCATCTTTGGTTGTATCTTGCGGACCAATTCAAGTCAATGGATCTGCATCCACAGCACAGAGTGCACAAGGCCAGTGCCCGTGCATTGCGGACCGCTATTCGTGGTCCCCTGCACAGACATGGAGCCCTTACATTCACGTACATGATCCCTAACAGTAAGACGCTGTGATGGCATGAGCTCAGACACTGGGCATGTTTGAATTCCCCAAATAAAAAATAAAAAGATAAACATAATTGGTAGTGCTGCGTCCAAAAATGTCAGAAATGTTTTAAGTATCATGTTACGTATCACGTGCAATAAACGACGTAATAAAAGCAGAATTATGTTTTTGGTCACTTAAGTTCTAAAAAATGTGAATAAAAATGATTTCAAAGTCACATGTATCCCAATATAGTATTAATAAAAACTACAGCTTAGCCTCTTAAAAACAAGCCGTCACACAGCTACTTCAACAGAAAGATAAAAGTTTAAAAAAAAAGTTTTTTCATTTAATTAATATAAATTTGTCTCCATAAGGGTGCAGAATTTGTTGCAGACATTTCCGTCAACTGAAAATCAGTTCCGTTCATCTAAATGGAGCTTGTTGAAATGCATGTGCTTCCCGCCAAAACAATCCCATTCAGATAATTAGAAAGGATTTTCGGAAGCAGAAATTTCTGCAATAAAAGTTGTGTGTGAACACCCCCAAATCATACTGATCTGAAGGATGAAGTTAATGTGTCATTTGTACTGCACAGTCAACACTGAACAACAAAACCCTAAAAAGACAATGGCGCAATTGTATTTTTTTTTCACACCATGGCCACCAATAAAAAATAAACATAATTGGTATTGCCATGTCCAAAGAAAGTATTAAAATATTTATCCTGCGCAGTGAATGCCAAAAAATTAAAATGCTTGAATCACAGTTTTTTGTACTTTTTGTCACCTAATACCCCCAATATCAAATAAAAAGTGATCAAAAAATAATGTGCACTCCAAAATGGTACCAACAAAAATGACAGCTTAGTTTTAAAAACTAAATTGCAAAAATAATTGATTATTGGCTTTTTGGCTAAGAGTGGTCTTATTTCTGAACCATGTGCCATTGATGTGAGAGGTGAACGTTGGCTATGAAGGTGCGCAAGGGTGGACCGACATGCTACAGTGGAGCAGCTCACCACCAAAATGAACCAGGGAACTACCAAACGTGTCTAAAAGAACAGATTAGCGAACCATACTGTGTATGGGGCTCCGATGCAGACAGATGGTCACTGCACCTCTGCTAAAAATAAAAATAAAAAGTTGATTGGCAAAAAAGGTTTTAATTTTCACAGGTGGACCTCCGCTGACTGGCAAAGGGGTTGCTTTCTCTGATGAGTCATGTTTTCTGCTTCATCGAATAGATGGATGTTGGTGTGTTCAGGCGAGAAACATCAGAGAACAAATACAGTACCCTGCAATCATTGCTGAAAGAACACAAGCTGATGGTGGCAGCGTTGTGGTTTTGTGGCATTCTCTGTGCCCACTCATCCACTAGGAAGGGGTGTGAGCACAAACTACTGCAAGCTTCATTAGACCAGTTTGATATTTCTACACTTTTCACTTGCCACTGAGAGATGTTACCACTATAGGGCCTGATTCAGTATTTTGTATCCATATGCCCAATGGTCTTCATGAGGACCACATACAAGTCTGTGTAGTTGACAACTCCATTTTTCCATATGGATTAAGGGTCTGTGCAGAGAAACTCAGGGTATGCACTATTCTAGTCCATATCGCACAGAAACACAGACCTGGAGGAAACTACCTTACGTGGACATATGGATCTCAACGTGGACATATGGATCTCATAACACACAATACAGCATGTTTAATATGGCCATCTGAATCCAGCATAACACTAGGCAGGACTCTCATCAATGCACAGACACAAAAGAGCAGCAGGGCTTAGTAATACAGCTGAACTCCTTTCAGCACTTACCAATGTAACACTTTAGAAACTCCAGCATTTTTTTTAATTGATAGGCTTTAACGTATGGATGTTTGTTTAGTGGCTGCTACAGGTATATTTGTACAAAGGAACTCCGGTGTTCCTGAGAAAAAACACAGTAAAGTTAGTTTTTATCTTAGTTATTTTTATCCTATAGGGCAGCATTAATTCTTAAAGCAAACTGAAATTTCTTAAAATTCGATTAGGGTCCAAATTGTCCAAATCAACCATCTGATTTGAATCCAGGCAAATTTATTAAGGGGGTTCTCCGGTAATTAAGAAAATGAAAATATTTTAATATTACTTTATGATAAATATATTCCCTAATACCTTTCATTAGTTATAATGGTTCGTTTTGTCTGGGGAGCAATCATTAGGAAAAATTAAATGGCCGCTGTTCTATTAGTACACACAAAACCTGTCCTAATCATACAGGAAGGGGGTGGAGCTTGGATCTCATGCAGTGCAGACGCTGTTAGTTTGAGCTCTCTGTGCCTTGCTGCAAAAGCAACGATTTAAAGCAACTTCCAGCTGTCAGATTGACACAGAGATTGCCATAAAGAGAGAAGGGGAACCAAAGAACATCTGGACCAAGTTTTATTTCATTTGTGTAAGGAGAACATCTTTAATCAGCATCCTTAAGAACATAGCAGGAAAAGAATAATAAAAGGGCGCGAAAACGGGACCCCGGAGGAGACACAAGATAAACAGCTAACATCTCACAGCCTGAAGTCCCACAAAAAAGGGAACCACTGGACCAAAGACCTTCTGAGACCTGAGACTGTTTGGGTGATATAAGAGTGTGCCCCTGCACTAGAAACAAAATCGATCAGCCAAAAGATTAAAACCTGCTGAGACTTTGTAAGGCTCCATTCACACGTTCGCAAAATGGGTCCGCATCCGTTCCGCAATTTTGCGGAACGGGTGCGGACCCATTCATTCTCTATGGGGACGGAATGGATGCGGATAGCATACAGTGTGCTGTCCGCATCCGCATTTGCGGTGCGCGGCCCCGATCTTTGGGTCCTCAGCTCCGCAAAAAGATAGAGCATGTCCTATTCTTGTCCGCAGCTTGCGGACAAGAATAGGCATTTCTATGGGGGTGCCGGGCCAGTGTGTTGCGGACCCGCAATTTGCGGGTCCGCAACACACCACGGACGTGTGAATGCAGCCTAATACAGACAAAACAAGAGAAGCAGCTGCAATTTATATAAGCAACATACTAAGACGTCCCTCTGAATACTGCAGCACTTTCAACTCAGCAACCCAGTTTTAATCGATTATAGAATAAACAGAGGACTGTAACTTTGTGGGTGCAGACAAGATCTTGAAATTTTACATCATTGCCTAATAACCAGATCCAGTGGAACTGCGTCGAAAAGGGAACCAAGCAAGTAAGGAACCGTCATAACCCATTAAGTCAAAGACCTGACAATACCTATTACTATAAACTAACTTCACAGAGACATCTGCATAACTGGTAATCGACATATTAACCCTGTGTAACTTGCAGTAGTATATTAACTAACATACCTGCCAGAGGAACAGTTGTTAGCAGAAGGGGTCTATGCCCGCGTAAATAATCACAATCACATTTGTGAGATGCAGCAACAAAAGTACAGCCATTCCTACCACACTAGAGGCATAAATAACATAGACTCTTGGCAGACGCCTAACAAAGAATACCATTCTAACAAAGAATATCCCAACGACGAACTCAAAGACATAGCAAATATGCATAACTCACAAAAAACTAAAACTAAAGGATCCAAATCCAGAAATACCAGACCTGCAAATAACAGAATTTTTGTCACTGAAGAGATGGAAGATAATATAGAAGAAGACCAACACTCAGAAAATTCTTCTGACACTTCTAGCCCACTAAAACAAAGAACTAGAAAAAATTCTTCCAGTGAACCTCTTTCAACTGAGACTCAAATACAAGCTTCATCAACAGAAAATAATTCAACAGAACCCATAGCTGACACTGATCTAAATTCGATCACAGCTACAGACAAAGCTGCATCAGAATCTTTTATAAAAGAGACAATGCTACTACTTCATAGATCCTTTTCCAAAGAAATAGGCAACGCCTTGATGGCGACTAACGCCAAACTTGAAAAAGTGGATCAACGAGTGACACATATTGAGAAAAAATGGAACAAATTTGTAAGTCACATAATGACATAGCAGATGCCACAAATACCAATTCAGATGATGTAGAAAGACTCCAGCTTAAATTAGCTGAACTAGAGGACCGAAACAGAAGAAACAATTTAAAATTTAGAGGCATACCTGAAAGCATTGCTCCCATGGAATTAACTTCTTATCTACAAAAACTAATGAGAACTGTCCCCAAAAACTGCACTCCACAAGAGTTAGAAATAGATAGAGCCCACAGACTTCCGAAGCCAAGGGGGTTAGATCCGGCGATTCCAAGGGACACTACTGCCAGAATTCATTTTTATAGGATCAAAGAAAAGTTCACTCAAGAATTCAGGAAACTTAAACCGTTACCTGAGGAATACAAGAATATCCAAGTCTTCACGGACCTTTCCCAATACACCCTCCAGCAGAGGAAAAAATTCCAAATTGTCACAAATACACACAAATGCACGACATCCCCTACCGGTTTTCCGATCAAACTATTAATTCCAGATGGAGGTTCGATGAAAGTGATAACAACATTAGAACAAGGTCTTGACCAGCTTTGTAAATGGGACTTGACACCAGAAGAAGAAGCACAACCTACCGAGAGACCCCAAAAAAGGGAAAGACCACGCTGAACTAAGGGCTATTAACCAGGTTTTCCCTACAACATTAGAACACAACTGACAATACTGCAAATAGCAGCAGTCACTATAGAGCTTTTATGCAACAAGCTCCATTGTCATTTTATTGTTCTTAACAATTGTCCCCGATTGTGTAGCGAATAGCTACTCTTGTTATACTCTCTACTCTCTTGTTGTGGGGTTTTTCCCAAAAGTTTGATCGAGAAAACACTACAATTTTTCGTTGTTAGTATTTACTCTCTTTTATCTGTTCTCAGTGTTTTATTTTCTTTTTCTTTTTTCCTCCCAACTATTGATCGCTTGACCGGCTCCTTAACTGAACTTTTGTTTCTTATATGTCTAGAGATAAACTTTTTTTACTCAGATACAACATCTACTGACTCCTGGATCAAAACAACTAGAAACGTCAGAACACTACAAACTCAGAAATCTACAGCATTCCGGCCACCAGTAAGTAGACAATTCCATAAACATCTGTACAATATAATACACCGTACACCGGCTAGGCTTTTTCTGCTACTTTCCCTCTGAATAAGGTGTGGAAGGAACCAGAAATGTCTTTGTCCATACTAAGCTACAATGTGAGAGGTCTTAACAGTCCTCAAAAAAGATCTTACCTGTTACATGACATACAAAAGCACACACCGGATATAGTATTTTTACAAGAAACACATTTCAAAGAAGATTGCAATCCACAAATTAAGTTTAATGGCTATTCAAAAGTCATAAATGCAAATGCCACAGCAAAGAAAGCAGGGGTGGCCATTATGGTTAAAGATACATTAACCTTTCAAATTATTGATTTAATCCAAAGTCCCATAGGTAGATTTATTATCCTATCGTGTACAATTAACAATGTTTTGTATACATTAGTCAACATATACGCCCCGAATACCAACCAAATCAAATTTCTTAACCAAATATACACGAAAATAATTCCAATACAGAAAGGTTCTCTCCTGATTGGAGGAGATTTTAATTCAATTCATGACCCACAGATGATACAAGTGGAGGAAGAAACAAAAGCAGAACAATCATTACTAATTGGCTAAAAGGATCACGGTTTGTTTGATATCTGGTAATGTCTGAACGCTTCTGAAAGAGATTTTACATACTTCTCTCAAAGCCACAAAACATATTCCAGAATAAATATGTTCTTAGCGAAAGCAGACACTATAGGACAGATTATTTCATGTAAAATTGAAAACATCACTTGGTCGGACCACTCTCCTATAGTGATGAGAGTAAAGTCTTCAGCAAATTTTAGCAAAGCTTCATCCTGGAGAAATAACACCTTTATTCTGTCCAACATAGCCACACAACAAAATATCAGGAAAAATCTAGAGGAATTTTTTGTATTCAATTTAACCCCATCTATTGACCCGATTCTTTTATGGAGAACCCACAAAGCTTTTATAAGAGGGATCATCATTCAACAAACCTCTAGATTTAACAAAATGCATCAAAAGGATATAACTAATACATTGCATAACTTAGAGACGTTAGAAAAACAACACAAACAAGACAACTCATACACCACGTTAGAGGCCCTCTCAAAAGTCAGACAAACTACATGAGCTCATGTTAAAAAAGTATTTATAAATCCAAAGAAAGAATAGAGGCAGGTTACTATAGAGATTTTAACAAACCGTCCAAACTCATGGCCAAACACACAAAGAACCCAACATAGGATTCACCATTTAGTGGATGAGATAACTAAAGAAAAAATAAGCAATCCGGTAGATATAGCTAATTACATTGCAAAATATTATGAGAAACTATATAACCTGAAAAGCAACGCCAATATTCCTCAACCAGCCGAAAAAGAAATTACCCAATATGTTGGGGAAAGTCAGCTACCCATGATATCACCTGAACTTAAAAAAACTCTTGAGACACCTATCACAGAAAAAGAAATAGAACGAGCTGTTAAAACCTAAAAATAAGGAAAATCCCCTGGACCGGATGGGCTATCTATAGAATACTATAAGTCATTTAGTGATATTCTTATACCCTATCTGACCAGATCTTTTAACAAAGCCATGAAAGATGGTGAGTTCCCCCAAGAAATGTTAACAGCAAACATAATAACAATTCCCAAGCCAGTCAAGGAACCAACAACTCCTAGTAATTTTCGCCCAATATCACTACTAAATTCTGATATTAAATTATATGCGAAAGTCCTAGCATTTAGATTACAAGACATAGTCCCAACACTAGTTAACATGGATCAAGTAGGCTTCACCAAGCACAGACAACCATACGATGGAACCAGAAAAATCATGGACTTATCGTATTGGGCAAAGTCAAAAAGAACGCCTTCTCTGCTCCTCTCCTTGGACGCAGAGAAGGCGTTCGACAGGATCCACTGGAATTTTGTTAAGATAGCTCTAAAACAATACAACTTTCCAGAGTCTATGATAAAAGCTAGAAAGTAAAGTATATGTATCGCGGCTCACCCGTATCTCTAATATGGTTAAGGTGCTCTGTTTTTCTGATGATTCACCTATTCATCCTATATAACAAGTGTAATCCAATTCTAAATAAAAACAGGCACTCACCACCTGGTATATTTGCGGTTGGTATCTTTACTCAATATAATGGTAAAATTGCGCATAAAATATACATTTATATAAAATACAATAAAGATAAAAATAAAGATAAAATACACTGCGCTCCAATATCTTAAAATGACACATATATGTTCAACGATTCCCACTCACTGCATATTATAATATCAGGATGGATCATATAATGTATTTCATACTGGATTCCTAATGACCTATTTCAAGTGTCCTGTGCAAAAAAAAAAATTTGTGTATAAAACTATTTGCATAAAAATATATCTTGTGCGGAAAAAAAACTTTTCAAAAAGTGCAAGTTATTATTCAAATTAAAGTGTTCTGTGCAAACAAATGTCCTGTGAAGAAAATAAATGTCCTGTGAAGAAAATATCCTGTAGAAAGAATCCTGTAGAAAAACTTGTGACAACTATTTCTTGTAAAGAAGTATTACCAAGTATTTACCATCATATTGAGTAAAGATACCAACCGCAAATATACCAGGTGGTGAGTGCCTGTTTTTATTTAGAATATGATAAAAAGCTATTTTTGCATTATATACCGAACCCACAGCCAAAGTACAATGCAACAGCATTTTCTCAGAAAAAATCCATATCACCAATGGAACGCGGCAAGGCTGCCCATTATCGCCACTGCTTTTTATTCTAGCTGTTGAACCCCTGGCAGCCCACATTAGAAATAACAACAACATTAAGGGTATAAAAATAGCAGACAAAACGCATAAAATAACACTATTTGCAGATTATATGATTTTAACACTAACAAACCCACTTGAATCTGTTAGGGAAGTCCAACAAGAATTGGAAAGCTTTGGCAATATGTCCTATCATAAAGTGAACCAAAATAAATCTCAGGTCTTGGGAATACACATAAACGAAAGTACTAAATCAGCAATACAAGACATATCAAGCTTTGTCTGGAACCCTAAGACAATTACCTTTTTAGGGGTCGAATTAGCACCAACAAGGAATGTAATTATAAAAGAAAATTTCCCCAAGCTAATTAAGGACCTACAAAAATAAATAGTCTGTTGTCTAAAGAATGGAGTTGGTTCGGAAGACTCACGCTATATATAATGCTTATACTTCCTAAATTGCTATATAAATTCAGGACGTTACCCTTATCCATCCCAAAAAACCTTTTGAGAAAGTTCCAGATACAGGCTTCTAACTTCATCTGGAAAAACATGAAGCCTGGAATATCTATGCTAACCCTTGCGAAGAAATTTCAATTTGGAGGAATCTCGTTCCCTAATATTGAATCCTATCATAAAACTATTCAGCAATCATTAGATAGGATCAAAAGTAAAAATATCCCTAAAAGTTGGGTGGAAATTGAATCCAAAGCATTACAAATGACAAACTGGTTACAATTTATTTTAAACTCTGGAAAAGCCAAAATGCTAGCAAATTCATGTATGCCCACAATTAAAGTTTCATTAGAGGCATGGAACATGCAAACTCTTAATGATAGTAATTCTCCAGATAAAGTCAAGCACCTCCAAGGGAATTACCACATTTATTAGCATAGTTGAAGGCGATATTATTAAGCCCTTCAATCTAATAAAGGAAAAATTCAATCTTTCAGAAGAAGACAAGCCAGTATATAACGCCTTGAAAAAGATGTGGGAAAGATATCCCAAAACAGATACATATATTCTTCAGCAGTTGTCAGACCTATTGAATCAAACCTACACTAATCTTACAAAAAGCAACTTTAAACCAATATACGATATCCTAAACAACGACTCAACTCAAGAACTTATGCCATACCATAAAAAATGGGAATTAGATTTTTGACCTTATCTCAACAGTGGCGGGCTTCCAGATCCCCCTCGACCCTCCATTAGCTGTGCTATCCATTGGAATAGGAGATTTACCTCATTCCCACAGACCGGTTATAATGGGCATTCTCTCGGCTGCAAAGAAGCTTATTGCGACCTCCTGGAAGCTGCCCATTACTCCTCAGGTGACTGATGTGATCTCACTGGTTAATCAGTATATGCAACATGAATATATATATGCAGATTCTTACTCTGAACGCTTAAAAGCTCACAAAAGATGGGAATTGTGGAACTCTTGCCCGTTTGCAGCTAAGATTCACTCTTTGGCTTTGTAGTGACTGATAATGTGGTATACATAGCAGGAGAGAACGGTGGATAGATAACTGTCTAGGAGATAACTATATAGTGGTACGCTAAAGTATAGAATAAATTATATCTTAGAAAAGGATCACAAGTTCTGGATTCAATCTATTAGTTTTGTTCTTGGATTGACTATGTTACAATCTGTTGTATATGTCATTAATATGCTTTGCATATATTAGTGATTGTTGCTGGATTATACAAGTGACATTTATTATCTGATATTCTTATGTTGGATTAACTATGTAACATCACAATATGAATGTCAAAGTTGTACTTTGCAAATCTTAACATTGTTCTGGCTTATGCAAGTGACATATTTACTGTCTGATTTTCTTATGCTGAAAAATCAATAAAACTTGAAAGTAAAAAAAAAAAGAATGGGAATTAGACCTTAATAAAAACATACCCTTAAATAAATGGAACACAGCATTGAAACTGTTTAAAAAAGCAACAATTTGCACTAACCATAGGGAACAATTACAAACCGGATTCCAAAAAAGTTGGGACACTAAACAAATTGTGAATAAAAACTGAATGCAATGATGTGGAGATGGCAAATGTCAATATTTTATTTGTAATAGAACGTAGATGACAGATCAAACAGTAAATGTATCATTTTAAAGGAAAAATACGTTGATTCCAATTTTCACGGTGTCAACAAATCCCCAAAAAGTTGGGACAAGTAGCAATAAGAGGCTGGAAAAAGTAAATTGGAGCATAACGAAGAGCTGGAAGACCAATTAACACTAATTAGGTCAATTGGCAACATGATTGGGTATAAAAAGAGCTTCTCAGAGTGGCAGTGTCTCTCAGAAGCCAAGATAGGTAGAGGATCACCAATTCCCACAATGTTGCGCAGAAAGATAGTGGAGCAATATCAGAAAGGTGTTACTCAGCGAAAAATTGCAAAGACTTTGCATCTACCATCATCAACTGTGCATAACATCATCCGAAGATTCAGAGAATCTGGAACAATCTCTGTGCGTAAGGGTCAAGGCCGTAAAACCATACTGGATGCCCGTGATCTCCGGGCCCTTAAACGACACTGCACCACAAAGAGGAATGCTACTGTAAAGGAAATCACAGAATGGGCTCAGAAATACTTCCAGAAACCATTGTCAGTGAACACAATCCACCGTGCCATCCGCCGTTGCCAGCTGAAACTCTACAGTGCAAAGAAGAAGCCATTTCTAAGCAAGATCCACAAGCTCAGGCGTTTTCACTGGGCCAGGGATCATTTAAAATGGAGTGTGGCAAAATGAAAGACTGTTCTGTGGTCAGACGAGTCACGATTCGAAGTTCTTTTTGGAAATCTGGGACGCCATGTCATCCGGACCAAAGAGGACAAGGACAACCCAAGTTGTTATCAACGCTCAGTTCAGAAGCCTGCATCTCTTATGGTATGGGGTTGCATGAGTGCGTGTGGCATGGGCAGCTTGCATGTCTGGAAAGGCACCATCAATGCAGAAAAATATATTCAGGTTCTAGAACAACATATGCTCCCATCCAGACGTCATCTCTTTCAGGGAAGACCCTGCATTTTTCAACAAGATAATGCCAGACCACATTCTGCATCAATCACAACATCATGGCTGCGTAGGAGAAGGATCCGAGTACTGAAATGGCCAGTCTGTAGTCCAGATCTTTCACCTATAGAGAACATTTGGCGCATCATAAAGAGGAAGGTGCAACAAAGAAGGCCCAAGACGATTGAACAGTTAGAGGCCTGTATTAGACAAGAATGGGAGAGCATTCCTATTTCTAAACTTGAGAAACTGGTCTCCTCGGTCCCCAGACGTCTGTTGAGTGTTGTAAGAAGAAGGGGAGATGCCACACAGTGGTGAAAATGGCCTTGTCCCAACTTTTTGGGGATTTGCTGACACCATGAAATTCTGATTGAACATATTTTTCCCTTAAAATGGTACATTTTCTCAGTTTAAACTTTTGTTCCGTGATTTATGTTCTATTCTGAATAAAATATTAGAAGTTGGCCCCTCCACATCATTGCATTCAGTTTTTATTCACGATTTGTATAGTGTCCCAACTTTTTTGGAATCCGGTTTGTATTTAAAACACTATGTAGATGGTATCACACCCCTGCAAGATTAGATTTCTTTTACAACACATGCTCAGACACATGTTGGAGAAACTGTAATCAAAGAGGAACTTTGCTCCATGTCTTTTGGTCTTGCCTGAAACTGACGAAATTGAAAGGTGATATACACTCACCTAAAGAATTATTAGGAACACCTGTTCTATTTCTCATTAATGCAATTATCTAGTCAACCAATCACATGGCAGTTGCTTCAATGCATTTAGGGGGGTGGTCCTGGTCAAGACAATCTCCTGAACTCCAAACTGAATGTCAGAATGGGAAAGAAAGGTGATTTAAGCAATTTTGAGCGTGGCATGGTTGTTGGTGCCAGACGGGCCGGTCTGAGTATTTCACAATCTGCTCAGTTACTGGGATTTTCACGCGCAACCATTTCTAGGGTTTACAAAGAATGGTGTGAAAAGGGAAAAACATCCAGTATGCGGCAGTCCTGTGGGCAAAAATGCCTTGTGGATGCTAGAGGTCAGAGGAGAATGGGCCGACTGATTCAAGCTGATAGAAGAGCAACGTTGACTGAAATAACCACTCGTTACAACCGAGGTATGCAGCAAAGCATTTGTGAGTCCACAACACGCACAACCTTGAGGCGGATGGGCTACAACAGCAGAAGACCCCACCGGGTACCACTCATCTCCACTACAAATAGGAAAAAGAGGCTACAATTTGCACGAGCTAACCAAAATTGGACTGTTGAATACTGGAAAAATGTTGCCTGGTCTTTTGAGTCTCGATTTCTGTTGAGACATTCAAATGGTAGAGTCCAAATTTGGCGTAAACAGAATGAGAACATGTATCCATCATGCCTTGTTACCACTGTGCAGGCTGGTGGTGGTAGTGTAATGGTGTGGGGGATGTTTTCTGGGCACATTTTAGGCCCCTTAGTGCCAATTGGGCATCGTTTAAATGCCACGGGCTACCTGAGCATTGTTTCTGACCATGTCCATCCCTTCACCCCTTAGTATTCAGATATATTGGGCAGACTAGATGGGCCAAATGGTTCTTATCTGCCGACACATTCTATGTTTCATGACCACCATGTACCCATCCTCTGATGGCTACTTCCAGCAGGATAATGCACTATGTCACAAAGCTCGAATCATTTCAAATTGGTTTTTTGAACATGACAATGAGTTCACTGTACTAAAATGGCCCCCACAGTCACCAGATCTCAACCAAATAGAGCATCTTTGGGATGTGGTGGAACGGGAGCTTCGTGCCCTGGATGTGCATCCCTCAAATCTCCATCAACTGCAAGATGCTATCCTATCAATATGGGCCAACATTTCTAAAGTATGCTATCAGCATCTTGTTGAATCAATGCCACGTAGAATTAAGGCAGTTCTGAAGGCAAAAGGGGGTCCAACACCGTATTAGTATGATGTTCCTAATAATTCTTTAGGGGAGTGTAGGTATACTAGTTAATATGATCACAGGTAAAACCCTTACTATCAACCCAGAACTGGTATTGCTGAATCTGGGAATAGACTCTATGGATTCATCGGTGCAGTTCCCCTTGATGCACATCTTTATTGCATACAGAACGTTGATAGCAAAAGACTGGAAAACAGAAACAATACCAATTACTAAAAATATTATAGAGATGGTGTCAAGAAGCTGTATCAATGAAAAATCGTATGCAATATGTATGGACAGGTATACCATTATGCAACAAAAATGGGAAGCATGGCTAAAGTACTTCCCTAAGTAAGGAGGGAGTCGGATGTGTGAAAGGAGCCGGTCAACCGAAAAGTCAGACAACATAAGAGAAAGCATAAATATAATAAAGATTGTAATGCATAAAACCAATTTAGTATTGCCAGAAAAGATTAGTGATACATGTAATTAAAGATATTTTCTCAATGTACAGTACAGACCAAAAGTTTGGACACACCTTCTCATTCAAAGAGTTTTCTTTATTTTTATGACTATGAAGGCATCAAAACTATGAATTAACACATGTGGAATTATATACATAACAAACAAGTGTGAAACAACAGAAAATATGTCATATTCTAGGTTCTTCAAAGTAGCCACCTTTTGCTTTGATTACTGCTTTGCACAATCGTGGCATTCTCTTGATGAGCTTCAAGAGGTAGTCCCCTGAAATGGTCTTCCAACAGTCTTGAAGGAGTTCCCAGAGATGCTTAGCACTTGTTGGCCCTTTTGCCTTCACTCTGCGGTCCAGCTCACCCCAAACCATCTCGATTGGGTTCAGGTCCGGTGACTGTGGAGGCCAGGTCATCTGGCGCAGCACCCCATCACTCTCCTTCATGGTCAAATAGCCCTTACTTTCAAAGTTTTCCCAATTTTTCGGCTGACTGACTGACCTTCATTTCTTAAAGTAATGATGGTCACTCGTTTTTCTTTACTTAGCTGCTTTTTTCTTGCCATAATACAAATTCTAACAGTCTATTCAGTAGGACTATCAGCTGTGTATCCACCTGACATCTCCTCAAAGCAACTGATGGTCCCAACCCCATTTATAAGGCAAGAAATCCCACTTATTAAACCTGACAGGGCACACCTGTGAAGTGAAAACCATTTCAGGGGACTACCTCTTGAAGCTCATCAAGAGAATGCCAAGAGTGTGCAAAGCAGTAATCAAAGCAAAAGGTGGCTACTTTGAAGAACCTAGAATATGACATATTTTCCGTTGTTTCACACTTGTTTGTTATGTATATAAATCCACATCTGTTAATTCATAGTTTTGATGCCTTCAGTGTGAATCTACAATTTTCATAGTCATGAAAATAAAGAAAACTCTTTGAATGAGAATGTGTGTCCAAACTTTTGGTCTGTACTGTATATGTAATAAAGATTCACTTTTCTTTATTCATTTAATGTTAAAGTTAACAAAGATTTTAGAAGGCACGTTTGTGTAGATGTTTATTTTATTTTACTGCAATTTATTTTGATACATGCATCATCAATTATATTTGAAATGTAGATTATGTGTTCCCACCTCATGTGATATGAAGTAATATTACGTGTGAAACATGAAATTGTCTGTATGTTATATTGAAATTTCTTTGAAAATTCTAATAAAAATTATTTTGTTCTAATCATACAGGAAGAGAAGTTACTTCACAACACTGAGGTAAACATCTGCCTCACCCTCCTCTCTGCTCTACTTGTCAAGGATTATGATCCTGAATACAGATGAATCTCTGGGGGAATGGAGATGTCGAAGAGACATGAGAGGATTGTGGGGTGTGGCTAATGAGCAGCAGCATTTGTATGCAGTCTCTATTACCACAGCCACAGTCTGCCCTGTCCATCCTCTCTGTACTATATTACCCAGAGTTTCGGCTAAAGTTCTTATCCGCTGTATTCAGGATCATAATCCCTGACCGGTAGGGCAGAAAGGAGGATGAGGCAGCTCTTTAGCTCAGTGTTGTGAAGTAACTTGTCCTGCTGTGTCATTAGGACGGGTTTTGTGTGAACTAATAGGACGGTGGCTATTTTCTTTCCCCTGATGATTACTTCCCAGACAAAATGAGCCATTATAAATAATAAAAGTTATTTGGGAATATATTTATTATAAAGTACTATTTAAGTATTTTAATTTTCTTAATTCCCAGAGAACCCCTTTAAGAAAATGCTCTGATTGCCTGAAAAAGTCTCTTTATCATGTCTCTCTCACCTCGATTCCTCTAAATCGAATGACACAAAATTCAGGTTCAGTAGAATCAGAACTTTCTGACCAAAATTTTTCAAAATCTATCCAGTCATCTTTATTTTTAACCTCTTTGCGGGCCCCGATGTAATAATACATCAGTGAGGCACAAAAGGTGTATGGACAGGGTTCATTAGCTGATCCCTCTCCATGCTCATTGGGTGCCATCAATGCAATACAGTCAGCAGCCAGCAGCAATGACCAGGATCTGAGAAAACTCAAATTCTGGTAATTTAATCCCTAGGATGCAGCAGTCAAAAGTGACTGTGGCATCTGAGCGGTTAGACAGAGGTAAGGGGCTATTAGTGCTGTTATTAGCGTTGAGCGAATTAAAGTTAACAAAGTGGAATTCGATCCGAATTTCATAAAAAAAATTATTTGACACAAATCCGAATTTCTTGGCGATTCATGGTAACGAATCCATTTTTCTGCAATGGCGATAAAAAAAAAAAAAACACACTACATCCATTTGATCGCAGAAATCTTGATTGAAGAAAATGCACTAAATCTTGCACGCGCTGATTGCTGATTTGTGACGTCACAGCACCCAGCCAGAGTAATGACGTGGTGACGTCATCACGCGCAAGATTTGGCGTGTTTTCTTCAATCACGATGGCCACGACGGCCTCTCCGTCCATCCAAATGAGGTATGTATTTTTTAACCCATGATTAACCCCTGAAAGGCCTCAATGTGACTTTCAGATGCTGTTATCGCCATTCCCAGTCATTGAGCCCACTGCATATGATACAATGGACTGCGATTCGTGCCAAAGTGCCTCGTAACGAATCTGAATTTCTTGTCTAAGTTCGGCGAAGCAGCAAATTGAATTTCTGAAAACTTTGCTCATCACTAGTTGCTATGACAGCCTAGGGCCGTGTGAAGGCTCCTAGGCCTGTCATAGTGAGTAGGGATGAGCGAATCAACTTCGGATGAAACATCTGAAGTCGATTCGCATAAAACTTCGTTCTAATACTGTGCGGAGCAGGAGCTCTGTACAGTATTAGAATGTGTTGGCTCCGATGAGCCGAAGTTATTGCTTTGCGAAGTCTCGCGAGACTTCGCGCAATAACTTCATGAATTAATTTGTACTGTAAAAAACATTTTTCCGAACTCAGATCGGTTCCAAATGGTACCTTGGAACCGAACCCAAGTTCGGGAAATGTTTTTTTACAGTACAAATTAATTTATGAAGCTATTACGCGAAGTCTCGCGAGACTTCGCAAAGCAATAACTTTGGCTCTTCGGAGCCAATACATTCTAATACTGTACAGAGCTCCTGCTCCGTAAAGTATTAGAACAAAGTTTTATGCGAATCAACTTCGGATGCCTGACTGCATAAGTCCACTAAGGGGACTCAAAATGATTTTAATCACCCAGCTTTCTCAAATTTCACATATAAAAATAAAAAATAAAATAACCACAACAGATATCGCCACATCTGAAAATGCCCAAAATGTTTAAATATTTTTACTGCGCATTGAATGCTGTTAAGGAAAAAGATGCGTGATTTGCCTTCCCCCCACCAATCAAATTTACAGGTCACTCCGTAAAAACAAGCCCCAAACAGCTCTATAGACAAAAACAAAGTTATGGGTGTCCGAATATGAAGATGCAAAAGAAAATTTGTATTATTTCAAAGTACAAGATATAGTGAATTAAATGGTGCTTTTAAAAAATACATATTTTCCTGCAAAAAATAAGCCCTGATAATGCTGTGTGAACAGAAAAACCTCAGAGGAAAACCTCAGAGATTGTTGTTGTTGCAGGTAAACAAAGGGCCAGAAGAGAACCAGGAAAATTAGAAAACAGAATTGTTTTGCCTTAACTTATGTATATATTGTTGACCATCAGGCTTTAAGAAGAAATCTGAGATCTTAGGGCTATCTGGAAGTTTTAACGGATCAGGACTATTGTCTGAAGTTACCAGATTCTTGCTATCTAACATAGTGGAGATCATTCTGTCCTACAATCCCCTTCTGGACCAGATCATCTGCTCAACATCCACACCGCAAGATGAAGATTCTCCGACTTAGGATGCAGCAGATCCTCCCTCACTGGCAATATCCATGTTAGATCTACTGCTAGGCTCTGTGACTTTGTATGCCAGGTTCTCTTTGGCCATTTCAGGGCTACTAAAATTACAACTAGGACCTCCCATCCAGGACAGAAAACCTGATGAGATAAAAAGGTTCACACCCTCACTCCCCCACCACACCTCAATGATTCTAATGACCAAACCTCTGCACTCAAAAAAGAGAGAAACAAAAAGACAGGGAACCACTACGGTAAATTATATCCCTATCTAAGAGAAAAAAGGATATTAGTTAAAGGTACATAGGACCTCCCCTAAATATATCCATCGTCATCAAATATTTTTTTTTTATAACATTAAGGTTGGGATAATTTTGGGGTGCTGGCAAGGGTTTAAAGAAAAACAATTACCTGTAAGCAATTTTTGTTTTCCCCTCACCCATGAAAGAATAGACTATAAGCCAGAATTATGGGGGAGGGGGCTACTCCTTGCAGTACTTTCCTCCCAAATGCTGCATCTGAATCTAGATGCAACCTATAATGCCTAAAAAAGTTATGAGAGCTCTGTGTGGCTGCCCTGCAAATTTGGACCAGAGAGGCATCTTCCCTTTCTGCCCAAGAGGTTACAACTGCTCTAGTAGAATGTGCTCCAAACCCAGAGGGGAGAGGCAAATTTAGAGATGTATAAGCAAGGGTAATAGAACTCTTGACCCAAAGGCCAACAAACATCTCCTGACGTCAAGACAATGGAATTTTACCTTTAATGGATTTACAGGATCAGGACAAAAAGAAGGCAAAACTACATCCTGACACCTGTGTAAGTATGAAAATAGCTTAGGCTAAAGGGATGGAATGGGCCTAATAGCTTTATCCTCTAACACAGTAGTGTAAAGAGGAAAGGCTGAGAAGGCTTGGATCTCTGAGACTCTCCTAGCAGATGTTATTGCAAGTAAAAAGGCTATCTTAAAGGAGAGCAACTTAACGGAAATCTTATCAATTGGCTCAAACGGCTCCTAAGATAGGGCAGAAAGGACCGTATTAAGATCCCAGCAGGGGAGAAAGAGGTCTTAGGGAAGGATGCATACGGGAGGCTGCAGACAAGAACCTCCTAGTCCAGGGATGCTCACCCAGCCTTGTCAAAAGCAGTGACGTGAACTTTGAGATTCAAGGCTTTAAGGTTTTTCTCAAGACCAGATTGTAAGAATTCTAGAACCTTTGGTACATCCAGAGCCTTTAACGGGTCAAGACTGCCTCCCATTAAAAATCTGAAAAAATACTCAATACTTTAAAATATTTCTTTGAAGTAACTTGTTTCTTGCCTTTCAATAGAGTGGAAACTACCTTATTTGATAAACCTCTTCTAGACCAGATCTGCCTTTTAACCTCCAAACCGATAGATGAAGAATCTCTGGACTGGGATGAAAGAGTGGCCCCTGATGGAGTTCTTCCCTCACTGGAAGGGACCAATGAGGTCTACAGTTAACCTTATTAGGCTTGAGAACCAGGATCTCTTTGGCCATTTTGGAGCTATCATAAGTACTGATGCACCCTCCTCCTCTATTTTCCTTAAAACTCTGGGAATGAGACAAAAAGCTGGGAAAGCATATCCCAACTCCTGACTCCAGTCCTGAGTTAATCTACTGCTGGTGGATTGTCCAAACGATTGAGGGAGAAGAATCTCTCCACCTTTCTGTTGGCCCTGGACACAAATAGATCTATCTTGGGAAGACCATACCTTTGGACTATCTGCCGGAAGATCTCCTCGTTCAGATACCACTCTCCCTGTTTCAGAAAAGTGTGGCTCAGGAAATCTGCAATTGTGTTGTCCTTCCCTTTCAAGTGTACTGCAGATAGAAAAAGCCCCCTTCTTTCTGCTATACTGAAAATCTCTTGGGAAAGATGTAACAGAGATGGGATTCTGGTACCCACCTCGCGATTTATATAGGCTATTGTCATTGAATTGTCTGAATGGAAAACTATTTCCCTGTTTATCAACTTTGGAACCGCTATCTTCAGAGCCATTTTTATTGCTTTCAACTCCTTGAAGTTGGAGGAGCCTTTCCTTAAAGCTAGATCCCACCTCCCCAGCCAGAACCTGTTCTGGGAGTGAGCTCCCCAACCTCAGACACTGGCATCCGTGGTGATTACCAACTGATCCTGAAAGGACCATGGAACCCCTGCACCGGATTTATCCACCATAAAAGGGAAAGTCTGGCCTTTGAAGAAATGTGGAATTCCCTGTCTAGAGGAAGGGGGGAGCTGAACCAGGACCCCAGAATGTCTGCCTGCAGATCCCTGGAGTGAATTTGAGCATAAGCTACTGCTGGAATAGTGGATGTTATCAGACCCAATACCGCCATAGTCTCTCTGAAAGAACACTGGTATCTGGCTGTGGTGCTGTCCAATCACAGCGGAGCGCGTCACAGCCAGGGAGAAGGTGAGCAGTTTTTTCTCAATGGTTGTGACGCGCTCCGCTGTGATTGGACAGCGCCACAGCCAGATAGAAGAGACACCCACTGAGAAAAACTGATGTCTCCTCCTCCCTGTTCCGATGCTATTAATTAGCATACAGGGCGCCTAAACTGAACGAGGGACACAGCGGTGCAACGGAGGAGCATATCATGAAAAAAATTAGCGATATGACATCTAAGGAACATAGGCTACAGTGTAAGGTATCGCTTTTATAAAGTAAAAACTGGTGAAAGGTCCTCTTTAAAAAAGTCTGTTGTATAATCAAATTCCTTTTCTTTATGGGAAGAAAACTCTTCTTCTTACAGGAGTCCAATTGGATTTCCAAAACACATATATCTGAGAGGGAACAAGACTTGCCTTATTCCAATTTATTTTCCAAAATCACAGAGATATAGTGGCAAATATGGGGGAACTGCTCAAACCCCAAACACTGTAGCGTGTTTCTCATTGGGGGAGCAGTCCCACCGCATGTGGACCGCAGCAAACGACTATCCCCAGCAAAAAATGCGTATACTGGAGGATGCCAGCGCGGTCCACATGCACCACAAAGGCATCCTACACAAAACTGAGCATTGTGCGGATGAAAATATAATTATATAAATCACAGAAAAAAATGCACCAAACGGATATGCCACCATCACACGGTCTAATATGGGTGTGGCTTACAGTCTTGCTTTATTCACATTGCATTAGTTGTCCTGCTATGCGGTTGTGTGGAAGCTTGGCTGTGAGCTGGATTTCATCACCTTCAGACCGTGTTCACACCATAGTTAGCGTAGTGGTAGGACCCTTGCCATGCTCAGAGACCGTGATGTGGTGCATGATGGGCTCCGATGTGTTCCTGACAGGAATATATTGGCATAAGTCTCAGCTTTTAATATCTGCTTGTATGACTAGCTAGTACAGAGGCATATCCGTTTGGTGCATTTTGTTCTGTGATTTATCCAATTTATTTTCCAACCTAGATCTTTTAAAGTGGAGCAAAGGAAATTTATATCCTCTAACAACCCTTACCTTGACTGAGAAATTAACAAAAAGCCATCTAAATAGGGTACCATAGTGATTCTTTTTAGTCTTACAAAGGCCGCAATCTCTGTCACTACTTTGGTAAATAACCTTGCAGCCTGTGAAATTCTGAAAGGAAGAGCCCTGTACTGAAGATGTAACCATCTCCCTTTTGTCCAATCTGCTGTCCTTAAAAATTTCTGGGAAGAGCTGTGAATCGGCACATGGTAGTAAGCATCTTCCATATCTACAGTGCTGCCCATAATTATTCATACCCCCGGCAAATTTTGAATTAAAGTTACTTTTATTCAACCAGCAAGTAATTTGTTGACAGGAAATGACATAGGTGTCTCCCAAAAGATAATAAGACGAAGTACAAGAGGCATTATTGTGGGAAAAAAACATTTCTCAGCTTTTATTTAAATTTGAGCAAAAAATACAGGATGTTCCGCACTGTGGAAAATCTCAGAGGACGTGGTCGGAAGCCAAAAGTGACACCTGTGCTGGCCAGGAGGATAGTTAGAGAGGTGAAAAAGAATCCAAGGATCACCACCAAGGCCATCCTGGTGAATCTGGACTCTGCTGGTGGCAATGTCTCAAGGCAGACAATCCAAACGGACACTGCACACTGCTGGGTTCCACGGATGCAGACCAAGGAGGACGCCCCTTCTCCAGATAAGGCACACAAAAGCTCGCTTGGCCTTTGCAAAAGCTCATCTGGACAAAGAAGAAGACTTTTGGTCTTCTGTGTTATGGTCAGATGAAACAAAAATTGAATTGTTTAGTCACAATGATGTTTCCTTCATTTGGCGTAAAAAAGTAGAAGCCTTCAACCCAAAGAACACCATCCCCACTGTCAAACATGGTGGTGGGAACCTAATATTTTGGGGGTGTTTTTCAGGCAATGGACCAGGGAACCTAATCACAGTAAACGGCACCATGAAAAAAGAGCAATACATGAGGATTCTCAATGACAACATCAGGCAGTCTACAGAGAAACTTGGCCTTGTGCACCAGTGGACATTTTGGAGTGGCCCAGCCAGAGTCCAGACTTGAATACAATTGAGAATCTGTGGAGGGAGCTAAAGATCAGGGTGATGGCAAGAAGACCCTCCAACCTGAATAATTTGGAGCTCATTGCTAAAGATGAATGGGCAAAAATACCTGTGGAGACATGCAAAAAGCTGGTCTGCAATTATAGGAAGCGTTTGATTGCTGTCATAGCCAATAAAGGCTTTTCTATTGATTATTGAGAAGTGTATGAATAATTTTGGACTGGATACTTTTTGCTCAAATTAAATAAAAGCTGAAAAATGTTTTTTTTTCCACAATAATGCCTCTTGTACATCGTCTTATTATCTTTTGGGAGACACCTATGTCATTTCCCGTCAAAAAATTTGTTGCTGGTTGAATAAAAGTAACTGCAAGTCTAAATTTGCCAGGGGTATGAATAATTATGTGCAGCACTGTATACTTGCCATCCAACAGTTTTGGAAGAGTAGACTCAGTTGATTTTATAGTCTCAAAAACAATGCATTTTTTGTAAGATAGGGATTTGTTCAAATTCTTTAGATTCAGAATCATTTGGAACGATCCGTTTGGTTTCTTTACCATAAAAACTCTTCCCTATCTCTTTCTCGAGAACCGGGCAAACTACTCCCTTACTCAATAAGGACATAACTTTTGACTCTAGAGCTTCTCTTTTTACATCTATGGGTAGCTTTGTTTGGATAAAAAAAAGTCTGGTGGAAAGAAAGGAATTCTATCCGATAACCTTCCCTTATCACCTCTAGAATCCATCTGTTTTGGGTAATGGACATCCAGGCTGGAAGAAACTGAGCTAACCTTCCCCCCACCTGACTTCTGGCATCATTGCTGCTTGTCTTTAGACTTATTTTCCTAGGGTTTGAACAAGAAACCCTTAGATTTTTTTAGTGAACCTTTCTCTTATATCACTCTGCCTGCCCTTCTGCCTCCTGAAATTAGACTGGGGCTTACAGAAAAAAGTAGGCTTCTGTGGAACTGGGAACCTCTTCTTTTTATCAGAGGGATATCGTCTAAAGAAGGACCAAACAGCCTAAAACCTGCACAAAGGATTGCACAAAGTCTAGCTTTAGAACCCTGATCTCCCTTCCAAGATCTCAGCAAAATCGCATGCCTGGCCGCATTAGATATAGCCGCTGTCCTAGCAGAAAATTGAACAGAGTCAGTGGATGCATCTGCTAGAAAACTGGCTGCTTTAAGGAAGGTAGGTAGGGAAGAAAGAAGCTCCTCTCTTGGCATCTTATCTTTAATATGAGACTCCAACTGGTTCAGCCATAGTTTTAAGGATCTAGATACCCAGGAAGCAGCAATAGCAGGCCTGAGACTGGTAGATGCAGATTCCCACACCCTTTTCAAATAACTATCTGCTTTCTTGTCTAATGGATCTCCCAGGCATCCTAGATCCTCAAATGGAAGTGCCGATTTTTTGCTATCTTAGCAACCGGAGCATCCACTGTAGGGGCCCTATCCCATATCTCCTAAAAAATTTTACCTGGATTTTTCCATTCCTTCTTAATGAGTGCATCCATATTCTTATGTACTGGAAAAACCCTATGGTGTTTGGGACCTAACCCTTCAAAAACTTGATCGGCAATCGTTTTTGGTTGCTTAATGTCTTCCAACTGCATAGTAGCTTTGACCGCCTTTAACAAAAGTTCAGTATATTCTGCTGGGAATAGGGCCCTCCCTGCTGTGTCCTCTTCAGAAGAAGAAAATTCATTGGATATATTCTGTCGGGAAACATCATAATCTTCCCCGTCAGAGATTTAAGAATCTGTATCTTTACTGTAACTGACCCTTTCTGGGGACCGAGGCCGATTCCACTTCAGGGATTTAAGCGACTTCAGATCTCACCAAAGCCTTAATATTTTTGGATAAAAACTGTGATTCTTCTAACACCAATTTATCCACACACCCCTGACATAGAGGCCTAGGGTAAGAAGCAGGTAAAGGTACCCTGCACCCACTACATTCTTTATATTAAGTCTAGAAGCTTTCTTAGGCATTTTTGCTACGTAAAACAACAATAAGCAAACAACCCAGAGTAATTAGGGTGGATCTCACCATATGCAGATGTATACTTCCCGACTCCTCAGGACTAGTACCGGGGTTGAAGGCCTCAAGGATTCCAAGGGGACGGCGCGTACAGAATCTCCCAGTTCCAATATGGTTCCAGACACCGAGTCGAGCACAGCACTGTGTGCACCAGATGAGAGATGGCTGCCTCCTCCTGCTGCCACTTATAACGTGCCTTGGCCTCCTTTATCACATGGCCCACTCCTAATTCAGACCGACAGAGGCCTATGCTTTCTGCAGCGCCACAGGAAGTGACGTCGGAACACAGGAAGCCGCATATTGCTGCCTGCCCCCACGCGCATGCTCAGTAAGCGCAACTGCCCCGGCGGCCATCTTTGAGAATGGAGCACGTGCCTCACCCCAGTGGCCAGACCGGGGGCCACCTGAACATGGCCACAATGGCCCCCCAAGAGGCTGGGAGGAGGCAGGAGAAAAGGCAGACTTGGCTAGCCGCCCCCAAAGAAGACTAACGCCGCCTGGGATAGGTCCCTTCACGGTTAGAAGACCCAGACCTTCCCCAGCTCCATGGTGTGAACCCAAGGCTAGGAGCAAGAGCTCCCTAGGTACATCCTATCCGGAGGACAGGAAACCTGAGGTGTGGTGGGGGTGTGAACCTTTTTATTTTATCAGGTTTTCTGTCCTGGATGGGAGGTCCTAGTCGCATGGGTGCTGTCATGGGTGAGGGGAAAAGTAAATTTATTGTGGATTTTATATTCTCCATATGAAACCTTTTGCAGGGCAGAAACTTGATCAACCTCTTCAGATTCAGAATAACCCTAAAGGACTTGTTCTGTTGTTTCACTAAAAATAAAGTGAATAAAAACCCCTTCCCTCTTTTCCCCTTGGGGACTGGGCAAACTACTCCCTTGCTCAAAAGGAAAAGCACTTTTGATTCCAGAGCTACCCTTTTCCCCTGACCGTTGGGGCATTATGTGGAAGGAAGGAAAACTTGTGGAAGGAAGGAAAACTCTAAACGTTCATCCTAACTTACCATATCTAGGACCCACTTGTTTTTTTCCCAGGCTAGAAAAAAATTAGCTAGTCTTCCTCCCACGGGGATTCTGTCATCATTGTTGTTTGTCCTTTGGTCTATTCTCCTGGGGGGACATGAACAAAAAACCTCATGACTTTTCAGAAATCTATATCTTTCCTATCACTCGGTCTACCTATTTGTATTCAAAAACATTAAAATTTCTGAGGAATTTGAAAATCCTTCTTTTTAGCAGAAGCCTTTTCAAGTATGCAATCTACAGATGGACCAAAAAGTCTAGTCCCTTCACAGGGAATAGCACATAAACTAGCCTTAGAGCCTTGGTCCAGGATTTTGGCCAGATGGCCCATCTTGCTGCATTAGACATTGCCGCATCCCTAGCAGAAAATCTGACTGCATCAGTAGAAGAGTCTGCTAGCCAGCCACTTTCTGAAAGGTAGGGAGAGATGCCAATAATTATTCTCCTGGAGCTTTCTCTTTTATATGAGACTAGCTGAAGGACCTGGCTTCACACGGGTATATTGAATCTATTTCATTTAATGTTTGTGTGTGTCGTTAACTCCTTAATGACCTTGCAACTTTTCACCTTAAAGGGGTTGTCCGGGATTTTTTTTTTTTTTTAAGTGTACTCACTGTTGACAGGTGATTCTAGGTCCCCCCCATATGTTTGAAGGCATTTTTGCCATTTCTACACAGCTCCGAAGGTCCCCCACGCACTGTTTACATCTCTGTTTATTTTTGTCTAACTTTCAATTTCTCTGCTTTTAAAACAGATAGTGATACCTCCTAAAATAATTATTACTTTACATTTCCCATATGTCCACTTCATGTTTGGATCATTTTGTAAATGACATTTTCTTTTTTTGGGACATTAGAAGGCTTAGAAGTTTAGAAGCAAATCTTGAAATTTTTCAGAAAATGGACCATAAATGACCCCATTTTAGAAACCACCACTCAAGATATTCAAAACTGATTTTACAAACTTTGTTTACCCTTTAGGTGTTCCACAAGAATTAAAGGAAAATGGAGATGAAATTTCAGAATTTCACTTTTTTGGCAGATTTTCCATTTTAATCCATTTTTTCCAGTAACCAAGCAAGGGTTAACAACCAAACAAAACTCAATATTTATTACCCTGATTTTGTAGTTTACAGAAACACCTTTTTTTTTTTTTTTTTATATAAGAAACATATACAAAATCAGACCATCCATATTACATAAATCAACAATATAATAACATTTTACCCCAAGTAACCACCCCCACCCTTTGGAGAGAGAGAAAAAAAAAAAACACATCCGGCCCTAGTACAACCATTTTTTCCATATTTTATCAGTTTTTCCTACTCTCTCACTATATCTCTCGGACACCCATTTCAATTTAATCAAATTAGTAACTGCTTCTTGCCACTGTCCCACTGTGGGGGAATCTCCATTTACCCACTTCCGAAGTATGAGAAGTCTGGCTTGAAATAGTACTTTGCCTAAAACCAATCGTATCTCTTTATTTAATTTAAGATTTTCTGTAGCCCCTAATATACAAACTACTGGGTCTTCAAAAACTTGAACACCTAGAAATACTGATATAATCTCTGCAATCTCTTTCCAATACCTAAAAAGTTTAGGGCATCTCCAAAAGCAATGCATTAGATCCACCTTCTCTCCCTTACATTTTGGGCACTTATCAGTTCTTACCCCCATTTTCTTTAACACCCAAGGAGATCGATGTAGCCTGTGAACTATAAAAAAAACTGAGATATTTTATGTGAGGCCCTTTCCGACACCATAATATAACTTCTAAAATCATCCTTCCATTTTTCTTCCGTAAAAAACTGGAGCTCTTTTTCCCTATTTCCTCTGGCAAGTATTGTAATCCGTTTTTTTTTTTTCATCCATCAAAATCCCATATCTTTTTGCCGTTGTTCCTCTTTTTTCTCCTCCATTAGTAAATTTATCTATTCTATCTGAATATTCCTTTCTATATTTATCTAAATTCACCGGTATCTTCATAGCATTTTTGAGCTGAAAATATTTATAGATATCATTAGGGGGATCCCAAACTCCCTTACCAAGATGCCAAAATCCTTCAGTTTATCTTCCTCAAATACTTGACCTAGATATTTCACCCCCTTTTTATCCCAGTCTATGTAAGACCTAATCATTTGCACTTCCTTTAAATTAATATTTTTCCAAATAGGTGTATACTGCAGATAACCTTTAATATCTAATATATTTTTAACTTCCACCCATATATATTCCATTGAATTCAATATTCTATTTTCTGTGATATTTCTCCCCAATGTTCCTGACTCCAAAACCTCTTCTTTAACCTAGGAATGGCACCTTTCCAAATAAAATCCCCCATTAAACTATCTAATAAGCTAAAAAATTTCTTCGGCAACCTCATAGGGGCATTTTGTAAAACATACAGTATTTTGAGGAGAAAAATAATTTTTATTAAATTCACCCGACCCTGAATTGACAACGGTAATCTTTTCCAAATATGTATTTTAGTTCTAAGTTCTTTTATTAAGGGGAGTACATTCAATTTTTCATATTCTTCTATATTTCTAGAAATTTGTATCCCTAAAATATATGAAACTCTCGTGTTGCTCAAGCACATGCACCCTTGAGCCATTCTGTAATTGCCCCTTCCCTAATAACATCATATGGGATTTCCCCCAATTAAGGTTTATTTTAAGCCAGAAAAAAAAAACGAAGTTATCTATTATATCTATTACTCTATTAAACTCATCCCCAGTGTTGTGCATAAATAATAAAATATCATCGGCATACATTAATAATTTTTCATTTCCTTCCCCATATTGAAAACCTTTGAGCTCCCTATCATTTCTTATCATACATGCCAAGGGTTCTATTGCGATAGCAAATAATAATGGGGAGAGAAGGCATCCCTGCCTAGTGCCCCTATAGAGGGCAAAAGGCAGGGACAAGCTCCCATCCACCATTACTCTAGACCTCGGGTTGGAATATATAAATTGAATCCATCTTATAAATCCCTCCCCTATACCAACCCTTTTCAAAACTGACCATAAATACTCCCACTCGATACAATCAAATGCCTTTTAGGCATCCAATGAAAGTATCGCTCTCTCAACGATTTCTGTTTTATTAGCTTCGATATTAAGGTACAGCCTTCTAATATTTGAATATATCGTTCTTCCGGGTATAAAACCTGTTTGATCTTCATGAATTATACCTTTAATTACCTTAGAAAGCCTACCTGCCAAAACCTTTGCCAGAATTTTAACATCCGTGTTTAACAGAGATATTGGTCTATATGAACCAGGGTCTAGTTGTTCTTTACCCTTTTTTGGAATCAATGTAATAATTGCTTCTTTCATTGAGTCTGGTAGATCGCATATTTTTTGGGCCTCACACAATGTTGCTCTTAATTCTGGTATTAGCACCTGAGCGAAGGTCTTATATATTTCGAAAGGAAGTCCATCACACCCTGGTGCTTTTACTGGTTTCACCATACCCAAAACCTCTTCTATTTCTAAAATAGATATTTCTTTTTCAGGTATTCCTTTTGGGCTTTAGATATCTCAGTCAGGACAATCTGATCTAGATATTGGTCCAGGTCTTTTTTTGTATATTGTACCCTCGACTTATAAAGTTCCTTAAAGTAGTCCACAAAAACTTTTTTGATTCCTTCAGGTGAACTGACTATTTCATCCCTATTATCTCTGATCGCCCCTATCCATGATTTTCCTCTCTGATTTTTTTATTATACCTGCTAAGATTTTCCCCACCTTTTCTCCCTCGGAGGCTAACCGAAGCCCTTGGAAGAACAATTCTTTCCTAGTTCTCTCCATATGATATATTTTTAACTTTTCATGTTCCTCCTCCCATTTCTGCTTATTATTTCCAGTGGGGTTCGTTATACATACTAATCTTGCTTCTTCTAAAAAAAATTCAAATAAATTCCCTTTTTCTTTAGTAATTTGTTTCCAATAATTCACTTTTTTAAACAAAGATCCTCTTAAATATGCCTTGACGGTATCCCAAACTATCAATCTATTAGCAGAGTTATTATTCTCCTGAAAGAAATTCCACCAATTCGAGAGACGCAGGCTGGTGTGTGTACGCAGGCGCGATCTAACGGCACGGCGGGGCACAGAAGATTGGGCATGAACGATGCCCGGAGGATTGAATTGCGCAGGCGCAGGATCGGGAGTGGGGAGAGTTCTAGCCGCCGCCCAGCGAAGTGAATAATGATGAGCTGGGAGGGGCTTAAGAACGGCAGTTGGGAAGGCTGGCTGGGCGCATTTTCACATGAAACGCCGCCCCTTGGGCAGATTGCTGACCGAAGAAGCAGGTTATAAAACTTTATATTTCGCTCTTTATAAGGTGGACAGGGGGGATACTTATATGCTTTTAAAAGACTGTATAAGACCTGTAATGTGATATATCTAACTATATATGCTGTTTTGGCCTGTCAGTGTCCCTTTAAAGATTCTTTATCTAAGTGTGTCTCTTGGATGCAAATGATGGCTGGCAAAAAGCTCTTCATCCATTCAAAGATAGCGTGTCTCTTTATCCTTTCTCGCAAACCTCTCACATTTAACGAGAGAATCTTAATCATCTAACAGAGGAGGAAAGAGGGAAAAAAAAAAAAAAACACAACCCCTCCCTCCCCTCTGAATAGCTCCCCCTCTGCTAATTAGCAGTCGAGGCAGCTCCATTACTTGCATAGAGGCTCCCTCTCCCCCCTCCTACCCCACCCCCTCAAAAACCCATCCTCTCCGCCCATTCGTTAGCTTCTATGGGAGTCTGAAAAAATTCAACCCTTCCTTTATATTCCTCCCTTAGCTTTGCAGGAAAAAGCAAGCTATACTTTAAGCCTGCTTCCCTTAATCTCTTTTTTACAGTTATAAACTCCTTCCTACGTGCATTCGTGTCTGCTGAGTAATCTGGAAAAAGTCTTATCTTTACACCTTGTATCTGATATTTTTCAGAGGTTCTAGCATCAGACAATATTGTATCTCGATCCTTAGAAAGTAAAACATTTCACCAGTATATGTCTAGGATGGTCCCCTGGAACCCTCTTTTTTGTGGGAACCCTATGTGCTCTTTCAATAGCGAACAGGGGAGAAAGAGTACCCTCCTTACAATTCTCCTTTATCCATCGCTCAATAAATTCTATACAATTGTCCCCTTCTTCCCGTTCTGGAATCCCTACACATCTTATATTTGTTCTTCTCGATCCATCTTCTTGACTTATTAATTTTTGTTCCATCTTATTATTTATCTGTTTTAGAGATACAACCTCCTTCTCTAATTTTTCAACAGAATGCTCCAAAGACGGGATCCTTTTTTCCATCTCATGTAATCGCTGTCTTATTTTCTCCAGCTCATCACGTATTGCGCTAACATCAGTTTGCACTGCCCCAATCTGTGTCACTATACTCCCCATTACATTTTCCATCCTAGAGACAGTGCAAAATATGTCTTTCATCATTTTTGCATCCATCTCTGCGGCTACCGCGGGGGCTCCTTGTTCTCCCGTGGTACCCGCAGCCCCGTTCTCCTGTGTCAGAACATGTGTCTCGGTATCTATAGTTTTTTCTTTCTGTAAAGAACTGGAGACTGGGGAATTAGGGATCAGAAATTTGTTTAGACTGTGCTGTTTTTGCCCACTCTCTAACCCTGTTGCTGATCTCCTACCGCTAGCACCTGTAAGGCCACGCTGTTCCTCTTTTTTCTTTGGAGGCATTTTTATACTTTCCTTTTCCTTCCTTTTTCTTCCCCCTTCTCCTCTCTCTCCTTCCTTTCCCCTCTCTTCCTCTTTCTCCACTCTCAACTATTGCAACTATTACCCAACACTTATCTTAGCAAATGGTTAGTATATTTCCAGATGTTCAAATTAGAGTCCAGTTTAGCAAATGGTTAGTATCTTTCCAGATATTCGAATAAGACACCTCCGGGGACAGTTCCTTAGTCTGAATATATTTGGTCGAGGAGGGGGGGACGGGGAAACCAAAGGTTCACAATAGTTAAACCAGCAGGAGAGGTGCCAGCGTAATACCTTGAGGGAGGGGATTAGGAATGGTTAGTCCGTGATTAGTCCAAGGGGTTAGAAGGGATTAGTCCAACAAGCGAAATTCCAGAGAGGGTTAAGGGCAGAATCAGGACTGTACGAAATCAGTATATATGGATCAATCCACTACATATAATACTCTACAGCCGTCTGTATATCTTCACCCCCTTTTTCTTCCTCTTTTCCCTCTTCTCTCTTTCCTTCAACAAGGGACAACTCAGTCCCCACAAATATACCAAAAGCTGCCAAATGTCCACACAGCCTCCATTTTCCAATTTCCGACCTCCAACCCTTCTCATACCTCTGCGGCTATATCACAGCTTCCCTATTGCGAGATGAGTCCCATTTATCTGGAAAAACACCCACTCCTCTCCTCTAAACAGCCGCTCACTGGCAATAGCCTCGCTCTGCAGACTTGACTCTCAGCCAGACTTCAGGCAGCACGAAGAGGCAACTTCACAGGTCGTCTTGCGTTTTGCCCTCTCCAGCACCAGTCCAGACCCCCAGCTCCCAGCCTCACTCAACTCACAGGAATGAAAACTAGGCTGGATCCCTCCGCTCCTCACACAGAAGAAATCTCACCCTCACCCTCGAAGCATCGACGTGTCGGCATCCAGCGTCCAGCAACAGCAGGTGGACAAACAAGCAGAGGAGGGGCGGTCACCATCCAGGCATCAAGGATATCGGCGTCCGCAACAAACCCATCCCGGCGGCAGCGGCAGTAAGGCGAGCGAGCGCGGGGGGGGGGGGGGGAGCAGAGCCTAACGTCAGCGTCAGACGCTCACATGCTCCCGTCGCTGTATCGATACAGAAACACCTTATATGTGGTTGTAAACTGCTGTATGGGCACACGGCAGGGGGCAGAAGGAAAGTAATGCCATTTGGTTTTTGGAAGGCAGATTTCACTGGGATAATTTTGCCATGTCACATGTGATGCACACCTAGAGTAGAAATTTCAAAAAAAATGACCCAATTTTGAAAATGACAGGATAAGGTGGCAGTTTTGTTGGTACCATTTTAGGGTACATATGACTTTTGGTTGCTTATATATTACATTTATTGTGAGGCAAGGTAACAAAAAAATAGCTGTTTTGGCACCGTTTTTATTTTTTGTTATATACAATGTTCATCTGACAGGTTAGATCATGTGGCATTTTTATAGAGCAGGTTGTTACGGACGTAACAATACCAAATATGACTTTTTTGGGTTGTTTGTTTCAATTTTACATAATAAAGCATTTTTCAAAAATGATTTTTCTGTGTCTCCATATTCTGAAAGCCATAGTTTTTTTTATTCTTTGAGCGATTGTCTTCGGTAGGGTCTCAATTTTTGCGGGATGAGATGACTGTTTGATTGGTATGATTTTGGGGTGCGTATGGCTTTTTGATAGCTTGGTATTACACTTTTTGTGATGTAAGGTGAAAAAAATGCTTTTCTGACACTTTATTTTTTTTACGGTGTTCACCTGAGGGGTTAGGTCATGTGGTATTTTTATAGAGCAGGTTGTTACAGACGCGGCAATAGCTAATATGACAACTTTTTTTGTTTATTTAAGTTGTACACAATAACAGCATTTTTGAAACCATCATCAAATCATGTCTTAGTGTCTCCATATTCTGAGAGCCATTGTATTTTTGTTTTTTGGGCGATTGTCTTAGGTAGGGTCTCATTTTTTGTGGGATGAGATGACGGTTTGATTGGTACTATTTTGAGGTGCGTTTGACTTTTTGATCGCTTGGTATTACACTTTTTGTGATGTAAGGTGACAAAAAAATTACTTTTTTTTAGCACAGTTATTTACGGTGTTGATCAGACGGGGTTGATCATGTGATATTTTTATAGAGCAGATTGTTACGCATGTGGTGATATCTAATATGTCTTTTTTTTGTTTGTTTTTCTATTTTGAAATTTTCGATTGAAACTTAAAAAAATGTTTATTGTTAAAAACACTTTTTTTCACTCTTATTTTTTATTTTTGTCCCACTATGGGACTTCAACATTACAGGGTCTGCTCCCTGCTTCAATGCAGCAGAATACATCGGTATTATACTGCATTGACTATCAGTTTGCCTATGAGACCCAGCCTCGGGGCTGGGCCTCATAGGCCTCCGTACATGCCGGGCCCCAAGGCCTTGGAATGGCTTGGGGCTGCCATGGCAACCATCGGGTAACCACCACCGCAGCGCGGGGACCCGATGGCTAAGGAGAGGGAGTGCAAACCTCCCATATGCCGAGGTCAGCGCTGACCTTGGTATATGAGGGGTTAATCCACCGGCATCGGCATTATCACCGATGCTGGTGGATGCAGCAGGGGTCTGGCTGTCAGTAACAGCCGGATCCGTGCTGCTGATTGCCAGACCACACATGGGGGAGAGGAAGGACCGCAGGATGAGAATGCTCGTCCTGGGGCGCAAAGTACCGACCATTTAGGACGAGCATTCTCGTCCTGGGTCCTTAAGGTGTTAAAAGATAGACAGTATCCACTATAACAGTGACATTCACAGCCCCCCCCCCCCTCCACAGTGCCCGGTCTCCATAAAATGGGACCTCCACAGCAGCTCACCAGACAGACAGCCAGACAGTCCAGCTTTCAGACTCCCTGTCCTCCGTCCGACGCAGGGCCTGGACGGACACAGGGATGTCATTTTGAACAGCTCACCCTCAGATAGCAGCACTGTACTGTCTGAACATGAGCTGCAGGGAAAAAGTCACCCTCCCTCCCACCCCTGCAGCTGACAGAAGTTGATATTTACCTTCATTTTTTTCAATCCCCGTCGACTGCAGAGTAGGAGGGGGAGTGGCTTAGCGGGACCTGGGGTGGGGTTTTTAAGTCCATCTTTTGAGGGTGTCCAGAATGGCTACCCTACCTGCCAACTGAACTGTGACCTCCACAGCACTCCGCTCCCTTAACATTGTCATCCACAGCGCCCTGCCCCTTTAAAGCTGACCTACAGCAGTGAAGAAAAATGGCTGGGTTGTTATGGAAGCCTGGTGTAAAACTGTGTGTATGTGGAGACTAAGGGCCTGCGAGCTTCTATTGGCTAAGGGTCATGTGACCAGGCTTCTATTGGCTAATGCATTTTTGGGGAATATCTCAGGAACGGTACGTGCTAGAGAGCTGAGACCCGGTCTAAAACCTTCCCGGACACCTGATGTACCTGTGTGCCAAATTTCACGATTGTAAATGCAACGGTGCAGATTCCTTTAGCGGACATACACACACTCAGCTTTATATATTAGACTAGCTGAAGGACCCGGTTTTGCACGGGTATATTTAATCTATTTAATTTAATTTAATGTTTGAGTGTGTCATTTAACCCCTTAAGGACATAGGACGTACCGGTACGCCCTATTTCCCGAGTCCTTAAGGACACAGGACGTACCGGTACGTCCTGACTTAAAATCGGCATTCCGGCGCCGCGGGGGTTAATCGGAACGGGATGCCGGCTGAAATCATTCAGCCGGCATCCCGTAACAATGCAGGGGGGGGTCATTTGACCCCCCCGTATCGACGATCGCAGAAAACCGCAGGTCAATTCAGACCTGCGGTTTTCTGCGTTTCCGGTCCATTCGGGTGTCCTGTGACCCGATGAACCGGAAAAAGACTGCGATCGGTGGCGTAATTATACACCACCTATCGCAGTCCGAGGATTTGGAGAGGCGTTGCTGGCCCTGGTGCTGAACGCCGCTGTCCAGGGTGCTGATTGGAGCAGGGGAGAGAGGCGCGAGATTCAAACTTCCTGCGCTCCTCTCTCCCCTCCTCTTCCTGTCCAGCACCCTGACCGTGCAGCACCGTTCGGCACCAGCTCCTGCGTCCCCCCTAATCGCCATCCATCACCCTCCTGCACCCATCGCCACCCAGGTAGGTTAGGGTCAGTGAGGGAGAGGCACCGTTAGGCAGGGAAAGAAGGGAAAAGTTAGAAAAAAAAAAAAAGTTCTTTTATTTCAAAACTTTTTTTGATCCATCCGCCCCCAGACCCCCCCACCAGCCCCGCACCCCCCCCCACCCCCACCAGCCCCCCACCAGCCCCCCTTCCCCCACCAGCCCCCCCACCCCCCACCAGCCCCCCTTCCCCTCACCACCACTTTTTTTTTTTTTTTCTGCGTGCGCTGACTGGCCGGCACTTTTTAGCGTCCGTCCACTGTTAGCGCATCGCCCACCCCACCACCGCACCACCCCACCGACCGCTGATCAGCGTTGTACCGCTGATCAGCAAATTTGAACTTTTTTTTCCTAACACTTGCCCTTTCTTTTTTTGCCTTTTTTAGTACGTGAACACCCGTTGCCCCCACACACACGCACATATAATAAAGGTTTCCACACACGCACACTTACACGCACACACACCCATGGCCCGCCGGATGTTCTCGGCCGAGGAGGCATACGCCCAGATTGCCTCCGACTCTGAGAGCCCCAGTGAGGATGAGGATGACCCCACGTTCCTTTTGTCATCCGCATCCTCCTCATCATCATCGGATGATGATGAGCCACCGAGGCGGCGGAGACGCCGCCAGGCGGAGCCAGGGGCCCCACATGCTAGGGATCCTGTGGCCCACCCTAGTACGAGCCGCCCTGGGGTTCGTACTGGTTTCCCGGCCCACCAAATAAGTCCACCGGAGCCCCCTGCCGATGAACTTAGTTGGTGTCCCCCAGTGGACTTTGAGCCTGAGATTCCGGATTTTGCTGGCAATCCTGGAATCCAGATTCCCACAGTGGGGTTTACTGAAATTGACTATTTTAGTTTTTTTTTCAGTAACCCACTGGTGAATCTGATGGTGGAGCAGACGAATCTGTACGCCCAACAGTGCGTCGCTCAAAACCCAGGCTCATTTTTGGCTAGACCCGGTGGCTGGACGCCGGTCAGTGCAGCCGAGATGAGGACATTTTGGGGCCTCGTGCTGCATATGGGTCTAGTCCAAAAACCCAGTGTCAGGCAATACTGGAGTGGGGACGTCCTATACCAGACCCCACTGTACAGTATGGTCATGACACGCTCCCGGTTTGAGGCCGTCCGGAAATGTCTGCATTATTCCGATAATGCAGCATGTCCACCCCGAGGTGATCCTGCCTATGACCGGCTGTATAAGATACGGCCGGTCATCGATCACTTTGGGGCCAAATTCATGGAGGCCTACGTACCTGGAAGGGAGGTCGCGGTTGATGAGTCTCTCGTTGCGTTCAAGGGGAGACTCAGTTTCCGCCAATACATTCCCACAAAGCGGGCGAGGTATGGCGTGAAGCTATACAAAATTTGTGAGAGTACCTCAGGGTACACTTACAAATTTCGTGTGTACGAGGGGCGAGATTCCCGTATTCAACCCCCAGAATGTCCCCCCACTCTGGGTGTTACCGGGAAACTCGTGTGGGACCTTATGTACCCACTGCTGGATAACGGTTACCACTTGTACGTGGACAACTTTTATACCAGTATCCCCTTGTTCAGGTCCCTTGCCGCCAGATCCACGTTCGCTTGTGGGACCGTGCGGAAAAATCAACGCGGCCTCCCTGCCTACCCCCTCCAGGTACCTATCCCCAGGGGTGAGACCTGTGCCCTTACCAGTGGAAACCTGTTGCTGGTCAGGTATAAGGACAAGAGGGATGTCCTTATGCTGTCCATAATCCACAGTAACAGCACCACCCCAGTCCCTGTGCGAGGTACCGCGGCAACGGTCCTCAAGCCCGATTGTATCGTCGACTACAATCGGTATATGGGAGGAGTTGATCTCTCTGATCAAGTCCTCAAGCCATATAACGCCATGCGCAAAACCCGGGCATGGTACAAAAAAGTTGCGGTCTACTTGGTACAGGTTGCCATGTACAACTCTTTTGTACTATCCCGAAGCGCTGGCAGCACAGGGACATTCCTCCAATTCTATGAGGCAGTCCTCAAGGCCCTGATCTTTTCGGACCGGGAAAGAGCAGGCCGGAGTACCTCGGGAATTGGAGGCGCCCGGATCGTCCCTGGCCAACACTTTCCAGGTGTGGTCCCCCATACTGGAAAGAAGGGACGAACCCAAAAAAAGTGCAGAGTGTGTCACAAGAGGGGGATACGGAAGGACACCACCACTCAGTGTGACACGTGCCCCGATCATCCGGGCCTCTGCATTATCGATTGCTTCAGGGAGTATCACACTTCCATGGAGTACTAAATTTTTATAATCCCCAACAGTCCACTAGAGAACATAAAAAACTATGGCTCTCAGACTTTGGAGACACGGAAACATTTTTTTTTTCCCAAAAAAATATTAGTTTTAGTGCAGGCATCCTCAAACTGCGGCCCTCCAGATGTTGTAAAACTATAACTCCCAGCATGCCCAGACAACCTACAGCCATCAGCAGGGCATGGTGGGAATTGTAGTTTTACAACATCTGGAGGGCCGCAGTTTTTAGGATGCCTGCTTAGTGTCTCCAAAGTCTGAGAGCCATACATATTGGGCATCGTCGCGTGCGTAAAAGTCGTCGCTATAAAAATAACTTTTGCCCAAACGCCTCGGATGAACGGTGTTAAAAATATAAAATAAAAACGGTGCCAAAACACCCATTTTTGGGCAAAATTTCCATTTGAATCCTTTTTGCCGGTAATAAAGCTAGGGTTAACAGCCAAACAAAACTCAATATTTATGGCCCTGATTCTGTAGTTTGCAGAAACACCCCATATGTGGTCGTAAATGGCTATATAGCCGCACGGCAGGGCATAGAACGAAGGGAACTCCATATGGTTTCTGGAAGGCAGATTTTGATGGACAGTTTTTTTTTTGACACCATGTCCCATTAGAAGCCCCCCCTGATGTAGCCTAGACTAGAAACTCCAAAAAAGTGACCCCATCTAAGAAACTACACCCCTCAAGGTATTCAAAAGTTACTTTACAAACTACGTTAACCCTTTAGGTGTTCCACAAAACTAAATAGCGAATGTAGAAACAATTTTAGAATTTAATTTTTTTGTTACATTGCCTCAAAAAGAGTAATATAGAGCAACCAAAAATCTAATTTACCCCTAAAATAGTCCCAAAACAACAACCACCTTATCCCATAGTTTCCTAGATGGGGTCACTTTTATGGAGTTTCTACTCTAGGGGTGCATCAGGGGGCTTGAAAGGGTACATGGTGTCAATAAACCAGTCCAGCAAAATCTGCCTTCCAAAAACCATATGACATTCCCCTTCTTCTATGTCCTGCCGTTTAGCCAAACAGTAGTTTACGACCACATATGGGGTGTTTTTGCAAACTACAGAATCAGGGCAACCCATTTTGAGTGTTGTTTGGCAGTTAACCCTTGTTTTACTCCTGGAAAAAATGTATTATATTGGAAACTTTTCCAAAAAATAGAAATTTCTAAATTGTTTCTCCATCTGCCATTAACTCTTGTGGAACACCTAAAGGGTTAACAAAGTTTGTAAACCCAGTTTTGAATACCTTGAGGGGTGTACTTTCTTAGATGGAGTCACTTTTTTGAAATTTCTATTCTAGGGGTGCAACAGGGGGCTTCAAATGGGACATGGTATAAACAAAACCAGTCCTGCCAAATCTGCCTTCCAAAACCCATATGGCGTTCCCCTCCTTCTATGTGCTACCGTTCGGCCAAACAGTAGTTTACGACCACATATGGGGTGTTTTTGCAAACTACAGAATCAGGGCAACCCATTTTGAGTGTTGTTTGGCAGTTAACCCTTGTTTTACTCCTGGAAAAAATTGATTATATTGGAAACTTTTCCAAAAAATAGAAATTTCAAAATTGTTTCTCCATCTGCCATTAACTCTTGTGGAACACCTAAAGGGTTAACAAAGTTTGTAAACCCAGTTTTGAATACCTTGAGGGGTGTACTTTCTTAGATGGAGTCACTTTTTTGAAATTTCTATTCTAGGGGTGCAACAGGGGGCTTCAAATGGGACATGGTATAAACAAAACCAGTCCTGCCAAATCTGCCTTCCAAAACCCATATGGCGTTCCCCTCCTTCTATGTGCTACCGTTCGGCCAAACAGTAGTTTACGACCACATATGGGGTGTTTTTGCAAACTACAGAATCAGGGCAACCCATTTTGAGTGTTGTTTGGCAGTTAACCCTTGTTTTACTCCTGGAAAAAATTGATTATATTGGAAACTTTTCCAAAAAATAGAAATTTCAAAATTGTTTCTCCATCTGCCATTAACTCTTGTGGAACACCTAAAGGGTTAACAAAGTTTGTAAACCCAGTTTTGAATACCTTGAGGGGTGTACTTTCTTAGATGGAGTCACTTTTTTGAAATTTCTATTCTAGGGGTGCAACAGGGGGCTTCAAATGGGACATGGTATAAACAAAACCAGTCCTGCCAAATCTGCCTTCCAAAACCCATATGGCGTTCCCCTCCTTCTATGTGCTACCGTTCGGCCAAACAGTAGTTTACGACCACATATGGGGTGTTTTTGCAAACTACAGATTCAGGGCAACCCATTTTGAGTGTTGTTTGGCAGTTAACCCTTGTTTTACTCCTGGAAAAAATGTATTATATTGGAAACTTTTCCAAAAAATAGAAATTTCAAAATTGTTTCTCCATCTGCCATTAACTCTTGTGGAACACCTAAAGGGTTAACAAAGTTTGTAAACCCAGTTTTGAATACCTTGAGGGGTGTACTTTCTTAGATGGAGTCACTTTTTTGAAATTTCTATTCTAGGGGTGCAACAGGGGGCTTCAAATGGGACATGGTATAAACAAAACCATTCCTGCCAAATCTGCCTTCCAAAACCCATATGGTGTTCCCCTCCTTCTATGTGCTACCGTTCGGCCAAACAGTAGTTTACGACCACATATGGGGTGTTTTTGCAAACTACAGAATCAGGGCAACCCATTTTGAGTGTTGTTTGGCAGTTAACCCTTGTTTTACTCCTGGAAAAAATTGATTATATTGGAAAATTTTCCAAAAAATAGAAATTTCAAAATTGTTTCTCCATCTGCCATTAACTCTTGTGGAAGACCTAAAGGGTTAATAAAGTTTGAAAAAACAGTTTTGAATACCTTGAGGGGTGTAGTTTCTAGAATGGGGTCATTTTTGGGAGGTTTCTATCATCTAAGCCTCACAAAGTGACTTCAAACCTGAACTGGTCCATAAAAAGTGGGATTTTGAAGATTTCTGAAAATTTCAAAATTTGCTTCTAAACTTCTAAGCCTTGTAACATCCCCAAAAAATAAAATATCATTCCCAAAACAATTCAAACATGAAGTAGACATATGGGGAATGTAAAATCATCATAATTTTTGGGGGTATTACTATGTATTACAGAAGTAGAGAAACTGAAAGTTTGAAATTTGCTAATTTTTCAAAATTTTTGGTAAAAATTGTATTTTTTTATGCAAAAAAATTAAATTTTTTGACCCAATTTTAGCAGTGACATGAAGTACAATATGTGACGAAAAAACAATCTCAGAACGGCCTGGGTAAGTCAAAGCGTTTTAAAGTTATGAGCACTTAAAGTGACACTGGTCAGATTTCCAAAAAATGGCCTGGTCCTTAAGGTGAAAATGAGCCCGGTCCTTAAGGGGTTAAAGATATTGACAGTATCCACTATAAAAGTGACATCTACAGTTCCCTGCCCCCTTAACAGTGACCTCCACAGCCCCCCACAATGCAGTGTCTCCTTAAAATGGGACGTCCACAGCAGCCCACTCCCTTAACTTTGACCTTCTCAGCACCCCACCCCCTTGACAGTGACCCACCCCCTTAACAGTGACCTCTACAGCACCCGCCTCTTAACACTGACCATAGGTTACACTCCCCTTAAGTGTGACCTTCACCATTCCCGGCCCACTTAACAGAGACCTCCACAGCGACTGCCCCTTTAACAGTGACTGCCACAGTACCCCGCTCCCTTAACAGTGACCTCACAGTACCCCGCTGCCTTAATAGTGATCTCACAGTACCCTGCTGCCCCTTTAATTGTGGCCTCCACAGTCCCCTCCTCCCTTAACAGTGACCTCCACAGTGCCCACCCCTTTAGCATTGACCTCCACAGTGGCCTGTCCCCTTAACAGTAACATCCACAGCGCCCTCCCCTTTAACAGTGACCTCCACAGTACCCAGTCTCCTTAACAGTGATTTACACAATAACCCGCTCTCTTAACAGTGACCTCCACAGAGCTCCGTTCCCTTAAAATGTGACCTCCACAACACCCTGCCCCTTAACACTGACCTCCATAGCGGAACATCCCCTTAACTGTGACTTCCACCGTTTCCTGTCCCCTTAACACAGACCTCCACAGCACCCGCCCCTTTAACAGTGATCTCCACAGCATCCTGTCCCGTTAACAGTAACCTCCACAGCGACCCTCCCCTTTAACATTGACCTTCATAGCAGCCGTCCCATTATTAGTGACCTCCACAGTACCCCATCTCCTTATCAGTGATTTCCACAACACCCCGCCCCTTAACAGTGGCCTCTACAGCAATCTGTCTCTTAACACTGACCTCCACAGCAGCCTGCCCCTAGGGTGACCAGAGGTCCGGTTTTAGGCCAGACAGTCCGGCTTTCCGACTTCCTGTCCTCCTTCCGGCGCAGGGCCTGGACGGACACAGGGATGTCCTTTTGAACAGCTCATTCTCAGACAGCAGCACAGTGCTGTCTGAGTGTGAGCTGCAGGGAGAAAGTCACCCTCCCTCCCACCCCTGCAGCTGATAGAAGCCGATTTGTACCTTCATTTTTTCAATCCCAGTCAGCTGCAGAGTGGGAGGGGCGTGACCTAACCTGGTCAGGGGCGTGGCTTAGTGGTTTTTAAGTCTGTCTTTTGAGGGTGGCCTGAATGGACCCCCCACCTGCCCCCCTGAACTGTGACCTCCACAGCACTCCGTGCCCTTAACAGTGTCATCCACAGCGCCCTGCCCCTTTAAAGGAAATCTGTCACCAGGATAATCGCTATTGAAGTAAAGCCATGGCCTAATAGCACTTAGTACCTTATTTCTAGATGTCCCTTTGTTTCAGCAATAGATGTTTTCTATCTTCTGAAAATCCAGTTTATTTGGTATGCAAATGAGCCAGTAAGGTGCCCAGAGGGGCGTCACTCTTGCAGGAAGGAGCCCAGACACGCCCCCTGCTAGTGCCCAAGACCACCCTCATGCTAGGAGCAGGGAAAGGGGGGGCAGAGTTATGGCTTGAATGTGATGTAGGAGGGGTGGGTAGACACATTGTGGCAGGAGGCGTGCCTGGGCTCCTTCCTGCAAGAGTGACGCCCCTTTGGGCAACTTACTGGCTCATTTGCATACCAAATAAACTGGATTTTCAGAGGATAAAAAACATCTATTGCTGGAACAAAGGCACATCTTGAAATAAGGTACTAAGTGCTATTAGGCCATGGCTTTACTTCAATAGCAATTATCCTGGTTACAGACTTCCTTTAAAGTTGACCTACAGCAGTGAAGAAAAATGGCTGGGTTGTTACAGAAACCTGGTGTAAAACTGTGTGTATATGGAGATTAAGGGCCTGCGAGCTTTTATTGGCTGATATGGGTCATGTGACCAGGCTTCTCTTGGCTAATGCATTTTTTGGGAATATCTCAGGAACGGTAAGTCCTAGAGAGCTGAGACCTGCTCTAAAACCTTCCCGGACACTTCAGCAGAAGCCGATTTCAATGTAAGGTGTTTTATCTAACGGATCACCTAAATTGACCAGGTCTTCATATGGGAGAGCAGATTTCTTTGCAATCTTTGCCACTGGTGCGTCCACGGTCGGGGCTTTATTCCACACAGACGCTACAGACTCCTCAAAAGGATACTTTCCGCCATACGAATAAAGATTTTCTATCTGGATTTTTCCACTGTTAATTAAAGATTCCATGTTATGTACTGAGAAAACCCTGTGGCATCTCGGGCCTAACCCTTCAAAGACCTGGTCTGCAATAGCCTTAGGTTGTTTAATATCCTCCAGTTGCATGTTACTTTGATAGCATTTAACAAAAATTCCATATCCTCAGCTGGAAAAAAAGTGCCTTTCCCACTGTGCCCTCATCTGACAGGATCACCATCCGACAGATTCTGACTAGAATCTAAATCATAGTCCTCCTCGTCAGAGGAGTCTAAATCCGACTCCTTACCATGGCTGGCCTCCTCTGATGCTTGCGGCAGATTGCTTCAACGATTTGAGTGATCACCTTAATACTTTTGGATATACTGTGTGATTCTTCAAAAACCAATTAATCCATGCAAGATTGACAAATTGGCCTAACAAAAGATAGTGGAAATACTGCCCTACATCCACCACACTCATGTTCTTATGTTTAGTTTTGCACGTTGCTTTCTTAGGTGTTATATATACAATATATATATATATATATATATATATATATACACATATATACACACACACACACACACACACATAGTGGATATAAAAAGTCTACACACCCCTATTAAAACGTCAAGTTTCTGTGATGTAAAAAAAAAAAAAAAGAGACAAAGATAAATAATTTCAGAACTTTTTCCACCTTTAATGTGACCTATAAACTGTACAACTCAATTGAAAAACAAACTGAAATCTTTTAGGTGGAGGGAAGAAAACAAAACAAAAATTATGTGGTTGCATAAGTGTGCACACCCTCTTATAACTGGGGATGTAGCTGTGTTCAGAATTAAGCAATCACATTCAAAATCATGTTAAATAGGAGTCAGCATACAGCTGCCATAATTTAAAGTGCCTCTGATTAACCCCAAATAAAGTTCTGCTGCTTTAGTTGGTCTTCCTGAAATTTTCTTAGTCGCATGGTCCACAGAGAACTTCCAAAGCATCAGAGGGATCTCATTGTTAAAAGGTATCAGTCAGGAGAAGGGTACAAAAGAATTTCCAAGGCATTAGATATACCATGGAACACAGTGAAGACAGTCATCATCAAGTGGAGAAAATATGGCACAACCATGACATTACCAAAAACTGGACGTCCCTCCAAAATTGATGAAAAGACGAGAAGAAAACTGGTCTGGGAGGCTACCAAGAGGCCTACAGCAACATTAAAGGAGCTGCAGGAATATCTGGCAAGTACTGGCTGTGTGGTACATGTGACAACAATCTCCCGTATTCTTCATATGCCTGGGCTATGGGGTAGAGTGGCAAGACGAAAGCCTTTTCTTACGAAGAAAAACATCCAAGCCAGGCTACATTTTGCACAAACACATCTGAAGTCTCCCAAAAGCATGTGGGGAAAAGGTGTTATGGTCTGATGGAACCAAGGTTGAACTTTTTGGCCATAATTCAAAAAGATATGTTTGGTGCAAAAACAACACTGCACATCACCAAAAGAACACCATACCCACAGTGAAGCATGGTGGTGGCAGCATCACGCTTTGGGGCTGTTTTTCTTCAGCTGGAACTGGGGCCTTAGTTAAGCTAGAGGGAATTATGAACAGTTCCAAATACCAGTCAATAATGGCACAAAACCTTCAGGCTTCTGCTAGAAAGCTGAACATGAAGAGGAACTTGATCTTTCAGCATGACAACGACTTAAAGCATACATCCAAATCAACAAAGGAATGGCTTCACCAGAAGATGATTAAAGTTTTGGAATAGCCCAGCCAGAGCCCAGACCTGAATCCGATAGAAAATCTGTGGGATGATCTGAAGAGGGCTGTGCACAGGAGATGCCCTCGCATTCTGACAGATTTGGAGTATTTTTGCCAAGAAGAGTGGGCGAATCTTGCCAAGTTAAAATGTGCCTATTTCACCTTAAGGACTTGGCCATTTTTTGCAAATCTGACCAGTGTCACTTTAAGTGATGATAACTTTAAAACGCTTTGACTTATCCAGGCCATTCTGAGATTGTTTTTTCGTCACATATTGTACTTCATGACACTGGTAAAATGAAGCAAAAAAAAATCATTTTTATTTATTAAAAAAAAATACCAAATTTACTAAAAATTTGTAAAAAATTGCAAATTTCCAAGTTTCAATTTCTCTACTTCTATAATACATAGTAATACCTCCAAAAATAGTTATTACTTTACATTCCCCATATGTCTACTTCATGTTTGGATCAATTTGGGAATGATATTTTATTTTTGGGGGATGTTACAAGGCTTAGAAGTTTAGAAGAAAATCTTGAAATTTTTCAGAAATTTTCCAAAAACCAACTTTTTAGGGACCAGTTCAGGTCTGAAGTCACTTTGTGAGGCTTACATAATAGAAACCACCCAAAAATGACCCCATTCTAGAAACTACACCCCTCAAGGTATTCAAAACTGATTTTAAAAACTTTGTTAACCCTTTAGGTGTTGCACAAGAGTTATTGGCAAATGGAGATAAAATTTAAGAATTTAAATTTTTGGGCAAATTTTCCATTTTAATCAATTTTTTCCAGTAACAAAGCAAGGGTTAACAGCCAAACAAAATGCTCTATTTATTGCCCCGATTCTGTAGTTTACGGCCACATATGGGGTGTTTCTGCAAACTACTGTACGGGCACACAGTAGTGCGTAGAGAGAAAGGTGCGCCGTATGGTTTTTGGAAGCCAGATGTTGCTGGACTGGACTGTTTTTTTTTTACACCATGTCCCATTTGAAGCCCCCCTTATGCACCCCTAGAGTAGAAACTCCATAAAAGTGACCCCATCTAAGAAACTACACCCCTCAAGGTATTCAAAACTGATTTTACAAACTTTGTTAACCCTTTAGGTGTTGCACAAGATTTATTGGAAAATAGAGATACAATTTCAAAATTTCACTTTTTTGGCAGATTTTCCATTTTAATATTTTTTTCCCAGTTACAAAGCAAGGGCTAACAGCCAAACAAAACTCATTATTTATGGCCCGCGGTCCGTACAGACCGCGGTATGGAAAAGGTTAAACAGCTGACATCACATCACAGATGTCAGCCGTTTATACCAGAGTGTCAGCAATGTGCTGACACTCTGGTATAACCACTGAACACCAATGAATATTCAAGAGGAGGCGGGCGGGGGATCGCGATCCCGCCTGCCGCACCGCCCGCAACTCCCCCCTGCACCACCCGCGGCATAAAATCATTCAGGGGTGCAGGGGGGGTGAAAAAAAACTTTATTTGGGGCATTTTAAAGTTTGATCCCCGCGGTCAGGGACTGCTGGGATCCGAAACTTAAGAAAGCGCTGCAAACCGCAGGTCTGAATTGACCTGCGGTTTGCTGCGATCGCCCCCCCCCCCCCCCCCCCCTCGGCGTTGTGACAGGATGCCCGCTGAATGATTTCAGCAGGCATCCTGTTCCGATTAGCCCCCGCATCTCATTTTAAACTCATGACGTACCGGTACGTCATGGGTCCTTAAGGACTCGGGAAACACGCCGTACCGGTACGTCATGCGTCCCTAAGGGGTTAAAGGTGGAAAAAGTGGAAGTGCTCATAGCAGCTCAGTGGGCCCCGGAACTTGCCCGGGTATGCCGGGTGCTGACGACGGCCCTGCTCAAAGGTTCAGCGGGATCTGCGTGACCGGAATCAATCTGCTCCAACATTATTTCAAGGAGCACTGTATCCAAGCACAGCATTGTGTGCCGAAGATGAACTGGCTGCCATCTCCTGTGCCGATTTGCACGTGCCTGGCCTCCTTTTAACCCAATAGACCGAAGGCTTACCTAATCCAACTGGCATGGGCCTGCGCCGGAAGTCGCGTTACGTTGGTGGTGACGTCATTCTCACATGCCCAGGAGCATTGCGATGCCTCCAGCAGCCATCTTGTAATCTGTAATGCTGCAATGGCCTTACTGGCTGGACCGGCATCACCCTGACACGTCCACAGCAAATCCCACCAAGGCGAGGGACTGGGAGGAGACAGGAGAGAAGCAGCTCCATAAAGAGACTTACACCGCCTGGGATAGGCCCCTCATGGTATGTAGATCCGGACCTTCCACAGCCCTTAGGTGTAAACCCAAAGCTAGGAGCAAGAACTCCCTAGGTACCTCCTATCCAAAGGACAGGAAATCTGAACTGAGGAGTGGTAGGGGTGTGAATCATTTTATCTCTTCAGGTTTCCTGTCCAGGATGGAAGGTCCTACTCGCATGGGTGCGGGGAAAAAAAGACAAATCAAAAAAATATTTCAATAGTCACTAAATAAAAGACCTAAAGAAAATCTGGTCCATTACAAAATGTGAGCCGCATACAGCTTGATACAGCCAATGTAAAATACAGAACTTACAGCAAGCTGCAGTCATCTGTAAAATCATTTTACTAATTATCTCACAAGAAAAAACTGCTGCTGGAATCACAGACACTAGAATTACATCTAGTATAAATAAGGAGTAAATGTCCATATACCTTGTGCCTTCAAAGCTCCCAAAGACTAGATTCTGAATGACTGAACATATAGATGAGAAGACCAGCCCCACCCACACTGAAGAAACGAGGTCAATGTATTCATTCCATGTCCAGTTTATTCAATCGCATGCCTTGTCTACACAAATGACTACTTATTGGAGCTGACATTTAGAGAATGCATATCATCGGACCGGACAGACTGAGACCGCTCTGTTTGTGTGTGTCGTACACCATGGGCCATTAGCCTGGAGGCCAGCCCAGCTGACGTCCTCCAAGAACATGCAGGTGAAGGTGGTACACAGACTGGCCGCCATCTGGTCCCTCATTTACAACAAGGCGGTAGCCATTTGTCAGGCCCAGATCAATTGCACATTTTTTGCCAACGATCATCAGATGTCCTAGAAGCTGAAAGAAGAAGAGGAAAAGTGGTAAATTTGGCTGCATTGTATTGTTCGACTAGTATTACATTTTTCCTAATACGACATAATAGGCTACATTCAGAGACTCTACCATATGGACAGAACACTGGTCAAGGGAACCTGAAGGTCAATTCTACCAAGCAAGCAGAGGCGACCTAATCCACCCTGGGTCAGTGATACAATGAATAGTAAAACAAGACAGAAGCCAAAGCTTCACAAGACATGACAATTACTTCTACCATGTTATACACAATGACCAGTGGAAATATTCCTTCTGTCATGTTCACCATGGTTCCTCATATAGCCTACAGGTTACCCTTCATCTTACGATGACCCTTAGGGCTCATGCCCACAAGCGTGTGCCTCGTGCCCATATTCCAGACCGCAAACAGCGGGTCCACAATATGCAGGCACCGGCCGTGTGCACTCCCTATCACGAGTGCGGACTAATTGACCTGAATGGGTTTGCAATCCGAAAGATACGGAGCAGAGTGGAGTGAAGGCACAGATCAGAAGCACTTCCGTGGGATTTCGGTCCGTGCCTCCGCACCACAAAAACATAGAACATGTTCTATTTTTTGCAGTGTGGAACATATCTTGCGGATCGCGGACCCATTTAAGTGAACGGGTCCGCATCCGCAAACGGCGTGCACATGGATGGTGCGCATTCATTGCGGACCACTGTTTGCAGTCCGCAGCACAGGGCACAAACGCTTGTGTGCATGAGTACTTAGGCTTATTCCACACGAGCGATATGGATTGTGTCAGGATCTGATCAGGGAAAAAAAATTATAGTTTTGCAAGCAAGTTCCATCAATTTTGTCAGCGGTTATGTTCAGCGTTTTAGTTTTTTCCGCACACATGCAATCAGTTTTGATGCTTTTTCGCCACGTGAAGAAAAACGGAAGAATAACACTCGACATCTCCTAGCAATCATCGGTGAAAAACACATTGCATCCGGATCCCTTCTGTTTTTCACAAGAGCCCCATTCACCTCTATGGAGCCAGAGCACAATATAAAACATGCTGAGATTTTTCCTGAACGCAGAGATTATGCGTGAAAAACGTCACTCACCAACCCACTGAAACGAATGGGTCAGGATTCAGTCCGGATGCTATGCGTTCACAACATGCATCATATCCGGACGGAAAACTCGCTCATGTGAAAGAGGCCCAATGCTGTTATTTTGTCAGACTTGCCACTGCGGTCTCTGTGCAGAAAATGCGTTTTGTATAAGGTGATATAACAGAAGTCCATCACTGGGAAACTCACCGTTATACCAGACAATGCCTCGTAGGACTACAGTAGCTCGGTTCTCCTCCTTACCAGACAGGGCCAGGTTCCTGCATAGTCATCTCGCCTGGCCCTGTCAGAGGAAGCAGGGGTGCACAGAGGCCGCCAGTTGTCCCCCAGTGTGGTGCAGTATCCACTACCAAACTATCTTAAAGGGGCCCTACACTTTAGGCCTCTTGCACACAAACGTTGTGCATCCGTTCCGTGCACTGGGACCGCAATTTGGGGGCTTGTTGAGGGGTTGTGATGCTGACCATTACTGTTTTTGGGCCTTTACTTAAATTTAGTTGTGCTCATTATACATAAAGAGAATACGGTAGAATTGATTAGCTTTTTTGTGCTTGACGTTTGTAACCAACACTTATCGGTCTAATAAATCCCATTTCTCCTCCTCCTCTCCAGCAGACCCCCAGTAGGACTTATACTCCAGTGTGCCACCTTCCTAGCTGTGGGTTTCTGTTCTGCTCCTGGTTTAAGCAGAAGACATCACAGTAAGGGTACATTCACACGACCGTGTGTAATCCTTTTCAGTTTTGCGGTCCGCAAATAACGGAACCGTGTGTCTGTAATTTGTTTCCGTTGCGTTTCCGCAACCGTTCCGTGTCCGCATTTTGCAATAGTAATATCAGAATATTTTGCACCAATATCAGGGAGCAGTTTGCGGATCCATTGACTTGAATGGGGCTGCGGACTGATCTGTGCGGACAACAGTAGTACAAGCTTCAGATTTTTGCGCACAACATACTGAATATTGTCCGCACATTTTATTCACCCATAGAAATGAATGGATCCGCATCTATTCTGCAAAATGAGGAACGGATGCGGATAAAATTATACGGTCGTGTGAATGTACCCTAAATCTGTCCCTCTGTTCTCCGTACGGCTGGAGGCAACGCATCCTCGATGGGTTAAAAGAAGCCAGTTATTAACCAACATGGACACAATTTTACTTACAGCTTCATCAGCAGGATCCGCTTCTGAAAGGCGGATAATGGCCTTCTTGGGCACCACTAGGAAATGTGTTGGCGCTTGTGGTGAGATATCATGGAAAGCGATACACTACAAAAAAAGAAAATCAAGATACATTAAACAGAGATAATAAACCTCGGAGCTGATGTAATACAGGGACTGAAGGCTCTGGATGGACCAAGAAATGAGAGGAAAGATCAGGTAGACCTACAGTGGAATCAGCATTTACCAGTGACGGTGAACCTTTAATAGACCGAGTGCCCAAACTGCAACCCAAAACCCACTTATTTATCACAAAGTGCCAACACAGCAATTTAACCTGAATTTTACAGTCCAATATACAGGGTGGGCCATTTATATGGATACACCTTAATAAAATGGGAATGGTTGGTGATATTAACTTCCTGTTTGTAGCACATTAGTATATGTGAGGGGGGAAACTTTTTAAGATGGGTGTTGACCATGGCGGCCATTTTGAAGTCGGCCATTTTGAATCCAACTTTTGTTTTTTTAATAGGAAGAGGGTCATGTGACACATCAAACCTATTGGGAATTTCACAAGAAAAACAATGGTAGGCTTGGTTTTAACGTAGCTTTATTCTTTCATGAGTTATTTACAAGTTTCTCTTTGTTTACAGCCATTGACATGTCGCCGAGGTTAACACGTGAGGAGCGGATAGAAATTGTGTTGATGTCTGGTGAACGCAGTAACCGGGTCATTGCAGCAGATTTCAATGCAAGACACCCTACGAGACCACCCATCTCCCATGCTACAGTTAGCAAACTGCTTGCCAAGTTTCGTGAAAATGGTTCAGTGTTGGATTTGCCAAAATGTGGAAGCATGAAATCTGTCTCTAATGAAGAAACATCAGTGGCTGTCCTAGCTTCATTCAGCAAGTGCCCACAGCGTAGCACTCGCCGCATGTCACTGGAGAGTGGCATTAGCCGAACATCCCTTCGGCGGATATTAGCTACTCACAAATGGCACCCTTACAAACTCCAGCTACTGCAGCATCTCAACGAGGATGACCCAGATCGGCGCACTGAATTTGCAGAATGGGCAAAACAAAAATTGGAACAGGACCCTCAGTTTACGCAGAAGATTTTGTTCAGTGATGAGCCAAACTTTTATGTGAATGGTGAAGTTAACAAACAAAACCACCGCTATTGGTCTGACACTAACCCACATTGGATAGATCCCTATAAGACTGTTGGAACAAAAAAATTTATGGTATGGTGTGGTATATGGGGTACAAAGATAGTGGGGCCATTCTTCATTAATGGAAACCTCAAGGCCACTGGATATGCGAAATTGCTACATGATGATGTGTTTCCCTCTTTATGCACTGAAGCTGGCACGTTCCCTGAGTTTTTCCAGCAAGATGGTGCACCACCACATTATGGGTGTCAGGTCCGAGCATTCCTAGATGAACAGTTTCCTGGAAAGTGGATTGGTCGTCGTGGGCCAATTGAATGGCCCCCAAGGTCTCCCGATCTGACCCCCTTAGACTTTTATCTTTGGGGTCATCTGAAGGCAATTGTCTATGCTGTGAAGATACGAGATGTGCAGCACCTGAAACTACGGATACTGGAAGCCTGTGCTAGCATTTCTCCTGCGGTGTTGCTATCAGTGTGTGAAGAGTGGGAGAAGAGGGTTGCATTGACAATCCAACACAATGGGCAGCACATTGAACACATTTTATAAGTGGTCAGAAACTTGTAAATAACTCATGAAAGAATAAAGTTACGTTAAAACCAAGCACACCATTGTTTTTCTTGTGAAATTCCCAATAGGTTTGATGTGTCACATGACCCTCTTCCTATTGAAAAAACAAAAGTTGGATTCAAAATGTCCGACTTCAAAATGGCTGCCATGGTCACCACCCATCTTGAAGTTTCCCCCCCTCAGATATACTAATGTGCCACAAACAGGAAGTTAATATCACCAACCATTCCCATTTTATTAAGGTGTATCCATATAAATGGCCTACCCTGTAGTATATCTTCCATGTACTTTATCATTTAGCTATAATATCCTGCCTACATTCAGTGCGCTGCCTGTGCCGCTCATAGTGCGCCCTGTGCTGATTAATGGCAGGAGAAGTCTAAGGCATATTGGTACACCATAGACTTTTTCCAGGGTGCGGGTGCCCACAGAGAGGGATCTGAGTGCCACCTCTGGCACCCGTTCGATAGGCTCGCCACCACTGGCATATACCAAGTCTGTGATGGTCAGTCTCTTGGACCAAGGGTTAAGTACCTATGCATCACACTGATGACCAAGGTTAAAGGGGTATTCCGGTTGTTTCAAATTATCCCCCATCGACTGGAAAGGGGATAACTATTAGATCATGGGGGTTCTACCGCTGGGACCCCCACCAATCATGAGAACGAGGGCCCCATACACTCATTCATTTCAGCAGGCCTGCAGGAGCAACTGGTCGCACATACGAGTGGCTGCTCCCTTCATTTCTATGGGAGTTCTGGAGGCGAGTACAGCGCCATACCTCTCTACTTTCTAAATCAACAAAGAGGAACATATTGTGCGGTGCACAAAGCGCGCCGCGGCAAATTTTTTCAGCACTAGGCCACGCCTCTAACTCCACCCGAAACAAAACTATGCACCTAATTCTAACCAGTACTCTTAATGCCCCCACATAGTAATTATTCCCCCTTCATGCCACCGAACAGTATTTATGCCCACATTGTGCCCCATCACAGAATTATGCCCAGCTGTGCCCCCATTAATATTCTCACATTGTGCCCCCAGTAATATACCCAGTTATCTGCCCCTCACAGATAGTAAAAAAGATAAACACCATAAACACAGCCGCTGACATTACACATGAGGCAAGGGGGCTGGCAGTGGTTGCCGTGCAGGGATCCGTAGTGACGAGGGTTCCTGGGAGCGGGGTAAGTACTGTATGATTTATAGGAGGGGCCGGGGCATTGTGGGGAGCATTATTAGAATTGGATAACCCCCTTTAAAGGGGAGAATGAGTATTTAGAAAAATAACTGAAATAAAGTGGCCTAAATGGGAGGAAATGCTCAAAAACCCCAAACACTGTAGCGAATTTATATACGGGGGAACAATGCCTCCGCATGTGATCCGTTGCTAGCGGCAAAACATGCATACAATGGAGGATGTCGGCAGCGGACCACATGCACCACAAAGGCATCCTACACAAGATGGGATAATGTGTGGATGCGAATATAAAAATACATAAATCACTGCGAAAGGTGCACCACAATGATATGTGTAGGTAGGTAGTCTAGTGGTAGGACCCATGCCACGCTGAGATACCTTGGCTCCGTTGTGTTCCTGACTGGAATACATTGGGTAAAGTCTCAGTTTTTAACATCAGCCCGGGGGACTGGCCAGTGGTGTCAGTTGCAGATCATTGTGGTGCACCTTTCACAGAGAATGAGTATTTACTAAAAGTTTGTGTACATAACTGTCATTTTCAGATACGACTGCGTGCACGGAGGGCGGCAGGAGAACATTCCTGATACATAGCAGAAGAACACTGTCCTCTTGCCACAGTCTGTAAATGTTTTACACCAAGAAACAAGGACAGGAAACCCTGGACTTTGGATGTGTTCACCTTGCGGTTCATAAAGGCAGAGACAGAGCACATCTGATGTCTAAAATGTAACCAAAGTGCAAGAAAGTTGTAAGAACAGCACAGTGACAGCGAATGTGGTTCTATAAAAGGTCATTCACATACTGCAGAAAAGAACCTGTGCAAATTTCCCGCCATTTCTTTCCAACAGATTTCGTAAACTGCATTTTGAGGGGTGCAATATGTCTGAACACTCACATGTTAAAGGGATTCTGTCATCAGATTTAACCCCTCTAACCTAAACATATGCTCATGTCCAGACTAATAAGAAGAATCCTAAGCTGGCCTTATTAAACCTCACTGTGGCTCAGGCCGGCGCATGCGCTCTTCGCTCAACGAAGCCGCTGCCAGGAGTCCGCACGGGGGCATCAGGCTGAGCCTAGTGCGCAGGCGCGGGATCTGGCAGAGGGACGGGGAGGATTGCGGAGGCGGCGCTGAAGACAGGGAAGGCGGCGCTGGGCACCGGACGACGAGGGGTGCGGCCGGGCACCCTGTATTAACGGACCTCCCCTTAGGCACCTTAAGTAAGTGATTGACAGGTTATAAAAACCAGTTTTTTGGGCAAATAGAGCCACAGTGAGGTTTAATAAGGCCAGCTTAGGATTCTTCTCATTAGTCTGGACATGAGCATATGTTTAGGTTAGAGGGGTTAAATCTGATGACAGAATCCCTTTAAGCCTTTTTTATTTATTTCATTTGTAGCGAGCCTGGTAAAATAATAATAATAAAAAAAGACAACCTTACCATGCCCTCCTGCACTCCCTCAGTCCTCCTCCCCAGGCTGTGACGTTCCATGCCCTCCTGCACTCCCTCAGTCCTCCTCCCCAGGCTGTGACGTTCCATGCCCTCCTGCACTCCCTCAGTCCTCCTCCCCAGGCTGTGACGTACCATACCCTCCTGCACTCCCTCAGTCCTCCTCCCCAGGCTGTGACGTTCCATACCTTCCTGCACTCCCTCAGTCCTCTTCCCCAGGTTGTGACGTTCCATGCCCTCCTGCACTCCCTCAGTCCTCCTCCCCAGGCTGTGACGTTCCAAGCCCTCCTGCACTCCCTCAGTCCTCCTCCCCAGGCTGTGACGTGCCATGCCCTCCTGCACTCCCTCAGTCCTCCTCCCCAGGCTGTGACGTTCCATGCCCTCCTGCACATCCTCAGTCCTCCTCCCCAGGCTGTGACGTTCCATGCCCTCTTGCACTCCCTCAGTCCTCCCCCCCAGGCTGTGACGTTCCATGCCTTCCTGCACTCCCTCAGTCCTCCTCCCAGGCTGTGACGTTCCATGCCCTCCTGCACTCCCTCAGTCCTCCTCCCCAGGCTCTGACGTTCCATGCCCTCTTGCACTCCCTCAGTCCTCCTCCCCAGGCTGTGACGTTCCATGCCCTCTTGCACTCCCTCAGTCCTCCTCCCCAGGCTGTGACGTTCCATGCCCTCTTGCACTCCCTCAGTCCTCCTCCCCAGGCTGTGACGTTCCATGCCCTCTTGCACTCCCTCAGTCCTCCTCCCCAGGCTGTGACGTTCCATGCCCTCCTGCACTCCCTCAGTCCTCCTCCCAGGCTGTGACGTTCCATGCCCTCTTGCACTCCCTCAGTCCTCCTCCCCAGGCTGTGACGTTCCATGCCCTCTTGCACTCCCTCAGTCCTCCTCCCCAGGCTGTGACGTTCCATGCCCTCTTGCACTCCCTCAGTCCTCCTCCCCAGGCTGTGACATTCCAAGCCCTCCTGCACTCCCTCAGTCCTCCTCCCCAGGCTGTGACGTGCCATGCCCTCCTGCACTCCCTCAGTCCTCATCCCCAGGCTGTGACGTTCCATACCCTCCTGCACATCCTCAGTCCTCCTCCCCAGGCTGTGACGTTCCACGCCCTCTTGCACTCCCTCAGTCCTCCCCCCCAGGCTGTGACGTTCCATGCCTTCCTGCACTCCCTCAGTCCTCCTCCCCAGGCTGTGACGTTCCATGCCCTCCTGCACTCCCTCAGTCCTCCTCCCCAGGCTGTGACGTTCCATGCCCTCTTGCACTCCCTCAGTCCTCCTCCCCAGGCTGTGACGTACCATACCCTCCTGCACTCCCTCAGTCCTCCTCCCCAGGCTGTGACGTTCCATACCTTCCTGCACTCCCTCAGTCCTCTTCCCCAGGTTGTGACGTTCCATGCCCTCCTGCACTCCCTCAGTCCTCCTCCCCAGGCTGTGACGTTCCAAGCCCTCCTGCACTCCCTCAGTCCTCCTCCCCAGGCTGTGACGTGCCATGCCCTCCTGCACTCCCTCAGTCCTCCTCCCCAGGCTGTGACGTTCCATGCCCTCCTGCACATCCTCAGTCCTCCTCCCCAGGCTGTGACGTTCCATGCCCTCTTGCACTCCCTCAGTCCTCCCCCCCAGGCTGTGACGTTCCATGCCTTCCTGCACTCCCTCAGTCCTCCTCCCAGGCTGTGACGTTCCATGCCCTCCTGCACTCCCTCAGTCCTCCTCCCCAGGCTCTGACGTTCCATGCCCTCTTGCACTCCCTCAGTCCTCCTCCCCAGGCTGTGACGTGCCATGCCCTCCTGCACTCCCTCAGTCCTCCTCCCAGGCTGTGACGTTCCATGCCCTCTTGCACTCCCTCAGTCCTCCTCCCCAGGCTGTGACGTGCCATGCCCTCCTGCACTCCCTCAGTCCTCCTCCCAGGCTGTGACGTTCCATGCCCTCTTGCACTCCCTCAGTCCTTCTCCCCAGGCTGTGACGTTCCATGCCTTCCTGCACTCCCTCAGTCCTCTTCCCCAGGTTGTGACGTTCCATGCCCTCCTGCACTCCCTCAGTCCTCCTCCCCAGGCTGTGACGTTCCAAGCCCTCCTGCACTCCCTCAGTCCTCCTCCCCAGGCTGTGACGTGCCATGCCCTCCTGCACTCCCTCAGTCCTCCTCCCCAGGCTGTGACGTTCCATGCCCTCCTGCACATCCTCAGTCCTCCTCCCCAGGCTGTGACGTTCCATGCCCTCTTGCACTCCCTCAGTCCTCCCCCCCAGGCTGTGACGTTCCATGCCTTCCTGCACTCCCTCAGTCCTCCTCCCAGGCTGTGACGTTCCATGCCCTCCTGCACTCCCTCAGTCCTCCTCCCCAGGCTCTGACGTTCCATGCCCTCTTGCACTCCCTCAGTCCTCCTCCCCAGGCTGTGACGTGCCATGCCCTCCTGCACTCCCTCAGTCCTCCTCCCAGGCTGTGACGTTCCATGCCCTCTTGCACTCCCTCAGTCCTCCTCCCCAGGCTGTGACGTGCCATGCCCTCCTGCACTCCCTCAGTCCTCCTCCCAGGCTGTGACGTTCCATGCCCTCTTGCACTCCCTCAGTCCTTCTCCCCAGGCTGTGACGTTCCATGCCTTCCTGCACTCCCTCAGTCCTCCTCCCCAGGCTGTGACGTTCCATGCCCTCCTGCACTCCCTCAGTCCTCCTCCCCAGGCTGTGACGTTCCATACCCTCCTGCACATCCTCAGTCCTCCTCCCCAGGCTGTGACGTTCCATGCCCTCTTGCACTCCCTCAGTCCTCCTCCCCAGGCTGTGACGTTCCATGCCCTCTTGCACTCCCTCAGTCCTCCTCCCCAGGCTGTGACGTTCCATGCCCTCTTGCACTCCCTCAGTCCTTCTCCCCAGGCTGTGACGTTCCATGCCTTCCTGCACTCCCTCAGTCCTCCTCCCCAGGCTGTGACGTTCCATGCCCTCCTGCACTCCCTCAGTCCTCCTCCCCAGGCTGTGACGTTCCATACCCTCCTGCACTCCCTCAGTCCTCCTCCCCAGGCTGTGACATTCCAAGCCTTCCTGCACTCCCTCAGTCCTCCTCCCCAGGCTGTGACATACCATGCCCTCCTGCACTCCCTCAGTCCTCCTCCCGAGGCTGTGACGTACCATATACTGCAGCAGCCATTCATTGGCTACATCACCACTACAGCCAAATGATATGTCACTGGTTGTACCCATGAAAGAGGAGGGCGCTGCAACACTGGATCAGAGCGGGCACAGGAAGGTGAGTTTTTTTTTTGTATTACTTTACCAGTCTCCAAGCGTTTTAGTAAACTTATATTAAAAAGATAAAACTTAAGACAACCCCTTTAAGGGTAGATCCACGCTGGGCAACTTTGCTACACAATTTCAGGCACGGAAACTTGGCTATGTATTTCTCTGAAACCCATCGTTGCAAAAAACATCCAAAATGGGCTGTTTTCTGGGGCGACCCTGCTGCAGAACTGTGCGGGTCTTCTGCCGTTTTCAACCACTGAAAGCCGCAACACAAACGGACACGCTGAAGACTGAAAACCTGCAGCGCAATTCAGTTTCAGCTATGGGTTGCTGTAAATTCCTAGAAATCTCAGTCACCTTGCTTGGATGCTGTGGATTCTTCACCGGCAATTCTGCTACAGAGAATCTGCAGCATTTATGCCCCTTGACATCCGTGATTTACCGACGTCTAAAAAAAACCATATGTTGTGAATTTCATTCTTTTCAATATAGAGGGTGAAATCGGAGGCAAACCTGCAACTTTTCTGCAATGAATTCCTCGCCCATTTGGTGCAGACCGTCTGCAGTGTACCCGCTACGGGTGGTTGCGGATATCTACCTCAGATTGGTGAAACCTGCAGCTATTGCGCAGTGCGCCACTTTCACAACAACATCTGGAAGATTGGTGTGAACTTCGCTGCTGCAGAAAATCTGTACTGGACTCTCTACAAAGGAACATACCCTAAAAATCACACGCACTTCATTAAACTATTTTAGAAACCCGATTACTAGAAGCGGTTCTATTTCAGATGACTGCGTCTGTTTGGCAGGGACCCATGGTCTGGGCCGAGAACTCAGCAGCATGTCCTATTTTGGACCGTGTCTCACACACGGAGATACAGACGTCACTTCATATTAAAATTGTCTGTATGTTGTGGCTGCAACGAGGGCATAGGAATAAACTATAAGCGACTATTCCGTCTAGGTGCGGTTGTTTTTTTTACAACAGTTTTTATATCCGTCAACTACAACGGGTCGGTGCACGGTTTCTCACTGACCGTCTCGCGACATCCCCTACCTTCAGTTTTTCATGCAGGACTGGTTTATTTAAATCAATGGGTCAGTGAATAAAATGACAGCACATGGAGCCCGTTTTTCACTGATTGCTGCCAGGAGATGATGAGAGTTATCCTTCACACGCATAAAAAACGGATGCAAAATTGATGCACACCTGACGGAAAAAACTGCTGAACATAATCGCAGACAAAAAGATTCCACTTGCATGCAGAACCACTTGACACATTCATATCGCTGTGAAAGCGGCCTAAGGATGTAGTCACAAGGTGTTTGCAGTGTCGTAAGTGTATGCACTGGGAAAGCACACGTCTAGCACATAAGGACGTAAAAAGAGCGGCCTTTTGGCGTCTGCTGCGCTGGTATAACAGAACGTTATAAATATTCACAATAATCTAGTAAAGAAGTTTTTCGTCCAATATTACATAAAATTATCTGCCTGAGTAGACGTATGAGGAGAAAAATAATAAAAGGATTTATTAAATATAAATAGGGAAAACTGAATATCACGTCTGTGACTATCAGGCTTCCAGACTCCAATGGTGGTGTAGGAGAGGGATTGAATCCACACCACCATAATAGAGTCCGGACTAGAATCCTATACAGCTAGCACTGCGGTGCTAATATAAGCTGATCAGAAAATTGCACACGGCTCAAGGGGTTAAACCAGGCACAGGTGTTTCAGGTGTGGATCAACCTGGCTGGGCGATGTGGGATAGCTGACGAGTGAATAAGGCCCCCTTGAGGGTAAAGCATCCACCAGATGCCACAGTATTGTGGACGCTCACTCAGCCATCTCCATCAGCCCAATCAGCCAAGGTATAATGATGATCACAAACCCTAGGTACACAGGTCAGCTGTAGCGCTGCCTGAGTCAAGCACACACCCTGCCTAGAGAGCCGTGTAACAAACACAGGATCACCGGCTCAACGAGTTTCCCTATGGCCATATGAGCCACAATTCATGAGGAGTGAAGCGAAGTGTTTAAACAGTATTAGCCTGTGGAGCAGAACCGCCTCACACTGTTGTGTGTAGAGGCATTCGGCGCTGTGATGGCCGTACGCGGCCGCATGAACGCCAGCCAGATATCCAGTCAGCCCCGCCTACAAAGGGGGCGTGTGTTAGCGCTCGGCCGAATCGGAGCAAGGTGCGTCATCTGGCTTACACCCCCGATCCGTCCCAGAGCCCTCCTTACATCACACACCTCCATGCTGACACAACAAGTGCCCATGTATACAGGAGGAATCGAAAATCGCGGCTATATAAGATATGTCACCTACACGCCTAGCACTGGTGTCAGCTATACCGGAGGAGCCCAAATTGGTGACATCAAGGAAAATGTAAGTGCATCCTTAAACAGAACCTTATACAAAGCGGCATAAATTAAAAGACAGTGACAAACATAATGACATACATACAGAGATAGGCCCCTCCTCCATAAATCCAATATGTCCATACCAGGAAGGGAGGAAAGGGGGAAATCATAGAGATACATAAAGCATTTATAGCTTATATAGTGGCCAAGGTCTTGAGACAACCACATGCACACAAGAACCAGTAAGGTATCCATATAGTGGTGTGACTCAAATGAAGCATGAATACGAAATTGCTTCATTTAACCCATTAGGTTGAATGGTTTGCAATCTGAAGATCCACATCGCTTCTTTTTGGAGCAAGAGTGTGTCCATATCTCCACCGCGTATGGATCTTTTGGGCATAACAATACCCTGGACCCTCAGAACATCCGGATTCCCTGCGTGCATTTCCCGCACATGACGAGACACCGTAGTGTCCCGTGAATTCCGGATGTCTGATAGATGTTCCCCTATCCTGCGTCTCATTTCTCGCTTTGTCTTGCCCACATACTGGAGCCCACAATTACACGTGATAAGGTATATTACACCCACTGAAGTGCATCTAATGAAGGACCGGATCTTGTATCTTATTCCACTACTCACACTAGTGAAAGAATCTCCTTTAGTAATGAATTTACATATGATGCACAAACCACAGGGGAAATTACCTTTCGCAGAATTTTTCAGCTTAAATTAGCACCGCAGTGCTAGCTGTATAGGATTCTAGTCCGGACTCTATTACAGTGGTGTGGATTCAATCCCTCTCCTACACCACCATTGGAGTCTGGAAGCCTGATTGTCACAGACGTGATATTCAGTTTTCCCTATTTATATTTAATAAATCCTTTATTATTTTTCTCCTCATATGTCTATAACAGAACGTTATAGCGCCACCTGCTCTGCTATTTCATACAAATACCTGGACTACATGGCATATGTTTATTTAACATAGGAAGCTATGGGTGACGTGTGCTACAACATGTCTATACAGTGGCATCGTCCCTGTGTATACCTCCAATCTGTCCCACTGTGGAATTTATTGCCCATAGGTTCACTACCCAAAAAAGTTTTTAAAAAATGTATACCTCACTTTACTTTTTTTGTTTTTTTTTACTGTATATCTTTGTAGTACACTGCATAGTCTACTATGCTATTGCATACCATTCTTTGCAGTATAAAAGTCTAATGCAGGTTAAAAATACACCTTTTTGGCCTCCAGTGGGCGAATAGAGCCCCATGGATGCTCTTATGCATTAGCTGGATGTCCATCCTTATTCCAACAGGAACACACTGCGCCCCCGACCTCTGCTCATCCTCCTGGCATGTTCCTACATCAAGAGTTCAAATCAGATGTCGGGGGAACAGTTGGGATAAATGTTACACAGCGCCGTTCAAAGTGTAGTGGTCGTGCCGGGTTACTACGGCTTAGCTCCAATACACCTCAATGGGAGCTGAGCTGCAGTAACCCATTATGGCCACTACACTCTGAATGGCGCTGTGCCTCCGGCTCCATTCACACGAGGCTGGAGGTAAGGGGGTGTAGGACCCTAACAGATCGAATATTAATGACTGATCCTATGGATAGGTCATCAACATCAGAAGCCTGGAAAACCCCTTTGTCACCAGGATCAACGTTCATGTAATGCTCAGGGCTCCCAACTTTGTCATCCCCCTTTATTTTCTTGCCCTTTGAGGATTACCAGTCACATAGTATAGTGGAGCGTCATTGTCACAGTAAGGCTTCGTTACATCCTCCCTGTTATGAATGTTCAGCATAATACATGAGGCGCTGTCTGCAGATACTCGGGGTCCAGAGGGCAGGAACCCCTCCATGACGTATGGACAGCTCTAGCTTTAGAGAATCTCCAATCATTCTGATGACCGAAAAACATTACAGGCTATGTACACCTGTGGGGGGCAATTTTTTTATTATTGCATTTTACTAGTTTTGAGCTAAAAATCTTTTTTTCAATTGGTCTTTATAAAAAAAATATGGAGTCCTTTTTTTCTGTCCATGCTGTAGTAGCTGCCTGCGGATTTTCATCAGTTGGGGGGCTGACGGCTCCTTATCTCTGCTCTCTGACATTATAAACACTCATTAAAGCTCAGTTCTTATCTTACTGAGAAGAATGTGGCTTAAATAAGTGTTTATGACCTTTTAGTTCCTCAGAGATAAGATTTATTAGATGACGGCACAAAGTAAAAGTACAAGTCACACAATTAGAAAAACAGGTAACCCTTTGTGACAGAACGGCTCAATATTTTTAATAAAAGGCCAATTTAAAAAAGAAACCCTTAGGCCCCTTTTTACACGAGTGAGTTTCCCACGCGGGTGCAATCCGTGACGTGAACGCACAGCACCCGCACTGAATCCTGACCCATTCATTTTAATGGGTCTGTGTACATGAGCGTTTTTTTAATGCATCAGTTCTGCGTTGCGTGAAAATCGCAGCATGTTCTATATTCTGTGTTTTTCACGTAGCTCTGGCCCCATAGAAGTGAATGGGGCTTCAGTGAAAAACGCATTGCATCCAAAAGCAAGTGCGGATACAATGCGCTTTTCACTGATGGTTGCTAAGAGATGTTGTTTGTAAACCTTCAGTTTTTATCACGCGCGTGAAAAAACACCAAAACACATTGCACCCGCACGGAAAAAACTGAACGAAATCGCAGACGAAACTGACTGAATTTGCTTACAAAATGGTGCGAGTTTCACTGAACGCATTGGGAGCCAATCCATCACGCATATGTGAAAGAGGCCTTAGGCTACTTTCACACTAGCGGCAGGACGGATCCGACAGGCTGTCCACCCTGTCGAATCCGTCCTGCCGCCGCTCCGTCCCCATTGACTATAATGGGAACGGGGGGCAGAGCTCCAGCGCAGCACGGCAGTGCACGGCGGGAGGCCTCTCACTGCGCCGGAGCTCCGCCCCTATCCCCATTATAGTCAATGGGGAAGAAGCGGTGGTCCGGCGAAATAGCGGCAGGACAGATCTGACAGGGTGAACAGCCTGTCAGATCCATCCTGCCTTTAGTGTGAAAGTACCCTAAGGCAGGGCTTGACAAATTTCCTTGGAATCTAGGAGCCAGCTAAAACAGTTAGGAGCCAGGCGGAGCCGCATCATAAAATCTATATTGTGATATAATTTTAAGCATGTGCGATATGCGATATATATCGCGATATATTGTTTTGTATATTTGGGGGGGTGTTTAAACTTTTATTTTATTTTTTTACTTTTTATTTAATAACTATTAGCCTCCTTAAGGGCTAGAACCCTTGTCATATTCACCCTAATAGAGCTCTATTAGGGTGAATAGGACTTTACACTCTCCCTGCTGCCCTGTGCTTTGTGCACACAGCAGCAGGGAGCTGACCATGGCAGCCAGCCTATCATGTGCCCTCCAGCCTCTGATCAGCCCCTCCAGCCTCTCCCTCTTATCAGCCCCCTCTGGTAACAAACCCACCCCCCTCCCTCCACAGTATTAATCATTGGTGGCAGTGGCAACAGGGTCCCCCTCCTCCCCATCATTGGTGGCAGTGGGCAGTTCCGATCGGAGTCCCAGCAGTGTAATGCTGGGGCTCCGATCGGTTACCATGGCAGCCAGGACGCTACTGAAGTCCTGGCTGCGATGGTATGTTAGCGAGCAGCATTATACTCACGTGCACCGTGATCGCCGGGAGCTCCTTCTCATAGGTCTGTGCGGCGTATTGCTAATGCTATAAGCATTAGCAATGAGCCGCACAGACAGAAGAAGGAGCGCCCAGCGGCCAGGGCGCACGTGAGTATAATGCTGCTCACTAACATACCATGGCAGCCAGGACTTCAGTAGCGTGACTCCTGGCTGCCATGGTAACCGATCGGAGCCCCAGCATTACACTGCTGGGACTCCGATCGGAACTGCCCACTGCCACCAATGCAGACATACATTCCCGGCACCCGACCTCTGACAGGACGCTGTGATCCGCGCGATTAACCCCTCATCTGAGGGGTTAATCGCGCGGATCACAGCGTGCAGTCATAGGGGCCGGGATATGGCCGGCACATTGGAATTCAGCCATTCATTGGTGGCGCAGTGGCCACAGTCCCTCCCCTCCTCCTCTGTTCTCATTGGTGGTCAGCGGCAGCCGTGCACAGTGGGGAGGGAGGGACTCCTCTCCTTCTCTACTGTGCCGGCTCAGGAAACCATGGTGCGCGCTGAGAGCGCATCTTTGAAAACGGGCTAACAAATACCCAAGCGCCAGGACCAAATTCCTGGTCGCCATGGCGACCTGGCACCTGGGATTTGTCGAGCCCTGCCCTAAGGCCCCTTTCACACGGGCGAGTATTCCGCGCGAATGCGATGCGTGAGGTGAGCGCATTGCACCCGCACTGAATACCGACCCATTCATTTCTATGGGGCTGTTCACATGAGCGGTGATTTTCACTCATCCAGGGCTCCAGATGGCGACCAAAACGGTCGCCAATGCGCCTTAAAATTTGCAGATGGCGACAAGACTTTTTAGTCTTGTCGCCATTTGCGACTGTACCGCCGCGATCCTGCGCAGCCTAAGTTCAGTAGGACACTGCACAGTGGAGAAGGAAGGAGTCCCTCCCTCTCCACTGTGACGCGGCCGCCACTACCACCAATGGGGATATAGCAGGGAGGAGGAGGGGAGGAGCTGTCGCCACTGCACCACCAATGAATGTAAAACATAAGTATAGAAAGCGGTATCACAGACCGGGCACCCGGCCTCAATAACAGGGCATGCGATCCGCGGCCATTAACCCCTCAGGTGCCCCAGATCGCATGCCCTGTTATTGAGGCCGGGTGACGGGTCTGTGATACCGCTGCAGACAATTGTATGAAAGAGGACCTTTCGTGGGTCCAAAGAATAAGAACTTAGTAGCAGGCTGCATAGAGCGGCGCCCAGGGATCTAAGTGCACTTACTATTATTCCTGGGCGCCGCTCCGTTCGTCCTCTGTGGCCCCCGGTATTTTCAGCATTCAGAGGAAGGAGGAGGAGACGCCAGTGTGTCTCCTTCTCCCTGACAGCAGCGCTGTCCAATCACAGCGCAGAGCTCAGAGCCAGGGAGAAAAAAATCTCCCTGTCTCTGAGCTCTGCGCTCTGATTGGACAGCGCTGCTGTCAGGGAGAAGGAGAGACACTGGCGTCTCCTCCTCCTTCCTCTGAATGCTGAAAATACCGGGGGCCACAGAGGACGAACGGAGCGGCGCCCAGGAATAATAGTAAGTGCACTTAGATCCCTGGGCGCCGCTCTATGCAGCCTGCTAGTTCATATTCTTTGGACCCACGAAAGGTCCTCTTTTTAATTACATTCATTGGTGGCGCAGTGCTCCCCCCCCCCCCCCCCATTATCACTTGCCACAAGTCGTCGCCCCCCCCTTCATTGTTATATGGTGGCCACAGGGTCCCATCCCCTCCATTGGTGGAAGTGGCAGATTACACTGCTGGGGCTCCGATTGTTACCATGGCAGCCAGGATGCCACTGAAGCCCTGGCTGCCATGTTCAGCTCCCTGCTGCTGTGTGCACAGAGCACAGGGCAGCAGGGAGATGTGAGCTCCTATTTACCCTGATAGAGATCTATCAGGGTGAATAGGACAAGGGATGACACGATCCAGGTTCTAGTCCCTAAGGGAAGAAATGGTTATTAAATAAAAAGTAAAAAAAAAACAAACAAAAAAAAAACACCAAAATACTAAAAGTTTAAATGGCCCCCTTCCCAGTTTTACATATAAAATTTACAAACAATAAAGAATAAACATATTACATATCGCCACGTCCCAAAAAATGTGAGCTATTAAAATATTAAAAAATATTCCCGCTCGGTGAAGGCCGTAACAGAAAAAAAAACTCTAAACCACGCAATTCGCCATTTTTAGTCACCTTGTCCCCCAGAAGATGTCCCTGGATGTGAGAGGTATGTGGTGCTGTATTCTCCTATATGTAGTGCTGGCTCACTACTGGGACCTGCGTCTCATCTTCTCAAAGTCCTTTTTTTTAATTATATGCATTTTAAATTTGGCGACTAAAAAATTTTATTTGGCTCCTAAATTTTTTAGTTTAGGAGCCAATGGCTCCTGGTAATTTTTTTTTGTCTGGAGCACTGTCATCACTTGTGCGTTGCGTGAAAATCGCAGCATGCTCTATATTCTGCGTTTTTCACGCAACGCAGGCCCCATAGGAGTGAATGGGGTTGCGTGAAAATCGCAAGCATCCGCAAGCAAGTGCGGATGCGGTGCGATTTTCACGCACGGTTGCTAGGAGACGATCGGGATGGAGACCCGATCATCATTATTTTCCCTTATAACATGGCTATAAGAGAAAATAATAGCATTCTGAATACAGAATGCATAGTAAAACAGCGCTGGAGGGGTTAATTTTTTTTTTTATATATATAATTTAACTCACCTTAGTCCACTTGATCGCGCAGCCCGGCATCTGCTTCTGTCTCTTTTGTTGAATAGGACCTGTGGTGAGAATTAATTACAGGAACAGGACCTTTGATGACGTCACTCCGGTCATCACATGGTACGTCACATGATCTTTTACCATGGTGATGGATCATGTGATGACCCGAGTGACGTCACCACAGGTCCTGTTGCTCCACAGAGCTAAGATGAAGACAGAAGGAGATGCCGGGCTATGCGATCAAGTGGACTAAGGTGAGTTAAATTATTTTTATTTTATTTTTTAACCCCTCCAGCGATGTTTTACTATGCATTCCTTATTCAGAATGCTATTATTTTCCCTTATAATTATGTTATAAGGGGAAATAATACAATCTACAGAACACCGATCCCAAGCCCGAACTTCTGTGAAGTGCAAAACGCGATTGTTTTGCACTCGCGCGGAAAAATCGCGGGTGTTCCCGGCCCGCATATTTTCCCGCAACGCCCGTGTGAAAGAGGCCTTAGGCTACGTTCAGAGAAGCATTCTGAATTCTGGCAGAGGAACGGCCTGCCGAGTTCACCGGATCCGACCCTATCGGGCACCGTGAAAGTTGCCTTACTCACCTTTGAAAGGGAATCTGTCGCCTGCGACCTCCCTATCCAGCTGTTTCTATAGACACATAGCCGTGGTTCACCTTTTTATTTTTGTTGTGGTTGATCTGAGGCTCCGTTCCCAAATTCTGTTGTTTTCTTAATATGCAAATTAGCCATGTGACCCAACGAGGGCGTTACCGGTCCTGTAGTTGCACCCAAGCTCCCCTCATTTACGTGTCCAGCCCTTTCCTCGCTGTTTTGCCACTATCTGGCCTGTCAATGAAAGAAGCGAGGGAAGGGCTGGTCTCAGAAATGAGTGGAACCTGGGTGCAACAAGAGCAATGGTGACTCCCTCATTGCACTAAATTGCTAACTTGGGAAAGTAACCACAGCCATGTGTCTCCTTAACCTGCATTATCCAATCTGGGAGATTTTAGACACTTTCTGACACTATTAATACAACACCATCCAATAAAGTAACCCAGTAGGGTTCTCAGGTCTATAGACACATGGGGGAGATTTATCCAAACTCAAGCAAAGGAAAATGAGTTTAGTTATCCACAGCAACCAATCAGATTCCAGCTTTCATTTTCAAAAGGAGCTGTGAAAAATTAAAGGTGCAATCTGATTGGTTGCTATGGGCAACTAAACTAGTTTTCCTTTCCACCAGTTTTGATCAATCTCCCCCTATCATCCACAGCCAGCAGCCTCTCAGTGTGACAGCAGGCACAGTCCCATCCCCCTTCCCCCAGGCTGACCACGTGTAACGGTCAGGACCCCGCAGGACTTCTCCGTCACGTACTTGATCATCCTCATAGAAGACGTTGGCCGGGATTTCCTTACGAATTATTTTAGAGAATATGGTTTCCCCACCAGGACTGGCTGCCTGCGCTTTGCTGATCTCATCCGCCATGGCTGCTACCAGGGGGTCTGACAGAACACGGGGCGGGGCTTGTAGTGTGGTAGGCGGCTCAAAAACCCGGACTTCACTTGTCGGCCATTATGGAAAAGGGAAAGACTAGTGGAATACAGAAATGATAGTCTCATGCGTTTCCCGTTTCAAAAATGTCGTCCGACGAGTCACGTACGCGACGCATCAGGGGGCGTGGCCGTTCGCTTCGTTCTGTGGATTGGTCAGAAAGTAGGAGAGCTGGGGCTTTATGACCTGGTGGAGGATGTGAGGGGCATGGGTGCCAGGATGAAGGTGAGTGCTGTGCTGCCGAGGGATCAGGTTATTGGACTGCTGTGTTCCAGGCAGTGGGATTAACCACTTCAGTGCTGTTTCTGTCTGCTCTATTACAGGATATTTAAAGGGTTCCCATCTCTGCTGTGTGAACATGGCAATACTGTAAGGGCCAGTTCACACCGTTTTTGGAGTGTTCTTGCCTCAAAATAAGCCCCAAAAACGCCTCAATTAATTTCAATGGGAAGCAGCATGCCCGGTCTTGGGGCAGAATCAGCGCTGAATCTCTTGAAATGAATAGGAAGCAAACAAAATATCCCTGTGTAAGTCCGTGCATTTGTTTTTTGAGTTTTCTGCACTTTTTTGGCACAGATCTGCTTCAAAGACCTGAAGCTGAAAATTCAGTTTTGTATTGAATTAAACACCCATTGGTAAAAAAAGACCCATTAAAAAAACTTTTTTTTTTTTTTTTTTACGCTGAATTTTTAAGCGTGTTTTTCAAAATCAGTTGTGTGAACTGGCCCTTAGTGTAGAATTGTGCTAGAATAACAACTTGTGTGATGGCTGCTGTGATATGATACATGAATTGCTTTAGTTGGACCCAGACAGGGCTTACATTTTGGGGTGGCCCTTTTTTTTCTCCTTGGGTGCTGGGTGGCTTGTCTGCATCCTGCTGGGACCTGCAGTTTTAGCCTTCCCTAGGGAGTATAGTCTTTTCCAGTGAACTGTCATTTTGCTTTTGATGTTAGTGCAGTTTTTTTTAGGAGAATGAGGACCCTTGATGTGCAAGTCACCAAACACCTCGTGTATTATTTCTGCAGGATACAGCCAAGGCTTGTGATGTTGGGGGATACTGTACAGGGCCGGCGTCATAACCCGGCATCCCCGGGCAAGTGCCGGGGCCCAATGCTCCTGGGGGGGCCCACTGAGCTGCTATGAGCACTTCCATCAATACAGATGGGAGCTCTCACTGCTGTCATTTCACATACGCAGTACCCCTCTGGTGGGCCCCCTGAGCTGCAGAGACTCAGGACACGCCCCCTCTACACAGGACACGCCCCCTCTACACAGGACACACGCTGCCTGAGGAGACTGGAGAGAGACCGCACGGCTGGAGCTGGAGCAGAGAAGTGTGAACACAGTCTGTGAGTCTGCACTGTGACTGTCTCTTCTCTGTGGGACAGAAGGAAAGGGGGGGACTCTTCCATCTGCTGCTGCTTCATTCTATTTAGTTGTGTTACTGTTTCATTAAGCTGATTGCCTCCATGACACCTGCCCCCCCCCCCATATCCTGTCCTATATCACCCTTATGGAGCCCCTGCCGTCTCCTTTCCTCCCTCATGTATCCAGAGGTCCTGTCCCACCCTCCTTTCTCCTATTGCTGCCCTGCACAGACCTCCTGCCACTACTTGTATGAATCCCCCTCAGAGCCCCTTCCACCTACTTGCTGTGTCCACCCCTCCTGTCCATCCAGGGCCCCTGTCTCACTCCTCTGCCTCTCATTATGGTGGCATCTGAACCGCATTCACCATAAGGACCTTCTAACGTCACAGGGTCATGTGACTGTGCCCCCCACCCCGTACTGTGCCCCTTTATACCCTGCATTGTGCCCTCCTACCACACCCTGTGCAGTGCCCATAGTCATTCCCTGTACTGTGCCCTCTTATACCCTTTTATCCGGTCACTGTATGGCGGTGTTATCACTATATGGCGGTGTTATCACTATATGGCGGTGGTATCCAATAACTGGATGGCCATAGCTGTATCCCCTTCCCTGCCCACACCACTTTTTTTAGACCTGGCATGAGCGGGAAAAGATACAGATTGCGGTGTTAAGGACCTTTGCGCCACAATCTGTGTCAGATATACGCCTAACATAGACGTATTTCTATATGATAAATGACCCCCTAATTGTATTATTATTCGGGGGTAGGGTTAATATCTTTATATTATATAGATTTTAGTGTACTATACTATGCCATGTATTTCCCAGTAGAAAATGATCCTTGGGAAGCACAGTCCTCACCCCTGACCACCAGGACCAGGTAGCGCTCTGTCAGTACTTGGCGGCCTCCCCTCTCCGCCACGCTGCTCCGCTGTGTACTGGTGCTTAGGGTACTTTCACACTTGCGTTTTTCTTTTCCAGCATAGAGTTCCGTCACAGGGGCTCTATACCGGAAAAGAACTGATCAGGCATATCCCCATGCATTCTGAATGGAGAGTAAGGCCTCTTTCACACTTGCGTTGTCCGGATCCGGCGTGTACTCCACTTGCCGGAATTACACGTCGGATCCGGAAAAACGCAAGTGAACTGAAAGCATTTGAAGACGCATCCGTCTTCTAAATGCGTTCAGTGTTACTATGGCCCCCAGGACGCTATTAAAGTCCTGGCTGCCATAGTAGTAGTGGGGAGCGGGGGAGCGGTATACTTACAGTCCGTGCGGCTCCCGGGGCGCTCCAGAATGACGTCAGAGCGCCCCATGCGCATGGATGACGTGCCATGTGATCACATGATCCATGCGCTTGGGGCGCCCTGACGTCACTCTGGAGCGCCCGGGGAGCCGCACGGACGGTAAGTATGCTGCTCCCCCCTACACTTTACCATGGCTGCCAGGACTTTAGCGTCCCGGCAGCCATGGTAACCATTCAGAAAAAGCTAAACGTCGGATCCGGCAATGCGCCGAAACGACGTTTAGCTTAAGGCCGGATCCGGATCAATGCCTTTCAATGGGCATTAATCCCGGATCTGGCCTTGCGGCAAGTGTTCAGGATTTTTGGCCGGAGCAAAAAGCGCAGCATGCTGCGGTATTTTCTCCGGCCAAAAAACGTTCCGTTCCGGAACTGAAGACATCCTGATGCATCCTGAACGGATTTCTCTCCATTCAGAATGCATTAGGATAAAACTGATCAGGATTCTTCCAGCATAGAGCCCCGACGACGGAACTCTATGCCGGAAGAAAAGAACGCAGGTGTGAAAGAGCCCTAATCCGTTCAGTTTGCATCAGGATGTCTTCAGTTCAGTCTTTTTGACTGATCAGGCAAAAGAGAAAACCGTAGCATGCTACGGTTTTATCTCCGGCTAAAAAAACTGAAGGCTTGCCTGAATGCCGGATCCGGCATTTTTTCCCATAGGAATGTATTAGTGCCGGATACGGCATTCAGAATACCGGAATGCCGGATCCGTCCTTCCGGTATGCGCATGCGCAGACTGAAAAAAAGGTGAAAAAATAAATGCTGGATCCGTTTTTGCCGGATGACACCGGAAAGACGGATCCGGCATTTCAATGCATTTTTTCGACTGATCAGGCATTTTTAAGACAGATCAGGATCCTGATCAGTCTTACTAATGCCATCAGTTAGCATACATTTTGCCTGATCCGGCAGGCAGTTCCGGCGACGGAACTGCTTGCCGGATCTCTCTGCCGCAAGTGTGAAAGTAGCCTTATTCTGACACTAGGGCTGGGTTCACATCCTATTTTTTCCATCCATTTAATGTATACCAAAAATGTCTGCGTTAACAGACGCCTCAGACTGATGCCGTACAGTGGCGTCCGTTCACCATACAGTTCCATGGTAAAAAAACATATACGTTAACGTGAGCATTTTTTACTTGACTCTGCAGGATACAAAAACGTGGAGTGCTGCACATGTGTATACATCAAACCGATAGGAAAAACGTAATGTGAACACACATTGGGGGGAGGGGGGCGTACTAAATTTCACTGTGGGGCCCAGTCAGTTCTAGCTACATCACTGCACATCTCCTTCTCTCCTCCAGGCCTGGCTCACTGCTGCAGCGGGCCGCCGTAGAGAAGGAGCGCAGGGAGCTGCGGTTAGTGAATGACAGGACCACCAGCTCCCCTGCAATGATAGGTATGTGAGGGGGCCACTGGGGGGTCATTCATCACACTGTGAGGGCCCCTTACACAGTATAATGACTCCCAGTGCCCCCTATTTAGTATAATGATCCCCATTGACCCTCCATTTAGCATAATGACCACCAGAGCCCCCATTAAATATAATAACCCCTCGTGCCCCCTCCATACAGTATAACCCCCAGTGTGGGGGCGACTAGGGGTCATTATTCTGAATGGAGGGTCACTGTGGGGTCATTATACTGTGAGGGCCCTTTACATAGTATAATGACCCCCAGTGTCCCCCATTTAGTATAATGATCACCAATGACCCTACATTCAGTATAATCACCCCCTCCATACAGTATTCCCCCAGTGTGGGGGCTACTGGGGGTCATTATTCTAAATGGGGGCGACTGGGGGTTATTATTCTGAATGCAGGGCCACAGGTGGTCATTATACAGGGGGGGGGGGAATTGGGGGTTCATTATACTGTGTGAAGGGCCACTAGTAGTCATTATACTGTGTGAAGGGCCACTAGTAGTCATTATACTGTATAGGGGCCACTGGGGGTCATTATACCGTGTAGGAGCCACAGGGGGACATGTCAATGTAAAAAAATGCCTCATGGGGGCCCACTGGGATTTATCGCCCAAGGGCCCACATGAACCTGGAGCCGGCCCTGATACTGTACATTGTGGGCGCTTAAAAGGGTTATCCTGAAAATTATATTGATGACATATCCACAGGTTATCAATATCACATCGGCAGGGGTTTGGGCACCGGCACCCCTACTGATCAGCTGTTTTGAGAAGCTGCTAAATGCCGTGGCCTCCTGGACGGTCACCAAGCACAGCGCCGTACATCGACTTGAATAGGGCTGAACTACAACTAGGCCACGTGACCGATGTACGGTGGCATCATTGCCTAGGAAGATGCTGCTGCTCTCAGTGTCCAGCCTCTTCTAACAGATGTTCGTCCCAGCTATCGGACCACCACAGATGTCCTGACGATAGGTCATCTATATTAATTCCAGGATACCCTCTTTTAAAATGTACTGGGCAGCCTGCCTGATCTTGTAAGTTGTTAGCCATCGTGGTGCACCACATGTACCTGCATGACCGACATCTTAGAGAAGCCATTTGGCATCAGGAGAGGTGGAATACACAGTGGGCTCAGCATGCTAGTGGGACCTGCATTCCCTGAACAAAGTGGAGGCCAGTAAGGCACCAAAGAGGTACAATGTAGTGTGGGCTCAGCATGCCTGTGGATCCTGCGTCCCCTGAATGTAATGGAGGCCATTGTGTCACCATAAGGGGTACAATGTAGTGTGGGCTCAGCATGCCTGTGGATCCTGCATCCCCTGAATGTAATGGAGGCCATTGTGTCACCATAAGGGGTACAATGTAGTGTGGGCTCAGCATGCCTGTGGATCCTGCATCCCCTGAATGTAATGGAGGCCATTGTGTCCCCATAAGAGGTACAATGTAGTGTGGGCTCAGCATGCCTGTGGATCCTGCGTCCCCTGAATGTAATGGAGGCCATTGTGTCCCCATAAGAGGTACAATGTAGTGTGGGCTCAGCATGCCTGTGGATCCTGCGCCCCCTGAATGTAATGGAGGCCGGTATGGCACCATAAGAGGTACAATGTAGTGTGGGCTCAGCATGCCTGTGGATCCTGTGTCCCCTGAATGTAATGGAGGCCATTGTGTCCCCATAAGAGGTACAATGTAGTGTGGGCTCAGCATGCCTGAGGATCCTGCGTCCCCTGAATGTAATGGAGGCCGGTATGGCACCATAAGAGGTACAATGTAGTGTGGGCTCAGCATGCCTGTGGATCCTGCGTCCCCTGAATGTAATGGAGGCCAATATGGCACCAGTGAATGTGGTATTTAGTGTTAGGTTCCCGTCTTATCGTCTTGATGCCAGATGGGCACAAATAATTTTGTACAGAATGTATTTGCAAAGAATCTCCCTTTTATAATGCAGCATTAGCATTTTGCATTTTCTATAGTGAGTGTGGCACAATTGTATTACTTTATTATTTGGGTTTGCAGAGTGATGTTGCATTGTTTGCTTTTTCATTTCTCCTTTGAATTTTGGCTGAAATAATTTATGTTCTTTTCTGCTGGTTTACTAGGTTCTGAAGCTTTTCAAAACCCTGCACAGAACAAGACAGCACGTCTTCCAGAATGACTCGCGGGCGTTAGAAGGTCAGTGAGAATTGCATCCTTGTAAAATGTTCACTGTGATGGCCCTTCTGGTAAAGGGGGAGCTGTGCCAGGTCCCAGTTGTAGACTGGATAGATGGGGCATCCTCTGCGTCTGGAGGAAAGAAGGTTTGTATACAAACATAGAAGAGGATTCTTTACGGTAAGAGCAGTGAGACTATGGAACTCTCTGCCTGAGGAGGTGGTGATGGTGAATTCACTAGAAGAGTTCAAGAGGGGCCTGGATGTATTTCTGGAGTGTAATAATATTACAGGCTATAGCTACTAGAGAGGGGTCGTTGATCCAGGGAGTTATTCTGATTGCCTGATTGGAGTTGGAAGGAATTTTTCCCCTAAAACTAGGAAAATTGGCTTTTACTTCATAATGGTTTTTTGCCTTCCTCAACTTGCAGGATAACAAGCTAAACTGGATGGAAGGATTTTTTTTTATTTTTTTTTTAGCCTTATAAACTGTTAGCAATGGGTCAATGTCCCTGTGGCCTCAGCAATCCCATCAATAAGCCTGGACGGTCATTCCTGCATGCTCCATAATGGGCCATGTCTTACATAGGCTGGGAATACAGCATTTCTCTCCATAGTGCGCTTGCATGCAGTCTGCTAGAATTATCTTCTGTATGGAAGGGTGAGATTTATGCTTATTAAAAAATGCTTATATCCACAGATATTCCATTATCTTATTAGCAATGGTCTCAGCTTTGGCTGATAGAGGGGTATCCTAAATGGGGGAACCTTCTTCTTTAATTTCCATATGTCATAATTGAGATGACACCCTTAAAGGAGTTGTCCAGCTTTCTAACCTTTTTGGGAAGGACCTGTGGAGGGAAGCATACTTTTGCTCCACGCCGCTTGGCTCTGGCTTCTTTGATTCACTGCTTTCCCTACTTCTGGCGTGGACAGGGGTCATGGGGCCAGTCATTGGCAGCTGTGGCACACATGACCCCCGCCCTTTTATACTTCTTGAGTTTATAGATTTGCTGTCTTACATTTTAGCTGGAAGACAGAAAATCAATGAAGAATTTCGGAAACATAAAAATGAAAGCGCTCCTGAAAAGATATCGGAGGTAAGCACCCTTTGTCTTAACATCAGTGAGACTCTTCATATGGCAGATTTTCCAATATCAATGTGTGGACATGAAAGAAATAAGATACTCTGAAGGGTGTATTTTTCACATAAGTCTTTCTGCATATGTTATGTATCCTCAGTCTTCTGACCCTGCTACACCAATCCTCTGTGCATGTCTAGTGGTCAGTACAAAGATAGAAGACTTCTTTAACCTGTAGGATACCAGCACCGTACATGTACGGCGCAGAAATGTGGGACACAAATGCCAGTGCCGTACATGTACGGAGCTTTGATCGGGCAGGTGCAGGAACTGCGCCCGCCCGATCAGCTGCAGGGGTCCTGCAGTCACTGATAGTCGGACCCCTGCTGTATGCGTTGCCATTGGTGAAAAGACAGATGCCGGCGCATTAACCCTTGCACGGCCGCGGTCAGCGCTGAGCGCGGTATACTGCCGGGTGCGGGTGGCCATCGGGTCCCCGCGCTGCTGTAACAGGGACTCGATGACAGGGAAGGCAACCCGATACCTTCCTTAGGCATCATGGCAGCCTTCTGTGACAGCCTGTGAGATCCAGCCCCCTGGATCTCACAGGCAAGCAGGCTGAAGTGTAATACACTTACAGCCAATGCATCACAATACAGAAGTATTGTGATGCATTGTAAAGAGGATCAGACCCCAAAAGTTGAAGTTCCAGAGTGGGACAAAAAAAAGAAAAAAAAAAATATCAAGTTTTCCCCAAAAAATTATTAAAAGTTTCAAGTAAAAAAAAAAACCCACAAAACATCCTTTTCCCAAAATAAAGTAAAAACAAATTGTAAAAAATAGGGAAAACAAAAGTAGACCTATTAATAATCGTCGTGTCCGTATCGACCGGCTCTATAAAAATATCACATGACCTAACCCCTCAGGTGAACACCGTCAAAAAAATAAAATAAAAACTGTGCTAAAAAAAAAACTTTTTTTTTTTGTCATCTTACATCAGTAAAAGTGCAACACCAAGTGATCAAAAAGGCGTATGCCCCCCAAAATAGTACCAATCTAACAGTCACCTCATGCCGCAAAAAATGAGACCCTACCCAAGACAATCGCCCAAAAAAAAAACAACTCTATGGCTCTATTTTTTTTTGTTTTAAAAATGCTTTTATTAAAGTAGACATATTAGGTATCGCCGCGTCTGTAACAACCTGCTGTATAAAAATGTCACATGACCTAACCCGTCAGTTGAACACCGTAAAAAAAAAAACTATTTTTCCCGGCACTAAGCAGGAGGTTACCCCGCCGACCAGGGACCGAAAACTCAGTGGAGAACAAAGATTTAAAAGCCTCCTCTTTACCTTCTTCAGTTGTTTCCTGATAGCCTGAAAACTCTGATTAAAGAGGAGGTCAGCTCAGCCATTGAATCTAAGATGGCCGCCATACCACAAAAAACATCTACATCCAGATCAAATCCGGAATCTCATATGGATATGGATATGGATTTGGATTTAGATTTTGATGAAGACAATGATTCTTCAGATTCTGATTCCACCTCTTCTGAAGATGAAGCGGGGAGCCCCCTATGTTCCATCGAGGAGACAGATTCACTTCTTAAAGCCATTAGAGCCGCCATGAACGTTGAAGAATCATAGGAAGCCAAAACAATTCAAGATCAAATGTTTAAAGGGCTAGGCGATAGGGGAAAAAAACTAGTATTCCCAGTCCATGATAACATCAAAAAGCTTATCTCGGATGAATGGAGAGACCCAGAAAGGAGATCAGGAACTTTATAAAGTATTTAAAAGGAAGTATCCCTTTTTATGAAGCTGACTCTGCCCACTGGGACAAAACCCAGAGAGTGGATGCTCCCATAGCCAGGATATCCTAACACAGGGATCAGCAACCTTCGGCACTCCAGCTGTTGTGAAACTACAATTCCCAGCATGCCTCATTCATTTCTATGAGAGTTCTTAGAAGAGCAGAACAAGTATGCATGCTGGGAGTTGTAGTTTCACAACAGCTGGAGTGCCGGAGGTTGCCTACCCCTGTCCTAACAAATCATCCTTGCCTTTTGAGAACGTAGGAGATGCAATGGATAAAAAGTGTGAATCTGTTCTCAAGAGATCTTAGGAGATAAATACCTCTATGTTGAGACTTAGTATAGCAGCCAGTCACATACACAGCCAGGACCCTATCTCTATGGTTGTCCCAGTTGCAAGAACATTTGGTTTCAGGCATCCCTAGAGAAGATATTTTATCTTCCCTGCCGAAACAAGCCTCAAAATTTTTGGCTGATGCTTCCGTGGACCTAGTCAAGTTGTCCGCTAGATCTGCGGCTATTTCAAATACTGCCAGAAGGTCTGTTTGGTTAAGATACAGTTCAGGAGTTACCACTTCCAAGAGAAGACTTTGTGGTATCCCTTGTGAAGGAGACAGACTCTTTGGTTCGGTATTGGATGACATTTTGGAAAAAGCTTCCGACCGAAAAAAGGGCTTCCCTTCTGAAACCAAGTTCTTTCAGCTGCGACGTTCCTTTCGTGGTCAGAAAAGGGGCAGGTCGGATCAAAAGAAAAGATAGTTTGGGCTCTTTGCAGTCCTCTAGAGGTAGGGGGTTCCTCTTTAACCCGATAAATCCTCAAAGCAGTCCAGTTCAGGACGCCAGAGATCCTGTGGGGAAGAAGGTTAAAAGGGTTTATCACAGCCTGGGAAGAAATAACAGATTCTCCTTGGATCCTGGATATAATTCGGCAAGGATACAGGCTAGAGTTCTTTTCCCCAGAAAGATTTCTAATAAACAATCTGGAACATCTCAACAATTTCATCCAATACAAGAAATTCAAGATGGAGACAGAAAAATCAACCATCAACTTGTTGACCCAGGATTGCTACATGGTAACCCTAGATCTAGCAGATGCATACTATCATGTGCCCATTTACCCCAATCACCAAAAGTATCTCTATGGTGGTCGTTAAACCCACAGAATCTGAACCAGGGGGTACCATGGCGGTCACCAGACCAAGTTATCATCACAACAGACGCAAGCGGTTCCGGTTGGTGAGCCCACTGCAAGAATCAGCTAGTACAGGGAGTCTGGGATCCAGATCCCCTCCCTCTATCCTCAAATTCAAAAGGGTTGCTAGCAGTGCTTCTGGCACTGAAAGCGCTTTTCCCAACTATCCACTCACAAAATGTCTAAATCCTGTCAGACAACAGGACCACAGTAGCATATCTAAACAAGCAAGGGGGCACAAAGAGCATAAACCTCTGGCAGATTGTGTTCCAGATCTTCTCCTGGGAAAAGATACACATAAGATCAATCTCTGCAGTCCATGAAGAAAACACGCTAGCAGATTTTTTGAGCAGAGAAAAACTGAATCCAGGGGGGTGGAGTCTAAACAAGTCGATCTTTCTGGAAATTTGCAGGAGATGGGGTACTCCAAGCCTAGATCTTTGCTTCCAAGAAAATCAAATAGACCAATTTTATTCCCTCTGGAATTTGGAATTTGAACGGTCTATCCTGAAGTCAAAGGGGTTATCTGATGCTGTCATAAACACCCTTTTATCCAGCAGAAAACCAGTCACGTCTAAGATCTATCTTAGAACTTGGAAGACTTTCCTCCAGTTTGTTGGGAATTCTTGGAATCCCACCTTACCACCAGACGTCAAGGTCATTTTAGACTTTTTGCCAAAAGGTCTGAATAAGGGGTTAAGAGTGAGTACTCTTAAAGTCCAAATAGCAGCACTCCGTACCTTCATGGAAGTCAGGTTAGCAGAGTTTGATTAATTTTTTTTTTAAAGGGGCTTGTAGATTGCATCCTACTGTCAGGTCTACGGTCTCTCAACTTAGTCCTCTCAGCCATTATGGATCCTGCCGATCAGCTGTTTGAGAAGGCAGCGGCGCTCCAGCAGCGCCGTGGCATTCTCACTGTTTATCGTAGGCCCAGTGATGTCACGACTAGTATCAACTGGCCTGGGCGGGGCTAAGCTCCAGTCAAGTGAACGGCGCTTAGCCGCGCCCAGGCCAGTTATACTAGTCGTGACATCACTGAGCCAGCGGTAAACAGTGAGAAGGCCACTGTGCTCCTGGAGCGCCGCTGCCTTCTCAAACAGCTGATCTATCCAGAGGATAGATCAGTTTTTTGCCCTCAGGCTAAATCTGCTGCCGAAAAGAAGTTTCACAACTTGGATGTCCAGAGATGTGTCCTGGCTTATCTGGAGGCCACTAAAAATCTGAGGAAGTCTGATCGTCTTCGAGTCCAGTACGCAGGGCAAAATAAGGGTCAAGGGGACTCAAAAACTACCATCTCTCGCTGGATAAAAATGACAATTTCTATGGCCTATAAAGGAAAAGGACTCTCTCGACCTTCAAGTTTGAAAGCACATTCAACTAGAGCAATGTCAACTTCATGGGCAGAAAATGCCTCAGCATCATTGTCCCAGATCTGCCAGGCGGCAACCTGGTCCAGTCCATCAACTTTCTTTAATCATTATAGACTAGGGGCCAGATTTATCATTACTCTGACGGCTCACTCCACTTTCACATATGGCTAAAGTCAGTTTTAGCCAAGTCAGATTTATGATCGGCCCTTTAAGACTGTAATAAATGTGGTTTGACGGTAGCAGTTTATCCGTCAGTAAGCAGCTTTACAAAAGTGTCACGTCTTTACGAAAAAGTCGCATGTTTTATTAAAAAGTGTCATAAGATAAGCATGGTCCTCACTGGAGTGAAATTGCGCTTTTTTGCGACTTTTTAAATAGTCGCAATAGTAAATCTGTCTAGAGATTCATTTACATAAGAAAACACGCCCACTTTCAGAAAACTGACGAGCATAGTGCAGAGCAGAAAAGTCGCAAATTTTTGCGCAGTTTTAGTGATTGCGCAAAAATTTGCGACTTTTTCACTATTATTCTGACTTGAGCTAATGATAAATCTGGCCCTAGATGTTTTAGCTAACAGGGACTTGTCCTTCGGACGAAAAGTCTTGTCTGCAGAAGTCCCTCCCTAGTCTTGTTCCTTTGTTAATACTGCTGCTTAGTGTCGTTGGGGAGGCGTACGGAAAAGATGATTACTCTTACCAGTAATTGGATTTTCTGTATAGCCTCCATAACGGCACTGGGATTTCCCACCCTAATTATCTTAACTATCTTTTCTGATTTAAATTTCGTTCATGTATTTGTTTTCTCCCAAATTGAAACTTCTTTCAGCATTATCCGAGGTTCTTGGATATTTACTGGAGAAGGTTAAGGGGAGGAGGCTTTTAAATCTTTGTTCTCCACGTTGCTTCTTGTCCCTGGGAGGCATGGTAACCTCCTGCTTAGTGCCATTGTGGAGGCTATATACGGAATATCCAATTATCGGTAAGAGTAATTATCATCTTTTGTCATCTTACATCACAAAAAGTGTAATAGCAAGCGATCAAAAAGTCATATGCACCCAAAAATAGTGCCAATCAAACCGTCATCTCATCCAGCAAAAATAATATCCTACGTAAGACAATTGCCCAAAAAATAAATAAAAATCGGGCTCTCAGAAAAAGGCAACACAAAAACAAGGTTTTATTCTGTTCAAAAAGGATTCTGTAACAATGAGTCTGTAACAACCTGCTCTATAAAAATATCACATAATATGCCCCCTCAGGTGAATGCTGTAAAAAATAAAAAACTATGCCAAAACAGCAATTTTTTTTTTCACCTTGCCTCACAAAACATTTTAATACCAAGCGATCAAAAAGTCTTATGTACCCCAAAATTCGACCAGTCACCTCATCCCGCAAACAATGAGCCCCCGCATAAGACAATCACTTAAAAAATAAAAACAAATGGCACCCCTAAACCTATCCATCAAAAGCCGTATGGCGCTCCTTCCTTTCTGAATCCTGCCATGTGCCCCCACAGTAGTTCACCTCCACATATGGGGTGTTGCCGTATTCAGGAGAAAATGGGTATTAAATTATGGGGTGATTTTTCTCATGTTGCCCCTTGTGAAAATAATAAATTTGGGGCTAAAGCAACATTTAATTGGAAGAAACAAAACTTTTCATTTTTACAGCCAAGTGTTTCCAAATTCTGTAAAACCGCTTAGGGAGTCAAAGTGCTCAGTACCCCCCTTAATATATTCTTTAAGGGGTATAGTTTTCAAAATGGGGTCACTTTTTGAGGGTTTCCACTAGGGGTGGGCGATTATAGACGATATAAATTTGGCCAACGATAGAGATTTAGTTTATCGCCATATCGTGGTAGAACATGGCATGCACCGCTCTCGGCACGCACCATGTTCTCCCCAGTCGGCACAGTGGAGAAGGGAGTCCCTCCCCACTTTGTGCGGCTGCCGCTGACCACCAATGAGAACAGAGTAGGAGGAGGAGGGACTGTGGCCACTTCGCCACCAATGAATATAGTTAATATGCCTGAATACAAACGTAGCCTGCATGTGCCGGCCATATCCCATACCTGGCCTCTATTACTGCGCGCCGTGACCCGCCGCAATTAACCCCTCAGGTCCGATATATCTCACATGCTTAAAGAGGACCTTTCACCGATTATGACATTGTGAACTAAGTATACAGACATGGAGAGCGGCGCCCGGGGATCTCACTGCAATTACTATTATCCCTGGGCGCCGATCCGTTCTCCCGCTATGCCCTCCGGTATCTTCAGTCACTAAGTTATAGTAGGCGGAGATTTCAGTCACTAAGTTATGGTAGGCTGAGTCTGCCCTTGTTCTGCTGTAGCGATGGCCAATCGCAGCGCAGAGCTCACAGCCTGGGAGGTTATTTTCTCCCAGGCTGTGAGCTCTGCAATGCAATTGGCCAGCGCTACAGCAGAACAAGGGCAGACTCCGCCTACCATAACTTTGTGACCGAAGATACCGGAGGGCATAGCGGGAGAACAGAGCGGCTTCCAGGGATAATAGTAAGTGCAGTGAGATCCCCGGGCGCCGCTCTCCATGTCTGTATACTTAGTTCACAATGTCATAATCGGTGAAAGGTCCTCTTTAAAATTATATCGCAATATAGATTTTAGGCCATATTGCCCACCCCTAGTTTCCACTGTAGGGGTACGTCAGGGTCTCCAAGTACAAAATGGTGCCTAAAAACCACTCTAGAGAAATCTGCCTCCAAAATCCATATGGCACTCCTTTCCTTCTGACCACTGGCAGGTGCCCATAGAGCAGTTTACGGCCACATATGGGGTATTTCTGTAAACTGCAGAATCAGAGTAATATAATATGAAGCTGCTCAGTTGTCACCTGGCCATGTCCAGCAAATGCTTAGAAGAGCCTTTCTCCGTAAAGTACCCCCGAGGCTACGAATATAATATAATATATATATATTCTATTCGTAGCCTGGGGGGTACTTTACGGAGAAAGGCTGTTCTAAGCATGTGCTGGACATGGCCAGGTGACAACTGAGCAGCTTCATCTGGAGTTTGTTTGTGGTGTTATGTCTGTGGATTGCCAAGTGACTTGCTTAAAGGCTATGTACGCCTTCGGGGACAATTATTTTTTTTTTTATTTTTTTTTTTTATTGCATTTTACTCATTTGGGGCTAAAAATCTTTTTTTCATTTGGTCTTCATTAAAACTATTGAGACATTCTGTCACAAAGTGTTAACTGTCATACATGTTGGATTTCTCCCATTCAAGACACGTGCACGCTCCAACGAGCGGAGCAAGCATGTGTATGTGGGATCAGGAGAGACGGTGTGTTTTGAAAATGGTAAATTACATTTTTTAAGGTATTCAATAACTTTTATTTTTTATTTTTTCTCAATAAAGCTGCTAAAAATTGGGCAAGATGTTGAGCTTTTGCTCAGAACAACTGTTATCCAAGGTGTTCACACCGATTCGAAGACAATAGGTAAGAGTTCCTTTGCAATTCTACAGCCTACATTGCGTATTTTATGCAGAATCCACTACAAAGTAATGTGCAATGTAACTAAATGGGGTTGTAACAATGCTGTACACATACAGTACAAATCTGCAGTAGATTTCAGGCAGACTGCGGATTCTCGGGTCAGTAGGTTCTGTCTTGAGGTTCTGTGTATTACAGCTAGCAGAAGCGAAATTAGATTTTCTGGCCAAAAAGACATAACTAACTTTATCTGGTTTCCATTTTGTTCCAGTTCTACAGCCAAGGGAAGAGGTCCTCCTGGACAATATTCCATACTGTTATGCACCAAAGAAGTGACCCTACCTCTATTGGGTTTTAACCATTTTATCACCAGTTTTTTGTTTGACCTCCATTCATATGGGAAAGATCTTGTTTTGTAACACAGAAAGGAAAAAATGGTACATTTGATTTGGTAAGAAAAATAACTTTTTAGCTTTTATGTGCATGTAATGCTCACGTGTTAAGAACAAAACTTTTATTTTTTTTTATCACCAAAAACATTCAGTAAATTATTGTATTGTGAATAAAGTATTTTACTTCAGACCTGTTTTTCATTCTTCTATCGTAAGAAACCAAGCATGATCTGATCTTGTGAAGGTTGGCATTTACGTGATATGCCAGACTATCAGTGCATTGCAAAGAGCTTAGCTTATGCCATCGGCAGCAGATGTGAGCTGTAACATAATGCGGACACCCTGGGACGTTTAATCCCATAGATGCCACCGCCAGTAGTGACTGCAGCAAGACCTAATAGGAGTCCTTTTTGACTTGGGCTGACTAAAAGAAAACTGTGAAAAAAAAAATTATAATAATCACTTCACTTTTTTCCCATTCTAAAGTTATTCATCATGTTAAAAAAATGACATATTTGGTATCACTGCATCCGTACCGACCCATACTATAAACAGTGGCGTACCTACCATATAGGCAGACCACGCAGCTGCTATGGGGCCCGTGAGGAGGGGGGCCCGCCGTGAAGGCGCGTCCTGCCCCGTCTATCTTCCTAACTGTCTCCCGTCTGCTAGCCCCGCCTCCTAGCCCCGCCTCCTGCCTGTTAGCTCCATCACGCCTGATTCCTCTGGATTACCACAACCCCACCAGTAATGAAGTAAGTGACCACTTTAGGTAAGGACAGTGCAGAGGTGTATGTGTGTGGAGGAGGGGGGTCACTCAGCTTTCTGAGGCTATTCCTCTGCATATATGCCATTCAGAACAGGAGGAAAGCTGGGTGCTATTATGTAATGTGACTCAGCTTTCCTGATGTCCTGCATGGCACAAGTGCAGAAGTGGGAGTTGTGTTACTCAGCTTTCTCAGACGATCCTCATGTCTCTCCACATGTGCCATGCAGGACAGCAGAAAAGCTGGGTGCTATTACATCATGCAATGTCACTCAGATTTCCTGCAAGGCATAAATGCAGATAATAAGAACATGGAAAGGCAGGGTGGAGGGGTTCACCCAGCTTTCCCAGAGACTCCTGTCTCTGCACATGTGTCACTCAGGATAGCGAGTAATGTCAGTATCTCCCAGCTGTCCTGCATGACACAGAGGATGGGGGAAGGGGGGCACTCACTTCCTCACACTTTTCTCATGTCTCTACGCATGTGCCATGCTGGACAGAAGTTAGGGAGGGTAGTGAGAGGAGCCAGGGCGCATAGTAGGAAGGACTAGGAACGGGCATGGGGACCCAATTTAACCTCCTCAGGACCGCCGTACGCAGGATTGCGTCTTTGCGGCGGTCCTGTTGTTCTGGGTGGACGCGCCGGTGCGTCCTCTCGCGAGACGCGAGATTTCGTGCATTGCCGGCCCGCGCATGCGCATCGCGGGCCGGCAAAAGTTAAAGAAGTATTTCGTCACCAGCCTGCCAGCAACGATCATTGGCTGGCAGGCTGGCGATTTTCAAAAAATCAAATCAGAAGCCAGATAACAGATCATATTAGTAAATATGATCTGTTATATGGCTTCTCTGCTTCTCTGCTGGTCCTTTTCGTCGGTTGGATCCAGCAGAGAAGCAGAGATCACTGTGAGTACCCACCAACACTACACCTTAGCCCCTGATCACCTTCCATCACCCCCATCATCCTAATTAACCCCTTGATCGCCCCCTGTCAATCACTTAGTGAAAGACAAAAAGTGATCAGTGTAAACTGTCACTTTTTTTTTCCACTAGTATTGGCTGTTAGGTTTTAGGGATAGTTTAGGCCCCTTGGTTAGGTAGTTAGCGTCAGTTAGCGCCCAGCCCACCGCACCGCAGTCACTTTTATTCGCTGTTTAGCGTATCGCTAATCAGCATTTGTACTTTTATAGTATCTGTAAGTGATCAAAACTGATCACGGTCAGATCTATAATTGTATTAGTGTCACTTTAGTTCGCCCTCCACTCAAAACGCAGTGTTTGCCCGATCAGGCCTGATCGGTCGCCCACACGTGCGTTCACCCACGCCCGCCCCACCGCAGTGACAAAAAAAAATTTGTTTTTTGATCACTGCACATTCACTTTACACGCACTGCGGCGATAAAAAAATCAGTTTTGATATTTTTTATCAACCGCAGCGGCCTCCGGTACTTCGCTAGCCTCCCCTTTGTAAGACAGGCTTGCTTTTTTTCTTGGGTAGTCTCAGGGAATACCCCTAAATTTAGTAGTCCAAAATGTCAAACAGGGGGTATTCTTCTGAAGAGGCCTACAGGATTCTGACCCAGTCGGATGAGGAGTGGGAACCCTCATCTGACGAATCTAGCGGGTCAGAATATGAACCTGTGGAAAGCAGTGGCTCTCTGACCCAAAGTTCGGACGAGGAGGTGGAGGTCCCTGGCAGCACCAGGCGTACCCGGCCCCGTGTCGCTAGACCACAGGTTATGCAGGATCCGCTTCAAGAGCAGCAGAGTGGGGCTGTCGCTGCCGGATCACGTGGTGAGGCATACACCAGCAGCGCAGCCCTTCCTGGACCTAGTACCAGCACTGCCGTACAACATGGTGACGTGGCGAGCACCAGAAGGGCAGTTGAAGCTGGTACGGTGGCACGTGCACTAGTTACCCCGTCGCAGCCACCGCGCAGACAGGCCCGTAGAGCCCCTAGAATCCCTGAGGTGCTGGCAAACCCTGATTGGCAGTCACCAACTTCAGCCGCACCTGTAGTTCCCCCTTTCACCGCCCAGTCTGGAGTTCGGGTTGAGACGGCTCAAATCGGTTCGGCCCTGGGATTTTTTGAGCTGTTCTTGACTGCGGAGCTCTTGGACTTAGTCGTGGCAGAGACAAACCGGTATGCCACACAATTTATATCCGCCAACCCGGGAAGCTCTTATGCCCAGTCTTTCCGGTGGAAACCAGTCCAAGTTTCCGAACTTAAAATTTTTCTGGGCCTTCTCCTCAACATGGGTCTAACTAAAAAGCATGAATTGCGGTCATATTGGTCCACGAACCCGATTCATCACATGCCCATGTTCTCTGCTGCTATGTCCAGGACACGATTTGAGACCATCCTGCGTTTCCTGCACTTTAGCGACAACACCACCTCCCGTCCCAGAGGCCACCCAGCTTTTGACCGGCTCCACAAAATTCGGCCCCTCATAGACCATTTCAACCAGAAATTTGCAGATTTGTATACCCCCGAGCAAAACATCTGCGTAGACGAGTCCCTAATACATTTTACCGGGCGCCTTGGCTTCAAACAATACATCCCAAGCAAGCGTGCCCGGTATGGGGTCAAATTGTATAAGCTCTGTGAAAGGGCCACAGGCTATACCCACAAATTTCGGATCTATGAGGGAAAAGATCAGACCCTGGAGCCGGTCGGTTGCCCTGACTACCTGGGGAGCAGTGGGAAGACAGTCTGGGACTTGGTGTCACCCTTATTCGGCAAGGGGTACCATCTTTATGTGGACAATTTTTACACAAGTGTGGCCCTCTTTAGGCATTTGTTTCTAGAACGGATTTGCGCCTGTGGCACCGCGCAAACTAGTCGCGTGGGCTTCCCCCAACGGCTTGTAACCACCCGTCTTGCAAGGGGGGAGAGGGCTGCCTTGTGTAACGAAGAACTGCTCGCGGTGAAATGGAGAGACAAGCGTGACGTTTACATGCTCTCCTCCATTCACGCAGACACGACAATCCAAATTGAAAGGGCAACCCGTGTCATTGAAAAGCCCCTCTCAGTCCACGACTATAATGCGCTCATGGGAGGGGTGGACTTCAATGACCAGATGTTGGCTCCCTATTTAGTTTCCCGCAGAACCAGACGCTGGTATAAGAAGGTGTCTGTATATTTAATTCAATTGGCGCTGTACAATAGTTTTGTTCTCTACAGTAAGGCTGGGAGAACAGGATCCTTCCTCAAATTCCAGGAAGAGATCATCGAGAACCTCATTTATCCGGGAGGTTCCGTGGCCCCATCCACCAGTGTAGTTAGCCGTCTACACGAGCGACATTTCCCCAGTGTCGTTGCTGGTACCTCAACCCAACCGCCACCCCGAAAAAAATGTCGTGTCTGTAGCAGGAGTGGAACAAGGCGTGACACCCGCTATTTCTGTCCTGACTGTCCGGACCACCCTGCCCTATGCTATGGTGAGTGTTTCCGGAAGTACCACACACAGGTACACCTAGCATAGGGATTGCATCTCACCAGGACAGGCACACAGGGCTATTAGGGCCCTTTCTCTCACAGCTGCTGCAAACCTCTCCTTTCACCTGGGATAAAGTGCATAACGTACTTCGCCACATCTTTGGGCGATTTGCGCTTTGCACATTGTCCCATGGGGAAGGAGAGGTTTGCTCTATAAAGGTAAAAAAAACTAAACAAAAAAAAAAATACCGGTAAGTAAAAAAGTTAAACGTTCAGTTAAAAAAGTTTAAAAAAAGTTTCTATGTTCTGTTCAACAGTTAATAAAGTTATTGCGTTGCGGCCTGGTTTTTTCTTTTTTGTTTTGTTTTTTTTCTTTTTTGTTTTGTTTTTTTTACCTTCCAGGTGGACCAACCGATCGACCAGCTGCAGCACTGATGTGCATTCGGACAGAAGCATTGCGCTGCTGTCAGATTACACGCAAGTCGGTGTATGCGGCGCTGCAAGACGAGATTTCTCCTCTGCAGTAAAAGATATGTTTGCCGAGGCATATGAGCTGAGGAGGTGGCGGTGTTCATATACTTTGGCAAACACTTTGTATATATAAAAAAAAAAATCCCGGCAATGATTTATTCATCCACATCGATTGATGTGAATGGAGAAATCTGGTTTGCCAGGGCATACGAGCTGAAGTGGGTATGGATGTTGGGCGGAGCTCCTATGTCCTGGCAGACGCCTTTCCCCTCCTTTTTCTTTTTTTGGCAGAGATTTTTTCATCCACATTGATCGATGCGAATGAAGAAATCTGTGCCGTTCATTTTTTTCTTTCAGCCCAGAGGCTGAACGGAAAAAAAAAATCTCATTACCCGTATGCTCAATATAAGGAGAATAGCAGAAACTCCTAATGCTGGGCATACATGTAATGATTGCGGAGACCCTCAAATGCCAGGGCAGTACAAACACCCCACAAATAACACCATTTTGGAAAGAAGACACCCCAAGGTATTCGCTGAGGGGCATATTGAGTCCATGAAAGATTGAAATTTTTGTCCCAAGTTAGCGGAAAGGGAGACTTTGTGAGAACAAAATCCAAAAAATCAATTTCCGCTAACTTGTGCCAAAAATTTTTTTTTTCAATGAACTCGCCATGCCCCTCATTGAATACCTTGGGGTGTCTTCTTTCCAAAATGGGGTCACTTGTGGGGTAGTTATACTGCCCTGGCATTCTAGGGGCCCAAATGTGTGGTAAGGAGTTAGAAATCAAATTCTGTAAAAAATGATGAGTGAAATCCGAAAGGTGCTCTTTGGAATATGGGCCCCTTTGCCCACCTAGGCTGCAAAAAAGTGTCACACATCTGGTATCTCCGTACTCAGGAGAAGGTGGGGAATGTGTTTTGGGGTGTCATTTTATATATACCCATGCTGGGTGAGAGAAATATCTTGGCAAAAGACAACTTTTCCCATTTTTTTATACAAAGTTGTCATTTGACCAAGATATTTATCTCACCCAGCATGGGTATATGTAAAAAGACACCGCAAAACACATTCCTCAACTTCTCCTGAGTACGGGGATACCAGATGTGTGACACTTTTTTGCAGCCTAGGTGGGCAAAGGGGCCCATATTCCAAAGAGCACCTTTCGGATTTCACAGGTCATTTTTTACTGAATTTGATTTCAAACTCCTTACCACACATTTGGGCCCCTAGAATGCCAGGGCAGTATAACTACCCCACAAGTGACCCCATTTTGGAAAGAAGAGACCCCAAGGTATTCGCTGATGGGCATAGTGAGTTCATAGAACTTTTTATTTTTTGTCACAAGTTAGTGGAATATGAGACTTTGTAAGAAAAAAAAATAAAAAAAAAAATCATCATTTTCCGCTAACTTGTGACAAAAAATAAAAAGTTCTATGAACTCACTATGCCCATCAGCGAATACCTTAGGGTGTGTACTTTCAGAAATGGGGTCATTTGTGGGGTGTTTGTACTGTCTGGGCATTGTAGAACCTCAGGAAACATGACAGGTGCTCAGAAAGTCAGAGCTGCTTCAAAAAGCGGAAATTCACATTTTTGTACCATAGTTTGTAAACGCTATAACTTTTACCCAAACCATTTTTTTTTTACCCAAACATTTTTTTTTTATCAAAGACATGTAGAACTATAAATTTAGAGCAAAATTTCTATATGGATGTCGTTTTTTTTGCAAAATTTTACAACTGAAAGTGAAAAATGTCATTTTTTTGCAAAAAAATCGTTAAATTTCGATTAATAACAAAAAAAGTAAAAATGTCAGCAGCAATGAAATACCACCAAATGAAAGCTCTATTAGTGAGAAGAAAAGGAGGTAAAATTCATTTGGGTGGTAAGTTGCATGACCGAGCAATAAACGGTGAAAGTAGTGTAGTGCAGAAGTGTAAAAAGTGGCCTGGTCTTTCAGGGTGTTTAAGCACTGGGGGCTGAGGTGGTTAAATTCTTGCTATGGGGCCCAATGATTTCTGTGTACACCCCTGACTATAAACCAAATTATTTATCCTGCACAGTAAGCAAAGCAAAGTAATAAAAATAAAAAGCTATGACTGTATTTTATTTATTTTTGTTTACCTTGTCTCTAAAAAATGGAATAAGGAGTGATCAAAAAGTCATAAATACAAAAAAAAAAAAAAAAAAAAGATTTCAATAAAAACTACAGTTTGCCCTGGAGAAAACAAGCCCAATAAGTTTTGGCTCTCGGAATATGTCAATCATGCTGACCTGCAGAATAAAGGAAACATGTTCTATGTGATATTTATGCTGCATTGTGAATGGAGCAAAATGTTTATTGTAAAGGAAATTCCTGTGTTTTAGTCCTCTAAAATTGTGCAACTGAAAAATACAATTCATCCCACAAAAAAAAAAAAAAGAAGCCCTCATACAGCTATATCTAGACCTAAAGATAAAAAGCTATGGCTTTTGGAATGTGTTAATAGAAGAAAAAAATCACAGCATCCTTAAAGAGGTTATCCCACAATTAATGTAAAAAATGAAAATCAGACATCATATAGTACATGCCAATCTCTTTCTAACAAAGCTAGAACCAGCCCTGTACCTCACATGGATCCAGAGATCTCCCAATTCATTGCTCTGCTAGATTTATATCAATCTGACCGCTCAAGGGGAGTGTCTTATGCTGCAGCTGAAGGGGCGTGTCCATGCTATCCCTATCACAACTCAGGAGGCAGTTGAAGGATGAAACTGAGCATGTGCGTCCCCCTCAGTGAGCTGGACAAAGAAATAAGGAAAAGAACAAACAGCAGGTGGAGCTATACAAATACATTTTATTGAATAGTTCAGTGGCTATACAAAAAGTTTAATTCCATGCAATTACAAAAGTATTGAAATCCAGAATATTTTTCGTGGGACAACCCGTTTAAGGACAAAATAGGTCACGTCCTTAAAGGGGTTGTCCGGGTTCAGAGCTGAACCCGGACATCCCTCCATTTTCACCCCGACAGCCCCCCTGACATGAGCATCGGAGCAGTTCATGCTCCGATGCTCTCCTTTGCCCTGCACTAAATTGCGCAGGGCAAAGGCATTTTTAGGAGTTCCAGTGACGTACCGTGGCTCTCCATTGGGCTGCCAGGAAGCCCGGTGACGTCACCGGCACTGATTGGCAGGATTTAGCTCTGCCGGTGCAGTATTAGAATATATTGGCTCCGATGAGCCGAAGTTATTACTTCGCAAAGTCTCGCAAGATTTCACATAATAACTTCATAAATTAATTTCTACTGTAAAAAACCATTTCCCGAACTGGTTCGGTTCTACTTCGCGAAGTAATAACTTCGGCTCATCTAAGCCAATACATTGTAATACTGTACGGAGCGCTCGCTCCATACAGTGTTCAAACGAAGTATTATGCGATTCGCCCATCCCTAGCTGTGAAGTGTAGCATTTAACCACAAGGTGGCACTCAAAAACAAGTTAAGCATTTTCAGCATTTATAGAACAAGCTGTCTCCTAAAAGTTAGAAAATTAGTGCATACCAGCCGAACTACTTTTACAACTTGCAACATTTATTTATTTTATAACATTTATAGACAACTGCATTGTTAATCTGCATTTAATTTCCATTTTCTGAGGTTTCAGTGCAAAATTCACACAGACATTCCGCAACAAACTACAGTACCATTTCAAATCTGAAACATTCTCTATCCATAGCAGAAATCTAGTGGAGTTTTACAGTAGATTGTATTTACTACAATGCAAATATCTGCTACTATATCTGAACCAAAAAAACTGCAAAAATCATGCAGAACATGTGGATTTTGTTGTAGATTTTTAAGTGTGAACTCCTTAATACAGCACTAGGTCGGTATGTCCACATAGGACACAGAACTGGTGACTGTTGGGAGTCGGTTGTCTCCAATGGACTCCAGGTTTAGTGTTCAGTGAGACTCAGACCAGTTTCTTGAAGGTGCGAATGGCACCACTCTCTTCTGTGGGTCCATGTGCACATGGACATAAAATGTATTTGTGTGAATAAGACCTTAGACTAGAATCACACATGCAAGTTTTTGAGCATTGGACACAAATGAAAAAAATATTTCCTTTAGGCATCATGCACATGGTTGTATCCGGATCTGCCACATACCGATACCTTCCATATGCGTTCCGTATTTTTCTCACTCCCATGAATAGAAATTATTCTCGTCCACTATGTGGACCAAAATTAAGGCATGTTCTATCATTTTGTGGAGCGTCAAATACGTGTGCCTGGTTGACCATAGAAATGAATGGGTCAGCAAAAAATTCAGATAGCACATGGGTGAGAAATACAGTGAAGTGCATGAGGCCTTATACTTTTTCCTTCTTTTTGATCCACTTCTGATTCTGCTTCAAAAATCTTTCACAAAAACTGCATATGTGATTCCACCCGAATAAGTCTAATTCTGCATTTGTACAGTATAGATTGCAGGATAATACTTTTTTTATTAACTGGGGTTTTAGAAATTGCAGCTTCAGGTTGTTTTAACCCTCTAATTTCAGCTATCCATGTCACAAGAGCCCCTGCTGCGCTTTTAGGGCTCTTTCACAAGGGTTGATTCTGTGCGTGGAATCCGCTGCGTGAAAGAATGCCAAACCCCGCTCCAGACAGCAGAGACACGGAGCATTAATATGACTGATAATGCTAGGGGCGTGGCCTGCTCACTGATGGCGCCGGTCGCATAGCGCATCTGCTCCGGACTTAACATCTAGAAAGCAGCTCACAGTATCTAACCCTGCATCCTATCAATACCAGCTAAAGCCTCACAAGGAGCTCCAGACATGGGGAAGGTTCGGAGACGGCCTGCTCCGGCAAAATTGACTGAATTCTTTGGTAAATCGACGCCAGCAGAGTCTGGCCTAAAGGGGACTCCACCTCCAGCCTGCACGCTGACCTCTTCGGCGGGAACGCCATCGCTACCCACGCATAGCCCGGCTGCCAGGAGCGGACCTGAGCGGGATGACTGATAATGCTCCGTGCCTCTCTGTGATCTTTGTACTACAAAATCACAGTGAGATAAAGTGGTCACCGTGATTTTGTAGCAAAAAGGTCACAGAGAGGCAAAGAACATTATCAATCAGGTTAATGCTCCGTGTCTCTGCTGTCCGGAACGGGGCTTGGTTCTCATTCACGCAGCGGATTCCACGCACTGCATCCTCTCGTGTGAAAGAGCCCTTACACTTCCTGGTCACTAATTTGTAAAAGTTATAGACTCTCAATATTATTCACTTCTGCAGTCTTCTAAACGTCAATCTTGAGGTTAGGCATGTCTCGGACAATTGTATTCCGGGTACATTTATGTGTCCCTTTTACAGATAAGTATCCCGGTCTGATCACGGGTCTGCCGACCTGAACTCACAGCATTAGAGACCTGCATGATACTGTGAGTTTGGGTCAGTGGGGCCGCTGCTGTGCAAAGATGCATAAATGCACACAGACTACGCTCTTATTCAACATAATTGTCATTTTGTAGACAGAGGCTATGTTTCTGGTGTACACGCACCCAAATATGCCACAAAAGCTCCTGATATATACGCCAAACATCTTCATAGCCTATCAACTGGCCTGACTTATGCCAAGATCTTTGGCATCAGGATATCGTTACACACACGTTCTCATTTTTTTTTTTTTTATAACTCTCAACTCTGCCTCAAACAGGATTTGAGCAGAGCCTTAGACACAAGGGACCAGATTTATCATTAGCTCCGGTCAGAATAATGGAGTGAAAAAGTCCCAAACGCTAAAACTGCACACAAATGTGTGACTTTTTTCTGCTCTGCACTATGCTCGCCAGTTTTCTGAAAGTGGGCGTTTTTTCTTATGTAAATGAATCTCTAGACAGATTTACTATTGGGACTATTTAAAAAGTCGCAAAAAAGTCGCAATTTCACTCCAGTGAGGACCATGCTTATCTTATGAGACTTTTTAATAGAACATGCGACTTTTTCGTAAAGATGTGCGACTTTTGTAAAGCTGCTTACTGACGGATAAACTGCTACCGTCAAACCACATTTATTACAGTCTTAAAGGGCCGATCATAAAACTGACTTTAGCCATATGTGAAAGTGGAGTGAGCTGTCAGAGTAATGATAAATCTGGCCCAAGATATTTATTTTATGTTTATTTATGTTCTGCACTTTATACGGCGTTACTATATTTCACAGCGCTTTACAGACATAAGCATCACCCGCTGTCTCCAATGGGGCTCACAATCTGAGCTCCCTATCAGTATGTCTTTGGTGTGTGGGAGGAAACCGGAGTACCCAGAGGAAAGCCAAGCAAATATGGGGAGAAGATGCAAACTCCATGCAGATGTTGTCCTTGGTTGGATTCAAACCTAGGACCCCAGTGCTGACCACTGAGCCACAAGATACAAATTGTGCTCATAAGTTTACATACCCTTGCAGAATTTATGATTTCTTAACCATTGTTCAGAGAATATGAATGATAAACACAAAAACTTTTCTTTCACTCATGGTTAGTGGTTGGCTGTAACCATTTCTTGTCATACAACTGTGTTTACTCTTTTTAAATCATAATCACAACACAAACTACCCAAATGACCCTGATCAAAAGTTTACATACCCCTGTTCTTAATACTGTGTATTGCCCCCTTTAACATCAATGACAGCTTGAAGTCTTTTGTGATAGTTGTGGATGAGGCTCTTTATTTTCTCAGATGGTAAAGCTGCCCATTCTTCCTGGCAAAAAGCCTCCAGGTCCCCTAAATTATTGGGCTGTCTTGCATGAACTGCACGTTGAGGTCTCCCCAGAGTGGCTCAATGATATTGAGGTCTGGAGACTGAGATGGCCACTCCAGAACCTTCACTTTATTTTGCTGTAGCCAATGACAGGTCGACTTGGCCTTGTGTTTTGGATCATGGTCATGTTGGAATGTCCAAGTACGTCCCATGCGCAGCTTCTGGGATGATGAGTGCAAATTTTCCTCCAGTATTTTGTGTCCAAACAGTTCAATTTTAGTCTCATTACTCCAAATGACTTTGTGCCAGAAGGTTTGAGGCTTGTCTCTGTGCTGTTTGGCATATTGTAAGCGGGAAACTTTGTGGCATTTGCATAGTAATGGCTTTCTTCTGGCAACTCGACCATGCAGCCCATCTTTCTTCAAGTGCCTCCTTATTGTGCATCTTGAAACAGCCACACCACATTCTTTCAGACAGTCCTGTATTTCACCTGAAGTTATTTGTGGGTTTTTCCTTGCATACCGAACAATTTTTTTGGGCAGTTGTGGTGGAAAGTTTAGTTGGTCTACCTGACCGTGGTTTGGTTTCAACAGAACCCCTACTTTTCCACTTCTTAATTAAAGTTTGAACACTGCTGATTGGCATTCTCAAGTCCTTTGATATTTTCTTATCTCCATTTCCTGTTTTATAGAGTTCAACTACCTTTTCCCGCAGATCCTTTGACAATTCTTTTGCTTTCCCCATGACTTAGAATCCAAACATCACTGCAGCACTGGATGAAAGATGCAAGGGTCTGTCAGGAGTCAAGAAAGTCATTGACCTTTTATACACACCCACTAATTACAAGCAAACAGATCACAGGTGAAGATGGTTACCTTTAATACAGTAGATAGCCATTAAACCCTTTTGTGTCAAGTTGTGTGCATGTTATTAGGCAAAATCACCAGGGTATGTAAACTTTTGATCAGGGTCATTTGGGTAGATTGTGTTGTGATTATAATTTAAAAAGAGTAAACACAGTTGTATGACAAGAAATGGCTTCAGCCAACCACTAACCATGAGTGAAAGAAATGTTTTTGTGTAATCATTCATATTCTCTGAACAATGGTTAAGAAATCATAAATTCTGCAAGGGTATGTAAACTTATGAGCACAACTGTATCATAAGAATTTTGGATCAGTTCATGAGCGCCTCCTTCTATTGCAGTTCTGTCATGGAGCCTCTGTTGGGTTGCATTTTCACCTTGGTAGTTAAGTTTTTATTTTCTAAGTCATCAGTCTGTTGTAAGTAAAACTGAGTAGCAAGTTGTCTTGTCATGACTTTCAGGACAAAGAATGACACCAATAATTCAATGTTAAGGAAAATGATGAAAATTGTATGAACTGCAAACTCCAGGGGCAAAATCACAATTTGTTTGTCTGTTAAAAGGAACAGGAGGAGCGGCATCTGTATGAGGAATGTCAAGAGCAGAAACCCGGCCAACTCTGGAACCTAAGGGAGCAATTTTTAATATTAGTAAAATTAAAGGTACAGAGCCACCTAGAAGCCGCTATGCTGTTAACATAGTGCTGTTCACATAAATATTAATTGTATGAACTATGTGGCAGCCCACGTTAATAGCATAGCATGCTGGCTGTTACGATAATGGCATATACATATATAATGTGTGTGTATGTACACATATATATATATATATATATATATATATATACACACACACATATCACTGTGTGCTGTCTTTTTCCTCCTGCATCAGATGGTAAAGCTTGGGACCTTCATAGTCAAGTCACATTATTATGACCACCAGCTAATATCTAGCGTAACCGCTATGTGCAGCACGGACAGCAGCTAGAGGTCCTGGTAGGATGTTACAGGTATCTGGAGCCATGATGACTGCAGTGCATCCCACATCTGCTGGAGGGTGCATGGGGGAAGATCCACAGTGAACACAATGATAGAGATGGTTCCACAGATACTCAAATGGGTTAAAGTCTGTAGAACTAGGGGGCCATGGTAGTACTTGGAACTCTTATTCATGCTCTTCAAACCAATGGCAGACATTTCTTGCCATATCACATGTCGCATTATTTTGCTAAAAAAAATCCCATCTGGCCCAGGAAAGAGAATCAGTATGTATGGGCATACGTGATCTGCAAGGATGTGCCTTCCACATTGATGAGTGGGCCCAGAGAATGCCACAAAAACATTCCCCAGGCCATAACGCTGCGACTCCCAGCTTGTGTTCTTCCAGCAATGGTTGCAAGGTGTTTGTTCTCTGTTTCTCAGCTGTCATTCTGTCCATCTATTCGATGAATGAAAAAAATGTGACTCATCGGCGAAGGCAACCCTTTGCCAATCAGTGGAGGTTCAATTCCGATACTGTTGCATCACATCAATTACACTTTAACCACAGCAGTGCACGAACAGTTCACAAACTGTGCAGTTTCAGAAATACTGCCACCCTTGGCCCGAAAGCCAATAATCCTCCATTTTTGCCACTGATAAATCACCCCTTTTACCCATTACTGCAATGGGGCATATGTGTGCATATCATACACCTTATATACCCACCAAGCCAGCTCACCACACTCGACTTCCTTCATGAGCTACAACCTGCTGATGTTGAAATTAGGAAGTGGTCATAATTATGTGACTCGACTGTGTATTTCTCTTCTAGTATCTGGGTCCAGGAGGTGGTTATATCTTTACATCAGCCATGTTAACACCTACAGTACTGAAATTAAAGGGTTATTCCACACTGTAAATGCCTGATAGGTGCAGGTCCACAATGTCTTTGATTTGGTGGCCACCAGAGGGTGTATCCAGGCAGAAAATAAATGGTGAGGTGTCCTTGCATGGCTCTATCTCTCTCCGTTCACTTCTATGGGAGTAATGAAAACAGCTGAGCATATGGGACCCCAGATATTGGCCTGTCTATCATTTATCCTGAGGATATGATAAATGTTTAAGATAGTAATACCCATTTAAAGGGGTTGTCCGGGTTTAGGGATGAACCCGGATATAAGCTCCCCTTCACTCCTTTACCATGTAGGAGTGGAGCATCAGAGCATTTCCTTGCACCAATGCTCCCCCAGCCTTGCATTGCATCGCCCAGGGCAAGGTCTGTTTATTGTGAGCCGGTGACGTACCAGGCTTCACATCAGTATGCTAACCGGAGACTTCAGGACCGGACCTAGCAGGGAGCCCGATGATATCACTGGTACAAATGGGCAGTGTATAGCGCTGTTCTGGGCGGGTATCAGTGTTATATACACTGCCCATTTGTGCCGGGGACGTCACCAGGCTCCATGCTTGGCAGAGGTCTCGGGTTCAGCCCTGAACCCGGACAACCCCTTTAGGTCACAGTGTCACCCATGCTTCCTAGAAATGCATAGTACCTGCTCTCGCCTTCCTCCAGGATTATATGCAGCACTATCGGATCTGGGAGTTAAAAAGCTGAGGCCTCTCTCCACATAGCATTTTAGATTTGTAAATTTAGATTCCTTTTAAGCCATTTTGTATTGCGTTCTAAATATAGGGACACATGTATGCCTGCCTAATCTCCCAAAAAGTCAGTGAGACTTGTAAACAATTCAGTCCTTCTGGACTCCCAGAAGAGCAGGCAGGGTTGATTGTCTGTGCTATAGACTCCTCTCAGCCAATTCTGTATTATATGGTATAGAGTCTATCTTCAGAACTCCCATAGAAATGAATGGAGCAGCTGTGTGCATGCCCGACCAGCCGTTCCATTCATTTCAGGAGCCTCAACGGGCTATGGGCCCTTATTCCCATGGGGGTCTCAAAAGGTAGGGCCCCCACTGATCTCATAATTATCAATTAATAAATAGGGAATAACTTAATATAACCAGAATACCCCTTTAAGGTTTGTACTGCCTATTTGCAATACAGTTCCACCTCCTCGAAGAAATATGTACCAACGGCACCAAAAGATAGTTAAAAAGACACAAAAGCGATAAACTTGGCTCATAGCAATACCAATCACTTTCATACGTGTGTCCTCCATATGCACAAAATTTGTGATAGTGTGAGGATACTTCTGAAACACAAAAACTCCCAAATGTGTAGCAAGTCCTATTGTATGATAACGTGTTGTGGTCTTATCTCATGTGATGGAATAGCAAATCAATTCGTAATTTCATTTGTTTACTTGGTTACTATATATATACTAACTATTACCTATCTATAGCTTGTTTTATCAAGAACTACTTCACACGTAGCTTACCTTCTCTTCTAAATTTCCAATGTATCCCAGGTAGAGTCTCAGGCCCTCTATTAATGTGAGAATGGTGACTGCTGTTATTAAAAGGAATTGATAGTAACCAGGCAGCAGGTGATACTGGGAAAACAGGAAAAAAAAGAAACTCTGAGTCTTCCATTTTCACACATGTACTAAGCCTGTAGATGGAGTAAAACTTAGACAGACTGTCTGGACCAGGACCAGATTTAATCACAGGGGTTCAGGTTGGATGATAAATATGATGTAGGGGTAGACACTTTTCTCTTACTCTATACCAACTATTGTTTGATTTACAGTACAGACCAAAAGTTTGGACATACCTTCTTATTCAAAGAGTTTTCTTTATTTTCATGACTATGAAAATTGTAGATTCACACTGAAGGTATCAAAACTATGAATTAACACATGTGGAATTATATACATAACAAACAAGTGTGAAACAACTGAAAATATGTCATATTCTAGGTTCTTCAAAGTAGCCACCTTTTGCTTTGATTACTGCTTTGCACACTCTTGGCATTCTCTTGATGAGCTTCAAGAGGTAGTCCCCTGAAATGGTTTTCACTTCACAGGTGTGCCCTGTCAGGTTTAATAAGTGGGATTTCTTGCCTTATAAATGGGGTTGGGACCATCAGTGGCGTTGAGGAGAAGTCAGGTGGATACACAGCTGATTGTCCTACTGAATAGACTGTTAGAATTTGTATTATGGCAAGAAAAAAGCAGCTAAGTAAAGAAAAACGAGTGGCCATCATTACTTTAATAAATGAAGGTCAGTCAGTCAGCCGAAAAATTGGGAAAACGTTGAAAGTAAGGGCTATTTGACCATGAAGGAAAGTGATGGGGTGCTGCGCCAGATGACCTGGCCTCCACAGTCACCGGACCTGAACCCAATCGAGATGGTTTGGGGTGAGCTGGACCGCAGAGTGAAGGCAAAAGGGCCAACAAGTGCTAAGCATCTCTGGGAACTCCTTCAAGACTGTTGGAAGACCATTTCAGGGGACTACCTCTTGAAGCTCATCAAGAGAATGCCAAGAGTGTGCAAAGCAGTAATCAAAGCAAAAGGTGGCTACTTTAAAGAACCTAGAATATGACATATTTTCAGTTGTTTCCCACTTGTTTGTTATGTATATAATTTCACATGTGTTAATTCATAGTTTTGATGCCTTCATAGTCATGAAAATAAAGAAAACTCTTTGAATGAAGTGTGTCCAAACTTTTGGTCTGTACTGTAGTTTGAGACAGAATTTTAGACCAAAATTGTGCTGCAATCTTGGTCTCAATGTCACATTGCCACACCCATTTCCATTAAGCCACCCCCTTGTTAGCCTTAGTACAGATAATCTCTAAACCTAAATGTGCCGTATTACACCACATTTTGGCACAATTTACACTAGAACTTAGGTGCATCCAGTTTATGTGGACTATTGCCTCAAAAGGATTGGCCAAAAATCAAAAAATGTAAAGTCCAAAGTCATTGAGTATATCATATAGCCACAAGGGCTATGACCTAGCATAGAAGACCAGACTAAGGATTTCTAGACTGTATGATATGACATAGAATACCAGACCATTAATTTCTAGACTGTATGATATGACATAGAAGACCAGACTAAGGATTTCTAGACTGTATGATATGACATAGACGACCAGTCTAAGGATTTCTAGACTGTATGATATAACATAGAAGACCAGACTAAGGATTTCTAGACTGTATGATATGGCATAGAAGACCGGGCTAAGGATTTCTAGACTGTATGATATGGCATAGAAGACCAGACTAAGGATTTCTAGACTGTATGATATGACATAGAAGACCAGACTAAGGATTTCTGTACTGTATAATATGACATAGAAGACCAGACTAAGGATTTCTGTACTGTATAATATGACATACAAAACCAGACTAAAGGCCGCTTTACACAGGCTGACAATTGGAGCATTTATCAATAAGGAGCATTCCAACAAAGGCTTGTTCTTAATAAATACCCTTTGTAAAGGTGCTGGTGATCTCCCAATGAAAAAGCAAATACTCAGATATGTTTTGCACTTGGATACTGCTGATTGCACGGTAATAGTAGTGTTTTCATCCTCCTTTAGGTTATATGTAAAAGAACTTCTGTTCACTAAAGGTTGATAGATTTTTCTACCATTTGTCAGAATAAATACTGAATCTCATGTGTCTTCTCACCTTCAGCTCCAGCATGATGACCTCCGATATAAACCACATAGGAAAGAAAAAGACATTAAAATACAAGGTCATCTGTAGAGGAAGGCTTGACACCACTTCATGTCCTGCAGAAACACAAGAAATGCCAGCACATTTATTGGAACATTATGTGTGACTCGTTTTGTAATAGAACTATTTTATTTTTACTTGAGTTATGTACAGTCGTGGCCAAAAGTTTTGAGAATGACAAAAATATTAGTTTTCACAAAGTTTGCTGCTAAACTGCTTTTAGATCTTTGTTTCAGTTGTTTCTGTGATGTAGTGAAATATAATTACACGCACTTCCTACGTTTCAAAGGCTTTTATCGACAATTACATGACATTTATGCAAAGAGTCAGTATTTGCAGTGTTGGCCCTTCTTTTTCAGGACCTCTGCAATTCGACTGGGCATGCTCTCAATCAACTTCTGGGCCAATTCCTGACTGATAGCAACCCATTCTTTCATAATCACTTCTTGGAGTTTGTCAGAATTAGTGGGTTTTTGTTTGTCTACCCGCCTCTTGAGGATTGACCACAAGTTCTCAATGGGATTAAGATCTGGGGAGTTTTCAGGCCATGGACCCAAAATGTCAACGTTTTGGTCCCTGAGCCACTTAGTTATCACTTTTGCCTTATGGCACGGTGCTCCATCGTGCTGGAAAATGCATTGTTCTTCACCAAACTGTTGTTGGATTGTTGGAAGAAGTTGCTGTTGGAGTGTGTTTTGGTACCATTCTTTATTCATGGCTGTGTTTTTGGGCAAAATTGTGAGTGAGCCCACACCCTTGGATGACAAGCAACCCCACACATGAATAGTTTCAGGATGCTTTACTGTTGGCATGACACAGGACTGATGGTAGCGCTCACCTTTTCTTCTCCAGACAAGCCTTTTTCCAGATGCCCCAAACAATCGGAAAGAGGCTTCATCGGAGAATATGACTTTGCCCCAGTCCTCAGCAGTCCATTCACCATACTTTCTTCAGAAGATCAATCTGTCCCTGATGTTTTTTTGGGAGAGAAGTGGCTTCTTTGCTGCCCTTCTTGACACCAGGTCATCTTCCAAAAGTCTTCCTGCTGCCATTCCTGAGCAAGCTCTGCACTGGAGGCACTCCGAGCTGAATCCTCTTTAGGAGACGATCCTGGCGCTTGCTGGACTTTTTTGGATGCTTTGAAGCCTTCTTAACAAGAATTGAACCTCTTTCCTTGAAGTTCTTGATGATCCTATAAATTTTTGATTGAGGTGCAATCTTAGTAGCCACAATATCCTTGCCTGTGAAGCCATTTTTATGCAACGCAATGATGGCTGCACGCGTTTCTTTGCAGGTCACCATGGTTAACAATAGAAGAACAATGATTTCAAGCATCACCCTCCTTCCAATCAGCCTGACATAATGATCTCCAGCCTTGTGCTCGTCAACATTCTCACCTGAGTTAACAAGACTATTACTGAAATGATCTCAGCAGGTCCTTCAATGACAGCAATGAAATGCAGTGGAAAGTTTTTTGGGGGATTAAGTTAATTTTCATGGCAAAGAAGGACTATGCAATTCATCTGATCACTCTTCATAACATTCTGGAGTATATGCAAATTGCTATTATAAAAACTTAAGCAGCAACTTTTCCAATTTCCAATATTTATGTAATTCTCAAAACTTTTGGCCACGACTGTAGTAGTGTAACATAGATATTTCACCTAATAGACTGAGAAAAGTTGCTTCCACCAGTCTGAAAAATTGCATAACCTGCTTCAGAATTATTTCAGTCACTATTAGTTAAAGATATCATTTTATGGTTTACCTCATGTTGTAGTTCTTTCCTCTTAAATCTCCTCCCTGTAATGTCCTCTGACATCACCTAATACCGACCTGAACATGCTGGGAGCTGTAGTTCTCCCCTCTTATACCTCATCCCTGTAATGTCCTCTGATATCACATAATAGCCTGAACATGCTGGGAGTTGTAGTCCTCTCCTCTTATACCCCTTCCCTGTAATGGCCTTTGATATCACATTATATCAGCCTGAACATACTGGGAGTTGCAGTTCTCTCCTCTTATACCCCCTCCCTTGCTCTGATATCCCATAATATCAGCCTGGACATGCTGGGAGTTGTAGTCCTCTCCATTTATACCTCCCCCTGTATTGTCCTCTGAAGCTGGTATATAGATTATGGTTTCCAATCTGTGTGTTGTATCGTCACCCACTGTCGCAGGTATGGTGTCCGCCTTTTGGGGGTTATGAAAGTGGTCACCCTACACAGGGCTCAAATTGTGTCATCTGCTCTCAGTCTCACATGGTTCTCTGACCCCTTCACACCTCACATTATCTGGCGTCCTCAGACACCTAATTGTTAACAATCGCCAAAACATCCAAGGTGGCCTCTTCAGGCTCTCACTCTAGGCCAGTGATGGTGAACCTTTTAGAGACCGAGTGCCCAAACTGCAACCAAATACCCACTTATTTATCGCAAAGTGCCGACACTGCAATTTAACCTGAATACCACTATAGTATATCTTCCATGTACTTTATCTTTTAGCTATAATAGCCTAAATTCAGTGCGCTGCCTGCGCTGTTCATAGTGCGTCCTGTGCTGATGAATGGCAGGAAAAGTCTAAAGCATATTGGTACGCCATAGACTTTTTCCAAGGCGCGGGTGCCCACAGAGAGGGCTCTGAGTGCCGCCTCTGGCACCCGTGCCATAGGTTCGCCATCACTGCTCTAGGCCAATCTGTCCCTCTCTGTGGCTGACCACATCTCCAGGAGCTGCAGCGTGGACTCCAAGTACAGTATGTTCTGCTGCCAGGGCACCACCGCTTGCCCATAGTAGGACAATTACAGCAGCTTACAATTGACACACTGTGCTAACTAATTTGGCAGGAGACATAGAGCGTTTGTTCACATGATGGATTTTAAAAATCCACCTACAAAATTCAGCACAGAACCTATGCCTGTTTTTTGCCGTGCATTTGTTGTGCATTCTTAATGTGTTTTTTAATGTTTTTGATGCGGTTTTTCAACATGCTTTTTTTTTACTGCAAGAAACAAAAAATTTTTAGTCTGTGGGTTTTGGTGTGTATTTACCCCAAAAACAACACAGAAAATACACCCAAAAAGCATGGACATGGGAGGCTGTTTTAAGGTATTTTTGGGAGCTGATTTTCAGGAAGAAACCTGCCAAAATCAACACCAAAAAACTCTGTGTGACCCTCCAATCTTGCAGTTCACCAGTTCATGGCTGCTATGAGTCCTCCTCCTCCGTCTTACCAACTCTGACATTTAACCAGGGAAAGAACCGTCACTCAATAAACAATGACAAACCGTCCTGTAAGGTATAAAAATCCAACATTTCAACTTACTGGCTTCAACCTAAGGCTACATGCTCATGACCGTGCTGTTTTTTGCGGATCCGCAAAAAGAACGGAAGCCGCCCGTATGCCTTCCGCAATTTGCGGAACAGAACGGGCGGCCCATTGTAGACATTCCTATTCTTGTCCGCAAAACGGATAAGAATAGGACATGCTATATATTTTTTTGCGGGGCCACGGAATGGTGCAATGGATGCGGACAGCACACGGAGTGCTGTCCGCATCTCTTGTGGCCCCATTGAAGTGAATGGGTCTGCATCCGAGCCGCAAAAATGGCGGCTCGGATGCGGATCAAAACAACGGTCGTGTGCATGAGGCCTTTAACTGTAAGGTGGGTGCTGTCAACCCCTTACAAGTGAATACACATTGATGATCCTATTCCAGGATGCACTGCTCTGATGAAGCTGAGATATAATTTTGGATATCAGCCCCTGGCCTAAAGGATCTAAATGAGTACCTGGTCAATAATAACCAAACCCAGTGCTTGAATCACTGTCCACTACCCCACCTTATAGACTGTTCTCCACTGATACAACTACTGTACATCAAGTCTTATCGACACCAAAAGACTCGTCTGGCAGAGTGAGGGGACCATAAACCGGCCAAAAAAGAGATCATATAAATGTATGTGTTGTATTGTATGTGTCTGGTATTGAATAGGACACAAGGAAATAATGTTGTCCTTGTTCACAGGAGGAATATCAAGCCACACTGCTTATACTTTAGTGGAATATTATTTTCACAAAATGTAGGGTTGCGACCCGGCTGGTATCTCATCGGCAAGGCCGGTATTTTAGGGGCTTTGCCGATGCCAGTAATTTTTTTCTACCGGCAATATTAATTGCCAGTATTTTCCTACAAGGACTGCTACAATTGAGTGCTTCCATTGCGGAGCTCTCATTAGTGTAGCCTTTACTCCCCACTTGTGTTAATAAAAAAAAACACTCACCTTCTTCATTTGCTCGCGCTGCTCACTGGAAGCTCAGGTACTAATGGGGGCATTATTCTTCCTGGGGGCACTAATGGGGGCATTATTCTTCCTAGGGGCACAAATGGGGGGCATTATTCTTACTGGGGTGCCCTAACGGGGCCATTACTTTTACTGGGGGCCACTAGTGGGGGCATTAATTCTGAGGTGCACTAATGGAGGCATTACTATTACTGGGGGCACTAATGGGGGCATTATTAATGCTGGGGGGCACTAATGGTGGTATTATTAGTTCTGGGCGGCACTAATGGGGGCATTAATATTACTGGGGGGCATTAATATTATTGAGAGCCACAGTATGACAGTGACTTAACACCACACCCCACATTAAGCCACGCCCAACAACCACACACCCTTTGGGGTGTGGCTTAACTTGGCCAGTATTTTTTGTTGGGAAAAGTGGCAACCCTAAAATATAGACAGAAAACAGCAAATGGCAGAATGAGACTTGTGCCCTCCTCTAGAACATTATATGACTCCACTATATAAAATAAAAAGGAGGAAATTTATCAAAAGTAGTGTAAAGAAAATTGGCTTAGTTACTCATAGCAACCAGATTCCACTTTTTGTTTTTCATCAGCCTTTGGAAAATGAAAGCATCAAGCTGATGCATGGGTATTGAAACTATGCCAGTTTTCCTTTACACTTCCTTTGATAAATCCCCCCATATTGTTTACACATTGGAGGTTAAATGATATCAGCACATAGGACAGGTCAGCAGAAAGGTGTCATCTCCATCTTCTCAGGACTACCTGCAGCTGTCATCTGATCCAGTGGACATGTGCCAGCTACTCCTCTACTCCAAGAGTCATGTGTATGAAGAAATGTTTCAGATTACATATCTATAACTCTATGTCTATGATATAACTCTTGATACCATCCAGATATTGATATAAGTGATTAGAATTTTTATTATTATTATTTTTTATTATTAATAATAATAATAATAATAATAATAATAATAATAATAATTATTATATTAGAATATAAAAAAATGATTAGAATTAGAAAAAATAAGTAATTAGAAATTAGAAAGTGATATAAGAAGATTAGACTTCTCTGGGGATAACTGTATGTGCAGCAGTCAACGTCCAGAAGTCGACATAGACAATAGGCAAAGGGCCCCATTTATCAAAACTGTCTAACAGTGAAACTGTCTCAGTTGCCTATAGTAACCAATCAGAGCTCAGCTTTCAGTTCCTAAAGAGCTCTTGAAAAATGAAAGCTGCGCTCTGATTTGGGAAATCTTTTTTTACAGTACAAATAAATTTATGAAGTTATTATGCGAAGTCTCGCGAGACTTCGCGAAGCAATGATTTCAGCTCATCGGCGCCAATACATTTTAATACTGTATGGAGCCCAATACATTTTAATACTGTATGGAGCTCCTGCTCCGTACAGTATTAGAACAAAGTTTTATGCGAATCATCCGAAGATGATTCGCTCATCCCTACTTCTAGCAAGAATAATAAAGAAATGGCACAACATAGAGCCATAAGAATAGATGTTCCAGAATAGTTATTACATGGGAAATGCATGAAGCTATTAAAACAGACATGTCAGGAGGAGTGAAAGGTCCTCTTTTAGTGTGTGTAAGGCCTCTTTCACACTGGCATGTGTGCCCCGTTGCCGTATTGCGGACCGCATTTGCGGATCCGCAAAACACAGGTGCCGTTCCGTGGGCATTCCGCATCACGGATGCGGACCCATTCACTTGAATTCCGGAGATGCGGAATGGTGCGGAACGGAACCTCAGAACGGAACCCTACAGAAGCACTACGGAGTGCTTCCGTGGGGTTTCGTCCCGTACTTCCGTTCCGCAAAAAGATAGAACATGTCCTACATTTTAGCGGAACGGCCGGATCACGGACCCATTCAAGTGAATGGGTCCGCGATCCGCTGCGGCTGCCCCACGGACTGTGCTCGTGTATTGCGGCCCGCAATACAGCAACAGAGCGCACACGCCAGTGTGAAAGAGGCCTAAAAGGGCAGTGTCAGCTTTGTGTTTCCATGGGCCCACCAGAGAAATTATTATGATTGATAATCCTTTATCTATACAGAACATATGTACAGTACAGACCAAAAGTTTGGACACACCTTCTCATTCAAAGAGTTTTCTTTATTTTCATGACTATGAAGGCATCAAAACTATGAATTAACACATGTGGAATTATATACATAACAAATAAGTGTGAAACAACTGAAAATATGTCATATTCTAGGTTCTTCAAAGTAGCCACCTTTTGCTTTGATTACTGCTTTGCACACTCTTGGCATTCTCTTGATGAGCTTCAAAAGGTAGTCCCCTGAAATGGTCTTCCAACAGTCTTGAAGGAGTTCCCAGAGATGCTTAGCACTTGTTGGCCCTTTTGCCTTCACTCTGCGGTCCAGCTCACCCCAAACCATCTCGATTGGGTTCAGGTCCGGTGACTGTGGAGGCCAGGTCATCTGGCGCAGCACCCCATCACTCTCCTTCATGGTCAAATAGCCCTTACTTTCAAAGTTTTCCCAATTTTTCGGCTGACTGACTGACCTTCATTTATTAAAGTAATGATGGCCACTCGTTTTTCTTTACTTAGCTGCTTTTTTCTTGCCATAATACAAATTCTAACAGTCTATTCAGTAGGACTATCAGCTGTGTATCCACCTGACTTCTCCCCAACGCAACTGATGGTCCCAACCCCATTTATAAGGCAAGAAATCCCACTTATTAAACCTGACAGGGCACACCTGTGAAGTGAAAACCATTTCAGGTGACAACCTCTGGAAGCTCATCAAGAGAATGCCAAGAGTGTGCAAAGCAGTAATCAAAGCAAAAGGTGGCTACTTTGAAGAACCTAGAATATGACATATTTTCAGTTGTTTCACACTTGTTTGTTATGTATATAATTCCACATGTGTTAATTCATAGTTTTGATGCCTTCATAGTCATGAAAATAAAGAAAACTCTTTGAATGAGAAGGTGTGTCCAAACTTTTGGTCTGTACTGTATGTCCACAATTTTTTGTATCCATGGGCATAAACATAGCCATAGCAGCCATAGCACTTGCTATGGGGCCCAGAGGTTGAGGGGCCAAATCAGGTGCAAAAATATTATATCCTTTTCTTGGGAATAAAAAATATGGTAGCTTTTTGCTATAGTGTGAGTTTTCTTATATACGGTACTGTTATAAATATCTAGAATTTTTGCTACTTATGCAGCACTTTTAATATTCTTACACTCTCATTTTGCTATAGGGCCTATGAATTATAGTTATGCCCCTTAATATCATAACCTTTGTTGTTCCTTGTTGTACTTTACATATATAAATTGTTTTATCCTTGTATTCACACAGCGAAAAAGAACAATGAAAGTATCAGAGATACCAGGGTAACGAAATAGGGCATGTGTGTATGTAACTGTATTTATACTGTATGTATGTAATGTCTCCATATCTGTGTATTATATAGATGTTCGATGTCTATATATATATATATATATATATATATATATATATATACACATACAGGTGAAACTCGAAAAATTAGAATATTGTGCAAAAGTCCATTTATTTCAGTAATGCAAATTAAAAGTAATTATGTGAAAAGGTTCAGTATTCTAGGCTCAAAGTGTCACACTCTAATCAGCTAATTAATCCATATCCCCTGAGCAAAGGGTACCTCTAAATTGTGACTTTGGGGTTTCATAAGTTGTAAGCCATAATCATCCAAATGATAACAAATAAGGCTTGAAATATCTCGCTTTGCATGTAATGAGTCTATCTCATATGTTAGTTTCACCTTTTAAGTGCACGATATTAAAATTTTTCAAGTTTCACCTGTATATACACTGAACAAAAATATTAACGCAACACTTTTGGTTTTGCTCCCATTTTGCATGAGCTGATCTCAAAGATCTGAAACATTTTCTACATAAACAAAAGACCCATTACTCTCAAATATTGTTCACAAATCTGTCTAAAGCTTCATTCACACGTCCGTGTGTGTTTTGCGGATCCACGTATCCGCAAAACACGGACATCGGCGATGTGCGTTCCGCATTTTGCTGACCGCACATCGCCAGCACTTAATAGAAAATGCCTAATCTTGTCCGCAATTGCGGACAAGAATAGGACATGTTCTATTTTTTTTGGGGAACGGAATTGCAGACTCGGAAGTGCGGGTCTGCAATTCCGGATCCGGGCAGCACATTGTGCTGCTCCATAGAAATGAATGGGTCTGCAATTTGCGGAACGAAATTGCGGACGTGTGAATGGACCCTCAATCTGTGTTAGTGAGCACTTCTCCTTTGCAGAGATAATCCATCCCACCTCACAAGTGTGGCATATCAAGGTGCTGATTAGACAGCATGAATATTGCACAGGTGTGCCTTAGACTGCCCACAATAAAAGACTACTCTGAAATGTGCAGTTTGATCACACAGCACAATGCCACAGATGTCGCAATGTTTGAGGGATCGTGCAATTGGCATTCTGACCTTAGGAATGTCTACCAGAGTTGTTGCCCGTGCAATGAATGTTCATTTCTCTTCCATAAGCCATCTCCAAAGGCGTTTTTAGAGAATTTGGCAGTACATCTAACCGGCCTCACAACCGCCGACCACGTGTAACCACACCAACCCAGGACCTCCACATCCAGCATGTTCACCTCCATGATAGTCTGAGACCAGCCACCCGGACAGCTGCAGCAACAATCGGTTTACATAAGTCTCAGGGAAGCTCATCTGCATGCTCGCCGTCTTCAGCGGGGTCTGGACCTGACTGCAGTTCGCCGTCGTAACCGACTTCAGTGGGCAAATGCTCACATTCGATGGCATCTGGCACGTTGGAGAGACGTTCTGTTCATGGATGAGTCCCGGTTTTCAGTGTTCAGGGCAGATGGCAGACAGCGTGTGTGGCGTCGTGTGGATGAGCAGTTTGCTGACGTCAACGTTGTGGATCGAGTGGCCCATGGTGTCGGTGGGGTTATGGTATGGGCAGGCCTATGTTATGGACAACGAACACAGGTGCATTTTATTGATGGCATTTGGAATACACAGAGATACCGTGACGAGATCCTGAGGCCCATTGTTGTGCCATTTATCCACGACCATCACCTCATGTTGCAGCATGATAAGGCGCGGCCCCATATTGCAAGGATCTGTACACAATTCCTGAAAGGTGAAAACATCCCAGTTCTTGCATGGCCAGCATACTCACAAGACATGTCACCCATTGAGCATGTTTGGGATGCTCTGGATCGGCGTCTACGACAGTGTGTTCCAGTTCCTGCCAATATTCTGCAACTTCGCACAGCTATTGAAGAGGAGTGGACCAACATTCCACAGGCCACAATCAACAACTCTATGCGACGGAGATGTGTTGCAAATGGTGGCCACACCAGATACTGACTGGTTTTCTGACCCCCCCCCCCCCCCCCTTCCCCAGTAAGGCAAAACTGTGCACATTTCAGAGTGGCCTTTTATTGTGGGTAGTCTAAGGCACACCTGTGCAATAATTCATGCTGTCTAATCAGCACCTTGATATGCCACACCTGTGAGGTGGGATGGATTATCTCTGCAAAGGTGAAGTGCTCACTAACACAGATTAAGACAGAAAAATAGAGACCCCCCTGCGCTCCTATTGAATAGATATGTGTGAGTCTCCCTGGGTGGGGAGATCCTGCTGCTCAATGTCTTTGAGGAGCTATTGTTCTCCCTAGTAAAGTGTATATAAAGTAGGTATATCACCCGTAGGGGATATAAGACATAAGCGCTGGTACACAGACTGTGTACCAGCGCTTATGTCTTATATCCCCTACGGGTGATATACCTACTTTATATACAGATTAAGACAGATTTGTGAACAATGAGAGTGTATGTAAAAAATGTTTCAGATCTTTGAGTTCAGCTCAGGCAAAATGAGAGCAAAACCGAAAGTGTTGCGTTTATATTTTTGTTCAGTGTATATAAAATATTTTTAAGTAGTGTCCAATTATTGCTTGTAATACGTTACTGTATATATGGTGTATGTAAGGTGATATATCTAAATCTCTACATGTGCATTTCCCTGTGATATGTATGCACTGCATCTGTAAATGTCTGCAACCATATCTGGTATTCATAACCACCAAAAACGCTTGACGATAACTGTTTCCCGTGGAACTGACTGAGAAATTGATTTGGACGAGGCAGCAAAGGGATCACTTTTTTTTTTTTTTAAAGCCACTAGCGGCCTGGCAGATGCAGGGGAATAAAAATGTTCCATGTTGGCCAGCTTCATAAATGGTTAGACCAACCTATAAGAAAAACTCTAATTGGGTGTACAAAATACACTGGGGTCTAGTATAATATACTGGAACCAACCAAAGAAGAAAAACCAATAACCCCATGAAAAATGAGAGAAGGCTTCGTCAGGCGAAACGCGCGTCGAGGTGCAGCTCTGGTCATACACCCTGTGTTCCCGCATATCATGGGTAATTTATGTCTTGCTTTATACATGGCTAGTATGTTATTGTAGTGTCATTACTTACACATGTCACTCTTGTTCCACCCGAATTTAGTGATGTGATTTGGCTGTCTGTATTTACGTGATGGCCACTAATGTTACCAGTGGTGGGCAAGTCTGTTATGAGTGACCTTATTGATCCTCTACATGTGTGCAATACATATGCTTATATGTCACTCTGGGCGAATTTACAGTTCTCCCATTTATATGCGGTTCCACACTTAGTGTTTTATGACACCTCTTCCCTGTTAGTCGGGTATATGTGAGGGTGGGGGTTTACGGTCCCGTTACACGGGGCGTCCCATCCCCTTTTACCTTGTGCCTTCGTGTTATTCTATATTTATTATTTTTTGTCTTAATAAACTACATTCATTTTATATGTGCGTTCTCTCATTTTTCATGGGGTTATTGGTTTTTCTTCTTTGGTTGGTTCCAGCTTCATAAATGCCCATCAGAAATCCCAAGAAACCCTGAGGTGGCTAAAGGGAGAGTCAGCTATTTCTCCTGGCAGTATGATGACTGCATCTCAGAAAAGGAAGCCTGAAGAAGGCTCTTACTGTGTTCAGCAGATCTGAGACGGGGTTGGCAAGGAGCCTAATGAAAGATGGTCTGGACAGGAATACCGGAAAGAGGCCATGTGGGGCATGTAGAAACCGATTGTCTGCATCAGGCAACTCACATGAAGAGTCATAGTCAAAAGGGTTTTTACTTGCTAAGTAGCTGAAGAAGTGACTGAACAGGAGACTGAATCATTGGACTCCTATTCTACCGTGATGTTAGACAGCCTATACGAACAGCTTGTGCCACATGGGCCTGGACCATATTTCCTGCTAAAAAGAAGGGGTAAGAGAAGCCTCCAGACATATCTGCTGTTTGGTCGAAGTGCGTCAAGCAGGAAGGACCTTTAAATTATTGCCTATGTGCCCATGAACACAGAGCAGGGGACACAGCACCATAAATTATGTTGGAAGCAGTGCTACCAAGGTGCCACAGGTAAGGTATTGTCCGCTCCATGTCTGCCCTGCACATTTGCTTGTTGGCTGGGAAGGTGTATCCATAGGATCCCATTCACCTGAGAGAAGCTAAAAAAAAGTCTTAAGCTGATTGATGATGCTGGTATACCCTTTTTAACTGTATAGAAAAGCACAGTTATATGCACTTTTCTATGAAGAGGCATCCTGCAAAAAAGACGTATACTGTGCAGTGCGATGTACATTTTTTAACATGGATGCCTATGGATGACGTGTGCCAATGCATACCTATACAGTAGCATACTTCAGAGCCTTCCATCCAAGGTATACATCAGGAAAATGTTGCTGCCATATACAGTACCTCAAATGGAGTGCTCGAGCAAAGTAAGCCACTTCACTCTTTAACTTTTTTCACTCTTTAACTTTTATATTAGTCCTTATTCACACGACTGTATGTATTTTGTGGTCAGCAAACCGTGGACAAGAATAGGACATTTTCTATTATTTGCAGACCAGCCGCTTCTACATCAATGACCTCCGTGTGCTGGGCAAATTTTTTCGGCCCCTTGAAATGAATGGGTCCACATCGAACCTCAAGGAATACAGATCAAAAATACAATGGTGTGCATGAGGCCTTGTGCATTAAAAAATAAAAATATTTATTTTAGGATGAATAAGAGTAAGTTACTATTACAGTGTTTTCAGTGATGAATACGCTTACATTTATTTTACTAGAGTCTGTCAATGTAAAATATACAGTATTTAGTGTCAGAATTACCATAGGAGTAAATAGTGATAAATTAGAGGGGTTGTCCTACTTGTACAAGTCGCGGTATATTGCTAGGATATACCAGAACTTGCTGATCAGTGGGGGTAGAACTGCTTGGACCGTGAATAGTCACTAGGATTAATTCTATATTCACTTGAATGGGGTCATGTTACAATTCCCTGTAATATCTGGTTGACAATAGCAAAGAGCAAACAAATGAGTGGCGATATGTCATAACTCATTGGACTAAAAAAAGTAGCAAAGATACATGATAAAGTATACATATATAGAGAGAGTTTATTCACAGGTTGAACATAGTCCTGTTCAGGGAAATATATGGTAGAATGTGGTTGTTTAACAAGAATTCACAGGATTACCACCATTCTAAAACATAACCTTTAATGCTTATATATTAAAAAGTCAATACACCCTTATAATTATAAATGAATAATAATCAAAAAGAAAAGGAAAATCTAACGACAGGTTGCTAGTTCCCTTGCACGGTGTTTGCAGGAGGGAAAGAAGGATGATTTAGGGCCTATTGGGGGCAATGTCCCTAGTTCTGGCCCTAATCAGGATACCCTGCCTAAATACGGAATAGCCGCCCCAATAGGGGCAATCCTGTTTCTCGTACCTCCTAGTATCCCTGGGTTGACCCTAGCAAGGGAGGATGTAAGGATAGCCCTATTGGAGACCTAGGCTATTATAGGTACAAAAAAAATAATAAACAAATACAATTACCCAGATGGAGTGACAGAAAACACCCTAATTAATAGGTGAATAAAATAGTATAGATAGTATAGAGTATTAGAAAAGATATTATATAGAAATGTCCAAATTCGTCCCTACACGTTTCACCTGGTTGGTGTCAGGCTCATCAGGGGACATATCTGACCATAGAGTACCTATCACCATTAGTGATCACCTGAGCACTTCACAATGAATTATATATAGGTTAATTTATTTACTTTTTATTTTTCTCTTTTACGATGATAAGAAAATAACTGGAACACGTGATAAAAGTTTATCAGCTACTGACTGACTAATCATTATAGAAAATCACCAGTCCAGCTTGTAGAACACAAGAAATCGGCCAAACAGATATAATCTAGGTACTAATATTTAAAGTAACCTAGAAAGACCCCTATATCTAGTGTTTTAGGCTGAAGTCAGGTGGGGTATACCAAATACATATAAAAGTGTATGACCCGCATCTGATTATATTTAAATAGGAAACCAATTCATATGAATATGATATGTTTCCATATGGTCAGAAAACCGATGTATCAATCTGACCTATTATGGTATCCCAAGTTAGTATGTATGTGTTCAGTTATGAATTAGTTGAATTATTTAAAGGGTGACTGGCTAGTATATAATATAGGCAATGGATCAAAGATGGAGGGGTTTGCCTCCCAGTCAACAAATGTTGTACTCTATACATGATATATTGATCCTAAAAGATATAGAGGACGCCTTAAATGAAACACGCAAAGTCGATACCTTCATTTAGTCCAGCAGGTGCGACAGTATTTAACCTGAAGATCCACCTGGACTCTTTTTGTTTCAGCATTTTATCCATGTCCCCACCTCTTTTAGACATTTTTAAAACCTCAATCATAAAAAAATTTATGATTTTAGTGGACCCTGCATGTTTGGTCCATATATGTCTCGATATAGGTTTATCCCGTTTATTGCGGCTATCCCCAATATGCTCAAGGATTCGCTTTTTGAATATCCTTTTGGTTTTACCAATATATTTAAGTCCACAGTCACATTGAGCCATATAGATGATCCCAGAGGTGTTGCAGTTGGCAAAGCTACGGGTATAGAATGTCCGATCTTCCTGGCTGTTCATAAAGATTTTTGCTGGAGCTATGAATGTGCATGCTTTACATTTGCCGTACTTAAAAGTGCCCAACTGTCTGTTGGACAACCACGTGCTTTTTTCTGGGGACTCAAAGTGGCTGTGGACTAGTGTATCACCTATATTGCGTCCACGCCTGTAGGTGATAGTGGGGTTTTCAGATAGTACACTGGTCAGGTCAGGGTCTGTCTTTAGTAGAGACCAGTATCGATTTAAAATATCTCAAACTTGTTGGAATTCTGAGTCATAAGTACCAATAATTCTGATTGGATCTTGGAGGTTCTTGTTCTTGCTTGATTTGTGGTTGTAACAGGGCGGTACGATTGCTAGAGTTAGCCCAACTCCATGCTTCATGGAGGCATGGACTCGGGTAACCCCTCTGTTTAAACCGATCAAAGAGTTTAGATGCTTCATATGTAAAATTTTTATTTTCAGAACAATTCCTCCGCACTCTTAAAAACTGCCCCTTAAGGATGCCCCTTTTCAGAGGGGTGGGATGAAAATTGTCCCAACGTAGAAGACTATTGGTAGAGGTCTTCTTCCTAAAGAGGGTCGTTTTTATGTAATTATGTTCATCTCTTTCTAGACGAACATCCAGGAAATTGATGGTGTTACGGTGTATTTCTGAAGTAAAGAATAATCCAATATGGTTAGAATTAAGTGTGTCCATAAATTCTTGAAACTCACTCACTGTCCCTGACCAAAGAAGTAAAATGTCATCTATGAACCTGGACCAGATTGTGATAAATCTGGTCCAGGATAACATAGATTCAGAGAATACAACCGTATCCTCCCACCAGCCCAGGAGCAGGTTAGCATAAGTTGGTGCACAAGGGCTACCCATAGCAGTGCCCCTGAGCTGGTGGTAGAAGTGATCTTCAAATATAAAATAATTATGTGTCAGGACAAAATTGAGAAGTTGAAGAATGAATTGGTTATGTTGGTACAGGTCCGTCGATCTGGAATCTAAAAAATATTTGACTGCTGACAAACCCTTGTTATGAGGAATTGAGGTGTAGAGGGCTTCTACATCTATTGAAGCGAACCAACTGTCTGGTTCAATACTGACACCTTCAACTCTTTGCAGTAGGTCAATCGTGTCCCGTAAATATGAAGGGAGTGTGGAAACAAAGGGACGTAGAACTTTATCGATGTATATGCCGGCATGATGGGTTAGGCTCTCAATCCCCGAAACTATGGGGCGTCCTTTTAGGGGACTAGTCCCCTTATGTATTTTTGGGAGCCCATAGAAGGTTGCTATTTTTGGGGTGGTAGAGAACAGATATTCATAGACACATAATTATTTGTTAGGGACTGTCGTCCAGTTGTCCCCTGTCATCAGGACTCGTGAGGCAAGTAGGCAGGGCCAGGGGTGAGGGTGGAGCGCAGTGGTCACTATCCTTCCCCATGTGTGTGTGTGGACGTGACCGTTACACTTTTCTAATACTCTATACTATCTATACTATTTTATTCACCTATTAATTAGGGTGTTTTCTGTCACTCCATCTGGGTAATTGTATTTGTTTATTATTATTTTTTGTACCTATAATAGCCTAGGTCTCTAATAGGGCTATCCTTACATCCTCCCTTGCTAGGGTCAACCCAGGGATACTAGGAGGTACGAGAAACGGGATCGTCCCTATCGGGGCGGCTATTCCGTATTTAGGCAGGGTATCCTGATTAGGGCCAGAACTAGGGACATTGCCCCCAATAGGCCCTAAATTATCCTTCTTTCCCTCCTGCAAACACCGTGCAAGGGAACTAGCAACCTGTCGTTAGATTTTCCTTTTCTTTTTGATTATTATTCATTTATAATTATAAGGGTGTATTGACTTTTTAATATATAAGCATTAAAGGTTATGTTTTAGAATGGTGGTAATCCTGTGAATATATATAGAGAGAGCAGTGTGGCAGTCGTAGTAATAGTAATAATAAGTTACTATTAAGGATTGAAGTAACACAGTATAAAATTACTGGTACAAGGCACATACATATGCCACGTTCCAACCCCTACCCAAAAGAGAGATCCTTCTCTATCCCATCCTGAATTCCTGACATAAATACAGTATATCTAGCCAAATCTCCTTTATATTAACTCTGTGGTCCTCTTAACACTGTCTGTCTCCTGCATCCCCTATGAGATGGAACTGAGAGAGGAGCTGATGTGGACAAAACAGCAGAGGGATTATGTATGGAAAAAAAAGCCAGGAGCAGGGGGCAATACCACTGTTCCATGTTGACCATCCCCACACAACTGGAAGAGACCAGAGGATGACAAGGCTACCAGAGCTACAAGAGATGTCAAGTTAAAGAGATTGGGAATTTGAGGATTGTGACCATCCTAATCTTCAGGAAACCTTTAGGTGGCTGAGGGACTGTAAACTGCATTTCCTGGCAGTGCTATAGTTGAATCACATTGAACCCGAAGAGAAGAAGTCTGAAGAAACTACCAACTGCATCAACAGGATCTGCAACCAGAGGATAGCTGACCAGGAGTCCCATTGGCAGACAGTGGTGCACTCTGGACGATATTGCCAGGAGCATGGGCAGCTTGAAACAGGGAAACCCTCTAGAAGCTGGTTTCCCCATCAAACAGCTCATCAGAAGAACATGGGTTAATAGGGATTATTACCTGCTTCTCTGTGGAGAAGTAACTGAAGAAGCAAGGCACAGCAGACTGAATCACTGTAAACCTGTGCATCCTTGGTTTCAGGCAGTCTAGCCTATACCAAAACAATACTTCCAGTCCGTAGTAAGATGGAATGTGCAGCGAGTCTCCAAAGTGATGTGGGTTCAGTTCACATAGAGCATAAATGGACAAATGAGACCACGCGTTTTCCCTCCTCCTAAAATCCAGGTGTATTCCCTCTCACCACGCTAAGAGGAGACCGGGGTCCACAGACGTCCTTTCCTTTAAAAGTCTAGCCTATACAGAACATCTCTTGTTGCAGAGGCCTAGATTATAATTTTTACTATGGAGGAGGGGGCACTAGAAGAAGCCTGGCCCTAAGCTGCACACAGTATGTTAGAAAACAATGCCTCATAACCTTTTGCTAATTGGTGCCTGGCATTCAGCCCCCTTAACGGTATCTCCTGTAATGTGAACCTTAGAGAGGATCTGATGTGGATGAAGCAAGAGATGGATCAAGCTTTTGAAAAAGGCATTGACGACTTTGACAGAAGCAGGGGACAATTAAACTGTTCTATGTTTACTACCCCAAGAACTGGAAGAGACCAGAGGACACTAAGGCTTCTGTCTGCTATAACATTGGTGGACAGAACTACAGGAGCCACAGGAGTCATATGCAGAAGATTATAGACATTGCTAATTTGAGGACTGGAGCCATCTGTACTCCAGAAAAGCCGAAGGGGACTAAAATTGTGCCAACTATTTCTCTGGCACTAATAATATTCTGCTGCACCCATCAGACACATTATGTAGAAGAGCCTTAATTAAAGGGTTTTTCACTTGCTGGGTAGGAGGAGATGCAGCTGAGATAGCAAGGAGCAGGTCATTGAATCACTGGAATCCTGTACTACCATGGTGGCAGACAGCCTATACTGAGCAACTTGTGTTAACGGGCCCTGGACCATAATTCCAGATGAAGAGGATGGGTAAGAGGAGCCAATAAAGTAGAGCAAGCAGGAGTAACCTCCAAATGTCTGCCAACACACCAATGAGCACAAAGCAGGGGCCATAGCACTAAAATCTGTGTGGGGAGCAGTGTCACCAAGAGTTTAAAAACAGGTAAGGCATTGTTCACACTTGTCTACATAGTATGTTTGGTGTGTGGACCAAGAAAGCTAATGACTCATACATCAGTTGTATCCATAGGCCCCATTCACCTGACAGAAGTGTCCTTCTGGCCATAGTCTAGCCAATATATGTCTGTATACCTTCTTTTACTGTATAGAAAAACACAGTTGACTGCACTTTTCTATGAAGAAGCATCTTGCAATGCCATGCTGTGCGGTATACATTTTTAAACGAGGATGCCTATGGTGTATTTTATCCCAAAATGAATAACAGTGAGTTACTATTACAGTGCTTTCAGTGGTGACTAAGCTTCCATGTATTATACTGTAGTCCCTTTATGTGCACATGTATTTTGTGTTTAGATTGTTGTGGTAATAAATAGTGCTAAATTAAATTATTTTATACTTGAAACATACTGTATAATATTAGCAGTGACAGTAATAATAAGTTAAAATCAATGTAAACAATGTAAACTAACGTAATGGCTGTGCCTGTGTTGCAGACCACAAATCGCAAACCGTGGATCCCCAAACTCAGGCACCGGCCATCTGTGCCCCACACCCATTGACTTGAATGGGTCCACGATCTGCAAGATTCGTCGAAAGATAGAATATGTCCTATCTTTTGTGGTGCGGAGGCACAGACCTGGAAGCCCACAGAAGGGCTTCCATGTGTTTCCATTGGCTCCAGGTCTGTGCCTCTGCAACGCAAAAGATGAGACATTTTCTATATTTCACTGTATCTTGAGGATCACAGACCCATTGAAGTCAATTTGTCCATAGCGAGATACAGATTGCACATGAGTGGTCTCCATATTTTACGGTCTGCAACATGGACACAGAGGCAACACCATCATGTGAATGTGACCTAAAAGTTATTTTTCTAGAACAAGGTTGCACATCCATCAGCCTCCAAAACTGTTCTGTGTGGCCCCCAGCAGCATGTATCTCTGCTCCCATAGGGCCTGTATATAAACTAAGACACAGTAATGTTGTGTCCATAGTGATTTTATGGCACAATTTTTAAATAAAATTTTTGAGCCCATCAACCACTTTGTGGCCTTATTAAGATGGGTCTCTACACTAACACTTTATAGAGCAGGAGATAACCTTCTTATATACTCACTGTTCCAGTACAGTGTCTAAGAATGTGATCTCTAGGATCTCATCTATAAGAGGGGTACAGTATTGCTGTTACATATAAAGTCTTAGTGTAGGGACCCATCTGAATGAGGTCACCGTGACGTGGCAGATGGGCTTGCACAATTTGATCAAAATGTGCACTAAGAACCTCACATTTACAACTAGTAACATATGAAGATGTAATAGAAGAATTTTCCACATCAGAAGTGTAAACGTACTTGGCAGAACTGGGTCTATTTTCTAAATTACTTCTCTAAAAATAATTCTGGGTGCATCAGTCCAATCTAATCTACCCAATGTTTTTCAATTTCGCCTCATTTGTAACCGAGCCAGAAATATTTGTCATATATCCACTGGGTGGGTGGCAAACATTTGGCTGGTTCTGTAATTCCCATATACAGTTGTCTGTATGGAGCATTTATTCAAAAAGCTCCTTATTGCCATAGTGTGGATGCAGGTATAGTCTCATAGCAGTTGTGGGGGTCCCAGCAGATGAACATAATTAAACCAGAAGATAAGTGATAAATGTTTCTAGCTGGGATGCCCCTTTAACAATGCCAAACTCTTTACAGTTGGCCCTATGATTCTATTGTTTTGGGGAACAGAAAGGGCACTCTGTCTCAAAGTATCATCAAACATTAGCAGCGAGCCCAGGAGAAGCCGGAGCAGAGGATGGAAGTGGTAGTGGCTCTGGCTCTAACAGTCACCCACAGTGGCTTTCCTCAATGAAAAGTACAGATTTCCCTGCAAAAAATTAGCCCCCACACAGCCACGTAGATATAAAAAATGAGGGGATCAGAATATGGCGATGAAAAGAAAAAATGTATTTTTTCCAAAGTTTTAAGTATTAAAACACAAGACTATACAAGTGGTATAACTATAATTATACTGACCCAGAGAATGGAGAGCATGGGTCAGTTTTACCACATAGGGTATGCCGTAAAACCAAAACCCATAAAACTGTGACAGAATTGTGTGTTTTTTTCCAGCTCCACCCCATTTTTATTTTTTTTCCAGCTTCCAATTACATTGTATGCAGCAGTAAATAGTACCATTAGAAAGCACAATTTGTCCTGAAAAAAAAAAAAGATCCTATATGGCTATGTGAATGGAAAAATAAAAACGTTACGGCTCCGGGAAGGCCGGAGTAAATAACGGAAAAACACAAAACCGTAAAATCCACCTCAAAAGTTTAAGGGTTTCTGCTAGTTAAAGGGTTTCTGTCACCCCAATTTTCGCTATTAAACAGGCTGACATAATAGATGTGAAAATGTCACCTGAATTTAACTCTGCATTTCTTTTATTTAAGTATGCCCCCGTTTTCGTGTAATTTTAACTTTTAGTATATGCAAATGAGCCTCTAGGAGCAGGAGGGGCTGCTCCTAAAGGCTCAGTTTGCCCACCTAATTTCCACGTCCTTCTGTCTTGATTCACAGGGCCAGGCCAGCGTAGATTCTCCTGCTGGCCCCGTCTGCCGTGTAAATCTCGCGCCTGCACTATCCCATTCATTATTCGGCGCAGGTGCAGTGAGAAAGCCGGCTGCCGGTGGGCGAGGTGGGCGAACGAAGCCTCTAGGGGCAGGTGCAACGCTCCCCTGCTCCTAGAGGCTCATTTGCATATAATAAAAGTTAAAATTACATAAAAATGGGGCCATACTTAAAGAAAAGAAATGCAGAGTTAAAGCGAACCTTTCACCTAATTTTCACCTTATAAACCAGCAACAGTACCTTATAGATTATCTTGAGTGTGTTGTTATGCATGTTAGTGCCGCTTTCCTGGGCTCTTTATACTTCAAAAAATCGTCTTATAATCTTCACATTCTGTGCTCCAACAGTCATGCAACCAGTCATGGGGGTAGCCCTTCCATCTCCTCTGGCCCTACCGCCCCTGCCCTAACCCCTCCTCTATGCTCCTAACTGACAGCCGGCTCAGTCGCCGGGACGGCGCTTCTGAAACCTGCGCATGCGCCGTCCTCCTGATTCGCCGCGCAATCCCGTCTTTCTTGCTGACAAAAGCGCGATCATGTAAGAGAATCGCGCATGCGCCTTACGCAATGCCGGCCTGTCTGCTCTCCCTCCCGTGCGCGCGCTCCACTATTGTGAGCAAGAAAGACGGGGTTGCGCGGCGAATCAGGAGGACGGCGCATGCGCACGTTTCAGAAGCGCCGTCCCGGCGACTGAGCCGGCTGTCAGTTAGGAGCATAGAGGAGGGGTTAGGGCAGGGGCGGTACGGCCAGAGGAGATGGAAGGGCTACCCCCTTGACTGTTTGCATGACTGTTGGAGCACAGAATGTGAAGATTATAAGACGATTTTTTGAAGTATAAAGAGCCCAGGAAAGCGGCACTAACATGCATAACAACACACTCAAGATAATCTATAAGGTACTGTTGCTGGTTTATAAGGTGAAAATGAGGTGAAAGGTTCGCTTTAAATTCTGGTGACTTTTTCACATATATAATGTCAGCCTGTTTAATAGCAAAATTTGGGGTGACAGAAACCCTTTAAAACCATAAAGTGTCACACATCCTTTTGTAGATTTTTTTATTCTATTTTCTATGCATGATTATGGGGACTGCCATTTTGCCTGAGCTGTTATTAACAACATTTAGAGATATGCTTTACAGCAGCCACCATGGGCCATAGACATAATGGACAGGAGGGGACTCATTGGGGGTCATTTAATATAGTTTTATGAGCCTGTTTTAGACATTTTTTTTCTATTTTAGACAATTTTTTTAGACACATTTACTAATGAAAGTTCACCTGTTTTGGAGGCATTTGCTCTTCGTTTCACAATTTTCAGTTTTAGATTCATTCTCTTTTTTTTAGCCTATTTATGTAGGTTTTTTATGCATGAATTAGACACAAAAACATTAAAGTTTTTACTTCACTCCAGGGGTGGTCTAGTTTTTTTTAGTCAGCTTTGTGTGGGGCCGTGTGACAATTTTACTTAAAAAGTCAAATCTTCTGGTAGACACACGCCTTTTCACAAACATAAATATGTGTATAAACATGGCTACAACTAGTTTTCATATCTAATATGCAATTTTTTTAATCTAATATGCATATTTTTTATCTAATGTGTGACTTTTTATCTCATATGTAACTCTGCACTTTACCACCGAATTCATGAGCCAACCAACGAATAGTCTAATTGTACCCGGTCCACATGAGCCCTGACGAATACAAAGACTCCTCGCCTAATTTATCACCTGCTATGCGACTCTTTATAACTACTAAAATGCAGACAGATTAATTCACTATGCCGGTCTAATCGCACTCTAAAAAATAGAGGTGCATGATAAATGACCCCCATTGACTTCTATGGGAGAGTTTTCTAGGCATGCTCTGTGACCTGTTCAGAGGTCAGTAAGGAGTAGATAAGAAGTAACATCACATTTTGTGAATGGTGGATCCTGTGTTATATAGGTGATATCAGTCATTGTAATCCTGCCTGTACAGACTAAGAAATAGCCCCTATTTTTAGGCCTAGTTGCCACCGTGAAAACTGCAGTATTTTAAGATTTTTTTTAAAGAGTAACTAAACTTTTGTAAAAATGTCTTTAAAAAATGTTTTTTCTAATATACCGTATTTTTCGCCCTATAAAAAGTGGGGGGGAAATAGCAGTGCGTCTTATGGGGCGAATGGTGCATTTTGCCGAACTGTCAATGATACGCCGCGCCGCGATGCCGCACGGTGGGTGTATCAGCTGAGAGGGAGGAGGGGCTGGGGGCCGGCATCTGGTTTTATAATGACAGCGGGGCCCGTGTAGTGACTGTATTCTACTACTGTATTCTACTACACGGGCCCCGCTCACTGTATATACCGTAATCTTATCTATAATTGTAGGCATTGTTAATATATACAAATTCAGGGTAATCAGCGCCTGTATTACTTACAACAAGTGCTTGGTAGCAGGGAGGAGGCAGGCCGGGAGGACAGGCGCTGGCAGCGTGAGTCACTACGTCAAGCGCCAACGCCGCCTGCTTCATTCATAAAGTGGGCGGCACAGGCGCGTGATGTAGTGACTCACGCTGCCAGCGCCCGTCCTCCCGGCCTGCCTCCTCCCTCCTCTCTGCTACCGAGGGCTTGTTGTAAGTAATACAGGCGCTGATTACCCTGAATTTGTATATATTAACAATGCCTACAATTATAGATAAGATTACGGTATATACAGTGAGCGGGGCCCATGTAGTAGAATACAGTCACTGCACGGGCCACCCTGTCATTATAAAAACAGATGCGACCCCCACCCCCTGTATTGGGGGTCATTCACACTACAGGGACACTGTTATGGAGGGGATCTGTGGATGACACATATATGTGTCATCCACAGATCCCCCCATAACAGTGCCATCCAGAGACCCCAATAAAAGCCATCCAGAGATCCCCATAACAGTGTCACCCACAGATCCCCCATAACAGTGTCACCCACAGATCCCCCATAACAGTGTCACCCACAGATCCCCCATAACAGTGTCACCCACAGATCCCCCATAACAGTGTCACCCACAGATCCCCCATAACAGTGTCACCCACAGATTCCCCATAACAGTGTCACCCACAGATCCCCCATAACAGTGTCACCCACAGATCCCCCATAACAGTGTCACCCACAGATCCCCCATAACAGTGTCCTCAACAGATCCCCCATAATAGTGTCATCCACAGACCACCATTAGTTCAAAAGCCACCAAAAGCACACCCTTTTGCTCAAAATATTTTTTTTCTTATTTTCCTCCTCAAAAACCTAGGTGCGTCTTATGGGCAGGTGCGTCTTATAGGGCGAAAAATACGGTACTTTATTACTCAATTATTCTGTTTTCCTAATCAAATAGGCACACAAAGTCCTGGGTGATATTGCGCCTTAAAATTATTATTCTAGTACAGCGCTGCCATGTCCATTCAGCTGAATGCTCTCCGTAGCACATAGTACATGAGGAACTCTGTACTGATGCTATCGAGCACTTTCAACCGAGCGGATCTGGCTCAGGCATGTGGTAGTTACACTCAGCTAAATCCTGGCATGGCACACCTGTACAGGGTACAGATGTGCTGTGCCAGGATTTAGCTAAGCTTGAGGGAGGGGGGGCACAGGCAGAAGTAACGATATGTGCCCCTGCCTGTGCAGCTGCAGCCCCAGAGAAATCTGTACTCCAGTACAGCCCTGACATGGCAGCGCTGTACTAGAGTAATGATTTTAAGAGGCGATAGCACCTAGGACTTTGAGTGTCTTGTGTTTGATTAATAACGTATATTAGAAAAATCATTTTTGGGCTATTTAGAACACTTTTAAAGAACGTTTTACAAAAGTTTAGTTACTCTTTAATATGGATATTGACATGGGATATTAAAAAATAACATAAAAATTCTTCAAAATATGTTTAACATTAAAAAATGTAAATTTATGAAGACACATTCTCTTTAATAAGAATTTAAAGGTGTTGTCTCATCTTGCGGTTACTACAGTGAGATGAGACACAGTCCCGACTGCTGTTTCCCAGCTGGCAGGTGGTCGGGACTGTGTCTCATCTCACCTTAATAACGGAGAGATGAGACAACCCCTTTAAGAGTTTAACAGCTCCTCATAAAATCTTTACTACTGTACATGGGTCACTTTTGTAGCTGGCAAGAATACTCTATAACACAGAAAACATTATACATTACCGGTATGATAAAAATTACTTTCTCCACCATCCCTGGTTTTGTTCTGGATGAAGAAAGAACCACTGATGCTTGCGAGACCATGGCGAACGTTACTTGGAAGGGGAGTATGAAGAGACATGGTCAGTATTCATTCTGCTCAAGTCATTCTCTTCTTACAAATGAGATTAATCCAGGCTTCTCTGCTAATTGCGAGACTTAATAGGATTTTAACCTGCTGCACATCAGGGATTAGCCAACTGTTGATTTGAGAGGAGTGATGCAACATAGGAGGCGTAATCATTTAGATATATGATATTTATATTTATGTCTTTGATGTATTAAAACCAAAAATTGCATTCCACATTTTTCAGTTATTGCAAACTTTTCATTAACTTTTTTGTGGAGCCTAAGGTTTGTGATTTAGTACTAACCAGAGAGAGCAGACTATAAATGTCTATATCCCATGTGTCTCTTCACTCCTCGCTGCTTTGTGATGTGTTGAGAGATCACTGCACATAGACATTGTCACATATTATTTTTACAGATTTGTACATTAGAGTATGTGCTGCACTCCTGATGGATGTGTGCAGTGATCTCCCAACACGGGGCTGTGACATTATACTGTTTCATCAAGTGAACTGTTTAGCATTTTTTTTTATTAGGTCCCAGAATGTGATTCATGTAAGATTTTAAGAAATCCATTCAGTTGCTCCTTGCTGCTCTTTTCCAGCTCAAATGTTCTGTTTAGTGAACTTCTGGACAGGGTCATGTGCGCTGCTGCAGCCATTCACTAGCCTCAGCGTTGACATGTCATCAAGAGGTACGTGATTCCCCAGCAGTAACATACCACTTGGGAACATGTCACTGCTGAGGCCAGGGAATGGTTGCAGTTGCGCACAAGACCCCATATGAAAAACTTACATGCCAATGACCGGAAGCATCAATGAACAGAGATTCTGCGATGGAACCATGGAAGCAGATGAGTGGATTTTTTTTAATTTTAGATTGATCACGTTCTGGGACCTAATAAGAAAAGGTGGTAAAGGTTGAAAACCGCTTTAAGGAATATGGGTCACAAAGCAAAGGCCAGAGTAGATTTCAGTTTTGGCACATGGAGCAGAAGAGGCAACAAGTTTAAGAGGCTTGCACCTCTTAACAAATTGGTTGAGCAGCATAGTGGCTCAGTGGTTGATGAATTATTATAAGTCAGCCCAAGAAGCACAGTTAAAGGTGTTGTCCGGGTTCAGAGCTGAACCCGGACATATCCTCAATTTCACCCAGTCAGCCCCCCTGACTTGAATTGCGCAGGGCAAAGGCATTTTGTGGAGTTCTGGTGATGAACCGGGCTCTCCTTCGGGCTGCCAGGCAGAGGCTTCCGCCCAGCAGTGAGCCCAGTGATGTCACCGGCACTGATGGGCGGACTTTAGCGCTGCACTAGCCTGTAAAATGGCGGAAGCCTCCCCCTGGCAGTGTGTTATAGTAAATAAAAGAGCCCTTGCCTTGCACAGGGCAAGGGAGAGCATTGGAGCATGAACTGCTCCGATGCTCAAGTCAGGGGGGCTGCCTTGCTGAAATTATGGGTATGTCCGGGTTCAGCTCTGAACCCGGACAACCTCTTTAATGAAAACTAGTATGGTAGGAGGCAGGCCACTTTGGGTGGAATTGGATGAGGAACTGATTTATCCATTGAAGTCGGAGGCGATTCTTTGGGCATGGGAGAAGCCTAAAGGGAAGTCTTTGGGAAGGGTCCCTGTGGTGTTCTTTAAAACTGTGGGAGGAGATAAATAAGAGGAAGAAATTTTAAACAGTAGGATCTATGGTAATAGCATTTTTGAGGAATCATCTGTTTGAACCAGGGTTGAATGGAATTTTAGTTGGTGGACAGTGAAAGAAGGTACAAGGAATCATGATCATCGTGGATGATAGGTACGTGTTTGACACCTTGATACTTATTATGGCTATAATAGCTGATCCGGTACGGCTCTTACTGGGAGTAGTCAAAGTGCTGGGTGGCTGACTACTTCCCATGTTCCAGGCCGGGTTTTGCCAGGCACAGAACGGCAATACAATTGAATCTAATACACTGGGTGTAGAGGTGAAGGACCTGTGGTGACATCACAGGTCATGTGATCAGCAAAGCAGGCTGTGATAGGATGACCTGGATGATGTCACCATCATGTGACCAGTGCAGGATTGGACCGGAGTGAAGAGGAGGAGGAGCCTAATGGTGTACATGAGGAGAGGTAAGTGAAGTGAGAGGCAGAGCAATGCTGGGAGTTGTAGTTATTTAACTAGGATGTATGTTAGGGCTGAAGGGAGGGATGTTATTGACATGGAACTGTGTGCTTGAGGTGGCTGGGGGAGGGAGTGATGTTATTTACATGGGACTGTATGTTGAAAGTGGATGGTGGGGGGGAATGATGTTTATGTACATGGGACTTAATGTTTAGGCTACGTTCACACTTGGGTTTGGGGATCCGCTTGTGAGATCCGTTTCAAGGCTCTCACAAGCAGCCCCAAATGCATCAGTTTAACCCCAATGCATTCTGAATGGATGCGGATCCATTCAGAATGCATTCGTTTGGCTCCATACAGCCTCCCGTTCCGTTTTGGAGGCGGACCCCAAAATGCTGCATGCAGCGTTTTTGTGTCCACATGGCCTTGCGGAGCCCAACTGATCCGTCCTGACATATAATGTAAGTAAATGGGGACGGATCCCTTTGCATTGACTCAAAATGGTGCAATTGTAAACGGATCCGTCCCCCATTGACTTTCAATGTAAGTCAGGACGGATCCGTATTGGGACTTAGAAATTCAAATCTAATACAAACGAATCGGTCCTGAACGGATGCATTAGTTTGTATTATCGGTGCGGATCCGTCCTGTACAAGTACAGGACAGATCCGCACGAACGCAAGTGTGAAAGTAGCCTTAGGGGGTGATGTTTACATGGGATTGTGCGTTGGAGGCGGCTGGGGAGGAGGTGATGTTATGTACATGGGACTGTATGGTGGAGGGAGGATTATAACTGCAGGGGGCACTGCAGATCCAGGGGACATTATAGGTGGTCTTATTACTACTGGGGGCTCTATAGGAGGGTCTTATAGATCCGCCTTTTTTCTACTAAGCGCACTATGGGGGCCTTATTACTACTGATGGGTCTGTAGGGAGCTTTATTACCACTGGGGGAACAATAGGGGGCCTTATTTCTACTGGGGACTCTGTGAGGGTATTATTAATATGGGAGGGCTCTTCTAATAATGGGGGCATTGTTGAGGAGCATTATCACGGTTGGGGCAGTGTTACTAATGAGGGCATTCTAGAAGGGAATTACTATTGGTGGGACTATGAGGAGCACTATTACTATGGGGGGCAGTAATGTTTCTTCAGGATAGTATTTGGGGGTATTGGGGGGGCAGGGGCGTAACTAAAGGCTCATGGGCTCCGGTGCAAGAGTTCAGCTTGGGCCCCCCTTCCCTCAGTGCTTTGTGTGTCTTCTTATGCGGCACAAGTGTCTTTGGGCCCCTTCATGCTCCTGGGCCCGGTAGCGACTGCTACCTCTGCACCCCCTATAGCTACACCCCTGGGGGGGGGGGGGGCACAGCAAGCAGCAGGATAACACTGTGGGGACTCCAGTTGGGGGATAATGATAGAATGTGAGGAAGCTAAGATGTCTGTGTGTCACACTCTGCAGAGACGAGGCGGCTGAGAGAAGTTGTCCAGACCGAGTGGAGAAGATGATGAGAGAGAAAATCTACAGAGAAGATGATGACAGAGAGGAGACGTCACCTGGAGGCCCTGGACGTGACAGGTGTGTCCTGCTGTATAGCAAGTACAGCAAAGTGCGGGGGGGGGGGGGGGGGGGCGGGATCCAGGGGGCCCAAGTAAATTCTTGCCCAGGGTCCAATCAATATTAAAGACGGCCCTGCACGTGGTCTGTTGGATATAGCCAAAGAGGAGTGGGAGCAACAACCCACACCATATAAAAGCGTTATTGAATATGTTACCCAGATGCAGGAACGTATGGAAACTGTGTTGCCACTGGTAAAGGAACATATGGAGGCAGCTCAAAGTCGGGTGTATAATAGGCAGGCTCGGGTCCGGATCTATAACCCTGGAGATTAGGTTTTGGTTCTAGTACCGACAGTGGACAGTAAGTTACTAGCTAGGTCGCATGGACCCTACAAGGTACTCGAAAAGGTTGGAGAAGTAAACTACAAGGTACACCAGCCAGGGCAACGGAAGCCGGAGCAGGTGTACCATGTGAATTTGCTCAAACTTAGGAAGATATGGAGACCAGTACTGACGATAGCCCGCGGCTGGGTTTTCTAGGAGGAGGTTCCGGCCCCTCAATCTGATGTAAGGGAAGCGGTTGCCACAGTGAAGATTGCTGACAGCCTCTCCTCTAAACAGACTCAGGAGGCCAGGGAGTTCATCAGCAGGAACACGGACGTGTTCTCAGACCTCCCTGGACATACTACCATAATCCAGCATGACATTGTCACTAAGCCTCAGGCCAAAATCCGGTTGAAACCATACCGAGTACCTGAGGCTCGGTGACAAGCCATCTCAGAGTAAGTGCAGCTAATGCTGCAACTAGACGTCATTGAGGAGTCCAAAAGGGAGTGGGCTAGTCCGATAGTCTTAATACCAAAGCCGGACAGGTCATTACGATTCTGTAACGATTTCCGGAAACTAAACGAAATCTCCAAGTTCAATGCGTATCCCATGCCCTGGGTAGATGAGCTGATTGAAAGGTTAGGACAAGCCCGGTATTTTTCTGTTTTGGACCTCACCAAAGGGTACTAGCAGGTACCCCTAATGGAGGCTGCCAAAGAGAAAACGGCCTTCATCACACCGGAGGGGCTAACCCAGTACAAGGTGTTACCCTTTGGTCTGCATGGCACCCCCGCCACTTTCCAAAGGCTAATGGACATTGTGCTGCGACGAGGCCAAAGAGAGAAATGCCCGAGTCACCCGCCCCTGGCTCCTGTCCTTACAAAACTTTAAATTCTCTGTAGAACACAGGGCAGGCCGGTTGCAGGGAAACGCGGATACCCTGTCTCGAGTATACTGTATGGCATGTGTTCACCCCCTCGGGGTTGAACAAAGGGGGGAGGTATGTAAGAAGGTATAAGGAATAATCGTGGATGAAAGGTATGTGTCACTGAGGTTCCTGGCCTTGGTGTAGTAAGAGCCGGTTTATATGTGTCAGCAGCAGTTGCTGTTTGACACCTTGATACTTAGTATGGCTATAATAACTGATTCGGGACGGCTCTTACTGGGAGTAGTCAAAGTGCTGGGTGTGTGACTACCCCCCATGTTTCAGGCCGGGTTTTGCGTTTTTGTTTTGTTTTCACGTGTGAATAAACACTGATGTTTTATACCAAGCACTTGCACTTTGCCTCTGTGCTGCACCCGGTAATCCTAACTACCAGAGCGAATCCCCACAATAGGGAAAGGTTTTTTGATGGATAAAAAACTGGGAAGTTTAGGAAGCTAGTTGTCTAAATGGGATGTTCCAGTGAGTGAGTTTGTTAGATTAGTACAGATTTTTGGTTTTGTGAAAAGGATTTTTGAAAGAGGGAAAGGTTGGGAAACTTGGCGGGAGAAGTTATATGTGCCGGACCCAATGGGAAGAGGTATGATTGTGAGGCTCTGTTAGGATATTTATGACTCAAAGGGTAGTAAATTGGATAACATGTTGAACTGAGAACAGGATTTAGGGTTGGATTGGACAAGAATGGATATGAAATAACTGGAAAGCTTAGTAGAGGTAGTAAGCAAGTGTTGGTGGTAGAAACATCATTAAAGATTTATTATAGAGCTTATTTGACTCCAAGTAGAATAGCCAGAATTTATAATACGAATAATGATGAATGTTATAGAGGGTGTGGTGAGAAAGGAGATTTAACACATATGTGGTGGAATTGTTATGTAGTTGGTAGGTTCTGGATGGAAGTTTCAGAGATGTTGTATAAGGCAGTAGGAATACGAGTTACCTTGTCTTCTCAAGTGTGTCTATTGGTAATGGACTTTGAAAGGGTTCCCAAGAAAATTAATAATTTGATTCAGCATATACTGGCAGCTAATAAAACATACCTGGCTAGAAATTCGAAGAGTTCTGTTCTTGAATTAGAGGATTTGATAATTAGGATAAATTTAATTAAGTGTAAGGAAAGATTAGCTGCAGTTAGATATGATATATTGGCAAAATTTGAAGAAATATGGGGAATGTGGGACATATTTCTGATTAATAGACAGGATTCGGTTCCTACGTAATTGACGAGATTATTAAAATATTTAATTATTTAGGGGGAGGTGATACCATTTGGATAGTCATATGTAGTTATGATGCTGTTAGAGGATTTTCTGTTTTGTGTTTATTTTTTATTCATGTTTGTCTTTTTGAAAACTAATAAATTATATGGAACAAAAAATAAATTGGTTGGGCAGCACACTGGCTCAGTGGTTAGCACTGGTGCCTTGAAGCGCAGAGGTCCAAGGTTTAACTCTGACCAAGGGCAATATCTGCATGGAGTTTGTATGTTCTCCCTCTGTTTGCCTGGGTTACCTCTGGATACTCAGTTTTTTTTCCAAAAGACATAATGATAGGGAGTTTACATTGTGAGCCTCACAGAGAGTGATGATAATGTCTGTACAGCTCTGTGGAATATGTCGGTGCTATATAATTAAATAACATAAATAAATCTTCCTCCAGTTGGATTTTTCTTAAGACTGGCATTTGAAACGCAGTTTTTTAGTAAAATGAACTCCTATGGCCTGTATATCAGCCATATCTTCCAGACCAATCGCGGCTCCCCTGAACATACGTGGTACCAGGGCCGCTGATAGAAATCATGGGGCCCCGTACAGCATACATGACAGGGCCCCCTTCAGCTCCACCCCCTGATCCCTCCTTCAGCCACACCCCTGGCCCCGCCCTTGGCCCCTCCCCAGACGCCGCCTTGAAACAACATGCAGATTTGTCTACAAGTGATATTTATGGCGCTGGGGGGTCGTCTGTGAATGGCGCTGTTATGGAGGGGATCTGTGAATGGCACTGTTATGGAGGGGATCTGTGAATGGCACTTTTATGGAGGGGATCTGTGGATGGCACTGTTATGGAGGGGATCTGTGGATGGCACTGTTATGGAGGGGATCTGTGGATGGCACTGTTATGGAGGGGATCTGTGGATGGCACTGTTATGGAGGGGATCTGTGGATGGCACTGTTATGGAGGGGATCTGTGGATGGCACTGTTATGGAGGGGATCTGTGGATGGCACTGTTATGGAGAGGATCTGTGGATCTGGCACTGTTATGGAGGGGATCTGTGGATGGCACTGTTATGGGGGGGATCTGTGGATGGCACTGTTATAGAGGGGGATCTGTGGATGACACATACCGACCTTACATTCAGCTCCTGCCTCCTCCCTCCACCCTCCAGTAACAAGTGCGGGCGGCAGCGCTCACTCACTGACGTCACGCTGCTGCGCCGCCTAGTGGGAGGAGAAGCGTGTGACGTCAGTGAGTGAGCGCCGCCCCCACACTGCCTGCTGTTACTGGAGATCGCCACTACAATATCAGCACATCAGCCTGATCCACCCCCTTTGATCTGCCGTTTCCAACTTGCGCTACCCCCGGAGCACCAGCCTGAGCGCTCGTTCGGCACAACAACACTGCAGCAGGAGGATCTCCCCGGCCTCCAGCGCACCAGCCGATTACAGCGCCGCCCAGAGAGGCTTCCCCCGTGACGTCACTGACTCAGTCCCCGCCCCTTTAACCTTTAGAAGCGCGCAGCAAAAAAATTAAAATGGCTCGGGAGTCGGCAGCCCGGGCCCCCCTGCCAGCCGGGCCCGGTACAACTGGGCCAGCTGTACTGGCCTATCAGCGGCCCTGCGTGGTACAATAGACAATATGACATAGATGAGATATGATGCAATGAGATATGAACTGACTGTATCATAAATGACTATGATGCAATCAGTTTGGGTTAGGGAAGCCATGCTCAGTCCAAAAGATGAGGCCAACACACAGGATGTGTTTCCCGGCCGAGCACAGTCATATGAATCAGCCTTTAAAGGGAATCTGTTACCAAGAAATTCACTGTTAACCCAGACACAAAAAATATTATGGTGGCATACTGTGTGGGGGCAAATTACTATATGGGGCAATGTGGGGGAAACTACTGTGTGGGGGAAATTACTATATGGGGGCAGTGTGGGGGAAATTAATGGGGGGGCAGCGTGGGGGAAGCTACTGTGTGGGGACAGTGTGGGGAAAACTACTGTGTGGGGGAAATTACTGTGGGGGAAACTACTGTGTGGAGGCAGTGTGGGGGAAACTACTGTATGGGGGCAGTGTGGGGGAAACTACTGTATGGGGGCAGTGTGGGGGAAACTATTGTGTGGGGGCAGTGTGTGGGAAATTACTGTATAGGGGCAGTGTGGGGGAAATTACTGTATGGGGAAATTACTATATGGGACAGTGTGGGGGAAACTACTGTATGGGGGCAGTGTGGGGGAAACTACTGTGTGGGGGCAGTGTGTGGGAAATTACTGTATAGGGGCAGTGTGGGGGAAATTACTGTATGGGGAAATTACTATATGGGACAGTGTGGGGGAAACTACTGTATGGGGGCAGTGTGGGGGAAATTAATGTGTGGGGGCAGTGTGGGGGAAACTACTGTGTGTGAGAAATTACTGTGTGGGGGAAATTACTGTGTGGGGGGAAATTACTGTATGGGGCAGTGTGGGGGAAATTACTGTATGAGGGAAGTGTGGGGGAAACTACTGTGTGGGGGAAACGACTGTGTGGGATCATTGTGGGGGAAACTACTGTGTGGGGGAAGTAACTGTGGCGGGGCAGTGTGGGGGAACTACTGTGTGGGGGAAACTACTGTGTGGAGGCAGTGTGTGGTAATTACTGAGGGGGGGAGTGTGGGCAAAATTACTGTGTGGGGGAAATTACTGCATGGGGCAAATTACTATGGGGGGATTACTATGGGGGAAAATTACTATATTGGGCAGCGTGGGGGGCGTTGCTATTGGGGAGGCACTGTAGGGGCAAATCTATTATTTCTGGGGGCACTACACAGGGATTATTACATGGAGCACAATATAGGGTGTTATTATTACTGGGGGCACTCTAGGGGACATTATAACTGCTGTAGACACTATAGGGACATTGGGGGTAAGTTATCAAACTGGTGTAAAGTAGAACTGGCTTAGTTGCCCATAGCAACCAATCAGATTCCACCTTTCATATTGGACAGCTCTTTTGGAAATCCAGTTCTACTTTACACCACTTTGATAAATGACCCCATTATGTCTACTGGGTCCCTATTTTTTCAGCAGTATAGTACCTGGGGCATTAGGGGGCACAACGGGCACAGTATTGGTGGTGGAAGCAGGATGACACTGTGGGGACACCAGGATGGGGAGGTTGATGGAAAAACTGAGAAATCTAACGTGTCTGTATTACAAACTCTGTAGAGACGAGATGCGGCTGAAAGAATTTGCCATGGCGGTCTAACAGAGGAGAAGAAGAAAGAGAAGGGGTCTACATGACAGGAGATGTCCCTGGATGTAAGAGGTATGTGGTCAAGTATTGGGGGGGTGCCAGAGAAAGGACCTGCCCTGGGTGCCAAACACCCTAGGCACGCCACTGATGCATTGATTCATTCTGAAGAAGAATTACTTTTATCCATATGAAAATGAGTAGTTAAGTGCACCAAGCAAAGGTGGACCCAAGCTGGCAGAGGAAGGAGGAGCAAGGGTGCACAGAGTGGATTTGGCCCCACCTCGGTGCACTTAACTGCTCATTTGCATATCGATTAAAAGTACTTTTTCTCCAGAATAAAGAAATGAATTGTTAAATGAAAGATATCATTATATTAGGCTGAGCTATCCTTATAAACAGAAAAATCACAGAAAAAAAACAAGATAAAAACATCCTGCACGATATGATAGATAAATGTGCGGATGTCCCTGGCCACATTCATGAAAAAATTACAGAAAAAAGATAATAATGCACTTAATAATATAGATGCAAGCATTATATATGGACCAAGTGCAGCCAGCCAGTAGCGCAGGGGCAACACGTGAGGTGCACGGTGGACCGATGAGGGGCCAAAATATAACACACAGTTTATCAGTTTACTCACGGTTAGCAGAAAGCCTCCCTGTGCTGGCAGCACAGTGTTGAGGTGGACAGCACGAAATCCTCCGGGGCACGCTCTGTGGTAGGGAAGCATCAGCCAAGATGGTGGTTGAGGTGCCCTTGATGTTAGGGGTATTTGTTGCGGCTGAGTCCCTTGATGGTTTTTGTTGTGACGCCAGTACCGTTAATGGTGGTACAACCATTAGTAGTAATAATGAGGTAGACAGTGGTAAGATGCAACTCACAACTTTTACTGTGGATGACTTTGGTTGGTAGCAGTACAAAATACAGTCTCTTGATGTTAACAGAGTTGATTCTGCAAATCCACTGTTTCTAAGCTTTTTAGGCTTGACTTGGAGCTTAGACGGATATTTTCTATATCAGTGCAATTTGGTGAGGTGGCCGGAGGCTATGGTATCCTTCACCTGAATATCCCAAAGGTCCTTGATGCCTGACTTGTGGCTTTTATCCTTTGGATAGATACGTCCTTTTTCCTTGTTCCATTTTGGACTAAACTTTCATCAGAGCAGAAGTGCTAGATCTGCACTCTTTCACTCTCAGCAGACTGAATAAACAATCAACAACCACTGACCTGTCCCTATCCTGTCTCACTAGGCCTGACCTAGGTATATACAGTACAGACCAAAAGTTTGGACACACCTTCTCATTCAAAGAGTTTTCTTTATTTTCATGACTATGAAAATTGTAGATTCACACTGAAGGCATCAAAACTATGAATTAACACATGTGGAATTATATACATAACAAACAAGTGTGAAACAACTGAAAATATGTCATATTCTAGGTCCTTCAAAGTAGCCACCTTTTGCTTTGATTACTGCTTTGCACACTCTTGGCATTCTCTTGATGAGCTTCAAGAGGTAGTCCCCTGAAATGGTTTTCACTTCACAGGTGTGCCCTGTCAGGTTTAATAAGTGGGATTTCTTGCCTTATAAATGGGGTTGGGACCATCAGTGGCGTTGAGGAGAAGTCAGGTGGATACACAGCTGATAGTCCTACTGAATAGACTGTTAGAATTTGTATTATGGCAAGAAAAAAGCAGCTAAGTAAAGAAAAACGAGTGGCCATCATTACTTTAAGAAATGAAGGTCAGTCAGTCAGCCGAAAAATTGGGAAAACTTTGAAAGTAAGGGCTATTTGACCATGAAGGAGAGTGATGGGGTGCTGCGCCAGATGACCTGGCCTCCACAGTCACCGGACCTGAACCCAATCGAGATGGTTTGGGGTGAGCTGGACCGTAGAGTGAAGGCAAAAGGGCCAACAAGTGCTAAGCATCTCTGGGAACTCCTTCATGACTGTTGGAAGACCATTTCAGGGGACTACCTCTTGAAGCTCATCAAGAGAATGCCAAGAGTGTGCAAAGCAGTAATCAAAGCAAAAGGTGGCTACTTTGAAGAACCTAGAATATGACATATTTTCAGTTGTTTCACACTTGTTTGTTATGTATATAATTCCACATGTGTTAATTCATAGTTTTGATGCCTTCATAGTCATGAAAATAAAGAAAACTCTTTGAATGAGAAGGTGTGTCCAAACTTTTGGTCTGTACTGTATATAAGACCTAAGTTTTATCCCCATCTAGTGGTGGGATGTATAAATTACACCTAATCTGCCTGGTAACAGGGATTTTGCAGATACATTGTACAAAGTTATACAATACCGCACAATACAATTGTTAAGACAAAAAGTGCTTTTAAGCAGTGCCCACACACACGTAGTGGGACGCTGCATACCCCCATGGTAAAATGTAAGTCGACCTCGACACATTCTTGACTCGATGTTGTATCTTCCTGTAAGGTATAAAAAGGAAAAAGCAGGCATGCATGCATGCATAGGAAAATAATGGCATAACTCACATTCTTATACTTCTTGTACATATAAATAAAATGGGTTAGACAAGCATATCTCAGGCAACAACGAAATGTGAAAAATGGGGTAACATTTTTTTTTTCCTCTGAAGACTGCTGATGTACCGGAAACCAAAATAGTTCATAAAGATGAAGAGAAACAAAAATAAACATCTCAGGAGGCTCACAGGGTATGAGTCCGTTCCCTGGGCATGAGTAAATGTCAAAATGGAATATCACGGAGGCTCAGGTACGTGAAAGTCTATCTCCGGGTGCAGGCTTGAAAGTTGCAAACAGGCAAATAGTCCCTTAAAAAGTCCTTTAAGAAAAATGGAACAAGATAACTGTAGATTAGTCCTATTTCTGGATTGCTGGAACTCCAGATAAGTTAAGGATGTCCTCAACGTTGAATTAACAGAGCTGTAAATTAACTTCTCGGCTGCTGGAGCAGGAAATCTCCGTAACGGACTGGTGGTTGTCCTCTTGTAATCCTGTTGGATTTACGAAGCGGCTGGTTGAAGTGTTGGGGTGTTGGTTTCAGCAGGCACTAAGATGTTGAGCCATGGAGTTAAGAACCATTGCAAAGGATCAGAGGCTAATAATGTTTTTCCAAAGGACTGTATTGATCCCTCTGGCTCAGTTGGTTTTTCCAGTTCTGGCTCAATGGGTTGAATTTCTTCTGGAACAGCTTCTTCTTGCAAAGTTTCTACTGGAGTGTCTTCTTTGAGGCACAATTTTAGGCTACCGGGATTTGTCCTCTTGGGTAATCTCATACGTATCCGTTTCTGGATTAAGAATCGCAGTAATGGTGTAAAGTTCTCTCTCCCATTTACTATCTAGTTTGCTGGTTCGATGGTTATTTTTTAACCACACACAATCACCAATTTTGAGTGGCTCTGCCTTGGCAGATTGGTTATAGTCCTTCTGTTGTTTTTCATGGGCATGTCCCATGCGTTGTTGAACAATATCTTGTGCATCAATCAAACGCCTTTGGTGTTCAGTCACCCAATCAGTTTTTGGTAGGGGGTTGATTGCATCAGGCACTTGTACGCCCAAAGTGTGGTCAGCAGGTAATGTACCTTGTCGGCCAAACATAAGGTAGTAGGGTGTATACCCAGTAGAACAATGAATAGTGTTGTTGTAGGTATACATCAGCTGAGGCAATAAAGTAGGCCAATCATTTCTTGTAGCAGGTGGGACTGCTCTTAACATTTCAATTAGGGTTTGGTTCATCTTTTCACAAAGTCCATTCCCTTGGGGATGGTATGCTGTGGTCCTGATTTTCTGACAGTTGTGAAAGGTACACAGTTCTTTAAAGAGTTGTGATTCAAAGGCAGATCCCTGATCTGTGAGGATTCTCTCTGGACATCTATATGGCAACAAGAAATGTTTCCAGAAAGCATCTGCAGTTGTTTTTGCGGTCAAGTCTTTGACAGGCACGGCTACAACAAATTTAGTGTAATGGTCAATGATGGTCATAGCATATGTATAACCTGAGCGACTTGGTTCCAACTTCACATGGTCGATTGCTACTATTTCTAGCAGTGTTCTCATTTTTCAATGTCTTCTCTCATCCCAATCCAATAGAATCTTCTACGGATGGTGGCTTCTGTTTTCTGCACGCCAAAGTGTCCTGATTGATCATGGTACATGTCCAGAATGATTCTTGCATCACGGCGTGGTATTAGGATTTGGTATAGACGATCCCATGTAATTGGGTCTAAAGTTCTTCTTAATAGTAGGCCCTTCTGTAGAAAGAGGTGTTTTCTGTGTCTCCATAGTTTTGACAACTCTAGATCAGCATTCCTCCTGCGGATTCTTTCGGGTGTTCTTCCACTGGTGAAGAAATCTTGCAGTTCACCTAACACTCTGCTTTCATTTTGTAGCTTGATCCATCTTTCTTTGTCCACTTGGGATTTTGGATCCACTTGTTGTTGAAGGTTGAAAACCTTTTTCCCTTTGACAGTGATGATGTCTTGGTGGGCAAAATTTTTGTAGAAGGATGGCATCTCTACCTCTTCCCAAACATCTTCTTGTGAAGTAGGGTCTTCCTTGGTCGGCAGACGGGATAATGCATCCGCATTTTCATTTGTTTTTCCTGTTCTGTACTTTACGGTGAAATTGTAGTTAGCAAGGCGTGAGGCCCATCTCCAACGCTCCTAACTTGGCGGTGTTAAGATGTGCTAGTGGGTTATTATATGTGAAGGCCACGAAGGGTGTTGCGGCAAGATAATCTTAAAATCTTTCTGTGACAGCCCACATGAGTGCGAGGAATTCCAACTTGAAGGAACTGTAGTTTTGGTCGTTCCTTTCAGCACCTCTAAGAGATCTACTAGCGTAGGAAATGACTCTTTCTTTACCTTCTTGTACTTGTGACAAAACAGCTCCCAGGCCTTTCTTACTTGCATCTGTGTAAAGATGAAATGGCTGTTGATAATCCAGATAACCCAAAATTGGCGGTTCTGTTAACTTCTTTTTCAGGAGCTGGAAGGCAATTTCTCTCTCAGTGTAACATTCAACTGGTATTGGAGATTTCTGATATCTTTTAGGATGCCCTCTCAATAGTTCCAATATTGGCTCTGCAATTTGGGCAAAGTGGGGAATGAAACGTCTGTAATATCCTGCGAAACTGAGGAAACTTCTTACTTCTTTCACCGTAGTAGGGGTAGGCCAATTTCGGACTGCGGCTATCTTCTCTGAATCTGGTTTAACACCTTCAGAGCTGACGATATGCCCTAAGTATTTGACTTCTGGCTTCAGTAGATGACACTTGGGTGGTTTGACTTTTAGTCCATGCTTAATGAGAACTTGAAAAACTTCGGCCAGATGTTTCAGGTGATCTTCATAAGATTTGGAGTAGATGATGACATCGTTTAAGTACAACAGGACAGTTTTAAAATCTTTGTGGCCCAGACAACGCTCCATTAATCTCTGAAAAGTTCCAGGCGCATTGCAAAGTCCAAAGGGCATGCAGTTGAACGCAAATAGACCCATGGGGTGGTAAATGCAGTCTTCTCACGATCTTCTGGTGCCATTGGTACTTGCCAGTATCCACTGGTTAAATCAAGAGTAGAGAAGTAGGCTGAAGATCCTAAAGCTGTCAAGGATTCCTCTATGCGTGGTAAAGGGTAAGCATCTTTGTGAGTAATTTGGTTGATTTTTCTGTAGTCCACACAGAATCTGATGTTGCCGTCTTTTTTCCGGACTAGGAATAGTGGTGCAGCCCATGGGCTATGGCTGTCTTTGAGGATATTTGAGTCTTTCATCTCTTTAATCATTTGTTTTACGGATTGGTACATAGTAGGTGGTATAGGCCGATACCTTTCTTTGATCGGTGGGTGTGAACCTGTAGGAATGGAGTTCTTTATGATATCTACTTCCCCATAGTCTTTAGAATGCTTACTGAAGGCATGCTGATGCTCTTTCACGACTTGCAGTACTCCTTCCAATTGGTGTTCTGGTGTGGAAGCGTCTCCCACTTGAAGTTCTTTCCACCAGGGGGTGTTTAAGTTTTTGTCCTGTGGGTGTTGTTTCTTGGGATCTGTAGTCACGCTGATGACATCTTGAAAGGTAACCTGGATCAGCTGTGCAATGGGACGGTACTTTGTTAATGTTACACTGTGATCACTAAAGTTTAGAAGACAAATAGGCACTTTACCTTCAGAGACGGTCACTAGGCTTCTTGCAGCTCTAACTAGGGGATAGTCTTCAACGGGCTCTACCAAAGCTTGGTAGTCTTGACCTTGAATTCCAACTACAGCTCGGCACCACAGGAGAGTTTCGGTGCTGGGTTTGAGAATCACAGGTTGATTATCTCGGATGCGAACACAGCAAATTTCTCCTTTTTCATTGGCAAATTTCTGTTGTGCGCTCAGTACACAGATGGTTTGTTGGATTACCTTCTTAGAAGCACAAGAAGCAGTAGGCATTGACTGGTGTAAGGCTTCCAGCATTTCAACATAACAATTCCTGAGGACATTCATGCCTAGGACTATTGGAGGGTTATTGTTATTCTCTTTGACTTGTACTACAATAATGCCTCATTGGGATAGGATGGTTCCTCCTACTTGAATGGTAGGTTCTCAGTAACCCAGTATTGGTACAGGTTTGCCGTTACTAGCTTTGCAACTCAGCCAGGATTCTGGGGGCTGGGTAAGCTGATTTTGGTCCCAGTATTTTTCAAATGCAGATTGTTGGATGGTAGTGACTTGGGATCCTATGTCAACTAGGGCAACAAAAGGAACTCCATTTATTTGAAGTGTCACTTCTGGACAGTATCCTACATATCTTGGCATCCAATGGGGATCTTCTGGACCTATTGATTTACCTCCCGAGGGGTGGTCCCTGACCTCGGGGGTCGCCCGTTTAACTGCCAGCAGGTGGCTTCAGTATGGCCTGGCTTGTGACAGTATGTACAGATAGGCCGCCTAGGGGTACTAGTGCGGTCAGGTGGGCGTCCGCCTGAATTTCTGGAATAAGTCTCTTTATAATCAGGAGAGAAGAGCCTTCTGGACACAGGTTTCTTATCCTCCAGCAATAGTGGTTTTTCCCATTGTTCCAATTTTTTGTGAACTTTCTCCAGACTTTTAGTCAGGAATTAGACTTGCTCAGTAAGGGCAGCAACTGCGTCAGGAATTGGGGCTTGGGTTGCCTGGCTGACGACAGGTAAAGATTCGACAGGGGTGACCAGCTGTGTTGCTGGCATTGCAACTGATCCAACAGGTTCTGTTGGTGAACTTTTTCCCAATATACTTATAGCTAATTCTTTGAAGTCTAAGAAAGCAGCACTTGGATGCTGGGCGGCTAACATTCTTAGTTGGCTCTTTAAATTATCTGTATTGACACCTTCAATAAACTGCTCTTTCAGGGTTTTGTCCTGATTCTCTGCCTCACGGGGGTCTACTTGTACAACAGCTCTAAGGGCATCCTGCAAAGATAGTGCAAAGTCTCTGAGTGACTCACCCGTTTGCTGCTTCTTGCTGAAGAACCTCATCTTGACCTCTGACACGTTCCTAGGTTCAAAGGTGGTGTAGAGACGTTCAAATATCTGCTACAGTGTCCTCCTTTCTGAGCTTGGCCAGGATTTCACTTCTCTGAGAGCAGCTCCTTCCAATTGCGCAAGGAGAATCTCCATCTGCTGTTCTGGGGATACAGGGTACAATCTGAACACAGCAAGCATTTTTTCTTTAAAGTCCCTTAAAGTGTGGATTTCTCCGGAATATCGTGGGAACCAGGGGGCCCCAAAATAATAAGGCATAGTTAAAGGCATTAAAGTTAGCGCTGTAGCAGTTGGTATTGCGCTGGGACCGGCTGCAGCTGCCGCAGGAGGTCCGTGGAGGTCAGACTGCACGTTATCTTCTTGTACAGACATGCTGACAATAAGTAGATTAGAGTTAGGTTCGGATGCAATTTGCAGCAATTTTTCGCGACATTGCTATGGGCGACCGCTATCTTGCGGGTGTATGGCCCTTTAAATATTTGATACCGGCTGAATGCAATACTCAGGCAGCGCTTACTTACACTTCTGGTAGCGCTCCTGGCTAGCGGTGCTCCCTTTAGCTCAGTGGGGCAAATCGGAGTACTCACAGACTGTGTGCTCTATTTGGGGGACGGCAGGCAATGCGATCCGCTCCGTTAGCTCGCCTGTGTGAGATCTCGCGATACTTTGGGATACACGCACGTCACACTCTCCTCCCGTGCGCGGCGTCTCCCTTTGATGTGGCCACAGACAGAGGAGGCGGCGCTGCGTTTGCATACAGGGCTGGCCTCTCGGAAACAACACAGTAAAGGTAGGATGAGCTTGACCAGACAATTTTGCATAAATGGGCGGCACAATATTTTCCCGCTCTTCAGGGGGTGTCGCTAACTTGTCCACAGTGATGGCGCAGTATTATTTTTCAAACCAGAGCTCCGGCGGCCATCTTAAGTGCATATAAACAGTCTATTCACTGACAGCAAGCAGTTTTAGTGACACACAAATGTTGGATTTTCTCACTTTTAACACTGTGATTTTTATGCTGGGGACTAGTATAGCACCTCCATATACTTTCCAAACAGTTTAGACAGTTCTGTAGCCCAAAACAGCGCACAATAAGCAAAAGTCTCTCAATCAAATAAAGGGGCTTATTCACATGCGACAGTCTCTCAAATATGGCGCAAGGGTTAATATCCTGTTCGTGTAGCTAATAAAAGATATGCAGCCAGCCAGTGGCGCAGGGGCAACACGTGAGGTGCACGGTGGACCGATGAGGGGCCAAAATATAACACAGTTCATCAGTTTACTCACGGTTAGCAGAAAGCCTCCCTGGGCTGGCAGCACAGTGTTGAGGTGGACAGCACGAAATCCTCCGGGGCACGCTCTGTGGTAGGAAGCATCAGCCAAGATGGTGGTTGAGGTGCCCTTGATGTTAGGGGTGCTTAGGGTGCTTGTTGCGGCTGAGTCCCTTGATGGTTTTTGTCGTGGCGCCAGTACCGTTAATGGTGGTACAACCATTAGTAGTAATAAGGAGGTAGACAGTGGTAAGATGCAACTCACAACTTTTACTGTGGATGACTTTGGTTGGTAGCAGTACAAAATACAGTCTCTTGATGTTAACAGAGTTGATTCTGCAAATCCACTGTTTCTAAGCTTTTTAGGCTTGACTTGGAGCTTAGACGGATATTTTCTATATCAGTGCAATTTGGTGAGGTGGCCAGAAGCTATGGTATCCTTCACCTGAATATCCCAAAGGTCCTTGATGCCTGACTTGTGGCTTTTATCCTTTGGATAGATTCGTCCTTTTTCCTTGTCCCTTTTTGGACTAAACTTTCATCAGAGCAGAAGTGCTAGATCTGCACTCTTTCACTCTCAGCAGACTGAATAAACAATAAACAACCACTGACCTGTCCCTATCCTGTCTCACTAGGCCTGACCTAGGTATATATATAAGACCTAAGTTTTATCCCCATCTAGTGGTGGGATGTATAAATTACACCTAATCTGCCTGGTAACAGGGATTTTGCAGATAAATTGTACAAAGTTATACAATACCGCACAATACAATTGTTAAGACAAAAAGTGCTTTTAAGCAGTGCCCACACACACGTAGTGGGACGCTGCACAAGCCCTCACTTTGATGTAATAAAATCTGAGACACTTAGCCAATATATTTTGATCAAAACACATCTGTGCCCGCCTACCAAGCGCCAAGGTGGTCTCAGGTCAGGCCGGTCCTACGCTAAACCTACCTAAGCCGTTGGGCTTCTATGTTCAGGAGCTCAGACACCGCACATATGGTGTGCTGCTCCTAGTCACCTCCATGTGCATCAAACAACCAATGGGAGGAGGAGCAAGCACATCTATATGTACCACCTAATGAAGGCGGTCTATTAGGTAAGAGAAGGGAAAAGGTGCAAAGGAATGCTACTACCAAGATAAAATAGGAGCGCATTCACACTTGAAGGTGCCACTCCCTCAAGCATATACTACGTAAATAGAAAAATCACAGAAAAAAGCAAAGATAAAAACATCCTGCATGATATGATAGATTAATGTGCGGATGTGCCTGGCCACATTCATGAAAAAAATTACAGAAAAAAGATAATAATGCACTTAATAATATAGATGCAAGCATTATATATGGACCAAGCCCTGACTCTGATGTAATAAAATCTGAGACACTTAGCCAATATATTTTGATCAAAACACATCTATGCCCGCCTACCAAGCACCAAGGTGGTCTCAGGTCAGGCAGGTCCTACACTAAACCTACCTAAGCCGTTGGTGCACATGGAGGAGGTGACTAGGAGCAGCACACCATATGTGCGGTGTCTGCGCTACTGAATATAGAAGCCCAACGGCTTAGGTAGGTTTAGCGTAGGACCCGCCTGACCTGAGACCACCTTGATAAAATCAAATCATTTTGTCAATAAAGGTAAAAGGTATTAAAATTAAAATATGGACATTTGTTTCACATTAGTTTTGTAACGGGGTTCCGAAGGTGCACTCGGTCTCCCATCAGCCGCATACCTGCTGCTTAGCTTCGGGAGCGAGGATCTGTGTTTGACCTCGTTCCCAGGGCGGCTTTGCTAGCTGGGAGGCTCCCTGCTCCTAGGTCTGCCTTGAGCGCTGAGCTGATCACGCGGTGCTCGACTGGTCGGTCGGTCGGTCATGTGACGCTGGCCACGTCACATGACCCTCACTCCCCACTATAAATACAGGCAGCCTGCTGGCCACAGGTTGCCTGTTAATTTAGCTTCCTGGCAGTTGTTGGATACCTGTGTACTTACCTGATCCTGTTCCCTGACGATCCTTTGCCTTCTCCTCCTGTACTGCGCATCCTTCCTGGTATATTGACCTTGGCTTCCACCTGACTATTCTTTGCGGACTCCTTTGGTACTTCTCGACTCTCCTGGTATTTATGACCCCGGCTTCTCCTGACCTTTCTTTGCTTATCCCTCTGTACTGCGTTGTCCTCTTGGTTTTGACCCGTTCCATTCACTATCCGTTATTTGTCTTGTCTGTCCTTCCAGCACGTATACTAAGTTAGGGACTGTCGTCCAGTTGTCCCCTGTCATCAGGACTTGTGAGGCAAGTAGGCAGGGCCAGGGGTGAGGGTGGAGCGCAGTGGTCACTATCCTCCCCCCTGTGTGTGTGTACGTGACCGTTACAGATTAACAGGCCCAATAACCACTGTATAATGAATCCTCTGGTGACCCTGACTGACCATGTCTCTAGTCTGACGCAGATGGTGCAGGAGCTAGGGGAAAAACTCTGTTCTTTTGAGTTAGGGCAAGGTTCTTCCACTCCTCAGGCCTCCAGTCCGCATTTTGAGCCCCATATTAAGCTCCCAGAACCCTTCTCTGGAGACCGGAAGAAGTTTCTCTCTTTTAAGGAGAGTTGCAGACTTTACTTCCGTTTGCGCCCCGTGTCCTCTGGCCCCAAGAGTCAACGCGTGGGCATTATCATTTCCCGACTACAGGGTGATCCCCAGGACTGGGCATTCTCTTTACCTGCTGGCGCCAGTTGTTTAACTTCTGTGGAGGGGCTCTTTCAGGTCCTAGGTACCCTCTATGATGAACCAGACAGGGCTCTAGTAGCCGAGACGGCTCTAAAGGCACTGGTTCAGGGCAATCTACCTGCGGAGGATTATTGCACCCTAATTCAGAAGGTGGTGTGTCCCCTCAGGATGGAACCAACCAGCCCTGAAGAGTCAGTTCAGGTCAGGTCTGTCTGATAATTTAAAGGATCTTCTGGTCAGTTATCAACTTCCTGAGACCATAGAGGAGATGATGACCCTTGTTGCCCGACTTGACCGACGGGCTAGAGAGAGACGACAGGAACAACAGTTCTCTTCCCAGATGGTGGTCCAGCCAGAGGCCTATCCCAGAGACAATGCTGAGGTCTCCACCGAGGAACCCATGCAGGTTGGCATGACCCGAGGGAATCTTCGCTGCAGATGTGGAAAATGCTTTTACTGTGGAGATCCTGACCATTGAATCAACCAGTGTCCTAAGAAGGTCCTCTCTGTCAAGTCTCCTAAGGCAAGGCAACCTGAAGACCAGGTACACCCAGATTTTAAGTAAGCTTTTGGTACCCATTACGATTTCTCTGGGGATAGATAAATGGCCGGGTAAGGCCTTTATTGATTCTGGCTCAGCGGCCAGCTTTATTGACTCTGAGTAGGCTGTAAGATTGGGTATTCCAATGTTTGCTTTACCAACTCCTATCCATGTCATGGCAATTGATGCTACTCCTCTTATTGGTGGTACGGTGAGCTCATGTACCTCAGAGATTTCTCTAACCGTGGGTGTGTGCCACTCAGAGAGATGTTCCCTTTTAGTCCTGGAGAACCTACCGGCTGAGGTGGTACTAGGGTTGCTTGGCTCCGACTACATAACCCCACTATAGATTGGTCCAAGGGGGAGTTGGTGAGATGGGGGCCTAAGTGTGACTCGTGCTTGTCCGTGGTACAGGCTGGGGTCTCAGTAAAGTCTGATACTTTACCCACTGTTGTTAGGGAATATTCTGATGTATTCTCATCACCAACCCCGGAGGTTCGACCCCCCCATAGACCTTATGATTGTACTATAGAGCTAGTAGAGGGGGCAAAGTTTCCTAAGGGGTGAATTTATAATCTTTCTAAGCCTGAACGCAAGGCCATGGAAGATTATATTAAGGAGAGCCTTGGTAAAGGGCATATTAGACCTTCTGTCTCTCCTATGGGGGCGGGGGTTTTCTTCGTTAAGAAAAAAGATGGTGGTCTTAGGCCATGTATCGATTACCGGAGATTAAATAAAATCACTGTCCAGAATAGATACTCCCTCCCATTGATTCCGGATTTATTTAACCAGGTTCTGGGGGCAACCTGGTTTTCCAAGATTGACCTGAAAGGGGCATACAATCTAATCTGAATCAAGGAGGGAGACGAATGGAAGACGGCGTTCAATACTCCGGCAGGACACTTTGAATATCAGGTGATGCCTTTTGGACTCAGCAATGCCCCAGCTGTGTTCCAAAACTTCATGAATGACATTCTTAGGGAGTTCTTAGGTAAATTTGTTATTGTCTATCTTGATGACATTTTGATATTCTCTCCTGACTTCGAATCCCATGTGTCTCATGTTAAACAAGTATTAGAGGTGTTGAGGGAGAATCAGCTATCCGCTAAGCAAGAGAAATGTGTCTTTGGTGTACAGGAGATTCTGTTTCTAGGGCATGTTCTGACTCCTCACGCCTTCAAGATGGATCCTGGTAAGGTACTAGCAATTAAGGAATGGGTAAGACCTTCATCCTTAAAGGCCTTACAACGGTTCTTAGGTTTCGCCAATTACTATCGTAAATTTATTATGAATTTTTCCGTAATTGCTAAACCGTTGACTGACCTTACTAAGAAAGGGACGGATTTGGAGAATTGGTCTACTGAGGCCATTTCTTCATTTGAAAAATTAAAAAATCCAGCCTGATTAGGAGAGACCTTTTATTGTGGAGGTGGATGCGTCCGAGGACGGCGCAGGAGCAGTCCTTTCACAAGGTCCTGCTAGCCTCACTAACCTGAGACCATGTGCCTTCTTCTCCAGGAAATTCTCTCCCACAGAGAGAAACTACGACATAGGGAATAGGGAGCTGCTGGCCATTAAATGGGCATTTGAGGAGTGGAGGCATTTTCTGGAGGGGGCAAGGCATTGTGTAACTGTTGTCACTGACCATAAAAACCTTATGTTTCTCGAGTCTGCTAAGAGGTTGAATCCCCGTCAAGCCAGATGGGCTCTGTTTTTTACTCGTTTTGATTTCTCCATTGCGTTCAGGCCGGGAAGTAAAAATGTGAAGGCGGACGCATTATCTCGGAGCTTCCATGCTTTTCAACCTACTTACTTACCACCTGAATCCATCCTACCAGCAAAAATCTTCATTGCAGCTCTAACCCAGGATATCTCGGCTCGCATTAGGTCTGAACAACATCTGGCACTGGTATCCACCCCAACAGATAAGTTTGTTCCCGTACAATTTTGTCTCCAGCTGTTGGGTGAGTGTCACGATTCTGCCTTTTGTGGACATCCAGGTGTTGAGGGCACTAAGGATCTGGTTTCTAGATCTTATTGGTGGCCCACTCTAACTAGGGATGTCAAGTCCTACGTGTCAGCCTGTGAGGTTTGTGCCAGGTCCAAGACACCTAGGACTCGCCCTGCTGGTAACCTACGACCCCTACCCATTCACAGTAGACCCTGGTCCCATATCTCGATGGACTTTATAACTGACGTACCGCCGGCGGAGGGTAAGACTGTAGTTTGGGTAGTGGTCGATAGGTTTAGCAAGATGGTCCATTTCATTCCCCTGTCTAAACTCCCGAATGCCAAAACCCTGGCGTCTATTTTTGTGAAAGAAATTGTTAGATTGCATGGTATCCCGGAAAATATTGTTTCTGACAGGGGTGTGCAGTTTGTGTCCAAATTCTGGAGGGCCTTCTGTCAAAAATGTCAAATTTCATTGTCTTTTTCCTCTGTCTACCACCCTGAGAGTAATGGGCAGATTGAACGCCTTAATCAGTCTGTGGAACAATTCTTGAGGTTGTATGTTGCTGATGACCAGCAATTATGGGTGAAATTTCTTCCATTGGCTGAATTTGCTTTGAATTACTTTCAATTCTTCTGCTGGGGTTTCACCTTTCTTTTGTAACCATGGTTTCCATCCCCGTTTTCATTCTGGGTCATCCGTCTCCTCCTCTAACCCTGAGGCGGATAGGCTCTCCTCTGAACTGTGCCCAGTTTGGGCCCGGGGTCAATCGAACTTAGAAAAGGCTCAAAGTTCTCAGAAACTCAAGGCCAATAGGAGACGTTCAAGGGGGGTGAATTTTCAGGTTGGGGATAAGATATGGTTGTCCTCCAAGAATCTCTCTCTTAAGGTAGATTCTAAAAAGTTTGCTTCTCGTTTTATTGGACCATATAAGATCACGGAGGTGATTAACCCGGTATCATTTAGGTTGTAGCTGCCCGAGTCATTCCACATTCATAATGTGTTCCATAAATCTTTACTTAAAAAATATTTTGAACCGGTAGTACCATCGAAAGCCTCGCCTCTGCCGGTTCTTGTTAATGATGCTGTCGAGTATGTGGTGTCTAAAATAGTGGATGTCAGGAAGGTGCATAATTCCTTGCAGTACCTGATTCACTGGAAGGGGTATGGACCTGAAGAGAGATCTTGGGTACCTGCCAGGGAGGTTCATGCTCCTAGACTTGTTTGAAAATTTCATTTAGAACACCCTGAAAGGCCATCGCCTGAAGTCTTGGGTCCGGTGGCCCCTCGTAAAAATGGACTCGGTCTCCCATCAGCCGCAGACCTGCTGCTTAGCTTCGAGAGCGAGGATCTGTGTTTGACCTCGTTACCAGGGCGGCTTTGCTAGCTGGGAGGCTCCCTGCTCCTAGGTCTGCCTTGAGCGCCGAGCTGATCACTCGGTGCTCGACTGGTTGGTCTGTCGGTCATGTGACGCTGGCCACGTCACATGACCCTCACTCCCCACTATAAATACAGGCAGCCTGCTGGCCACAGGTTGCCTGTTAATTTAGCTTCCTGGCAGTTGTTGGATACCTGTGTACTTACCTGATCCTGTTCCCTGACGATCCTTTGCCTTCTCCTCCTGTACTGCGCATCCTTCCTGGTATATTGACCTCGGCTTCCACCTGACTATTCTTTGCGGACTCCTTTGGTACTTCTCGACTCTCCTGGTATTTATGACCCCGGCTTCTCCTGACCTTTCTTTGCTTATCCCTCTGTACTGCGTTGTCCTCTTGGTTTTGACCCGTTCCATTCACTATCCGTTATTTGTCTTGTCTGTCCTTCCAGCACGTATACTAAGTTAGGGACTGTCGTCCAGTTGTCCCCTGTCATCAGGACTGATGAGGCAAGTAGGCAGGGCCAGGGGTGAGGGTGGAGCGCAGTGGTCACTATCCTCCCCCCTGTGTGTGTACGTGACCGTTACAAGTTTATTTAAATTAATGTATGTCGTGCAAAATGATGTCTAAAAATATAACTCCTCATACAACTGTACGGACACAAAATTAATAAAGTTATGGCTGACAAAGTGTAGGTTTGAAATGATCAAAGCAACGTGTTCAGGCCAGCATTTGAACAATGTTTCCACTTTATTCCAGAAAAGTATAAAAAAGTCCACAGGGCTAATATAGACAGACAAAAAACCCACTTACGCATTTCGTGTGCAATCAGCGCTATTATTCATATCATGGATTTTTTATTTGGCTTTCTGTTTTATACACTCACCTGGCTTAAACATTGCCAATATAGTAAGTTAAAAATAAATATGTAAATTCAACAATATCCAGGGGCGTTGCTAGGTTAAAACAATCAGGGCCTGGGCCTCTGATGTTTTGTCCCAGGCCCCGAATGTACTGCCTGCCAGCTAGATACAACTGTATTGCCGTCCTCAGGACGGCAATACAATTGAATCTAATGCACTGGAAAAGCTGAAGGACCTGTGCTGACATCACAGGTCATGTAACCAGTAAAACAGGCAGTGGTTGAGAAGGATTAATGAATGATATAATAGCAGGCACACTTCATCTGGAATGATCCAAAAACCACAATGTTCTCAAGTTATTTATTACATAGATAATAGAAATACCATAAAACACAAAAATGGTCCTAGAACACAATCAAATAAGGTAAAATACCCCAGGAAAAACACAAAAATAATATTAATCATCTCTAGAGGTGGCCTTGTGGTTCGCCCGGCGGTCGTTTCACAGTGAACTTTGCACGTTCGCGGTTTGCCGAACATGTGAACATATGGCGATGTCCGATGATGCCATATTCTTTTGCATTGCACCGAACTTTGACCCATCACACATCCATCAGGTGGGACAGGAAAGCCAATTGAGACGTTTCAGCACATGGACAAACCCCCACCCTATCAAAGAACCCGATCTAGCAGCCATTTTACATTCTGTGTTTTGCCAGTGTAGGGAGAAGTTGCTTTGTGGAGCAGGGACAGGCTGTTAGGGACACCAAACGCTAGCTAATAGGGCCACAAAAGTCCTTTTAAGGACCTTTTTTCAAGGTTATTTTTTATGTGCACAGATACAGCGTTGTTGCTATTTGAAAGAAAGTTTACTTCTACGGTATTTGACTAAAGTTTTGGATAAACCAATAGACAATATTTTTGCATGTTTGGAGACTGGGTATATGGGATTAAGGAAGTCTTTGCTGATCCCTTGGTCACTACAGAGGGTATGGAATAAGCTGAAGGAGATTCTTAAAGTCTCCAGTCCATTTGCTTTTACCCCTCTGTGGGAGAACAGGGGGCTGGTGGAATTTTTTAAAATCACAGATTTTGTTTACTGGTCACGTAGGGGTATCAATAAGGTGTCTCACCTTTCACCTTTTATATAGGGGTCATTTTAAATCGCTTGGAGAATTTGGTATTACTCATAGTTCACCATTAGATTTGTTTATGTATACACGTTTAAAACACACATTTGAAGCCTCTAGGAATAGGGGCTGTATTTTTCCACGAGAGAATTTATTTTTTGATTATTGTGACGCTCAGAAGAATGAGAAGGTGAAGATATCTAGATTATACGCTAAACTCCGAATAACACTGGCAACTGTAACTCCTTTTAAAAGTCCAAGTAAGTGGGAGCAAGAGTTGAACTGCTCTCCACTACAGTGGTCCACTATCTATAGGAACGTGAGAAAGGCGACAGTTTCCAATGCTCATAGATTAATTCAATTTAAGATCCTGCATCGATTGTATTATACCCCAAAAATACAAGGAAAATTCCCACAAAATAAAGCTCGGGATTGTGGTTGCCCTAAATATGGATACGTCAATGCGGACTATGTCCATTTGCTTTGGGGTTGTAGTAAAATGAAAAAATATTGGGAGCAGGTCTTCTCTACCCTACAAAAGGAGTCTGCGACGAACTATAACCCGGGGATCTTGACAGTGATCTTGGGTTATTATGTGTCAGAAATAGAAACCCCGCTCCGGGTCAGACAGATCTGGATGAGGGGCCTGATGGTGGCTAAAGCTATGCTGATCAAGCATTGGGGCTCTGTCTCCCCGCCCTCGATAAGCGAGTGGTGTTTATATCTCCAACAAATTAGAATTTATGAGGATATGGAAAAAAAGAAGAAAAAAAAAATGGAGGGTGGCACGCAAGACTACGTAGCTATACTTAATGTTGTTATTAGTCTATAGTTGATGGATTGGAGTGGACGGCAGCCAATAAGAAGGGGAGGGAAGGGGGGAGGCTATAACTGTATTCATTATTATATTAGGCGTGAACCTATACTGATCTGTATAATCTAGCTATAATGATGTTTATGATTGTCATATTATGTACTTTGATTTGATCAATATCGGAACCTATACTGATCTGTATAATCTAGCTATAATGATGTTTATAATTGTCATATTTTGTACTTTGATTTGATCAACATCAGATCATGTATTAATTTGTGGCTTCTAAAAGAAAAAAAAAAATATTAAAAAAAAAAGGACTGGTATAGGTGTGCTATCGATAGGTGTGATATAGTGAGGGGTGTGATATACTTATATTATGCTTTCTAACATAGAAGTATATTATAGTGCATTTGTATTGTGCAGCAGTTGCGTGCGGTTCTGCTGCGATACCGCAGCTATATAGAGGGACAAACGCTATTGGAACAACTAATTGCAATGGGTGTGATATACCTCTTGCCCCCAAAAAAACTGATTGAGGTGTGTGATATACCTATAATATACTTTCTAACATAGAAAGTATATAGTGCATTTGTATTGTGCAGCAGTTGCGTGCGGTTCTGCTGCAATACCGCAGCTATATAGAGGGACAAGCGCTATTGGACAACTATTTGCAACGGGTGTGATATACCTGTTGCCCCCAAAAAACTGATTGAGGGGTGTGATATATCTTCTTCCACAAAATACTGATTGAGTGCTACGATATACCTGTTGCCCCAAATGAACAGGGTGGTGTTATAAAACTGTTGTGGCAAAAAAATAATTGAGGGGTGTGATATACTTGCTTCCACAAAATACTGAGGAAGGAGTTTGATATACCTGCTTCCACCAAATATTGATTGAGGGGTGCGATATACCTGCTTCCACAAAATACTGATTAGTGGGTTTTATATACCTGCTTCCAAAAAATATTGATTGAGGGCTGCGATATACCTGCTTCCACAAAATACTGATTAAGGGGTTCGATATACCTGTTTCCACCAAATACTGATTAAGGCCTGCGATATACCTGCTTCCACAAAATAGTGATTAAGGGGTTTGATATACCTGCTTCCACAAAATACTGGATGAGGGCTACGATATACCTAATTCCACAAGATATTGATTAAGGGGTTTGATATACCTGCTTCCACCAAATATTGATTGAGTCCTGCGATATACCTGCTTCCACAAAATACTGATTAAGGGGTTTGATATACCTGCTTCCACAAAATACTTATTGAGGGCTGTGATATACCTGCTTCCACAATATACTGATTAAGGGGTTCGATATACCTGTTTCCACCAAATATTTATTAAGTCCTGCGATATACCTGTTTCCACAAAATACTGATTAAGGGATTTGATATACCTGCTTCCACAAAATACTGATTGAGGGATGTGCTATACCTGCTTCCACAAAATACTGATGTCACGGCTGAGGATGGGGGAAATCCTCAGCCGTGTGGAGCCCGGTGATGTTATGGCTGCTTGGCCATGAAGACAGGATTAGGGAGCAGGTCACCTCCTAAAGGCATCCCTAACCTGACCCTGACTCCTAGCTACATGAGCCAACCTTGATGGTAGGAGGGCTCATGCTCCGGAACCTAGAAGTCCCTGCTAGCCCTCAAGATGGCCCTAAACTAGGAGCTGAGTAAGACAACCCACTCCTCCTAGACACGGAGGAGCAGGAGTCTCAACGGCCAAGCTGCTGGAAAAGGAGAGACATAAACAGCTCTATGGATATGGCAGGTGAACAAAGAGTTCCACCTACCTGCCACAGCCTTGCTGACTGGATCCCTGTGTAAGCAGGGTGCAGATCACAAACGCATCCCCACACAGGGACCCAGATCCATAGCTGCACAAAATCACATGTAAAACATCAAACGGACATCACACATAACTAGAAATAACTTAATGAGACATTATGGTTATGACCACAGGGGTGGCTCTTACTGGCAGGTAGTAAAGACAGGAGGCTGCTTTCAGCTAAGCATGGCTGAAGCAACCTGCAGACCTGCAAAAGCAGTGAGGCTTTATAGGCCAAGAAGCCACACCCCACAGTCGGAAACACCCAGTGAGACACACACACACACTGGGAAGGGAGTTAACCCTTCCAGCACCAAAGAAGGGAAACACACATAAAAAGGAAAAGTGTCCAAACAACACATACACTGTGGCTGTTGCCGCAGGCAACGACATGGGTAGCACTCATGTCCAGGGAGTCAGCCCGAAGGCTGGGACACTGCCACCACATGTACAACAACGCCCAAACGTTGCCACGGGCAACCACAATGAGGGGAAGATGTACGTGCACACCAGACATAACACAGAGTGTACACAGACATACCAAAGTGCATTCATACTCGCACACAACTCCTAGGAAACCGCACACATAGCTGTTGTCCGCGGCAACCGCACCTGAGGCCAACTACATTATGCCTCAAGCTGCGGTTGACACTACAACCCAAAACCGCGGGCAACAGTATGCGGCTCCCAAGGAGTCACGGCCAAAACCGTGGCCGTGACAACTGATTAAGGGGTTTGATATACCTGCCTCCATAAAATACTGATTGAGGGGTTTGATATACCTGCTTCCACAAAACACAGATTAAGGGGTTTGATATACCTGCTTTCCACAAAATACTGATTGAGGGGTTTGATATACCTGTTTCCACCAAATATTGATTGAGGGGTGTGATGTACCTGCTTCCACAAAACACTGATTAAGGGGTTTGATATAACTGCTTCCACAAAATACTGATTGAGGGCTACGATATACCTGCTTCCACAAAATACTGATTAAGGGGTTTGATATACCTGCTTCCACAAAATAGTGACTGAGGGCTGCGATATACCTGCTTCCACAAAATACTGATTAAGGGATTTGATATACCTGCTTCCACAAAATACTGATTGAGGGATGTGCTATACTGTACCTGCTTCCACAAAATACTGATTAAGGGATTTGATATACCTGCTTCCACAAAATACTGATTGAGGGGTGCAATATACCTGCTTCCACAAAACACTGATTGAGGGGTTTGATATACCTGCTTTCCACAAAATACTGATTGAGGGGTTCGATATACCTGTTTCCACCAAATATTGATTGAGGGGTGCGATGTACCTGCTTCCACAAAACACTGATTAAGGGGTTTGATATACCTGCTTCCACAAAATATTGACTGAGGGCTGCGATATACCTGCTTCCACAAAATACTGATTAAGGGGTTCGATATACCTGTTTCCACTGAATATTGATTTAGGCCTCCAAGATAGCTGCTTCCACACAATAGTGATTAATTAAGGGGTTTGATATACCTGCTTCCACCAAATATTGATAGAGGCCTACGATATACCTGTTTCCACAAAATACTGATTAAGGGGTTTGATATACCTGCTTCCACCAAATATTGATTGAGGGCTGCGATATACCTGCTTCCACAAAATACTGATTAAGGGGTTTGATATACCTGCTTCCACCAAATATTGATTGAGGCCTGTGATATACCTGCTTCCACAAAATACTGATTAACCCCTTAAGGACACATGACGTATCGGTACGGCATGTTTCCCGAGTCCTTAAGGACACATGACGTACCGGTACGTCATGTGTTGTTCCGATCACTGCCGCCCGGCCGGCTGTGATCGGAACAAGGTGCCTGCTCAAATCATTGAGCAGGCACCTCGGCTAAATGCGCGGGGGGGTCCCGTGACCCCCCCATGTCCGCGATCGCAACAAACCGCAGGTCAATTCAGACCTGCAGTTTGTTGCGATTTCTGCAGTTTCTGATCCCCGCGGTCCCTGACCGCGGCGATCAGAAACTTTAGTGTGGTGAAAATATATATTTATCACCCCCACTGCAATGATTTTAGCCCGGTGGGAGGTGCAGGGGGGTGTTGCGGGCGGTGGGGGCGGTGCGGGAGGCGGGCGGTGCGGCAGGCGGGATCGCGATCCCCCGCCCGCCTCCCATTGAATAATCGTTGGTGTACAGTGGGTATACCAGGGTGCCAGCACATTGCTGACACCCTGGTATAAACGGCTGACATCGGTGATGCGATGTCAGCCGTTTAACCTTTTCCATACAACGGTCCGTACGGACCGCTGTATGGAAAAAGTTAACAGTAAGAGGGAGCTCCCTCCCTCTCCGATCGGGGGGCTGCTGTGCCTTTGCAGCCCCCCGATGGGAGAGGGAGAGAGCTCCCAGACAGCCCCCCGCCAGCCCCGTCCTCACCCTTCCCCGTCTGCGAAGTTGTGGCAGACGGGGAAGGTTCCCATGGCAACAGGACGCCGTCTCAGGCGTCCTGCTGTCCATGGTGCTGAACAGATCTGTGCTGAAAGCATAGATCTGTTCAGTGTAAGTAAAATACAGTGCAGTACCCTATATATTGTACTGTACTGTATTATACAGACATCAGACCCACTGGATCTTCAAGAACCAAGTGGGTCTGGGTAAAAAAAAAAGTAAAAAAAAGTGAAAAAAATGTAAAAATCAAAAAACACATTTATCACTGATTAAAAAAAAAAAAAAAAAAATTCCCTACACATGTTTGGTATCGCCGCGTCCGTAACGACCTGATCTATAAAACGGTCATGTTACTTTACCCGAACGGTGAACGCCATAAAAATAAAAAATAAAAAACTATGATGAAATTGAAATTTTGCCCACCTTACTTCCCAAAAAAAGGTAATAAAAGTGATCAAAAAAGTCGCATGTACGCCAAAATTGTAACAATCAAACCTTCATCTCACCCGCAAAAAATGAGAACCTACTTAAGATAATCGCCCAAAAACTGAAAAAACTATGGCTCTTAGACTATGGAAACACTAAAACATCATTTTTTTTTGTTTCAAAAATGAAATCATTGTGTAAAACTTACATAAATAAAAAAAAGTATACATATTAGGTATCGCTGCGTCCGTATCGACCGACTCTATAAAAATATCACATGACCTAACCCTCAGATGACCACCGTAAAAATAAAAATAAAAACGGTGTAAAAAAGCCATTTTTTGTCATCTTACGTCACAAAAAGTGTAATAGCAAGCGATCAAAAAGTCATATGCACCCCAAAATAGTGCAAATCAAACCGTCATCTCATCCCGCAAAAAATGAGACCCTATTTAAGATAATCGCCCAAAAACTGAAAAAAACTATGGCTCTTAGACTATGGAGACACGGAGCCTAAGTGGGAAGTTGGAGAAGGCGCGTGCGATTACTTCAAAGGGCGCACCAGAGTTGGTTGAGTGGCTCACTCACCTTTCTGCTTCGGCACCCTCCTCATTCTCTGTATCTGCACCCTCCTCACTCTCTGCTGTGTGCAGCCTCCAAATACACCACCACCATAGCCCCTCCACTCGAGTCAGAGGAATTATTTTCCCATCCATTCCCAGACCTTACCGATGCGCAGCCATTCTTGACATCGGATGAGGAAGAGGAGGTAGCAATGCCCGCCACCCAGTGGTCTGACGACAGTACCCAGATCAGCCCAAGGAGGGAGGTCCCCGCTGTTGCTGCCTACTCCAAGATCTGAAATGTCAGTGGTGGTGAAGGTGACGTTGATGACGTGTCGATGCCCTCAACCATTAATCCCTCTATAATGCATTTTCTTTCTTTTATATCGTCATTGTATATAAATGTTCTGTTGCCACAATATTTCATTTAACTATCTGCTTTTTACTTATTTACATCCCTTTCATTCAAATACAAGAAAAAGGACAAGAAAAACCAAGAAAGGAACAGGAAAAAACACATTGCAGTTTTGCAGCGTTTTTTATCCGGCTTTTTGTCTGCTGGTGCGTTTTTTGGAGCATAGATACTTCTCATTGCACTTTATTAACTGTATATAGAATGTATCTTTTTCACCAATCATAATGTGTATAAAATATCATGAATACAGGTATTGTGATAAAAATAGGATAAGAAGTAGAATAAAAATGGAAAAATGCAATAAAAAAAAATAAAAATGAAAAGATCTCCTGGATAAACATGGCCACTGAGGAAGGAGTAAGAAACTCCGAAATGAGTCTGGTGAATGACATAACCAGGAGATCTTACAAATAATATGAGACCGTGGTAGAGACTAATAATACAGTTATAGTGGAGTGCTCCACGGATATCCCATCTTACAATTGTTGATAACCAGCGAACAGCCTGAGCGCGATCCCGGATACCACGTGGGACGCCAACACAGAGCTGCGCTACTAAGTTAGACACCCTTAACTCCAACAGCGGACTGCACGTTTGCGATCAAAGAAGGTAGAGGTAAGTAGTTAACGTGAACAACTTCCACGTGGGACGCCACATCTGGCATACCACTACCCACCAACTGTAAGTACAGAAATTATAAGGCAGACTAGATGGGCCAAATGGTTCTTATCTGCCGACACATTCTATGTTTCTATGAAAAAATTATAATTAAAAAAAACGGATGTATGCTAAACCTTAGAATAAATTATCACAAATAGGGGATATTTCTATATAGGTCCTCAACCATTAATCCCTCTATAATGTATTTTTCTTTGTGCTCTATGTTGTATTTTTCTGAGTTATATTTTTTTTTAAGTTCTTATGTTGATCCTACATTTTCTTCTCACTATTTTTCTATTTTTCTTACAGGTTTCCTACAGCTTTTTTTATATTTTTTTAAATTTCACATAGGTTTTTCACGTTGTCATATATTCTTCAGAGATTGGAAAGTCTTCAGATCCAGTTGTATGAGGTGGGGGCCTCCCGCCAAGGGGAGATTGGAGTGCTGGTAATCAGCCTGGCACCGATCTCCCGTCAGTGAGGGGCACCCACCCCCACTCTACAAGAAACTGAAGAGTTCCAACTCCACATTCAACCCATCAGGTAAAAGCAGTGGTTAAGAAGGACCTGCGATGATGTCACCATAATGTGACCAGTGCAGGAGAGGACAGCAGTGAAGAGGAGAAGTCCTGAGGGAAGAAGCTGTAGTGATGTCTGCTACATGAGGAGAGGTAAGTGAAGGAGAGGCAGAGCAATGCTGGGAGTTGTGGTTATTTAACTGGGACTGTATAATAGGGCTGAAGGTAGTGATGTTATTTACATGAAACTGTGTGTTGGAGGTGGCTGGCGAGGGGGTCATGTTATTTACATGGGACTGTATGTTGGAGGGGGCTGGGGGAGGGGGTCATGTTATTTAAATGGGACTGTATGTTGATGGTGGCTGTAGGAGGGAATTATGTTATTTACATGGGACTGTATGTTGGAGGGGGCTGGGGGAGGGAGTGACGTTACTTACATGGGAATGTATGTTGATGGCACCTGTGGGAGGGAGTGATGTTATTTACATGGGACTGTAAGTTGGAGGCGGTTGTGGGAGTGAGTGAAGTCATTTACATGGGACTGTATGTCGGAGGGGGCTGGGGGAGACAGTGATGTTATTTACATGGGACTGTATGTTGATGGCGGCTGTGGGAGGGAGTGATGTTATTTACATGGGACTGAATGTTACAGGGGTCTGAGGGAGGGAGTTATATTATTTACATGGGACTGAATGTTGAGGGGGCAATGTCATTTACATGGGACTGTATGTTGAAGGTGGCTGGTGGGGAGGGAATGATGTTATTTACATGGGACTGAATGTTGAGGGGGTGATGTTTACATGGGATTGCATGTTGGAGGCGGCTGGGGAGAGGGTGATATTATTTACATGGGGCTGTATTTTGGAGGGGGCTGTAGATAGAGAGGGATGTTATTTAACATGGGACTGGAGAGATGGTGTGATGTTATTTACATGGGACTCTATGGCGGAGGAAGGGAAATAGTGTTATTTACTTGGGACTGTATGTTGGAGGGGCTGAAGGGAGGGGAGTGATGTTATTTACATAGGACTGTATTTTGGAGGGAGCAGGAGAGATGGTGTGATGTTATTTACATGGGACTGTATGGTGGAGGGAGGAATATAAACAGGGTAAGCAATTAGCTTTGTTTCCCAAAGAGAAAAGATAACTGAGCCTCTGGAACCGGTAGTTGGAAGGCAGCAATCCTATAAGTCAATGTTCCACCTTTTAAAAGAGGTTTTGAGCCATAGGATTATAGCCAAACCAGTACATCAGACCATTTTGATAGCAGAGGTGTAAATTCCTCCTGAATGGGAAAACATCTTACATGGGACTGCATAATTGTATTTCTAAGATGGACAAGATCCACACCTGAAAAAAACTTTATGATGCAACCAGGTTCTAGATAAACTTGATGGTGTATACCTGATAGGAGATCCGTTTTTAATTGTGGGTGCTCATTTAAACACCCCCTGCAGCCTACCCCTAAAATAATGGCCCCTTTTTCCATTTTCACAGTTGGTAAGTATTTAACTGGTGGCTATATTGAAAGATATCTATGGAAATATTGAGATTTTATCTTTCTCTTGAGCCACCATCATTCAATAAATCCTGTCTGTTTTTTTTTACTGACTATGTTCTTTTCGAGCATCCATCTTTGCTACCCTCTTGCTCGCAAGTGTCCTAATAGTTCCATTGATTCTCCTGTAGAATCATCAGTCTAACTACAACTTCTTTTGCTGTTAGGGGCCATACAGGAATTCTGTTCACCGTATGCTTTGGGAGACTACTACTCACATGTAAGAAAGTATTACTAGCTGTGGGTTTATGGAATTTTCTACTTAGAATCAGATTGCTGACCGTACCCTTTAATTGGAAATCCAGAAATTAAATATTAAATTAAGTAGGATGTCAAAAATGTATCTACCCTACTAGTGTATACCCTCTGAAAAGGGATTATTGCCATTCAAATGCTACTAACCTGTCTCCATAACATCTGCAAGTGAAAGTGAATATTCTGCACCCATTGATACACCACCACGTGTCTGCTCATAATTTTTTTTTTACTGAAGCAAAAAAAATTGTTTTTCACCAAATTGATATTAACCTGAATGAATTGTAAATGGTTGTAGTATGGAGGTATATAGCGATGTGACATCACAACTAGGGTAAGATGTTCTCAAAGTGAATCAGCCTTGAAAACCATAGTTGCCCTATAGATTTTACACCATATCTTAAGACTATGTGATAAGATAAGATTCACCTTTCCAGAAATGCTATCTCAGGAGGCCTTGTTCACCTCTCCGCAGCTGCCGTTTCTCATTCTTTTCTGAAGTCATTATGAATCTCAATATGCAAGCTAAGGAGGACTATACAAAGATTTTGGCAGTTCACTTTTAGATCCCTACTGGTCAGTGGGGGCAAGAAGTGCATGTTTGCATTCAAGTCACACATTTTTTCTCATCTTGAGACACACTTCTATGGAAGAGAATTGGGAAAGTAAGAGAAACGTTGTTAATTCGTTTTATTCAGAATTTTATAACTGTTTTGGTCTCCATCATGACATCAGTGATTCCAATTAGTCACACATATATAATATATAGTATATGTCCACAGTATTGTTTAATTTAATATTTATCCCTCTATTTTTGTGTCCTCCATAGTTGTGTTCACATATTGTATTCTTAGAATTGGCTACTAGCATCTCACAGCCTTTCCCCTTATTTTTAATTAGCTATCTTAACCAATTCAAGACCGGGCCATTTAACCCCCTTCCTGCCCGGACACATTTTGGATTTTTTAGTACCTGCGTCTTTGAAAGCCATAAATTTCTGTTTGATTTCTTTCATCTTTATTTTAGTATTTTTTTTTTTATAAATGGGAAAATGTAATAAAAGGTGGAAAAATAACCAGTTTTTTTCATCAACTAAAATATGTTTTTATATCATGTCCCCTTTCATAACTGTCATTTTGATAGGGAGACATCTAGTTTATAATTGCCCGGGTCATGTGGTGACTTTTTTTCATTCATATTTAAATTCTTTTTACGATTTGTACCTACCATACGGTCATACAAGACCTTTATGGGGCTGACATATTAGATGCAGTTACAGAGGGAATACAGCCCCCCTTGGGTTGTACTTAGGCTGCTGAGCCTCACTGCAGGGCTGATCTGGGTCTGCTAAGACCCAGCAGTTCGTGCACATACCCAGTTCACAGTGATCACATGATCAATTGGACCAGAGCAGATCTGATCATTGAGCACTGTTTATACACTGCGTGCAGAATTATTAGGCAAATGAGTATTTTGACCACATCATCCTCTTTATGCATGTTGTCTTACTCCAAGCTGTATAGGCTCGAAAGCCTACTACCAATTAAGCATATTAGGTGATGTGCATCTCTGTAATGAGAAGGGGTGTGGTCTAATGACATCAACACCCTATATTAGGTGTGCATAATTATTAGGTAACTTCCTTTCCATTGGCAAAATGGGTCAAAAGAAGGACTTGACAGGCTCAGAAAAGTCAAAAATAGTGAGATATCTTGCAGAGGGATGCAGCACTCTTAAAATTGCAAAGCTTCTGAAGCGTGATCATCGAACAATCAAGCGTTTCATTCAAAATAGTCAACAGGGTCGCAAGAAGCGTGTGGAAAAACCAAGGCGCAAAATAACTGCCCATGAACTGAGAAAAGTCAAGCGTGCAGCTGCCAAGATACCACTTGCCATCAGTTTGGCCATATTTCAGAGCTGCAACATCACTGGAGTGCCCAAAAGCACAAGGTGTGCAATACTCAGAGACATGGCCAAGGTAAGAAAGGCTGAAAGACGACCACCACTGAACAAGACACACAAGCTGAAACGTCAAGACTGGGCCAAGAAATATCTCAAGACTGATTTTTCTAAGGTTTTATGGACTGATGAAATGAGAGTGAGTCTTGATGGGCCAGATGGATGGGCCCGTGGCTGGATTGGTAAAGGGCAGAGAGCTCCAGTCCGACTCAGACACCAGCAAGGTGGAGGTGGAGTACTGGTTTGGGCTGGTATCATCAAAGATGAGCTTGTGGGGCCTTTTCGGGTTGAGGATGGAGTCAAGCTCAACTCCCAGTCCTACTGCCAGTTTCTGGAAGACACCTTCTTCAAGCAGTGGTACAGGAAGAAGTCTGCATCCTTCAAGAAAAACATGATTTTCATGCAGGACAATGCTCCATCACACGCGTCCAAGTACTCCACAGTGTGGCTGGCAAGAAAGGGTATAAAAGAAGAAAATCTAATGACATGGCCTCCTTGTTCACCTGATCTGAACCCCATTGAGAACCTGTGGTCCATCATCAAATGTGAGATTTACAAGGAGGGAAAACAGTACACCTCTCTGAACAGTGTCTGGGAGGCTGTGGTTGCTGCTGCACGCAATGTTGATGGTGAACAGATCAAAACACTGACAGAATCCATAGATGGCAGGCTTTTGAGTGTCCTTGCAAAGAAAGGTGGCTATATTGGTCACTGATTTGTTTTTGTTTTGTTTTTATATGTCAGAAATGTATATTTGTGAATGTTGAGATGTTATATTGGTTTCACTGGTAAAAATAAATAATTGAAATGGGTATATATTTGTTTTTTGTTAAGTTGCCTAATAATTATGCACAGTAATAGTCACCTGCACACACAGATATCCCCCTAAAATAGCTAAAACTAAAAACAAACTAAAAACTACTTCCAAAAATATTCAGCTTTGATATTAATGAGTTTTTTGGGTTCATTGAGAACATGGTTGTTGTTCAATAATAAAATTAATCGTCAAAAATACAACTTGCCTAATAATTCTGCACTCCCTGTACAGCGATGGAGAAGGCAGGGACAGACATATACATGAGAGAAAAGTCATCTGAAGCCACCAGTTTCATGGGTTAGGCAATCAATTTCATGGGTATGGGAGTCTGCTATTTCTTCCCAACGGCAGATATTGGAACTGAAAGGGATTGGACATGTTAACCGTCAGTATGCTCATTCTTTAGACATAGTGCTGCTGCCGGCTGTGGCAGTTTACAGCTATTTTGTATATGGCCAGATATTTTTTGGCTTGCTCACTTGGTAGAAATTTTACATGGATTCTGAACATATTACACATTAAAATAGACTTGAATTCGTATTGTTTTCAGTGACACTCCATACCATAGTTTATACAGCACAGGTATTTCCACATGGGAATTTGATATCTACAAAAATTATGTTCATGTTAATTCCTATCACTTCAGTGTCATTATCTGATAATATGATATGTACTGTTTGGGGGCCTGTTTTGTCAGCAGGTAGATTCGGCATGATAAGCTATTTCCACAGGTACAGTATCTGGCAGCGTCTTATTCACATCTAGTTCACCGTTGAAATAGATATGCAAATTCAGTATTAAGGTGGCCATATACTTGCCATGTTTGTTGGCAGATCCAACCAGTTTTGGTAGGATTGGCATACAATCTACAGTATAATCTTTGGGTTGTCCCTTAACAATCAATTACTGGCAGCTCCCACTAAAATTGACTGGATCTGCCAACAAATATATGGCTAGCTTTGTTCTGAAGTTGTTTATGGAATAGGAACTTGTCCTGTTTTTAGGATAAAGAATAACCCTTTTACATCAGCTAAGGACCAGGGCAATTATCGGATTATTCATTCTGGGGAAAAAGTACCTCTCTTCCATATGCAGCTGAGCAGTAAAGTGCACCAAGAGTGGGCACAGCCACTCTGTGGACCCTTGCTCCTCCTGCATCCTCTGCCAGCTACCATTTCCCATTCTTGACTGACAGAACCAGGCGAGATGACTATACAGGAACCTGACCTTTTCACTCAAGAAGGAGATGGAGAGGCTGGCAGAGGAAGCAGGAGGTGGAAGGCTGCTGCACATTGGTATATGGATTGAAATGATTTTGTTTCTCCAAAATGAAGCCACAGATCACTAAGTGAAATCATTACATTCAGCTGAGCTAGTTCTACAAGGCTTTGCACCTGGTTTAAGGATTCATGCACACGTCCATGTATTTCGGTTTGCAAACAATGGATCTGCAAAATACGGACTTTGTCCATGTGCATTTTGCATTTTTCTCTCTGCTATCAATAGAAAGGACTATTTTCATACACATTGTGGACAAGAATAGGACAGAAATACATTTTTACAATCACAGAAAATTATAATACTTTATTATAAAAAGTTAAATTGTATAAAGTTCTCCTTTCCTACAACAGTTTCATGGTCAGGAAAAGACACCTGCAGATTTCTTGGTTGAAATTTCATAGCACGCTACTATATGTGGGGTTTCACAGCTCGTCCCTTGGTGCTTTCAGTGGATAGTGCTGGAACTCCTTTGGCACCTCTTCTCCTTTTACTGATTTCTTGTAAAATCCTGCTTCATCCAGTATTGCACTAATTTCATCAACTGTCTTGTTCCTAATTTTTGTCACCTAGAAAATATACTTCAAAGTTGTTAAAACTGAAATGGAATTAGAAAAGGCTTTAGCCATGAGATGAAGATTAAAGGGGTTGTCCAGCTATTCAATATCTGAACAGGGGGATCCGACACTGGCACCCCCGCCAATGAGCTGTGATCCTCGTCATTACACTACGCCTCTTCTCCGGTGAAGCAGTGGCGTACTGTTGTTACAAGTACTCGCTTCATTCACTTGAATGGAGTGGGTACTTGTATTAGCCTGCACTTCCGAGACGCGGTGCAGTTTAGTGAAGCGGAAGCGGTGCTCCGCCTATTCTTTAAACATCTGATCGGTGGGGGTGCCGGTGTTGAATGATAGGTCATCAATATTAACAGCTGGACAACCCCTTTAGCAAGTATATATGCACAGCCCAATATCCCAGCGAATATGTATAGTGTTTGTCGGGCACTCGCAACAATGGTTCACTCAGATAGCAGGAGATTTAAATATAAAATCCTATGTTATTGTTCTATAAACATATATATTAGGTTTGGCAGTTACAAAAAATATGCATAAAATATACATAAAAACACTAAATAAAAGATAATAAGTAATATATAAAACTGAAACTTCTATGACACACTGTTGGTATTCTCCTATAACATACAATTTATAAAGCTCCTATGATACACTGTTGGCGAGAGTTGGTGGTATATTTTTCTGTTGACCAACTATTAGTAAAAGTTGCTAGTGTATTATGTTTTGGACACATTTTGTAAGCAATTACCTATTACTGCAAGGACTAGCGCCATCTGGCTGATAAGAAATACATTGCAGCCGATCAATACATTGCAGCTCAAACTGAAAGTAGAACATACTGTAAGCGCCATCTAGTGTCCAAAACATAATATACTAGCAACTTTTACTAATAGTTGGTCAAAAGAAAAATATACCACCAACTCTCACCAACAGTGTATCATAGGAGCTTTATTAATTGTATGTTATAGGAATATACCAACAGTGTGTCATAGAAGTTTCAAAGTTTTATATATTACTTATTATCTTTGATTTAGTGTTTGTATGTATATTTTATGTATATTTTTTGTAATTTAGGGAATTAAGTCAGCACAACCTGCATATAGGTGCAGATCACTATGGCGAAATACATATACAAACGGAGAATACAAATGTGATCGCACTTTATATCCAGCATTCTGCCCTGCCTCCATGCTGGATGAGACATTGGTGTACATTTTGGCCAAAGCGTAATAAGCCACTCACCGCGTCAAGGTTGCCTCCATTTGAGTGGTCCCTAACCCTAGTTCCCACCTGTTCATGGGCCATGACAGCCACACAAAATCCAGGGAATGCAGGTCAGCGTGCACGCCAAGCACACTCTGCTTTTAACCCCGTCCGGTGCCATTACAGATTTCATCGGATCCAGGGATGCAAGTACCAACATGATCGCTGAGCCCACCATATACTTCTCCTGGAGCCAAATGGCCACTGGTAGGTTCTATATAAGCAGACTCAGTTTTATACTGACTTTAAAACCAGCCTCCAGGACAGATTGACTGGCCAGGTGTGCATGACTCAAAGGAGATCGCCACGCCTCCAATATAAACTACAAAGAAAAAAATTTGGGGAATTGAGTCAGCACAACCTGCATATAGGTGCAGATCACTATGGCGAAATACATATACAAACGGAGAATACAAATGTGATCGCACTCTATATCCAGCATTCTGCCCTGCCTCCATGCTGGATGAGACATTGGTGTACATTTTGGCCAAAGCGTAATAAGCCACTCACCGCGTCAAGGTTGCCTCCCTTTGAGTGGTCCCTAACCCTAGTTCCCACCTGTTCATGGGCCATGACAGCCACACAAAATCCAGGGAATGCAGGTCAGCGTGCATGCCAAGCACACTCTGCTTTTAACCCCGTCCGGTGCCATTACAGCTTTCATCGGATCCAGGGATGCAAGTACCAACATGCACGCTGAGCCCACCATATACTTCTCCTGGAGCCAAATGGCCACTGGTAGGTTCTATATAAGCAGACTCAGTTTTATACTGACTTTAAAACAGAGTGTGCTTGGCGTGCACGCTGACCTGCATTCCCTGGATTTTGTGTGGCTGTCATGGCCCATGAACAGGTGGGAACTAGGGTTAGGGACCACTCAAATGGAGGCAACCTTGACGCGGTGAGTGGCTTATTACGCTTTGGCCAAAATGTACACCAATGTCTCATCCAGCATGGAGGCAGGGCAGAATGCTGGATATAGAGTGCGATCACATTTGTATTCTCCGTTTGTATATGTATTTCGCCATAGTGATCTGCACCTATATGCAGGTTGTGCTGACTCAATTCCCCAAATTTTTTTCTTTGTAGTTTATATTGGAGGCGTGGCGATCTCCTTTGAGTCATGTACACCTGGCCAGTCAATCTGTCCTGGAGGCTGGTTTTAAAGTCAGTATAAAACTGAGTCTGCTTATATAGAACCTACCAGTGGCCATTTGGCTCCAGGAGAAGTATATGGTGGGCTCAGCGTGCATGTTGGTACTTGCATCCCTGGATCCGATGAAAGCTGTAATGGCACTGGACGGGGTTAAAAGCAGCGTGTGCTTGGCGTGCACGCTGACCTGCATTCCCTGGATTTTGTGTGGCTGTCATGGCCCATGAACAGGTGGGAACTAGGGTTAGGGACCACTCAAAGGGAGGCAACCTTGACGCGGTGAGTGGCTTATTACGCTTTGGCCAAAATGTACACCAATGTCTCATCCAGCATGGAGGCAGGGCAGAATGCTGGATATAGAGTGCGATCACATTTGTATTCTCCATTTTTTGTAATTGCCAAACCTAATATATATATATATATATATATATATATATATACACTGCTCAAAAAAATATAGGGAACACTTAAACAACACAATGTAACTCCAAGTCAATCACACTTCTGTGAAATCAAACTGTCCACTTAGGAAGCAACACTGAGTGACAATCAATTTCACATGCTGTTGTGCAAATGGGATAGACAACAGGTGGAAATTATAGGCAATTAGCAAGACACCCCCAATAAAGGAGTGGTTCTGCAGGTGGTAACCACAGACAACTTCTCAATTCCTATGCTTCCTGGCTGATGTTTTGGTCACTTTTGAATGCTGGCGGTGCTTTCACTCTAGTGGTAGCATGAGACGGAGTCTACAACCCACACAAGTGGCTCAGGTAGTGCAGCTTATCCAGGATGGCACATCAATGCGAGCTGTGGCAAGAAGGTTTGCTGTGTCTGTCAGCGTAGTGTCCAGAGCATGGAGGCGCTACCAGGAGACAGGCCAGTACATCAGGAGACGTGGAGGAGGTCGTAGGAGGGCAACAACCCAACAGCAGGACCGCTACCTCCGCCTTTGTGCAACGAGGAACAGGAGGAGCACTGCCAGAGCCCTGCAAAATGACCTCCAGCAGGCCACAAATGTGCATGTGTCTGCTCAAACGGTCAGAAACAGACTCCATGAGGGTGATATGAGGGCCCGACGTCCACAGGTGGGGGTTGTTCTTACAGCCCAACACCATGCAGGACGTTTGGCATTTGCCAGAGAACACCAAGATTGGCAAATTCGCCATTGGCGCCCTGTGCTCTTCACAGATGAAAGCAGGTTCACACTGAGCACATGTGACAGATGTGACAGAGTCTGGAGACGCCGTGGAGAACGTTCTGCTGCCTGCAACATCCTCCAGCATGACCGGTTTGGCATTGGGTCAGTAATGGTGTGGGGTGGAATTTCTTTGGAGGGCCGCACAGCCCTCCATGTGCTCGCCAGAGGTAGCCTGACTGCCATTAGGTACCGAGATGAGATCATCAGACCCCTTGTGAGACCATATGCTGGTGCGGTTGGCCCTGGGTTCCTCCTAATGCAAGACAATGCTAGACCTTATGTGGCTGGAGTGTGTCAGCAGTTCCTGCAAGATGAAGGCATTGATGCTATGGACTGGCCTGCCCGTTCCCAAGATCTGAATCCAATTGAGCACATCTGGGACATCATGTCTCGCTCTATCCACCAATGTCACGTTGCACCACAGACTGTCCAGGAGTTGGCAGATGCTTTAGTCCAGGTCTTGGAGGAGATCCCTCAGGAGACCGTCCGCCACCTCATCAGGAGCATGCACAGGCGTTGTAGGGAGGTCATTCAGGCACGTGGAGGCCACACACACTACTGAGCCTCATTTTGACTTGTTTTAAGGACATTACATCAAAGTTGGATCAGCCTGTAGTGTGTTTTTCCACTTTAATTTTGAGTGTGACTCCAAATCCAGACCTCCATGGGTTAAAAAATTTGATTTCCATTTTTTTATTTTTGTGTGATTTTGTTGTCAGCACATTCAACTATGTAAAGAACAGAGTATTTCAGAAAAATATTTAATTAATTTAGATCTAGGATGTGTTATTTTTGTGTTCCCTTTATTTTTTTGAGCAGTGTATATATGTTTATAGAACAATAAAATAGGATTTTATATTTAAATCTCCTGCTCTCTAAATGAACCATTGTTGCAAGTGCCCAACAAACACTATATGTACAATTTATTTATTTTTCCTCTGACAGGGTGAGTCAGTCAGTCTTGTCAAAGGCGCCCACCCTACCCTCGCTAGTGGGTGAGCCTCTTCAAACAAAAGTAATTTGAGAAAATGTACTTATAATGATCTCTATGCTTAACACTAGATCATGGCTCTGATGGTCTATTGGTTCCTGGAGGGATAAATCTGCCCAAAGGTCGAAGATTATAAACAGCATAGCCAAAACTGATGTTCGGGCCAGAAACATTTTTTTCTCATATATATCAAAAAATAAAGGCACCACTTCAGGAAAAAACAATATACTTGGATATGCTTAGAGTCTGAGGAGGCAGTGGATGGCACAGAGATTCTTTTTAGGTACAATTGTCTCTCTCAACTTCGCCATACAAATATACTCAAGGTTTGGTTGAGCATGTATGTGTTGTCAAAGGGGAGAGAGGAGACAGCCACTGCTAGAACACCTTTGGCGTCAGGATATCTATAAAGTTCAGGTCTCTCGATTCTTTTCTTCCTCGATTTCATCTGTCGGGAGAGAGTTGGGAACTTGCCATATACATTAGATTGTCGGGCGGCAGCACAGAAAATGGCAGGTTTGGACTTTCCACGCCCTGCACTATGCATAACACATATCAGTTTTGTCTGTAATGTTTCATTTAAGGGCAGATATGCATAAGAATATTGCAGTAGTACATGCACCATATTTCTAAAAGGTTGCTATACTATTTTTTAATACTTTTAATTTCATGCCCATACGTCATGGAACTTTTCCTAGAACAGAAAACCGACAGACCAAGTATTCATAAATGGTAAAATGTTACCAAGAAGGGCAGTAAGAGTCAGGGGCGGACTGGCTGTATACCCTACAGGGAAATTTTGCAGTGGGCCGATGCCCATGGGGCCGCCTATTCCCTCCGCAAGGCTGCTGGTACATAAAAATCTGATGCTCTCAGCTTTAATTAATGCTAGGAGCATCAGGTACTTATGTACCTGGCCAGCAACTGTAGGTCCCTTCCAGAACTCAACTGTATCACTGTCCTAAGGATGGTGATATGGTAGTATTTTATGCTGCACCATCGTATTTGGTTTTGCTGAGTCGGTATTTTGTGCTGCAATATGGTATTGCTGGCCCCACCTACTTCTGTTGTCCCTGCCTACTTGTGGCTAGTGTCGGCCCTGCCTTCTTGTGTTGCACTGCCTTCTGTCAATTTGGACTCACAGCAATAGAGATAAAAAGGTTGTCCATTTTTTTTTGTATTTTTACCAAAGTGCCAGGAGCCTGGTAAAAAAATAAAAAATGTACCTGCCTGTATGCCCTCTGATCCAACACCACCACTCTGTCCTCTTCCTAGGCTGCAGCCAGAAACTTAGGGGCAGATTTATCATAGAACAGTGGGGTACAACTCGTCATAAATTAGGCGCAGCATCCAGCAGTCTGTGCACCTATACTGATATCTACGTCAGCCCCTGGATGGCATAGATTTCAGTGTTCTTTTACGCCAGTTTTCTGGCCCTGTCCTCATCACAACCCTTTGTTAGGAAAGTGAAAAGATGGCGGAGAAACACCACTTGCAAAACTGGCGTATACTTGATACCTGATAAATTAGGCAATATTGTTTTCACTGCAGCATTGACATTCTGAATACTGCTGCAGTCAATAACTGGTCTCAGCAGTGTATGGTGCCAGTAATTGGCTGCGGCAGTACAGTATACAGAAAGGCACTGTTGCAGCCACAATAATACATCGCTGATGGCAGCCCACATAGGTGGACAGAGCAGCAGCACTGAATTGGAGGGAACTAAGAGAGTTAAGTTTTTTCACTATTTCTCCAGTTTTCCTCCACATTTGTTACATTAAAAAAGGACAAGCCCTTTAAATGAATAAATTAATTAAATAGCATTCCGGTAGCTGTCTACCTCCACCACTAGGAGGAAGGCTTAAGAGCCTACAGAGGACAGATTGAGCTCATCTATATGAAGTAAATTGCTATAACTTGTTTTGTACTGACAGTGGAGGGTAACAAGTAGCGATGGTATTAGTTCTTCACATCTGCCCCGTGAAATCACTTATATACAAACCTTAAGGACCTCGTTTTTATAATTGTAGAAAATTATCTGAGGTTCGATTTCATCATTGGACTCATATGCAAGGTTATGGCTGAAAAAAATGTATGTTAAGGAAAACATAAGTTCTCCCACATTCTGGACCAATATTGAATGAAGTATAATAATGCTGCAGGTTGGATGCTGTATATGAGGAATATGTTTTTGAAAGTTGCTTGACCGTTCACATATTTTATCGTTACACCCACAAACCTAAATGTATTTTATTGGGATTTTATGTGATAGACCAACTGAAAAGGAGCAAGCATGTGTGAAGTGAAAAGAAAATTTTACATGGTTTTTACATTTTTTTTATAGCTTTGCACACCTAAAGGCTGAAATTTTTGCCCATTCTTCTTTGCAAAATAGGTCAAGCTAAGTCAGATTGGATGGAGAGTGTCTGTGAACAGCAATTTTTAAGTCTTGCCAGATTCTCAAAGGGATTTAGGTCTGGATTTTGACTGGGCCATTCTAACACATGAGTATGCTTTGCTCTAAACCTGTCATGGTCTATGGTTTGCGCTGCGACACTGTTGCCACACTTGCAGTTGCCCGCGGCAACGTGTTGCTGTGAGAGAATGCGGTGGCAGGGTCTCGGCCTTCTGGGTGATTGCAGTGACATGGTTGCCACGCATGCTGTTGCCGGTGGTAACGTGTGGTTTAGTATGCTTGTGTGTGCACTTCCCCTTTTAGTTGTAGCCTCCCTCTGTCTGGTGCTTTATGGGTTAACTCCCTGACTGGGTGTGGTCACTTGGCTTATATCTCCTGTGGTTTCCTGGCTGGAGTCAGTGTTACTTCATCTGTGGTTGGTGCTGGAGCTCTGCTCCAGTCCAGGGTGTTCAATCTGTCCAGTGAGGGCCACCCTTGTGGTCATAGATGTTCTTATGGTGTCTCACGTTATTGCAGCTATGGTGTCCTGGGTTTCTGTGTGGTTTGTGGTGTGTGCTGTGTCCTTTTATGTTGGTGTGGACATCAGCACTTGTGCACGGGTTCCAGTCAGTGTGTCTGTGGCAGGTAAGTGTGTTATGGGTGTCGCTTACCTGCCATCTCCATATGCTGTATGTGTTCCCCTCTCCTTGCAGCCTGGCCTTAGATAGAGACTCCTGTTCCTCCATTACTGGGATGAACAGGTCGTCTCTCCCCTGCTCCTAAGTGAGGGATTTTCAGGGCGACTCAGGATATTAGGTATCCAGGGTATGAGCCGTCCCACCATCGGGGTCCGCTCATACAGTGAGGAGTCAGGGAGAGGATTAGGGATGTTGTAGGAGGTGACCTGCTCCCTTATTACTCCTTTTTGGCCTGGCTGATCCCCTTCACCTTTTGACACCGCACGGTGGGGGGTTTCCCCCACTCCCCGCCGTGACAAAACCATTCTATTTGTAGCTCTGGCTGTATGTTTAGGGTCGTTGTCCTCCACCCCAGTCCTCGTTCAACCTCCACCCCAGTCTCAAGTCTTTTGCAGCCTCTACCAGGTTTTCCTCCAGGAATGTCCTGTATTTAGCTCCATCCATCTTCATATCAACTCTGACCAGCTTCCCTGTCGAAGAAAAGCATCCCCACAGCATGATGCGGCCATCACCATGTTTCACGGTGAGGATGGTGTGTTCTGAGTGATGTGCAATGTTAGTTTTCTGCACACATAGCATTTGCATTGAGGCCAAAAAAGTTCAGCTTTAGTCTCATCTGACCAAAGCACCTTCTAACACATATTTGCTTTGTCCCTTACACAGCCTGTAGCAAACTTCAAATGATTTGGGGTTGAGCATTTCCTGACCACGTATTTTTGTCATTTAAATCGTATATTTATATGTGGAGGTGTATATACTCCAATCTAAATGCGCCTTGATTACCATCCATAGGCAGCATTTAGGTGCACCTGTGAGGCCTGCAACATATCAGCCAGCCATGGGTGGGACTCTAAGCCTCCTCCCATTGTATGTGTGGTTAGTCACACTGGAGGGAACTGGGAGCTGTTTGCTGTGAGTCGGACCTTACGCTGTTGTAATTTGCCCACTGGCTCCTGGTACTACCCATACGGTACAGGTAGGTTTAGCGCACTTGAGAAACCTTGGCTGGTGCGCGGGCTCCTTAATATAAGGATATACTGGCTAAAGTCTAATTTTTAACATCAGTGTGAGGGTTTAGTCAGCTGTTACTGTTTGCATCCACCATAGTAGTGCACCTATTCTTGTAACTATTTATTCTAAACGTCAAATGATGCTTCCTATGGCTTCCTTTAAAAATTGCTTTCTTCTTGCCATACTTCCATAAAGGCCAGATTTGTGGAGTACACTTCTAATAGTTGTCCTGTGGACAGAATCTCCTACCTGAGCTCTGGATTTCTGCAGCTCCTCCAGAGTAACCATGAGCCTCTTGGCTGCTTCTCTAATTAGTGCTTTCCTGGCCTGGGCTGTCAGTTTAGGTGGACAGCCATGTCTTGGTAGGTGTTAGCCCACTGGTCCATGCCGGCACTGCTGCCCCTACCCATGGGCACGGCCACCGGGCTCCCTCTTTCCCTCCTGCTGCCATGTACTGTGCTGACAAGTGCGGGCAGCAGGTAGCTTAACTGTTGCATCTGTGCTCCATGCCAGAGTTTACTTCTTGCTGGAGACCTGTACTGTCTGTTAGGGCTTGCATGGGTGTGTCTCTTCTCCCTTGTGGGGCAGCACGTACACGACCTCTGTCTCACCAGCCTATGGCTGGATTTCAGGAAGTATTTAAAGGCGCTTCCAACCACAGGAAGATACCTGAGCAACTCATGGTCACTAGCTTGTCTAGTACCAAGTGTGAAGGTGTTTTTCAAGTTCTGCTTTGCTGTGTACCTGACCCTGCTTTTGGAATTATCGGATTTTGCCTGTATGCCGCCTGCCTCTGACCTCGGATTTCATTTACGGACCTTGCCTGATCGCTGCCTGCCCTGACCCCGGACTTCCTGACCACGTACCACGTACTTCCCCTTGGTGCTTGCACTGGTATCTCTGACCCGCTGGTCAGCTGCCACTGACTCGAGGACTGATCTGGAGTAGCACCCGGCAACTACCCTAACGACCCAAGCCTATCCTCACCATCAGAGGCTCTAATGAAGACCAGGTAGTTGCTAAGTCACACCCCTCCAGAGTATAGCCAGTCAGTAGGTTTGCAGTTGTGCCATATTTCTTCCATTTTCGGATGATGGATTTAACAGAGCTCTGTGAGATGTTGGGATATTTTTTTATAACCTAACCCTGCTTTACATATCTACACAACTTTATCCCTGCCCTGTCTGGTGTGTTACTTGATTTCCATGATGCTGTCTGATCACTGATGTTCTCTAACAAACCTCTGAGGTCTTCACTGAACAGCTGTAGTTATACTGGGAATAAATTACACACAAGTGGACTATATTTACTAATTAGATGACTTCTAAAGGCAATTAATCACACTGGATTTTATTTAGGGGTATCAGTGTACAAGGGGCTGAATACAAATGCATGCCACAGATTTTTATTTATTAACATTTTTGAAAACCATGTATCATTTTCTTTTCACTTCACACATACTTGCTACTTGTGTTGGTCTATCAAATAAAACCTCAATAAAATACATTTAAGTTTGTGGCTGTAACATGGAAAATGTGGAAAAGTTCAAGGAGTATGAATACTTATCCAATCTTAAAAGGGTTATCCAATTTCTCAAACAGCCCCCCATGTGCCGGGCCCCTCACAGGTAATATACTTACCTTGCTCCCGGCACCGCTCCTGGTCCCCGCTGCTGCTTCTCCCTGTGTCAGTGGGGAGCATCCAATGGCAGGGGGGAAGGGGACGAGCCTCTGTAGCGTCACTCGTGATGCTAGGGAGGCTCATCCCCGTTCCAACCTGCCATTGGCTGCTCGTCCCCGACAACGGATATTTTCATCCGTGTACAGGAAGAAGCAACAGCAGGAGCGGCACTGGGAGCGGGGTAAGTATATTACCTGTGAGGGGCCCGGCACATGGGGGCTGTTTTAGAAATTGGATAACCCCTTTAAGACGTAAAATGATAAAAGGGCGTTTGACACAGCTACCGAAATAGTTGAAATAAAAGGATACTATAGTCCCCAGATGTCCAGCATGAATTTGTAAAGCTCTGGTTTGCTCTTTATAGCACATCCTACGACACTTGGTGCCTGCAGAAAAAAAATACAGCAAAATGACTCCTTGTGAGTGTGAACAATATGGAGTTGTAAACTACACAGAAAACACAGGTCATTTTTTTAAACCACATAAGAAGTTTACTGTACTTCTTACTCAGCTTAAAGGGTTTGTCCAGGTTCTAGATATTGATGACCTATGTTTAGGAAAAGTCGTCAGTATCACATTGGGGTGGGGAGACACCTGACACCCCCACCAATCTGCTGTTCTTAGCAGTCTTTGACACTGGAGATAACACAGAGTCGGTAACAGACAGCTTACACAACTATGTAGTAGCTGTGCCGAGTTACTGCACCTCAGCTTCCATTCAAGTGAAAGGAAAGGTCATCAATATCTGCAGCCTGGATAACCTTATCTGTCCCACTTTTCAGTAGAAAGTGGCAATGCATAAGTTGTAACCTCTCCATTGATCAGCTTATATAAGAAATGGTTAAACATATGACGGCCTATATGTGGGGTGAATAATATGGTGGCTACCCCAACAGGATACTGCGGACACAGAGGAGATGGTCCTTTCCTTCTCTACCAGTTGTTTGTGTTTTTTGTACTTGTTTTTATGTTACCGTATTTTCCGCCGTATAAGATGACTGGGCGCATAAGACGACCCCCAACTTTTCCATTTAAAATATAGGGTTTGGGCTATAAACGCTGTATAAGACTATCCTGCCTGCCCAGCCCTCCCTGTCTCCAAGACGATCTTCTCCAGTCCAGGGAACTGACCATAGCAGCCAGGGCTTCAGTAGAGTCCTGGCTGCCATGGTAACCTATCTTTTTCTTTTCACATTCCCAGTTTCCCACATAGGAACTACTAGGGGCTGGGAAAAGATGGTGGGTCCATTGCCATGGGGGATCTGTGGATGGCACTGTTATTGGGGAAGGGGGGGGTCTGTGGATGGCACTGTTATGGGGGGCGGGATCTGTGGATGGCACTGTTATGGGAGGGAGATCTGTGGATGGCACTGTTATGGGGAGGGGGATCTGTGGATGGCACTGTTATGGGGAGGGGGATCTGTGGATGGCACTGTTATGGGGAGGGGGATCTGTGGATGGCACTGTTATGGGGAGGGGGATCAGTGGATGCCATTGTTATGGGGAGGGGGATCTGTAGGTGACACTGCTACTGGGAGGGGGATCTGTGGATGACACTGCTATGGGGGGGGGGATCTATGGATGACACTATATAGCATCTTATGCTATATGTGTCATCCACAGATCTCCCCCATAACAGTGTCCCCCAATACACTGGCCCCGCCACTCACAGCAGCATAATATCTAAAGACTATTCCTTAATTGGCAGTAACTTGAACTTTAAATCAGCGCTATGATCTTTATTACCTTACAATGAAGCTCCGGTAACAGGCACAGCGGGCGGCGTAATGTCACTCACTCACGTGTCACGCCTGCTCTGCCTGCTTCATTCATAAAGTGGGCGGAGCAGGCGTATCACATGAGTGAGTGAAGTTACGCCGCCACCCACTCTGCCCATTACCGGAGCTTCATTGTAAGGTAATAATATACCATCGGATCTGAGTCGACCCCCGAATTTTGAAAATAATTTCTAGTGTTAGAAAGTCGTCTTATACGCCGGAAAATAACCCTTTTTATATGTAACGCAAACTGGACTTATTGGCACTTTAAAATAAATGATAAATAATTCTAATAATTACAGAGAGGTACAATAGGTAGATACAGTACAACAATTGATGGCTAAAATTTGGCAGAGGTACATATCTTGGTGGTTACTCTGCAACGAGGCGCAGTTTCTTAGGCTACTTTCACACTAGCATTTTAGTTTACGGTACTGAGATCCGTCATAGAGGCTCAATACCGGAAAAAATGCTTCAGTTTTGTCCCCATTCATTGTCAATGGGGACAAAACTGAACTGAACAGAACGGAATGCTCCAAAATGCTTTCTGTTCTGTTTAGCTGTGTTCCCATACCGGAGAGCAAACATGTTGTAGTTTGCTTTCCGTCCTGGGATGCGGAGCAAGGCCCCCAATGCAAGTCATTGGGAACAGATCAGTTTTCTCTGCCACAACAGAAAACAGATCCGTCCTCCATTGACTTTCAATGGAGTTCATGACGGATCCATCTTGACTAAGTTAAAGATAAAACAAACGGATCTGTTCATAACGGATGCAGATGATTGTATTATCAGTAACGGAAGCGTTTTTGCTGAACCCTGCCGGATCCAGTAAAAACTCTAGTGTGAAAGTAGCCTTAGGGTCCATTCACACGTCTGCAATTTCTTTGCGGACCTATTCATTCCTATGGGGCAGCACGATGTGCTGCCCGGATACGGAATTGCGGACCCGCACTTCCGGGTCCGCAATTCCATTCCCGCAATTGCGGACAAGAATAGGCATATTCTATTAGTGCCGGCAATGTGCGGTCCGCAAAATGTGGAACGCACATTGCCGCTGTCCGTGTTTTGCGGATCCGCAAAACACGTTACAGACGTCTGAATGGAGCCTTAGGGTACATGCACACGTTCAGGATTCATGTGCGGAGCATCCATACTGAAATCCGCAGGTGTTCGCAGGCAAATCTGTGCGGTCAATCCGCATCAATTGGTGCAGATTTGCATGTGGATTTGCGTGCGGATTTGGTGCGGTTTTGGTGCGGTAAGTGAATGAAGAAAATCCGGTCAGGAAAAATAAAATAAATTGACCTGCTGCGGATTTAAAAATCCGCACGGAAAAAATCTGCATCGTGTGCACTGAGAATTTCTAATTTTCATAGAATAAAATGTACATGACCTACAGCCCGCGCAGAAAATCCGCACGCAATCCTGATCGTGTGCATTTAGCCTTAGAGTGCAACCAGCCCCTTTTGGACAGTTTTTAAGCTCCACAGCAAGATGTCTGTGGCTGTTACGTCCAGGGAATGTGAGAGATTAGCTCAACCCCCTCAGCACAAAATCCAAGGTGACTCCCAATCAATAAGAAGTCCATAGTTCCAATTGGGATACCAGTGTTAAACAAGTTTAAAACTTCAGTAATGGCAGATGACAGACACATTATAGTCTAACATATAGCCCTGACAGACAAAAAGTAATCCATGTGACACATTTCTGACCAGTTTGGTCCTTTCTCACAGTCCTGAAGGTCGTCACTGGCAAGAGTTTCTGTGTCTTGTGTCATGCCTACCCACACTGCACCAGGTAGTATAAGCGCAGTTTTGAGGCTGCTCATGGGGGTTTTGCTTCCATCCACATTCAGGCAGGACTTTTACTCATTAGCAGTCTGCTACCACCTTTATAAACTGTAGTCTTTTTAACCCCTTCAGGACCCTGCCATTTTTCACCTTAAGAATCAGGCCATTTTTTGCAAATCTGACATGTGTCACATTATGTGGTGATAACTTTAAAACACTTTTACTTATCCAGGCCATTCTGAGATTGTTTTCTCGTCACATATTGTACTTCATGACAGTGGTACAATTGAGTAAAAAAAAAAAAAAATTTATTTATAAAACAAATGGCAAATTTACCAAAGATTTTGAAAAATTAGCAAATTCCAATTTCTCTACTTTTATAATAGATAGTAATACCTCCAAAAATAGTTATTACTTCACATTCCCCATATGTCTACTTCATGTTTGGATCATTTTGTGAATGCCATTTTATTTTTTGGGGACGTTACAAGGCTTAGAAGTTTAGAAGCAAATCTTTGTGAGGCTTACATAATAGAAACCACCCAAAAATGACCCCATTTTAGAAACTACATCCCTCAAGGTATTCAAAACTGATTTTACAAACTTTGTTAACCCTTTAGGTGTTCTACAAGAATTGATGGAAACTAGAGACGACATTTCAGAATTTCACTTTTTTGGCAGATTTTCCATTTTAATCAATTTTTTCCAGTTACAAAGCAAGGGTTAACAGCCAAACAAAACTCAATATTTATGGCCCTGATTCTGTAGTTTACAGAAACACACCATATGTGGTCGTAAACTGCTGTACGGCCACACGGCATTGCGCAGAAGGAAAGGAACGCCATATGGTTGTTGGAAGGCAGATTTTGCTGGACTAGTTTTTTTACATCATGTCCTATTTGAAGCCCCCCTGATGCACCCCTAGAGTAGAAACTCCAAAAAAGTGACCCCATTTTGGAAACTATGGGATAAGGTAGCAGTTTTGTTGGTACTATATTAGGGTACATATGATTTTTGGTTGCTCTATATTACACTTTTTGTGAGGCAAGGTAACAAAAAATAGCTGTTTTGGCACCGTGTTTATTTTTGTTATTTACAACTTTCATCTGACAGGTTAGATCATGTGGTATTTTTATACAGCAAGTTGTTAGGAACGCGACAATACCAAATATGACAACTTTTTTTGGTTGTTTGTTTCAGTTTTACATAACAAAGCATTTTTGAAAAAAAAAGATTTTTTTGTGTCTCCACATTCTGAAAGCCATAGTTTTATTTATTTTTTGGGCGACTGTCTTGTTTATGGGCTAATTTTTTTCAGGATGAGATGACGGTTTTATTGGTACTATTATAGGGTGCATATGACTTTTTGATCGCTTGCTATTACACTTTTTGTGATGTAAGGTGACAAAAAATAGTTTTTTTTACAATTTTTATTTTATTTTTTTACAGTATTCATCTGAGGGGTTAGGTCATGTGATATTTTTATAGAGCAGGTTATTACGGACGTGGCGATAGCTATAATGTCAGCTTTTTTTATTTATGTAAGTTGTACACAATAATATAATTTTTGAAACAAAAAATAAATCATGTTTTAGTGTCTCCATAGTCTGAGAGCCATATTTTTTAGGTAGAGTATGATTTTTGCGGGATGAGATAATGGTTTGATTGGCACTATTTTGGGGTGCATATTACTTTTTGATCGCTTGCTATTGCACTTTTTTGTGATGTAAGGTGACAAAAAAAGTTTTTTTTTACACCGTTTTTATTTTTTTACGGTGGTCACCTGAGGGGTTAGGTCATGTGGTATTTTTATAGAGCAGGATGTTATGGACGTGGCAATACCTAATACGTATACTTTTTTGTTATTTACTTAAGTTTTATACACTAACAGCATTTTTTAAACCAAAAATAACAATGTTGTAGTGTCTCCATATTCTGAGCCATAGTTTTTTTTATTTTTTGGGAGATTGTCTTAGGTAGGGGCTAATTTTTTGCGGGATGAGTTGACGGTTAGATTGGTACTATTTGGGGGGTATACGCCTTTTTGATCGCTTGGTGTTGCACTTTTAGTGATGTAAGGTGACCAAAAAATGGTTTATTTAGCACAGTTTTTATTTTATTTTTTTGACGGTGTTCACCTGAGGGGTTAGATCATGTGTTAGTTTTATAGAGTCGGTCGATACGGACGCGGCGATACCTAATATGTGTACTTTTCTTTTTTCCCTTTATTTTGGCAAAAGGATATATATATTTCTTTTTACTTTATTGTATTACACATACAGCTTCCTGCCTGTGAGATTCAGGGGGCTGGATCTCACAGGCTCTCCCCCGGAATCAAGGGCGTAAAAAAGAAAAAAGAAAACGAGGTTATCCCAACTCAATAAGGGGATCAACTGAATACCCCTTCCCGGAAGACAGCCCCGATGCCTGAGGAAGGCATCGCGCTGCCTTCCATGCCAGCGGGTCCCCGTCACAGCAGCATAGGGACCAGATGGCAGCTCCAATACCCGGAAGGACCTCGCATGTGTCGCGGTCAGCGATCAAGGGTTAATGCATCGGCGATTTCACTGATGCCGGCGCATGCAGCAGGGGTCTGGCTATCAGTGACTACCGGACCTCTGCCGCAGATCGGGCGGGCGCATCTCCTGCACCCGCCCGATCACAGTGCTGTACATGTACGGCACTGGTCCTTAAGTCACGGACATCTGCGCCGTACATGTACGGCGTGGGTCCTCTACGGGTTAAACTGTGTTTCTCAATCACCTTGAAAGTGGCCCAGTTTGTTGTCTTAGCTGTGTAGCTTAGTTTACACGAGTCTAAAGGTGGCCATATGCATTAGTTTGTAGTTGATCAAAATGGAGAATTTCAACCAGAACAATAATTCATCGGGTGAAAGTTAACAATGAGCAATCAATTTAGCAGGTCGATGGCAGACAGTCCTTGTCTAAAAAGAAGTCAGCAGTGTTTGAAAATTTTCATCCAATAGTCAGATGAAAGATCCTTATTACAAAGAAATATTGCTTGTGGACATAAGATCTTTCATGCGCACCGCGCAACAATGATTTTGCTACTGAGAGAAAAACATGTGATTTATACTAAAATGAGCGCGCTGATTGCAAATATGAACTCAGAATTTGCCTGACACATCTAGATTTTTAACAGCTTAAGGACCCTGGGATTTTCCACTTTTGCGTTTTCGTTTTTCACTCCCCGCCTTCCCATAGTCCTAACTTTTTCCATTCACATAGCCTTATGAGGGCTTATTTTTTGCGGGACAAGTTGTACTTTCTAATGGCACCATTTATGGTTGCATACCATGTAGTAGGAATTAGGGGAAAAAAATCCAAATAGGGTAGAATTGGGAAAAAACGCAATTCTGATAAAGGTTTTTATTTTTTACACTGTACACTATACAGTAAAATTGACCTGTTATCTTCATTCTCCGGGTCAGTACGGTTACAACGATACCACACTTGTATAATTTTTCTTGCATTTTAATACTGAAAAAAAAAATATTAAAACCTTTTTTTTATAACCATATTCTGACCCCTATAACTTTTTTGTAGTTATGTGTATGTTGTAGTTAAGGTTTGTACCTCCTGACAAAGCCTACGTGGCGAAACACGTGTCGAGGTTGATACGTTTGGGGAGTGGTGTGACCAGTTTACAGCAGCAACATGGGTAGGTAACATGGTATCTGTAGCAGGGTTGGACAAGTGGCTAGATTATCTGTATATATGTCATCTTCATGTATAGTATTGTACTGTTCTCCCATTACCTACAGTGTCTGTATGCCGGATGCTGAGACTGTGAGTAATTGAGTTGTCACTAGGGTACAGCATTTTCACCCGCAACGACTCTAAGGTCTACAGCTCCTGTGTAAATTGTGGTGTTAGTTACCTGCTGTTTATGATCACATCATCCCCAGATGTGATTCTCCACATTGTAGAGCTCCATCGTGGCTCAGTCTCCATGTCCTGTCCCTTTGTGCTCTTACTTGTATTGATTGTCAATTGAATTGAATAAAATAAGATTTTTTATCATGATATACCCTCGCTCTTTTGTTGTATACTTTTGGTAGGTTGTGTGAGTTAGGTATTGCGATCTGGGTTGTTGTATGCTATAAATGTGTATGGGGCTGTTTGAGGGCTTATTTTTTTTGGGACGATCTGTTCTTTTCAGTGATACCAATTTGAAGTGTGTGCGACTTTTTGATCACTTTTTCTAAAAAAATTATTGAGTAGTTGAAGTGACAGAAAATGGATGTTTGAATTTTTTTTCCCGTTACGCCATTTTCCATATGCCATTAATATTGTTATATTTTGTTAAAACAAACATCCTGGTACTTATTGGAACAGATGAAGGGCTCTTTGGGTAAATTAGAACAGTAAGATTTTTGGATATCTTAAGAGACCAGAAGAAAGTTAGTGTGGGATAATAGCTTGACCCTCGAGAGGCTGGGGGGAGGGGGGGGAGGGTGGGAAGAAGACTTCTACTCTTTACTGTTGGGGGGGGGGGGGAGGGGGGGAGAAAACTGAAAATTCGGAAAGGTCTACAGCTCATAGAACTATGATTTAATTGCTGGACAACTGATTAAATGTATGTTCTTCTATATATACCGAATGTGATTCTGTTCATGCCTGCGCGCATGAGTAATGAACATGTTGTTTTGATTGTACACTGCTTATCTTTCCGAAATAAAAAATTGTTTTAAAAAAAAATATTGTTATATTTTAATAGTATGGGCATTTTTGCACACGGCGATGCCCATGATGTTTATTTTATTTATTGTTTAAGTATTTTTATTTTAAGGAAAGGGGGGCGATTTGAACTTTTAATTTTTTTTTTATTTTTTTTTTGCAAAAACTTTTTTTTTTCCTTTTTTTTAAGTCACCTTGGGTGACAATAACTGACAATCATTAGATTGCCTATTGTGTTCATTGATGTCTATATAGACACAATTGAACACTTAATTTGCATTATACCAATACAATGCTGCCACCTAGTGGCCTGTATTGGTATAGTCATCAAATAGACACCAAAGCCTGCTTGAGGCTTCAGCCTATTAGATCAATGTAACAGGTTCCCCGATCTCAGCCAGGGAACGCTGTTTTCGAAGCGGAAGTGCGCGACTTCCGCTTTCGGACTGCGCAGATGCCATGGTCACATTTGACCACAGCATCTGAAAGGAAAAATGTATGCGATCAGCCTTATAGATGATCGCATACATGTGCCGCGGGTCTCTGTTATTTAAAATAGCAGAAACCCCGTGGCTATGGCCCGTGCGAGCGGGCGCCATGTTTGGGGACCGGACTTCCGCCGTACATGTACGGCAGAGGTCCTTAAAGGGTTAAGTACATGCAAAAGGGAAGAATTTAAGTACATGCAAAGCCTATTCAGTTATAATATTAATGCATTATATTGGAGATATTCCAATGGACATGTCCAGACCTGTTCGGACGCACTCAGGCTGATGTCAGCAGTAAGTATATAAGGCAAGCTGGACAGATTTTGATAAAGTGATAAAAGCAAATGTGTTAACGATCCAGACAATTTCTGCTACATATGTGGCAAATACACTACTTATGATCAGCGCAAGAATCTGACAAAGCGAGAGCGTCTTGCAGCTTGGGATGCATTTGTTTTAGGCTACTTTCACACTAGCATTCGGAGCGGGTCCGTCTGATGTTTCATCAGACTCGATCCGCTCCTATAATGCAGACGTTTGCATCCGTTCAGAACGGATCCGTCTGCATTATAACTTAGAAAAATTTCTAAGTGTGAAAGTAGCCTGAGCGGATCCGTTCAGACTTTACATTGAAAGTCAATGGGGGACGGATCCGCTTGAAGATTGAGCCATATAGTGTCATCTTCAAGCGGATCCGTCCCCATTGACTTCCATTATAAGTCTGGACGGATCCGCTCGCCTCCGCACGGCCAGGCGGACACCCGAACGCTGCAAGCAGCGTTCAGGTGTCCGCTCACTGAGCGGAGCGGAGGCTGAGCGCTGGCAGGCGGATGCATTCTCAGTGGATCCGCCTCCACTGAGAATGCATTGGGGCCGGACGGCTGCGTTCAGGACCGCTCGTGAGCCCCTTCAAACGGAGCTCACGAGCGGACACCTGAACGCAGGTGTGAAAGTAGCCTTAGTAGTGCAGAACTTCCTTGGGAAAAGACAAGCTGCAGGGGCGTCGCTAGGTTAAAACATCCGGGCCTGGGCCCCGGATGTTTTGTCCCATGCCCCGAATGTCCTGCCTGCCTGCTAGATACAACTGTATTGCCGTACACAGAACGGCAATACAATTGAATCTAATACACTGGGAAGAGCGGAAGGACCTGTGGTGACATCACAGGTCATGTGATCAGCAAAACAGGCTGTGATAGGATGACCTGGATGATGTCACCATCATGGGACCAGTGCAGGATTGGACCGGAGTGAAGAGGAGAAGGAGCCTAATGCTGATGTCTGTACATGAGGAGAGGTAAGTGAAGGGAGAGGCAGAGCAATGCTGGGAGTTGTAGTTATTTAACTGGGATGTATGTTAGGGCTGAAGGGAGGGATGTTATTGGCATGGAACTGTGTGCTTGAGGTGGCTGGGGGAGGGAGTGATGTTATTTACATGGGACTGTATGTTGAAAGTGGATGGTGGGAGGGAATGATGTTTATGTACATGGGACTTAATGTTTAGGCTACGGTGACACTTGCGTTTGGGGATCCGCTTGTGAGATCCGTTTCAAGGCTCTCACAAGCAGCCCCAAATGCATCAGTTTAACCCCAATGCATTCTGAATGGATGCGGATCCATTCAGAATGCATTCGTTCGGCTCTGTACGGCCACCCGTTCCGTTTTGGAAGCAGCGTTTTTGTGTCCGCATGGCCTTGCGGAGCCAAGCGGATCCGTCCTGACTTACAATGTAAGTCAATGGGGACGGATCCCTTTGCATTGACACAAAATGGTGCAATTGTAAACGGATCTGTCCCCCATTGACTTTCAATGTAAGTCAGGACGGATCCGTATTGGGACTTAGAAATTCAAATCTAATACAAACGATTCGGTCCTGAACGGATGCATTCTTTTGTATTATCGGTGCTGATTCGTCCTTTACAAGTACAGGACAGATCCGCACGAACGCAAGTGTGAAAGTAGCCTTAGGGGGTGATGTTTACATGGGATTGTGCGTTGGAGGCGGCTGGGGAGGAGGTGATGTTATTTACATGGGACTGTATGGTGGAGGGAGGATTATAACTGCAGGGGGCACTGCAGATCCACGGGACATTATAGGCGGTCTTATTACTACTGGGGGCTCTATAGCAGGGTCTTATAGATCCGCCTTATTTCTACTAAGCGCACTATGGGGGTCCTTATTACTACTGAGGGGTCTGTAGGGAGCTTTATTACCACTGGGGGAACAATAGGGGGCCTTATTTCTACTGGGGACTCTGTGAGGGTATTATTAATATGGGAGGGCTCTTCTACAGGGAGTGCAGAATTATTAGGCAAGTTGTATTTTTGAGGATTAATTTTATTATTGAACAACCATGTTCTCAATGAACCCAAAAAACTCATTAATATCAAAGCTGAATATTTTTGGAAGTAGTTTTTAGTTTGTTTTTAGTTTTAGCTATTTTAGGTGGATATCTGTGTGTGCAGGTGACTATTACTGTGCATAATTATTAGGCAACTTAACAAAAAGCAAATATATACCCATTTCAATTATTTATTTTTACCAGTGAAACCAATATAACATCTCAACATTCACAAATATACATTTCTGACATTCAAAAACAAAACAAAAACAAATCAGTGACCAATATAGCCACCTTTCTTTGCAAGGACACTCAAAAGCCTGCCATCCATGGATTCTGTCAGTGTTTTGATCTGTTCACCATTAACATTGCGTGCAGCAGCAACCACAGCCTCCCAGACACTGTTCAGAGAGGTGTACTGTTTTCCCTCCTTGTAAATCTCACATTTGATGATGGACCACAGGTTCTCAATGGGGTTCAGATCAGGTGAACAAGGAGGCCATGTCATTAGATTTTCTTCTTTTATACCCTTTCTTGCCAGCCACGCTGTGGAGTACTTGGACGTGTGTGATGGAGCATTGTCCTGCATGAAAATCATGTTTTTCTTGAAGGATGCAGACTTCTTCCTGTACCACTGCTTGAAGAAGGTGTCTTCCAGAAACTGGCAGTAGGACTGGGAGTTGAGCTTGACTCCATCCTCAACCCGAAAAGGCCCCACAAGCTCATCTTTGATGATACCAGCCCAAACCAGTACTCCACCTCCACCTTGCTGGCGTCTGAGTCGGACTGGAGCTCTCTGCCCTTTACCAATCCAGCCACGGGCCCATCCATCTGGCCCATCAAGACTCACTCTCATTTCATCAGTCCATAAAACCTTAGAAAAATCAGTCTTGAGATATTTCTTGGCCCAGTCTTGACGTTTCAGCTTGTGTGTCTTGTTCAGTGGTGGTCGTCTTTCAGCCTTTCTTACCTTGGCCATGTCTCTGAGTATTGCACACCTTGTGCTTTTGGGCACTCCAGTGATGTTGCAGCTCTGAAATATGGCCAAACTGGTGGCAAGTGGCATCTTGGCAGCTGCACGCTTGACTTTTCTCAGTTCATGGGCAGTTATTTTGCACCTTGGTTTTTCCACACGCTTCTTGCGACCCTGTTGACTATTTTGAATGAAACGCTTGATTGTTCGATGATCACGCTTCAGAAGCTTTGCAATTTTAAGAGTGCTGCATCCCTCTGCAAGATATCTCACTATTTTTGACTTTTCTGAGCCTGTCAAGTCCTTCTTTTGACCCATTTTGCCAAAGGAAAGGAAGTTGCCTAATAATTATGCACACCTGATATAGGGTGTTGATGTCATTAGACCACACCCCTTCTCATTACAGAGATGCACATCACCTAATATGCTTAATTGGTAGTAGGCTTTCGAGCCTATACAGCTTGGAGTAAGACAACATGCATAAAGAGGATGATGTGGTCAAAATACTCATTTGCCTAATAATTCTGCACGCAGTGTAATAATGGGGGCATTGTTGAGGAGCATTATCACGGTTGGGGCAGTATTACTAATGAGGGCATTCTAGAAGGGAATTACTATTGGTGGGACTATGAGGAGCACTATTACTATGGGGGGCAGTAATGTTTCTTCAGGATAGTATTTGGGGGTATTGGGGGGGGGAGCAGGGGCATAACTAAAGGCTCATGGGCCCCGGTGCAAGAGTTCAGCTTGGACCCCCCTTCTCTCAGTGCTTTGTGTGTCTTCTTATGCGGCACAAGTGTCTTTGGGCCCCTTCAGGCTCCTAGGCCCGGTAGCGACTGCTACCTCTGCACCCCCTATAGCTACACCCCTGGGGGGGGCACAGCAAGCAGCAGGATAACACTTGGGACTCCAGTTGGGGGATAATGATAGAATGTGAGGAAGCTAAGATGTCTATGTGTCACACTCTGCAGAGACGAGGCGGCTGAGAAGTTGTCCAGACCGAGTGGAGAAGATGATGAGAGAGAAGATCTACAGAGAAGATGATGACAGAGAGGAGACGTCACCTGGAGGCCCTGGATGTGACAGGTAAGTGCTGCTGTATAGCAAGTACAGCAAAGTGCAGGGGTGGGGGGGCAACATATTTATTGGGGCTTGTGCCCCAGATCTTTTGAGACCCTAGCAACACCCCTGACGAACTGCAAACTATGCTGAATTAGTAGACAACATGCTTACAGCATATGAACAACTTGACTGCCGAATGTTATTGAAAGTGCAGTTCTTACATTCCCATCTTGACTTTTTCCCACCCAATTTGGGACACGTAAGTGACGAACATGGAGAGCGGTTCCATAAAGATATTTCTACAATGGAGAACAGGTATCAAGGCCGCTGGAATCCCAACATGATGGGGGACTACTGCTGGTTTTTGCAATGGGAAAATATGACCGTTCACAAACGCAAAAGCAGATGCCTCAACCTTTTAACAGTAATGGGTCTTGGTCAAGTAAGACTTTTAAACTGAAAAACTAGACTTTTTGAAATGTTGTTATTCCATTACCTTTTCATACACTGTTTACTACGCAAACTTTGATGTAGATCAGGTAATTGTTGGAGTAAAACTCGTTCTATTCAAAATTATTCAATGCTTTCCAAGTGCTTAATTCATTTAGGCATACTTACGCATAGCAAAATTTTGTGATGTGTTACAACAATTCTGACTTCGGATTTGTAATCCGCACACTCGATTTAGTATAGGACAAATGTTTTTTGCCCAGTATCAGACGAAAAGTATTTTTTTTGCTGCGTGGTGGGAAAGAATGTCCCCAGAAAGAACTTTAGTCTATCGCCCAGATTTCATTGAAGGTATATGGACAGTGAAAAACTGTTACGGCCAATATGGACTAAAATATTTTTTGGCCATGTCTATGAAATGACTGTCCACCAAATGCTTGTTCAACTGCTGTTCATCTAACAACCAACCTATCTAATGTGTACTGCCACTTTTCAGGAAGGCAGCAGGAGAAGTGGAGTGGAGGCAGCAGGAGAAGTGGAGTGGAGGCAGCAGGAGAAGTGGAGTGGAGGCAACAGGAGATTAAGTGCTATACCACTCTACTAGCACTGCTGTCATTGCTAATAGTCAGGGGTCTAGAAATTCAAGGATGTCAGTAATCGAATCTCAGAATAACAGGATAACACCTCTCGACTCATCTCCATTCTTAATTCTGTCTGATTGGCTTTATTTCCATAATTTGGATGATGACCCCCAAAATCCATAGTCTATCCAAGGTTTTTTTTATATGGAGAGATTATGGTTTTAAAAATCCATATATTGAGTAAAAACATTTCCTAGCGGCAATTGCAGAATTGAGAATTTCCTCGTTTGTCGTTCATTGATTATCGAAATGCATGAATTTTGATTGTTACAACTTATCACTGCATATCATCAATTGGTGCTCTTTAAAAAAAAAAAAAACTGTAAAGGATTTCTTACTGTATTTCACTAAATGCCCCTCTACACAGGTTAACTCAGCAGGCAATTGTCAGAACCGTTTGTTCCTAATAATTGCCTTCTGGACCCAGGATGTGAGACCTGTATTTACATGCAGCAATCATCTTCTCTGTATGGAGACTAGAGATCGCTACTGCAATTGCTTGTCCTCATAGAGAATCGCTGTTTCTGGGCAGCAGATCTACTGCCCAGAGACAATGATTTAGGTCAGTGTTTCCCAACCAGTGTGCCTCCAACTGTTGCAAAACTACAACTCGCAGCATGCCCGGACAGCCTTTGTCTGTGCGGGCATGCTGGGAGTTGTAGTTTTGCAACAGCTGGAGGCACACTGGTTGGGAAACACTGATTTAGGTGACCACATCAACAATGCTTTTACCCAGGGCAGTACCAAGTATCAAGCGTTCCAAGTGCCGCTCCTTCCTGATAATTGCCTTATCATTGACTTGTGTAAAGGAGCCTTTACAGTGATGAGTCTATAGACCTTCCATGTATAATTTACTTCTGAGGTTAATCTTATCTCGGACTACACAAACAATGTAAGACTATTAATTAATATTCAAATCTGCCTTACTTTAGATGCATAAATATAAAGTCAAAATTATAAAATCTGCTAAATATTATATACTTACTATAACAGTGCCTCTGGCTAGTTCAGTGTCTTCAATGAGTACCCTTTCTACTGTGTCAGATTTGTCATTTGCATTGACGCAAAGAGAGACAGCGAGAACGCACAGGACTGCCTTAAGATCCATCTTCCTAGATGTCACTGAGTAAAATAGAAATTAAGAGTTTGTCGGTTCATATAGTAAGAATGAACCATTATGTCAGCAGGGGTGTTTCTTCACATTGGAACACAGCATGTACCACGTGATTGTCATTAAACCAGGCAGGTGTTCCACAATCAGATATTCTCAGATGGAATAAGACTCTTTGTCAAGGTCTATTTAAATGCATTGTTTGTCTTAGTTACACATTACAAAAATATGCGATTTCTCTTCAACTTCACAAACGTGTGATTGTTAATAAATAATAGTCGACAAAAAGTTCATACTAAGTATTATTACATATTTTTCCTTAGTAATTAAAGAGGTTGTCCAAGATTTTGATATTTTTGGCCTATCCCAAGGATAGGTCATCAATATCAGATTGGCGGGGGTCTGACTCCCAATACCCTGCCAATCAGCTGTTTAAAGAGGGGGCAGCACTTCGGTCAGTGCCACAGCCTCTTCCTAGGCCAATGACATTACGTTCATCAGTCACATGGCCTAGATGCAGCTCAGTCCCATTCAAGTGAGCTGTAATACCAGGCACTATCCAATGGACGGCGCTGTGTTTGATAAGCTGCAAGTGCCACCGACTCCTCAAACAGCTGTATTCCCAGGTGATGGACGCCCGCTGATCTGATATTGATGACCTACCCTAGGGATAGATTATCAATATCAGAATCTCAGAAAACTTCTATAAATATAACATTATTTCCCCCCCCCCCCCCACCCCAAAGGGGGTATTGCAAAAAGTTTTCTCCCAGAGAAAGTGCCACCTTTTGGAAGTGGCTCCCCTATAAGTTAACTTCTGCCTTTTAAACAAGCCTAAAATACTACAAGGATATATACCTGAGGAAGTTTCCCTAACCAAGGATAAAGCCAACCATAGGGCATACGGGCCTTGGGATCAAGACAGACAGGATTTCTGAGGAATAGTGCACAGGATTTCTGAGGAAAAGTGCAGCCTGTTCTGTAAGTGTGTTTACCCTCTCTGTATCTTGCAAGACCATTGTGCCTGACATTTTTATATAAGCCTGCTTGAGACTGCTTCTGTCATATGGAACTGAACCTAAAGAACTGTAAATAGTTAATTGCTTCAGTAAACAAAAGTTTTGGTTCACTGCAAACTGTGTACCTCACTTATTACTATTATCAATCGGTGTGCCACCGTTACCGGCACTGGCGTCACGAACTTAAAGGGATCTTGCCACCGGCACATTAAACCTGCAACACCCAGGGCACCTCACCTACCACCGGCCGGGTCCCTATATACAGAGAGTGCCCCAGAGGACTTCTGTGCCAGCCTCTCCATCACTGCTGTACGCCTGCCCAGGGTCTTCCTATAAACTGTGAGTAACCCAGAGCAACCCTCGTTTGCCTAATAACCGTGACCTCACCATCGCAATTCCCTGCAGGGCTGCGTACTGCATTATGAGATCCCCATAATGTAAGGCTGTCTATGCAGTGCACATTCCTATTGATGTATGGTGATGTGAAGGTGAGATGGGGGAAGATGGGGGGGGAATGGTTTATGTTTTGTCCCAGCACTAGGAATTTTGTCATCCATAGAACTGGAGTTCCTCTATAGGTTTCCCAATCTCAGATATTTATGGCATATGAATAAGGATATACTTTAAATGTCTGAGATGGGAAAACCCTTATGAAATCTGATGTCTGTTTCATTCACATCTCTTTTACACAGTTGTATAATGGTGCAAATGTTGTATACTGATGATGTTCCAATAGCACAAGGTCATAATGCCCCAACTCTTTCCTGTTACACACATTTAAAAGTCATTTTGTCTACTCCACAATGTCATCTTACTTTTTAAGGCCCTCTTAGTCTGAACAATTTTGGGAATAATATGGAGTATGAGGCTATGGGATGCAACACATTCCAAAATTGTGCTTTTAGGTATTTAAAATGTCTTTGAGTGTTTCTATTATATTGAAGGTAGTGGTGTTATACAGTGTGTTGTAATGTAACACAAAATGCTCACAGTTCATGTTCAGAAATGTAGATATGTCAGGGATTTCTTAACCAATATATCTGTAATGATGCTGCTGTTCACAAGACCACAGAACTAGACTTCACCTATAGCAGTCGCCTTTCCCAAGTCTCTTGGAAGTCAGATACTGGAAGGACTTACAGTAGGGCTGAAATGCACAACTATTGGATGGGCGCAAGAAACATATATGAAGCACATAGCAACACTGGCAGACAATAGTGTACTGAAATAAACTCATCAATAGATGACAGAAACTGAATGAAAACCATGGACGGAGGAGATGGGAGTCTGGCAATGGAGTGGATGGAAGATGGTTGGCAGGGGATGAATGACAGTGAAGGAAATAAAAATATACTGAACTGGGGGGGCGTGGCCAGCCAAGCATGTGAGCGGCCGCAGGTCCGGTGAGCTCCCGCACCTCCTCGGCAGTTTATCCTGACAAACCACCCCAGTTACTATATTTGGATCCCCAAAGTCTGCCTAACGGTGCCCCGAGTCCTCCGGTACCTGTGATATTGCAGCAGGAGGAGAAATGACCGGCTGGAGAGAAGCCAAAAGCGCCGACAGGGATATCCAAGATGGCGCCGGATCTGACACGCTGAGAGCGCGCTGGGGAGGTTCAGCGGGAAGCAGCAGCTAAGCTGGGCAAGTATGCCCGTAATGCAGCAAAGAATAGGGGTGGCAACAGGCAACATCCTCCCACTGATTCAGAGGAAGAAGATTCCGCTGAAGGGACTGCTGCCAGGCATGTCTCTGACACAAGTGAATCCTTGCTAAGTTATAAAGACAGAGCTGAGATGGATGCAGACCCAGAGCCAGAAGAACCTACTCTTAAGGACGTCCTGCGAGCCATCACTAAATGCAGTAAGTCCTTAACCGCTCTCACAATGCAAGTGGGTACTATTAAAGAGGACGTGTCTATAGTGTGCCATGATTTAAAACCGTTGGCGGAACGTACTACTGCTTTAGAAGGTCGCATGGGGGATCTGGAGGACGCCATACCACCTCTCAGAAGGGAAACGAGTGAACATACCCGTAAGCTAGATGTTATTGCGGCCAAATAGGACGACTTGGAAAATCGTCTACACAGAAATAATGTGCGTATTGTGGGAGTACCGGAAAAAGTAGAACGGCCGAACCCTACTGATTTCTTTGAAAATTGGATTAAAGAGCAATTCGGAACAGAATCCCTCACTCCGCTTTTCGCAGTGGAAAGAGCTCATCAGGTTCCGACCCGGCCCCTACCACCGGGTGCCCGACCCAGACCAGTGCTCATGAAAATACTCCATTATAAAGACCGGGACATTATTCTCAGAAAAGCTCGTGAAATGCCTGCAATGTCTATTAACGGCCAGAAGGTGTCACTCTTTCCTGACTATTCTCTTGATGTCCAGAAAAGAAGGGCGAAATTCCTGGATATAAAACTCTATGCTTTATCCGGCAAAATTGAGAGTAGTTGCCTTAGGGACTACCACATTTTTTGAAGACAAAAGAGAAGCAATGAGATGGCTAGATATGCACTAGAGTTTCCGTTTTTAAAGCACTGTTCTCCCTTTCTAAAAAAAAGATTAGGGATCCATAGTAGTTATATAATATGACTAGGTTTGAGATTATATTGAAATTGCATAGTCCGAGGGGGTGATAGCGGTGGGTCCAAGGACTCTACAGGCCCCAATGATTGCAGATTCTATTCTGTGTTACATGGTTTAAAAGTTTTACCATTTGTATTTTACTACCACTCCCCTCACGGGGTAGTCAACTACGGGGCAAGGCCCGGTAGTGCTGACGGGTTTTGATTACTGATCCCGCGGTCCTGTCATGGGAGTTTTTGCGGGGACCTGTTGGTACGGCCGGTGTCCGTCCTTTAGTTACAATTGTTTACATGGGATGGGGATAGGGAGGGTTCCAAGGGTCACGGTTAGGGAAAATTGGGCTCCTAAGAGGTACGCTTTAATTAGTCACTTGCTGATGTTTGATGACCATGGCTAGCTCCGTAAATCTTCTGAGCTGGAATGTGAGAGGGATTAAGGACGCCAACAACAGAAAAGCAGTTTTAGACAAGGTCCGACAGCACCAGCCTTTAATATGTTGTTTGCAGGAAACTCACTTGCTCTCCTCTGACACTCACTTGCTCACTCCTTTCTGGGCTGGACATAGCTTCCACTCCACGTATTCGTCATACGCCAGGGGAGTGAGCATTCTGGTTCATAAAAATATTCCATTTACCTGCATCACCAAAAGAATTGATGAGGAAGGGAGATATGTATACCTGCACTGCACTTTATTTAATGTCGAATGCGTTCTTATAGAGATCTATATCCTTCCGCCCTATTCAGCATCGCTGATAAGGAAGGTGATCTCCTTTATTGCGGACTTGCCACAGGTTCCCACTCTACTTTTTGGTGACTTTAATACTGTTCCCTGTCAGAAATTAGACAAGCTCAACCAGACCTCTAATGTGATAAGTGAGGGTATTACTCCCTTTACGCGCTTAATACAGGAGGCGGCGCTCTTTGACTTCTGGAGAATGAGAAATTCGGATGTGCGACAATATTCTTGTCACTCTAGTTCGTATGGCTCATTATCTAGAATTGATTTGGCGCTAGGAAATGAGACTATGGGCCGTTTTGTACGAGACATTGCTTACCTCCCTAGGAGGCTGTCTGATCATTCTCCGTTACTGACAATCATTGCCTTGCAGCAGGGAGACAGGTGTTGGAAATTTAACCCAAATTGGCTGCATATACTAGTGGATGTAGCAGATGTTAAGCAACAATTGGCAGAATTTTTCACTTTTAATTTACCTACTGTTTCGCGGATGATTGTTTGGGACGCGCTGAAAGCCTTTCTTCGAGGTATTCTTATAGCGAGGGTTAATGGGAGGAAAAAGGAGACTAGAGAAAAGGTGAGGAGGCTGACGCAAGAAGTAGCGGAAACTGAAGCTGAGTTTATATTAAGTCCAGCTGTAGATTCTGAGAATAAGTGGAATGAGGCCCAAAAGGTGCTGAATGATCGATTATTGGTGAATGCGCAGAATAGGAGATTCTTTCAAAAACAGCGGTACTTTGAGGAGGGAGAAAAGACAGGGCGATTGCTAGCTCTCTTAACTAAGGCCCAACATCAGTCCAGCTTTATACCAGCTCTGCGTAATTCAGATGGGTCGATATGCACCTCCCTGGAGCAGGTGATAGAGATCATGTATTCCTTTTACTCCAATTTATACTCCTCCAAAACTACTGCCTCTGAGGCTCTGATAGAAAACTTTCTGGTCCCACTTGACCTCCCTACTCTTACACAAGACCAACAATCTCAATTAGACGCCCCCATTTCCCTTATGGAATTAGAAATAGCACTGCGAGACATGTCCAATAATAAGGCTTCTGGGGGTGATGGACTACCAGCTGAAGTATATAAAACCTATTCCTCAGTACTCCTGCCCCAGTTGTTAGAAGTATTTAAAGAGGCTCATACCAGTAAGGCCCTGCCAGCTTCTATGAATGAGGCCATTATTGTGGTTATCCCAAAACCGGGGAAAGACGTCCTAGAGGCAGAATCTTACCGACCCATTTCCCTATTGCAGGTGGTCATCAAACTGTTGGCGAAGGTATTGGCTAACCGTTTGAACCTTGTGATTAAGTCTGTAATCCACTCTGATCAAGCCGGATTCATACCCAACATGTCAACGGCGGTGAATATTAGACGACTGTACCTGAATATTCAGGTGGGCCAAATTCATGCGTCGGAGTGGCGATACCTCATTACTGTACTGAAGGACATGGGATTTGGGTCAGGGTTTATTAATTGGGTCCAGTTACTATATGCGTGCCCTACTGCTAGAATACAAGGGAATGGCAATCTTTCTGACTCCTTTGAACTGCACAGGGGGACTAGACAGGGGTGCCCTCTTTCACCGCTATTGTTCGCAATCGTGGTGGAACCTTTGGCAGAGGCTCTCCATAAGGCAGAAACGGTAAAGGGTATTGCTTGTGGGTCAATAACGGAAAAGGTTGCTCTCTATGCGGAAGACCTTTTGCTATTTCTTGATGACTGGACCTCCCCCCTACCAGCAGCTATGCAAATCATTAATGATTTTGGGCGTCTCTCTGGCTTGACTATTAATTGGACAAAGTCAGTGCTAATGCCTTTGGGAAATACTACACAGACAGACCATAATTTTACTGCGGGCTTGCAGATTGTACCCTCCTTTAAGTATTTGGGCATACAGGTATCGGCAGATCCTCGAGATTTTATCAGTTTGAATTTATTACCGCTACTGGATAAATTCAGACGGAAAATCCAAGTATGGATTAGACTCCCATTGTCACTTATTGGTCGTACCAACTTGTTAAAAATTGTCCATATGCCACAGCTCTTGTACATTTTACATAACTCCCCGTCCTGGATCCCCTTAAGAATATTTCATTCTATTAATGCAATATTCCGAGACCTCATCTGGAAGAAAAAAACACCCCGAATTAAACTTGCGGTGCTGTGTAGATCCAAAACCCAGGGGGGTTGAGTGTCCACGACCCACGGATGTATTATATAGTGGCCCAATTACAGCATCTTCGAGGATGGGGAGAAGTAGATGGGCTGAACACTGCTGGGCGAGTTGTGCAGCAGCTTATCCATGCTAAGAACGTAATGGCAGCTTTGGAGGGTGGAGTTTTTTTATGACAAGGGTAGGCAATACGGTATCCTACGCACCATACACACAGTATGGTGGAAAGCTAAAGAGATTGTAAGAATCCAAGGGTATGCAGAACTTACCCCGATCTGACCTAATTACCTGTACAAGGAGCTAAATACGGTAACCAATGTGAAAGTATGGGACGTCTATGGTCTTAATTGAATGTGTCAACTATATGAGAATAACTGTCTTAAATCCTTTAATATGTTACAGCAGGAGTTTGGACTGCCTAAGACGTTATTTTATGTCTACCTTCAGGTACGGCATGCTATACAAATACAAGACCGTAAGGAGAAAATAGTCTCTGCTGATTCACATTCGATTATTACTCATATTACCTCCCAGGGGGATACAAGAGGGGTGATCTCCTCGTTCTGTCTGAGCTTAATGGAGGCGTTACACAAGGCCCATCCGCTACAGCTATATTCCAAATGGCAACATGATGTCACTGATCTAACAGTGGAACAATGGGAGGAGGTATTAGAAGACTTCCCGGTGGTAGCGGTAAGTGAGACCCACAGAGTCTCACAATTGCTATTACTACATAGAGTGTACAGGACTCCAGTCCTCTTACACAAAATGGGTATAGGACGGACGATACTTGCCCTAGATGTGGCGCGCACAATGCCGATTTAGTTCACTTAATGTGGAATTGCCCAAGGCTGCGAAGATATTGGTCAGATGTGGGGAGCTTAATATGTAATGTGTTTGATATAACTATTGATCTAACTCCTACAGTCTGTATTGTGGGATATACCAAACTGATACCTGCTACCCCTGAGCTTAGAATAGCGATCACAAGAATCCTTTACCAGGCAAGGAAGTTAATTGCGTATCACTGGATTGCCTCTGTCCCCCCGGCTATCCAGAATTTAGTGGATAAGATTCATATGCTAGTGAGACTGGAGAGTTATGTATACCAAAAACGAGGAAGTAATAAGAAATTCGAAAGAATATGGTCACTTTGGATATCACATTATAATGTTGTGGTGTAATGTAGTAGAATTGTTGCTTTGAATGGTGATGGAAAGGTATCGCATGATGATCTGTGAGCACGACGGGGTGATAGTTGGCGTGGATGCTGGATTTGCATGTGAAAAATGAAGAGCCAATGGGAAGTCGAGTAATGGCTTATCCTGAAGATCTTCTGGGACTATGGTTCTTGGAGTAACATGAAGCCATCATCGATGCCTCTCCTATGGACTTTCTTACAACCGCGGACTTGAGACTCCAGGTGTGGGGAGGGAGGGAGGGTTTATGTTTTCCCCTTTTTCGGGGTGTTTGCATAAAATCTTATTGAAAATCAATAAAAAAGATTTGATTAAAAAAAAAAATACTGAACTGACCCTGCTCTGAAATACAACCCATCAAAATGGCCAAGAAAAAAAAAAAAACTCAGCAAAAAGGCAAACTTCAATGCTGACAACCATGAAAAACCAGGACCAAGTAGGTATGGAATCTGGAAAAAAAATGCACATGGCATACGTTATCCCCAGCAACCAGAGGAGAAAAAACCCTGGACATGTAAAGGCTAAGCAATCAACAACTCCACCCAAAATTAACCAGGCTGAGTTAGGCCATAACCCATATGGATGCATGGCAGTGGCATGGCAATTACCCCAATAATGCTAGTAAATTGGTGAACATGAAGCAACAAGGAAATCTCATTTGCTCGTAACAATATCTGGGCCGTTCATATGCCAAACAAAGATCAGACACGATAAAATGTAATGCACAATGGTTGTCAATGCAATATTTTATTGGACTTAAAAAATAAATTCAGACATCATATAATGTACATTCCAAATGTAAGAACCAATTGAAATGATATAGTCAAAAACAAGGAAGGCCTTTTTTTCTACATAAGGCAGAATGTTAATCATGAAATGTGCATCGAAATTTACTGCAGTGTAGTTAACCATTTTCTACATTACAACTGTAGTTAAACGAGCTATTCTGGGATTTTAATATTGATAGTCTATCAATCCGATATCAAAGGCCATAAATATCTGATCAGTGGGTGTGCAGGGTCAGAACCCCACTCAGGGATGCCAACCTTCCAGAAATTTATGGACAATCTGTAAAAATAGGCAACTTTTTTCCAGTGTCTGTAAAAAAAAATTGTTTCAGAATTTTTTGAGGCTGGTGGTATTTTACTAGATTATTTCGGCGGTAATTATCATCATTTTACAGCTCACAGTAAATGCTGGTAATGAGTTCTTATCAGTATATTGAACTATAGACATGTATTACTTATAATCTTTATCATTCATTATGGTTTTCCAATTTGTCCATAAAAAATGTTGACTGTCCATGATTTTAGGATAAGCTGACCAGAAAAAAGAAAAATTCTGTTTGGCAACCCTGCCCCTGCTGATCAGATATTCATGGCCTTTCCTGATCAGCTGCTTCAGAATACCTTCAGCACCGGATGTCGGTACCAGAGCTACACAGCTTTGTCCATTGTGTACTAGACAGAGCTGATAACTGCACCCCTGCTCCCACTGAAATGAATAGAAGCAGTGCTGCCGTTACACGCTCCACCCTCTGCTCAATGGACAGAGCTGCCTCTGGAGCTACTCTGATACAGCTGATTGGGGTGTTGGGTATCGGACTCCTGTCATTCACATATTGATGGCCTATCTTGAGGATTTATAAGCAAAGACCCTTTTTGGCCAGAACATATTTGTAAATATTAATAACCAATAGCCAAAAGGTTATAAAGTTCAGTTTTTGGCCTATTATTTATTTCTTAAAATATAACTTTTATTATGGTCCTGTTTAAAATAAAATAAAATACATTTTATTTTAAACAGGACCATAATAAAAGTTATATTTTAACAAATAAATAATAGGCCAAAAACTGAACTTTATAACTTTTGGCTATTGGTTATTAATACCTATCTTGAGGATAACCCATCCATAGTAAAGAAGTGAACAACCCCTAAAAGGACGAGGAAGAAAAAAGAATGATACACTAAATTACTATACAAGTACATATAATCCTTTTACAGACCAGACTGGGAATAATTTCTTGTGTTTCCCTTAAAATTAATCGACCAAATTATCTTTCCTCTGAAGTACAACATATACTCAATAGTTAAAAAAAAAAAAAAAGAATCCCTGTAAAAAATGAATTCTTCAGTTCAATAGGCTAATATAAATTTTATCCCACCTCTGCCGTAAATACATACATATACAATATATTTCCTTTTAAACCAGGACAATAAATTACAATCTGTTTAACTAATAGCAATAATGTCAGTTTTGGCGACTTTTTACAGACTGGGAGGTGGAACTATATACATTATATATGTTTATGAAAGGAAATAATATATTTTTCAAATTGTATATATTACATTTTACAGTATATATATAGTAGAACTTGTTTAGTTGCCCATATCAACCAATCAGATTCCACCTTTCATTTTTAACAGCTCCTTTGGAAAATGAAAGGCGGAATCTGATTGGTTGCTATGGGCAACTAAACCAGTTCTACTTTACACCAGTTTGATAACTCTCCCCCAAAGTGTGTAAAAATAGAATTGACTTTTATTTTATTGAATGAAGGGTGCACTATATAGTAATGTTGTAGCAATATCTATTGTGTAGCTTATTTGTATTGCTTTATTATATTGTCCTTCCCTTTATGCTATGCTAATGCATTCAAAAAGCAATTATTCAGATTGCCTATAAAAGGTATATTATATATATACTACTGTCTATGAGAATGGCTGAACATAAAATTGGTCATGCAGAGGGCATTATTAAGTGATTATAATGACTAGAAGCACTCTAACGAGCAGTGGGTGAGGACTCACTGTACCAACTAACCATGTCATCCTTGTGATCCCCTGGTTTTCATCCTTTAACTGCTATGCAGGGATCTGGCCTTCACTGTAGGGGTCCCTACCCACCAAGCCGCTACCTCTTGGAATAGTCTCAGTGTAGTTGGCCGCTGACCAACTGGGATCATAGACACCTGAGCGACACATCAAGGGAACGAGCAATACTCGTAGTCAAGAAACAGGCCGAGGTCAGGGTAGGCAGAGCTTTTGTGTATCTGTGAAACTGGTTCAAGGTTAGGGTATGCAGCAATGGTTCAATATGGTAGTCAGGCAATAGTCAGGGTAGGCAGTGGATGATCAAATTTGATGAACAGGCAGAGGTACGGTATATGGGCAAACAAAAAGATCAGCGCACCTTCACTGAAACACTAGCAAGCTAGGAACCTAAATATCAGGCAAAGGGGTGGAACAAACAGCCCAGAATAAATAGGAGGATTGATTGGCACCTTAGTCAGCAACTGAACAGAAAGCAAGAGAGAAGGTTAACCTTTGCATTACGACAGAGAAGTTTCACTGAATATTAGCAGTGATACACATAGGATTAGTGGAGTGATGCCAGCCCTCCCTGGTATAGCAGTCCAGCGTAATAAGCATTTAATATGACACAAAGAGGTGGCTGTACTCAAGTCCACTGCATAGAGTGTCACAGGGACAGATGCCATGGTCCTGGGTTTCAGGTGGTGCACCAATAAGCCACTCCCTCTTGGTCAGGTATTTCCAAGGAAGGCAGAAATACCAAACTAGGAGAGGAAGGATCCAGCGTGTTGTATAAAATCCAAGGCTTTATTAGATAATTTCAGTAAAAATACTCTTCCTAGTAAAAGCTTTATGCATTTACATGTTTCAACAATCTAGTGTGGTCTTAACCCGCACTAGACAAAGACCGTACTAGATGGCTTGAACATGTAAGCATATGAAGCTTTTACTAGGAACATATGTTTTTACTGAAATTATCTAATAAAGACTTGGATTTTATACAACATGCTGGATCCCTCCTTTCTTACTTTGGTCTTTCTACAGGCCTAACAAGCTGTGGATCCATTGTGGACTGGGTTGTGCTTTCTCTGGGTGACCTGGTTGTGCAATACAACTGAATTTCCAAGGTAGGGCATGGAACATAATATTTGCTAGACTTTTGTTAAGGAAAGCCTAGCTAAATCTGGGGTATCCAAGGATTGAAAAATGAATTACTATCTAAGGTCAATGGGACACCTTTCTATTCCTGGTCACCAAGATCTGGTTACTAAAACTTTCTATTAAACCTACTTGAATGGAAGAACAATATAATGAAGTCGTAAATATTTTTCACGGATATAAAAAAAAAACTAAATTGCATTATTTGGGACAGCAGCTTAAAAATTTTAACATTTTAAAATTATAAAATTAATATACCGGTATGTTACAGATTAAAACCGTTTTTCAACCTCTACATCTTACAAGATTTTTGACACTTGACATTTAATAAAAATCAGCAAAGATAGGTGGCTAATCATAATGGTCCAATATTTCATTCATCCATCCATGAATTGTAGAGAACTAAAGTGACCAGCGAAAACCTTCAGATCAAAGTAACCAAAGTAGTGATGTTCTCAGCCAACATGCAGTTTCAATTTCCCAGCTAGGTTCAATAACAAAGATGAATCAAATTTGCAGCATTAATTTTTCCTTCATAGACTGAAGAATAGAACGGCTTCAGCATATGCTTGTCATTGAGCCAAAGTAGGATGGATATGGATCAAGAAGTGTCCAGAAGCAATCACAGTGTTAATATGTTTAGCATCACCATTCCACATGCATATTCGCTGAGATATAGTTCCATCCTTGACTACGAGCCTTTCCCTGTTAGCCAGGAGATATCACCAGTTCTATGAGAAAAACAGATAAAAAAGAAAAGTCATTAAACCCATCATTGTTCCGCTAAGGAGTTGAGGGAGTCAAAAGGTGGTAGGGGCATATGAGACAAAGGAGGAGAATGCATATGTTTTAACAACTATGCTTTGTTATATGGTCAAATGTAAAAGAAAATATAATTTTTGTTTTGTATTTGTAAGCCAACACCAGGAGTGGAACAAAGAAAAAGAAGTATAAGATCTTCCTTGTTTGAATCCACTGATGTAACATACTTCTAAAAATACTCAAGTGTTAAAGAAGCATGCCAACAAAAAATAATTATTTTCCCATTAGAAAGGTACATGATGTAAACTGTAGTGAAGGTAATCTTCTGACTGTAGTCATGAGTTATCCTCTCCTGTTTGGTCCTCTTCAATTGACTCATTAACTGACAAAGTGTCTTATGTGTGGACAGGAACTCCGTTTCTCTATTCAATTCTATAAGGCTGACATTGAGGCTTTCATAGGAATGAATAATTAAAATGACTTCCTGTCCACACATAAGATGTTGTGTCAGTTGAAGAGTCAGTGTCGGTCACATGACAAATCTGAGGATCAGAAGGGAGTGGTTAACTCACAACTACCGTCACCAATAAGAAAATGAGCTTCACTAAGGTTTACATCAATTACATTTTTAACAGGCCACAGAATAAAAAATGTGGGAGGGCTTCTTTAAAGGGACACTACCATCACTTTTTTTTAATCAGATATCAACAGTCTACATATAAATATTTTATGTATCTTTTTCTAAAATAAAATGGGTGGATGGATTTCTATATTAAATATATTGAAGTCACTTCATGTATTCTACTTCCTGTCCTGGCTCCTCCTCTACTTCCTCCTTTCTTTGGACTTTTAGCATGGCAAACAGCCTTGCTTGACTTTCTCAATTAGACCATTCACTGCAACCAGAGAGATGTACTCAATTAGAGCATCACACATTACACGCTTCCTATGTGTGAAGTAGGGCTTGTACTCATTGTAACTGTCTTCAGCACTGCTAGGGTTACACTTCTCCTGCGAGCTGCTGCATGGCTGTGTCCAGTTGCTAATCAACCACTCCTATATAGATATGCTGCTGACCTTATTTTCTTGCCTTGAAAGAAAACAAGGTCTGCACTTATATATGGTTGTGGGTGCTTGTGGAAGACTTGTCAGCCAGTATACTCAAAAGTTCACAGCACTCCAAAACATTAGATGCAATTATATCATATTTCATTTACACTTCCAAAAGGAAATCCAGGAATATAATAATATATATATATAATTGCATGATAATCTTAGATATACCACTTAATCCTAAACAATAGGACTTTTTGGTCGTCGACCTGTATCGACCTTCATCAGCATCAGGTTTCTGTAGCTTGGTGACAGGAGGTATAAAAAAAAGCCTGGATGTCCACTTTCTTGCCTCTTCAATTGATCTCTGTTGGCCTCTACAGATCTTGCTAGGTGTCTCTCTTGCTAGCAAGAGCCAGTAAAAGGGCTTTAATTCATTTTCCTGCCCATGTACCTGACCTGTGTCCTTTCATTATACTGTTCCTGTGCCGCCTACCCTGACCTTTGGATTGTTCCACACATTAGCATGAACTCTGACAGCCCTGACCTTTGCTTGTCTCCTGACCAGTTTCTCAGATTCCCCATGGGTCAGCAGCCAACTATACCATGACTATTCAAGGAAGTAGTGGTCTATTTGGTTCCCTGAAAATGGCAGCACTGATTGGATAGAGTGAGTTTGTGTAGGTACACACCCCAACTGTTTACCACCCCTCTGTACCCTTACTGTAGACTGCTAGCAATTCATTCATAACTTCTAGTAGAAATAATAAAGGAATGGCACAACATAAGAATAGATGCTCCAGAATTGTTATTACATGGAGAATGCATGAAGCTATTAAAACAGGCATGTCAGGGGTGGTGACAGGTCATATATATTTTTTTTTTTTAATTCTTTTTATTGAGCATAAAAATACCTAAGTTATACAGAGTACATACAACGGTATGTACCGTACAAAATCACAAATACAAATACAATCCGTACATGTCATGTTGGTCAATCACGTTACTTAAGAAATATTCCTATATATTGTTATAAAAGCTTATAGTACATTTAATGTAGCATGTGAGTACACAATTATCTCGATACTTCAGCTAAAGAGTTAGAAAGATCTTGCCTAGCATACATCGACTGCGGTGAAGAGCACCATCTTTCCCATATTTTATTGGACTTCGAGGCACAACCCCTATTCTTATATACGATATTCTCATACGGGATGATGATATTCACTAGGTTTTTCCATTGAGTCAAAGTGGGCCCTCTCTCTCCCATCCACCTAATTGCTATTGCTTTCCTTGCCAAAAATAAGGTTTCCCTCAAAAATATTCTCTCATAATGATCCCATAACTCGTCATCTAAAATACCAAAGATGCATACTTTGGGGTCCATTGATACTGGGCGCCCCATAAGAGTAGTTAAAAAATCAGTAACTTTTGTCCAAAACCTCTGAATGTGTGAGCATATCCACACCAGATCCCAAAAGTCAGCACCTTCCATGGAGCATCTGTGGCAACAAGAATGTGTGAGTACACCCATTTTATATAAGCGCCAAGGAGATAAATACCCCTGGTGTATTATACATAATTGTATAAACTTATTGTTTATGGCCGGGGATACCAATACTGGGGACTCTAGTAAATCTTCAATATCTTCATCAGTTAGATCTGGTATCAATGTTTGCCATTTTGACAAAACCTTCAATGGAACTAGCTTACATTTAGCATTCAGAAGATGGGTGTACAATCCTGAGATAAACCCTTTGGGGCCTTGAGATCGGATTACCCCAATCATAGGAAATTTGGTTATCTGAGTTTGGGGCGCACCAAAATGTGTCTGCAAAGCATGACGTATCTGTAGAAACTTATGAAATGAGCTCCTAGGTAAATCAAATTTACTGCACAAAGTGTCATAAGTACAAAAACTATTACCGTCATATACATCTCCGAACAGTTGTACATTATGCAGTTTGCAAAATTGAATTCCGGGAAGTGACAATAGAGATGGGAACATGGGGTTATCCCAAAGAGGGATTTCTGGTGTGTGATCCGAATATTCATATAAGGCTTTACATGCTTTCCACACCTGGATACCCAATCTATGTATTGGTAATAATCGTCTAGGGAATAAGTTCGGTTTTTCTAGAACAGGCCAAAGTGACTTTAGGTCCAAAAATTCAGCAAGGAGATATTCTGATCTAGGTGTTTGGATATCCATATTTAACCATGCTTTCAAATAGCGTAATTGCCCTGCTAAATAATATGTATATATGTCCGGTAAAGACATGCCCCCACATCCCCACTGACGGCATAAGGTATCTATTGACAACTTGTGTCTGTTAGGTCCCCATAGAAAGGGCGCTAGCATAGACTTATACTGTTGAAAAACCTTCTTTGGAATAATGTAAGGTGCATGCTCCATAACATATAAGAATTTGGGTAGAACAACCAGTTTAATCAAGTTGATACGACCTGCTACCGATAATGGCAGGCCCCCCCAAACCCTAAATTTCTCCTTACAAAAGTCCAGTAGAGGTACAATATTGGAAGCATGAAAGGAAACTGCATCCTTTGTGATGGTAACTCCCAGGTATTTAAAACTGGATACTATGGGTAAGTCCCCATTAGGAAGTTGCACAGGGTCCATGTCATATAAAGGAAAAAGTATGGACTTGGTCCAATTGATTAGGAGGCCAGAGAAGCGACTAAATCCTTCAATTATTGTTACAGCTCTAGGGAGAGTGGTTTCTACATCAGACATGAAGAGCACCATGTCGTCTGCATATAAACCTGTTCTGTCTTCCCCTTGTCTCAGACTCACTCCCTTAAAGATTCCATCTTCTCTAATGCGTATAGCCAAAGGCTCTATAGCCAGTGCAAATAGCAAGGGAGAAAGTGGGCATCCCTGCCGCGTGCCTCTACCCAACTGAAAGCTACTTGAGGATATTCCATTCACTAGGATATTGGACTTAGGCTCCTTATATAATATGGAGATCCATTTAATAAAATTCGAACCAATCCCAAATTGTTCCAGTGTGGCAAGTAAGTATGGCCATTCTATGGAATCGAAGGCCTTAGCCGCATCTAATGAAGCCAATGCCCATCTCTGATGTTTAGCCAAGCCCACTTGCGTGACCACCTGCACCCTTCTGATATTATCTGAAGTGGATCTCCCAGGCAGAAATCCCGACTGATCTGGATGAATCAATGGGCTAACTACCCCACTCAATCTTGATGCCAGAATTTTTGCTAAAATTTTATAATCCAGATTCAGCAGGGATATCGGCCTGTAAGAACCGCACTCCACTGGGTCCTTCCCAGGTTTCAACAAAATCACAATAGACGAGTCATATAGGGATGGTGGTAAATTTCCCTGTCTAAATGACTCATTGTACATGTGCAGCATAGATTGAGATATAGAGGCAGCATATTTGGAATAGACCTCCACTGGCAGTCCATCTGGACCAGGGGATTTCCCTTTTGCTAGTGCGGATATAGCATTCGAGATCTCTTGAATTGTTATCTGGGCATCCAATATATTCCTTGATTCCTGTGATAACTTCGGAATCTCTATGTCCGAGAGATAGTCCCTCACCTCATCAGTTGTATAATCTGCTCTTTCAGTATACAGCTCCTGGTAATACTCCCTGAATCTGCTGACAATGGCATCAGGTTCAGTTAGCATGACACCATTTACGTCCTTAATCCTAAGAATCGCTGGGGAGGCCTGGTTCTGTCTGATTATATGAGCTAACAGTTTACTGGATTGATTCCCCATTTCAAAGTAAAATTGTCTGGTAAAAAATAACCTACGCTGGGCCTTCTCTTTCAGGAGGGCCAAATATTGACTTCCTATCATAAGCCAATTTTGTTTGTACTGCTCAGTGGGATCATCAACATATATCCTCTCCAAAGCAGAGCATTCCGAAGCCATCTCCTCTTCCAACCTAGCTGAGGCTTTCTTCACAAAAGATATGGAGGATTTTAGACAGCCTCTCAAATAAGCCTTCAGTGTGTCCCATTTCAGCAAGGGATCTACATTATCATCATGAAAGTCTGCAAATACCGCGAGCTGATCCTGTACACGATCATTAGGTGAGAAAAGGGTAAGCCAGAAGGGATGTATCTTCATCGATTGACCCACTCTCTTATGTCCAGTTAAAAGAGTTAAGAGTATTGGTGAATGGTCAGATACCCCTCTCACACCAAATGCAATCTGATAGCTAGTTGAGCACATATCAGAATTCCCCATAATATAATCTATTCTAGACAGACTATTATGACTGGCAGAATGACAGGAATAAACATTATCATTAGGATGTTTGAGCCGCCACATATCCACCCATCCAACTTCTGCCATTAATTTAGCTAGAGAGGATCCACACCCATCAACATTGCTCATAGAACCACCTGGATGGAACCTATCCAAAGTGTTAGACATAATCATATTATAGTCACCCATACATAACACCCTAGCTGAAGGATAGGAAACAGCAAAGCTAATAGCCTGATGGAGTATTTGCAGAGAGGATGGGGGGGTATATACACACCTATCAAGACATACAGAATACCCTGAATATACAGTGGGGGAAATAATTATTTGACCCCTCACTGATTTTGTAAGTTTGTCCAATGACAAAGAAATGAAAAGTCTCAGAACAGTATCATTTCAATGGTAGGTTTATTGTAACAGTGGCAGATAGCACATCAAAAGGAAAATCGAAAAAATAACTTTAAATAAAAGATAGCAACTGATTTGCATTTCATTGAGTGAAATAAGTATTTGAACCCTCTAACAAAAAAAGACTTAATACTTGGTGGAAAAACCCTTGTTTGCAAGCACAGAGGTCAAACGTTTCTTGTAATTGATGACCAAGTTTGCGCACATTTTAGGAGGAATGTTGGTCCACTCCTCTTTGCAGATCATCTCTAAATCCCTAAGGTTTCGAGGCTGTCTCTGTGCAACTCTGAGCTTGAGCTCCCTCCATAGGTTTTCGATTGGATTAAGGTCCGGAGACTGACTAGGCCACTCCATGACCTTAATGTGCTTCTTCTTGAGCCACTCCTTTGTTGCCTTTGCTGTATGTTTTGGGTCATTGTCGTGCTGGAACACCCATCCACGACCCATTTTCAGTTTCCTGGCAGAGGGAAGGAGGTTGTCGCTCAGGATTTCACGATACATGGCTCCGTCCATTTTCCCGTTTATGCGAATAAGTTGTCCTGTGCCCTTAGCAGAAAAACACCCCCAAAGCAAAATGTTTCCACCCCCATGCTTGACGGTGGGGACGGTGTTTTGGGGGTCATAGGCAGCATTTTTCTTCCTCCAAACACAGCGAGTTGAGTTAATGCCAAAGAGCTCTATTTTGGTCTCATCAGACCACAGCACCTTCTCCCAGTCACTCTCTGAATCATTCAGGTGTTCATTGGCAAACTTCAGACGGGCCTGCACATGTGCCTTCCTGAGCAGGGGGACCTTGCGAGCCCTGCAGGATTTTAATCCATTGCGGTGTAATGTGTTTCCAATGGTTTTCTTGGTGACTGTGGTCCCTGCTAACTTGAGGTCATTAACTAACTCCTCCCGTGTAGTTCTAGGATGCTTTTTCACCTTTCTCAGAACCATTGACACCCCACGAGGTGAGATCTTGCGTGGAGCCCCAGAGCGAGGTCGATTGATGGTCATTTTGTGCTCCTTCCATTTTCGAACAATCGCACCAACAGTTGTCACCTTCTCTCCCAGCTTCTTGCTAATGGTTTTGTAGCCCATTCCAGCCTTGTGCAGGTCTACAATTTTGTCTCTGACATCCTTGGACAGCTCTTTGGTCTTTCCCATGTTGGAGAGTTTGGAGTCTGCTTGATTGATTGATTCTGTGGACAGGTGTCTTTTATACAGGTGACTAGTTAAGACAGGTGTCCTTAATGAGGGTGACTAATTGAGTAGAAGTGTCTAACCACTCTGTGGGAGCCAGAACTCTTAATGGTTGGTAGGGGTTCAAATACTTATTTCACTCAATGAAATGCAAATCAGTTGCTATCTTTTATTTAAAGTTTTTTTTTCGATTTTCCTTTTGATGTGCTATCTGCCACTGTTACAATAAACCTACCATTGAAATGATACTGTTCTGAGACTTTTCATTTCTTTGTCATTGGACAAACTTACAAAATCAGTGAGGGGTCAAATAATTATTTCCCCCACTGTACGCTGCCACAAATATGTATCGCCCAGCGGGATCTATCTGCATTTGCTCAAGTTCCCATCTTAATGATTTATGTATCAGTAAGGATACTCCACGGGACAAATTCGTATAGCAGGAATGCTGCGCCCATTGCTGCCACGGTTTTCTCAGTCGCTTAACCGTATCTTTGATTAAATGAGTCTCCTGCAGACATAATATGTGTGGGTTAAATTTCCTTATTTCAGAAAACACCATAGCTCTTTTCCTTACGCTCCCTAGACCCCGGATGTTCCACGACATTACTCTCATGTCTGCCATTTCCCAGCATTCACATCTGAAATCCTAGTAGTTACGTGATTTAGTGACCTTAATAACGTGGCATTGACATAGTACGGATCAGTGAACATGTAAAAGAAAAACTCAAAACAATACAAAAAAGCAGGATTCGGAATATGTTTCATTCCGAATAGGTACTTTTCAATCCTGCAATACTTAAATAGTGACAAAGCTCCGTGGCAACACTTGAACGGAGAGTACTAATGGTATATCTTTACCAGTCGCACTGATGTTGACAGCTGTAACATGTAAAAGAACGCATACCCTAGCTTTCACGTAGGTATATGAAAAAATGCACATACGCACAACTTAAGATTACTCTTATAAATGATATGAGGTTATCAACATTATAGGTGCTTAGGCCCAGGCGAGGCGTCTCTCCTCCATTCCCTTCACACTTATCCAGCATCAGAAGATATGTTATGGATCATATATCAATGGATCGTTATACTCCTATATCTAGAGGGAAGACGCCTCCCCAACCGCCACACAAAGCACATCACTCTCAGGGTTTCAAAACTGCACAGACAGCATATAAATTACTGAAACAAGGTAGAACATGAACGATTCATCTTGACAGATTTTTTCCCAATCAAAACAATGTAAGTGTGGAAATAAATTGCATTCCCGATATTAAGGCCTTACAGCCTGACATCACGCCCTCCTCCTATCACTGTATCATACCACATATGACCCAGGAATAAAGTCATCTTTGTTCTCTGACAGGACGAGGTCTGCTTTCCAACCAGGCGACAACCTCCGTCGGCGAGTTGAAGAATCTACTCCTCTCTCCATCAGCAATCCGCAGACGAGCTGGGTACGCCATAGAATATGGTATGTCCAGATCTCGGAGGCGTTTCTTCAGAGCCACAAATGTAGCCCTGCGCTTTTGTAATTCCGCGGAAAAATCCGGAAAAAGCATGATCGTGGCGTTTTTTAAAGCAGATATTCTGTTTACGCCTCGCCAGTTGAAGGATGCGATCCCTATCGTTGGAATTCAACAATCGCGCCAGCAGCGGACGTGGAGGGGCTCCTGGTGGTGGTGCCTTGGCGGGAACTCTGTGGGCTCTTTCCACAATGAATGCACTGGAGAAGGTGGCATCAGGAAAGGTAGATTTTTGCCATGTAGTGACAAAAGTACCAGGGTCAGTACCTTCTGCTCTTTCTGGAAGGCCAATTATGCGCAGATTATTACGTCTCGTGCGATTTTCAAAGTCATCGCATTTCTGCTGCCAAAATTCAACCTTCTTTTCTAAGTCAGATATTTGCTCAGGTATCGGGTTCACTCTATCTTCCACAACAGAGATTCTTTGCTCCGATTCCTTAATGCGCTCACACATGTTCTGCATGTCAGCCCGTAGCAGGCCTATGTCCACCTTCACCTCTTCTAACTTTCCTGATAAGGAGGACCGAGAAGATGTGATGGCTAGCAATAGCTGTTCCGTCACTTGTTTGAGTGATGGCTCACCCTGGGTCGCTTCCTCTGTTTCCACAAGCGATTCCCCAGAGGCCGATGATGAGCGTGCCTGCGCTCCTGCTCCGCCGCCATCTTGATTATCCAGGCGGGCAAACTCTTTGAGCTTTTCTGCGGCGGTAGGAGCTCTATTTCGGGACATTTTCAGTGCACGGGATCTACCCGATCTCTTACCCCTCGGTGTAGAAATGTTGGCGTTTGGTAATTTCAGGATTAATGTAAAAGCCAGGGTATGAGGTCCGGAGCTTCTGCTAACCGCGTCTGCTCATGCCAGCTTCCGGCCACGCCCCCGACAGGTCATCTTTAATTGCTATCCGGAATTAAGGTACTTTATAATGGATTTAGCACGGGTACCAGCGATTTTATTTTTTATTTTTGCTTGTCTGGAGAGCTGGTCCGTTTACTCCAAGTAACGTGGATCATGAGACCCTTGCTGCTGATCTTAAACCCTGCTAGGGCCTATTATAGTTGTTGTGGCTGATCACAATATTACCAGGTGAGCACCTCCAATTTGTCCTTATATCTAAACACTCTGTTACAAAGGGTATTATTCGATGTTGTGCTCTGCCTAATTTTTTATATGTAGTGGTTTTATTCTTCTATGTTGTCTGCTACAGAAGGTCAATATTTTGTATTTAATTTTAGATGGTATAGCACTAAAAATCCTAAATGAACTTGTTTCCTATGAATATTGAGTTACAAATACCCCTTTATGATGGAAGTGTCCTGTAAGCCAATATATCTACCTTATGGCCAGTTTTACACACGTGTATTATGGGTGCATGTTCTTTAGGATTCATTCACACGATCGTGCTGTGTTTTGCGGTCCGCAAATGATGGATCCGCAAAACAAGGATGCCGCCCGTGTGCCTTCTGCAATTTGCGGAACGGAATGGACAGCCCATTATAGAAATGCCTATTCTTGTCCGCAAAACGGACAAGAATAGGACATGATCTATCATTTTTGCGGGGCCACGGAACAGAGCAATGGATGCGGAAAGCACACAGATGCGGCTCGGAGGCGGAACCAAACCACAGTCGTGTGAATAAGCCCTTAAGCTGTACAGTCTCTTTTCAATTACATGTCTAGAATCTGACTGTATAGGGGCAGGTATTGAGACTTTATAACAAATGGCATTATTCACCATCACAAAAAATTACTCCTCCTGGGTAGATATTACCCTGACCTACAGTGTTAAGGGCCCTTTACATGGGCTGAGAATCCGCCAGATAATCGCTAACAAGCATTCATAGGAACGCTCATTAGCAATTATCTGGCGGTGTAAAGGTGCCACTGCTTACCCGATGAATGAGCGCTGGCATTAGCGATCCCTCCTCCCCATACTGTGGAAGAGATTGTTGCATGTAGCGGTCTCCTTCACTGACGAGCAGGCGCTTCCAGGAAGGAAGTGTTCGCCTGCTAAATTGTCCCATCTAAAGGGACCTTTGGTAACACACCGGCCTATATATGTCAGCCCATGCAGCAGTGCACAATAACAAGGTCATAACAAGGCACAGACTAACAATAGTCCACTGTAAACGTCTATTAACTTACTTGCAATGACGAACAAACATCCTATAAGAATGGAAGCATTAAAAGATTAAAAAAATAATTACAGATCATATCATTGTACAACAAAGATCTGATTTACCGTATTAAAACCGATATTCTATATGAATTTCTGTTGTGGTTTTGCTTTGGTTCTTGTCAGAATTTTAATTAATTTCAATAAATAACAACAATCTTTAAAATTTAGAAAAACAATGCAGCCATGGGTTGAGTATAACTGCAGCCAACACAGGCATCGGTGGCATACGTGGTTCTAGAGAGTAAAAAATGACTTCTTAAAAGGGTTTTCCTGGAATACAATATTGATGACCTACTATTCAGTGCTACCTACTAACTACCTACAAACATTTGAATTATCACTCATGGGACAAATTTAAGCCCTGCCCTGGTAGGAGGTGTTCATGTGTGTTTTACGGTATGGTTGATAAGCCATGTCAAGGGTTTTGTGGACTGTAAGCTCATATGGCCAGGGTTCCTACTTAATAGATCTAATGTTTGTTTGGTCTGTAGCAAACTGGGAGTAATTTATCAAGCCCAGTGTGCCAGTTTTCTGACGTGAAAAAAGTTGCAATTTTTTTTTTCTCCACTAGAGAAGCTTTTCTAAAAAGTGGGTGGGGCTCAGCAGAAAGGACAGGGAGACTGACAGGTGACAAATTTATCATACTGTACACCAGAATCATACCATAAATTATAGCTGACTTCTACATCAGCTCTTCGTAAATCTGATGCATGTTACTCCAAAAGAGTCTGCCCCACTGTTATAAATGTTATGTTTTACCTTAATGATTTGTAGATCACGATACAAGTTGATCATACTATATAAATAACTATAATGACGATAACCCGCCGGTCATTTCTTTGCTATTTGCGAAAGTCCACTTTTCATCCCAGTTTTTAGAGAATCACAATTTTTCATGCTGTTGTTACCAATAATAGAGGCTCACTAACTTCCTTCCAACAGTGACTACTTACTCAACATCCCGCTTGCGTATAGATTTTCCTGATGCCATGACTTCTGCTACTTTGGACACTATAGGGTCATAATTCATACTGGCAACTGCAATGACTTCATCATTACTAAAATATACAGAAACAGCACAAACACATTTCAATATGTGAATTGAACTTCAGTAAAGTATTACATTTGAATGTCTTACAAAAATAAAACATGTTGTGCTTTTTACTTAAATTGTATCTGTCATTTTTTTTGTAATGTGTAGGGGCAGTGACAATGACTATTTCTGGATTATACTTTAATTACTGAAACTGTACATTTCTATTAGAAAACAGCTCTAAATGCGCCCATTTTGTGCCTTAGCAACGCTCGCAGTCAGTGTGAAGCAAGTCTCCACAGTTAAGTAGACAGAAGACAGGGATCTATTTTTCTAATAGAAAAGTACGATTTCAGTAATTAAAGTATATTACAAAAATGGTCAGTGTCACTGCCCCTACACATTAGTAAGAAAAAAATATATAACAGTTACATTTTAATTCTGTTTTTATTAAAACAAAATAGAAGCATAATCTTAGAGTTCTTGACAGTAACGGCAAAGAGATGATCAACAATGAACTTGCAACCCCTAGTGAAGTCATCACAAGGCCGGGAAAGATCTTTGCAGTATCTTTTCCTTTTCCTGTAAGGACTTTTAAAGATTAAAGAGGACCTATCATCGGTCCAAACATTGTGAACTAAGTGTCATGATCTGTACAGGGGTGCCCAGGGATCTCACTGCACTTACTATTATCCCTGGACGCCGCTCCGTTCTCCCGCTATGCACTCCGGTATCTTCGGTCACTTGGTTATAGTAGGAGGAGACTGCCTTTGTTCTCCTGGGCGTCTCCTTCTCCTAGGCTGTAGCCCTGGCCAATCGCAGCGCAGAGCTCACAGCCTGGGAGAAAAAAACCTCCCAGGCTGTGAGCTCTGAGCTGCAATTGGCCAGCGCTACAGCCTGGGAGAAGAAAACGCCCAGGAGAACAAGGGCAGGCTCCACCCAGTATAACCAAGTCCCCTAAGTCTCCGCGTACTATAACCAAGCGAGCAAACATACCGAAGGGCATAGTGGGAGAACAGAGCAGCGCCCAGGGATAATAGTAAGTGCAGTGAGATCCCTGGGCGCCGCTGTACAGACCATGATACCTAGTTCACAATGTTTGGACCGATGAAAGGTCCTCTTTAAGGCAATATGACATTTTCATAGCTTTTTTTTACTACATTTAACAAACAATTTTTTTTTTTATGGTTGGTCTCTCCATATTTTGACATCTAGACTTTTTAATTGTTCTCTTGATGGAATTCATGCCTTGTATTTTGTAGGGCAAGCTGTAGTTTTGATTGGCACCATTTTGAAGTGTTGCGACATCATTATTTCTGTACATTACCATGGATTTGTCATACTGTTGTGACACCATCGTAAGCCTTATTGCTATACTGTGACATCATTCTGCACATTATGGACACTATTGCGACATCACTTTGTGCATTATCCTTGTACAATATGGAAACCAACATGGTCATAAGCTTCTCATGTTCTGAACTTTGCTTGAAGATGGTTATGGTGGAGTGGCGTCCCATTCCAAGTTTGGCTATGGGTCTCCATGGGGCACTTGTTCTGCCCCTGCTGTGCATGTGATAGTGTCATATACCGGAACATCAATATTGCAGTTTGTTAGCAAGCAAAAGCAGGAAGACTGGACCAGTGGTGCAGAGAACAACACTGAAGAAAGAGGTGAGTGTAACATATTTTTTTTATTGTAGCCAAGTGGGGGAGCTTGTTTGAGATTTTTATTACAGTATCTTGGACAACCCTTTTATAGGAAGTTGTAAAATCTCTTTGTAATGAGCTCCCCCTAGTGGTGGCTGCAGAAAAATGCTGTCAATCTATGTCGGGAACAGTAGAAGTTTAGCTCTGGGTCCCTTCTTACCCCGTGCCCAAAAGAAGTCACATAGTCTGCCTCTATGGTAGATATGCCACCGAGTGTCTCCATGCTCAACTTTTAATGCTATATTTGTGTAACTTAAAGGTTTAACTTTAAATCTTCATATAAATATAGCTTACAGACAATTATCTGTATTAAAGGGGTTGTTCAGTTTAGAAAACAGAGGAGAGGTCATCTGTTTAGTATTTTTCATATGTTTGGACAAATGTAGTGCAGTGTGGTTACAAAAAGTGTCTCCCACCCTGAAGGACCTGTCCTGGTGGTGCAGGAACACTGAGCACATGCTGCCAAGTTCCATCCTCAGCTACAACAGGGGGAAACATATTGTTGAGGAACTCTTCTAAAAGTAGAAATTGTCCACAGCAGAGAATCCTTTTAATGGCCCTTTAAAGGGCTAACTTATTAGAGGGGTTGTCTCATGAAAACAGCTCCTACCCATATCCTCTAACAGGGCATATAGCCATCATAGAGCACGTCTCACACTCAGAACTCTCCTCTATGAGCCAGGATGGCTCTGCTGGATTCGATCTTCTGTCCATGTGTTACACGGATAGCTATTGATATGAATGGCTACCATGTGATACTGCATTTGCTCTGCAGCAGAAATGCATTGCTGCTGCTTCCAACAACAAAATCAGTTGATTGAGTATATTATACTATATAAAATATATCTGCAACATACCTCCTTCTCTATTTAGTTTCAAAGTATTATGCTTTTTTTTTTTTACTTTACTAAAATATTTTAAAAAATTACAAAACATGTTAAACTTTTTTGTGATAACGTCTTACAAAATGATTACAGAAATATATAGTTACATTATGATAACAATAGTATGCTACAGGACTTACCAAACAGCACATTTCTCCATGTTAGTGTCTCTTCATTTAATATTTTTATGAATCATAGAAAAGCCGTGAGATACTGATTTGTATCATATTGTATCACAAAAAAAATGATTTCATTGAAAATTTTGTCCTAATTACTGTATTTATGGACTGCTGACATTTTAGTCTCAGATCATCCAGACTGACTATTCGCTCTTGAATTATCTGTGCTATACCATAGTCCATAAAATACGGTAATTAAAAGTGTGTCATGCAAAACTGGAAGAATATTTCCTGCTTAATGTGACATTCTGTTACTTTTATGTCCCCAGGATTGGCAAATTTGTAGCGGTTACAGACAGAACATCAGAAAGAAATGACGTATAGTTTTAAATGGAGATCCCACTAGCTTAGACTGAACAACAGAGTTACCAACTGACAAAACATTAAAGAACTTTTCCGCATTTTCTATTAACAAAAAAAAAGCAAATAAATCCTTATAAACTACATTCAGTTTACAAGATGGAGTGTCTTATGCCTAGTGACTAAAGGAAGCACTTAGGCTCAAGCTACACAGCAACATTTGATCATTTTAATGACAGGATTACTGCGACCTGTCCAATATTTTGTGACAGCTCAGGTGCAACCAAACATCACCATGTAGAATGAGCTTTAAAGAGTCACACAATTTCATTTAATTTAATAAAGAATAGTATAACTAGCAAATTTCAAAATCACTTAATTAAAAAAATGTGCCTGCATCCACCTATACCAAAGTTGTAAAGTCATGGCCACTATGGGTCTCACTTCCACCTTATTTACAGTCCGTTGTCAGGCAAGATCCATTCCTAGTAACAGAGACACAGAAGATGGTTCACAGGAAATGGGAGCGTGTCAGATCTAGGGCAAGTGGGAAGTAAGGGAAAGGACATCACAGCAGTACATTGCTGTCAGATTTCACAGAAGGGATACGCACCCTGCTTTTGAGTGAAATGCATCTAGCTGTTGTAGGAAGATGCAAGGGTCCATCATTGACGTAAGGTATGTGTCAATTATAGCTTGCTGCTTTTTCCAAGTGCTGATTTTTATAAGTGCATTGGAGATATTCAGGAGACTAACTTAGACTAACTCAGAGCTTTTCCACTGTAGCAGAACTTCAGCTGTGTTTCTGGTGGATACTCAGACATTGTGTTTCAAAACAGCAGAACTTCAGCTGTGTTTCTGGTGGATACTCAGACACTGTTTCAAAACAGTGCTGATTTTTATAAGTGCATTGGAGATATTCAGGAGATACTCAGGAGATAATCTGGAGGTGGATACAATCTAAACAAGTAAGGTTCTGCGCAGGAATTGTTGTGCTTTTATTTCAGGTTCCACTCTTCAGAGGTTTGGATGCTGTCTGATCTGTAGACCGCTTTCCATAATGCAGCAGGAAATAGAAACATAGAAACATAGAAACATAGAATGTGTCGGCAGATAAGAACCATTTGGCCCATCTAGTTCGCCCAATATATCTGAATCCTATGAATAGTCCCTGGCCCTATCTTATATGAAGGATAGCCTTATGCCTATCCCATGCATGCTTAAACTCCTTCACTGTATTTGCAGCTACCACTTCTGCAGGAAGGCTATTCCATGCATCCACTACTCTCTCAGTAAAGTAATACTTCCTTATATTACTTTTAAACCTTTGCCCCTCTAATTTAAAACTGTGTCCTCTTGTGGTAGTTTTTCTTCTTTTAAATATGCTCTCCTCCTTTACCAAGTTGATTCCCTTTATGTATTTAAAAGTTTCTATCATATCCCCTCTGTCTCTTCTTTCTTCCAAGCTATACATATTAAGGTCCTTTAACCTTTCCTGGTAAGTTTTATCCTGCAATCCATGTACTAGTTTAGTAGCTCTTCTCTGAACTCTCTCTAGAGTATCTATATCCTCCTGGAGATATGGCCTCCAGTACTGCGCACAATACTCCAGGTGAGGTCTCACCAGTGTTCTGTACAGCGGCATAAGCACTTCACTCTTTCTACTGCTTATACCTCTCCCTATACATCCAAGCATTCTGCTGGCATTTCGTGCTGCTCTATTACATTGTCTTCCCACCTTTAAGTCTTCTGAAATAATTACTCCTAAATCCCTTTCCTCAGATACTGAGGTCAGGACTGTGTCAAATATTCTATATTCTGCCCTTGGGTTTTTACGCCCCAGGTGCATTATCTTGCACTTATCCACATTAAATTTCAGTTGCCAGAGTTCTGACCATTCTTCTAGTTTTCCTAAATCCTTTTCCATTTGGCGTTTCCCTCCAGGAACATCAACCTTGTTACATATCTTTGTGTCATCAGCAAAAAGACAAACCTTACCATCGAGGCCTTTTGCAATATCACTTATGAAGATATTAAACAAAATTGGTCCCAGTACAGATCCCTGTGGAACCCCACTGGTAACATGACCTTGTTTTGAATGTTCTCCATTGACTACAACCCTCTGTTGTCTGTCACTCAGCCACTGCCTAATCCACTCAACAATATGGGAGTCCATGCTCAATGACTGCAGTTTATTGATAAGTCTTCTATGTGGGACAGTGTCAAAAGCCTTACTAAAATCTAGATATGCGATGTCTACTGCACCTCCACCGTCTATTATTTTAGTCACCCAGTCAAAAAAATCTATAAGATTTGTTTGACATGATCTCCCTGAAGTAAACCCATGTTGTTTTTCATCTTGCAATCCATGGGATTTTAGATGTTCCACAATCCTATCCTTTAATAGGGTTTCCATTAATTTGCCTACTATTGATGTCAGACTCACTGGTCTATAGTTGCTCGATTCCTCCCTACTACCTTTCTTGTGAATGGGCACGACATTTGCCAATTTCCAATCTTCCGGGACGACTCCTGTTACTAATGATTGGTTAAATAAATCTGTTAACGGTTTTGCCAGCTCACCACTAAGCTCTTTTAATAATTTTGGGTGTATCTCATCAGGCCCCTGTGACTTATTTGTCTTCACCTTAGACAGCAAACTTAGAACATCTTCCTCTGTAAAGACACATGCATCAAATGATTTATTAGTCATCCTTTCTAGTGAAGGTCCTTCTCCTTCTTTTTCTTTTGTAAAAACTGAACAGAAGTATTCATTAAGGCAGTCGGCTAGCCCTTTATTCTCTTCTACATAGAATAGAATTTTTGAAATCTGAGATTTGTAAATTAACCGTTAAACAAACTCCGGCTGAGAACATTGCAATGCCACTGCCACAGAGGCCCCCTAGAAATGGAAGATGGGTTACTGCAGGTTCTGGTAGACTGCGAGTTGTTGATAAAAGACATGTTCCACAGTCTGTGGCTCTCCATAATTCATTTGCAGCACTTTCAGAGTGCAAGAGCAACATGGAGGATGGCTCAAGCACAGTGGGTGAGAAACAATCATCTCCCATGCCTAAAGTATGCAAGACTGCAGCCAAAGACAAAAAGGAGAAGGTGAGGACTGATAGTAAGCAGCTGTTGGTGGGCGATTCCATCATAAGAGGTGTGAAGTTTGAGGAAAATGGTGTTGTGAGATGTCAACCTGGTGCTACCGCTAGCAGGGATAGACGACGGATCCTTAATATTGTTAGGCAAGCAAAGCAGGAAAGGGAGGTGGATGTTATTGTCCATCTTGGGACAAATGATCTGGCTTGCAATGAGAATTCAAAGGTGAAGGAAGCTTTTCACACACTTGGAAATGATATACGGGAGGTTGCATCAACTGTTTCATTCTCTGCAGTTTTGCCTGTGCATAACCTTCAGCATGACAGGAAGATGCGCATTAAGGAATTCAATGTATGGCTTGGAGAATGGTGTCTGAACCAAGGGTTTGGCTTTGTGTCTCATGTTAGCTCTCGTTGGAATGGAAAAGAACTGTACAAGAAAGATGGTTTGCATTTTTCTCTCAAGGGAACGAATGTCCTCAGTGAACAGTTCCAAATATTTGCTAAGGAGCATTTAAACTAGGAAAGGGGGGCAAAAGAGTGATTATCCAGCAGTCCAACTGCCCCCCGGAACAATGCCAGAAGATGCCAGTAGCACAAAGGTTAAAAAATGACAACCTCAGATTCTTGTCTACAAATGCTCGCAGTTTAGGGAATAATATCAATGAACTTGAGGCTTTAATGGCATCTGAGAATATAGATTTAGTGGCTGTTACTGAGACGTGGTTCAATGGGAGTAATGACTGGGATATAACAATACCAGGGTTCTCTCTATACAGGAAAGACAGAGAAGGCAAGAAGGGGGAGGGGTGTCCTGTATGTGAAAGATAGCATGAAATCTAATTTGATACAAGTTAGCGAGACCAATTTAGAGTCAGTTTGGGTTACCTTGCAGCTTGATAATCATAAGGTAACTCGTGTAGGTGTGATATATAGACCACCTAGCCAAGTCAAAGAATTAGATGATCTACTAGTTGAGGAAATAGCTAAAATGACATTGAAGGGGGGGAAGTTATCATTATGGGAGACTTTAATCTTCCTGATGTAAACTGGAAAACCAAAATAGCTAGTTCTGCCAGGACGTTTGCTAATGAGCCTAGCTCACTAAGGTGTTACATTTGTTGCTGGGGGAGGAGTTTGGGAAGGAGTGTGTGTATATATAGAGACAGACTCATTAGCTGGCCTAATTCATTAGCTGCAAGTACTACCTTCAAGTACTACATTAAGTACTAGTAAAGAGATATTGCAGGAGACTGAAGAGATTCAAGAGATACTGCAAGAGATTGGCTTAGAGTCTCCAACTGGCTCATCTGTGTTGTTTTTGCTGATCATTGCTTGAGAAGAGGTAAGGAATTTGGTCAGGTGTTTGCTATTGTGCGTTTGCTAATGAGCCTAGCTCACTAAGGTGTTACATTTGTTGCTGGGGGAGGAGTTTGGGAAGGAGTGTGTGTATATATAGAGACAGACTCATTAGCTGGCCTAATTCATTAGCTGCAAGTACTACCTTCAAGTACTACCTTCAAGTACTAGTAAAGAGATATTGCAGGAGATAGTCAGGAGGTAGGCTGGAAGGTGGAAACAATACAAAAAAAAAACGTAAGATTTGTTTGATTTAAAGTTACAAATTTTTATTTTATTTTTTTCTCCTCTTTAAAATGGCAGACTTGGTTCAGTGCAGGAATTGTTGTGCATTTATTTCATGTTCCACTCTTTGGAGATTCGGATGCTGTCAGATCTGTAGACAGTTCTCCTTACTGCAGCAGGAAATTGCATTTTTGAAAGCTGAAATATTTAAATTATCTGTTAAACAAACTCCAGCTAGGACTGCTGCAATGCCACTGCCACAGAGGACCCCCAGAAATGGCAGATGGGTTACTGTAGGTTCTGGAAGTCTTAGAGTGGTGGATAGAAGACATGTCCCACAGTCGGTGGTTCTCCATAATTCATTTGCAGCACTCTCAGAATGTAAGGACAACATGGATATGGACTCAAGCACAGAGGGTGAGAAACCATTGACTCCTATGTCTAATGTATGCAACAAAAAAGATAAAGTGAAGTCTCAAAGGAAGCAACTGTTGCTGGGTGATTCAATCATAAGAAGTGTGGAGCTTAAAGAAAATGGTTTTGTGAGATGTCTCCCTGGGGCTACTGCTAGAAGAGATAGAAGACGTATTATTAATATTGTTAAGCAAGCAAAGCAGGAAGGGGACGTGGATGTTCTTGTCCATCTAGGGACAAATGACCTGGCTTGCAATGAAGTGTCAGAGGTGAAAAAATCTTTTATCACACTTGGTAATGACGTACAGGATTTTGCATCCACCATTTCATTTTCTGAAGTTCTGCCTGTGCATAATGTTCAGAATGATAGGCAGAGGCGCATAAAGGAGTTCAACATATGGCTTGGTAAATGGTGTCAAGAGCAAGGATTTGGCTTTGTTTCTCATGATAGCTCTACTTGGAATAGAAAGGAACTGTACAAAAAAGATGGTTTGCATCTTTCTCTGAAAGGAACAAATGTACTTATTGAACAACTCCAAGAATTTGCGAAAGAGTATTTAAACTAGGAAGGGGGGGCAAAAGAGTGAAAATAAAAGAGTCCAATTGCCCCCCGAAACAATGCCAGAACAGGTCAGAAGCACAGAGGTTAAGAAATGATAAGCTCAGAGTCCTGTCTACAAATGCTCGCAGTTTAGGTAAAAAAATCAATGAACTTGGGTCAATAATTGGCATTTGAGAATGTAGATTTTGTGGCTGTTACGGAGACATGGTTTAATGAAAGAAATGACTGGGACATAACCATACCAGGGTACTCTTTATACAGAAGAGACAGAGAAGGCAAGAAAGGAGGAGGAGTGGCCCTGTATGTGAAAGATAGCATTAAATCTAACCTAATACAAGTTGGTGAGGCCAACATAGAGTCAGTTTGGGTTATGTTGCAGTTTGCTAACCATGCAGTAACTCGTGTAGGTGTGATATATAGACCACCTGGTCAAGTTAAAGAACTAGATGATCTACTAGTTGAAGAAATAGCTAAAATGACAATGAAAGGAGAAGTTATCATTATGGGAGATTTCAATCTTCCAGATATAAACTGGAAAACCAAAATAGCAAGTTCTACCAGGAGTACAGATATTCTAAATTCCCTACTGGCGTTATCTCTACAACAAGTGGTTGAGGAGCCAACCCGGAGGGAGGCCATTTTGGATTTGGTATTCACAAATGGGGATTCGGTATATGATGTCATTGTAGGCGAAACCTTGGGATCTAGTGATCACCAGTCAGTGTGGTTTAATAAAAGAACTGTGAAAGAGTCCCACCACACAAAAACAAAAGTTTTAGATTTTAGAAAAACAGACTTTTCAAAAATGAAATTAGTCATAAATGAGTCCTTATCAGACTGGAACGGATTACATGGAGTCCAGGAGAAATGGGACTACTTAAAAGGTGCATTATTGAAGGCAACAGAAAATTGCATTAGACTTGTCAGTAAAAGCAAAAAAAGGAGGAGACCACTGTGGTACTCAGCAGAAGTGGCCCAAATCATTAAAAATAAAAAGCTAGCATTTTGTAATTATAAAAAAAAACAGAGCAATGAAGATAAGGAAATCTACAAGATTAGGCAGAGAGAGGCCAAGCAAGTTATAAGAACTTCTAAAGCGCAGGCAGAAGAAAAACTAGCTCAGTCTATGAAAAAATGGGATAAGACATTCTTCAGATATATAAATGAAAAAAGGAAATTAAAACAAGGAATAACTAAATTAAAAACAAAGGACGGAAGGTATGTAGAAGAGAATAAAGGGCTAGCCGACTGCCTTAATGAATACTTCTGTTCAGTTTTTACAAAAGAAAAAGGAGAAGGACCTCCACTAGAAAGAATGACTAATAAATCGTTTGATGCATGTATCTTTACAGAGGAAGATGTTCTAAGTTTGCTGTCTAAGGTGAAGACAAATAAGTCACAGGGGCCTGATGAGATACACCCAAAATTATTAAAAGAGCTTAGTGGTGAGCTGGCAAAACCGTTAACAGATTTATTTAACCAATCATTAGTAACAGGAGTCGTCCCGGAAGATTGGAAATTGGCAAATGTCGTGCCCATTCACAAGAAAGGTAGTAGGGAGGAATCGAGCAACTATAGACCAGTGAGTCTGACATCAATAGTAGGCAAATTAATGGAAACCCTATTAAAGGATAGGATTGTGGAACATCTAAAATCCCATGGATTGCAAGATGAAAAACAACATGGGTTTACTTCAGGGAGATCATGTCAAACAAATCTTATAGATTTTTTTGACTGGGTGAATAAAATAATAGATGGTGGAGGTGCAGTAGACATTGCATATCTAGATTTTAGTAAGGCTTTTGACACTGTCCCATATATGTCTCATTGAGCATGGACTCCCATATTGTTGAGTGGATTAGGCAGTGGCTGAGTGACAGACAACAGAGGGTTGTAGTCAATGGAGAACATTCAAAACAAGGTCATGTTACCAGTGGGGTTCCACAGGGATCTGTACTGGGACCGATTTTGTTTAATATCTTCATAAGTGATATTGCAAAAGGCCTCGATGGTAAGGTTTGTCTTTTTGCTGATGACACAAAGATATGTAACAGGGTTGATGTTCCTGGAGGGAAACGCCAAATGGAAAAGGATTTAGGAAAACTAGAAGAATGGTCAGAACTCTGGCAACTGAAATTTAATGTGGATAAGTGCAAGATAATGCACCTGGGGCGTAAAAACCCAAGGGCAGAATATAGAATATTTGACACAGTCCTGACCTCAGTATCTGAGGAAAGGGATTTAGGAGTAATTATTTCAGAAGACTTAAAGGTGGGAAGACAATGTAATAGAGCAGCACGAAAAGCCAGCAGAATGCTTGGATGTATAGGGAGAGGTATAAGCAGTAGAAAGAGTGAAGTGCTTATGCCGCTGTACAGAACACTGGTGAGACCTCACTTGGAGTATTGTGCGCAGTACTGGAGGCCATATCTCCAGAAGGATATAGATACTCTAGAGAGAGTTCAGAGAAGAGCTACTAAACTAGTACATGGATTGCAGGATAAAACTTACCAGGAAAGGTTAAAGGACCTTAATATGTATAGCTTGGAAGAAAGAAGAGACAGAGGGGATATGATAGAAACTTTTAAATACATAAAGGGAATCAACTCGGTAAAGGAGGAGAGCATATTTAAAAGAAGAAAAACTACCACAAGAGGACACAGTTTTAAATTAGAGGGGCAAAGGTTTAAAAGTAATATAAGGAAGTATTACTTTACTGAGAGAGTAGTGGATGCATGGAATAGCCTTCCTGCAGAAGTTGTAGCTGCAAATACAGTGAAGGGGTTTAAGCATGCATGGGATAGGCATAAGGCTATCCTTCATATAAGATAGGGCCAGGGACTATTCATAGTACTCAGTATATTGGGCAGACTAGATGGGCCAAATGGTTCTTATCTGCCGACACATTCTATGTTTCTATGTTTCTATGAGTACAGATATTCTAAATTCCCTACTGGGATTATCTCTACAGCAAGTAGTTGAGGAGCCAACCCGGAAGGAGGCCATTTTAGATTTAGTATTCACAAATGGGAATTTGGTATCTGATATTACTGTAGGGGAAAGCTTGGGATCTAGTGATCACCAGTCAGTGTGGTTTACTATAATTACAGTGACTGAGTCACACCACACAAAAACAAAAGTTTTAGATTTTAGACTGACTTTTCTAAAATTAGATTAGTGGTATACGAGTCCCTATGAGATTGGAACCGTTTCAATGGAGTCCAGGAGAACTGGGACTACTTAAAAGTGGCACTATTGAAGGCAACAGAAAATTGCATTAGGCTTGTCAGTAAAAGCAAAAAAAAGGAACAGACCACTGTGGTACTCAGCAGAAGTGGCCAAAATCATTAAAAACAAAAAGATAGCATTTAGTAATTATTAAAAAAAAATAACGAGGCAGGCAAATTTATAAGATTAGGCAGAGAGAGGCCAAACAAGTTATAAGAGCTTCTAAAGCACAGGCAGAAGAGAAATTAGCTCAGTCAGTGAAAAAAGGCGATAAGACATTCTTCAGATACATAAATGAAAAAAGGAAACTAAAACAAGGAATTACTAAATTAAAAACAAAAGAAGGAAGGTATATGGAAGAAGATAAAGAACTAATTGACTGCCTAAATGAATACTTTTGTTCAGTTTTTACAAAGGAAAATGAAGGAAAAGGACCTCAGTTAGGAAAGAAGACTAATGAATCTTTTGATGCATGTGTCTTTACAGAGGAAGAGGTTCTAAGTCAGCTGTCTAAAATTTAATACAAATAAGTCACAGGGGCCTGATGGGATACACCCAAAGCTATTAAAAGAGCTCAGCAGCGAACTAGCAAAACCATTAACAGATTTATTTAACCAATAACTGGCAACAGGAGTCGTCCCAGAAGATTGGAAATTGGCAAATGTTGTGCCCATTCACAAGAAAGGCAGTAGGGGAGGAATCGAGCAACTATAGGCCAGTAAGCCTGACATCAATAGTGGGGAAATTAATGGAAACCATACTTAAGGAGAGGATTGTGCAACATCTAAAATCCCATGGATTAAAAGATGAAAAACAGCATGGGTTTACTTCAGGGAGATCATGTCAAACTAATCTTATTGATTTTTTTGATTGGGTGACTAAAATAATAGATGGCGGAGGTGCAGTAGACATCGCTTATCTGGACCTTAGTAAGGCTTTTGATTCTGTCCCACATAGAAGGCTTATCAATAAATTGCAGTCTTTGTGCGTGGACTCCCATATTGTTGATTGGATTAGACAGTGGCTGAGGGACAGACAACAGAGGGTTGTAGTCAATGGAGTATATTCAGACCATGGTCTTGTTACCAGTGGGGTACCTCAGGGATCTGTTCTGAGACCCATATTGTTTAATATCTTTATCAGCGAAAGATTTGTAACTGGGTTGATGTTCCTGGAGGGATACACCAAATTGAAAAGGATTAGGAAAACTAGAGGAATGGTCAAAAATCTGGCAACTAAAATTTAATGTTGATAAGTGCAAGATAATGCACCTGGGGTGTAAAAAACCAAGAGCAGAATATAAAATCAGTGATACAGTCCTAACCTCAGTATCTAAGGAAAGGGATTTAGGGGTCATTATTTCAGAAGACTTAAAGGTAGGCAGACAATGTCATAGAGCAGCAGGAAATGCGAGCAGAATGCTTGGGTGTATAGGGAGAGGCATTACCAGTAGAAAGAGGGAGGTGCTCATGCCGCTCTACAGAGCACTAGTGAGACCTCATTTGGAGTATTGTGAGCAGTACTGGAGACCATATCTCCAGAAGGATATTGATACTTTGGAGAGAGTTCAGAGAAGAGCTACTAAACTAGTACATGGATTGCAGGATAAAACTTACCAGGAGAGATTAAAGGACCTTAACATGTATAGCTTGGAAGAAAGACTAGACAGAGGGGATATGATAGAAACTTTTAAATACATAAAGGGAATCAACAAGATAAAAGAGGAGAGAATATTGAAAAGAAGAAAAACTGCTACAAGAGGACATAGTTTTAAATTAGAGGGGCAAAGGTTTAAAGGTAATATCAGGAAGTATTACTTTACTGAGAGAGTAGTGGATGCATGGAATAGCCTTCCTGCAGAAGTGGTAGCTGCAAATACAGTGAAGGAGTTTAAGCATGCATGGGATAGGCATAAGGCCATCCTTCATATAAGATAGGGCCAAGGGCTATTCATAGTATTCAGTATATTGGGAAGACTAGATGGGCCAAATGGTTCTTATCTGCCAACAAATTCTATGTTTCTATGTCACCGAGGTTCCTGGCCTCGGTCAGATAGAAACCGGTTATTTTGTGTGTCAGCGGCAGCTAGTGCTCGCTGACACTGTTTTTTCTTAGTGTGGCTTAAAAGCCGTTCCGGGCCGGTTCTTATTGAGAGCAGCCAAAGAGCAGGGTGGGTGGCTGTTCCCCACGTCCAGGCCAGGTTTTGGGCTGGGGTTTAAAAACCCAGCCAGCCGCTCAGCTGGATGTAGAATGATCCTCCAGGTGATAGTGGAGCTGTGGAAATCTCTGTATTGGCATCTGAGGCTGAGGCTGTGTCTGTGTGTGAGGCTTGTAGATGGATGCCTGCCTGCGACCTGTCTGGAAGAACAAGGGAACAACATCCAGGTCTGGAACTCTTTATGCGGTACCCGCAGCATGGTGTGAAGTGAACACTAGGACTTGACCTTCTATTGCGGTACCTGCAGCAAGGTGTGAATGGAACACCAGGGTTTAAACCAAGGTGACTTTGTTTATATTTTCTTTTCTGCCTTTTTGTGTGAATAAACACAGAAACTTTGCTTTTCAACCGTGATCTTGCCTCTGTAATGCGTCCGCTACCATGCCTACCAGAGCAAATCCCTACAATTGGTGGCTTGGAGCAGGCAAGCGCAGTGAGGCTGGCGTGAACGCCGAAATATTGTTGGTTTGCTCACAGTTGTATGTCATTCATCAAACCGGCTAAATTCAAACTTGTGTCACATGACGAAATGGAGGCTGTTATGAAGGCCCTCGTGGAGGCTAACCTGCAGCAACGTGAGGCTAATAAGCAGCAGCAGCAGACCAATCAGTTGCTGCTACAACACATAATGGCTTTGTAGACAGCAGGAGCAACCCCAAGCGTACACGATGCCTGGAAAGCAGTCCGTGCAGCGATCCCTAAAATGTCCCCCGCAGACGACGTCGAGACCCACCTGGCGATGTATGAGAAAGTGGCCACCAGGGAAAAGCTGCCCCAGGACCAGTGGGCTGAGGTCGTCACTCCTTTTCTGACATCAGAGTCACAGCGGGTGTATTTTGACTTGCCGGGGAGATTTTGGCAAGACTGGGGGTGAATGTGATGGTCCGGGCCCAGCGGGTGCATCAGTGGGGTTTCAACCTGGCTGAGCCCGTGAGACCCCAGTATTATGACCTGCTCAACCTGTTGCAAAAGTGTCTACAACCTGACATGCTGAGCCCCACTGCTATGTTGGACCGGTTGTTAGCAGACAGGTTCTGGAGGGCTCTGCCACCCCCTCTCCAGCAATGGATTGGCCAGGTCTCTCCAGGTAATGCGCTGGAGATGGTCGACCTGGTGGAGCGCTATGAGGCTACCCGGAACTGACAGGGCGGTTCTGTTGGGAGGGGGGCAGTCAAATCTCGTAACTCTCCACGCAGCCCCATTCATTTCTATGGGGCCAGGGCTGCGTGAAAAACGCAGAATATAGAACATGCTGCGATTTTCACGCAACGCAGAACTGATGTGTGAAAAACAAATTGAAATGAATGGGTCAGGATTCAGTGCGGGTGCTATGCGTTCACGTCACGCATTGCACCCGCGTGGAAAACTCGCTCGTGTGAAAGGGGCCTAAATGTGCATGTGTGTTTATTTCAACTGGGGGAGGGGAATAAGTTGGGAATAATCTGCTGGCGGTATGGGGAGCCTGGCCATGTTCGAGCAGACTGTCCACAGCAGGGGGAACCCATGGACATGAACTATGGCTTCCGTCAATCATTATATGCCAGGAAACTGTGTGCAGTGGGTGCTCCGGAGTCTCTGAACCACCTGTGCCAGGTTGAGGTAGGAGACATTCCAGCGGAGGCTCTGTTGGACTCAGGAAGTCTGGTGACCCTGGAAAGGGCTTCCCTGGTAAGCTCCGCTGAGTACACCGGCTGTAAGGTCAGAGTCATGTGTATACATAGGGACTTAAAAGACTACCCTACTGCTATGGTGTCTCTGTCTACGGTTTCCGGCAGGTGGAGACACGAGGTGGCTGTTGCAACCAACCTACACTATGAACTTATAGTAGGGAGAGACTTCCCGAGTTTCATGGCACTGTGGCCTGTTCTGAGAGTGACTGATAAGCATGAGACAGGTGTAACCCTAGCAGAGTGGCCAGGCTCAGGGGGGAGACCAGAACCCTGGGAACCTGAGTCCGAAGGGCCAGCAGTAGGGGTGACCGCCACTTTGGTGGAAGAGGAGGAGACAACCCTGCTGAGTGTATTGGTGGGAGACATGGAGGACTTGCCGCCGGGACCTGAGATGGCAGACCTCAATGTCTCCGGTGATAATTTTGGTACCGCACAACACCTGGATCCAACCTTATCCCGAGCCTGGGAAAATGTACTAATAGATGGTGAACCACAACAACCAGGGGCAGAGTCAGTGTTCCCCCGTTTTGTGGTTCATCAGGATATGTTGTATCGGGTAAATCAGCTGCGAGGTGAATCCGTTGAACAGTTGATGGTGCCCCAGGCTTATCGCAAACTCGTGTTAGAGTTAGCCCACCAGCATGTTCTTGGGGGTCATCTGGGAATGCAGAAAACACAGGACCGGATACTACAACGGTTTTACTGGCCCAGTGTGTTTAAAGAGGTGGACGAGTTCTGTAAGTCTTGCCTGACCTGCCAGGCAACTAGCCCCCAGCACCTTTTTTGCAGTCCCTTGGTACCCCTCCCAATCATTGAGGTACCGTTTGAGCGAATCTCTATGGACCTAGTAGGTCCTGTACCAAAGTCCGCTAGGGGACACCAACACATTTTGGTTGTCCTTGATTATGCTACTCGGTACCCGGAGGCAGTGCCACTGTGACATACATCAGCGAAACTTATAGCTAAAGAGCTAATGGAGATGTTCTCCCGAGTAGGGCTACCTGAAGAGGTCCTGACTGATCAGGGGACCCCTTTTATGACCAAGGTCATGAGGGAACTCTGCAAGTTGCTGCGTATTAAACAGTTATGGACGTCCGTGTATCATCCACAAACGGATGGACTGGTTGAAAGGTTTAACAAAACACTAAAAACCATGTTAAAAAGGGTGGTGACCAAAGATGGAAAGGATTGGGACCTTCTTCTGCCCTATCTCATGTTCGCAGTGCGAGAGGTGCCCCAGGCCTCTACTGGGTTCTCGCCCTTCGAATTTCTATATGGCAGACATCCTCGTGGCTTGTTGGACATAGCCAAAGAGGCATGGGAACAACAACCCACTCCGCATAAAAGCGTCCTGGAATCTGTTACCAAGATGCAACAGCGGATAGAGACTGTTTTGCCTCTTGTCAGGGAACATATGGAGGCCGCTCAGCGAGCCCAGAGTCGGATCTATAATCGGCAGGCTTGGGTCCGGAACTTTAACCCGGGTGATCGGGTTTTGGTTTCTGGTGCCGACAGTGGACAGTAAGTTCTTAGCCAGGTGGCAGGGGCCCTATGAGGTACGTGAGAAAATTGGAGAGGTAAATTACAAGGTACACCAGCCGGGGAGGCGAAAGCCTGAGCAGGTTTACCATGTTAATTTACTAAAACCTTGGATGGATAGGGAAACCTGTACGGAAGACAGCCCGCGGCCGGGCTTTCTTGGACAAAAGATTCCGGCTCCTATGTCTGATGCAAGGGAAGCGGTTGCCACAATAAAAATTGATGACAGCCTCTCCTCTAAACAGGCTCAAGAAACCAGGGAGTTCATTAGTCGGAACACGGATGTGTTCTCAAACCTCCCTGGATGCAATTCCGTAATCCAACATGACATTGTCACTGAGCCTCAGGCAAAAATCCGGTTAAAGCCATACCGAGTACCTGAGGCTCGGCAAAAATCCATCTAAGAGGAAGTGCAGCTCGGACCAGTCCTATAGTCTTAATTCCCAAGCCAGACGGGACGTTACTATTTTGTAACGGTTTTCGGAAATTAAACGAAATATCAAAGTTCGATGCATACCCAATGCCTCGGGTAGATGAACTAATTGAGAAATTAGGCCAAGCCAGGTATTTTTCTGTTTTGGACCTCACCAAAGGGTACTGGCAGGTACCCTTGACAGAGGCTGCCAAAGAGAAAACTGCCTTCATTACACCAGAGCGGCTGTACCAGTATAAGGTGTTACCCTTTGGCCTGCATGGCTTCCCCCGCCACTTTCCAACGTCCTATGGATATTGTACTTCGTCCACATCGGCGGTACACCTCGGCTTACCTGGACGATATTATCATTCACAGTACCGGGAAAGTCACCTGCCCAAAGTACAGGCCGTAGTGGACTCCCTTCAAAAGGCGGGACTAACAGCTAACCCAAAGAAATGTGCGATAGGGTTAGAGGAGACTAAATACCTTGGGTATGTCATTGGGCGCGGAGTCATTAAACCCCAAGTTTTAAGCAAAATAGAGGCAATACGGAATTGGCCCCGACCTGCCACCTCTAGACAAGTAAAGTCATTCCTGGGAATGGTGGGCTATTACATGAGTTTTGTCCCCATTTTGCCACTTTAGCGGCTCCGTTGACAGGGCTCTTAAAGGGACGGAAGTCCGTGATAGTCCGCTGGAATGACCAGGCGGAAGAGGCTTTCTCTGCTTTGAAGTCAGCCCTGTGTGGGTCCCTGCTTTTGGTGACGCCCGACTTCAAAAGGGAATTTGTGGTACAGACTGATGCCTCCGAAGTAGGCCTTGGCGCGGTACTGTCTCAGGAAGTCAACGGGGAGGAGCATCCCGTTGTCTTCCTCAGCCGTAAGCTCACTCCAGCGGAGACCCGGTACAGTATAGTGGAGACAGAGTGCCTGGCCATAAAGTGGGCACTCGAGTCTCTCCGCTATTATCTGTTGGGGAGGAAGTTCCGTCTGGTGACCGATCACTCCCCTCTCAAGTGGATCAGCCAGGCCAAAGAGAGGAATGCTCGGGTCACCATCTTGTCGCTGCAAAACTTTAAGTTCACAGTAGAACACAGGGCAGGCCGGTTACATGGAAACGCGGATGCCCTGTCCCGTGTACACTGTCTGGCGTGTGTTCACCCCCTCAGGGTTGAACAAAGGGGGAAGATATGTAGGAAGGCACAAGGGTCCGTCATTGACGGAAGGTACGTGTCACCGAGGTTCCTGGCCTCAGTGAGATAGGAACTGGTTATTTTGGGTTTCAACGGCAGCTAGTGCTCGCTGACACAGTTTTTTCTTAGAGTGGCTGAAAAGCAGATCCGGGCCGGTTCTTATTGGGAGCAGCCAAAGAGCAAGGTGGGTGGCTGTTCCCCACGTCCAGGCCAAGTTTTGGGCTGGGGTTTAAAAACCCAGCCAGCAGCTCAGCTGGTGGTGGAATGATCCTCCAGGTTATAGTGGAGCTGTGGAAATCTCTGTATTGGCATCTGAGGCTGTGTCTGTGTGTGAGGCTTGTAGCTGGATGCATGCCTGCGACCTGTCTGGAAGGACAAGGGAACGACATCCAGGTCTGGAACTCTTTATACGGTACCTGCAGCATGGTGTGAAGTGAACACCAGGACTTGACCTTCTATTGCGGTACCTGCAGCAAGGTGTGAATCAGGGCCGGTACAAGGCAGGGGCCGAAGGAGCGGGTGCCCTGGGCGCTACCATTTGCGGACAGGAGGGGGGCGCAGGTTAAGTGCCAGCAGCAGTGGCGTCGCCAGGGGGGGGCCAGAGGGGGCCACGGCCCCCCCTACATCATGCTGTGCCCCCCCATGTGCCCCCCCAACTAAAATGACCCCCCCCCCCAAGTGAGCAGCCGCCGCCGGGCACAGGGAGATGAGCGCTTCCATTGCGCTCATCTCCATTGTAAACTGTCTGTGCCAGCGGAGGTGCAGGGGAGGGAGAGGCGTGTCCCTTCCCTTTCCTCTGATAGGCTGCAGGCAGGCACCGAAGTGGAGGAGAGGCCCCGCCCCCTAATTACTCCTGTTTACCTTTCTAAAGCTAAAGGACCTTTGATGATGTCATCACAGGTCCTGTAAGGGAACTGCACAGTGTAAAGTGTAGTTCCCAGGTTAGAACAGTGCATCTGCCAGGACCTGTGATGACATCATCTTCAACATCACAGGTCCTGCAGAATCTAGCAAAGGAACTGCACCAAAAATGGTGTAGTTCCTAGGTTTCAAAGGTACATCTGCCAGGACCTGTGATGACATCATCACAGGTCCTTCAACCCCTAACAGCAAGTATTAAAAGTTCACAAGCAGCTCTGTATTGATCCATACAGACTGGAATGGAGAGGTAAGAGGAGGTCCTCCACTTTTCATCATTTACCCCCCCCCCTCCATGCCCTGTTTTTACTCATTGCTCACTCATGTATACTACTTCAGACAGTTACCACTACCTCATGTACCTCACAGTGACTATAATGCATAACTGACCACATATTTCTATAAACACTGCATCTACAGTATTATACCTTCTATGTGTCACATCAATACACTGCTCTGTATATATATATATATATATATATATATATATATATATATACACACACATACATGCACACACACTGCATATATTACACAGTATTATACATGCAATATGTACAGATATATAGTATATACCGCAGTGCACTGATATGTGAGGTATGAGGTATAATAGATGCTGTGTGTACAGATATCAGTACACTTCTGTATATACTATATATGTGAGGTACGAGGTATAATAGATGCAGTGTGTACAGATATATAGTATATACAGCAGTGTACTGATATGTGAGGTACGAGGTGTCAATACACTGCTGTATTTACTATATACCTGTACACACTGCATCTATTATACCTCGTACCTCACATATTACACTACTGTATATACTGTATACACTGCATATATTATACCCCGTACCTCACATATCAGTACACTGCTGTATATACTATATACCTGTACACACTGCATCTATTATACCCTGTACCTCACATATCAGAACACTAGGGAATATACTATATACCTGTACACACTGCATCTATTATACCGCGTACCTCACATAACTGTACACTGCTGTATATAATATACATCTGCATCTATTATACCTCTTTTGTGTGCCAGGGCTGTTTTGTAATCCCATTCCGGCCCTGATGGCATAAATTATAAAACGCAGCAGCAAGAATAGTTCATGGAACAAAGGGAGGGGCTATAAAAGGGGAATGGGGGCCCAATTTAGATTCCTGCTATGGGGCCCAGTGATTTTTATGTACGCCCCTGGCTGCAGGCACTAGGCCGGCAGCCTATCAGAGGCCGGCGCAATGACGTCATCGTGCCGCCTGAGCCTTACATTACAGCGTGGGACACAGGAAGAGGCTGCATCGCATCGCTGACACTTAGGTAAGTATAAGTGTTTTTTTTTTGTTTTTTTTTACAATAGTGTTACTGGCACATTGGGGGGGCTTATTACAAAACTGGCACATGATGATGGGGGGGACTTTATACTGGCACATGATGATGGGGGGGAACTTTATAGTGTCTGTGACTTTCAAAGTCCCACAGTCCTTTGTTCTATTGCTTTAAGTATATTCTTGTTTTGAAACAACATTGATTCTTTCTTAAAAACGGGGGGGGGGGGGGGGCGCAGTTTGCCATCTTCGCCCTGGGCACCAAATGGCCTTGTCCCAGCCCTGGTGTGAATAGAACACCAGGGTTTAAACCAAGGTGACTTTGTTTATATTTTCTTTTCTGCCTTTTTGTGTGAATAAACACGGAAACTTTTGCTTTTCAACCGTGATCTTGCCTCTGTATTGTGTCCGCTTACCCTGCCTACCAAAGCAAATCCCTACACTGTGCAGCTGAAACAGGGAATAATATAGCTGAAAGAGGCATTAGGGAAGCCCAGAAATACATGTTTCTTCACAGAAATGATTGTACAAAGATCCATCCATTATGCAAACTTTTTTTTGAAGCCTGTCTCCATTTAACCTACTCACTCTCTATTCTTAAGCCACTGTTTCTCAAACCAACTGGTCATGTCTTGAGGATATGCAGTATAAACATCCTAGCAAATAGCACCACAAATCTCAGCTGTGATAATGTATGTGTTTATGATTTTGAGTAGGCTACAACACTTAAAGGGATTGTGCAGTCCTACAATATTTCCGGTACCCCCAACAGTCAGCTGTTTAAAGGGGTAGTGTGAGCGAATTCAAGTGAATTGGATGAGCATTTGTAATTACATTGCACCAGCATGGCAAAGGAGATGAAATGCAGGTAGTTTTGATGACGAAAGAGTGTTAGAGGAGGTTAAACATTTAAACTCACCAAAAATTAGACTACCATTAAATTAATTTTGGCTAAAAAAACGATGTTTTTTTTTGTTTTGTTTTTTCAGAAGCAGCCACTTTCGTCCATTTGCTCTGTCTCGAATTGAAGATAAGAATATCTCTTCCTATTCAAGTATATAAGATTGAGCTGCAATACCAGACAATGTCCAAGGACAAGAGTGGTGTTGTTTCAGGAACAAACCTGACCTCTTTTTGTAATCCTAGATGAACACTTTACCTTGCCACTTTTTAATTATACTAATTTGACTTGTAGTCCAACATATATGTTGGATACCACTGACATAATAAAGGCAAGTTGTTAACTCTGTTGTTTAGTCTATGAGAAACCAGAGAGAGTAACCTTCAACCTGGAGATGTGAGCGTTCCTAAGTATTACCTCCATTGATCTACGAGGGATGTCATCTTACTATTGGAATACAAGCGCCTTGTGGACCTCCTAAATAGTAAAATAATGTATATCTTTACACAAACATTTTACAAGTTTAGGTAATAACCAGTGCTCGTGCACCACTTTTTGAGTGGTATTTTGAGTAAGACAGTAAAAAAACAGTTCAAAATAAACTTAGAGTAATTATTATAAATATCCACTCCTATCTCTTTGGATATATTTATGAGAATTATGAGAAAACACCTTGAAGCAGGTCAGCTAGGTTTTCAGGTGTATGATCCATCTGGACCTGAAAATGTGCACTGTGTGCTGGATTAAATTGCAAAGAGGATAATGAAAACATATAAAAAATAATTTCTACTTAGTGAGAAAAGACCAGTAGATTTCAATAAAACATACACTGTATGGACAAAAGTTTTGGGACACACCTCTTCATCGGTGAATTCAGGTATTGCATCCACTCTCATTGCCACAGGTGTATAAAATCCAGCAACTAGTCAAGTCAGCTCATGAAATTTCTTCTCTCCTAGATATTTCATCATCAACTGTGAGTGATATTATTGCAATGTGGAAGTGGTTAGGTACCACAGGAACCCAGCCACCAAGTGGCAGACCACATAGTGCAGGGTCAAGAAGCATAATGCATAAAAGTCTGAATGACTGTAGAGTTCCAAACCTCATCTGGCATTAACATCAGCACAAAAACTGAGTTGAGTTTCCATGGCCAAGCAACTGCGTGAAAGCCTTACATCACCAAGTTCAAGAGTCAGATGGAGAGGTGTAAAATAAAGCATGCAGCCACTGGACTTTCAAGCAGTGGAAATGTGTTCTTCGGAGTCATGGATCACGTTTCTCTGTCAGATGGACAAGTCTGTGTTTGGCGAATGCAAGGAGAATGTTAGCTGCCTGACTGCATTGTGCCAACTGTAAAGTTTGGTGGAGGAGGGATGATGTTATGGGGTTGTTTCTATGGGGCTGGGCTAGGCCACTTAGTTCGAGTGGAACAGGTTGGGAAAGGCCCTTTTTTGTTCTAGCATGATTGTGCCTCAGTGCACAAAGCAATGTCCATAAAGACATGGTTGGAGGAGTTTGGTATGGAAGAACTTCATCAAATATCTTTGGGATGAACTAGAATGGAGAGTGCAAGTAAGGCCCTCTCATTCAACATCAGTGTCTGACCTCATAAATGCTATTCTGGATGAATGGGCAAAAACTCACACAAACTACAAAAGTCTTCCCACAAGAGTGGATGCTGTTTTAGCTTCAAAAGGAGGATTCAATATTATTGCCTATGGCTTTAGAATGGGATGTCATAAAAGCTCCTGTAAGTATAATATGTAGGTGTCCACATAGTATATATGCCAATCTACCCTGTCCATCACTTCAAGGGTTTTTATACAGAAAATACAATTTAAAAAAATAGGACAAAGCTAAATTCCATACAAGTACACTGGTGCCACTAAAAGTTCTGCACACAGGTCCATGGGACCGTGCAACTGTTTGGAAAGCTGAAAAACTATGACTATCCAACAGAAGTCATGGGTGTGAGGTCCACTTCAGAGGAATACTGCTTCTATTTAAAAGTCTTCTCCAGAGGAATACGGTCTCCATTGAGATGCTGGTGTGATGTTTTTGCTTTTCTTTTTTTTTTTTAAATATACTTTTCATATACTTAATTGTTTAAAACTGCAAGTGACATTTGTATCTATTTATCTCAGATCTTTTGTGACAGTGAACCTTTGTGTATGTGTCTGAACCAATTAGTTAAATTTTTTTAATAAAAATATATTATTACGCAAAAACATTCATTACAATATAAAAACTAGTTTGCATACCGTGTGTAAAATGCCACAAATTTTAACTCTTCAATATCTCCTTGAATGATAACATCATCAAATCCTTCTCCGTTACCTGAAAAAAGAAGGTATTTTGAGTGTTTATCTGTTACTAGAACATGTCATCTGTGATTTGCATCCTGCTCATGGTAATGGTGAGTCACTCACATTTTTAAAGGGCATCTGTCAGTAGATTTGTACCTATGAAACTGGCTGACCTGTTGCATGTGTGCTTGGCAGCTAAAGGTATCTGTGTTAGTCCGATGTTCATATGTGACTGCATTGCTGAGAAATGAATTTTTAATATATGCAAATGAGGCTCTAGGGGGCTCTGCTCTCTCTGCAACTGCTGCGCACTCTGCGCTTTGATTGACAAGGTCAGATGTGATGACGTTTACACTGCCTGGCCTTGTCAATCAAAGTGCAGAGGGTGCGGCAGCTGCATAGAGAGCAGAGCCTCTAGGTGTAATGGCAACGCCCCCGTTGCTCCTAGAGGCTCATTTGCATATAATAAAACATAATTTTTCTCAGCAATGCGGGCACATTTGAACATGGAACTAACACAGATGCCTTCAGCTGCCAAGTGCACATGTAACAGGTCAGCCTATTTCATAGGTACAAATCTGCCTACAGATGCCCTTTAAGCTGTATGTATTGGCTGTATTTGTTACCTACTGTCCCTTTTTTATTGCAATATCTTAAAGAGCTTCTATCACCATGGTCATCCCTATTAAACCAAGCAGACTGCCTGGTAGGGTTGATCATGGTGACTAAAATAAGCTCTTTTTCTCTCTAATCGGTATTACTGATGCAGAGAAATTCTTATTTTTTGTTAAATGTAAATTAGGTGCTCAACGCACCAAAGGGTTGGCTTAGCTATTTGGAATATAGCTTCACTTGTGACCCTCCCTGTTTCTGCTTCCCTTCATATCATGCCTTGTTTAATAGGGTTGATCATGGTGGCAGATACTACTAATCAAGAGTTAGGTGTTAGTAACATATTTCTCAGTGATAGTTAAAATTTATTTCTGCAGATCTGTCCATCTCCATGGTAACAGACAAATCTGTCTCCATGGCAACAGACAAACAAAGTCCCTACTTATAGGTTAACAATAAGGTTGACAAGAGGTATGAGACAGATGAGAGAGCGAGTATAAATGCAAAATCAGACTACACAGCGTTTGTTGTCTGTTGCTATGGTAACAGATACTTCTGCATATGTAGGAGCTGTATACACAAAACAATAGAACATTTTCTTTATAACTATTGCAAGATTGTTTCTTTATTGATTTTAGTTGCATTGCGACAATAAAAAAAAGTCAGTTGCATATTTGGACATAGCCTTTAAGGATTATTTCAGAACAGAATACACTCACATTTTTCACTTTCCATTTGTTGTTACTTTCACTTATATTCATTTTTTACAACTTTACCCATGGAAATTGGAGAATTGGAGAACGATATCGTACTATTCATATTTAGCTATACCTACTAAATATTAATAATCAAGAATAAATTACTGTAATATAGGTAATAAGAATATACAACTACAAAAATAATCTTTATACCTGCATAGCGAATGCTCTTCCCAAACATGGCAGTCCACAGATAAGGAATTGTATTGATTTCTGTACCTTGAGCTAACATGTTCAGAGCTGCTATACGACCTGATTGAAAAAAGAGGGATTAGTCAGATTTAAAGGGGTTCTCCAGGAAATAATAAAATTACTTTAGTAATTACTGAGAATTACAAACTATTCTCTATACATCAGAAAATAATGTCTCTATTACTAGTTTCCTATAGGGTTAGAAGTTACAGGAGGAGATCTTAGTAATCGAGACATTATTTTCTGATATATAGAGAATAGTTAGTCATTCTCATAGAAAACCCTAAGTCTAGAGACATGCGCAGAAATGCTCACTAAGTGCAATGAGGCAAAGTCTGAGGTCTGGCAGAATAAACCTGCAGTGAAGTCCTATGACATGCGGCAGTGTGTAATCAGACAGAGCGCGATATAGAAGCGCAGCAACATGTGGGAGGAAAGAAGTGAAGGGCCAGGTACCAGTTGGCTGGGAGGAGGGGAAAGAAGGATGGGAACGCTACAATCAGCACTCCCAAAACTAACCCCATCAGTACACGTAACAACATAAAGGGCAATGATAGGCTGTTAAGGCTAATGAGGTCAAGACCAGAGGATTTAAAGACCATCCCTGCACCCTCTAAACACACTCTGCCTGAATCCCCTGAAGACGCCAGGTTAGCTGGCGAAACATGTTGGGGGGCAGTGTTTAAAGCAGTTTTAGACAGCAGGTGCACTGGTTATTAGAGATACACTATTAGGCATATTCTATGTAGACTGCCAGAGATAGCAGAATGTTTTCCCCTTCTACTTGGATTTTTCATACTCCCAAAACTAGCAGCTTATACTGTAGTAGCATAAGAATGACCCTGACAACTGCCTGGATGATGTTATCAGCATAGACACATTAAGGTAGTGACGTTGTCTGTCCCGGAGTCATCACCCACTATGGAGCATTATAGGGGACATCAAAAGCCTCTGGGTGGGCTACACCTGCCCCTGTGTCGCCAGGGCCTATAAAGACAACAACACCTCTATGATGTCACCACCCCCCGATTCCCTACAGGGGACCTACCAGCCCTGGTCCCTGGCAATTCCCTTGGTGATCTTATCAACAATGACGTTATCAAAACAGTGATATTGAAGTCACATCCACTGCATCGTAAGAAGAAGCCTTAATGGGGTTGACCAACCAAGGAGGTGACAACTCCAATGGGGGTAACCTGTGACCAAGTAAAAAAGAAACAACACACATGTCCACAGTCCTGCCATCCACAGTTAACTGCCAAACTTGAAGTTGCTTGGTGTTATGACCTCTGTGGCTAATCCATGGCCGCAGAAGTCACTAGTGCTAGAACGGCACATCTATAGCACAGTGACGTGTCATTCTAGACTAGACATTCTAGTCTAATAGTGAGGCCAGTGATTGGCTGCAGCGGTAACAGGCCCAAGCCACTTATGGATTAATGGGGACCAGAGGTGTCCAGAAATGGGGCAACACTGGGATGTTTTGGGGTCCAATGCCAGACAACCCCTTTAAAGGGGATGAAGCACACCTTTGCTATAGACCACCCCTGCTCCCATTGGCACCCCTTGTGATGTGACATCTTTGTGATTTTATGATCACATAGTGCTGTTGCTAATGTCTTTAAGAACCGTAGAAACAGAGGAGGATATAAAACACCTTAGCAATTCATTTGCTTTAGGTATTAATATTCTTGATATTAGTCTTTTTATTATGCAGGCTGTATGCCAAAGTATCTGGCCTCTGTATGCTCACTTTCCTAAGGTATTGACTAGATATGTACTTTTTCATAAGCCCCGAGTCGCTATATACACTTGCTATATAGTTGGATGGATGCCTGAGTAGTGGATCATAAGGCACTTTGTTACTGTGCAGTTATAAATACCTTGCATATGTGCCATCTGCCAATGAGGAACATTGACTTTTTTGTTATTTCGGAAAGCCAGAGGGAAAGTTACAACATCTCCTGCAGCAAAGACACTGGGAACATTGGTCTGCATCATCTAGAGGAGAGGAATATTATGTTGTATAATGTCAGTACATGTCATAACAACATATCGAATTGTATTAGTTTGGTCAAGTCGTACATTCTTTTACATGTACAATACCTATTTTGTACAGTGCCCAATCCATTTGCTATAATAACTGGATGAATATGTAGGACTGTAGCAAAAGTAGAAGTAGAGGAAAATTGTTATGTCTAGGTTTCATTAAAAAAAATGTATTGACTGAAAATTACCTATTGCTTAAGTCAAGTCTTTATGTTAAATGTATTTTTTTTATAACTGCCGCAAGCTCGGGAGGGCAGAGCGAGAGGAAGAGAGTGGCAATGATAGGAGTAGTAGTACTCATTGTGGGGATCATCACTCAGGCACTCCCTGGGCCTTACAGTGATAGGAGGGGTGCACCCTTTCTTTCCCTTGGGGCACACCCTAGTTTTGGGGGAGCCTCCTGCCTGGTGCTAGTTGGGGCACCCTTTGGCGTTGGCATGTTTTGGGGTATAAGGCAGGGTTCACTGGAGGCAAGAAAGGTGCAATATATAGGCTGTGGCAATGCCGGTGTCAGTGCATGCAAACACAAGGCTGGTTTTGTGAAATAACAACAGTTTTTACTGATGGCAAAGTGTACATATATGTACTCACAGCAGTAATCACAATTCAGATTATGCATGGAACAGAAGATCTTGTACAGATTGCAGTTTTCACAGTTCTTAAAATTCTGTAGGCTGCAAAGGTGGCAGAGAGGTCTAGATGTTTCCTCTCTGAGTCAATCAGCCTGTAATTTCTCTGTCCAATTCAGCCACAGGGAATCAAGATTCAATACATCTCTCTCCCTCTTTGTATACTTCTCTCTCAATGTACAACTATGGATACCCAGCTGTAAGGTATGTTTTTTTCTTAGTAAATGGCCAGTCTGTCCTCAACATATGCCAGAGTTCCTGTATTATTGGGCAAAATGCTAATAGCCGGGTGCAGGTTTACTTCACAGACTTTTAATCATGCACCTCTCTTCTCAAAGGCTGATACACTCTAATGAGCAGCGTCCCGCGGCAGAGCAGTAGTACACTGCAAATGGGTTTTATGTGCTTTTGTATGTAAAGGGATGCTAAAAAGGTAAAAACTGTGATTAAATGTGTATTTATGCATTTTCATGCAAAGGACCAGTGTGGATTTAACAGGCCATAAATTCCAGTCTGTTTTCACCCTCGACCCATGAGGGAGCAGCTCTGCCAGCCAAGTTTGGTGAGAGGAGCTCAGTTAGCTGAATCCTGCTCTGGATTGAACCAGCCAAAGTCAAGTTCTAAACAGCAAAGAGGAGGACCGCTCCAGTGCTATTGCAAAGGAGTATGCCAGATGCCAAAGTGGTGCATGGAAAAGCCTGTGGAGAATTGCTGTCTAACAAGGACCTCTTGCCTCCATAGCCCTGTGTCAAGTTGTTTAAAGTCTTACAGTGCCTGGAAACACCCGGAGTGCAGATTGATCACCTACTTAACTATCCATATCCAAAAGAGGACATTTGTGGAGAATTTTGCTGTGAGTACGACAACCAGTATACAAATGGTGCCACATTATGACGGACGTTGGAGACCTACCCGTGGTTGCAGCATCTCACTTAACTTTCTAATATAGAATCCCTTTATTCCTGAACAACAGTCAGCTAGTGGAGTGCAGTGTGTACATAATAACTCCAAAGACACTACCATGCCTGTTAACTCTGACTGCAGCCATGTAACCTCTAAGAACTGTTACAAAGCACATCTGCTGGTCCATGCATGCTGTAACTGATATGCTTGAACTTAATTCTTTAGTAAAGAACTGTTCTTCTACAAAACTGTCTCACAATTGCCTCTTCCATCACCATGAAGGTCACCCTGAACCACTACCAGGCAGGAGAAACCTAAAACCAGGGTGTGCCCTGAAGGTAAGAAAGGTGTGTCTTTCCTATCGTTGCATGGCCCAGGATAGTGTCAGAGTAACTACTACCACCATTCTTATCACTCCTATCCTCTGCAATACTATCCTCTTCCTGGGTCACTGCAAATGTAGTCTCAACTTTAATCAATCCACAATTTTACCTTGTTAACAGGAATGTATCCTTTGGAATCAATGGTCATACCACTCTGTTTTAGAAAACCTGTTGTTGGACTTGCTCCTAAAATACAAATATTGTTTGCAATTAGTTTATTGTTTTGGCTTCATCCACCATACAGGAGGTACACAGGGATTCTGTACAAGGAAGAAGTAGCAAGGCTCTGTTTACGTATTATTTTTCTTTCCGTGGGAGGCATACACTGGCACAGTATTTCCCAACACATGTTTCTGGTTGAAGACTGCAATGTATACCACTGTACACATACATACAGTAGCATATGACACTCAGGCTTTTAGGCTTTTGTATTTGAAATTAAAAATCAGAGAAAAAATGCATGTGCAAAATGTACTTCATTAAAAATTCTTGAACTTCAAGGCATTATTTTAAAAGTATTTTAAAAAGCTCAATGTGACTTTAGTAAAAGAATATTTTAGGAAAAGTAGCAAGAAAAATATGGAGTTGATCTATCTTCAGGGGAATTTTTTGTAAATTTTCCTTCCATCTATCTGGCTGTAATTTGTCCTAAATGTATCAAACTTTACAGGTTGCTTGATAAATTTGGTGTACATTCAAATACCGTTAGGGTCATTTAATAAGACCGGTGTTTTAGACGCCGGTCTTAATACCCCTAAACTGGCGCTCGATGTGCCCAAGTTATGTAGAGGAACCAGCCTGGCATAGAAAATGATAAGTCAGACAGGCCTTCCGGACCACCCCCTTCCCCACCCATGCCACACACCCTTTTTTAGAACTGGCATACGTGGCGTGGAAAGGGAAGAAGTCGCAGATTCGGCCTCAAATACTCTTTACAACCTAATCTGCGACAGATATCTAATATCTAATCATAAATGACCTCTTGTATGTCTAGAAATGTTACTGCAGTTTTAAGCCACCCCCTACTGGAGTAAAACTGCAACATTTTTGCAACTTTTTGAAAATTCGCATTTGTGCAACAAAATTTAATTTCGGCATAAAATCAATATACAGGCCTTGATAAATTCCCCCCAATGTCTGTTTAAAAGCTCTGTATACAGCAGTAAGGATTTTATTTGAGACAGTTCAGAGGCATTACTTTCTATTAAACATACATCTTACCTATTCCAATGACACAAACATCTGCTCGTAGAACTTTCCCACTCTTCAGCACCACTTCTTTCAGCTGAAAGGTATAATATTCAAGACATGAAGCCAGACAAAATATAAGGACAAAATAACATAGCAAGAATACTTCAGTAAGAGTATAGATACGTGTCCATGTGCTCCTCTGCTGTATTCGAGCTCTGTTTTCTAAATAAAAAACTTACAGATATAATCCCAGAAAAAATGTTTTTATGCTCCTGGTTAATAGTGAGCTTGTATACATAACTGTTTGTTTTAACAAACTTACATATTGACTGATTGATGTATTTTTACGTTACTTTTGGTGGTTAGATCATGTGGCACCCGATGTGACTCGCTGGATCTCACAGTGTCTGATGTGTGAACAGGAAGTCCGTTTCTTTATTTATTCCTGAGAATGACATCACAGCTCAAATGGAAATGGCCAAAGAAACTGACTTCCTGTCCGCATAGCGAGTCACATCGGGTGTCACATGATCTGAAAATAGTAACGGAGTCTGAAAATACATCCATAAATCAATGTGGCTGTGACGGACTGAACCATTACAGGGGCTGCTTGAGAAGCCTGAGGGCCAGCCTCCTTCCTACAGACTATGGACCGAGAACTATGGAGACCCCCTAAGACCTTTTGGGATTACAAGGAACTATGAACCCTGATTTATGTGTGTAATTTATATGCCACATATTTCCTATTGCCCATTAAAAAGGCATGGTGTGGATTCAGCAACACAAAAAGGGTTAACTCTGCACTGAGACTCCCACTGATTGTGTTAGTGATGGGATTAAGATAGTTGATTATAATAGCAGCCGACTCCTAGATGAGTAGATCAACATATGATACACTCAGGAGATAATCCCATCACGTGTCTCCACTGTCCCTATTCATTCATTATGGAGGGGGTGAAGATGTCTGTTTGCATGTGGTGTTTGTTAATTGCGTCACAGACAATGCCATTGTGTTTGTTGAATAGGGTTAGTTTTTGTGTTTAAACTGTAAAGGATTGGCTGCTATGTCATGTCCTCAGTTCCCAACCAGGTCCACAGGGGGGGTACCCTTGTTGAAAATGTGTATATAAGTCAATGCTTGTGTGTTCAATAAAGAGTTCCTGTTTTACATTCAACATAGAGCCTCGTCTCATGTGTATGGGGATTGCTATACGCTGTATACTCCCCTGGCTATAACTCCTAGCTCTTGTAAGAGCTGTTCCTGCTCTCTGGATTTAGGAGAGGTTCACCCACTGGAGCCTGGAGCCTTGTCGTAGGTCCAGGGTGGGTAGGAGACGGTGAGACCTCAACCAAGCTTCGGCGGTTCGTGGGGTCTGCAGTGCTTACGGTGTCAAGTGGAGTGCTTGGAGTCCTCGGGAAGCACTAGGAGCATCCATCAACGGAGGTACCCGGTCGGGGTGCCAGGAGATCCGTTACAGTGTCGTAGGCTTATTAAAGAAACAGTTTATGTATACCAGTACACATATAAATTAGAGGGACAAAAACATTTTTGGGGGATTGCCACATGGTATATATTTTTGTTGCTTGGGTTCCTATTGGTGACATATGCCACTTTATGGTAGATAGTGACAAAAGTAGAGGGTTTACGTTTAGCACATATGATAAGAATGTCAGGAATGCGATCAAGCCCCAATGAAATGAAACATGATATGTTTTTGGAGGTATTCTCCCCTATAACAATTATGCATTGTCACACAGTGTCTATGGTCCCCTGAGTATGGGGGCTCCATGCATATGCCACTGCTTGGTTTTGCCCGATATATGTGTCAAAAGTTTTCAGAAATTTATTTCATTTCACTGTACATATGTGATAAGAAAAATGCAAAAATCAAGTATTTTAATACAAGGCATAAACTATAGCTAATTAAAGTAAAAAGAACAAGAGTGGAGACCTCAGTAAGAATGATAGACTCCTTTGCAGACTGCAAAAAGATAGATAGATACATGTAGATACTAGATAGATAGATAGATAGATAGATAGATAGATAGATAAAAAAAAAGGAAATCCAAGGCAGCACTAACCACTACTTAAAAGGGGTTGTCCGGGTTCATTTTCCCCCCGGCAGCCCCCCTGACTTGAGCATCGGAGCAGTTCATGCTCCGATGCTCTCCTTTGCCCTGCGCTAAATTGCGCAGGGCAAAGGCATTTTTTGGAGATCCGGTGACGTACTGGGACTCTCCATGGGGCTGCCAGGAAACCCAGTGACATCACCGGCACTGATGGGCGGGATTTAGCGCTGCCCTAGCCAGTAAAAGGGCTAGGGCAGCGCTAAAGCCCGCCCATCAGAGCCGGTGACATCACCGAACACACTGCCGGGCGGAAGTTTCCGCCCGGCAATGTGTTATGATAAACAAAAAAGCCTGTGCCCTGCGTGATCTAGCGCAGGGCAAGGGAGCGCATCAGAGCATGAGATGCTCCGATGCCTTGCCTAAGGGGGGCTGCCTGGGTGAAAATAAGGGTATGTCCGGGTTCAGCTCTGAACCCGGACAACCCCTTTAAGTCTGCAGTGCCAGCAGTACTGACGCAACCAACCGTCCAAATGTATACAAAAAGAAGAAAAACTGCAGCACTTCCAATGTGGTGAAAGGAAAATGAAGTCCTTTATTCACCCGTGCAACGTTTCAGTCCACTTACTGGGACCGTTATCAAGCTTGATAACAGTCCCAGTAAGTGGACTGAAACGTTGCACGGGTGAATAAAGGACTTCATTTTTCTTTCACCACATTGGAAGTGCTGCAGTTTTTCTTCTTTTGTTAGATAGATAGATAAAAAGATAGATAGATACCTTTCCTTCTTGTTCCCTCAGTTCAGAAACTTCTGTCTGCATGTAAAACTTCACTCTGTTACTTTCAAACATCTTAGATTAAAAAAAAACAACAATTTAACATTTTTAACGAAAACATCACATTTTGCATAGAACATTGCAATTATACTGTAACTGTACCTTGAATGGCACAAGCACATTACAGAGTTTTTTGTGGCTACAGTCTAAATGAGAGGACTCAAAGCTTGTTATAGATTGGGAGCCATATTCAAATACAACAGGACTAAGAAAGAAGTCTGTTAATGGGGGTTTCTGGAAGTACAATATTGAAGACCTATAGGAACTTTGTTTCATATAGCTCCCTCACACTAATATAAGCCTGACATCATTGTTCTTTTCTGTCCCTTCCACTGCCTTTAATTTTTTTGGCTTCCTGTTTGCTTCTTTTCTCATATTAACAAGATAACACAGCTCCTGTCACATCTAGCTCTGTCATTAACATAATCAGACAAGTGGAGAGATCACAGATTCCCACTAGAATAACCTACTGACAGTATACGCATTATAATGATACAAAGTAAACAATGATAATTTGTCATGACCATCATTGACTGGATGATAAATAGATTATACTGAACACAGATAGCAAAATACAAACATTTATGCACTCATTTATTATCTAGTGACATGTATCTTTAAGGGGCATGTCTTAGTGTAGGTAAGGCTACTTTCACACTTGCGTTCGGAGCGGATCCGTCTTGTGTCTGTACAGACGGATCCGCTCCTATAATGCAAACGCTTGCATCCGTTCAGAACGGATCCGTCTGCATAACAGTTTTTTTCAGATCTGATTTTTCACTTTGTGAAAACTCAGATCCGACAGTATATTCTAACACAGAGGCGTTCCCATGGCGATGGGGACGCTTCAAGTTAGAATATACTAAAAGAACTGTGTACATGACTGCCCCCTGCTGCCTGGCAGGTGCTGCCAGGCAGCAGGGGGCAGACCCCCCCCCCCTCCCTCCCTCCCCTGTATTTAACTCATTGGTGGCCAGTGCAGCCGGCCCCCCCTCCCTCCCCCCTGTTTTTAACTCATTGGTGGCCAGTGCGGCCGGCCCCCCCTCCCTCCCCCCCCCTGTTTTTAACTCATTGGTGGCCAGTGCGGCCGGCCCCCCTCCCTCCCCCCCTGTTTTTAACTCATTGGTGGCCAGTGCGGCCGGCCCCCCCTCCCTCCCCCCCTGTTTTTAACTCATTGGTGGCCAGTGCGGCCGGCCCCCCCTCCCTCCCCCCCTGTTTTTAACTCATTGGTGGCCAGTGCGGCCGACCCCCCCCCCCTGTTTTTAACTCATTGGTGGCCAGTGCGGCCGACCCCCCTCCCTCTCCACCCCTGTTTTTAACTCATTGATGGCCAGTGCGGCCGACCCCCCCCCCCCCCCCCCCCCTGTTTTTAACTCATTGGTGGCCAGTGCGGCCAGCCCCCCTCCCTCCCCCCCCATTTTTAACTCATTGGTGGCCAGTGCAGCCGGCCCCCCCTCCCTCCCCCCTGTTTTTAACTCATTGGTGGCCAGTGCGGCCGGGCCCCCCCTCCCTCCCCCCCCTGTTTTTAACTCATTGGTGGCCAGTGCGGCCGGCCCCCCCTCCCTCCCCCCCCTGTTGTTAACTCATTGGTGGCCAGTGCGGCCGGCCCCCCCTCCCTCCCCCCCTGTTTTTAACTCATTGGTGGCCAGTGCAGCCGGCCCCCCCTCCCTCCCCCCTGTTTTTAACTCATTGGTGGCCAGTGCGGCCGGGCCCCCCCTCCCTCCCCCCCCTGTTTTTAACTCATTGGTGGCCAGTGCGGCCAGCCCCCCCCTCCCCCCCCCCCTATTTCTAACTCATTGGTGGCCAGTGCGGCCGCCCCCCCCCCTAATTAAAATGACCGACCCCCCATCATTGGTGGCAGCGGAGAGTTCCGATCGGAGTCCCAGTTTAATCGCTGGGACTCAGATCAGTAACCATGGCAACCAGGACGCTACTGCATTCCTGGCTGCCATGGTTACTTAGCAATTTTAGAAGCATTATACTTACCTGCGATGTCTGTGACCGGCCAGGCACTCCTCCTACTGGTAAGTGAAAGGTCTGTGCTATAAGCAATGCGATTAAACTGGGACTCCAATCGGAACTCTCCGCTGCCACAAATGATGGGGGGGTCGGTCATTTTAATTAGGGGGGAGGGGGACCGGCCGCACTGGCCACCAATGAGTTAAAAACAGGGGGGGGGGAGGGGGGGCCGGTGTTCTGAGATATTTTCCTACCTCAGATATTTTCCTACCCGGCAAACTGAGCATGCTCAGTACGAGTGAAGTCCCCACCCACATGTAAAGTTCCTGCCCATTCTCCACACCCATTATATTTTCTGCCAGGCAGCCAGGCAGCAGGGGGCAGTCATGTACACAGTTATTTTAGTATATTCTAACTTGAAGCATCCCCATCACCATGGGAACACCTCTGTGTTAGAATATACTGTTGGATCTGAGTTTCACGATCTAACTCAAATCCGATGGTATTTTCTAACATAGAGGTGTTCCTATGGTGATGGGGACGCTTCAAGTTAAAATATACCATAGGATTCGAGAAAACTCCAATCTGATAGTATATTAATAGGGACTCCTGACTTTACATTGAAAGTCAATGGGGGACGGATCCGTTTACAATTGCACCATTTTGTGTCAACGTCAAACGGATCCGTCCCCATTGACTTGCATTGTAAGCCTGGACGGATCCGTTTGGCTCCGCACGGCCAGGCGGACACGAAAACGCTGCAAGCTGCGTTCGGGTGTCCGCCTGCTGAGCGGATTGGAGGCCAAACGTTGCCAAACTGATGCATTCTGAGCGGATCCGCATCCATTCAGAATGCATTGGGGCAGTACGGATCCGTTCGGAGCCGCTTGTGAGAGCCTTCAAACGGAACTCACAAGCGGAACCCCGAATGCAAGTGTGAAAGTAGCCTAAGAAGTGTTAGGCTGCTCATATACTTTAGATAGCTATAAGCCAAACGTTCAGTTGAATGCGGACCCAACTGCTAGACACCTCTATTGGCAGCTCATTTTCCCTGAGAACAAAAGGATTGAGAATGTTGAAACGAAGCACGGCCAACACTTCTTTTTTCCAACGTCTCCCACTGAGGCAGAGTTGGGACAACAACACACCAAACAGAAAGTAGGCTGGTCTCACAGAAATTGATGGCTACTTCTAACCAGTGGCATACCTGCCATGGATGCAGACCACTATAACAATTCTTGGTCAGCACTCTGGAGAATAGCGCTCTGTGGTGAGGAAAAATCCTCAATCTTAGTGAATCATATAACACGGCACATGTAGCAAATGAAATGCAAGGTGTTCATCTTTTGTTAAGATGCTCCAAGCATAACAGTCATAGGGCCAACACTAGTATTTCGGTTCATCCTGGACATTTGGTCACAGCCATGGAGGAGATGGAGTGAGCATGCAGTGGGAGCTCCCCCTAGTGGACAGTTTTAGAATATATTGTGTCAGGGGAAGCACCACATATTTATATAATGTGTGCTTTGTTAATAATGCACCTGCTCCATATTTTCCAACACAAAAGTCTGGTAAAGTTGGTGACTTTTTTCATTAAAAAATTTCCTCCACATTATAAAAATTTTTTTTTTACATTTGCAGACTTCTTACTTGGTGGGGGCCAAACAATGTTTTGCTGTGGGTCCCTAAAAGATCTGTGTACAGCTCTGCTTCTAAGAGTCATCCAATGATTAGAAATGTTATCAAAGGACCCCATCTGTGGTATTTTGGTCCAAATTCATCTAATGTGCATAACTACCTTTACATAAATGGTGGTTTAACGCCCGACACACCCACCAATTTTGAAAAAAGGGATCATATGTCACCAGTTTTTTTTATAATCAGGCCAGGAAGAGATAAATGGAGCTAAGTGGTGACACTCTCCATTACAGTCTCTCCAGTCTCAACCATTGTATCGCCCATAGACTTGCAAGCAGTAGGCCATGCACATGCACTGCTTCCACTCCATTTATCTCCTCCATTTCTACTAGCAAGAATACAGGGGACAGCCAGAGGCATAACTAGAATTCGTATGGTCCCATAGCAAGGTACAGCAAGGAACCTCAATGGCTAGATGAAGAGGCAGTAATGCAAACATTTTAAGCAGTAATACCATTTTTGGCTAAACAGAAAGATTATGTTTGCAAGCTTTCAAACCACAGAGGCTCCTTCATCAGGCAGCAGTCAAATGAATTATTGTTGGAAAGACACAACATTTAAAAGATGTTACAGACATTTGTACATGAGGTGATACATTAAGATAAGACTGAGCAATAAAACTAAGTTATTGTTACCGATGGACAGGTGATAGAGGTTTAGGCTACATTCACACAGCTGTTTTTAGAACAAAGTAAAGTCAATTGGGCTATTCACAATGTGGTTTTAACAGCCAGTGAATAGCAGCTGTCCTATTTTTGTCATTTTTCACGGCCAAACAGACTACATTGAAATCATTGGGACAGTTTTTATGGCCATTAAAATGGGTACACTAGTGCAAAATGGCTTTTTAGGGGTTAAAAAATGTACTTGCCTCTTCTACTTGCATTTGCAGAGGCAGTCGCTCCTCTCTCGACGCTGAAGGACCTACGCTCAAGCGTGTTGATGTCACGCGATCATGCTGGGAGCACATGGTGACGTCATCACGCATGAGCGCAAGTCCTTTGGCAGGTCCTTCAGCATTAAGAGAGGAGCAACTGCCTCTGCGCATGCAAGTGGATGAGGTGAGTCATTTTTTAATGGCCGTTAAAAGCACATGCAAAATGGCTATTAAAAACAGCCAGATGGCCAGAGAGTGGATGCAAAACTGGTTGAAAAATAGACAGTGTGTTTTTCATGGCCGTTTTTGTTACTGTTGTGTGTACGCTAAGACTAAGGCTAGGTAAACATATGTGGCATGAACTTCAGTAGTCTGTTCCGGCAGAGTAACAGACTACCGGATTTTACCATATCCAATATAGAACCGCCAGATCCTCACTGACTATAATGGATCTGTCAGTGATTCGTCCGGTTTCCAGCATAAATGCTGGCTTTCGAGAGGACAAAAAAAATATTGTATGCTGGAACAGACCACCAGAGATTCTGCTGTATATGTGAACGTACCCTTAGAAATTAAGGAGATCTGGAGTCAGTCGGGGGTGTTCGTGTAGTGTCATAAATCCAGATGTTAGATTGAGTCCTCTTTTCAGTGACTGGAATACTGTTATCAATTTAAATTCCCAGAGTTTTCTCTCCCTGCCTAAAATTGCCTATCAGAATTAAGACCTAGTCAGAAGTGCCCTGCCATCACCATCAGTGATGGCACATTCCCTTGTTTTTTTTTAAACTGAATTGGAAAAACAACAGCATCATATACTTTTGTTGCCGAATACAGTATAGATATAGAAATCAAAAGACCTATGTGGTCCAATTCTCTTGATACAGAAAAATATAGCAACCGTTTAAACAGTTTCTCTAACCACCCATTGCAATGTTACATACTCCCTATTTCTTTAATTGACATACAGTGAATTTTAATATGTACAGGTATCCCCATTAAACCGAATAAACCACACTTCCTCGAGCTGCTGATATGACTTGTCGCAGTCTCGAGGTTGAATACATAGTTTGTGCTGCCCCACACCACAGGCCCCAAACTCTATCACATTTTTGTGGTTTGTTGCGATGTTTGTATACTAGTACTACATATGGTAGGATCTGATTTATCTGTAATTTCCACATGGTCAAGTTCGGTGGCTGTACCATCTCAGAGCAATACATTTATGTGCCATAAACAGGGATTCCCTCAGGAATATTGTCATATAGTGATCCTAATTATCTTCATTCAGTATTCCTAACAGGCAGACCTCAGGAGTGCAGGGCACCCGAACGGGCAGTAAAGAGGAAAGAAGATCAGTCACCTCCCTCCAAAACATAGCTATCGGGGTGCAGCTCCAAATCATGTGCCAGAAATCCACCTCCAGTTCCCCACACCACGGGCATGCTGTGGATAACACTCTGCCCATTCTATACATCCTAGTTGGTGTTAGATATGTCTGATTATTTTTTTATTGATTGCGGGTGATACTTGTAAATGTGATTCCAATAAAGTCATTATGGATTCATCTGTGAGTGTGGGTATCCTTCTTTTCCATTTGTCTATTACTGGGAGGGGATTTGCACTGATCTTTGCTTGTACTAAGTGCGAGTAGATTGCCGATACTAAGCCTCTGGGACCCTGGGTTTTGACAACTCCTATAAGTGGGTATTTGGAAACTCTGGTGCTGTTATGTGGAAATTGACTCTGTTTTGCAGCCCTAAGTTGCAAGTATGAGAAGAAATGGGTACGCGGTATGTTGTACTTTTGTGCCAAAGTCTCAAATGTCATTATAATTCCTTTATCATAGATATCGCCAAGGGTTTTAGCTCCCGCCGATTTCCATCTGTCCGCTTCCATCACCCTCTGCAAACTTGGCATGGACTGATTTTCCCACAAAGGTATGACAAGCTCTGCAAATTTGGCCAGTAATTTAGCCTCTTTCCAAACAGTCTGTGCCAATTTATGCAGTGGTAGCATTGACCTTTGGAACTTACTGTAGGTGACCCTTCTAATACCAACCATAGAGTATTATGTACAGTTTAGGTAGGTTTTTAAGAAGTACTCTGAAGTAGATATGTCTTCTGTTGTGAACCAGGTGTTAATGAGCCGTATCTGGCCAGCTAAATAATATATAAAATAATCCGGTAGGGCCATACCTCCCTCTAGCTCGGGATCTGCCCCAAATAAAGATCTCTAGCTCGGGATCTGCCCCAAATAAAGACCCTAGTCATGGAGTCTAATTCTTTGAACACTGATTTGGGTATGGGTGTTTCTGAGTGCTGAACAGCATATAAAACCTTTGGGAGTATGATCATTTTGACTAAGTTAATGAGTCCTGCCACTGAGATGGGTAAAGATTTCCAGTTTTTAAATTTGTTCCGAATGTGCTCGATTAATGGGCAAATATTAAGTGATAGAGCCTGAGAGTGTCGCTTAGTGATTTTGATTCCTAGATATTTAAATGTGTCCACTGCTTTCAGCTGGGCAACATGAGAGGGGCCATTCCATTTGGCCCTGCCCAGTGGCATGTACACCCATTTCCCCCAGTTAATTCTCAGACGTGACTAATCCCCAAATTCATCTATCAAAGCCACCGCACTGCTGAGGGACGAGTCAGGTGAAGACAGATATAGGATCATATCGTCAGCATATAGTCCTATACGAACCTCCCACTCTCCCATGGTCATTCCAGTTATGTTATTACTGTTTCTCACCCTAATGGCCAAGGTTTCAATTGCCAAGGCAAATAGGAGTGGTGACAAGGGGCAGCCCTGTCTCGTTCCTCTGTGAAGGGGGAAACTTTTGGATAACCACCGGGTTGCTATACAGGATGCTGACCCATCTGAGCAATTGAGGACCAAACCCAAAGCTTCGGAGGCAGCCAAACAAGTATGGCCATTCTATGGACACATTCCCTTGTTATAGTAAGAAATGCAAAATCTGTACCAATATCTTATCAACAGACATCGTTCACATATCCAACACATGGGACTACAAAATTACTGACACTTTCTCATGTGTGTCCTCCAATGTGGTGTACATGATACAATTCACAAAGTGCCCCAATAACGACATATATATTGGGGAAACCATGGAAAATCTATGATCAAGGATGAATTTACATAGGCACATAATAAAGAAAAATGTGGATACACTTGTGGGGCAAAACTTCTCTGGACCAGACCACAGTATCATGGATTTAAAGGTATTACTGAAAAGTAACTTAAAGACCAACAAAGATAGAAAAATCTGGGAATTCAAACTAACATTCTAGTCATTGAAAAGAGGACTCAATTTAACACTTGGAATTACGACCCACTACTTGGACATACACAACCCCTTCTTCCAATTAAACTCCAGATCTCCTTAATTCCTAAAGGTGGATTTAGACAGGCAGATAATCAGGCTTATTGTCAGGAATGCTCATTCCAGACAATCTGCCCGTCTAAATTTGCAGCCGATCACCCGATGAACAAGTGAAACACTTGTTCATTGGGTGAAATGATCGTTGGTGCAGGCACTTAAATTATCGGTTCTGGGCAGCAGATTGTGCTGTCTAAACAGTGATCTTCTGCCCAGAAACAATGCAGATGTATGATGATGAGCGATGGCAATAGCAATGCCTCGACCTCATACTGTGGAGGTGATCGCTGCATGTAACTGCAGCGCTTCACCTCCACTTAATGAGCAGCCGACTGTCGGGAAGGAACACTTCCTTCTCGACAATTGGCTGCTCGTCTGCCCGTGTAAATCCACCTTAAGTCTTAACCTCTGTTGCCTGTCCACCTATAACAAGAACTTTAGTTTTATTGCTTTGTCTTATCTGAATCATGTATCACCCCAAGAACAAATGTCTGCAACATATTTTAAATGTTGTGCCTTTCTCACAATCATTAATTTGTATACTACCTGATGCTGGAGCCTCTGTGGTCTGAAAGCCTGCAAATAGAATTTTTCTGGTTAGCCAATAAAGATACCTCTACTATAATAATTTTGTCCTTAAAGGCAAAAGTATTTAACATCACATTGTTTTTTTTTGTTTTTTTTAATGGTCTTCATCTCAGTGACCACCCCCACTATGGGCCTCATGACAGCTGCAATGATTGCTATGGCTAAAGTGACTCTAATGTTCATGGCACTCAAAACTCTTTAGTAAGCCCATAGCAATATATGCACAATGGTTTTGTGATCCCTTCAGAATTGTCTATACTTCTGTATAAATTTGACCTGAAACTGAATCAGATTTTCACTCAAGTCCTAAAAGTAGATAAACATAACCAAATGAAACTAATAAGTCAAAAATATTAGACTCGGTCATTTAGTTATTGAAGAAAATGATCCATTATTTATCACATGTCTGAGTGGCAAAAGTATGGGAACCTTTGCTTTCAGTATCTGGTGTGATCCCCTTGTGCAGCAATAACTGCAACTAAACATTTCTAGTCGATTAGTCCTGCACATTGGCTTGGGGGAATGTTAGCCCATTCCTCCATACAACACAGCTTCAATTGTTACATTGGTGGGTTTCCTTCCATGAACTGCTCGCAACTTCCACAACATTTCTATTCGATTAAGGTCAGGACTTTCACTTGGCTATTCCAAAACATTAATTTTATTCTTCTTTTACCATTCTTTAATACAGGCATGGCCAACCTGCGGCTCTCCAGCTGTTGTGAAACTAAAACCCCCACCATGCCCTGCTGTAAGCTGATAGCTGTAGGTAGTCTGGGCATGCTGGGAGTTGTAGTTTTGAAACAGCTGGAGAGCCTCAGGTTGGCCATCCCTGCTTTAATAGAACGACTTGCGTTCTTAGGGTTGTTGCCTTGCTGCATGACCCATGTTCAGCTTATTCAGCAGATTAACTGATGTCCTTACATTTTACTTTAAAATCTGCTGGTATAATTCAGAATTCATTATTCCATCATTTATAGCAAACTGTCCACAAACAGGCCCAATTTATTGAACATCTTTCTCTTGGCATCATCTTTGGTGGTTGATCACTCCTGAGAAGGAAAATAATGGTTTTGAATTATCTTAATTTGTGCGCAGTCTTTCTGATTGTAGATCCAAACTCTTTAAGATGGTTTTGTAACAGTTTCCAGCCTGATGAGCATCAACAACTCTTATTATGAGGTCCTCAGAAATCTCCTTTGTTCGTGCCATGAAACGCTTCCACAAACATGTGTTGCAAACAGGCTTGGACTGGCCCATAGGGGTACAGGTGAATTCCCCGGGTGGGCCCCTAAGCAAGGTGGGCCCTTGGTCTCCCACTCCCTACACAATTGGCATATAACACAGTAGACTTTCTGCACTATATATAGATATGCAGTGTACAGCACCTCAACCAGCCTATGTTCATATAAAAAACTTTATAGATTATTAAAGAAACTCCCAAGTTTATTATTATTAGAGATGAGCGAATTTCCTCAGGCTTCGTGGTAACTAGAGATGAGAGAATCGAATCAAACGAAGTAGAATTCGATCCGAATTTCAGGAAAAAGTCTATTCACAAGAAATGCGAATTTCCTCGCGTTTCGTGGTAACGAATCGCAATTTTTCCTAAAATGGTGGCTACACGTGTGAGGACTGAGGACATGGGGCGAGGAACTCTGGGAAGGCAGGATCACCCAGATTGACATGCATGCAGCCAATCAGCAGCCAGCCCTGCAATGTCACAGCCTTACAAATACGGCAGCCATTTTAGATTCTGCCATTTTCCAGCGTTCTGACTGCAGGGACAGACGTGAGAAGGCGCTAGGGACAGCAATAGGAAAAACCTCATTGCGAACAAAGAAACTGAAAAAATTATTTATGAGTGCAGGGAAAGGATAGGGAGGAATCCTTTCACAGCATCTTAGTGCAGGGAGAGACGTCAGAAGGCGTTAGGGACAGTGCTAGAAAAGCGATTTACAAGTGCAGGGAAAGATTATTTGGGGATCCAAATAGCCATTATACAGCTCTGTCATTTCAGCAATTTGTTCTTGGGGTGCAATTGCTATGTTGAAAAGCCTTTAGTGGCTTATATCTGTAGAAAAATAAAAATATATACGCAGTTCACTTCTGCAGTTATAGGTGGTGAAAGCGTTTAGTGACGTATTTCAGTACTAACAGAAAAATATATACGCAGTTCACTGTTGCAGTTATTTGTGGTGAAAGCGTTTAGTGACGTATTTCAGTACTAAAAAGAAAAATATTTGCGCAGTTAACTGTTGCATTTATTTTTGGTAATAGCTTTTAGTGGCCTATTTCAGTACATAAAGAAAAATATATGCGCACTTCACTGGTGCAGTTATTTATGGTAAAAGTGTTTAATGGCCTATTTCAGTAAAGAAAGAAAAATATATACGCACTTCACTGGTGCAGTTATTTATGGCAAAAGCATTTAGTGGCCTATTTCAGTACAGAAAGAAACATATATACGCACTTCACCGGTGCAGTTATTTGTGGTAAAAGGGTTTAGTGGCCTATTTCAGTACAAAAAGAAAAATATATTCTCAGTTCACTTCTGCAGTTATATGTGTTGAAAGAGTTTTGTGGCCTATTTCAGTACAGAAAGAAAAATATTTTCGTCGCTTTTAGGGGTGTTTTAATTTGCTTTTAATTTATTTAGTTCAGCTAAAAGTATGTCAGACAGAGAGGTGCCAGGCCATGCACAGAGGAGTGGCAGAGGCATAAATGTTTCTTGCGCAGGCAGAGGTCGCAGCAGAGTAAGGAGGCATGGCATCAGGAGTCGCAGCGAGAGGCCTGAGCTCCCGGTTTCTTCTAGCGGCCGTGTCTTCGATCACCGAAGAGATTGCCAAGAGACAACAGTATGCATGCACTCATCCAACGGCTCAGAAGCTGAATGTGCTCCTGGCCAAGTTACTGGTGCTGCAGTCCCTCAATTGGAGGACTCTGCACCTTTCAGAGAACTGATGGCTTGTGCCGAGCCAAGGTGGAGAGTCCCAAGCCGTCATTTCTTTGCCAAAAAGGCAGTACCAGCCCTGCACACGTATGTAGAAAAGAAGGTGGGCCAGTCCTTGAGTTTGTCGGTGTCTGCCAAAGTGCACTGCAGCGCCGATGTGTGGAGCTGTAACTACGGTCAGAGACAATACATGTTCTTTATGTCCTACTGGGTGTATGTGGCACACATGCTCAATCTGGTTGTCAAGCGGTTCCTGAAGTCTTCCACCCAAATGCAAGACATTCTAAAAATAGCCAGGAAACTTTGCATGCACGTCACTCGTACACCGCAAAGCACACCCTCCTTGAGCTGCAGCAGCAGAACGGCACACCCCAACATAGGCTGCTATGCGACGTTTCCACCTGTTGGAATTCCACCCTCCATATGTTGGACAGACTATACAAACAGAGAAAGGCCATAAACGATTTCTTGATGATCCAAGCGGACAGGAGTGCTCCTCTGTGTAACTTCGATGTCAGCCAGTGGCAGCTCATGTGTAACACCTGCCGTTTGCTCAGTCCCTTTGAGGAGGCCACGTTATTTGTCATTCGCTAGGACTACGGGATGAACAACGTCATTCAACTGCTTCATGTCCTGGAACAGATGCTGGTAAATCTGACTGGTGAGGGGACTGGAGACGTGGCGCCTAGATGTCATGGCCATATGAGCCCTGTGGGGGCTGAACTGGAGGAGGAGGAGGACATTGGAGCACAAGCAATGTGCAGCAAAATGGGTGGTTTTTATACACAGGTGACAGGAGAGGAGGAGCAGGAGCAGCCAGAGGAGCTACAGGGCGATGAGGAAGATGAGGCAGAGGACCCAGACACACCGTGGCAGTATGCAGTGGAGATGGAGGAAGGGAGTCCCTCTGAGTCACTTGCACAAATGGCCCGATGCATGCTCAATTCCTTGCTTGGCCCGAATTGTCAACATGCGTCAGAAGGATTACTTCTGGCTCTCCACCTTGTTGGACCCTCGCTACCAGTCCAAAATAGGGACCTTTTTTATACCCGCTGAGAGGGAGGACAAACTGAACTACTATAGAGACATCCTGTGTAGTCAGTTGGCTGCTGCCTATCTGCGCCATCGTCTTGTCATGGTCTTACCTTCTTGCTGTTCTCCTTCGTTTGACATGTGCTGGCGGCCATCTTGGTTTCTGGGTTTCTTGTAGCCTCCCACCCTGCGGCTCCTCCTTCCCACCGGGAGGAGCTGGATGCCTAGCTCATATATATAGGAGGTCTGTGGCTTCAGTTCCTTGCTTGGTCCTCCTGTGTTCACATGCTTCTAGACTGCTGCTGCTTCTGGTTCCTGATCCTGGTTTCGTCCGACTACCCTGCTGGTTCCTGATCCTGGCTTCGTCTGACTACCCTTCTGGTTCCTGACCTCTGGCTTCGCAAAGACTCTGCTTCGGTTTCGCCATCCGTTTGGACTTTTGCTTTACAGCTTTATTTTCAATAAAGCCTTCTTATTTTCACTTATCTCTTGTTGTACATCTGGTTCATGGTTCCGTGACATTAGGACCAAGCCATGAATTCTGACGGTACAGGGCCATCCTCGCTACCCACGCTGGTTGCCAGACTTGATCAGCAGGATCACCTGTTGGGTCGGTTCGCTGTGGCGTTGCAAACCCTGCTTGAACGCACGGCTCATTTCGCTCCCGTTGCCGATGGGTCGGTTGTCGCTCCTGGGCCCGCTCCTACTGCCGCTCCGGTTGTTGCGCCAGAGTCTACCCCGACACCTGTTGTTGCACCTGCGGTGTTTCGGGGTATGACCGGTTCTGCCCCTCTTCCACAGCGCTTTGGGGGAGAGCCAACTCAGTGCCGAGGTTTCCTTAACCAGGTGGGCATTTATTTCGAGTTGCTGCCACATGCCTTTCCTACTGAGAGATCAAAGGTGGGCTTCTTGATCTCGCTGCTCTCGGACAAGGCCTTGGCCTGGGCCAGCCCTTTATGGGAGAACAACAATCCGGTGGTTGCCGAGTTTTCCGGTTTTGTTGCTTCTCTTCGGAAGGTATTCGATGTGCCGGCTCGTGCTGCCTCTGCTGCGAAGCTCCTTATGTCCATCAGACAGGGTTCACGATCCGTAGCTGAATACGCCATTGAGTTTCGTACCCTGGCAGCAGAAGTGGGCTGGAATAATGAGGCTCTGGTCGCTGCTTTCTCTCATGGTCTCTCGGATGCCTTGAAGGATGAGGTTGCAGCTAAGGACCTACCAGTGGAGCTCGAGTCTCTTATTTCTTTCCTGATTTTGATTGACACCAGACTCAGGGAGAGACCTTCCTTTAAGGAGAGCCTGCGGAGGTTTTCTAACGGATTGGCGCCTACGTTTGCTGTCCCACCCGTGCCTCCCTCTCCTCCCACGCCTCCTGGGGATGACTTGTCTGGGGGTGAACCCATGCAGCTGGGGTTTGCTCGCCTGTCCGAGGGGGAGAGGGTACTCCGGAGACGCGAGGGCCGATGCATGTACTGTGGTCTCGGTGGGCATTTTCGGTTGGCATGTCCGAACCGTCCGGGAAACGCTCGCACCTGAGATCCTGTCGGGGGCAGATCTTGGGTGGAGTCTCCTCGTCCCCGGTTTCCCGTGTTGACAAACCACTGATCACTGTTGTCCTCTCCTGGGTCGGGGGCTCGGTGACGACCCAGGCGTTGGTGGACTCTGGTGCTGGTGGTTTGTTCATTGATAATGTGTTCGCTGCCGCCAATTCCATTCCTCTGCAGGCTCGAGGTTCCCCACTGGCTCTTGAGGCGATAGACGGCAGACCCCTTCTGCCGCCACACGTGACTCATGAGACCCTTCCAGTGGGGATAGCCATTGGTGCCGTTCACAGAGAGTCGGTCTGCCTCCAGGTTATTTCGTCTCCACACTACTCGGTGGTCTTGGGGTACCCCTGGCTCCGGAAGCATAATCCGACTTTCGATTGGAGATCGGCCGAGATCCTCTCGTGGTCACCGCAGTGTGGGGCTAGTTGCATCCATGGGTCTGTCAAGTTGCTGTGTACTTCCTCGGACTCTCTGTTGCCTCCTGAATACGAGGAGTACCGGGATGTATTCGATAAGGTGCGCGCGGTTGCCCTACCTCCGCACCGCCCATACGATTGTGCCATAGAGTTACAATCTGGTGACGTTCCTCCTCGTGGCAAAGTCTATCCACTGTCGGTAGCGGAGAATGAGGCCATGGAGGAGTACGTGAGGGAGGCGCTTTCACGCGGACACATTCGCAAATCCTCGTCCCCGGCAGGGGCTGGATTTTTCTTTGTGAAAAAGAAGGGTGGTGAGTTGAGGCCTTGCATCGATTGCAGGGGTCTCAATCGCATCACGATCAAGAACGCTTACCCGATACCCTTGATTTCCGAGCTGTTTGATCGCCTTAAAGGGGCCACGGTCTTTACTAAACTCGACCTGAGGGCGGCATATAACCTGGTAAGGATCAAGGCGGGCGATGAGTGGAAGACCGCGTTTAACACCAGGACCGGTCATTATGAATCCTTGGTTATGCCCTTTGGGTTGTGCAATGCGCCCGCAGTCTTTCAGGAATTCATCAACGATGTTTTCCGTGACCTGTTGCAGCAGTGTGTGGTGGTCTATTTGGATGACATCTTGGTATATTCTGAATCCATGGAGGCCCACATTCTGGATGTCAGACGAGTGTTGCAATGGTTACGAGAGAACAAGCTGTTCGGTAAGCTTGAGAAATGCGAATTTCACCGATCCCAGGTAACCTTCTTAGGTTACATCATTTCCGCTGAGGGGTTCTCCATGGATCCTGAGAAGGTTTCGGCTGTCTTACAGTGGCCCCAGCCCAGTGGTCTTCGTTCCCTGCAGCGCTTTTTGGGCTTCGCCAATTATTATCGGAAGTTCATCAGGGACTTTTCCATGCTAGCCAAGCCTCTCACGGATCTGACCAGGAAGGGCAGTAATTCCCAGGTCTGGCCGCTCGAGGCCATCCGAGCTTTTGAGGCTCTAAAGTCCGCCTTTGTGTCGGCTCCGATTCTGTCGCATCCCAACCCTGGGTTGCCCTTTGTCCTCGAGGTGGACGCGTCTGAGACGGGAGTAGGCGCCCTTCTGTCTCAGCGTAGAACACCAGAGGGTCCTCTGCTTCCTTGTGGGTTTTACTCCCAGAAACTGTCTTCCGCGGAGTGCAACTATCAGATTGGTGACAGGGAGTTATTGGCCATCGTGCAGGCCCTTAAAGAATGGAGGCACTTGCTCGAGGGTTCGGTGGTTCCGGTCCTCATCCTGACGGACCACAAGAATCTGACCTACCTTTCTGAGGCCAAGAGATTGACACCACGTCAGGCCAGATGGGCTCTGTTCTTGTCACGTTTTAATTACGTGGTCTCCTACCTACCCGGTTCCAAGAACATCAGGGCGGATGCCTTATCACGGCAGTACTCCGAGCTGTCCAGGGAGGAGTCGATTCCGACTTCGGTCATACCTCCGAATCAGATCTTGGCCGCCATTCGCACCAGCCTGACCTCTCCCCTGGGTGAGCAGATTTTGGCGGCTCAATCTGGTGCTCCCTCTGGGAGACCCAACGGCAGATGTTTTGTGCCTGAGGAGTTGCGCACTCGGTTGTTGCGAACCTACCATAACTCCAAGACCGCGGGGCATCCTGGAAAGAATCAGCTGTCCTGGGCTGTTTCACGTCTGTTCTGGTGGCCTTCCCTACGTTCCGACATCGCCGCATATGTAGCGGCATGCTCCGTTTGTGCCCAGAGTAAGTCCCCTCGGCAGCTTCCGTTGGGCCTTCTGCAACCCATAGCCACCGGGGAGCGCCCATGGTCACACCTGGGGATGGATTTCATTGTGGACCTCCCTGCATCCCGAGGCCATACGGTCATTCTCATGATTGTGGATCGGTTTTCCAAAATGTGCCACTGTGTTCCTCTCAAGAAGTTACCCTCTGCACAAGAGTTGGCCACGATTTTTGCCAGGGAGGTCTTCCGGTTGCACGGTTTGCCCAAGGAGATTGTGTCGGATCGGGGGAGTCAGTTTGTGTCCAGGTTCTGGCGCGCCTTTTGCTCCCAGTTGGGGATTCATCTCTCCTTCTCCTCGGCCTACCACCCTCAGTCCAATGGGGCCGCAGAACGATCCAATCAGGCCTTGGAGCAATTCCTTCGTTGCTATGTCTCCGATCACCAAGACAATTGGGTTGACCTCCTGCCTTGGGCTGAGTTTGCCAGGAACACGGCGGTGAACTCTTCCTCTGGGACGTCTCCCTTCATGGCCAATTATGGGTTCCAACCTGCCGTGTTACCGGAGGTATTCTCTCCCCAGGATATTCCGGCTGTGGAGGATCACCTTTCCGTCCTACGTGCTTCTTGGGTACTGATCCAGAAGTCCCTTGAGGTCTCTGCGCAGCGCCAGAGACTCCAGGCTGATCGCAGACGAGCGCCTGCTCCTTCCTACCAGGTCGGAGACCGGGTATGGTTGTCCACCCGCAACCTCAACCTTCGAGTGCCCACTCCCAAGCTGGCGCCTCGCTTTGTTGGTCCCTTCCGAGTGCTTCGCAGGGTAAACCCGGTAGCCTATGCCCTTGCGCTTCCTCCTGGCATGCGGATCTCCAACGTGTTTCATGTCTCCCTGTTGAAGCCACTGGTGTGTAATCGTTTCACTTCCTCGGTTCCTCGGCCTCGTCCGGTCCAAGTGGGCAATCGTGAGGAGTATGAGGTGAGCAATATCCTGGACTCACGCCTGGTCCGCGGTCGGGTGCAGTTTTTGGTCCATTGGCGTGGTTATGGTCCAGAGGAGCGTTCCTGGGTTCCCTCCGCAGATGTCCATGCTCCTGCCTTGCTCCGAGCCTTCCACGCACGCTTCCCTCAGAAACCGTTCTTTACTCCGCGGAGGAGGGGCCCTTGAGGGGGAGGTACTGTCATGGTCTTACCTTCTTGCTGTTCTCCTTCGTTTGACATGTGCTGGCGGCCATCTTGGTTTCTGGGTTTCTTGTAGCCTCCCACCCTGCGGCTCCTCCTTCCCACCGGGAGGAGCTGGATGCCTAGCTCATATATATAGGAGGTCTGTGGCTTCAGTTCCTTGCTTGGTCCTCCTGTGTTCACATGCTTCTAGACTGCTGCTGCTTCTGGTTCCTGATCCTGGTTTCGTCCGACTACCCTGCTGGTTCCTGATCCTGGTTTCGTCCGACTACCCTGCTGGTTCCTGATCCTGGCTTCGTCTGACTACCCTTCTGGTTCCTGACCTCTGGCTTCGCAAAGACTCTGCTTCGGTTTCGCCATCCGTTTGGACTTTTGCTTTACAGCTTTATTTTTAATAAAGCCTTCTTATTTTCACTTATCTCTTGTTGTACGTCTGGTTCATGGTTCCGTGACACGTCTATCCTCTCGCAGGTCTGACAGGGGGGGCCCTCTGTGCTCACGTTCCTCTGTCATGACTGCTGTGGCAGGGTGGGGGGTAGGATCAGTTCTAGCTCCATCAGCAGCAACTTGAGTCTAGAGTCGCTGATGAGCAGCTTTCTTCACCCGCCTAGTGAAGAAACTACCCACCAGCAGCAGCTAGACCTGGAGCAGAACCTGAACCAGCAGGTGGTTGCTTACTTGGACAGCACCCTGCCACCCCACATTGAAGATAGGCTGGACTACTGGCAGCCAGACTATATTTGTGGCCGCAACTGGCAGAGTTTGGCCTGGAAAAGCTGTCCTGCCCGGCCAGTAGTGTGGCATCAGAGAGGGTGTTTAGTGCAGCGGGGGTGATAGTTACCCCAAGAAGAACTCGACTGTCCACCCAAAATGTGGAAAGACTGACTTTTGTCAAGATGAATCAGGCGTGGATCAGCCAGGATTTCCACCCACCACTGCCTGATGCATCAGGCTAGATCATCCATGTTGCCACACCATCACTTTGACAAGAGAGACTGGTTTCTTCTGGCTACCTGCCTCAGCTACTATTTTGATGCTGCCACCTGCCTGATGCCACACATCTGATGCCAAGTGCTCCTTCTTTCACCCACCATCTTCAGCTGGTACTGGTTTTGCCACCAACCTCCCGACTCTGTCAACGGGTCAATCTGTGGTCTCCTGATGCTCCTGCCACCTCACCACTCAGGTCTCCTGATGCTGCTGCTGCCCCCTCCACAATGTCATTGTGCCACCCTGTGGCCTCCTCCTGATGCTGCTGCTGCCACCACCTCCACACTCTGTCATTGTGCCACTCTGTGGCCTCCTGATGCTGCTGCCACCTCCACACTGTCATTGGGCCACTTTGTGGTCTCCTCATGCTGCTTTCACCTCACCACTATGTCATAGGGCCACTCTGTGGACTTCTCATGCTGTTCCCACCCTCCTTACTTCATGACTGGGCCACTAATTTGCCTTTCGGCCTGGCTGACATCATCATTCATTTGACCCTTCTTCTGATCTGTTTATGTAACAGCTGTAAGGCCTGCATGACATGGTCTCTATTTTTAATAAGAATTGGCTTATGATTTGGTAGCCAAAAGCAGGAGTGGGTACAAAACACAGAAGACATGCAAATATTCCATTCACGTGTCATCTCTGTTTTGAAACCACATCCTGTTTTTTTTTTGGCTTTAGCAATACTGATGGATTACTGACCAAATACTGACCGAGTGAAGGTGGATGCTCCACAGACAGGATCCGTTTTTTGTGGGTTATTGTTCTGACGGATCAGAGGAAGGGCAAAATAATCAGTGACGTAAACACAAACTTACTGCTGACACCCACTCCACTCTGTCGGGGGGCTGGTTTTCTAAGCCTTACTAGCTAGCTGTTTGTTTGATACTCGGATCACTAACCTTTGCCTGTTGACTTTAACCCCATCAGGATCCTGCAATTTTTCACCTTAAGTACCAGGCGATTTTTAGCAAATCTGACATGTGTCACTTTATGTGGTGATAACTTTAAAACGCTTTTACTTATCCAGGCCATTCTGAGATTGCTTTCTCGTCACATATTGTACTTCATGACAGTGGTAAATTTGAGTCAAATATTTCATTTTCATTTATAAAAAAAATACCAAATTTACAAACAAAAAAAAAAAAAATTTGCAAATTTGAACATTTCTCTACTTTTATAATGGATAGTAATACCTCCAAAAATAATTATTACTTTACATTCCCCATGTCTACTTCATGTTTGGATAATTTTGAAAATGACATTTTATTTTTTTGGGACGTTAGAAGGCTTAGAAAGCACAGCTTAAAATTTGTAAGAAAATTTCCAAAACCCAATTTTTTAAGGACCAGTTCAGTTATGAAGTGTGGGGCTCACATATTAGAAACCACCCATAAATCACCCAATTTTAGAAACTACACCCCAAGCTATTCAAAACAGATTTTATAAACTTTGTTAACTCTTTTGGTTCCCCATGAGAATTAAAGGAAAAGGGAATGAAATTTCAAAATTTCACTTTTTTTTTAGCAGATTTTAAATTTTAATCTATTTTTTCTGCAACACATCAAGGGTCAACAGCACAAAAATACTCAAAATCTATTATCCTGAATCTGGAGTTTACAGAAACACCCCATATGTGCTCAAAAACTGATGTATGGGCGCACAACAGGCTTTAGAGTGGAAGGAGCACCATATGGCTTTTGCAGAGCGGATTTAGCTGGAATGGTAATTAGGAGCTATGTCGCATATGAAGACACCCTGAGGTGGCCCTACCGTGGAAACCCCCAAAAAGTGACCCCATTCCGGAAACTACACCCCTCAAGGAATATTTTAAGGTATGTAGTGAGCACTTTGACCTCAAAGGTCTTTCCTAGAATTAGGAAACACTTGGGAGTGAAAATGAAAAATTGCATTTTTTTCACAAAAAAGTTCCTTTACACCCACATTTTTCACTTTCCCAAAGGGTAACAGGACAAAATGTACCCCACATTTTGTTCCCCATTTCAACCCGAATACGGCAACACCCCATATGTGCTCAAAAAATGATGTATGGGCAAACAGCAGGGCTCTAGAGTCAAACAGCAAAATATGGATTTTGCTGACCCAATTTTGGAAAGAGCACCCCCGTGCGAACATTTTAAGTGGTGGAAAGGGTACTTTTCAGCAAACAGGATTTCAAAGCACACATTTGTGAAAATGAAAAATTACTAGCAACCCCAATTTTTCACTTTCACAAGGGGTTAAAGGAGAAAATGCACCCCAGTATGTGTTCCCCATTTTCTCCCCATTCAGGAAACACCCCATATGTACTTGTAGGCTGCTGTATGGGCACACAGCAGGCCAACAGCAAAATATGGATTTTGCTGGCGGGCCTGAATTGGCAAACATGGATTTTTAGGTGCCGTGTCGCATAAAAAAAAAAATCATGAGGTCCCCAGAAATTAAAACCCCAAGAATTGACCCCATTTTGGAAAGAGCACCCCCGTACGAACATTTTAAGGGGTGGAAAGAGCACTTTTGACCTAACAGGTGTTTCACAGAAATGAATATGTAGTGGATGGTGAAAAATTGGATCTGTTAGCTATGCGGACTAAATCAGATATATAAAGGTGGTAAAACTGCAGGGTACATCATGGATGAAATTAAATTAATACTCCATGGATGAGTGGTAGATTTTAAAACAGGTTTTTCAGGGCAGGTTTTGCAGTGGTAAATGGTGTCTTTCCTTATCCCCCTTTTGGAACACACCCTGCATCTTTTTTGGGTCCTTCCCTTCCTTGCTGTCTGGGGGACTTGACCTGGAAAATGTTGCCCTGGCACGACACGAGCACCATGACTTCCTGAAGTACTGGGACCCTCCCCGGCCTGGGTTTGAAAAATAAGGGCCTTGATAACCACCTCTTGGAACTGAAGGAAAGTTCCTGTGTGGCCTGCAGATTGAAATAGCACATACGCATTGCACATTGCCATCTGTACAATGTGTATGGCCAGCTTTTTGGACCACATTTTTGTTTTTCATGTGGCACTGTAGGGCTTCAGAAGTTAATCTGAAAGATCCACCCCTCCCATGTGCCTGTTGTAGTCCAGGATACAAACTGGTTTGGGGGTAGTGGTTGTGATACCTCGTACAGGAGCAGGGGAGCTGGTGCTAGTGTGAATGGTGGTCAGTACAAGGACGTCCCTCTTATTCTTGTACTTAACCACTGGCATGTTATCATGGAGGAGAGACCTACTTTCACCCATTCTCAGTGGTTGCCCTACCAGGGATCTAGGGAGGCCTCTCAGATTTTTGGGCACTGTGCCACAAGCCACAGTACCTCTGGCAGTTAGGGACATGAATAGGGGTATGCTACTATAATAGTTATCCACATAGAGGTGGTAACCCTTATCCAGCAGTGGGTACAGTAAGTCCCACAACATCTTTCCACTAACTCCCAGGGGGGCATTCTGGGGGTTCTATCCGGGAACCTTTCCCTTCGTAAATGCAGAACTTGTGGATGTACCCAGAGCTACTCTCACAAATTTTATATATTTTTATGCCATACCTTGCCAGTTTACTAGGCAGGTACTGGCGGAATCTAATCCTCCCTTTGAAAAGTAATAGGGACTCATCTACACAGACATTTTTATCTGGGTTGTACACCTCAGAAAACTTGGTGTTAAAGTGTTCAATGACAGGCCTAACCTTGAACAGACGGTCAAATGTTGGGTCGTTTTGGGGTGGGCTTTGTGCATTGTTGTTGTAGTGTAGGAATTTCCATATTGACTCAAATCGATTCCGGGTCATGGTCTTACTGTAAATTGGAGTCTGGTAGAAAATGTCCGAACTCCAATATTGGCTTCTTTACAACGCCCATATGCAGCACAAGTCCCGAAAACTTCATCATCTCTGCTGCACTTACTGGGGTCCAACCTAGGGGTCTAGCATATGCCGATGTAGGGTTATTCACTCTGGGGGGCTGCCTCAGCTGTTGTTCTGGGGCGCCTTCTAGAGGGTCCCTCATCAGCGGATGAAGATGATGATGATGATGAGGGGGTAGAGGAGTAGAGAAAAGTGGCATCCTCTTCTCCCTCACTGGCAGACTCAGTATCGGAGGCAAGCATGGCGTATGCCTCTTCAGCTGAGTATACTCGTTTGGACGGACGGGTCATTTTTATTTTATTGGGGTGTGACATGTGAAATGTGTAAACCTTTATTTAGTGTGAGGGGTGTGTATGTTGTGTTTTCACACGTGAATGGGGCTTGTATTAAATTTGAATTATAGAGAAAAGGAGTAGAGAAAAAAAAGTTTTTTTTAAAAAATGCAGGATGCATGCACGCACAAAGATGTTGCGTGCATGCAAAAATCTACACTAACACTACCTAACTAAAATAGAATTTTTTATATATATATATATACAGAGAGAGAGAGAGAGAGAGAGAGAGAGAGATACACAGGTGAAAATCGAAAAATTAGAATATCGTGCAAAAGTCCATTTATTTCAGTAAGGCAAATTAAAAGTAATTGCATTAATGCAGCTTAAAATTAGAAGTTTGTGAAAAGGTTCAATATCCTAGGCTCAAAGTGTCACACTCTAGTCAGCTAATTAGTCCATATCCCCTGAGCAAAGGATACCTCAAAATTTAAACTTTGGGGTTTCATAAGCTGTAAGCCATAATCATCCAAATTATAAAAACTAAAGGCTTGAAATATCTTGCTTTGCATGTAATGAGTCTATCTCATATGTTAGTTTCACCTTTTAAGTTGTATTACTGAAATAAAAGAACTTTGCACGATATTCAAATTTTTCGAGTTTCACCTGTATATACAGTATATATATATATATATACACACTGTATTTTTCGCCCCATTAAAACGTACTTTTTCCCCCCCAAAAGTGGGGAAAAATAGCAGTGCGTCTTATGGGGCAAAAGCTGCGGCCGTCGGGTGTATCGGCTGAGAGGGAGGAGGGGCTGGGGGCCGGCATCTGGTTCTGTAATGGCAGCGGGGCCCGTTGCAGTCACTGTATTCTACTACACCGGGCCCCGCTCACAGTAGTATCATCATATCTAACTTGTATGTATTAACTATTCAAATATCATCTGAAATCCAGCGCTTTACTTACTACTAACTTCGTAGCAGTCAGGAGGCCAGGCGGGTGCTTGCAGCGTGACTCACTACGTCATGCGCCTGCTCCGCCCACTTTATGAATAAAGCAGGTGCGTGACGTAGTGAGTCCGGCCTCCTGGCTGCCACGAAGTTAGAAGTAAGTAAAGCGCTGGATTTCAGATGATATTTGAATAGTTTAACAATACCTACAAGTTAGATATGATTATACTACTGTGAGCGGGGCCCGGTGTAGTAGAATAAAGTGACTGCACCGGGCCCCGCTGCCATTACAAAACCAGATGCTGGCCCCCATTCACTACACAGGGACACTGTTATAGGGGATCTGTGGATGACACATTAGATAAGATGCTATATATGTGTTATCCACAGATCCCCCTATAGCAGTGTCATACCATCCACAGATGCCCCCATAACAGTGCCATCCACAGATGCCCCCATAACAGTGCCATCCACAGATGCCCCCATAACAGTGCCATCCACAGATGCCCCCATTACAGTGTCATCCACAGATTCCCCCATAACAGTGCCATCCACAGATGCCCCCATAACAGTGCCATCCACATATGCCCCCATTACAGTGTCATCCACAGATGCCCCCATAACAGTGCCATCCACAGATGACCCCATAACAGTGCCATCCACAGATGCCCCCATAACAGTGCCATCCACAGATGCCCCCATAACAGTGCCATCCACAGATGCCCCCATAACAGTGCCATCCACAGATGCCCCCATAACAGTGCCATCCACAGATGCCCCCATAACAGTGCCATCCACAGATGCCCCCATAACAGTGCCATCCACAGATGCCCCCATAACAGTGCCATCCACAGATCCCCCATAACAGTGCCATCCACAGATGCCTCCATGACAGTACCATCCACAGATGCCCCCATGACAGTGCCATCCACAGATCCCCCATAATAGTGTCATCCACAGACCACCAATAGTTCAAAACCCACCAAAAGCACACCTTTTGGCTCAATTTTTTTTTTTCTTATTTTCCTCCTCAAAAACCTAGGTGCGTCTTATGGGCCGATTCGTCTTATAGGGTGAAAAATACGGTAACTATGCGGGGGGGGGGGGGGGGGGATCTGCATAGTAAACTGAGCAGACCGATCAGAAAAATGGATGTTTCTGATCAGCGCTCAGCAGGTGCAGAAAGCACGCACACACACAGAAGGGACAGGGATGGAGGGTGGTTTATGGATCTGGAACAGCTGCAAATGAAAAAATATATATAAGTGCAGCAATTCCAGATGTTGTTCTTCTTTTCTTCTTTCAGCAGGAAAAGCTCAAATCGCAGTGGTGGTGCACTACAAGTCCCAGCAAGCCAACAAGCAGCACAGAACCTCTCTGCATGCAGTCACCAGCTAGAATGGTTGCCTGCAGAGAGGTTCCCTTTCCTGTGCTGCTATATCGCTGTCATTGGCTGGAGTGTTGTTCCAGCCAATCGCAGCGCTGGCAGGGGACGCCAAACACTGTAGTCCCCTTCCTGACCTCAGAGGAGACCAGTGCTGACTAGTTCAGCACCAGTCACCTCTCCATGACCCCCCTGACCCGCCCGCAGCTTCCTTCTGCTTCCGGCACTGCGATGTGGCGGTCTTCATTGACCGTCCAATCGCATCGCTTGGAGCGGCAGGGGGGCGGAAAGACACCATGCTGCCTTACCCAGCATGGATACCTGCTGTTAGGAGCAGCCATGGTGCCCCGGCGCGGGGCCTTAAGGGGTTAACATTGCCTAGGATTACTGATTTTGCCTCTTAAATGACCTTTTGGTATTTGACTCTGCTAGTTTGTGACCTCGCCTTTGCCTGCTGACTTTGTCGCTGATATTTTCTCCTTTTTTCACTTTGCTGTGTATTTGTATCTGATTTTGGATCTTGATCCAGTCCTAATTTCACCTGTTTGGTTTTCGTGTCTTTCTGTCTTACTACTCTTTTGCCATTTTGGTTTAGGTCCCTGCACTTAGCTAAGAAGGGACTGCCATCCAGTTTTGGGCCATCCCTTATGATGGATCGTGCACGTAGGTAGGGACAGAGGTACTGGTGGAGCACAGGGCTGCACTGTTCCCTACCCTTTCATGATACTTTCATACACTACTGTATGTTGCTATGATAGTTAGCTTTCCCTACACTAAGCATTTGTGGAGGAGAATGGAAATGGGGTGATATGTGGAGTGTGTTAAATAAGAACACTACATTGTTTTTATCAATCACATACACTTTATGTGACATGGAAATTTTTAGGAATTGCTAATATAATTCAATATCACATTGTAATATACTTACCTGACCAGGCTTCAGCGAAGCGAGTCTCCGCTCCCTCACCCGTGCCCCCAGTGATGCGGTCTCATCTCTAGCAACAGATTGCAATGCTCTGTTTATCCCTGTAGCGTGTGTGCGCTTGGGGAGATTAGCAGTGGGCCAGCTGCCCAGTTACTGTGTAGTTTGTATCCTGTCCTATGGGGCACCGAGTCCATGGACCTATCAGGTTCTTATTCAGGGACTCGGCACTCTATTTAAAGGGGTATTCCCATCTCAGACAATGGGGGCATATCGCTAGGATATGTCCCCATTGTCTGATCGGTGCGGGTCCCACTGCTGGGACCCGCACCTATAACAAGAACGGAGCGGGGAGAGCTGTGGCTGGAGGACCCCAGATTTCCCGGGGCCGTCCACCACCAAGCGCTGCTCCCATAGCAGTGAATGGGAGCATACTGCGCATGCGCTGCCCAGGCTCCCATTCATTTCTATGGGCCCGACGGAAATAGCTGAGCCAGCGCTCGGCTATTTTCGGCTGCCCCATAGAAATGAATGGAGGGCGGCTGTGCATGCGCAGTGCGCCTTCCTTCACTTTCGGGGCCCTGTTCTCGATATAGGTGCAGGTCTCAGTGGTGGGACCCGCACCTATCAGACAATGGGGGCATATCCTATATCCCCTTTAACTCCCTTCCTGGCCATAAACCTTTGCCAATGATAGTCTTTTGACTCACTAGCTGTGTTCCTGGTTCTTGATCCTGTGCTTTATTGGATTGTTTCTGACCCCGGCTTGTCTTCTGACCACTCTCTGTCTCTTGTTTGGTACTGCGTAGCCCTTCTGGTTCTGACCCATTCACGTGCGACTCTGGTATTGTGTTTGTCTGTCTTTGTTTGTTAGTCCATCTCTGCACTTAATTAGCATAGGGACTATCGACCAGTTCTGGTCTAACTATCTAGGGCTTGTACTGCAAGTAGGTAGGGAAAGTGGGCTGGGTTCTAGCCTTAGGGATTACTGTCCTTGTCTGTTCATACCTACCGTTATATTCCATACATATTAGTGACAATATACTAACAAGTCTATTACCACAGATAACACTGTTCTGGATCAAATTATTACCAGTGATAAAAGCCAAATCAGTATCCAGTTGTTGATAATACTTAAAATATAACATGCAAGTTAGAAAAGCATGGTGGTCATTTTTGTTTTTGTGGGTATTTTTATTTTGTCACATATTACAGAATTATTATTATTATTATTTTTATTATTATTATTTCTACTGTACCTTCATGATTGCAAGCCCAACCTTGTCCCCTAAAAATTTCTTAAAGGGGATGTTCTCCATCTCTACCACAGAGACAGAGTGAGCTTTTTCACATAGATAGGCTGCCACTTCCATGCCTAGTAAATAGAAATACATTTTTTTTAAAATCCATTAATAAGGCTATGCTTATTCAGGATGCAACACTCAATGATCTTCTAAACAACTTGCCATTGATCTACAAGGACAGCCCTTGCTAAATTACATATCACTCTAATATACACTGCCTGTCCAAAAAAAAAGTCGCCACCTGGATTTAACCAAGCAAATAGTTATGAGCCTCCTATTGGATAATTACTGCATGGGCGATTATCTTTCAGTTGGCAACAAGTTATTTAACCCCAACTGGTGCAATGAGTTGCTTCCCATTTCTTAATCAACCATGTCGAAAGACACATCTAGTGGTCATGGAAAAGATGTTAGTCTGTTTGAGAAGGGTCAAATCATTGGCATGCATCAAGCAGAGAAAACATCTAAGGAGATTGCAGAAACTACTAAAATTGGGTTAAGAACTGTCCAACGCATTATTAAAACCTGGAAGGATAGTGGGGACCCATCGTATTCAAGGAAGAAATGTGGCAGGAAAAAAATTCTGAATGATTGTGATCGGCGATCACTTAAACGTTTGGTGAAATCAAATCGAAGAAAAACAACAGTAGAACTCAGGGCTATGTTTAATAGTGAAAGTAAGAGCATTTCCACACGTACAATGCGAAGGGAACTCAAGGGATTGGGACTGAACAGCGGTGTAGCCATAAGAGAACCACTAATCAGTGAGGCAAACCAGAAAAAAAGGCTTAAATTTGCTAGGGAGCATAAAGATTGGACTCTGGAGCAATGGAAGAAGGTTGTGTGGTCTGATGAGTCCAGATTTACCCTGTTGCAGAGTGATGGGCGCATCAGGGTAAGAAGAGAGGCAGATGAAGGGATGCAACTATCATGCCTAGTTCCTACTGTACAAGCCTGTGGGGGCAGTGCTATGATCTGGGGTTGCTGCAGTTGGTCAGGTCTAGGTTCAGCAACAGTATGCGCTCTAAGAATGAGGTCAGCTGACTACCTGAACATACTGAATGACCAGGTCATTCCATCAATGGATTTTTTCTTCCCTGATGACACAGGCATATTCCAAGATGACAATGCCAGGCTTCATCGGGCTCAAATTGTAAAAAAGAGTGGTTCAGGGAGCATGAGACATCATTTTCAAACATGGATTGGCCACCACAGTGTCCAGACCTTAACCCCCATTGAGAATCTTTGGGATGTGCTGGAGAAGGCTTTGTGCAGCAGTCAGACTCTACCATCATCAATGCAAGATCTTAGCGAAAAATTAATGCAACACTGGATGGAAATAAATCTTGTGACATTGCAAAAGCTTATCGAAACAATGCCACAGCGAATGCATGCCGTTATCAAAGCTAAAGGTGGTCCAACTAAATATTTTTGGTGGCGACTTTTTTGGGGGATGGGCAGTGTATCTGACAATTGGTTGGATGCAAATGGACAGTTTGTTTGATGCAGTTAGCTCAATAATGAAGAAGAGCAATATCTCCACTATCAATATGAAAAATCAGCTTTTGGTGGAGTTCTATAACTATACCTTTCCTTATACCCTCACACACATTGCAAAGCTGTGTACATGATACCTGTACAGCAACACATGGGGAGCCTACAGTATGCAATAATATGCACTCTGTGTACCACCGTGTGGAGTCTACATATACATCATATGTCTCCTAGAAACAATGCTCCACAATATGGCATCATGGAGCATGCCACTTTTTTCTAACTGGTTTGGAACGAATCCATGAAAAATAATCTTTCATACACCTCTGTAAGAAATGCAGTATGTAACCATATATTTCAATGAGTGCTGTATCTGGGCTAATGTACAACATGAATGTTTAATACAGCCTTTTGCAGTAGCCCTATTAGATTATTTTTTTCTGACTCTGGGAAGAGGACTCAGGTAGGCTAATAAAGGCAGAGAGACTAAAAATCTGCTGCATCAGAATAAGGCTTCATTCACACGACCATATTATCGGTCTGTGTCTGATCCACATTTTTTGCAGATTGGGCGCAGACCTATTCATTTCGACATGTACTGTCCATATCCATGTCAGTCCCAATGCATTTAACCATACCCATGGCCAGCTGGATATAAACAGACTGCAAAATGGAGACAGCAAATGCAGAGCGGAATCTTCTTTCTCAGGGGGCAGGGTTTGGGCACTTAATAAAAAATAATTATCTGAAAACCCCTTTATGTGTTACACAAGCATCCAAGTAACTATATATGTGACAATATTTTGTATTCCATTGGATAGCTTACCTAAGAAAGATGCACCCACAATCACAGCATTCCTTCCCATTGCCAGCTTTACCACCCTGTTTGCATCTTCAGGGGTTCGTAATGTGAATACATTATCCAGTTCTTTTCCTTTACAGGTAAGAGTTTTGGGACTGTGGAAAATCAACTTGTTACTGTTGATAAAACATCTATCTTTCCCAGTTTAAAGTCAATGGACACCTTTGGCATGGAAAACAATATTTTTACATACATGTACGTTTGTGATCATCTAAGCATAAAAAAGTTGCGATCTTCATTCAATCATTCATTTTTGATTCTTTAATATAGAGCTTGCCATCTGCTCCTACAGTAGTAGTTCCAGACTTCTATCATTAAGTAATACGTTGTATTTGAGGTATGTGGCTCCAGAATGCTGCTGCCTTCACTAGCTCTCATGATGCTGAGTTTGTAGTTCTCTCCTCTCTCTCTAATGTTGACTATGCCCCCACCACATGCAGAATATGTAGCGGTTTCTTTCCTCCCTCTCTACACAACGTTTCTAAGTTATCTTTTTCCCTCATTCTGTTCTCCTTACCCACTACACAGTCTGTTTGATCTCTGCCATGTACAACTTCTCCCCGTTTTCTACTGCTATGTCTTATCTCTGTGAAGAGAGAGGAGTAGAGTAGACAGATCAGATGATATCATCCCAGAGCTAAAAGCAGACAGGAGCTGTGTTTTTTTGTTTCTACTCCAGAAGCATCAACACAGCCAGCTATTAGTTGTACACACTGTAGAGCAGGGGTTAGCAATCTATTGATTATTACTGACAGGTTGATCACCAACATGGCTTATGTAGATCACGAGCCAAGAGCAACTTTCAACTTTAGTAGAAAACTGCACTGTATCTGGAAAAGGCATGTCCACTGTATAGTAAGTAGACATGATGATGTCAACAGCTTGACTGCTATGCCATGCAGATTGCTCAGGCTACAGTCTGAAAGACGCCTGCAGCCTGCACTATTGTGTTTGATGTGGGAATAGGTAAGTATTTTTACTTTTTTTGGTACAAAGGGTTAGGCACTCTGCTTTGGGCATTATAACTTTTGGGTACTTTGGGAAACTATTAATGTTAGGACACCATGGGGAACTTCTGTTTTGGCACATTTATTTTATGGGACAGTGTTCGTACTATCAATGTTGCCAACACTATAGTTGGCACAATTATTTTGGGGGAAACTGTGGGCTCTTACTGTTGGAGGCACACTTCTAGGCACTTTGAGGGTACTCTGCTACAATTATTTTGTGGGCACTGTGTGGGCATCGTTACTGATTTAGAGCAATATTTGCTGGACAGTTATTGTGGCTGGCATCATGTGGTAACAGTACTGTTAGGGGTACTATCTGTTTTATAGGGTTATTCTTTGGATCTGTAATACTGTTGAGGCACCACTATCTGAGTGACATAACTATTCTTGGGGGCACTGTGTGGGATACTAATTGCTATCAAGTAAATTACTTGTATCTAACTATTCAAGTAGCTGTGCTTGGACTCCTTCCACCTGAATATAAAATAAAACCACCAAGAGTTCGCAGGTCATTGGTTGAAGGGACTCCTATTGGCCAAGGTAATAATTCTTAGACATTGGTGAAGGATAGACCACCCACAATACACGAATGGCAAAGGCTAATGATAAGAGTAACAGATTTTGAATGTATGAAACGTCGTGGCGAGAAATAAATAATGAAAACAGGGATATGGCCGCGAAGAAATGACTAAAATAGAGGTATCACCGGGCTGGAACTGATGATCTACCATCTCTTTAGAAATAATTTATCATATAAGGATCTGGGGGACACACACACACACAAAAAAGAGGGCGTGATGCGCCCCCCGCCCCTTGAGGCAGTCGTACCAGGCCAGGTACAGCGGGGGGGATGGGTGGGCGGTTGGAAGGGGATGGTTTTGTTTTGTTATGGGTGACAGAAAGTTGGCGATAATTTCGAGGCGCTCTTGGTTTTGATATTTGTTGGGCTATATATGCGTGCCTCGACATCATGGGTAATATTGTACAAATGTACCTGTTGTGTCCATTCTCTGTGATCAGATACCTTTTTATATTGTTATGTCGCAAGAAAATCAATAAAGATATTATCAAAAAAAAATAAAAAATTACTTGTATCTGTATTTTTTGCGGCATTATTTACTGTCAGGGGGCAATATGTGCCTGGCACTATTATTGTTAGGGTGACTACAGTTATGTCACCCTTTTCTCTGCAATTCTGCATTTAGAGCACTGGGTAGCACAGCAGTCACAGTATTACGCGTAGCAGTAGGATGACATTGTTAGGGCACTTGGATACAGAGTTTGTGTTGAGATTGTGGGGAGGATGATGGAAAAGTGAGTAACCAAAGTTATCTTGAAGAAGTCTGAAGAGACAAGTTGTGGTTGCAAGAAGCATGTTTGGCAGTCTGGGCTGAATGGAGAAGGTGAAGAAGGTGTCACCTGTGAACCACAGGATAATCAGTTCTATATTTTCCTCTAGGTTCAATAGCGCTGAATTGAATTCCAAACATATCCATGAATGGGTGTATACACAGAAATGATAGGTCCCACTGCAAAATGTAAAATGCCATCCACCCAAATTAATGTCTGTTAATGGGACGTGGTGGGACCTGGCATTGTTTTGTGTCACTTTTATAAGGTTTACTTCACACACACATTTTTGTGGCCTATTTTTGGCCACACCTAGAGCATGCAAAACAACTTTGCACCAAAACGAAAGAAAATGCCCTAAAAACACACATATGGTAGTACGTTAAATGTTCCAATTGACTTTAAGCAAACATCTGGCCTTCGTTATTTGTGAAAGGACACTGAAAAAACACAATAAAAAGTGTCTTTTTTTTCACATATTTAACCTCCATAATAGTGACAGATGTGGTTACACAGTTGATTATAAAACGTATGGTGTTGATCCAAAACATATTTTTCAATGCATTTATGCCATAAAACTGCCATAAATACACTGCTTAATTTCCCCCAGTGAGCTCAATATTCCATTGCAAATGATAAAGCTATGGCTGCCTACAGTCACCACTAGGGGGCTTAATTACATGAATTTAGACTGCCGCAACAGAAGTCGAAATATTGGAAACATAGAAACATAGAATGTGTCGCAGATAAGAACCATTTGGCCGATCTAGTCTGCCCAATATACTGAATACTATGAATAGCCCCTGGCCCTATCTTATATGAAGGATGACCTTATGCCTATCCCATGCATGCTCAAACTCCTTCACTGTATTTGCAGCTACCACTTCTGCAGGAAGGCTATTCCATGCATCCACTACTCTCTCAGTAAAGTAATACTTCCGGATATTACTTTTAAACCTTTGCCCTCTAATTTAAAACTATGTCCTCTTGTAGCAGTTTTTCTTCTTTTAAATATTCTCTCCTCTTTTACCTTGTTGATTCCCCTTTATGTGTTTAAAAATTTCTATCATATCCCCTCTGTCTCGTCTTTCTTCCAAGCTATACATGTTAAGGTCCTTTAATCTTTCCTGGTAAGTTTTATCCTGCAATCCATGTACTAGTTTAGTAGCTCTTCTCTGAACTCTCTCCAAAGTATCATATCCTTCTGGAGATATGGTCTCCAGTACTGAGCACAATACCTCCAATGAGGTCTCACTAGTGCTCTGGTAGAGCGCATGAGCACCTCCCTCTTTCTACGGGTAATGCCTCTCCCTATACACCCAAGCATTCTGCCAGCATTTCCTGCTGCTTTATGACATTGTCTGCCTACCTTTAAGTCTTCTGAAATAATGACCCCTAAATCCCTTTCCTCAGATACTGAGGTTAGGACTGTATCACTGATTTTATATTCTGCTCTTGGGTTTTCACGCCCCAGGTGCATTATCTTGCACTTATCAACATTAAATTTTAGTTGCCATATTTTTGACTATTCCTCTAGTTTTCCTAAATCCTTTTCCATTTGGTGTATCTCTCCAGGAACATCAACCCTGTTACAAATCTTTGCGTAATCAGCAAAAAGAAAGACACACCTTACTATCGAGGCCTTCTGCAATTTCGCTAATAAAGATATTAAACAATATGGGTCCCAGAACAGATCCCTGAGGTACCCCACTGGTAACAAGACCATGGTCTGAATATACTCCATTGACTACACCCTCTGTTGCCTGTCCCTCAGCCACTGCCTAATCCATTCAACAATATGGGAGTCCAAGCACAAAGACTGTAATTTATTGATAGTATTGTGGGACAGTATCAAAAGCCTTACTAAAGTCTAGATAAGCAATGTCTACTGCACCTCTGCCATCATATTATTTAGTTACCCAATCAAAAAAATCAATAAGATTAGTTTTACATGATCTCCCTGAAGTAAACCCATGCTGTCTTTCAATCCATGGGATTTTAGATGTTCCACTATCCTCTCCTTAAGTATGGTTCCATTAATTTCCCCACTATTGATGTCAGGCTTACTGGCCTATAGTTGCCCAATTCTCCCTACTACCTTTCTTGTGAATGGGCACAACATTTTCTCATTTCCAATCTTTTGGGACGACTCCTGTTACCAGTGATTGGTTAAATAAATCTGTTAATGGTTTTGCTAATTCACCGCTTAGCTCTTTTAATAGCTTTGGGTGTATCCCATCAGGCCCCTGTGACTTATTTGTATTAATTTTAGACAGCTGACTTAGAACCTCTTCCTCTGTAAAGACACATGCATCAAAAGATTCATTAGTCTTCCTTCCTAATTGAGGTCCTTTTCCTTCATTTTCCTTTGTAAAAACTGAACAGAAGTATTCATTGAGGCAGTCAGCTAGTTCTTTATCTTCTTCCATATACCTTCCTTCTTTTGTTTTTAATTTGGCAATTCCTTGAATTAGTTTCCTTTTTTCAATTATGTATCTGAAGAATGTCTTATCGCCTTTTTTCACTGACTGAGCTAATTTCTCTTCTGCCTGTGCTTTAGAAGCTCTTATAACTTGCTTGGCCTCTCTCTGCCTAATCTTATAAATTTGCCTGTCATCCTCTTTTTTTTTAAAATAATTACTAAATGCTATCTTTTTGTTTTTAATGATTTTGGCCACTTCTGCTGAGTACCACAGTGGTCTCCTCCTTTTTTTGCTTTACTGACAAGCCTAATGCAATTATCTGTTGCCTTCAATAGTGCCACTTTTAAGTAGTCCTATTTCTCCTGGGCTTCATTGAAACGGTTCCAATCTGATAGGGACTCGTATACCTCTAATCTAATTTTAGAAAAGTCAGTTTTTCTAAAATCTAAAACTTTTGTGATTGAGTGGTGTGACTCAGTCACTGTACTTATAATAAACCACACTGACTGGTGATCACTAGATCCCAAGCTTTCCCCTACAGTAATATCAGATACCAAATTCCCATTTGTGAATACTAAATCTAAAATGGCCTCCTTCCGGGTTGGCTCCTCAACTACTTGCTGTAAAGATAATCCCAGTAGGGAATTTAGAATATCTGTACTCCTGGCAGAACTAGCTATTTTGGTTTTCCAGTTTGACATCAGGAAGATTAAAGTCTTCCATAATGTAACTTCCCCTTCAATGTCATTTTAGCTATTTCCTCAACTAGTTAGTCATCAAATTCTTTGACTTGCTAGATGGTCTATATATCACACCTACATAGTTACCTTATGATTACCAAACAGCAACGTAACCCAAACTGACTCTAAATTGGTCTTGCTAACTTGTATTAAATTATATTTTATGCTATTTGTCACATACAGGGCCACCCCTCCCCCTTTCTTGCCTTCTCTGTCTTCCTATATAGAGAGAACACTGGTATTGTTATATCCCAGTCATTACTCCCATTGAACCATGTCTCAGTAACAGCCACTAAATCTATATTCTCAGATGCCATTATAGACTCAAGTTCATTGATCTTTTTCCCTAAACTGCGAGCATTTGTAACAAGATTCTGAGCTTGTTATTTCTTAACCTATGTGCTACTGGCATCTTCTGGCATTGGTTCCGGGGGGCAGTCGGACTGCTGGGATTATCACTCTTTGCCCCCCTTTCTTAGTTTAAATGTTCCCTAGCAAATATTTTGAACTGTTCACTGAGGACATTCGTTCCCTTGAGAGAAAGATGCAAACCATCTTCTTGTACAGTTCTTTTCCATTCCAACAAGAAGCTCTATAAACATCTATGCAGTTAACTCTTCCTAGTGGTGGCTGCAGGAAATTCAATTTGACTTTGTCAGGAAGCAGTGAAAGCCTCCCTTTCCCCATGGCCCCTGCAGCAGTCGCATGCAAAGGTCCACCACAGCCAGGAACAGTGTCTTTTAAGATCCTACCAATGTCCCTGTTAACTTACACATCATTTCTCCATGGTCCTGTCATAACTCACTACCAGGAGATCTCCACCCCTCATAGGACGCCTACTGCTATTCTAGAGACAGATAATAGTAGTACATTTTAATGAATACTATTTAGACAGTAGCTTAATTTTGAAAAACAATAACAAAAATTTAAAAAATAAGTGTAGCAGCCTTAAGGTGTCCATAGACTTTAATGCTTGACAATACTTTCCAACGACTGTACACAAAATGTATTTCTATGGAAAATTTACCTTAGGTATTTTTTAAAGGAGTAATAAGTAATGCTACTAAGATCACAACCTCTAGTAAGCTGGGATGATAATGTCAATGATAATATATGTCAGGATTCAGCAACCTCCAGAACTCCAGCTGCAGTGATCTACAACTCCCAGCATTCACACCTGCTTGGTTGTTCTCACAACTGCCATAGACCTGAATTGAGCATGATGGGAGTTGTAGTTTCAGAACAGTTGAAGTGTCAGAGGTCATTGACCCCTGCTATATGATGTATAATTTATGATACTATAGTGTGCCTATAAAGAGGAGTAAGCTCCAGGATCCCAAAGAAACATCCATAATAAGGCCTCCCACTTACCATTGCCATACTACAGTATGTCTGCTGCTCCTGTTTCTACACCTTTATGTGTATGATCATCACTTAATTTTAATTTACACAAAGAATAAGGGAATCAGTATATGGGGGAGTATATAATGATCTCACGTGTTTCCAGTAGCATAAGCAGCTTGTTGTATTCCATTCGAAATCCATCCTTGAAAACAACCGTCTTGTTCTTTGTGTCAACATTGACAACCTGAAATAATTCTGTACAATGTTAATTTTAGAGAAATTTGATGTACAAGTTAAATAACAAGGAAGGTTTAATAAACTAAACTGCCACATCAAATAATTACTGTATTTTCCTGCGTAAGACTACTTTTTAACACATGAAAATCTTCTCAAAAGTCGGAGGTCGTCCTTATACGCCGGGTGTCGTCTCATATGCCGGTATAACGGCGTGCTGAAACTTACTTCCTAGCCGGACTGGAGAAGCTGTCCTTCTCCAGCTCAGGGACAGGCGCCCGGCCAGCTGCTCCTGAAGCAGCCCCCTCTCCCTGCGCTCAGTGGTTCTCATGCCGGCATTATCACATTGTGTACTACCGCAAAAGATCGTCTTGGAGACAGGGAGAGCTGGGCAGGCAGGAAGAGCTGACCACCCAATCCAAGCAGGCTTTGTATGCAGTGTGCACAGAAAATACCGGTACATCGTTTGCCGTGATTGGCTGGTTGTTGTATACTGGGTTGGATTGGCGATTCTGAGGGAGGCAGGGGGAAGCAGGAGCATCTGCACTTCAGCCATCTAATGTTGGAACTTTCAATTGGAACTGAATGTTGCAAATGAAAAAGCATTAAAGAGTATGCCAAGGGGTAATTGTGCATTAAGAAGGAGGCCACCCCACATTGGGCCAGAACTCGAAAAACCATGTAGCAACATGGTGAATGAGCATGCGCCAAAACGGTTTATGTAGTGGACCACGAAATAAAATTATGTTTGTTTGCACTACAGTGGGGCCAAATCTAACCCAGATCATCAGCAACAGATTTAAGGCCACTGTATCCTGGTGTACTAGATTTCTTGGAAAGGCATAATATGGTACTCAGGCAAAAGGACGAAATTGGCACACAATTACCTGCAGATCTGATGCAAAAGTAAATAGCGTTGGGAGGGGTTGTCTTATACGGCGAGTATATCCCAAACCTACTTTTTTAACTGGGAAAAGTTGGGGGTCGCTTATACTCCCAGTCGTCTTATCCGCCGAAAATACGGTAACCTACCAAAATATGGGCCCAAATTCCCATAAGACCCATGCCTATGGGTAGTCCTGCTTCAGCAAAACTCTCAGATCTACTGCTGGGCAGGTAACACACAGCTTCCACCATGTGGTTACTTCTGCATAGCTCTGTCACCTAATAGGTAAATTCAGGACTGACTATAAAATGTATTTAAATAAAAATTATTGTATGTTTGGACTAAAAGACGCACTGGACTTTAAGACGCAACTTGGATTGGGAGAAGGAAAATAAGAAAAAAATATTTTCCATCAGACCTCAGAGAGACCCCCCAAATCAGATCCCCATTCTTCATCAGACCTCAGATCAGACCCTCATCAGACCCCTCAATCTTCATAAGACCCCCAAATCAGACCCTCATTCTTCATCAGACCTCAGATCAGACCCCAAAAAATCAGACCTCCTAGCTCTATCAGCCTCAGGGGTCAGCCCCCCACCTCCATCAGCCTTCCATCAGACCCCCCAGCCTCCATCCAGTCCTATATCAGACCCCCCAGCTTCCTTTAGCCTCAGATTAGACCCCCCAGCCCCCATCAGACTTAGATCAGACCCCCAATCAGCCTTAATCAGACCCAGTCAGCCTAAGATCGGACCCCCCAGCTCCCATCAGCCTCAGATCAGCCCCCATTAGATTTAGATCAGACCCCCCAGCCCCAATCAGCCTCCAGATTGGACTCCCCCAGCCCCAATCACCTCAGATCGGGACCCCCCCAGCCCATCAGCCTCAGATCGGACCCCCCACCCCATCAGCCTCAGATCGGACCCCCCAGCCCCCATTAACGCAGATCAGACCCCCAATCAACTCTATCAGCCTCAATCGCACCTACTGACTCACTCAGTCTCAGATCAGACCCCCAGCCCCCATCAGCCTCAGACTGGACCCCCATCAGACCTCATGTCAAAAAAATAAATAAATAAATAAATGAACTTACTTCACTTTCTTCCGATGGCACAGCAGATCCAGGACACGCTGCTCCATTGCTTATTCCAGGGCCCGCTGTGTATTGTGACCTCATGGCGCACAGCATCAAGTCATAATGCGTGTCTACGTGCACTACATCCTGCTGCTGTGTGCGGTCAGGACACCACAGCGGGACCCAGAAGAAGACCAGGAAGGTAGTACAGCCAGAGCAGTGCTGCCCTCACCTCCCCGTGCCTCCCGCATGCTAATGAGCACTTCATAATGCAAGAGGTCATTAGCATTCAGACTATAAGACACCACTGCCACTTTCCCCAAAATAGTCTTATAGTCAAAAAATACGGTATTATTTTATCCAGGAACATACAATAATAGTTATTTAATGGAGACTTTTGAGCAAAAAAAATTATTTTACTAATTGTTAAATAATGCAGATTTCTTACCTGTGTTTCTGTAAGAACTTCAATGTCATACGTATGGAAGAATTCTTTGGATCGAAGCAAAATTTGCTCTGCTTGAGAGTCCATTGACTGGAAGGCAACAAAAGCTAAGTATAACAAGAAGATTATGTAATACCATTGTGTCTTTAAAATTGCATCTAATTAAAAGGGTAATTGTTATCATTTGCCACATACTGCCAAGTTTTGGCGACCTGACTCAACAGTGTATTGAGAGATGGGCTATGTATAAATGGGATATTGAGCAATAAAGAGTACCGTATTTTTGCACAAGGAGACTTTAAAGGGAATGCAACAATTTTTTCTGCCACTTAAAAAAAAAGATAGTCATCCTTTTTTTCTAATCCATTTTATTTTCTGGTTGCATGATTCTTTATTTTAAGTTTGGGAACATGATAGTGGGGCTTCCATCTTGCCTGACTTTTCTAACAGCATTTAGAGATATGCTTTACAGCACCACAATTGTGATTGACACAATGGACTAGGAGGTGATCTCACTGACTTCTATGTCAAAGTTTTCTAGCATGCTCTGTGGACCTGTACAGACTTATAGAGGTCAGGAGAGTAGATAAGCTTGACAATCACCTATTGTGAATGGTTAAATGCTGTGTTATCTTTGTATAGGCGATATCTGTCATTTTAAATCCTTCTGTAAAAATAAGCAGATAACTACAGTAAAGTGATCTGTACAGACCAAGAAATGGCACCTATAATTAGGCTTAGTGGCCAGTATGAAAACTGTAGGATTTCATGTTTTTTGTTAATATAGATATGGATATTGAAAAATAAAAATAACATTGCCCAAACTTCTTTAACCACCTCCCGTCCGCACGTTGACTAGAAACGGTCCGGGAGGGTGGTTCTCTATTTCTGATGGACGTTCCAGAACGTCCGTTCAGAAACTGCAGCTGCATGCTAATCGTGTAGCGGCTGATCGGTTGCCCGCTGTCAGTGACAGCAGGGCAACCCAAGAGAAGGCAGAGACAGTGCCCAGGGTGTCCTGCCTTTTGGATCGCTGCATACACAGCGCTCACTCAGAGAGTGCAGGGAGCTGTGTGAGGTCTTTCAGAGACCTCGATCAGCCCTGCACTGAGGCTGTACAGCGCCTCTGGGGGGTGTTATTTTCTCCTGTAAACTGGGGCTACTATGTCAGCCCCAGTTACAGGAGAAATCAACAATGAAAAAAAAAAAAGAAAAAGTGAAGTAAATGTCCCCCAGAGGTCTTGTATGACCTTAGGCTTCCTTTCACACGTCCGTCGTGGTGTTGCGACCCGCAAATTGCGGATCCGCAACACACCCGCCCGACACCCCTATAGAAATGCCTATTCTTATCCGCAAGCTGCGGAGAAAAATAGAACATGTTCTATCTGTGTGCTGTCCGCATCCATTCCGTCCCCATAGAAAATGAATGGGTCCGCACCCGTTCCGCAAAATTGCGGAACGGATGCGGACCCATTTGCGGACGTGTGAATGGGAGCCTTATGGGGGACAAAAGTGTAAAATAAATTTTTTTTAAAAAAAGTTAAAAAAAATTAAATAAAAAAAAAGGTTTCACATGTAAAAAAAAAAATTAACCAAGTAAGGAAAAAAAATAAAAAAGTTAAAAATAGAAAAAATAAAATAGACCATATTTGGTATGCCACATCCGTGACAGTCGGCTCTATAAATATATCACATAAACACCATTAAAAAAAACTGTCAAAAAAAGCAATTTTTTGTCACCTTAAATCACAAAAATTGCAACACCAAGCGATCAAAAATGTGTATGCCCCCCAAAATAGTACCAAACAGTCACCTCATCCCGCCAAAAATGAGCCCTACATAAGAAAATCTCTCAAAAAATAAAAAAATAATATAGCTCTTAAACATGGAGACACTAAAACATCATTTTTTGGGTTTCTAAAATGCTATTATTGTGTATAACTTAAATAAATAAGATAAAGTTATACATATTAGGTATCGCCACGTCCGTAACAATCTGCTCTATAAAAAACTCATTTGAACGAACCCTCAGGTGAATGCTGTAAAATATAAATAAATAAAAACTGTGCTAAAACCACCAATTTTTTGGTCACCTTGCCCCATAAAGTGTTATAATGAATGATCAAAAAATAAGTATGTACCCAAAAATAGTACTAATAAAACTGGTCACCTTATCCCCTAGTTTCCAAAATGGGAACACTTCTTGGAGTTTCTACTGTAAGCGTGCATCAGGGGGCTTCAAATGGGGACATGGCATCTAAAAATTCTGTGGAGTTCCTTTCTTCTGTGCCCTGCCGTGTGCCCATACAGCAATTTATGACCACATATGGGGTGTTTCTGTAAACCGCAGAAGCTGGGTAATACCGTAAATATTGAGGTTTTGTTTGGGTGTTAACCATCGATGTGTTAAAGAAAAAATTGGATTAAAATTGAAAAAATCTGCCAAAAAAGTAAAATTTTAAATTTTGATCTCCATTTTCCTTTAATTCCTGTGGAACGCCTAAAGGGTTAACAAAAATTGTAAAATCGGTTTTAAGTAACTTGAGGAGTGTAGTTCAGGTCTGAAGCCCCACAAAGTGACTTCAGACCTGAACTGGTCCTCAAAAAGTGAGTTTTGGCAATTTTCTTAAAAATGTGAAGAATTGCTTCTAAACTTCTAAGCCTTCTAACGGCCTAAAAAAAAATAAAATGACATTTCCAAAATGATGCCAACATAAAGTAGACACATGGGGAATGTTAAGTAATAAATATTTTATGAGGTATCACTTTCTGTTTTAAAAGCAGAGAAATTGAAATTTAGAAAATTGCGAATTTTTCAAAATTTTTGGTAAATTTGGGATTTTTTCATAAATAAACGTGAAATATATTGACTCAAATTTATGACTATCATGAAGTACAATGTGTCACGAGAAAACAATCTCTGAATGACTTGGATAAGTAAAGGCGTTCCAAAGTTATTACCACATAAAGTGAGATATGTCAGTTTTGCAAAATTAGGCCTGGTCAGGAAGGGGGCAAATGGCCCAGATGGGAAGTGGTTAAAAATATGCTTAACGTAAAAACCTGATTGAAACAAATAATTTTCTGGTGACACATTCCCTTTAACCTGATTGCTGGACAGCAAGTCTGATAGCAGTATATGATCACTGGGGGCTGAATCGCTGGGACCTCCATCAATCACTAGGTCCCATGCCACCATTCTGGAGGAGTTTGAATGGAGTGATGGTCATGCATGTGCACTGCTGCTCCATTTAATTTGTATGGGACAGACTAGAAATAGACTCAGCAATCTCCACCAGACATTGAACGGAGCAGCACGGTACATAAGTAACCATTGCACCAATCAAACTCCTCTGGAACGGGGGCTTGGGTCCCACCTCTACCCTGTAAATCAAGCATTCAAATACAGTAATGGTACTATTAAACATACAGTGTAAAGTAATCATAGATATCACATGTGATGTTAAATACATACTTGCTTAATTTGACCGATCATATGGTAGAATACTTCTCAGAAGTACACATTACAATCCTGTCGGAAAAGCCTTCTTGTCTCAGTGTTTCTGCACACACTAAACCAGCTGGACTATAGGGGGAAAAAAGCACAATTTTTTGAATTTCCATTGTTCCTATTTTGATCAGTGAATTTTTACGTTTTACTTCTGTAGCTTTTTACCTGCTCCAATTATAGCAAGTTAGTAATGGCTGTACTATAGTTGCTGAGTGCTATACACTTTGCCATAACTTTGGTCCTTCTTTTGACTGTAAAGCCTACAAAAGACAAAGATACACTTAGTTCTGTCTTTAAATATGAAGTGGTTGCATTCGAGAACTGTGTCCCCCCTGCTGGGGAATCCCTGTTATCTCTGGGGAAACTTTGCAGAAAGTGTTACATTTTTCATGTACAGTCGCCCACCAAAGGGGAAAATTGGACAATACATGATGCCCATTTAAAGGGAACCTGTCATCAACTTTATGCTGACCTCACAGAGGGCAGCACAAATAAGGCCTCTTTCACACGGGGCGTTGCGGAAAAATGTGCGGGTGCGTTGCGGGAACACCCGCGATTTTTTCCGCGCGAGTGCAAAACATTGTAATGTGTTTTGCACTCGCGTGAGAAAAATCGCGCGTGTTTGGTACCCAAACCCAAACTTCTTCACAGAAGTTCGGGCTTGGGATCGGTGTTCTGTAAATAGTATTATTTTCCCCTATACCAGGTTATAAGGGAAAAATAATAGCATTCTGAAATACAGAATGCTAAGTAAAACAGGGCTGGAGGGGGTTAAAAAAAAAAAAAAAAAATCATTTAACTCACCTTAATCCACTTTGCTCGCGATGCCGGGCATCTCCGTCTGACTCTTTTACTGTATAGGACCTGTGGAGGAGCATTAACTATAGTTTAAGGACCTGGGATGACGTCACTCTGGTCATCACAAGGTACGTCACATGATCTTTTACCATGGTTGAATCACCATGGTAAAAGATCATGTGACGTACCATGTGATGACCGGAGTGACGTCATCCCCAGGTCCTTAAACTATAGTTAATGCTCTCCACAGGTCCTTATACAGTAAAAGAGTCAGACGGAGATGCCCGCATCGCGAGCAAGGTTGATTAAGGGTGAGTTAAATAATTTTTTATTTTTTTTAACCCCCTCCAGCCCTGTTTTACTTAGCATTCTGTATTCAGAATGCTATTATTTTCCCTTATAACCATGTATAAGGGAAAATAATAAGGTTCGGGTCTCCATCCCGATCGTCTCCTCCTAGCAACCGTGGCGTGAAAAATCGCATCCGCATCCGCACTTGCTTTGCGGATGCTTGCGATTTCACGCAACCCCATTCATTTCTATGGGGCCTGCGTTACGTGAAAAACGCACAAAGAGGAGCATGCTGCGATTTTCACGCAACGCAAAAAGTGATTGCGTGAAAATCACCGCTCGGTGAGCCCACCCCATAGAAATTAATGGGTCAGTATTCAGTGCGGGTGCAATGCGTTCACCTCCCGCATCGCATCCGCGCGGAATACTCGCTCGTGTGAAAGGGGCCAAAGTGACAGAAATGCTGATGTCAGCGGTGGTGTCACTCATGAGCTAAAAGTAAGTGGTTGCTGAGAACCAGCATCATAATCATTTGCAGCCCAGCCTTGAGAAGAGTCATGGTTATTATAAACTCCTGCTCTCTCTCACCCATCTGCTGATGATTGGCAGTTCTCCTCCTAGAGAGAAAGGGAGAAAACTAGTAGAAGCCTGTCCAGTCATCAGCAGGTGGGGCAGGAGAGCAGGAATTCAGGAATAACCAGGACTCTTCTCAGGTGGCCGTGACTCTGTCCAGGCCCAGTCTGCAATGATTGTGATGTTGGTTCTCGGCAACCACTTACTTTTAACTTATAAATGACAGACCGCTGAAATGACCTCACCTGTCTATTCTTTATGCTGCCATTAGTATGGGCAGCATAAAGTTGATGACAGGTTCCCTTTAAGGTCTCATGCACACGGCCATAGTTTCTGTCTGCATCCAATTAGTATTTTTGGGGATCGGATGCGGACCAATTAATTTCAAAGGTGCAAAAAAATAGAACATGTCCTATTCTACTCCGTTTTGCAGACAAGGATAAGACATTTCTACAGAAGTTAAAAAATAAATGCTGGCATGTACTCGGCTGGGAAATGTGTTTTGCGGATTCGCGATTTGTGGACAGCAAAACTGACGTGGTCAGTTTTGACTGGGATTTCTGTGTAATGCAGGATAGGACAGGTCAAGATAATCTTTATATCTTCCACTCTAGCCTAAAGAGATTACACTTCTCGCCAACCAGAACATATATGAGCATCACAATTGGTCAAAGTCCATGGCAATTATTATTAAAGGGATTCTGTCACCAGGTTTCACCCCCTCCAGATAAAAATATGGTTATGTTCAGGGAGCTTTCACGATTCCTAATGTGGTCTTATAAATGTAATCTGAAGGCTCATTTTGCTAAAAAAAAAACGCTATTACTAACCTGTCATTCAACAAAATAAGGTGCCCAAGGGGATGTAAATGGATCCAAGCTGCCACCCGCACCCGCCGTCGTTGGTGCCCAGCTCCGCCTTTCCCGACCTCAGCGCCGCCTCATAATCCTGTGTGACGCCTCCGGCTCTCCCTCCCTCCCCCCTCCTTCTGCTCTAACATCTCGCGCGTGCGCACAGGGCTCTGCCTGATGCGCCCATGCGGACTTCTCCGTTCGGCTTCATAGAGCGAAGTGCGCATGCGCCGGCACTTCGCTCAACCTCTCGATGACCTGCACACTGGCAGAGCCCTGTGCGCACGCGCGAGATGTTAGAGCAGAAAGAGGGGGGAGGGAGGGAGAGCCGGAGGCGTCACACAGGATTATGAGGCAGCGCTGAGGTCGGGAAAGGCGGAGCTGGGCACGAAGGACGGCGGGTGCGGGCGGCAGTTTGGATCCATTTACATCCCCTTGGGCACCTTATTTTGTTGAATGACAGGTTAGTAATAGCGTTTTTTTAGCAAAATGAGCCTACAGATTACATTTATAAGACCACATTAGGAATCGTGAAAGCTCCCTGAACATAACCATATTTTTATCTGAAGGGGGTGAAACCTGGTGACAGAATCCCTTTAAGCAGTACATTTAAATCATGCAAATCATAATATTGTAAGCAGATTACTTGCCTGTTTACTTGCACGAATATATACTCTTTCCTTCTCTATCTTAACCTGCAATCCACATGAATAAAACAAGAAAATAAAAAATAAATATCAACAAATATCTTGTATCCAACAATTATTGGAGGATACATTCCTACAATCATTGTGTGTCACCATGTCATTTTACGGCTGCAGAAATATTTTACCATAATCGGCAGATGTTTTGGAGGGAAAAAGCCAGACTTGTTTACCACCAAAACCAGACAGACTGAATGTCTGATTGTAGCTATTTTATGTCTGGAAACTTGTTTTTGGAAAAACTGCTGTGTCATTGCCATTGAGTACCATTGAAGAGCTAATGTAAGTCTATGCCAGATGAGAGTGGTAACTTTGTAATTGTTTGTGCTGAGTTTCTCCACTACACTCCTCCCACTAGAAGGTTCCAGTCTAGCTAGAAATGGTATATAAGGAGAGCAGTCAGAGCCCCTAGTGTTCTACAGTTAGAGACCAATACTTGGAGGGGGAGACTAAGGCCAGTCTTCATGAGTGACCAGAAGAAGACGTTGAGATGGGGACACTCAGCCACAGACCATGGGTAATCAGCCCTGTGACCAAAGAGCCACCCAGACTACTGAGCCACAGACCGTGGGTCTCAAGCCTTTGGCCAGGGTACCATCCTTCTGAGGGAGAGAGGGACAGCTAGCTCAGGCCTTTCCACAGCATCAAACCCTTCTTCTGCCATGGAGGAGACTGGAGAAGCCAGCCCTATGCCTCGCCTGTATTGTCTTGCACCTGAATTCCTCTAGTAAAGAAGCGCCCTGGTTTACTGCAGACCCTGACTCTATGGACGTATTTCGCAATGCGGTGCACCACGCCTTACCATCCGTTCCGGAGAGCAGGAACACATGGTGACACCTCAATGGTGTTTGAGGGACATAGCATAGCGTTGGGGCCGCCCCAAACCTGCCCACTGCATTAGCATCAATGCAGCCTGGCAGGACATGGTAAACCCAGCATACTTTGTGCTGTAATATTTCACAGGCCTTGCTTCACCTGCCACACTGTTCTCTTTGCCCCTACACCTCCCCTCTCCATGTAAGCTAGGAGGCACAAGCCTCAGAGAGACATTATAGAGCAAAGCATGCTGTTTTGGTTAGAAAATCCAGTAGGACGCTGATGAAGACAGTAAGTTCTGCTAGGATGCAGTGATGCTGAAAACAGTGGAAGGAAAGTGCTGACATGAAAAACTGGTATATGAGGGAAAATATGTAGTGTTTGGGGTACTCTGGGCAGATAAATAATTTATAAAACCAGAAGTCCCTTTTAACCCAGATTTATTAGCTTAATATGCTGCCCTATGTAAGCTGAAGGTAGTACAGCAGCCAAAACGGCAACAAAAATGTTTTGTCATTTGGCTACAATAAACCCTAAAAGAATAAAATGGACACATTGTTATGAATGAGGACTATTCTTTGGTAGATTGCTCCCCTCTATCAGGGCAGTGACAGACAGGCTGCTGTGTATGTATGTATACGAATCAGCCTGTCAATCACTGCACTCGGGGAAGGGGGGGGGGGGTCAGTGCTCTGCTCATGAATTCACTAGACTCCAAAAATGTGTCCAGTGTATTACCTCAAGCCTAATAGTAGCTAGATGGTGCAACAGTTTTTGCCGTTTTGTTTATAAGTAATATGGGCCTGTAGCTATAATGACGGGGAATCTACACAGTTTACATTTCTCACTTAGTTTTCTTTCACCGTTGTCTTTATTACACACAGTTTTTAGCCTAAACAGGTTGATGTTATTCTTTTCTTAAATTTTGGATCCACTCTTGCCTTTGTGTAAAAAAAGTTCATCATCAAAACTACACAAAACTGGCCCATGTGACACTAGAGGTATCTGACAAATATAGCCTATACTCACTTATAATGAATGCTCACTTTATCTGTTAAATGGGTTGTCCGCTTTTTTTTATATTAATGACCCACAGAATGAATACCTGTGGTAAGTCCTGATGCATGGACACTAATTATATCACCTGCTCAATACTAAGGAAATCCTGAAAACATGACTGGTAGGTGGGTCCCAAGGACCGGAGTTAAGAAACCCTGATCTATTGGAATGCCTCAGTACAGTACAGTGGACTTGTTGCATAAAACCCGGCCACATCGTTCTCTGCATCAATACCTGCATTGGTGCCACGTCAATCAGGGACCCTGTCTTGCACCAGGGCACCCTACCTAACCTTAAGCAGGAGCCCAAAAAAACAGGGTGTGCCCTAAAGGAAAGAAAAGGTGTGCCTTTCCTATGACTGTATGGCTCGTGGAGCGGCATGGCGAGGACTGCCACAGTGAGTACAACTACTCCCATCCTCTCCCAGCCTTTCCTGAAGCTCCCTGCAGTAATAAAAAAACGGAATGATATTATTTTAGCTGAAATGGAATTCAGAGTGATGCACTTAATATACCTGAAATTTTGGCAGACCATCTAGCCCTGGGAAATCTTCAATATCACCAGTTGCAATATTAAAGCATGCTCCATGCCAGGGGCAACGTACTCTGCCTCTAGATAGCACACCTGTGGAGTGAAAACAGCTGAGTTAGCCTGCAGTGTATAGCATGATGACAATAAAGAACTGGTTTATAATGCAACACGGAAAATATCACTGCCTTGTATGAGCCCTGTCATTATATGAGGGTTCCAGACCAAGCTTTGGTGAAAACCTCCAGCTCCTAATAATGATGCAGTACCCCAGAATAGGATCACTGCAAAGGGTTAACAGATGTAATATTATATTGTTAAGTAAAATGTTGTGATTTGTTGCATTTGTGCATATTTACAGGTCATGTTGTTGGGGAGATGGACCCTAGATCCGCCCACAGAGGAGTCTGGTCTAAGCAGGGGAAAAGGAGAGACATGTGTGAAAAAGGTTCTGCAGACAAGAGAAGCACCATTTCTGAGACTTCTAAAGAACATCTGCTACACCACAGTTTTCCAGAGAGAGAAGGAAGTTAGAAGGTCCAGAATCTACAAGACCATGTATAGGAGTTAGTCATCAATGTATTGCGCACGTTTATGCCAGAGAGACCTAACTGCTGTGAGAGAGAACATTGCCAGCGCTCTCTTCCACAAATTGAGATGGTTTGGCCAGCCATATCTTAAATCTGCACCCTCTAGCCTGGGAATTTGTGGAAGTACTTAACAAGAACCTCATTGCCTGCCTTAGATTCTGTTGAGAGAAAGAGAAAAGGAGCACTACAACCCCCATCATTGCAGTTCTCCATACACTGCTATACTACTCCTATTCTGCACTTTAGTAAAGAGAGATTTATTTATACCAACAGGCCTGGTTACTGACTCCAATATACATCGGCCGCTGCATCCACACTCCTGCCTTACATCCTGCCAAACATCTAACATCAAGGTTACTCTGGCTACCATCAGGCAGAAGCCCCAATACCAGGGAGTGCCCTGAGGGAGAACAGGGTGCACCTGCCAGTAACTGTATGGCCCCAGGGAGAGATAGGGTGAGGATTGCCACTGTGAACCATCAGCATAGCCACTACTACCAATACTTTCATCCTCTCCCCTTTCCTAAGCTTGCTGCAATTCTACTGGTTTTACTGGGGCTTGGAAATTATCATATTATTTTATTAGCTTATAAAATTGGGCCTTTGACTTTTAGTAGATTAGGTGAGTGTCAAAAGTAGGAAAATGAAGATTAGGTGAAATATTATTGAAGTCACTGTATGTTTTTAGTGTAGGATACATTTTTAATATCAAAGGCTACGTAGATTGTTGCAACCAGTTTTTATTTTTTTATTTAATGGCATCTACTATATAAAGCTGAGTGTATGTATGTGTGTATGTCCGCTAAAGCAATCTGCACCGTCACATTTACAATTACGAAATTTGGCACACAGGTACATCAGGTGTCCGGAAGGTTTTAGACCGGGTCTCAGCTCTCTAGCACGTACCGTTCCTGACATATTCCCAAAAAATTAATTAGCCAATAGAAGCCTGGTCACATGACTCTTAGCCAATAGAAGCTCGCAGGACCTTAATCTCCATATACACACAGTTTTACACCAGATTTCCATAACAACCCAGCCATTTTTCTTCACTGCTGTAGGGGCGGTGTGCTGTGGATGACACTGTTAAGGGAGCGGACTGCTGTGGAGGTCACAGTTCAGGGGGCAGTAGGGTGGCCATTCAGTCCACCCTCAAAAGACTGACTTTAAAAAAAACACCCCCAGTCCCAGATTGCTGTGAGGCCACTGTTAAGGAGACGGGTTGTTTGTGGAAATCACTATTAAGGAGATGGGGTACTGTGGGGTCAATAATAAAAGGGGGTGGCCGCTGTGGAGGTCACTGCTGGAGGTCATTTTTAAGGACAGCGGAATGCTGTGGAGGTCGCTGTTAAAGGGGCGGGCTGCTGTGGAGGTCTCTGTTAAAAGGGCGGGCTCTGTGGAGGTCTGTGTTAAGGGGGCAGAGAATGGTGGAGGTCACAGTTAAGGGGACAGTCCGCTTTGGAGGTCAGTGTTAAGTGGCGGGGTGCTGTAGAGGTCACTGTTAGGGGTCGGGGTGTTGTGGAAGTCACATTTAAGGGAAACAGAGCTCTGTGGAGGTCACTGTTAAGGGGGTTGGTTATTGTGGAAATCACTGTTAACGAGACGGGGGTTATTGGGGAGGTCACTAATAAAAGGGCGGTCGCGGTGGAGGTCACTGTTAAAGGAAGAGCGCTGTGGATGTTACTGTTAAGGGGGCAGGCAGCTATAGAGATCACTGTTAAAGGGGCGGGGTATTGTAGATGTCACTGTTATAGTGGATACTGTCGTATATCTTTTATGACACACACAGACATAAATGAAATAGATGAAATAGATGAAATATACCCGTGTGAAGCCGGGTCCTCCTACTAGCATAAAATAAAAAAACAACCTTAGAAAAATATTCTATAATTTTTAACTTGCATCTCCATGGTAACAGACAACAAACCGACTCTATGTAGTCTGATCTTGCAGTCATGGTTCCTTTCATCTGCCTCCTACTTCTTTCAAAGATACATTAGTACAATAGCATGTGCTAGGGGACACATGGAGTTTGTGCGTTGTCTGTTACTATGGAGACACATACAGCAGGGTTAGCATACCACAAATGGTTGGCCATTTTTAACCGAGACTACTTGTAAAGTACTTAAGTTTTTAGTTTACATGCACTGAAGCAATAATAAGGGATTGGTCACAAAGGTGTACATACAGTACAGACCAAAAGTTTGGACGACACCCTTCTCATTCAAAGAGTTTTTCTTTATTTTCATGGACTATGAAGGCACCAAAAACTATGAATTAACACATGTGGAATTATATACATAACAACAAGTGTGAAACAACTGAAAATATGTCATATTCTAGTTCTTCAAAAGTAGCCACCTTTTGCTTTGATTACTGCTTTGCACACTCTTGGCATTCTCTTGATGAGCTTCAAGAGGTAGTCCCCTGAAATGGTCTTCCAACAGTCTTGAAGGAGTTCCCAGAGATGCTTAGCACTTGTTGGCCCTTTTGCTTCACTCTGCGGTCCAGCTCACCCCAAACAATCTCGATTGGGTTCAGGTCCGGTGACTGTGGAGGCCAGGTCATCTGGCGCAGCACCCCCATCACTCTCCTTCATGGTCATATAGCCCTTACTTTCAAATTTTTCCCAATTTTTCGGCTGACTGACCTTCATTTCTTAAGTAATGATGGCCACTCGTTTTTCTTTACTTAGCTGCTTTTTTCTTGCCATAATACAAATTCTCACTGTCTATTCAGTAGACTATCAGCTGTGTATCCACCTAACTTCTCCTCAACGCTAACTGATGGGTCCCCAACCACATTTAGAAGGCAAGAAATCCCACTTATTAAACCTGACAGGGCACACCTGTGAAGTGAAAACCATTTCAAGGGGACTACCTCTTGAAGCTCATCTAGAGAATGCCAAGAGTGTGCAAAGCAGCAATCAAAGCAAAAGGTGGCTACTTTGAAGAACCTAGAATATGACATATTGTCAGTTGTTTCACACTTGTTTGTTATGTATATATAATTCCACATGTGTTAATTCATAGTTTTGATGCCTTCAGTGTGAATCTACAATTTTCATAGTCATGAAAATAAAGAAAACTCTTTGAATGACAAGGTGTGTCCCAAACTTTTGGTCTGTACTGTACATACAAACCCTTTAGAATTATGCAGTCCTAACACAAATAATGTTTTTTTATGCTATATATGGGTTTTTTCTCAATTTTGTAAAGAAAGTAATCTGGTAAATTGAAAGCTCTCGAGGGCAGGATGCTCCTTTAATGGAGGACAACGGAACCCTCATGCTCAGTCAGGACCCATGGGGGTCCAGTGTTGGAACCTCCACCGACCAAACGCATCTATTCTACAGTTTTCAAATCAGCACCTGGATCTCATACTTTTGTAGTTATTCAATAACATGTATCTGTATAATGCCAAACTACTGTTTGTTCTTTTCCTTATTTCTTTGTCCGGCTCACTGAGAAGACCACACATGCTCAGTTTTCATCCTTCAACTGCATCCCTGAGTTGTGATAGGCCGAAAGTTCCAGCAGAAACGATATGCCCCCCTGAGAAAGGATACTCCCCTTGAGCTGCTAGCAGAGCAATGAATGGGAGTATCTCTGGATCCATGTGAGGTACAGGGCTGGTTCTAGTTTTGTTAAAAGATCCCCATGTACTATATGATTTCTGATTTTTACATTAGTCATAGATAACCCATTTGTGTCTGATAAACTGTAATTCTCTTTCTGGGAACAACCCCTCAGGTAGGTATAAACGGAGAAGACATGAAAGAAAATATTATTATTTGACACAATCATAAAAAAAATTAAGATCAAGACAACTGATTCATAAAAAAAAAAATAGTATAAGGAATCAAACGGTAGGTTAATCCGTTTAAATGTAAGTCTTTAGACGCTGTAATATTAAGATCACACCTTTCACTAGTGGGGCTCCATAATGTGGGCACTTGTGTCCCATTGAATAGTATTCTCCATTTTGCTTGATTAGCAAAGCTTTACCACATCCCAGGTCAACCTCTCGCATCCTGCAGAGAAAAATTAAAATTCATCAGACAAATAAAAATGGTAGATAAAAGATATTCAGCAGGTGGTAGTCACATGTCTAGAGCAAAGCCATTGCTAGGCGTAATATTTTTTTTAGTGCTGATACAATAAATAATATAATAATTGAACTACATACATCTCAGAATATATGCTGTATGATATAATTATACACACGTCATTGACACTGACACCTGTAATAGCAGAGCAAATTATTAAGGACAAGTTATTAACCACGTACTGTCCATTTCCAGATCTTTTACATGGCACACAGAGGCTTCTACCATGTCTTTGGGATTTGTGTATGGATTAAGGACAATAGGCCTTTCCTCATGATGATAGTGTCGAGTTTGTCCCATTGGCTTTGTAGGCAAGAGGGCTGGCTTTCCCATTAGGAGACATTTCTTCTTTTTCCCTTTCTTTTTCAGGTAAACAACTTCAACCTTTACTTCTACTGTAAAACAAAATGGAAACTTGAATAACTTTGCATGAATATTTGTAATGCAGCTGTCAGTGATACTACTATACTACCCAGATTATGGAGAACTGAATGGACTGAGTGGTCCTTGTAATGCAGCCTAACACACTTCGGTTCTCGCAAATGTAGGTATGAAAAACGCTGAGGACCTCTGGTCTATGTTATATCATGTCACTAAAAGGAGTGCACAAGTCTAAACATCCAAAGAACCACTTATAATAGGAAACATTATACAGCGGTCCCTCAAATTACAATATTAATTGGTTACAGGATGACCATTGTATGTTGAAACCATTGTAACAGCCCAAAATTTTATCCAAGAAAAGAGAAAATTAAGACTTAAGAAAACTAAGCAGATAACTAGAGAGATAAAAACAAGTCCCTTACATATAACAGTCAGGAATCGCTGCTAACTAGCAACTAATACAGTTATTTTACCAGAGAAGTGGCCTTATTGGTTGGATCTGAGGCGCAGCCATTGTACTGTCGTGGCCAAAAGTTTTGAGAATGACACAAATATTAGTTTTCACAAAGTTTGCTGCTAAACTGCTTTTAGATCTTTGTTTCAATTGTTTCTGTGATGTAGTGAAAATATAATTACACGCACTTCCTACGTTTCAAAGGCTTTTATCGACAATTACATGACATCATGCAAAGAGTCAGTATTTGCAGTGTTGGCCCTTCTTTTTCAGGACCTCTGCAATTCGACTGGGCATGCTCTCAATCAACTTCTGGGCCAATTCCTGACTGATAGCAACCCATTCTTTCATAATCACTTTTTGGAGTTTGTCAGAATTAGTAGGTTTTGTTTGTCCACCCGCCTCTTGAGGATTGACCACAAGTTCTCAATGGGATTAAGATCTGGGGAGTTTCCAGGCCATGGACCCAAAATGTCAATGTTTTGGTCCCTGAGCCACTTAGTTATCACTTTTGCCTTATGGCACGGTGCTCCATCGTGCTGGAAAATGCATTGTTCTTCACCAAACTGTTGTTGGATTGTTGGAAGAAGTTGCTGTTGGAGGGTGTTTTGGTACCATTCTTATATTCATAGCTGTGTTTTTGGCAAAATTGTGAGTGAGCCAACTCCCTTGGATGAGAAGCAACCCCACACATGAATGGTCTCAGATGCTTTACTGTTGGCATGACATAGGACTGATGGTAGCGCTCACCTTTTCTTCTCCAGACAAGCCTTTTTCCAGATGTCACCATGGTTAACAATGGAAGAACAATGATTTCAAGCATCACCCTCCTTTTAACATGTCCAAGTCTGCCATTTTAACCCAATCAGCCTGACATAATGATCTCCAGCCTTGTGCTCGTCAACATTCTCACCTGAGTTAACAAGACGATTACTGAAATGATCTCAGCAGGTCCTTTATGACAGCAATGAAATGCAGTGAAAGTTTTCTTGGGGATTAAGTTCATTTTCATGGCAAAGAAGGACTATGCAATTCATATGATCACTCTTCAATAACATTCTGGAGTATATGCAAATTGCTATTATAAAAACTTAAGCAGCAACTTTTTCCAATTTCCAATATTTATGTAATCCTCAAAACTTTTGGCCACGACAGTATGTGAGGTCTGGTTACAACTTACAATGGGTCAGAAAAGACCATTGTATGCTGAAAATTTGATATCCTGAGGCCATTGTATCTTGAGGGACCACTGTACATCAAACACATTTATTCCACCTTTAAAAAAGAAATTTTCCAAAAACAATTTAACTCAAATTTTTTAGACACAAATGAACCTCGTTTTTTTAAGATATTAATTAACTTTTCTAACACGTGTATTTACTCAACTATTAATCTGCTTCAAAATATATTAACCCATATGACTTGCCTTTTCAATTAAAAGAATAATTCTCTCGTATGCAGAACTGCCAGAACTGTGCAGCTATCAGACTACTCCCTACTGCTGCAAGAGTGAAAGGATTTGGAATTATTATCATTATTGTAGCCTACTTTTGCCGAGTATGAACTATATTATTCCAAGCTCATTATAGTAAATGTTCTGTACTCATTCCAGCTGAATAGTTTTGGTATGTGAAGGAAAGTTGTAATTTTCCTTGGATTAATTGTAACCTAGAGCGTTCTTAATCCTCCTTGCAAGAGCGCAGAATTAACATTCCTTCCAGCAGTCCGCCCTGCAGAGTCACTTTGTCTGACCTAGTTCTCTGCACATGACAGAAGAACATGGGACATATAATGTAACATAAATGATCTCTCACCTGGTTTAGGTTTGGAGAAGCATCCCCCCATTATGAGTCAAATACAAAAAAAAATGAATATATTACAAATCAATGGTCCCACACATAAAGATCCCAAAATGGAATGCTAGGTCATTTTCTGCTGGGTAGCTAATATAAGAGCTTGACACATAAGTCAAGGGCAATGGACATCTTCATGACTGGTATTTCCCATCTGTTCATCTTCGAAGTGTTCTGCCTATATGAGACACAATATATTGAGAGGTAGAAGATAAAGAATAGGCACTAAACTTCCAAAAACTCTAAATCAGGACAATCTTTAATGGGTTTCCTGAGATTTTCATATTGATGGCCTATTCTCAGGATAGGTCATCAATATATCGGTGAGGGTCCAACTCCACCCCGCCTGATCAGCTGTTTGAAGAGGTCGTGCTGTTCCGATGAGCGCTGCAGACTCCTTGCAGCTTACCAATTACAACTCCGTTCATTTGATAGTGGCTGTGCTCGGTATCACCGCTCAGCCCCCATTCACTTCAATGGGACTAAGTGGTGCCTAGGTCACTGATGAACGTGCTGTCATCTGGCCTAGGAAGAGTCCTCTCTACACATAGCTGAATGGCAGGTGTGCCAGGAGTCGGACCCCTGCTAAACTTTTAGTATTGACCTATCCTGAGGATAGTCATCAATATAAAAATCCCAAAATACCCCTTTAAATGATCATTGTAAATTCACTTAACTTTGCATATATTAATAGCAGAGGGAGAATCTAAGAAACGTAATATATCTTATCAAAGAAAAATATCTGCCCCTTCCCTTTACTAAACTAACATTCTGTGAACTCTGTTAGAAATGCATCTTGTTAAAGAGTACCTGTCACTACTCCTGACATGTCTTCCTGACTACTTGCATTCCCCATGCAGTAACAATTTTAAAGCATCTATTCTTAATACTCTATGTTGTGCCATTCCTCTATTATTCCTACAAGTTAAATTTCCAACTGGGTGTTACCAATTTGGGTGTGTCCTTGCACAGTCTGACACACTCAGCACTGACAGTACAGTATCAAGCTGTTGCGGGCAACAATCCCAACTTGTAAAACCCAGTTGACAATTTACTCATAAACTTCTAGTAGTAAAAATATAGAAATGACACAGAGCCAAAGGGATAGAGATAGACAAGTAGTTTATTGTAGAATACAATTATTTACTAAAAGAGATATGTCAAGAGTGGTGACAGGTTATCTTTAAAACCAAGACAGGCTGTCTGCTCAGTGAAGGATCTGAATACATCATCCACTAGAAGTCTGTGTGAGGAGAGGGGGAGGAGGAATAAGGAAGTGCAGAGAGACTAGACAGCACAGACATGAGTCAGCAGCTCATAGTAAGTGTTATTCTCTCCCCAAGTGCTTCATTCACATCTATACTGCTCAGTTCTTCGCGATAGAGTCATATATGGCACATTGAGTAATTCTAAGTCAGGGAGAGACAGGGAGAAGAATTTCTTGTCTCCATGTGTAGTAGTTTCAAAGCAGCTCCTCTCCATCCACCAGCTCAGAGACAACTAAAATTTATAGATGCAGTAGGCAAATGGAGAAACTGCTGAGATAATGCCAAATACAAGTCATACAATAGTCAGATATAGTTTTAGCACTCATGTATACACATATGGCAATTCAGTATTTTTTTTTTTAAACCTCTACAGTTGCAACAGGGTTGCCATCCTGCTTTTATACATCTGTGACATGAGGTCATTTCTACAATACTCACACTTTAGAAAAGCTATGAATCGAGAAACAATTTTTTTATTCTTAGAAAAGGTGCGAGGAATCTGTAACACGGTGTTCTCTTCTTTTTGTCTCTTATCACTGCTTTATCTTCTACTGGTCAAAGGGCCTGAGCTAGGTATGACTGATATTTATAGTACTTACCTATGGAGATACTCTTAGCACATCTCAGCAAGTTGGAAACACTCCTAAAGTAGCAGTTACAGCTAAACTATGGTATTGTCTAAAAAAAAGTCTAACTTAACAAATGAAGGAAATGTGAATGCTAGAAATTATGTGGAAAGGCGCACATTATCTGTCTCCCCTAATACAATAGCAAGAAACTGGGAAGTCAACAAAGCATTGTTTAACCATCAACAATGCTGCGTCCCAGAGGGTTCATCTACTATAGCTCATGGTCACCGAGTGTTAAAATACTTGGCAATGGGCCATCGAGCTTGGAACTGTGACAATATAATCCCAGCTTTGCTTATAACTGATCCTGTGTGCAAATGACTATTTTTCAAAGTATTATTTTCCAATACTAATCCTCTTGTGCATTCACTAAGGGACACATACCTTACGTATAAAGCCGATCTATAGTGTTATTATTGTCTGAGCGGCAGATTTTGCTGGTTTGTCTTGTACACAGAGACCACGAGAATCAATTACTTACCTCTCCTGTTATTCTAATTAATACTTTGTATGCGGAAGGGCTCATGCACACGAACGTGTGCTGTCTGGGCCGGTATTGCGACCCACAAGCAGCTAGTCCGCAATATATGGGCCTTGGCCATTTGTGCACCAAATCACGGATGCGGACCCATTCACTTGAATGGGTCAACAATCTGGAAGGTGCGGTGCAGAATGGAGGCAAGGAACCCCACGGAAGCACCACAGAATTACTGTGAGCCAAAACCAGTAGTGAACGTATAATGAAAAGGTCTGCACCTGTTCCGTGTTTCAGACCTGCACCTAGTTTTGGCTCACAATAACCGATGGAAATAACTGACCAAATGACTGAATTGTGAACTCAGCCTAGGCAGTGAAAACATGCTGCAAAATCACATGCATGAAACAGAGCGGTTCCACAATCACTTTTTGACGCTTGTCAAGCAAAAGTAACAAAAAACACGAACCTACCGTACTTTACTATTCTAAATATTTAGCCTAGGACTACATGAAGCCATTGTGTAGTCCTACTGGTTGATTTTAAAGGGGTTTTCTGGGATATTAATATTGATGGTCTATCCTCAATATCAGATTGGCGAGGGTCTGACACCCAGGACCCCTGCCGATCAACTATTTGAAGAGGCCTGGTGACCGCTGCGGCTCTTCCTAGGCCAATGATGACATGTTCATCGATCATGTGGCCTAAGCGCAGCTCAGTCCTATTTAAGTGAATGGGGGTGAGCTGCAATACCTTTCTGCATTCCATACGATTTTTGATCACTTTCAATAAAAATTTTAGCGGGGAATACAACATGACCAAAAAACTGTAAATCAACCATGTAAATGTTTTCAATTATGGCGTTATGACAATGTTGTTTATTTTATTTAATTTTTTATATGTAAAGTTGCAAAAAGGGGTGATTTCAATTTTTTATATTTTTGTATTCTAGGGCTACAGTAAAACTATATTTTAGAAATCAAGTATTCTATCGATTATTTTTTACAATTAATTGAGTAAAAAATGAATTAAAGGGTTTCTGTCACCCCACAAAACTCTTTTTTTTTTTTTTGGATAGTTAGATTCCTTATAGGGCGATATAGGAGAATATAATAGTCTTACTTACTTTCATGCGGCCGATTCTTTATAAAACGAAGTTTTATAATATGTAAATGAGGGCTCTACCAGCAGTAGGGCGTCTACTTGCTGGTAGCCGCAGCAGCAATCCGCCCCCTCGCCGTGTTGATTGACAGGGCCAGCCGTGATCTCCTCCTCCGGCCGGCCCTGTCAGTAATTCAAAAATCGCGTGCCTCTGTTCATTCGGCGCAGGCGCTCTGAGATGAGGAGGCTCGTCTCCTCAGCACTCCCTCAGTGCGCCTGCGCCGATGACGTCTTCTCTTTCGGTGATGTCATCGGCGCAGGCGCACTGAGGAGACGAGCCTCCTCATCTCAGAGCGCCTGCGCCGAATGACCAGAGGCGCGCGAATTTTGAATTACTGACAGGGCCGGCCGGAGGAGGAGATCACGGCTGGCCCTGTCAATCAACACGGCGAGGGGACGGATTGCTGCTGCGGCTACCAGCAAGTAGATGCCCTACTTGCTGGTAGAGACCGGATTTACATATTATAAAACTTCGTTTTATAAAGAATCGGCCGCATGAAAGTAAGTAAGACTATTATATTCTCCTATATCGCCCTATAAGGAATCTAACTATCCCAAAAAAAAAAAATGAGTTTTGTGGGGTGACAGAAACCCTTTAATAGACTGTTTTCATTATAAAAACTCATCAGATCCCCTACCATCAATCCCCAATACCCTTCGTTCCCCTGTGCGATCAGCCCTAGTGCATCAGCTCCACTCCCCCAGTGCCTTCAGCTCTCCCCACCCCAGTGCCATCAGCTCTCCCCCCTTGGTGCTAGCAGCTCTCCCCCCCTTGTGCCAGCAGCTCTCCTCCCCTTGTGCCAGCAGCTCTCCTCCCCATTGTGCCAGCAGCTCTCCCCCCCCATTGTGCCAGCAGCTTCCCCCCCCCATTGTGCCATCAGCTCTCCCCCCATTGTGCCATCTGCTCTCCCCCTCATTTTGCCATCACCTCCCCCCCCCCCATTGTGCCATCAGCTCTCCCCCCATTGTGCCATCAGCTCTCCCTTCATTGTGCCATCAGCTCTCCCCCCATTGTGCCATCAGCATTCGCCCCTTGTGCCAGCAGCGCTCCCCACTGCTCCTCCTGACACCTGGAGTGCAAAGCATCATTGTCTGCTATGACGCTGTGCACTCCGGGCGCCCGGCCTTAGTCGCACCAACTTACCTTTCCAGCAGGGGTGCTGCCGACACTCCATCATTCCACGCTGCTCTGCACCTGACGTCTTACACAGCGCGTCAGGTCACGGCGTGCGTACGTCAGAAGGTCAGTGCAGCACGGAACCATGGACGTGCTGTGGAGTGTCTGGAGGCCCCCTGCTGGAAAGGTGAGTATTCCGAGTGCAGCGGGAGACCACGGAGCGGGAGTAATAGCAAGCGCTTCACTCCCGCTTCGTGGTCACGTGACACAAACAAATTCTTGATGCAAAAAATTTGCATTGAGGATTTTTTTGTGTTGAATTACTCGATTTAGTCGAGTACTCGTTGCAGCCCTATTGCAGTCTTTGGGATTTTAACAACCATCCTGTTAAGTTGTGCCATACAAAGTTCCAGTCTGCCACACCAACTGATTGAAGCTCTGCGATTTCCCCATGGGGGGCTCCAGTTGGAAGACAAGTGAAGCCCCCTCCCTCAGTCTACCCCTCAGATAACTGTCACTATTGACTGCAGCAACTGAGGAGTTAAATGACCACAATCAAAGTTATGTCCAATCCTGGTTTACAGCAGGTATCTGCTGTATTCTACAGCTGGCAACCCACCATGTATGGAGAGGCGATTTTGATTTAGGCTGGGTTCACACCTGAGCGTATTCGATAACAGGCGTTTTTATCGGTGTTTTTGAGGCGTATTTTGGGGCGTTTTGTATTTTAGAAACGCGCGTCGTACGCGCGTTATTGCTATTGACCACAGAGGTGTACAATGAAAAACAGAGGTGTTACGCGCGACAATACGCCCCAAAGAAGCTCCTGTACTTCTTGGGGCGTAGGGCGTTTTACAGTGCGTTCGTACGCGCTGTAAAACGCTCAGGTGAGAACCATGCCCATAGGGAAACATGGTTTTTGCCTGTTGAGCGTTTTACAGCGCGTAGGAACGCGCTGTAAAACGCTCAGGTGTGAACCTAGCCTAAAGGGATTAATATGTTTGAAACATTTTTCTAGGCAGTAATGCCTAGTTCTGTGTTTGTGCAGAGGCAAGTGGGAGTGTTAGACCCCTTTCACACGAGCGAGTTTTCCGCGTGGGTACAATGCATGACGTGAACACATTGCACCCGCACTGAATCCGGACCCATTCATTTCTATAGGGCTGTGCACATGAGCGGTGATTTTCACGCATCACTTGTGCGTTGCGTGAAAATCACAGCATGTTCTATATTCTGCGTTTTTCACGCAATGCAGGCCCCATAGAATTGAATGGGGCTGCGTGAAAATCTCAAGTATCCGCAAGCAAGTGCGGATGCGGTGCGATTTTCATGCACGGTTGCTAGGAGATGATCGGGATGGGGACCCGATCATTATTATTTTCCCTTATAACCATGTTATAAGGGAAAATAATAGCATTCTTAATACAGAATGCATAGTACATAGGGCTGGAGGGGTTAAAAAATAATAATATATAACTCACCTTATCCACTTGATCGCACAGCCCGGCTTCTCTTCTGTCTTCTTCTTTGCTGTGCACAGGAAAAGGACCTTTGATGACGTCACTGCGCTCATCACATGGTCCGTCACATGATCCATCACCATGGTAAAAGATCATGTGATGAGCGCAGTGACGTCATCAAAGGTCCTATTCCTCAAAGAAGAAGACAGAAGAGATGCCGGCAGCGCGAACAAGTGGATTAAGGTGAGTTTAAATCATTTTTTTATTTTTTTTAACCCCTCCAGCAATATTGTACTATGCATTCTGTACCATGTTTTAAGGGGTAATAATACAATCTACACAACCTTGAACCCAAAGCTGAACTTCTGTGAAGAAGTTCGGGTCTGAGTACCACATTCAGTTTTTTATCACGCGCGTGCAAAACACATTACACCGGCGCGATACAAACTGAACAACGGAACGCGATCGCAGTCAAAACTGACTGCAATTGCGTACCTACTCGCGCGGGTTTGCCGCAACGCATCCAGACCTTATCCGGACACGCTCGTCTGCAAGGGGACTTAGGCCTATTTCACATGAGCATGACGGATTGGGTCCGGATGCGTTCAGGGTAAATTCAGTGAAACCCGCACCATTTTGCAAGCAAGTTCAGTCAGTTTGGTCTGCAATTGCGTTCAGTTGCTCAGTTTTTTCCACACCGGGTGCAAAGCATTTTGATGCTTTGTATTAAACGGTATTAAAGGGATTAGACCCCCAAAAGTTGAAGTCCCAAAGTGGGACAAAAAATAAAGTAAAAAAAAAGTTTAAAAAATAAAGTTTCCCCCCCCGAAAAATTAAGTTTCAAGTAAAAATAAACAAAAACGTCATTTTCCCCAAATAAAGTAAAAAAAAAAAAAAGTATACATATTAGGCATCGCCGCGTCCGTATCGAACGGCTCTATAAACCTATCACATGACCTAACCCCTCAGATGAACACCGTAAAAAATAAAAAATAAAAACTGTGCTAAATAAACCATTTTTTGTCACCTTACATCACAAAAAGTACAACAGCAAGCGATCAAAAAGGCGTTTGCCCACCAAAATAGTACTAATCTAACCATCATCCCGCAAAAAATGAGCCCCTACCTGAGTCAATCGCCCAAAAAATAAAAAAACTATGGCTCAGAATTTGGAGACACTAAAACATCATTTTTTTTTTTTTAAATTATATTATTGTGTAAAACTTACATAAATAAAAAAAAAAAGAGTATACATATTAGGTATCGCTGCGTCCGTATCGACCGGCTCTATAAAAATATCACATGACCTAACCCCACAGATGAACACCGTAAAAAATTAAAAAATAAAAACTGTGCTAAATAAACCTTTTTTTGCCACCTTACATCACAAAAAGTGTAATAGCAAGCGATCAAAAAGTCATATGCACCCCAAAATAGTGTCAATAAAACCGTCATCTCATCCCACAAAAATAATACCCTACCCAAGGTAATCGCCCAAAAACTGAAAAAAGTATGTCTCTCAGACTATGGAAACACTAAAACATGATTTTTTTTGTTTCAAAAAAGAAATCATTGTGTAAAACTTACATAAATAAAAAAAAAGTATACATATTAGGTATCGCCGCATCTGTGACAACCTGGTCTATAAAAATATCACATGATCTAACCTGTCAGATGAATGTTGTAAATAACAAAAAATAAAAACGGTGCCAAAACAGCTATTTCTTGTTACCTTGCCTCACAAAAAGTGTAATTTAGAGCAACCAAAAATCATATGTACCCTAAACTAGTACCAACAAAACTGCCACCCTATCCCGTAGTTGCTAAAATGGGGTCACTTTTTTGGAGTTTCTACTCTAGGGGTGCATCAGGGGGGCTTCAAATGGGACATGGTGTCAAAAAAACCAGTCCAGCCAAATCTGCCTTCCAAAAAACCGTATGGCATTCCTTTCCTTCTGCGCCCTGCCGTGTGCCCGTACAGCGGTTTACGACCACATATGGGGTGTTTCTGTAAACTACAGAATCAGGGCCATAAATATTGAGTTTTGTTTGGCTGTTAACCTTGCTTTGTTACTGGGAAAAATTATTAAAATGGAAAATTTGCCAAAAAAGTGAAATTTTGAAATTGTATCTCCATTTGCCAATAACTCTTGTGGAACACCTAAAGGGTTAAACGACGTTTGTAAAATCAGTTTTGAATACCTTGAGGGGTGTAGTTTCTAGAATTTTTGGTGGTTTCTATTATGTAAGCCTCGCAAAGTGACTTCAGACCTGAACTGGTCCCTAAAAATTGGGATTTTGAAAATTTCTGAAAAATTTCAAGATTTGCTTCTAAACTTCTAAGCCTTGTAACATCCCCAAAAAATAAAATATCATTCCCAAAATGATCAATCATGAAGTAGACATATGGGGAATGTAAAGTAATAACTATTTTTGGAGGTATTACTATGTATTATAGAAGTAGAGAAAATTAAACTTGGAAATGTGCAATTTTTTTTACACATTTTTGGTAAATTTGGTATTTTTTTATAAATAAAATGACATTTTTTACTTCATTTTACCAGTGTCATGAAGTACAATTTGTGACGAAAAAACAATCTCAGAATGGCCTGGATAAGTCAAAGCGTTTAAAGTTATCAGCACTTAAAGTGACACTGGTCAGATTTGCAAAAAATGGGCCAAGTCCTTAAGGTGAAATAGGGCTGAGTCCTTAAGGGGTTAAATGCCACAGGCATTAGCACTCGCGGCATATAGGCGGTTACAGAGGGAGCGGACTCCCTTCTGTCTCCCATTGGCACTCCACGAATGAGATCGCAGGGTTCCGATGTCAGTGCAGGCACATACAGTACCTCCCAAATTTTGAAAATTGCAAAGAGTGACAATATGTACGGCACGCATCACGCCCTTTTTTCATACTAACTCTGTCCAAAGCATAATTACTGACTCCCATCACAACTGCAGTAGCTGGGGATTGGTTAGGTGAATGTAAGTGCCTTTATTATTTTTACAGCATGTGGAGCCCTTGGACAATTTATTCTCTTGCACTTCAATATCCATTTAGATATTAGCACATACATCATGGGATTATAGGTATCTTAAAGCCCAAATTGCACCAAATAATGAAGTTCTGGTCTAATATACAGGTAGAAACTAGACAGATAGTTTAGTAAGGAGCTATTTAGTAAATTTATTAATGCACATTTTTTGCACTAATTCCCCAGGTCGAAAAGAGGGACACTTGGGAAGTATGCAGGCAGGCCAGGGCCTAGTGAAGACCCAAGGCCTGCTTCCAGTGTTTCCCAGCAGGCTGTGTCTCTTTGGCACAGCCTGTTGGTTAATGTCAGTGTAGCAATATTATTAAAATACATTTAGATAGCCAGATAATGGGGCAGATTATCACGACAATCTGCCAGTCTAAAGGTGCAGCCGATCACCTGTCAAAATGGGAATAATTATTTCTGGACAGCAGATCGTGCCGTTTAAACAGCGATCTGCTGCATGGAAACATTGCTGATGTGTGTGGACGAACGAGATTTTTTTGCAGTCTGGAGGCACAGGCCAAAATGCCACAGAAGTACTCGGTAGTGCTTCCATGGCCTTCCGCTGTGGGCCTCCGTACCGTATCTTCCGGATTGTGGATCTATTCAAGTGATACGGGCACGGGCCTCCTATGGTCGTGTGCATGAGGCCGAAAGGGACCTTTAGTAAGGATGTGTATGATATCTTCCGTGGTTTGGATTTGGTGCATATTTTTAGCCTATATAAAACAACCTAGGGATTGTCCAACTTCAACAAATGGCATTTTATTTTGTAGTTAGTACAATTCAAGTGAATACAAGACACTAATGTATTGTAATTGTCCATATTGCTTCCTTTGCTGTCTTCATTTCTTTTTCTATCACATTATACTACATGCCTCACTCCATTTCCATTTTAAAAAGTTTCATAAAAAAAAAACTGTGGCTCGGATGCGGACCAAAACAACGTCTGTGTGCATGAGACCTATATCTCATCATTCTCTTAGAATGTGCCTGTTTTGGAAGGTGAGGACCAAGGGTGTTCCAAGCTTCACAAAATAGTGTCTTGTCACCTATTGTTTTAGTTCAGTTATTGAGCAATGTCTGAGAACATATCAATGGGTTACAACCACAGGTTTTCTACGGAAAAGGTGGAATCAGAGATGTAGCTAGCGGGGGTGGCGGTGGTGGGGGGCAACCCTGGGCCCACCAGGATTGGAGCAGCCAAGCTATCAACTGTAACGGTTTTGTGTTAATGCAAATACAGTTGAAGCGTGTGGTAGAGCAGGGAGTACATGTTCCCCACCGCACCATTCTCCATACTGTAAGCCACAGGCCACTTTAGACCTACAGGATGCCAGAACGTCAGCAAGTCAGAGCAGGCAGCACAATCACATATGACTTGTCTTGCTCAACGGGGGATCAAGGTGAGTGCAAGTTATTTTTTTTTCTAGTGGCATTAGTCTATAAGCATGAAGGGTATTAATATTTATTCAAGGGGCACAAAGGCATTATTTGTTCAGGGGCACAAGTGCCATTAATATTTATTCAGGGAGCACAAGGGTTTATTATTATTTATTCAGCGGGCAATATGAGGCACATGAGACATTATTCCATTTTAGGTTGCACTTATTTTTTAGTATGCATTATTACTTTTTAGGAGCACTCATGGGACATTATTACCTTCAAAGAGTCAAACATTGGGCATTATTACAGTCTAATTTCACAAATGGGGCACTATTACTTTCTAAGGGGACATTCTAAAACATTTAATGTAAAAATGGCTTAATGTAGCTTAATGGACCATAATGTGCCTAAACCTCAATCAATTGCCTTGAAACTTTGCACAACCTAAGATCTCAGCTTCCCAAACCTATCCTGGAAGTTTCATGGATTTTTGCTACCCACAAGGCAAATGAGTGACATTTAGCTTGTTTTTTGGGGAGCTTAATGTGGCTTAACGTACAAAAAAACAACTCAGATGTTAATGAATTTTTTTGGTCTTTTTTTTTTTTTTTTTACCATTTTCCAGCTCTGCACCACTTTTTCTGCATGCAAGCTGTGACCGCCAAGTGCTGTTCAGTGCCTACCTGCCTGATCAGCACCTGCAGATTATTTGTGCTGATTTTTTGGCAAATTTTTCATTATTTTTTTTGTTAAAATATATATAGAGTTCTAGATTTCTATACATATATAGATATAAGAAAAATTTTTAGCCCGTGTTCAATGTAGTGAATTTTTATACTACAGTTTTTGCACGCACAATATGTGTGCGTGCGTGCGTGCTTCAGAGCACCGATCAGTAGTGTCTGCACATTTTTGGGTTTTTAGTTTTTTTTGCAGAAAAGGCTTTTTCTTTTTACAACTTTTCTTCAAAATTTTATTTCAAATGTGAAAACACTACATACACACACCTCACACTAAATAAAGGTTTACACATTTCACACATCACACCCCAATAAAATAAAAATGGCTCGTCCATCCCAACGTGTATACTCAGCTGAAGAGGAATAGGCCATGCTTGCCTCCGATACTGAATCTACCAGTGAGGGAGAAGAGGATGCCACTTTATTCCTCTACCCCCTAATCATCATCATCATCATCCTCCGCTGATGAGGGACCCTCTAGAAGGCGCCCCAGGGTAGCAGAGGAGGCAGCCCCCCAGAGTGAACCCTTATGGACCCCACCCCCTGACGATTATCAGCCCCAAATTCCAGAGTTTGTGGAAAAATCTGGAATCCAAATTGACTGCACGGGCTTCACAGAAATTGGTTTTTTTCTAAATCTTTTTCTCAGAAGATTTTATAAATTTGATGGTGACCCAAACAAATTTATATGCCTAGCAATTTATTTCCCAGAACCCTACTTCGCCATATGCTAGACCCCTAGGTTGGACCCCAGTAAGTGCAGCAGAGGTGATGACATTTTGGGGACTCGTGCTGCATATGAGAGTTGTAATAAAGCCAACCATTAGGCAATATTGGAGTTCAGACATTTTCTATCAGAATCCAATTTACAGTAAGACCATGACCCGGAATCGATTTGATTCAATTCGGAAATTCCTACACTACAATGACAATGCACAGTGCCCACCCCAAAACGACCCAACATTTGAATGTCTGTTCAAGGTTAGGCCTGTCATTGAACACTTTAACACCAAGTTTTCTGAGGTGTACAACCCAGATAAAAATGTCTGTGTAGATGAGTCCCTATTACTTTTCAAAGGGAGGATTAGATTCCGCCAGTACCTGCCTAGCAAACAGGCAAGGTTTGGCATGAAAATATACAAACTTTGTGAGAGTAGCTCCGGGTACACCCACAAATTCCGCGTGTATAAAGGGAGAGATTCCAGGGAATAGAACTCCCAGAATGCCCATCCTAGGAGTTAGTGGGAAGATTGTGTGGGAGTTACTGCAACTACTGCTGGATAAGGCTGGGTTCACACGAGCGTGTCCGGATTAGTTCCGGATGCGTCCCGGTGTGTTGCGGCAAACCCGCGCGAGTAGGAATGCAATTGCAGTCAGTTTTGACTGCGATTGCGTTCCGATGTTCAGTTTTTATCGCGCGGGTGCAATGTGTTTTGCACGCGCGTGATAAAAAAACGACTGTGGTACCCAGACCCGAACTTCTTCACTGAAGTTCAGGTTTGGGTTCGGTGTTGTGTAGATGTTATTATTTTCCCTTATAACATGGTTATAAGGGAAAATAATAGCATTCTGAATACAGAATGCTTAGTAGGTGATCAATTGAGGGTTAAAAAATAAAAAAAATTAACTCACCTTGTCCTCTTGTTCGCGTAGTTCTCCCGGTCTTTAGTTCTTTAAAAAGATGAACTATGGGCTAAAGGACCTTTGGTGACGCCAGATCACATGCTCCAATCACATGGTACATCACCTAGCAACCGTGCGTGAAAATCGCACCGCATCCGCACTTGCTTGCGGATGCATGCGATTTTCACGCAACCCCATTCACTTCTATGGGGCCTGCGTTGCGTGAAAAACGCAGAATATAGAGCATGCTGCGATTTTCACGCAACGCATAAGTGATGCGTGAAAATCATCGCTCATCTGAACAGCCCCATTGAAATGAATGGGTCCAGATTCAGTGCGGGTGCAATGCGTTCACCTACCGCATTGCACCCGCGCGGAAATCTCGCCTGTGTGAACGCAGCCTAAGGGTTACCACCTCTATGTGGATAACTATTATACCAGCATAACCCTATTCAGGTCCCTTACTGCCAGGGATACTGTGGCTTGCGGCACAGTGCGCAAAAATCTGAGCGGACTCCCTAGATCCTGGTAAGGCAACCACTGAGAATGGGTGAAAGTAGGGCTCTCCTCCATGATAACATGCTGGTGGTTAAGTACAAGGACAAGAGGGACGTCTTTGTACTGAACACCATTCACACTAATGCCAGCTCCCCTGCGCCTGTACGTGGTACCACAACCACTACCCCCAAACCAGTTTGCATCCTGGACTATAACAGGCACATGGGAGGGGTGGATCTTGCAGATCAACTCCTGAAGTCCTACAGTGCCACATGAAAAACAAAAGTGTGGTACAAAAAGCTGGCCGTACACATTGTACAGATGGCAATGTGCAATGCGTATGTGCTATTTCATTCTGCAGGCCACAGAGGAACTTTCCTTCAGTTCCAAGAGGTGGTAATCAAGGCCCTAATTTTTCAAACCTAGGCCGGGGAGGGTCCCAGTACTTCAGGAAGTTACGGTGCCAGTGTTGTACCAGGGCAACATTTTCCAGGTCAAGTCATCCAGACAGCAAGGAAGGGACGGACCCAAAAAAGATGCAGGGTGTGTTCCAAAAGGGATAAGGAAAGACAATTTACCACTGTGAAACCTGCCCTGAAAAACCTGGCCTGTGCATGCAGGAGTGTTTCAGAATCTACCACACATCTATGGAGTACTAATTTAATTTCATCCATGATGTACCCTGTAATATTTCCACTTTAGATCTCTGATTTAGTCCACCTCGCTTGCATATCCACTTTCCAAAAACCACTACATATTTTTTTTCTGTGAGACAACTGTGCCCTTTCCACCCCTTAAAATGTTCGTACGGGGGTGCACTTTCCAAAAAGGGGTCACTTCTTGGGGTTTTTTAATTTCTGGGGACCTCAGGAATTTTTTTAATGCGACATGGCACCTAAAATCCATGTCTGTTTATTCAGGCCTGCAAAAAAACTGTTTTTGCACTTTGCCTCTAGAGACTTGCTGTGCACCAATACAGAAGGCTACAAGCACATATGGGGTGTTTTTAAAAAGGGGAGAAAATGGGGAACATATACTGCATTTTCTCCTTTAACCCCTTGTGAAAGTGAAAAATTGGGCTCTGCTAGTAATTTTTCATTTTTACAAATGTGTGCTTTGAAATCCTTTCTCTAGAATTTCTGCCTTCTGTGAGACACCTGTTTGCTGAAAAGTACCCTTTCTACCGCTTAAAATGTTCGTACAGGGGTGCTCTTTCCAAAATGGGGTCACTTGTTGGGGTTTTTCATTTCTGAGGACCTCAGGAATTTATTTAATGCGACATGGCACCTAAAATCCATGTCTGCCAATTCAGGTCAGCAAAATCCATATTTAGATGGTAGAGCCCTGCCATGCGCCCATGCATAATTTTTTGAGCACATTTGGTGTGCTGGCATATTTGAGGGGAAATGGGGAACAAAATGTGGGGTGCATTTTGTCCTGTTACCCGTTGTGAAAGTGTAAAATGTGGGTGTAAAGCAACTTTTTCTGGAAAAAAATGTAATTTTTAATTTTCACAGCTAAGCTTTTTCTAATTATGTGAAACGCCCGATGGTTCAAAGTACTCACTACACACCTTGAAATATTCCTTGAGGGGTGTAGTTCGCTGGAATGGAGTCACTTTTGGCGTGGTTTCCACTCTAGGGGTACCTCAGGGTGTGTTCAATTGCAAGATGGCGCCTGTCAATTATTCCGGCGAAATCTGTCTTCCAGAAGCCATTTGGTGCTCCTTTCCTTCTGACCCCTGTGGTACGCTCATATAGCAGTATACAAGTAGGGTTGTTGCGGGTATCGAAATTTCGATACCCAATCGATACTTTTGTCCATTTTTTCGATACTGGGCTGCGCTGCTGTGCAGTCTAGTATCACAGAACATGAGCACGCAGCTGTCAGCGCACTCATGTTCCCTCAGCAGCACAGGGGAGAAGGAGTCACTCTCTCCCTCCCCCCTGTGCCGCGCTGCCAATAAAGAGAGAGGGGCGGAGGAGGGGCGGGCGCACTGCGCCACCAATGATAGGAGGACTTTTCATGGGTCCAGACTTTAAAGGGCTTCTGTCACCCCACTAAAGTCATTATTTTTTTTTTGGGCTAGTTAAATTACTTATACTGCGATATATGAAAATATAATGGTCTTACTTACTTTGCTTCAGCAGTTTCTTATAAAAATGAACTTTTATAATATGTAAATTAGGTCTCTACCAGCAAGTAGGGCGTCTACTTGCTGGTAGCCGCCGCAAAAAACCGCCCCCTCGTCGTGTTGATTGACAGGCCCAGCCGCGATCTCCTCCTCCGGCCGGCCCTGTCAGCATTTCAAAAATCGCGCGCCTGTGTTCATTCGGCGCAGGCGCTCTGAGATGAGGAGGATCGCCTCCTCAGCACTCCCTCAGTGCGCCTGCGCCGATGACGTCTTCTATTTCGGTGATGTCATAGGCGCAGGCGCAGTGAGGGAGTTCTGAGGTGGCGAGCCTCCTCATCTCAGAGCGCCTGCGCCGAATGAACACAGGCGCGCGATTTTGAAATGCTGACAGGGCCGGCCGGAGGAGGAGATCGCGGCTGGCCCTGTCAATCAACTCGACGAGGGGGCGGTTTTTTTGCGGCGGCTACCAGCAAGTAGACGCCCTACTTGCTGGTAGAGACCTAATTTACATATTATAAAAGTTCGTTTTTATAAGAAACTGCTGAAGCAAAGTAAGTAAGACCATTATATTTTCATATATCGCAGTATAAGTAATTTAACTAGCCCAAAAAAAAAATATGACTTTAGTGGGGTGACAGAAGCCCTTTAAGTAGCAGGCTACATAGAGCAGTGCCCAGGGATCTCCCTGCACTTACTATTATTCCTGGGCTCCACTCCGTTCGCCCGCTGTTCCCAGTTACCGTCTCCTGCTCCGTATGCTAATTACTACTATCGTAGAAATGGGGAGGAGACATCAGCTTCTCTCCTGGGCGTTCCTTCTCCCTGGCTGTGGCGCTGTCGAATCGCTGTCGAAGCTGATGTCTCCTCCCCATTGCTCCAATAGTAGTAATTAGCATACAGAGCAGGAGACGGTAACTGGGCCACAGTGGGAGAATGGAGCGGCACCCAGGAATAATAGTAAGTGCAGGAAGATCCCTGGGAGCCGCTCTATGTAGTCTGCTAACTTAACAAAGTCCGGACCCATGAAAGGTCGTCTTTAACTTTTAATACAGGAGGCAGGTGCCGGCAGCAGAATCACATAGCCGGCACCCTACCTCTGACAGGGAGCTGCGATCAGCGGCAGTTAACCCCTCAGGTGCCGCACCTGAGGGGTTAACTGCCGCTGATCTGCTGCCGGCACCTGCCTCCTGTATTAAAGGTTAATTAACCCCCCCAGTATTAAAATCATTGGTAGTGCAGTGTGCCCGCCCCCTCAACCCCCCCAGTATTAAAATCATTGGTGGCAGTGACCACAGGGTCCCCTCCCCTTCTCATTGGGGGCAGTGGCCACAGGGTCCCCTCCCCTCCTCGTCATTGGTGGCAGTGGAAGCTTCTGATTGGAGCCCCAGCAGTGTAATATTGGGGCTCCGATCGGTTACCATGGCAGCCAGGACGCTACTGAAGCCCTGGCTGCCATGGTCAGCTCCCTGCTGCTATGTGTACTATGCACAGGGCAGCAGGGAGAGTGTGATGTCCTATTCACCCAAATATAGATCTATCAGGGTGAATAGGACAAGGGATGAAAAGATCCCAGGTTCTAGCCCCTAAGGGGGGAAATGAGTCCAAACTATTAAAATATTAAAAAAATCTATGCAGTGAACGCGGGAACAGAAAAAATAAATAAATAAAAACTGCGCGATTCGTCATTTTTTTAAAATGCGGAATGCACGTGGCTTTTTTGATGTTTTATTTTTTTCACGTGGTATCGAGTATCGCAATACTTTTTTATGGTATCGAAATCGAATCAAAAATTTGGTATCGCAACAACTCTATATACAAGCACATTTGGGGTATTGCTGTAATCAGGAGAAAATGGGCAATAAATTAGGGGGTAAATTTTCTCCAGTTCCCCCTGGTGAAAGTGAAACATTTGGGCCTAAAGTAAATTTTTCTAGAAAAAATTTGAATTTTTTATTTTCACAGCCAATTCCATGAATCACTGTTAAGGAGAAAGTTCTCACTACACATCTTGAAATATTCCTTGAGGGTGTAATGACCGGCATCACACACAGGGAGGGAAAAGGGAAAGCCCTGCCCAAGGGAGAGGGAAAGGTGGTGACCCCTGACTCACCTTGCGGCTGGCACCTGACTGCCCTGACGTCCCTAGACAGGTTCCTCACCCGTGCGGCGATCACGTGCCTAAACCCTGGCTTTCCCTAGAATGAGCCCTAGATAGTGAATCGCTAGTCCGCACCACTGACACTAAGAGGGAAACACCAGGGAGAGGACAGACAATACAGACAAACACATACACGCAGGTGGGCGACCACAGCAGACCACAAAGGTCCAACAGGGATCCGGAGGGTAACGTTCTGGACCAACTACTAGAGAACGCAGCAACACAGCTCCAGAGGGTCAGAATAGAAGTCCAGGCAGGAAGCTCTATATCTGGCAACCAGAGAAGTGTGAGAGGGGAATATAAGGAGGTTGGGAGTGCTGGACAAGGAACAGCTGAGGAGAAGGAGCTACGGATCCCTGAGTGAGCCAAAAAGGGTTGCAAAGCAAACTCAGAAAGCTACCATAAGGAAACAGCCCTATCTTACATAGAGCGCGCAGCCAACCTCTGCGACTTCCTGACCCCGGGTATAGCGGAGTCAGGCGTGGTTCTTGACACCCTCGTGACAGTACCCCCCTCTCTACGAGGGGCCTCCGGACACTCAGGACCAGGTCTCTCAGGATGAGAGGCATGAAAAGCCCGAACTAGCCTGTCGGCGTTTACCTCAGACGCAGGAACCCACATTCTTTCCTCGGGACCGTAACCTCTCCAATGCACCAGATATTGAAGAGAGTGGCGGACCCGACGAGAATTAACAATTTTGGATATCTGAAATTCTAGATTACCATCCACAACAACAGGAGGGGGTGGCAGCGGTGACGGTTCTAGAGGTGGAACATATTTTTTGAGTAATGACTTATGAAAGACGTTATGGATTTTAAAAGTCTGAGGTAGCTCCAGTCGAAAAGCCACGGGGTTGATGATGGCTACAATTTTGTAAGGGCCAATGAACCTAGGACCCAGTTTCCAAGAGGGAACCTTTAATTTAATATTCCTAGTAGACAACCACACATAGTCATTCACTCCTAGGTCCAGACCTGGCGACCGTCTCTCATCAGCCATGCATTTGTATTTACCTCCCATATTTTTCAAGTTAGCTTGCACCTTCTGCCATACCGATGAAAGAGATGACGAAAACCGTTCCTCTTCGGGAACCCCAGAAGACCCCCCCTCATTGAAAGTACAGAATTGGGGATGAAAACCATATGCACCAAGAAATGGTGACTTGCCAGTGGATTCCTGACGACGATTATTTATGGCAAACTCAGCTAACGGTAAATATGATGACCACAACTCTTGGTTTTCAGACACAAAACATCTTAGATATGTCTCCAGGTTTTGGTTGGTGCGCTCAGTCTGTCCATTCGACTGAGGATGGAAAGTTGAGGAAAAGGACAAGTGTACCCCCAAACGGGAACAAAAAGCTTTCCAAAATTTAGAAATAAACTGGGTACCCCAATCCGAAACAACATCGGAAGGGACCCCGTGAAGCTTCACGATTTCACTGATGAATACCTGAGCAAGAGTCTTAGCATTAGGTAGTGCGGGTAACGCAATGAAGTGTACCATTTTGCTAAACCTGTCCACTACTACCAAAATAACTGTTTTACCCGCAGACAAATGCAAGTCAGTGATAAAATCCATTGACAGATGTGTCCATGGTCTATTGGGAATGACGAGTGGTAATAGAGACCCTGCAGGACGTGTATGAGAGACTTTTGCGCGAGCACAGGTAGAACAAGAAGACACAAAATCCAATACATCCTGACGCAACCTTGGCCACCAAAAACGCCGAGACAATAGCTCCAAGGTTGCTTTACTACCCGGGTGCCCAGCAAGTGCCGAATTATGATGTTCCTTTAATAATTCGAAATGCAGGTTCAATGGTACAAACAATTTCTCTGAGGGGCAAGAGACCGGGGCGTCCCCCTGGGCCTCTAACACCTTCCCCTCCAGAGCAGAGTGTACCGCAGAAACAACCACTCCTCTTTGAAGAATGGGTACCGGATCACTCACATTACCCCCTCCAGGGAAACAACGAGATAGTGCATCAGCCTTGGTATTCTTTGCCCCAGGACGATAGGTAATAACAAAGTTGAACCTGGTAAAAAATAGCGACCACCTAGCTTGTCTAGGGGTGAGACGCTTAGCTGATTCGAGGTACAGAAGATTTTTGTGGTCCGTAATCACAGTGACGGGGTGGACTGCCCCCTCTAAAAAGTGACGCCATTCTTCAAACGCTAGTTTAATAGCTAATAGTTCCCTATTGCCAATATCGTAGTTCTTTTCTGCTGCAGATAGTTTTTTAGAAAAGAAAGCACAAGGACGCCATTTGCCAGGAGACGGACCCTGAGACAGCACCGCCCCCACTCCCACCTCTGACGCATCGACTTCAACAATAAAAGGCTGAGAGACATCAGGTTGGACTAGTACAGGTGCCGAGGTAAACCTCTCTTTTAGAGAGGAAAAAGCAACTTTAGCGGCGTCAGACCATTTTGAAAAATCAGTCCCCTTCCTAGTCATGTCAATAAGGGGTTTTACAATAACAATAATTTTTAATGAATTTCCTATAGAAATTTGCGAAGCCCAAGAACCGTTGCAGTGCTTTGAGGTTCTCAGGAAGATCCCAATCTAAAATTGCCTGGACCTTCCTAGGATCCATTCGGAAACCTGAAGCAGATAAAAAATAACCCAGGAATTGTATCTCCTGAACGGCGAAGACACATTTTTCAATTTTAGCATATAATTTATTCGTTCGTAGGACCTGCAGTACCTGTCTGACATGCACCTCATGTGTTTTCAGATCAGACGAATAAATTAAAATATCATCTAGGTATATTACCACAAACCTGCCGATTAGATGACTAAAAATGTCATTAACGAAATGTTGAAAGACGGCAGGAGCATTGGTCAGACCGAAAGGCATAACTAGATTTTCATAATGCCCCTCAGGGGTGTTAAAAGCTGTCTTCCACTCATCCCCCTCCTTGATACGAATCAGATTGTAGGCCCCCCTAAGATCAAGTTTGGAGAACCACCTAGCACCCGCAATCTGGTTAAACAGGTCAGGAATGAGAGGAAGAGGGTATGGGTCTCGGATGGTTATCCGATTTAATTCGCGAAAATCTAGGCAAGGACGCAGGCCCCCATCTTTCTTTTTAACGAAGAAAAACCCTGCAGCCACGGGTGAAGAAGAGGGTCTGATGTGTCCCTTAGCCAAGCTCTCGGAGATATAATCTTTCATGGCTTGTCTCTCTGGACCCGAAAGATTATATAACCTGGTCTTGGGTAATTTTGAGCCGGGAATAAGGTTAACCGGGCAATCATAAGGACGGTGAGGTGGTAACTTCTGACAACCCTTTTCAGAAAAAACATCCTCAAAATCCGAAATAAATGTAGGTAGGGTAGTTATGGAGGCGACTAAGCAATTGCTATTTAAGCAATTTTCTCTGCAATGCTCACTCCACTCCGATATCTCCCTGGCCTGCCAATCCACCACTGGATTGTGCGCTACCAACCAGGGAAGGCCCAGCACTACCGGAGTGGGAAGCCCCTCCAGAACATAACATGAAAGCATCTCGTTATGATGGTCCCCTACCCGAAGGTGTAAATTATGAACAATGTGAGTGAGGTTTCTCTGAGACAGAGGAGCAGAATCAATAGCGAATATGGGAATAGGTCTCTGTAGCGTACAGAGAGACAAATCCATAGTGCGGGCAAAATGGGCATCTATCAAATTTACCCCTGCTCCACTGTCTAGAAAGAAAGAAATATTCTCCGTCTTAACACCAAAAACAATAACCGCTGGCAACACAAATTGCGATGTACGTATGGAGGAAACATATACCCCCCGGCTGACATCCTCCACACAGCCTGGGGTTAGTAGTTTTCCGACGGTCTTTTGTTTCTGAGGAAAGAAGGACAGACATTAATGAAATGACCCCTCTCCCCACAAAAAAAACAAACCCCACGCCTACGGCGAGCCTCAGGAGGACGGACCTGACGAGTAGTTCCTCCTAGCTGCATAGGCTCGTCTAAGTCCGTACAGACTAACTGCTGCTTGGGAGGGATTACCAATTGCTCCGGTTTTTTCAACCTGTCCCTAAGGCGTCTATCTATACGGATAGAAAGGGACAGAACCGCATCAAGGGAAAAGGGGGTCTCATATAATGCAAGCGCATCCTTAAGCCTTTCGGATAACCCAGAGCAGAAGTGACTCCTGAGAGCCGGGTCGTTGCACTGGGTATCCGTAGCCCACCTACGGAAGTCAGAGCAATATTCCTCTACCGGCCGCTCTCCTTGTAAGAGTCTCCGTAATCTTGATTCAGCCAGTGCGACTCGGTCACGGTCGTCATATATGAGACCCAAGGCCCCGAAAAACTCATCCACTGACCGAAGAGCCTGGGAATCAGTGGGTAAAGAGAATGCCCAGGACTGCGGGTCCCCCTGCAGCAGGGAAATAACAACCCCCACCCGCTGTTCTTCATTACCAGAGGAGTAAGGGCGCAGTTTAAAATATAATTTACAGGCCTCACGGAATGTCAAAAACTTGTCCGTTCCCCCAGAAAATCTGTCAGGGAGAGGGATCTTGGGTTCCGCAACAACCTGGTTACCAGTAGCAACCGCTGGGCTTGCGGTCAGTTGAAATTGTTACTGTTGCTGGAGGACCGACGCCTTCAATCCTGCCACCTCCAAAGACAGGCCATGAAATTGTTTGGACAGAGCAGCAATTTGATCCATACAGGAATCTAAGTAGGTAAAAAAATGTTGTTGTTTTTTTTTTATTTTTTTACCTACACCAAATAAGGGCCAGATATAATGTAATGACCGGCGTCACACACAGGGAGAGAAAAGGGAAAGCCCTGCCCAAGGGAGAGGGAAAGGTGGTGACCCCTGACTCACCTTGCGGCTGGCACCTGACTGCCCTGACGTCCCTAGACGGGTTCCTCACCCGCGCGGCGATCACGTGCCTAAACCCTGGCTTTCCCTAGAATAAGCGCTAGATAGTGAACAGGCCGGTGGGATTGCTAGTCCGCACCACTGACACTAAGAGGGAAACACCAGGAAGAGGACAAACAATACAGACAAACACATACACCCAGGTGGGCGACCACAGCAGACCACAAAGGTCCAACAGGGATCCGGGGGGGAACGTTCTGGACCAACTACCAGAGAACGCAGCAACACAGCTCCAGAGGGTCAGAATAGAAGTCCAGGCAGGAAGCTCTATATCTGGCAACCAGAGAAGTGTGAGAGGGGAATATAAGGAGGTTGGGAGTGCTGGACAAGGAACAGCTGAGGAGAAGGAGCTACGGATCGCTGAGTGAGCCAAAAAGGGTTGCAAAGCAAACTCAAAGCTACCATAAGGAAACAGCCCTATCTTACATAGAGCGCGCAGCCAACCGCTGCGACTTCCTGACCCCGGGTATAGTGGAGTCAGGCGTGGTTCTTGACACCCTCGTGACAGAGGGTTTTCAGAATGGGGTCACTATTTGGGGGTTTCCACTCTAGGGGTACCTCAGGGTGTCTTTATATGCAACATAGTTCCCAAAAGCCAATCCTGCTAAATCTGTCCTCCAAAAGCCCTATGGCGCTACTTCCCCTTGGAACCCTGCCATGCATCCATACATCATTTTTTTTAGTACATATGGGGTGTTGGTGTATTCTGGGGGAAATGGGGAACAATATCTGGGGTGCATTTTGTCCTGTTTCCCCTTGTGAAAGTGAAAATTTTGGGTGTAAAGCAACTTTTTCTGGAAAGAATTTTAATTTTTCTTTTTCACAGCCAATTGTTTCCTAATTCTTTGAAACGCCTGATGGGTCAAGGTGCTCACTACACACTTTGAAATATTCCTTGAGGGATTTTGTTTCTGGAATGGGGTCACTTTTTGGGGGTTTCCACTGTAGGGCCACCTCGGGGTGTCTTCATATGCAACATAGCTCCCAATTACCATTCCAGCTAAATCCGCTCTCCAAAAGCCATATGGTGCTCCTTCCACTTTGAAGCATGCTGTGTGCCCATACACACATGGGGTGTTTCTGTAAACTCCAGATTCAGGGTAATAGATTTTGAGTTTTTTTTTTGCTGTTAACCCTTGATGTGTTGCAGAAAAAATAGATGAAAATTTAAAATCTGCAAAAAAAAGTGAAATTTTGAAGTTTCATTCCCATTTTCATTTAATTCTAGTGGGACACCTAAAGGGTTAACAAAGTTTGTAAAATCCATTTTGAAAAGTTTATGGGTGGTCTCTAATATGTAAGCCCCAGAAAATTGGGGTTTGGAAATGTTCTAAAAAATTTTAAGATTTGCTTCTAAACTTCTAAGCCTTCTAACGTCCCAAAAAAATAAAACGTCATTTTCAAAATGATCCAAACATGAAGTAGACTTATGGGGAATGTAAAGTAATAACTATTTTTGGAGGTATTACTATCTATTATAAAAGTAGAGAAATTGAAATGTGCTAATTTTTCCACATTTTTGGTAAATTTGGTATTTTCTTTTATAAATAAAAATGAAATTTTTTGACTTAATTTTACCACTGTAATGAAGTACAATATGTGACGAGAAAACAATCTCTGAATGGCTTGGATAAGTAAAAGCGTTTTAAAGTTATTATCACATAAAGTGACACGTGTCAGATTTGCTAAAAATGGCCTGGGCAGAAAGGTGAAAAATGGCCCGGTCCTGAAAGGGTTGAGGTAACTGAACAACACAAACAATGAAGTCAAGGTCTCCCCATACCTGAATGGCAGTTTTTTTTTCTGTTCTCCTTAGAACTATTCTCAGGGGGAGCAGACAGCTTGAGACTGTGACAACAGCAGGCAAACCTTGACAAGTGTCAGACCTTTTGGGCTTGGAGGACTAACGGGATCTGGAAAATACCGCTAGTAAAGCCTCATTCACACGTCAGTGTTTTGGTCAGTGATTTCCATCAGTGATTGTGAGCCAAAACCAGGATTGGCGCCTCCACAGCTATAAGGTATAAGGGAAAGATCTGCTCCTGTTCTGTGTTTAGAGATGCACCTGGTTTTGGCTCAAAATCACTGAAGGAATCACTGACCAAACACTGACGTGTGAATGAGGCATTACAGTGACAGTCATTTAAGACTCTAGGTATGCTTGAACTCATCTTTTGTCATCATCTAAACCACGTATATACTTGCAGACTAAAGCAGAAATATGTGCAGCATACCAAAGAAGACTTTAGCAGATTTACTTGACCGTACCAGCTTTACGTGCCATTCGTGACCTGACATGACCTCTGAAAAACTTGTTTAGAAGATGAAACTCTGATTCACTTGTAAAACTGTTTTATACAAGTGAATTAGTGAGAAAGTTCATCTATGAACAAGTTAAGTTTCTGCAGTTCTTGCTGGATTATTTTCCCAGAGGCATCTATCTGCTTTACACCTGTCTCACAAATCACCTCCCATCAAAACTAACCCTTGAGCCAGTATATCTGCTGGCGTTCTCTGTGTAGCTGGTCTTCAAGGCATAAAATTTCAGGCAGAGCAAGGAATCAGTTTACACATTTACCCTGGACAATTGTCACTTAGGCCTCTTTCACACTTGCGTTGTCCGGATCCGTCGTGCACTCCATTTGCCGGAAGTGCCCGCCGGATCCGTAACAACGCAAGTGAACTGAAAGCATTTAAAGACGGATCCGTCTTCAAAATGCGTTCAGTGTTACTATGGCACCCAGGACGCTATTAAAGTCCTGGTTGCCGCAGTAGTAGTGGGGAGCAGGGGAGCAGTATACTTACCGTTCGTGCGGCTCCCGGGCGCTCCAGAATGACGTCAGAGCGCCCCATGCGCATGGATGACGTGATCCATGCGACACATCATCCATGCGCGTGGGGCGCCCCGACGTCACTCTGGAGCGCCCCGGGAGCCGCACGGACGGTAAGTATACTGCTCCCCCGCTCCCCACTACACTTTACCATGGCAACCAGGACTTTAGCGTCCTGGCAGCCATGGTAACCATTCAGAAAAAGCTAAACTTCGGATCCAGTAATGCGCCGAAACTACGTTTAGCTTAATTAATGCCTTTCAATGGGCATTAATTCCGGATCCGGCCTTGCGGCAAGTGTTCAGGATTTTTGACCGGAGCAAAAAGCGCAGCATGCTGCGGTATTTTCTCCGGCCAAAAAACGTTCCGGTCCGGAACTGAAGACATCCTGATGCATCCTGAATGGATTTCTCTCCATTCAGAATGCATTGGGATAATCCTGATCAGGATTCTTCCGGCATAGAGCCCCGACGACGGAACTCTATGCCGGAACACAACAATGCAAGTGTGAAAGAGCCCTTAGATTTCAAGTGAAATAACAGTAAAGATGGTTATATATTAAATAACTGCACATTCAGGGTCATAGCTAAAGGCTCATGGGCCCTGGTGCAAGAGTTCAGCTTGGGCCCCCCTTCCATCAGTGCTTTGTGGCCAGGAAAGCACATAGACTTCATGCTGCCTGAGGCAAAAATTGAAACAGCACCCTTTCCCCATGCCAAATTCTTGACCTAACCCTTTCCCTCCATCCAGAGGTATAAATTGACCTGCATGTACTTTCTACAATACCGATGTCTTCTTATGAGGCACAAGGGTATTTGGGCCCCCTCAGGCTCCAGGGCCTGGTAGCGACTGCTACCTCTATACCCCCTATAGCTACACCCCTGTGCACGTTACACCCCAAAAAACTTGCACATTATGCACAGCCGATTGTACTTATTTAATTTAACAAAATGAGTAAAATAAGCGGCTGCCAGATACCCCTGTCCCCTGCGGCCACCTCTGGCACTGGCTCTTCACCCATGGAGATGAAGCATTGTGCATATTGAAAAACAACATGCTGAACACTTCTTTCCTCTGCTGGGAAAGAGTCAGGTTGCTCCCATGCACTTTAGATTTTCAGTATATCCTTTTTTATCTAATGTGCACCCTCTGGTTCAGGGAAAAAAATTCAGATTAAGTGGGAAATTAACAGAACCCTTACTTGGTGTCCTCTTTTCAGCTGCAGATCCACTGATACTCAGGCTCTTCTTCTGTCATCTAATGGCTGCACCACTTTTCAGAATACCTAATCCACACTGTGAATCAGTACTCCAAGACACTTCCTGCTTATCCAGCCCTGCTCTTGGATTGGCCATCACTGCCCACATAAGCACTGCTGGCCAATCCGAGGGCAGCAGGAAGTGTCTTGGAGTATTGCATGGCCTATAAGATTCCTTACTACTCCTAGGAGCTCTCCACAAGGACCACCAGATACTAAATAAGGCCTTTCACCCAGTTAAGCCAGTACTCTCTGCTCTGCACTAATGAGAGGCAATCACACTAAAACAGCTGTCTGCAGATGAGGTGCTGGCTTAGCTATAATCATAAATTATGTCTCAAGATCTGTTTAAAAAGTTGAACATTAGCTTATAGAATAGCTACCTTACATCTTAGACATTAGAGGCTTAAAGGGGTTGTCCGGGTTCAGAGCTGAACCCGGACATACCTCCATTTTCACCCAGACAGCCCCCCTGACTTGAGCATCGGAGCAGTTCATGCTCCGATGCTCTCCTTTGCCCTGCGTGATGTTTTGGAGATCCGGTGACGTACCGGACTCTCCATGGGGCTGCCAGGAAGCCCGGTGACATCACCAGCACTGATGGGCGGGCTTTAGTGCTGCCCTAGCCAGTAAAACAGCTAGGGCAGCGCTAAAGCACACCCATCACAGCCGGTGAAGTCACCGAACACACTGCCGGGCAGAAGCTTCCGCCCGGCAGTGTGTGATTGTAAACAAAAGAGCCTTTGCCCTGCGCAATTTAGCGCAGGGCAAAGGAGAGCATTAGAGCATGAACTGCTCCGATGCTCAAGTCAGGGGGGCTGCCGGGGTGAAAATGGAGGTATGTCCAGGTTCAGCTCTGAAACCCGGACAACCCCTTTAACTTTCATTTCTTTTTGGAAAGAGAGCTAATTTGCCTACATTTGTACTTCCAAATGCACATTTTGCATCAGGTAGTCTGAGGAGTGGTGTGGTCATCTGCAGCTGAAAAGATGAAAAGGAGGGCAACATCTAAGTTCTCTGCTCATTCACTAGTTAGGGCTCATGCACACAACCGTATGCTCCCGGGCCGCCCGCTGGACTACTGTCCCGCACTCATATGATATTATGAGTGCAGGACAATAGCCCCGCGGGTGCCCAATGCGCACAGCATCATAGTAACCTATGATGCTGTGCTCTCCCGTGGGGACGATGTATGCCGCTCCGGAACATATGGCCCGCTCACGGACCATATGTCTCGGAGGGTATACGGTCATGTGCATGCGCCCTTAATGTGATTTTTTTTTTTCTTGAATCAAAGGGTTGCTTTAAGGCTGGGTCTACATAGGGATCTTGGCCTCAACTCCCATAACACGATCAAAGATTGCTGTGTAGCAGTGCAGCCATTGAACTGAGTGGGGATACACCATAATTTGTAAGTTGCCACAACCCCAGAATTGGAAAAAATCCAACACTGCTGGTTCTGGGGTCAAGTTCATGGCAACTTGTAAATTACACTGTGACCACATTCCGTTCAGCGATCACTGTGTAGCCATGGCCAAAGGAGAACCTGTCACCAGGTTTATTCTGCCCTACCTGAAGGCAGCATAAAGTGTAACGCCCCGAGTGGCCTTACCACACCTACGCCCTGTTTCTATCTGGATATGCAATCTCAATGTCATTTTATTCATTTATTCCAGGTCCCATATATTGTGCATTACCGGTTATGCATCTGTTTATGTTCAAATGTAATGTGCCAGGCAGTATGTAGAAAAAGAATGGAACCTTCCAATCCATTCCAACACCACCACCCCCTGTGGAGGAGTGGGCGAGTCCCAAGTCCTGCAGGAAGGGTGGGGATCAGTTAGTTCAAGTTAGTGAGTGCTAGCTGACCCCCTGCTAAGGAAGCAGGTGTGCAGTGCTGCGTCCCTCCTGGATTTGTGTTGCCCACACCAGCCAGAACACCTTCAGTTCTGCTAGAGCAGAGAGACCACTTCTAGGAGTCTCATTAGCCAGGAAGAAGTTGCCCTGTGCCTTGCCATAGAGAGTCAGACAAAGAGAGGAGTTGCAGCAGAAAGCAAAAGGAAAAGTTCCTATTTAATCCTGTCAGCATAAGAGAGCCGAGAGGGTTTGCCTGCCATTTTCATGCTAACACTTGCTAGAAACCAAGACCAAGTCTGTAAACCGTTTGAAGAAACGTTTATGCAAAGTAAAGCTGCAGTTGAACTTCATACAAAGTCTGGACTCAATTTCTTTCATCATCCTCTCGAGCACCCATTCACCCTAATTGCTCTACTTCGACCGCCAACGCCTGGGGTTCCCGGATATCCAGGTAGGAGCACCGTAACAAATGCAAAGCCGCACCTAGAGGGACATCCTAGGCTACCCTCATACCACTCTGGCATTCCTACACCTGGGTTCCACCATCACCTTCTTCATAGGGGGACCTAGTCCCCCGGTGCTGACATGCAACTGGCGTCACGAAAAATTACATTTATCACATCTTAAAAGGACCCTAGCCACATGTCGTTCGTTGCATCAAGTGGTGCCTACGAACAGGATTACGTGTGTGCCCCTATACTGCAAGGACTATAGAGGATCTACTTTAGTGCCTGTAGAACCCCCTACAAGAGACTTTATTTGCATTTACTCACTGTTGGAGAGAGTGAATCTGCAGCAATTGCAGCACTGTGGCAAAACAGGGGTTAATCGGCCATCTTAGATTTGGACCTATGTTGAGGGGAAGATATCCACCCAGCAGAGGGGAGGGAGCCAAGAGCCCGCCTTCACAGAGGAACCATTTTACAGCAGAAGGAACTAAAGTGCTTAGTACAAGTTCACAGGAGGACAAAGAGGAAGTGAAGCGGTGGCCATTTTGGAAAAGGTAAAATGCAGTTCCTTTTGCCCTGGATGTCCAGAGGTCTGAGTGAGTACTTCTGGGGAAAATAACCTTGCTAAAAATGGTTTGGGACTATAATCTACCTGTCAGAGCATCATACTCCCCAAAATTGTGCAGTTGCAGTGACTCTTAAAGGAGCCACAAACCAATTCTGCCGCTGTTGCCCATAGCAACGTGCACTTAAATTACATTTTAGCTTACGCTCTAGTCTGGTACAGGGTATCAAAAGCCATGCCTGACAGGGAGGATAACAATCACCGAGACCACAGCCATCTACTACAAGCAGCTGCAGCCATATGCATCATGCCTCTAACTACTGCCGTAATGGGGTCAGAAAAGGACTGCCCTGTGGCGATTGTCATTGCCACTAGAGACTTTCAACCGCTGCAAAAGCAGCAAAGAAGACTTCCAGTCCCTCCGGTAGGGAGCATTGGGCCATCTGCCAGGCGAAGGTTACCACCGTTGCTCCTTACTACTGGAGTAGCAGTAGCCTGTGGCTATTATCACTGTCACTACAGAAATCTCAGGGCCTACTACTGTAGTGTCCCACTACGTAATGGTGGGCACTACTCAAGGGTCAATTGGGTCACGTTGTTCTCCACCTCTTGTGGAACATGGTCATGGTATTTTATATTGCATTTTAATGTATGTTGTCATATTATCTCCTGTGTACCAGGCCTGTTAGGGGTGTAGTTCCTCCTCCTAGGCAGTAGAGGGAGCTAGGGAACCCCCTAGTACAGTGATGGCGAACCTTTTAAAGGCCGAGTGCCCAAACTGCAACCCAAAACCACTTATTTATTGCAAAGTGCCAACAAAGCAATTTAACCTGAAGACTATAGTCCAATATAGTATATCCTCTATGTACTTTATTATTTAGCTATAATAGCCTGCCTACATTCAGTGCACTGCCTGTGCTGTTCATATTGCGCCTGCGCTGATGAATGGCAGGAAAAGTCTAAGGCATATTGTACACCATAGACTTTTTCCAGAGTGCGGGTGCCCACAGAGAGGGCCCTGAGTGCCGCCTCTGGCACCCGTGCCATAGGTTCGCCATCACTGCCCTAGTATATATAGTCAGGTCTAGTCCAGAGAGAGAGTTTTCAGAAGCCAAGTGTGCACTTTAGCCAGAGTGTAGCTGAGGAGCAGCTTCTGACATGCAGCTAGATAGCCCAGGCTCCTAGCTTGCCACCAGGAGAAGAAGCTACCTCCTGAAGATATATAGCACCTTTAAAAGTACAGTGCAGAGCCACTTTTATCCAGCCAAATAGAAAGCTGAAGGGCAGAAGGATATTTACAGCAAGAGGATATATACCAGAGGAAGGTTTCCCTACCCAAGGATAAAGCAGGCAATAGGGTATACGGGCCTTGGTGAAAGCCAGACAGGATCTAAGGAAAGTACAGCCTGATCTGTAAGTGTTATTCCCTCTGAGTATCTTGCAAAGACTTTGCCTGCCATTTGTATGAAGCCTGTCTGTATTCAACATTTTACATATGGAACTAACTGAAGACTGTATATAGTTGGACTGTTCAGTAAAAAGAAGTTCTGGTTCACTGCAACTTTGTGTACCTCAATTATTCCTACAACAAATCGGTGTGCCACCGTTACCGGCACTGGCGTCACGAACTATAAGGGATCTTGCCACAGGCACACTAAACCTGCAACACCCAGGGCACCTCACCTACCACCTGGCCTGGTCCCTATACACAGAGAGTGCCCCAGAGGATACATGTGCCAGCCTCTCCATCACTGATGTACGCCTGCCCAGGGTATATAAAAACTGTGAGTACCAAGAGCAACCCTCGGTTTGTTAACTACCCCTGTGACCTCACATTCGCTCACCCTGCAGGGCTGCGTACTGCACTACTACTGCTGCTGCACAGCCTGAGCCCACCAAACAAGAGCACCGCCCCAAAGTGTGCGAGGATAAGGAGGAATCCACTGATACTGCTCCATGCACTCCGGAACCACCACCGAATCCAGAGCTTCTTGCTATGAAAGACCAAGGGTCTATCCTTTCTTGCTGTCTGGAGAATCTGTCACCTACCAGGAAAAGGCCAAGGCTCACAGAGGATCCTTGCAAAAAACGTCCTGCCACAGAAAGTCACCAGGAGATCGCAGATGAAGCTTCTGCCGGAGCTACAGAGAGCACCAGAGCTAGCAGAAACAGCGATGAGGATGTCCCGCAGCTTAAAGAAGGACTTTTGCGCCCTCAAGTATGGGTCCCAGGAGGAAGACTTCAGGTCCCTTATCTAAGGAGACCAGTGCTGTGAGGAAAACTACCCACTGTGGGAATTACCTATTATGTGTATACCTTATGTGGATTATAAATGACTTTTTTCACTATACTGTATGTTCCGGTTTTGCAACGTTACAAGCCTGCACCCAAAGAATAGACTCAAACGTATACCTGAGCTCTTTGTGATTTCTACTGTCATATTTTTGCATTAACGTTTTAAAGGTTCTGCAACGTTTAAGCACTTTAGCCCATTGTCGGTGAAGGTTCTCATTTATCCAGGTCATGGTATATCTGTAAATAATAAATCAAGGCAACTGGACGTACTGTAGATTTCTTGAAAACATTTCACTCGTTCTTCCAACGAGCTTTCTCAATTCTGAGTGACTGTACAAGAATTCTCTGGGAATAAATATGTAACTGAATCAACATCTGGTAATTATACCCAGCATGTGGTCAGAGGTCATTATACCTAGCATGGGGTCAAAGGTGTTGATTCCATTATCCTAATTGGAGTCAGTAGGTGATAAAGACTTCCCAGAAAAAGGTGTCAAGACAGCATTGTATGTGGCAGACAATAGATGTCTAACCCCCCCCCCCTCCCCGCCTCTATTCAAGCTTGGCTTCTCCATTTTTACGTAGATGGCGTCCTTCACACCTCATTTGTACCAATCGGCCTCCTTATCCAAAACACGTACTTGACTTTCTTCAAAGGTGTGACCTGTTTCTTTTAGATGCAAGTACACAGCTGAATCTTGACCAGAGGTTTTGGCTCTTCTATGCTGAGCCATACGCTGATGTAGTTGTTGTTTAGCCCATTGTGTGTATTTCTTTTGCAGGTGCCGCAATGTGACCTCTTATGCACTTTTTATATGGACTTTGGACTTTATACTGTTAGTCAGATAGTTAGCTTCAATTGCTCATATGGACTTGGACTGCCTCTGAGGACGTCAATACTAATGGTTCTTATGTTACCTTGTGCTAGTTTAGGAAGCCTAGGCATTGTATTTTATTGTTCCTACACAGGGAGGACCAAGTGGTAAGTCACAAGCAGGTCTAACAACACCAAGGGTAACCCGCTGCTAATATGTGTGTTTAGAGGGAGTAATTAATGCTCAAGGGAGTTTCTGTCAACAGATTTAACCCTATTAAGCTAGCTGACATTAGCGATGTGCTAATGTCAGCTAAACCTAACTAGCCTATTCCTACTTTTTTCTATGCCCCCCGTTACGCCCAAAATCTAACTTTTATGATATGCTAATTAGACCCCAGGAGCAGGGGGGCGTTGTTCCTGCTCCTAGAGGCTCCGTTCTCCCACCTTTGTCACCTTCCTCCAAGACCTGATTGACGGGGCCAGGCAGCGCTCCCATCTGTCTGCCAGCCCTGTTCTCTGGTGAAATCTCGCGCCGTTCAGCATTCGGCACAGGCGCGGTGAGGGAAAGACGCTGGCAGGCTGCCAGCTTCCTCATCGGACAGAGTTGAGGCAAAGATGGATGATGCTAAATACAGGGATATTCTTGAGCAAAATCTGTCCCACTCTGTGCGTGATTTGTTCACCTTTCAGCAGGACAATGACCCCAAACACACTGCTAAAGCAACACTTGAGTGGTTTAAGGGGATACATGTAAATGTGTTGGAATGGCCTAGTCAAAGCCCAGATCTCAATCCAATAGAAAATCTGTGGTCAAACTTAAAGATTGCTGTTCACAAGCGCAAACCATCCAACTTGAAGGAGCTGGAGCAGTTTTGCAAGAAGGAATGGGCAAAAATCCCAGTGGTAAGATGTGGCAAGCTCATAGAGACTTATCCAAAGCGACTTGGAGCTGTGATTGCCGCAAAAGGTGGCTCTACAAAGTATTGACGTTAGGGGGGTGAATAGTTATGCACATTGACTTTTTCTCCTATTTGTCCTATTTGTTGTTTGCTTCACAATAAAAATAAAATAAAATCTTCAAAGTTGTCGGCATGTTCTGTAAATTAAATGATGCAAATCCTCAAACAATCTATGTTAATTCCAGGTTGTGAGGCACCAAAATACGAAAAAAGTCAAGGGGGGTGAATACTTTTGTAAGGCACTGTATTGTGCATTTCCTGTTATGCGTCTGTTTATGTTCAAATGTAATGTGCCTGGTTTACGAGCAGGTGGCAGCAAATATGGCAATGCAGGATGTAGAATAGAATGGAACCTTCCAGTCCATTCTAAACCCTCCCTTCCTGTGGAGGAGTGGGTGAGTCCCAGGTCCTGCAGGAAGGGTGGGGACCAGTTAGTTCAAGTTATTGAGTGCTTGCTGACCCCCTGCTAAGGAAGCAGGTGTGCAGTGCTGCGTCCCTCCTGGATGTGTGTTGCCCACACCAGCAAGAACACCTTCAGTTCTGCTAGAGCAGAGAGACCACTTCTAGAAGTCTCATTAGCCAGGAAGAAGTTGCCCTGTGCCTTGCCATAGAGAGTCAGACAAAGAGAGGAGTTGCAGCAGAAAGCAAAAGGAAACGTTCTTATTTAATCCTGTCAGCATAGCAGACCCGAGAGGGTTTGCCTGCCATTTTCAGGCTAACGCTTGCTGGAAACCAAGACCAAGTCTGTAAACTGTTTGAAGAAACGTTTATGCAAAGTAAAGCTGCAGTTGAACTTCATACAAAGTCTGGACTCAATTTCTTTCATCATCCTCTCGAGCACCCATTGACCCTATTTGCTCTGCTTCGGCCGCCAACGCCTGGGGTTCCCGGATATCCAGGTAGGAGCACCGTGACAAGTGCAAAGCCACACCTAGAGGGACATCTTAGGCCACCCGCATACCACTCTGGCATTCCTACACCTGGGTTCCACCATCATCTTCTACATAGGGGGACCTAGTCCCTCGTTGCTGAAATGCAACTGGCGTCACAAAAAAAAAGATTTTATCACATCTTAAAAGAACCCTAGCCGCATGTCGTCCGTTGCAAAAGTAGTGGCAGAGAACCTGATAGAAAGTGCTGTGTCCAGTACCATTTTTATAAAATCACTGTTTATCATCTGCAGTAGCAGACAGCACTGGAGTCTGCCCAATCATGTGCATGCATTCTGGAGTCTTCAATATTCATGAGCTGGTAGCATCCCATACCTCAGACTACCTCCCCTCCACACACACTTTCTCAGAGGGATAAATCAGTAGCAGGAGGGCAAGGAGAGCCCACCGCTGATGAATGTGGGTCACATGGTGCTCAGATCTTGCAGAAGATGATTAACAGTGTTTTTAAGAAAGCTACTAAAAGACTCAGGGTTTTTGTCACTACTTTATGGGTCACATAAACCTGGTGACAGATTACCTTTAAAGCTAACTAAAGACATGTCAGATCAAGATCAGACAGACAATCTAAGGTCTATAGCAGGCCATACACATTAGATAAATGTCAACTGCACCTGCCGGGATCAGGCAATTGTCTAATGTGTATGGAGGCAGATGTCAGTGGAAACTACGATCGCCATGCTGGAGGTGTCTGGCAGAGGCATATTCCTCTCTGCCTATTGAAAAACTATGTTTATAGCAGTAATAGCTGACAGTGGGAATAGTAAGGGAGATTTATGACAGTACCCCCCCCCCCCTTCTACGGATGACCTCCAGGCACCCAGGACCAACCTTATCCAGGTGAGATCTTTAAAAGGCATTCACTAAACGATTGGCATTGACGTCGGATGCCGACACCCACATCCTCTCCTCCGGTCCATAACCTCTCCAGTGGACAAGATATTGAAGGGATCCACGGAGAACTCGAGAGTCAACTATTTTCCCGATCTCGAATTCCAAATTACCGTCCACCATGACCTTGGACCCAACTTCCAGGAAGGTACCTTCATCTTAATGTTTCTTGTGGACAGCCACACAGAATAAGGCTACTTTCACACTAGCGTTGTTTTAATCCGGCGTTCAATTCCGACACCGGAACTGCCCGCCGGATCCGGAAAAACGTGTGAAAACGGATTACATTTTAATCCTGATCAGGATTTGGATCACAATGAAAAAATGCATTGTAAAAAACGGATCCTCCATTTATTGACTTTAACTTTTTTTTCACATTTTTCGGGTTTAACATGCAAAAGCCGGATCCGGTTTGACTGAACACAATGCAAGTCAATGGGAAAAAGACCGGATCCGGCGTTCAGTTAAAGTGTTCAGGATTTTTGGCCGGAGGTAAAAATACAGCATGCTACGTTTTTCTGAAAAGCCTGATCAGTCAAAAAGACTGAAGTGAAGACATCCTGATGCATCCTGAACGGATTGCTCTCCATTCAGAATGCATTAGGATAAAACTGATTAGTTCTTTTCCGGATTTGAGCCCCTAAGACGGAACTCAGCGCCGGAAAAGAAAAACGCTAGTGTGAAAGTACCCTCACTCACACTTAGGTCCGGACCATTCATACGTTTCCTGTCAGCCACATGTTTATATTTGTTGCCCATATTTTTCAAGTTATTTAGAATTTTTCACCATATCAATGACAATGATGACGAGAATCGTTCTTCCTCAGGGATACCAGAAGTATTAGAACCAGAAAATGTGCCAAACTGCGGGTGATATCCATAGGCCCCAAAAAACGGCGACTCACCAGTGGACTCCTGCCTACGATTGTTTATGGCAAATTCTGCCAAAGACACAAAGGAAGACCACTCCTCCTAGTTCTCAGATACAAAACATCTCAAGTAAGTCACCAGACTCTGATTAGTGCGCTCTGTCTGTCCGTTCGACTGAGAATGAAAAGCCAAAGAAAAGGACAGTTGAATTCCCAGACGAGTACAGAACGCCTTCCAGAATCTGGAAACAAACCGAGTCCCACGATCTGAGACCACGTCAGAGGGAATGCCATGAAGTTTCACAATGTTGCCAACAAATACCTGTGCAAGGGTTTTAGCATTAGGTAGGCCTAGACATATATTGACAAAATGTCCCCTTTGACCGGCGAAAGAAAAAAAAAAACATACTCCCTGCTTGCGACTCCTACTTTTGCAAGCAGATCCCGGAGTCGCTCCCCCTAATTGCATAGGTTCATCCCCAGGTATAAGCTCAGGAGTCTCTTCACTCGATGAGTCAAAGGAATACGGTACGTTATGTAATAGAACGTCACACCCACTCTCTGGCTCTCGTCCCCAGATGAGTGTGGACGCAACCTAAAGTACCATTTGCACGCTTCCCTGAACCGAATAAAATTATTACTCCCCCCCGAGAATCTATCCAGGAGAGCAACTTTAGGTTCAGGACAGGTCAGGTAACCACTACTAGGATCAGCCAACAGTGGTCTCTGCATCTGTGAGACAGTGGTGCGGCGGTCATCCACCTCCAGAGACAGTCCCTGTAGCTGTCCGGTCAGTGCAGCGATAACATCCATGGCTGAACTGATACAGACAACAAAATGACGGTTATTCAGCGGTTTATAATGTCACGATCACTGTGGGGGAAAAACTCCACACTAAACACAGGAGGAAAGGGGAACAATAACTGGGCCTGGAAACTAGGGAAGGAACAAGTCACCTCCTAAACAACCCTAATCCGGGCCTTAACTACCTATCAATATGAATAGACCTTGAATGTAGGAATATTCATATGCTGTATACCTAGGCCCTTATATCCCTATAAGGCCCTGGAATGAGGTGTAAACTTTGGGGGTCTTTAAGCTCCGCGAGACAAGTGCGTAAAACCGTGTCAGTAAAGCAAAGGGTCTTTATTGGTGACCAAACAAAACAAAATAAAGCTTTTCTTCAGCATCCAAAACGTCACAACAAAAGTCCTGCTTGTTTCCAGCATAAATTAGGAAAAAGTCTTTCTTCAGAAAAACAACCAAAAGAAAGACACATACGTTTTTAGTAGACGTCCTCCAGACCTTCCCTGCAGACACAGCTTCACTTCCAAACTACTCAAAAGTCCTCTCCTAGCAGACTTCCATCTTGTCCTCACAGGTGCACTCTCCCAACTCACTCACTCCCTCCAGCATCACTTCCTGCTTTAATGGGTGGTTGTCTGTGAGATCTTAACCCCTTGTGCGCTGGCTTCCAGGGTTTAGGAGTGGAGGCTTCATCCCACCCAAATAACACTTTGGAGCCTCCAAAATTCCAGGCCCCAAACTACTTTACTAAGATAGAGAAGACTGTGAGCCAGTCCTCTCTGAATTAGCGCCTGCCTGGAACTTTTCACCCACTTTTTGGGTGACCCCCTGAACCTTCTACCTCTATTTAAATGGACCATAGTCCAAACAGTGGTGCCGTATAGCACCCGTCCAGGACCCACCCCCGGTGTCCTGTACATATCCCCCCCCCCCTCTGCCTCAACGCGGAGGTGTTGGAGGCAACAGTAGACACCATACAATGGACTCGGGAGAGGGCATCGGCATTCTGATGCTGTCTCCCGGGTCTGTGCTCTACCATGAAATTGAACTCCTGGAGAGAAAGGAACCACCTTGTTACCCTGGCATTGGTGTGTTTATTCTGTCTCATCCAGGTAAGCGGAGCATGGTCTGACACCAAGCGGAACTTTCTGCCCAGGAGGAAATATCGCAGGGAGTCTAGAGCCCACTTGATGGCCAGACACTCCCGCTCCACCACCGCATAGTTTCTTTCAGCTGCCGTCAGCTTCCTACTAAGAAAGACCACAGGGTGCTCCTCCCCATTGATTTCCTGAGACAGGACCGCTCCTAACCCTTCGCTTGAAGCATCTGTCTGTACTACAAAATCTTTTGTAAAATCTGGAGCTACAAGCACCGGATCTTGGCACAAAGCTGTCTTAAGCATTTGAAAAGCCGTCTCGGCCTCGGCGTTCCACTTTATCATCACTGACTTTCTGCCTCTGGTCAGGTCGGTCAGTGGTGCAGCAACAGTGGCAAAGTTGGGGACAAACCTCCTATAATAGCCAACTATGCCCAAAAATGCTCTGACCTGCTTCTTGGTTAGGGGACGGGGCCAGTCCTGTATGGCCTCCACCTTACTCATTTGGGGCTTTACCAGCCCTCTACCCACAATATACCCTAGGTATTTTACTTCCTCCATCCCAATGGCACACTTCTCGGGGTTGATGGTGAACCCTGCTCTTCTTAAGGAGTCTACGACTGCCTGAACCCGGGGAAGGTGGGACTCCCAATCAGTGCTGAAGATGACTATGTCATCTAGGTAGACAGAAGCGTACCGTTGGTGTGGACGCAGAGTTTTGTCCATGGCCCTTTGGAACGTGGCCGGGGCTGAGTGTAGACCAAATGGCATTCTCTTATATTGGAAGTGGCCTTCTGGGGTAGAGAAGGCTGTCTTCTCCCTGGCTTCCTTAGTCAGGGGAATCTGCCAGTACCCTTTTGTGAGGTCTAGCGTGGTAATGTACCTGGCAGGCCCCAACCTTTCAATTAGCTCATCTACTCGTGGCATGGGATATGCGTCGAACTTGGAGACTTCATTAAGCTTTCTGAAGTCGTTGCAGAAGCGGAGGGTGCCGTTGGGCTTGGGTACCAACACAATTGGACTTGACCATTCGCTCTGCGACTCTTCAATGACTCCAAGCTCGAACATTCTTTTAACCTCTTCGGACACTGCCACCCTATGAGCTTCTGGGATACGGTAAGGCTTTAACCTGACTTTTACATTGGGCTCGGTCACAATGTCATGCTCGATGACGTTGGTGCGACCGGGCAACTCTGAAAACATATCTCTATTTTTTTGTAGAAACTCTTTTGTTTGCTGGGTTTGAGGTCTAGTCAGGGTAGAAGCAACCTGCACCAAGTCGATCCCTGCATGGTCCCCTGACTGTACCCCTACTACCGCTGACACTTGTTCTCTGTCTCTCCAGGGTTTCAACAAATTGATGTGATAGATCTGGTATGGTTTTCTTTTCCCTGGCTGGTGTACCTTGTAGTCCACCTCACCGAATTTCTCTACTACCTCAAATGGGCCCTGCCATTTGGCCAAGAATTTGCTCTCTACCGTGGGTATTAGAACAGCCACCCGGTCTCCTACTTGGAACTGTCTAACTTTAGCCGACCTGTTATACACTCTTCTTTGGGCATCCTGGGCCTTCTGCATATGCTCCTTCACCAGTGGCATCACCTTAGCCACCCTCTCTCGCATTTGAGAGATATGCTCTACCACCGTTTTGTGTGGTGAGGACTCACTTTCCCATGTCTCTTTTACCAGATCGAGTAACCCCCGGGGCCTTCGTCCATACACTAATTCAAATGGCGAAAAACCTGTGGATGCTTGCGGGACCTCCCGGATAGCAAATAACAGGGCAGGGAGTAACATATCCCAATCCTTCCCATCTTTCTGGACTACTCTTCTCAACATGGATTTTAAGGTTTTATTGAATCTTTCGACTAGGCCATCGGTCTGTGGGTGGTAGACAGACGTCCGCAACTGCTTAATTTGAAACAATTTGCACAAGTCCGCCATTACCTTTGACATAAAAGGGGTACCCTGGTCTGTCAGGATCTCTTTGGGGAACCCAGTTCGTGAGAACATTTGAAACAACTCCCTGGCGATGGCCTTAGAGGAGGCTTTCCTCAAAGGGACAGCTTCTGGATACCTAGTTGCGTAATCTAGGATGACCAATATGTATTGGTGGCCCCGTGCCGACTTTACCAGGGGTCCCACCAGATCCATAGCGATCCGTTCAAACGGGACTTCGATAATCGGCAAGGGCACCAGAGGGTTTCTATAGTGTGGCACTGGGGCGGTTAACTGGCAAATGGGACAAGACGCACAGTATCTTTTAACCTCGGCCTTCAACCCTGGCCAGTAAAACCGGTCGTTTATCCTGGCCTCTGTTTTCTCCGCCCCCAGGTGTCCTCCCAGTGCATCGTTGTGGGCTAGATCGAGGAGCATCCGCCTATACGGTTGGGGAACCAGCAACTGCTCTATAGTTTCCCCTCGGCTCTCAGCCACTCGATACAGTAAGTCCCCCTTCAACGCAAAGTGAGGGAACCTCTGGTCTGCATCTGGCATTTGTGGGACCCCATCAACAACAGAAACCTGCTCTCGAGCATTGACCAAGGCAGGGTCCCGTAATTGGGCGGTACCAAATGCACCTCTGGACACGTCTAGATCTGGATGTACTGGCCTTGAGGATGTTTCCCCTTCATCTTCCTCAACTGGGGAGAGCTCCTCGTCATCCTCCCCCAGCATGACTTGTAATGGGAAGACCTCCCCCACCTCAGAGATCAACCCGGGTTTAAGACCTGGGTCAGGGGCATTATCCTCCACATTAGCATTCCCTGCGACTTCATTATCAATGGTAGGTATTTCTATATCAGAGGGGTGTATTTCAGCTCCGGACCCCTCGGACCCTGTCCCTTCCAGGCCCAGTGCCCCCAGTTCCCCTGGTGGTGCCATTTGCACCTCGTTCCATAGTTCCAGAAATAGTGGACAGTCCCGCCCCACAATGATGTCATGAATTAAACTGTTTACCACCCCGACCTCCTGTGTAACTGAGGCATGGCCATAAGAGACAGTCACCGGAACCAAGGGGTACTCCTTGGTATCCCCATGAATGCATACCACCCGAAGAGTTTTAGTCACTGGTCTAAGCCTCCCAAGTACCCTGGCATGTACTAATGTTACCATGCTACCGGAGTCCAGTAGGGCCCTGGCAGGAAGGTGGTTCACCCACACTTCACACTCAAACCGTCCTGCAGCCAGGTCAAGATGAGTGGTACACACACTTCGCACATAGAAGGAGCTTCTCCGACCAGTTCCGCACTCCATAGGCTCCTCCTGCAGTGGGCATTGTGCCCGGGTATGCCCCCAGGACCGACATCGCCAACATTGTATGTCTCCCATCTTTGGTACAGGAACCGACCTCCGTGGTTCTAGGGCAGATGGTGTAAACCTGCGGACGCCAACATCTGGCAAGGCTTCTCTCCTCAGGTTGGTGGCTGGTCTGGGTGTCCTTGGCGTGGGTTCTCGACACTTGGCAGGCCCAAGCAGGTCCTCCACCACGGTATACCGTTCAACCAGCTCGATCAGCTGGTCAGAATTAGTAGGGTTTCCATGGCTTACCCAGCGCTGTAGGTCATCTTGTAGGGACCGTAGGTACCGGTCCATCACTACTCGTTCCACCATTTGTGGACCTGACAACTTTTCTGGCTGCAGCCATTTTTTAACTAACTGAATTAGTTCATGCATCTGGGACCTGGGTGGTTGGTCCGATTTGTACCGCCAGCGATGCACCCTCTGAGCCCGGACAGCTGTGGTCACTCCCAGGCGGGCCAGGATTTCAGCTTTTAGACGTTCATAGTCTTTGATGTGCTCAGCTGGGAGGTCAAAATAGGCCTTTTGCGGGTCACCAGTGAGAAAAGGCGATATAATGCCGGCCCATTGGTCCCGGGGCCACGCTTCTCTCTCTGCTATCCTTTCAAAGGTGGTAAGAAAGGCTTCCACGTCATCGCTGGGTGTTAGTGTCTGCAAAAAATGGCTGGCTCTAACAGATACTGGGTTGCTAACGGCAACGACCGCTTGCGCTTGTCCCTGAGCCAGCTGCTGTACGGCCTCCTGCAAGGCAGCCACCTGTGCTTGAGTGGACTCCTGCTGGGCCGTAAACTGGGCGGATAGCAGCCGTGTATTTTCCTGCTGCGCAGCTATAGCCTGTGCCAGGGCCTGCTGCTGCTGAGCCATCGCTTCCTCATGGCGACGGTTTGACTCTGCTGACGCTTGCTGCTGGGCCACAGTGGCTTGCTGCTGGGTCACAGTGGCTTGTGCCAAAGCCTTAACGACCTCCTCCATGCCTTTGTCTGCTGTTTGTAACGCCTGGGCTGACTTCACCCAAGACATGCCATAAGTATACTGTCTCTTTAAATGTCAGTTTTAAACGTTTTTTTTGCGCCTGCAAATGCACTTTGCCCGCATCCTCCACCAGTTGTAAACTTTGGGGGTCTTTAAGCTCCGCGAGACAAGTGCGTAAAACCGTGTCAGTAAAGCAAAGGGTCTTTATTGGTGACCAAACAAAACAAAATAAAGCTTTTCTTCAGCATCCAAAACGTCACAACAAAAGTCCTGCTTGTTTCCAGCATAAATTAGGAAAAAGTCTTTCTTCAGAAAAACAACCAAAAGAAAGACACATACGTTTTTAGTAGACGTCCTCCAGACCTTCCCTGCAGACACAGCTTCACTTACAAACTACTCAAAAGTCCTCTCTGAGCAGCTAGCAGACTTCCATCTTGTCCTCACAGGTGCACTCTCCCAACTCACTCACTCCCTCCAGCATCACTTCCTGCTTTAATGGGTGGTTGTCTGTGAGATCTTAACCCCTTGTGCGCTGGCTTCCAGGGTTTAGGAGTGGAGGCTTCATCCCACCCAAATAACACTTTGGAGCCTCCAAAATTCCAGGCCCCAAACTACTTTACTAAGATAGAGAAGACTGTGAGCCAGTCCTCTCTGAATTAGCGCCTGCCTGGAACTTTTCACCCACTTTTTGGGTGACCCCCTGAACCTTCTACCTCTATTTAAATGGACCATAGTCCAAACAGTGGTGCCGTATAGCACCCGTCCAGGACCCACCCCCGGTGTCCTGTACAGAGGTTACAACCAGAGACAACCCATTCCACCCCAGATGGATGAAAGGAAGTCTCTGTCTCAGGCCCAGATGCAAACAGGGAATATAACAAACACAAAACTATAAGAAAAGACAAGACTTCTCTAAAAGTATAAAACTGGCAACTCCAGAAGCACCACAGAGTACAACCGACCAGCTAGTTAGAAGACAGGAAGAAAATCTATAAACCGCACCTCCAAGAGTGAGAAGCAGCTACTTATGGGAAAAGTAAATTACTAACAAGCACCACCTGAATCAAGGGGGGTGGTATTCGCCAAAACACAGACACAATAAGATCCACAGTGAACTTGTCAATTTAACCCACGAGTTGCCAGTCTCACCGATCTCTTGGCACCTGAATCTATATCTAATCAAACAATACACACGGTATCTGCCAGCAAGGGAACCTTAGGGTGCTGTCACATGTCGCGTCACAGCAAAAAAATATATATTCAACAAAATACCTGCGATTATGGTGCAATTTCTTCCAGCAAAAACAAAACACACAGCAAAACTTAATTAAATTAATTACAAAATAGAATAACATTAATGTAATTGAAATCTGCTGTGTGTTTTCCCTATGCTGAAAGAAAACGTACCGTAAGTGCATGTGTTTTTTGCTGCACAGCCGTAACGTGTGAAAATCCAGCAGAAAAAAAACTTATAAAAAACCGCAACAAAACTAAACATTTTGCAGTTTATTAAAAACACACTTGCTGTCATTTGCCTGGTAAGAGGTATTTCTCTCACGGTGTGTAATATACTGTAAAAGCGGTGAAGGAAGCGGAATTTCCTGCTCTGCTAAATAATGCGTCTGTTGAACAAGTTATTCTGGCTACTCTGTGTGAAGTGCTGTATTTTAAACTGAATTCAGGTTTCTCTGAGAGACTACAAATATGATACAAATGCTACAGTTGCAAGAAAAAGTATGTGAACCCTTTGGAATGATATGGATTTCTGCACAAACTGGTCATCAAATGTGATCTGATCTTCATCTAAGTCACAACAATAGACAATCACAGTCTGCTTAAACTAATAACACACAAAGAATGAAATGTTACCATGTTTTTATTGAACACACCATGTAAACATTCATAGTGCAGGTGGAAAAAGTATGTGAACCCTTGGATTTAATAACTGGTTGAACCTCCTTTGGCAGCAATAACTTCAACCAAACATTTCCTGTAGTTGCAGATCAGATGTGCACAACGGTCAGGAGTAATGCTTGACCATTCCTCTTTACAGAACTGTTTCAGTTCAGCAATATTCTTAGGATGTCTGGTGTGAATCGCTTTCTTGAGGTCATGCCACAGCATCTCAATCGGGTTAAGGTCAGGACTCTGACTGGGCCACTCCAGAAGGCGTATTTTCTTCTGTTTAAGCCATTCTGTTGTTGATTTACTTCTATGCTTTGGGTCATTGTCCTGTTGCAACATCCATCTTCTGTTGAGCTTCAGCTGGTGGACAGATGGCCTTAAGTTCTCCTGCAAAATGTCTTGATAAACTTGGGAATTCATTTTTCCTTCGATGATAGCAATCCGTCCAGGCCCTGACGCAGCAAAGCAGCCCCAGACCATGATGCCCCCACCACCATACTTCACAGTTGGGATGAGGTTTTGATGTTGGTGTGCTGTGCCTATTTTTCTCCACACATAGTGTTGTTTGTTTCTTCCAAACAACTCAACTTTGGTTTCATCTGTCCACAGAATATTTTGCCAGTACTGCTTTGGAACATCCAGGTGCTCTTGTGCAAACTGTAAATGTGCAGCAATGTTTTTTTTGGACAGCAGTGGCTTCCTTTGTGGTATCCTCCCATGAAATCCATTCTTGTTTAGTGTTTTATGTATCGTAGATTCGCTAACAGGGATGTTAGCATATGCCAGAGACTTTTGTAAGTCTTTAGCTGACACTCTAGGATTCTTCTTCACCTCATTGAGCAGTCTGTGCTGTGCTCTTGCAGTCATCTTTACAGGATGGCCACTCCTAGGGTGAGTAGCAGCAGAGCTGAACTTTCTCCATTTATAAACAATTTGTCTTACCGTGGACTGATAAATAGCAAGGCTTTTGGAGATACTTTTATAATCCTTTCCAGCTTTATGCAAGTCAACAATTCTTAATCGTAGGTCTTCTGAGAGCTCTTTTGTGCGAGGCATCATTCACATCAGGCAATGCTTCTTGTGAAAAGCAAACCCAGAACTGGTGTGTGTGTGTTTTTTATAGGGCAGGGCAGCTGTAACCAACACCTCAAATCTCATCTCATTGATTGGACTCCAGTTGGCTGACACCTCACTCCAATTAGCTCTTGGAGATGTCATTAGTCTAGGGGTTCACATACTTTTTCCACCTGCACTGTGAATGTTTCCATGGTGTGTTAAATAAAAACATGGTAACATTTAATTCTTTGTGTGTTATTAGTTTAAGCAGACTGTGATTGTCTATTGTTGTGACTTAGATGAAGATCAGATCACATTTGATGACCAATTTGTGCAGAAATCCATATCATTCCAAAGGGTTCACATACTTTTTCTTGCAACTGTATATGCATGAGCTGGGAATCCTCTCAGTGTTTTTTACTGCTGGTCTGTAGGATCACTCTGGAGCCGGAGTGTGGGCGCTGCTGCGCTGCGTCTTGTTTTGACCCTGCTGACCCTGCGGTGGATGCTCTGTGCCGTTTTCCATCCTGCCTTTGCGGACCCTGCGGTGGATGCTGGTGAGCGGCATATGGACGCCGCTGCCCTTCTCTCTCTCCTGATCCGGTAGGCGTCGGCGAGCAGTGGTGTTTGGTCGTGGACCTTGGTGGAGCCGTGAGTGGTCGTCGGTGGAGCCGGGAGTGGAGACGGGATCCTGTTGGTCTGTGGAGTGGGATCCCCCTGGGTGCGCTGTGTAGTATGCTTGGGAGGAGTGGGGACCACGGGTGAAGAACTGCTGCTACCTGCTGTGCCATCGGTAACAGTTAGGTGTACTTGTGGACATACCTGGCTGGATTGGCCTTCTGAATAAATACCAGGCGCTGAGAGGATTTCGGCTGGGTGACTTGAAAACTTTTTCTGTTTTTGTCCCCTGGGTGGACCAAGCCTATCGGGGGGCTCTAACGGTTGGGCAGGACCGTGGGGTCTGAGGAGGCATTTACCTGATCCACTACAAGAGGACCTATGCGTTAAAGTTATCTTACGCTTATAAGACTCTTATGTAGCGAGCTCTTTGGCCCCACAGCGATTTTGGTTTGATGCCCCCCCGGGCCAGTTGAACTATATTGCTATCTAGAGTCAAAGGAGCCCCTCGTCTGTATAGTGTGCCTCTAAGTTGGTATAGTGTTGGGAGGGTGCCCGCATACTGTGGAATATTTGTATGCCTTTGCCCTAGTTAAGCATGTGTCCTGTCTTTATGCCTCTTCTTTACTTATATTCAGCTCTCTCTCTGAAGCTAGGCGCAATACTCACCTGTATTTAATTTAAGTATAGGTCATTGATGCTTCTAGGACTGTAAAGTAGGCTCTTGGGGCCCAACAGTTGAATACGGGTTTTTCCTTGTCCTGATCCGGATTATTAGTGGATCTGGTATTGGAAATTCCTAAGTGTGCATACCTCTAGGTTCTTATACTGTTTTTTTCTTTCTGTGGGGATTCTCTGTACAGGGTTCTTTAAAATGCCGCCTAAGTTTCGTAAGTCAGGAGGGATGGCCTCGCCGAAAGGTGGTCAGGGGGGAAGCCCACAGGCTCGTCTAGACAAATTTTTGAAGTCCCCCCCATCTAAAACCAGGGGAGGTACACAGAGATCTGCAGGGGCGGACTGAGAACACTCAGGGCCCCCGGGCAAAATAAATCAAGGGCCCGCTTACAGGCCCCACCCATGTTCTGCTGCAAGCCCCACCCTTATCCCGCCTCCATGCCCCGCCTCCAGCCACACCCTACACAAGCTTATAAAGATTTCAAAGTTAAAGCGACACAAAAGGCACCCAGACCACTTCCGCTCATTGAAGTGGTCTGGGTACAGTGTCCCTTTTGCAAATCGAGCTGCAATGTTCTAGAGAAACTGCATTGTTTACGTTCCAGCAATAAGTCAGCCTCTAGTGGCTGGCAGCCACCTGAGGGCTTCCTGGATTAAAACAGACCTTTGGTTCAATGCTTTTGTATGGGGTGATGTAATCTCAGCGTCCATTAGTGAGCCTGTTAGAAACAGTCCCCTCCACCTTGTACTTGTTCCACTGATCTGCGACTTGCGGGCTACGTGGGCATGAGTTCAGTCACTTCGGCGCGTGATCCCGCGAGACCTACAGCGGCGGGTCTCGCAGGATCACGCGCTGCAGGACGGGATTGCGCACCGAAGTGACTGAACTCATGCCCGCGCAGCCCACAAGTAGCAAAACAATTACAAGAGGGGCGGGGAATAGCCAAATGAAAAAATATTTTGAACCAAAAGGTGTGCTTTTGGTGGGTTTTGAACTAATGGTGGTCTGTGGATGGCACTGTCGTGGGGGCTCTGTGGATGGCACTGTCGTGGGGGCTCTGTGGATGGCACTGTCGTGGGGGCTCTGTGGATGGCACTGTTGTGGGGGCTCTGTGGATGGCACTGTCGTGGGGGCTCTGTGGATGGCACCGTCGTGGGGGCTCTGTGGATGGCACTGTCGTGGGGGCTCTGTGGATGGCACTGTCGTGGGGGCTCTGTGGATGGCACTGTGGGTGACACATATATAGCACCTTAATTCTGTACTCGACCCTGGGTTGGACCGCTTCTCCCCTGCTGGGCGAGGTCAGACTGGATCTACTTTGAGCTCGGTTTGCCAGGAGCTGGCGCTGGTTGATATCTGGCGGCACCTCTATGGCAATAAGATAATCTATTCTTGCTTTAGTCAGTCCTATGGGTCAATGTCCCGTATTGATCTGGCTTTTGCAAGCCGAGATTTGTGTCATCAAATTCTGAAAATGAAGTATAAACCTCATGGAATATCAGACCATTCTCCAGTCCTGATCTCACTCAGGGAGGTGGACCCTCTAGCCTCAGGCAGAATTTTTAAATTGAATTCGCACTGGCTGGATGTGATAGGAGAGCAGGGTCAGGTAGATCATGAAATACAGGAATTTTGGGGATTCAATGTAGGCTCGACACATATTCATTATGTGTGGGATGCATTGAAGGCCCATATTAGGGGTATATATTTCTCTAAAATCAACCGGTACAGATTTGAACTTCGTCAAAGGGAACAACAGTTGACAGAGACAAGTAGGAGATTACAGTGGGTATTGATCGCTAACCATAATGAGCAAAATATAACCCAGTTAAAAGAGGCCAATGCACAGTTTAAGATACTTTTATATAGTAAAGCTCAACATAAGCTCCTTTTCCAGGGCCAAAATCGCTTCTGTGAATCGGGAAAAACAGGAAAGTTCTTGGCACGGTTGGTTGCTAATCAGAGAGCGGCTACTACCATAAGTGAGATCAGGAACTCAATAGGTAATAGGGTGAGATCTTTACCGCTGATTAGGGAAGAATTAATAAAATACTACTCTGTGCAGTTGGATATTACGCTTAGACGGGACGATATGGAGCAATATCTACAACAATTAGGACTCCCCCAGTTAGAACCACAGGATAGGGAAATGTTGGATCGCCCTATTGACCTGGAGGAGCTACGATCGGCTCTTCCATTATTGAAATATAATTCATCCCCTGGCCCTGATGGCTTGCCGTTCGAACTCTACAGGTATCATGCTAAATCGCTCCTCCCAATTCTTTTGCGGGTCCTGAATGAATCCTGTGGATATGGCGCTTTGCCTTCATCATTCAGAGAGGCAGTGATTACCTTGGTGTTGAAAAAGGATAAAGATGGATGCGATATGGGTTCATATAGACCCATATCGCTCTTGAACACAGATTATAAGATCTTTGCCAAAATATTGGCCAATCATTTGAAAAGGGTCATAGCCTCTCTGGTACATAATAATCAGACGGGATTCATTCCGGGCCGACAAATACAGATGAGTGTCTATAGGGTGTACTTGAACCTTTCGGTCAGCGGTAGTATAAACCACTCCATCCTGTCTTTAGATGCCGCAAAGGCGTTTGACAGGGTGGAGTGTTCTTTTTTGTGGGCTACTATGTCTCACTTTAGATTGGGGACCGTATTTACAGAGATGACTCAAATGCTATATGAATGACCGTTAGCCCGGCTAAACATCAACGCATCTGCTCCTCCCCTATTATGACGCGGCGTGGGATGAGACAGGGATGTCCTCTCTCTCCCCTTCTTTTTGCTTTATTTATTGAACAATTGGCTTGTAAGATCCGTTCAGATAATAGTATAGACGGCTTTGGGGTGGCAGGAGTGAGTGACAAAATAAGTCTCTATGCCGATGATGTCACTTTGTTTTTGGACCGGGGATGGAAAGTTCTCCCTTATGTGATGGCAGTAATAGAGGACTTTGGGAGATTCTCGGGCTACCGTGTTAACTGGTCCAAGTCATCGCTCCTGATGATTTTTCTTTCATAGATTGGAGTGCCTTGTTAACGATTTAATATGGGGGAGAAAGAGGGTGAGAATAAAACAAAAATATCTATGGTTGTCGGAATTAGATGGTGGGCTATCACTCCCTTTCTTTCAGGGATAATATTTGTGTGCACAGGTTCAGCGGTGTTGTAGATTCACTGATAGTTTATTAGCACAATATCTGGTGCAGGTTCTGGGAAAACCAATAGAGAATATTTTTTCATGTTTGGAATCTGGCTATTTGGGGGTGAGGAAGTCCTTATTGATTCCTTGGTCCCTACAAATGGTCTGGAATAAGCTTAAGAGGATTTTGAAAGTCTCTCCCTCTTTTGCTTTTACTCCTGTGTGGGAGAACAGGAACTTGACGGAATTTTTTAAAATCACTGATTATGCTTACTGGTCACGTAAGGGGGTGGTTAATATGTCTCATCTTTTTGTACATGGACACTTTAAATCCTTTTTTGATTATAATTTTACGGATAATACATTATTAGATGTGTTTATGTACTCACGTTTAAAACACGCCTATGACGCCTCTAGGAATAAAGGTTGTATTTTTCCACGGGAGAATGTATTTTTCGATTACTGTTATTCCCAGATAGGTGAGAGGGTCAAGATAGCTAATCTATATAGTAAATTGCGAACAGCACTGGCAACTGTAACTTTATACAAGAGCACAAGTAAATGGGAGCAAGAGCTGCATTGCGCGCCATTGCAATGGTCTAGTATTTACAGGAATGTGAGAAAGGCTACATTTTCTAACGCTCACAGATTAATCCAATTTAAGATCCTTCACCGGTTGTACTATACACCCAAAATCCAAGCGAAATTTTCCCGGAATAGAGGCCGAGACTGCTGCTGCCCGAAATGTGGGTATGTGAATGCGGGTTTCAGGCATTTACTCTGGGAATGTAGTAAAATAAAAAAGGTATTGGGAACATGTTTTTGATGCTCTACAAAAGGAGTCCTCCTCGAGGTACAGACCTGGGATGGTGACAGTGCTGCTGGGAGATTATACGTTAGATATGGAAATCCCGGCCCGGGTTAGAAAGATCTGTATGAGGGGTTTGACGGTGGCAAAAGTTATTTTAGTCAGACATTGGGGTTCTGTTTCTCCACCCTCGATAAATGAGTGGATCCTGTATCTTCAACAAATTAAAGTGTATGAGGATATGGAAAGGAAACGGAGAGCGGCACGCAAGACCGTTCAGACATAATCTTTGGTGTAACCATATTGGTTTTTACCAGAGCTGGTAGTGACGACAGCCAACAGGGGTGGGAAGGGAGGGGTGTTTATAGTTCTATTACAAGTAGTAAGCATGAATTTGCAGCCCTTTTCATAATCTTTGTATGACTCTACTATCCGTTTATAGGATAGCTGTCTATCTTTGTATAATGGTCTCTTTGTACTGGCTGCTTTTTCTAGTATAATGTGTTTTGTGTTTTATTATGATGAAAAAAAAAAGTATAATGTGTTTTGTGTTTTACTATGATGAGAAAAAAAAAAAGAAAAGAGGCCTGTGGTTCTTAATAAATTTGGCAGATTCTGTGCTGACAGACTTTATACCAAAAATGCAGTTTGTAACTCGAGTCTTAGTATATCTTTCTGACATTCTCTGCAACTGTGCAGGTAAGGGTCCATTCACACGTCCGTAAGTGTTTTGTGGAACCGCAAAACACTGACACCGGCCATGTGCACATGGCCGGCTTTATAATAGAAAATACCTATTCTTGTCCGCTATTGCGAACAAGAATAGGACATGTTCTATTTTTTTGCGGAGCCGCGGAACGGAAGTTCGGGGCCGCGGAACGGAAGTGCGGATGCTGTCCGCATCTTTTCTGGGCCCATTGAAACCATTGAAAATGAATGGTTCCGCACCCGTTACGCATAATTGCGGGATGGATCCGGACCATTCATACGGACGTCTGAATGGAGCCTAACTGTGGAGAGAGGGGGAGGACATGAGCTGTGACTATACACCATAAATGTGAATAGTAGGTCGCATGTTATCTATATATGTCACATTGGAATAGACCTAAGGGTGTTATCCTGGCAGCCCTCTGGTTTTCACCCTTTAATCCCTATACAAAATCCTAAACGCTCTGCAGGGGGGCCACCAGGCCATTACCTCTTGGAATAGTCCTGGTGTGGTTGGCAGCTGGCCCACGAGGGTCAGAGACAGTGGTCCGAAGCACAAAGTCAGGGCAGGCAATACTCATAGTAAAGAAACAGGCAAAAGTCAGGGCAGGCAAAGTACATGCAAATCTGTAAATCAGTCTAAAAGGTCAGGGCAGGTGACACAGGATCAGTAGGTGAAGACATATGGGTCAGGTCAGGCAGCAGAGGGTCAGATTCTGGTAATCAGGCAGAGGTCGGTACAAAGGCAGACAAGCAAATTATAGCACTTTTTCAGGATCTAGCAAGCTAGAGAAACCTATTGCTCAAGCAAAGGGCGGAGCAAACAGCACAGCAAATACAGGGAGTGCAGAATTATTAGGCAAGTTGTATTTTTGAGGATTAATTTTATTATTGAACAACAACCATGTTCTCAATGAACCCAAAAAACTCATTAATATCAAAGCTGAATATTTTTGGAAGTAGTTTTTAGTTTGTTTTTAGTTTTAGCTATTTTAGGGGGATATCTGTGTGTGCAGGTGACTATTACTGTGCATAATTATTAGGCAACTTAACAAAAAACAAATATATACCCATTTCAATTATTTATTTTTACCAGTGAAACCAATATAACATCTCAACATTCACAAATATACATTTCTGACATTCAAAAACAAAACAAAAACAAATCAGTGACCAATATAGCCACCTTTCTTTGCAAGGACACTCAAAAGCCTGCCATCCATGGATTCTGTCAGTGTTTTGATCTGTTCACCATCAACATTGCGTGCAGCAGCAACCACAGCCTCCCAGACACTGTTCAGAGAGGTGTACTGTTTTCCCTCCTTGTAAATCTCACATTTGATGATGGACCACAGGTTCTCAATGGGGTTCAGATCAGGTGAACAAGGAGGCCATGTCATTAGATTTTTTTCTTTTATACCCTTTCTTGTCAGCCACGCTGTGGAGTACTTGGACGTGTGTGATGGAGCATTGTCCTGCATGAAAATCATGTTTTTCTTGAAGGATGCAGACTTCTTCCTGTACCACTGCTTGAAGAAGGTGTCTTCCAGAAACTGGCAGTAGGACTGGGAGTTGAGCTTGACTCCATCCTCAACCCGAAAAGGCCCCACAAGCTCATCTTTGATGATACCAGCCCAAACCAGTACTCCACCTCCACCTTGCTGGCGTCTGAGTCGGACTGGAGCTCTCTGCCCTTTACCAATCCAGCCACGGGCCCATCCATCTGGCCCATCAAGACTCACTCTCATTTCATCAGTCCATAAAACCTTAGAAAAATCAGTCTTGAGATATTTCTTGGCCCAGTCTTGACGTTTCAGCTTGTGTGTCTTGTTCAGTGGTGGTCGTCTTTCAGCCTTTCTTACCTTGGCCATGTCTCTGAGTATTGCACACCTTGTGCTTTTGGGCACCCCAGTGATGTTGCAGCTCTGAAATATGGCCAAACTGGTGGCAAGTGGCATCTTGGCAGCTGCACGCTTGACTTTTCTCAGTTCATGGCCAGTTATTTTGCGCCTTGGTTTTTCCACACGCTTCTTGCGACCCTGTTGACTATTTTGAATGAAACACTTGATTGTTCGATGATCACGCTTCAGAAGCTTTGCAATTTTAAGAGTGCTGCATCCCTCTGCAAGATATCTCACTATTTTTGACTTTTCTGAGCCTGTCAAGTCCTTCTTTTGACCCATTTTGCCAAAGGAAAGGAAGTTGCCTAATAATTATGCACACCTGATATAGGGTGTTGATGTCATTAGACCACACCCCTTCTCATTACAGAGATGCACATCACCTAATATGCTTAATTGGTAGTAGGCTTTCGAGCCTATACAGCTTGGAGTAAGACAACATGCATAAAGAGGATGATGTGGTCAAAATACTCATTTGCCTAATAATTCTGCACGCAGTGTATAGCAGAGTTAATTAGTACATAAGTCAAGCAGCTGCACACAGAACAAAAAGAAATGAACCAATACAGTATTGCAGGGTGATGTTAGTCTTAATGAATAATATCCCTAATACACACACAGGAATCCGGTACCCGAAACCGCTACAAGAGGGCTGGAACTGCAACAGGTACAGGGTGAACGGAGCGCTGCCCGTGCCCACCCTGGACCCCCATTGTAGCAATATATAGGTGTTATTTTTTTTATTGTAATCCTGCCTGTTATGATAAAGTCATCACTAAAGAACAGGTAGTATCACCCTATCATGAGGGGCCAGCAGGAAAACTGTAAGATTTCAGGATTCTTTTTTTTATTAAATATAGATAGTGATGTGGAAATTAAAAACAAAAAAAGGAGTAAAAATTCTTCAAAAAAAATATGTTTAAAGGGGTATTTCGGTTATATCAAGTTATCCCCTATCCAGAATTTTGCCCCCTCCCCACCCAAACCCTATGTTCATTTCATTCTATAGGGTTTGGGGCCACAGTTCTCATGATCACTGGGGGTCTCATCGGTAAGATAGGGGATAACTTGCCAGAATACCCTTTTAATATAAAAATTCTAAACATTCTGATTACACATTTCCTTTAGCTTTTTCATAGACAAGATGTTTTTTTCCAACTTTGCAATATTAATTGCAATATTAGGCTAAATCTGACAAACTCTGTATTATTTGATGTATTTACAGCCACTACAGGCTGTTCTATCCCTAACACATTACCTGCTTTGCTACAATGTTACATAAAACGCAGAGTTTAGAATTGGATTCCGCATTGATCTGCTCCCTGGATGTTATAATGCAGGCAATGGCATGATATCAGAAGACTGAAGTGCTGTACTAATTATTGCCTATACATGATCTTACCTATCAGGCTTCTACACACATGACAGTCCCATGTGGAGCATGCATGATCTCATATCTGAAATGCATTGGTATGCAGCATAGCTCAGACACCTATGTGTCATGCACCTGCTTTCTGTCAAACTCCAAAGCTGCACTGCAATGCAAAGTGGGCAGCCCTGAACATCTGCAGATCTGTCCACTTTAAAATCAGAAGCCACTTACCTCAGAAGACAGAATGATATCCCAGAGTTACAGCTTCTCCTGCTTCCCTTAAAACAGGCAGAACCTGGTATTACCAGGACTGCAAAACCATGGCATTGCAGTCCATTGAGAGATGATGGGTGGATGTTTGGAGGGGGCTAGCCGGAGAAGACCGTGAGATCTGCTAGTCCTGGGGTTGCAGCAGAGAACACAGGCAGCTCCCTACAGCTGCATGCAGTATTGATGAAGAAAGTCAGGATGCAAGCACAGCAAGAATTGTCAAACCCTCTGCCCCCTCCCACCCTTCTATCCCATAGCTTGGGCCAGCCCTGCTGCCAAGGGAAGAGATCCCTAGAGTAATAAACTTGTGTCACTCTCCAGACCAAGACAGTTCACCTGAAGTGCTGATAAATGATTACCCATGTTACACAGTTCTGTGCAATATGGACCTACAGGGAAATGTATCGACGGCTGGCTTTATCTAGTTTGTGGTGATGTGAGATGCATCAGAAGCTTAATCATTTTGGTGCATCTCAGCAGGTTCATGGGCCAGAATCTGAAATACTTGACGCAAGTTACAAGCAGGTCGACAATGTCCTTCTCCATAAAGCTATATACTTGTATGAAGAAGGGTTGAATGAATGAAAGGTATCACTACGCCAGCACTGAGGGGAGGGGAAGGGAGCAGGGAAGCTATGGAGCATGTTAGTCCACCACTAAATCTGGAGGAGGTGGACAAGAATGATAACATTAAAAATGTGTTTTTTTCTGTTCTTCTGACGGATTAGAAGAACGGAAAGCCAAACAGTGATGTGAACTTGTGCTTACTAGTTGGGGTGTGTCCCTCCACAGTCTGCCACTGGCAACACTGATTGGCTAGTATCAGATTGTGCAGGGACACACCCGAAACCAGTAACACTCAGCTGGATCTTTATTGTAGACTGCTGGCAATTCAGTCATAAACTTCTAGCAAGAATAATAGAGGAATTGCACAGCATAGAGTCACATGGAAAGATGCTCCAGAATTGTTATAACATGGGTAATTCAAGTAGTTAGTAAAATATGTCAGGAAAGATGACAGGTCCTCTTTAAAGAAGCACTCCAATAATATAGCAGTGTCACCCCAGCTCAGTTCTATCTATACCGTCTGAAACCTTTCAATATGGGTAGTGTTGAGCGAGCTTCCGGTTAGCGGAGAATCCCGATATGGATTCCGAATTCCGTTGTGGTCCGTGGTAGCGGAATCAATAATGGCCGATTATTGATTCCGCTACCACGGACCACAACGGAATTCGGAATCCATATCGGGATTCTCCGCTAACCGGAAGCCGAACTTTAGACGCCGAACTTAAAACAGAAGTTCGCTCAACACTAATTATGGGCAGCTGTGTCATGTGATCTCCAGCCTGACCACCAGTCCTTCCTGTGTAGACAAGATGTCCAGTGGTCACGGGGAATCATAGAACCTCCTAGCACATGTATGACGATTACTTTACTAGTACACTACTGATACAGCAGCACGTATGGCAGTCTCTCTCAGCCACTATTTTCCTGTGTTTCAGAAATTACTCGATCGCTATACTAGCTGTAATTTACTCAGGAAAATAGTGGCTGAGAGAGACTGCCATACGTGCTGCTGTGAGAGACAATAAACAGCAGTAAACCTCAATCCATAGGAGATGATCTGTGACCACTGGGGATTTTTAAAGTGTTACAGTATTTTTGGTTTAAGTAGTTTTATGAATAGACACAAATAAAAGTGAAGTTTTATAAAATTAGTAGCACATGAAAAAAGACGAAAATAGGTCCTAAGGACCATCAGTAGTGTACTATGTCATCACTGCAGCACATTAAACAAACACCAGCGAGGACCACTAGTGCTGGAACAGTGGGGTTTTATCAGTGGAGTAATCAGTCTTTAATAATTTTATGGCATTTCCTTCCCAAATTTTTGATGATCTCAGAAAGCCCCTTTAAGCAAACGTCAATGGCGTCCATTGTTTGCACTGGGCATGCGTGAAGTATAGACCACCTCTTCATTTATTTCTTAACATGACAGATACATGTGTGCATGGGGTATGCATTTTATGGTGAAAGCTTACAAGCTGGGCTCGATCCTTATGTGGCGGGTGCCGGCTGTGTAGCTGACACCCACTGACAATGACCGGGATCAGTGATAACTCTGATACCGGTTCTTTGTCAATTCTCTTTTTATTGTAAAGCAGTAATATGCCGACCACAACAGATTACTGTGTGCCAGCACCCTAACTGTTAAGATGTTGCTATTGACATCTGCATCTGAGGGTTCTTTAACCCCTCAGATGCAGATGTCAATAGCAACATCTTAACAGTTAGGGTGCTGGCACACAGTGCAGTTCTGACATGCATTCAGGATGCAGTTTTCAATTTGGCCTATTTTCACACTAGCGTTTTTTGCGGATCCGTCATGGATCAACGCTTCCGTTCTGATAATACAACCGCCTGCATCCGTTATGAACGGATCTGGTTGTATTATCTTTAAGGCTACTTTCACACTAGCGTTTTTTGCGGATCCGTCATGGATCTGCAAAAACGCTTCCCTTACAATAATACAACCGCATGCATCCGTCATAAACGGATCCGGTTGTATTATATAGCCAAGACGGATCCGTCATTAACTCCATTGAAAGTCAATGGGGGACTAATCAGTTTTCTATTGTGTCAGAGAAAACTGGTCTGTCCCTATTGACTTACACAGACTTACAATGCTGCTTGCAGTGTTATTCTGTCCGTGATGGGGACGCAACCAAACAGAACAGAATGCATTCTGGTGCATTCCATTTTGTTCAGTTCAGTTTTGTCCCCATTGACAATGAATGGGGACAAAACGGAAGCGTTTTCCCTCGCTATTGAGATCCTATGACGGATCTCAATAGCGGAAAGGGAAAGCACAAGTGTGAAAGTAGTCTTAGCCAGTTTAGCAGCCTTGTTAAACCCTGGTGTTTTGCATTTTGGGAATAATTTAATTAATTTCAGCTTGCTACAATAAAAAACGTCATCTTGAATGCATGTCAGAACTGCACTGTGTGCCAGCATCCTTAGGCTGAGGGAGGTAGTTCCCTCTGACCTCTGATTGTCCCTCCACCCCTCCATCCTCCCCCATAGGCAAAGTTGCCGGGTTCAGATCTGGGGTAGACCTACTGACTGCTTTAAAAAATCTTGAGATTCAAGGACTACTTGCAATGTCCTGATCAAATAAGGCAGAGAGGGCTGAAACCTGGACTTCCAGAGTACTCCCAACCTAACTCCCTCTTTGGAAGAATTCCAAGATCAAGTTGATTGGGGCTGAAGAAGGAATACTATTTAACCCTAACCCTGAGAAATCTAAAAACCTGCACAAAAATCTTGCATAAATGGTCACAGTGACCGTTTTTTTTTTACTCTTCAGAAGAGTAGGCACTAGAGCGTCTGAAAAAAACTTTCCTAGCTAATAAACTTCTTTCTAATTCTAAGCAGTTAGATGGAGGTTTCTTATGCAAGAATGGAGCACTGGACCCTGACTTAGAAGGTCCCGAACCTCCAGAAGTACCCAAGGATCTGAAACTGACATTATCCGAAGCCACGTAAACCAAGCTCTCCTTGGCCAAAACGGGGCAATCAGAATGATCCTTGCCTGATCTTCTCTGATCTTTTTAAAAACCCTTGAAATTAATGGAAGGGGAGGAAAGGTGTATGCCAGAGGGAAATTCCATTTCTGGTGGAAAGCATCTATCCCATAAGGGGATCCCACTGAATCTATGGAAAACATTTCTGAGTTTTTCTGTTCTGAGCTGTAGCAAAAAAGTCTATCACTGGAAGACCCCAGAGGTCTGTAATCTTTTTGAAAATGGACTGGTTTAAACTCCATTCCCCGAGAAATGAAGTGGTGGCTGAGAGGATCCGCCTGAACATTTTCCACTCCTATTATATGGACTGCGGAGATTGAAAGGCACTCCTCCTCTGTTATTGACAGGATTTTTTGGGCTTCTTGCATCAGACTTCTGCATCTTGTCCCCCCTTGTCTGTTCAAATAGGAGACTACCGTCCTGTTGTCCGTCATAATCCTTACATTTCTTCCCCTTATCCTTGGAAGCACTGATAACATAGCAAACCTTACTGCTGCCAGCTCTTTCAAGTTGGAGGAACCATCTTTTAGGTCTCCTTGCCAGTGACCCTGAAGGGATAGATCCTGAATGTGAGCCCCCCCATCCCCAAGGACTCACATCTGTCGTCAAACATACAAGGTCCTCGAACTTCCAGGGGAACCTCTGCACCGAGTTTTTTTTTTCTAATAACCAGGATAAATTCTCTAGGGTCTAATCTGAAATCATTACTTTGACTCCAGGGAGCTTTTTTCCCCATCCTATAAATATTACATTTCCCATTGGAGGATTCTGCAGTGTAGTTGTCCCCAGATCACAGCCAGGATGCACGCCGTAAGGGATCCAAGAATTGACACTCCCTTTCTTACAGATATTACTGGGTTCCTGCAAAGATCTAAGGTCTTCTCCTGAATCCTCACAATTTTTTCCTCGGGTAAATAACACTTCTGGTTGGTCGAGTCTACAATCAGACCCAAGAACATCTGCACTTGGGAGGGAAGAAGCTTTGATTCCTCTAGGTTCAAGACCCAACCCAATTCCTCCAGAATCTGGGACACTACTTAAAATGATAAATGATTCCCTGAGTTGGCCCCTATCAGAAAGTTGTCTAGATAAGAGATGAAAAGAATATCTTTTTCTCTTATGTGAGCCCCCATTTCAGCTAAAATCTTTGTGATGACTCTTGGGGCCATAGAGAGGCCAAACGGGAGGGCCTAAAACTGCAGATGTAACAGATATCCTCTTATGTCCACAGATTGGTAATGTGTTGCATCCGACTGCTGTGATTATGGCCGCAATACAAACGGGTGCTTCACTTGAAAAAGCAATTGCTTCAGTTGTTATTTTCCCTAGGGTATTTTAGGTTATAATACCCACTACTTGTGGGCTTACCTTTGGTTGCACCGTTGAGTGAGTCGGGACTTGAATTCGAGCTCTTGCTCCGATACAGCAGCCGGCGTCCCGGCTATGGAGCCGCTCGCGTCCCACGTGTCTTCCACAGATGGTTTGGATTGAATGTGAAGATCACTGACTTCTCTCCGTCGGCGCTGATAGATGACGTATTCGTTGTAGTTTAACACTGAATCCAAAGGGTTCTTTCTTTTCTTTATAGTTTCTTTATAGTGCACTTTATGAAACGATGGGGTATTTGTCCAAGGTTATGACGCCAGACGCGTTTCGGGGAGACGCTTTCCCCTTCCTCAGTGGGAATGTCACCTCGTTGATCCTCCTCAACACTTCAAAGGGTCCAAGGAATCTAGGAGCAAACTTAAAACTGGGGACTCTTAACCGGATGTTCTTGGAGGAAAGCCATACCTTCTTCCCAGACGAAAACTGAGGTGGTTTCCTTCTTTTCTTGTCCGCATTTGTCTTCATACGGGACACTGCTTTGTCGATGCAGACCTTGGTGTCACTCCAAATCTTCAAAAAATCTCTGAAGAAAGAATCTGCAGCTGGTACCCCGGGGGATGCAGGTACAGGATGAGGAGTACGAGGATGTTGACCATAGATGACAAAGAATGGGGAGGATCCAGTAGAGTCACTGGTGTGGCTATTATAGGAGAAGTCTGCCCCAAGGTAGCAGACATACCCAGTCGTCGTGTTGCGCAGAGACGAAATGTTGAAGATAGTTCTCCAAAATTTGATTGACCCGCTCTACTTGCCCGTTGGTTTGGGGGTGGTAACCGGAAGAGAAGTCTAGGTAAATTTCTAATCGACGAGAAAGGGTTTGCCAGAGTTTGGAAGTAAACTGGTCTCCCCGATCGGAAACAATATGCCCAGGTAAATCATGTAGACGAAATATATGTTTTACGAACAGCTTAGCAAGTTCCGCAGCCGAGGGCAATCCAGTGCATCTTGGAGAAGCGTTCCACAACCACCCAAATCACGATACATTCAGCCGAAGAAGGCAGATCAGTAATAAAGTCCAATGTCAATGTGCTGCCAAGGAACATCAGGAACAGGTAGGGGTAGCAACAGGCCTGGTGGTTTGCTCCTGGAGATTTTATTTTGAGCACAGACGGTGCAAGCGGAAACATAGTCACACACGTCTTTGGACAATGTGGGCCACCAGTAGTGGCGAGGCACTAGTTCTCTGACCAGCCAGTTTAGAGTTGTGCCCCCACGACAGGATACGTTTCATTTTGGCAGATGGTACAAAAATGTTCTCCCGGGAGGAATGTCTCTTACCAGAACAGGAGCCACCGTGATTAAGCGAGCAGGATCTATCATGTATTGAGGCTCCTGCTGATGGTCAGAAAAGTCAAAAGATCGGGACAGAGCATCCACCTGAATGCTCTTCTCAGCCGGACGGAAGTGTAACTCAAAATCAAAACGAGAGAAGAAGAATGCCCACCTGGCTTGGCGAGGGTTCAGACACTGAGCTGTCTGTAGGTACGTAAGATTCTTATGGTCAATGAAAATTATTACCGGATCCTGGGCTCCCACCAATAGATAAATAAATAAACGCCACTCCGCCAAGGCGAGTTTTATGGCCAGAAGCTCCCTGTCTCCTATACAGTAGTTATTTTCAGCGGGAGAGAAGAGCTTGGAGAAGAATCCACAAGTGAACATCTTGCCCTTGGAATTCTTTTGTAGTAAAACCGCACCGGATCCTATGGAGGAGGCGTCCACTTCTAAAAAGAATTGGCGGGAGACATCGGGCTGTCACAGAATAGGTGCATGTACAAAGGAGCTCTTTAATTGGAAGAAAGTGGCCTCTGCCTCAGGAGGCCAGTCTTTGGCATTCACCCCTTTCTTAGTAAGAGCGGAGATCGGAGACGTTAGGGATGAAAAGTTCAGAATAAACTGCCGATAGAAGTTGGCGAATCCCAGGAAGCGATGTATAGCACGAAGACCCTGTGGGCGAGGCCAGTTCTTTACCGCATTCAGTTTTTCAGGATCCATCTGTAATCCAGCATCTGAGATGATGTATCTGAGAAACGGTACTGTAGTTTTTTCGAAGGTACATTTCTCGAGTTTGGCATAGAGCCTATTTTCCCTCAGGTGCTATAAGACTAGCCGTACATGCCTCCGGTGAGTGATCAAATCTGGAGAGAAAACCAGTAGATCTTCCAAAAACACAATCACGCAGGTATAGAGCAGATCCCGGTGTCATGGTCTTACCTTCTTGCTGTTCTCCTTCGTTTGACATGTGCTGGCGGCCATCTTGGTTTCTGGGTTTCTTGTAGCCTCCCATCCTGCGGCTCCTCCTTCCCACTGGGAGGAGCTGGATGCCTAGCTCATATATATAGGAGGTCTGTGGCTTCAGTTCCTTGCTTGGTCCTCCTGTGTTCACATGCTTCTAGTCTGCTGCTGCTTCTGGTTCCTGATCCTGGTTTCGTCCGACTACCCTTCTGGTTCCTGATCCTGGTTTCGTCCGACTACCCTGCTGGTTCCTGATCCTGGTTTCGTCCGACTACCCTGCTGGTTCCTGATCCTGGCTTCATCTGACTACCCTGCTGGTTCCTGATCCTGGCTTCGTCTGACTACCCTTCTGGTTCCTGACCTCTGGCTTCGCTAAGACTCTGCTTCGGTTTCGCCATCCGTTTGGACTTTTGCTTTACAGCTTTATTTTCAATAAAGCCTTCTTATTTTCACTTATCTCTTGTTGTACGTCTGGTTCATGGTTCCGTGACATTAGGACCAAGCCATGAATTCTGACGGTACAGGGCCATCCTCGCTACCCACGCTGGTTGCCAGACTTGATCAGCAGGATCACCTGTTGGGTCGGTTCGCTGTGGCGTTGCAAACCCTGCTTGAACGCACGGCTCATTTCGCTCCCGTTGCCGATGGGTCGGTTGTCGCTCCTGGGCCCGCTCCTACTGCCGCTCCGGTTGTTGCGCCAGAGTCTACCCCGATACCTGTTGTTGCACCTGCGGTGTTTCGGGGTATGACCGGTTCTGCCCCTCTTCCACAGCGCTTTGGGGGAGAGCCAACTCAGTGCCGAGGTTTCCTTAACCAGGTGGGCATTTATTTCGAGTTGCTGCCACATGCCTTTCCTACTGAGAGATCAAAGGTGGGCTTCTTGATCTCGCTGCTCTCGGACAAGGCCTTGGCCTGGGCCAGCCCCTTATGGGAGAACAACAATCCGGTGGTTGCCGAGTTTTCCGGTTTTGTTGCTTCTCTTCGGAAGGTATTCGATGTGCCGGCTCGTGCTGCCTCTGCTGCGAAGCTCCTTATGTCCATCAGACAGGGTTCACGATCCGTAGCTGAATACGCCATTAAGTTTCGTACCCTGGCAGCAGAGGTGGGCTGGAATAATGAGGCTCTGGTCGCTGATTTCTCTCATGGTCTCTCGGATGCCTTGAAGGATGAGGTTGCAGCTAAGGACCTACCAGTGGAGCTCGAGTCTCTTATTTCTTTCCTGATTTTGATTGACACCAGACTCAGGGAGAGACCTTCCTTTAAGGAGAGCCTGCGGAGGTTTTCTAACAGATTGGCGCCTACGTTTGCTGTCCCACCCGTGCCTCCCTCTCCTCCCACGCCTCCTGGGGATGACTTGTCTGGGGGTGAACCCATGCAGCTGGGGTTTGCTCGCCTGTCCGAGGGGGAGAGGGTACTCCGGAGGCGCGAGGGCCGATGCATGTACTGTGGTCTCGGTGGGCATTTTCGGTTGGCATGTCCGAACCGTCCGGGAAACGCTCGCACCTGAGATCCTGTCGGGGGCAGATCTTGGGTGGAGTCTCCTCGTCCCCGGTTTCCCGTGTTGACAAACCACTGATCACTGTTGTCCTCTCCTGGGTCGGGGGCTCGGTGACGACCCAGGCGTTGGTGGACTCTGGTGCTGGTGGTTTGTTCATTGATAAGGTGTTCGCTGCCGCCAATTCCATTCCTCTGCAGGCTCGAGGTTCCCCACTGGCTCTTGAGGCGATAGACGGCAGACCCCTTCTGCCGCCACACGTGACTCATGAGACCCTTTCAGTGGGGATAGCCATTGGGGCCGTTCACAGAGAGTCGGTCTGCCTCCAGGTTATTTCGTCTCCACACTACTCGGTGGTCTTGGGGTACCCCTGGCTCCGGAAGCATAATCCGACTTTCGATTGGAGATCGGCCGAGATCCTCTCGTGGTCACCGCAGTGTGGGGCTAGTTGCATCCATGGGTGTGTCAAGTTGCTGTGTACTTCCTCGGACTCTCTGTTGCCTCCTGAATACGAGGAGTACCGGGATGTATTCGATAAGGTGCGCGCGGTTGCCCTACCTCCGCACCGCCCATACGATTGTGCCATAGAGTTACAATCTGGTGCCGTTCCTCCTCGTGGCAAGGTCTATCCACTGTCGGTAGCGGAGAATGAGGCCATGGAGGAGTACGTGAGGGAGGCGCTTTCACGCGGACACATTCGCAAATCCTCGTCCCCGGCAGGGGCTGGATTTTTCTTTGTGAAAAAGAAGGGCGGTGAGTTGAGGCCTTGCATCGATTACAGGGGTCTCAATCGCATCACGATCAAGAAGGCTTACCCGATACCCTTGATTTCCGAGCTGTTCGATCGCCTTAAAGGGGCCACGGTCTTTACCAAACTCGACCTGAGGGCGGCATATAACCTGGTAAGGATCAAGGCGGGCGATGAGTGGAAGACCGCGTTTAACACCAGGACCGGTCATTATGAATCCTTGGTTATGCCCTTTGGGTTGTGCAATGCGCCCGAAGTCTTTCAGGAATTCATCAACAATGTTTTCGGTGACCTGTTGCAGCAGTGTGTGGTGGTCTATTTGGATGACATCTTGGTATATTCTGAATCCATGGAGGCCCACATTCTGGATGTCAGACGAGTGTTGCAACGGTTACGAGAGAACAAGCTGTTCGGTAAGCTTGAGAAATGCGAATTTCACCGATCCCAGGTAACCTTCTTAGGTTACATCATTTCCGCTGAGGGGTTCTCCATGGATCCTGAGAAGGTTTCGGCTGTCTTACAGTGGCCCCAGCCGAGTGGTCTTCGTTCCCTGCAGCGCTTTTTGGGCTTCGCCAATTATTATCGGAAGTTCATCAGGGACTTTTCCATGCTAGCCAAGCCTCTCACGGATCTGACCAGGAAGGGCAGTAATTCCCAGGTCTGGCCGCTCGAGGCCATCCGAGCTTTTGAGGCTCTAAAGTCCGCCTTTGTGTCGGCTCCGATTCTGTCGCATCCCAACCCTGGGTTGCCCTTTGTCCTCGAGGTGGACGCGTCTGAGACGGGAGTAGGCGCCCTTCTGTCTCAGCGTAGAACACCAGAGGGTCCTCTGCTTCCTTGTGGGTTTTACTCCCGGAAACTGTCTTCCGCGGAGTGCAACTATCAGATTGGTGACAGGGAGTTATTGGCCATCGTGCAGGCCCTTAAACAATGGAGGCACTTGCTCGAGGGTTCGGTGGTTCCGGTCCTCATCCTGACGGACCACAAGAATCTGACCTACCTTTCTGAGGCCAAGAGATTGACACCACGTCAGGCCAGATGGGCCCTGTTCTTGTCACGTTTTAATTACGTAGTCTCCTACCTACCCGGTTCCAAGAACATCAGGGCGGATGCCTTATCACGGCAGTACTCCGAGCTGTCCAGGGAGGAGTCGATTCCAACTTCGGTCATACCTCCGAATCAGATCTTGGCCGCCATTCGCACCAGCCTTACCTCTCCCCTGGGTGAGCAGATTTTGGCGGCTCAATCTGGTGCTCCCTCTGGGAGACCCAACGGCAGATGTTTTGTGCCTGAGGAGTTGCGCACTCGGTTGTTGCGAACCTACCATAACTCCAAGACCGCGGGGCATCCTGGAAAGAATCAGCTGTCCTGGGCTGTTTCACGTCTGTTCTGGTGGCCTTCCCTACGTTCCGACATCGCCGCATATGTAGCGGCATGCTCCGTTTGTGCCCAGAGTAAGTCCCCTTGGCACCTTCCGTTGGGCCTTCTGCAACCCATAGCCACCGGGGAGCGCCCATGGTCACACCTGGGGATGGATTTCATTGTGGACCTCCCTGCATCCCGAGGCCATACGGTCATTCTCATGATTGTGGATCGGTTTTCCAAAATGTGCCACTGTGTTCCTCTCAAGAAGTTACCCTCTGCACAAGAGTTGGCCACGATTTTTGCCAGGGAGGTCTTCCGGTTGCACGGTTTGCCCAAGGAGATTGTGTCGGATCGGGGGAGTCAGTTTGTGTCCAGGTTCTGGCGCGCCTTTTGCTCCCAGTTGGGGATTCATCTCTCCTTCTCCTCGGCCTACCACCCTCAGTCCAATGGGGCCGCAGAACGATCCAATCAGGCCTTGGAGCAATTCCTTCGTTGCTATGTCTCCGATCACCAAGACAATTGGGTTGACATCCTGCCTTGGGCTGAGTTTGCCAGGAACACGGCGGTGAACTCTTCCTCTGGGACGTCTCCCTTCATGGCCAATTATGGGTTCCAACCTGCCGTGTTACCGGAGGTATTCTCTCCCCAGGATATTCCCGGCTGTGGAGGATCACCTTTCCGTCCTACGTGCTTCTTGGGTACTGATCCAGAAGTTCCTTGAGGTCTCTGCGCAGCGCCAGAGACTCCAGGCTGATCGCAGACGAGCGCCTGCTCCTTCCTACCAGGTCGGAGACCGTGTATGGTTGTCCACCCGCAACCTCAACCTTCGAGTGCCCACTCCCAAGCTGGCGCCTCGCTTTGTTGGTCCCTTCCGAGTGCTTCGCAGGGTAAACCCGGTAGCCTATGCCCTTGCGCTTCCTCCTGGCATGCGGATCTCCAACGTGTTTCATGTCTCCCTGTTGAAGCCACTGGTGTGTAATCGTTTCACTTCCTCGGTTCCTCGGCCTCGTCCGGTCCAAGTGGGTAATCGTGAGGAGTATGAGGTGAGCAATATCCTGGACTCACGCCTGGTCCGCGGTCGGGTGCAGTTTTTGGTCCATTGGCGTGGTTATGGTCCAGAGGAGCGTTCCTGGGTTCCCTCCGCAGATGTCCATGCTCCTGCCTTGCTCCGAGCCTTCCACGCACGCTTCCCTCAGAAACCGTTCTTTACTCCGCGGAGGAGGGGCCCTTGAGGGGGAGGTACTGTCATGGTCTTACCTTCTTGCTGTTCTCCTTCGTTTGACATGTGCTGGCGGCCATCTTGGTTTCTGGGTTTCTTGTAGCCTCCCATCCTGCGGCTCCTCCTTCCCACTGGGAGGAGCTGGATGCCTAGCTCATATATATAGGAGGTCTGTGGCTTCAGTTCCTTGCTTGGTCCTCCTGTGTTCACATGCTTCTAGTCTGCTGCTGCTTCTGGTTCCTGATCCTGGTTTCGTCTGACTACCCTTCTGGTTCCTGATCCTGGTTTCGTCCGACTACCCTGCTGGTTCCTGATCCTGGTTTCGTCCGACTACCCTGCTGGTTCCTGATCCTGGCTTCGTCTGACTACCCTGCTGGTTCCTGATCCTGGCTTCGTCTGACTACCCTTCTTGTTCCTGACCTCTGGCTTCGCTAAGACTCTGCTTCGGTTTCGCCATCCGTTTGGACTTTTGCTTTACAGCTTTATTTTCAATAAAGCCTTCTTATTTTCACTTATCTCTTGTTGTACGTCTGGTTCATGGTTCCGTGACACCCGGAAGACATCATTAACTAGCTCTTCGAATACTGCAGGAGCATTGCATAGACCGAAGGGCATGACAAGATACTTGTAATGTCCATCACGAGTGTTGAAAGCGGTCTTCCACTCATCACCTTTTCGAATGCGGATAAGATTATATGCACCGTGCAGGTCAAACTTGGAGAAGACTTTAGCTCCCAGGATCCTGTCAAATAGCTCGGAGATCAGCGGAAGAGGATATCGATTTTTAATTGTAATCTTATTCAGACCTCGATAATCGATACAAGGCCGTAAGGAACCATCTTTCTTCTGCACGAAGAAGAACCTGGCCCTGGCTGGTGAAGTGGACTTCCGGATAAACCCTCTCTCAAGATTCTCCTTGATGTAGTCTGACATCGCCTGTGTCTAGAAGAGAGAGGGGGTAGACTCGACCACGAGGAGGAATAGCACCAGAGACAGTGGGAGAGAGTCACTGGAACAGAAAGTTTCAGAGAGGACTTCTTCTTGTCCAACTGATCCTAGACAATGGCGGTTCCTGGCTTATGGTAACAGTTATGCACAAAGTGGGTCTTGCCTCCACAATACAGACATAAGTTCTCCGCCTTGCGATGTAGACGTTCCTGGTCAGTCAGCTGAAGGCGCTCAATCTGCATGGGCTCTTCAGGAAGAACAACTGCTGGCGGAAGGACCGGCCTCTGAAACGAAGGAGCCAGACAAGGTGGTCTTCTGGTGCATGTGACTTGCTTAGAGCGTTCCCTGAAACGCACATAAATCTGTGTAGCCAATGTAATCAGGTCGTACAGAGACGACAGGCGGTCGCACCCAGCCAATTCGTTCTTAATTCGGTCAGAAAGACGCTCCCAGAACACCACCAGTTGAGCCCTCATCATTCCACGCCAGTTCGGCTGCCAGGGTACGGAACTGGATGGCATACTGACCCACAGACGCGGAACCTTGATGTAGATGCAGCAGAGCTGAGGCAGCAGAGGACATGCAAACCAGCTCCTCAAAGACCATCCGGAAGGTAGTCAGGAAGGACTGCAGATTAGTCGTCTTTGGACCTTCACATTCCCAAATAGAATTTTCCCAGCCATGGGCCTCATCAGACAGCAGGGATATGATGAAGGCAACCTTGGACCTCTCCGTAGGGAACCTCTGCCCATGTAACTCTAAGTGGATCAGGCACTGATTAAGGAATCCCCGACACGTCTTTGGATTACCACCATAGCGGGTTGGCAGCGGGAGTTGCACTCCGGAGGCACTCTGTTCTAGACTCACCGGTGGCATCGTAGCAGGTGGAGGAGCGACTGGCAACTCTGCCGTGCCTGGAGGAGAGATGGTATCCAAGCAAGCAGCGACATTTTGCATTAACTGCATTAATACTTCTTCGGTTCACTCTGGCACTTTAATTCCTGTAAGAGATCATGAACGACAGTCTTGGGATGACCAGCAGGGTCCATCACCTCAGAGTACTGGCACGGACCAGCGGATGTGAACCCACTGTGCCACTGACTAGCAATACTCTAGAGGGGAGTAACTAAGCAACTACCCGGATTTTACTAGAGCCTAAGATGGCGAGGATAGCCTTGACCGTTGGTAATTGCCAGGGGCTACTCCAGAGCATAAACCAGTCAGTGGCAGCTGGTCCAGGCTGTGAAGACCTGTGAAGGTACCGACAGTACAGAGTGGTAAGACAGGCAGGGTCGTTACCAGGAGCAACAAGACAGGAACCGAAGGAAGAAACAAATTCAGAACAAGCAATGGGTCAGGGCAGGCGGCACAGGACAAGGTCAGACAATCTGGGTCAGCAACGGGAGAGGCGATGCAGGCAGGCAGGGTTCAGATGATAAACACAGTCCAGGAACGAAGTATGAAGTCAGGAACACGAGTGGTAAGCAAGCTCTTTAGCACAAGATTAGGACCTTGACTCTGAGGCGTCTGGGTAAAGGGCTGAGCCACTTAAATACCTGCAGGAGAGCCAGGGTAGGTTAACAAGATCACATGACATGACTCAGCCCCGCCCAGGGAGTGATGCGTACTGCCACATCAGCAACCGAGTACAAGCAGTGTCCAGGTTAAATGGAAGTTGTGGTGCGGAATCCACATAAGTAATACTAACCGCACAGGCAGAGTCCAGAGCTGCAACAGAGTCTGGAAGTAGAGATCACAGATGAGCACGGCGCCCGGGACCACGGTGATGATTGGGGGAACAGCGCCGCACAGAGGTCGCTGTTACAGTAGGAAAGCATAATGGGGAAACCCCACCTTATTAAGTAACTGTTCCCTAAGATTGTAAGGGGTTTTTTACCACTAACCAGACCGTTCATGATTTTCCATGTGTGTACTGAAAATCAACATTGTGCATAATATAACTAGAATTTCTGAATTTTAGCCAAGGTGAATACAAGGTTATTATTTTAAGTGGCTGTTTTTCTACAAAGTGGTGCTGGTGCAGGCGTCCATTTACAACAATGACAAATACTATAGTCTTCTTAGTTTCCTCTATTTAGAAATCGAATGTCCACTTTCTAAAGAAGGATTTCCTGTAGAGATTATCAAGTCTATTCATCACATTCTCCTGTCTGTAACATTTAGGTTAAAACAGCTATTTATCTAGGTCTTTTGGTCGTAGAGTTACTGCAAAACAACAGCAGCTAATTTATTACAAATGTTATACTACAGAAGCTGAATGTATAATATACAAGAACACGCGTCCGAAACACGATGGGGCAGATTTACTAACCCTATAGATGGTGTAAACTTAGACAGGATGTCTAGACCTGCTCTGGATTTATCACTCTGACTCAGGCTGGATGATAAATGTGGTTCAGGGAAAGACACTTTCTCTATCTTATATACACTCACCTAAAGAATTATTAGGAACACCTGTTCTATTTCTCATTAATGCAATTATCTAGTCAACCAATCACATGGCAGTTGCTTTAATGCATTTAGGGGTGTGGTCCTGGTCAAGACAATCTCCTGAACTCCAAACTGAATGTCAGAATGGGAAAGAAAGGTGATTTAAGCAATTTTGAGCGTGGCATGGTTGTTGGTGCCAGACGGGCCGGTCTGAGTATTTCACAATCTGCTCAGTTACTGGGATTTTCACGCACAACCATTTCTAGGGTTTACAAAGAATGGTGTGAAAAGGGAAAAACATCCAGTATGCGCCAGTCCTGTGGGCGAAAATGCCTTGTGGATGCTAGAGGTCAGAGGAGAATGGGCCGACTGATTTAAGATGATAGAAGAGCAACGTTGACTGAAATAACCACTCGTTACAACCAAGGTATGCAGCAAAGCATTTGTGAAGCCACAACACGCACAACCTTGAGGCGGATGGGCTACAACAGCAGAAGACCCCACCGGGTACCACTCATCTTCACTACAAATAAGAAAAAGAGGCTACAATTTGCACGAGCTCACCAAAATTGGACTGTTGAAGACTGGAAAAATGTTGCCTGGACTTATGAGTCTCGATTTCTGTTGAGACATTCAAATGGTAGAGTCCGAATTTGGCGTAAACAGAATGAGAACATGTATCCATCATCTGATGGCTACTTCCAGCAGGATAATGCACCATGTCACAAAGCTTGAATCATTTCAAATTGGTTTCTTGAACATGACAATGAGTTCACTGTTCTAAAATGGCCCCCACAGTCACCAGATCTCAACCCAATAGAGCATCTTTGGGATGTGGTGGAACGGGAGCTTCGTGCCCTGGATGTGCATCCCTCAAATCTCCATCAACTGCAAGATGCTATCCTATCAATATGGGCCAACATTTCTAAAGAATGCTATTAGCACCTTGTTGAATCAATGCCACGTAGAATTAAGGCAGTTCTGAAGGCAAAAGGGGGTCCAACACCGTATTAGTATGGTGTTCCTAATAATTCTTTAGGTGAGTGTATATACCAATTGGTTGGCTGATGGTCCTTTTATATGGACCCACAATCTGGCCAATTATCGGGGATTTGTAGTAATGTTTGTTCTTAGGCCTCCTACACACGAACGTGTGCACCCCGTGGCCGTGCTGTGGCCCGCAATGCACGAACACCCACCATGGGGCAGCCGCAGTGGATCGTGGACCCATTCACTTTAATAGGACATGTTCTATCTTTTTTCGGAACGGAAGTACGGGACATTCCGTGCTTCCGTTCCACACTATTCCGCATCTCCGGATTTGCGGACCCATTGAAGGGAATGGGTCCGCATCCGTGATGCGGAATGCACACGGAACGGTGCCCGTACATTGCGGAACCACAAATGCGGTCCGCAATATGGCCACAATATGATCCTAGGCTGCTGCACATAGGTTCTTATGGAGAGCCTGTCTGTGGCAGGGCTCTATAGGAGCACAGTAAAATTCTTATAGACTCCAAATCTAATGCATTGGAATCTATGAGAGAAGCAATCTAATGATTATTTGTTCAAGTTTTTGTTGGGAACTATTAAAAAGTGTAAAAAAAAAATCTAAAGAAAAAGTTTTAAAAAATATATAAAAATTGAAATCAACCCCCTTTCCCCAAAATTAAAATAAAAATACCAAAAAAAATAAAAATCACGGGTATTGCCGCATGCAAAAATGCCCATACTATTAAAATACCCCGTATAAAAATATTTATCTCATACAGCAAATTGTAAAACAGAAAGAAAAATCTAAATAGCCAATTCGCTGTTTTTGGTGACTTCACCTCCCACAAAAATTTAATAAAAAGTGATCAAGGATTCATACACACCCCAAAAATCAATGAAAAGTACAAAAAATGAGCCCTCACACAGCTCCATAGAGAATATAAAGATGCAAAGGAAAAATTATTTTTTTCCAAAGTTTATTTTTTTTTTTCAGTATTAAAATGCAAGAAAAACTAAACATATGTGGTATTATTGTAATCTTACTGACCCGGAGAATTAATGTAACAGTTCCGTATTACCACATAGGAAACTGGAAAAACAAAACTGTGGCAGAATTGTGTTTTTTTTTATAATTCCACCCCATTTTTCCCTATACCTCTCACAGAATTTACCAAGGCATAATTGGAGGCCCAGTGTGATGATTTAGGCCACTTTCACACTCGCGTTTGGTGCGGATCGGTCATGGATCTGCACAAACGCTTCCGTTCAGATAATACAACCGCATGCGTCCGTTCAAAACGGATCTGTTTGTATTATCTGTAGCATAGCCAAAACGGATACGTCTTGAACACCATTGAAAGTCAATGGGAGACGGATCCGTTTTCTATTGTGCCAGATTGTGTCAGAGAAACCGGATCCGTCCCCATTGACTTACATTGTGTGCCAGGATGGATCCGTTTGCCTCCACATCATCAGGCGGACACCAAAACGCTGCAAGCAGCGTTTTGGTGTCCGCGTCCAGATTGGAATGGAGGCAAACTGATGCATTCTGAGCGGATCCTTTTCCATTCAGAATGCATTAGGGCAAATCTGATCCGTTTTGGACCGTTTGTGAGAGCCCTGAATGGATCTCACAAACAGAAAGCCAAAACGCCGGTGTAAAAGTAGCCTTACACTGTTGGTGCTGACAACTGTAGAGGAGGCTCTGCTGTGAAATAATAAATGGATCCCCCAATATGTGATAACATTTTGGAAACTACACCCCTCAAGGTATATATCAAGAGGTGGAATGAGCATTTTGTCACCAATGGTATTTTGCAGAAACCAATGTGCAAGATGAAAATTGCATGTTTTCCACAGACATGGCATTTCACTGCCCAATATGACATGCCCAGCTTGTGCCCTTTAGCCGGTACCACACCTCTCAAATTTTTAGGCAGGTTCGACCAAGTAGTGAAATGCCATAAATGTGGACATAAACTGCTGTTTGGGTACTCTGCAGGGTTCAGAAGGGTTCAGAAAGACCACCTGTTAGCTTTTGCTGTGCTTTTGAACAGCCTCTGGGGTACCAGTACAGCTGTTTTCTGACAACCATACTTTTTTTTATTTTTCTCTTGATGGAGCTGTGTGAGGGCTTATTTTTGGTGGGATGATACCAATTTTATATATATATATTTTTTAAGATGTACTACTTACATACAATAAAAGGACTTTTGAGTGTTGCCATTTTCTAAAAGCCATATTCTTTTCTTTTTCTTGCTCTGGTCTTGTGTAAGGTACCATTTTGGGGTACATATGACTTTTTGCTTACTTGATGTTATTATTTTCGGAGGTGAGGTGACGAACAAATGGCTATTCTGGCAATGTTTTTATTTCCTTATTTTTCTACAGCGTTCACCTAACAGGATAGGTCATTGGATTTTGTATAGATCAGATGGTCACGAACGTGATGATACCAAATATTGGGGTAATTTATAAAACTGGTGTAAAGTAGAACTGGCTTAGTAGCCCATAGCAACCAATCAGATTCCACCTTTCATTTTTGACAGCTCCTTTGGAAAATGAAAGGTGGAATCTGATTGGTTGCTAAAACACTTCCTTTTATATTTTACATATTGTATTGTAACTGTCAGTTTTACAGTGACACTTTGCCCATCGGAGCCTATGACCTGATAGGTTTCCATAGCTGGCAGACACAGAAGCCTATGTAAGGCTTCCAGCTGCCACAGCAACAGCAACCATTGGAACTCCATGATCGAATCGCGGGTAAGAGAGGGAGCACCCCCCATAAACTCATTAGATGCAGCAGTCAGCACTGACCTCCGCATCTAAGTGGTCAAACAGTTGAAATCGGAGTTATCTCTGATGCTGACCATTACAGCAGGAGCCTGTCAGTCACAGCCAGGCCTCTGCAGTGATCAAGCGGACCCAGCTTCTGTGTCTGCCTGATCACTGCATCATACATGTACAGCATTTTATTGGAACCACTGGCCTGCAGAACCGTTCATGTACTGTAGCCTGGCACCCACACTGTTATAAGAATCGTGGCCACTGGCACTTTGCCCCGATGTTATTATCATGCCAGTGGCATGATAACTACATCATAGCAGGACCTCTGTCGGCCTGACATCGCAGCAGGGCCACCACCAGTCGCCATATGTATTGCAGTGAGGCCGCCAGCCAGAGCACCTTAAGCTGTGCTGGTCATGAGGCCAAAGCTTGAAGCATGAGCTGCCAGGAGGAAAGTTCCCTGACATCACCTACAGTCAGACTACAGAGAGAAAGTGCAGCTTACAGAGGAAGCAAAGTTAGGGTACTTTCACACTAGCGTTTTTGTTTTACGGTATTGAGTTCCGTCCTAGGAGCTCAATACCGGAACAAAACTGATCAGTTTTATCCTAATGCATTCTGAATAGAGAGCATTCCGTTCAGTATGCATCAGGATACATCAGTTCAGTCCTTTTTACGTTTTTTTGGACGGAGAAAATACTGCAGCATGCTGCAGTTTTATCTCCGGCTAAAAATACTGAACATATGCCGGAATGCCGAATCTGGCATTAATTTACATTGAAGTGTATTAGTGCCGGATCCGGCATTAAGTGTTCCGGCAAAACGGATCCGGCTTTTTGGTCTGCGCATGCGCAGATCTTTAAAAATGCAAAAAAAAAATAATACCGGATCCGTTTTTCCAGATGACACTGGAGATACGGATCCGGTATTGCAATGCATTTGTCAGAAGGATCCCCATCAGTTTGCGTCCAGGTTGCCGTATCCGGCAGGCAGTTTCACAATTGCGGCAGAGGATTCCGGCAGGCAGTTGCCTGCCGGAATCCTCTGCCGCAATTGTGAAAGTACCCTTACCTATTCAGCTTATCAGTACAGCAGAGAGAGAGAAAGCAAGCAGAGTTATTGAAGAAGCATGCCAGTTTAATGCTAAAGCCTGCTGGAACCAAGACAGAGTTTGAAGATTGTTTTGAGAACGTTTATGCAAAGTAAAGCTGCTGTTCAAGCCGTATTAGCTCCTCCATCGGACGGCGTAAGCTCGGTCAGAGTCCCCATCAGCATACATCACTCTGATGTGGACACTTGCAACTGACCATAACCTCATGGGAGCTAAGTATCAATTTTTTCTTTGATCTTTATCTATGATCTACCCCCTTTTCTCTTTGATCCTTATCTATGATCTATACTACTACACATCTTGATCATTACCCCCTGATGAGCCGTTGTTGCGGTAGAAACGCGTCTGGATGTGTATATTTTTATATATGTATTTAGTATCCTGTATAGGTATATTTAGAGACTAGTAACAAATAGTCCAGCCTACAATATGGGATATAGGGTCGCTTTAGGGATATAATAGGTCTAGGCACGAGGACAGGGCACCCCCACCATCAGGAGGTGTCCCTGGGCTGAGCTAGCTATAGGGTTGTAATTAGGGACATTTTGATCCCTTTTACATCAGCAACCTATATACCTATACCAGTGTTACCTATACCTTCGCCCTTTGAACCCGACCGTTGATAAAGGAAGAAAAATCTCCTTATTTTTTGTTTCTTGTTTTTCTCTGTGAATTGACACGGTATTAGTCTGTGCAAATACGTTTCACCAGGGCAACTTTAGCCTACTACCCATTTATTAAAGGTATTTTTAGCAGAACACGTAAATAATTTTTTTTTATACTTAATTACTTACGTTTTTATACGATTTGACTATCATATGATATAATATTTAATACTGTCCTTAAAGCTGCTGTTCCACTACATACAAGGTCTGGACTTAAGTTATTCTATTATCCCTCAATTATTCCCTCTATTTATTGCTTCGGAGCCAAAGTCTGGGGTCCAGCGGTATCCAGGTAGGAGCACCACTGTGACACACATAGAGACATTTGGGCCGAACCATTACACCACTCGGCATTTCCTACACCTGGGACGCGTTATATAGAGGGCCCTAGGGGAAGGCACCCGTTGCACCTGATAGAACACAATAAAAACACAGAGCATGCTACTACAGAATCTCAAGATCCAATTGAAAAAAAAAATGTGTGCTCAAAATTAGTACAATGTAATAAAAAATTGCCCCCAAAGGTGTCAGTATCAGTCCACCAGGAATTTTCCTGCTAGGGTACATTTCCAATCCAACCCTGTTCCTGATAATTGGCCTGATTAAAAGGAGATGATTGCTACTTGTAAATGCTGCTCTTATATCCCTGATGATCAGGCACTTATCTGGAATATTTTGTCTGTTCCTGATAACTGTCTGCTTGGCATGTGTAAAAGGAAAAAGGTTTTCCAGGAGTAGAATATTGATGACCTATCCTGAAGATAGGTCATCAATATCTGATCAGTGGGTTTCCGATACCTAGCACCTCCACCGATCAGCAATTTGAAGAGGCTGTGGCTCCCTGGTGAGCGCTGCGGCCTCCTCACAGCATACGAAGCACAGCATCGTACATTGTTTAGCATCTGTGCTTGGTGTTTCAGCCCAGCCCCATTCACTTGATGGGATTGTCACGGCTGTGTCTCGGTCCCGGTGTAGTTTGCCGTGACATGTCTGCCATGCATGCAGTTACCTGCGGCAATGTGTTTCTGCATGTGTGTGCACTGCTCCTGTTTCCTGGCCTCATCCCAGTCTGGTGGTTATGGGGTTAAGGTGTGGATCTGGGTGTGGTCTCATGGCTCTACTTATTCTGGTGGTGTGAGCGTGAGGTCAGTGGTATTCCTGCCTTGGCTGGTGCTGGAGTTTTTCTCCTGTCTGGAGATTCCATCTGTCCAGTGTGAGGGCCACCTAGTTAGACATCAATGTCTCTCCAATGTCTTCCCTATGTGTCTATGTATTCTACACTACCTTCCCTAGTGTATGTTTGGTGTGGGTTATACACAGGGTCTGTTGTATGTCTAGTTGTTGTTCCATGTCTGGACTGTCGTTGGTGTGTATTGTCCTGCATGGTTGCTAGACATTTTCTGTGTCTGTCTGTGCCTCCAGTGAGAGGGTTCCTGGGTTCCCCGGAGGGGGAACTACAAGCAGTGAGCAGCTCTCCTTGGTGCCGCCATGCATCCTGTAAGCATTGAGGTCCAGGTAGTTATTGTTGTTGGTGTTCCTGTTGCTGCGGCAGGTAAATGCTTGTTGTTCCGGTGTATTGTTTTATCACTGGGTTCTTACCTGCCAATCCAGTTGCTGTTTACTGTCTTTCCCTATCTTTGCTGCTAGGCCTATGGAGACTCCTGTTCGTCTCTGTTGTGGAGGAACAGGTCGTCTCTAGTTCCTGACCTTAATTTCAGGGCTCATCAGGGTGACCCAGGATCCGAGATTCCTGTGTATGAGCCCTCCTACCATCTGGGTCCTCTCATACGGATAGGAGTCAGGGCTAGGATCAGGGTTGCAATAGGAGGTGACCTGCTACCTTATCACGGCATCCAGGCCTAGTTTCTATTCCCATTTCCCACGATGTTCGATGGGGAGTTTCCCCCACTCCCCACCGTGACAGGAGCTGAGCCGCACATAGGCCTTGCGAACAATGAACATGTCATCAACGTTCTAGGAAGAGGCTGCAACTTTCACTGGAGAGCAGTGGCCCTTTAAACAGATGATTGGTAGGGTTCTGACTCCTGCCACCCTGTCAATCAGATATTGATGACCAACCCTAAGGATAGACAAATATTATCCTCACGAAAAGCTTGTTTAAGTTTGATACACAATTTATGCCAGAATTGTGGAACAATTTTGGCGCAAAGCATTGCATATCAGACCATACCCCTTTCCATGAGAAGCCACACCACTTTTTTTCAACGGCAACTGTTGGGAAACAACAGAACATGATAAATTAATGAACTCTGAGGAACCCACTCTGTAAGTTCACAGTCCAGCATGCATGTCAGGCCATTAACCCCTTAACGGCCAGCGCCGTACATGTACGGCACAACCGGACGTGACTTAACGGCCAGTGCCGTACATGTACGGCGCTCTGATCGGGCGGGTGCAGCTCGTCACTGATAGTCGGACCCCTGCTGTCTGCGCGGGCATCAGTGAAATAACCGATGCCGGCGCATTAACCCCTTGTAATGACCGACGACACGCACAGGGAGGAAAACAGGGAAAGCCCTGCCCAAGGGAGAGGGAAAGGTGGTGACCCCTAACTCACCTTGCGGCTGGCACCTGACTGCCCTGACGTCTCTAGACGCGTTCCTCACCCGTGCGGCGATCACGTGCCTAAACCCTGGCTTTCCCTAATATGAGCCCTAGATAGTGAACAGGCCGGTGGGATCGCTAGTCCGCACCACTATCACTAAGAGGGAAACACCAGGGAGAGGACAGACAAAACAGACAAACACATACACCCAGGTGGGCGACCACAATAGACCAAAAAGGTCCAACAGGGATCCGGAGGGTAGCGTTCTGGACCAACTACCAGCGAACGCAGCAACACAGCTCCAGAGGGTCAGAATAGATGTCCAGGCAGGAAGCTCTATCTCTGGCAACCAGAGAAGTGTGAGAGAGGAATATAAGGAGGTCTGGGAGTGCTGGACAAGGAACAGCTGAGGAGAAGGAGCTACGGATCCCTGAGTGAGCCAAAAGGGTTTGCAAAGCAAACCCAGAAAGCTACCATAAGGAAAACAGCTCTATCTTAAATAGAGCGTGCAGCCAACCGCTGCGACTTCCTGACCCCGGGTATAACGGAGTCAGGCGTGGTTCTCGATACCCTCGTGACACCCCTGCTTCAGATGTGTGCAGGGTGTCCATCGGGTCCCCGTGCTGCCGTGACGGAGACCCGATGGCAGGGAAGGCAGCCCGATACCTTCCTTAGGCATCGTGGCTGCCTTCCGGCAGAGCCTGTGAAATCCAGCCCCCTGGATCTCACAGGAAGCAGGCTGTAACTGTATTACACTCAGTAGTAATACACTTATATTGTAATGCATTGATCAGACCACCAAAAGCCCCAGAGTGGGACAAAAAATCTTTTTCCCAAAATAAAGTAAAAAACAAATTTGTAAAAAAATAGGAAAAAAAAGAGAAAAGTAGACATATTAGGTATTGCTGCATCCGTATTGACCGGCTCTATCAAAATATCACATGACATAACCCCTCACGTGAACACTGTCAAAAAAATTAATTAAAAACTGTGCTAAAAAAACATTTTTTTGTCACCTTACATCACTACAAGTGCAACACCAAGCGATCAAAAAGGCATATGCCCCAAAAATAGTACCAATCAAACCAACATCTCATCCCGCAAAAAATTAGCCCTTGCATAAGTCAGTCGCCCAAAAAATAAAATAAACTATTGCTTTCAGAATATGGAGACACAAAAATTTTTTTTTTTTCAAAAATGCTTTATTATGCAAAACTGAAACAAACAACCCCAAAAAAGTAGTCATATTTGGTATTGTCACCTCTGTAACAACCTGCTCTATAAAAATACCACATGATCTAACCTGTCAGGTGAACATTGTAAATAATAAAAAATAAAAACGGTGCCAAATTTTTTTTTGTTACCTTGCCTCACAAAAAGTGTAATATAGAGCAACCAAAAAATTGATTAAAATGGAAAATCTGCCCAAAAAGTGAAATTTAGAAATTTCATCTCCATATTCCATTAATTCTTGTGGAACACCTAAAAAAGCTTGTAAAATCAGTTTTAAATACCTTGAGTATAGTTGAGTGTAGTTTCTAAAATGGGAGTGGTTTCTATTATGTAAGCCCCACAAAGTGACTTCAGACCTGAGCTGATCCTTTAAAAGTGGGTTTTGGAAATTTTCTGAAAAATTTCAAGATTTGCTTCTAAACTTCTAAGCCTTCTAATGTCCCCAAAAAATAAAATGGCATTCAAAAAATGATCCCAACATGAAGTAGACATATGGGGAATGTAAAGTAATAACAGTTTTTGGAGTTATTACTATTATAAAAGTAGAGAAATAGAAATTTGATAATTTTTCCAAATTTTTGGTAAATTTGGTATTTTTTTATAAATGAAAATGAAATATTTTGACTCAATTTTACCACTGTCATGAAGTACAATATGTGACGAGAAAACAGAATGGCCTGGATAAGTTCTAGCGTTTTAAACTTATTAACACACAAAGTGACACATGTCAGATTTGCTAAAAATGGCCTGGGCAGAAAGGTAAAAAATGGTTTGGTCCTGAAAGGGTTAAACCCACCGTTTTTGGTGCAGCTGGCTGCAAATCTAATATGATGATGGTCAAACTGAGCATTTTTATGCATATGGGGGAGTCAGAGAGATAGCTGTTGGCGAACAAGTTTTAAGCCAACAGCTACTGGAGGTGGATGAGCACCATAAGACACTTTGGATTAGTAATAAATAGTTGATTTCAAAGTATTTACATTCCTGATGAGAGAAGAACTTGGTAACTACATCCACCAGCAATACGAGCTGATTGGTGGGTGTGGGGAAAATCTTCTAATCGTTGGAACAGTTGATTTTATGGTCTTTATCATTTTTTAGTGCTGTTATATAAGGACTGAAATTTAGGTGTATAACAAAAAGACTGCTTTACCAGAATTATTTATTTACTAAAAATGGTGACAGCTGTAAAGGGATCCTGTCACCATGAACGTGCAGTGCAGTCTGCAGACAGCATGACATAGAGCAGAAGGAGCTGAGCATACTGATATATAGGTTTGTGGGAAAATATTAAAGAGGTTATCCAAGACTATAAAATGCCCCCCCCATATGTTGGGCCCCTCACACGCAATATACTTACCTAGCTGCCAGGGTGACGCTAGGGAGGCTCGTTCCCGTTACCGCCTGCCATTGACTGCTGACCCCTCCCCCCTGACAATGGACGTTTTCATCCGCGCACAGGGAGAAGCAGCTGCGGCAGTGCGGGGACCAGTAGCGGCGCAGGAAGCGGGGAGCCCTGTAAGTATATTCAAAGTGAGTGGCCCGGCATATGGGGGGAGGGGGGCATTTTATAGTCTTGGATAACCTCTGTAAGTAAAACTTGTAATTTATACATTTGCTAAAATAATAATAGCAATGATATTTTTGGTTTCTGTATTTTTCAGGCACGGTTGTCTGTCATACATAAAATGGAGGCTGTTGTGAAGGCCCTCATGGAGGCTAATCTGCAGCAGCGAGAGACAAACCTGCAGCAACGTGAGGCTAATAAGCAGCAGCAGGAGACTAACCAGTTGCTGCTACAACATGTGATGGCTTTGCAGACAGCAGGAGCAACCCCGAGCGTCCACGATGCCCGGAAAGCAGTCCGTACCGAGATTTCTAAGATGACCCCCGCAGACGACATCGAAACCTACCTGGCGATGTACGAGAAAGTGACCATCAGGGAAAAGCTACCCCGTGACCAGTGGGCTGAGGTCGTCGCTCCATTCCTGGGATCCGATTTCCAGCAGGTGTATTTGGCCGACTACCAAAAAGTAAAGGGTGAGATTTTGGCAAGGCTGGGGGTGAATGTGTTGGTTCGGGCCCAGTGGGTACATCAGTGGGGGTTTGGTTTAAGCCGGCTGAACCTGCGAGGACCCAGTATTATGACTTACTCCACCTCTTACAAGAGTGGCTACAGCCTGATGTGCTGAGTCCCACAGCTATGCTGGATAGACTATTGCCTAATATGTTCTTGAGGGCTCTGCCACCCCCTCTCCAGCACTGGATCGACCAGGTGTCTCCTGGCAACGTCCTAGAAATGGTGGACCTGGTGGAGCACTACGAGGCTACTAAGACTGTTACAGGGGGGTTCTTTTGGGTGGGGGGCAGTCAAACCCCGTAAATCTCCATCACAGACCCGGCGACTTCTACCAACCAAACCCACCCGGGATGTACCCTCTACCGACCTGGCTCCGATAGTCTGCTGGTGGTGTCGGGAGCCGGGCCATGTAAGAGCTGACTGTCCCCATCAGATGGAACCAATGGATACTAACTATGGCTACCGTCAGTCGCTGTATGCCAGGAAGCTGCGTGCAGCAGGTACCCCAAAAACCCTAAACCACCTGTGTCAGGTGGAGGTAGGAGACACTCCAGCGGAGGCTCTGCTGGACTCAGGGAGTCTGGTGTCCCTAGTAAGGGCTCCCCTGGAACAGTCTGAGGAGTATACTGGCATGAAAGTCGGGGTCATGTGCAACCATGGAGACTTAAAAGACTATCCCACCGCCCTGGTATCTCTAACCACAGGGGCACAAAGTGGCAGTTGCCCCAAATTTACACTATGAACTTATAATAGGGAGAGACTTCCCGGGCTTCCCGGCACTGTGGCCGGCTATGAGAGTGACTGATACCCATGAGACAGGGGTAACCCTAGCAGAGTGGCCCGGATCAGGGGGGAAACCGAAGGGCCAGCGGTAGGGGTGACCGACACTTCGGTGGAAGAGGGGGAGACAACCCCGCTAAGTGTGATGGTGGGAGACGTGGAGGACTTGCCGTCGGGTCCTGAATTGGCAGACCTCAATGTCTCCGGGGATAATTTTGTACCGCCCAACGTCGGGGACCCAACCCTATCCCGCGCCTGGGAAAATGTGTTAATAGTAGATGGGAACCACAACAACCTGGGGCAGAGTCAGTGTTTCTCGGTTTTGTGATTCATCAGGATATGTTTTATCGGTTAAGCCAACTACAGGGTGAGCCTATTGAACAATTGGTGGTCCCCAAGGCTTATCGCAAGCTTGTGTTAGATCTAGCCCACAAACATGTTCTCGGGGGTCACCTGGGGCTGCAGAAAACTTAGGATCGTATTCTACAGCGGTTTTACTGGCCCAGCATATTCAAAGAAGTGGAAGAGTTTTGTAAGTCTTGCCCGACCTGCCAGATAACTAGCCCCCAGCCACATTTCCGTAGTCCACTAGTACCTCTCCCGATTATCAAAGTACCATTTGACTGAATAGCTATGGACCTCATAGGCCCAGTTCTGAAGTCCGCCAGAGGGCATCAACACATCTTAGTCATTCTAGACTACGCCACTCAGTACCCAGAGGCGGTGCCACTGTGACATACCTCGGCCAAACTCACAGCTAAGGAGTTAATGTAGATGTTTTCCCGAGTAGGACTACCTAAAGAGGTTCTGACCGATCAAGGGACCCCTTTTATGTCCAAGGTGATGAGGGAACTCTGTAAGTTGCTGCACATAAAACAACTACGGACGCCCATTTACCATCCGCAAACGGACGGTCTGGTAGAACGGTTTAACCAAACATTAAAAAATATGTTGAAAAAGGTAGTGTCTAAAGATAGGAAGGACTGGAACCTTCTTCTGCCCTATCTCATGTTCTCAGTGCGAGAGGTACCCCAGGCCTCTACTGAGTTCTCTCCCTTTGAACTGCTACATGGCAGACACCCTTGCGGTCTCTTGGACGTGGCCAAAGAGGCATGGGAACAACAACCCACTCCACATAAAAGTATGTTACCCAGATGCAAGATCAGATAGAGACAGTGTTGCCTCTTGTTAGGGAGCATATGGAGGCAGTTCAGCGAGCCCAGAGTTGGGTCTATAATCGGCAGGTTCGGGTCCGGATCTTTAACCCGAGTGATCGGGTTTTGGTTCTGGTGCCAATCTTGTGCCAACTTGTATTTTGCCTCTGTACTGCGCCCGCTTACCCTATCTACCAGAGCGAAACCCCACAATACATGTAGATTCGAATTTATACATTTAGGCCTCTGGACATTCTAAGCTTAGAAGTCCAGTGGGCGGTCGTAATCAGTGATTGACAGCTAATTCTCTATGCTTACACGTGCAGAGTTAGTTATCAGTCAGTGAGTAGCACCATCCACATGACTCCTAAGTACAGAAAGAGCAGAAAGTTTTACTGAACCTTTCCCATAAGGCTACATTCACATGAACGTACTTTGTTTTACAGATTGGATGAGGACCCATTTATTTCAATGGGTCCTCAAAAAATGCAGACAGCACATCGTGTACTGTCCGCATCCGTATGTCCATTACATAGCCCCTCAAAAAATATGGAGCATGTCCTATTCTTGTCCGTTTTGCAGACAAGTATAGGCATTGTTACAATGGATCCGCAAAAAAACAGATGCAATATGGATGCCAAAAGGACATCATCCGCATTTTTTGCAGATCAATGTTTTGCGGACCGCAAAACACATACGGTCGTGTGAATGTAGCCTGAACTAAAAAATAGAAATCAGGCAACACAGTCACATGAAAAAACAGAGGTGTTTATTCACCCATGCTGGAAGCGTGAAGTTTCAGCTCTAAACTGGAGCTTTTCTTAAGCAATAAGGGCTAGTAGATACAACATATTTATTCAAAAAGTGCATGAGAATCAGAAATTCATATTAGTGAAGCAAATGACCCACACATGTGTCATAAATCAACATAAATAGTTATCATTAGTTAGTAGAGAGGGAGGAGACTCGCCAAATGGGCAACTATAATATAAACACGCCATGTGTGATGTTCTACTAGTATCATCCAGGAAGGCCAATAGACGCATAGGCCACACGAGCGTGATGAAGAATAGTAGGGAGGAGACTCACCAAATGTAGCCTAAACTAGATATCTGTCACGGCCATGTCCATGACCGTGACTTCTTTACCGCATGCAGTTGCCTGCGGTTTTGTATGGGTGTTCAACCACGGGTGAGGGCCGCTTGTCTGTGGCCTCACTTGTGGTTGCCGCAGGCAACTAGTGTTGTATTTAGCAGCAGAGCAGCCTGAGCGTCGCTAGGCAGCTTGCTGCCCTGGCATGCGGTCTCACCTGACTTTTTTTATGTTAGGTGTGTGTGTTGTGTGCATGGTGTATTTTGTATTGTGTGCACTTCCCCTTTATGTGTCTTTCCCTTCTGTGGTACTGGAAGGGTTAACTTCCTTCCCAGTGTGTGTGTGTGATGTCACTGGGTGTGTCCAACCTTTGGGTGTGGCCACTTTGGCCTATATAGACCCTCTCTCTAGCAGGGCTCAGTAGGTTGCTTCAGTCTTGCTAGCTGAAGCAGCCTCCTGTGTTTTCCATCCGTCTGTGAGAGCCACCACTGTGGTCATACTATCACGGCTGAGGATAGGGGAAATCCTCAGCCGTGTGGAGCCAGGTGATGTTATGGCTGCTTGACCAAGAAGGCAGGATTAGGGAGCAGGTCACCTCCTAAACGCATCCCTAACCTGACCCTGACTCCTAGCTACATGAGCCAACCTTGAAGGTAGGAGGGCTCATGCTCCGGAACCTAGAAGTCCCTGCTAGCCCTCAAGATGGCCCTAAGCTAGGAGCTGAGTAAGACAACCCACTCCTCCTAAGCACGGAGGAGCAGGAGTCTCAACGGCCAAGCTGCTGGAAAAGGGGAAACATAAACAGCCTATGTATATGGCAGGTGCTGCACTAGTTCCAGCCACCTGCCACAGCCCTGCTGACTGGATCCGTGTGCAGGAAAGCTGAAGTCCAGAAATAGCAGACAGACGTCAGCACAAACTCATCCACACACCGGAACCCAGATACATGGCAGCACTAAATAGTACAGGAAAACATAAACATAAACTTAAACTTAATGAGACATTAAACCTAAACCTAAACCTATGACCACAGTAGTGGCTCTCACAGACGGATGGAAAACACAGGAGGCTGCTTCAGCTAGCAAGACTGAAGCAGCCTACTGAGCCCTGCTAGAGAGAGGGTCTATATAGGCCAAAGTGGCCACACCCAAAGGTTGGACACACCCAGTGACATCACACACACACTGGGAAGGAAGTTAACCCTTCCAGTACCACAGAAGGGAAAGACACATAAAGGGGAAGTGCACACAATACAAAATACACCATGCACACAACACACACACCTAATATAAAAAAAGTCAGGTGAGACCGCATGCCAGGGCAGCAAGCTGCCTAGCGACGCTCAGGCTGCTCTGCTGCTAAATACAACACTAGTTGCCTGCGGCAACCACAAGTGAGGCCACAGACAAGCGGCCCTCACCCGTGGTTGAACACCCATACAAAACCGCAGGCAACTGCATGCGGTAAAGAAGTCACGGTCATGGACATGGCCGTGACAATATCAATCCGCTCAGCTCCTCCTGCTCTGTAACATGCTGCGTGTAGATTGTACAGCATTTTATGGTGATAGGTTCCCTTAAAACCCCTTTTCAAAACATAATGTCTGGAGCAACAAATCTGCAGCAATCATGATAGTGTTCAACTACTGTTTTGAGTGTATAACATTTCAGTAATGGGATGTACTGGAAGCCAAACAAACTTTTCAATTAAAGAAATTAACCCAAGGTCAGGTTCAAACAAAACACAAAGTATAGCTTCTTCCTTTTCTTATGTCCTTTCTATTAAATAAAAGTATTTGACCTTTTAAAAACTGCTTGCATCCTATATAAATGATGGGCTGAGTTAATATCTAGTCTTAATTTATGTTCTCTATGGAGGTGTCATTATTTTAACAATCAATTAAAATGTTACAAGAGTATTAGACTAATTTATGATAATCATTTGATCATTTTACATTTTCAATAGTCTCTTAATTGGAAGCAAACATAAACCTTTACTAAAATTGCCCCTTCAGAGAAAGCACTGAATTCTAAAAGCTGACTCTACTGATTAATTGATGAGTCCATCGTTTACCTTCTCATTCATGCAGGAACATCCTCACAGTGATAACTATACTCTTTTTTTCGTAGTTTCAAAGCTTGTCTCTTGCATTGTGTCATATTAAAGGAAAATTGAAGAAATTAAATAACAGGAAGGAAAAACAAAAAAACGAAGGCGTACAATATTGACACCACAATATAACACCACAATCTGTTAAACATTGCATATATATCTCAAGGGTAACAAAGGTATACTCCACTCCGAATATGTTCAGGAGGTATAGTTAGGTTGTGAACGCCAAGTGGCCCAGGTAATCTCTCTAATGGAGGGGTTTAAGTTAGTACTTGGCAAAGATCTCTCATATTTGAACGTGATGTTTAGGACTGCAAATACTTCTTGAATGTTTGGGGGTCAGATTGCTTCCAGTGGCAAGTAATTACCAGTTTAGCACTTAGCATAATATACCCTAAGAGGCATCTAGTGCTTGATGGGAATCGGTGGATACCAAAAAATAACAACGCCAAGGCTGGTGAGGGTTTGATGGTTTCTAAGCTAATATCAGATATCCGAGGGACGACCTGGCTCCAGAAGCTAGAAATCTTTCTGCAGGACCACAGTATGTGGAGTAGGATACCTGTACCACCGCAGTCCCGCCAGCAGCACGGAGACACTCCAGGATACATATGACTCAACCTCAGGGGAGTAAAGTACCAACGTAATAAATTTTTTATCCCTGCTTTGTAGTGAGTTACATATTTAAACAAGGCAATTAAAAATTGAGAGCCCTTGGCCTACTCCTCCACTGGAAAAGACTGGGGATGGACACTTACAAAAAGTGACAAGTCGGAAATTAATCAGAAATGTTCAACATTCAAAAAATGTGTGATACTGCTTTGTTCCCAAATAGCAATTGTGATTGTCCTCTCATAAAGTTATACTTTTCCCAATGTTCTAAATTAATGCTCAGGGCAACAGGAAATGAAAAACCAAGGACTAGCTACTAGTAGTAAAAAATGTAGATACTGGAAAGTCCAACCATCTGCCACTTCTGTAGTTAGGAACGTTCAGATATTAGTTTTACTGTACAGGTATACACTCACCTAAAGAATTATTAGGAACACCATACTAATACGGTGTTGGACCCCCTTTTGCCTTCAGAACTGCCTTAATTCTACGTGGCATTGATTCAACAAGGTGCTGATAGCATTCTTTAGAAATGTTGGCCCATATTGATAGGATAGCATCTTGCAGTTGATGGAGATTTGAGGGATGCACATCCAGGGCACGAAGCTCCCGTTCCACCACATCCCAAAGATGCTCTATTGGGTTGAGATTAGTACAGTGAACTCATTGTCATGTTCAAGAAACCAATTTGAAATGATTCGAGCTTTGTGACATAGTGCATTATCCTGCTGGAAGTAGCCATCAGAGGATGGATACATGTTCTCATTCTGTTTACGCCAAATTCGGACTCTACCATTTGAATGTCTCAACAGAAATCAAGACTCATCAGACCAGGCAACATTTTTCCAGTCTTCAACAGTCCAATTTTGGTGAGCTCGTGCAAATTGTAGCCTCTTTTTCCTATTTGTAGTGGAGATGAGTGGTACCCGGTGGGGTCTTCTGCTGTTGTAGCCCATCCGCCTCAAGGTTATGCGTGTTGTGGCTTCACAAATGCTTTGCTGCATACCTCGGTTGTAACGAGTGGTTATTTCAACGTTGCTCTTCTATCAGCTTGAATCAGTCGGCCCATTCTCCTCTGACCTCTAGCATCTACAAGGCATTTTTGCCCACAGGACTGCCGCATACTGGATGTTTTTCCCTTTTCACACCATTCTTTGTAAACCGTAGAAATGGTTGTGCGTGAAAATCCCAGTAACTGAGCAGATTGTGAAATACTCAGACCGGCCCGCCTGGCACCAACAACCATGCCAATTGCTTAAATCACCTTTCTTTCCCATTCTGACATTCAGTTTGGAGTTCAGGAGATTGTCTTGACCAGGACCACCCCCCTAAATGCATTGAAGCAACTGCCATGTGATTGGTTGACTAGATAATTGCATTAATGAGAAATAGAACAGGTGTTCCTAATAATTCTTTAGGTGAGTGTATGTATATATATATATATATATATATATATATACAGTAAGTCATCCTTTTGCAAGATGATTAAAGTGAATGTTTTCAAGTGAAACCGTTGCAGTTTTGATACGTCTTTTTTCAAAGTATTATATGGAATGCTTGACAACTCCCCCATGTAATAGCATAAGGATTGTTTATCGTATACAACCCCATCTTGATACTTCTCATGGAAACTCCTTTCTCCTGATCTCCATCTTTGGTTAAAACTAAAATAAGTTTCTTCTTCATTTTAAGACCTTAGAACCACAGGCCTGATTTATCATAGACCAGCGGCGTAGACCAGTCTATGATGACCCCGTGCACTGCCTGGGCTGTGCCTAATTTTACATGAGGTGTACTCCTCGTCATAAATTAGTTGCAGTATCCGGCAGTCCGTGCGCCTATACTGATATCTAGATTTCAGTGTTCTTTTATTCCAGAAAACTAGTGGAGAAGATGACAAATGTGGTACCACCTCCCCACACCCCATTTATATGAAAGTGGCGAAGGCGACGGAGAAACGCCACTTGCGCAAAGATTTTTGTGCAAGTGACATTTAAAAAGTCACAAACACAGAGCTTGTGATTTTTTTCATGCCAGAAAACTGGTGAAACTTCATAATAAACCAAGCTCCATATTTTGTCCTGATAAAGCCTCATGCACACGGCCGTTGTTCTGGTCCGCATCCGAGCCGCAGTATTTGCGGATTGGATGCGGACCCATTCACTTCAATGGGGCCGCAAAAGATGCGGACAGCACTCCGTGTGCTGTCCGCATCCGTTGCTCCGTTCCGTGGTCCTGCAAAAAAAATATAACATGTCCTATTCTTGTCCGCGCTTTGCAGACAAGAATAGGCAGTTTTCTTAAAGGCTGTCCGTGCCGTTCCGCAAATTGCGGAACTCGCACAGACGCCATCCGTGTTTTGCGGATCCGCGATTTGCGGTCGTGTGCATGAGGCCTTAGTAAAACCATAGAATTCAAAGAGGGTGTACTTTGTTTTACTCATGACTGTATAAGGTATATATGACAAAAAACTGTAGTCCAGCAGGAGACAAATTATAAGGTCCTGTCTAGATGGTACAGAGTCCCTGCTCTCCTACATAAATGGTTCCCGACTGTTTCCAATAACTGTTGGAGATGTTTGTCGGAAGAAGGCACCATGCTTCATGTCTGGTGGCAATGCCCCCTCCTGCGACCTTTTTGGGACTCAGTGCATAAAGTCACGCGGAGCGTGACAGGGATTCCTATTCCCAATACGCCTGAATCCCTCTTACTGTCCATATTTGACCTGACTATCCCAGCCTACAAAGCCTCCCTCCTGAAATATATGCTTCAAGCCGCTAGAACGGTCATCCCTCGTCATTGGAAGTCATCTTCCCCCCCTGTACTCAAGGAGTGGTTTGAGGAAATTGCTCTCCACCAAAGAATGGAAGACCTGATCTGTGTTACCCCTCCAGATGTTGCTCGTTTTACTAAAGTATGGAGCCCCTGGGAGCTGTTTCGCACTTCTGACGAATTCCGGGAAGCGTGTCTGTAGCAAGTGTTCGTATAGGGTTCCCCCCTTTCCTCCCCTCCTTTCTCCCTTGTCGTTTCTCTCTCTCTTGTCCGTGTCTTGTTTTTTCGTCCCTTGTAATTGTTGAATTTTTATTTTTTTATTTTTTCTCTTTTTGGTACTATTCCTCTTTTGCGGTTATTACTGTTATTGGGATAGGCTCCCAATTGTATTGAAAAACTATTGTTGCCTTATGTATTCTACACTCACCAGTAAGAATCTTGTATTTACCTTGTAACCTTGTCAATACTTTTTCTGGAAAACAATAAACGAAAACATTAAATGGTTAAAAAAACTGTAGTCCAGGCAGCACTCCAAAAAAATGGCCCCTTTATTGTGCCAAATGTGACTTCATGGAAATACATGACCCATTTGTTTGCTCACATGCAATATCTCAATGTCTTACGCTAGGAATATTACCTATAGCCTCAAGCACTCTTTACCAATATGTTCTTTCTTACTTGAAAAACTTGATATTCTTGATTTTTTTTTTAGCCACCTTTTGCCCAGATCTGGAAGGCACGTGTACAAGTTAGATAATTAAATAGACGATTGTCAAGATTGTCATATATAATGAATGGTAAATCAGCAATGTTTACATTTGGAAACTAGATACATATATAGTAAAATCAATACGTAACAAAGACTAGACACATACAGAGTCCTACACAAAAGAAGCAAAAAAAAATGCACAATGATATACTGCCAGATTCTGGCTGCAGGATGTATTTGGAGATTTTATTACACTAGAGAAAAGAGGATGCAAATAGCTCTAAGATAGTTTGAACCATATACTATAGATTTATCAGAAATGTTGTAGTATTTATCTAGTACACAACTTGCATTGTTTTAAATAATAACACATGAGTAAAAGGCTACTTTCACACTAGCGTTCTGCTGTCCGCTCGTGAGCTCCGTTTGAAGGGGCTCACGAGCGGAGCAGAACGCTTCCGTCCAGCCCTGATGCAGTCTGAATGGATGCGGATCCGCTCAGACTGCATCAGTCTGGTGGCGTTCAGCCTCCGCTCCGCTCGCCTCCGCACGGCCAGGCGGACAGCTGAACGCTGCTTGCAGCGTTCGGGTGTCCGCCTGGCCGTGCGGAGGCGTGCGGATCCGTCCAGACTTACAATGTAAGTCAATGGGAACGGATCCGCTTGAAGATGACACCATATGGCTCAATCTTCAAGCGGATCCGTCCCCCATTGACTTTACATTGAAAGTCTGAACGGATCCGCTCAGGCTACTTTCGCACTTAGAAATTTTTCTAAGTTATTAATGCAGACGGATCCGTACTGAACGGAGCCTCCGTCTGCATTAATATGATCGGATCCGTTCAGAACGGATCCGATCAAGCGCAAGTGTGAAAGTAGCCTTATACAGCATTGCAGCAACAAAGAAATCCAGTAGCCTTCAACTGCTGTCCTGCTGCCATCAGCAAGTGTAAAGCAAGATATTTAGTGGGTCTTTGCCCTTTAACGGGAACCTGTCATCAACTTTATGCTGCCCATACTAACGGCAGAATAAAGAAAAGACAGGTGAGTTCATGTCAGCAATCTGTCATTTATAAGTTAAAAGTAAGTGGTTGCCGAGAACCAACCTCACAATCATTGCAGACTGGGCCTGGACAAGAGTCACGGCCACCGGAGAAGAGTCATGGTTATTCATAAATCACTGCTCTCCTGCCCACCTGCTGATGACTGACAGGCTTCTACCTAGTTTTCTCCCTTTCTCTCTAGGAGAGAACTGCCAAATATCAGCAGATGGGCGGGAGAGCAGGAACCATGACCAGTGGCGACTCTAGGAACAATATATAGGGGGGGCACATAAGATACCACAGTCCAAAATGGGGGGGCACTAATAACCGTATGCTGCCACAGCTCCAGCCCAGCCTGCAGGACATCACAGAGGCCTGGGCAGTGGCGACTCTAGGAACAATATATAGGGGGGGGGGGAGGGGCACAAAGATACCACAGTCAAAAATGGGGGGGGGGGGGGGGAACAAAATAAGTATATATAAATAAGATTACAAAATACGAGAGAATTGCGGTATGCAGGGATACATTTATAATAAAACAATTTACTTACAAAAGAAGCCATTCAGTCGTCTGCTGTGCCGTCCTCTGCTTGCTTCCGCGGATTCTTTCCCCTTCTTTCTGTCTCTCGTCAGTGCGCAGGCGTACTGTTATGGTGGATCTGTGGAAGACACACTGTTATGGGGGTATCTGTGGATGACACTGTTATTATGCCTCTCATTAACCCTCATTATGCCTCTCATCACTCCCATATCAGCCCCCATGCCTCTCATTAGCCCCCATATCAGCCCTTATGCCTCATTAGCCCCATTATAAGCCCTTATGCCTCATTAGCCCCCATTATTCCTCCTATTAGCCCCCATATGCCTCATTAGCCCCCATTATTTCTCCTATTAGCCCCCATATGCCTCATTAGCCCCCATATGCCTAATTAGCCCCCATTATGTCTCTAATTAGCCCCTATTATGCCTCTCATTAGCCCCTATTCCGCCCTTTTAGCGCCCATATGCCTCATTAGCTCCCATATGCCTCATTAGCCCCCATTACGCCTCTAATAGTCTAATTAGCCCCCATTGTGTCTCTAATTAGCCCCCATTATGCATCTTATTAGCCCCATATGCCTCATTAGCCCCATTATGCCTCTAATAGTCTAATTAGCCCCATTATGTCTCTAATTAGCCCCCATTATGCCTCTCATTAGCCCCTATTATGCCCCCAGCAGCCTCATTTTTTATAAAATAAAAAACCACTTACCTCTCCTGCTCCTGGACGCCGCCTGCAATTTTCTTTCTCCTCAGTCGACTGTGCTTTGAACTGGCACGCACAGCGTGAGGTCACAGAGCGCCCTCACGCTGTGCGCAGCCCTGCACAGCCGACAGCCGAGGACCAGGAAGCGGTAAGTACAGAGCGTTCACCACTTCCTGGTCCTTCGGTACTAATGAGCGCTTCCATAATGGAAGCGCTTATTAGTATTCACCGGCCATTGGGCAGAGCAGCTGCTTTGGGGAATAAGCGGGGGGGCACCCGGGGGGGGGCAAAGAATAACATGGGGGGGCCCCCCCCCCTCGCCCCCCTGTAGCGACGCCACTAGGCCTGGGGTCCACAAAATAGCACCACTACATTTATTTATTTATTTTAAAAAAGCATCATACATAACTTAAAAATATATATATTTTTTTACTGTCCCTTTAAGCAAAAGCCAGAATATAATAAAAGACAAAAATAGACATTAACCCCTTAGTGACCACCCATACGTGTTTTTACGGCAGTCACTAAGGGGCCTTGTGCTGGAGCGGCACTTCAGCCCAAGTTAGCGATAAAATCAATCGCTGTAGCTCCGTGCCCGCAGCTACCGGAGGTAGCTGAGGGCTCGTGGCAGTGATCAGAGACCGTGACAAGCTGTGGGGATACAGGGGAACATGGGAACATGGGAGAGCGCAGCGTCAGTTAAACTTAATAACAGGATAAGGATTCATGTTTATAAATACTTCGTTGAGCAGAGGGCCGATGTATTGGGGGACACTGTTATGAGGGGGATCTGTGGATGACATATAGCAGTGTCATCCACAGATCCCCCCATAACAGTTCCATCCACAGATCCCCCACCCCATAACAATGCCATCCACAGATCCCCCCACCCCATAACAATGCCATCCACAGATCTCCCTCCCATAGCAGTACCATCCACAGATCCCCCATAACAGTGCCATCCACAGATCCCCCATAACAGTGCCATCCACAGATCCCCCACATGACAGTGCGTCATCCACAGATCCCCCATAATAGTGTCATGCACAGACCACAATTAATTCAAAACCCACCAAAAGCACACCTTTTGGTTAAAAAAAATAATTTTATTATTTTCCTCCTCAAAAACCTAGGTGCGTCTTATAGGGCGAAAAATACGGTACTTCAAAAAAAAATTAATTTATGTTAAAATGTTAAGTCTCCTAAATAAAAAAAGTAAAAAGCCAAAATAAAGTAAAGATGTGGAAATATATTTCTGATAAAAATATTGAATAGTATTTATGTATGTATGTGAAATATTGCCAATTTTTACAAATTTTCAATTTTTTTATAAAGATACGCATATTTTATCAGTAGAATTTTACCACCAATATGTGACGAGAAAACAATGTCAGAATTACTTTGATGTGCAAAACCGTTACAAAGTTATTCTAAGCTAAAATGACACGTCAGATTTCCAAAATTTGGCTTGGTCATTAAGGCCCAAACAGGCTTGGTCACTAAGGGGTTAAACTACATTTATAATAAAACAATTTACTTACAAAATAAGCTATTCAGTCATCTACTGTGCTGTCCTCTGCTTGCTTCCTCAGATTCTTTCCCCTCCTTTCTGTCTCTCCTCAGTGCGCAGGCGCACTGCTATGGGGGATCTGTGGATGACACTGTTATGGGTGATCTGTGGATGACACTATTATGGGGGATCTGTGGATGACACACTGTTATGGGGGATCTGTGGATGACACACTGTTATGGGGGATCTGTGGATGACACACTGTTATGGGGGATCTGTGGATGACACACTGTTATGGGGAATCTGTGGATGACACACTGTTATGGGGGATCTGTGGATGACACACTGTTATGGGGGATCTGTGGATGACACACTGTTATGGGGGATCTGTGGATGACACACTGTTATGGGGGATCTGTGGATGACACACTGTTATGAGGGATCTGTGGATGACACACTGTTATGAGGGATCTGTGGATGACACACTGTTATGGGGGATCTCTGGATGACACACTGTTATGGGCATCTATGGATGACACACTGTTATGGGCTTCTGTGGATGACACACTGTTATGGGCATCTATGGATGACACACTGTTATGGGCATCTGTGGATGACACACTGTTATGGGCATCTGTGGATGACACACTGTTATGGGCATCTGTGGATGACACACTGTTATGGGCATCTGTGGATGACACACTGTTTTGGGGGACCTGAGGATGACACTGTTATGGGCATCTGTGGATGACCCTGTTATGGGCATCTGTGGATGACACTGTTATGGGCATCTGTGGATGACACTGTTATGGGCATCTGTGGATGACACTGTTATGGGCATCTGTGGATGACACTGTTATGGGCATCTGTATCACGGTCGGCGTGACTATCACATACGTGACACAGAGGGAAGGAACAAGGAAGGCCCTGCCCAAGTGAGAGGGAAGGTGGTGACCCCTGACTCACCTAGCGGCTGGCACCTGGCTGCCCTGACGTCCCTAGACGGGTTCCTCACCCGTACGCCGATCACGTGCCTAAAGCCCTGGCTTTCCCTAAGCTGAGCCCTAGATAGTGAACAGGGCGGTGGGAACACTAGTCCGCACCACTAGCTCTAAAGGAAAACACCAAGGGAAGGACAGACAATACAAACTCAACATATAATCCCAGGTGGGCGACAACAGGAGACAACAAGAAGCCCAACAGGGATCCGGAGGGTAGCACTCTGGAACGACAACCAGGATTCACAACTCCAGTGGGTCAGTATAGATGTCCAGGCAGGAAGCTCTATAACTGGCAACTAGAGAAGAGTGAAGGGAGAATATAAGGAGGTTGGGAGTGGCAGACAAGAAACAGCTGAGGAGGAGAAGCTACGGATCCCTGATTGAGACAAAAAGGATAGCAAGGCAAACACAGAAAACAATCACTAAGAAACAACGTGATCTTTAGATATAGAGCGCGCAGCCACCCGCTGCGACCTCCTGACCCCGGGTATAACGGAGTCAGACGTGGCTCTTGATACCCTCGTGACAGTACCCCCCCTTTCACGAGGGGCCTCCGGACACTCAGGACCAGGTCTCTCCGGATGAGAGGCATGGAAAGCCTGAATTAACCTGTTGGCGTTTACCTCTGACGCTGGAACCCACATTCTTTCCTCTGGACCGTAACCCCTCCAATGCACCAGATACTGAAGAGAGCGGCGGACCCGACGAGAATCAACAATTCTGGCTATTTGAAACTCCAGATTACCATCCACAATAACAGGAGGAGGTGGCAGCGGTGATGGTTCTAGAGGTGGAACATACTTCTTGAGTAACGATTTATGGAAGACGTTATGGATCTTAAAAGTCTGAGGTAGCCACAGGGTTAATGACGGCTACTATTTTATAAGGACCAATGAACCTAGGGCCCAGTTTCCAAGAGGGAACCTTCAACTTAATATTCCTAGTAGACAACCACACATAGTCATTCACCCCTAGGTCCGGACCTGGCGACCGTTTCTTATCGGCCATGCATTTATATTTACCACTCATCTTTTTCAAGTTAACTTGCACCTTCTGCCATACCGAAGAAAGAGATGAAGAAAACCTTTCCTCTTCGGGAACCCCAGAAGACCCCCCCTCTTTGAAAGTACAAAATTGGGGATGAAAACCATATGCACCAAGGAATGGTGACTTGCCAGTGGACTCCTGATAATGATTATTTATGGCAAACTCAGCTAACGGTAAATATGATGACCACAACTCTTGGTTTTCAGACACAAAACACCTTAAATATGTTTCTAGGTTTTGGTTGGTACGCTCAGTCTGTCCATTCGACTGAGGATGGAAAGCTGAGGAAAAGGACAAGTGTACCCCCAAACGGGAACAAAAAGCTTTCCAAAACTTAGAAATAAACTGGGTTCCCCGATCCGAAACCACATCGGAAGGGACCCTGTGAAGCTTCACGATTTCACTGATAAACACCTGAGCAAGAGTTTTAGCATTAGGAAGTGCGGGTAGCGCAATAAAGTGTACCATTTTGCTAAACCTGTCTACTACTACCAAAATAACTGTTTTACCCGCAGACAACGGTAAGTCAGTGATGAAATCCATTGACAGATGTGTCCATGGCCTATTGGGGATAAAAAGAGGCAATAAAGACCCTGCTGGACGTGTATGAGAGACTTTCGCGCGTGCACAAGTAGAGCAAGTAGACACGAAATCCATTACATCCTGACGCAACCTTGGCCACCAAAAACGACGAGATAATAGCTCCAAAGTTGCTTTACTACCCGGGTGCCCAGCAAGTGCCGAATTATGATGTTCTTTTAATAATTCAAGACGCAGGTTTAACGGTACAAACAATTTCTCTGAGGGGCAAGAGGCCGGGGCGTCCCCCTGGGCCTCTAACACCTTTCCCTCTAGAACAGAGTGTACAGCAGAGACAACCACTCCTCTTTGTAAAATAGGTACCGGATCACTAGCATTACCCCCTCCAGGGAAACTACGAGATAACGCGTCTGCCTTGGTATTTTTTACCCCAGGACGATAGGTGATTACAAAGTTAAATCTGGTAAAGAATAGCGACCACCTAGCTTGTCTAGGGGTGAGACGCTTAGCCGATTCTAGGTACAGAAGTTTTTTGTGATCCGTAATCACCGTGACGGGGTGGATTGCTCCCTCTAAGAAGTGACGCCACTCTTCAAGCGCCAGCTTAATCGCCAACAGTTCCCTATTTCCAACATCACAGTTCTTCTCTGCAGAAGATAATTTTTTGGAAAAGAAAGCGCAAGGGCGCCATTTGCCAGGAGACGGACCCTGAGACAATACAGCCCCCACTCCCACCTCTGACGCATCTACCTCAACAATAAAAGGCTGGGAGACATCAGGTTGAATTAGAACAGGTGCCGAGGTAAACCTCTCTTTTAGAGAGGAAAATGCATTTTTAGCGGCGTCAGACCATTTAGAAAAATCAGTCCCCTTCCTAGTCATGTCGGTAAGGGGTTTAACGATCACTGAATAATTTTTAATGAACTTTCTATAGAAATTTGCGAAACCCAAAAACCGTTGTAGGGCTTTAAGGTTCTCAGGAGGATCCCAATCTAAAATTGCCTGGACCTTCCCAGGATCCATACGGAAACCTGAAGCAGATAATAGATATCCCAGGAACTGTATTTCCTGAACGGCGAAGACACATTTTTCAATTTTCGCATATAATTTATTCGTCCGTAGGACCTGCAGTACTTGCCTGACATGCACCTCATGTGTTTTCAGATCAGCCGAATAAATTAAGATATCATCTAGGTATATGACAACAAACCTGCCGATGAGATGACTAAAAATATCATTAACGAAATGTTGGAAGACAGCGGGGGCATTGGTCAGACCGAAAGGCATAACTAGATTTTCATAATGCCCCTCAGGGGTGTTAAAAGCTGTCTTCCACTCATCCCCTTCCCTGATACGAATCAGATTGTAGGCCCCCCTAAGATCAAGTTTGGAGAACCACCTAGCACCCGCAATCTGATTAAAAAGGTCAGGAATGAGAGGAAGAGGGTATGGGTCTCGGATGGTTATCTGGTTTAGCTCACGGAAATCTAGGCAAGGACGCAGGCCCCCATCTTTCTTTTTAACAAAGAAAAACCCTGCAGCCACGGGTGAAGAAGAGGGTCTGATGTGTCCCTTAGCCAGACTCTCGGAGATATAATCTTTCATGGCTTGTCTCTCGGGACCCGAAAGATTATACAACCTGGACTTGGGTAATTTTGCACCGGGAATCAGGTTAACCGGGCAATCATAAGGACGATGAGGTGGTAGCTTCTGACAACCCTTTTCAGAAAAAACGTCCTCAAAGTCCGAAATAAATGTAGGTAGGGAAGCTATGGAGGCGATTAAGCAATTGTTATTTAAGCAATTCTCTCTGCAATGCTCACTCCACTCCAATATCTCCCTGGCCTGCCAATCCACCACTGGATTGTGCGCTACCAACCAGGGGAGACCCAATACCACAGGAGAGGGAAGGCCCTCCAGAACGTAACATGAAAGACACTCATTATGGTGGTCCCCTACCCGAAGGTGTAAATTATGAACAATGTGGGTGAGGTTTCTCTGAGACAGAGGAGCCGAATCTATAGCGAATACAGGAATAGGTCTCTGCAGCGTACAGAGAGACAAACCCATAGTGCGGGCAAAATGGGCATCAATCAAATTTACCCCTGCTCCACTGTCTAGAAAAAAAGAAATAGACTCCGTCTTAACACCAAAAACAATAACCGCTGGTAACACAAATTGAGATGTTCGTATGGAGGAAACGTATACCCCCCGGCTGACATCCTCCGCACAGCCTGGGGTTAGTAGTTTTCCGACGGTCTTTTGTTTTTGAGAAAGGAGGGACAGACATTAATGAAATGACCCTTCCCCCCACAGAAAAAACAAGCCCCCCCCCCCTACGGCGAACCTCAGGAGGACGGACCTGACGAGAAGTTCCGCCTAGCTGCATAGGCTCATCTAAGTCAGTACAGACTAATTGTTGCTTGGGAGAGGTAACCAATTGCTCAGGAATTTTCGATCTCTCCCTAAGACGCCTATCTATTCTGATAAAAAGGGACATAACAGCATCAAGGGAAGGGGGGTCTCATACAGCGCCAGTGCATCCTTAACCCTTTCAGATAACCCAGAGCAGAACTGACTCCTGAGAGCCGGGTCGTTCCACTGAGTATCCGTAGCCCACCTACGGAACTCTGAGCAATATTCCTCTGCTGACCGATCTCCCTGTAGGAGTCTCCGTAACTTCGACTCAGCCAGGGCGACTCGGTCAGGGTCATCATATATGAGACCCAAAGCCCCAAAAAATCCCTCCACTGACCGGAGAGCCTGGGAACCAGGGGGTAACGAGAACGCCCAGGATTGTGGGTCCCCCTGAAGCAGGGAAATGACAATCCCAACCCGCTGTTCTTTATTACCTGAGGAGTAAGGGCGCAACTTAAAGTATAATTTGCAGGCCTCACGGAACGTTGCAAATTTGTCCCTTCCCCCAGAAAATCTGTCAGGAAGAACAACCTTGGGTTCTGTAACAACCTGGTTACCCATAGCAACCGCTGGGGGTGCGGTCTGCTGCATTTGCTGCTGTTGTTGGAGGACAGACGCCTTCAATCCTGCCACCTCCAAAGACAGGCCTTGAAGCTGTTTTGCCAAGGCAGCAATAGGATCCTTATTGGATTCTAAGTAGAAAAAAAAAAACAACAAAAAGAAAAAAAAAAATTTTTTTTCTTTTTTTTTCTCAAAAAGTAAAGGCCAGTTATAATATCACGGTCGGCGTGACTATCACATACGTGACACAGAGGGAGGGAACAAGGAAGGCCCTGCCCAAGTGAGAGGGAAGGTGGTGACCCCTGACTCACCTAGCGGCTGGCACCTGGCTGCCCTGACGTCCCTAGACGGGTTCCTCACCCGTACGCCGATCACGTGCCTAAAGCCCTGGCTTTCCCTAAGCTGAGCCCTAGATAGTGAACAGGGCGGTGGGAACACTAGTCCGCACCACTAGCTCTAAAGGAAAACACCAAGGGAAGGACAGACAATACAAACTCAACATATAATCCCAGGTGGGCGACAACAGGAGACAACAAGAAGCCCAACAGGGATCCGGAGGGTAGCACTCTGGAACGACAACCAGGATTCACAACTCCAGTGGGTCAGTATAGATGTCCAGGCAGGAAGCTCTATAACTGGCAACTAGAGAAGAGTGAAGGGAGAATATAAGGAGGTTGGGAGTGGCAGACAAGAAACAGCTGAGGAGGAGAAGCTACGGATCCCTGATTGAGACAAAAAGGATAGCAAGGCAAACACAGAAAACAATCACTAAGAAACAACGTGATCTTTAGATATAGAGCGCGCAGCCACCCGCTGCGACCTCCTGACCCCGGGTATAACGGAGTCAGACGTGGCTCTTGATACCCTCGTGACATCTGTGGATGACACTGGTATGGGCATCTGTGGATGACACTGGTATGGGCATCTGTGGATGACACTGGTATGGGCATCTGTGGATGACACTATTATGGGGGATCTGTGGATGACACACTGTTATGGGGGATCTGTGGATGACACACTGTTATGGGGGATCTGTGGATGACACACTGTTATGGGGGATCTGTGGATGACACACTGTTATGGGGGATCTGTGGATGACACACTGTTATGGGGGATCTGTGGATGACACACTGTTATGGGGGATCTGTGGATGACACACTTATGGGGGATCTGTGGATGACACACTGTTATGGGGGATCTGTGGATGACACACTGTTATGGGGGATCTGTGGATGACACACTGTTATGGGGGATCTGTGGATGACACACTGTTATGAGGGATCTGTGGATGACACACTGTTATGGGGGATCTCTGGATGACACACTGTTATGGGCATCTATGGATGACACACTGTTATGGGCTTCTGTGGATGACACACTGTTATGGGCATCTATGGATGACACACTGTTATGGGCATCTGTGGATGACACACTGTTATGGGCATCTGTGGATGACACACTGTTATATGGGCATCTGTGGATGACACACTGTTTTGGGGGACCTGAGGATGACCCTGTTATGGGCATCTGTGGATGACCCTGTTATGGGCATCTGTGAATGACACTGTTATGGGCATCTGTGGATGACACTGTTATGGGCATCTGTGGATGACACTGTTATGGGCATCTGTGGATGACACTGGTATGGGCATCTGTGGATGACACTGGTATGGGCATCTGTGGATGACACTGGTATGGGCATCTGTGGATGACACTGGTATGGGCATCTGTGGGTGACACTGGTATGGGCATCTGTGGGTGACACTGGTATGGGCATCTGTGGGTGACACTGGTATGGGCATCTGTGGATGACATTGTTATGGGGGGGGGGTAACGGGGGGAGGAAAGAGAAGAACTTGTGGAGGGGCCAGGGGGTGTACTGGAGCCAGCCAGTTCCCCCTTCACAGTATTTATTAACCCTTTTCAGCAGTCCCCCGATGGGTTAATACATACTGTGAATGGGGGACTGCTGAAAGGGGTTAATAACTACTGTGAAGAGCCTTTCACAATAGTTATTAACCCCTCAGCAGTCCCCCATAATTTATTAACCCCTTTCAGCAATTCCCGGCGGCCCACAGCACAGACCAGTTAGTACCTAATTTCTCCCCTAGTTATTACAGTGACAGTCCCCCCCCCATTAACAAACTTCCCCCCTTTCAGTTTCAGCAATCCCTTGGCAATTTCCCACTAACACACCATTATTGTCTTTACTGTTGATAAGGGAGGATGGAACATGGGATTAATCCATATCAGGTGGAAACCAAAGTTACCATCCCGGTGGGACAATACTGCAACATGATGACATTCAGATAAGTAGGCCACAGCAAAGTTTTTCAGTCTAATAAACTCTGACCAGTAGGAGCACTGGAGCAGCAGCCTTGACTACTTCAGCGCAGCTGCACTCCTGAGAGTCTGTTGTTTGTTCCTCCTTCCACTTCCCGCCGCGCCATGATACAGCCATTATGTATGACAGCTACAGTCTGGTCCATAAATATTGGGACCGTCACAATTCTAAAATTTTTGGCTCTATACACCACCACAATGGATTTGAAATGAAACAAACAAGATGTGCTTTATCTGCAGACTGTCAGCTTTAGGCCTCATGCAAACGGCCGCGTTCCGCGGCCGAGAGCGGTCCGTGGTAACCTGGCTGGGATTCCTTCTGACAGCAGGAGCGCACGGCGTCATTGGTTGCTATGACGCCGTGCGCTTCATGCCGCCGTTGCTGTACAGTGATACACTCGTATAGATCATACGAGTGTATCACTGTACAGCAGCGGCGGCATGAAGCTCACGGCGTCATAGCAACCAATGACGTCGTGCGCTCCTGCTGTCAGAAGGAATCCCGGCCGGGTTACCACGGACCGCTCTCGGCCGCGGAACACGGCCGTGTGCATGAGGCCTTAATTTGAGGGTATTTACATCCAAATCAGGTGAACGGTGTAGGAATTACAACAGTTTGCATATGTGCCTCCCACTTGTTAAGGAACCAAAGGTAATGGGACAATTGGCTTCTCAGCTGTTCCATGGCCAGGTGTGTGTTATTCCCTCATTATCCCAATTACAAAGAGCAGATAAAAGGTCCAGAGTTCATTTCAAGTGTGCCATTTGCATTTGGAATCTGTTGCTGTCAACTCTCAACATGAGATCCAAAGAGCTGTCACTATCAGTGAAGCAAGCCATCATTAGGCTGAAAAAACACAACAAACCCATCAGAGAGATAGCAAAAACGACGTGGCCAAAACAACAGTTTGGAACATTCTTAAAAAGAAGAAACGCATCGGTGAGCTCAGCAACACCAAAAGACCCGGAAGACCACGGAAAACAACTGTGGTGGATGACCGAAGAATTCTTTCCGAAGTGCATGATAGTCCCGGGGCTGTCTACCCAACTTGGGCCCCTCCCTCCATTTTAGTTTAGTTTTTTTTTTATAAAGAGGCTGCGGTGCTTTATGAGCGCCACAGTCTCTTCCTAGCCCATATGACATCTCCAGACAAAAAAATACCCCAAATTGGCTTCTAAACTGGTTGCCAAATTTAAAATACATACAGCATGCTGAAGCTCAGCCTGCATTTGTGGGAGGGGCGCAGGGCTTCATAACGCCCGCCGCCCTATCCTGGGTGCACGCGAACGCCGGTGCTTTCACTTCTGCAGTTCGCGGCACCTCGGATCAGGGCAAGCAGACGGGCCAGCGTGGTGGCGTGGACGCAACCAACCTCCCTCCTGTCTACTCAAGCGCCGGGATCCGGTAAGTATGAAGGGCTGCAGGTGTCCATGCTCCGGGTCTGCCTCGGCTCCCCCGCTCCTCCTGCCCGCTGCCGACAGCACACAGCCCTCGCGCTCGGTTCCTGCTGCTTCTCCGTGGACGGGACAAGCTTCAGCAGCCAGGGTGCCGGTGCGCTCTGGCCGACAGTTAAGCCAGTTGACGCTCGCAGTCAGTTATAAGTACACATACGGCAATACCCTGCACAGATAAGACACTACTGACCATGGGCATCATATTACAAATCTGAACAAAATGAATCCATGACATAGCAGTGTGCCAAGGTGGACCTTGTCTACACAGAGGCTTATGTTTCCACCAGATCAGTGAACAAGTTACCACCCATGTATGTGGATCATATGATGTGGCCGAGCTGCACCAAATCGGTTGTTGACTTGGTTCACCAAAGAAGCCGACACATTTCTGTCCAACGTTTCGATGTGATCAGTTTGGTACATATTGTCCTGCTGCATGAACCCTGTGCAGATCTATGCAAAACTCAAACCTTTCGATATGGTAACACATCACACCAAGGTTTACACCTAGTCGGTGTACAAATGTGAAATGCTAGTTGAATGCCACCTGTGCATAAAGAGACCAGTTAACGGGTTAGGGGTACAGGCGCTCCCATACGGCATTACAGGGAGCGACCTGGATTATTTAATGTTGAAGGGGCTACTGGCCAGACCAGGTTCTTGACATATTTATCTTGAGGGGTCAGCCATTCACTGGCAAGCCTTCTGGACCTGTGCAGGTGTAGCAGTAGGTACTTGGATGTGCATGCAGGGGGGTCGTATTCTGAGCGGCATGATGAGGAGAGCGGTGCACCAATGTCGCTACCGTTCTCCTTTTTGAGCCTCGCTCTCTGACCCCCCTATAGCGCCTGACTTCAGAGGGCTTTGCTGCGGCCACTGCGCCTTTCAGGCCGGCTTTCCACACCAGGGGGCACGTAAGGAGTATCCGGCTCCTGGCAGTGGCTTAATTCACCCAATGTTTGATAGCCAGGGGACCCACAGGTCCAGGCGCTCCAAGCGGTTGTCAGGGAAACGACCAGGGCCCTGGGGGTCACCTTGCATTTGTCTTCTTGAATGATGCGTGTTCACCAGTAATAAAAATAAAAAAATCTGCTTTCTCAAGCTTGTCACTCTTGCTGTACGGTCCATTGTTCCTGATACGCTCAGGTCACGGTCTGTTCTCTCCTGTTACGCACGGGTACCTCTGTGTCTGACCTCGTGTACCTCGGCCTTTCTGGTCTTGCTTGTTTTTCGCCTGATGCGTTCAGGCCTGCTGTCTTTTGTTGTTCTGGTTCTGTCTCACGGCGTGACTTGTCCATTTACCATGTTTGCACCAGGTGCGCCCTGGTCTCTTTTTATTCGTCTGGATTTCCTCCGTCATTCTCTGGGTCTGTTGTCAGCTTAAGGTATGTCTGCGTTCACGTTGGGTCCGCCTGGTACGCTTAGGCCTTAGGTCTTGTCCACCCGTTACGCATGGGTGCTCATGTTTGACTATATGTTTCTCGTCTTTCCAATCCGCATGTTTCACCTGATGCGATCAGGCTGCTGTCTCTGGTCCAAGCTCCTGTTACGCTCCTGTCAAATCATGTTGTCTTCACCAGGTACGCCCTGGTCTCGTTCTGGTCATCCGGGTTCGCGGGCTGTTGTCATCCTAACGTATGTCGGCTGTTCATACTGTGTTTGCCTGAAACGCTCAGGCCACGTCTTTTCTACCCATCACGCATGGGCACTCTCATGTCCACTCTATGTTCCTTGCTTACTAATTTGCATGTCTGACTGATACGCTCAGGCCGCTGGGTTGGTCCGTCCAAATCTCTGTTCTTCTGTCGCGTTTTGTCAGTCAATGTTGTCCCCACCAGGTTCGCCCTGGTCCAATTCTGTTTGTCTGATTCCACCGGTCAACTGTAGTGTACGGGGGCTGTAATGCCCGTCACTACAGAAGGGTCACTTGTGTGCTGTCGTTTCCCCTTATTTATGGGGAGGTTGGTATAAGTCATCTTCATAAAATATAATGTAATGTAATGCTATGTACTTTCCTGTTACTGTAAAATGTGCATGTACAGGCCTGCTAGGGGTGTCATTCCAGCTCTGAGTCACTAGAGGGAGCTAGGGAGCCCTAGGCTATATAAGGCCCAGTCAGGGAGAGGAATAGCAGATTTAGACTGTGTTAGAGATCAGACTATGTCTGAGTTAAGTCCAGGCCTGGAGCTTGCAGACCAGGAGAGGGTATTGCAGTCCCTGTAATCGGGTTCCAGATCCAAGGAGAAGGTTCCCCTCCTGAGTTCATATATGCAGAAGCAGGAACACCACAGTTAACCAGCCTGAGGAAACTGAGAGAGACAGAGGCAAGCCCAGAAAAGCAAGAGGTACTAAAGACAACAGAGGAGGTACTTGATAATTATAAAACCAAGGATATACGCCAGAGCTAGGGCATTGGGCCTTGGAGAAGAGTTTCTATGTTCCAGGATCAGTCAGGAATAGAGTGCAAGCCGCCTGTACTACAAGTCCTGTGTTTAACACTCTGAAGTCACCTTGCTATATATTGCCTGCATCAAATGTATTGAAACCAACTGTCTTCAAAGGAACTGCGCTTCCATCTATGTCCATGTATGATGACTACTAAAGTTTGAGTTCTGTTTTAACATCACGTGGTTCCTCAGTTATTCCTGCTATCAGCAAACGGCGTGCCACCGTTTAATTGGCACTGGCGTCACGAACATTACTTATCATTACCTGCCCTTGCAGAGAGTCAGCTGTCTCAGGTTAGTGTCACGATTGCACTACAACACCCAGGAACATTTTTAAACCTAACTTGAGTACGCTGCACCTCTCTTTTGGCGTCACGAACAGGATACGCACGCTTTCTAGTGCAAGAAGCGTGAACTTTGTGCCTTATACAGTTGCCCTGTGACCAAAGTGACAAATTGCCTGTTTTATTAAAGTGGACTTTGTGGACTGAAAAACATACCAAAGGTGTCCCTAAAACCTCCAAAAAGCACTGTGCAGTGTTGTGCTATCAAGAGGAAGGAAATCGCCACATCGGAGTGTGGTTTTATGGACTTTTTACCATCCTGCTTGCTGTCAGTGAATAGACAGCGGTTCTTGCTAAAAGATGGCCGCTGAGCTTGCTGAATTTACTGCTGCGTCATCTTCATCCCGAAAAGGCGGGAAAAGTTGGCGCCTGTTTACTGAAAAAGCGGGAAAAGGTTCAAGGTCAGGCGCCACCGCCTGTCTGGACATTTGCATGTCGGCCAGCATGGACTCCGCCTTCCACATACTGGAATACCTGGGGGCGGCCTCCCAGTGCAATGGGAGGATCTGGCTGAAATTATTGGCGCCACCCTGTCGCTCTCCGTAGAAGGATCGAGCATGTTGGAGAGTAAAGACTGCTCTGCTGAGATGTCTGCGCCTGAGCTATTGAAGACGGATGTCGTTGGTGTTGAGTCAGAGGAGGCTCCACCGGCCTACTCTCCGGGACCGGAGAGACCCGCCTGCTTGCCACTGGGGAAAGAACCGGAGCATTGCTATGGCTCTTGGAGAGATTTCTTTCAGCCCTCTTTCAAGTGGTCCGCATTAATGGCAGAGATCCGGGAGGCCGCTATAAAGAGGAATACTAAAACCAAAATATATTATGAAGAACTGACCAAGTCCATTTATGACCGTCATTCCAATACCCAACCCCGCCTGGAAAGGAGAAAGGGGTTGGTGCTGTCCTTTGACAAAACCCGTGGCTACGGGTTCATACAAGACCACATTACTGGCAGAGACTTGTTCGTCAACCGGAGGTCTGTCAAGAGAGGTTACCTCCCTGAGCATCTGCATAACCTCCGCAAGGGAGAGGAGGTAGAATTCACCCCTGCCGAGAGCCTGCGAGGCCCATATGCGACTGCCGTGACCCGTCCCAAGAAGGAACCGGAGGACTGGGAGGCAGAAGAGGACTATTCTGGCTGCGAGCGGGCACCTGAGCGCTCTCCAGAACCAGCCCATCACGCGTTCCAAGAGCGGGGCTCTTTTATTGGTCCTAATGTATTCTGGCAGCCAACCGTGTTGGAGAAATGGGTGAGTCCCTATCCGTCCCCCGAGCTGCCTCGCCGGGAGAAAACCATCCAAGACATGGAAAATTTAAAAGGACTTTGCGTTACCCTGGAGAATATCCGGAAGGGTAGGAGACCAGATGCGCCACCGGAGCCTGCAGCGGCCGCGTCCGACGCATCCTACAATGTACCTGCGCCGGCGGCGCCAGCAGAGGACAGCGATTCGGAGACTGAAAGTATAGGTGACCAGATCGTCCGGCTGGAGGAAAAGTTGCGGGAGCTGCGCAAGATTGCCACCGCCAGGATCCAGACGCTGCCTAAGGAGGACGAGGTAAGGGTGCCTGTCACCACCCGTAAACCACCTTCTGCTAACACTGCTCCGTCAAGGTCCCAAAGAAGTCCCGCTAATCCTGTGACTTGCTGCACAGAGCCCACCGGACCGCTTGCAGCGGCGGTATCAAGTCCACCCCAGCCTACTATAATTATGCCGGGACCGGTACGGTCCACAAGAGTCTTTACCCCTAGGCCTATGGGGCCAATACCTATTAGGGGTCCCTTCACTTTGCAGCTGCCCCCTGACACTGTAATGTGGGCACATCCACCTGTAGAGAACTACTACAGCCCTTATTTGCCAGCAGAGCTGGGCAACTATGATGCGCCCTTGTGAATTAGCCTGCTAGGCCTTTGATTTATTTCGCCAAGGGATGATTTTGAAAAGTTAACCCTTCCAGGACAGGAGTCCTTTGTTTCTGGTCCTTTGTTGCTGCTGCCAGTTTACCCACGGCTCAGTGGTAGTGGTCACCCACTGAAATAATAAAGTCAACAAAGCCAAGTTTGTTTCCAGGACCTCCTGCCTGCTTCTGCTATCACACACCAAGTTGTGCCTGTTCCGTTGTTGCACCTTTTACCCTTAACCCCCTTTTCAGGTTGATCAGGGGTATTACAGCACTTGTTTTTAGACGTCATTTTTATTGTGCAACTGGATTCCAAGGATATGTGCCCAGTGATAGACTCAAAAGTACCTGAGCCTCTGAGATTTTTGCTCTTTTAAAGGAATGTGCCCAGAGATGGACTCCACTGCCTGCGAGCCTCTGTGGCTTATAAGAAAGGAACCTGGGTACGGACTCATATTTGTTCTTTGAGCCTCCAAGAACTTTTATACTGTTTTATCTTTTCTGCTGTTCTATTTAGGACAATTTGCACATATGGACTATCCTGGTCATAATGTTACGCTGTGCCAGGTCAGCGCCCCAGTTCCATTTACTATCCTGAGAGAAGAGAACGACGCCCCTTGTCACTACCCTTCACCTTTGCCAATTGGACCTGATATGAATGTAAATGCAGATGAATTACGTATATGTATGCCTGCATGTGTCTTTTTCTATTTCAGGTGAAAGTTCCAGTTGGGCGGGCCCTGATGGAGTACGAGGTCGTACTCAGCTTAAAGCAGCGGGGTATGTAGTGTACGGGGGCTGTAATGCCCGTCACTACAGAAGGGTCACTTGTGTGCTGTCGTTTCCCCTTATTTATGGGGAGGTTGGTATAAGTCATCTTCATAAAATATAATGTAATGTAATGCTATGTACTTTCCTGTTACTGTAAAATGTGCATGTACAGGCCTGCTAGGGGTGTCATTCCAGCTCTGAGTCACTAGAGGGAGCTAGGGAGCCCTAGGTTAAAAAAGGCCCAGTCAGGGAGAGGAATAGCAGATTTAGACTGTGTTAGAGATCAGACTATGTCTGAGTTAAGTCCAGGCCTGGAGCTTGCAGACCAGGAGAGGGTATTGCAGTCCCTGTAATTGGGTTCCAGATCCAAGGAGAAGGTTCCCCTCCTGAGTTCATATATGCAGAAGCAGGAACACCAAAGTTAACCAGCCTGAGGAAACTGAGAGAGACAGAGGCAAGCCCAGAAAAGCAAGAGGTACTAAAGACAACAGAGGAGGTACTTGATAATTATAAAACCAAGGATATACGCCAGAGCTAGGGCATTGGGCCTTGGAGAAGAGTTTCTATGTTCCAGGATCAGTCAGGAATAGAGTGCAAGCCGCCTGTACTGCAAGTCCTGTGTTTAACACTCTGAAGTCACCTTGCTATATATTGCCTGCATCAAATGTATTGAAACCAACTGTCTTCAAAGGAACTGCGCTTCCATCTATGTCCATGTATGATGACTACTAAAGTTTGAGTTCTGTTTTAACATCACGTGGTTCCTCAGTTATTCCTGCTATCAGCAAACGGCGTGCCACCGTTTAATTGGCACTGGCGTCACGAACATTACTTATCATTACCTGCCCTTGCAGAGAGTCAGCTGTCTCAGGTTAGTGTCACGATTGCACTACAACACCCAGGAACATTTTTAAACCTAACTTGAGTACGCTGCACAACCTCCGGGCTTCCGTCAGGTCACGCATGTCCGCCATGCGCGGGGTTCACCTGGAACGCTCTGGTAGCTTCTTTGTCCATCTGTTGGTCATTATTATCAGGAGTAGTTGATACAGGTCGGTTCATGTCAGTGTGTATCCTCCTCGTCCGGTACCCCCCCCCCCCCCCCCGCTCGTTCCTCTTGGGGGCCCGCTCAGTCTCCTCACTGTCCGTACGTCGGTTTGTCACCATCTCATGTGCCTGCCCGTACGCTCGTCTATCGCTGATCTTTAGATCAGCAGGACCAGGCAGCATCAGCACCCTTCCACTGTGGTAACGGCCAGCCTCCTAAGTCATGTCTTCGTAGCTAGAATTATGTGATCTTTTTTCCCAGGTCTAAGTTACCTCACCAGGTTCGGTCAGGTATTTAGTTCTGGCACCAAGGTAAGTGGGTTTTCTTATTCTCGATTCATGCATTTGCGTATCCAGTTCACGGCAATGGTTGACATTTCTTTTAGGTTTACACCCTCAGGTTCCACTCACTTAGCTTCTCCAGGCTCAGGTGGGTCATTGCTGCCACGTGGCTCCCGGCGGGCCGCCTATCTGGCCCGGGTCCCAGCACTCCTTCCTCTTCCCTTGGTCACCTCTGTTGGGTCATGGGTCTTAAGGCAACACATGTACAGTCACAAGTGTTCCATTTCCGTCTGACTCGGCACACGTCTTGTCCATCTCACCCCCCCCCCCCTTGCCTACGCTGCTACCGGCAGGGTTCTACCATATTTCTCTTGTTTCAGCTTCACCATGTCACACGGGTCCAACATCGAGGACGCCATGTCAACCCTGGAGTCCGCAGCTTCTGAGCGGGCCAGTCACTCCTCGTACAGAACTGGATGATTCCCAAGTTGGTTTCGAAACTGAACAGACGGGGATTCCATCACTCAGCTTCAGCCCGCAAAGCCGAACTTTTTCATTTACTTTTTCCCGAACCATCCAGCGCACCAACCGAGCAAGTGTCCATGTCTACTATCCAGTTATCCCTAACTCAGTTGCATGCCACCATCAACAGCCTCTTAAGCTCTCTATCTGATATCAACACCAGACTTCAGGCGGTGGAGAGCAGGGATCATATACCCGCTCCGCCAGTCATACCCATACCAGGCCCTTCTACCTCCCAACCGTCTTCTCCAGGTAGAGTCCCAGGCACGCCTGAGATCGCGCCATCATACTTCGTTCCAGAGTCCATCCGGAAAGATATTTTGGCAGATCACAACGTTAACCTAGCAGCCATACTCATCTCCACCCATGATACCGTTGAGAACAAGACCATTGCCTGCGGCAATGTGTCAGTGGTTCTCAAATCCAAAGACGCTCATCTCAACAAGAAATTGACCATTCCAGAATTTGTGTTAGCTTTCAGCTTGTACTGGGAAATTATATGTTCAGCCCAACCCAACAGGAAAGAGGAGTTAGACTCCTATTTGTATAGGGTCACGGAACTAGGCTACAAATATGGAGGCTTTGCCTTTTATGATTACCACCGATCATTCTCGGCAAAGGCGGCCGCAGCACTCTCCCAGTTCCAGCATGTCACCAATTGGGCATCGTTGGACATGGAGCTTTTCTGCAGGCACTTTGCAGGGCTCAAAGCTCCAACCTGTGTAAACTGCCAGTCAGTCCTACATTCCTCCGACTGGTGTCCCAATTCAAAGCTTTTTTCTCAAGCTAAACAGCAGCCCGGCCCCTCAGGGGCTCTGAAACCCGTCCCGCTGGTGGACAAGCTAGGACGGCCCATAGTGTTATTGGGGAGAAATCAAATTTGCAATAATTATAATCTGTCATTCTGCAATTGCAATAAGTGCAAGGCCCTTCACATCTGTTCTATTTGTTTCCGGGCCCACCCCCAGTCTTCCTGTTCCCAGCGGTCAGCCAAGAGCTCCTGACTAACCGACATCAATCTCGATTTATTGCTCTCCTTGCTAAAAAATCATTACGACCCCACTTTCGTTCAGTTTCTGAAGTCTGGGTTCATTGAAGGGTTTCATACAGGTTTGGTTACCTTGCCCCAGGTTTCTTGGGAAGGACCCAGCTTATTGTCGGCATTGGCAGATCCAGCCGCGGTAGACTCGCTACTGCAAGCAGAACTGCAAAAGGGCTTCATTATCGGTCCTTTCTCAAAACCGCCCTTCAATATATACAGAGTCAGCCCGATTGGTTTAGTCAATAAAAAAAATTCCGATAAGAAAAGACTGATCTATGACTTATCTGCTCCTCAAGCCTCCAACATCCCCAGTCTAAACTCATTGATTCCTTTCGGAGGAATATTCGATGCATTACTCTTCCTTAGATGAAGCCATACAATTAATTTTGCAGGTCGGGGCAGGTGCTTGGCTGTCAAAAGCTGATATATATGATGCCTTCAAGTTGTTACCAATTCATCCACATCTATGGAAGTTTTACGGTATCAAATGGAGGGACCTGTACTACTTCACCACGCTCCTCACGTTCGGATCAAAAAGAAGCCCCTGGCTGTTCGATCAGTTCGCTCAGGCCCTCCATTGGATCCTCGTAAATCATGTTTATTGCCCTAGGTTGATCCATTACCTGGATGATTTCTTGCTAGTGGAACATCCTCATCATGTCCCTGACAGACTGGACAGCCTGCTCAGCGTATTTTCAGAATTAAATGTACCAGTGGCTCCTTCAAAAGTCGAAGGTCCCTTCACGACAATCACCTTTCTAGGTATTACCTTAGATACCGGAAGGATGGAAGCTAGGCTCCCTGAGGACAAATTGGGCAGGCTTAAAGAATCCATCACTAGACACGTGGGATCCCGGACCATCTCTAAAGCCGAGTTGCAGTCCTGCTGGGCACGTTTAATTTTGCCACAAAAATTATGCCCCGGGGAAGGTCTTTTCTATCTAGACTCTCTTATCCATCTGGATCGGGAAGCCTTGGCGGATCTTGCCATGTGGGAGGTGTTCTTATCCAGGTGGAACGGCATTTCTCTGTTTGTTCCTCAATGGAAGGAAGCCTTCCCCACGGTGTTCTCCGATGCGGCCGCATCAATCGGATTCGGAGCCATATGTGGCAGGCAATAGTTCGCGGGCGCCTGGCCCCCTCAGATACTCTTGGATTCCAGTGCCATTAGTTCCTCCCCCTTGCTGGAAATCTACCCTATTGTGGCAGCGGCTCAAGTTTGGGGTAGGGAATGGGTCAACCTGACGGTTTCCTTTGTCATTGATAATCAAACCGTGGTAGAGATATTGACTAAAGGCAGTTCACCTAGGGTTATGCGCTTTGTCCGTAGGCTCACATGGCTTTTCTTGCAGTTCAACTTTCATGTCTCCTGCACGCACATTCAGGGGGTTAAAAATACCGCAGCAGACGCTTTATCCCGTTAAAATTTTGCCATTTTCTTCCAGGTAATGCCAGGAGCCGAAAGGATCGGACTCACTCCCCCGGCTTTCAACACATTGACAATGGACTAGATAGGCACATCTCAGCAGCTCAGTCACTTATCCGAAAGTCCCTTTCCGCCAATTCAGTCAGGAACTATAAGACTGGGTGGAAGACCTTCAAAGTCTTTTTTCGTCTCCATCCTGGGAGGGGCACCGACAGGGTCACCTTGACCATGGCCTTTCTGGCTTATTGTCATACAGAACTCCACTTATCCTGCAACACCATCAGTGTATATTTTGCGGGGGTACAGCATTTTCACATGATCAAGCATCCCAGTAGTCACTCCATTTTTTCGTCCCAAGCCATCAAGGCCACTTTGCGAGGCATTCAAAAAAGCACCACTAAATCCACTCCCACCAGGCAACCCATATCCGGGGAATTATTTAGGAAATTATCTTCCTCCCTAGATGGAAAACCTTTTGGGCCATTTAAAAGCACGATTCTCAAAGCTGCCCTCTACTCGAGCTTCTACGGTTTCCTAAGGCCCGGGGAGTTCACTAGCACCTCGGACCATCGCCCAGGTCCGGCGTTCAGTCAGCTTGTCCGGAGACAAGATTATTTCACCTTCCTTCTGCCCATTTCCAAAACGTCACAGGTAGGGCCTCACCCTCCCACCCCTTTCTAATAACTCTCCTTAGGATAGCCCCCTTTATTGCCTACCCTCGCTCGTGGCTAAAGGCACACCACTAGTCACCATAGTTAGGTTAGGCAGGCAGGGCGCGCAGAGTTCCAGGGTCCGTTTACCGTAGCCAGGACCACAAATATAATTATAATAAAAAAGACTTGGAGGAGAATACAGCACCACATACCTCTTACATCCAGAGACATCTCCCGTCATGTAGAACTTCTCTTTCCTCTTCTCCTCAGTTTGACCCAGACCGCCATGACAAATGCTTTCAGCCGCATCCCATCGCTACAGAGTTTGTAACACGGACATGTTCGATTTCTCACTTTTTCCATCAACCTTACCATCCTGGTGTCCTGACAATGTCATCCTGCTGCCACTCCCAATACTGTGCTCGTGGTGCTCCCCAATGCCCCAAGTACTATACTGCTGAAAAAATAGTGACCCCAGAAGACATAATTGGGGTCATTTATCAAACTGGTGTAAAGTAGAACTGGATTTCCAAAAGAGCTGTCAAAAATTAAAGGTGGAATCTGATTGGCTGCTATGGGCAACTAAGCCTGTTCTCCTTTACACCAGTTTGATAAATGACCCCAAATGTCCCTATAGTGTCCACAGCAGCTATAATGTCCCCTAGAGTGCCCACAGTAATAATAATATAATAACACCCTACATTGTGCTCCAGGTAATAATTCCAATAGCAACGCCCCCCACGCTGCCCCATATAGTAATTTCCCCCACACTGCCCCCACATTGTAATCCCCCCATAGTAATTTGCCCAACACTGCCCCCATATAGTAGTTTGCCCCCACACAGTAATTTCCCCCACATAGTAATTTGTCCGACACTGCCCCCACATAGTAATTTCCACCACACTGCACCATACAGTAATTTGCCCCTACACAGTAATTTCCCCCATATAGTAATTTCCCCCCCAGTGACCCCACACAGTAATTTCCCCCACACTGTCCCGACATAGTAATTTATACCACACTGCCCCATATATTAATTTGCCCCCACAGTAATTTCCCCCACTCTGCCACATATAGTAATTTGCCCCACATAGTAATCCCTCATAATAATTTGCCCCACATAGTAATCCCTACCATAATAATTTGCCCCCCACACTGTAATCGCCCATAATAATTTGCCCACACACAGTATTCCCCCATAATAATTTCCCCCCACATAGTAATTTGCCTCCATACAGCCAGCCCCAATATAGTAATTTCCCCCTCCCCCGATGTACTCTTCACATGTTCTCCTATAACCCCCCCAATGCCCCCCATGTCGGCACATAAAATAAAAAATAAAAAAATAATAAAAGCTAAATACTCACCTATGTCCAGACGTGCGATGGCAAGAGCACACACGTCACTGTGATGCGTCCTGGCACAGGCACGCGATGATGTCATCACTCCCGCCTGCGGGCCTACTAGGCCTGAAGCCTATGGTGGTGATCGGTGGCGATACAGGGAACTATGCGCTCCCGTGCCCCGCCGCAGTAGGTGGGCATTTGGGTCGGCATTGGGCCCCCCAGCGATGCTGGGCCTGGGGCTGCCAACCCGAATGCCCCTATTGTAATCCACCATTGGCAGCTTCTGAGCTGGGGGCCCGCTGTCAGTGACAGCAGGGCATCCCATAGAAAAGGCAGGGACCAATCCCTGCCTTCTGGATCGCTGTATACACAGTGCTGAACGAGCATTGTATATACAGATCAAGACGAGCTATGCCGCTTCCTGTTCCGGCCCCAGCAAACATGTGCCTGACGGGGCCAGGAGACTGCAGGAGCTGCCGGGTCTTCCTTAGACCTCGATCAGCCCTGCATTGAGGCTGTACAGCATAGTATACTGCTGTACAACCTCTCTGGGGAGGTGTATTCCCTGTAACTGGGGCTACTAAATCAATAGTAATGTTAAATGTCCCCCAAATGTCTTGTATAACCTTATGGGGGACACAAAATGTAGAATAAAAGTAAATAAATAAAGTCCTTTTCCCCAATTCCCCAAAGAGCCCTTTTCCCAAAAGTCATTTAAAAATTGTTAAAAATAGAAAACATTATAAAAATAGACATATTTGGTATTGCAACGCGCGTAATAATGGCTGTATAAAAATATCACATGATCTACCCCATCAGTTGAATGCTATAAAAAATAAAATAAAAATTATACCAAAACAGCAATTTTTTAGTCACCTCACCTCCCAAAAAACATAATATCAAGCGATCAAAAAGTTGTATGAACCCCAAAATGTTACCAATGAAAACGTCACCTCATTCTGAAAAAAACTAGCCCTCACACAAGACAAAAAGTACAGTCTGTGCTGCAAAAGGCAAGCCCTCGGACATCTACATTGACAAAAAAATAAAAATGTTATGAATTTTAGTATATCGCGATGCAAAATATAACAGAATTTTAATAAAAAGTGATTATTTTATGGAAAACTAGTAACACATGAAAAATCTATATAAATACGGTATCGCCATAATCGTATCAACCTGCAGAATAAAGTTATCATATCATATATACCACATGGTGAACCTCATGAAAAATAAAAAACACTGACAGAATTTCAATTTTTGCCCACCTCACTTCCCCAAAAATTTGATAAAAAGCAATCCGAAAGCCAAATGTGCCGCCAAATGGTGCCAATAAAAACTATAGCTTGCCCCATAAATAAAATAGGTAAAAAAAAAAAAAGTTATGGCTCTTATTATGGCAAAACCATTTAAGTAAATTCCATGTTAGAAAATCCAGATGCTGCTACCTACCTTCTCAGCCCTGATGTATCCCCATACAGCAGTTTACGACCACAAATGGGGTGTTACTGTATTAAGGAGAAAATGGGTAGCAAATTGTGGGGTAATATTCTCCTGTTATCACTTGAGAAGAAGAAAGTTTGGGCCTAAAGCACCATTTTCTTGTAAAAAGAAATTACATTTTTCATTTTCATAGCCAAGTGTTATAAGTGCTATGAAACGCCTGTTGGTCAGTGCATACTACACCCCTTAAAAATTCCTTGGGTGGTGTAGTTTCCAAAATGTGGTCACTTTTTGTGGGTTTCCACTCTAGGGGCACATCAGGGTATCTTCAAATGCAATATGTTGCTCAAAGACTATTCCAGCAAAATCTGTCCTCCAAAAACCATATGGTGCTCCTTATCTTCCTATCTTCTTATCGTCTTAGAAGCAGAGAGATTCAAATTAAGAAAATAGTACATTTTTCCACATTTTCAGTAGATTTGTTTTTTGTTTTTTTTACAAATAAAGGTAAGGCCTCATGCACACGACCGTTGTTGTGTTCCGTGTCCGTTGTTCAGTTTTTCGTGATTTTCTGCGGACCCATTGACTTTCAATGGGTCCGTTGAAAACTCAGAAAATGCACCGTTTGTCATCCGCGTCCGTGATCCGTGTTTCCAGTCCGTCAACAAAATATGACCTGTCCTATTTTTTTCCCAGACAACGGTTCGCGGACCGATTCAAGTCAATGGGTCCGTGAAAAAACACGGAGGCACACAAGATTGTCATCCGCGTCCGTGATCCGTGTCCGTTTTTTTCCTATCATTTGCAAGGCAAACTTGACTTAGATTTTTTTTTCACTTTTCATGTCTGGTGATCCTCCAAAAATCAAGGAAGACACACGGAAACAAAAACGGAAACGGATCACGGAACAACGGAACCCCGTTTTGCGGACCGTGAAAAAATACTGTCGTGTGCATGAGGCCTTAAACATATTGACTCAAATTTATCATTAAAGGGGTTGTCCTGGTTCAGAGCTGAATCTGAACATACCTTCATTTTCACCGAGGCAGAGGAAGAATAAATTTGTTGAAACCTCAAGGTGAAAATCTTTAGGTATCCCTCGTACAGATCACAGTTAAAGGGGTTGTCCGGGTTCAGAGCTGAACCCAGACATACCTCCATTTCCCCCCCGGCAGCCCCCCTGACTTGAGCATCGGAGCAATTCATGCTCCGATGCTCTCCTTTGCCCTGCACTAAATCGCGCAGGGCAAAGACATTTTCCGGAGTTCCTGTGACGTATCGGGCTCTCCATGGGGCTGGTAGGAAGCCCAGTGATGTCACCGGCACTGATGGGCGGGCTTTAGCGCTGCCCTAGCCTGTAAAACGGCCAGCAGTGTGTTATTGTAAACAAAAGAGCACTTGCCCTGCGCGATCTAGCGCAGGGCATGGGAGCGCATCGGAGCATGAGATGCTCCGATGCTAACATCGGGGGGCTGCCTGGGTGAAATTATGGGTATACCCCTTTAACATGATTTACAATGTGTCACAAAATCTCAGAATGGCTTGGATAAGTTAAAGCATTCCAAAGTTATTCACCACATAAAGTAACACATGTCAGATTCGCAAAATTAGACCTAGTCGGGTATGGGGTAAATGGCCTGGTGTGGAAGTGGTTAAGTAATACATGAAGTACTGATGTATTCTATAGCTTATGGATTATAATTCAACAGCTAACTCATCAGCTTGCCTGGCACAGCTAAGGGTGCCTTCACACATGGTGGAAAAATCTGGCAGAAAATAACGCAGCATAAAGATTTCACCAATATTACTCTATGGGTTTGAAAAGTGTTGAAAATCTCTGTCCTGTGTTCTGCTGCGTAAATAATGATCTGTTGCGACTTTTCTGAAACAGAATGTCTCCATTCAGGCACAGAAATCCTCAAATTCATAAAAAAATCTGCATCCTAATAATCCAAACCAAAATCCACACCATTGTAAAAATTCGCACTTATATACCTTCTGGTGGATTTTTCCACAACATGTTAAGGCACGGTTATTATTAAAACCAGTCAACTCATGCTGTGGTGTAGGTAGCGCAACCCGCCACACAGGGGCGGACACAGACAGCAGAGGGCCCCTGTGCAAAGAATGTGCCTGGGCCCCCTCCCCTCCAAGCCAAGTTCTCAACATAACCAATTCCGTCCTAAGATTACTTATAGCAATACAAAACATACAGTGTCACTGTGATTTTGTAGTAAAAAGGTCACAGAGAGGCAAAGAGCGTTATCAATCAGGTTAATGCTCCGTGTCTCTGCTGTCCGGTGCGGGGCTTGGCTCTCTTTCACGCAGCGGACGACCCGCACAGGATCCGCTCGTGTGAAAGAGCTCTAAGCCCAATGCATGGCTACACTCACCCAGTCCTAATAAAATCTGGTCCTACCTCATCCAGGATGTCACTGGCGTCGGCGTGATGTCCACTGGAACCAGAACAAGGTCCCTGTGGTGATAGAGATAATAATAATCACATAAGGAAGGGATGGTGACTGCCCCTGTGAAATCGCCAGCAGGGGGCGCTGTGCTGGTCCTGTAAGACTGAGCCATGCCAATGTATAGCAGGGTAATCTAGTGCTACCATACAGTACTAATGCCCACATTGTGGCCCCTCACAGTAATTAAGCCGTCACAGCAGTTATACCCAGATATGTGCCCCCTCACAGTAGTTATGCCCAGATATGTGCCCCTCACAGTCATTATGCTAGATATGTGCCCCCTCACATTAGTTATGCCCAGATATGTGCCTCCCTCACAGTCGTTATGCCCAGATATGTGCCTCCCTCACAGTCGTTATGCCCAGATATGTGCCTCCCTCACAGTCGTTAGCCGAGATATGTGCCTCCCTCACAGTCGTTAGCCGAGATATGTGCCTCCCTCACAGTCGTTAGCCGAGATATGTGCCCCTCTCAGTCATTATGCCCAGATATGTGCCTCCATCACAGTCGTTATGCCCAGATATGTGCCCCTCTCACAGTCGTTATGCCCAGATATGTGCCTCCCTCACAGTGGTTATGCTAGATATGTGCCTCCCTCACAGTAGTTATGCCAGATATGTGCCTCCCTCACAGTAGTTATGCCAGATATGTGCCCCCTCACAGTCATTATGCCAGATATGTGCCCCTCACAGTAGTTCTGGCCAGACATGTGCCTCCCTCACAGTGGTTTTAGCCAGATGTGTGCCTCCTCAGTCGTTATGCCCAGATATGTGCCCCCTAAGTCGTTATGGCCAGATATGTGCCTCCCTCACAGCAGTAATGCCAGATATGTGCCTCTAGTTATGCCAGATATGAGCCCCCTTACAGCAGTTTTGCCAGATGTGCCCCTCACAGTGGTTATGCCAGATATGTGCCCAGTGCCCATAGTTATGCCAGATATGAGCTGCCTTATAACAGTTATGCCAAATATGTGCCCCTCACAGTGGTTATGCCAGATATGTGCCCATAGTTGTACCAGATATGAGCTGCCTTATAGCAGTTAGGCCAGATATGTGCCCCTCATAGTAGTTATGCCTATATATCTGTGCCCCTCACAGTAGTTGTTTTACCCAGATATGTGCCCCTCACAGTGGCTCTTTTGTGCCCCCTCATGTAGTGTACGGGGACTGTAATACCCGTCACTACCAAAGTGTCACTTGGTGTGCTGTCGTCCCTCCTTAGTTATGGAGAAGTTGGTATATGTCAGTTTTATAAAATGTCATGTAATGCAATGCTGTGTGTTTCCCTGTTACTATGACACTTGCATGTACAGGCCTGCTAGGGGTGTCATTCCAGCTTCTAGTCACTAGAGGGAGCTAGGGAGCCCTAGTCTATATAAGGCCCAGTCAGGGAAGGGAAAGAGAGACGGAGTCTAGTGTCTGTAATCTACAGTTGGAGATTAGACAATGTCAGAGACAAGTCCAGGCCTGAAGCCAGCTGTCCAGGAGAAGATTCCCTCCTGAATTCCCATATGCAGAAACAGGAATATCTTAGCTAAAGAGCCTGAGGAAGCAGTTGAGAGAGACCGAGGCAAAGTGCAGAGAAGCAAGAGGTACTAAAAATAACAGAGGAGGTACTTTCTAAAGCTATAGCCAAGGATATAAAGCCAGAACTAGGTTATTGGGCCTTGGTGAAGAATTGCTATATTCCAGGATCAGACAGAAATAGAGTGCAAGCTCCTGTACTGCAAGTCCTGTGTTCAACACTCTGTAATCACCTTGCTAAATCTATAATTGCCTGCATCAACCGTATTGCAAAATCGACTGTATGCCAAGGAACTGCGATTCCAATATTGTCTCTGCATGAAAACTACTAAAGTTGGAGTTCTGTTTTAATACCACGTGTTCCTCAATTTATTCCTGCTATCAGCAAACGGCGTGCCACCGTTTAATTGGCACTGGCGTCACGAACAATTTCTACCATCACCTGCCTTTGCAGAGAGTCAGCCGTCTCAGGTTAGTGTCATTGCACTACTACACCCAGAAACTCTAATATACACAACTTGAGTACGCTGCACCTCTCTTTTGGCGTCACGAACAGGATACGCACGCTTTCCAGTGCAAGAAGCGTGAACTTTGTGCCTTATACAGTTGCCCTGTGACCAAAGTGACAAATTGCCTGTTTATTGAAAGTGGACTTTGTGGACTGAAAATCATACCCAAAGTGTACCAAAAAATTCTAAAAAGCGCTGTGTAGTGTTGCGCTACCAAGAGGAAGAAAATCGCCGCATTGGAGTGTGGTTTTGTGGACTTTTAACAATCCTGCTTGCTGTCAGTGAATAGACAGCGTTTATACCCAAAGATGGCTGCTGGGCTTGCTGAATTTACTGCTGCGTCACCTTCATCCCGAAAAGGCGGGAAAAATTGGCGCCTTTCCGAGAAAAGAGCGGGAAGGAGTTCAAGGTCAGGCGCCACTGCTTATCTGGACATTTGCATGTCTGCCAGCATGGACACCGCCTTCCATATACTGGAATACCTGGGGGGCGGCCTCCCAGTGCAGTGGGAGGAGCTGGCTGCTGTAATTGACGCGACCCTATCGCTCTCCTCAGAAGGATCGAGCATGTTGGAAAGTGAGCATCATTGTGCTGCAATGTCTACGCCTAAAATACCGCAAGTGCCTGATGTTGGTGTAGAGCCAGAGGAGGCTCCACCGGCCTACTCTCCGGGACCGGAGACACCCGCCTGCCGCCCAAGGGAGAAAGAACCAGAGCCCTACTATGGCTCGTGGAGAGACTTTTTTCAGCCCTCGTTCAAGTGGTCATCACTTATGGCGGAGATCCGGGAGGCCGCTATAAAGCGGAATACGAAGACCAAAATTGTTTATGAAGAATTGACTAAAACAATCCATGAAAAGCATGCTAACACCCAACCCCGCCTGGAAAGGAGAAAGGGAGTGGTGCAGTCATTCGACAAAACCCGTGGCTACGGGTTCATCCAGGACTATCTAACTGGCAGAGACCTCTATGTGAATCGAAGGTCTGTCAAAAGAGACTACCTCCCTTCTTATCAGCACAGCCTCCGTGAGGGAGAGGAAGTGGAGTACACCCCTGCCGAGAGCCTGCGAGGCCCTTATGCCACTGCCGTGACCCGTTCCAAACGAGCACCTGAGGACTGGGAGGCAGAAGAAGGAGAAGACTACTCTGGCTGCGAGCGGGAACCTGAACGCTCTCCAGAGCCGGCCCATCACGCCTTTCAGGAGCGGAGCTCCTTCATTGGGCCTAACGTCTTCTGGCAGCCAACCGTGTTGGAGAAATGGGTGAGCCCCTATCCTTCCCCCGAGCTGCCTCGTCGGGAGAAGACCATACAAGATATGGAAAACTTGAAAGGACTTCATGCTACCTTGGAGAACATCCGGAGGGGTCGGAGACCAGACGCATCGCCAGAACCTGCAGAGGCCGAGTCCGCGCCATCGGTGACTGTACCTGCGCCGGCGGCGCCAGCAGATGACAGCGACTCCGACACAGAGAGCATTAGTGAGCAGATTGTCCGGCTGGAGGAGAAGTTGCGGGAGCTGCGCAAGATCGCGACCGCCAGGATCCAGACGCCGCCAAAGAAGGACGAGGTAAGGGTGCCTGTCACCACCCGTAGACCACCTTCTGCTGCCACCGCTCCGTCAGTGCCCCAAAGGAGACCCCCGGTTGCTGTGAATAGCCGCGCCGAGCCCACCGGACCGCTTGAGGCGGCGGTAGCCACGCCATTCCATCCCACAATCCTTATGCCGGGACCGGTACGGTCCACCCAAGGGTTTACCCCTAGGCCCATGGGGCCAATACCTATTAGGGGCCCCTTCACCCTACATCTGCCCCCCAATACAGTTATGTGGGCCCATCCTCCTGTAGAGGACTACTACAGGCCGTACTTGCCAGCAGAGCCAAGTGGTTATGATATGCCACTGTGAATCAGCCTGCTAGGCCTTTGATTTATTTCACTGCAGAAGTTTGATGTTAACCCTTCCAGGACAGGAGTCCTATGTTTCTGGTCCTTTGTTGCGGCTGCCAGTTTGTCCACGGCTCAGTGGTAGGTGTTGACCACTGAAATCACAAAGTCAGCAAGGCCACGTTTGTTTCCAGGACCTCCTGCCTGCTTTTGCTACCCCACGCCAAGTTGTGCCTGTTCCTTTAGTTGCACCTTTTACCCTTCACCCCCTTTTCAGGTTGATCAGGGGTCTTACAGCACTTGTCTTTGCTGTCCTTTTATTGTGAAACTTCATACTAAGGAACCGTGCCCGGAGACAGACTCAAAAGAACCTGAGCCTCTGAGATTTTTGCTCTTTTAAAGGAAATGTGCCCAGAGATGGACTCCACCGCATGAGAGCCTCTGTGATTTAATAGAAAAATAGCCTGGGTACGGACTCATGTTTGTTCTTTGAGCCTCCAAGAACTTTTATACTGTTTTATCTATTTTGCTGTTCTATCATGGACTTATTCATTGTCATGGACTATCCTGGTTATAATGTTACGCTGTGCCAGGTCAGCGCCCCCGTTCCATTCATTATCCTGAGAGAAGAGAACGACGCCCCTTGTCACTGCCCTTCACCTTTGCCAATTGGACCTGATGTAAATGTAAATGCAGATGAATTACATGTATGTATGCCTGCATGTCTCTATTTTCTATTTCAGGTAGAGATTCCAGTTGGGCGACCCATGATGGAGTACGAGGTCGTACTCAGCTTAAAGCAGTGGGGTATGTAGTGTACGGGGACTGTAATACCCGTCACTACCAAAGTGTCACTTGGTGTGCTGTCGTCCCTCCTTAGTTATGGAGAAGTTGGTATATGTCAGTTTTATAAAATGTCATGTAATGCAATGCTGTGTGTTTCCCTGTTACTATGACACTTGCATGTACAGGCCTGCTAGGGGTGTCATTCCAGCTTCTAGTCACTAGAGGGAGCTAGGGAGCCCTAGTCTATATAAGGCCCAGTCAGGGAAGGGAAAGAGAGACGGAGTCTAGTGTCTGTAATCTACAGTTGGAGATTAGACAATGTCAGAGACAAGTCCAGGCCTGAAGCCTGCTGTCCAGGAGAAGATTCCCTCCTGAATTCCCATATGCAGAAACAGGAATATCTTAGCTAAAGAGCCTGAGGAAGCAGCTGAGAGAGACCGAGGCAAAGTGCAGAGAAGCAAGAGGTACTAAAAATAACAGAGGAGGTACTTTCTAAAGCTATAGCCAAGGATATAAAGCCAGAACTAGGTTATTGGGCCTTGGTGAAGAATTGCTATATTCCAGGATCAGACAGAAATAGAGTGCAAGCTCCTGTACTGCAAGTCCTGTGTTCAACACTCTGTAATCACCTTACTAAATCTGTAATTGCCTGCATCAACCGTATTGCAAAATCGACTGTATGCCAAGGAACTGCGATTCCAATATTGTCTCTGCATGAAAACTACTAAAGTTGGAGTTCTGTTTTAATACCACGTGTTCCTCAATTTATTCCTGCTATCAGCAAACGGCGTGCCACCGTTTAATTGGCACTGGCGTCACAAACAATTTCTACCATCACCTGCCTTTGCAGAGAGTCAGCCGTCTCAGGTTAGTGTCATTGCACTACTACACCCAGAAACTCTAATATACACAACTTGAGTACGCTGCACTCACTTTAGTGGTTGCCCCTTTTTGCAGCTTTATGGGGGGGAAGGGGAATTAATACTTACCTTCTTCCCTGATGACAGGCTCCCACACTCACATCGTGCTGCTGGCTGTGCTGGAGGCAGATTCCCGGGCATTCATCGCTCCTCCCACAGCCAGCAGCGCAATGTGCAGCCAGCAGGGGGAGCGCCTGAGCTCTGAATATCAGTGAAGCAGGGAGCAGAGAGGTCTCCCTGCTTCACTATAGAAACTAACAGCCCGACAGTGACAAGAACTGCCGGGCCGGGTGAGTGCGCCCCCCCTCCCCCTCCTCCTTGCCTCGGCGTCACCTGTTTGAAGAGCGCTCTGACTGGGCCCGGCATTCTCACTGTACTTCATGCTGGGCCCGGTCAGAGCGCTCCCATTACATGGGAGTGCAGCGGGCCCCCTCCCCCCCGCCAGGCCTGTACGCCCCTGCTTGGGCCCCCCAGGAGCAACTGGGCCCGTGGCAGCTGCCTTTGCCCCACTTTAAAGACGACCCTGGAAGTTGCTTACCTCCCCCTGCAGCCGTTAAGAAGGGGCCCCCTCCTCCTCTGGGCCCCTGTGCAACCGAACAGGCTGAACATGCGATATGTCCGCCCCTGCCGCCACAAGTAGTGTCACTAGGCCCCACTAATCGCACCCCCCCCCCCTTAACTTCTCTCCAGCAGGAGTTATGGATATGGAAATGATTTCCCTGCTGCTGTTCCTGCCTGCATCTATTGCACCCTAGTAAAGAAAAGCATTTGTGTAACAGCCATATTCCGTTATTACTCTTAAATCAAATCTAAAAAATATGACGGGACCTTATCATGTGCATTTTTTTTAAGGAATTTAGCTTTAGTATAGCCTTTTTCGCGGCACTGCGTATCAGCGAGTTGGTAGCCCCTTCTGGTCGCAAACCGGGTGGTCTTTCTTGTACGGCTGTTGTTCTGGGTAATAACTCATTGAGGATCCTGGTGAGTCGTTCCAAGACGGACCAGTTTGGTAGCGGCACTTGGATCCCTCTTTAGTGCTTATTTAGAGCTGGCGGGGATGAATCCCAAGGAATTTGGCACCCACTCATTCCGCATTAGGGCGGCGACGGAAGCTGCTAGGGCAGGTTTGCCAGAGTCTGAGGTTATGAGAATCGGAAGATGGAAATCTTCCTGCTTTGCAAGGTATATTAGACCGGACCTTTTATAAAAAAATATTGTGGCAGTTTTGTTATTTGTTATGGACTTATACAAATGTTGCATGTTATACACACGGTTGTTTTTTCGCAGGTGCAGTGAGACCGACTGTATGGATGGTCGGTCATTCTTACATATTTTGGGCCACGCAGAGAGCTGAATGCAGACCTTGTGGGAGATTCCTTGGCTTCCGCAAAGTAGGGGTGTCGTGGAGAGGGATTTGTGGACTCAGATGGTCTCAGCTCCTTTCACAAGTGGTCGAGATCGGTATGCAAGCAGGTGGTGAGGTGATTTTGGTCGTCCACGCAGGTGGCAACGATATTGGGTCCATGCCATTGATGGAGCTCTTGACATTGATGCGGTCCGATCTAGAGCGGTTTCCATCCTTCTTTAGAGAAGTGGTATTGGTATGGTCCGAGATTGTTCCAAAGGTGGTATGGCAAGTAGGTAGGGACGGTGAGGCGAACGAAAAGTGTAGGCGCACGGTGAATGCACGGATATCCCGATTTGTTAGGTCCCGTGGAGGTGTGGTTATTCGTCATCGACAGTTGGAGGGCTGTACAACTGTACATTGATGAGGCCGGACGGTGTCCACCTGTCCGATATTGGCTTGGACATTTTTCTTTCTGGTCTCCAAGATGGGGTTGAACAGGCCATGTTCTTGTTTGGTGGTGGTCGGAGACCCGTTTGAGGGCGGGTCTCCTCCTTGGTGGCAGGTAAAGAAGAGTTAAATTTTGGAGTAAGAAAATTGGCGTAACTGCTCCCTGGGAGACCAGAGGCTGGCAGATCGCACGGTTTTGGTTTATGGTTATGCCGTTAATAAATAGCTGTGGCCGACTACCATCCAACAATGACAATAAAGATTATAAAGAGAGATTTGGTGTCAGTGTCGTTTATGGCGGGTTTAACATGGAAGGGGCCAGAAGTGTTTGATGGGGGCTTACCCCTTCCCCCCCTTTTCCCCTAAGGTGATTACCGACAGTCTAGGTTGTTTAGTAAGGTAAGTGTATGCTGTGAGCTAAAGGCCTACGACCCTGTTTACACACATGTACTTGCTGCATTAATATGGGATAACTCTAGAATAAAGACAATGTTCTATATCTGTGTTATTCAGATCAAGTTTGTTTTCAATACACTGAATGAATCATCATTGCACAATGATAAAATGTATCTTCCAGCCACTGAAATACACCAACAGTAGTCACATCTTTATGCTTAGTATTTTCTCTCATTTTGATTCTTTCAGCAACTTTGGGTAAGACACAAAGCAAATGCCGCAGACATGTTTTGTCTGATGCAGACACTTTTGTATGTTTATCTCCATGACCTTCACCAACTGAAACATACTATTTCTCAGAATTTCTAGTGCAAAGAAAGTCTTTGTGAATGCTGGATGGTCATAAGAAATTATCAGCTTCACAATATTCCTTTTGTTTGTTGCTTTATTTTTTTTATAAGATGTAGTAAAGGTAAAATGTCCTCAAAATAACAATAGACAGAGTAGGAATGCCTCATGCACACGACCGTTGTTCTGGTCTGCATCCGAGCCGCAGTTTTGGCAGCTCGGATGCGGACCCATTCACATTAATGGGGCCGCAAAAGATGCGGACAGCACTCCGTGTGCTGTCCGCATCCGTTGCTCCGTTCCGTGGCCCCGCAAAAAAAATATAACATATCCTATTCATGCTCCGATGCTCTCCTTTGCCCTGCGCTGAATCGCACAGAGCAAAGGCATTTTCTGGAGTTCCGGTGACGAACCGGGCTCTTCATAGGGCTGCCAGGCGGAGGCTTCCACCCAGCAGTGATCACGGTGATGTCACCGGCACTGATGGGCGGGCTTTAGAGCTGCCCTAGCCTGTAAAACGGCTAGGACAGCGCTAAAGCCCGCCCATCAGAGCCGGCGACGTCACCGAACACACTGCTGGGCGGAAGCCTCCGCCCGGCAGTGTGTGAGACCTCTTGCACACAAACTTTTTTTTTTTCGTTTACGTTCCGTTTTTTGCGTTCCGTATACATTCATTTCAATGGATCTGCTCAAAAAAAACGGAAGGTACTCCGTATGCCTTTCGTTTCCGTATTTCCGTTCCGTTCAAAGATAGAACATGTCCTATTATTGTCCACATAACGGACAAGGATAGTACTGTTCTATCAGCGGCCAGGTGTTCCGTTCCGCAAAAATACTGAAAAAGCCATACGGTCGTGTGCAAGAGGCCTTATTGTAAATAAAAGAGCCCTTGCCCTGCGCAAGATCGCATGAAATGCTCCGATGCTAACATCAGGGGGGCTGCCTGGGTGAAAATTTGGGCATGTCCGGATTCCTATAGTCCTAACTTTTTTATTTTTTAATTCACATAGCATTATGAGGGCTTATTTTTTGCGGGACAGGTTGTACTTTCTAATGGCACCATTTACGGTTGCATACCATGTAGTAGGGAGTGGGGAAAAAATTCCAAATGGGGTAGAATTGGGAAAAAAATGCAATTTTGATAAAGGTTTTAATTTTTTTTTACACTGTACACTATGTGGTAAAATTGACCTGTTATCTTCATTCTCCAGGTCAGTATGGTTCTAACGATACCACACTTGAATAATTTTTCTTGCGTTTTAATACTGAAAAGGTAGCAATAGTGGTCATAGTGTGGAGGTATTAACAGGGCCCTGAATATGTCTGTGAAGGTTCTCATTTATCCAGGTCATGGTATATCTGTAAAGAATAAATCAAGGCAACTGGACTTACTGTAGATTTCTGGAAAACGTTTCACTCGTTCTTCCAACCAAGGTGTGGATTCCATTATCCTAATTAGACATCTATTGTCTGCCACATACAATGCTGTCTTGACACCTGTTTCTGGGAGGTCATTATCACCTACTGACTCCAATTAGGATAATGGAATCAACACCTTTGATCCCATGCTGGGTATAATGACCTCTGACCCCATGCTGGGTATAATTACTAGATGTTGATTCAATTACATATTTATTCCCAGAGAATTCTTGTACAGTCACTCAGAATTGAGAAAGCTCATTGGAAGAACAAGTGAAACGTTTTCAAGAAATCTACAGTAAGTCCAGTTGCCTTGATTTATTCTTTACAGATAGGGCCTTGTATAGTGGTATCTCTTACAGACACTGAGTGTGGACCCACTGTGACAACCACAGTTACCCTAGCAGTCCCCTTGTTTCAACCATGAAAACCTTTTATAGGCATCTAGCCTTAGCTGCAGGTGAGCCACCATGCAGCTACCTCTTGGAATAGTCTCAGTTTGTTTGGATGCTGACCCACTGGGGTTAGAGACATAGGTGCAAATCACCTGGGGATCAGGCAATACACATAGTCAGGAAACTAGCAGAGAGCAGGGCAGATAGAGTACATGTGAATCCGAGAAACAGTCCAGAGGTCAGGGCAGGTAGCCCAGGGTCAGTACAGTGAACAGGCATGGGTCAGACGGAAGAGAGTCAGGATCCAGGAAAAAGACAGAAGTCAGTAGACAGACAGATTATAGCTCTTTTGCAGGGTCTAGTAAGCAAGTGGAACCAAAAGGAATCTATTGCATAGGCCAGGGGTGGAACAAAAAGCACAGCATATATGAAGGCTAATGTACTTATTAGTCAGGCAGCTGAACACAGAGCAAAAAGAGGAAATAACTTTTCCAGTGCTGCAGGGAGAGGTTCAATGAACAAACACTAATATAGACACAGGAAGAGATCTAGCAGCCAGGCTGCAGCTTGCAGCATGGGGCACAGAGGTCTGGCCGCCAATTGTGGGATTGAGGCGGGCATTAACAATATATTTATCTATATAACATAATTACATAGGGGGTCATTTATTAACACCGGCGTTTTAGCTGGCGGTGGATCTGTTGAAGTTATGTATAACCTTGCTGGCTTAAATTTAGACCATTTCCTATGCTTAAAACATGCATAGAAAATGATGAATGAGAAGGGCCTACCAGCCCACCCATTGCCACGACATGCCCACTTTTTTAGACCTGGAGTCAGCGAGGAAAAGTCAGATTGTGGCGCAAATAACCTGTGTGCTGCAATCTGCACCAGGAATACACCTAGTATAGGCTTATTTCTGATAGTAAATGACACCCATAGTTTATAAGGCTGGAAAAAAAATCTGCCCATCCAGTTCTGCCTGTTACCCTGCAAGGTGATCCAGAGGAAAGAAAACCTGCGAGGTAAAAGCCAATTCTCCTTATTTTAGGGAAGAAAAATCCTTTCCAACTCCAATCAGGTAGTCAGAATAACTCCCTGGATCAACAACCCAGCTCTAGTAGCTTTAACCTGAAATATTATTACACTCCAGAAATACATCCAGTCGCCTATTAAACTCTTTTAGTGAACTCACCATCACCACCTCCTCAGGCAGAGAGTTCCATAGTCTCACTGCTCTTACCGTAAAGAATCCTCTTCTATGTTTGTGTAGAAACCTTCTTTCCTCCAGATGCAAAAGATGTCCCCTCATCACAGTCACTGTCCAGGGGATACATAGATCATGGGAGAGATCTCTGTACTGACCCCTGATATATTTATACATAGTTATTAGATATCCCCTCAGTCGTCTTTTTTCAAAACTGAATAACTCTAATTTTTATCATCTTTCTGGTTACCGTAGTCCACCCATTCCAGTTATTACTTTAGTTGCCCTCCTTAGTCTGCCTTGTTCACAGGAGCCCAGAGCTGTACACAGTACTCCATGTGTGGTCTGACTAGTGATTTTTAAAGTGGTAGCACTATGTTCTCATCACAGGCATCTATGCCCCTTTTGATGCAACCCATTATCTTATTGGCCTTGGCAGCCACTGGTTTTTACTGCTTAGTTTGCGGTTTATTAAAATTCCTAGGTCCTTTTCCATTACAGTGTTACCCAGTGTTTTAACATTTAGTATGTACGGGTGATTTGCATTATTCCTTCCCGTGTGCATAACCTTACATTTGTCAGTGTTAAACCTCACCTGCCACTTATCTGCCCAAGCCTCTAAGCTATCCAGATCCATCTGTAGCAGTATATTGTCCTCTTCAGTGTTAATTACTTTACACAGTTTAGTGTCATCTGCAAAAATTTATATTTTACTGTGCAAGCCTTCTACAAGATCATTAATAAATACACTGCCTGTCCAAAAATAAAGTCGCATTCGCTGTTGCATTGTTTCGATAAGCTTCTGCAATGTCACAATATTTATTTCCATCCAGTGTTGCATTCATTTTTCACCAAGATCTTTCAGTGATGATGGTAGAGTCTGACTGCTGCGCAAAGCCTTCTCCAGCACATCCCAAAGATTCTCAATGGGGTTAAGGTCTAGACTCTGTGGTGGCCAATCCATGTGTGAAAATGATGTCTCATGCTCCCTGAACCATTCTTTCACAATTTAAGCCCGATGAACCCTGGCATTGTCATCTTGGAATATGCCCGTGCCATCAGGGAAGAAAAAATCCATTGATGGAATAACCTGGTCATTCAGTATGTTCAGGTAGTCAGCTGATCTCATTCTTGGAGCACACACTGTTGCTGAACCTAGACCTGACCAACTGCAGCAACCCCAGATCATAGCACTGCCCCCACAGGCTTGTACAGTAGGCACTAGGCATGATTGGTGCATCACTTCATTTTCCTCTCTTCTTACCCTGATGCACCCATCACTCTGGAACAGGGTAAATCTGGACTCATCAGACCACATGACCTTCTTCCATTGCTTCAAAGTCCAATCTTTATGCTCCCTAGAAAATTAAAGCCTTTTTTTTTGGTTTGCCTCACTGATTAGTGGTTTTCTTACGGCTACACAGCTGTTCAGTCCCAATCCCTTGAGTTCCCTTTGCATTGTACATGTGGAAATGCTCTTACTTTCACTATTAAACATAGCCCCGAGTTCTACTGTTGTTTTTCTTCGATTTGATTTTACCAAATGTTTAAGTGATCACCGATCACGATCATTCAGGATTTTTTCCCCGTCCCTTTTCTTCCTCAAATACGATGGGTCCCCACTATCCTTCCAGTTTTTAATAATGCGTTGGACAGTTCTTAACCCAATTTTAGTAGTTTCTGCAATCTCCTTAGATGTTTTCTCTGCTTGATGCATGCCAATGATTTGACCCTTCTCAAACAGACTAACATCTTTTCCACGACCACGAGATGTGTCTTTCGACATGGTTGTTTAAAAAATGAGAAGCAACTCATTGCACCAAATGGGGTTAAATAACTTATTGCCAGCTGAAAGATAATCACCCATGCATTAATTATCCAATAGGAGGCACATAACTATTTGCTTAGTTAAATCCAGGTGGTGACTTTTTTTGTGGCAGTATTTTTATTTTTTAGAACTTTGTTCCAGTTAGTTAGGCCTATGGCCTCTCTTGGTTGGCTAAAGTTAGCTTTTTTGAAGTTTAATATTTTTGTTCCTCCCTGTAGAAACGCTCATTTGAAGGATAATTGGAAGGTTATTACTTTATGGTCACTATTTCCCAGGTGTCCCCCAACCTGCACATCTGTTGTTCTGTCAGGTCTATTGGTTAATACTAAGTCCAGTATGGCCATCCCTCTAGTTGGGTCCTGAACCAGTTGGGAAAGGTAATTGTCTTTGGTTATTGTCAAGAACCTGTTTCCTTTATATGTACACCTTTCAGTTTCCCAGTCTATATCTGGGTAGTTGAAGTGCCCCATAATAACCACCTCATTACGATTTGCCACCTTGTCTATCTCGTTTAGTAGTAGATTTTCTGTGGACTCTGGTATATTAGGTGGGTTATAATAAACTCCTATTAGAAATGTATTATTTTTGCCTCCATTTGCCTCCTATTTCTACCCACAGTGACTCCACATGTTCATGTCCCTCACAGACCCCTCCCCCTCTCCGGTTTTAACGATCCTTTCTAAACAGACTGTAACCTTGTACATTGACTGCCCATTCATAGTTATCATCCAGCCGTGTCTAGTTATTCCCACTATGTCATAGTCCTCCTCACACATCAATAATTTCAGTTCACCAGTTTTATTAGTCAGGCTTCTGTCATTAGTATACAAACAATTAAGAGGTTTATGTATATTTTTTACCCTACACCTTTTCTTCTGAACTGTTCTAGTCCCTCCTTCCATTCTTCCCCCAGTCCCACTACCTTGCCTCCGGTCTCTATCTGCACTATCTTCCCATCCTATAACGAAATTACCCTCCCCTGTCCCTAATTTAAACACTCCTCCAACCTTCTAGCCATCATTTCTCCCAACACAGCTGCTCCTTCCCCATTGAGGTGCAGCCCATCCCTACGATAGAGCCTGTAGCTGACAGAGAAGTCGGCCTAGTTCTCCAGGAACCCAAACCCCTCCTTCCTACACCAGTTCTTGAGCCACTTGTTAACCTCCCTAATATCCCGCTTCCTTTCTTGTGTGGCTCGTGGTACAGGCAGTATTTCGGAAAACTCTACCTTGCCCTAAGCTTTTGACCTAAATCCCTAAAATCATTTTTAAGGACTCTCCACCTTCCTCTAACTTTGTCATTGGTTCCGATATGGACCATGACCGGTCTTCTCCAGCCCCTCCCAGTAATCTATCAACCCGATTCGCGATGTGTCGAACTCTAGCATCAGGAAGACAACACACTGTTCGGCGATCATGGTCTTTGAGACAGATTGCCCTTTCTGTAGCCCTAATAATAGAGTATCACACTACCAGCACCTGTCTGGCCTGCCCTGCTCTTCTGGTCCCCTGCTTACTGTAGCTGACATTCCCCTGACTGGCAGAGGAAGTGTCCAGGTGCAGCAGTGCTGTCCATGAGCCGACATCCCCTTCATCTGCCAACCGTGCAAACTTGTTGGGGTGTGACAGATCAGGGCTAGCCTCCCTGGCACTCTTCCCTCTACCCGCTTTCTAACTGTTACCCAGCTAGCTACCTCACTTTCCTCAGCCTCCTCGCTTTCACACTCCCCCTCAACTACCCCATAGAGTGCTTGCTCAGTGAGTAGCAAACTCTTTTCCAAATTGTTAACGCCTCTCAGTGTTGAAACTCGCCCGTTTAGATACTCAATTTGGGATTCCAAACGGGTAATTTGCTCACATTTTGAACAATGATATACACCCTCGAACAGCTGTTCCAGGACTGCATACATCAGACAAGATGTGCACTGGACTGCGCTGTCAATTATGGAACACATACTAATGGAGATCACACAATGAAAAGGGAAAAATACAATATAAGGCAGTAATAAGAAACTGATTTACTGCAGTCCCCCACTGTAGTCCCTGAATCTGAAGTCACTTAATCTAAAGTCGCACACTTATACAAACACACACTTGAACTCAAACACGCGACGTGCAAACTCGCGTTATATGCCAGCTTATATAAATGGACCTCTCAAAACCAGCCTGTTTTGTTTCCTCTGGATTCAAAGGGCTAATTATTCTTCATCTGAAAAAATTATATTTTACTGTGCAAGCCTTCTACAAGATCAATAATAAATATATTGAAGAGAATAGGGCCCAATACTGACCCCTGAGGTACTCCACTAGTGACAGTGACCCAATTTGAGTATGTACCGTTAATAACCACCCTCTGTTTTCTATCACTGAGACAGTTACTTACCCACATACAGATGTTTTCTCCCAGTCCAAGCATTCTCATTTTATATACTAACCTTTTATGTGGTACAGTGTCAAATGCTTTGGAGAAGTCCAGATATACGACATCCATTGACTCACCCTGGTCAAGTCTAGAACTTACCTCCTCATAGAAACTGATTAAATTAGTTTGGCATAACCGATCCCTCATGAAGCCATGCTGATATGGCGTTATTTGCTTATTTTCATTAAGGTACGCCAAGACTGCATCTCTTAGAAAAACTTCAAACAGTTTACCCACTACAGATGTTAAACTTACCAGCCTATAGTTTCGGGCTCTGTTTTTGGAATTTTTTGAACCACATTTTCATTTTCTAAGCAACAATTCTGTGGAACACTCCCTGTCAGTATAGAGTCCCTAAATATCAGAAATAAGGGTCGGGCTATGACATTACTTAAATCTCTTAGGATACAGGGGTGTATGCCATCGGGCTCCAGTGATTTATCTATTTCAATCTTTTTAAGACGCCGCTGTACCTCTTCCTGGGTCAGACAGGGCACTTTTAATTGGGAATTTACTTTTACATTCTGCATTTCATCTGCTAGTTTATTTTCATCAATGAATACAGTAGAGAAAAAAATGTTTACTCTCTTTGGCAATGGATCTCTCTGTCTCCAGTTTGGCTGTTTTTATTTGTCTTTTACATATTCTTTTTTTTTCTAATAGTTTTTCAGTGCTTCCTTGCTACCCTCCTGTTTTAGCGATTTAAATGCTTTCTTTTTGCCATTTATTGCTTCCTTTACATTTCTATTTATCCACATTGTTTTTGTTTTTTGTTCCTAATTCCATAAGGTCCACAATTAGAGTTTAGGATTGGTCACTATTTCCCAGGTGTCCCCCAACCTGTACATCTGTTCTAAATATGTTCTTCTGTGTGTGGGGGAAGGGGGGGGGGGAGCATGTGCCTTGGTGTTTGTGCCTCTAATCTTTTAAGACCCTAGCAATGTTATAGAAGCACTGAAGATCAGTACTGTGACTCTCTGCATATTATATTCTGAATGTGACTGTGTGGCTGTATTTCAGCATTTGAGACCCCACTTTTAATTTTGCCAAGAGGCACGTTCTGTCTAAAACTGGCCCTGTTCCTGTAGCTGCTTCCTAGGTAACAGTACACAATATTCAGGGGATTGGTTAGCTTACAGACTAATGCCAATGTACAATGAAATGGCATCAATAAGACCTCTTTGCGAAAACCATGTCTGATCTAGATCCTTCTGTGGTGGACTGGTTTACCTTCACCTTTCATGTATAATGACCGTCTGTGTGGAGCACTCCTCTAAAAGTCCAATTTTACTGTAACTTTTGATGGTCATATCTGTGAGGTTACACTGTAGTCTAATGGCATGTCAAAATCATAACGCTAAAGACAAGTGATTAGATAACAACTTGAGATCATGTTTGAAGAGGGAATTATCTGGATTTATGAATTAGATAAGGAATATAACTTTTGTAGTCAGTCGGGCTTGTGATACTTTTTTAGATGAATGGCACTGTGACTCTGGACAGAAGCTAAATGTTTTGTATCTTGCAGTATTTAGCAGAGTATTTTTATGCATAAAATTCTTGATACGCATGGGACATGTAGAAGGTGGATCATGCCAAAAAGGTTTGAATTGTCAAAGGCCATACATTGCATGTGTTTTGTTTGTATGCTCTTTAGACTCAATACTTTTATGGACTATCTGATAATAAACAGTTTATGGATTGTTCTCAGGCCATGATTACACAGCTCTGCCACAGAAAAAAAGTAAGACACTATAACTTCTAATTCACCTTTCATCTTCATGTATGATTGCCTTTCCTAGCCAATGTACTGTGTGACCCTTCACTTTAATTTGTTATAACCCTGATGATAACGATTACTTCACCAAATAACTCATCACCTGAATACCAGCCAGATTACACCTTGCATGGAATAAGAACAGTAAAACTCAGCATTTCCTAGAATCCAAGTACAATTCTAGGTGTCTAAGTTCTCCTTATTTCAACTGAAAAGTACATGATGCTTTATAATTATGCAACATTATCATTTCTTTATTCACAATTTGTAATATAATACTTTCAGAAAGTCTCTGGAATTTTTTACTTTTTTTTACATTTTGTTATGTTCCGGTCTTGTGCTAAAAATAAAATTAAAATTAAAAATTAAAATTAAAATACAAGTTTTCCCCCCCATCAATCTTCATTCAATACCCCATAATGAGAAAATGAAAACAGAATTTTAGAAATGTTTTCAGAATTGAAATTTAGCATCTTGAAATTTACCTCTGGGGCCTAACATGTCTCTTGATCATCATCAACACCTTGATTGGAGTCCTCCTGTGGTAAATGCAGTTGACTGGACATGTTTTGGAAAGACACAGCCCTGTCTGTATAAGGTCTAATCAAAGCAAAAATCAAGCCATGAGGAAGAAAGAACTGCCAGTGGAGATCAGACACAAGATTGTGTGGATGCACAGATCTGAAGAAGGGTACAAAAATTTCTGCCGAGTAACGCCCCCCTGCAGTGCCTAGCCCGCCTTTCTTCCAAGCCCAACACGCCTCTTAAGAAATAAATTTACTCCCACATCCTTGCCGAACGGCGCCGCCCCTGGTGGGGTGAATAAATTACATGACGTAGTGGTGGGGGCGCCGCCGTTCGGCAAGGATGTGGGAGTAAATGTATTTCTTAGGAGGCGTGCTGGGCTTGGAAGAAAGGTGGGCTGGGCACTGCAGGGGTCGTTACTGGGCACTAGAGGAGAGTAATAACGCCCCTCTGGGCACCTTGAGGCTTAATTAGTATATCAGAAAAATCGCTTTTTCATCTAAATGAAAAGTTGAATAAAAGAAAGAAGACACATGCTGGAATGAAGGTACTTTATTGCACAGTGCTATGTTAACAGTTTTATATGTTCAAAATAGGTGACAGATTCCCTTTAACCCCTTAAGGACTCGGCCTTATTTCACCTTCTGTACTTGGCCATTTTTTGCAAATCTGACCAGTGTCACTTTAAGTGCTGATAACTTTAAAACGCTTTGACTTATACAGGCCATTCTGAGATTGTTTTTTCGTCACATATTGTACTTCATGACACTGGTAAAATGAAGTAAAAAAAAAATCTTTTTTATTTATAAAAAAAAATACCAAATTTACCAAAAATTTGTAAAAAATGGCAAATTTCCAAGTTTCAATTTCTCTACTTCTATAATACATAGTAATACCTCCAAAAATTGTTATTACTTTACATTCCCCATATGTCTACTTCATGTTTGGATAATTTTGGGAATAATATTGAATTTTTGGGGGATGTTACAAGGCTTACAAGTTTAGAAGCAAATCTTGAAATTTTTCTGAAATTTTCAAAAACCCAATTTTTAGGGACCAGTTCAGGTCTGAAGTCACTTTGCAAGGCTTACATAAAAGAAACCACCCAAAAATGACCCCATTCTATAAACAACACCCCTCAAGGTATTCAAAACTGATTTTACAAACGTCGTTAACCCTTTAGGTGTTCCACAAGAATTAATGGAAAATAGAGATACAATTTCAAAATTTCACTTTTTTGGCAGATTTTCCATTTTAATATTTTTTTAACTTTTACAAAGCAAGGGTTAACAGCCAAACAAAACTCAATATTTATGGCCCTGATTCTGTAGTTTACAGAAACACCCCATATGTGGTCGTAAACTACTGTACAAGCACACGGCAGGGAGCAGATGGAAAGGAATGCCATACGGTTTTTGGAAGGCAGATTTTGCTGGACTGTTTTTTTTTTACACCATGTCCCATTTGAAGCCCCTCTGATGCACCCCTAGAGTAGAAACTCCAAAAAAGTGGCCCCATTTTAGAAACTACGGGATAGGGTGGCAGTATTGTTGGTACTAGTTTAGGGTACATATGATTTTTGGTTGCTCTATATTACACTTTTTGTGAGGCAAGATAACAAGAACCGTTTTGGAACCGTTTTTATTTTTTGTTATTTACAACATTCATCTGACAGGTTAGATCATGTGATATTTTTATAGACCAGGTTGTCACAGATGCGTTGATACCTAATATGTACACTTTTTATTTATTTATGTAAGTTTTACACAATAATATCATTTTTGGAACAAAAAAAATCATGTTTTAGTGTCTCCATATTCTGAGAGCCATAGTTTTTTCAGTTTTTGGGTGATTATCTTGGGTAGGGTCTAATTTTTTGCGGGATGAGATGACGGTTTGATTACCACTATTTTGGGGTGCATATGACTTTTTGATCGCTTGCTATTACACTTTTTGTGATGTAAGGTGACAAAAAATTGTTTATTTAGCACAGTTTTTATTTTTTATTTTTTACGGTGTTCATCTGAGGGGTTAGGTCATGTGATATTTTTATAGAGCCGGTCGATACGAACGCGGCGATACCAAATATGTATATTTTTTTTTTATTTATGTAAGTTTTACACTATAACAGCTTTTTTAAAACAAAAAAATTATGTTTTAGTGTCTTCATATTCTGAGCCATAGTTTTTTTTATTTTTCGGGCAATGGTCTCAGGTAGGGGCTCTATTTTTTTTTAACTTTATTTGGGGAAAATGACGTTTTTGTTTATTTTTACTTGAAATTTTTAATTTTTTGGGGGGAAAACTTTATTTTTTCAATTTTTTTTTACTTTATTTTTTGTCCCACTTTGGGACTTAAACTTTTGGGGGTCTAATCCTTTACAATGTGCAATGAGCAGGACACTGGGTCAGTGGGTCAGCTATGCAGTGGGTCAGTATATATGTGTAGTAGTTCGTGACGCCAATTGCAGCTTGCGTAGGTACTGTAGCAGGGCTCTTTAAGATGTTATAGCTCACGTACCAGGTGAGGAATGCCAGAGGGGGATAATGTCTCTGTATAGCAGATATGGTAGTGTCAACGGTGTCTCCTACCTTGGTACGGCTGGACTCCTGAATCCTGGCTCACTTGCAATAAAATTGAGTGTGGTCAGTAGGAGTAATGGAGGAATAATTGAGATCCAAACAGGTAATAGGATCCAACTTGTCTTTACTTAATGCAGCTTTGATCCATACAAGTTACAGCAATAGTCTTGGATCCCAGCAGGTATTGGCAATATGTGGCAGAAATTTATATCTATTCTGCTTCTTAACATACGCCTAGTAGATCTGGCAGGTATCTGTCTTCTGCTCTGTCTGTAGTCTGCTTAGTTTGGGCCTGACTAGCTGAAGAGGTATTTAGCTTCTCTTTGTCTTTGAATCTGTACTTACAGGACTTCTCGCAGGGTATGGTGTTGTCTTCCTGGAGATCTATAGTGCTGTAGATGGCTGCTTTCTTTGTCCACCAGCTGAGATAGGTGACTCAGGCTGGGAAGGGTGATCTTGGGCCTCAGCCGAGGCTTGGATCCTAGGTTGGGATCCCTGTTTCTGGGAGCTCCTACTAACACAGCCTTCCCCAGCAGGGGGGCTGGTTACTCTGACTAGAACTTTCCCTCCTCCCCCTGAAGTAGGATGTGGGAACATTCCACTCCTCCTCAGAAAGGGGGGAGCTAGCCTGGAATGAACTATTCCAGTCTAGATACTTAACTGGCTATGACCTGCTACATACTGCTGCCACCTGCTGGTGTACATTGAGATTACAACAAATATTATGAAACAGGCATATCATGGCAATGCACAGTGGGATTACATAAGATGGAAATATACATATGCACCTGACATTATTGTAGCAGGGATACAGAAGTTTAGTGACATACTTCAGGATGTTACAAATGCATTCCAATACTTCTGTATTGGAATGCATTGGCTGTATGAGTAATACTGTGTGTATTACTCATACAGCTTCCGGCCTGTGAGATCCAGGGGGCTGGATCTCACAGGCTCGTCACCAGAAGGCAGCGCAGATGCCTAAGGAAGGCATCGCGCTGCCTTCCATGCCATCGGGTCCCCCCCACAGCCCTATGGGGACCCGATGGCACCACCGCCGCCGCACCAGGTAAAAGTCGCAAACCACAGGTCTGAATTGACCTGCGGTTTGCGGCGATCGCTGACACCGGGGGGTCACGGGACCCCCCCGCGCATTTAGCTGAGGTGCCTGCTCAATGATTTGAGCAGACAACTTGTTCCGATCACCGCCCGCCGGCGGCGGTGATCGGAAACAACACATGACGTACCGGTACGTCATGGGTCCTTAAGGACTCGGGAACCATTTCGTACCGATACGTCATGGGTCCCTAAGGGGTTAATGCAAACCTGATGCAGAGTGCTCTGGACCTCAGACTGGACTGGAGGTTCACCTTCCAACAACACAATGTCCATAAGCACACAGCATTGAATTTCCTTTAGTGGCCTAGCCAGTGCCCTGACTTGAATCCAATTGAACATCTCTGGAGAGACCTGAAAATGGCTGTCCATTGACGGTCCCCATCCAACCTGACAATGGTTGAGAGGATCTGCAGAGAAGAATGGGATAAAATCCCCAAAATCCAGAAAATCCCCAAATCCAGGTGTCCAAATATTGTGACATAACACCCAAGAAGACTGGAGATTATAAACGCTGCCAAAGATGCTTCAACTAAGTTATGAGTAAAGGGTCTGAATAATTAGGTCAATGCAAGATTTTAGTTTTCCCTTTTCAATAAATTAGCAAAGATGTAAAACATTCTGTATTCACTTTGTCATTATGGTGAATTGAGTGCAGCATGATGGAGGAAAATGTGATTCATTTTTTATTTCATTGCCAGGTTTAAAGTCACTGAGTAGTGTTGAGCGAACTTGTGCTTTAAGTTCGGTGTCTAAAGTTCGGGTTCATGACCCATACTAGTATCTACGTGTGTTTATTGAGATTGCATGACAGTGTGCTTGATTTTATACACCTTTTTTTTGCTATAATTGTGATTGAAACATCAGAAATCAAGGAGGAGGGCCCACATAGACAGAACATGTCCTATACTTGGTCACAAAATGTGGACTACTGACCCATTGAAGTCAATGGGTCTGCAAAAAATGCGGACATTATCCATATTTTGTGGATCCACATTTTCCACACTGCAAAATACATACGGTCCTGTGCATGAGGCCTAACTTTCATTTGATGATGCAATAAAATGTATGTAAAGAAATACTCAACAAGAATACTCATACGAAAAAACAAAGGGTGTTCACAAAGACTAAGCTCACCAATTAAATTCTCTTTTACAGATACAGATGCTGTGGTTGGATGCTGTCTGCAATGATATCAACATATTAGGGGTAGGAAGGTGTGCAGTACCCCAGAGCAGGGTGTATCTGCAAATGGTTTGTTATATATTGTATGTAATGTTATGTATTGCAACCAGCTAAGCTATGTATGGGTGGTACAGCCAGGGTTAATACACCTGGCTCAGCCCTTATATAAGGCTAGGTGGTGTCTGGATCCACCCCTAGCTTGAAAGTGTATATGGAGAGTTCAGAGATAGAAGAAGCTGTTGCCTCATGCTCCCTCTCCTTAGCCTTAGAAAACCACAAAGACTCACCGATCTCTGCCATATCTACAAAGAGAGAGATAAAGGAGAACTTAGAATCTACAGGGCCAAGCATGAGTCAGCAAGATAACCTGCTACTACAGCCATTCAGACTTTGCTGCTGTGAGAGACACTGTTAGGCAATTTAGACCCTTGCTTATGGCATCCCTGATACCAGATTTTCGGTGGTCAGCTTGAATTAAGTCTTTTCTGGCACCAGGAGAATGAATCAGATTTAACACCAAACACGTGTCTTGTTCAAATTCACTCTGGTTTATTTAGCAACATGCAAGTGATAGATATAGAGGAGGTTGAGCTTCCTTGACATCCAATCATAGGTGAACACATATATGCTTAGTATGCATTAAGCCAGGATGACCTTATAAGGTATGACTGTTTAAACTAAGGAATTTAAGGGTCTCTTGAAACTGTCCAAGGACAGAGGAAATCTCTCAAATTCCACAGAGGGGAACTTAAAACAGTACATGAACTAGATCAGGGGTGTCAAACTCAAATTCATCGGGGGCCGCATCAGCAGTTTGGTCACCCTCAAAGGGCCGGAAAACTTACAGTTACTTGGCTTGGCCCTTGGGGATCTCGGACGCCACTTCCACACTTTGGCCGGGGGCTCGGCGGAGCTGATGAGGTGTTTTATCCTAATGAGAAAGATTTCATAATAAGTATTTGGAGATAATAGCAGCCCCCAGTAATAACAGCCCCCAGTAATAACAGCCCCCAGTAATAGCCCCTCTGTGCCAGTAATAACAGCCCCCACCAGTAATAACAGCCACCCCTTTGCCAGTAATAACAGCCCCCCCTTTGCCAGTAATAGCAGCCCCCAGTAATAACAGCCCCCAGTAATAACAGCCCCTCTGTGCCAGTAATAACAGCCCCTGTGTGCCAGTAATAACAGCCCGCTTTGCCAGAAATAACAGCCCCCTTTGCCAGTAATAACAGCCCCCCCTTTGCCAGTAATAACAAACAGCCCCCCCTTTGCCAGTAATAACAAACAGCCCCCCCTTTGCCAGTAATAACAAACAGCCCCCCCTTTGCCAGTAATAACAGCCCCCCCTTTGCCAGTAATAACAGCCCCCCCTTTGCCAGTAATAGCAGCCCCCAGTAATAACAGCCCCCAGTAATAACAGCCCCTCTGTGCCAGTAATAACAGCCCCCAGTAATAACAGCCCCTCTGTGCCAGTAATAACAGCCCCCGCCAGTAATAACAGCCCCCCTTTGCCAGTAATAACAAACAGCCCCCCCTTTGCCAGTAATAACAAACAGCCCCCCCCCTTTGCCAGTAATAACAAACAGCCCCCCCTTTGCCAGTAATAACAGCCCCTGCCAGTAAAAGTATTGTACATAATAAAAATAATTAAAAAAAACACATACTTACCTCCATGTCAGTGATGCGATGCAGGCCTCTTCTGGCCTGTGTCCCACGCTGTATGGCTCAGGCAGCGCGATGACGTCATCGCGTCGCCTGCTCCGGCCTCTGATAGGCTGCCGGCCTACTGCCTGCAGCCTATCAGAGGAAGGGAAAGGGACACGCCTCTCCCTCCCCTACCGCAGCACAGGCAGGCATCTGTATCGCTGTCCTGAGGACGGCGATACAGATGACTGGAGATGAGCGCTTCCACAATGGAAGCGCTCATCTCCCTGTGCCCAGCCGCCACCGCCAGCTCGCTCGCCTGCCGCATATCGGCGGCGGCCGCGCGGGCCACATGACGAGGTCTGGCGGGCCGGATTCGGCCCGCGGGCCTTGTGTTTGACACCCGTGAACTAGATGATTTCACAATACACATTGTTAAAGCAGACAAAATGGAGTTACAAATGTCCCTTCAGACACCATTAAAGGAAAATCGGTCAGCAGGTGGGTGGGGAGAGAAAGTAGCTCATGAATATGGGGACTCGTTCAGTATGCGCTCAAGATATTAGCAATTAAAGAAAGTGACCCAGCATTTTGCTAAGGAGACCTGTCACTAGTTTATGTTGCCCTTAGTTAAGATTCCAAAAACTGGTGACAGATTCTCTTTAAGACATCCTTCATATCTGGACACGTATTGGTCAGGCATATCTTCAAAACCCTGTATCCTGCAGTGGAAAATACAGCCATTATTGCCAGTGTACTATAGCCCACCATAGATTCTACTGAGAGAGATTTTAGCAAGAGAGTGTGCAAAGAGGGCCATAACTCCCACATCACTATATGTGCAAGAAAAAAACAAAAAGGTTTTGCACAGCTCACCATAATCCAGAGATTCCCGTAATATGAAGGAAAAGGCAGCACGGATGAATCGCCCAGATCTGGGGTCATAAAAAGACTTCAGTAACAAATTTTCAATGGATCCAGTGCCTTGGAATTTCAAATAAAGCGTAACTAAAAGTTATGTTTTATTCTATATTCCAAGGCACTGGATCCATTGAAATGTGTTACTGAAATCGCTATATGTGGTAAGTTATAACTCTGGGAAGGAAGAGAGTAAAAAAAAAAAAAAAAACAGAAGATCGCTGCATCAGGAAGGAGTTAAAAAAATGGCCTGTAAACATTCTAGGTGGGGAGATCACACAAGTTTGAAAAGTTTATAGTATTCTTTTGGCTTGCAGAAGATTAGATGAGAAGCCCATCATCAAAAATTTTCTGGGCGTGGACATGCCCCTTTATGAAGACCCCAACCGTTTCCAACATAGAAACGCACCCTTTTGAGACACCTCAAGCTCTTTTCCATAACGTGTCAGTATGGGCGATGTAACGCAAGTATGGGTGATGAGGCTGCGGTATCCTGGCATCACATACAGATATTGCTTATGGAGGGAGGAAAGCAGCCCGCATGAGCTGTGTGTGAGATTTGCCAGCTCTTTCAGGAGTTCGGGAGGTATCCCCTTGTTCTGGGAGCCTCCTGGACAGTCCCCAGAGAGTTTGCAAGTAGGGTTTGTAGTATTACTGTAAGGTACAAATCATGTACCGTCCACATCATATTATACTTTACTAGCTGATGACCCGGCGTTGCTCGGGTATTTATTTATTGCAATTTTATATTAAATAACCGTGACTTTCACAATGGCCGCCTCTTTAACGGTGACCGCCCCTTTAACAGTGACTTTCAGAGTGGCCGCCCCTTTAACGATGACCGCCCCTTTAACAGTGACTTTCACAATGACCCCCCTTTTCACAGTGACTTTCACAGTGTCCGCCCCTTTAACGGTGACCGCCCCTTTAACAGTGACTTTCATAATGGCCGCCCCTTTAACGGTGACGGCCCCTTTAACAGTGACTTCAGTGACCTCCCCTTTAACAGTGACTTTCACAATGGCCGCCATTTTAACGGTGACCGCCCCTTTAACAGTGACTTTCACAGTGGCCGCCCCTTTAGCGGTGACTGCCCCTTTAACAGTGACTTTCACGGTGGCTGCTATTTTAACAATGACTTTCACAGTGGCCACCCCTTTACCGGTGACCGCCCCTTTAACAGTGATATTCACAGTGACCACCCCTTTAACGGTGACTTTTACAGTGGCTTCCCCTTTAACAGTGACCGCTCCTTTAACAGTGAACTCCACGGTGCCCGCCCCTTTAACAGGGCCCGCCCCTTTAACAGTGATATTCACAGTGGCCGCCCCTTTAACAGTGACTACCCCTTTAACGGTGACTTTTACAGTGGCTTCCCCTTTAACAGTGACCGCTCCTTTAACAGTGAACTCCACGGTGCCCGCCCCTTTAACAGTGAACTCCACAGCGCCCGCCCCTTTAACAGTGAACTCCACAGCGCCCGCCCCTTTAACAGTGAACTCCACAGCGCCTGTCCATTTAATGGTGAACTCCACGCGGTGCCCGCCCCTTTAACAGTTAACTCCACGGCAGAGGCGGCTCTTCCATTAGGCCACTTAGGTCGCCGCCTGAGGCCTCGCGCTGGTGGGGGCCTCGCTCTGGCTCCTACCCGACATCGCCGCAAGTCGGGTGGGAGCGTCCTCAGGTCAAAACATTCCAGGCTTGAGCCAGTGCCCCGAATAATATTCCCCACTACACTTGTACTTGTCTGTCCACTAATCTGCTAGGCTGCTGCGCCGCGCGGTCCTGAATTCAGTCACTTGAGAGCGCAACCCAGTCGTGCGGTGTGTAATCCCGCAAGACCCGTAACAGGTATATGCTGCTGCAGTGGCGTTGCGAGGGGGGTGCGGGGGGTGCGGGCCGCACCGGGTGACACCAGTCTGATAGGGTGTCACCCGCCGGCCGCCGGAGTTCTCCTTACTTCTCGCAAGCACGTCTGCCCGGCCGTCACGTGGTGAAGGGGGTGTGACTGCCTGGTGAGTGGCGCAGCAGCGGATGCACTGCAGGAGCAGCCAGCAGGCCTAGGACTCGAGTCTTGAGCTAATGGATTGGGTGGTGAGTCACGTGACAGCAGTGACTCACTCACACAGCCAGTCAGACCTGCCACTGCCGCGCCTGAGGGAGGAGGAGGAGGTGTGGTAAGTAGCGCAGAGAGTGCTTATTGACTTTATATTTAGATGATGTCATTTAATACCCCATTATAGTATTTATTAAATTTAGGGGGGGGGGGGGGGTTGGCCTCCAGGTCCAGCCAGGTTAAAGCTTGAACAGAAGGTGGAAATGCACTTTAATGCTCTATGACTCATGGAGCATTAAAGTGCATTTAGTGGAAATGCAGCAAACTACATAATGGAGGGCAGTGTGGGGGCAAATTACTTAGTGGGGGGGGGGGGAAATTACATAATGGAGGGCAGTGTGGGGGCAAATTACTTAATGTGAGGCAGTGTGGGGGGGCATATTACTTAAAGGGATTCTGCACTTTGTTTTAACTGATGATCTATCCTCTGGATAGATCATGAGCATCTGATCAGCGAGGGTCCGACGCCCGGGACCCCCGCCGCTCAGCTGTTTGAGAAGGCAGCGGCGCTATAGCAGCGCCGCGGCTTTCTCACTGTTTACCGCTGGCCCAGGCTCGGTTCAAGTGAACAGAGCTTAGCCCCGCCCAGGCCAGTGATACTAGTCATGACGTCACTGGACCAGCGGTAAACAGTGAGAAAGCCGCGGCACTGCTATAGCGCCGCTGCCTTCTCAAACAGCTGAGCGGCGGGGGTCCCGGGCGTCGGACCCTCGCTGATCAGATGCTCATGATCTATCCAGAGGATATATCATCAGTTAAAAAAAAGTGCAGAACCCCTTTAATGTGGGGCAGTGTAGGGGGCAGTATTACTAATTATGGAACTCTAGAAGGGAATTACTATGGGTGGGACTATGAGGAGCACAATTACTATGGGGGCACTATTATTTCTTCAGGATAGTATTTGGGGGTATTGGGGAGCACAGCGAGCCGCAGAATAACACTGTGGGGACTCCAGGTTGGGGGATGATGATAGAAAAGTGAGGACACTAAGATGTCCGTGTGTCACACTCTGCAGAGACGAGGCGGCTGAAAGAAGTGTCTGGACCAAACGGAGAAGATGATGACAGAGAAGATCTACATGGGAGGAGACGTCACCTGGGAGGCCCTGGATGTGAGAGGTATGTGCTGCTGTATAGTATAGTGTATTTATGTATGTGTACCATGTATATGGTGTATTTATATGTATGTGTGTTGGATATATATGGTGTACGTGTCCCGACGCCACGCGCCCGCCGTAGTAGGGAACCTGTTCTCAAAAATTTTAATCTGACCCCCCCCCCAGTTGTTGATCTGCCTGCTAGCACCCCCAACCCCCCTTCCTGTTGGCAATCTGTCTGCTTAGCCCCCCCCTCCCACATCAGCGGTCTGTTCACTATCCAAACCCTCCCCCCCGCATTACCGCTTGGGTCAGTCGGCAGGCTCAGTGAAGGACGTAAGGGGTGTCAGCGGCACCGCGGCGGAGCTTGAAGGACGTCCCCTACGTGACTCATCCTGGGGGGGTGACACTATTTTCTACCGCACCGGGTGACACCAGCCTTAGCAACGCCACTGTGCTGCTGTATGGCAAATATAGCTAAATGCGGTGTGCGGGGAAGGGTAGATTTAAAGAACTGGGCCAGGGTTAATGCAAAGTGTTAATATGCACTGTGAATATAAGCCCTGTACTGTGTTGTCACTGTGCAGATTAACCCTTTACTGTGCTGTCACTGCATATTAAAGGGGTACCCTGGGATAGGAAAATAAATCCCCTATACAAAGGATAGGAGATAAGTGTCTGATCGGAGGGGTCTGGTCGTTGGGATCCCCCACGATCTCCTGTATGGTACTCCGGATCTCCTTGTGCCCGGAGCGGTGGTCAACACTCCACCTCCATCATGTATCTATGGGAGAGCCGCAGATACAGCACTTGTGTATCTCCAAGTCTTCCATAGAGATACATGGAGGGGGAGTGTTGACCACACCACCGCTCTGTGCTGGTGGTTGACACAGCTTATTTATTGAGGACTGAGCCGGGGCGCCGTACGGGAGATCACGAGCATCCCAACAATCTTCGTGGGGGCCTCATGTTCGAGTTTCGCCTAAGGCCTCACAAAGTCTAGAGCCGTCTCTGCTCCACGGTGCCCGCCCCTTCAACAGTAAACTCCACAGTGCCCGTCCGTTTAATAGTGGCCCCTGCCCGCCATGCATGTAGCAATGTTGTTGTGCCGTCATACGTTATATGACCGAATATTTCATGACCTACGAATTGCTAAAACCTGTGATCAGTTGATATGGTAACCTGAAGTAGGACCTGTGAGCTTCTATTGGCTGATAAGGGACATGTGACCGTGTGTATGGCCGTTAGGATTAAAGTGAAAGACTTGCAGGCTTGTATTGGCTAATGCAGGTCATTTTTGGGGAATATCTCGGGAACGGTACGTCCTAGAGAGCTGAGACCTCTGCAAGATTTATTTCCAGGTAGCAAGGGATGTGTATACCAAGTTTTGTTGAAATGGATGGTTGCGTTTTTGCAGAACATACATACACACATACACATATACACACACTCATACATACACATATACACACACTCATACATACACATATACACACACTCATACATACATACATACATACACACACTCATACATACACACATACATACACACACTCATACATACACACACTCATACATACACATATACACACACATACATACACACACTCATACTCATACATACACATATACACACACTCATATACACACACATACATACATACATACATACACACACTCATACATACACACACTCATACATACACATATACACACACATACATACATACACACACTCATACTCATACATACACATATACACACACTCATATACACACACATACATACATACATACGTCTTTTTTTACGAGGCTGAAGTTGGTTTCTTATTCGTCCAGTTTCTTATTCACTGAAGTTGGTTTCTTATTCGGCAGTTTCTTATACATTACTATGACAAATAAACCTTTTTTTCTCTTATTCCTCTGCAGTAAATCTGTTTTTTTCTACATAAATGTTAAATATTATTTGTGAACAATCAGATTAATAAAAAAAAATCTACATTATTTGTGTTTTTACAAAAAAAAACGATAGTGAAAAATGGATGAAAAAATATGCATTTTGAATAAGTAACTGAGGAATTTAAGGGGTTAAATGCCGTTGGGCCACTGATCTAAGGGTAGAAATATAAAGAGTAAGGACCCCTCCATAACACCCAACTGTACCCAGCCTGGCCCAAACTGTGGATTGGCAAGAAAACAGGTGCCAACCTTGCCAACTATATACATTTTCAGCATTTTGAATAAGTAACTGAGGAATTTAAGGGGTTAAACGCCGTTGGGCCACTAATCTAAGGGTGGAAATATAAAGAGTAAGGGCCCCTCCATAATACCCAACTGTATCCAGCCTGGCCCAAACTGTGGATTGGCAGGAAAACAGGTGCCAACCTTGCCAACTATATACATTTTCAGCATTTTGAATAAGTAACTGAGGAATATAAGGGGTTAAACGCTGTTGGGCCACTAATCTAAGGGTGTAAATATATAGAGTAAGGGCCCCTCCATAATACCCAACTGTATACAGCCTGGCCCAAACTGTGGATTGGCAAGAAAACAGGTGCCAACCTTGCCAACTATATACATTTTCAACATTTTGAATAAGTAACTGAGTAATTTAAGGGGTTAAACGCTGTTGGGCCACTAATCTAAGGTTGGAAATACAAAGAGTAAGGACCCCTCCATAATACCCAACTGTATCCAGCCTGGCCCAAACTTTGGATTGGCAAGAAAACAGGTGCCAACCTTGCTAATATACATTTTCTACATTCTGAATAAGTAATGGAGGAATTTAAGGGGTTAAACGCCGTTGGGCCACTAATCTAAGGGTGGAAATATAAAGAGTAAGGACCCCTCTATAATACCCAACTGTATCCAGCCTGGCCCAAACTGTGGATTGGCATTAAAATAGGTGCCAACCTTGCCAACTATATACATTTTCAGCATTTTGAATAAGTAACTGAGGAATTTAAGGGGTTAAACGCTGTTGGGCCACTAATCTAAGGGTGGAAATATAAAGAGTAAGGACCCCTCCATAATACGCAACTGTACCCAGCCCGGCCCAAACTGTGGATTGGCATTAAAACAGGTGCCAACCTTGCCAACTATATACATTTTCAGCATTTTGAATAAGTAACTGAGGAATTTAAGGGGTTAAACGCCGTTGGGCCACTAATCTAAGGGTGGAAATATAAAGAGTAAGGGATACAGTTGGGTATTATGGAGGGGCCCTTACTCTATATATTTACACCCTTAGATAAGTGGCCCAACAGCGTTTAACCCCATATATATCTCAGTTACTTATTCAAAATGCTGAAAATGTATATAGTTGGCAAGGTTGGCACCTGTTTTCCTGCCAATCCACAGTTTGGGCCAGGCTGGGTACAGTTGGGTATTATGGAGGGGCCCTTACTCTTTATATTTCCACCCTTAGATTAGTGGCCCAACGGCGTTTAACCCCTTAAATTCTTCAGTTACTTATTCAAAATGCTGAAAATGTATATAGTTGGCAAGGTTGGCACCTGTTTTCTTGCCAATCCACTGTTTGGGCCAGGCTGGATACAGTTGGGTATTATGGAGGGGCCCTTACTCTTTATATTTCCACCCTTAGATTAGTGGCCCAACGGCGTTTAACCCCTTAAATTCCTCAGTTACTTATTCAAAATACTGAAAATGTATATAGTTGGCAAGGTTGGCACCTGTTTTCCTGCCAATCCACAGTTTGGGCCAGGCTGGGTACAGTTGGGTATTATGGAGGGGTCCTTACTCTTTATATTTTAACCCTTTGATTAGTGGCCCAACGGCGTTTAACCCCTTATATTCCTCAGTTACTTATTTAAAATGCATATTTTTTCATCCATTTTTCACTATCGTTTTTTTCAGTAAAAACACCAATAATGTAGATTTTTTTTTTATTAATCTGATTGTTCACAAATAATATTTAACATTTATGTAGAAAAAAAACAGATTTACTGCAGAGGAATAAGAGGAAAAAAGGTTTATTTGTCATAGTAATGTATAAGAAACTGCCGAATAAGAAACCAACTTCAGTGAATAAGAAACTGGACGAATAAGAAACCAACTTCAGCCTCGTTCTTTTTTTATATATTGTGTAGATTGGATATTGTATCTTTTTATTTGACTATTTTCTTGTGTCCCAATACACAGCATGCATCCTACACAAATAACTTTGTCAGCCACATATGGAACCTGTTGTTTAACATTTGAAGCCCATTCCCACCCCCTGGACATCCGTGTGAACAGAGCCCTTCATATGATTAGTCTTGGGTGTGAAGCAAATGTATAAAAGGTCAGGACTACAAGTGGCAGATTTCCTTCAAGAATATGAATATACAAAATGGCGCTAAAATAATATCATGGCATTGGTTTGGTTTTCCAACACTAGATGTCGCTGCAGTACAGTAATTACCACTTACCATAGAGTCACTAGGTTGGACTGATAGTCTGGGCCGTTCTGTCCCGTCGTCCCGCTGATTCCGCTCTCTTCCTGTCGCCGCTCCTGTGACTTCTCTTCCTGGTGAAGTGCAGTGACAGTCAGATGGCTGCTGTGCCCGGCAGTCGGGTGCTCTGCTGTGCCATGGCTGAGCTGTGAGGGCAGAGCCTACCCTGTACATTCCATCATATACGGTGCCAGTGCTTGTAGCCTGCGCCCCAATGGCGTGCAAGTCTAAGGTGGCCCCCAGTGTAGACTTCGACCACAGCTGCTCTGACAGTGTTGAGTACTTGACTCTGAATTTCGGGCCCTTTGAGAGTGTTCACCGCTGGAGGAGGCTGCTGCCCTGTGACGAGTTTGTGGGGGCCAGGTAAGAGCCTCAGCCTAGTCACCCCACATGTGGGGGCGTCTCTGAAATGTATGTTGGGGGAAACAGGGCAGTGTGTGGTATGGTTTAAAGGAACGCCCCATTTTTAAAGGGGTCCTCCGGACAGGTCGTCAGTGCAGGTCTGACACCCCCTCGATCAGCCAGAGACTAAGGGGGTCATCTATTAAGATACCGGTCTTAATATCCCCTATAGCTGGCGGTGGATCTGCTGGAGTTATGAAGAGGCGCCGGCCTCTACGTCCAGTTCTAAATGTAAGACTGCTTCTGAGCTGATCGCTTTCTAAGTCTAAACAGGTGTAGAAAATAAATGAGTCGGGCCACGCCCACTTCTATAGACCTGCCCTGAGCGGGGAAAAGTCGCAGATTTCTAGGTGTATTTCTGGATAATAAATGACGCCCTAAGTGTAAGAACAGAAGCAGAAGGGTCTGCACTCTCGTACTGACTCTAATCTCCCATTCACTTGAGGTCATCAGTATCTGTAGAGAGCCCCTTTAATCTTATTCTGTGATAGATACGACTTATAATGCATATTAAAGGTGTTGTTGTATTGCACCATTTTATGCTACTTTCACACCTGCGGCAGAGTGATCCGGCAAGCAGTTCCGTCGCTGGAACTGCCTGCCGGATCAGGCAATCGGCATGCAAACGGACAGCATTTGTATCCAGATGCAGATCCGTCTCACAAATGTATTGCGAGAACGGATCCGTCTCTCTGTTTGTCATACGGACAAACTGATCTGTTTCTATTTTTTTTTATTTTTTTTTTAACATTTTTACAGGTCTGCGTATGCGCATACCGGAAGGACGAATCCGGCATTGCGGTATTTTTAATGCCGGATCCGGCACTAATACATTTCAATGTAAATTATCCGGCATTCCAGCAAGTGTTCGGGAATTTTGGACAGAGATAAAACTGCAGCATGCTGCGGTATTTCATTCCGTCCAAAATGCCGTTCAGTGACTGAACTGAAGACATCCTGATGCATCCTGAACGGATTTCTCTCCATTCAGAATACATGGGGATGAAACTGAGCAGTTCTTTTCCGGTATTGAGCCCCTAGGACGGAACTCCGTGCCGGAAAAGAAAAACGCTAGTGTGAAAGTACCCTTATTCTACATTTACGCCAACTGTGTGGTAGTGTGGGGGCAATTTATTAAAGGGATTTCCGAGGTTTTCACGTTGATAGGCCATCAAAATTTAATCTGCGGGGGTCTGACTCCCAGCTCCCCACCAATCATCTGTTTGAGGAGGTCGCGGGGCTCTGGGGAGCACCATGGCCGCCTCCAGCTTGCCAAGCACATTGCTGTCTGTTGGATAGTGGCTTGAATGGGGTTGAGCTGCGCCGAGGCCATGTGAGTGATAAAGGAGACATCACTGGCCTAGGAAGAGGCCGAACCTGTCAATGTGATATTGATGACCTATCCTGAGGAGACCATCAATATCCAAATCTCAGATAACCCCTTTTAACACAAATTTGGGAAACGGCTGTAAATGGTTTAAAATAACAATAGAAGCAATACTTCCTTTATTTCCCCTTCATCCCTCCCACCACTGTGTGTGTTCTTGGCTGCAGCGGTGACATCCCATGTGCTGCTAAGGCCAGTGATTGGCTGCAGGGTGAGGACTGGAGAGAAAGGTATGACTCTTGTTATTTTAGACCATTTGCATCCGCTGCCTGCGTTTTTGTGTGACTCGACAACGCCTTTTAGGCCTTATTCACACATCAGCGTTTTGTTAGACGTGTCTGCTATCCAAAAGAGAAGTGGGAGCAGAACCTATGCAGATCGTTCCTTTCTACCTCAAGATGGAGGATCCACTCCTGGTTCTGGATAGACATCTGCCTGTGTTCTGTTCATCAAAAAGTGGCTGCTGATCCACGTCTGCTACTTGGATGTTTGGGCCTGCAGCCCAGGATATGAGTGCCGACTGATTATTTCTACAAACTGCTGTGATAGAGGGACTGGCACCTCATGCATGCCCGCCTTCCATTCACTTCTATGGGTCTGCGGAAAATAGCAGAGTACTGTCTCGCTCAGCGATAGAAGTGAGTGGAGAGCGCACATCGCATCACTTTCAGGGGCCTGTTCTGGGTCTCAGAGGTGGGACACGCACCTTTCAGGTCCTAGTGATATGCCATCAGTCTGAGATGAGGCCCCTTTTACAGTCATCGCAGTGTGCTCACATAGCTGTTAGACACCTACCTGTATATGGGTCATTGTCCCATGAGTAGGACGCACCCTTTTCTCAGCACAGATTCCCAACGGTGGTATGAATTGCACCTCTCTGTGGTCCGAATGCAATCCGTGGTGCACACAGATGAAAAGTATATTCATGTGAATAAGCCTTAATATTCTGTTCTGTAACAGCAGCTTGTATCAGTGATATCAGTGGGCCCACGTTTGTAATAGGCCGACGGCAGTCTGCTGCTGTATTGATTCATGTTTCGCCTGAGTCACTTAATTTAAAGTGTCGTTTCATCAGGTCTTAGAGGACCCGTTTCCTCTCCAGACATTTCTGTTTTAGGTACTACTTGTGTTGCCCTTGTAATAAAAGAAAGTTCAATGTATTGCCAGCAGTTTGCAATAAAGGTATATCTCGGTATTAACAATTGGGGGGGGGGGGGGTCCCTGCACAGTTCCAGCTGTTCAGGGACACCCCCCCCCCCCCCCCCCAACTGGTAACCTCCAGGTAGACCTTCTGGCAATACGTTCATGAACTTCTAGTAGGAGTAATAGAGAAATGGCAGAGATGCTCCAGAATTGTTATTACATGAAGAAGTGCAAGTAGTTCCTAAAACAGACATGTCAGGAGAGGTGACATGTCCTTTTTAATAATACTGCACTTTACTGTATGTATGACCGCCATGACCCAGGGACCCATGTACGGTTCTGTTAAGCTGTATTCATATTATTCATAGCATTTAAAAAGGAAAAAAAAAACACACAGACTAGAATGGAAACAGATGGCAGCAAAGACAAAGTCCTAAACTGACCTGTTTTATCTTCATAAACTATACAGATTGTGTGAACAAGCCCTAATATACACGTAACCCTGTTTATTCTGTGTTTTACAGACGAAGCAAACACACCGTTGTTGCTTACAAAGACGCCATTTACGTTTTTGGTGGTGATAATGGGTAAGTGATGTCATTGAATTAAGGCCCTATTTACACAACCGTATCTTTGGTCCACATCCAATTAGCATTTTTTGCGGATAGGATGCGGACCCATTCATTTTAGTGGGTCTGCAAAAAATCCGTATGTCCGTTCTGTAGCCCTTTAAAAAAGATAGAACATGTCCTGTTCTTGTCCGTTTTGCGGACAAGGATAGGCATTGTTACAATGGATCCGCAAAAAAATGGATGCAACCTGAATGTCACATGGACGTCATCCATATTTTTTGCGGATACGTGTTTTGCAGATGGCAAAATACATAGTCGTGTGAATGCACCCTTAAAGGGAACCTGTCACTGGGATTTTGTGTATAGAGTTGAGGACATGGGTTGCTAGATGGCCGCTAGCACATCCGCAATACCCAGTCCCCATAGCTCTGTGTGCTTTTATTGTGAGTCCTGTATGTGAGATGAGTCAGGGACAGGACTCCTCTCAGGTTAATTTGCATATGTATCAAATCAGTTTCTTTACACCTTAAAAGCACACAGAGCTATGGGGACTGGGTATTGCGGATGTGCTAGCGGCCATCTAGCAACCCATGTCCTCAGCTCTATACACAAAATCCTGGTGACAGGTTCCCTTTAAAAAAAATTATATACCAGTATATATAAGGCTACTTTCACACTCGCGATTTGGGCGGATCTGTCATGGATCTGCAAAAACGGATCTGTTACAATAATACAACCGCATGCATCCGTCATGAACGGATCCAGTTGTATTATGTCTTCTATAGCCATGATGGATCCGTCATGAACACCATTGAAAGTCAATGGGGGACGGATCAGTTTTCTATTGTGCCAGATTGTGTCAGTGAAACGGATTCGTCCTGGCACACAATGTAAGTCAATGGGGACGGATCCGTTTTCACTGGCACAATAGAAAACGGATCTGTCCCCAATTGACTTTCAATGGTGTTCATGACGGATCCATCATGGCTATAGAAGACATAATACAACTGGATCCATTTGGCTCAGTTTCGTCAAGCGGACAGCAATTTAGCGCAGGGCAAGGGAGAGCATCGGAGCATGAAATGCTCCAATGCTCATCTCAGAGGGGCTGCCTGGGTGAAGAAGGGCATATGTCTGGGTTCAGCTCTGAACCTGGACAACCCCTTTAATACTGATGACCTATCCTCTGGATAGGTCATCAGTATCTGATCGTTGGGGTCCGACACCCGGTACAAACAGAATTATTGGTATATACAGTGCTGCCCATAATTATTCATACCCCTGGCAAATTTTGACTTGAAGTTACTTTTATTCAACCAGCAAGTAATTTTTTGACGGGAAATGACATAGGTGTCTCCCAAATGATAATAAGACTATGTACAAGTATTGTGGGGAAAAAACATTTCTCAGCTTTTCTTTACATTTGAGCAAAAAATGTCCAGTCCAAAATTATTCATACCCTTCTCAATAATCAATAGAAAAGCCTTTCTTGGCTATAACAGCAATCAAACGCTTCCTATAATTGCAGACCAGCTTTTTGCATGTCTCCACGGGTATTTTTGCCCATTCATCTTTAGCAATGAGCTCCAAATCTTTCAGGTTGGAGGGTCTTCTTGCCATCACCCTGATCTTTAGCTCCCTCCACAGATTCTCAATTGGATTCAAGTCTGGACTCTGGCTGGGCCACTCCAAAACGTTAATGTTGTTGTCTGCTAACCATTTCTTCACCACTTTTGCTTTGTGTTTTGGGCCATTGTCATGCTGAAATGTCCACTGGTGTCCAAGGCCAAGTTTCTCTGCAGACTGCCTGATGTTGTCGTTGAGAATCCTCATGTATTGCTCTTTTTTCATGGTGCCGTTTACTGTGATTAGTTTCCCTGGTCCATTGGCTGAAAAACACCCCCAAAGCATTATGTTCCCACCACCCTGTTTGACAGTGGGGATGGTGTTCTTTGGGTTGAAGGCTTCTCCTTTTTTACGCCAAATGAAGGAAACATCATTGTGACCAAACAATTACATTTTTGTTTCATCTGATCATAACACAGAAGACCAGAAGTCTTCTTCTTTGTCCAGATGAGCTTTTGCAAAAGCCAAGCTAGCTTTTGTGTCTCTTATCTGGAGAAGTGGCGTCCTCCTTGGTCTGCATCCGTGGAACCCAGCAGTGGGCAGTGTCCGTTGGATTGTCTGCCTTGAGACCTTGCCACCAGCAGAGCCCAGATTCTCCAGGATGGCCTTGGTGGTGATCCTTGGATTCTTTTTCACCTCTCTAACTATCCTCCTGGCCAGCACAGGTGTCACTTTTGGCTTCCGACCACGTCCTCTAAGATTTTCCACAGTGCGTAACATCTTGTATTTTTTGCTCAAATGTAAATAAAAGCTGAGAAATGGTTTTTTTTTCCCCCCCACAATAATGCCTCTTGTACATCGTCTTATTATCTTTTGGGAGACACCTATGTCATTTCCCGTCAAAAAATTACTTGCTGGTTGAATAAAAGTAAGAAATTCACAGTGGTATTAATACATATTTGTGTAGGTATTATAAACTGTAATTCACTGAAAATTTTACCTACTTAAAACTTACGGTAACTTTTATATTAGATATTTACTAAAATAAATCCCTCAATTAGATAAATATTGTAAATGACTGCAATTAGTTATCTGGCTAATACATCAAGGATACATAACACCACGTTCACCATATACAAGTGTAACTCAAGCACTGAATTTTGTCATAACCACTCACGGTTTGATGCACAAATACTCCAGGCTGGTGTGGTGGGCCTAGGTTCTGATAGGTGGATCCAAACGATCTTTGTTGTAGAGTCGTCCACTGTATAAAGGATCCAAAGATATTTTAGCAGTGTTATCTTTTTCCCCCTTTTCCAATGAAAATAGTGGAATAGGAGTGGGAGATATGTCCCTAGAAATTCTATCAGGCCCTGCCTGAAAGCGGAGAGGTCTACCGCCTAAATGCGGAAGAATCACCCCCTAGAGAGCGACCCCACTTATCGGTGGCTGACCCTAAAAACAACTTGCCCTATAACTCCCAGTTCATGTATTCCAGATTTCCAGATATTTCAAAGTCCCGACGCGTTTCCTCTGTCAGTATGATATTGGCAGATTCATCATAGAGATGGTAAAGGTACAACTCAGTGGCTGGAACAAAACTCTGTGCTTGAGTTACACTTATATATGGTGAACGTGGTGTTATGTATCCTTGATGTATGTGTATTAGCCAGATAACTAATTGCAGTCATTTACAATATTTATCTAATTGTGGGATTTATTTTAGTAAATATCTAATATAAAAGTAACTTTAAGTCAAAATTTGCCAGGGGTATGAATAATTATGGGCAGCACTGTAATATTCTTTAGAACTGTTGGTCAGCAAATGAGTACTTTACAGACATCCCAAAGAGGAAGGGTCCCAGCTCTCACAGTGCAAACCCCTTAAGTGGGGAAAATTAGCTTCTACCTCACAAGTTATTTTTATATTTTTTTCCCTTCCTTTGGATCAACTTGCAGGATAACCGGCCGAACTGGATGGACAGATGTCTTTTTTTCTGCCTTATATACCATTTTCTTCTGACATATCAGGAGATGGGTGAAAGTTGAGATACTGTTGAATTTATTGGAGATAAATGCATTCGGTCAGGACTGCCGTATGTGCCGTTTATAGTAAGTGAATATGTACTAATTCATTGCTCGTTATAAACAGGAAGAACATGTTGAATGACTTGCTGAGATTTGACGTGAAAGACTGCTCCTGGTGCAGGTATGTGCGGCACTGTCCAAGCAAGGTAGAAGCAACGCAAGTACTCAAACATACCTAGTGAAGAAAACGCCCTTCTACACAAATTAGTAGATTTTCTTACATGAATGTCCATAGAAGAATGTTTCTAAGGCTTTAGTGCTAAGCAACATGGTACATGTATCACTGGCCACAAGGAGAGACAAAGCGTAGATGTAGATGACGGGCTGACCGAGTCTCTGACATGTCTCTCTACTCTCTCTACGGTCTGGTCATGATAGAGAAGAGCTGACTCCTTTCCTTTAGTGCTTACAATTAAGTCTAAACTAATGTGTAGATGTATGGTTTAGGTATAAAGGCAAGACTGCCTTTTCTGATTGTTCATATACACGGCATTAGGGTGCGTTCACATGACTGTCCGTTTTGTCGATCTAGAAAACACAGACACTGGCCATGTACACCTCACATTAAGGTGCGGACCTATTGACTACAATGGGTCCGCGATCCGCGTATTGCGGCCAAAGAGAGGACATGTTTTATCTTTTGCGACACTGCCACACGGACCCGGAAGAACTTGGAAGCCTGCAAAACGGATACAGTCTTGTGATTGTACGTTATAGAATGTATAACTTTTACTGTATTGCGCTTCCAACAGGGCTTTTACTACAGGAACTCCACCTGCATCAAGATATCACCATTCTGCAGTGGTCTATGGAAGCAGCATGTTTGTGTTTGGTGAGTACCAGTAATCTGGAACTGAAGTGTCTTGGCATGTCGAGTATATGGTTTCCTGCCAGTTAGAACATAGTTCTGTCTTGCACGATTACAGCTTTAGGCCTCATGCACATGACCGTTTTTTGGGTTCATGTCCAATTGGCATTTTTTTGCAGACTGTACACGGACCTATTCTTTTCTATGGTCCACAAAAAAATCAGTATCCACATGGCTGTCCCCCAAATTATAGAACATGTCTTATTGTTGACCATTGTGCAGACAAGAATAGCCAGTTCTAGTGAGGAGACTGAGAAAACTGCAGCATGCACATGGACCAGTACCAGTATTTAGCGGATCCATGTTTTCTGGACCACAAAATGGACATGGTTGTGTGCATGAGGCCTTATAGTGTCCTCAAAGCTTAAGCCATAGGTAGCTAGCAGTGAGACATAAAGAAATGATACTGTAGCATATATTATTGGCTCTTTTCATGTGATTGATCATTGGATCAGTAATTCTTTTCCACTGTGTAGGTTTTAGTCCATTTGAGACTGCAAAGGCCCCGATCGCATTAGACTATTGTTAGCCGAACCTGTCATTTTCAGTGGGACCGGCCAACCATCTAAGGTGAATGTGGAGCTCCGAATCTTCCCTGACAGATGATGTTGGGGAAGAGAAGGATCAAGTGCATTGCATTTCAACGACTGATTCTTTTGTTCCGCTGGGAGATAAGCCGCCACTAGAGATGTCTGGCAATGGCTTTTTCATCTCAGTCCTCATTGAAAATGCATGCTGAACCACGCGTGTATATGACTGAGGCAGTTGGGATAGAGAAAGAGCTGTTGGCAGACAGCTAGTAAAGATGTATAGGCACCTTAGAGAGGTTGTCCAGTTTATTATAAAAATCCCCCCAAAAGGCCCTAAATCTTTGGAAATAAAAGATCCTATATTCACCATGTAACTCCATCAGTTTCCAGCTTCAGTGCTTACCTTTCGGGTAGGATTTAAAACGACTAACAACTATCCTCGTGTCTAATGGGGGTTGTGTTTTGTGATTCCCAGGCGGCTATACTGGTGACATCTATTCTAATTCCAATCTGAAGAATAAGAATGATCTCTTTGAATACAAGTTTGGGACCGGTCTCTGGACAGAATGGAAAATTGAAGGAAGGTTGGTAGATATTAAAGAGCATCTGTCAGCATGATCAACCCTATTAAACCAGGCCTGCTGCCTGCTACGGTTGACCATGCTGAGTAAAAGGATACCTTAGTTTTCTTTGTATGTGGAAGCATTCTTGAGATATGTGCCTTTTTATTAATATGCTAATTGGCTCTTTCGAATACCAAGGGATAGGCCAGAAGTCTTGGAGCACGGCTATTGAAACGCTCATCTCCTCTGTGCACTCCCCTATCCCCAGTGATTGACAGGGCTAGACATCTCATATTCTCGTGCCTGTGCTGAGGCTCAGTGACTTGGCACTTGAACTGCTTCTGCTTCCCAAGCACTATAGCTTACAACTACGTCCCTCTATTGAAAGGGGAGGAAGGAAGTGCAGAGAGACAGACACAACTGAGGAATGATTCAGCAGCTAATAAGTGTTATATCTCACTCCAAATGCTTTATTCACATCACTACTGCCCAGTACTTCTCTATAATGTCCTATATGGTGCTTCTGACTGTTAAGGAGCAGATTCTCTTGGTTTTCCATGTGTATATTATGTATTATGCAACAAAAAAAAAATCAGATTCAAGATATATAATGGTAATCTCTAATGCCATCACTCATGTACACACATGTGGCAGCTTATTATGAAAAGTTATCTGAATGTATGGGTATGCTTTATGACAATCTAATCAGTCCTGACTGGCAATAAAGTCTTTATGACTGGCAAGTTTTTTTTAGGACATCATTCTGATGAATCCATGGCACCCTCAAATTCCCCATAGAATCAGTTAAAAATTACCTTACATTCTAATAAAGAGATATAAGAACATGAGAAAGTCACAGGCAGAATAAATTATTAATCCATTGACTCACAGGTGACATCTCATGTAATTGGAGTCATTCACGTTCCTTTTCTACACCATGCGAGTTTGCCGAAGGGGCGACCCTGCGGCTCCTGAAGACATCGATGGTAAGTACTCTCCCCTGCGTCCCTGCCCCATGGGGGGGTCTCCTGGGTTAGTTCCCCTCTTCGGGCCAGGGGGTGGAATATTCGGGGAGCCTGGGGAGTTTACCTTTCCCCCCTGTTTTTCCAAGGAGGGTGAAATTTTCTCCACTCTTGTGGGGGGCCCTTTTTCTTCCCTCCCTTGGGCTCCCTTCTCCTCCCTGGCCAGTGGCCACCCATAACTCTCCCCGGTGAACCTTTTTGCCCCCCGTTTTCCCGCAGGGCCCCCGGTTTCCTGCGGTTCCTACCCGCCGATGGCACACCTTTTCTGTCCACTTCTGTAATCGAGGCCCCTGCTTTTTCCTCGCCTAGGCCGCATCCTCAACCCACCCCTTGCCTCCCGGGCTTTTTTTCTTGGCCCCTCCCCGCTCCTCTCTGCTCTGGGATAGGAGGGGAGGAGATCCCTCCCAAGTCAAGTGCTGGCTTTTGCCCTGTGGGCGGAGTTTGATCTTAGCTTCTGCTTCTGGGTATCCATCTTGTCAGCACTTGTGGATCTCTCCTGCAGCCTTCCTGCACTCTTCTGCGGCTGCTGCAGCACCTCTTCGGGGACACAGCATCTGGGGTCTGGTAGGACAGCCTCTGGCTGGCTGCTTCTTTTTCAGGCTCCCACTCAGCCCTCATGTCCTCTTTCAGAGAAGACTCCCATTCCCAGCCCCCCCTCTGGGTCGCCACTTATTTTACATGTGCCCGTGGCAATAAAAAGTTGCCATGTGGTCAGCCTGACCCTGTCTGTGCGCAGTGCCTTGTCCCCAGGTCCTCTCGGGATGCCCCGTCCACCCCTCCTGTGTCGGTCCCTCCTGAATGGGCCTCTTCCCTGTCCAAAGACATAGGGAACCTTGCCCAACTCTCCCAATCCATGGTGGAGTCGCTGGACCGCTTGCTTGCCCAACTTGCGGCCGCCTCTGCCCCTCCCAGGGACTCCTCTGCGGACGGGGCACGCTCACGTTCAGACACCGGGTCCCGCAAACTACCTTGGGTTGTCACAACTATGTCCCGCTCCTCGGCATCCTCGGGTCACTCCCTCTGAGGCTGGCGACGAATCCTCTCCTGCCGCATCTGACATTTCTGACTCAGATTCCGGATCGGAGCAGAGCGGAGCTCTGCCCTGTCTGTGGCCATGCAGGATCTCATCAGGGCATTTAGGGACACTCTCTACTTGCAGGAAGACCCCTCCTCCTTGGCTCAGGAATCCTTATCATTCTGCCGCTCTAGGCGCTCCACTTTGGTTTTCCCTAACCATGTGGATCACAACGCACTCCTGGCCAAGGAGTGGCGTCACCCGTATAGGCGTCTTCAGCCTGCCAAGAGTTCGGACGTCCTCTTTCCCTTTTCCGAGGAGTCCATTACTATGTGGTCTGTCCCTCCTCAGGTAGATCCACAGGTGGCCCGTCTTGCTAAGGCCACCACCCTTCCTTTGGCCGACGCGGCTTCCTTGTCTGATCCGTCAGACAAGACGATAGACTCCTTGTCCAAGTCTGCACTCGTGGCAGCAGGTTCCACTATCTGTCCCGCCTTTGCTGCGTCATGGGTGGCAGAGGCCTTTGTTGTTTTGGGCCAAACAGCTGGTTCGGTCCTTGCCCCCGGATTCTACTCGGGGAGCTCCATCTCCTTGCCGCTCATCTTCTCCAGGCAGTCCGGTATCTTTGTGATGTTTCCCTGGAATTGGCCCGCCGCATTAGCAGGGCGGCAGCTAACTCTGTGGCCATCCACCTCACGGTCTGGCCTCGTGCCTGGGCGGATGCCGCCTCAAAAAAGGTGCTCATATCTCTCCCCTTCCTGGGTGGTAGGCTTTTTAGGAAGCGTTTCGAGGAGCTTATTGCTGAGGCCACGGGTGGAAAAACTTCTCTCCTGCCCCAGAACCGTCCCCGCCGCCATCCTATGTCTGCATTGCGATCACAGCGTTTTCGCTCCTTTTGGGATTCCTCCTCCCATCAGGACAAAAAGACTATTCGTTCAAGGCCAGACACACCTGCCCTAAGCCTTCCAAACCCCAGTCTTCAAAGCCATCATCTGCATGACAGTTTTCCCCCGCTCGAGTCGCCCCCTCGAGTGGGGGGGGGGGGGGTTGTCGCTTGCTCTCCTATCAGGATCACTGGAGCGCAAGCGTGGACGACGCCTGGGTCCTGGAGGTAGTTTCCTCCAGATACAAAATAGAATTCTCCGCCCTTCCCACAGGTCGGTTCTTCCAATCGTGGCCGCCCAGGTCCCCCTCCTGGACGGCTGCTTTTTTTCAGGCCATTCATTCCCTTCACGCGCATGGAGTGATTGTTCCTGTTCTGACCCTGGGAACGTTTTCAGGGGTTTTACTCGAACCTCTTTACTGTTCCCAAGAAGGACGGTACTCTTCGCCCCATTTTGGATCTGAAGGCGCTCAATTATTTTGTCCATGTTCGTCACTTTCGCATGGAGTCCCTCAGGTCGGTGATTGCTTCCCTCGAGGTGGGTGAGATTCTGTCGTCCAGACACATCCGGAATGCTTATCTGCATGTCTCATCAGAGGTACCTTCGCTTCGCGGTACCCCGAGGGTCTTTACAACGGTGTTGGCTCCCCTCGTCGCACTTCTCTGTGCCAGAGGAGTTGCAATAATACCCTACCTGGACGATCTTCTGGTCAAGGCTTCGTCCCGGGAGGACAGCCTGTCCAGCCTCCACATCACCTTGTCTGTGCTATCCCAGTTCAGGTGGCTGGTAAACCACTCCAAGTCTTCCCTTGTTCCCAGCCAGAGGATGGATTTCCTGGGCATGGTCTTTGACACTCTCCTCGGATGAGTGTTCCTTCCCCAGGACAAGGTAGTGGCTCTCCAGTCAGGAGTGGCTCATTGGCTCATCTTCGTGAGCCGTCTCCTCTGTCCATCAGGGCGTGCATGCGTGTTCTGGGCTGGATGGTTGCCGCCTTCGAGGCAATGCCTTACACCCAATTCCACACCCGGTCCCTTCAGCTCTCAATTCTTGCCCTGTGGAACAAGTCTCCGTCAGGTCTCGATAGCCCGATCCGCCTTTCCCCTCAGGTCCGCCGGGACTTGCGTTTGTGGCTGAACCCCTGAACAGTCTCCCTCGGCAGATCCTTTCTTTTCCCCCGTTCGCAGGTGATCTCCACCGATGCCAGCCTGGCAGGTTGGGGGGCAGTCTTCGGGTCTCTCACAGCCCAGGTTCAGTGGTCGATACGGGAGAGCTCCCTGCAGATCAATATCCTGGAGCTCAGGGCCATTTACCTAGCTCTCTCCTGTTGGACTCGCCTCCTCCGCGGACATCCTGTCTGGATTTAGACGCACAGCTCCACTGCAGAGGCTTATTTGAACCACCAGGGGGGCACCAGAAGCGTGGCGGTCCTAATGGAAGCCTCTTGCATAATGCGGTGGGAAGAGGGACACGTTCCCGCTCTCTCCGCTGTCCACATCCCCGGAGGTGGCAATTGGGCAGCCAACTTCCTCAGTCGCCAACGTCTTGACCCGAGCGAGTAGTCTCTCCATCCAGAGGTGTTTCAACAGCTCTGTCAGCGTTGGGGAATCACAGGCGTAGATCTTTTCGCCTCCCGTCTGAATCACAAACTTCCGCTTCACATCACCAGGTCTCGGGATCCTCTGGCTCTTGCGGTAGACTCCTTGGAGCTCCCGTGGTCCCAATTCAGTCTCCTGTATCTCTTCCCTCCCCTTCCGCTTTCCTCGGGTACTCAAACTCCTCAAAATGGATCGGGTCCCGGCGTATTGGTGGCTCAAGACTGGCCCCCCAGGGCGTGGTACGCAGATCTCGTCTTCCTGCTCGCCGACGCTCCATGGTGGCTACCACTGCATCCCGACCTCCTTTCGCAAGGTCCACTGTTCCACCCGAGTTTACCTCTGCTTCATTTAACTGCGTGGCTGTTGAAGCCGCGGTCCTGAGGTTCCGCAGCCTCTCCGAGTCAGTCATCCAAATCATGCACGTAAACCCCAGTCGGTCAGGATTTACCATCGTACCTGGAAGGCTTATTTTGCCTGGTGTGAATCTGGCGAGGTTCACCCTCTCCTTTTTTCCGTTCCTAGGATTCTTGCCTTTCTTCAGGCAAACCTTGAGAAGGGTCCTCCGTCTGGCCTCCCTCAATGGTCAGGTCTCGGCCTTGTCTGTTCTTTTCCAAAGGCCCTTGGCTTCTCGTTCCCAAGTGAAAACCTTCCTTCAGGGGGTGGCTCATCGCGTCCCTCCCTTCCGTTCTCCAGTGGAACTATTGGATTTGAATCTGGTCTTAGATGCTCTTCAGTTCTCTCCCTTCGAGCCCTTGAAGGAGATCTCCCTTTCTTGCGTCTCTTTTAAGGTTGCCTTTCTAGTCGTGATTACCTCCATTCGCAGAGACTCTGAGCTGGCAGCGCTCTCTTGCCGGTCTCCTTTTTGTTTTTCACCAGGACAAGGTTGTCCTGCGCCCAGTTGCCCCCTTTCTTCCCAAGGTGGTTTCTTCCTTCCACATTAATGAGGAGATTGTACTGCCTTCATTCTGTAACTGAATACACAACCAAATTGAGCAATGGTCAATGCTGAAATACTAGGTAACCACACTGGTTAACTATCTCATATTGGAAAAGGATACCTTAATACATAACTTTTATTTGTTTACTAATAAAATTACCCTAAAAATCTATGAATCACACTACATAAATCGTGGCGCAGCTATTTATGTAGTGTGATTCATAGATTTTTAGGGTAATTTTATTAGTAACTGAACCAAAAAATTTCCCCTTAAAAAATAACATTTATTCTTATTACTAAAATCCAATTATAACTATGATATAATCAAATCAAGCTATAGGTATATCACCACCATGTGGTTACTCACGGTACTGTTGACCAAGTGAAAAAATGTCTGCATCAATAGGAGTACAGGTCCACGAGTATATGATAGTCTCTACTTGCAGGACAATGGATAAAGGACAGGTGCTGTTATGTCTGATTTGTTTCTCCTGGATCTCCGTGTAGCCAGGTCAGATCAGCTTGTCTTCATTCCAGAATACAGGGAAAGTTATATACAAGTCCGCTTTAGGCAGTGTGTGAAAAAACTGTCTAATCTAGTGGGGTACTTTGGGTTGAATATCAGTACTTTTAACCCACACCTATCTCCGTAATCCAGATATCTACTTATAGACAAAATAGGGCAATTCATAAAAGGTTGGGGGTATAGATTTGTACTCATTTCAATAAACAGCATTCATAATGCCCCAAAAATGATTGCCTAGGACAGTTGGTTCTTTTAGCTGCTAACTATAATGTAACCTGGCGCCTGCGCCAGGCTTAGGATTTAGTCAGTCTTGCACTTAATTGTTTTTGCGGACACATGCGCATTACATACCAGCGCGCTTATACTATCTGCCCAGTTCATTGTGCGCATGTGCGGGATTGTGACAGGTGTGTGCCTGCGCCCGCCTAATGATATGCGCTGACAATGTACGCCTGATATGTTTGAGGCGGCATGACGTTGGCGCTGGGCGGACGCATGCGCACTGGCCTTACTCAAACGCCGTTCTGATAGGCGAAATGGAAGAGGGGAGGGATATTTAAACCCCAGTTTGGGCGGCTTCACGCCGCTGCAAGCCACTCATCTAATGACAGGATTATCCTCTCCAGCGCCACTGAGCACAGCTAACAATGTCCCCTGATGAACCTCTCTATTTTGAAGGGGAAACGTGTTGGGATGATAAGCTTTCAAACTTCTACATCGGATCACCACCATCACTAGTAGGTTTCACCTGGACTGTTATAGTTTTGTTGCACCAAGTTTTGGAAATACAGATTTTCTCGCCCATATTCATTGGGGGACACAGAGACCATGGGTATAGCTATGTCCTCTAGGAGGCGTTGACACTAGTAAAAGCTGTTAGCTCCTCCCCTGGCAGCTATACCCCCTCCAGCCTGGAGAGAGAGCTTCAGTTTTTTCTAGTGTCAATAGGAGGCAAGACGCCCCTTAGTTTATTTTTTTTCCTTCTTTTTCAGATGGGAAAACAGTGGACGCCTAGCCTCCCTGTTCTCCCGGGGTCGATTTGCGCCAGTGCCGGTCACCCGCACTGCTGCCTTCCCCACAGAAGACAAGGTGGACCAGGGCAGCCTCGCTCCCCTGCATCCCGCCAGCCAAGGGGTCACCCATCCAAGCCCCCCTTTTCCAGCGTTCTGCCACTACGGTGCCAGTAGCTGAAGGGGTGACCCTGCTGGACCAGAGGAGGGGTGAAGATGGCGGCAAGACAGAAGATGAGGTAAGTACACGGGACTAGGTAAGTATGTCCATTCTGACATGTATTAACCCTCCTGGGTCGTCTGGTCTTCTCCCTCCCTCTTGGTGGCAATAGATTCTACAGGCACAGGGTTTTTAGCAAGCCCAGCACCTCACTCCCCCTCTGGTATAACCCCTGGCACAGGTGCTCATTGTTGTCCTCCAGGCGGGACAACTGCACATAAGGGGTTAATACGGGCATCGCGCTTCGGCTCTCCAAGTTGCAGGAACATGCTGAGAAGGGAGCTCAGAAGGCTCCCGATCTCTTCCTGGGGCCGTCATCTTCCACATTATGCACCCCTTTTGGAGCAGACGCTGGGCGCGCCGCTCTGGAGAGGGTTAACCGCCATGCGATTCAGCCGGCACCACATCGGTGCCAGCGACAATGTTATTTGCCCGCCCGCGCTGTGTCCGCCAGCCCGCGGGATGGAGACGCCGCTTCCACCTCCACAGGAATCTTCCTGAGCGGCACCTAATACATTGCCACCCCTTTCGGGAGCGGGCGCGCCGCTGCGGAGGGGGTTAACTGCCATGCGTTCGGTTGGCACCGAATCGGTGTTCCGGCCGCGATGTTGTTTGTCCGGCCCGTGGGGGCAGTCCCCGTCCGTTGCCGGGCCGGTGCATTTTGCGCGCTGCTCTGGTCTCTGGCCGGCCGATGCAGGGGCTAGCAATGCCCTAATCGGCTGTGCGCAGGGGCTTGATTCGCTGCTTTTGCTAGGCCGCAAACTTCATCCCCTGGTGGGGGGGCACTCTGGCGCGAATTCTTCCCGCCCTGCTCCCCCTCCCCCAGAAGCATGCTGAGCCCGCCCCGGTCCTCAAAATGGCCTTAACCCTTTCATGCCCAGCCACCTCTTTAGGCCGTCATATCTGGGGATCCACCCCTGGTGCACGCTGGTAATGCAGAGGATTTTAACCCTTTCCTGCCTCTTGTGCACTTGAGGCCGGCATCGTAGTTTAAAAAATAAATAAATAAAATGTGCGCCATACGGGTCCCCCTCCTTAGCCCTCACTACCGCGGGACCAACCTGTCTGTGTGGTACCACACTGGGCCATGTCCTATCTCGGATAGGGAGGACCTCTCATTTTCCCAATCCGCCCTCCAGGTCCGTTTGGTTGATAATTCTCCACCTTCGCAAATCCCGTGGAGGACAGTTGAAGTATTCCCGATCCACCCTCCGGGTCGTTTGGTTGATATTTCTCCACCTGCGCAATCCAGTGAAGGACCACTACAGGATCCCAATCCGTCTTCCGGGGCCGTTTGGTTGATAATTCTCCACCTGCGCAATCCAGTGAAGGACCACTACAGGATCCCAATCCGTCCTCCGGGCCCGTTTGGTTGATAAATTCTCCACCTGCGCCATACAGTGGAGGACCTCTGGGATTCCCAATCCACCCTCCTGGTTGTTGGTTGATAATTCTCCACCTGCGCAATCCAGTGGGGTCCGCTGGAATCTCCCATCCACCCTCCGGGGTTCTTTGGTTGATAATGCACCACCTTCGCAATCCGGTGGAGAGACCTCTGGGAGTTTCCGTTCCACCCTCGGGTGGTTTGGTTGATAAGTTCCCGCCTGCACAGTCCACAACTGCGAGGGGCGAGATTCTGAAGGAAGCTCTACGCGCAAGTGAACCGCAGCAGGACATTTTTCTCCTCGAATATTTCCGCTCCCCTACTCTTCCTCCCTAAATCGTGCTCAGACACACCCTCCCTCACTGGGGTGGGTCCGTACAGGAAGAGGGGAGAATTTCTGATTCGGACCGACATGAGTCCGAAGCAATCTTTCAGAGATTGCCTCTAGGTGGCCAGCAGTACTGTCGTATGCATTACCCACTTCCTTTGGTGGTGTAACTGCACTACTTCTGGATACAGTGCCTGCCTTATACATTGTCCCCTGCCATAGGTGGACTAAGTACAATGACTTGGGGTTCGGGACCTGCCATATGCAGATCCATCGGTGGCGCGATGACATTGTCACTGGTTACATTATGTGCTGTATGCATTACCCCCTTACTTAGGTGCACTATTGCACTCCACGGGGTACAGGACTCGCCATATGCGCTAGTTCTCGCTGTGGGCATTCGCCCCCCTTCTTAGGTGGGGTATTCTCCCTACCACTGACCAGTACTTGCTGTATGCTCACACCTTCCTTAGGTAGCTAATTACTCTACCATTAAATATGGTTCCAACTGTCGCGCTATCCATCCATAGGCGGAGTGTTGCACATCACCGTGCTTCTGTCCCATTTCCCCCTTCCGCTAGTGATCCACTAGCGGGGAGTAACTAAACATCTTCTGCAGCACTACGGCTCTAGGTGCCTTCGCTTATTTCCAAGAGGGTGTGTCTACAGTTGGTTCTCGCAGGTGGCCGACACTCTTACCCTAGTGTTATATGGGTGCCACCAGTGGATATGGTGGCTATTCATCGTTGCAGCCTTCTTTTGGTGCTGGTTTCGCGCCTGATTATAACATGTCTTCCCAGGGGGTTCCTAGCATCACTTGTGGGTCTTACAGACCCCCCATCTCCATGGGCCTCTGTTTCTCCAGTCGGTCCTGATATTGTCCGCATCAATACGTAATACATACTCCGTTGCACTTACCTAGTGAGTACGTTCCAGGGGGTCGACTCTTTTCACTGACTCTGTATTCTCTATCCACCACTCCCCCCTTCTCTGGGGAAGTGGTTATGCTGGCGACTCTGGTTTAGCTCCTACAGCTTGTTTTCCTCCACAGATGCAGATTTTCGCTAATGTTCGAGTTCATGGTCGCTGCAGTGGGACATCCCCCTCTGGTAGGGGTCCTACCCTGGAGCTAGCTTGGCAGTTGCGCATGTTCAGCGCCCTTCAGGTAGAATTTTTAAGGTTAGCTCCACGTAACTGGGGCAGTGTGGCACTTGGTTTCTACGGATAGTAGGATATGGGGCTACCATTGCAGTGTGACTTCCCTTGCCTGGCTTCCTTCTCAGGCAGAGTTTTTTCGCACGGCCACTTAATCTTTGGCTACTTCTGTATAGCGTCGTTCTCTTACCAAGTATGGGCTTAGACCTAGCCTATTGCTTCTCCTGTCTTTTCCCCCTCTGGCTCATGGTTCATTGTCACCCCGTATGCCTTGGTAGTTCCTACGTTGCTACCTTCCCTCACCTGCGTTGCATGGGGTATTCGTTTGGTGGCTTTCCATTCCAGACACAATCCGGTCCCAACTGGTGGGCTGTGACGCCCTCCATATTCTTCCTCCTACAGGGACTCTTCCATTGGTCCGGGTGTGCTAACGGTATCTACACAAAGGCTTCCCGCCTTCTCTCCAGAGCCAGAGTTCCGGAAGCATTCGCCATGGAGGTCCTGATTCTCCTTGGCGGGAGTCTCTCCCCCCTCCTTCTCAGGGTTCTACGGAAGATCTGGATGGAGGACATTCAGACATAACCTAGTCGCTCCGAAATTGACTCGTCGCGCGTGGTACGCCGACCTCGTTCTCCTGGAGACGTCCCTTGGTCACTGCCACTCAGAGACTTCCTTCTTTCAAGGGGTTCTGAAGGCTTCTCTGAAGCCGAGACGTCCCCCTCACTTTGGGGTTTTCTCTCTCCTTTCTACTTTAAGGGTTGGACCTTTTGTTTAGCCCTTGTTTCCTTGATGGGTCAGGTGCTGGCGCTTCTGTCTTGGGCAGCTTTCCAGGTTCCCTGGTGCCCGTGGAAATCTTCCTTCAAGGAGCGGCACATACGGTTCCTCTGTACCGTCCTTACAGCCTTGGTATCTGAATATAGTTTTCTTAGCATTCCTTCTCCCGAAGGTGGTCTCTGACTTCCATATCACGGAAGGGAGTTAAATTATGAACGTTGTCGGTGCTCTACTCATTATTAGCAGCCGTCAGTCCCTCTCTGCGTACGGATCCCCTTTTTCTCTCAGGAGGGTCCTCGCTGGGGATTGGCAGCCTCCAAAGGGCGATTGCACGTTGGATTCGGTCTGCAAGTGCTGCAGCTTACCGCGCTCGGAGCAGGGTTCCACCCTTAGGTGACACGGCTCACTCCCCCAAAGTGGTGGGCGCTTCTTGGGCTAGGAGGAATCGCGCTTTGGCTGCACAGTAATGTAAGGTGGCTCTGGTCCTCCTTGCACATGTTCGCAAGAAGTTACCAGGTGCATACTTATGCATCGATGGTCGCTGCGTGGTCTTGCAGGCGACAGTTCTTAGTTGCCTGCACGGGCGCTTGCTCCATGGGTCTGTGGTTTTCCCTCCCTGTGGACTGCTCTCGGACGTCCCATGGTCTCTGTGTCCCCCACTGAATATGGGCGAGAAAACGAGATTTTGTAAAACTTGCCAGTAAAATCTCTTTCTCGCTCTTCATTGGGGGACACAGCACCCACCCAATATTCGGCCACAGTTGTGGCTGTTGCTGGTTAGAACCTGGTTCGGTTCTTGGCATTGTTGCTGTTCCACATTGTTTTGTTGGTTTACTTGCTTCTCCTACTGCTTCTCACAAACTGAAGCTCTCTCTTCAGGCTGGAGGGGGTATAGCTGCCAGGGGAGGAGCTAACAGCTTTTACTAGTGTCAACGCCTCCTAGAGGACATGGCTATACCCATGGTCTTTGTGTCCCCCAATGAAGAGCGAGAAAGAGATTTTACTGGTAAGTTTTACAAAATCTCGTTTTATACTTGGCAGTCTCCACTATTTGGGAACCTGAGAGGTAGGGACAGCACAATAGGGGACAGCCACCGAGAAGTGGGGGCCGCCCCTTTCAGGGCGATTACTCCGCTTGTAGACAGGGCAGCATAGCCTGTAGGGATTTTTCCCACACTGCCTAAAGCAGACTTGTATATAACTTGCCCTGTATTCTGGAATGAAGACAAGCTGATCTGACCTGGCTACACGGAGATCCAGTGTGACTCGTCAGGAGAAACAAATCAGACATAACAGCACCTGTCCTGTATCCATTGTCCTGCAAGTAGAGACTATCATATACTCGTGGACCTCTACTCCTATTGATGCAGAAATTTTTTCACTTGGTCAACAGTACCGTGAGTAACCACATGGTGGTAATATACCTATATCTTGATTTGATTATATCATAGTTATAGTGGGATTTTAGTAATAAGAATAAATAAATGTTATGTTTTAAGGGGAATTTTTTGATTCAGTGATTAGATTTTTGATAATCCCCTATCAGTATCTTTACATTGTCAGTGATTAATTTTATTAGTAAACAAATAAGTTATGTATTAAGGTATCCTTTTTCCAATATGAGATTGCCTTCATTCTGTCCCAACCCTTCGCATCCCAGAGAGCGGTCTCTCCACCGTCTGGATTTGGTTCGGGCGCTCTGGCTGTATCCCCAGTAAACTGAGTCCTTCCGTCGTTCTGACTCTTTTGTCGTCCCTGAGGGCTCACGTAAGGGTTTGCAAGCCTCCAAAGCTACCATCTCCTATTGGATTTGGTCGGCTGTCAAAGAAGCCTATGTGGCAAAGGGTCGTGATCCCCTTCCCTTCCGGTTGACCGCTCACTTCACTAGGGCAGTCAGGGCATCCTGGGCGGTCTGGCATCTGGCCTCTGCTTCTGAGGTCTGCAAGGATGCCACCTGGCAGGTTTAAAGGGCTTCTGTCACCCCACTAAAGTGTTTTTTTTTTTTTTGGGCTAGTTAAATTACTTATTATGCGATAAATGAAAATATAATGGTCTTACTTTGCTTCAGCAGTTTCTTCTAAAAACAAACTTTTATAATATGTAAATTAGGTCTCTACCAGCAAGTAGGGCGTCTACTTGCTAGTAGCAGCTGCAGAAAACCGCCCCCTCGTCGTGTTGATTGACAGGGCCAGCCGGGATCTCCTCCTCCGGCCGGCCCTGTCAGCATTTCAAAAATCAGTGCGCCTGCGCCGATGACATCACCGAAATAGAAGACATCATCGGCGCAGGCGCACTGAGGAGGCGAGCCTCCTCATCTCAGAGCGCCTGCGCCGAATGAACACAGGCGCACTGATTTTTGAAATGCCGACAGGGCTGGCCCTGTCAATCAACACGACGAGGGGGCGGTTTTCTGCAGCTGCTACCAGCAAGTAGACGCCCTACTTGCTGGTAGAGACCTAATTTACATATTATAAAAGTTTGTTTTTAGAAGAAACTGCTGAAGCAAAGTAAGTAAGACCATTATATTTTCATTTATCGCATAATAAGTAATTTAACTAGCCCAAAAAAAAAAAAAAACACTTTAGTGGGGTGACAGAAGCCCTTTAACCACATCCATTCCTTGGCCTCTGCTGATGCCCGTTTGGGTCGCAATGTTCTGCAAGCGGCGGTACATTAGGTTTTTTGCATGGCTCTTTCTTTCCACCCTCGGGGACTGCTTTGGGACGTCCCATGGTGCTGTGTCCCCCAGTGCCATTCACGAGAAAAATAGATTTTTGTACTTACCGTAAAATCCTTTTCTTGTTGGATGCATTGGGGGACACAGATCCCACCCTTGTTGTTTTTTCTTCGTTCAGGTGTACCGGGTTTCCCAGGACTCTTCGATATTGGTCCTCTTTCTGGTTTAGGACATGTTGGCTTCACTTTTCGCTCTGGATTTTGGTGCTCCTACTGCTTTAGTACCAACTGGTTAGTTAAGTGTCTGTGCAGAGGGTATAGCCCATCTGGGTGGAGCCAACACTTTTCCTTTCTAGTGGCAGGTGGGCATATACCCATGGTGCTGTGTCCCCCAATGCATCCAACGAGAAAAGGATTTTACGGTAAGTACAAAAATCCATTTTTTTTCTACCTTTTGGCCTGCCCGTGCCTGATTCTTTTTATTCCCTTTATGGCAGACTTGATAAAATATTAATCTGTTTATCATCAGCTACTCAGTCAAGAAACAGTGTAAATTTAATTTACTGATACAATACATTTTATATATTGATCATTTACTATTTATAGGGGGGTACTATATCTCCATATGGAGAGCGCCTTAATCGGCGTGAAGAGTCCTATAGGCCATATGGAATAATAATGAGCTCTTAACAAGCTCTGCCTCTGATGCCACCAGATGTAAACTACTTTACATTTCGTGGCCTCAGAGGCAGAGCTTCCTAAGAGCTCATTTGAATACCTTCTTCCCGTTTGCTATTTATGTAATAGAGGATGCTAATATGTATGGAGTCTATGTAATAAACTATACATTTTAATCACAACACATATTCATTCACAGATAAGGCTACTTTCACACTCTCCTTTTGTGCGGATCCGTCATGGACGGATCCGTTCAGATAATACAACCGGCTGCATCCGTTCAGAACATAGCGAAGACTGATCCGTCTTGAACACCATTGAAAGTCAATGGAGGACGGATCCGTTTTCTATTGTGTCAGTGAAAACGGATCTGTCCCTACTGACTTACATAGTGTGACAGGACGGATCCGTTTGGTTCAGTTTCGTCAGACGGACACCAAAACGATGCAAGCAGCGTTTTGGTGTCCGTCTCCAAAGCGGAATGGAGACTGAACTGATGCAAACTGATGCATTCCTAGCGGATCCTTTTCCATTCAGAATGCATTAGAAAGCAAACTGATCCGTTTTGGAAAGCCAAAACACGAGTGTGAAAGTAGCCTAAGATTAATGGTATCCTTACGTATTAAATAAGGATGAGCGAATTGACTTCGGATGTTTTATCCGAAGTTGATTCGCTCATCCCTAGTATTAAACTAACCTCACTCAAGCCCGATAATTAAGGTGAAACTGGACGACCATCCGGTGTGTATTAAAGTAGAAAGGAAGCAATCGCTTGCTTGTCATTGAGGGAGACAGCTGCATTTACATGCAGCAATCTTCTCCACAGTATGGGAAGGAGTGATCGCTAATGCCATTGCTCTTCCCCCATACAGAATCATTGTTTGCTGGAAGCAGAGAGTGTTTAGACAAGCGACTATTTGGGTGCCTGCATAAATGAGCATACTATCGGTCGTTCATCGGGCAATCAGTGGAATCTCGGTCTGTTAAAGGGGCCCTTTGATGTCTGCTGAACAAACTTTGGGGAAACGAATCAATGTGTGGAATTTCAATATGTCCAATCCTTTGTTCTGGAGTGAGATAAGCTGTTGCCAGAGGTGTCTGGCAGCTGGTTATGTCCCTCTCCCCCTTGATAATACATGCACATTTAGCTGAACCATGCAGGCATATGTATGGGAGGGCTGAGAGCGCCTGGCTGAAAGCTGTTGAAGTTAATGACCACCTTTTAGATTGTTTTCACAATATTTGGATAGTCTGGGCATGCCAATTGGAATAAGCTCACTGATAGTGTTGGCATTGGGCAGAACACAGTGAATAATGGTTTGTATTGCTGTTGTGAGGATAAGAGATCTACTACAAGCTGCTATAGGATGTACTGTGTACTCAATGAGCATTTAAGACTTGCCCTTTATCTTTAAGGGTCATGTAAAGTGAGTGTTCACTTGGATATTTACCCACACACTTACACTCTTCACATATGGACATGTACAGTCGTATCTGTTTGTGAATACGTACCGTTGTGAATGGGTAAACGTTGAGCATGAGGTCTAGTTTTACCCTACAATAGATCACCATTAACTGACCTCCTTTCCTTTTCTTTCAGATTGCCAGTGGCCCGGTCAGCACATGGAGCTACAGTATACAATGATAAACTATGGATCTTTGCTGGATATGATGGCAATGCAAGGTAAATAAGCAGTGTCTACCCGAGAGCACCCTATAACAAATGCAGAAATGCTAAGGGTGCAAACAGAAGGCAATGAGTAAAGTAAGCAGAATGGACATAATACATGTCTGAGTCTTGAGTCTAGACTGCACAAAAATCTGTAATGAACATCTACAAGCTGAATGATTGCAGCACTCCAATAAATGCTATTGGTGTGCACTTCACATGTTTATGGCATCCCTAAAGGAGTATTCCTGGTTGTTACGTTTTCCCCTATCCACAGAATAGGGGATAACTATTACATCGGTGGTGATCCTGCTGCTTGGACCCCCACCTGTCAGCATGCACTGCTTCTCCATTCCCCTCTACAGGAGTTCTGGATATAGGTGAATACAGTGCTTGGCTATTTCCAGAACTCCAATAGAAATAAATGGAGGGTAGCTTGATGGCCTAGTGATTGCAGCTGCCTCCCATTCACAAACCACACAAATACCAGACACACTATAAATATTAAGTTGTAAATGCCAACTACATTTTTCAAAATGTTAGTTTTTGTATAATTTTGGTTTTATTTGTATTTTTCATTTAGGTTGAATGACATGTGGACCATCAGTTTGCAGGATCGAGAGTCAGCAGCCTGGGAAGAGGTAAAATGGAGACTCTATTGATTAAAGGGGTTTATATTTTTACTGAAAATGTATAGGCTTCTACAGGGATGTGGTACATGGAGGTCAGGATATGTACTGCATGCTTATAGTGCTTGTTGTGCTGTCCCTATTATATATGCCTGTACCCTTTATTAAAAGTAACTACCTTTGTCCAAATATATAATACTAACAGCATTGAATCCACATCACCATTTATCGGCAAGATTACCTGGACAGTATAAGATCTGTTGCCATTTCACATACTGTGCAAACGCTTACAAGTGAGCCAAGCAGTCCAGTTGGAGTTAATGTGAAAGATTCAGCATGTAGATAATGTTGTGCTTTACATTTTGTGCAGTTTGTATTCGATAGATGATACTATATGTAAATGAATTTATGTAATCTGTATTGCAGATTGAACAAAGTGGAGAGATCCCTCCTTCCTGCTGTAACTTCCCTGTGGCCGTCTGTAGGGACAAAATGTTTGTCTTCTCTGGTCAGAGTGGAGCGAAGATCACAAACAACCTATTCCAGTTTGAGTTTGCAGAAAAAGTGTAAGGGACAAATGTGGACTGAATATGAAATATATTGAAGGGGTTGTCTGACCCCAGACATTGGGGGCATAACACTAGGAGACCATATCGCTAGTTCTATCTTTAGAACGGAGCCCCCCAAAGAGCGGCCACCCCTCCATTCATTCCTGTGGAAGCGCCAAAAATAGCTGTGTGCTGGCTCTGCAATTTCCATCAGCCCCATAGAAAGTGAATAGAGCGGTGGCTGTGTTTGTGCAGTGTGCTTGCCATTCATTTCAATGGGACTGCTAAAAATAGCCGAGCGCGCTGGTTGGCTATTTTCGGCCCTGCCGTAGGAAGGAATAGAGGGTGGCCACGCATGCGCAGTGTACTCTCCGTCACTTTGCAGGCTCTGTTCTAAAGAGAAGTGTGATTATGCCTCCAATGTCTGAGGTGAAACAACCCCTTTAATAATAAAAATATATTCTAATCTTTTTTAAGGGGTTGTCTCACTTCAGCAAATGGCATTTATCAAGTAGAGTAAGTTAATACAAGGACCTTACTGTGATTGTCCATATTGCCTCCTTTGCTGGCTGGATTCATTTTTCTATCACATTGCACACTGCTCGTGTCCAGGAGTTATGACTACCCTACAATCCAGCAGCAGTGGTCGTGCTTACACTAGGGGTGCACCGAAATTTCGGCAGCCGAAAATATCGGCCGAAAATGTACCTAATCCATTTCGGCCGATATTGTTACATATCGGCCGAAAATATGGGGTGTGGGATTTGTCACCCACCATCTGCGGGCGGGCGCCGGGCGGGCGGTTTACTGCATCTTTATTTCTCGCCCAGTTTCCTTGGGGGACACAGAAGACCTTGGGTATAGCTCATCTCCCTAGGAGGCGTGACACTAAGTGAAGACTGTTAAGACCCTCCTCCACAGCTATACCCTCAGCCTGGAGAGAGAGACTGCCAGTTTTTTGCTTAGTGTCCAAGGAGGCAAGACACTCCCTGCTCTGCAGGGCTGCTTTCTCCTTGTTTCAATTTTAGATTTTTACCTTTTTATTTTCTTTTTGTTCCAGATCATCAGGGACAACAGAGACGCACTAGACCTCTCTGTTTCTCCCGGGGTTGAGCTGCGCCTGTGCCGGTCATCCGCACTGCTGCCTCCCCCACAGAAGGCAAGGTGGATCAGGGCAGCCCAGCCCCCCTACATCCCGCCAGCGCAAGGGTCGCCCGCACGCCAAGTCCCTCTTCCAGCGTCCTGCCACTACGGTGCCAGTAGCTGAAGGGGCGACCCTGCTGGAACGGACCGAGGGTGAAGACGACTATGGTGAGAGAGAGGCTTCTCCAGCCCTACGTCCCCCCCCCCCCCCCCCGGTCTCCTGCGTGCCTGACCCTATACTGGGCCTATGGACCCTTCTGTCCCTGCTAGACCTAGGCTGGCTCCTGGGCTGTCGCAGGGCGACATTCTGCTCCCTCTCTCCTGGCCTCCAGGACATTGGCACCCTTGTTCCCACAAGAGGAATGCCTAGGGAGCTGCGGAGGTCCGCAACTAGCTGCCCCTGACGGAGGGGTTATGCAGGCGTCCCACCCTCACAGACCCGGTCTCAGGGTCCCCCTCCCTCTTACCGGCCACTACTTCAGGGCCAGTGGGCCCGTGCCTTGCTGCCACTGACCCTCCCTACTCTCACGGGCACCGGTCCAGGGGAAAGGTGGTTGTAGCTGCCGGCCATATGGAGCGCTGTTCTAGACACGGGCCCGCTCCAGGGGTGAAATGGCTGCCGGGTGCAGGGTCCTCACTTCCGGACAGCTGGGTGGGCACCGCGGCCTGCAAATGAGCGCTTCAACAGCCCCGGCCGACCGTCGGAACATTCCGGTCGGCCGGGCGCCGCAAAACTTGTGTTCCACTTCAAGGCCGCGATCCGGGTCCCCGGCTCGCGGGGTGGGCACCCGCGGCTGGTATGTGCCGCTCCGTAGGCCCGGCTGGTACTTTAAGTACTGTGCGGCCCCGGTCATCCGGGCGCCGCTAAAAATTTAGGCCCCGGCTCTTCCGGCCCGCGGGGTGGGCACCCGCGGCCGGTATGTGCCGCTCCGTAGGCCGGCCGGTACTTTAAATACTGTGCGGCCCCGGTCAGCCAGGCGCCGCTAAAAATTTAGGCCCCAGCTTCACGGCCTACTAGGCCGCAAAATTCAGGCCTCTGTTGGAGGGGGCTGGAACTTCTCCAGGCGCGAATTCTTCCCGCCTGGAGGTTCCCCCGCCCCCAGAGGATCGCAGTGCCGCCCCCCAGACCGGATCCCTGTTAACCCTTTGGGTACAGGCCAGCTTCCGATGGGCCTGTATGGGTGGATCTGTGCCCTGTAGGTGGCCCCCCTTTTATTTTATTTTTTTCTGCCTCAGTGAGGCTGTGTGTTAAAAAAAAAAAAAAAAAAATAATTATTTATTATATATATGACTTGTGGGCTGCGCAGGACGCTGCAGCCTCATCTCAGAGTGCTGCCTGTATACATGCCCCCCTTCCATAGGCGGCATGGTGTCGCGCTCCCCGGCTGCGGCGCTGCCAGGGTCTTTTTTCCCCTTCTAGGCGGTTTTTTGCCCTCTCCGCGCTACGGCGCTGGTCAAGTGCATGCCTTTTCTGTAGGCAACATTCGTCACCCTCTCCAGTTATGGTGCCTGCCATGTGCAGGACCCCCCTCCTGGGCGGGATACTGCACTCTCCCTAACTGCGGGTTGGCCTTGTGCATGATCCCCCTTTCATTGGCGGCCTACTGCAGTTTCTCCGGATACAATGCTGGCCATGTGCACGACCCCCTTCCATAGGTGGAACACGGCACTCTCACTGGATTCGCTGCCTGCCATAGGCATGACTCCCTTCTGTGGACGGCATTCGGCACTCTCACTGGATTCACTGCCAGCCATGTGCATGACCACCTTACATAGGCGGTATGATGTACTCTCATTGGATTCACTGCCGGCCTTGGGCATGCCTCCTTCCCGGGTGGCGGCATACATACACTCCCTCGGTCGGTGGTTGTTCTCTCGCCGGTACATTGTTGGCCATGTGCATGACCCCTATACATAGCGGGGTGCTTGCACTCTCTCTGGATCCGCGGCCGGCCATATGCATGACCCCTCTTCCGTGGGCGGTGTACGCACTCTCACTGGATTCGCTGCCGGCCATGGGCATGCCTCCTTCGGTGGCATACACACATTCTCACCGACTGCTCGCATTCTCCCTGGATGCGATGCTGGCCATGTGCATGACCCCCCCCCCCCCCCCCTTCCTTTTCTGGGCGGCATACTACACTCTCACCAGATACATTGCTGGCCTTGAGCATGGCCTCTAACATGGGTGGAACGCTTGCGCTTCCATTGGATACGGTGCTGGCCTTGTGCGTGACCACCCCTCATTCCATGGGTGGAATTTTGCACGCTCACAAGATTCAAGGCTGTCCTTGTATGTGCTGTACTGGACTTGCACATGTTCCCCTTCATTGGCGGAGTAGTTACACTCTCACGAAATTTCGGGTTGGGTGAATTGTTGCACACTCACTTAATGCTAAGATAGCCCTGTGCATGCCCCCCTTTTTCACTAGGTGGACCTCCTGCGTTCCTGCTGGATACTGTGTGGCCATGTGCATGGCACCTTTCTGGGCGAAGTATGGTATGCCCTACTTCTCTGACGTAGGTATGGCCTTGGGCATCACCCCCTTTTTGGGGCAGGCCTTTGCATTCTTGCCCACTGCAGCTTGCCAGGTACATTTCCCCCCTTTTTCGGGGCGGTCAGTTTGCGTTCCATCGCATACCATACTAGTCTTGTGCATAACTCCTTTCAGTTTGCACTCCCGTAGATACTGTGGCACTCTGTGGCTGGCCCTCTTCGCTGAGTGATATTTTTGCAGTGAGCGGACGTTCTTGTGCGTTGTTTCCTTCTCGTCCCGTAGGTGGGTTGGCCTTCTCACTGCTTACGGGGCTACTCGTACGTATGCCTCCTTTCCTCCTGCGACATACTTTTTCTCTTGGGATACGATGATTGCCGCAAGCCTTGCACTATTCTCTAAGGAGATCATTCTGTCCATCTGTGTAAGCCTAAGGTGTTGTCCAATAAACAACAAATGAATACCTTATATTTAAGTAGACGGGCTCTACTGTTCGCTACTGCACAGAGCTGGGTGGTACTCATTCATTTCGTTGGCCCATTTGTCCTTCCGCGGCCTTGTTTCCCTGTGCTAGTGGTCGCATGGTCGAGAGCACTGTCTGCAGCGCCCTTCGCATTTTATGTTGGCTCTGGCGGGACTACGGTCCCCTCGCCTAATACCATTTCCTCCTCTTCGGGTGCAGTGTGGTATGATTCTTTCCGGATTGGCGCCCTCGGTGCTTCAGTCTGATCTGCTACCAGGTTCGGGCCGCTCTTCTTGGGAAGGTCACCCAACTTCTCTTGGGTGCTCGCTTATACAGGTCCGGGGGACCTCCACCTTGGGTTCTTCAGGGTATTCGCCTTCTGCGAGGCGGTGAACCGGGCGTCTCTGTGTAGCGGTGTTCTGCTTTTGAGCTGTCCTATGGCCTCTCTGTTGCCCACTCCCCCTTTCGGTTGGAGGGTGTTATACCGGCCTCTGTCTCGCCTGCCTTTTCTCGCCGGCTCTGTTTGGCTCCCACTCGGTACAGATCATTCCGATGTGGCGTCTGTTCCGGCCACGCTTCAGAGGCTGTTCCTTCACTGCCCTTCCCTTTGGGGAGAGCATGGTTGTTCATGTGGATGGTTCTGGTGTTCCTTTTGAGTCTCCCTTGTCCACACTGGCTGTACTAGCTGTGTGCCTAGTTACCGGGCCTACCGTTTTCTGTCCTCCCGCTGGGTGCAGATTGCGTTTTTTTTTTTTTTTTTTTCCATTCTAGGCAATGTTTCTGCTTTGGATTCACCTTCTCGGTAACTTGGGAGGACTACCATTTGGTCAGGATTGTCTTTAGATCTCCCACACCGGAACTGTAGTCCGTCTTCCTGTGGTGGCTACATTGGCTTCGGCTTTAGCCTGTCTTGTCCTGGCGGTTGCTGGGCGGACCCTTCGGTTCCTGTCCGTTTGTCCTTCTGCTTCCCCACTCTGGGGGGATACGGGACAACCTTGCTCGGGGGCCGACGGGACCAGTTCTACCGACTGTTCTACCCGTGTTACTGGTCTGCGCCTGATCATTGGGTTTTCACCCGCTTGCCCAGGCGACTCTAGTGGGCTCGCTAGTGTTCGCTTCTAGCCGAGTTTTTCGTCCAGGATCTGTGGTAGGACTTAGGGCTTTACCTGGGGTTCTGTGGGAAGCTGGGCGTTCCCCCACTCTGCCTTTCTCCATGGTTCTGTCTTTCTCCAGTCCGGCCTGGACCTGGGGCTGGGACTCTGTTGCTTGAAGTATCAAGTGTCATTCCTGTCCTTCCTCTTTCAGCGTTCCCCGACCCTCTGGGCCTGTCAGGAACTTCTTCCATGGAGCGGCTCTCGGGTTCCTTTGTACTGTCCTCCGGTACCGTCCTGGGAACTACATACTAGGCTCTTGGCGCTCCAATTTTTCCTTGGAGCCGTTACAGAAGTTCCCTATACTCCTTCTGTCCTGTACAGTTGGGTTTCTGTAGCCATCGTGTCTCTGATGGGTGCCTGAGTGGCGGCCCTTCTTGTTCCGAGCCTTCTGTCTTCCCCCAGGACAGGGCTGTTCTCCATTCCGTCTCTTCCTTCCTTCTGAAGGTGGTGTTTGTCTTTCATTTCATTGAGGCAGTCGTCCTCCCCTTCCCACCCCAGGGAACGGACACTTCACCGATTTGGACGTTGTTTGGGCCTTGCAGTTTTTACTTGGAGATCTCCGACTCTTGTCGACGTTCGGTCTCTTGTGTTTCCAGGAGGTCCGCGCAAAGGGTTGACGGCCTCCAGGGTGGCTTTCCTCCGCTTTCTCAGAGTGGCTCTTGTTGTGGTTGCCGCACCAAGGGCAGGGTTCTGCTTTTGGTGTCACCATTCATTTGGCCAGAGTTGTCGGTTTTTTCCTGGGCCGGAGGCATTAGGCTTCGGCCATGCATTTGTGCAAGGCGGTCACTGGTCTTCCTTGCACACCTTACCGAGTTCTACAGGGTGCATACTCGGGCTTCGGCGTATGCTGTTTTGGGCCGCCTGGTCTGCAGGCGGCGGTTTTTTGATGCCTTCGGGTGCTTCGCCTTGGTGCTGTGGTCCCTCCCCCTTTGGACTGCTTTTGAACGTCCCAAGGTCTTCTGTGTCCCCCAAGGAAACTGGGCGAGAAAACGAGATTTTTGTATAACTTACCAGTAAAATCTCTTTCTCGCTCTTTCCTTGGGGGACACAGCACCCACCCATTCTTTGTTCTTCTCTGACTGTTTCCGAGTTTGTTTTACCCTTTGGGTAGTTGGCTTGTTGGTTCCAATTTTTGGACTTTGCCTTTTCTCACTACTTGGACACGCAACTGGCAGTCTCTCTCTCCAGGCTGAGGGTATAGCTGTGGAGGAGGGGCTTAACAGTCTTCACTTAGTGTCACGCCTCCTAGGGAGATGAGCTATACCCAAGGTCTTCTGTGTCCCCCAAGGAAAGAGCGAGAAAGAGATTTTACTGGTAAGTTATACAAAAATCTCGTTTTTACCTTACAATCGTGACGCTCCAGTAAGAACTCTGCAGGCAGAGCGGAGGGCGGCGTAACGTCACTTACTCACGTGACGCGCCTGCTCCGCCTCCTTCATTCATAAAGTGGGCGGAGCAGTTGCGTCACGTGAGTAAGTGACGTTACGCCGCCCTCCGCTCTGCCTGCAGAGTTCTTACTGGAGCGTCACGATTGTAAGGTAAAATAAAGATGCAGTGAGTGATGCTGTGAGCAGCAGGGCCGGGGCTGTTATGGGTAGGGGGATCGGTCTATGGCACTGCTATGGGGAGGGGGGATCTGTGCACTGTTATGGGGAGGGGGGATCTGTGCACTGTTATGGGGAAAGGGATCTGTGCACTGTTATGGGGAAAGGGATCTGTGCACTGTTATGGGGAAAGGGATCTGTGCACTGTTATGGGGAAAGGGATCTGTGCACTGTTATGGGGAAAGGGATCTGTGCACTGTTATGGGGAAAGGGATCTGTGCACTGTTATGGGGAAAGGGATCTGTGCACTGTTATGGGGAAAGGGATCTGTGCACTGTTATGGGGAAAGGGATCTGTGCACTGTTATGGGGAAAGGGATCTGTGCACTGTTATGGGGAAAGGGATCTGTGCACTGTTATGGGGAAAGGGATCTGTGCACTGTTATGGGGAAAGGGATCTGTGCACTGTTATGGGGAAAGGGATCTGTGCACTGTTATGGGGAAAGGGATCTGTGCACTGTTATGGGGAAAGGGATCTGTGCACTGTTATGGGGAAAGGGATCTGTGCACTGTTATGGGGAAAGGGATCTGTGCACTGTTATGGGGAAAGGGATCTGTGCACTGTTATGGGGAAAGGGATCTGTGCACTGTTATGGGGAAAGGGATCTGTGCACTGTTATGGGGAAAGGGATCTGTGCACTGTTATGGGGAAAGGGATCTGTGCACTGTTATGCCCATAACAGTGCACATATCCCCCCCCTCCATAACAGTGCCACCCACAGATCCCCCTCTCCATAACAGCGCCACCCACAGATCCCCCCCTCTCCATAACAGCGCCACCCACAGATCCCCCCTCTCCATAACGGCGCCACCCACAGATCCCCCCCTCTCCATAACGGAGCCACCCACAGATCCCCCTCTCCATAACGGAGCCACCCACAGATCCCCCTCTCCATAACAGAGCCACCCACAGATCCCCCTCTCCATAACAGCGCCAATCATTAAAAAAAAAGTATTTTAAAAGTATTTGGGCAAAAAGGCAGTTTCGGTTTTCGGTCAAGAGCATCCTGAATTTTCGGTTTCGGACCAGAATTTTCATTTCGGTGCACCCCTAGCTTACACACTGTAGGAAAAAGTTCTGGCCTCGCTGGGAGTGCACATGGGCACGCATGCACAGCAGTTCCCATACTGGTCACCTGCACTGCAGTTGTAGTCGTAACAGTACATTACAGGGTGGATTTGATTTAAATCAAACTGATTTAAATCACTAGTCAGTAAGGCTTGATTTAAATCATAGTTTTCTACATAAAGACTAATTCTTGCTGGTATAACTTATAATATGCAAGTAGATGAAGATTTTTCATATTAGGTTGATTCTGCATTCATAGGTTTGTAGAAGTTAGGATTAAGGTCTTTTTCTCAACTCTGTTCATGTTATAACATTTTTGCTGTGAAGAAGAGGCATGTGATCTCTGCTGAGTCAAATTCAGTTTTGAGAACTGCAAAAGTTAAACCAAGCAATTGTGATAATATCTTGTAGGCAGAGAAACTGCCCAATAATCTTACAAAAACCTCTGGAAGAGCATGACATTGTGAATGGATTAATGGAATTTAATTACCACAAAAAATTAAACATATACAGCCTTATTCTACATAATTAAAAAACTAATCTTTATTTCATGATGGAATAACCTTTGGATGGTAATATATTTTCCTCAAAAAGCATTTTATATTAAAAAAAATCTGATTTAAATCAAAAAAATCCAATACATTTTTTTTTTTTTAAATCATTGATTGTTATCCACCCTGATACATTAGTAAGTTCCTTGTTTTCGCTTTCTCTACATGATAAATGCCATTTGCTGAAGTGAGACAACCCCTTTAAAAATTCACTTTAAATGCTCTTTGTATTTATAATATTACTGGGGATTGTACCAATGAGGAAAAAAGAAACTTCCTCTTACTGAACGGAATATGGTTTCAACATTGTTTAGGCTACATTCACACGATCGTATGTGTTTTGCGGTCTGTAAATTGCGGATCAGAAAAACAGATACCGGCTGTGTGAATGTAGCCGACCGTATGATAGAAATGCCTATTCTTGTCCTCTCTATCTTTTTTGAGGGGCCACGGAACGGATATACTGATGCGGACAGCGCATCTTTTGTACCCCTATTGAAATGAATGGTTCCGCACCCGTTCCGCAAAATTGCGGAACGGATGCGGAGCCAAAAATACGGTCGTGTGAATGCACCCTTAAAGTGACTTTTCAAAATGTGTCCGACATTGTTCATGTACATAAGGAATAACACTTTATCTGAGGAAGGTTAGGTTTAACGGTGTTAAGTGGAGATTTTTTTCAAGACTATTTCTAAAGCCAGTTTTGATCTTGAGTGCTGTGACGGAGGATACTCCAAAATTATTAAGAAGCGCATGTCACTTAATAATTCTAGTGCATCTCAGCTGTACTGTGCACCAGAATCTGAATACTATGTTGGAATTACTTGCCCTAGAAATCTGGTGGAAGTAATGATAAAGGTGTCCGCTTAAGCCCTTCACCCTCCTACCCATGCCCTGTCATATGGAGATGGAGCAAAAAGGGGCAATTTTTTGCGCAAAACAGGACTTGAACAAAAATTTGCGACTTCCCAACCAAAATTCTGACATGTTGATCTGTAATCTCAAAGGTCTATTCAAATGTTAGGCATCCTTTGTCAGTCATAAAAACATTACGGTTTATGTGAAGCTGTGTCGAGCAGAGGTTCTTAACCTCTTCTAGTGTACGAGACACAAATAAACATTAAAAGGGTGAAACTCTAAGTAAAAAACGGTGTCATCCTTGTTGATACTAGTTCACAACAGTATTTATTACTGCCACCAACTGAAGAGCCATACGCAGAGGGCCTGAGCACCACACTAGATGGGGGACATTGGCCTAGCTACTCAGAACTTGTATTCTCAATGTTTTGTCCAATAAAGGTCTGTATCTAACCTGTTACTTTGTTCAAACAGCTGGATGCGCATTCCTACTGAGCACCTACTGCGAGGGTCACCACCGCCTCCACAAAGGCGTTATGGGCACACAATGGTGGCCTTTGATCGCCACCTCTATGTATTTGGTGGAGCGGCAGACAACACTTTGCCTAATGAACTGCATTGCTATGATGTGGACTCCCAATCCTGGGAGGTAATACAGCCCAGTCCAGACAGCGAGGTAAAAACCACAAAAGTCTCCTGGCACTTTGTCCAGATTACTGTCTTGAGCAGTTTTTCCTCCTTACCAAATGTTGTTGCAGTCTACAGGAGTGGAAGAATTTTTTTTTCTCTGCAACATTTCGTAGATATGCCTCTTTTTGTATCCCATCCATTTTGGTTACAGCCATGGTTGTGCAGATTGCCTTTTATTGTTTTCTGCGTGGCTGGCCGTATTGCTCCCGGCCCAGGTACCCCTCTCTGCAATAGAAGTAAATATGGCGGCTCTGAGGCTTTCCTGTACTGCGGATTCTAATAATAATTTATAGACTTGCGCGTAGAAGTGAGTAGTGCTGTGATGTTTTCCCCGTGCTGCTTATTATTTATTATTAAAGCGCCATTTATTCCATGGTGCCGTACATAAGATACATACATAATAAAAAACAAAAAGTACAATAAGCATGAACAAGACGAGTTACAAACTGGTACAGAAGGAGAGAAAGTCCTGCCCGCAAGGGCTTACAATCTACAGTGGATGGGAGAAGAACACAGTAGTGGTCATGGTGGTATAGTGACAGCAGGGTTACTGTAGGTTGTAGGCTTGTCTGTAGAGGTGGGTTTTCAGGTTTCTTTTGAATGTTTTTTCGGTGGGTGAGAGTCTGATATCTTGAAGTAGAGAGTCCCGGAGTTGCTTATTTGTCAGAGGAGTAGTACCGACCTCAAACGTTCAGAAGCTGGGGAACGAGGAAATTCCTACAGGAACATGAGAATTCCTGGTAGGAAAATTGGCTTGAGCCTGTGATCTATAGGTTTATTTTAATATGTGGGAATGGAGCTAGATGGGCATAGCCTTTTAAATAGTGTTGAGCGAACTTGTGTTTGCAAGGTTCGGGTTATCTAAGAATTTAGTTATAGATTCCGCTACCACAGACTAGGGCTGCAATGATTACTTGATGTAATCGACACAAAAAGTCCTCAATTCAGTCGAGGATTCGTTTTGATCATGTGACCACAGAGCGTGAGTGAAGTAAAGCCGGCTGTTACTCGCCACTCCGTGGCCTCCCTTCGGCACCGCGCTGCACTGTCCTGGGCCTGGCATGCACACATAGTCAGCGTGCGCTGCCTGATGCTGTGTGGTATCAGGTCCCGTGCATGTTGGGAAGAAGACGACAGTGCGGTCCTTCTCCTGCGGCATGGAGAGACTGATGGCACTGGGGGACATGGCACGGCGGGGCTTATGGCACTGGGGGACATGGCACGGCGGGGCTTATGGCACTGGGGGACATGGCACGGCGGGGCTTATGGCACTGGGGGACATGGCACGGCGGGGCTTATGGCACTGGGGGACATGGCACGGCGGGGCTTATGGCACTGGGGGACATGGCACGGCGGGGCTCATGGCACTGGGGCTCATGGCACTGGGGCTCATGGCACTGGGGGACATGGCGGGGCTCATGGCACTGGGGGACATGGCGGGGCTCATGGCACTGGGGGACATGGCGGGGCTCATGGCACTGGGGGACATGGCACGGCGGGGCTGATGGTGCTGAGGATTGATGGCACAGGGGGGCTGATGGTGCTGAGGATTGATGGAACAGGGGGGCTGATGGTGCTGAGGATTGATGGCACAGGGGGGCTGATGAGTTTTTAAAAAGGAAAATGTTCTTTTAATTCACTTTTTTTCTTATTAGAGTACTCGATTAATCGTTGGAATAATCAATAGAATACTTGATTGCAAAAATAATCGATAGCTGTAGCCCTACCACAAACCATAACTTATGGTCCGTGCTAGCGGAATCCATAATGGAATACTTAGATAACCCGAACCTTGTATGCTAAACATAAAAACACCAAAATAGTTTGCTCAACACTATTAAACTGTTCTGCCCTTAATGAGCGGCACACAGCAGCCTTGGTCTGAACTTCAGGCTGCCCTTATCTGAGCATTTGGAAACAGATTCCTGCTCTGCCCCCTCTTCAATATTCAATATTTATGTATTTAATGTGTTTGTATGTGTGTGGTTTTTATTCCATTTATGGGATGTTTCATTATTAGGCTATAACCCTACTGCTGTGTCTGAATTTGTTTGCAAAAGCATATACTCTGGACTATTAAATACACCCCTCAACAAAAATGTACAATCCGTTGATGTCGGTTATGGTGAAATAATATCCATGACCCTGTATTACAGCTGCCTAGTGGGCGCCTGTTTCACGCTGCAGCCGTTATCGCTGATGCCATGTATATCTTTGGAGGGACTGTGGATAACAATGTCAGGAGCGGAGAAATGTATCGCTTTCAGGTAACGCAAAGTGATGTAAAGAGTGCAAGTCGAGCCTGGCAGGGAGGAAGAAAAATAATTAGTTATTATACATTTGTAATTGGTCCTTTTTGTCACTTTTTATTGCGTAATTAGACAGAGCAAGCCAGTCCAAGTTACTGCTCATTTTAGAATGGCTGGTACAGGGCTGGAGGTTATTTTAACATCATCAGAGTCTCCTGCAACCTGATAAGTCACACTAGATGCCTCTTTTAAGGCGCATTTACACGCGCTGAGCAGCAGCAGATTATCAGGAAGGAAGCATTCCTGACAGACGTCTGCTTGTTCAGTAGAGGTGAAGCTCTGCATTTACATGCACTCATCACCTCCACAGTATGAAAACGAACGGCCGCTATCGCTTGTCCTCATACAGCTGCATTGGTTCTGGCCGGCACATCGCTGTTTAGACAGCACAATCTGCAGCCAAGATACGATAATTTAGGTGCCTGCAGGATCACCCTATGCACAAGCGTTTTGCTCATTCATCTGGTGATCAGCGCCACCTTCAGACGGGCAGATCATCTGGAGCGAGCATTTGCAGGAACGTTCATTCCCGATAATCTGCACGTGCAAATCCACGTTTACAGTAGGGATGGAAAGCTGACTTCAACCGGGTCATAGATTCTTGGTGTAGGAGGTGGGCAAAGCAGAATGCAGATCACAGGTCCTGTTTTGTGTAGTGTCAAGTTAATTCAGCATTCCACAATCACACTGGCAAACATAGTTGTAGTAGAGGTACGACAATGTGGGGACGCTTTGCTGCGGACGTAAGACCTGAACAAATAAGCATGCTGGGTTATTGTTCAGGGGGGCCAGGCAAGTATTCATAGACTAAAGCTTAATTGTGCAGCAAGTGATCCATAGCAGAAAAAGCTAGTTATATGAAAGTTTAGGATTTCTCTAGATCCTTTTAAGTTTAAGGGAGCAGTTTGTCTCCTCAAGACAACCCCATCTGTAAAGATAGCTAATTTTGATGGGGATGTTAAGTCTGGACATATATTTGCTTTGCAGTATCCATTGCAGATGAAATGTGGTGTAGCACAATAAGCCACTTGTGTTTGCACTGTTCAATGGCTGTTAATATGGCTGCTGATGAGGGAGGGGCATGTTAACACTGTGCACAGCGCATGCGCTAATCACCCATGCGGTTTGCAGTGTTATTTAGTGGAGATCCTTGATGAATGGGTGCCAAAATAATGTTTGAATGGCCAAGACACTGGTGTGTATATACAGAGAGAAAGTGGATATTTTTATTACTAGCAGAGGGTCTAAATCCAGGCCCATTCACTTCCATTATAATGAAGTGTTACAGGGACTTTCTATTGGAGGCTGGAGAGGCTGAGACGCTGTAATATGCGGTTTTCAGAGGAAGTCCAAAAAACTGCAACTGATATGGAAGTCATAAAACTACAGTAACAATTTCCACCCATCAATATTAAAATAAATGAGTGGTAAGTTTTTAGAATATTTTATGTCTTAAAGGATTAGCTTCTTTGTGTGGTGAGGGAAATGTCTCAATTGCTCGTTTCAAACCATTTTTGCATCTTTTTTTATTTTATTTTTTTCAGTTCTCCTGTTATCCGAAATGCACTTTACATGAGGATTATGGAAGGTTATTTGAGAACCAACAGTTCTGTGATGTGGAGTTTATCTTGGGAGAAGTGAGTAGTTTCTTAACCAGCCGAGATTACATTGTATTAAGTATTAAATAGCTGTGGATTGTAAAATAGAGATTACCTTTCACATATATACGTACAATGGCACCAACACACCTTTTTGTCCAGGTGTTGTATAGGAGAATTTACACGTGCCCGAGGAGCAGCAGATTGTCAGGAGGCAAGCGCTCCTTCATGACAGTTGGCTGCTCGTTTAGTGGGGGTGGAGCACTTCATTTATATGCAGCGATCCCCTCCACAGTTGAGGACGAGGGATTGCTTTTGCGATCTCTCATGCTCATACAGCTGTATTGTTCCTGGCCAGCAGATTGCTGTTTAGACAGCACGGTCTGCTGCCCAGAAACGATAATTTAGATGCCTGCACGAACGACCGGATCACCCGATGAACAAGCGTTTTAATCATTGATCGGGTGATCGGCTGCTCCTTTTAGACAGGCAAATAATTTGCCCATCTAAATCCACTTTATGAAGGGTTCTTCAATACATATCACATAAAAGAGAAAAGCCATGGCACACTGTGTTGAATGCAAAGTTTGAGATGAATTAATTTATTTCCAGCATTAAGAATGTAAAATGCATGAGCACTTCATTCAAATAATATGATGTCCTGATGTTACTAATGGTACAGTCCAGAAATTTAAAGTATTTTGATCCAAAGACATTTTTTAAGTCATAACTGTTAGTGGATCAAGGAGAATAAATAGAGTTTGCTCAGTGCTTCTTGGATTATGTGTTAAAAAGAGCGTTAGGTCATCATATTACCATTTTTTTCTTCTTGCCCATATTCATTGGGGGACACAGGAACCGTGGGTATAGATATGTCCTCTAGGAGGCGTTGACACTAGGCAGAAGCTGTAACCCCTCCCATGGCAGCTATACCCCCTCCAGCCTGGAGAGAGAGCTTCAGTTTTTTCTAGTGTCAATAGGAGGCAAGACAGCTGATCATCCAGGCAAGGAAGTTCCTCTGCGAGGCGTCCTTGGACGCAGGCCCCCTTATTGTGCGCTCTTCAACGCTTGCAGTCTCCTTCTGCCACATGCTCTGGCTAAAGGTGTGGACAGCGGACGCGAGTTCCAAGCGTTCTCTAATCGGACTTTCCTTCGCTGGGGCCCGTCTCTTTGGGACCCGGCTGGACGAAATTATTTCCGAGGCCACAGGAGGTAAGAGCACTCATCTCCCACAACCTAGAGCGAAGCGTGCCTCACACACCAGGTCAGGTTCCTCCCGTGGTAGGCCTTTTCGTCGATTTGCTAGTTCCCGCCCCGCGGCGAGCTCTTCCGCAGGGGGGGGGTGGGGGAGGGGCAGTTTTACTTCCCAGGATCGGCACAAAAAGCCGTCCTTTTGGGCGCAGCCATCCTGGCGTCCCAGGACTCGGGCCGTTTGACCTTCCGTGGCTAAGCAATCCTCAGCCTGAAGATGCGCCCCCACCCTCTTCTAGGACGTCTGGCGGACCCACATCTCTGACGCTTGGGCACTCAAAATTGTATCCTCAGCGTATGCAATCGAGTTCTCGTCCCGGCCTCCACGGGACCCCGAGCGGACGGCCGCCTTCTCCCAGGCCATTCAGTCCCTCCTGGACCGAGGAGTCATCTCTCCTTTTCCCCCGGCAGAGAGGTTCAAGGGGTTCTACTCAGACCTTTTTGTGGTCCCCAAAAAGGAGGGCTCTGTGCGCCCAATCCTGGACCTCAAACTGCTGAACAGGTTCCTCCGCCTCCAGCGGTTTCGGATGGAATCCCTTCGTTCCGTAATTGCTTCTCTGGAACGGGGGGAATTCCTTTTGGCTGTAGATATCCAGGACGCATATCTTCACGTCCCCATTGCGCGGAGCCACCAGCGCTTCCTGAGGTTTGCAATTGGAGACTATAATTACCAATTTGTCGCCCTTTCATTCGGGCTGGCGACTGTGCCTCGGGTCTTCACAAAAATACTGGCCCTTCTTCTCGCCCTGCTCCGTTCCAGAGGTATCTTCCTTATGCCTTATCTGGACGACATCCTCATCCAGGCTCCCTCTTTCGCTCAAGCGTTGAGCAGCATAGAGATCACGCTGGAAGCCCTCGCACGCTTTAGGTGGCTGGTCAATCTCCAGAAATCATCTCTTACTCACTCCGGACAACTTGTGTTTCTGGGCATGCTTCTGGACACAGAAGCGGCACAGGTTCGCCTTCCCCTGGACAAGCGCCTGGCTTTACACTGCTCCGTGAGATTTCTTCTCAACTGCAGGCTCCCATCCATTCGCCTCTGCATGAAGACGTTAGGGAAAATGGTCGCCTGTTTCGAGGCGATCCCCTTTGCCCAGTTCCACTCTCGCACGTTCCAGAGAGCGATCCTGTCCTCCTGGGACAAATCATCCGAGAGTCTGGACTGTCCCATCCGCCTCTCTCCTCAGGTGAGGTCGTTCCTCTGTTGGTGGCTGTCGGTTCCAGTTCTGGGAAGGTCCTTCCTTCCAATGTCCTGGACGGTTGTTACCACCGACGCCAGTCTGCAACGTTGGGGAGGAGTTTTCCCGTCCAGGACAGTCCAAGACACATGGTGTCGGTCGGAGTCCAAGCTTCCGATCAATGTCCTGGAGCTCAGGGCGATTCTTCTTTCCCTCAGGCACTGTACCCATCTCCTAAGGGGTCGCTCGGTCAGAGTCCAGTCGGACAATGCCACGGTGGTGGCGTACATCAACCACCAGGGGGGAACGCGCAGCTTCGCCGTGATGCAGGAATCTGCCAAGATCTTGCGGTGGGCGGAGGCCCACGTACCGGCAATTTCAGCAATCTACATCCCGGGTGTGGAGAACTGGACTGCGGACTTCCTCAGCAGGACAACAATAGATCCGGGCGAGTGGTCCCTGCATCCGGATGTGTTTGAGGCGATCTGTCTGCGTTTGGGTCGCCCGGATGTGGACTTGATGGCCTCAAGACTCAATCAAAAGCTTCCCACCTTTTTCTCCCGAGCAATTGATCCTGAAGCTTTCGGAGTGGACACCCTGATCTCCCCTTAGCAGGGGTTCTCCCTCCTTTTACGTGTTTCCCTCCTTCCCCCTCCTACACAGGGTTCTACGGAAGATCAGGATGGAGGGCATTCCGACGATCCTAGTCGCCCTGGATTGGCCCCATCGCACGTGGTACGCCGACCTCTTTCTCCTTCTAGGAGATGTCCCTTGGTCACTGCCACTTAGGGACTACCTTCTTTCGCAGGGTCAGCACTTAAGGTCTCTTCGTTTGACGGCGTGGCTATCGAGGGTTTTCGGCGGATGTCATCCGCACTATGATTCAGGCCAGGAAGCCTGCATCGTCCAGGATCTATAACAGGACCTTGAGGTCCTTCCTGGGCTTCTGTGAAAGCCGGAACATCCCCCCCCCCCCCCCCCCCCACTTCGTTTTTCTCTCCCCACGATCCTATCCTTTCTACAATCAGGGTTGGACCTTGATCTAGCCCTTAGTTCTTTGAAGGGTCAGGTGTCGGCGCTTTCTATCCTTTCCCAGCGCCCTCTGGCCCCCCTGGGGCCTGTAAAAAACCTTCCTTCAGGGAGTGGCACATACGGTTCCTCCATACCGTCCTCCTTTTACCACCTTGGGATCTGAATTTAGTCCTCTCAGCGCTCCAGGCTTCTCCCTTTGAGCCCTTGCGGGAGATTTCACAAATCCTGTCCTGGAAGGTAGTTTTTCTTGTGGCTATCACATCCATCAGACGGTTGTCCGAGTTGGCGGCGCTCTCTTGTAGAGGACCCTTCCTGGTTCTTCATAAGGATAAAGCGGTTCTCTGGCCCGTTCCTTCCTTTCTCCCGAAGGTGGTCACTGACTTCCATATCGACGAAGAAATTGTCCTTCCCTCACTGTGTCCCTCTCCTTCACACCCTAAGGAAAGGGAGTTACACCATTTGGATATTTTCAGGGCTCTGAAGATTTATTTAGCAGCTTACAGTTCCTTCCGGTGTATGGACTCCCTTTTTGTCATTCCGGAGGGTCCTTGCAAGGGATTGGCAGCCTCCAAGGTGGCAATCGCACGTTTGATACGGTCTGCAATTGCTGAAGCATACCGTGCCCAGGGCAGGGTTCCGCCCTTAGGTGTCACGGCTCACTCCACCAGAGCGGTGGGCGCATCTTGGGCTCGGAGCAATCGCGATTTGGCCGCGTAGTTGTGTAAGGCGGCTACTTGGTCCTCCTTACACACATTCACAAAATTTTACCAGGTGCATACTTATGCATCGGCGAACCCTGTCTTGGGCCGCATGGTCTTGCAGGCGGCAGTTTCTTAGATGCCTGCAGGGACGCTTGCTTCCATGGGTCTGTGTTTTTTCCCTCCCTGTGGACTGCTTTTGGACGTCCCATGGTTCCTGTGTCCCCCAATGATTATGGGCGAGAAAACGAGATTTTTGTAAAACTTACCAGTAAAATCTCTTTCTCGCTCTTCATTGGGGGACACAGCACCCACCCAGTGTTGTTGTTTCGCTGCAGTTGCTGGTTAGAACCCCTTTGGGTCCTTTGGCATTGTTGGTGTTCCACATTTTTTTCGTTGGTTGGCTTGCTTCTCCTACTGCTTGTGCACAAACTGAAGCTACCAGGGGAGGAGCTAACAGCTTTTACTAGTGTCAACGCCTCCTAGAGGACATAGCTATACCCACGGTTCCTGTGTCCCCCAATGAAGAGCGAGAAAGAGATTTTACTGGTAAGTTTTACAAAAATCTTTTTTTTTTTTTTTTTTTTTTTTTTACACCCTGTAAGACTCACTTTTTCCCCCAAAAAGTGGGGGGTGTTAGTGAGTCTTATGGAGCGAATACCATTATTAGCATGGTAGGACCGGGGAGCGGTGAATACAGTGCTCCCTGTGCTGGCTATACACACTGCTCCCTGGTCTTCATCTGCTGGGGCTGTGCTCTGACCTCACTCTGTGCGACGTCAGGTCACAGCACTGTGCAACAGGGTGGCAGCGTCTAAAGCAGGAGAGGTAAGTTTATTATTATAGTTTTTTTTTGTCTGTTATGAGGTCTGAGACACATTGGGGATCAGGTCTGAGAATTACTGGGGGTCTGATTTCGGCTCTCAACATTGGGGGTCTGATATGAGAGCCTGATCAACACTAGGGGTTTGATATGAGGTCTGAGAAACACTGAGGGCCTAATTGGAAGTCTTGAGGGTCTTGTAAAAAAAAAAATATATATATATATATATATATATATATATATATATATATATATATTATAATTTTTTTTCTTTCTTTCTGATTTTCCTCCTCTAAAACCTAGGTGCGTCTTATGAGCAGGTGCTGGATTATAAGAGTAGTTCTTTTTAATTGCTTAGATGGCTCATTTTTGTGGTACACATAGGAATATTGATCTCTTCTTTGTATAGAAAAACCTATGGGTATGTTACTCATCAGAAATATGTGCTGAAATCCACATTATATCCACCTTGTTTTCATGGGAAATTAGTGTTGCTACCTGCATGGGGACTGAATTCAATATTTCATAATAAGTGAGAGGTCAGTAGAAAACCATGGTGGGTAGCTGTGGACAGATTAGCCGATTGAATAGATTCCTGCCATGATAAACTGCAGATCTGAGGGTCAGCTTCAGACTTCTGCCATGAATTCTTTTGAAAATCCACATCAGATTATAGAGCATGAAAAATCTGTCGTGCGAACACGACTCAAGCCTGACCATACACGTGATCCTTCCTTACATACGCATGCTCGGCTACGCCAGGAGTGCATATGTAGTGAACAGGAGAGGCGCAAAAGCTGCTGTCGGACTCCTTGCAGCAACTCATCTCCCCGCTAACAAAAGGACTTGTCAGTTGAATCCAACATGCCTGATCCTTATCTCTCCTGACATTTGTGTCTGGGGAGAGTCGGGATGCCACCATATAAATTAGAAGAGTATAGACAGCTTATCTTTATAGTGCCTACAAGTCTGACAAAGCTTGTGTGTGTGTGTGTGTGTGTGTGTGTGTGTGTGTGTGTGTTTTACAAGATATCTGCAAAGTTGTACAATTACACAGTTTTATTACTGAATAAACCTCTTACCAAGTGTTCTCTCCCGCCTTCCCACTAAACCAATTCTAGAAAGAGGAGCGCGTCAGGGGACACATTTCCATTATCACTGCGCGATGTAAATATCTGCAGAAGAAAATCACTCAAGCAATAGAGCGGCTGCGACAGGTGGGTACAGTGATGGTGTTTGATCCGTGTGGGTGGTTTTCTCCTTCATTTGTTTCTGTATATATTAAGATATGAGTTTATGAAATGCTTTATATACTGTTTAGTACATTTATAATAAGTTTTAAAATTGGCCATAGGCAAAAAGATTTACACCCTTTTAGACGAGCATCTATTTTTTATCAGAATGTTTCTAACATGGGAAGACTATTGGGGGGGATATTGCTTACATTTCATTTCTCTTTGAAAATATCTATCTCACTTTCAGGGCAGAATAATAAATGGAATGGAAGTACACAAGCAGAATGAGCTTTGGTAGTTTAGATTTCATGAAATACTCTATTACTTTTGTTAGGTTATGCCAGCAATGTCAGATAGGTGCAGGTCCTACCTCTGGGACCCACTCCTGTCTCCAGAACGGGCCCCACAAACTGAAAGAGAGCCACCACACACACACACGGCCAATCTGTATTAAATTCAATGGGAGTTCCGGCACACCCATAGAGGTGGCGGTGCATGCGCAGTGCGCTATCGATTCACTTCTGTGGGAGTTGTGAAAATCGCCAAGTGCGCTTGTGTAGTGCACTTTTCATCACTTTAGGGGCCCGTTCTAGAGATAGGTGCAGGTCCCACCCTCTGGGACCCACACCTATCTGCCTATGGTGATATGCCACCAATGTCAGAGATGAGAAGCCCCTTTAAGCCTTTATGCATTCGGCTTATTAAAATATACTTATTGTTTTCTGCACAATCAGAAAGAAAAGCAGGATCCAGAAGAAGATGGCCTAAATGGGCAGCAGGAGAATACAAGTGGTCCCCAGAAAACAAGCCGGTCTCTTCCCATGCTGGATGTGGTGATCCGAGATGCAGAAGCTCGGCCATTTGAACTCCTCATGCAGTTCTTATACACAGACAAGATAAAGTACCCACGAAAAGGTAAATCTGGCCATATTCTAATAATCACTACACAAGGCAGGGTTGGGGCTGGCAGGATGGTGACCAGTCACCTTGTTGAGATCAATTTTTTAAATTTATTACACCAGTGAGTTTGAGGGCATATCAATAACGTCCCATGCACACCGTTGTCGTGGTCCGCATCTGAGCTGCATTTATTGCAGACCCATTCACTTCAATGGGGCCGCAAAAGATGCGGACAGCACTCCGTGTGCTGTCCGCATCTGTTGCTCCGTTCTGTGGCCCCGCAAACAAAATATAGCATGTCCTATTCTTGTCCGTTTTGCGGACAAGAATAGGCATTTCTCCGATGGGCCGCCCGTTCCGCAGTAGGCATACGGGCGGCTTCCGTTTTTTGCGGATCCGCGCTTTGCGGACCGCAAAAAAACAGAACGGTCGTGTGCATGAGGCCTAACTAACAGGATTTTATATTCTGGTAAGGGTCCATTCACACATCCGTGTGTGTTTTGCGGATCGGCAAAACACGGACACCGGCAATGTGCGTTCCGCATTTTGCGGACCGCACATCGCCGGCACTTAATAGAAAATGCCTAATCTTTTGCGGACAAGAATAGGACCTGTTCTATTTTTTTCCGGAACGGAATTGTGGAATAGACCCTAAGGGAGGAGAATCCTCTTGGAGTCCAGTAAAGTAGATCACATGATCCGTACAAACTCTTTCTTATAAATCAGAATAAGTAAATATACTCTCCTTGACGTATTTCCCACAATGCATTACTGAAATAGAGATTGATGACTGCTCCCCCACAGGTCATGTCCAGGACGTCCTCCTCATTATGGATGTGTATAAACTAGCTCTGCACTTTAAGCTGTCCCGTCTGGAGCAGCTCTGCGTTCAGTACATTGAAGCCTCTGTTGACCTTCAGAATGTCCTTGTAGTGTGTGAAAATGCCAACAAGCTGCAGCTGGACCAGCTGAAGGTAATGCTCGGCGGGCCCCGATCAAGGCTGTTACTTTCCACAGCATGGGAAGCACCAGATGTCACGTATGTAATGTATTCTATGTCCACCACAGGTTTTGCTCTAACTTAACCCTTTCAGTTCTGGCCTTCTTGGAGCCATACCAGTTTTTATTTTACCAGTCACATAGCCATATGAGAGCTATTTTTTTGTGGGATGAGTTATACTTTCTAAAGGCACCATTTAATATTGCATATGATATAGTGGGAAGCAAAAATGCAATTTTGTCAGGGTTTTATGGATTTTGTTTTTACGGCATTCCTTATGCAGTAAAGCTGACCTGTTACCTTCATTCTCCGGGTCAGTATTCTTACAACGATATCACATTTAGATAATTCTTGTGTTTTAATACTTAAAAAAATTAAAACTTTGGGAAAAATATTTTTCTCGCCCATTTTCCTTGGGGGACACAGGAAACCATGGGTATAGCTCTGCTCCCTAGGAGGCGTGACACTAAGTGAAAGCTGTAAGCCCCTCCTCCATCAGCTATACCCTCAGCCTGGAGAGAGAGACTGCCAGTTTTTGTGTCCAAGGAGGCAAGACACTCCCTGCTTAGGCAGGGTCGCTTTCCTATAATTTTTTATTTTTTGCGTTATTTGTTGTTTTTAATTCGGGTTTTTTCTACTTGCAGGGACAACAGAGGCGCACTAGACCCCTCTGTTTCTCCCGGGGTTGAGTTGCGCCAGTGCCGTTAATTCCGCACTGCCGCCTCCCCCACAGAAGACAAGGTGGACCAGGGCAGCCTCGCTCCCCTGCGTCCCGCCAGCTCAAGGGTCGCCCGCACGCCAAGTCCCTCCCCCGGCTTCCTGCCACTGCGGTGCCAGTAGCTGAAGGGGCGACCCTGCTGGATGGATTGAGGGTGAAGACAGCGGATGGTGAGAGTGGCTGCTCCAGCCTCCCCCTTTCCCTCCCTCCCACCGCTGCTACGACTACGCTTGAAGGCTCACGAGCGTTTTCCATCCATCATCCCCCCCTCCCCCCCAGGGAGGTTTTTTGGTGCCTCTTTCAGGGGCACATTTTCATTGGGGGCACCTTAATGGTGAGGGGGAACTTCAGTTAGACCGCCTCCCCGCATTCCCTACCATCCCAGCTGGGAGGTTCGGTGCCCCTTTTCAGGGACACATTTTCTCTTGGGGGCTCTTATGGGCATAACAGGGCCGGCAACTTACCGGGCATCCTTTGGGGGGACTTCGGTCTTCTCCAGCGGCAGGGCATCGGGGGGACGGCTGTGGGCAGGAGGCCGTCTGCCTCATCCAGGCGCGGCGGGGCCCGCGTACTTGGCGCGAACGGCGCCATTTTAGCTTGGCCGGCACTTCATCTTTATTGGGGGTTAAATCATTTTGCCGCGCGCGGCTCTGCCTTCTCCTTCAGCGCGGCGGGGGGGCGGAGCTTCCCCACATGCGCTCCGCTGCTTCCTGCTTCGTCGGGCAGCACATCTCTAGTGCTGCGTGGAATCCTCTGCTGCCGTCCGATCCTGAAGCTCTTCATCTTTCCTCAGGAGTCACCCTCCGTGCCTGCTGCCTTACTACTGCCGCTTGCGCTGTCCGCGGGTCTGGTAGGACTGTTAACCCCCTCCGTGCCACCAGTGCTGCTGCCTGGGTGTAATCCCTGTTCCGTTTTTTCTCTGGGGTCTCCCCCTTTAAGTGCAACATTTTTTTCACCATGTCAGACCCTTCTGCAGCCGCCAAGCCTTGCTACCATGCCTGTACCGCTTGTAGGGAACCCTTTCCCCGGGGGCAGTCTGATCCGCACTGTCCTGCATGCCGGGCTCCACCACAGCCTCAGTCGCCTGCTGTGTCGCTCCCTGCTTCCTCTGACCCGCCTGACTGGGCTAGATCCCTGTCCCAGGCCGTGGAAAGCCTCACCCATGTCGTGGGCCGCCTACCCCGCAGGATGCCACTCTTACTGTCGCACCCTCCGGGTCCAACGCTTCTGCCGCTGCGGCGGGTTCACCCTCTCTTAGTGACCCTTCCCGAGCTAGGCACTCTCAGAAGCGTTTTAGAGTAGAGCGCGCCTCCTCCTCGGATGCCTCTCTCTCTCCGCCACGCGTGCGCACTCAGACGGGCCTCTCCTCTCCAAAGGATTCGCCCTCTGAAGGTGAATTGGCGGCTTCGGATTTGGAAATGGACTCGGCCCTGCTGTCCAAGCTAGCCTCAGCGATGGGTCAACTCATCTCTGATATTCGTGACACCTTTAAAGTGCAAGATGACCCCCCTAGCTCTGACGCAGCTAGCGTCTCCTATATCAGACCCAAGCAGGCCTCCAAAGTCTTTCCAATCCACTCTGATTTCTCTTCCGTGGTGTCTAAGGCTTGGGCTCGCCCGGACGCCCGTTTTGTCAATCCCAAGAAGCTGGATATTTGCTATCCTTTTCCAGCCGATGTCGTGGCCACCTGGTCGTTCCCACCCAAGGTGGACCCCCCTGTGGCCCGTCTGTCAAAGACCACGGCCATTCCTGTTCCCGACGGGTCCTCTCTTCAGTCAGCGGAGGACCGTCGTATGGAGACCCTTTCCAAGGGCATTTTTGCTGCCTCCGGTTCTGCCCTCAGACCGGTTTTTGCCTCTGCCTGGGTGGGTAAAGCAATCTCTGCTTGGGGTATGCAGCTGGAGCAGGAGTTGGACTCGGACGTCCCCATCCAGGACCTCCGTTCCTTGGCCCAGCTTATTGTTCGGGCTGGGAATTTTGTTTGTGAGGCCTCCCTTGATGCGGGAGCCCTTATAGCACGCTCCTCCGCCCTGGCCGTTTCCGTCAGGAGGGAACTCTGGCTGAAGGTTTGGAAAGCGGACGCTGCCTCCAAACGTTCCTTGGCGGGGCTACCTTTTGCGGGTTCCCGCCTTTTCGGGGCCCGCCTAGACGAGCTTATTTCGGAAGCCACGGGTGGTAAAAGCACCCATCTTCCTCAACCCCAAGCCAGGGGCGCCCCCCGCGGACGCCCTGGTGCGTCTCGTTTTCGGTCCTCCCGCAGGACCTCTGGGGCTCGCCCCGCAGCTGCCGCTTCGGCCCCTCCCCAGGATAAGCGTAGGAAGCCGTTTTTTCGGGCGCAGCCCTCCTGGCGCAGGCCGCAGGCTTCCCGCACACCCGCAGCAAAGCAGTCCTCTGCCTGAAGGTGGGGGGCCGGCTCCTCCTTTTCAGGGACGTCTGGATGGCTCACGTCTCCGACGCCTGGGCTCTCGAAATTGTGTCTTCCGGATACAAAATCGAATTCGCGTCCTTCCCTCCAGATCGGTTCTTTCGCTCCCGCCCTCCGCGGGACCCGAAAAGCGCGGCCGAGTTCTCCGCGGCTGTTAAAGCCTTACTGGACAGGGGGGTGATTACCCCCGTTCCTCTAGAGGAAAGGTTCCAAGGGTTCTATTCGAACCTCTTTGTAGTTCCCAAGAAGGGAGGTTCGGTGCGGCCCATTTTGGACCTCAAAAGGCTCAACCGTTTTCTCCTCCTTCGACGGTTTCGGATAGAGTCCCTCCGTTCCGCGGTGGCTTCCCTGAAGCGGGGAGATTTCATGTCTTCCATCGATATACAGGATGCCTACCTCCATGTTCCGGTAGCCCGGTGTCACCATCGCTTCCTCCGATTCGCCTTCACTTCCAATTTGTCGCCCTTCCCTTTGGGCTGGCGACAGCCCCCCGGGTGTTCACCAAGGTCCTGGCCCCGGTTTTGGCCTTACTCCGCTCCAGGGGTGTTTTTCTGCTGCCGTATTTGGACGATATCCTCATCAAGGCTCCGTCCCTTTCTCAAGCGGCTGCCAGCGTGGATCTCACTCTAGAGACCCTGGCGAGGTTCGGTTGGGTCATCAACTTCCCCAAGTCCTCCCTTCCCCCCTCCAGACATCTGGTCTTCCTGGGAATGCTTTTAGACACGGGAGCGGCGGAGGTACGTCTTCCCTCGGAAAAACGTCTGACCCTCCGTCGGGCGATTCGGGGTCTCCTTCTCTACCGTCGACCGTCCTTCCGCTTCTGCATGCGGGTCTTGGGGCAGATGGTTGCCTGCTTCGAGGCGATCCCATTTGCGCAGTTTCACTCCCGCCCTCTCCAACGGGCGATCCTCTCCTCCTGGGACAAATCGCCGGAGTCTCTGGACCATCCCTTCCGTCTATCGCCTCCGGTGCGGTCATCTCTCCGCTGGTGGTTACAGGCCCCTCTTCTGGGCAAGTCCTTTCTGCCGCTCAACTGGCTGGTGGTTACAACCGATGCCAGTCTCTTAGGCTGGGGAGGCGTGTTTCCTCCCCGATCCGTCCAGGGCATTTGGTCTCCATCGGAGTCCAAACTCTCGATCAATGTCCTGGAGCTGAGAGCGGCCCTTCTGTCTCTGCGACACTGGACTCATCTGCTGCGGGGTCATCCAGTTCGTGTGCAATCGGACAACGCCACGGCCGTGGCGTACATAAACCACCAGGGGGGCACTCGCAGCGATGCGGGAGGTCGCCAGCATTCTCCTTTGGGCGGAAGCCCACGTCCCGGCTCTATCTGCAATTTTTATTCCAGGGGTGGACAATTGGGCGGCGGACTTCCTCAGTCGCACCACCGTCGACCCCGGCGAGTGGTCTCTTCACCCGGAGGTGTTCGAGGCCATTTGCCTTCGTTGGGGCATGCCGGACGTGGACCTCATGGCCTCCAAGTTCAATCACAAGGTCCCCGCCTATCTGTCCAGGGATCCGGGAGCTTGCGGAGCCGACGCCCTCGTTCTTCCTTGGCGAGGCTTCGCGCGTCCATACATATTCCCCCCTATCCCACTCCTGCCCAAGGTCCTTCGGAAGATCGCGGCGGAAGGCGTCTCGGTGATTCTGGTCGCTCCGGACTGGCCCCGCCGATCTTGGTACGCCGACCTCATGCTGCTCCTGGCGGACGCGCCCTGGCCACTGCCCGCCAGGGAAGATCTTCTCTCTCAGGGACCGATCTTCCACCCGCGTTTAAGGTCCCTACGTTTGACGGCGTGGCTGTTGAGACCACCGTCCTGACGCGTAGGGGTTTTTCTGCGGACGTCGTCCGCACCATGATCCGCGCTCGTAAGCCGTCCTCTTCTAGGATCTATTATAGGACCTGGAGGACCTATTTGGGGTTCTGTGCCGATCTGGGGATTCCTCCGCTCCGCTTTTCTCTCCCCACCGTTTTGTCTTTCCTTCAGAGTGGCCTTGCCCAAGGTCTGGGTCTTAGTTCTTTGAAGGGTCAGGTGTCTGCTCTGTCCATTTTGTTTCAGCGCCCACTGGCCCCCCTTGGTCCTGTCCAGACTTTCCTTCAGGGCGTGGCTCACGCGGTTCCTCCGTACCGCCCTGGGACCTGAACCTGGTTCTCTCAGCGCTCCAGGCTTCTCCTTTCGAGCCTCTGCAGACTGTTTCCTTGCGGCTTCTGTCCTGCAAGGTTATTTTCCTTGTAGCCGTCACCTCTCTTCGGAGGGTGTCCGAATTGGCTGCACTCTCCTGTCTGGAACCTTTCCTAGTGTTCCACCAGGACAAGGTGGTTCTTCGTCCGGTCCCTTCCTTCCTTCCTAAGGTGGTCTCCACCTTTCATCTGAACGAGGACATCGTTCTCCCCTCCTTGTGTCCTTCCCCTTCCCACCCCCGGGAGAGGAAGCTTCATCGCCTGGACGTTGTCAGGGCGCTGAAGGTTTATCTGGAGGTAACCAGCTCTTTCAGGCGTACTGACTCGCTCTTTGTGGTTCCGGAGGGGTCGCGCAGAGGGATGGCGGCGTCCAAAGTTGCTATCGCCCGTTTTGTCAAGATGGCTGTTACTGAGGCTTATCTCGCCAAGGGCAAGGTTCCGCCCCTTGGTGTTACCGCTCACTCCACTAGAGCGGTCGGGGCTTCCTGGGCTCAGAGGAATCGGGCTTCTACGGAGCAGATTTGCAAGGCGGCCACTTGGTCCTCCTTGCACACCTTCACCAAATTCTACAGGGTGCATACTCATGCGTCGGCTGACGCTGCTTTAGGCCGTCTGGTGTTGCAGGCGGCAGTTGATTGATGCCTCTGGGTGTTGGTCTGGTTGTTCTGGTCCCTCCCTTCTGGGACTGCTCTAGAACGTCCCATGGTTTCCTGTGTCCCCCAAGGAAAATGGGCGAGAAAAGGAGACTTTTGTATAACTTACCAGTAAAGTCTCTTTCTCGCTCTTCCTTGGGGGACACAGCACCCGCCCTTCATTTGGGTTTACAGTTGTGGTTCCGGCTTGGTTGCCCCCGTTGGGGCTTGACAGTTCTTTTTTTCCGGTTGGTGGTTATCTTTCACTACTTGGACACGCAACTGGCAGTCTCTCTCTCCAGGCTGAGGGTATAGCTGATGGAGGAGGGGCTTACAGCTTTCACTTAGTGTCACGCCTCTTAGGGAGCAGAGCTATACCCATGGTTTCCTGTGTCCCCCAAGGAAGAGCGAGAAAGAGACTTTACTGGTAAGTTATACAAAAGTCTCCTTTTTTCTTTTCATAGTCCTATTCTGACCCCCAAAACTTATTTTTATAGTTTCGTCTATGATGCTGTGTGATGACTCATTTTTTGTGGGATGATCTGTAGTTCTTATTGATACCATTTTTGAGTGTTTATGACTTTTTGATCACTTTTTATTCAATTATTTGGAGGAGGTGAAGTAACAACAAAAAAAAAAGGCAAATCGTCCATTTTGCTTCTGATATTGATGACCTATCCTAAAGACAGGTCATCAATATTAAAATCCTGGAAAACCCCTTTAAACCCTAAGTGACTTTAACAAGCAATTGTTTAATCGCTTGTACCACAGACTGCTGTCTATGGGAGATTCAGCATATTCCAGTGGAGCCCTGCCACCTGCAGGCATCCAATGGAACTACTGTTGTGGCAGCCTGGGATTTTTCAGCGGGATCTAGCCTACCACAGAGAAGGAACGGCTTCCCTGATTACCACATGAAGCCCCCGAAGGCCCCCGAAGCACAATTGACCATGGTATTTGAGGTGTAAAATGTCTGCAGTTGGCGTTATTGCCATTTGCATTGATATTACCCCCATGTACCTGCTTTTTGAAACAGCCAAAAACCGGTGGCTGTCGCTTGTGAGCGTGCATCATTTTTTTAAAAGGGCTTCTGTCACCCCCCAACCCCCAATTTTCAGTTTTTGACTTATTATATTTGTTAATGTAAGCAGATTCCATATATGTCCCTCTTACCTCGGGCTGTGCAGTAATTACAGTAAAAAACATACTTTTATTATATGTAAATTTCTTCACTACCAGCAAGTTGGGCGGACTTGCTGGTAGCCGCCGCATCCTCTGTTTGAAAAAACGCCCCCTCCTCCACTTGATTGACAGGGCCAGCGAGCGCTCTCCTCCTCTCGCTGACCCTGCCTGCAGCCTCAAATCCCGCGCCTGCGCCGTACCGACGGCAGCTTTTTCCTCAGTGCGCCTGCGCCGAATGACGACCGGAGTGGCCTGCACCGATGACGTCAGCCCTACACCCGGAAGAGAAGACCTCCCCTCCAGGGTGTAGGGCTGACGTCATTGGTGCAGGCGCACTGAGGAAGGAGCGGCCGTCCTTCTCTCAGAGCGCCTGCGCCGAACAACGACCGGTATGGCGCAGGGCGCGGGATTTGAGGCTGCAGGCAGGGCCAGCGAGAGGAGGAGAGCGCTCGCTGGCCCTGTCAATCAAGTGGAGGAGGGGGCGGCGTTTTTTCAAACAGAGGATGCGGCGGCTACCAGCAAGTCCGCCCAACTTGCTGGTAGAGAAGAAATTTACATATAATAAAAGTACGTTTTTTACTGTAATTACTGCACAGCCCGAGGTAAGAGGGTCATATATGGAATCTGCTTACATTAACAAATATAATAAGTCAAAAACTGAAAGTTGGGCGGTGACAGAAGCCCTTTAAAAAGACTTCCGCTGTATATGTACGACAGTCCAGAAGGGGTTAATATTCCAGTTTGGTGAATGCTTCAGACTTGATTATTCATTAATGTGCGCTGAGCTTTTGAAATGTTCACAAGACACATTGTTGGAGTACTACTGACCTAACCCCTCTCTTCACCAGGAACACTGCCTAAACTTTGTTGTAAAGGAATCGCACTTCAACCAGGTGATAATGATGAAAGAGTTTGAGCGTTTGTCCTCCTCACTGATCGTGGAGATTGTACGTAGGAAGCAGCAGCCCCCCATCCGGATCCACTCTGATCAGCCTGTTGATATAGGTTTGTCACTGGTTTTGATAGATTGCTGGGTTCACATCTGCAGTCAGTAAATTTGATAGTCTGCTCCAGAAGAGGAGCAGGCTACTGGAGTTACTGTATATGGCATCACCAGATACCCATTCACTAAAATGGGATGTGGCATAAATGCCGGCTTTCAGCCTGAAAAATACCAATGGATACAGCGGTATTTCTCCATTAGAAAGCTGGCATTTATGCCAGAAACCTGCTGGAGCCTACTGTTTTTGCCCTGGCCCCCAAGCCTAAGGCCCCTTTCACACGGGCGAGTATTCTGCGCGGATGCGATGCGTGAGTTGAACGCATTGCACCCACACTGAATCCCGACCCATTCATTTCTATGGGGCTGTTCACATGAGCGGTGATTTTCACGCATCACTTGTGCGTTGCGTGAAAATCGCAGCATGCTCTATTTTGTGCGTTTTTTACGTAACGCAGGCCCCATAGAAATGAATAGGGTTGCGTGAAAATCGCAAGCAAGTGCGGATGCGGTGCGATTTTCACGCACGGTTGCTAGGAGACCATCGGGATGGAGATCCGATCATTATTATTTTCCCTTATAACATGGTTATAAGGGGAAATAATAGCATTCTGAATACAGAATGCATAGTAAAATAGCGCTGGAGGGGTTAAAAAAATAATAATAATAATTTTAACTCGCCTTAATCCACTTGATCGCGCAGCCGGCATCTCTTCTGTCTTCTTTCTTTGCTGTGTGCAGTAACAGGACCTGTGGTGACGTCACTCCGGTCATCACATGATCCATCACCATGGTGATGGACCATGTGATGACCGGAGTAACGTCACCACAGGTCCTGTTACTGCACACAGCAAAGAAAGAAGACAGAAGCGATGCCGGGCTGCGCGATCAAGTGGATTAAGGTGAGTTAAATTATTATTTATTTATTTTTTAACCCCTCCAGCGCTATTTTACTATGCATTCTGTATTCAGAATGCTATTATTTTCCCTTATAACCATGTTATAAGGGAAAATAATACAATCTACAGAACACCGATCCCAAGCCCGAACTTCTGTGAAGAAGTTCGGGTTTGGGTACCAAACATGCGCGATTTTTATCACGCGCGTGCAAAACGCATTACAATGTGCATGTTCCCGCAACGTGCCCGCACCTTTTCCCGCAACGCCCGTCTGAAAGAGGCCTAATAGGTGCCACTTCTTGGTCTGTACAGATCACTATACTGCAGTTTATATATATTATTCTAAACCTGCCTGTAATGATAAGGAGATATCACCTCTGTGTATAGATAGAACAGGATTCACGATAGGTGATTGTCAAAGCTTATGTATTCCTTGTACAATGACTTCTGCACAGGTCACAGAGCATTGAGGTGTCGTCCTGACCATTGTGTCTGCGGCCCACATGGAACTGAACCCGAGTTCGGGAAATGGTTTATGACAGTATAAATCAATTTCTGAAGTTATTATGCGATGTCTCGCGAGCCTTGGCGAACTAATAACTTCGGCTCATCGGAGCCAATACATTCTAGTACTGTACGGCGCACTCGCTCCGTACAGTATTGAAACAAAGTTTTAGGTTTCATCCGAAGTCGATTCGCTCATCCCTATAATATGATAATAGATGTTCTCCAGTGTACCCCTTGTGACTGTATGCCTAGTGAGACAGTAAAATGCATCTTCAGCGTGTGACGAGACCTCAGATGATGCTTAACTTACTAGTCGGATTGGACATGTAAAATCCAACTCTTCTGGTCCATGTTTGAGGTATGCGGAAGTCCAACAGACATTAGACTGTCAGCATGTGACCTCAAAGTCAGAAAGATCCGTCAAAGAATCCAAGTCTGGGGTCACTGGACCTGTGGGAAGGCGGGATGTGATATGGGTGCAAAAATCTTTATTACATTCACGAGAAATCAGTGTTCTCTTCTGATTTTATCGGATTGTCTGCCAGTGCGGGAAAATGATTTCAAACGGGTTATTTCTTTATTCCCTGTAGTTTCCCTGAATGTCTGTCAGAAGGACTGCAGGTAATGATACATTATCTGCGGCGAACCTGTATTTTCTCTACAGCTTTGTGTCCCACTAAAGTGGAATATGATACAGTTATAAGGGGGAGTGGAACGTCATTTTAAGATGGGAGAGGCAGGTGAAGTAGATGTGTTTGATGCAAGTACTGATACTGCAAGTGTTTTGTCTGTCCTTTAGGCACCTCTCTAGTCCAGGATATGAAGGCTTATCTGGAGGGTGCAGGAAGAGATTTTTGTGACATCACTTTGTTGCTGGACGGACACCCAAGACCTGCACACAAAACCATTCTGGCTGCTCGCTCCAGGTGTGCACCAAGCTATGCTGCATACGGTCTTCTAGATATCTATTTTATTTCATATTAGCCAAACAGATCTTTAGCTGAAGGCCACATGAACTCGCTTCACAGTAAACTAGAATCCGCTGAAAGGAAATTGGTTTTGTGATGTTAATATTAAAGGGTCTGTGCCATAAACTACTTCTCACTCTAAAGTGGGTTTTCATCAATACACGATCTCCCATTTCTCCTTGAATATTTTTTATTTAATTTTTTTTATTTTTTATTTACCTCTTGCAGTTTTCTCTTATTCCCCATGCTTGAAGCCTATTGCCTGGCTTGTCGTGTGTCTGCTGTCCCATCACGGCATGCCCTTTTTAACCCTTTTATGCCATCTTATTGGTGATGGTTTGGCGTCCTCGATCTAATATGTATGGCCAGTATAAGCCTTACAGTGATATAGTTTAGTTCAGTAAGGCCAATCGGGGAAGCACTGATGTGGACACTGCTGTTTTCAGTTTCAATGTTATGTGAATACTTCAGTTTGCCGTGAACCCTGAAATCTGTGTGGGGCATTACAATGGAATTCACTGTACCGCATGGGGTAAGGTACGGGACAGGGTAAGACCAAAGAGGGTAAAACCTGTTTATCTTACCCCAAGAGGTTTGCATGTAAATCCGTTTCTTACTGTGGTTTTCTTTGCAGCTATTTTGAGGCCATGTTCCGATCTTTCATGCCTGAAGATGGACAAGTGAATATTTCTATTGGTGAGATGGTGCCAAGCAAACAAGCCTTTGAATCTCTACTCCGATACATCTATTATGGAGAAGTCAATATGCCACCTGAAGACTCTCTGTATCCTTTTAACCCAGATTGAAGAAAACGTAGGGGGATGTCTCTTAAGGGTCTGTTTACATGGGCAGTGACAAGTGCCAGTCAACCATATAACAAGTTAATTAGCACTTGTTTAAAGACCTTTTAGGATAAGGACACTTGGTCCGGTCACAGTGCAGCACAGCAGGCCACACCCACAGATTTTTCATGCAGCCATTGGCTCCCGCAGGTGGGTGCAATCTGTGTTCTTACCCTTTGGCAGACAATTGTATTAATAAATGACCACGTGAACAGTTGTTTAGTACTTAGTCGTTCATGCGGCTGTTCGTTTTCAATATAGTCAGCAGCACATCCCATCTGTACATTGGGCAGTGTGCTGCTGACAAATGCATCTTTTTTTGGGCACGTAAAAAGTTATCAATCAGCCAAAGAATTAACCCTTGCTTATCGAGCAGCTTTATGGTGATGTTCGGGGACGAGTGCAAACTATTGCCCAATCTTCTGCCATTAAGTACTGGCAGCAGTCATGACCGCTCCTCAGCTATCTCCATTGAGAACGTGCCATTGGGTGCATATTCCCTATCGCTACTAATAGATACATTAGGCAGTGTCTGATATTTCACAGAGGTACCCAAAACAGTCATTCCAAAATGGTCAAATTCCTAATAATAAAGTGTCCACATGATTTTCAGTATTCCTTAACGTGAACACCAGTTATTTGTTCTCTGCTCCATATTATTATGGATTCTTCAGCAACCGGCTGCAGGCATACTGCCGGCAAAATCTGGAGATGAATGTGACGGTTGAGAATGTGCTTCAGGTAGAGGAATCTATGACTTACTGGTCCCGCATATATGTGATATTACACTTATTTATCCATCATAAATCCCTTGTATGTGATCACTGTTGGCATTCTTAGATTTAACACACGTATTTTATGTACAGCCTGTTAGAATAGACCAGAGCAGGGATCAGTTGTGATACCGAATAGCACTTAAAGGGAATCTGTCATTTACAAAACACCCCCTAAACTAGAGCAAGTGGTGTATAGTGTAAGTGACACAGAGTCTGGTTATGTCATTTTTATCTTCATGATCACTCCTGCTTGAGTCCATTTTGTGTGTGAGCCCTGGAGTCTTCTCAGTGCATTTTACTTCTGGTTTGTTGGAGCCCAGGGTCAGAATGCAAATGAGTGTGAAGATAAAAATGACATAATCTGATTGGCATTACTTACTCTAGTTTGGGGGGGGTGTTTTGGAGAAGATTTTCCCTTTCACTAGGCACATAATTCTTACACACACAACATCGGATGGAGGTATTAAAGGGGTCGGACCTTCCATCAACGGCCTTGTTCCCAGCACAGCGCTGGTACGTATGACACGAGACCTGTGTGTAAATGTGAGTTATTCTTACTAAATTATTGGACATCAGGGCCTATAGCTTAATAAACGTATTACTAGCTGCATGCAAGTGCTGTTACCAGCACATGTGCAGCTAGTAATATGAACTGACCAACCCTTTAAAGGGGTTTTCCTTTACCTGCTCTCCGCTGCTGAGTTGGCTTCTTTAGTCCCCCACTGACATGGTCTGTCCCTGCATCACTGCTGCGGGCAGTCACTGACTGCAGCAGTACACGTGACAACCATCTAGCTGGATATTGAAGTGGCAGCAGGGGACAGAAAGAGTGGGAACCCGGTAGCGGGGATTAGGCAAGTATGCTTCCAGGCGTAGAAACATGGGGGGGCAGGCCAAAATGCCTCCAATTGTAGGCATCCCCTTTTAAGCTTTGGATTCTGGAAATATCTGAATCAACTAAATCTAGAATAAATGGGACAAATTCTGGTTTAATGTGAAATGTGTTTCAGATCCTAGAAGCAGCAGACAAGACACAAGCCCTGGATATGAAGAAGCATTGTCTCCACATCATTGTCCATCAGTTCACCAAGGTTGGTGGCGTCTTTTCTGGGGCTCTGGGATCATGTTGTCCTCTCATCTTCAGTTTTGGAGAAATCGTTTCTGCTGTGCCTTTGAATTTTTGTATGGTGGAAGTAGGGGACTGGAGGACATGAGGAATGGCTGCCTTAAGCCTTATTTCACATGTCAGTGATTGGAGCTTCCACAGACATAAGGTATAAGGGAAATATCTGCACCCATTCTGTGTTTACAGCCGCAACTGATTTTGGCTCAAAATCACTGACGTGTGAATAAGGCTTTCGTTTCACCTGAATTCACCTTGAATGTTGGCTTGCATTAAACCATCTTTGTAAAACTTCCATAGGCTTGTGAGTGCCTCCCTATTATCAGAATAATGGTTATTTTGTGTACCAGTTCACCAACACTCCTCTTCCATCTCACCAACACTCCTCTTCCATCTCATCATTGTAAATCAGTCTATTAGCTCGTGCTCTTTCACTTGAGGATTTGTTACCAGTTGTGGTTCATATCTCTTTTCCACATTAAAGGGGTATTCCCATTTTATCAAGTGATGGCATATAGCTAGGTGGTCCACACTCTAAGACCTGCACCGATCCTGAGAATAAAGTGGATGCAGCATTGGTGTAACGCCGCATCCCTAGTTTTCTTCTGCACAATGGCGGCCGACCTCCTCAAACTGCAGAGCGGCACTGTGCACGTGAATGAGGTTGGCTGCCGTTATTTGCACAGTAGATAGCCCGGGTGCCGCACTGCAAACAAAACTTAGACAAACACACAGCACTACACCCGTTTTCAGAGGATGCCGTTATTTTTTAAGATGAGAAAACCCTTACCATTGTGGTATATGTGACTGCAGAAAGGAACTGATACTTACAAATTTACCTGGAGCACTTACCTTTTGTATGTATCTTTTGTCTCTCGTGGACTTCTATGCACTTTTACCATTTGTGTGGAGAAATAAAACCATTATTTCTTGTCTGTTTGTCCTGTCTCATTGCATAACTACTACTTTAAAACCAATGGTCCTTTTAGTTTAAGCTTTCAACTAGCAAAGGTCCTCCAACACAACTATTGCCTAATGATCATGTATTCCTAATTGTTAACGTACCCCTTTAAGGGTAGACCTACTTCATTGACTTTTAATTGAACTTTTTTTTTTTATATTCATCTAAGAGCCATTTAACCTTTATTAGCAGATAGAAGATGACCACACTCCTTCTCATTTTCCCTCCTTTCCTTCTTCACATGAAGGTTGCCAAGCTGCCGAACCTCCGTTCATTGAGCCAGCCTTTGCTTATTAACATTATCGAGTCTCTGGCCAGCCACATCTCAGACAAGCAGTGTGCGGAACTAGGCTCAGATATATGAACGCCTGCTTTCTAGGACATAGTAGTGGACAAATTGATGAAGCATTCCTCACTTCTGAAGCTGGATGTCCTTCACAGACCGAACATATGGGACCATGAAGCTGTATCTAGTACATAACCAGCTGGTGATGTGATCTGCATTTACTGTATCAGGATACTAAGAAGATTTGCCCTGCACATTATAGCAGTAACAAGTCAAGTATCGCTAAGTGACGCCACTATCAAAGTGTGTGTCATGTTTAGGAGTTGCTTGTATTCGCCTGCGATTTCACATCCATTTCCTGTGTTTTTCGTTTACATTACTTAGCTGATTTATTCCCATTTAATTACCAATTATTTATTCTAACATCATTCTTAGGGCTGATTCACACGACTGTGCTCGGACTGGGTCAGCCACCTCTCCTGGACAGACTGCTCACAGTACAGTACAATAGCCCCGCAATCAGATAGGAACTGACTGTATTATAAAAAACACTATGATGCAGTCACATGGATCATGTTTCCTGGACTAGCATGGTCGTGTGGATCAGCCGTTAGGGCAGAAAACCAACCCTATCTGTAAAGAAAATAGACAGTTACCAAAATAGGACTATGTGAAGGTGCCTTGAATTTCGACATCCGATCCTTTTGTTCTCCTAGGACTGGAATCGGCAACCTTTCGCACTCCAGCTTCTGTGAAACTACAACACCCAGCATGCAAACATACTCGGCTGTTCTTCTAACACCCTAAGAAGTGAATGGAGCACTCTGGGAGTTGTAGTTTCAGAACACCTGGCATGCTGGAGGTTGTTGATCTCTGTCCCAGGAGATAAGTTGCATACAGATGTGTCTGGCAGCAGCTTTCTCCTCTCTTCCCATGTCCACGCTTGGCCGAGCATATATGGGGGAGTAGGGAGATATAGCTACTGACTGAATGAGCGTTCATGTATGGGCACCTTTTAGGACCATTGGAAATGGCTTTATGTTAACCAAAGTGGAGAGCTGTGCTCATCTGGTGGATTACCTTAAAATGGACAGAACGCTTCCCCTGGTGATAGCTGGCAAGCAACTGGCCTCATGACCATCATTTGGACTACAGAGAGGGCTTTTTCAGATGGAACAAGCACTTGATTACAGTGGCCTTTAGCAAATGGCACTTTCGCTGTTGTAAAACTTGCATAGTGCATATTCTAGCCCTTGTGTTTGGTATAACCCCTCCAAATCCATGAAACTCTTCTTTGCACTTGTGAATGAAGCTTCTTTGGACCATTTCTTCTAGGAATATACATATTGAGGTTATAAACTGGTAATAGTTTTACTGTAGTTGTGATTTAGACATGCCGTTATCGTGTTAACGGTTGAAGACAAAAGGCATGAGGCTCTTGACGTCCCCTAATGGGATGCACGCTTTTGCACAGTCAGAAGTATTTCTGAAAAATACTCATAGTTTGCAGTATTGCGAAAAACTTACATTGTAATCAGTGTAGTAGAGCATTGTGAGAAATGCATGGCTATACTGAGTTTTTCACCGTCCGTTTTGAGTTTGCCACCAAAATAAAACGTCTCAGAATCCTAACGTTCCTGAAATCTATCCTATGGCATTTTACCAACGTGTATGTGCTAAATCAGATCTAGTAAACCTGGAACTTGTTAAAGGTGTTGTCCAAAATAATCAAAATTCTTGGATGACTCCTTCAAAAATAATATAATCCCCTATTTCCCCATTTCTGTTTTCTGGGGGTCTGGTGCAGTGCTTCTGCAACTGCTTGTTTACAAACATTACGTGCACCACTGCAGCCAATCACTGTCCTGTACCGGACCATCGAACGGCACTGGAGAATGGGATGACTTTATGATGGTTTTTATTTCAAGCAATTGTCCGAAGTTTTTAATTCTGATTTTAGATCCCTTTTTAAATGACAAATTTATTGTAAATCTTTTCCTTTATTTTGGAGGATCAGGTTATGGGATTAGCACTGGTGCCTTGGTCCTAGGTTTGAATCCGACCAAGGACAATATCTGCATGGAGTTTGTATGTTCGCCCCGTGTTTGCGTCGGTTTCCTCCGGGTTCTCTGGTTTCCTCCCACACTCCAAAGACATACTGATAGGGACCTTAGATTGTGAGCCCCATTGAGGACAGCTTGATGCTAATGTCTGTAAAGCGCTGCGGAATAGGTCAGCGCTATATAAGTGCATAAAATAAATAAATATTCCAAAACGGAATGGACATTTTCCATTTAAGCAATTGTGGATGATATAACTGCATGTTTATATACTGTACACACCTACCGTCTGTGTATTCATACTGTACATAGTATATGCATAATGTGCCCAAGTATCTTCTGTATATTGTGATATGAGAGAAAGCAGCCATGTATCCGTTTACAAATAAAATGTATTTATTGCTGCAGTGTAATAGTGTCTGATCATTATTTGTTCCAGACTGCATAGAAATAGTCTACTAGATTTACAAAGAGAAAAACCATCATATTGATATTTACAATTCTGCAAAAGGTAAGATAAGACCAGGTTCATGTCGGTTCGCACTCTGTTCCGGTCACTGTACGCAGCATTTTTTGTCCAGCCGAAAGCAGACATACTGGTGCAGCTCAGTAAATTAGAATATCATCAAAGTTAATTTATTTCAGTAAATCGATAAAAAAAAAGTGAAACTCATATAGTCTATAGTTTCATTACACACAGAGTGATCTATTTCAAGCATTTATTTCTTTTAATGCTGATGATTATGGCTTACAGCTAATGAAAACTCAAACGTTAGTATCTCAGAAAATTAGTTTATTATATAAGACCAATTTAAAAAAAAAAGATTTTTAATACAGAAATGTTGGCCTACTAAAAAGTATGTACAGTATATGCACTCACAACTTGGTTGGGCCCTCCTTATGCGTGAATTACTGCATCAATGTGGCGTGGCATGGAGGCGATCAGCCTGTGGCACTGCTGAGGTGGTATGGAAGCCTCGGTTGATTTGATAGCGGCCATCAGTTCATCTGCATTGTTGGGTCTGGTGTCTCTGATCTTCCTCTTGACAATACCCCATAGATTCTCAATGGGGTTTAGGTCAGGCGAGTTTGCTGGTCATTCAAGTACAGTGATACCATGGTTATTAAACCAGGTAATAGTACTTTTGGCAGTGTGGGAAGAGGCCAAGTCCATCACTGACTATGGAAACTTCACACTGGACATCAAGCAACATTGATTGACTCTGAGACTTCAAACTCTAAATGAAATGCAAAATTTATTTTCATCTAAAAAGAGGACTTTGGACCTATTTCGGCTATGCCAGATACAGTAAACTCTGGCAGTCTGTTCCTCCACCAGATTAGATTGCTGGAGTTTATAGAGTATATGTGAATGCGGTCTAACGACAAATTTTAGTACATGATCTGTCCCCCTTTTACTGTGATTTGTTGCTTTACTCTCTTAAGGCCCCTTTACACTGCTCAATTGAGTAGACTATTGTCGGGAAGGAAGCATTCCTTCCCAACAATCGCCTGCTGGTCAGTGAAGGAGACCGCTGTATTTGCATGCAGCAACCCCATCCACAACATGGAGAGGAGCAATCGCTAATGCCATCGCGCAATCTGCTGCCGGCAAACAATGATTTAGGTGACCGCATGAACTATCCTACACTCATTCATCATGTAATCAGTGGCACTTTTACTGCGGCAGATTATCACTAACGAGTGTTCCTAGGGACGCTTGTTGGCGGTAATCTGCACAATGTTTGGGCACTGTAAAGGGGCCTTAAACATTGATTCCACTGTCAGCTTAATTTATGGCATTGTCATCCAAGACAACAATGTTATCAGATAAACCACAAGTTGTTTACAAAATGGCCATCTCAGATCCCTAATGAATAATTGTATACGGTTGTGGATGTCTGAGAACTACCTTTTGTTCTTCAAATATTGTACATTAGTATAAATTCTGAATTCCTATCAGCATTCTACAATATGATGTACACTTAACACACAACAAAACATCCAATCGTAATGGCTTCAATGAAGTTTGTCTGTGTAATAAGATTACACTTACTCTTCCATCTATTGTTGGCAGACATGTCCAAGGTTTTAGTTATCCTTTATGCTGTTCCCTCAGCTAACAATAGGTTATTAGCCTTCATATACCCACTGATATCACAAAGGTTCATGCCCTCAGGGCTCACCTTTCTAAAGTAAGTGAAGCTTTTACATCAGTGTGTCAATAACGGGCCAAACAAATACTCATTCTTGAAAATTGGCAAATCTTCAGAGGACATTCTGCTGACTATATACAAATTGTATGGGGATCTTGTCCTCCGCAATCACTTTGCATTAGAGAGTGTAAAAAGCATAATATACAAGCGTCACTCTGATATAATGAGCGACTTGTTATGGCCAGGCATCGGACCATGTAAAAGGACCTTTAAAGGGAGACTTCTATCAGAAAAGGGGTATTTTTTTTTAACTCCCTGTTCATAGAAAACTATTTTGGGCTGTTTTTCATTTCTGCTATGCTATTGAAAATTACATGCAACATATTGTCCTTCTCTAGCAGTTAACACAGAGATGAAGCCCATCATCAGTTTACTGCTACTGTGAGGGGAAAATGCCAACTACTAGTATAATAGTAGATGTAGAATTAGGATAATAGTATAACAGATTTATTGTTCTCCTAGATGAAGATGCCCACAGAAGAGCATTACACTTGTCAATGTAATGTGTGATGTTCTAATTGAGTCAATCACCCCCTTCCTCTTCTGGTCAGAGTGAATGTTCTGACTGAGAAAGTCAAGTGAGGCTGTTTGCCATGCTAAAATTTCCAACAACAAAGGAACTTAAGAGCCAGGACAGAAAGTAGAATACAAAGGATAAGTTAAAAAATATATATACGATCCAGAAAATCATCTATAGGCTTAAATATAAATATATATATCGGTGTATATATAGGCAGAAAATGTGATAAAAATGTTTTTGATGGTAGTGTCTCTTCCCAACCGCCTAAATAAATTTACATCATAGTCGCTGGGTGCCTGCTGTTTTAAACAGCAGGCCCAGGGGGCTAATGTATGCGATCGACGATGTCCTCGATCGCAGACATTTAACCCCACAGATGCCGTCGTCAAATGCGACCACGGCATCTGTCAGGTTAAAAAAAAGGGAGGATTTGGGGGAGCCAGATGGTGTGTGCGGCAGCCTCAGTCCTCCTGAATGATCCGAGGCTGCTGCACATAGGTTCCGATGGAGACCCTGCCTGTGGCAGGGCTCAGTTGGAACACAGTAAAATTCTCAGATTTGATGCATTAGAGTCTATGAGACAAGCAATCTAATGATTGCTTGTTCAAGTTCCCTAGGGGAACTATAAAAAAAAAATGGTATAATAAAAAGGTTTTTAATATATAAAAATTGAAATCACCCTCCTTTCTCCAAAATTAAAATAAAAACACATAGACAATTTAAAAAAATATAAACATCATGGGTATTACGCCCATGCTATAAAATATAAAAATATTTATCCCAAACAGTGAACGGGAAAAAAATAATCAAAATGGCAAATTTGCTGTTTTTGGTCTGTTCACCTCACCGCGCAACAATGAGAGAAAAATGGGATTTATACTAAAATGAGCGCGCTGATTACAAATATGAACTCGGAATTTGCCTGACACGTCTACATTTTAGGTTATACATGCAAAGCCTATTCAGTTATAATATTAATGCATTATATTGAAGATATTCCAATGGACATGTCCAGACCTGTTCGGACGCACTCAGGCTGATGTCAGCAGTAAGTTTATAAGGCAAGCTGGACAGATTTTGATAAAGTGATCTGTTTTGAAACTTAAGATGGATAAAAGCAAATGTGGTTGAATGGTAAAAGGAAAGGAAAGTAATGACTTTTGCAGTGCCTATGGTTTGACGTGAGCAGAAAAACCACCATTCAGACTGTTACTTTTGCATGACTAAAATCGCCGGATATTCAAAGAGAAACAAGTCACGAATTGTGTATCTTGACTGTGAGTCTGCTCTTAAACCAGTACCACACGATGTAGAGAATCCAGTGCCTGCCCCTCCCACAGCAGGAATGGCAATTGAAACAGACGGTTCTGATCCTGATGAAGAAGAAGATGTTGATTGTCACAATGTATTTCCTGATCAAGAACAACTGGAGGGTCAGCCTCACTTGCTGAGCCAATCAGATTTAGATAACCTGGTAAGAGATCTGTCATTATCTAAAGAAAAGTCAGAACTGCTAGCTTCTGGACTTCAGGAATGGAATTTGCTACAATGAGGCACCACAACTTCACACTTTCGTTATCGACACACCAAGTTAGCTGCATACTATGGAATGGAAAGCGATGTCTGTTTCTGTACTGATGTAAATGGTCGTATGATGGAGTTAGATGGTACACATGTTCTCGATGAATGTAGACTATTCATAGACTCTAGCAAAATAAGTTTGAAAGCTGTCTAGATCTCTCCCATCATCTATTTATCCCCAAGACACTGACGCGGGGACACCCTCTGCGTCTAGAGGAAAGAGGGTTTGTATACAAACATAGAAAAGGATTCTTTACGGTAAGAGCAGTGACACTATGGAACTCTCTGCCTGAGCAGGTGGTGATGGTGAGTACAATAAAAGAATTCAAGAGGGGCCTGGATGTATTTCTGGAGTGTAATAATATTACAGGCTATAGCTACTAGAGAGGGGTCGTTGATCCAGGGATTTATCTGATTGCCTGAATGGAGTCGGGAAAGAATTTTTTCCCCCTTAAGTGGGGAAAATTGGCTTGTACCTCACAGGGGGGTTTTTGCCTTCCTCTGGATCAACTTGTAGGATAACGGGCCGAACTGGATGGATAAATGTCTTTTTTTCGGCCTTATATACTATGTTACTATGTCTTGTTGCACAATGGTAACGAAAAACCATCTGTTCCATTGGCTCATGTGGTTGGAATGAAAGAGACCCGTGCTTCTATGGAGTTAATTATGAAAATGATCAAATACTCAGAACATAAATGGAAAATTTGTGCTGACCTGAAAGTGGTAGCACTGCTGCTTGGCCTACAGTTAGGGTACACAAAGCACATGTGTTTCTTGTGCCTATGGAACAGTCGTGATGACAACAATCATTACAAAATGAGACAGTGGCCTCTCAGAGTCGAGCACACAGTTGGTCAGTACAATGTACAACACAAATCACTTATGAAAAGAGAAAGGATTTTAGCAGCTCTCACCTTTAGTCACCTGCATGAAGCACGGAAAAGGAGTGGCTTGAACCTAGCCACACTTGATAAGTCCAAGAGCAAAAGAAAAGGTTGATTCCAGCTTCAGCGTATAAAAGTTTTCTTTATTCAGCTTGTAGTATAAAATCCGACACAAAGTCACATGGAGAGACACAGATTGTGACGCGTTTCGGGCTATGGTATTGAGCCCTTCTTCAAGACAATACAATGGTGTACTAAAAACAAAAGCTTTATATACCACACAAATGGATATGCTCCTCCTTCTTCAATTTCTGAATTGATTGGAGACTGTGTCCCAGACCCAGGTGTTACTAGATTAGGAGAACCTCCCAGGAACACATGGGTGGGGACACAGTGTTTCAACAAACCTTCACATACAAAGAAGCCAATAAATGTGTATATATATATAATAGTGCACTACATGTACTGCAGGGTTAAATCATGCTTTCTATTCAAACCCTTTGGTATGCAAGTGTCTAAAATGAACATCCAGTATGTTTCCCTACTTAGAAGTTTTTGTTTGCGATCACCTCCTCTGACAGGTGTGGAGACAACCTCCACTCCCTGTACAGAAAACGCAGAGGTATCGCCCTTGTGAACAGTGGCAAAATGTTTTGTTGCCGCTGAGACATTACGAGACATGAAATGAGGGACATCGCTCAAATGTTTTCTTATACGCACCTTCAGTTCATTAGTGGTACAACCAACATATTGTAAATTGCATATTTTACATGTTATAACATATACCACATGATCTGTTTTACAGTTTATATATTGTTTCAGCAAATGTTTTTTATTGTTTGCCATGGATGTAACCTCTTTTGAAATGGACATATGTCGACAGCAGATACATTTTTTGCTGCCGCATTTATAGTTCCCGTTTATTTTAGGCCAAATGCTTGTTCTGGGAAAATTTTCCCTAAACAGACTAGGGCTGATTTTTTGGCCCACTGTGGGGGCTCTTTTTGCTACACATTTTACCCCTGTGGATACTATATTATGCCATTCTTCATTATAGTTTAAAACATGAAGATGTTTACGTATGATCTTGCAGATCTTAAAATAATCTCTGCTATAATTAGTGGTGAAAATGATAGGTTTTTCTTTATTAGTGTTTTTTTCTTCTTTTTTCAATGTATTTTTACACTCCCTATCATCTGTATCCCCATTCTCATTTTTGTTCTCATTGTCCATGTTCTTATTTTTATTTTTATTACTTTTTGGAAAAATTAGGGTTTCTCTGTTTTTTGATCTGGCAAAATTAATACCTCTATTGATATTGGTTTGGGTATAACCTCTTATTTTTAATCTTGCTGCAATATTTTCAGCCTCTCTTTCAAAAAGCTCCTGAGTAGAGCAATTCCTCCTGGCCCTTATCATTTCTCCTTTTGGGATATTTTTCAGGACGTGTGGTGGGTGGCAGGAGGAGGCAGAGAGAATAGTGTTACCAGCTGTAGACTTCCTATGGGTGTATGTAACCACCCTGCTGGTATGATTGTCACCCTCCAGACATAAATCGGGAAAAACAATTTTCCCTGGGTCGCTGGAGAAGGTGAATTTTATTGATGTAGTACAATTGTTGAAATATTCTATGCACTCAGCTATTCTCTCTGTGTCCCCCTGCCACACCCACAGCATATCGTCGATATAACGACCATACCATTTGAAATCTTCTCTATAGGGATTGTGGTCAGAAAAAAGAAAATTATTTTCCCACCACGCCATATATATATATTTGCTATTGACGGTGAGTATTTAGCTCCCATAGGGATTCCTGACTGTAGTAAATAATATTTTTTGTTGAACACCATTGTATTGTCTTGAAGAAGGGCACAATACCATAGCCCGAAAGGCGTCACAATCTATCTGTGTCTCTCCATGTGACTTTGTGTCGGATTTTATACTACAAGCTGAATAAAGAAAACTTTTATACGCTGAAGCTGGAATCAACCTTTTCTTTTGCTCTACAACACAAATCACTGGTTGATCCACTTCAAGTTTATCTTCCACCACTTCACATTAAACTTGGTTTAATGAAAAACTTTGTAATTACACTTGATCATGATGGAAATGGTTTCCAGTATTTGAAGAAGTTTAGCACACTGAAAACTGATGCTAAAATAAAGGCTGGAATTTTTTTTGTCCCTGAAATTAACAAACTAATGCATGATACATTCAGAACAAAGCTCAACCCTCTGGAACTGTCACGGCTGTATGTGAGCAACAAGAGCATACACAGTAAATAGAGCTACTGACCGGACCCAAACTAGGGAGGATAAAGGGTGACCCCTGTCAGACCCTCAAAGCTCTCCCTATGCTGCTAAGCACATGCCCGGATCCAAATGGTGGAACGAGGCATGCCCGCGTACCTAAGACTGATGACCACTGTAACCCCTACAATAGTGGAAGGGGCACAGCCACCGGTGCCCTGCTCAGTATATGGACGGCCCCGGGGTCGCCTCGGATACAGTCAGAAAACAAACAGAAACACTACAATGTCTGCACACTTAGCTGAAGGAGCTGCAGCAGCAGATGAAGACAGATCCAAAGACAGCTGGCAATATCCGGAGTACTTGCTGCAGCAGAACACAGGTCCAGTGAAATGATAGCACACAAGTGAAGATACTCAAGCAAGAGATACAACTCAAATGAGAAATATAATCCGCTCCCTACAAAGGAGGAGGGGTGATTTAAAGGCAGAGAAATCAGACAGGAGGAACAGCTGGGAGGAAGGAAACAGAAAGTAAAGACCTCATCACAGGGGCGGAGAAACAGAGCAGTGAGAACTCCTCCAAGCTCTAGTAGTGACATCATCACAGGGGTGGAGAAACAGAGCTGTGAGAAAGTACCCCCCCCCCCCCTCTACGGGTGGACTCCGGACACCCAGGACCCACTTTCTCAGGATGAGCCCTATGAAATGCCCTGATGAGGCGAGTGGCTTTAATGTCCGACACCGGAACCCACATCCTCTCCTCCGGACCATAACCCTTCCAATGAACGAGGTACTGAAGAGAACCGCGGACAATGCGAGAGTCCACAATTCTGGAAACCTCAAACTCCAGATTGCCATCAACCAAAATCGGAGGAGGAGGCAAAGAGGAGGGTACCGTGGGCTGGACATATGGTTTTAAGAGAGATCTGTGAAATACATTATGTATCTTCCAAACCCGTGGAAGATCAAGACGGAAGGCAACAGGATTGATGACTGACAAGATTTTATAAGGCCCAATAAACTTGGGATCCAATTTCCAGGAGGGAACCTTCAGTTTAATATTTCTTGTAGACAACCACACCAGATCACCCACATTCAGGTCCGGACCAGGCACACGTCTCTTATCAGCCACACGCTTATACTTCTCACTCATCTTTCTAAGATTACTCTGAATCTTTTGCCAAATGGTAGACAAAGACGAGGAAAATCTCTCCTCCTCAGGTAAACCAGAAGGAGCCCCTCCCGAGAATGTCCCAAACTGCGGATGGAACCCATGTGCACCAAAGAATGGTGACTTATCAGAAGATTCCTGACGACGGTTGTTCAGAGCAAACTCAGCAAGAGGGAGAAATGAACACCAATCCTCCTGGTTCTCTGCCACAAAACAGCGCAAATATGTCTCCAGATTCTGATTGAGGCGCTCAGTCTGACCATTCGACTGCGGGTGAAAAGCAGAAGAGAAGGACAGCCGAACCCCCAGGCGAGAACAGAAAGCCTTCCAGAATCTGGACACAAACTGCGTGCCTCTATCGGAAACAATATCAGAGGGAATGCCATGCAATTTAACAATATGGTCGACAAAAGCTTGCGCCAATGTTTTAGCATTGGGTAAACCAGGGAAAGGTACGAAATGAGCCATCTTGCTAAAACAGTCCACCACCACCAGGATCACCGACTTCCCTGAGGAACGAGGAAGATCCGTGATAAAGTCCATGGACAGGTGTGTCCAAGGACGGGAAGGTATGGGTAACGGGAGAAGGGAACCTGAAGGCCGTGAACGAGGGACCTTAGCGCGAGCGCACGTCTCACAAGCAGCCACAAAACCCTCCACCGACCTACGAAGAGCCGGCCACCAAAATCTCAGAGCAATGAGATCTACTGTGGCTCTACTCCCGGGGTGACCAGCAAGAACAGTATCATGATGCTCCTTGAAGAGTTTGTGACGTAGCTCAGGAGGCACAAACAACTTCCCAGAAGGACAACGGGCAGGTGCCTTAGTCTGGGCAGCCTGGACCTCGGCCTCCAAATCAGAATATAGAGCAGAAACAACTACCCCCTCCGCCAAAATGGGACCCGGGTCCTCGGAGTTTCCTTCTCCCGGAAAACAGCGAGAGAGAGCATCAGCCTTCACGTTTTTGATCCCAGGGCGGAATGTAACGACAAAATTGAATCTGGAGAAGAACAGAGACCATCTGGCCTGTCTCGGATTCATACGCCTGGCTGACTCCAAGTATGCCAGATTCTTATGGTCGGTAAAAACGGTGATAGGGTGCCTGGCCCCCTCCAACCAATGGCGCCATTCCTCGAAAGCCAACTTGATGGCCAACAACTCCCTATCTCCCACATCATAGTTTTTCTCTGCCGGGAGAGTTTTTTAGAGAAAAAGGCACAGGGTCGCCATTTGGCAGGAGAAGAGCCCTGGGACAAAACCGCACCCACCCCCACCTCGGAAGCATCCACCTCAACAATAAAAGGTAAGGAAACATCGGGATGCACCAAGACGGGAGCAGACGCAAAACTCTCTTTAATCTTAGAAAAAGCTGCAAGCGCCTCCTCCGACCAAGAGGAAAAATCCGCCCCCTTTTTTGTCATGTCAGTGAGGGGTTTAACAACAGAGGAATAATTCAAAATGAACTTTCTGTAATAGTTCGCAAAACCCAGAAAGCGCATCAATGCCTTCTGATTCTCAGGAAGCTCCCACTCAAGTACAGCACGGACCTTCTCCGGATCCATGCGAAAACCAGAAGCAGAGAGGAGAAAACCCAGAAATTGAATCTCCGATACCATAAAAAGACATTTCTCCAGCTTGGCGTACAATTTATTTTCCCGCAGAATCCGCAGAACCTGAAAAAGATGATCCTGATGGGTCTGAACATCAGGGGAAAAAATCAAAATATCATCAAGATACACCAATACAAATTTCCCCATTAAATGGTAGAAAATACTGTTAACAAAATGCTGAAAGACGGCCGGAGCATTCATCAGGCCGAAAGGCATAACGAGATTCTCGAAATGCCCGTTAGGGGTATTAAAGGCAGTTTTCCATTCATCCCCCTCTCTGACCATGACCAGGTTGTACGCGCCTCTCAAATCCAATTTGGAAAAAACCTTGGCCCCAACAATTTGGTGGAAGGGGATAGGGATCGCGAATCGTGATACGGTTCAGCTCCCTAAAATCTAGGCAAGGTCTCAGAGAGCCATCTTTTTTTTTAACAAAAAAAACCCAGCGGCAACAGGTGATTTTGAGGGACGAATATGCCCCTTATCGAGACTCTCGGAGATAGATATAGGTTCGCATTGCGATTCTTTCCGGTTGTGAGAGATTGTAGAGGCGTGCTTTTGGCAGCTTGGCGCCGGGAATGAGGTTAATGGGACAGTCAAACTCCCGGTGAGGAGGTAGCTCCTGAACACCGCTCTCGGAAAACACGTCCGAGAAATCAGAGAGAAATGATGGCACAGTTTTAGTAGACACCTCTGCAAAAGTCGCTGTGAGACAATTCTCTCTACAAAAGTCACTCCACTCATTTATTTGCCTTCCTTGCCAATCAATAGTGGGGTTATGTCTAGTGAGCCAGGGTAACCCCAAAACTAGAGGAGAAGGCAATCCGTTAAGGACAAAACAAGATATATCCTCCACATGAGTGTCACCTACAGCTAACCGGATATTGTGAACAATGCCCTTCAGAGATCTCTGTGAGAGTGGAGCAGAGTCAATAGCAAAAACAGGTATATCCTTTTCTAATGTGCAAACCTGAAAACCATGCATGGCCACAAATTGAGTGTCAATAAGATTGACGGCCGCTCCACTATCGACAAAAATCTCACAAGAAATGACTTTGCTCTCTAGCGCCACCCTGGCAGACAGGAGAAAACGGGAACTGCAGGTCAGAGGAAAAGCATCAATTCCTACATCAACTTTGCCCAAAGTAGCAGATGAAGCAGAGTTTGATGATTTACCTTTTGAGGTTTTTCTCTTATTATCGCTCTTAGTACAGTTCAAGAATCTCCTAGACGGACAAACATTTGCCAAATGACCTATGCCCCCACAACAAAAACACACCATACTCTGAGGACTAAATCCTCTTTTATCAGGGGCAAGTCGACCTAGCTGCATGGGCTCCTCCTCAGACAGGATGAGGCCCCTGCACACTGAATGAGTCCGCACCACTGCCCCTAGACTGACAATGGCTGGACAGAGAGGTCTCGTTTCTTTCTCTTAGACGCCTGTCAAGGCGTACCGCCAATGACATGGCAGACTCTAAGGACGTTGGTCTCTCATGGAAAGCAAACGCATCTTTCAATCTCTCTGAGAGACCATGACAGAACTGACTCCGGAGTGCAGCATCATTCCAACCTGAATCAGCTGCCCATCTCCGAAATTCAGAACAATAAAGCTCCGCAGACAGTTTGTTCTGGCATAAAAAACGTAAGTTAGATTCGGCCAGAGCAACACGATCCGGGTCATCATATATCTGCCCCAGGGCCACAAAAAATCTTTCCACGGATCGAAGGGAGGGATCCCCTGATGGCAGCGAAAAAGCCCAAGTCTGAGCATTACCCCTGAGCAGGGAGATGAAAATCCTCACCCTCTGCTCCTCATTACCAGAGGAATGGGGACACAAGCAAAAATTGAGTTTGCATGCCTCTCTGAAGCGAACAAAATTCTCACTGCCCCCGGAGAACGTTTCCGGAAGTGAGACCTTTGGCTCGCAACAGACTCCATGGGCCGGAACATAGCCCAATGCATGAAGCTGAGTCATAGATTGACGGAGATCCGCTACCTCCAAAGAAAGACCCTGCATGCGGTCAACCAGGCCAGAAAGCGGATCCATGTCAAAAAGGACGGTTTTGGCGGATTATAATGTCACGGCTGTATGTGAGCAACAAGTAAATAGAGCTACTGACCGGACCCAAACTAGGGAGGATAAAGGGTGACCCCTGTCAGACCCTCAAAGCTCTCCCTATGCTGCTAAGCACATGCCCGGATCCAAATGGTGGAACGAGGCATGCCCGCGTACCTAAGACTGATGACCACTGTAACCCCTACAATAGTGGAAGGGGCACGGCCACCGGTGCCCTGCTCAGTATATGGACGGCCCCGGGGTCGCCTCAGATCCAGTCAGAAAACAAACAGAAACACTACAATGTCTGCACACTTAGCTGAAGGAGCTGCAGCAGCAGATGAAGACAGATCCAAAGACAGCTGGCAATATCCGGAGTACTTGCTGCAGCAGAACACAGGTCCAGTGAAATGATAGCACACAAGTGAAGATACTCAAGCAAGAGATACAACTCAAATGAGAAATATAATCCGCTCCCTACAAAGGAGGAGGGGTGATTTAAAGGCAGAGAAATCAAAGACAGGAGGAACAGCTGGGAGGAAGGAAACAGAAAGTAAAGACCTCATCACAGGGGCGGAGAAACAGAGCTGTGAGAACGTCTCAAAGCTCTGGTAGTGACAGGAACTTGCAGCTTGGGATGAATTTGTGCTAGTAGTGCAGAACTTCCTTGGGAACAGACGAGCTGCAAACTATGCTGAATTAGTAGACAACATGCTTACAGCATATGAACAACTTGACATTCCCATCTTGACTTTTTCCCACCCAATTTGGGACACGTAAGTGACGAACATGGAGAGAGTCTCCATAAAGATATTTCTACAATGGAGAACAGGTATCAAGGCTTCTGGAATCCCAACATGATAGGGGACTACTGCTGGTTTTTGCAACGGGAAAATATGACCTTTCACAAATGCAAAAGCAGATGCCTCAACCTTTTAACAGTAATGGGTCTTGCTCAAGTAAGACTTTTAACCACCTCCGGACCGCCTAACGCAGGATCGCGTTCCGGAGGTGGCAGCCCTGCGCAGAGTCACGCATATATGCGTCATCTCGCGATGGCCGAGATTTCCTGTGAACGCGCGCACACAGGCACGCGCGCTCACAGGAACGGAAGGTAAGAGAGTTGACCTCCAGCCTGCCAGCGGCGATCGTTCGCTGGCAGGCTGGAGATGTGTTTTTTTTAACCCCTAACAGGTATATTAGACGCTGTTTTGATAACAGCGTCTAATATACCTGCTACCTGGTCCTCTGGTGGTCCCCTTTGTTTGGATCGACCACCAGAGGACACAGGTAGCTCAGTAAAGTAGCACCAAGCACCACTACACTACACTACACCCCCCCCCCGTCACTTATTAACCCCTTATTAGCCCCTGATCACCCCATATAGACTCCCTGATCACCCCCCTGTCATTGATTACCCCCCTGTCATTGATCAACCCCCTGTAAAGCTCCATTCAGACGTCCGCATGATTTTTACGGATCCACTGATAGATGGATCGGATCCACAAAACGCATCCGGACGTCTGAATGAAGCCTTACAGGGGCGTGATCAATGACTGTGGTGATCACCCCATATAGACTCCCTGATCACCCCCCTGTCATTGATTACCCCCCTGTCATTGATTACCCCCCTGTCATCGATTACCCCCCTGTAAAGCTCCATTCAGACGTCCGCATGATTTTTACGGATCCACTGATAGATGGATCGGATCCGCAAAACGCATCCGGACGTCTGAATGAAGCCTTACAGGGGCATGATCAATGACTGTGGTGATCACCCCATATAAACTCCCTGATCACCCCCCTGTAAAGCTCCATTCAGATGTCCGCATGATTTTTACGGATGCACTGATAGATGGATCGGATCCGCAAAACGCATATGGACGTCTGAATGAAGCCTTACAGGGGCATGATCAATGACTGTGGTGATCACCCCATATAGACTCCCTGATCACCCCCCTGTAAAGCTCCATTCAGATGTCCGCATGATTTTTACGGATGCACTGATAGATGGATCCGATCCGCAAAACGCATCCGGACGTCTGAATGAAGCCTTACTGGGGCGTGATCAATGACTGTGGTGATCACCCCATATAGACTCCCTGATCACCCCCCTGTCATTGATCACCCCCCTGTCATTGATTACCCCCCTGTAAAGCTCCATTCAGACGTCCGCATGATTTTTACGGATCCACTGATAGATGGATCGGATCCGCAAAACGCATCCGGACGTCTGAATGAAGCCTTACAGGGGCGTGATCAATGACTGTGGTGATCACCCCATATAGACTCCCTGATCACCCCCCTGTCATTGATCCCCCCCCCTCTCATTGATCACCCCTCTGTCATTGATCACCCCCCTGTAAGGCTCCATTCAGACATTTTTTTGGCCCAAGTTAGCGGAATTTTTTATTTTTTTTTCTTACAAAGTCTCATATTCCACTAACTTGTGTCAAAAAATAAAATCTCACATGAACTCCCCATACCCCTCACGGAAACCAAATGCGTAACATTTTTTAGACATTTATATTCCAGACTTCTTCTCACGCTTTAGGGCCCCTAGAATGCCAGGGCAGTATAAATACCCCACATGTGACCCCATTTCGGAAAGAAGACACCCCCAGGTATTCCGTGAGGGGCATATTGAGTCCATGAAAGATTGAAATTATTGTCCCAAGTTAGCGGAACGGGAGACTTTGTGAGAAAAAAATAAAAAATATCAATTTCCGCTAACTTGTGCCAAAAAAAAAAAAATTCTATGAACTCGCCATGCCCCTCATTGAATACCTTGGGGTGTCTTCTTTCCAAAATGGGGTCACATGTGGGGTATTTATACTGCCCTGGCATTCTAGGGGCCCCAAAGCGTGAGAAGAAGTCTGGTATCCAAATGTCTAAAAATGCCCTCCTAAAAGGAATTTGGGCACCTTTGCGCATCTAGGCTGCAAAAAAGTGTCACACATCTGGTATCGCCGTACTCAGGAGAAGTTGGGGAATGTGTTTTGGGGTGTCATTTTACATATACCCATGCTGGGTGAGAGAAATATCTTGGTCAAATGCCAACTTTGTATAAAAAAATGGGAAAAGTTGTCTTTTGCCAAGATATTTCTCTCACCCAGCAAGGGTATATGTAAAATGACACCCCAAAACACATTCCCCAACTTCTCCTGAATACGGCGATACCACATGTGTGACACTTTTTTGCAGCCTAGGTGGGCAAAGGGGCCCATATTCCAAAGAGCACCTTTAGGATTTCACAGGTCATTTACCTACTTACCACACATTAGGGCCCCTGGAAAATGCCAGGGCAGTATAACTACCCCACAAGTGACCCCATTTTGGAAAGAAGACACCCCAAGGTACTCCGTGAGGGGCATGGCGAGTTCCTAGATTTTTTTATTTTTTGTCACAAGTTAGTGGAAAATGATGATTTTTTTTATTTATTTTTTTTCATACAAAGTCTCATATTCCACTAACTTGTGACAAAAAATAAAAACTTCCATGAACTCACTATGCCCATCAGCAAATACCTTGGGGTCTCTTCTTTCCAAAATGGGGTCACTTGTGGGGTAGTTATACTGCCCTGGCATTCTAGGGGCCCAAATGTGTGGTAAGGAGTTTGAAATCAAATTCTGTAAAAAATTACCTGTGAAATCCGAAAGGTGCTCTTTGGAATATGGGCTCCTTTGCCCACCTAGGCTGCAAAAAAGTGTCACACATCTGGTATCTCTGTATTCAGGAGAAGTTGAGGAATGTGTTTTGGGGTGTCTTTTTACATATACCCATGCTGGGTGAGGTAAATATCTTGGTCAAATGCCAACTTTGTATAAAAAAAATGGGAAAAGTTGCCTTTTGCCAAGATATTTCTCTCACCCAGCATGGGTATATGTAAAATGACACCCCAAAACACATTCCCCACCTTCTCCTGAGTACGGCAATACCAGATGTGTGACACTTTTTTGCAGCCTAGGTGGGCAAAGGGGCCCATATTCCAAAGAGCACCTTTCGGATTTCACAGGTAATTTTTTACAGAATTTGATTTCAAACTCCTTACCACACATTTGGGCCCCTAGAATGCCAGGGCAGTATAACTACCCCACAAGTGACCCCATTTTGGAAAGAAGAGACCCCAAGGTATTCGCTGATGGGCATAGTGAGTTCATGGAAGTTTTTATTTTTTGTCACAAGTTAGTGGAATATGAGACTTTGTATGAAAAAAAAAATAAAAAAAAAAATCATCATTTTCCACTAACTTGTGACAAAAAATAAAAAATTCTAGGAACTTGCCATGCACCTCACGGAATACCTTGGGTTGTCTTCTTTCCAAAATGGGGTCACTTGTGGGGTAGTTATACTGCCCTGGCATTCTAGGGGCCCAAATGTGTGGTAAGGAGTTTGAAATCAAATTCTGTAAAAAATGACCTGTGAAATCCGAAAGGTGCTCTTTGGAATATGGGCCCCTTTGCCCACCTAGGCTGCAAAAAAGTGTCACACATCTGGTATTGCCGTACTCAGGAGAAGGTGGGGAATGTGTTTTGGGGTGTCATTTTACATATACCCATGCTGGGTGAGAGAAATATCTTGGCAAAAGACAACTTTTCCCATTTTTTTATACAAAGTTGGCATTTGACCAAGATATTTATCTCACCCAGCATGGGTATATGTAAAAAGACACCCCAAAACACATTCCTCAACTTCTCCTGAATACAGAGATACCAGATGTGTGACACTTTTTTGCAGCCTAGGTGGGCAAAGGGGCCCATATTCCAAAGAGCACCTTTCGGATTTCACAGGTCATTTTTTACAGAATTTGATTTCAAACTCCTTACCACACATTTGGGCCCCTAGAATGCCAGGGCAGTATAACTACCCCACAAGTGACCCCATTTTGGAAAGAAGAGACCCTAAGGTATTTCGTGATGGGCATAGTGAGTTCATAGAAGTTTTTATTTTTTGTCACAAGTTAATGGAATATGAGACTTTGTAAGAAAAAAAAAATCAAAAAAAAAATCAACATTTTCCGCTAACTTGTGACAAAAAATAAAAAGTTCTATGAACTCACTATGCCCATCAGCGAATACCTTAGGGTGTGTACTTTCCGAAATGGGGTCATTTGTGGGGTTTTTCTACTGTCTGGGCATTGTAGAACCTCAGGAAACATGACAGGTGCTCAGAAAGTCAGAGCTGCTTCAAAAAGCGGAAATTCACATTTTTGTACCATAGTTTGTAAACGCTATAACTTTTACCCAAACCATTTTTTTTTTACCCAAACATTTTTTTTTTATCAAAGACATGTAGAACTATAAATTTAGAGCAAAATTTCTATATGGATCTCGTTTTTTTTGCAAAATTTTACAACTGGAAGTGAAAAATGTCATTTTTTTGCAAAAGAATTGTTAAATTTCGATTAATAACAAAAAAAGTAAAAATGTCAGCAGCAATGAAATACCACCAAATGAAAGCTCTATTAGTGAGAAGAAAAGGAGGTAAAATTCATTTGGGTGGTAAGTTGCATGACCGAGCAATAAACGGTGAAAGTAGTGTAGGTCAGAAGTGTAAAAAGTGGCCTGGTCTTTCAGGGTGTTTAAGCACTGGGGGCTGAAGTGGTTAAACTGAAAAACTAGACTTTTAGAAATTTTGTTATTCCATTACATTTTCATACACTTTACTACGCAAACTTTGATGTAGATCAGATAATTGTTGGAGTAAAACTCGTTCTGTTCAAAATTATTCAATGCTTTCCAAGTGCTTAATTCATTTAGGCATACAACTGGTCGACAAACCCTCAACTAGGATAAGTGCACACAGCAGAGCAGTCAAACAAGCCGAGTCAAAACCTGGAGAGCAGCAAGGTACCAGAGGAACAAGCAGAAGATTGTCAGGAGGAAGCCAAAGTCAGAACCAGGAGGGAACGCCAAGACCAAGGGATAAGACGGACGAGGGCTGACTCTCTACCCTCTGTGGGGAAAAAAAACCTTTAGGTTAAACCCACATTGGATACAGGTGGTCGGTGACCAAGAAAAAATTGGGAAAGATATTACAGAATTCTGGGCACTAAATTATTGATCCATACACATACATTATGTGTGGGATTCCTTGAAGGCCATGATAAGAGGGGCATATAGTATGAGGATTACGCGGAAAAGGGCGGAATATGCTAATACTGAAAAGGGATTGGTAGAGAGGGTTGGGGCGCTTGAGGCGGCCTTGGCCAAACAAAATGAGAATGGCATTCGATCATTACTAATGGAGGCAAAGAGGGAATACCAGAATTTTCATTATGAAAAGGCGCAACATAGACGCTTTTTTGCTGGACAGCAAGATTTTTTTTGAGAAAGGCAAGACTGGTAGAATGTTGGCATCAGTGATTTCTAGTCAAAGGGCCCAAATCCCAATAAAGCAAATAAAACTCCCAATGGGTGTACTAACTAATGACAGCTTTAAAATCAAAACTGTAATCGTAGAACACTTCACTAAAGTATATCGGTCGGACCTCGGGGTGGATGACGGGGCCCAGGCTCTTTTCTTTGAAGGTATGGCACTCCCTTGCCTCTCCGGGCAAGATAGTGCCAAACTAAATTTGCCACTCTCTCTTGAAGAAGTGGAGAAAGCTGTTGACAGCATAAAGGGCAATACGGCTCCGGGAAGGGATGGCATACCCTTTGAATTTTACAGAGTATATCGTAAAACCGTATTGCCTCTTCTTTTGCAAATGTTTAATGAATCTTGGAGGAGCGGTTCACTCCCCCCCCCTCCTTGAGGGAAGCCTCCATTTCCTTAATCCTGAAGAAAGATAAGACAGAGGTGGGGGCATATCGCCCTATTTCGCTACTTAACACCGATTACAAGATACTAGCGAAAGTGCTTGCAAATAGACTAAGGGGGGTTGTTCACCGTCTGATCCATCCGGATCAGACGGGTTTTATCCCAAAACGAGACATACAATCTAATATCCGCAGGGCCTTTCTAAATGTATATGTTGGGGAGGGGGAGGATCGCTCCATCCTGTCTTTGGATCCCGAGAAGGCCTTTGACAGGGTGGAGTGGCCCTTCCTGTGGGCGACTTTGGATAAAATTAACTTGGGCGAACATTTCATTAAATGGATACAGTTACTTTATTCAGATTCCAGGGCCAGGGTTAAGATAAATGGGAGTGACGCGGAACAGTTCCCCCTACAGCGAGGTACTCGACAGGGTTGTCCCCTTTCACCTCTGATATTTGCCCTAGCTCTGGAACCTCTCGCCTGTAAAATCCGGCAGTCCAGTCAGATTGTAGGATTTGGAGAGAGAGGAGAGGAAGATAGGATTAGTCTATACGCGGATGACATTCTCGTATTCCTGAGGCAGGGATGGAAGGCCTATTACACCTGTAATGAATATCTTGAGAGAATATAGGGCGATATCGGGGTATAAAGTAAACTGGGATAAATCTGAACTTCTCCCTCTGGTTCGAGTGCCCCCTGATAGGTCCTTAGGCATTAAGGTTCTTGGATTAAATGACTCCATCCGATACCTGGGTATCAGCATAAGCGCGGACCTGTCCCGATATAACTCCTTAAATATAACTCCTATGATTAAGAAGATCCGGTCCTGGCAGAAACTGCCTTTGTCACAGGAGGAAAGGATTGCATTGATTAAGATGGTGGTCCTCGCTATTGCATTATACCCTCTGACAGCATCCCCGATATGGATTGATGACTCCACTTTTGGGTTAGTGGATAAATTGATGAACGACTTAATCTGGGGGAGGGGAAGGGTTAGGATTAAGCAAAAATATCTTTGTATATCGGAGAGAAGGGGTGGCCTTTCCCTTCCATTCCTCCAGGGATATTATATTGCAGCACAGATAAAGTGGTGTTTGGGAGGGGGGAGGGGGGAGGGCAGAAAGTCAGGCCGCTTTGCTGTTGGGTATCCTTTCAAGGGATTTCCAGGGGCCATATGGGGACATTTTTTCTGTCTTGGAGACTGGCCATTTGGACATGAGGAAAAAACAATGTTTGATTAGTGATACACTAAACAAGGTTTGGAATAAGATAAAAAAAATTACTGGGTGAGACATTCCCTACTCACTTTACTCCACTTTGGCACAATTATAATTTAAAAGAATTTAAGTCAATTGTAGACTATAAATATTGGAATTCACGCGGAATTAACCGCTTAACTCATATAATATCACATGGTAATATTATTCCTTTAGACGCACTAATAAAGGGTATACCGTCCTTTGTAGATAGATATAGGTATGCACAAATTAGTCACGCATATATGAGCACTCAGGACAAAAATTTATTGGCCATTAGGACAAGCCCCTTTTTGGATTATTGTTTTAGATTTAAGGATACTCAACTTACACTCTCTCAAATATATCATAAACTCCGGGACTGTTTGGGGGAAATAACCACATTCAAAAGTGAGGGAGGCTGGGAAGCTGAATTGGGCGAAGGGAACAGCTTGGAATGGGATATCGTATATCAAAACATAAAAAAAGTATCAATCTCTCAGAAATACAGATTGATACAGTTCAAGATTGTTCACCGCCTATACTACTCCCCCTCCTTCCTTGCCAAGATATACAAGGAAAGGAAGGATCTGTGCTGGAAATGTTCGTCAGAAAATGCGGAGTTAAGTCACCTACTATGGGATTGCCCAGAAGTGTGGGGGTATTGGACTAGCATCTATGAGGAACTATATAAAAGATATAAGATCAAATTGAAGCAAAGTTTTACGCAGGCAATATTGGGTCTTTTCCCCCGCTCTGAATTGACCCCCTACCAATTACGAGTTAGCATGGAAAGTTTTATGGTCGCAAAGGCCTTGATAATTAAATATTGGGGTACGAAGAATAGTCCTAGCTTTAATGAATGGAGGGCTCGGCTAGACACTATTGAGGCTTATAGAAGAATGACAAGGAAATTGGAGTGATGGCTCCCTGTGGGGGCAGGCTCCCTTACTCGCTTAAGGCCCCCAGGATCCCTTATATTTGGAATTTCTGGAAACAGAAGTTAAGGTAGTTATTAAAATGCGGATGGACCCCGCAGCAGGGAAGCAAAAGGGAGGGGGTGAGTTAAAAGGAACAAGTGTATTAACTTGTATAAAGTATATTTGTAAATTTTAACTGGTTGATATGAGAATCTGTATATTTGTTCCAGAAAATAATAAAGGATTTGAAAAAAAAAAAGGGATAAGACGGACAGAAGTCTAACACGAGCAGGAGAACAGAAAAACCAGGTAAGTAATCACAGGAAGGACCTCAATAACAGGCAATCTGTCGTCAGCAGATTGCCTGTTTAAATAGGGCGCTGGTGGAGTCATGTGACGTAGCCAGCGTCACATGACTCCCGAGTTCTAATACAGCCGAGCGGCGAGTGAGCCGCTCGGCGCTCAGCCCCATTGCGGTTACCATGGGAACGGGCGACGCGGGGCGCGCTGATGACGCGAGCGTGCCCGGGCCGTCCACACCGTGACAGTACCCCCCTTTTGCATGGAGCCACCGGACCCAAGGCCCCAGATGACAGCTTCTCAGGATGTTCCACATGGAATTTTTTGCCAAGTCTAGAGGCATGAACATCCTTAGCTGGTACCCAGGACCTTTCCTCCGGTCCATAGCCTTTCCAGTGCACCAGGTACTGCAAAGAGTTACGGACTCTTCTAACATCCAATATCTTGGACACCACAAACTCCACGGAATCAATAACCAGTACGTGCGGCGGAGCGGACTGTGAAGGAACAACAGGTGCAACATGTCTCTTAATCGTCTCAAGAATAGGTATTTATACAATGGGCCGTCCGTTCCGCAAATTGCGGAAGGCACACGGGCGGCTTCTGTTTTTTGTGGATCCGCGGTTTGCAGACCGCAAAAAACGGCACGATCGTGTGCATGAGGCCTTAAGCAGAGATTTTTGGACGACGTCATGGATGTGGAAAGACTCGGGCAGTTTCAATCTAAAAGATACTGGGTTAATTACCTCCGTAATCTCGTACGGACCTATAAAATGAGGTGCAAACTTTTTGGAGGCCACCTTAAGAGACAAATTTTTAGAAGATAGCCACACCTTATCCCCAACCTGAAAATCCATCCTCTTAGAACGCTTCTTATTCGCTTTGATTTTAATACTGTGCACAGTTCTGACGAGACCTTATCCGCCTCAGGGTTAGATGAGGAGACGGATGACCCAGAATGAAAACGAGGATGGGAACCGTAATTACAAAAGAATGGGGAGACACCAGCGGAGGAATTAACACTGTTGTTTATCGGAAATTCTGCCGCAGGAAGGTACTTAACCCATAATTGTTGATCATCCGAGACCTATGACCTGAAAAACTGTTCCACAGACTGATTAAGACGTTTAGTCTGCCCGTTACTCTCAGGATGATAGGCAGACGAGAAAGACAATGAAATTTGGCACCTCTGACAGAAGGCTCTCCAAAATCTAGACACAAATTGGACCACCCTATCCGATACAATGTTTTCGGGAATACCGTGCAAACGTACAATTTGTTCTACAAATACAGCGGCCAGAGTCTTAGCATTAGGAAGCTTAGAAAGAGGAACAAAATGTACCATCTTGTTGAACCTATCGACCACTACCCAAACCACAGTTTTACCCTCCACAGGTGGCAGGTCCGTGCTGAAATCCATAGAAATATGAGACCAGGGTCTACTGGGAATGGGTAGGGGTTGCAACTCACCAGCAGGGAGGGTTCTAGGGGTTTTAGACTTGGCACAAACCTCGCAGGACTTGACATCCTTGACTAGGGTGGGCCACCAGTAAGACCTTGATACCAGCTCTTTAGTACTCTCGATACCAGGATGTCCACACAAAACAGAGTCATGACAGAGTCACTACCCAACAGCCGGAGACGGAATTGTTCAGGGACAAACAACTTAGGCTACTTTCACACTGGCGTTTTGAATTCCGTTTGTGAGATCCGTTTCAGGGATCTCACAAACGGTTAAAAACGGATCAGTTCAGCCCCAATGCATTCTGAATGGATAAGGATCAGTTTTGCTCCGTTCCGCCTCCATTCCACTCTGGATGCGGACACCAAAACGCTGCTTGCAGCGTTTTGGTGTCCGCCTGGCGATGCGGAGCCAAACTGATCCATCCTGATTTACAATGTTAGGCTTATTGCACACGACAGTATATTTTCACGGTCCGCAAAACGGGGTCCCGTTTTTCCCTGATCCGTGACCGTTTTTTCGTCCGTGGGTCTTCCTTGATTTTTGGAGGATCCACGGACATGAAAAAAAAGTCGTTTTGGTGTCCGCCTGGCCGTGCGGAACCAAACAGATCCGTCCTGAATTACAATGCAAGTCAATGGCGACGGATCCGTTTGATGTTGACACAATATGGTGCCATTTGAAACGGATCCGTCCCTATTGACTTTCAATGTAAAGTCAGGAGTCCCTTTTATACCATCGGATCGGAGTTTTCTCCAATCCGATGGTATATTTTAACTTGAAGCGTCCCCATCACCATGGGAACGCCTCTATGTTAGAATATACTGTCGGATATGAGTTAGATCGTGAAACCTCATTTCCGACAGTATATTCTAACAGAGGTGTTCCCATGGTGATGGGGACGCTTCTAGTTAGAATATACTACAAACTGTGTACATGACTGCCCCCTGCTGCCTAGCAGCATCCGATCTCTTACAGGGGGCCGTGATCAGCACAATTAACCCCTCAGGTGCCGCACCTGAAGGGGTTTATTGTACTATCATATCCCCCTGTAAGAGATCAGGGCTGCCAGGCAGCAGGGGGCAGCCCCCCCCCCCCTCCCCAGTTTGAATATCATTGGTGGCCAGTGCGGCCCCCCCCCCTTCCTCCCTCTATTGTAATAATTCGTTGGTGGCACAGTGTGCGCCCCCCCCCCTTCCTCCCTCTATTGTAATAATTAGTTGGTGGCACAGTGTGCGCCCCCCCCCCCTTCCTCCCTCTATTGTAATAAATCGTTGGTGGCACAGTGTGCGCCCCCCATCGGCCCCCCCTCCCTCTATAGCATTAACAACATTGGTGGCCAGTGTGAGGCCTCCCATCTCCCCCCCCCCCCCCGATCATTGGTGGCTGCGGGTTACTAGCAATAGTACAATAGTAGAAGATTCATACTTACCTGGGAGCTGCGATGTTCGTGTCCGGCCGGGAGCTCCTCCTACTGGTAAGTGACAGTTCATTTAGCAATGCGCCGCATAGACCTGTCCCTTACCAGTAGGTGGAGCTCCCGGCCGGACACGAACATCGCAGCAGCCACCAGCAGGTAAGTATGAATCTTCTACTGTAGTAGCGTCCTGGTTGCCATGGTTACCGATCGGAGCCCCAGCGATTAAACTAGGACTCCGATCGGAACTCCGCTGCCACCAATGATGGGGGGAGGGGGGAGATGGGAGGCCGCACACTGGCCACCAATGTTGTTAATGCTATAGAGGGAGGGGGGGCCGATGGGGGGCGCACACTGTGCCACCAACGAATAATTACAATAGAGGGAGGGGGGGGGCCGCACTGGCCACCAACCTATTATTACAATAGAGGGGGGGGGGGGCGCACTGGCCACCAATGATATTCAAACTGGGGAGGGTCTGCCCCCTGCTGCCTGGCAGCCCTGATCTCTTACAGGTGGATATGATAGTACAATTAACCCTTTCAGGTGCCGCACCTGAAGGGGTTAATTGTGCTGATCACGGCCCCCTGTAAGAGATCGGGTGCTGCCAGGCAGCAGGGGGCAGTCTTGTACACAGTTTGTAGTGTATTCTAACTAGAAGCGTCCCCATCACCAAGGGGACGCCTCTGTGTTAGAATATACTGTCGGTTCTGAGTTTTCACGAAGTGAAAACTCAGCTATGAAAAAGCTTTTATGCAGACGGATCTTCGGATCCGTCTGTATAAAAAGTAACCTACGGCCACGGATCACGGACACGGATGCCAATCTTGTGTGCATCCGTGTTCTTTCACGGACCCATTGACTTGAATGGGTCCGTGAACCGTTGGCCGTGAAAAAAATAGGACAGGTCATATTTTTTTCACGGCCAGGAAACACGGATCTCGGATGCGGCTGCAAAACGGTGCATTTTCCGTTTTTTCCACGGACCCATTGAAAGTCAATGGGTTTGCGAAAAAAAACGGAAAACGGCACAACGGCCACGGGTGCACACAACGGTCGTGTGAAAGAGGCCTAAGTCAAAGGGGATGGATCCGTTTTCACTGACACAATATGGTGCAATTGAAAACGGATCCGTCCCTCATTGACTTTCAATGTAAGTCAGGACGGATCCGTTTTGACTTAGACTTTTTAAAAAAATAATAAGGCAAACGGATCTGTTCTGAACGGATACAAGCGTTTGTATTATAGGTGCGGATCCGTCTGTGCAGATACCAGACGGATCCGCACCTTACCTTAAATTGGTAAGAGTAGAGGGGCCTTGAGAGAGGACCGTGCCTACCCTGTCCTTGGAACGCATCCACCTCCACAATGAAAGGTCTCTCTTGATCCGACTGAATCAAAACAGAAGCGCTACTGAAGGCCTTTTTAAGAGTTTCAAATGCTTCAGTATCCAGTTTCAAATGCTTCAGTATCCAGGTCCGCCCCTTTTTTGGTGAGGTCGGTCAAGGGTTTAGCAATTACCGAAAAATTCTTTATAAATCTGCGGTAATAATTAGCGAATCCCAAAAAACGTTGTAAGGCCTTTAAGGATGATCACCTTACCCGATCCTAGTGCAAATTTATGATCAATAAAGTCGATAAAAGCATTATCAGAACATTTGTTATTACCCATGGAGATAGTGATAGGTACTAATACTTTACTCTTGACCACGTTTGGATATACCTGGTTCTTAGGCTCCCCAGTCTTGGTCGATTTAACGGAGGAAGGCTTCTTGGAGCACTGATTAATCCAATGGTCTGAGCAGGGGCGGCTGGGACGGGGAGCAGGGAGGCAATTGCCCCCCAGGCCGCCCTAAAGCATGTTAAAAACGGGCGCTGGGCCGTCTTTAACAAATAATAATTTATTTATTTTGTACAGGCGGCGCGGCCCTGGTTCTAGTTGCCCATTTCTTGCCCATTTTTTGGGGGGGGCACTATGGGACCATTTCTTACTGGCACATTATGGGGGGCACCATGGGGGACGAGCACTATGGGGGCATCTGGGGGCTCAAAAGAGGCTTTTTTTTTATTGGCACATTATGGGGGGCCCTATAGGGGAGAGCGGCACTATGGGGCATCTGTTGGCACTATGGGGGCATTATTTGGGGGCACTATGGGGAAGTGAGAGCTCTAAAGGGGCCTTTTTTTATTGGCACATTATGGGGGCACTATGGCATCTGGTGGCACTAAGAAGGGGCATTTTTTACTGGCACATTATGGGAGGCACTATAGGGAAGAGCGGCACTATGGGGCATTATTTGGGGGCACTAAGGGGTAGTGGAGCACTCTTGTGGCATCTGGTGGCACTAAGAAGGGGCATTTTTTACTGGCATATTATGGGGAAGAGGAGCACTATAGGAGCATCTGCTGGGGGCACTAAGAAGGGGCATTTTTTACTGGCATATTATGGGGGAGAGGAGCACTATAGGAGCATCTGCTGGGTTCACTAAGAAGGGGCATTTTTTTACTGGCATATTATGGGGGACACTATGGGGAAGGGGGAGAGGAGCACTATGAGGGCATTTACTAGGGCACTATTTAGGGGTATTTTATAATGGCATACATTATGGAGACATTAGCTCAACTGCGGGCACTAAGCGGGGGTATTTCATGTACTGTCATTATAGGGAGAATTACTACTAGGAGGTATTATGCAGAGCTTTACTGGGGGGCTATGAGGAACATGATTACTAGTATGGGCACTATAGGGGCATTATTACTACTAAGTGTGCTCTGCTCTGACCGAGAATTATTTCTATTGGTGGGATTTTGGGGAGCACTGTTACTTTGGGGGGGCACCCTGGCATAGTATCAGCTTAGCACAATTATTTTTGGGGAACATTATCTTTATACTATTAGTGTCTGGGCGCACTGTGTGCCAATAATTGTTGAAGGGGGCACTATCTGTGTGGTAGTAGTATTTCCAGGGGGACTGTTTATGCAGTATAGTATTGGGGGTGGCAGGAAAGGGTGTTCAGAAGATGTGAAGATGATGGAAATGTGGGAAACTAATGTCTGTTTGTCAATCTTTGCAGAGACGGGAGATGGCTGAAAAATTATCATGGCGTTCTGGTCTGAATGGAGAAGATAAAGAAAGAGAACGTCTACAACAAAGGTGACGTCACTGGATGTAAAGAGGTATGTAGCGCTATGTAGGAGTGGAGATGCTCTGGCTTCTCCCCCTGCCATTTGGGGGCAGCAGGCCACGGGCGGGTGGCAGATGGTGGAGGGGAACCACAGGCCTTGAGCAGGATCTGGGAAGGGAGGAGAGCGGAGGAGCTTCCTGGCTGTAGCCTGCTGTTGTTTATTGTATAATGTGAAGCAGGCAGTGCAGCCAGGACAGGCCCTCCCCTCTCTGTATGATGTGTAGAGACAGTGTTCAAAAATAGAATTTCAGCTGTACAGTGTTTGTTGGGAGTGGCCTATTATATGTAGGAGGGGCTTTTAATAATGGGCGGGGCCAAAAAATGGGCCACTTGACTGGATTTGCCCCCCAGGACTAAGGCTGCCAGCCCTCCCCTGGGTCTGAGTCTCCACAATAGAAACAAGCCCGACGTCAACGACGCTGATCTTTACGAGTCATTCTGCATTAAGAATGCTATTATTTTCCAATCTACACAACACCTAACCCAAACATGCCGATTTTTTTCACTCGCGTGCAAAACACTTTAAAAAGTGCATTTTCCCGCGACGCACCCGCATCTTATCCGGCCCAAATCCATGACGCCCGTGTGTAAGAGGCCTTAGTTTAAACCTCGAAAAGCATTATATACCAAAATTTCAATCCATAAAAGGTAGCGCCTGGTCCAGGGTTTTCCTGTTTGTATTTACTGCACCACTTGCAGAGTAGTATCAGCATAGACTTCCATCGCTCTTAAAAGGATTTTTCCGCAATAAACAACACCTGTGGATAGGTGATAAATGTGTGATTACTGGGACCCCCATAATCACTGTTAGTGGTGGGAGGGGCATACTCTTCCTGTACAACTGCGGTGAGGAGTTGTATAAAGCTGCAATCAAGGATGTGCGTTGCTGCTTCACACAAACTGTATAGAAGTTATAAAAAACAACTAAATTGAGTCCAGCTGCTTACTGGATATTCAGAGAGAAAATTACAATTTGAGCTGTGAGAACTCATCTGATGGACACAGTTAGGCTACATGCACTCAACCGCACCGTGTTTTGTGGTCCGCAAATTGCCCATAATCGAAATGTCCAAAACGGACAAGAATATTTTTTCTGCAGGGCCATGCAACGGAGCAACAGATGTGGACAGCACACCGAGTGATGTCCGCATCTTTTTTGGCCACATTGAAGTGAATGAGTCCGCATCCGAGCCGCAAAATATGCAGCTCGGATGCGGACCCAAACAACAGTGGTGTAAATGGGGCCTTATAGAGTTAAGTTGGGCATAGATTAATTAATGCCAGCTGAACTCACCAATTTCATCAGGACTGGGCAATCATCAAATGTCTATGGGAGAATCCCAACTGTTGGAATGCAACATGCTCATTCCTTTTGTTCTCACGGTAGAAAAGCCAACACCAGAGCTGCCGGGCAGTGGTTTACTTTTTTTTTGCCCCAGAACACCTGCACACTTGGCTGAGTCCAGCCTGCAAGCTCATTTAGTGAGTGGGATAAATAGCTATAGGCTGGACAAACTGAAAATTATGGTATCTAACTAACACAGACTGGAGTAAACTGTGGTCATCCTTTGTAATGTTACTTCTGTAGGAATTCCTCTGTCTGTACATTCTGCACATGTAGCATAAGGAATGTGTATTACTTTAGATCAAATGATTATCAACAAGTAGAGGAATGTCCAGATAACTCATTATCAGGATAATCCTTTGAGCTGTCAGCTTCCTCGCCATGCAACATTTCTCCAGTCTTGGGCATTAGTGCCCCTCTGCCCAGGCACCCAACAGAAGATGGCAATGGTAAGCTCATGTAGACACATAAATCTATACCAGTACATCAAGCCTTTTTGCTGTATTTTGCTTGAAGTGTCATCTTAGCTTTCATAAAAGTTTTGATTGATATGTCATAGCTGAGACCTCCACCGATCGCTAGAACGAGGAGAGAGAAGTGCTCACGTTTCGCATTCTCCTCACTGAAAGGGATGGAATTTAGATAGGCCCATGGACTTCTATCAAGCCTGTTTCCAACAGTGAAGAGGGACAGGGTGCTATGTGAGTACCAGGGGCGTTTCTAGGGTCTGAAAACATCCGGGGTACAATCCCACTGTGTTGAAATTGCACATTAAAGGCATGCTTAAAGGGCTGTTCTGGTTTACGCAAATTAAGCGCAAGTAGCAGATCAGTGGAACAAGTACAAAGGGGGTGGGGGGATGATTTGTGGCCAATGAATGGCCCTGGAATAGCCAAATAAATAAATAAAAATGCTACCAGCCTGACATTCGGGGCACTGGACAAAACATCCGGGGCTCAAGCCCCAAATGTTTTCACCTAACGACCCCCCTGGTGAGTACTTCTACTCTTTGTAGCAATCGGTGGGAGTCTCAGCGCTCAAACCCCCACTGATCTAAACCTTTGATATTTCACTATGACATATCAAAAGCTTTTTGAAAGCTCAGTGAAACTTTTATGCTTTTTCTGAACGTCCAGTAAAAAAAGTTTAAACATGTTATAAAATGTCACTGAAGAAGGTCTATTTTTTGTACAGAAAAATAAGGAAGACTCCTGCACTTCACAAAGTTGCAAGGAGTGTATTTCTTTTACAGCTCATGCACACGCCCGTGGTTTTGGTCCACATCAGATCCCAGTTTTTTGCAGATCGGATGATGAGCCATTCACGTAAATGAGGCCCGCAAAAAAAAGAGCATGTCCTATTCTTGTCCATTTCTACAACACAGAAACATAGAATGTGTCGGCGGATAAGAACCATTTGGCCCATCTAGTCTGCCCAATATACTGAATACTATGAATAGCCCCTGGCCCTATCTTATATAAAGGATGGCCTTATGCCTATCCCATTTGGATGGCCTTATGCCTATCACATTTTTAATTTTACAATTACAAGAGTAATTGTAAAATTAAAAAAAATGCTGGCATGCACTCAGCCGGTATTTGTGTTTTACGGACCGCAAAACATTTACAGCCATGTGCCATGAGCACTTATTGTGTGGACTCCCAGTAAATACATTAAATGTTTTTGGCGATATACTCCTATATGGCTGAAAATGTTTAATGTATTTACTGGGAGTCCACACAATAAAACAAATACACCTCTTGCAGCTTTGTGAAGTGCAGGAGTCTTTTTATTATTTGTATCTGGTTTGGGACCCATCTCCTGCAACCATACCTACTGGTGATGTGCCATTAAAATGCAATAAAAATACTTATTTTGTACAAACTACAATCACAAAGCTAATAGTGCGCAGTTCGGGCAGTGGTTCCAATGCATCCATTTCTTTTTTACATTTGAATGTAGTGACATCCTTCGATCATACCTAAAGCAGACCTCCCAACTGTCCCTCTTTTGGAGGGACAGTCCCTACTTTGGACCCAAGTCCCTCTTTGCATCTTCTATGTCCCTCTTCATCTGAGATACAGATTTGCATTATTGCATTTAGAATATTGATCCAGAAAGTGTTAGTCTGGTTACCAGGGGCAGATTGGCCATAGATCTTACAGGGAAATTTCTGGGGCGCCATCTGATCCCTCCTCACCAGTGATGGCCAGTTCGCCGTGTTTGCCCGCGAACACATGCAGGCTGCCATCTTAACTCACAAGTCCGGCGATGCACAGATAAGCCCTTACCTGTGCCTGTGCCACGAGCCGGTCTGAAACAAATGCGGTCACCGGGAGCAGGCAGTTCCGAGAACAGCCAGATGAAGGCCCCCGGGGGCTGTTCTCGGAACTGCCTGCTCCCGGTGACCGTATTTGTTTCAGACCGGCTCGCGGCATAGGCACAGGTAAGGGATTAAGATGGCAGCCCGCATGTGTTCGCGGGCAAACATGGCGAACTGGCCATCACTGCTCCTCACGGCCGGCCAGTGGAAGTTTTTGAGATGTATTTTGTGCTGCTGGGAGTATTTTGTGATGGACTGTGGTATTTGGCTCTTTTGGGGTGGTATAATGTGCCAAAATATGGTATTGCTGGCCCTGCCTTCCATCACTTTGGACCCGACTACAAAACAGGGCCACTTTTAGTATTTTTTCCAGGGCCACTTTAAGTTCCCAGTCCGCCCCTGCTGGTTACTATCTGTATATTTGAGCCTGCCTTGTATATTATTTCATTATTTAATGCCATTTGTATTTTAGTCATTTCTATATTCAGATAATTTTGCGCTATTGTATAAAAGAAAACTATTGATGCACGAAAAATGGATCTTTCACATGATGAACCATAAGCATCCCCTCTTTGAATGGCCAAATAGTTGGAAGGTATGCATAAAGCCTAATGCAGCCAATCAGAGGAAAATATATAGTAGAAATATAACCTACAGCATTTTATTTCTAGAAAGAAAAAAAAAAGAAACCCCTCCTTGCAGACTGTTTATTTAGACACGGCTGGGGATGTGATAAAAGGATTTCTCCCCCAACAAAGAAAAAACATTCCCACCAAAAGTGCAGCCTCCAGAGCCTGGGAGGAGGAGGAGTAGTCTCCTAGTCCCATTCACTTGTACCCTGTACCTTACTCTATATTTGGAGGCAGCAGAAGGTGAGAGCACTGTTTGCCTTACAATATATGTCCTTCTTTCCTAGAGAGCTGCCACAAGAAGACCAATGTGGAAATGAAAAGCAGATGGGGACTGGGAGTCCTACTGCTGGCAGGTCAGTCCTCCTATCATTATATTAACTAGACGCTACATTATATGATATTAGTAGATACGTGGTATCATATAGATGTGTGCACATGTTGTAGATAGATAAATGTATTTTTTGTACAAATTCATTGACCCCATTAGATAATATGAGATTATTGTAATAGGTTTATGGTTAAATATATATGTAGCAGACAAGTTGGGAGCTTTTACATATGTGTATTGAAAGATTTGTTGGGGGGAAATAGTGAGGGACAACTCTTTCCTAATTATAGCTGCCCCCCCCCCCCTTGCTCCTCCCCTTTGCCCTGATAAATAATGAAGGGGTCACAGATCAGCGCAGACAGATGCCGTCCAGAGCCTGGTCACTAAACCTCCCCCCTCTGTGACACTGGAGTAGCAAGCCGCAGTCACTTATGTGAATGTGTCCTGCAGCCCCGATTGCCTCTAGTAGGTTAGAATTTACATTGACTTGGTGTAGGGATCCCTTGGTGCAGAACCCATATATATCCAGTACATAGGTAACACAGAGAACTTGCTACAAAGAACTTTTACTGCGGTTAAAAGGGAATTGTACCGGTCTTCATGTAGTGTAGCGGAGTATAATACAGTAACAAATGCTTTAATGGTGAATATTTTATTTATTTATTTTATGCACTTATATAGCGCTACTATATTCCGCAGCGCTTTACAGACATTAGCAACCAACTGTCCCCAATGGGGCTCACAATCTAAGGTCCCTATCAGTAGGTGCATATGGCTTATTTTAAGTCCGCATTGTATAGAGGTGCCACAGTGGAGATAGGTGATAAATGTCTGATCCCCACTGAAACCTCTGCCAAAATGGGGAACCCAAGCCCCGTTCCTTCTCACGGTACTGGGCTGTTTTAGAGTGTATGTGTATGGAGAGAGATTATCTGTATATTGGACCCTCATTTAATAGTTTTTCTTTTAACCACCTCCGGACCGCCTAACGCAGGATCGCGTTCCGGAGGTGGCAGCCCTGCGCAGAGTCACGCATATATGCGTCCTCTCGCGATGGCCGAGATTTCCTGTGAACGCGCGCACACAGGCGCGCGCGCTCACAGGAACGGAAGGTAAGAGAGTTGATCTCCAGCCTGCCAGCGGCGATCGTTCGCTGGCAGGCTGGAGATGTGTTTTTTTTAACCCCTAACAGGTATATTAGACGCTGTTTTGATAACAGCGTCTAATATACCTGCTACCTGGTCCTCTGGTGGTCCCATTTGTTTGGATCGACCACCAGAGGACACAGGTAGCTCAGTAAAGTCCCACCAAGCACCACTACACTACACTACACCCCCCCCCCGTCACTTATTAACCCCTTATTAGCCCCTGATCACCCCTAATCACCCCATATAGACTCCCTGATCACCCCCCTGTCATTGATCACCCCCTGTCATTGATTACCCCCCTGTAAAGCTCCATTCAGATGTCCGCATGATTTTTACGGATCCACTGATAGATGGATCGGATCCGCAAAACGCATCCGGACGTCTGAATGAAGCCTTACAGGGGCGTGATCAATGACTGTGGTTATCACCCCATATAGACTCCCTGATCACCCCCCCTGTCATTGATTACACCCCTGTCATTGATCAACCCCCTGTAAAGCTCCATTCAGACGTCCGCATGATTTTTACGGATCCACTGATAGATGGATCGGATCCGCAAAACGCATCCGGACGTCTGAATGAAGCCTTACAGGGGCGTGATCAATGACTGTGGTGATCACCCCATATAGACTCCCTGATCACCCCCCTGTAAAGCTCCATTCAGATGTCCGCATGATTTTTACGGATGCACTGATAGATGGATCCGATCCGCAAAACGCATCCGGACGTCTGAATGAAGCCTTACAGGGGCATGATCAATGACTGTGGTGATCACCCCATATAGACTCCCTGATCACCCCCCTGTAAAGCTCCATTCAGATGTCCGCATGATTTTTACGGATGCACTGATAGATGGATCCGATCCGCAAAACGCATCCGGACGTCTGAATGAAGCCTTACAGGGGCATGATCAATGACTGTGGTGATCACCCCATATAGACTCCCTGATCACCCCCCTGTAAAGCTCCATTCAGATGTCCGCATGATTTTTACGGATGCACTGATAGATGGATCCGATCCGCAAAACGCATCCGGACGTCTGAATGAAGCCTTACAGGGGCATGATCAATGACTGTGGTGATCACCCCATATAGACTCCCTGATCACACCCCTGTAAAGCTCCATTCAGATGTCCGCATGATTTTTACGGATGCACTGATAGATGGATCCGATCCGCAAAACGCATCCGGACGTCTGAATGAAGCCTTACAGGGGCATGATCAATGACTGTGGTGATCACCCCATATAGACTCCCTGATCACCCCCCTGTCATTGATTACCCCCCTGTAAAGCTCCATTCAGATGTCCGCATGATTTTTACGGATGCACTGATAGATGGATCGGATCCGCAAAACGCATCCGGACGTCTGAATGAAGCCTTACAGGGGCGTGATCAATGACTGTGGTGATCACCCCATATAGACTCCCTGATCACCCCCCTGTCATTGATTACCCCCCTGTCATTGATTACCCCCCTGTAAAGCTCCATTCAGACGTCCGCATGATTTTTACGGATCCACTGATAGATGGATCGGATCCGCAAAACGCATCCGGACGTCTGAATGAAGCCTTACAGGGGCGTGATCAATGACTGTGGTGATCACCCCATATTGACTCCCTGATCACCCCCCTGTCATTGATCAACCCCCCTGTCATTGATCACCCCCCTGTCATTGATCACCCCCCTGTCATTGATCACCCCTCTGTAAGGCTCCATTCAGATATTTTTTTGGCCCAAGTTAGTGGAATTTATTTATTTTTTTCTTACAAAGTCTCATATTCCACTAACTTGTGTCAAAAAATAAAATCTCACATGAACTCACCATACCCCTCACGGAATCCAAATGCGTAAAATTTTTTAGACATTTATATTCCAGACTTCTTCTCACGCTTTAGGGCCCCTAGAATGCCAGGGCAGTATAAATACCCCACATGTGACCCCATTTCGGAAAGAAGACACCCCCAGGTATTCCGTGAGGGGCATATTGAGTCCATGAAAGATTGAAATTTTTGTCCCAAGTTAGCGGAACGGGAGACTTTGTGAGAAAAAAATTAAAAATATCAATTTCCGCTAACTTGTGCCAAAAAAAAAAAATTTCTATGAACTCGCCATGCCCCTCATTGAATACCTTGGGGTGTCTTCTTTCCAAAATGGGGTCACATGTGGGGTATTTATACTGCCCTGGCATTCTAGGGGCCCCAAAGCGTGAGAAGAAGTCTGGTATCCAAATGTCTAAAAATGCCCTCCTAAAAGGAATTTGGGCACCTTTGCGCATCTAGGCTGCAAAAAAGTGTCACACATCTGGTATCGCCGTACTCAGGAGAAGTTGGGGAATGTGTTTTGGGGTGTCATTTTACATATACCCATGCTGGGTGAGAGAAATATCTTGGTCAAATGCCAACTTTGTATAAAAAAATGGGGAAAGTTGTCTTTTGCCAAGATATTTCTCTCACCCAGCATGGGTATATGTAAAATGACACCCCAAAACACATTCCCCAACTTCTCCTGAATACGGCGATACCACATGTGTGACACTTTTTTGCAGCCTAGGTGGGCAAAGGGGCCCATATTCCAAAGAGCACCTTTAGGATTTCACAGGTCATTTACCTACTTACCACACATTAGGGCCCCTGGAAAATGCCAGGGCAGTATAACTACCCCACAAGTGACCCCATTTTGGAAAGAAGACACCCCAAGGTATTCCGTGAGGGGCATGGCGAGTTCCTAGAATTTTTTATTTTTTGTCACAAGTTAGTGGAAAATGCTTATTTTTTTTTTTTTTTTTTTTTTCATACAAAGTCTCATATTCCACTAACTTGTGACAAAAAATAAAAAGTTCCATGAACTCACTATGCCCATCAGCGAATACCTTGGGGTCTCTTCTTTCCAAAATGGGGTCACTTGTGGGGTAGTTATACTGCCCTGGCATTCTAGGGGCCCAAATGTGTGGTAAGGAGTTTGAAATCAAATTCTGTAAAAAATGACCTGTGAAATCCGAAAGGTGCTCTTTTGAATATGGGCCCCTTTGCCCACCTAGGCTGCAAAAAAGTGTCACACATCTGGTATCTCCGTACTCAGGAGAAGGTGGGGAATGTGTTTTGGGGTGTCATTTTACATATACCCATGCTGGGTGAGAGAAATATCTTGGCAAAAGACAACTTTTCCCATTTTTTTATACAAAGTTGGCATTTGACCAAGATATTTATCTCACCCAGCATGGGTATATGTAAAAAGACACCCCAAAACACATTCCTCAACTTCTCCTGAATACAGAGATACCAGATGTGTGACACTTTTTTGCAGCCTAGGTGGGCAAAGGGGCCCACATTCCAAAGAGCACCTTTCGGATTTCACAGGTCATTTACCTACTTACCACACATTTGGGCCCCTAGAATGCCAGGGCAGTATAACTACCCCACAAGTGACCCCATTTTGGAAAGAAGAGACCCCAAGGTATTCGCTGATGGGCATAGTGAGTTCATGGAAGTTTTTATTTTTTGTCACAAGTTTGTGGAATATGAGACTCTGTATGAAAAAAAAAAAAAAAAAAATCATCATTTTCCGCTAACTTGTGACAAAAAATAAAAAATTCTAGGAACTCGCCATGCCCCTCACGGAATACCTTGGGGTGTCTTCTTTCCAAAATGGGGTCACTTGTGGGGTAGTTATACTGCCCTGGTATTCTAGGGGCCCAAATGTGTGGTAAGGAGTTTGAAATCAAATTCAGGAAAAAATGAGGAGTGAAATCCGAAAGGTGCTCTTTGGAATATGGGCCCCTTTGCCCACCTAGGCTGCAAAAAAGTGTCACACATCTGGTATCCCCGTACTCAGGAGAAGTTGAGGAATGTGTTTTGGGGTGTCTTTTTACATATACCCATGCTGGGTGAGATAAATATCTTGGTCAAATGACAACTTTGTATAAAAAAATGGGAAAAGTTGTCTTTTGCCAAGATATTTCTCTCACCCAGCATGGGTATATATAAAATGACACCCCAAAACACATTCCCCACCTTCTCCTGAGTACGGAGATACCAGATGTGTGACACTTTTTTGCAGCCTAGGTGGGCAAAGGGGCCCATATTCCAAAGAGCACCTTTCGGATTTCACAGGTCATTTTTTACAGAATTTGATTTCAAACTCCTTACCACACATTTGGGCCCCTAGAATGCCAGGGCAGTATAACTACCCCACAAGTGACCCCATTTTGGAAAGAAGAGACCCCAAGGTATTCGCTGATGGGCATAGTGAGTTCATAGAAGTTTTTATTTTTTGTCACAAGTTAGTGGAATATGAGACTTTGTAAGAAAAAAAAAAAATAAAAAAAAATCATCATTTTCCGCTAACTTGTGACAAAAAATAAAAAGTTCGATGAACTCACTATGCCCATCAGCGAATACCTTAGGGTGTGTACTTTCATAAATGGGGTCATTTGTGGGGTGTTTGTACTGTCTGGGCATTGTAGAACCTCAGGAAACATGACAGGTGCTCAGAAAGTCAGAGCTGCTTCAAAAAGCGGAAATTCACATTTTTGTACCATAGTTTGTAAACGCTATAACTTTTACCCAAACCATTTTTTTTTTACCCAAACATTTTTTTTTTATCAAAGACATGTGGAACTATAAATTTAGAGCAAAATTTCTATATGGATGTCGTTTTTTTTTGCAAAATTTTACAACTGAAAGTGAAAAATGTCATTTTTTTGCAAAAAAATCGTTAAATTTCGATTAATAACAAAAAAAGTAAAAATGTCAGCAGCAATGAAATACCACCAAATGAAAGCTCTATTAGTGAGAAGAAAAGGAGGTAAAATTCATTTGGGTGGTAAGTTGCATGACCGAGCAATAAACGGTGAAAGTAGTGTAGGTCAGAAGTGTAAAAAGTGGCCTGGTCTTTCAGGGTGTTTAAGCACTGGGGGCTGAGGTGGTTAAACTACCATACATAAAATAGAGTAACTTTGGAAAAACATTGCATTAAATATCTTGTTCTGATACAGAGTTAGGCCCCTTTCACACGGGCGAGATTTCCGCGCGGGTGCAATGCGGGAGGTGAACACATTGCACCCGCACTGAATCCGGACCTATTCATTTCTATGGGGCTGTGCACATGAGCGGTGATTTTCACGCATCACTTGTGCGTTGAGTGAAAATCGCAGCATGCTCTGTATTGTGCGTTTTTTTTACGCAACGCAGGCCCCATAGAAGTGAATGGGGCTGCGTGAAAATCGCAAGCATCAGCAAGCAAGTGCGGATGCGGTGCGATTTTCACGCACGGTTGCTAGGAGACGATCGGGAGGGGGACCCGATCATTATTATTTTCCCTTATAACATGGTTATAAGGGAACATAATAGCATTCTTAATCCAGAATCCAGAATGCTTAGTACGATCATTTTCTTCCTGCAGGCAGATGAAGCAAAAGCTGTAAAAACGATCTTTAATCCCCTTGCCCGGCGCGCTTCCCTAGTCAGGCTTGAAGTCACTGGGGCAGCGGCCTCCTTGCTTCAAGTCACGGTAACCACGCCCCCTTCCCTGCCCCTTCGCTGTGACTGACAGCGCTTATGCACGACAGTTCAGCTGGCTTTGCTGAACTGCCGGCTGTCAATCACAGGGAAGGGGGCGTGGTTACTGTGACTTGAAGCAAGCAGGCCGCTGCCTCCGTGACTTCAAGCCTGACTAGAGAAGCGCGCCGGGCAGGGCATTAAAGATCATTTTTACAGCTTTTGCTTCATCTGCCTGCAGGAAGAAAATGATCGTTACAAACACGCTGCTGGTTACCCTAAGGTACTGCTGCCGGCTTGGGATGTTTGTTGGAGGTGACAGGTTCCCTTTAAAACACCAACTATCTGCATCAGAAGATCAGTTCCTGAACTCTGTTCAGCCGACAGCTGTTTTCTCCAAACACTCCTATTCACATACACACTCTGTGACAGGGAGGCTAATCTTCCATGAGAACGAAAGATCAGGCATGTTTAACTCCCAACATGCTCAATCCCCCCATCTAATGTCTAAGGTGACCTTTTCAAAGATTTCAATCCATCAAAATCCATTTGATCTATCTGAATAAGCATGCTAGTCAGGGAGGAGAGCAGATGACTATCTTACGTCCATAGCAAACTAAAGTGTGCCAATTACCATACAGACGACTATCACAAGTAGGGGAGTGTGCCAAAGCAGACACTGTCCAGTGCTCTAATCATCAAATTCCCCTTATCTCACACATTAACTAAGCCTGTGATTGTGTAACTACCTGTGACTGTCACATGTACTTCAGTTAATACTTTCTTCAAACAGAAATCCTGACTAGCAAGTACTAATATGTTATATGCATCACTGCTGTAGGCCTGATCCACCCTGACTGATCAACACCGTAAAAAAAATATGTGCCAAAAAAGCCTTTTTTTTTATCACCTTACATCACAAAAAGTGTAATACCAAACAATCAAAAAGTTGTATGTACCTCAAAATAGTACCAATCATCACCAGTCACCTCATGGCATAAAATCTGAGCCCCTACATAAGTTAATCGCCCCAAAAATATAAATAATATGGCTTTCAGAAAAGGAGACACAAAAACATGATTTTTTTCATTATGTAAAACTGAAACAAATGAAAAATAAAAGTAGACATATTTTATATCGTTGCCTGCATAACAACCTGCTCTATAAAAATAGCACATGATCTAACCTGTCAGGTGAACACCGTAAAAAAAAAAACTGTGCCAGAACAGCCATTTTTTTGTTACTTTGCCTCACAAAAAGTGTTATATAGAGCAATCAAAAGTCATATATACCACAAAATAGTACCAAATGGGGTTTTTGGAGTTTCTACTCTAGGGGTAGATCCGAGGGTCTTTAAATGTCATATGGCAACTTAAAATTATCCCAGTGAAATCTGCCCTCCAAAATCTATATGGGGCTCCTTTCCTTCTGCGTCCTGCCGTGTGCCCATACAGCAGCTTACAACCACATATGGGGTGATTCTGTAAACTGCAGAATCAGGGTAATAAAAATCGAGTTTTATTTGGCTGTTAACCCTTCATGTGTTACAGGAAAAAATAATTAAAATGCAGAATCTGCCTTTTTCCTTTAATTCTTGTGGAACACCTAAAGGGTTAACAAAGTTTGTAAAACCTGTTTAGAATAACTTGAGGGTTGTAGTTTCTATAATGGGATGATTTATGGGTGGTTTTCACTATGGAAGCCCCACAAAGTGACTTCATAACTAAAGTGGTCCTTAAAAAAGCGGGTTTCGCAATGAGTCCGCAAAAAAAAAACAGTTACTCTGTGTGCATTCCGTATGTCCATATTTCCGTTCTGCAAAAAAAAAAGTCCTATTGTCCGCACTACGGACAAGGATAGGACTGTTCTATTAGGGGCCAGCTGTTCCGTTCCACAAAATACGGAATGCACACGGATGTCATCTGTATTTTTTGCGGACCGCAAAATACATACAGTCATGTGCATGAGCCCTTATGATGTATCACTATCTGCCTTAGAAAGCAGTGAAGTTCAAATTTAGAAAATTGCCAATTTTTCAAAATTTTCTGTAAATTTTGGATTTTTTAATAAATAAAGGTGAGTTATAACGACTACAATTTTTCACTATCATGAAGTACAATGTATCGCGAGAAAACAATCTCAGAAGGGTTTGGATAAGTAAAAGCATTCCGAAGTTATTACCACATAAAGTGACACATGTCAAGTTTCCAGAAAAAGGCCTGGTCCATAAGGTGTTAAAGGGTTTCTATCACTTCGTTTCACATAATTAGATGTCAGACACTAGCGATCCGCTAGTGTCTGCTCTGGCCAACCATCCTAATATAACAGCTTTTGGGGCAGCCGTTTTGCTAAAAAAAAGAACTTTTATTAATATGCTAATGAGCCTCTAGGTTCTATGGGGGCGTCATTAGCACCTAGAGGCTCCGTCTACCTTCACAAACTGCCGCCGCCCAGCCCGTACCTCCAGCCCGCCCATCTCCTCCTGAATGCGATCCTCCCTGTGAGCGCCTGTATTCGGCGCATGCGCAGTGAATGTCTGACCGCTTCCCTGCTCAGACATCTCCACTGCGCCTGTTCCTCGGAGCACTATGACGTCATCGCGCAGGCGCAGTGGAGATGTCTGTGCAGGGAAGCGGTCAGATATTCACTGCGCATGCGCCGAATACATACGCTCACAGGGAGGATCGCATTCCGGAGGAGATGGGCGGGCTGGAGGGACGCGCTGGGCGGCGGCAGTTTGTGAAGGTAGATGGAGCCTCTAGGTGCTAATGACGCCCCCATAGCACCTAGAGCCTCATTAGCATATTAATAAAAGTTCTTTTTTTTAGCAAAACGGCTGCCCCAAAAGCAATTATATTAGGATGGTTTGGCAGAGCAGACACTAGCGGATCGCTAGTGTCTGACAGCTAATTAGGTGAAATGAAGTGATAGAAACCCTTTAAGGTGGATTTACACGGCATGAATATCAGGTCGATTATCGGGAATGAACACTTGTTCCCAATAATTGCCCCGCCTATAAGTGCTGCAGATCACCCGATGAATTAGCGAAACGTTCGTTCACTGGGTGAAATGATCTGAGATGAGGACATCGTTCTTGGGCAGCAGATCAAGCTGACTAAACAGCACTCTGCTGCCCAGGAGCAATGGTTTTATATGGGGACGAGCGATCGCTGCTCATACTGTGGAGGTGATCGCTGCATGTAAATGCAGAGCTTCGCCTCCACTTAATGAGTAGCCAACTGTCAGGAAGGAATACTTTCTTCCCAACAATAGGCTTCTCCTCAACCGTTGTAAATGCATTTTTACTCTTATGCATGATCTTCAGTTATTTAAAAAAAAATCCAGCCCCAGCATAGTATTTGTCCCAACACAATAAATGGCTGCAGAGTTGACCTCATTTATGCAAATGGCTATTACTGATTTCTATAGCTACAACCTGTTCCATGGCACTCTACAAAGTAAGGATATGTGCATGTTCTTACTCTGGTTTACCCACCTAAGGCTACATTAACACGTCAGTATTTTTCTATATCCCGATTTTCGGTCAGTTTTTTGCGGATCCGTTGTTCCTGAAAATGTTTCCGTATGTCATCCGTTTTTTGAGGATCCGCAAAAAACGGAAACATGTATAAATTTCAATAAGCAAATAAAGTTGTTTGGATTTCTTTAAAAAAAAACAGGATCCAGCTCTGCCAAGCCCTTCCCCTTTGGTTTCTGTGGGCAGGATTTAATTTCCAGGAACGGAATCCGCATAAAACGGATGACATACGAATGTCTTCCGTTTTTTGCGGATCCATTGACTTTGTATTGTTCCAGGATCCGATTTTTGCGGAAAAGAATAGGACAAGTTTTATATTTTTTCGGACATGCGGAACGGAACAACGGAAACGGACAGCACACATTGTGCTGTCCGATTTTTTCCAGGACCCATTGAAAATGAATGGGTACAGAACTGGTCCAGATCTGTTCCGCATAAAACGGACAAGATCAGGAAAGAAAAAACGGACGTGTGAATGGACCCTAAGAGTGGTGTTACACAACTTTTTGTGGCGGTTTTTGGCCCAAAGCCAGAAGGGAATCCAGTAGGAAGGAGACGTCCTTTATATTCTTATTTTCTTCCAAGCAATTTCTGGTTTTGGCTTAAGGAAAGAGCATCAAAAACTGCCTCAAAAAGTGTGACACCACCTTTAAGACATATTTATATGGTGCAGTCATGTCATCTATATAGTAAAAGTGCCTATGGCCCTGTGATTTTTGAAGGAAAGACCTTGGCTATACCTGCAAAATTGTGCATCTATTGGCAGCTACAGTTGGGCGGTGTTTCATCTGCATGTGGCAGATGCACAATATTACCCAGTCTTACTAAAGTTTGCTACCTTTTTTCGATATATAAGTGCACCGTCCCCCTTCATTAGCATATCCGAATGCTATCAGTTATGGACCCCTATTGTTATCTCATGTATTTTGCACGGTTACAATTACAATCACAATCTGTTCCATGTGTTTTCATTTTCCTGTTTCCCCAAGTGAAAGAACAGATAAAAATATATCATTTTTCAATATTTAAATGCTAAAATTCACATAAAAATCATATTAATGCAGATCATTCCAGAGCGTAAGCTCGAGCACGTGCGCAAAAGACACCAAAAAGCAAGCAGTAAGCAAAACTAATAAAAACTGGTAACAATTACATTATAACATCATAGAAATGAATGGGTCTGTCTAATGACCATCAATATAGTCTACTTTTTTAACCCCCGAATAACGTCAAAAAGCAAATGTAATGTGTCCTTATAACGTTATGCTTAGCTTGTAATCTCATGCTATAAAAGGGTTTCTGCAAATTGTCAAAGCAGATAGAGTACACAGGTCTTATCTGGGGACTACACAGGAGCAGCCTGTATCTGAAGCAAACTCCATGGCTAGAGGTTCTAAACGCATATCAGGATAGTGAAATTGGACCCGTCCATGGGGGCAATTTAGCAGGAGTGGGATTTTTGGAATTCACGATCCCCATCCTCCAACCTTTACTGGAGTCAGATTGAACCATTTGTGTGACTTTTTTATTTCTACACATCATTAACATAGCTAATTACAAAGCTGCAAGAGTGATGTAAAATCACAAAAGGTCAAATAAGTCCAAAAGGTCACAAAAGCCTGATTTAGTGACTTTTTAGAGCCCGAATTCTGGAGGCCCCCTATATGATCTATTACAATTTTATTTTATTAAAACAATTTGTTCTGATGGGACTACACATTTACACAAGAAATTAAACTTGAAGTTGATTTTCCCCTCAACTTGGATTAATGATTTTTCTTTTTTTGTAGTAGAAATGAATGGTACATTTACCTACACAAAGTGATTATCAAGATCTAAATAATTAGGTGTGCCCCTTTCAATGGTCCTCTGTAGATATCATCACATTGACTTTTATACAGTTCAGTAGTGCTGCAGATCTACATATAACCTCAGGCCAGCATATCAGGAATTCTTCGAAAAGACTTTTTCATTACATGGACCATACCAAATATCCGGCAGTTAAAGCAAGCGGCTTAGTGCAGTGCAGTCCATGGGTCTGCTCATATCAACAGGAGAGGCGATATGACTGTACAAGCTGAAAGGGCAAGGAACAGTAGAACAACCAGGATTCTCTCAATCTAACACTGGGTCTCCAGAAACATCCTTGTTCATTTGGTTTAAACTAAAATATTTTAACCCAAAAAATGGATTTTCAGTTTTAGGAGGACCACAATTTACTCTTACATAGGTCCTTTAGACCGGGAATGCCCAACCTGCAGCCCTCCAGCTGTTGCAAAACTACAACTCCCAGCATGCCTAGACATCCTACAGCTTTGAAGGCATGCTCGGAGGTGTAGTTTTGCAACTTCTGGCGGGCCGCAGGTTGGGCATCCCTGCTTTAGGCTACATAATGTGTATGGTGGCAACTTGACTATCTCTCTTAAAGAGGTCAAAGCAAGGATTGGCCATGTTATATTTTACACACTGATCATTTTCACCCCCCCCCCCCCCCCCATATAAGTTGCTAGACATTCATACTTGGCCAATGTAAGCATGCCGAGACTACATGTATATAATTAATTCAACATATCAATTTACTTTTATTCATGAAAGATTGTACCTCACACTTGCCCATGAATAGTGGTGGGTGTCCTCTGGGATGGAGCCATAGGTACCTGCACACCATGCAGGTTACAGTACCAGCAAAGTGGATGAGATTTGACAAATTTCATGAACATTTTGCTTTTTAATTCCTGGCAGAAACTGACCTGTTGTGTGGATTTTAAAATCCCCAGCATGTCAACTATTTGTGCAATTCCGCACCTTCTGTAGAGCTGTTTTCCCCATAGACTTCAATGGGCTTGTTAACATACACAAAAAATGCAATGCAATAGTGTTTCTGTGGATTTTCTGCATCCAGTTCCACTCCCTTAGGCTACATGCACACACTGCAGATTTTGTTGCAGAAATTTCCACAACTGAAAATCAGTTCCATTCACCTGAATGGGGTTTGCAGAAATCCATGTTCTTGCCACCCCATTCAAAAGAATAGAACAGATTTTCGGTTGCGGCAATGTGTGCAACCAAATCCACAGCGTGTGAAAGCGCCGTTATTCTGAAGTGTTTCTTTAGGTGCGGTCTTTTATGCATAATAAAGATATTGGAAGAGATTTATGATGAGCCATTTTATCAAATGCTGAACGATGTTTGATACATTTGGTACAACAATCCTGGTTTGAGATGTTTCTCCACTTTCTCCACCACCCCTTTCTTAGAGTAAATCTGGCTTGTACTTTCACACGTTTTTCTTTTCCGGTATTGAGTTCCGTCACAGGAGCTCAATACCGGAAAAAAACTGATACGTTTTATCCTAATGCATTCTGAATGGAGAGCAATCCGTTCAAGGATGCATCAGTTCAGTCCCTTTTACGTTTTTTGGATGGAGAAAATACCGCAGCACGCTGCAGTTTTATCTCCGGCCCAAAATACTGAATACCTGCATTAATTTACATTGAAGTGTATTAGCGCCGGATCCAGCATTAGGTGTTCCGGCAAAACGGATCCGGCTTTTTGGTCGCAGACCTTTAAAAATGCAAAAAAATGAATACCGGATCCGTTTTTCCAGATGACACCGGAGAGACAAATGCCATCAGTTTGCGTCCGGATTGCTGGATCCAGCCGGCAGTTTCGGTGACGGAACTGCCTGCCGGAATCCTCTGCTGCAAGTGTGAAAGTAGCCTTAAAGAGGACCTTTCACTACAATTAAAATCTAAACTAAGCATACAGACATGGAGAGCGGCGCCCAGGGATCTCCCTACACTTACTATTATCCCTGGGCACCGCTCCGGTATCTTCATGTGTTTGGCTCAACTGGGTGGAGCCTGCCGTCGTCTACTTCTCCCAGGCTGTAGCGCTGGCCAATCGCAGCGCTCAGCTCCACCCAGTTGAGCCAAACACATGAAGATACCGGAGCCTATACCGGGAGAACGGAGCGGCGCCCAGGGATAATAGTAAGTGCAGGGAGATCACTGTGCGCCGCTCTCCATGTCTGTATACTTAGTTTAGATTTTTTATTGTAGTGAAAGATCCTCTTTAAATGAGATCAACAGGCTAACCGCAGCCGCTTTCCAAAACTGGAGTGGGGTAAAAATGCAAAATGTTGCAAAATTTCAGTGGTATGAGATAACCAGCTTTGACAAACCTTTCACGTTGTTCTGAGCCAAGTGAAAAGTAAGGAAGGGCACACCTGGTATCTAGTACACATTAGGCAGAGCAGTTACTAGGGTACAGCTTGGCGCAATGGGCAGCTTTTCCTCTCACTCACGTCGTATGTTCTTACACTTTCAGCCTTATTGAGCGGTATTGCCATATGGTTCCTTTCTGTGAATGCTGCTGCTGCTGCTGACATATTGCTGTTGATCACTGGTGGAGCTGTCATTCGCCCAACTACGCAAACAGAAGCCTACGAAATCCAAACCTACCGGACGCGCCTTACCTTGAAGAGTACAACAAACCTACCACACCAATCAGATTTTATTACCAATTTTGAAGAGAATTTGACATTATCTGTAGCCAAAACCCATAATCCACTTACTCCAGAGAGTGAGAGTTTTTCCACGAAGATCCCGGACAGCTCATGGATTAAAGCAGACCAGGCTGACACAAGGCGCATCGCTGGGGCAGAATTAAGTGACCGCACGCGTTTCTATCCACGTCTTTACTTTGTCGACAAGCAGTCAGTGACAACTGACATCACCACTGATGTAATGGAAACAGACAAGATGGTTTGCGAGCCTGGACCAAACAACGCAGAACTCCTAGCTATTGTCACAGGAGCGGTTTTCCTCACTATTTTATTAAGTAAGTTTAAAATAATATATAAAACAAGGTCTCTAAAATAGAAACAATGGGGGAGATTTATCAAAACTGGCGTAAAGGAAAACTGGCTTAGTTGCCCATAGCAACCAATCAGATTTCACCTTTCATTGTTTTGGAAAATGAAAGGTGGAATCTGATTGGTTGCTATGGGAAACAGCCAGCTTTCTTTTACGCCAGTTTTGATAAATCTCCCCCAATGAATATTCAAGACAAATGTAAAAGAATGAAAAGCGTATCTGCTTAGGCTATGCTAACATCAGCATTTTGAAATCGGGTAGGCAGTTTCAGCACAGGAACAGCCTGACAGAAGCCAGATTATGATGGAACCCCATTGACTATAATGGGATCCGGCTGCTCTCCGGACAGACAAAAAGTCGCGCAGACAGGACTTTATGCTGGAAACCAGCCGGATTCCCGGCAAATCCCTTTGTAGGCAATGGGGATCCTGCGGTCCCCAGCTATGACAATGTGAACGTAGCCAATGGGGATCTGTAACTTCTCCGGACTTGTCTGTTTTAGCAACTGCTTGCATCCCCCTTATAATAACAGTTCAGAGGCACATCCCCAACTGGTAACATCCAGCTGGACCTTCATTGTAAACTGCTAGCAATTAATTCATAACTTCTAGAAGGATTAATAAAGGAATGGCACAACATAGGTCATAAGAATAATTGTTATTATATGGGGAATAGCAGTAGTTACTAAAGCAGATGTCAGGAGGGGTAACTGGTCCTCTTAAAGAAGATGTAACCCTCAGCTTTGAATTATCATGTCATTATCTCTGCATGGAGCATTCAGCAGGTATTTGCATGTATTCATTGATTGCCTTGGGCTGTTATGTGCTGTGATTTGCACTAAAACTAAATAGCAGCTGGCATGTAACTATCCTTATCTTTTGTGTGCATGTAAAGTGTGTGTTTTCCTGGCCATTTTGGGGTTGTCCATGGAAGCCATTTACTCCATTAACCTTACTGTGATGCTGGGGCACCATCCTGTAAGTTTTGCTCTTCACTGTAGAAGGCTAGCTGTTTTTTTTTTTTTTTTTTTGAAAATTAGGTAGCAATCTAAGGCCAAGTTCACACTTCAGTTATTTGGTCAGTCATTTCCATCAGCAATTGTGAGCTAAAACTAGGTGCGGGTCAAAAGCACAAAACAGGAGCAGATCTTCCTATTATACTTTTACTCTGTGTAGGCTTCACCACTGGTTTTGGCTCACAATAACTGATTGAAATAACTGAAGTGTGAACGCAACCTTATGGGTATTTGTGTTAGTTCAGTCATTTTACATGGAGATAAGCACAAGAGGAACTGCTTACTCCCCATGTCTGTTGAAATCCACCTGCACACTTAGCCAATCTAAGAATTCATGTTAAATGGGGGACTAGGGAGATATAGCTGTTACCGGTCACCCAACTGCTCGTTCAGACATCTCATGTGTACACTGCCAGCTCAGATACTTTCCACAATATCAACTATTTTTTTTTCATGGAAAAATGTATCCTAGGAAATATTGTGTGCGTTCATAGCCCATATGAAAGCCCTTGGGATCAATGATCCAACTTGTGGAATACCCATGCTGCACATGTTAACAGCTCATGTGATAATGGCCTGTACAAGCCATACAGTTCACACAACAGAGAGGTGAGTAAACACGTGCCAAGTGAGCAATCATCAGAAACTAATCATTTGTTTCTGATAATTGCCTGACCGTCGGTGGAGATTTACATGTAGCAATCACCTCCGATAGTCCCCATACAGATTCAACTACTTGCAGGACAAATTTTGAGTGCCACATCACTAATGGTCTCACCCAACAAATGAGCATTTGCTCGTTCATCAGTGGCACCTTTACTTGGCCAAATATCTGGAATGAGTGTTCATACAAACATTTATTCCCAATAATTGGTCTGTGTGAAAGGACCTTATAGTTCTGCCAGATTCCTCTGGCAGCAACATCCTTGAGAACAAACGCATGTTGAAATCCAACAGTCTGGTCCTTCTCCCAACATCTGCCATCCAGGGAAAGACTGGACTTTCTTATATACATTAGATGCTCAACTGGCCACACTGAATTTGGTGGGTTTGGCCAACATTCATGTGTATGGCCACCAGTCTGGGTTTGACCAACAACTATTCCTCCTGGCTCAAGCCCATGTTCCACAGAGCCACCTTAAAACTCCATGCAGTAAATGAGTTGACTGTGAGAATGTTAATGGGCTAAATAGCCAGCAGTTTAATCAAATGTTCAAGACCTATTCTGACCATGGTTCCCCTTTTGTTACTCCGTTTTCTTCTAGGTGCCCTTCTCTACCAGTTTGCAGTGTTTATGAAAAACAAAAAAGCTCAGAGAGACAACTCCGTATTCATCATTGAGAACGAAGTTCATAAATATGACGTAGAAGCCAATGGACTAGAACCAGAAACAAAGCTATAATGAAACGTTCATCCAGCAGGTCATTAATTCATGCTCATGAGGTTATCTGAGCATGCCAACAAAGACATTTTGGGTGACTTACAGGGGACTAACAATGAGTGGTTTCTCCACCATTTTTTGTTGGCGGCTTATAATGTAGTTTTATCCCTGGAGGGGTTTCTCTGACCTGCGCTTCACATCTTCTCCATCAAACCACCTCACTCTTGTACCGGGAGCTGCTGATGTCATCATGAGACCACACATACCATTATAAATATGATAAAAAATAGTCAACTATTAACAGGACAGTTAATAGGAAGTAGAAGAGCTGCTAAGTGTTGAGAAGACGGGTAAAACCACACAGAACGGATTAGCACTTAATAAACTTGGTAAATTACATGGAGGCTAGGTTTAAGAATTTCAGGCAATATTGAGTAAAAGCTAATTAATTCTCAAACTCATGATTTTTTTCATATGCTCTATACATATATAATTATTTCATTTCATTGTATGAATTTTTCCATAAAGGACCTGCATCGTTTCCTGATGGGAATATGAAAAAAGCTTGTCGAGGCAGAGAGGGTTCTTGCTCTACTTGCATCTTTAATATAAGACCTTTTCAAGATAAGTTCAGATGGCTATTAGTTCACCAAGTCCATCATAGGATTCAGCTTGATCTTCTCTGTGGAAGTACAGGAGATCCGAGTACTCTATGACTTGTACCTCTTTATGATTATTCTGTAGGAATAAGGAAGAGGAGAGGTCATCTTGAATATTTGGCATTCTTATCTTTGTTTGCCTGTGCAGATTTCAAATATTAGGAGAAATCTGATGTTGAGTGACTAGAGCTTTAAAGGGCTTGTCCAGGGAAATAAAAAGTTATCTGGCTCACTCTGTCAGTGACTGTATGCAGAGACACAGAAGGGGGGCGGGCTTAGCTAATAAAGTAATCCAGGTAGCCACCAACACAGAGAAGGGGGAGGAAGTTCTCTGCTGTGTCAGAACAAACTTGGAAGCATAAGGTCACCAGGGCAGTATTCAGAATGACAGTAAATTAGAAAGTCTCAGTAAAATTTATTAGGCCAAAAACCAAATGATCTTGTATTTCGTTTGCGATCCCTTTAATGGGGAAAATGTCATGGACTGAATCTTCTTCCCAAAGTGTATAACACATTTTTGCAAAGTTTGGATCATGTTTTGTATAAAGAAACACACGTTCAAACGCAAATGAAATCCTCGATCAATCCAATAAATTATGAAAAGATTTTATTCATTCTATTTATGCCAGAAATAAAGAATTTACACATGAAGAAAATAAGCGGTTTATACAGGATCAGGTTAGTCATAATGATGGACAATTTGTGCCAATCAGCAAGTTACTACCGACCAAATACAAGCTGCACAGAATATCAGACATTTATAATAAAAGCCATTCCCAGCTGCCAGCTCTAATGGTAGATCACAGCTATCAGTAATGACATTTTTACAATATATTAGAGGAATTTCTATTCCATATTTTAGGTAAAGTAACGCCAAACTGTGCTGCATTCAGATACTACCTTCAATCGTCTGATGGCAGAAGGGAAGTGAGTGGGCTTGCTCTAGGCAATCAGCCATACAATCTATCTGAAACACAGGGATTGTTCAGCGAAGAAAACAGACTGGCAAAAAAATTAACCCGTTGTGCTTGAGCTCATTGTGGTGCCCTGTGGAAAAGACCAGCAAAAACCAAGGAGAGTGACGAGATTACCATATAGCAGCTCTAGTTTAGCCTCTGGGTCTTGCGTCTGGAATGACTGGGATAATGGGATTCCACATAATAAATGACTATACCGAGAATTAGCTATTTTTAGCTGCATTTGAGACACTAAGATTTCAAATAGTTCCAGAAGTTTTTTAAAGGGGTTGTCGCACGTCAGCAAATGGCATTTATTATGTAGAGAAAGTTAATACAAGGCACTTACTAATGTATTGTGAATGTCCATATTGATTCCTTTGCTGGCTGGATTCATTTTTCCATCACATTATACACTGCTCGTTTCTAACGGTTACGGCCATCGTTGCAGCGCAGATATGAGATGTCCAGGAAGGGAGCTACTGCGCATGCACTTTTTCCTATAGTGTGCAAGCACGGCCACCGCTCCTGGATTGCAGGGTGGTCATAACCCCTGTATAGTGTAATGGAAAAATGAAGCCAGCCAGCAAAGGAGGCAATATGGACAATCACAATACATTAGTAAGAGACTTACTACGAACTTTCTCTACATGATAAATGCCATTTGCTGAAATGAGACAACCCCTTTAAGCATGGGGCTACATCGCAGCATAGTGGAATTCAATGGAATCGCAATGAGACTCATGGGTTAATGTGAATAGGACTCTACGTCACAAGAATCCAACCCTTTCTTGTGACTGTATTGTTGCAGTAAACCACGAGTCGCAACCAAACTACTTTAACTATGCTGCTGCAATGTACCATAGTGAAAGAGCCAAGTAGCCTAAGGCCTCATACACACGACCGTGGTGTGTTTTGCGGTCCGCAAATCGCGGAGCCGCAAAACACGAATAGCGTCCGTGCGCGTTCCGGAACAGCACGGACAGCCTTTAATAAAAATGCCTATTCTTGTCCGCAAAGCGCGGACAAGAATAGGACATGTTATATATTTTTTAGCGGGGCCACGGAACGGAGCAACGGATGAGGACAGCACACGGAGTGCGTGGCGTGGGTCAGACTCTTCCCCCTCCAATCAGCTGTCTGACGAGCCCTCTGGTGAATGGACAAAGTGGCAATACCCAGCACAGCCGCTACGACTATGGCATGCTGAGTGTATGAAGCCCTGTAAACAATGAAGATGCCACAGTGCTCACCAGGAGTGCCATGGTCTCTTCAAACGGCTGATTGGTTAGGGTCTAGGCACCCCAACAATCTATGGATAGCCGCTCCTAAGGAAAGGTCATCAGTATTAAAATACTGGAGAACCCCCTTAAGATGAAAGCAGGTAAAGGCAGCAGGTTTGATTTAGGTTTCTCCCTTAAAGGGGTTGACATACCGCCATTTTCACCCAGGCAGCCCCTCTGATATGATCTTTGGACCATTTCATGCTCCGATGCTCTCCTTTGCCCTGCGCTGAATCGCGCAGGACAAAGGCTTTTTTAGGAGATCTGGTGACGTACCGGGCCCTCCATAGGGACTGCTTGGCAGAAGCTTCTGCCCAGCAGCGAGCCCAGTGACGCAACCGTCACTATTGGGCGGACTTTAACAATGCCCTAGCCTGTAAAACGGCTAGGACAGCACTAAAGCCCATCCATCAGAGCCGGTGACGTCACATGCAACACTGCTAGGTGGAAGCCTCTGCCTAGTAGTTTTAAAAACGATACAGCGCAGGGCAAGGGAGAGCATCAGAGCATGAAAAGCGGCCTGGGTGAAACTGGGAATAAGGCCTCCTGCACACGACCGTAGGTGTCCCGTGGCTGTTTTGTGGCCCCGCAATACACGGGCACCGTTCCGTATGCGGACCTATTCACTTTAATGGGTCCGCAAATCCGAAGATGCGGATGGAAGCACGGAACGGAACCCTACGGAGTCCTTCTGTGGGGTTTCGTCCCGTACTTCCGTTCCCCAAAAAAAAGATAGAACCTGTTTTGCAGCACAGCCACAGGGCGCACACGTTTGTGTGCAGGAGGCCTAAGTCTGGGTTGAGAGCTGAACCCCTTTAAATAAATAGGATTTTGTTGACTATAAAGAAAATTTCAAAGGTTTCCATAGTGAGTGAACTGACTTGCAGAGACTTCAAACCTTTCGGCCGTCCCAAAATTGGTGGGAAAATGTCCCAGGACTGCAAATAAATGAAGCATTTGAGATCACGTTATTTGTAAAAAAAAAAAAAAAAAAAAACTGTTTACCTTTACGGCCTTGTGTCCCAAAACATATTCTACATTTTTCCAACTAGCACCTGACTCTTGAATATTTTTGTAATTGCATGTAATTAAAATTTTGTATAGCCACTGAGTTATTCAATAAAATGGATCTGTATAGCGCCCCCTGCTGTTTGTTCTTTTCCTTATTTTTTGACCGTCTCATTATGTTGGTTAAACGTGCCCAGTTTAAATCTTCAACTGCCACCAGCCATACGATCTGTTAGAAGCTGTGGCAGTTACAGGGAGAAAGCTGCAGCAGAAAGGACACATCCCCTGAGCTGCTAGGCTGGAGAGAATCTAGCAGAGCAAATGGATCAGTGAATGTGAGGTGAGGTACAGGGCTGGTTCTAGCTTTGTGAGAAAGGTATTGTCATGTACTATAAGATGTCTGAATTTTTTACATCAATCAGGGCATAAGGTGTTACTGAGAATGCAATGTACATGGTATATAAACAGTCCCATCAATTATATTTGGGAAACATATATTATATTATAATTATCTGACGCTTTAAGTACAGAAAAAAACCCTGAAAACAAGAAATGTATAAGACAGCCGGTATCCCATCCATAACACTAATATCCCGCACAAGTCATCCTGTAATATAACTCGGAGTATCAGTACAATTATTATACAGCTGCCAGTAACATTTCAGATATTTACAATGACACCATTTTACCACCAATAAATACACCAGATTTCCAAGACATATACATCTAATATAGTTTTACATGCTATACAGTAAGGCTTTGTCATTGCACAATGTAACTACTGAGGTTTACTTATAAGGCTTTGGCTAAAAGCTACCCACGGCAGACATCAGGATCACCTATTACATCAGCCACTACAACGCATTCAATCCTATGTATGAGCTCCACTATGTATCCAGCTTACGATTTCCGCCACCAACGCCTTTCCATTAATAGCAGCATGGCCTTTATGCCGTAGTACCTCCAAATAAAACCACAGACCCTTACCTTCTATAATACAGGTCTACGATATACTTTACTACACTGTGGGAGGCTTATCAATTCCTTTGCGCCAGAATTGTGGCTGAAAAAAAGTTGGAAATGTTGTCCCACCGCTTACTCCACTCCTGACAAGTAGGTGGAAAAGTGGTAGAGGTCAGCCATGTTAATTAGGCTACATTCACACAACCATATGCATTTTGCGGTCTGCAAAAAATACGGATGACGTCCGTGTTGCATCTCTTTCGTTTGCGGATACATTGTAACAATGCCTATAGGACATGTTCTATCTTTTTTGCGGGGCTACGGAATGGACATACTGATGCAGACAGCACACGTTGTGCTGTCCGCATTTTTTGCGGACCCATTGAAATGAATGGGTACACATCCTATCCGCAAAAAAATAAAATAAAAATGGAATGGACACAATATACGTTCGTGTGCATGAGGCCTTAGGTGTGCACCAGATTTAAAGTTGTAAAAAAAAGCGCAATGTTACTCCACTAAAGAGGGATGCCATAAAAAATGGAGTAATATCTCTAGCCATTGTGCAGCATTTGATACATTTGGCGCACATTAGTCCACCCTATGGCCAGACTCAGACGAGCAAGTTCAATGCTAGAAACTCGCTGCGTGTGTAAGCACGATTTCCCGTTCTGACCTCTGCTCCTCTGACAGGATCTCAAGGCGTTATAATTATAATGCTGTGTGTCCCTGCCAGACCTGTATCTACTGAATTATACTGAGGGCATTATGTCAGAACAATTCAGTAGACTTAAGGTCTGGCAGGGACACACAGGATTATAATTATAACGCCTTGAGATCCTGTCAGAGGAGCAGATGGCAGAACAGGAAATCACGCTCACACACGCAGCAAGTTTCTAGGATTAAACTTGCTCGTCTGTGTGTCTTTTTGCTTTCTCTTCCTTAGGCTGCATTCACACGTCCGTGGTGTGTTGCGGACCCGCAAATTGCGGGTGCGCAACACACCAGCCCGGCACACCCATAGAAATGGATATTCTTGTCCGCAAGCTGTGGACAAGAATAGGACATGCTCTATCTTTTTGCGGAGCTGCGGACCCAAAGTTCAGGGCCGCGCACCGCAAATGCGGACAGCACACTGTGTGCTGTCCGCATCCATTCCGTCCCCATAGAGAATGAATGGGTCCGCGCCCGTTCCGCAAAATTGCGGAACGGATGCGGACCCATTTTGCGGACGTGTAAATGGAGCCCTTATAGGAAAAAAAAAAAGCATATGCTAATAAATGTTCAGTCTCCATGCGAGTACCATATTGCAGCACAGTCCATCTTCCCTACTTCCAACTTATTTTTAAAGGTTTCAAGCGCTCCCTCCTTGAAGGTGAAGGGACATGACAGTATAAAAAATAAAAATATATATAATAATAATAATAATAAGAATAATATTATTATTAATAATAATAAAAAAAATACAACCCTCTTTGCAACCCGATCATTCTATTTTCTTTCTCCCTGCAGTGCAATCGAAGTTTGGCAAAAGGGGAGGGTCTTACGTAGATATGTGGCGGGCTTGGAGGCAGCTGTTTGCATCAAGAGACAAGGTAAGCAACACCCCTCTGCTTTCAAAAAAATAACATGGACATGACGGCCTTCCCAGTTTTGAGCTTGCAGAAAAACTAGCAAGAAAAGACATATAAGGGGGTCATTTATTAGATCTACACCAATTTTTGGCAAATACCCGGTATATGTCGCAGATTTGGTCGCAAAGGTAATTTGCAGCCGAATCTGTGACTTTTCCTTGGTCTAAAAAAAAAGGCCCGTCTCATTTATCATTTTCTATGCCTGTTTTAGATGTAGAAAGTGATCTAAATCTACTCCAGCAAGAGAGCTGGTATAGATTTAGGCCGGCGGTGGATGCACCTAAGTGATATAGTGGCCGCTGCCTCTACATAACTTAGGCACATCATGCGCCAGCGGTATTAATAAATGACCCCAAAAACATCGAAATTATTAATTTCTCGGTGCAATCCCCATTAGACCTGTATCAGGAGTGTTGGCGAATTAGCAGTCTAACACCAGTGACATAATGATGTGACTGACGTGACTTCTGGGAAGAAGACTATATTCACTAAATTTGATTTACATAGTATAGTGCATGAAGCACAGTATATGGTGTAAAATGACAGCACCGCTACCCAGCACCTGGTGCAGTGAAATGTAACACTATAGAATGGCCAGGATGCAGTCAACCTAAGTACCAACTTTACAAATGGTACTGAGGTCACCTGAAGCCACACACTAAGGGTCCATTCACACATCCGTGTGAGTCTTGCGGATCCACAAAACACGGACACTGGCAATGTGTGTTCCGTATTTTGCGGACCGCACATTGCCGGCACTTAATAGAAAATGCCTAATCTTGTCAGCAATTGCGGACAAGAATAGGACATGTTCTATTTTTTTCGGGAACGGAACTGCAGACCCGGAAGTGTGGATCCGCAATTCCGGATCCGGGCAGCACATAGTGCGGCCCCATAGAAATGAATGGGTCAGCATTCCAGACGTGTGAATGGAGCCTTTACGTCAGTGGCACATCACATCAGGTAATATTTCAGGAGAAGGAAAGTCTGAAAACCTTGTGACGTGGGTGGCACACACACGTGGTGACAGTGGTAAAAAGTGCGGCTGCAATGAAGCCAAAGTTGTCACAGGCACATAGCAATGCTTCAGGAGAAAAAAGGTGGAGAGATGTCACAGTCTCATTTTCTGTCATTCATATGCCCCAGTTCCAAGGCATATGGAGGTAATGTAAGGGCCCTTATACTTGCATGGGTGCTGTATTCCGGCTCTGTCCAACTGAGAACTTGTAGAGCGTTATTATACGGCCGTAAGCACGTCAAGCAAGCAGATCTTAAAGGGCAAAGTCTGGCTGCCGCACGGGTGATCTTGCTGCAACCAAGTACTACATGGCTGCCTATTTATCTGAATAGGTGGAGTGTAAGACCCCAGTCTCATCTCCCAATGACAGCTGATTTCCAGAGGTTTAAACATCTGAACTAGCAGCGACCAGCTTATTAGGTGGCTTTACTATGGACAATGAAAGCTATAACACAACGGGAAGGCACAGGAACAGTACATAACAAGACATCCGGGAAAACCTGAGGTACAAGAACCTATCAGTAACACTTGGCGTTACTCACTCAGATCATGCAGCCAATATCTCATCCCTTACACGGAGTGATAATCAGGCCAATCATTGGGGATGAGTTTGTACAAACACTCACTCCTGATAATAGGCCGGTGTAAAAAGGTGCTGACGATAACCCAATATACAGGCAAATGTCCATTCATCAGAAGATCGCGACTTTCGGCCAGCAATTGTTTCTGTGCATCAATCTAGTGGAATTACAAAAATATCTAAATCCCCAATGAGATACCTTGAAGATCGGTTTGGGAAGGATCGTCCTATAGGACCACTCCTACTTACCAGGAGGTTGTAAATGAAAAGGTATCTTCTATTCACAAGTGACTAATGCTGGATCTACACTGCCTGACCTGGCAGGCAATTATCGGGAAGAGGCCGGTCCTTCCTAATACCTCTCTGCTCCTCAGTGGAGGTAAAGAGCTGCATTTACATGCAGTGATCACCTCCACTGTATGGGGTTAGTAATGGCTACTGCAATCGCTCTTCCTCAAACAAATTATTTCTGGGCAGCAGATCGTTGTTCACACAGGACAATCTGATGCCCAGAAACAATGATGCGCTGCACAAAAGATCACGACCTGAGGAATGGGTGTTTTGCTTGTTCACTGGACGATTGGCAGCACATTAACAGGGGCCGATTATCGGGATTGAGTGTTTGTTGCAGCGTTTGTTTCCAACAATCAGCCCGACAACTGGGCCGTATTCACTATGTGCTGCTTCCTCCACTGCTTTTCCCTGAGCTGCTGCTCTTCTGCATACGGCTAGCACTAGACTGGCGGGGCACTCGCTGACTTGACCCTTCACGACCGGTCCGCTCAGGTAGGCCTTGACTCGAGCTTGCAGGAGGGTTCAATTTATTTCTTCCTGTAGAACGAAAAAAGGAGGCGTTAATAATAAAATATTATGTGCAAGGTACTCATTAGGAATTGTTAATGTTCCTTCAAAAGCACAAAACGAGAGTAATAAACTTTCTCAGTTCTCCACGCAGAACATAAAGTATTTCCAGTGCATTCGTTAAAGCAAAGAATTTCTTGGGATCAGAAGAGAAATCCACAAAGCCCGTCACAATCTGGAATCTGTGTCTGGTGGTGATAAATGCAGAGGTGTATTTCATAAAATAATAGAAGACCATATACCCACCACCTAATCCAGCCTTTCCACTCCAATCTGCAGCAGTGACGTTACCATACACAGCATATGACCGCTGCAGCCAATCACTGGCCTTAGCGGTCTCGTGCTGTATCGGGTATGTCACCTCTGCAGCCTGGAAACAGAGACCAGAGGGGAGAACCAGAGTGTTGGCGCTGGAAACGGTGATGACTGCACCATTTACTATTATTTTAGCACATTTCGGGGCTTTAGGGAGATTTTCAAATAAGTTAGACAACCCTTTTAAAGAACCACTAGCCATGTTTTAGTTTTTTAGGATGTTTGTCATGTGGGATACTTGCAGTACTTTTTTTCTGTCTAAAATAACAGATTTCTAACGGAAATGGCTCAAACGGATGTAACAGGATTCGTTTTTTTTTTTTTACAGGATACTTTTTTTTTCTCCAGTTCTTCTAAAGGATCAGAAGAACGGAAAATGAAATGGAGAGGTGACCTCGCTCTAAGTGCGCTGAGCTATTATCGCAGTGAATGGAGAGAGGCATGCATACACGGCCAGGTCTACATTCACTGCGGTGCACAACAGGTTCCAGTTCTTATGACAGGAGCGGGCACCAGAGCTGGGATCCTGTGGACATGCCATAAATATCCAAATGTCTAAAGCAGGGATGCTCAACCTGCGGCCCTCCAGCTGTTGTAAAACTACAACTCCCACCATGCCCTGCTGTAGGCTGATAGCTGTAAGCTGTTCGGGAATGCTGGGAGTTGTAGTTTTGCAACAGCTGGAGGGCCACAGGTTGAGCATGCCTGGTCTAAAGGATTCATTTGTTAGTTACAGATGTGCCAAAAACCAATTATGTGCAGCTCTTTCATTCCTTTTTGTATTTTTTCCAACAATAAATATTTTTTCGGTAAAATCATGGCATCTGCCCAGCATCTCTGGGGTTAAACAGCCGAGTTGTGGGGTCAATAAACAGCCTATTCAGGTGCAGAGGAGGGACTACACCAGGACGTGCTCATCATTACTTTTAGGGAGCCGTCACATGCGGCAGATTTTGATGCAGGTAATTTGCGCTACTAAAAATCAGTTCCATTCATCTGAACTGGACTTGTAGAAATACAATACACGTGCTTCCTTCGCTTTGGGGGAGAATGGGTAATATTGGGATTATCTGCACTCAAACCTAGGCTAATAGTACAGTGGCCCTGTCCCAATAGTATGCTGCCTACGTGCACAAGGGGTGTAAAATGCTGCAAATTTGTTGGAGATGTCGCCATGTCCATTTCTGCGCAGATTCCACGTAGATAGTTTACACAGCCCGTGGATGACATTTGTTTTAAGGGGTATTCCAGGTGTTTAACACTCTGGATAGGTCATCAATATCAGATCGGCAGGGGTTCGACAACTTGCCAATCACAACGTCGTCCATTGCATAGCGGCTGTGCTTGGCACAGCAGGTCAGTCCCAGACTGATGATGTCACTTGCTTGGGAGGGGCTGCAGCTTCAGAGGAGAGGTCATCAATGTCAAAATTTTGGACAAGCCCTTTAACTCTTATCCACATGGCTGCGTGCGGATTGCAGATCGCAATCCTGAACCATATACACCCGGTGTGGACATAAACTTAAAGAGGGGCTGTCCCCTCTCCTGACAGCTCGGTTTTATTAACCACTTGCATTCTCTATGTAATAATTCTGGAGCATCTATTATAGGTCGTTCAGTTCCCATGTTATTTCTACTAGAAGTTTATGAATGAATTGCCAGCAGCTTACAGTAAAGGTACAGATGGGTGTCCCTGCACAGTCTGACACCAGCAGCACTGATTGGACAGAGTAAGACACACCCACTACTGGTAACACCCAGCAGTACCTTTACTGCAGACTGCTGGCAATGTATTTGTAAACTTCCAGCAGGAATAATAGAGGAATGGCACAACATACAGCCATAAGAATAGATGCTCCAGAATTGTTATTACATGGAGAATACAAGCAGTTACTAAAACCGATGTCAGGAAAGGTGACGGCTCCTCTCCCTACAGAGAATAGGGACAGATCATCTATTTAAGCTCTCCTCACTATCTCTATCTACTGATTGGCGCTTTAAGGGTCGGGACATTCTTACAGCTATCCTGCAGGCACAGCAAAAGAAGGAAGGTTCTCCATCTCCTGCACTAGGCTTTAGAGGAAAGGATACCCAGTTGCGCATTTCCCCTCATTTATGATTGAAACCAGTAATGCAGGGATCCCTAAAGATACAATGGCTTTGGGATACAATATTTCACCTTACAATAGTTACTTCTAGATCATCATAACCAGAAACTAGACTCAACATACGATTCCTCGGACTCAGACCATTTCAGTGGTAAAACACCTGTATTGGTTGTCTAGTAGCTCCTCTGTGATACATGTTCTGTACTGCCCCCTATCTGTGCCAGGATGAGCTGCGTCTCCATCTCATTTCTCTGGTATATGCAAGACCCTGAAGAAGCTCCTGTTCTCACCATAAAAAGTGATTTACAGCTTCCAGCAGCTATTCCTGACTGTTATATGTAAGGACTTAAGGGCCTTTTACAAGGGCCGAGAATCCCGCAGATATTCGCTTACCAGCGTTGATAGAAACACTCGTTAGCGATTATCTGGCAGTGTAAATGTGCCGCCAATTACCCGATAAACTAAGGAAATGCTCGTTGATAGGGTAATAGATCATTTATGCGGACACAAAAATTATCGTTTGCTGGCAGCAGATCGTGCTGTGTAAACAGCTTCTGCTGCCGAAAACAGCTAGTCTGTATGGGGATCAGCGATAATATTAGGGCTCATTCACACAAACGTGTGCTGCCCGTATTGCGGACCACCGTTTCGTGTGCATTCCGCATCACGGATGCGGACCCATTCACTTCAATGGGTCCGCAAATCCAGAGATGCGGAACGGTGTGGAACAGAACACTACGGAGTGCTTCCTGGGGTTCCGTTCCTCCGCACGGCAAAAAGATAGAACTTGCTCTTTTTTTGAGGAACGGACGAGTCATGGACCCCATTCAATTGAATGGGTCCGTGTTCCCCATGTGGCTGGGCCACGGTCGATGCCCGTGCATTGTGGACCGCAATTTCACACAACAAGCCCTTAGTGATCACTCCTCCCCATACTGTGGAGGAGATCGCTGCATGTAAATGCAGTAGTCTCCTCCACTGATAAGCAAGCAATTGCTCGGAAGGAACACTTTATTCGTCTTCCTTATCTGCTTATTTTTCTTAAATCTTCATTTTCTCTTCAAATTTTTAGCCTTTGGAACCTATTAACATTTTACGGATTCAAGTTACAATGGTTTCAATATACAACGGTCACTGTGGAGACCATTAATCTCGTAACCCGAGGGTCCACTGTATATTATTTAAAATGGCAACAATTCCTACAAATACACATTTTTTGTTCTAAATGGATAGAATTTGTGGAATTTCTCTTCATACTACGTTTCTCCTGCGGCTACAGAGCAGACAGGACTGTGAACATTTGGTGTAAAGGAACATTAGCAACACAAAGGCCTCAGGAAACCCCGCTCATCGAGTACACAGCCCCGCAGCAAGCAGCGCCGACCCCAGAACCAAGCACTGCCAACAGGAAAGCAAATGGGAAAGAAAACATAAGCCAGCAGTCTACTACCGCAATATACAGGATGACAATGGGTGCTCATGCATGTCTACATGATGTATGACCGCTTTCAATGTGCTGGGTATAGGACTATTTACAGCGTTCTATTATTGTATTCACATTTTGCTGAAGACACCCAGGAGAATATCCCTTGGTTTTTGCAGTTTCTTTAAAAGGGTTTTCTGGTTGTTAAATATCGATGGTCCATCCTCAGAGTATGTCATCAGTATGTAATTGCTGGGGTCCGAAATCCGGCACCCCTGCCGATCAGCCGTGGCCTCCTTGCAGTTTCTAAAGCACAGTGCTGTCCACTGGATAGCAGCTCAGGCCACATGACGTCACCGGCCAAGGGAAAGGCCTCAGCGCTCTGCCACTTAACAGCGGATCAGTTAGGGTGTCGGGAGTCCGACCGCTACCAATCACATATTGATGACCTATCCTGAGGATGGGCCATCAATATTAATCAGCTGTTCCTGAACAGGACAAGCACCGGAAATCAGCTCCATCCACTGTGTAGCGGGCAGAGCAGGTTACCGTAGTGCAGCCGTGACCAGATCCATCCACTATACAGTGAACAGAGCTGTGTAGTTCTGGCATCGTCTTTCAACGCCTGAGCTACTCCCAAACAGTAGATTGGTTAGGGGCGCGGGGTGTCTGATTAGATATTGATGGCCTATCCTGAAGAGGCCTTCGCTATTCAGATCCTGTAAGACCTCTTTAAGGACCTTAAGAGCATGTGGTGCCAAATGCAGGATGAACATGTACTGTATTTACTACTCCATAGGTTGGCATAGCTATGTCCATATCAATCTATACTATTTTACAAGTTATACCAGCATTACACATGGCCATATGTGCATGTGTCATGGCGTCCAGGATAAAAGCACTCATGTTTTTACTGGCTATAAACTGGAAACTGGGCAGAATAACAAAAAATATATATATTACAAAGTAATATTCATGACTAAACCTTTTTATTTATACTTGAAAAGAAGTTCAGACCCTTTAACCATTTAAAGGGGTTATCCAGTCATATATATCCACAGGACAGGTCATCGTTATCAGATCGACAGGGATCGGCACCCCCTCCGATCAGCTATGCTGTTATGTGGGGAGCGCATCCGGCTCCCGGCATCAGTCCCAAGCACAGTGCTGTACATTGTATAGCGGCTGTGCTTGGTATTTCACCCCAACCCCATTCCCTGCAATGGGGCTGAGCGGCAACTAAGCCATATGACCGACGTAAGGTGAGGTTACATGACCTAGGAAGATGCCATGGCGCTCACGGAGTGCCCAAACTCTAACAGCTGATCGGCGGGGGTCCCGTATGTTGGACCCCCACCGATCTGATACTGATGACCTATCCTGGGGATAGGTCATCAATATTTATTACCAGATAACCCCTTTAAAGCTACATTCACACAACCAAAATACAGACGTATTAAAGGGACCGGACATAACCCTTTCAACTCGTACGAGTGGAGCATAACAACCCGGACAATCCCTTTAAGAACAATGGTAGATTACTGGGTTATTCACATGGCAGTTTTGATGGCCAGTGATTAACAGTTGTTAAAGAATAAAACTTGTCCTATTTTGTCTGTATGCATGGACCAACAGCCCCCATACAATTGAAGAGGACTATTTTTTATCAGAAAGGCATTAGTGGAAAAAAATGTCTGTTAAAAAACTGTTTGGCCGTTTTTAACCCTTCCCCGATTGCGTCACATAAACTTACTTCGGCGGTCGGGTATTTAAAAGTGGCGCCTGCTCACGAGCGCAATGGGGCCATGGCCACTGACTGCCTGCTGTTTAAAACAGGGACTAATGTACATGATCAACGATAACGTCGATCGCACACACTTAACCTCTCAGATGTTGTGGTCCAATGTAACGACGGCATCTGGGAAGTCAAAAATCAGCGGCGCGCACTCCCGCCCGTACACCGGCTCCCCCTAGCGAGGATAGGGGAACTCAGATGGTGCATTTTAAAAGATATTGGTCGCTTCTCCTCTCTAAAAAAAAAAAAATTAATACAAATTGATCAAAAAGTCATACCAACCCTAAAAAGTACAGATCACCCCACAAAAAAAAAAAAAAAAGAGCCCTCACACAGCTCCATATACAAAAATAAAAAAGTTATGAGGTCAGAATATGGAGATGCAAAGATTTTTTTTTTTTTTTCAGTATTAAAACTCAAGAAAAACTATTGATATATGGCATCATTGTAATCATACTGACCCAGAGAATGACGGGGACAGGTCAGTTTTACTACATAGGAAATGCTGGAAAAAAACAATATTGTATTTGTAATTCCACCCAATTTGGATATTTTTCCCGCTTCCCACTAAATTGTATGCACCTGTAAGTGGTGCCATTAGAAAGCACAACTTGTCCCGCAAAAATCAAGCCCTTATACGGCTATGTGAATGGACAAATAAAGTTATGGCTTTGGGAAGGCAGGGAGTAAAAAAATTAAATGAAATCACCCGGTCCTGAAGGGTTTAACTGACTTGTTTCAGTGTCGTGTGAATGTAGCCCAAGAAGAATGGATACAATTTCAAAACCCCTCGCTCAATAACTGTCTCAGCATGCATCTCAGATCTAGAATATCAAGCAGAAAGCCATCACTCCAGCTCTCTGACACTGCCTAGTAGGGATCGACCGATATAGATTTTTTAGGGCCGATACCGATAATTTGTAAACTTTCAGGCCGATAGCCGATAATTTATACCGATATTCTGGGAATTTTCATTTTTGAGAAAAAAAAAAAATTTCTACACAAATCTGCTGAAAATTAATATGTTTATTGTTAATGTGTATTTTTTTGTTTATTGTTAATGTGTATTTTTTTTTTAGAAATCTTTTTCATTTATACTTAATATATATTTTTTTTTACTAACTTTTAGCCCCCTTAGGGACTAGAACCCTTGTCCTATTCCCCCTGATAGATCTCTATCAGGGTGAATAGGAGCTCACACTGTCCCTGCTGCTCTGTGCTTTGTGCACACAGCAGCATGGAGCTGAACATGGCAGCCAGGGCTTCAATAGCGTCCTGGCTGCCATGGTAACCGATCGGAGCCCCAGGCTTACACAGCTGGGGCTCCGATCGGAGGAGCAGGGGAGAGGGGATCCTGTGGCCACTGCCACCAATGAGTAATACTGGGTGGGGGGGGGGGGCGCACTGCACAACCAATGTTTTTACTATTGGCCGGGATTGGGATGGGTGTGGGGGGCGCACTGCGCCACCAATGATTAATACTGGGGGGCTTGGGGGGGGGCGCACTGCGCCACCAATGAAGATAAGTCTCTCAATCATTCATATACAGGAGGCGGGAGCTGGCTGCAGAATCACATAGCCGGCTCCCGACCTCTATGAGCGGTAGCTGCGATCCGCGGCACCTGAGGAGTTAACTACCGCGGATCGCAGCTATTGCTCATAGAGGTCGGGAGCCGGCTATGTGATTCTGCAGCCAGCTCCCGCCTCCTGTATATGAATGAATGAAAGGCTTATCTTCATTGGTGGCGCAGCGGCCACAGCCCCTCCCCTCCTCTTATGTTCTCTCCTCTCATTGGCGGCAGCGGCAGCACAGGGGGAGGAGACACGGCTTCCTTCTCCCCTGTGCTGCGGAGGGAACACAGAGAGCGCTGAGAGCAGCGCGTTCTGTGTTCCCAATACGTTATCGGAATATCGGCAAAATAGATGCCGATAAAGGTCAAAATCCTCAATATCGGCCGATAATATCGGCCAAACCGATAATCGGTCGATCCCTGCCTAGGACTATCCGTTAGGTGAGATATTCCACACATAAAAGAAGGGCGTCTGAAATGTGAACCTGCTGGGCAGCACTGCCAGTGCCAGGTATACTTTCTAACATGGGTCACTCTGCAGTATCCCTCATATAGCATCTAACTACAGTGCATTAGTGGTATAGGACTCTTCCATACATACTGTACCCAGCTCTACAGGCGGTAGTTTTCTGCCCTGGGTAGACCGCATGTTAATTGTATTCTGCAGCTCACATGCCATGGGTTGGAGCTTTCAAGAGCCGTGAGACAAAGGTCCAGATTTACTAATCCTGTAGACGGTGTAAGCTTAGACCTGCACCAGGGCTCAGGCTGGAGGATAAATGTGGTTCAGGGATGGGCACACCAAGTATTGATTGGCGTTTTTTTAAATAAAAGTGCAAAATGGTGCATCTTTGGCCATGCCCCTTTTCCATAGTTAGTCTGCCCCTTGCCAAGACAAACTCTAGTTGTGCCAATATTGCACCACTTTTTAGATACACTAAAATGTCAGCAGAATCCAACTCTATTTGTATGTTTATTGATGCCCCCTTACTGCCCAATGCTTACTTTTGTAATATGCAAATGAGCCTCTAGGAGCGGGGGGGGGGGGGCGTTGCTCCTGCTCCTAGAGGCTCTGCTCTCCCACCTCATTCCACGCTCTGCCGTCCTTGATTGACAGGCCAGCGTTCGTCTTCTCCTGCCGGCCCTGTGTGCTGGTTAAAGGGCACTGCGCAGGCGCAAGACTTACCCAGCACACAGGGGCCGCTGCACCCTTGACTTCAAGCTAGCTCTAAGGATAGCGTGGACGGAGATTAAAACAGTGATGGAAGAATGAAACACATGATTAGGAACACACTGGGGGCTACTGTAAGGTAATGATGTCGGTTTTATGTTTGTTTTGGAGGCGACAGGTTCCGTTTAAGTCCTCAGGCACAAGATCATAGTTTCAGTCCGCATTTATTTCAGCGAGGCCGCAAAAGATGCGGACAGGACACTGTGTGCTGTCCGTATCCGTATGTCCATTGAGCAGCCATGCAAAAAATATATAGAACTTGTCCTATTCTTGTCCGTTTGGCGGACAAGAATAGGCATTTGTAACATACTTATGGGACTTGTGGAGGGGAACATGTGGGATGCACACAGCCGGTATCCATGTTTTGTGGACAAAAAAAAACAAACAAATCCCGATATGGTTGTGTGCATGAGACCTAAAGAAGAACTCTGCAATCAATGGAATTCTAATAAAAAAAAATTTTTTTTGTCCATCCAAGCAATAAATCCGTGACATTTCTGGTTCTTTATTAAGTTGTCTAAGAGATTTCCTTAAAAGCAGGAAATGGTGTAGAATTATAAAAATCACCAGTAGTTACCCTATAAATCCGCTGCTGTTACAGCACCACCACTCCAGTGATCCTGCAGCAATAAAGTCTTGTACTTCATTAATGTGACCACTGCAGCCAATCACTGGTCTCAGCTTTGGAGCAGCAAGGATTTAACAGGTATAACATTTCTTGCTGGAAAGAAATTTTCTTAAAATCCTTTACCATCCCTCTAAAGGGCATCTATCAGCAGATTTGTACCTATGAAACTGGCTGACCTGGGGGGGGGGGGGTTGCTCCTGCTCCTAGAGGCTCTGCTCTCCCACCTCATTCCACGCTCTGCCGTCCTTGATTGACAGGGCCAGCGTTCGTCTTCTCCTGCCGGCCCTGTGTGCTGGTTAAAGGGCACTGCGCAGGCGCAAGACTTACCCAGCACACAGGGCCGGCAGGAGAAGACGAACGCTGGCCTGTCAATCAAGGACGGCAGAGTGTGGAATGAGGTGAGAGAACAGAGCCTCTAGGAGCAGGAGCAACTCCCCCCCAACCCCCCCGCTCCTTGAGGATAATTTGCATATTACAAAATTAAGAATTGGGCAGTAAGGGGGCATCAATAAAATAGAGTTGGATTCTGCTGACATTAGCACATCTCTAATATCAGACCGTTTAAGAGGGGGTAATTCTGGCGACAGAAACCCTTTAATAAATCTGGGCTAAAGTTCCTAATCGTCTTGTAGGTCATGTGAGAAATGCTTCAGTAGGAGCCCGGTCCTCTGCCAATGGACATGAATGTGTGCATGTGCTCAGTCTGACGGGAGGGGTACATACCAAGGCAAGAGCGCCAACTACAGCTGTCAGATCACAATAGGAACCATGACACTGAACACACCTGCAAGTTCTTGTTAGAAATTGAAGTTATCTGATAAGGAATAGCCGGTTCCCCTACATCTTCATCACCATTAACATTAACTTGAAGACAGCCGTTTAATTCCAAGAATGGGATAAGGAGGTCAATATGGTTCCTAGTGTGAGTGCGGACTACTGGGGATTTTTAGGAAAACCCCTGTACAGATAAGATCATGAAATCTGCGTGAATTAATTCTTAGCGCTCTCTTATCCTGCACCAGTTTTCATAAATGATCCCCAGAGTCATCCAAGTACAATATACTTATAAAGGCAACCTGCGAATGGCGCGAACAGGCAGCAAGAAAGCTGGAAGGAACCGGGGGGACCTTGAGAGAGAGGCGAACAGGCATCGACAGGGCTGTAGACCACAATCTTAGTGCCTTTCATTCTCGGTGCCCGAAGATAAGGAGAGGAAAAGGAGAGCGGAGCAGGAATTTTACTGTTCTTGACTGTGAGAAATGGAAGCTCTAATATGAAGAGACAAACATCAAGAAACACTGGTCACCCCCAGACACGTTAGACATTTCAAGTAACACAAGACAAACCTTTCTCCACTGGCTGGAGTCAAAAAACATAACATAAAAAGGCATAAAAACATCTATCTACAGAAGTGAACTAGACAGACGCATCGTGGATCCTGAGCTGGATGCACAACTATCAAGGACTCGTGTGCTGAACCGGTTTAAAGGAATTGTCCAGAAAAAGAAATCATTAAAATGGCTCAGTATGTGGGAAATAAATAAAAACTATACTCACCTCATCAATCCCCCGCTGCTCCCATTCTAAGGCTGTCTGGTTGCCCATCATTCTCCACTACCTGCTGAAGTCATGACATCCCGACACGCAGATATGTGACTGATGCAGCCAATCACATGCCACAGTGGGGACGCACTACATATGTTACAGGCCATGTTCAGCACTGCGCGGCAAAGGTGCAGGAGTACGGTCTCAACCCAACAATCCACTTAAAGGATCATTACCTTACAGTAGCCCCCAGTGTGCTCATAATCATGCGTTTCATTCCTCCATCGCTGTTTTAATCTCCGTCCACGCTATCTTCAGAGCCAGCTTCAAGTCAAGGGGGCAGCGGCCTCCGTGCTTCAAGTCAAGCTAACCCTGTCCCTTACCCGTCCTTTCTTCACTTTGAGAGACATCCTTCCGTGCGCTCCTTGTTACTGCGCGATTCCGTCTCCCGCAGTCAGCTGGCTGCAATCGTCTCACTGCGCATGCGCCGTCCATTTCCATCGTGCGCTCGGCGATTCTGGTCCTCAGAGTCAGCGTGATCACTGGCTTCAGGCGCATGATGGAAATGGCCGGCGCATGCGCAGTGAGACAATAGCAGCCGGCTGTGGGAAACGGGATCGCGCAACAACAAGGAGCGCACGCCAGGATGTGACTCAAAGTGAAGACAGGAGGGGTAAGGGACAGGGTTAGCTTGACTTTAACCACGGAGGCCGCTGCACCCTTGACTTCAAGCTAGCTCTAAGGATAGCGTGGACGGAGATTAAAACAGTGATGGAACAGCTTACTGTTGTTTAACAGCTTTTCTTTGTTTTATTTCTTTTCTGTATGTTAATGTACTCTTGTATTTTGAAGAAAATGCAATAAAAAACACTTGTTCATAAAACAGTGATGGAAGAATGAAACACATGATTAGGAACACACTGGGGGCTACTGTAAGGTAATGATGTCGGTTTTATGTTTGTTTTGGAGGCGACAGGTTCCGTTTAAGTCCTCAGGCACAAGATCATAGTTTCAGTCCGCATTTATTTCAGCGAGGCCGCAAAAGATGCGGACAGGACACTGTGTGCTGTCCGTATCCGTATGTCCATTGAGCAGCCATGCAAAAAATATATAGAACTTGTCCTATTCTTGTCCGTTTGGCGGACAAGAATAGGCATTTGTAACATACTTATGGGACTTGTGGAGGGGAACATGTGGGATGCACACAGCCGGTATCCATGTTTTGTGGACAAAAAAAAAACCCAAAACATATGGTTGTGTGCATGAGGCCTAAAGAAGAACTCTGCAATCAATGGAATTCGAATAATTATTTTTTTTGTCCAGCCAAGCAATAAATCCGTCACATTTCTGGTTCTTTATTAAGTTGTCTAAGAGATTTCCCTAAAAGCAGGAAATGGTCTAAAATTATAAAAATAAACCGTAGTTACCCAATAAATCCGCTGCTGTTACAGCACCACCACTCCAGTGATCCTGCAGCAATAAAGTCTTGTACTTCATTAATGTGACCACTGCAGCCAAATCACTGGTCTCAGCAGTGAATGGCTGCAGTGGTCAAATTAATGATGCATTCTGCAGGACCGGCAGGGACTATTGGAGCAGCAGGGATTTAACAGGTATAACATTTCTTGCTGGAAATAAATTTTCTTAGAATCCTTTACCATCCCTCTAAAGATCATCTATCACCAGATTTGTACCTATGAAACTGGTTGACCTGTTGTATGTGCGCTTGGCAGCTGAAGGCATCTGTGTTGGTCCCATATTCATATGTGCCCGCATTGCTGAGAAAAATGATGGCTTAATATATGCAAATGAACCTCTAGGAGCAACGGGGGCGTTACTGTTACACCAAGAGGCACCTTTGCTACTGCCGCACCCCCTGTGCTTTGTCTGCCCCTATAGTCTCGCTCTGCGTTTCAGTATCCGATGTGATGCAGTAAAGAAAAGAGGCTCGCCAGCAGGTCTCTTCTGTACTGTGTCTGTGCAGGATACTGAAAGGAGCGGAATCTGAAGTTCTTACTGCTGTGGACGTCGTCTTTGCTGGTAAGGGGTCCAGTTCTGTTCATAACATTATTCTATGGAAATAGCCAGTGGAGTGATCCCTCAGCTGCAAAGTCGGTAAGACAAGTGACATATTTCCTACCTCTTATATCTGCATGTGCAGTCAGTGCAGTCGTGGAAGTTGCCTCGGCAGAAGCCGGATCTGTAAGCCTGTGGCCGGCACACATGGACTTCAGCATCTGGAACACGGCTAATGGAGCCACATTCATCTTTAATAAATCCACAATTATCCTGTGAAGGTAAAGACAGGTCAGGAAAACAGAGAAAGGGCAGAGCTGCGGGCTCTCACCAGGCTGCTTACAGCCATCATATTCATCTGAGCCCCGCACCATGTGGTCGCAATGCTCTGCTACTTCATGGCACTTAATTAGCGATGAGCAAAAACCTGGTTCACCCTGCTGTGGACGAGCCCGATTCGTTCATCTGCATCACTCATATTTGTTGTTATCAATATCTCCCTATCTCCGATGAGGCTTATTCACAATGGCCGCGAGACTTCAGTCGTACTTACTCACAGTATTATATGAGGAATCCAAACCTGGATTCATTATCCGGATTCAGCCTGTAATACATGTATGCATGGTAATGGTGCATGCGCGAGACCACAGAAGTCTGGCGTCAACCGCGGTTATCTTGAAAGAGTTTCAGAGGAAACATTTTAACGCTCATAGCAAGATAGGGAGAATAACAAATACGAGCTCGTCCGCGGCAGGAGGCATCACTACACCTAGTCATAGGGTCGGCAGACATCTAAACCTGCTGGATTGCTGAATGTCCACATTTGCCACCATGAGGTGCGGGCGCAACTGGCAACAAAGCATTTCCAATCTTAAAGGGTCACCAAAATGTTTTTCTGCCAGGTAAAACCAGATCGTCACACATTATTTTTTCCAATCTGTTTCTATTTTGTGATTGTAGATTTTTTATTCTATTTTCTGAACATGATTATGGGGTCGGCCATCTTGCCTGAGCTGAGCTCTCAAAGGGGTTGTCCGCTTTTTTTACATTGATGACCTACCCTCAGAATAGCCCAAAAACGAATGTGACGGCAGCATATCCTCCATGGTTTCCTTTATTGAAGGCGGGTCCAAAAAAAGTAAAAGTGCAAAAATAGTGGCTTTTTTTGCTTGAGAAAGACTTTGGATTAGTCAAAGTTTTTTTTTGTACTTTGTACCTGTTTTGGACCCGCTTTGAATAAAGGAAACCATGGAGGATATGCTGCCGTCACACTTGTTTTTGTGCTGTTGGACTGGAGCGGCTGTTTTGGATCTGCAGCTGCTGGTCGGCATGTGCATTCCTGGTGGAGATAGTGGTGTTTAACCTCCGAATAGGTCATCAATATCAGATTGGCGGGTGTCCGGCACCCACCGTCGACATCGCAGCAGTGAGCAAGGGTAACTACAAGAAGCCTTCTCATTCACTTCTATGGGACGGCTCCTTCCTATTCAAGTGGTAAACAAAGAAGGGAGGCTGGCTCTCGCAGGAGTGCGGCCTTCTCTTAAACTATCTGATCGGTGGGGGTGCCAGACTCCCGCCAATCTGATATTCCTGACCTATCAAAATAAATAAAGCAGACAACCCCTTTAAGCCCTTAAGGACCCTGCCATTTTTCACCCCAAGGACCCTGCCATTTTTCACCCCAAGGACCCTGCCATTTTTCACCCCAAGGACCCTGCCATTTTTCACCCCAAGGACCCTGCCATTTTTCACCCTAAGGACCCTGCCATGCTAATCTGACATGTGTCACTTTATGTGGTGATAACTTTAAAAAGCTTTTACTTATCCAAGCCATTCAGAGACTGTTTTCTTGTCACATATTGTACTTCATGACAGTGGTAAATTTAAGTAAAATTATTTCATTTTTATTTATTTATTGTCGAGGGGTGGATGTTAGTTCAAAGTTTTTCTGATTAGAGTAGAGTACTCGATTAATACTGAATTGCTAAAATAATGGTTTACTACCCTTTGGCTACCGGAGGTTTTTTCGTTTTTGCATTTTCATTTTTCTTCCCTATTTTCCGTGAGCCATAACTTTTTTATATTTCCAGTCACATAGCTGTATGAGGGCTTATTTTTTGCGGGACAAGTTGTACTTTCTAATGTCACCATTAACATCACCATATTCTGACCCCGATAACTTTTTTATACTTATGTCTACCGAGCTGTTTAGGGGCTCATTTTTTGCAGGACAATTCAGAGTTTTTATTGATACCATTTTGGAGTGTGCGTGACTTTTGGATCACATTTTATTTCATTTTTTTGGGCAAGTCAAGAATCAGCCATTTTGATCCTTTTTTCCGTTACGCTATTCGCCGTATTGGATTTTTTTATATTTTATTACACTGCTCAAAAAAATAAGGGAACACAAAAATAACACATCCTAGATCTGAATTAATTAAATATCCTAGATCTGAAATACTTTGTTCTTTACATAGTTGAATGTGCTGACAACAAAATCACACAAAAATAAAAAAATGGAAATCAAATTTTTTAACCCATGGAGGTCTGGATTTGGAGTCACACTCAAAATTAAAGTGGAAAAACACACTACAGGCTGATCCAACTTTGATGTAATGTCCTTAAAACAAGTCAAAATAAGGCTCAGTAGTGTGTGTGGCCTCCACTTGCCTGTATGACCTCCCTACAACGCCTGTGCATGCTCCTGATGAGGTGGCGGACGGTCTCCTGAGAGATCTCCTCCCAGACCTGGACTAAAGCATTTGCCAACTCCTGGACAGTCTGTGGTGCAACGTGACGTCGGTGGATAGAGCGAGACATGATGTCCCAGATGTGCTCAATTGGATTCAGGTCTGGGGAACGGGCGGGCCAGTCCATAGCATCAATGCCTTCCTCTTGCAGGAACTGCTGACACACTCCAGCCACATGAGGTCTAGCATTGTCTTGCATTAGGAGGAACCCAGGGCCAACCGCACCAGCATATGGTCTCACAAGGGGTCTGAGGATCTCATCTCGGTACCTAATGGCAGTCAGGCTACCTCTGGCGAGCACATGGAGGGCTGTGCGGCCCTCCAAAGAAATGCCACCCCACACCATTACTGACCCAATGCCAAACCGGTCATGCTGGAGGATGTTGCAGGCAGCAGAACGTTCTCCACGGCGTCTCCAGACTCTGTCACGTCTGTCACATGTGCTCAGTGTGAACCTGCTTTCATCTGTGAAGAGCACAGGGCGCCAGTGGCGAATTTGCCAATCTTGGTGTTCTCTGGCAAATGCCAAACGTCCTGCACGGTGTTGGGCTGTAAGCACAACCCCCACCTGTGGAAGTCGGGCCCTCATATCACCCTCATGGAGTCTGTTTCTGACCGTTTGAGCAGACACATGCACATTTGTCGCCTGCTGGAGGTCATTTTGCAGGGCTCTGGCAGTGCTCCTCCTGTTCCTCCTTGCACAAAGGCAGAGGTAGCGGTCCTGCTGCTGGGTTGTTGCCCTCCTACGGCCTCCTCCACGTCTACTGATGTACTGGCCTGTCTCCTGGTAGCGCCTCCATGCTCTGGACACTACGCTGACAGACACAGCAAACCTTCTTGCCACAGCTCGCATTGATGTGCCATCCTGGATAAGCTGCACTACCTGAGCCACTTGTGTGGGTTGTAGACTCCGTCTTATGCTACCACTAGAGTGAAAGCACCGCCAGCATTCAAAAGTGACCAAAACATTAGCCAGGAAGCATAGGAACTGAGAAGTGGTCTGTGGTCACCACCTGCAGAACCACTCCTTTATTGGGGGTGTCTTGCTAATTGCCTATAATTTCCACCTGTTGTCTATCCCATTTGCACAACAGCATGTGAAATTGATTGTCACTCAGTGTTGCTTCCTAAGTGGACAGTTTGATTTTACAGAAGTGTGATTGACTTGGAGTTACATTGTGTTGTTTAAGTGTTCCCTTTATTTTTTTGAGCAGTGTATAATGTACATTTTCGGTCGCGGTGATACCCAGGATGTTTATATTTATTGTTATTTAGGTCTTTTTTTATTATTATATGGAAAGGTGGGTGATTTAAACTTGTATTTTTTTAATATATTTTTTATCATCATTTCAAGGCTCATAAATTACCTTATAATTGATGTCTTTTAATTTTTCATTTTGACCTATAAGGGATTTAAAAAAATGACAATTTCTTTGCATTTGGCTGATTTCTTATGTTTGCCTGCCATCTTGTGGCCAAAATAAGAAATTCTTCATAGAGACTCAGCGCATGTACTGAAATCCCGATTGGACGCACGGGGCTTCAGTACTAAGCCTCATTAGTACCGGAGGATCGGGAAGCTGTGAAGGCTCTGTACTCACCGCTTCCTGGTCCTCGGCTGTCAAGGCTGAGAAAAGCATGAGGCGCTCTGTGACCTCACGCTGTGCGCACCAGTTCACAGCACAGCCGACAGCAGGAAGAAGACAGAGCGCGGGCGGTGAGGAGCAGAAGAGGCAAGTCCTTTTATTTATTTTGTGATCTGAGGCTGGGGGCTGCTGATATATATGGCTGGGGGCCTGATCTGAGGTCTTATTAACAATGGGGGTCTAATTGGGGCTGTTCGCTGAGGTCTGATTAACATTGGGGTCTGATTGGTGGTCTGACCTGAGGTACTTTTTTTTATTTAAAGGGAACCTGTCACCAGGATTTTGTGTATAGAGCTGAGGACATGGGTTGCTAGATCGCCCCTAGCACATCCGCAATACCCAGTCCTCATAGATCTGTGTGCTTTTATTGTGTAAAAAAAAACGATTTGATACATATGCAAATTACCCTGAGATGAGTCCTGTCCCTGACTCATCTCAGGGACAGGACTCATCTCAGGTTAATTTGCAAATGTATTAAATCTTTTTTTTTACACAATAAAAGCACACAGAGCTATGGGGACTGGGTATTACGGATGTGCTAGGGGCGATCTAGCAACCCATGTCCTCAGCTCTATACACAAAATCCCGGTGACAGGTTCCCTTTAAGTTTTACACAATAAAAGCATTTTTGAAACAAAAACAAAAAATGTTTGCTCATTTTTGCGGGATGAGGTGATGTTTTGATTGGTACTATTTTTTGGGGGGGCTTACCCCTTTTTGATCACTTGGTGTTGCACTTTTTGTGATGTAAGGTGACAAAAAAATGGATTGTTTTAGCACAGTTTTTATTTTTACTACGGCGTTCAGGTGAGGGGGTGGATCATGTGATATATTTGTAGAGCCGGTGGTTACGGACGCGGCAATACCCAATATGTCTGGTTTTCTTTTTTTTCTATTTTGTGTGTTTTATTTTGTTTTTTGTTTTTTTATTTGAAACTTTTTATTATGAAAAATACTTTATTTTTACTTTTTTTTAACTTTTTATTTTTGTCCCACTCTGGGACTTTAACTTCTGGGGTCAGATCCCCTCTCAATGCATTACAATACATCCTGGGTGGATCTCACAGGCTTCCGTAGGAGGCAAGCCCTGATGCCTATGGAAGGCATCGAGTTTGTGTTCTCTGCCATCGGGTCCTCGCCACTGCAGCGCGGGGACCCGATGGGGAAGCTTTGACAGCGGCATACAAGGGGTTAACATGCTGGCACCAACATTTTCACAGATGCAGGCGTATGCAGCAGGGGCCCAACTGTCAGTGAATGCCGGGTCCGTGCCGCTGATCGGGCGGGCGCAGCTGCAACTGCCCGATCAGCCTGCCGTACATGTACGGCGCTGGTCCTTAAGGGGTTAAAGGGAATCTGTCACCCCGATTTTGGACTGTTATCTACAGCAGTGTTTCCCAACCACACTGAAGTGTGAACCCAGCCTATCCCTAATAATCGGCATCACTTTACTGCAGTTATCTGCTTATCATTACAGGGAGGATTAGATATCATCTCTATAAATAACAGCACTACTACTCATTAGTAATGAGTAGTAGTGCTGTTATTTATAGAGATGATATCTAATCCTCCCTGTAATGATAAGCAGATAACTGCAGTAAAGTGATGCCGATTATTAGGGATAGGCTGGGTTCACACTTCAGTTATTGCGAGAAGGGGTAAGGGGTGAGCGAATTGCGCATTAAAACATATGGACTGGTCGCCAGACTTCGGCCTTCCATTCTACAACTTTAAAAACCATTTTAAAACAGGAATCCGAAGTCGGCTTCAGTAGCGGCAGGTACCTCGGGGAACGAATCAAATTCGGATCTTGGATCCCAAGCGAGATTCGCTCCCCTCTAATTGTGAGCCAAAACCAGGTGCGGGTCAGAAACACAGAACCGGCGCAGACCTCGTCCCCGAGTCAGATTCACTACGCGTTTTGGCTCACAATAGCTGACGGAAATAACTGAGTGGCCAGCGTGCAAACCGCAGGATTTTTGCTATAAATTGTTAAATATGTTTAACATATTTTTAAAGAATTTTTTTGTTATTTTAAATTTTTTATGTCTCTATCTATATTTAAATATAGATAGAGACATAGAAAATTTAAAATATCAAAAAAATTCTTTAAAAATATGTTAAACATAAAAAACGTGACGTAAGCACTACGTCATTTTCTGATGACACATTCCCTATAGTGTCGCAGCAGGCAGGTCACAGTCACGTGGTGCGGTAAATCTCTCTTCCGTATATTAGGACGCTGGGCACGGTGTGAACAGAGCCTTACTTGCCGAGGTCACGTGACCCATGTAATACTAAGGCCTAGCGCTTACTTGAACACCTCCTGGTCCATGAGGATGCCGGCCGCCTGCGTCAGCTCGTACAGCTCCGCTTCCTCCGGGCTCAGCACCTTCTTCTTCTTAGCCACGTACTTCTGCACCGAGCCGCTCACCGTCATGGCCGCGTCAGGCCCGGGCGGAGGCTGAGCCGCGGCCATGGCTGGAAGCTAGCGCAGCAGCAGCAGTCAGAGCCGCTTTCCCGCTCAAGGCCGCCGTCAGGCTAAGCTTACCGGTTGCCTAGCAACACAGCGGAAACACAACTCTGCACTGTGCGCACGTGTAAAGCTGCCGCCCGGGAACGAGGATCAGGCACACAACGTTCCACAGTGTTAGCAGTAGGAGCTGTAAGAAACCTGGACTGTAGCCGTATTTTAATGGCAGACATTTGGTATTCTATCTACTGATAGCACAGGTTGTTGGAATCTGAAGTAATAAAAATGTAAAATAATTACACAGGATGGAAATAGCTACAGAATTGGAAAGGGAACACTTAAACAACACAATGTAACTCCAAGTCAATCACACTTCTGTGAAATCAAACTGTCCACTTAGGAAGCAACACTGAGTGACAATCAATTTCACATGCTGTTGTGCAAATGGGATAGACAACAGGTGGAAATTATAGGCAAATTGCAAGACACCCCCAATAAAGGAGTGGTTCTGCAGGTGGTGACCACAGACCACTTCTCAGTTCCTATGCTTCCTGGCTGATGTTTTGGTCACTTTTGAATGCTGGCAGTGCTTTCACTCTAGTGGTAGCATGAGACGGAGTCTACAACCCACACAAGTGGCTCAGGTAGTGCAGCTTATCCAGGATGGCACATCAATGCGAGCTGTGGCAAGAAGGTTTGCTGTGTCTGTCAGCGTGGTGTCCAGAGCATGGAGGCGCTACCAGGAGACAGGCCAGTACATCAGGAGACGTGGAGGAGGCCGTAGGAGGGCAACAACCCAGCAGCAGGACCGCTACCTGTGCCTTTGTGCAAGGAGGAAAAGGAGGAGCACTGCTAGAGCCCTCCAAAATGACCTCCAGCAGGCGACAAATGTGCATGTGTCTGCTCAAACGGTCAGAAACAGACTCCATGAGGGTGATATGAGGGCCCGACGTCCACAGGTGGGGGTTGTGCTTACAGCCCAACACCGTGCAGGACGTTTGGCATTTGCCAGAGAACACCAAGATTGGCAAATTCGCCACTGGCCCCCTGTGCTCTTCACAGATGAAAGCAGGTTCACACTGAGCACATGTGACAGACGTGACAGAGTCTGGAGACGCCGTGGAGAACGTTCTGCTGCCTGCAACATCCTCCAGCATGACCGGTTTGGCATTGGGTCAGTAATGGTGTGGGGTGGCATTTCTTTGGAGGGCCGCACAGCCCTCCATGTGCTTGCCAGAGGTAGCCTGACTGCCATTAGGTACCGAGATGAGATCCTCAGACCCCTTGTGAGACCATATGCTGGTGCGGTTGGCCCTGGGTTCCTCCTAATGCAAGACAATGCTAGACCTCATGTGACTGGAGTGTGTCAGCAGTTCCTGCAAGAGGAAGGCATTGATGCTATGGACTGGCCCGCCCGTTCCCCAGACCTGAATCCAATTGAGCACATCTGGGACATCATGTCTCGCTCTATCCACCAACGTCACGTTGCACCACAGACTGTCCAGGAGTTGGCAGATGCTTTAGTCCAGGTCTGGGAGGAGATCCCTTAGGAGACCGTCCGCCACCTCATCAGGAGCATGCACAGGCGTTGTAGGGAGGTCATACAGGCACGTGGAGGCCACACACACTACTGAGCCTCATTTTGACTTGTTTTAAGGACATTACATCAAAGTTGGATCAGCCTGTAGTGTGTTTTTCCACTTTAATTTTGAGTGTGACTCCAAATCCAGACAGAAAAATTTGATTTCCATTTTTTTTATTTTTGTGTGATTTTGTTGTCAGCACATTCAACTATGTAAAGAACAAAGTATTTCAGAAGAATATTTAATTAACTCAGATCTAGGATGTGTTATTTTCGTGTTCCCTTTATTTTTTTGAGCAGTGTATATATATATAGTTCCTTTAACTCGGGGCGTACACAGATCTCATAGGGTCCCATAGCAAAGCTCATGCCTCATTCACATGTCCGTGATGAGATCTGTGATAAGATGGTCAGTGGTTCATCTGTGAAGGATCAGTGTTTGGCCATTTTTTGACCTCTGTGTGTCTGTTAGGCTGAAAATAAAAAGGGAACCTGACAACCTGCGTTTCCATTTTTTTACTATGCCCATTACCTTATTACTTCTGTCATGTCTTTCCTCATGTGGCCCTTCTTCTGCATTTGGTCCCCGCATATATAAATTCCCTCTTCGAAGTCAAGGTGGCACGATCTTCCCTGCAGCAAGTCATGCTCACCGTGCCCTTTTCCTGCCCTCTTCCCCAGGGAACATATTCTGGTATTGTTAAGTGTTGGACAGCTAAAGCAAAACGCTGTTCAACACGGATCCGTTTTGGACCGCTTTTTAGAGCAATGAACAGATCTCACAAACAGAAAGCCAAAACTTTTCAGAAATAGAGGCTAAATTTAATTTGAACATATATATATATATATATATATATATATATATATAGTAAAAAAAATTGGACAGCACTCCAAAGATATAAAAAATCATGAAAGCTTTATCTACCCAGCGATGTTTCGGCTCATCCATAGAGCCTTTCTCACACCATAGATGAGCCGAAAGGTCGTTGCTCTGTACCACAAGGGTAAATAAACCTTTCACGATTTTTTATATCTTTGGAGTGCTGCCCAATTTTCTTTACTATTTTTTGGGTTATTAGCCTATACCCTGGGACATAGCACCCATCCGTTAACCATATAGTCGGTGCTGCCATTCTTCTATCTACTATATATATATATATATATATATATATATATACAGTGGCGGAAATAATTATTTGACCCCTCACTGATTTTGTAAGTTTGTCCAATGACAAAGAAATGAAAAGTCTCAGAACAGTATCATTTCAATGGTAGGTTTATTGTAACAGTGGCAGATAGCACATCAAAAGGAAAATCGAAAAAATAACTTTAAATAAAAGATAGCAACTGATTTGCATTTCATTGAGTGAAATAAGTATTTGAACCCTCTAACAAAAAAAGACTTAATACTTGGTGGAAAAACCCTTGTTTGCAAGCACAGAGGTCAAACGTTTCTTGTAATTGATGACCAAGTTTGCGCACATTTTAGGAGGAATGTTGGTCCACTCCTCTTTGCAGATCATCTCTAAATCCCTAAGGTTTCGAGGCTGTCTCTGTGCAACTCTGAGCTTGAGCTCCCTCCATAGGTTTTCGATTGCATTAAGGTCCGGAGACTGACTAGGCCACTCCATGACCTTAATGTGCTTCTTCTTGAGCCACTCCTTTGTTGCCTTTGCTGTATGTTTTGGGTCATTGTCGTGCTGGAACACCCATCCACGACCCATTTTCAGTTTCCTGGCAGAGGGAAGGAGGTTGTCGCTCAGGATTTCACGATACATGGCTCCGTCCATTTTCCCGTTTATGCGAATAAGTTGTCCTGTGCCCTTAGCAGAAAAACACCCCCAAAGCAAAATGTTTCCACCCCCATGCTTGACGGTGGGGACGGTGTTTTGGGGGTCATAGGCAGCATTTTTCTTCCTCCAAACACAGCGAGTTGAGTTAATGCCAAAGAGCTCTATTTTGGTCTCATCAGACCACAGCACCTTCTCCCAGTCACTCTCTGAATCATTCAGGTGTTCATTGGCAAACTTCAGACGGGCCTGCACATGTGCCTTCCTGAGCAGGGGGACCTTGCGAGCCCTGCAGGATTTTAATCCATTGCGGTGTAATGTGTTTCCAATGGTTTTCTTGGTGACTGTGGTCCCTGCTAATTTGAGGTCATTAACTAACTCCTCCCGTGTAGTTCTAGGATGCTTTTTCACCTTTCTCAGAACCATTGACACCCCACGAGGTGAGATCTTGCGTGGAGCCCCAGAGCGAGGTCGATTGATGGTCATTTTGTGCTCCTTCCATTTTCGAACAATCGCACCAACAGTTGTCACCTTCTCTCCCAGCTTCTTGCTAATGGTTTTGTAGCCCATTCCAGCCTTGTGCAGGTCTACAATTTTGTCTCTGACATCCTTGGACAGCTCTTTGGTCTTTCCCATGTTGGAGAGTTTGGAGTCTGCTTGATTGATTGATTCTGTGGACAGGTGTCTTTTATACAGGTGACTAGTTAAGACAGGTGTCCTTAATGAGGGTGACTAATTGAGTAGAAGTGTCTAACCACTCTGTGGGAGCCAGAACTCTTAATGGTTGGTAGGGGTTCAAATACTTATTTCACTCAATGAAATGCAAATCAGTTGCTATCTTTTATTTAAAGTTATTTTTTCGATTTTCCTTTTGATGTGCTATCTGCCACTGTTACAATAAACCTACCATTGAAATGATACTGTTCTGAGACTTTTCATTTCTTTGTCATTGGACAAACTTACAAAATCAGTGAGGGGTCAAATAATTATTTCCGCCACTGTATATATACACACACGTTTATAGCCATAATATATTTACATATATTAATATATATTTAGAATATATAATATATTAATATATCATGCCTAAAAACATCAGTAGTAGTTTCCCACATATTGTGCATTTATATATATCAGAAGTATGATTTTATATATATATATATATTTAAAAAAAAGCGGCAGCACAGTCTCAATGGATGTAAGGGTGCAATGCCCACAAGGGGACCAGCATAGCCCCAAAATACAATAATGGATAAAAGGGCAGCATATCATTATTCAGAGGGAGGGGAAAAAGAACACCTGGAGGACAGAACCAGCTAATGACTAAGTGAATAGCGATCTCCTCCTGCCGCACGCTGTCCTTGGCGTCTCCAGCAGCGTAATACGCATGCCCGGGAAGTGTTGCCTACCTGTATTATCTCACCACATCTGGCAGCAGTTCGAGCATGCGCTCTGCTGTCGTACGCCAACCGCAGCCATATTGGATAAGGCAAACAGATTTCACAAAGTATAGCGCATGACTGTGCGCTTACCATAACGAATTTTAACATAAGTGGCCTAACAGCTATGTCTGCGAGGATCAGGCTCAAAGCAATACAGCTCAAGAATCCTGCATACGGGCCAGTGGTACCACGAGACAGGAAGAGTGAATGCATCGTGTCCAGGACGCAACACACTCCCATGTAGGGACAAATCAGACAGACACACCCACGTCAATGCGGCATCTGTAACAAATAAGTCCCAATGTCCCATGTGCCAGTATGCCCAGGAGGGTACTCCTCCAAACCAGACAAAAATAAAAAGGCCACACACAAACCCATATAATAAATAATATAAAGAAATATCACTTGACGTGTGATTCCAGTTTTATTATTTATGTGCTTACCTGTCCGTGCAAACTTTTGTATATTGGTGAGACATCTACTGATTTGAAAACGCGACGAAATAACCATCGATATACGATTAGAAAAAAACGACTTGATTTACCAGTGTCAAAGCATGGCGCGGAGTCTGGACATCTAGAAAGGGATTTGAGATGTTGTATTTTGGATCATGTGCCGATGCCCAGAAGAGGGGGTATAGAGCCAATTTATTGAAAAAAAGAGCATTACATTGGATTCATGTTTTGAATTCCCTTAAAGGGCTTCTGTCACCCCCCAAACAGCAATTTTCAGTATTGGACTTAATATAATTGCTAATGTACGCAGAGTCCATATATGCCCCTCTTACCTCTGGCTGTGCTTTAAATTCTTTAAAAATAGTACTTTTGTGATATGCAAATTTCTTCACCACCAGCAAGTTGGGCGGAGTAGCTGGTAGCCGCCGCATCCTCGGTCTAAAAAAACGCCCCCTCCTCCACTTGATTGACAGGGCCAGCGAGCGCTCTCCTCCTCTCGCTGGCCCTATCTGCCCATAAAATCCTGCGCCTGCGCCGTACCGGTCCTCATTCGGCGCAGGCGCTCTGAGAGAAGGACTCTCGCTTGCCCGCTCCTTCCTCAGTGCGCCTGCGCCGATGACGTCAGCCTACACCCGGAAAAGAAGCATGCGCTATACTTTGTGAAATCTGTTTCCCTTATCCAGTATGGCTGCGGTTAGCGTACGACAGCAGAGCGCATGCTCGAACTGCTGCCGGATGTGTTGAGGTAATACAGTTAGGCAACACTTCCCAGGCATATGCATATTACGCTGCTGGAGACGCCAAGGACAGCGTGCGGCAGGAGGAGATCGCTATTCACTTAGTCATTAGCTGGTTCTGTCCTCCAGGTGTTCTTTTTTCCCCTCCCTCTGAATAATGATATGCACACGTCACTTTACTATGAGCACATACTTTACTTGCACATATGGAGATGATTCATCTTAATTATTAATTATGTATTTTTGGTTATTTTTGCACATGCAATTTATCCTAAATGTATTATGGTATGTATTATGAATTGTCTTATATTTTATATGCGTGATATATCACATATACCTAATTTTATCACTGTCTTTGACTAATTAATAATGATTATGTTGTAAATTGCACATTGATTGTGTTTGCTATATGTATTCAGCACTTGTCCAGTCCCTTTGCTTGAGAAATGTTGCTGAACCGAAATGTCGCTTTCACTTTTGGAGTGCTGCCCGTTCTTCCATATATATATATATATATATATATATATATATATATATTATATATATATATTATATTTTTTTTATAATTACAAATTTATTTTACATTTTTTACGATGACTAAAAAAAAAAAAAAAATATATAAATTTAATTTAGCCTCTATTTCTGAAACATTTCTGTCGGGATTTATTCTCACAACCTTTTACATTAGAGCCAAGAACCTTAACCACTACACTATACAGCTACATGTTAACCTGCACTGAAATATGAAATTATACTTCTGCTGTATAGGAATATTTACTACTATGAGATTTTTCTGCCATAGTTTATTATTCAGCGTTATAGCTGAGTGGTTAAAGTCCTTGCCTCTAAAGAAGGTTGTGAGTTCAAATCCTGGCAGTAACTTTTCAGAAATAGAGGCTAAATTAGATTTAAATACACTGGGTGTCCCCAAGCCCTGACTCCATATATGGACATAGCTATATATGGAGTCAGAGCAGGGACTCCTAAGCGCGGACTCACACTGGGGGATTCCCCCACTGTACAGCGATCTTCTGCATAGACCTCAGTGGGACCCGGCACCCTCCCCTCTTCAGAGCAGGGAGTGCCTAGTTTAATGCTCGGTTTCTCCTATTGATTTGCATTGTGCTCGGGTGCTCTGTAGAGCACCCGAGCATCGCAAAGTGTTCTACTCGAGCACCAGAGCACTTTGTTGCTCGATCAACACTACTCATTATCATTTCAGGTAACATACATATAAATATCACAAGATTCACCATTCACAAGAGGTGAAAACTTGTTTTAAAGGGGTATTTTGGTTATAAAAAATTATCCCATATCCACAGGGTAGGTATCAGGTCAGTGGGGGTACTCTCTATCTGCTGTACTCAGCTACCTCTGGTGCTCCCATAGAAATGAATGGAGCGGCAGCGCACTTTATTGACCAGCTGCTCCGTCCGTTTCAGGGTGGCTCCACAGGGTATGGGCCCCCCCATTCTCGTGATCGGTGGGGGTCCCAGTGGTAGGACCCCCACCGATCTGATAGTTATCCCTTATCCTGTGGATAGGGGATAACTTGTTATAACCAGAATACCCCTTTAAACAGTAGGCCATATTCTGATGACACTTTACCTTTAATGGGGCATATTTAGGTTCAGTACCAGAAAGCTTTTACAGGAGGCTGATGCAGATCCAGATCTCCTATATCTGTTCAATCCGGCATTGCCAGATCCAGTAAATGCCGGCAGGCTGTTCCCTGCTGGAAACGTTCCCCGGAGATGTCAACGTGGCCTTACTCTGCAGTATGGGGATGAGATTTCTTAAAATCACATCCACTTTGCTGCCACTGTAAAACGCTGTGGATTTGCTGCGTTTCTGTCCTGTGTGGACGTACCCTTACAGAACACAACAGCAAAAACTGCTTGTAACCAGTGCTGTTTTGGGCTTTCTACAGTCAGTTATGTTTCCCTCATAGTGGCAGCTAGATGCCAACTAATGATACTGCACTTCTGTATCCTGCTGGCCATTCACATTGGATAAGACGGCTGAACATGTCAGTTTAGGCCAACTTTCTAATGTGTATGGATACCACCCAAATCTCCTCCAACCGCAGATGATGGAGAAAGAGGTATGCTGAAATCCAATATGCCTGACCCTTTGCTCCTTTAGGAGATAAGCTTCTGTCAGAAGGGTCTGGCCATCAGGGGCGGATTAGGAACTAAAAGTGGCCCTGGAAAAAAACGTAAAAGTGGCCCCATATTCTAGGTAGGTCCAAACTGACAGAAGGTGGCGCAACATAATAAGGCAGGGCAAACATATGTGGGTAGGGTCAGCAATATACTGCCCCAGCTGAACCAAATACCACAGTGCAGCACAAAATACTGCCACCTGCTGAACAGTATTCAACTGTATCACTGTCCTGCGGACACAGATACAGTTGAATTCAGGAGGACGCCTGCGGCTGCTGGTCAGGTGCCTAGGGGAGATTCAGATTATTATGTACCCGGCTGGCAGCCATGAGGAGGGCTTAGGTGGGTGGCCCTCCTAGGCATCGGCCCACCAGGAAATTTCCCTGTAGGGTCTATGGCCAATCCGCCCCTGATGGCAGTGGTTTATGCCACGTTCACATTTGGAAAAACCATGTGTCCTTATATGAGAGAAATAGCTGTAAGCAAAACGAGCATTTGTCCAGAAGCTGTAAAATACGGATTATGACGGTTAGGTTACAGACATTTCATTGTAAGAAAACGAGAAGAGGTAAAACAAAATATAAAGGGTGTTTTAATAAAAAAATACAAAGAGCCATACAAACCCACATGACCATGTATAAAAATGATAAAGCACAGTGTCATATTTCCCATTCTAAAATATAAATAATGCAAACGCTACCTGGACCCTGGTATTGCACCAAACTATGGCAGATTACTATACAGATTTGTAGATCCTGATTTCACAGTATATACGATAAATTCGCAGTGTTACATCTTAGGGAGCCTTCACACGCGCCAGATTTTGTTGCAGAAAAGGCTACTTTCACACTCGCGTTTGGTGCGGATCCGTCATGGATCTGCACAGACTGATCCGCACCGATAATACAACCGCCTGCATCCGTTCAGAACGGATCTGTTTGTATTATCTTTAACATAGCCAAAAGGGGGCGGATCCTTTTTCTATTGTGTCAGTGAAAACGGATCCGTCCCCATTGACTTACATTGTGTGTCAGGATCCGAATCCGTTTGCCTCCACATCGTCAGGCAGACACCAAAACGCTGCAAGCAACGTTTTGTTGTCCGGCTCAAGAGCGGAATGGAGACGGAACGGAGGCAAACTGATGCATTCTGAGCGGATCCTTTTCCATTCAGAATGCATTAGGGCAAAACTGATCTGTTTTGGACCGCGTGTGAGAGCCCTGAAAGGATCTCACAAACGGAAAGCCAAAACGCGAGTGTGAAAGTAGCCTAAAAATCGGTTCCATTCTTCTAAACAGGGCTTGTATAAATCCGCGTGCTTCCCGCCAAAGCAGCGCCATTCAGATGAATGAAAGCGATTTTCCATTTTCGGCCTGGTGTGAAGGCTCCCTTACGCTTCTCCAGAGTGAACCTGCACACGTTGGAGGATGCTGCTGTTCTAGACTGGTGAATGTACGGAAGGAATCAGCAAAAATTAGTAGAAATTAGTTAAGTAAAATAGACATTTTGTATATATTGGCACTTTGTGGCCCCAAGGGATGAACGGCTTCTCATCGCTATTGCTTCTAACCCTGATGTTTCACTTTCTCTCGTGACCCGACAGCATTCATTTCCTCATATATCCTTGAGTCTGTGATATGGATCGTTCCATTATAATTGGTCTCTGAAATAAAGACATTTGTTTTTGGAATTATTTCATAAAAAAAAAAAATGGAATAACAAAATTGTTATATTTTTACTTCTTCCCCCTTCATGCTTTTCTTTTTCATTGTTGCATTTCAAGAATTATAACTTTTGTATTTTTAACCGTATGAGGGCTTGTTTTTTATTAACTTTTATTAACTCTTTCTGGGGGGGATGGGAAAAAAACAGCAATACTGCCATTGAGTGTTTTTAAGTTATAAAGTTAGCGACAGTCACTTTGTGGCATAAATAACATGATAAGGTTATTATCTGGGTCAGTACGATCATCAAAGGGTTTGTATGTAGGGGGTTTATTTTTTTCAATAGAAAAAGGTGTATTTTTTAACTTGGATATTTTTTTATGTAATTATATAATTTGCCAAAGTCCAAACTGAGTGTGCTTATATAGAACCTACCAGTAGCCATTTGACTCCAGGAGAAGTATACACTGCGTGCAGAATTATTAGGCAAATGAGTATTTTGACCACATCATCCTCTTTATGCATGTTGTCTTACTCCAAGCTGTATAGGCTCGAAAGCCTACTACCAATTAAGCATATTAGGTGATGTGCATCTCTGTAATGAGAAGGGGTGTGGTCTAATGACATCAACACCCTATATTAGGTGTGCATAATTATTAGGCAACTTCCTTTCCTTTGGCAAAATGGGTCAAAAGAAGGACTTGACAGGCTCAGAAAAGTCAAAAATAGTGAGATATCTTGCAGAGGGATGCAGCACTCTTAAAATTGCAAAGCTTCTGAAGCGTGATCATCGAACAATCAAGCGTTTCATTCAAAATAGTCAACAGGGTCGCAAGAAGCGTGTGGAAAAACCAAGGCGCAAAATAACTGCCCATGAACTGAGAAAAGTCAAGCGTGCAGCTGCCAAGATGCCACTTGCCACCAGTTTGGCCATATTTCAGAGCTGCAACATCACTGGAGTGCCCAAAAGCACAAGGTGTGCAATACTCAGAGACATGGCCAAGGTAAGAAAGGCTGAAAGACGACCACCACTGAACAAGACACACAAGCTGAAACGTCAAGACTGGGCCAAGAAATATCTCAAGACTGATTTTTCTAAGGTTTTATGGACTGATGAAATGAGAGTGAGTCTTGATGGGCCAGATGGATGGGCCCGTGGCTGGATTGGTAAAGGGCAGAGAGCTCCAGTCCGACTCAGACGCCAGCAAGGTGGAGGTGGAGTACTGGTTTGGGCTGGTATCATCAAAGATGGGCTTGTGGGGCCTTTTCGGGTTGAGGATGGAGTCAAGCTCAACTCCCAGTCCTACTGCCAGTTTCTGGAAGACACCTTCTTCAAGCAGTGGTCTGCATCCTTCAAGAAAAACATGATTTTCATGCAGGACAATGCTCCATCACACGCGTCCAAGTACTCCACAGCGTGGCTGGCAAGAAAGGGTATAAAAGAAGAAAATCTAATGACATGGCCTCCTTGTTCACCTGATCTGAACCCCATTGAGAACCTGTGGTCCATCATCAAATGTGAGATTTACAAGGAGGGAAAACAGTACACCTCTCTGAACAGTGTCTGGGAGGCTGTGGTTGCTGCTGCACGCAATGTTGATGGTGAACAGATCAAAACACTGACAGAATCCATGGATGGCAGGCTTTTGAGTGTCCTTGCAAAGAAAGGTGGCTATATTGGTCACTGATTTGTTTTTGTTTTGTTTTTGAATGTCAGAAATGTATATTTGTGAATGTTGAGATGTTATATTGGTTTCACTGGTAAAAATAAAATAATTGAAATGGGTATATATTTGTTTTTTGTTAAGTTGCCTAATAATTATGCACAGTAATAGTCACCTGCACACACAGATATCCCCCTAAAATAGCTAAAACTAAAAACAAACTAAAAACTACTTCCAAAAATATTCAGCTTTGATATTAATGAGTTTTTTGGGTTCATTGAGAACATGGTTGTTGTTCAATAATAAAATTAATCCTCAAAAATACAACTTGCCTAATAATTCTGCACTCCCTGTATAGTGGGCTCAGCATGCATGTTGGTACTTGCATCCCTGGATCTGATGAAAGCTGTCACTGCACCGGACGGGGTTAAAAGCAGAGTGTGCTTGGCGTGCATGCTGCACCTGCATTCCCTGGACTTTGTGTGGCTATCATGGCCCATAAACAGGTAGGAACTAGTGTTAGGGACCACTCCATAGAGGCGACCTTGACGTGGTGAGTGGCTTATTACGCTTTGGCCAAAATGTACACCAATGCCTCATCCAGCATAGAGGCAGGGCAGAGTGCTGGTTGCAGAGTGCTATTGCATTTGTGTCTTTTTCTTTGTATATGTATTTCGCCATAGCAATGTGCACCTACATATAGGGTTGTGCTGATTGAATCCCCCACATTTTTTCTTAATTATATAATTTATGTAATCTTTTCTTAACCACTTATTCATCCCACAAGGGGACTTTGACTTGTGATCCTTTAATTGCTCAAATAGTACACCGTACTACTTATGTAATACAGTGTAATAGGGCATTCACTTTATTAGGCCACTCGCTGCAGTGTACACAGAATGAGATTATGAGGTGCCGATGTCTCTCTCTAAACAATTTAGGTGCCGCAGTCATTATTGACTGTGGCATGTAAGGGATTAAACGTCCTGGATTGCTGCTTCTGCTGATCTGGGCCATTACAGCAGGAGTCATATGAGACAGGGCCAGGGAGTGTAAATGTTATTGTAACAGCGGCTGCTGTGCGCCACTGTTCCCCTGCTTACCGCCGAGGTCCCGAGGGCCATGTTCAGCGGTGATCTGCTGTCAGTGCTTCCCATTCACCGCTGCAGTCCTGGGCTCTGTCTGTGTAGGTACTGTTGTTCTGGGATCTGCTCCACAGTTCCCTCTCAGCCCTGGCCACAGCATGCTTGCTGCTTGTTTCCTGCAGAACTTTCTTAAGGGCCGGAGCGCGTCACTTCCTGTGCTTTATGGGTTAGGTCATGTGACCTCGCTGACCAATCGTAGCCCTCCAGCACATATATAAGTGGCTCAGCCCCCTTCACAAATGCCTCAGTGTTAAGGTCCTTTTGTCCTGCTAAGGTCCCTGACTCATACTTGTATTCCTGGACTACACTACCAGTTTGATCCCTGCCTGCTTGCCTTGACTCTCCTCTTGCTGACCCGGGTTGCCTGACCTGTACCTGTGCCGCTTGCCCTGACCTATTTCCTGTCTGACTTCGCCTCTGCCTCATCCTTCGGTCCTGCACTGTTGCTCCTGGTTACGACTCAGCCTGCTGACAACTCCTGTACCTCTGGTACCTTTGTCAGGCACCTCCTGGTCCGGCTAGACCAGCTGCCTCATGTGCCTATCCCCCTCAAGAAGTAGCGACCTGGTGTTCCCCTCAGGAAAGTCTATCCCCACCATCAGGGGTACTGTGAAGATCGAGGGGTTCACTTAGACAACGCCCTTAGAGGAGGTAGGACACGTTGCACAGAGGGTTCACACCCGCTGGTTCGTGACAGTTATCATGCCTGGCCCTGTCAATCAAAGTGCAGAGAGCGTGGCAGTTGCAGAGAGAACCATGCCTCTGGGTGTAATTGCAATGCCCTTGTTGCTCCTAAAGGCTGCTGGAGGTACAAACGTTGATGTGAAAGAAGCCTAACCCAAACTCAACGCAAAAGTGACATCAAAAAGTTCCATCATAATACATTATTTATTGCCGTGCTGTAGAGTGTCCACTCAAACAATTTCAAAAGAGAAATGGTAAAAGAACAAAACCCACTACTTTTTCACTTACTTTCTCTCGGTACGAGCCTCCCATGTCAGTCCTTAGCATACTCAGATCCTCCATGCTCCTACCATGGTATCCTCCATTATCTGCCCGCAGTTCCTTCACTCTCCCTTGTAAATTGCGCAGAATCTTCAGTGCACTGAAATCATGCTGCGACACTGCACCATTGAGTGATGGGCTGGAGGCTGACCGCAGATGGGAACTGTCTTTCCTTTCCTGTCAACAAGAAAATCTTCTGTCACTAAATGGCTGTGAGATATTTCTGGTACACAATTCATGATTCTTGTCATATTCAAATCTGAATAACATTTTCCTTTCATTCAGCAGATGTGTGCATGAAAGAAGACCTTAAAATAGCAGCCATTGCTTTTATCAGTTTCTGAAAAGAAAATTTAAAAGTGACAGTCAATATATAATGCTTATAATAAGAAGGCAAATGGTGTCCTGAGGGATCTCCTCACAGACCTGGTCCCAGTGATTTTCATTTGGATTCAGGTCTTTGGTACTTGAGGATCAGTTATTTGCATCAATGCCTTTGTCATCCAGGAACTGTCCACACACTTGGCCATATCCAGGCATTGTCCTGACAGGAGGAGCCTAGGATCCACCAGCAGAGGGTCTGACAATGACTGAAGATTTCATCCCAATACCGAAATACAGTCAGAGTACTGTTTGTTATCACATGGAGTTTTGTTCGGCTCTCCCACTGATGGCCAAATTGGTCATACTAGATGATGTTGCAACCAGCATAACATCACCTTGACGTCTTCAGGCTCTATCACATCTGTCCCATTTGCTCAGTGTGAGCCTGCTCTCATCTGTGAAGAGAATGGGGCACCAACGGTGGACCTGCCAATTTTGGTGTTCTCTGATGAATGGCAATCAAGCTCCACGGTGCTGGGCAGTGGGTACATGTTCTACTATAGGACATCAGGCCCTCGTGAAATCTGTTTCTGACAGTTTGGTTAGAAATATGCAGATCTGTAGCCCACTGGAGGGCTCTGACAGTGCTCCTTATGTTCCTCCTTACACAATGGAGGAGAAACTAGCCCTGATGTTGGGCTGACTCCATGATGTGGTCCTGTCCAGGTATCCTCATAATGGCCCATATCCTGGTATCATCTCCATGCTCTTGAAACTATACTGGGAGACAAAGGAAACCTTCTTGCAACGGCACGTATGGATGTGCCATCCTAGAGGAGCAGGACTACCCATGCAACCTGATTGGACTGCAGGTACCACCTCATGCTTCCAGTAGTGACAAGGGCACTAGTAATTGTCTGTGGTCACCACTTGCAAAACCATTCCATTTTTGGAGGATGTCTTGCTGTTCCCTCTCCAGTGCAATTATTGTCACTTTCATTTGCACCAAAGGAGACACAGATTCACAATCACTTATGCTTCTTTACCGGACACATTGATATCCCTGAAGCTTAAGTGACTTGTGGTTATACTGTGATGCTTTAAAGGGGTTATCCCATGAGTAATGTAAAAAATGAATATCAGACATCATATAGTACATTACAATCTCTTTCTAACAAAGCTAGAACCAGCACTGTACCTCACATGGATCCAGAGATCTCCTCATTCATTGTTGCAATTGTTCTGCTACCTTTATTTCAAGCTGGAAGCTCAGGAGGTGTGCACTTTCTCAGGGTGCGTCTCCGTTCTTTTGCTGCTTGTGGCAGTTAGGGTCCATTCACACATCCGTAGTGCATTGCGGATCCGCAATACACCCGGCCGGCACCCCCATAGAACTGCCTATTCTTGTCCGTAATTGCGGACAAGAATAGGAAATGTTCAATTCATGCCCCATAGAGAATGAATGGGTCCGCACCAGTTCCACAGAATTGCGAAACGGGTGCGGACACATTCAGGGATGCGTGAATGGACCCTTAAAGGATGGAACTGAGCATGTATGTCAACCTCAGTGGGCTGGACAGGGAATTTAGAAAAAGGTCCAGATCCAAGTGCTGGTTAGAAAAATGTAGAATACGTTTCAATTTTTAGAGCACACCAAAAAGGCTACCTTGAGAAAAACAAAAAACCCATTGAGATATATTTAAAAGAAGCACAAACCTCTGCTCTAACTTCTGATTTACTGATACATGGTCATCTGGGTGGAAATAGTTTTGGTCCAGGATTATTAAGGATTCATTTAATATGTTTATTAGAAAAAAAAAATCTAATTTTGAAAAATATTGACACAGACCCTCAACAGGGGGGGGATTAAAAAGAAAAACTGTGCACGAAAAGCGTTGTTGCTCATAGCAACCAATTAAATTAGATTTTCCAAAAAAAATCTAAAATCTTATTGGTTGCTATGGGACTTTTACTTTTTCTTTGCACTAGTTTTGATACCTTCATTTGTGGTCAGTTGGGGGTATGTAATCCCACCAGAAGCAGGGGCTTACCAAGGACAATCTCCGGACAACCGATCCAGTTCTCTCTGGGTTCCTGTGACTTTCTGAGGCTTTACTCCTAGACAAACTCCTGCACAAAATATACAGAAGACAACAAATGAATGATTTATGTGGAAGGAATCGGTATGTATAGCCAGGAAAGGTGAAACCATTATCAAGTTGTGTTACATAATAGTTAATGCTCAATGCTATGCTTTCTGTGGGAAACATTAGTGAGTTAATAACAAGTAGTAAGAGCTATTCTCACAGCCATTTTACCGGAAAATGTGGCTTTGTCTTATTTTGTGAGGACAGAGTTTGACGATTCATGGTAACGGCTCATGGCATCAAGAACACGATTGACAAATTATTTAATAAAACCATATGCTCCCCATGTATAGTGTAACACTGCGTATGGTAAATGTAACACCATGACTGGTAAAATACTGGAGGGGCTGTATATCTCATCCAGATTGTTCAGATCGGTGAGTTAAAAAGAATCCAGGAAAGCTGGGTTGTTTCAGCTAAGTGTACAGTCGTGGCCAAAAGCTTTGAGAATTACATAAATATTGGAAATTGGAAAAGTTGCTGCTTAAGTTTTTTTAATAGCAATTTGCATATACTCCAGAATGTTATGAAGAGTGATCAGATGAATTGCACAGTCCTTCTTTGCCATGAAAATTAATTTAATCCCCAAAAAACCTTTCCACTGCATTTCATTGCTGTCATTAAAGGACCTGCTGAGATCATTTCAGTAATCGTCTTGTTAACTCAGGTGAGAATGTTGACGAGCACAAGGCTGGAGATCATTATATCAGGCTGATTGGGTTAAAATGGCAGACTTGACATGTTAAAAGGAGAGTGATGCTTGAAATCATTGTTCTTCCATTGTTAACCATGGTGACCTGCAAAGAAATGCGTGCAGCCATCATTGCGTTGCATAAAAATGGCTTCACAGGCAAGGATATTGTGGCTACTAAGATTGCACCTCAATCAACAATTTATAGGATCATCAAGAACTTCAAGGAAAGAGGTTCAATTCTTGTTAAGAAGGCTTCAGGACGTCCAAGAAAGTCCAGCAAGCGCCAGGATCGTCTCCTAAAGAGGATTCAGCTGCGGGATCGGAGTGCCACCAGTGCAGAGCTTGCTCAGGAATGGCAGCAGGCAGGTGTGAGCGCATCTGCACGCACAGTGAGGCGAAGACTTTTGGAAGATGGCCTGGTGTCAAGAAGGCCAGCAAAGAAGCCACTTCTCTCCAAAAAAAACATCAGGGACAGATTGATCTTCTGCATAAAGTTTGGTGAATGGACTGCTGAGGACTGGGGGCAAAGTCATATTCTCCGATGAAGCCTCTTTCCGATTGTTTGGGGCATCTGGAAAAAGGCTTGTCCGGAGAAGAAAAGGTGAGCGCTACCATCAGTCCTGTGTCATGCCAACAGTAAAGCATCCTGAGACCATTCATGTGTGGGGTTGCTTCTCATCCAAGGGAGTGGGCTCACTCACAGTTTTGCCCAAAAACACAGCCATGAATAAAGAATGGTACCAAAACACCCTCCAACAGCAACTTCTTCCAACAATCCAACAACAGTTTGGTGAAGAACAATGCATTTTCCAGCACGATGGAGCACCGTGCCATAAGGCAAAAGTGATAACCAAGTGGCTCGGGGACCAAAACGTTGACATTTTGGGTCCATGGCCTGGAAACTCCCCAGATCTTAATCCCATTGAGAACTTGTGGTCAATCCTCAAGAGGCGGGTGGACAAACAAAAACCCACTAATTCTGACAAACTCCAAGAAGTGATTATGAAAGAATGGGTTGCTATCAGTCAGGAATTGGCCCAGAAGTTGATAGAGAACATGCCCAGTCGAATTGAAAAAGAAGGGCCAACACTGCAAATACTGACTCTTTGCATAAATGTCATGTAATTGTCGATAAAAGCCTTTGAAACGGATGAAGTGCGTGTAATTATATTTCACTACATCACAGAAACAACTGAAACAAAGATCTAAAAGCAGTTTAGCAGCAAACTTTGTGAAAACTAATATTTTTGTCATTCTCAAAACTTTTGGCCACGACTGTAGTTTGCTGAGGCACTTTTCTTTAAAGTGTTGTATGGGCCTGTATTTTTATGGAATGGCAGGTTGGTGTTGGTAGAGGGACGGTTATCCCCCAACATTAGTAACCAAGAGGGCGAGGTCTCAAGTGGCTTTATTAGGAAAAACTCTCTCTGCATTTTTGAAAAGACCAGGAACACATTTAGGCTGAAACTCAATAGGGAATTATGCAACACAGTACAAATGGTGTGGCATTTTTTTGCGTTCATGGCATTTTTCTCAATGCAGCACTTGTCAAACGTGCAACCAAAAAATGCCACAAAAGAATAAACGCTGTAATAAATGCTTGAAATGCATGACTTTTTTTAAAAGTCCAAAAAACTGCCATAAAAATTGTGTGTGAAGTAAGCGTCTGGCAAGCTACTGTATACTTAATAAACGCCTAATTTTTATATACCGGCTATAGATGCTGAAATGCCAAACCACTGCCAATTAATGATATACCTATTCCCAAGGTCGCTATTAGTGTTCGGCAAATCGAAGCCAAACAAATTGACTTCAATCCGAATTTCAGGAAAAATTTGATTTGCTGCAAACCCGAATTTCCTCGCGCTTCGTGGTAACTAATCAATTTTTCCTGAAATATCGGTAAAAAAATTTTTAATACTCACCTCATCCAATTGCTTATAGAGAGGCCGTCGTGGCCATCTTGATATAAGATACTGCATGAAATCTCGTGTGGGGTGAAGTGTGACGACATCACGTCAGCGGTGACGTCACTGCGCCTGGGCAGTGGGATGACGTCAACATGTCACCACGCGAGTGTCTTGTCTTCAGCGAAGATGTCCTCTACGGCTTCTCCATGAGCAAATGGTTAAGGTGAGTATGTATTTTTTTTTTAACCTGATGCGGCATCTGAGGGATTCAATGACGAGGGGCAGTGCAATCCCCATCATTGCGCTTGTTACATACAAAGTAATGCACTTCATGACGAAGTAATTTGTCAGAAATCGAATTTCTTTGTGAAATTCGGCGAAGCAGCCAAACTGAATTTTTCAGAACTTCGCTCATCACTTGTTGCTATGAACATAAGACATCTGCTGTCAGATCAATCAGTTCTGGTGAGATCCGTGAAAAAGATAATGTCTACAGATTATTACAGACATTACGTTTTTTATGGGCCTTCATCGGTTCAATTCCTCCAAAATTAGCTGGGTCTGGTAAGGCTAATTTCACACTAGCGCTTGACAAATATGCCGAGTTGCGGCCAGATCTCTGCCGGTTTCAATTACTCCATATAATGGCCTCATTAAGACAAACCAGTGTATGCTACGGTACATACAAATAACACAGATTACACACAGTGATATACTGACACAATAGCGCATTACTTAGATACCCTTGTGTGTATGGTCCCGATACCAGTGTACATCCTAAAAGTGAAATTTTATTAAAATCCTGTAAGAATCTGGGCTAATCTTCGTGTCTATAGGCTCCTTTCCTCTGCTTATTGTTTGCCGGCAGTAGATCGAGCCATCTAAATGTCTAAACAATGATTCTGTATGGAGAGAAGCGATGGCATTAGTGATCGCTCCTCCCCATACTGTGGAGGAGATCACTACTTGTAAATGCAGAGGTCTCCTTCACTGACGGGCAGTCAGGCGATTGCTAGGAAGGAACACTTCTTTCCTGACAATCGCTTGCTACATCGGGCCATGAAAAGAGGCCTTATGACTTTCTCCATACAACTACAGTTATGAGTGATGTTAGCGATGCTGATATGAGAATATACAACATTGGGGGACATTTATAACTGCACAGAGATCCTATAGCGGGGCTGAATTTACCTACATTAGACCTACTGTCTAACCTACCAGAAAGTTTACCTAAGCTGCTTAAAGGGGTTCTCTCACTTCAGCAAATGGCATTTATCATGTAGAGAAAGTTAAAGGGGTTATCCAAGACCTAAAGCATTAGTTAGATAGCCTTTATGTCACCCCCAAACAAATTTTGAGCTCAGCCCCATTCGCGCTCTCTGAATTGCGGTCATGTGACCCGCCAGCCGACCTCTCTCCACAACATCCACTGCAATGAGTAATCGGGTCCCAAGATGCACAGTGCTGAAGTCGACGGAACGTCATCAGCACTGCTTCCACGCCCCCTTGCTGGCCCTCCCCATCATCCTCCCTTGTGTACGTCCTTTGTTCCCCACTCCTCCCCTGTTTAATCCTACTCTTTCCTGCTCCTCACCATCAACCTTCCTTCTCACCGCCACTGCCTCGCTCCTCCCCGCCAACCTTCCTTCTCATCGCCACTGCCCTGCGTGTTCGCAAGCTGAACACAAGGATTTACCTACAACCCACGAGCTGCAGCACTATTCGTGACTGCAGCTGAGCGATTCACCTGGTCCCCTCTTCTGCTGTATATGGTGGGTAGCTGAATAAGTAAATAAATTTATATATATATATAAAAATAATTTTATAAAAAAATTTTTGTTCCTGTATACAACTGTATTTATTTATTCATACTGCTACCCACTGCATACAGCAGAAGAGGGGACCAGGTGAAGCGCTCAGCTGCAGTCATGAATAGTTGACATATAGTGGAGCTGTTAGTGTCCCTCCTATCATGACTAGGGGTGACCGACTCGTATCTGATGGCTTCTCAGGATTGAAGCCCTCACCACAAGGCCTCCATATTACAAACCTGACTTTCGTTGGATCCCAAACAGAACCTTCATTGCAAGACCATACGGTTTCTCGTTCACAACACCACTGCAATGGCAGAACACCTAATGGGCGCAGTTACACCAAATTTCCTTCAGCCCTTACGTAACCACTGCGCCCAACACCTATTAACAGCTCAAAGCAATTTGTTGACACGACCATCCTGCTTTCCCCCAGTCCAATGATGCTCCCCTCCCTCAAAGTCTGTGAGTGCATTATAGACACATGTCTATCAGTCAACAATCTCTCACCAACAGGTACACTTCCCCAAAGTAGCCTCTGAGAGCCTTTTTATGAGGCAACTGGGGAAGCACTTACACCCTGCTGTGGCAAGACTCAGGGTCTATTCAGACCACACATGTAATCATTTACTAATCTGCCTGACACACAGCTGCAGGCTGAGTTTTGCAGCAATCTGAAATTTCTATATAGGTGCAAATATTTTTTTGTCAATGGGTGTAGCTGCCTAGATCTATGCATACGTGTGCACTTGGTTGTTACAGATCACACCACCATCTTCTTTTAATCTGGCCTTTATAAATGCCCCCTTAGTTTCTATGAACATGCAGAAGTGTTATATGATGGATAACTACAACTATATCCAACTATGTAACCAGTTACCTTTCTCTTAGAAAATCCATCTTACATCTGTAGGAATAAACAGCTACGTAAATACAAAGTGCCACAGAGCGTAAGCAACAAGGTAAAAGAAAAAAAAGAGAAAGTGAAGCAATTTAAGACACGCAGTCATGGCAAGGAACGATTCAGCCGCCATTCAAAGATGTCTGTTTTTGGATGAAAAATAATCATCAATGGCTTGTTCGTGCTGAATTTATGGAAGTTACTAAGAAAAGTGATGTCATCTGATCACCAGCAATCAGTCAAGATGATGCTCTGATTATACAAAGAGGATCTGAACAACGAGAGAGGAATGTGGTCGACTCCTCCACTTTTTCTTTGATAAAATGCATTGTCTGGTTAAGATAATTCCTTTTTGAATGACCTATTAGGGAATAGTGAGTTAAAAGAGGAAGGGGGTCCTGCTTGGGCTGAGAGGAACTACAAAGAGCAGCACCTCCTCCCACATTAGCTTATGGACCTTCCGACTGAAAACCCGCGAGGAAGCACGTGAAGAAGATGAAGGCATTTCTCCATATGCCCTTAAAGAGGACCTTTCACCACTCCTCCTGACATGCCTGTTTTAATAGCTTCATGCATTCCCCATGTAATAACAATTCTGGAACATCTATTCTTATGGCTGTCTGTATGTTGTGCCATTCCTTTATTATTTCTACTAGAAGTTATGAATAATTGCTAGCAGTCTGCAGTAAGGGTACAGAGGGGTGGTAACAAGTTAGGGGGATGTCCCTGCACAGACTCACTCTATCCAATCAGTGCTGCTATTTTCAGACTGTGCAGTGACACCCCCCCAGCTTGTTACCTCCCCTCTGTACCCTTACTGCAGACTGCTAGCAGTTATTCATAACTTCCAGTAGAAATAATAGAGGAATGGGACAACATACAGACATAAGAATAGATGCTCCAGAATTGTCAGTATGTGGGGAATGCATGAAGCTATTAAAACAGACATGGCAGGAGGAGTGGTGAAAGGTCCTCTTTAACAATCAAATCCCATCCAGTATTTCCCAACAGACTGTCATGTCACTGGCAGGCAGAGCATTCACCTAAGTGTATTACTGTATAGTAACATACATAGCCACACACGTATGTCAACTTTTCTGTCTTTATTAAAATAAAATCAGATAATTTGGTTTTAGCCAAATCCATAAAAAGACAAAAAAAACCTGAAATTAAATCCATATTAAGTAAATCGAAAGATGAATTAGTCTTTTTTCACTGCGACACATTTTGGTAAACCACTGTGCCCACAATAGGAAGATAACAAACGTTTCATATACCTTCTGTATGAAATACGCATCCCTTCCCCAGGTGCCCCATGTCACACTACATCTCTTGTGTTGTTGTGGTGGATGTGCGTCTCTGCTGTGTACCATAGAGGTCACACCCCTTAAAGGGGTCGTCCGCTTTTTACTATTGATGACCTACCCTCAGGATAGGTCATCAATTTCAGATCGGAAGGAGTGTGAATCCCGGCACCCCCGCCGATCAGCTGGTTGAAGAGAAAGCAGCGCTGCCTTCTCTGCTCGCCTCAGAAATTGCAGTGGTGAGGAGGTGTAATTACAAGTATGGCGTCCTCATTCACTTCTGTGGGAGGGCTCTGTAATATTCACTTGAATCGAATGGGGGCGCCATACTTGTAATTACACTATTCACCACTGCAATTGCAGCGTCGAGCAGGTAATGAGCACTGCCTTCTCTTCAAACAGCTGATCAGTGGGGTGCCAAGAGTTGTACCCCGCCATTCTGATATTGATGACCTATCCTGAGGATTGGTCATCAATAGTAAAAAGTGGACAATCCCTTTAAGGGCAATTTCACTCAAGCATATTTACACGAGTGTATTCAGTCCGTAGAACACGCTCCATGTGAGAGAAGTGCTTCCCAGGCTGAACACTGCTCCTGGGATATGAACTGACAGCATTACAATGATTTATAACGGTGTGGGATCCTGACCAACCTCGGATCTACTGAACTGTACTCACATAATGCTATGAGTACAACTCAGTATAGCTGCGCTCAGACTGGAATTAATTATTATAATGCACAGAAGCAGTTTGTCAATGAATGCATTCATTTCTAGTAATCTATTAGCCATAGCATACAGGTGACTTACTTTTCAAGCTCTGCATTAAGTTCCTCTTCAAATTTCCGAGCCAGTTTTGTGGCAGTGTCATCTTTCCATTTGGCCATATTCCTCTGGATGGCTCTCAGCTCATTGTCCTTTTCTCTGAGCTGCTGCCGCATAGACTGGTTCTCGCCTCCATTCGACTCCCTCAGCTGTTCCCGCTGCAGATTTGTGATTTCCTCTATGTGTTCCTGAAAGACCACATCCGAGATGATGTATTATCACATTCATTCGGTCATTCAGCTATATGGGTCAGGAGCGGCAATGCATCAGGTTAGGGCACTTTCACACTAGCGTTTTTCTTTCCCGGCATTGAGTTCCATCCTAGGGGCTCAATACCGGAAAAGAACTGGTCAGTTTTATCCCCATGCATTCTGAATGGAGAGCAATACGTTCAGGATGCATCAGGATGTCTTCAGTTCAGTCTTTTTGACTGATCAGGACGGAGATAATACCGCAGCATGCTACGGTTTTATCTCCGGCCCAAAAAACTGAACACTTGCCTGAAGGCCGGATCTGGCATTTTTTTCTATAGGAATGTATTAGTGCTGGTTCCGGCATTCAAAATACTGCAATTCCGGACCCGTCCTTCCGGTCTGCGCATGCGCAGACCAAAAAAAAGTTGAAAAAACTAAATGCCGGATCCGTTTTTCAGGATGACACCGGAAAGACGGATACGGCATTTTAATGCATTTTAAGACTGATCAGGCATTTTTAAGACTGTCTTACTAATGCCATCAGTTGGCATACGTTTTGCTGTATCCGGCGACGGAACTGCTTGCCGGATCACTCTGCCGCAAGTGTGAAAGTAGCCTTAAAATGTGAAAATAAAAAAATATATATTCAAGGGGTTCTCCAGGAAAAAAGAATTCAAAAACATGTCATTATAATTTAAATAACTTTAATTAGTAGAAAATGCTGGGGTAATCAATGTAGTAATGTTAAAACAGGAAAGAAACCAATACTAAAATATAACTAGGACAAGGCTGGAGAACGGTGTTGGGGGGGGCGCTGTTCTGTTATCAGCCGTGGAAGTGGGAGCTGTAATATATCGTTCCTGGTCAGGCTGAATGGCCGTGACCTGTGCTCAAACAGCCTTGCAGGTTTTGGAAGTATGGACCCACATCTACAGCTGCTTGAAACAGCCAAGGAGTAATTTAGTGCTGTTCCTTAATAAGGCCTATACTCAGCACAGACATCAATATCTCATCGGCAGGGGACGGACACCCTCGTAGATCAGTTGCTCTGCAGTAAATTCGCTTTGGTGGGAGCAATGCTGCAGTAACCAACTCCGGCCACTCCACAACGGACTGAGCAGGGTAAGTTCTGGAGCCGACTTCCAGCACCAGAGCTGGTTATTGGATCCCCAACGATCAGATATTGACGATAGGCCATCAACATTGAAATCCCAGAAAGCCCCTTTAAGCAATACATTTGAGGAGTTTTTTACTCCCCTCCTAGTCCTGTTTTACCAACTCTAATCATTATGAAGGATTCACTCAATGGAATCATCTTTACAAACTGATCAATCGATGCACACTGCCATCTTCTAAAATACCAACTGCAGAACGAGGCAGAGCTGCCCAAAAATTAGTAAAATGAAAAATAAATATCTAAAAACAGCATATGTCAAGTACTTACTGTAGACACTAGTGATCTGGAGGTAGAATTACTGTACTCACCTGTATGAGTCTGTCTTTTAGCATTTCCACAGCTTTCTCCTTCTCTAGCTGCATCAGTTCTTTTAGTTGCTGAAACTCACGTTCCTGTCAGAGACACAAAAGTAACTTTTTTTAGCAAAATGTTAGCTAAAAAGCTAGATACATATAAAATGGTCCTGAATCCAAGGCAAAGAAAAAGAGACATAGTCAATGATTTTCTATCATCAGCAGAAATTGATCAAGGTTTCCCGAGCGCAAAAGTTTAGTACAGAATGTCTCCCCTGTATCAGTGCAATGCTTGGCTAACTTCAGCTGGATATTAACATTACATAACTGTTAGCATATCCCGTCAATCTAGACTGAAACCAACAATCTAATGGGTATAGGCGGCCACACCATTCCCCCAAATCTACTTGGGGAAGATTTATCATCCGCCTACTCCAAGTAGCATTTCTACGCCGACCTTACCACTTTCCAAAAACACGGCATGGAAAGGGTGGGGTGTGGACGGGGTCATCATCCCCAGCACATTTATCATTATATAAGCAGTTTTCTGGCGCAAATGATTGAAATCTAGGCCAGGACTGCCACAGGATGACAAGGCCTGCACCTCATCACAAATTAGATGCACCCTCCCGTTGGTGCATGGGGATATCAAAGCAGATGTCTAAACACTGATCTTGATAAATGACCCCCATTGCACAATTCAACAAGGAGATCAGTACTTCCAGAGGTCCAGAGATGATCTCCCTATGACAATGAACATGAAAACTTGACCACCATGTTTAAGGTCATCAGGATTTTGGGCCCAATGATTTCAACTGCAGTATCTCATAGCTGGGTGTGTTGAAGAGAAGATGCAGGATCGTGGATGATGGAGGCCCCATGAGAAATTCCCGTCTTGCCCTCCCTAAAGCTGCATTTAAAAGCAGCGAGTAGAAGCGGATTTTTCAGGAAGGAAGCGTTCCCTCCCGACAGTCGGCTGCTCGTTAAGTGGATGTGAAGCAGCGCATTTACATGCAGCGATCATCTCCACAGTAAGAGAATGAGTGATCTGCTATTTCTCATCCTCATACATGGCTCCCGGGCAGCAGAATACTGTTTACATACCACAATCTGCTGCCCGGGAGCGATCATTGAGGTGTCGACGTTCATTGAGTGATCTGCGGCACTTTTGAACAGGCCAATTATCGGGAACAAGCATTCGGAGGAATGTTCGCTCCAGATAATCGGGCCGATATTCGGGCAGTGTAAATCCACCTTAAGAGTTTATTTGTGATATTGGGGAAGATTTATCAGAACTGGTGTAAAGGAAAACTGGCTTAGTTGCCCACAGCGACCAATCAGATTCCACCTATCATTTTTCAGAGCTTTGCACCAGTTCGATAAATCTCTCCCATTCCCGTTGTTTCAACAACAAAAAAGAGGATCGATTAAAAAATATCAAAACTTCTTTTACAAAAATATAAAAAATATCCTCTACACATGTCTGTTCCTCTCTTATGATTTGGTTTCTGGAGGCATGGAAAGGGAGAAAGCTGTGGGTTATAAAGCTGGCCACCGGCAGACAAATATCAGTCCGATCTCAGTTAGTGTACATGTCTGGAAGACCACGGGTTACTTACCTTCTCTCTTTGTACAAGCAGTAACGTGCGCTTCTGAGCTTCTACTTCTTGTTGTAATTCGCGAATCAACTGGTTGGTTTCCTCACTTACTTCATGCAGCACTTTCAATGCTTGGTTGGTGGAAGGGTTGGAAGGGTGAGAAGGACTCCTGCAAGACATATGCATGTTACCTATTTATTTTTCAATCTATTTAAGGAAGAACTCCCGCTTAAATTTTTATTCTCTGACCTGCTAGAAAGGTACATGATGTAATCTGCAGTGAATGTAATCTTCTTAGCAGTGTCTGTATTTGTGAGTTATCCCCTCTCTTCTGATCCTCAGCTGTGTCATGTGACCAGCAATCAGACGTTCCAAATAACACAGCATCTTATGTGGGGACAGGAAGTCAGTTTCTCTATGTATTCCTATGGGAGCCTCAATGTCAACCTCATAGGAATGAATAGAGACGTAACTGACTTCCTGTCCTGTGTCAGTTGGAGATCAGAGAGATGGTCACATGACACAGCTACAATAAGAAGAGACGGGATAGGTCACAAATACAGTCACTGATGAGAAGATTACATTCACTACAGATCACATCATGCACCATGCAAATTTTTTGCGGGAGTTCTATTTTAAGTGTGATCTAAAACATTATAACGCTAAAATGCTATAATGGTGTACATAAGGTCTTTAGACCCTTTTCCTTTTTGTTAAGTTGCGGTCTAGTGCTAAAATAAAATAAAAATCTGCCATCAATCAGCACTTAAGTGAAAACCGTATTTTAGTAATGTTTTCATATTTATTAAAAAGGAAAAAAACTTGAAATTTTGCTCTGGGGGCCTCCCATTTCTCTTGTCCACCTGTGGTAAATGTAACTGATTAGATATGATTTGGAAAGACATTGCCCTGTCTATTTAATATCTCATAGCTGACCTAGCAATAACCAAGCCATGAGGAGGAAAGAGCTGCCAGTAGAGTTCAGAGACTGATGTCTGAGGCACTGATCTGGAGACGGGTACAAAAAAAATTGGCCTACATAATTTTTAAATGGAAGATGTTTGGAACAACCAGGACTCTTCCTAGAGCTGGCCGCCCCACCAAACTACTTTATCAGGGGAGAAGGGCCTTGGTAAGAGAGGTGACCAAGAACCCAATGGTCACTCTGACTGAGCTCCAAAGATCCTATGTGCAAAGATCTTCTCAGTAAAAGACACATAAAAGTCTGCAAAAAAAGCACCTAAAGGACTCTCAGATGGTGAGAAAGAACAGTCTGATGAAACCAAGATTGAACTTTTTGGCCTCAATTCTAAGTGTCATGTCTGGAGGAAACCTTATAGTGAAGCATGATGGTGGCAAACTGGAAATATCATGCTGTGGCGTTGTTTTTCAGCGACTTGGACAGGAAGACTGGTCAGAGTTGAGGCAAAGCTGAATGGTGCAAAGTACAGAGATATTCTTAATGAAAACCTGATCCAGAGTGCTCTGGACCTTAGTCTGGGCTTAAGGTTCACCACAAGACAATTACTGTAAGCACACAGCCAAGACAACACAGCAGTGGCTTAGGGACAACTCTGTAAGTGTTCTTGAGTGGCCCATCCAGAGCCCTGACTTCAACCCAATCAAACATCTCTGGAGAGACCTGAAAATGGCTGTCCATTGACGGTCCCTATCCAACCTGACAGAGCTTGATAGAATATGTAGAGAAAAATGGCAGAAAATCGCCAAATTCAGATGTGCAAACCTTGTCACATCATACCCAAGTAGACTGGAGGCAGTAATCACTGCTAAAGGTGCCTAAACCTAAATACTAAGTAAAGGTTTTGAATAATTATGTCAATGTAAGATTTTAGTTTTTCTTTTTCAATAAATTAGCAAAGATTTCAAACATTCTGTTTTCACTTTCTCATTGAGGGGGACTGAGTGCAGATTGAAGGGGAAAACCTTATTTTAGCACAAGGCAACATAACAAAAGAGTGAAAAGGTGAAAGGTTCTGAAGACTTTCCAAATACACTGTATATGGTACACTGCTGTCCTTAGCACCTTTTACAAACACCATCAGCTGCCACTTACTCATGTCTACTTCGTGATGGACTCTGTGCTTTAGTCCTCCCCGGAGTGCACTGCATGCGTTCACAAGCTGCATTGATCTCCCTGGCAAGGGCCCTTTCCGCTCGCTCAGCCTGGGCCATTGCTTCTCGTTCTCTGAAAATGGATTCATTCTTTTCAGCCCTGAGCTCATGCTGCTCTTCCTCCATCTGCTGCAGCCGCTGCTTGAAACGCTCAATGTCCCGCTCCTTCTCCTAATTAATTCACAATCAACTCATATTGATAATCAGAACTTTCATCTATATCAGAGTGATTGACAATGAAAATACGTCTCCAAAGACGGATGAAAGATATTGCATTGAGCTTGGCAACCGATAATACTGTACTGTAGGAAAAAATGCTTGTCTTATATATGGGGACTTAAGGAGGGTTTACACTGCGCAATGTTACGTCTCGACAGTCAGCTCCTCGTTCAGTGGAGGTGAATCGCTGTCTTTACGTGCAATGATCACCTCCACAGTATGAGAACGAGGTATCAATATTGTGATCGCTTGTCACCATACAGCTGTATTGTTTCTGGGCAGATGATCGCTGTCTAGACAGCACAATCTGCTGCCCAGAAATGATGACTGACGTGCCTTCACAACGGGATCACCCGATGAATGAGCGTTTTGCTTAGGCTACTTTCACACTTGGACGGATCCGTTCAGATAATACAACTGTCTGCATCCGTTCAGAACGGAGCCGTTTGTATTATCTGTAACATAGCCAAGACGGATCCGTCTTAAACACCATTGAAGGTCAATGGAGGACGGATCCGTTTTCTATTGTGCCAGATTGTGTCAGTGAAAACGGATTCGTCCCCATTGACTTACATTGTGTGCCAGGACGGATCCGTTTGGCTCAGTTTCATCAGACGGACACCAAAACGCTGCAGGCAGTGTTCTGGTGTCCGCCTCCAAAGCGGAATGGAGACTGAACTGATGCATTCTGAGCGGATCCATTGCCATTCAGAATGCATTAGAATGCAAACTGATCAGTTTTTGACGGCTTTTGAGAGCCCTGAACGGATCTCGAAAACGGAAAGCCAAAAAGCAAGTGTGAAAGTAGCCTTATTCATCGGGTGATCTGCGGGACATTTAAATGGGCAAATTGTCGGGAAAGAGCGTTCGCAGCAGCCAGACATTTAGGTAGTGTAAGTCCAACTTTAGGCTTAGGGTACCAAGCAGTAGTGCCGGTTTCAGAGTGGTCATTTTGTATTACTTGGTAGGGTATATACAAAGAAGTATCGCCCAGTGAAAATACCATCTCGCTCGTGCTACCTTCTTGAAGTGGCTCCCTATAAGTCAATGTTTGACGTTTTAAAAAGCCTTTGAACATTATAAGGAAAAAAAGGTGCTTACCTCTCATCAGCACAAAGCAGGAGTCCGTATGCCTGACTTACATGCCTTGGACACAGTTTAGGGGAGGAACTGGCTCTACTTAAAGGGGTTGTCGGGTATCCTATATGATGATCTCTTCTCAGGCTAGGTCATCAATATCAGATTGGTCTGACTCCTGGCACCCCCCCCCCCCCCCCCCCAATCATCAGTTTGAAGAGAACACATCACTCATGTGAGCGCGGAGCTCTCTTCACTGTTTACCTTCTTGCTGTCGACATTGCTGCAGCAAGCAGTGTAATTACAAATGTGTACTTGGAATGGTACACAGCAATTGTAGTTACACTCCTTTCCCATTTAAGTGAACGGAGGAGTAGTAGTTACAACGGCTAGCCGCTGCAATGCTGACGGCGAGCAGGTAAAAGTGAAGAGAACGCAGTACTCACATAAGTGCTGCATTCTTTTCAAACAGCTGCTCAGTGGGGGTGCTGGGAGTCGGACCACCGCCAATCTGATATTGATAACCTATCCTGAGCATAGCGATTATCTGACGGTATAAGGTGCTGCTGATTACTTAATGAACGAGCGAAACACTCGTTCAAGCAACGGTTTTTGTCCGGCTGAAACCCAGCATTTATGCCGGAAATCGGCCGGATCACTGCCGGACTTTACTGCAGTCAATGGGGATCCGACGGTAAAGTAGAGGATCCAACAGGCTGCTCTCTGCTGGAACAGCCTGCTGGATCTCCAAGCGGCGATGTGAACATGGACATAGACGCTGTGGCAGTCTGTAGTGGAAAGGACGCGCCCCTTGAGTTGCCAGGCTGAAGATAACCCAGCAGAGCAATTGAAGAAGTGAATGTGGAGCTCTCTGGACCCATGCGTAGTACAGGGCTGGTTCTAGTGTTGGTAGAAAGGTATTGTCATGCACTTTATTTTTTACATCAATCATGGGATAACCCCTTTAAGTGCATTATTTTCACAAAGGGGTTTCCATCGTCATCTTTGTTTTTTTTTTGCGGAATATATTATCAAATAACAAAAAATGATGTATTCTCCTGTTATATCCCCTAGGGTGACAAAGTCATCCTGAAATGTGACCCCTGCAGCAGTGACGTCAGTAAGGTTTACATGTGATGGATCCAGCTAATGATTAATAGTGACATATCAAGATGAGAATCGCGCTGGAGACAGAGAACCCAAAATAACATCACCTCAGGAACAGGCCGAGATCAGAAGGGTGATGGCACCTTCTTGTGTTGTGTTATATCATACTCGGATTATCTAAAAGGTATGCGCTGGTAAACCTCTTTTATATCAGCAGCTTGGTCATACTTGTGCAAGGTCGAGCTGGAGCCTCCGCATCTCCTCTTGTTTCTCTTCTTTCAGGATAGCACGAAGTTCTTCTAAAGCTTCTTGCTTCTCGCGCTGTAGAGATCTCTGGTGAATTTCATGCTCCTGAATTATCTGTCAATAAAAATGGAATCATTAGGCCACGTCCTATTGTCTTAAAATTTCAGGATGCAAAGTTAACGGGGTATTCTCACTTTAGACATTTATGGCATATCCACAGGATATATCCAGAATAGGGGTCCTTGGCACATCTCCATTCAGTGTCCGCCTGGATGCAGCCGCTAAAGGCAGTCTCAGCAAGAAGGAATGGGGTCAGGGGACACTACAGTGACCTTCCACCTCATCTCTGGACCAGCTTGTAAAAATATATTTCTCACATAAGCAAAATGTCAGAGCTGTAGCTATGCTTTCTTTCACCTGGCTCAGTTTGTTGCCCTGTATTTGAATATCTTGGCTCAGGCAAAGTGGCTGGTTGGTGGCCCCTTGGCATTTAGAACCTCGGGCACATGCCTCGCCCCCCCCCCCACCCCAGCTAAGCACTTGAAAATGTTATACCTAAAAAATATTGATTGAAGACTGACAAAAGAGGATATTTCTAGACCACAAAAAATATATCTAATATAATAGTATACGGTAATACAAACAATGACACAATCACTTAGTCCAAAACATAAAGTCAGCCATTTTACCAGCGGTGACCTCCCATAGCTCCCATAACTAATAGATAATCTACCAATGAATACAGACCATACTGCTTCATCCACATCAGAAGAAACCCTCCTGCATAAAGGAGTATAGCAAGTGATGGCCACAAGGAGAGAAAGGCGCTCATAGGGTGAGTGTGTCAGATATATGGTATCCTTCAAATACGGATGAGTTAGTTATGCTCACCAGTCTTGGGTGCAACCCCAATGAAGGCCAACTGGAGAAGTAACAGTGCTGCCGGTTCCGTCCGAAACCTCCTTTGGCAGGGGCCAGACCGCCGACCGGATGATCAATTGCACTGGAGCTCCACTGGACTGTGAAAGTCAAGTGAGCGTGTGGACACAAGGCGCAAAATCACAACCAGGCGTTGAATATATTAATTAAGGTTTATTGGGAGACAACGCGTTTCGGGGTGCTACGGACCCCTTCATCAAGTCTTAGTAGCAGCAGAGGAAGGGATGCAGAGCCCGGCCGTTCACTGTCGGCACGTGGGGCGTCTGATTCACTGTGCGCTTAGGGGTCCATAGCACCCCGAAATGCGTTGTCTCCCAATAAACCTTATTAATATATTCAACGCCTGGTTGTGATTTTGCGCCTTGTGTCCACACGCTCACTTGACTTTCATGGTCCAGTGGAGCTCCAGTGCATAAAGGAGTATGGCATAGCACAGTTAACCAGTAACCCCAAAACACAGCACTTCTGCAGGTACCTTGCTGGGCATGCAGGTGTAAGGGGGAGTCCGCTTAGGTGTATGGCCGTCGTAGGGTACATTAAAATCTTTAGACCCTGCAGGAGGTGAAAACTGTCTCGGGATGCTGCTTCACTTCAGAATCCAATCTTGCCATCTTATGAAAGTAAGAGGGTTGCTCTGGTCGGTGGCATCAGCGCCAAAAAGCAGTGATGTCATTATATAGGGCTCTTGTGATCAGAGACTAATCAAACCAATCCCTTGATTTCAGGGATAAGAATCTCCATCAGGGAAGATTTATATTTCTCGCCCATATTCATTGGGGGACACAGGAACCGTGGGTATAGCTATGTCCTCTAGGAGGCGATGACACTAGTAAAAGTTGTTAGCTCCTCCCCTGGCAGCTATACCCCCTCCAGCCTGGAGAGAGAGCTTCAGTTTTTTCTAGTGTCAATAGGAGGCAAGACCTCCTCCCCTTGCCTCCTATTGGCCCGCGTTAGTAGTTTTTTTTGCTGGCGTACTGCTACGGTCCCTCTGCGCCCTGGCCGACCGACGGACTCCGGTCGGCCATGCGCAACCTGCGCGCGGGGGGGGGGGGTCATGCACCGTTTGAAAAACAGGAAAGGTAGGATCGCAGGTGTCAGTGCACTAGGGGGTTAATAGCAGGCACAAATTATTCCCGCCACTCCCCCCCTGAAGCGCTTGGCCCCACCCCCCTTCCTCAGGGCAGCTTAACCCCTTCTGGCCAGCCACCTCCTGCAGCCTGCTCCAGATATTCTGAAGATTCTGTCTTCAGTACAAGGTGCCTGTAAGTTAAAACAGTTAACCCCTTCCTGCCTCTCTGCCCACTTGTCGTTTGGGCATCCTAGTTTTCTTTATTAAAAAAAACAAAACAAAAAACGAGGTAGATGTGCGTTCATAAGGGTCCCCCCTCCCTACAGGGACGGAGTTGCATTCCTCTGCCTCGTCACCGCAGGCCACCCCCCCCCCTTCCTGTCTGTGTGGTACCAAGCTGGGCCCGTGTCCTATACGGACAAAGGAGGACCTCTCATAGTTCCCAATCTGCCCTCCAGGGTCGTTGGTTGATAATCCTCCACCTGCGCAGACCCAGGGAGGACAGCTGGAGTATTCCCATTCCACCCTCCGGGGTGTCTGGTTGATCAAATCCACCTGCGCCATCCAGCGCAGAACCTCTGGAAATTCCCATTCCACCCTCCAGTGTCGTCTGGTTGTTCAGATCCACCTGCGCAATCCAGCGCAGAACCTCTGGAAGTTCCCATTCCATCCTCCGGGGTCGTCTGGTTGATAATCCTCCACCTGCGCGATCCAGTGGAGATCCTCTGGAAGTTCCCATCCATCCCCCGGGGTTGTTTAGTTGATAAGGCTTCGCCTACGCACTCCAGTGGCGGACCTCTAGTTCCCACTCCACCATCTGGGTAGTTTGGTTGATGTATTCCCACCTGCGTGGCCTACAGCCACCACGGGCAGCTTCTAAACGGTAGAACTGCGCGTAAGAGGGCCAGAGCAGAACTTCTCCTCAGCCACCTCCGCACCCCCACCCCTCTTCGGTCTCGCCCAGACACACCCCTCCATTCCTGGAGAGTTTTGCACCACTGCCGCATACAATACATACCGTAGGCATTATAGGTGAACTAAATGCTAGAGTGCTGTTCAGTGACGCCAGTGGGCGTTTTCCCCTTTCTTAGGGGATGGTATTGCATTCCACTGGGTACAGTGCATACCGCATGCATTACTTCAATACGTGGCGTTCTGGCATTATCACCGGTTACAGTGTTTACTGTAGGCATTACCCCTTCCTTGGTGGGGTAATTGCACGCTCACTGGGTGCTGGATTCCCCATATGCATTGCCTTCCATAAACGCGTAATCTCTCTGCCGTTGAATTCAGTTCCTGCCGTAAACATGACCACTTCCGCAGGCAGCACTTGTCGTTGGCATCACCCCTTCCATAGGCGGAGTAATTGCACTACTACGGATACAGTACTTGCCTTATGTTCTGCCCCCTGCGGTAGGTGGACTATGTACAGTTACACTGGCTTTAGTGCTGGACGTATGCATCCCCCCTTCGGTAGCCTTTCCCCATCACTGTGCTTCCTGTTGCATTCCCCTTCCACAAGTGATCCGCTTACAGGGGAATACCTGAGCATCTTAGATTACTACAGTTCAACTACGCCACAGCGCTAGATGCCTTAGCTCAGTGCTTCTCAAATAGTGGGGCGCGCCCACCAGGGGGGGCGCCAGGCTCCGTAAAGGGGGGCTCGTTCAGGGCCTGGAGCTGGGGGCCGGCAATAGCGGTGGGGCGGTGCGGTCACTGTACTATAGCCCCGCCCCACCGCTCCTCCCCAGTTATAGAATGTGTGAAATGAATAATGATTCTATTCATGAGGCCCCCTCTGTAGTAGAACATTCAATATATCCATCCTACTCACAGGGCTGTTATCGTAATCCAGGCCGGCCGGGCAGACGAGCGGCAGCGTCACTGACTGACGTCACGTGCCTGCCCGGCATACTTTATGAATGAAGCAGGCGGCACAGGCACATGACGTCAGTCAGTGACGCTGCCGCTCGTCTGCCCGGCCGGCCTGGATTACGATAACAGCCCTGTGAGTAGGATGGATATATTGAATGTTCTACTACAGAGGGGGCCTAATGAATAGAATCATTATTAATTTTACACATTCTATAACTGTACTGGAACGGCAATGGGGGGGTCTGTGGATGGCACTGTTATGGGGTGGGGGGGGGTCTGTGGATGGCACTGTTATGGGCTGGGGGGGGCACTGTGGATGGCACTGTTATGGGGTGGGGGGTCTGTGGATAGCACATATATAACAGTGCCAGCCACAGATCCCCCTGTAACAGTGCCAGCCACAGATCCCCCCCCATAAGTGTCCGTCATTCACAGATCCCCCCATAAGTGTCCGTCATCCACAGATCCCCCCATAAGTGTCCGTCATCCACAGATCCCCCCATAAGTGTGTGTCCGTCATCCACAGATCCCCCCATAAGTGTGTGTCCGTCATCCACAGATCCCCCCATAAGTGTGTGTCCGTCATCCACAGATCCCCCCATAAGTGTGTGTCCGTCATCCACAGATCCCCCCATAAGTGTCCGTCATCCACAGATCCCCCCATAAGTGTCCGTCATCCACAGATCCCCCCCATAAGTGTCCGTCATCCACAGATCCCCCCCATAAGTGTCCGTCATCCACAGATCCCCCCCATAAGTGTCCGTCATCCACAGATCCCCCCCATAAGTGTCCGTCATCCACAGATCCCCCCCATAAGTGTGTGTCCGTCATCCACAGATCCCCCCCATAAGTGTGTGTCCGTCATCCACAGATCCCCCCCATAAGTGTCCGTCATCCACAGATCCCCCCCCATAAGTGTCCGTCATCCACAGATCCCCCCATAAGTGTCCGTCATCCACAGATCCCCCCATAAGTGTCCGTCATCCACAGATCCCCCCCATAAGTGTGTGTCCGTCATCCACAGATCCCCCCCATAAGTGTGTGTCCGTCATCCACAGATCCCCCCCATAAGTGTCCGTCATCCACAGATTCCCCCCCATAAGTGTCCGTCATCCACAGATCCCCCCCATAAGTGTCCGTTATCCACAGATCCCCCCATAAGTGTCCGTCATCCACAGATCCCCCCATAAGTGTCCGTCATCCACAGATCCCCCCATAAGTGTCCGTCATCCACAAGCGGTGTCCCACGCGGCGTCCGTTGCCTAGCAACTCTACGGCTGGAGAGAGGGAGCCCCCGACCCCCGACAAATGATACTATTTACAGTCGCGCGGGGGGCGCGAAATGTTTTCTTCTTCCTAGGGGGGGCATGACAGAAAATAATTGAGAAGCACTGCCTTAGCTTCTTCTGTGGGGCGTGGCAACAGTCGATACCCGCGGATGTCGGTGCTCTGCATCGGCGGTGTATGAGTGCCGCCAGTGGATACAGTCGCTGTTTCCACTTGGTATCCTTCTTATCTTCGGTGCTGGTTTGGAGCATGGTTGTGCCATATCTCTCAGAGGAGTTGCCTAGCAACATTTATGGGTCCTACAGACCACCCTTCTCCATGGGCCTCCTCGGTTCCAGTCGGTCAGGACATTGTCCTCATCACTATGTAGTGCATATGCCATTGCGCATATTCTGGAAGTACATTTCAGCGAGTCGAGTGTTCACTGACTCTGTAGTCCCCCCCTCAGTTGGGGATTCTACCCTGACGCTAGCTTGCTGTCGCTCCTGTTTAGAGCCTTCCAGGTAAAGTGTTAAAGCTAGCTCTTCTCAACTGGGGCAGTATGGTGCCATGGCTCCTATGGATGGCCTCACGGCTTCCCTTTAGTTTGCGCCGACGGGGCAGGCGCTGGCTACTTCTGAGAGAATGGTATTTGCGTTACCACTACATACTATGGTTCTTACTGCACAGCTTCTTTGTCAGGTGGCAGATTCTTCTAGATCTGAGTTGGTGGCCTCTGCGGTATGGCCCTCTCCTCCGCTGGAGTATGGACTAGCGATACAGTTGTGGCTCCCCTTACTTGGCTTCCTCCTCAGGCGAAGTGTTTAGCACAGCCACTCAATCCCTGCCTACATCTGCATTGCACGGGGTATTCTTTAGTGGCCTTCTATTCCAGAGTTCCGGACCCGGCTGGTGGGATGTGGCGCGCTCCACATCTCTCCTTCTGCAGGTGAATCCTTCACATTGGTCCTGGATGACTTACCTGTATAATATATTCCTCTCTTAAGACATCACTAATGTCTAAGTCACGTCAGCCCTCTGGTGATCTTACTTCTCACCGCCCATTCCGGGGGTAGACTGCGAGACTCCCTACACCAGACGGAGCGGGGTTGCTGTCACGTCCTGCCGCGATGATAGACGTTCCATTCCTGGTACGGAACACCCTTCTATTTCTTCTTCCCCCTCGAACAAACGGCTGCCGGCCTCTCCCTTCTGTATTCCTGGATTGCGGAAGGTGTTCGAGGCGGGCTGTCTGCGTTGGAGTCACCCGGACGTGGACTTGATGGCTTCGAGACTGTCTCGGAAGCTTCCCACCTTTCTTTCCCGAGCAGAGATCCGAAAGCTCCTATTCCCTGGTAAGGGTTCTCCCTCCTTGCGTTTTCCCCCCTTCCCCTTCCTACCAAGAGTTCTACGGAAGATCCGAATGGAGGGTATTCCGACTATCCTAGTCGCCCTGGGGTTTGGCCGTCGCACGTAGTACGCCGACCTCGTCTCCTTCTAGGGGACGTCCTGGTTACTGCCAATCAGAGATGTCCTTCCTTCAGAGTCCGGTCTTCTATTAGTATTTTAGGTCTCTTCGTTTGCCGGCGTGGCTATTAAGACTGTTAAGAGATTTTTTTTGGCGGATGTCATCCGCAAGCCTGCATCGTCCAGGATCTATTCAGGACCTGGAGGTCCTTCCTGGGTTTCTGTGGAAGCCGAAGTGCTCTGCCACGTCGTTTTTCTCCCCACGGTCCTGTCCTTTCTTCAATCAGGGTTGGACCTTGGTCTGGCCTTAGTTCTTGCAGAGTCAGGCGTCGTCGCCTTCTATCCTTTCAGCGCTCTCAGGTTCCTGGGGCCTGTTAGGACCGTCTTCAGGGAGTAGCTCATACGGTTCCTCTGAACCGTCCTCCTTACCGCCTTGGGATCTGAGTTTAGTCCTCTCGGAGCTCCAGGTTTTCCCTGGAGCCCGTGTGGGAGAGTTTCCCCCGACTCCTGTCCTGTATGGTAGTTTTTCTGGTCACTATTACTCCCATCAGACGAAGGGTCCTGAAACGGAATTACACCTTGGACGTTGTCAGAGCTCTGAAGATCTGTTTAGTAGCCTCCGGTCCCTTCCGCCGTACGGATCCCCTTATTGTCATTCCGAAGGGTCCTCGGAGGGGATTGGCGGTTTCCAAGGTGGCAATCGCATGCCGAATTCGATCTACAATTGCTGAAGCATACTGTGCCCGAGGCAGGGTTCCGACCTTAGGTATCTCGACTTACTCCACCAGAGCGGTGGGCGCATCTTGGGCGCGGAGGAATCGCGCTTCGGCTGCTCAGTTGTGTAAGACAGCTACTTGGCCCTCCTTACACACATTCACAAATTTTACCAGGTGCATACTTATGCATCGGCGGACGCTGCCTTGGGCCGCATGGTCTTGCAGGCAGAAGTTTCTTAGATGCCTGCTGGGACGCTTGCTTCCATGGGTCTGTGGTTTTTTCCCTCCCTGTGGAATGCTTGTGGACGTCCCACGGTTCCTGTGTCCCCCAATGAATATGGGCGAGAAAAGGAGATTTTTGTATAACTTACCAGTAAAATCTTCATTGGGGGACACAGTACCCCCACCCAGTTTTGTTGCTCGACCACAGTTGAGCAGTTGCTGGTTTGAACCCCGTTGGGTCCTTTGGCATGGCTGGTGTTCCATGTTTTTTCTTGGTTGGCTTGCTTCTCCTACTGCTTGTATACAAACTGAAGCTCTCTCTCCAGGCTGCAGGGGGTATAGCTGCCAGGGGAGGAGCTAACAGCTTTTACTAGTGTCAACGCCTCCTAGAGGACATAGCTATACCCACGGTTCCTGTGTCCCCCAAATAAAGAGCGAGAAAGAGATTTTACTGGTAAGTTATACAAAAATCTCCTTTTGTTGGTAAATTTTGTATAATAGCCAAGAAGAAACAATATAGTGGATTTATACTCCCGCACCGTCACCACCAATTATTAACACCCACTGATGTGTACAGAGGCAACACTGATCAGTCATGGATATGAAATTCATGTTTGATTCATTTTCCTGCTTGTTCCATTACCAAATATAATTGTAGACGTCTCCAGTAACATACCATTCATGTATAGTTGGCTAATGCTGGCCTTTCTGACAATAAATGTTTTTTTTTATAATTGGGCAATCTTACGTTTTGGAGATCAGCACATTTCTTTTCCAGTGTCATAGACGTCCTGTGCTCTCTTTCCAGTGCTTCCCGCAGGTCTGCCATTTCTCTGAGTTTCTCTTCCTCCAATGTGTGTCTTTGTATCTGAAGAGCATCTCTTTTTTCATTTTCCCACTTTTTCTGTTCTCGCAGCAAAGTGTTGTGCACCTAAAACATAAGAAAAAGCATGCACCACTGCTTCTACTGCGTTCTTTCAATGCCTGCGATTTAGTCCCATTGAACAGACTACGAACACCCGCCGCATTTTCCAGCAGCATCCGTCTTCTTTTGGCGCGGTCGCAACTTTAAACCACCAGCCGCACAAACAGCAGCACAGCAGTCAATGGGAGGTGGATTCCACACGGCCGCCACCAGCTCTTTGACACAGAATCCACGCCAAAATTCTGGCCTCAAAACATACGGTGTGAATGGGCCCTTAATGACAAACTGCATTTTCCATACTGTACTGCCCTAGTGACAAAGGCCAAACAGGTAATACCATATTAAGGCTCCTACCATTTCCCTTGCTTCTTGTTTGAGCTCTACAGCCAGTTTCTTCATTGATTCTTTCTGTGACTTCAGAGTCTCCTTCAATCTTTCAATTTCTTTATCTTTAATCTGAACATAAGAGCATAATATAGCTAATAGTAAGAGAGAACGGTTAGAGCTAAAATTACAGTCGGAGGCCTCATGCACACGACCGTATGTGTTTTGTGGTCCGGTAAATCACAGATCCCGGCCGTGCGCATGCTGCCATTTTCTTTTTTACTTCAATAGAAATGTCCTATTCTTGTGGGGCCACACCCGTGTGCTGTCCACGAGTTTTGCAGCCCCATTGAAATGAATGGCTCCGTATCTGATCGAAAAAAAAAAAAAGTGAATTGGATGCAGACCAAACGTACGGTTGTGTGTATGAGGCCTAACAATGAAAAGCGTATTTTCGCTTAGCACTAAAGCTGGAGATACTTGTTACATTACTGTTGGCTGTATTCACTGATTCTGAGCAAATCTAATGTATATGGACTGTTGGATATCAAAATGTCTCATCCTTTAGTTCTCAGGGTGCATAAGCCACCAACCAGCAGATGTTTCTGACAGTGGCTTTCTTCCTACTCAGAACACATGCACGCTCCAGCAAGCATGCATGTCTACGGGCAGTGGCGTAACTACCGGGGAAGCAGGGCAAGCGGCTGCTTCGGGGCCCGGGCTGCCAAGGGAGCCCGGCGTCCCGGCAGCGTGTGTGACAGTTTATTTACAAGTTCGTTAAATATCGATGTCTTACTGTTCAGGGCCCCTTCACAGCAGCTGACCAGGCCCCCTTGCTAATGTGATCTAATCTTAAGTCTTCTGATGTGTCTGGGATGCGAACCCACAACCTCCAAAGTCTGAGTGTATCAGAGGCCAGATACAGCAGCAGCACACATCAGGAAGGATTTCCCAGACTTGAAAAAGGAGTTATAAACTCCGAAACGCGTTGTCAACTGAACAAAAAATAGTATCTTTACCCAAAAACCTGAAACTGTGGTCGTTCCTGTGCGCCAAAGAGGTACCCTATTGTGTGTTTTCGGACACAAATCACTCTTCTCAACCCTAACAATCCTAACAATCCCTAGGAGTTTTTGGCAACTCCATCCTAAGGGACTGAACGGGTACCGGCAGCACGGACCTCCCTCACCCTCCCAACCTATTGTGTGTCTAAACCTGTTGTGCGCTTACATCTGCACAACACCCAAAGGTGAGCACATTTTATTCATCACGTCATCTGCGTATCATCGCTTATCACCCTATGAGCGCCTCTCCCTTTTCTCTTTTGCCATAATTGACGTCTTGAAAGAGGGGTATATGTCCAAAGAAAATGCCCAAACAAATTTTGGTCAATATGGCAGGGCTGGATTGAATCTGGAAGCTTAGCTTCGTTGGCACTGACTAGGGATTGTCTGAGAGGACAATTGTCCTTAATGGGACGTCTATCTTAGTTTAAGCTACATTTTAATGAGGATCTAGTGTTCAACTCATAGTTATCTTAGGTGGATATGACATCCTTTGTGAAATGTTTAATAAAATTCACTGAGGGTAGGGCGGTGTAATCATCTCTCTGCAAGTCAAACTCTAGGGAGGGGGCGGGGGGGAGTTGGGTGAAAGTTAAATTTGGTATTTAACAAACTCTGTATTATTCTGTAATGTCATCGCATCACATTTCTGTCCATGTAAATGACTGACAGGATTTTGATCATTATGTACAAATGTGTATTTTATTGATAGTTTATTTAAAAATCAATAAAGATTATTTTTGATTAAAAAAAAAAAGAATTCGTAACGCGATTCTTCGATAACCCGAACTTTAGACGCCGAACTTAAAACACAAGTTCGCTCAGCACCAGTCATTAGGAATGTCAATTTAAAAGCGGTTATCTGACATTACAAAAAAAAGGGTCTGTTTTTAGTTTTTCAGATTTGGCACCAGTCTCGTCCTTGTGCTGTTTTCTGCACCGCAGCTGGTCCTGGTTCACTGGGACAAGCTGCAGTTCCAAACACAACCCATGCACAAGAGTGGCACTGTTTCTGGAACAAAGATAACATGACCACTTTAATGCTAAAACTGGTACATCTATACTCCAGTCTGTACTTTACCTCAATAGAATTGACCACTTTATCCATTTCCTTTTTCAAAGATTCTGCTTGATCCTGAAGAGCTTTTGCTTTCACTTGTTCCATATTTTCTGCAAACTTCAATAAAAGAACAGTTAGAAACATCCTCTGTAATGACAAGCACAACATCTACTGAGAATTATAATAAGGGGAAACCACGAGCATCAACTAAAAAATACATGTAACAATAGTACATTTTATTAAGGCGGACTCCGGGACTTCAATATTGATGACTTATGTTTAAAGGGATGGTTCACTCCTTTACTGTCGATAGCCCATCCTTAGGACTCCTGGCGCCAGAGCTGCTGCAGAAGAGGTGATCAACGGGGATGCACCACGGCTCCTACACACAGCTGCCAATCTAAGGCCTCTTGCACACGAACGTGTGTGCCCTGTGGCCATGCAGCGGGCTGCAACGCACGAGCACCCACCATGGGGCAGCCGCAGCGGACCCATTCACTTTAACGGGTCTGCGATCCGCCCATTCCGCAAAAAGATAGGACATGTTATATCTTATTGCGGAACGGAAGTACGGGACGAAACCCCACGGAAGCACTCCAGAGTGCTCCCGTAGGGTTCCTTTTCGTGCTTCCGTCCCGCACTATTCCGCCTCTCCGGATTTGCGGACCCATTGAAGTGAATGAGTACGCATCCGTGATGCGGAACGCACACGGAACGGTGCTCGTGTATTGAGGATCCGCAAATGCGGTCCGCAAAACGGCCACGTTCGCGCACACGTTCGTGTGAAAGAGGCCTAATACTGATGACCTATCCTAAGACTAGTGCCATCAAAAGTCACGGAGTACCCTCTAAATAATAATTATATGCTTCACTGTGCAAGCTAACTTGTAGACATTAACCCTTTACAGAGAGGTTAGGAACATACCTGCTGGATTGCCTTTTGTTTTTGGCTCTGCATTTCTTCCTTCAGTTTAGAAATATGTAAATCCTGCCAAAATAATGAGATCTTTTGGAATCTATTAACACTATAAAATATATATATACAACGGATTTTTCACTATTTATATGGACATAAATGTTGAAAAACTAGTTCAGTGCTAAAATAGCCAACACGATAAAGTAGTTTATCTTTCTTGTTTGTTTGTTTTTTAGCGTCATTGAAAGGGAACCTGTCAGGGGATTCAGCTGACCAATCCAATATGTTGTACTCCAAAACGCTGCCTGTAGGAATAGACCTGTCAATGTAGCCAAGCCAGGCGGGAAATAGCCACACGGCCTATGTCTGCTACAGGAAATCAGTATCTGACCAGTAGTTTGTCTGATTGATGGACCCTGATTATCAGAATGAAGAGGCTCCTATTACCCAGGCTCCATCAACCGCTTCTTGAGATTTGCCGTACATACGGGGTGGGTGTTGGGTGTTTAACTAGGACGCCCTCTCAGGAGCTGATCCAGTGAGCGCCTGATGTTTTAATGTACGGCCACATAGTCGGATTTCCTGATGCAGTTTTGGAAGCCAAAACCAGGAGTGAATAGAAAAAAAAAGGGGAGAAGTATTTGTCCTTTATACTTTCTCCCCTTTTATGATCCACTGCTGATTTTGGCTTCCATAACTGCATCCAGAACCCTGAATGTGTGGTGGTACCCTTAGGCCACCTGCCCACGTAAAAATTTGCTTCGTTCATAACTTTGGAATAATACTGTACGGAGATGCGTCTCTGCACGGTATTCGAATGTACGGGCTGGAATGAGCCGAAGTTAGTTATTCACAAAGTCGCGCGTGACTTCGTTAAATAACTTTGGTAATTGATTTTTAAAGTGGAAAACCACTTTAAAACTTGAAATCGAACTTGGCTTTGGTACCGAAGTTATTTAACGCGCGACTTTGTGAATAACTAACTTATTCCAGCCCATACATTCTAAAGCTGTACGGAGACAGATCGCTGTACACTATTAATCCGAAGTTATGAACGCAGTGACTTTGGATGTAACATCCGAAGCTCGCTTCGTTCATCACTAACCGTAATGAAAAAAAATCCAAATGCCTGAATCACCCTTTTTTTGGTCACTTCATCCCATAAATTTTTTTATAAAAAGTGATACATACTCCAAAATGGTATCAATAAAAACTACCGCTTGCACCACAAAAAGGATCCCTTACACAGCTTCTTAGATAGAACTAAAAAGGTTATGGGTGTCAGAATACGGCGATGCAAAGACATTCTTTATATTTTATATAGTTTTATATGTTTTAATGTTCAACAAAAACTATATAAATTGGTTATCCATAACCTTTTTTTTTTTTCGCACAGCCGGTCGGCTGGGAGGTGCAACTGATTGACTGGGTATAAGTAGACGTTGTACCGTGCAGGACCAGGGCACAATGTGAGTGTGATGACCAAAGCCACGTGTTGTCTACCTTGTCTTGCTGATGCTGGAGCTGCAGGTCAAGCAGCCGCTTTTTGTGTTCTTCTTTCAGAACTTCTGCGGCCAGCACCTGGGCTTCCTTCTCTGCTTTCACTGAGGATATAACGTCTCTCAGCTTCAGCAGGTCCAGCTCTTTCTCAGAGAGGATCTTCTCAAGGGAAGCAGTTCTTGTGCCTTGTTCCTGGACCTGGGTGTTTAGTTCAGCGATCTGTTGGTCGGACGCGTCTTTTTGTTCACTGGCTTCTTCTGCCTGACTCTGTAGTTGCAGAGTAAGTTGGAAAAATGTAAGCATATATGCTACAAACACGAGCATTATAGACGCCTGAAAGTACAATGATACGGGGGCCATTTACCTGACCTTACCACTGATACGGGACCTGATATTAAAGTGACATTGTAATATATTTGGATCACAGTGATGCCCCCTGGATTGTATTCTGTTAGTGTGAAAAGGGGGTGACATGTCATGCGTTTACCTGGATTTGGGTCTCATACTTCTTCTCAAGTTCCCGCAGTTGTGCCTTCAGCTGCCTGTTCTTCTCCTGCTTCTCAGCACAATCCGCCCTTGATCCGTCCAGCTTACTCTGACACTCCTCTAAATTCTACAAACAGAGTAACATTTCTACCCGATTATCATAAAAAGATAGATTTTATATACAAATAATTGTTGTACAAATATTTTACCATATTTCATCATTTCAGTCATATATGCCTTGCAAGCATGGTACATGTATTCTGCAAACTGTGAACGCTTGGGGGGAGAATTATCAAAACTGGCTTAGCTGCCCATAGCAACCAATCAGATTCCACCATTCATTTACCAAAGCACCTATGAAAAATGTGGAATCTGATTGGTTGCTATGGGCAACTAAGCTAGTGTTTCCTTTACACTAGTTTTTGACTTCATTTTTGTTAAAGGGACGCTTCCATCAGAAAGGTTTTTTTTCTTTCAAACGCAATGGAGGTCATTTATAAAAAAAAAAAAAGGCTTTTTACACCAGTCTTTGATAGCCCAGAGGAAGATATGCCTAGATAATGATGCCCACAGAAGAGTATTGCATTGAATAGTGTAATGAGTGATACTCTAAATGAGCCATGCCCCACCCCCCCAGGTTTGGCCAGAATGATGGCCTGACTGAGCGAGTTAAGTGAGACTGTCATGCTAGAAGTCCAATCCAAGAGGAAAGTAAAGAACCAGGACAGGAAGTAGAATACTTGGAGTGACTTCCAAAAATTATATCCACTTATTTTCATAAGTAATTGCATAAAATAGTCACATATAAGTTGTTAATATTTGATAATCTTTTTAAGGGTCTCTCTTTAATTCTGCACCTTACACACACAGGAGGGGAAATGACCATAGAGGTAATATTTGAAGTCAGTTCTGCCAGAGTCTGTGATGGTGCACTGAGCCAAACTTATCAACCAGGCATGTTGTTTGTTAAAGGGGTTCTGCAGTTTGTTTAAACTGATTATCTATCCTCTGGATAGATCATCAGCACCTGACCGGCGGGGGTCCGACATTCGGGACCTCTGCTGATCAGCTGTTTGAGAAGGCAGCGGCGCTCCAGGAGCGCTGCGGCCTTCTCACCGTTTACCACCGTCCCAGTGACGTCACGACTAGTATCAACTGGCCTGGGCGGGGCTAAGCTCCGTTCACTTGAATTGATACAAGTCGTGATGTCAGTGGGCCGGCGGTAAACAGTGAGAAGGCCGCAGCGCTCCTGGAGCGCAGCTGCATTCTCAAACAGCTGTTTGGCATGGGTCCCAGGTGTCGGACCCCCGCCGGTCAGATGCTGATGATCTATCCAGAGGATAGATCATCAGTTTAAACAAACTGCAGAACCCCTTTAAATTTGGTGTATCTTTAAACACTTTCGTCTAGAAATGTTACTCCAGTTTTTTTTTTTTTACTTCACGCCCTTTTGGAGTGAGCTTGCAAATTTTAAAAAAAATGCAGTTATAAATCTGGCATACAACTAATTGACATCCACTAACACACCCTAATCCAGCGAGTGGTGTAAAAATTCAAAAAGTTGCACGTTTTTGTGCAAATAAGCCTAAAAAGTCATAAAAGCCCTATTTTGCGACTTTTTGAAGCCAAAATTTGTGTGATAAATTCCCCCCCATAATGTATTTGCATGTACCATTATGATTCTTGGAATTGTGACGCAATAAAATCACTGCATGTAAACACTCGTTAAACTTTCCTTTGGGATTCGCTTTGATTCCCCCTTATTTTTTGCTCAGCTTACCTCATGCAGCTTCTCTATCTTTGATCTGGATGTTCTTTGCTCAGAGAACAGTTCTGACTTGGTATTGTTCAGTTGACGTTCTAATTCCTGCCTTTCCATAAATGTCAGACTTCCCTCCAGATGCCGCAGATGAGCTTTTAACTCGTCTCTCTCCGTTTTCAAAGAAGAGATCTATATGGAAGGAGGAATTACTACTAAGGTCCTGATACACAGTCCGCCCTAATTCTAGAACGGTATTACTGTACAGGAGAAATGGAGACGCCTGGACCACCCTGGTTATGCTATCTGATGGCATTATATATTGTATTAATGAGGTTACCTCATACTGGAAGCTGACTACTTGGCCGTTGTGCGTACTGGAGCATTGCTGACGTATAGATTCCAGTTCCAGCTCTAGTTCCTGCAGTTCCTTCATGTACTCGCTGCGTTTGTACTCCAGGATCACTAGCTCACGCCTAGAGATGCCAAAGGTGATTTCAAATTTTCAGTTACATAAAACATCTACACCACTGAGATAATCAGGTTATTAAATGGGTGGAGCTTGGGTGCAACAAGAGCAGTGGTGATGCCCTCATTGCACCTAATTTGCATATTAAGAAAAAGTATCATAACGCGAGGGTGGAGCCTTGGATCAACAAAGGATAGGGAGGTCGCTGTTAACAGATTCCCCTTAAAGGCTATGGTCACATTTTGCAGTTATATATTTTTTTGCATTGGCAGTATTGTGGGATAAAAATGTACCGTAATTGCAGTTGGCTTCAATTAACCATTTTCTCTGTCTTCTGCATGCGTTACCATACATTGCAGGCTGCTCCGTCCCATTCAGTGTGAAATCTGATGTCAGCTATATGAGCGTGCAGGAGAGCAGAAAGAGAGGTGGCAGAACGAGCCCTCAGAAAGCTCATGCGACCGATTTCACAGTGAACGGGAACACAGCAACCTGTATGAGAATGCATGATGCTATAAAAGACAAATTAAGCTACATTTTTAATAAAACCCAACTGCAAATAGGTATTTTATTCCATAATTAAGCCAGTGCAACACATAATCACCTCAAAGGTGTCCATAAGCTTTAAAAGGAATCCGTCACCCGCGACCTCCGTATCCCTTAATATACAAATTAGGCTTTGGTGCAATGAGGGCATCACTATTGCTCTTGTTGCCGCCAAGCTCCACTCATTGTTCCCACTGCCTGGCCATGTCAATCAAAACAGTCATTGAGGGGCTGAGCACAGAAATGAGTGCAGCCTGGGTGCAACAAGAGCAATGGCCCTCAATGCAGCAAAGGGCAAAAAGTATCATAAATGGGAGCGGAGCCTCGGATCAAGAAAAGAAAAACAGCATTTTAAATCAGATGAACCACAGCTATGCGTCTATGCAAACAGCTGGAGGTCACTGGTGACATATTCCCTCTAAAGGGGTATTCCCATCTTGGACATTGGGGGCATATCGCCCCACCTTTTGGACCCGCGCCTATACTTATAACGGAGCCTGCAAAGTTGGAGTGCCAAAAATAATTCTATGGGAGTGCCAAAAATAATTCTATGGGAGTGCCAAAAATAATTCTATGGGAGTGCCAAAAATAATTCTATGGGAGTGCCAAAAATAATTCTATGGCAGTGCCAAAAATAATTCTATGGCAGTGCCAAAAATAATTCTATGGCAGTGCCAAAAATAATTCTATGGGAGTGCCAAAAATAATTCTATGGGAGTGCCAAAAATAATTCTATGGGAGGGCCAAAAATAATTCTATGGGAGTGCCAAAAATAATTCTATGGCAGTGCCAAAAATAATTCTATGGCAGTGCCAAAAATAATTCTATGGCAGTGCCAAAAATAATTCTATGGCAGTGCCAAAAATAATTCTATGGGAGTGCCAAAAATAATTCTATGGGAGTGCCAAAAATAATTCTATGGGAGGGCCAAAAATAATTCTATGGGAGTGCCAAAAATAATTCTATGGCAGTGGCAAAAATAATTCTATGGCAGTGGCAAAAATAATTCTATGGGAGTGCCAAAAATAATTCTATGGGAGCGCCAAAAATAGCCAAGCGGCGCGCTCGGCTATTTTTGGAAGTCCCCCAGCACTGGGTTATTGTTGGCAGTCCCCTAGAAAAGAGACTGCCGTTCTAAGTATAGGTGCAGGTTCCAGAGGTCCCAGTCCCTAACGATATGCCCCCAATGTCCAAAATGGGAATAACCCTTTAAGCCTAAAAGAAAAGTCCCCTTACATTATTGTAGTCTGCAGTGATGGCTAATCTCTGGCACTCCAGCTGCGGTGAAACTACGACTCCCAGCATGCTTCATTCATTTCTATGGAGTTCTGAGAACAGCCAAGCAAGTGTACATCTTGGGAGTTGTAGTTTTACCACAGCTGGAGTGCCGGAGGTTAGCCACCACGGTACTACAGCATTGTCTGGATGGTTATTAACTGACCATACTTGCAGGATGTGGTCCAGTAATTTAGGAAGATCTCTCCTCAAAATCAAGGGATTATGAGATGACTTTTACACTTCTACTGAAATTACACAAGTCATATTGTAGTGTATGACAGATTTATTTGGTTGGCCAATGTTTGTTACCTATGACATATTACAGCCACTCTGCCATCATTATATCGGGTTGTCCAATAGCAGTGTATAGCCATTCTTCTATTGCTCATCAGCCTTAACCTGATTCAGCTTCAGCTTCATTATCATTTTTGGCTTTTTTGCTCTTTTTCTTGTTACCTGACGTCGTCCTCTGTGATCCGGCTCTCCCTCACATGTGACTCCATCTTCAGGACTTCTTTCTGAGTACTCTCTAGTACATCACGTAGGGACTGCAGCTCATGATAAGCTTCCTATCACAAGTAGAGCATGTAAGCTTTCACCATATGTCAGAGGTAGACCTTACAGTCGATGTGTGATGATGTAACCGAGCAGACGCAGCAAATAATCTGATCTTAAAGGGCAGAAAGTCTCAACAATATTAATGGGGGCTACGTCAGCCCTCAATCGGAAGAGCATATCTGCAGGCAGCCCCTTGCAGAGATTCAAAACATTAATACAAGAAACATCTCAAGATTTAATAAAGTTAAAACGAAAAAAAGAGTTATAAATCTCTTTTTTGTACAAGTAGCCAGGCTGCTACATATAGGAGCCATCAGAATATCATAGAGATAGAGGAAGTATTGGGTACCTTTTTCTGGTGCAGGGTATCATTAAACATCTGTTCTGCTTCTCTGCTCTGGGATCTTCTTTGTGACAATCTCTCTTCTTCACATGCTACATCCTATGGTAATAAGATGCTTAGGTTATTACTGTAGTATATATGAGCTTTCCAAGTAATGGCATTTGGATCCTGAATATTATGGATTGTTGGGCAAGTTTGGATTAAATATGACTTACAGGGATAGTCCCATCTAGTATTTATAGCATATCACTAGGATGTAAAATGTCTGATAGGCGCAGTCCCACCTCAGGGATTTGCTTCTATCTCCAGAACTGGACTTGGTAGTGAAGGAAGTCCAAGATGTGAACGCTTGGCCACCTTCTATTCTCTAAAAATAGCTGAGTGTTGGGTTGGCTATTTTCAGAAGTCTCATAGTGGTGAACGAAGGAGAAGCAGCGCTTGCGCGGCTTGCTCTCCATTCACTGCTATGTGGCTTCTAAAAACAGCCAGGTGAGCATGCTTGTGAATAGCAGTGAATGGTGAGGATGCCGCGCATGCTCAGTGCGTTCTCCGTTCACTTCAGGAGCCATGTTCTGGAGATAGAAGTGGGTCCCAGATGAGGGCCCTGCACCTATCTGACATTTGTGGCATATCCTACCGATACGCCATAAATGTCCCAGATGGGACAACCCCTTTAAAGATATTATTGTAGAAGTTTGATTTTCTGGACGACAGAATTTTGCCGTAAGAAAGAACATTTAAAGGGAACCTGTCATCAACTTTATGCGGTCTTCATTGAGTGCAGCATAATGTAGTGACAGAAATGCTGATTTCAGCGGTATGTCACTCATGAACTAAAAGTAAGTGGTGGCTGAGAACCTGCATCATAATTATTGCAGCCCAGGCCTGGAAAAGAGTCATGGCTGCCTGAGATATCATGGATACTTTGCTCTCCCTGCCCACCTGCTGATGATAGATAGTCTTCTCCTTAGTTTGCTTCCTAGAAGAGAACTGCCAACCATCAGCAGGTGGGCAGGGAGAGCAGGAGCTCAAGAACACCATGTTTCTGGTGATTAAGTTCGGAGGAAGGGTCCCCATATGTCAGTGTAGCAAAAATATGCAGGACAATGCCTGCCCACTAAGCAAGACTTGCATTGAAATAGTATATTAATAAACAATGTAGCTTGTAAATTTTGCTGAAAAGAAGGTCTTATGTGCTGTATGTAGCTGGGATGAAGAATTAAGTGAAATAAAAATCTAAAAATCCTTTCTACTGTATCTTCCCCTGAGCTACACCCAATCATGATCTCTCACTGCCAGAGCTAATATTAATGTCCTGCATAGTGTCTCATAGTCCTTAACATATGTGCTTCTCAGTGGCATAGCTAGAAATGACTGGGCTCCACAGCAAATTTTTGAATGGGGCCCCCCTCCCCCAGTAATTTTTTCGCAACCCCTTCCTTTCATGCCTCCCCTATTCCTGTGGCTAGTAAAGATCGCTCTCTCAGACCAGGCCCGGCAGCTGTTCCATCCGTTATCTACACTGTCTATACTGCCACTGTATATAATGTCATTGTGTAATACTGTTGAGAGGGCCCTGACAAAATCTTTTAGTCCTCCTCCTCCTGGATGGGCCCCTTCTGTGTCAGGGCCCCAAAGAAGCCACTTCCCCTGCTTCTCTCATAGCTACGCCCCTGGTGCTTCTTATCATATGTCATTGCAATCCTATACAATAGGGAACAGCATTGCTTCTGGTAAGCTGTTCGTATTACTTACCCTACGGAGTTTGGCAATAGTTTCCTCCAGTATTACCCGTTCAGTTGCGAGTTTCTCTGTGATTCTCCGGCTCTGTGCTTGCTCAGGGGAGCACTGAAAAAAATAAGTCTTCCCATGACTGATGTAAGAAATGAAGATCTCTTTCTAACAAAGCTAGAACCAGCCCTGTACCTCACATGGAACCAGAGATCTCCCCCTTTATTGCACTGCTACAGTTATATTACGGTGACAGCTCAAAGGGAGTGTCTTTTCTGCTGCAGCTCAGGGGGCGTGTCTCAGCTCTCCCTATTACAGCGCAGGAGGCAGCTGAAGGATGAAACTGAGCATGTGCGGCCATCTCAGTGAGCAGGACAAAGAAATAATAAGAAAAAACAAACAAACAGCAGGTGGCGCTATACAGATACATTTTATTGAATAGCTCAGTGACTGTACTAAATATTTAATTAAATGCAATTACAAAAGTATTCAGATCCAGGTGCTGGTTTGAAAACTGGAATATTCTTTGTGAGACAACCCCTTTAAAGGGAATCTGTGACCACATACCTGGAAATAAAACCTTCTGACTCTGTAAATGTGCAATTGTCAGTTAAAGAAACGCACTTGCTCCCATGTTGATATGTGGCCCAAATTCATAGAAACAAGCGTTTGTAGTTTATGCAAATTAGCCCCTTGGGCGCAATGAGGGTGTTGCTGTTGCACCTAAAGCTTCAGTAGCTTTATGTGCTTAATGTGCTGACCCCTGTTTTGACTGAGGGCCAGGCAGTGTAGACGTACCCCATGCCTGCCAGCGGCAGGGCTGGAGTTTGCCAGGCAGATGCACAGCACAGATCACATCTGCCCAGCGATCTCCAGCCCTGCACTGTGCAGCAGTCAGTCAAAGCTTGGGGGGAAGGAGGTCGGCACCATTTAGAATTGTCCCATTTAGAATAGTCCACCCAACCCTAAAATCTGCCTAGTTATGAAAAGTGGCACGGGGTATTCCATTACATAACTGGGTAAACTTGCCTTTCAGAGAAACCCTAAGCAAGTGTAAAGTGAGCTCCCCGTTTCTCTGTTGTCAGTCCTCAAAGCTGGGCTGAAATACATTGTCAGGACTGCTGTGCATCCCCACAGGAGTCCTCTCCATTATGTTAGCATAGCACAGAAGTCCTGACAATGTATTTCAGCGCAACTTTGAATGCTGACAGCTGGGGAACAGGGGGCAGTAGGAAAATAAAACAAGAATGGCAATCTGGACTCCTTCTCTCCAGTACTACTCATATAGTACAGATGGTGTCTCTGGTTAAAGGGATTCTGTCATGAGATTTTAGCCCTATAAGCTAAACATATGACCATGTCCGTACTAATAACATGAATCCTAAACTGGCCTTATTAAACCTGCTTGTGGCTCTATTAGCTCAAAAAACGGTTTTTTATAACCTGTCAATCACCTACCTAAGGTGCCCAAGGGGACATCCGTTAATACAGGGTGCCCAGCCGTCTGGTGACCAGTGCCTCCTTCCCAGTCTTAATCGCCACCCTCCCTGTCTACAGTGCCGCCTTCCTCACCTCAGCGCTGCCTCCAAAATCCTCCCGTCTCTCTGCCAGATCCAGCGCCTGCGCACTAGGCTCAGCCTGATGCGCCGCAGACTCCTGGCAGCGGCTTCGTTGAGCGAAGTGTGGATGCGCATCAGGCCGGGCGCATGCGCACTTCGCTCAACGAAGCCGCTGCCAGGAGTCCGCGGCGCATCAGGCTGAGCCTAGTGCGCAGGCCTTAAAGGGATTCTGTCACCTCTTTTTACCCTATAGAGATGCGGACATGCATGGCTAGATCACCGCTAGCATGTCCGCAATATACCTGTCCCATATCTCTGAGTGGTTTTATTGAGTGTAAAAAATGATTTTATATATATATATATATATATATATGTAAATCAGCCTGGTAAGGAGTCCAAGGGGCTGTACTAACCGTTCTGGAGCCCAGCCACGCCCCCCTGTGAAGGAGCCCAGCACCGCCTGTGTCCACGAATCTCCTCCTTGCTCACAAAGTCAGATCGCCGTAATCTCGCGGTGCGCGAGCTCGCACATGCGCAGTTCCTTCCTTGAGGCTGATGCCAGCATAGGGAAGGAACACTATGCCAGTACTGCGCATGCGCGAGCTCGCACATCGCGAGGTTAAGGCGATCTGACTTTGTGAGCAAGGAGGAGATTCGTGGATACAGGCGGTGCTGGGCTCCTTCACAGGGGGGCGTGGCTGGGCTCCAGAACGGTTAGTACAGCCCCTTGGACTCCTTACCAGGCTGATTTACATATATATATATATATATATATATAAAATCATTTTTTACACTCAATAAAACCACTCAGAGATATGGGACAGGTATATTGCGGACATGCTATCGGCGATCTAGCCGCGCATGTCCGCATCTCTATAGAGTAAAAAGAGGTGACAGAATCCCTTTAAGTAAATTCAGCTGTGTTTATCCTTGTAGAAACCCACTTGGGTATAGGGAGTCTTATAGGTAATGCTCCCTGGGAAAAGTATGCAAAATAGATGTCCTCCAGAAGGAAGAAAATTGTCTCTCTAGTGTCACCTATAGGTAGCTAATGTTTGACCCATAACGGAAACTTGACCAGAGACACCCATCCGTAGACAGCCCTGTTTCAGAGTGCTCCTCATCAGCAGAAAGTAAGGTTTTGGCTAGTTGGGTGAACTACATGAACTTTCAAGCATCTCCAGGAAGGTATTGTTTATCCTTGCAGAACCCAGTGGTCTCTCTTCCTTCTGGAGGAGAGCTATTTTGCACACATTTATCAGGAAGCATTAACTGCAAGACTTTCTACACCAGCTGGATATACGCAAGAAGAATCAGAAGTGTCTAAAGGTGGACATACACATTAGGTAGAAGTAGTTTGATGAACCGTAGGTAAACAAACAACTGGTGAACGTTAGCTTCACAGACGTGGCCACACACGTTTTAGTCCATATTGGCTGCTATAGTTGTTCAAACTGGCCACACATGTTCAATGAAACCTAGCGATGTTCAATGAAACCTTCTTTTAAAGAAAGATCTTCAGTTCATGAACGATCCGTGTTTGACCAAAAGATCTTTCATCCTACTGTCCTCAATCAGCCCTGCACTGAGGCTGTACAGCATAGTATACTGCTGTACAGCCTCTCTGGGGGGTGTATTTCCCCTGTAACTGGGGCTACTATGTCAGCCCGTTACAGGAGAACTCAACAGTGAAAAAAAAAAAAAAAGAAGTTAAATGTCATCCAGAGGTCTTGTATGACCTTATGGGGGGACACAAAGTGTAAAATAAAAAAATAAAAAAAGTTTCACATGTAAAAAAAATGTCCCCCCCCCCCCCCCCCAATTTAGCCATTTAAAAAATTGTAAAAATTTTAAAAAATAAAATAAAATAGACAAAAATAAATAAAATTTGGTATCACCGCGTCCGTTATGGCCAGCTCTACAAAAATATCACATGATCTACCCCATCAAGTGAATGGTGTAAAAAAACAAACAAATAAGAATCACTCCAAAACATCTTTTTCAGTCACCTCACTTACCAAAAAACATAATATCAATCAAAAAGTCATATGTACCCCAAAATGGTAGCAATAATAACATCACCTCATCCCGCAAAAAACAAGCCCTCACACGAGACCATAGCCAGAAGAATTAAAAAAATATGGCTCTATTATTATAAAAATTATTGTGTAAAACGTAAAAAATTTTTTTTTTTACATATTTGGTATTGTTGCGTCCATAACGACCAGATCTATAAAAATATCACATGATCTACCCCATCAAGTGAACAGTGTAAAAAAAATATATATATTTAAAATGACACCAAACAGCTTTTTTTGTGACTTCATCTCCCAAAAAATGAGGTAAAAAGCGACCAGAAAGCCATATGTACCCCAAAATAGTGCCAATAAAAACCACAGCTTGTCCCGCACAAAATAAGCCCTCACGCAACTCAGTCAACAAAAAAAATAAAAAGTTATCGATCTTAAAAGCCATGACAGAAAATTCCATGTTAGAAAATCCAGATGCCGCTCCTTCCCTTTCTGAGCCCTGGCGTATCCTGAAATAACAGTATACGACCACAATTGGGGTGTTACTGTATTCAGGAGAGAATGGGTAGCAGATTGTGGAGGGATATTCTCTGGTTATCTTTTGTGAAAAAGAAAGTTGGGGTTAAAGCACTATTTTCTTGCAAAAAAATAAATAAAAAAAATGTATTTTCCATTTTCACAGCCAAGTATTATAAATTCTATGAAACGCTGTTGGGTCAAGTGCTCACTACTCAGTGCTCCAGACTAAAAAAAATAAACAGGAGCCATTGGCTCCTAAACTGAAAAATTAGGAGCCAAATTAAATTTTTAGTCGCCAAATTGAAAATATATGTAATTATAATTAAAAAAAAAAGACTTGGAGAAGATGAGACACAGGTCACAGTAATGAGCCAGCACTACATATTAGGGATGTCACGATACCAACATTTTTATTCGGTTTCGATACCATAAAAAAGTATTGCGACACCATTCGATACCACGCGATACCATTTTATGGAACGTCCGGCCCATAATAGAACAGTCCTATCCTATTTTTTTGGGGGGAACAAGGTGACACGGTTATTATTTTTTTTCCTTTTACGACGTTCACCGCATAGGAGAAATTTTTTAATATTTTAATAGTTTGGACTTTTCGGACGTGGCAATATGTAATATGTTTATTTATTGTTTATATATTTTATAAGTAAAATTGGGAAGGGGGCGATTAATACTTAATATTTTGGTGTTCGTGTTTTTTTTTTACTTTTTTTTATTTTTACACTTTTTATTTACTAACTATTAGCCCCCTTAGGGGCTACAACCCTTGTCCTATTCACCATAATAGAGCTCTATTAGGGTAAATAGGACCTCACACTCTCCCTGCTTCCCTGGGCTTTCTGCACACGGCAGCAGGGAGCTTACCATGGCAGCCAAGGCTTCAGTAGCGTCCTGGCTGCCATGGTAACCGATTGGAGTCCCGCAACTTCACCACTGGGGCTCCGATGGGAACTGCCACTGAGGAGGAGGGGAGGGGACCCTGTGGCCACTGCCACCATTGACTTTAATACTTGGGGGGAGTAGGCGCACTGCGCCACCAATGATGTTAACTCACCCATTAATTCAAACATAGGAGGCGAATGCCGGCAGCAGAATCACATAGCCGGCACCCGACCTCTATTACAGGTAGCTGCGATCCGCGGCAGTTAACCCCTCACATGCGGCACCTGAGGAGTTAACTGCCGCGGATCGCAGCGCCCTGTCATAGAGGTCGGGTGCCGGCTATGTGATTCTGCAGCCAGTACCCGCCTCCTGTATTTGAATTAATGGGTGAGTTAAAATCATTGGTGGCGCAGTGGCCACAGCCCCTCCCCTCCTCTTCCCCTCTGTCTTTTCATTGGTGGCAGCAGAGGCACAGGGGGAGGGAGAGACTGCTTCCTTCTCCCCTGTGCTGTTGAGCGAACGCCTGCGCTGGGGCAGCGGGAAAATGAATTATTGGATCCCATGCCCCGCCGCAATATTCAGCTACAGCGCAGCAGCTCTGTCGCAAATGGTGACAAGGCTAAAAAGTCTTGTCGCCATATGCAAATTTTAAGACGCATTGGTGACCATTTTGGTCGCCATCTGCAGCGCTGCTACACCCCTTACAAATTCCTTGGATACAAAATGTGGTCACTTTTTGGGGGTTTTCACTGTGGGGGTACCTTAGGGTCTCTTCAAATGCAACATAGCACCCTAAGACCATTCCAGCAAAATCTGCCCACCAAAAACCATATGGCGCTCCTTGCCTTCTGTGCCCTGTCGCGTGCCCATGGATCTGTATACGACCACATATGGGGTGTTTCTGTAAACTGCAGAATCAGGGTAATAAATATTGAGCTTTGTGTTGTTGTTAACCCTTGATATGTTACAGGAAAAAATAGATTAAAATGGAAAATCTGCAAAAAAAGTTACATTTTGAAATTTCACATCTATTTTGCTTTAATTCCTGTGGAATACTTAAAGGGTTAACAACATTGTGTAGTTTCTGAAATAGGGTCATTTATGGGTGTTTTTTATTATGTGAGCTCCTCAAAGTGACTTCAGAACTAAACTGGTCCGTTAAAAAAGTTGATTTTGGAAATTTTCTTAAAAATTTCAAAAATTGCTTCTAAAATTCTAAACCTTCTAACGTCCTAAAAAAATAAAATAACATTACCAAAATGATGCCAACATAAAGCAGATATATGGGGAATGTTAATTAATGAGTATTTTATGAGGTATCACTATCTGTCTTAAAAGCAGAGAGATTCAAATTTAAAAACCAATTAATTTTTTCAAATTTTCGTAAACTTTTGGATTTTTTTTATAAATTAAGGTAAAACATATTGACTCAAATCTACCATTAACATGATGTACAATGTGTCACGAGAAAACAATCTCTGAATGGTTTGGATAAGTAAAAGCGTTCCAAAGTTATTACCACATAAAGTGACACATCAGATTTGCAAAATTAGGCCTGGTCAGGAAGGGGGCAAATGGCCCAGTCTGGAAGTGGTTAAATTTCAACCCAATGATCGTTCATTTTGGTTGAAATCCTTTTGATCACCTTTAGGCCTCTTGCACACGAACGTTGTGTGCCTGTGGCCGTATTGCGACCCGCATATGGCGTGTCCGCAATACACGGGCACCGGCCCGTGTGCACTCTGCATCACGGATGCGAACCCATTCACTTGAATGGGTCTGCAATCACAGAGATGCGGAAAGGAAGCACGGATTGGAACCCCACGGAAGCACTACGGAGTCCTTCCGTGTTGTTTCTGCCCGTGCCTCCGCACCGCAAAAAAAATAGAACTTGTTCAAATTGAATGAGCCTCGATCCGTCCCGGCCGCCTCACGGACGTTGCACGGAACGGATGCACAACGTTTGTGTGCAAGAGGCCTTAGAGTAATGTGTATGGCTATTACTGAGGTTTTGAAGGCATCTCACCCTGTCAACCAGAACTCTACTCTGTACCGATGACGAGCAAAAACTTCGAAACAAAGCTGTCTACAGATGTGTGTCTCTGGTTTGGCTAATAATCCTCAGCCATATCTCTAGGCTCTATTACAGATCAGACTGGCTGAGAGGGTAGCTACTTATAGGTGGCACCAGAGAGAAAGTTTTTATGCTCCTGAAGAAGAGCAAATAAAACCACAAAGAAGCACTGGACTTCCGTGGCAAGAGCTGTGCCACATTACATATAGTATAAATAGACCTATGTGCCCACCAAGTGCAATAATTAGCGACAACAGTATAAATAGTATGAATGCACCAATGTGACCTACCAGTATGTCACTGGGTATGCCCTTTGCACAGCTATCTCTGGAGGACTCTGCGGATTTAAGAGTGCTGGAGATCCATCGTTTAGAAAGGTCATCCTTTAGTTCTCTGTTTGTAAATGGTCTATCAAAGTCTTCTTCATCATCTGTGGATACTTTGCTAAAGTCAGGATATCTGAAAGTGAATATAAATGGATTAGTTGATAGACTAAAGCTAGCCATACACATAACATATATGTGGACCCACGGACAGCGTGGTTCAGACATACTGTGTATGGTGTCATCCAGACTCTCACCCGACAACTGGTTCAGACAAACCTTTTTCCTGTATACATAATGAAATAACGGTATCCTGACTGAGAATCCTTCCTATATTAGCCACGGTGGTAAGGAGCCACAGTGTCCCTCTTATGGTCCCTATAGACATCAGTGTATTGTCAGCTAAATTCAGCATTTTCGTGGGCACCAGCCAACAGTCTAATGTCTATTGCGAGCTTGTTACAGCTGTAGGTGTGGAACCACTGTGCCACTGGTGTGGAAGGCTGACCCACGGGGATCAGAGCCACCCAGCAGAAGCACCAAGGGGACAGGCAATACTCGTAATGAGGAAACAGGCAGAGGTCAGGGCAGGCAGCGTTTGTGCAAATCCATAATCCAGTCCAGAGATCAGGACAGGTGGCACAATGTCAGAACTGGCACACAGACAAATGGATTATAGCTCCTTTGCAAGGTCTAGTAGAAGCTAACAGAACCTGATGATCAGGCAAGGGGTGGACACACAGCAGAGAATATATGGCAGAGCAATCAACACCACCCACGGCAAAGGAGGATTAACCTTTATAGTATATATACACTTAATACTGGTTCCTATTCACACACAGGCAACCGACACTCATGCTCATAGGACAGCAGCAGCATGATCTGCCATTGTAACAGAGATCATAACTCTCCCTTGCCTGATCGTTTTGTTCTCCTGGGAGATAATCTATTGCCATAGGTGTCTGACAGCAGCTTTCTCCTCCCTTCATATTGAAAACACATACATGCTGCACTAAACTGAGTGTGTAATGTGTATGGGGGTGTCGGGAGAAATAGCCGTCACCCGAATGATCATTCAGCCAACAGCTATTGAAGGAGTATGGGCACCTTTATTCTTCAGCAGGGTTCCCAAAACAACTGCACTACTACCACAGCTGGTCAGGCAGCAGAATCCAAGCAACCAGTTTCTTACTGGTAAGTCTGGTCACAACTGGGAGAAGGGAAGGGACAAGGATTTTAGGCTGGACTGTAATCACACTTTTCTCTACCTCTCATGATAACATTTTTGTAGATTAAAAATGCTTTTTTTACACTTTCTTTGTAAATTTAGCTAGAGAATATGAAACAATTCAGTAGAAATGATAGAACCTACCTCCCAGAGCTACTTTTACTGCGTGTAAATCTTCTGGTTTTGTGACTGGAATCTGTTAGAGAAATAAATATAGGATTTTCCATAGAATTGTTTTGAAAGAGAAAAAAAACTAAAGTATCAACTATAATGAGTGGCAAGCAATAGCTTTTTACTCTACATGTGTACATAAGTCAGGACAAACTTTCTAGCAACGATCCCACGAGACCTGACGTAGCAGCTTATATAAGCTGAGTCACAGAGATGGAGTTTATTTACCAAGACCAAAATGAGCAATATCATAGGAGAGCCCAAACTACATATATGTAAAGGTATAAAATAGTAAATAACAAGAAACAAAGGTCGTCGTGGAAGTGCAGTGCAATCTGCAGGCAGTTATAGAACTGAGCAGACTGATATATAGTTTGAAGAGGTAAGATTCAGTATAACTTGTCATTTATTCACTTAAGGGCTCATGCACACGGCCGTTGATCGGCCGTTCCGTGCATTGGAGACCACAATTTGCGGTCCCCAATGCACAAGCAACATCCGTGCGGATTCCGCAGACGCATCCAGACCCATTCAACTTGAATGGGACCGTGGTCCGTCCGCACCGTAGAAAAGTAGTGCATGCACAATTTTTTTGCAGTGTGGAGGCACAGACAGAAACCCCACGGAAGCACTTTGTGGTGCTTGCGGGACCCAATACGGGCACGCCCGGGCAACGGGCATGTGCATGAGCCCTAAAAGTGTTTCAAGTCACCTGTGGAAGGAAGAGACTTTCTGCAGCACCTACACTTCCATCTTCCTGCTGATTCAATGGATCTTGGCTGTGATCCCGTGACCTGCTGACTCCTATGTGCTCCTCTGTCTTCCTGTTCAGTGTCATGTAAATTAAGCAGCTGAACAGGAAGACACAGGAGCACATCCGATTCGGACTTCAGTGGAAGCGCCTGCAGCCAGTTGGGTGGTGGAGTGATCACAGCTGAGATCGGGGAATCGGTGGTGCGACAGAAGGCTAAGTACAGGTTAGCTGAAACAGAGAATTTAGGCAAAGCCCTGGGGAGCCCCTCTAAACCTCTGCTCTCTCTATGCTATGGAGGCCCTACTCAGTGACTGACAGCTATCCCTTTATGTACAGTCATAGAGGAAAGGATGTCAGTCACTGAATAGCTCCACTCATTGGACTCCCAATCATAGAAAAGCAGGGATTTCAATTAATAAATAACAAGTTTTGCAGAATCGATATATTAATCTCTGCTCGGCTCCTCCAGCTCGATAACATGCTGCCTGCAGATCACGCTGTATTTTCCATGTGACCCCTCCCCCCAACTATACGCAAATTTCTCCCCTGATTGCACAAACAAGCAACTGTTATCTATCCCAAAAATAATCCCAATGAACTGATTTATAGCCTCTCACCTCCTTTGCTGTTGCCCAAAGCTTTACGGATGTGATCTCGGACTCTTTCCGTTGTCACAGAGTCCAAATCACTGTCAACAGTCACGGCATCAAAACTCTTCAAAGCAACACCTTACGGGGAAAAATGAGCAGTGTTTACCATTCAGATGGCTGAAATTAGGAACCCAATACCAATGCAAAGAAAAAATATGTTTTTAATTTTTGTGTTAAGTATTAAAACACAAGAAAAACTATACATATATGGTATCGCTATAATTGTACCGATCCGGAAAAGGAAGGAAACACGTAAAACTGAAAACCATAAAAGTATGGTGGAATTTTTTATTAATTTTTTTCAATTCCACCCCATTTGGAATTTTTTTCCAGCTTTCCACAACAACATATGCAATATTAAATGGTGCCATTGGAAAGTACAACTTGCCCTGCGAAAAACATACCCTGTGAATGGAAAAATAAAAATGTTATGGCTCCGAGAAGGCAAAGAGTAAAAAATGAAAACACAAAAATGAAAATCAGCCTGGTCCTTAAGGGGTTATGAACTGGTTGAACTAATTTTTATTTACTTTTTTAAATGAACAAATTATAGTCACACAAAGGGGGAAAATGGGGCTATGCTACTTCCATGTATGGTCAGATAGTGGTGGTCATAGACATTAGATAAAGATTAGTCTATTTGCAGAAAACTGATGCCCAGCAAAGTAGTAGGATAGAACAGGTTGGATTTTTATCTGTTCCATTCCTTGGTGCCCGCCCAACACTACTCCCTGGGCAGATTTATCAAAAGCCGACTTAGCTGCCCATAGCAACCAATCAGACTCCACCTTTCATTTTTTAGACCTCCGTTACCCAGTTTTGACAAATCTGCCCCAACATGTTTGGCTGAGCTAACGGGGCACGTTAGATTCTGTGTCTATGGCAGCTTTAGAGGCCTGACAAACACAACCTATGTAACTACGTACCGGCCACATGCTTGTATACAGGAGAACCTTTGCTATCTTCTGTCACTGAGGAGTCCACAGGGATGAGATCTTCCGCTCGGTCGTTTTGTCCTGTTTTAATATATATAATTGATCATGTAGAAATGCTATTCACAAACACAGTGTCAGAGGATGAATATTGAATAAAATATTGTATAAAACACTATTTGAACAGAACATATAAGCGGACTGGTTTACACACATTCTTTGAAGGTATCTATGATGGTTCCATGTTCATATGTGACCGCATTGCTGAGAAAAATGATGTTTTAATATATGCAAATGAGCCTCTAGGAGCAACAGGGGCGTTGCCGTTACACCTAGAGGTTCTGCTCACTGCAACTGCCGCGCCCTCTGCACTTTAAAACGAACCTGTCACCGGGATTTTGGGTGTAGAGCTGAGGACATGGGTTGCTAGATGGCCGCTAGCACATCCGCAATATCCAGTCCCCATAGCTCTGTGTGCTTTTATTGTGTAAAAAAAAAACATTTGATACATATGCAAATTAACCTGAGAGGAGTCCTGTACGTGAGAGGAGTCAGGGACAGGACTCATCTCAGGTTAATTTGCATATGTATAAAATTGTTTTTTTTACACAATAAAAGCACACAGAGCTATGGGGACTGGGTATTGCGGATGTGCTAGCGGCCATCTAGTAACCCATGTCCACAGCTCTATACACAAAATCCCGGTGACAGGTTTCCTTTCAGTCCAGCTAAGGCTGGATTCATATCTACAAGTTTTGTTGCAGTTTCAAGAGTGAATAAAAAACAAGAGAAGTTTAATTAAAAGGATAACTTCTAAAACAAACAAATTGTGTCAGAATCTACCACTGCCCCAAAAACTGCATCCAGCCAAAGGGTCCATTCACACGTCCGTAGTGTATTGCGGATCCGCAATACACCTGGCCAGCACCCCCATAGAAATGCATATTCTTGTCCGCAATTGCGGACAAGAATAGGACATGTTCTATTTTTTTCCAGAGCTCCATTCCTGCCCCATAGAGAATGAATGGGTCGGCACCCGTTCCGCAAGTTGCGGAACGGATGCGGACCCATTCTACGGACGTGTCAATGAACCCTAACAGACATTAAAAGGGTTCTCTCCTCCAGATAGGTCATCAATATCAGATCGGTACAGGTCCAACACCACCACCAATCAGCGGTTTTACGCTGCTGTGACAGTGGAAGCTAACAGTGTATGGAGCAGAAGCCTCTGTCCACTGTGTAGTTTCCAGTACTAATGCACGGAAACTGAGCTCCAGGGGCGGACTGGCCATAGACCCCATGAGGAAATTTCCTAGTGGGCCAATGACTGCTGGTCAGGTGCATAACGATCTGACGGTCTCAGCATTAATTAATGCTTGGAACATGGGTACTTATGCACCTGGCCGGCATCCACAGGTGCCCTCTTGAATTCAACTGTATTACCATCCTCAGGACAGGGATACAGTTGAATACTGTGGCGAGGGTAGCAGTATTTTTTGCTGCACTGTGCTATTTAGTTCTGCTGGGACGGTATTTTGTGCTGCACTATGGCTGTGGTGGCTAACCTCCGGCACTCCAGATGTGGCAAAACTACGACTCCTAAGATGTACACTTGCTTGACTGTTCTCAGAACTCCATAGAAAATGAATGGAGCATGCTGGGAGTTGTAGTTTCACCACAGCTGGAGTGCCAAAGGTTAGCCATCACTGCACTATGGTATTGCTGCCCCTTGGACTCGCCTACAACATAGGGACACTTTTAGGCTTTTTTTCCAGGCCCACTTTACGTTCCCAGCCTGCCCCTGCTCTGCTCCCATTCACTTGAATGGGAGCTGAGCTTCATTACGGCCACTACACAATGTATTGAGTATGGTTTCCAGTGCCACAGCAGCCTAAAACAACCGATTGACGGGGGTACAGGGTGTCCAACCCCCACCGAGACGCTGGATCACAATTCACTTGAAGCAGAAGACAAAATGTTGCTTTTATATTGTTGCTATGACCAAGAATCCTTAAGTAGGATAGGGGTTGGGCTCCACAGGAAAATTTGGATAACCAAGTAAAATCTTTGGTTAGATAAGTGAGCGTCTTGTTGGATCAGTTTCTGGACACTTTCCACCTCGGCTACCTTCATCAGTCACCCATGTTTTGCGCATGACGAGGCTTACGTTGTGCCACAGTTTTTTTCTTTTTTTCTTCCATTTACAAGTTTACATCTAAGATAATATGGATTTCAGATGTCACACGATCACTTTATTTTTTTTCATTAGATCATCTTAGTACTCTACGTTATGGAAGGACTTTTTGTATTTTATATACCAGATGATATGATACAGTTTTTGCTGTATTTTCTTTTTTGAAAGAACTTTAAAAATGCAGCTGCAGGATTTCTTAGAGGCAGCTGGATTCTTACATACTTCCACATCCATCGGACGAATCTCGGAGGAGACATGCCGTGGTTACCTGGCCTATTATGCGCACATCAACTGCGCTACAATTAATATTAGCATCTACAATTACCAGTCACTTACCATTACTACTTATAATAAATCACACTGGCAAGAAAGGCGCACAGAGGGGGACTGATTTGTATGTAATATCCAATTGAAAGACATTGGAGGATGAATTTCCACTCTATTGGCTGAAGCATTGACGGATGCTTTAAAGCTTTGTTCAAAAGGGAGTCTGTCACCTCCAAAATCAATCTCAAAGTAAGCAAACCCCCAGGTAAGGTAGGTGTCCCAAAACATAACCATACCTTTCTTGTGAAAATCTGATCCTCTAATCCTGATAAATGCTTCTTTTTATTTTATTGGTGCACTGTGGGCAGAGCGGCTCTGTTCAGTGCACTTGACTTCCCTTGAAATCTCAGGGACTGTCATTCAAACAAAACGACAGGTGCTAAGTGGTGTTGATGATCTTACAATGGTGCACCAAACAGAGCAGCCCCCAAACCCTTATTTGCATAAAAAGAAGCATTTTTTAGGATTGGAGGACCCGATTTTCACAAGAAAGGAATGGTCACATTTTGGGGCCAGTAACCTACATGGCATTATAGTTGCTTAGGAAGTGATAAACTCCCTTTTAGAAGACTTCTGGTGCCTTCAAGATTCATTACGGACTGGTATATGTCTGAGTGTCACTCCAAGTTCCACAAATCTGAGCAGGGTGCTGGGTATTCCAAAGAGTTGAAATTTCCCAGAATTTAAAAGGGGTTGTTCACCACCAGGGACCTTTCTGGCATAGCAGAGTCTGTTGAGGAAATCATCCTTACTTGTTCCGTGCTGCATCGTTCCAGCTCCTTCACTCCCCATCGCTGCAAATCTCCAGTCTCCCCATGTCAACATCAGGCTCCATGTATCACGTAACCCAGTGACATGACACATGTGGGACACGTCACCACTATGGCTAGTCATTGGCAGCAGCCACATGACCCATGTCAAACCAGATGTTGCCACGAGAGTCCACAAATGTGCAGCAGTGATGGGGGAGCAAAGGAACCGTAACCCAGCAGTAGGGATCAGGCAAGTATGAAACCCTCCGCAGGTCAGCTCCGCTCGAAGGACATTGTTAGTTCCTCATTCAGTGTGCATATTGATGGCAGCAAATCCATGTTTACATGACAACCATGTATTTTAGGCTACATAAAAGATGCAAGCAGTCAACATATGAGCGTCTGATTCTCATTTGTTAGCCGATCGCTGCCATGTTTAAGTGGGTCAATGACCAGGAATGAGCATTCTTTTGAACACTAGTTCAGCCGATCATCGGCCCATGTAACTGGGCCTCTATGTGTATATGGCCTGCAGATCAATCCTTTGTTTCTTTAAAGTGGATCTCTAGTGACATAAAAATGTGTCTGAATTTTTTTTTTATTATAAAACTTACTACTAATTTTAGCAGAGAGCTTTTTATGTTGGTGGGCAACCCCTTTAAATGTATGTAGACCCAGTCTATGACTTACTCAAACTGACGGTGCAGTTTGCTTTTCCCATTTCTGTTCCACAGTATAATGATTTCTTACTAAGTAATGGACTTCCTCCGGCGTCATCCTTCCTGTCCATACACCTTAGGAGCACACTCGGGTCAATCACTTCACAGACTGTATCTGTACACCTTGCATCTTCTTTTGTGGGAATTAGAAGAACATTCTTGAATCCTTCAGATCTATTCATCCAGCCTTCATCCAACGTGTCTTTAGGACAACCCTCACTTCCAGTGGTACTCAACATGAGATTTGGGGTTTTACATTCAGTTTGATGAGCTTCTTTAGAATGCCTCTGCTCCTCACACGAATAAATATTCATCTCCCTGCCTGCCTTGGTTGAGTGTGGAAGTTCAGTCCTGCTCATGTCCTCTCCTACAGAGGAGTTCTTGGTATAAAGAGCTGGTTGGTGATCTTCACCACCTCTTGATGACAAGTGGCTTACAACAGAACTTTTCTCCAAACTCTGTAGGCTTGAAAACTTAGAATGATTTGCTTGGCTCAGCCTTGAAATCTGTCCTCCTAAAGACTCCACACTATCTTTCCTCTCTCGGTTTCTGCCTGAAGCTTGATCCTCTTGATCCTTTTTGGTAACAGCAGCTAGCAAGTCGTCCTCCAACTCCTCTTTGAACTTTTGGAGGATGTCTTCTCTCCTAGCTGTGTTGAGATGGTCTCCAGGGCTGTCCTCAGAAGATGGGAGTAGTAGTGATACACCTTCAGAGTCATCTACAGTCGTTTTCCCAGTGTTGTACTGTCCATTTTCATGAGCCTCTGAACTTGCTATTGGTTCGATCATTCGTTGCTTGAACTGTACAGCAAAGTCCTCTGTGCACACACTCTCCGCAGAGTTGGTGTCACTCTGGTATTCTTCACCCACTGCCTGCTCAGAACCTAGAAGCTGGGATAGCCTCCATTTGTACTCCTCTTTCTTACTGTCTGTGTCTCTCCTTTGTTCTCCGGCGTCGGAGGGATTGTCCTCTTTAGCTTGATAAGAATGGGCTTCATGCAGTTGCTGTTTATCTGCACAAGAGACGGAGAGGGTATAAGATAACATATAGTTATGCTTTTTATAGGTCCTCCATGTACACCAAAGGTCTCACGAATCAGGGCATCACTAAATAAGACATATGGAAATGGATGTGTTCCTCACATATGCTTTCATACATTAGTAGCATGCTCTGCTTCTTGTGTTCAGGCAATTACATCAATACTCCAATACGGCCATCACATCAGAAGTGCTGGTTGAGGTCACACAGATGAAAGATTTAGTGCACTTAATGCAATCCTGAAGGGCGCAAAGCTTAATTTATGGACAGCACTAATGAGTGATTTGCAAGTTGATGAAATGTGATAGTAGTTTTCTCCAGTTCTTTGCATACTATCTGATCTATATTACTGAAAGCATACTTAAAGGGAAAGTTTGAATCTACGTTTTTCAGGGCCGTCTAAAAGCTGTGTGTACTGATCTCAATGTCCACAGATTTCCCTCAGCTGTGATCAGGGGCGGATTGGTCATAGACCTTACAGGGAAATTTCCCGGTGGGCCGATGTCTAAGGGACCGCCTGAGCCCTCCTCACAGCCGGCCAGTGAATGTTTTTGGGGATATATTTTGTGCTGCTAGCAGTATTTTGTCATGGGCTGTGGTATTTGGCTCTGTTGGGGTGGTATAATGTGCCACAATATGCATTTTGGAGCATTCCGTTCTGTTCAGTTACGTTTTGTCCCTCTTGACAATGAATGGGGACAAAACAGAAATGTTTTTTCCCGGTATTGAGACCCTACGACGGATGTCAATTCCGGAAAATATAAACGCTAGTGGGAAAATAGCCTTAGTCATCAGTATATAAGTACCAGAAAGATTTTTTCTTATAGAAAAGTTATCCCCTATCCACTTTTCTGACCAGCCGCTCCATTACAGGGGGGCTCCAAGGGGTATGGCGCCCCTGTTCTCTTGATTGGCGGTGGGAACCTACCGCTGGGACCCCCACCGATCTCATAGTTATCGCCTATCCTGTTGATAGGGGATAACTTTCTATAACCAGAATACCTTTTTAAGGCTATTCTAGGAGTAGTGGGACCTATGCCAGAGCCACAAGGCCACAGCTGCTCGGCAGGGGTGTGGGTTGTTAGCCACCGATCTGGTGGACAACCTGTTTAAGTGCCATGAATTCAATCACAGAGTCCCACTTAGTGGACAATATTCCGTTGAATGGTTCATTCAGACTAATCTGATCCCTAAAACACTGTCTAAAAACAGAGGGCATTTGCATTTTGACACCTACTTGTTTTTCATACAGCGAACACATTTTCAGCAAGCCCCATTGCATGGTGTATATAGAACTTTTCTCCCTCGGGCGAGTATGAAATACATGTTTCGGACAAAATACTGCTTACATACTGACAATACCACACATCTGCATATGAACAAGAATTGCCGTACATAGCATTTCTAATCCCTGTTTACATATGTTAGTCTGAATGAGGTCTAAGAACAAGGTCAAATGTGCGCACAGCAATACGAAAAATGTTACAAGCTGACACTAGATGGCAGCCAAGAGACGATGTTCTGTCTGCTCCACCGGATCTGGGATTAGGGAAGATTATACATTTATATAATGGCAAATAATTCCCTTTCACATTTTTTTTTATTTTTTATTACAAAAGATGACTTTCATACTGGATTATCTTGTATTTCACTAAACACACCTACCAGTCAAATATCACTGGAGTACCAAGGAGCTGCATGGGTTAAGTATATGCAGCTAACAAATTCTAGTTCATTAGGATAACTGAAATGTAAGTAAAGCTGACGTCATAAGTTTGTGTGATGAAACATAAAAGCTGAAATAAAGCACTGTCTCTAGTATTATTCCAACATTTTACATTCTGGAAATATCGTAGCGATTGACCTAAGAGAGGGAATATGTACTAGGAGTCAATGTCAAAAATGGCGAAAAAGGTGTAAATGTATGACTTCAGCTGTATATGCAAGTAAGCCACGTGAAATTGCTAATTATTTCTGCTTCTCCAGATTTTGGACAGTACAGTGCTAAAACTGCTAGTTGCATTAGGCTGTGTTCACACATCTCGCACATATTACATAGTGGAACCAGCCTAGAAATCCTCACTAAGGCTACATTCACACAACTGTAAGTGTTTTGCGGTCCGCAAATCGCGGATCCACAATACATGGATGCCGGCCGTGTGCGTTCCACATTTTGCGGCCCGCACATGGCCAGCGCTATATACAGAATGCCTACTCTTTCACTGCCCTAGACCACCAAAGATGCTCACATTATCCTTTTCTCTGCTGTAGACCACCAGATATACTGGCAGTAACCCCCTTTCTGTTTCTCTGGTTGAAGAGCAACTATGAGTAGGATCCACACTACTAAATCAAGCATAATGCCATACCTCCCAACTTTGTAAACGAACAAAGAGGGGCACATTGTGCGGAGCGCAAAGCAATTTGTTTCTGTGCTAGGCCACGCCTCAAAACATAACTATACACCTAATCCTACCCAGTCCCCTAATGCCCCAAATAATTATTCCCCCTTCATGCCACCGCACAGTATTTATGCCCACAATGTGCCTCCTTCACAGAATTATGCCCAGCTGTGAGCCCCGTAATATGCCTAGTTATGTGCCCCCAGTAATATGCCTAGTTATGTGCCCCCAGTAATATGCCCATCTGTGCCCCACAGTAATATGCCCACATTGTGCCCCTCACAGAAAAAAAATAAACACCACATACTTACCTTGTTCCTAGCAGCAGCAGCAGGACATCGGCTGCTCTAGTCTGTAAAGGAGGCGAAGCCGAGGCTGAATGCTGGCCGGCGCGGCCCCCCGCACAGACCAAAGGTGTGGAGAGCCGGCAGGAATGATGAAGCAGGGAGCCGATGCCAGCGACGGCTCTTTGCTTCATTACGGAAACTGTCTCTGCTTCCTATGGACACAGGGACAGCTGCCAGAAAGTGGGACATTCCTCCCCCGTATCGGGACAGCCACTGAAATCTGGGACTGTCCCTCTGGATCCGGGACGGTTGGGAGGTATGTAATACCTGGTTAAACTGACCCTGCTGATTAAAGCGTACCTTTCTTAAGCTAATCTGTTACAGTGTTTTGGAGAAACCCTTCAATTCAATGTCCAAAATGCTGCAACAGATTGGCTTCAGAAAGGTATGGCTTTAATCAGCAGGGTCAGCCCTACCAGGTATTATGCCTGATTTAATAGGGCTAATCCTGCTGATAGATGCCCCATACTATGGGCATTCAAGTTTGGCTCTGTAGAACCACAAAGTTTCTAGATTTTGTGGTGATTATATAGACATTAAAATATAACCATATTACAGTTGTGTGAAACAGGTCTTACTATAATTTTATATTGAAAATGAAAGGGGTTTTCCAAGATTCTATAAAATGTGTAAGGGAGCACGGGGCTGTGTAAAGTTAATTAACCATTTCCCTGCCCTATACCACTAGGGACGCTGGCATTAATCCTTTGTCTGCCCTAGACCACCAGGGATACTGACACTAATGTCCTAACTCCTGGTGGCTATACCTGTACAGCTAAACATCTGACCTCATTACCAGTCAGCCCAATCTTGAAGGCCAGCACTCAGGAAGTCTGCATGGCAGCATACTTTTCATACGTGGGAGAGACTTTAAGCTGTGGGGCTACGCTGTTTAAAAGGGAGGGAGTCAGATTTTAAATGGAACTTAAAGGCTATGTACACCTTCAGGGGCAATTTTTTATGATTGCATTTTACTCATTTTGGGCTAAAAATAATTTTTTTAAATTGGTCTTTATTAAAAATATTGAGCACTTCTGTCATAAAGGGTTAAGTGTTTTTTAGCTGTGTGAATACCACTTGTCATCTAATAACTCTTATCTCTAAATTACTAATAAGAGGTCATAAATACTTATTTGAGCCACATTCTTATCAGTAAGGTAAGAACTGAGCCTTAGGCTCCATTCAGACGTCCGTTTGAATGGTCCGGATCCGTTCCGCAATTATGTGGAACGGGTGCGGACCCATTCATTGTCCGCATCCACACTTCTGTTCCGCGGCCCCGAACTTCCGGTTCGCGGCTCCGCAAGAAAATAGAACATGTCCTATCCTTGTCCGCAATAGCGGACAAGAATAGGCATTTTTTATTATAGTGCCGGCCATGTGCACATCCGCAAAACACTTACGGACGTGTGAATGGACCCTAAATTAATGTTTATAAGGTCAGAGAGAAGAGATAAGGAGCCCGTCAGCTCCCTGCCTGACGGAATAGAGAGAAAATTCTGATCCTGCTACTAGAGCATCTCAGCTCTATAGAGAGAAAAGGACTCCATATTTTTAATAAAGACCAAATGAAAAAGTTATTTTACCTCATAATGAGTACAATGCAATAATAAATAAAAAAAATGCCCTTAAACGTGTACATAGACTTTTAAATGTCAAACAAGCCTAACTTATTATAAGATGCCAATTTTATAAAGTTTGACAGGACATACTGTATCTGCAAATTGAGACATTAATTAATGCCATGTTAGAAATCTTTGGTTGGCTGAGCATAAGGACTTACCTGTTGCACTTGAGTTTTTGGGGATGTCAGTAGTTCTCAAAGAAGTCTTGAAACTAGGTTGTGACTGAAAAGCAAAAAAGGCAGTAATGGACTCCTCTATGGGGATGATTACAAATTCAACTCAAGGAAATACAAAAGATGTCAGCATGCATTACCAGCGGAAAACAACCTCTGAACCATTTTAGGGAGAGTTCACATCACTGTTCAATTTTCCTTTCTTCTGATCCATCAGAAGAACAGAAAAAAAAAGAAAAAAGAAAAAAAAAAAAACAGGATCCTGTGCATCAGTTATGCACATATGGCATACGTTTGGGCCATTTCCATCTGAGATCCGTTTTTTTAGATGGAAAAAAAGTACTGCTTCCAGGACTTTTTTTTGTTGTCTAAAAACGGATCTCAGACGGAAATGGTTTAAATAGATGCAAAATGTGCAACAGAATTAGCTTTTGTTTACAACATTTTACAGGATCATTTTTTTCTGTTATTGTGACGGATCAGAAGAACGGAAAATGCACTGGAGATGTGAACTCTCCCTTAGAATGGGAGCACTTTATTTTGTTCACATAAGAAAGGTGGGACATGCGGCTGACAATCAATGATTTTTACGCTCACATAAAGAATGCGATCAGTGACAAACAATTGTCTGTTCATTTGTGCCAGGCTGTTTATACTGGGCAATGATGGGGCCTGTGTTAAAGGGCCTTTACTATTAGAGATGCATTGGCTGTCAAGGGTGGGATAGGAGCTTCAGACGCATGCGGCAGCCACAGCGTGTAAACAGTCTTAACCCCCTTCTGGACCTCCACAGTACAGGTAGGGCAGAAGTCCGGTCTTTAAAGATGGCGCAGCGGGTACCATAACTGCCGGGTCTCTGCAGAGATTCAGGGCTAATGTCTGTGATTGGTGATAATGCCGATAGCAGACATTTAAACACTCAGACGCCATGGTCAAATGTGACTATGGCATCTGAGAGCGCTAAAAGTGGTAAATGCATACTTCCCAGCCTGGGGCGTCTTCCCCTGGCCAAGATCGGGGAAGGCATTCTGTAGTAGTAATACTCCTTACCCTGTACAAGGCTTCCCAGCCAATTACTAGTATATTCCAATTCTGGCCTGCAGGTGGCAGCACTGCATTGGAATATACTGAATCCTGCATTCTGTAATGGACAGATATGGTGGCAATAAAATGACTGCATATTATAGTCACCTAGGGTGTTTAAAAATACGTTTTAAAAAACATAAAAATTCAAATCACTACCTTTCCCTAGGAAAAAAAAAAAATCAACAATAAAAAAAATAAACATCATGGACATTGCCGCGTCCGGCAATAAAAATATTTATCCGATACAGTGATCAGCGTAAAGGTAAAACAATCAAATTGGCCAATTCGCCATTTTTTTTTGTACCTTACCTCCCAAACAAAATTGAATAAAATGTGATCAATACCACAGACACACTTCAAATTGGTATCAATCAAAAGTACCAATTGCTCCACAAAAAGGAGCCCCCAAAAAGGGTCAGAATATGGCGATGCCAAGAAAAAACGTATTTTTCTAAAGTTGAAATTTTTTTCAGTAATAAAACACAAGAAAAACTACATAAATGGTATTGTTGTAATCAAACTGACCCACAGATCACTTTTACAGCATAGTGAACGCTGTAAAAGCAAAACCCATAAAACTGTGGTGGAATTATTTTTTTTCAACTCAACTCCATTTGGAATTTTTTCCAGTTTCCCGTTATATTGTACAGAACAGTAAATGGTTCCATTAGAATGTACAACTTGTGCTGCAAATATAACAAAGTTATGGCTCTGGGAAGGCCGATAAAAAATGAAAATGCAAAAACGGAAAATCACAAGGTTGTGAAAGAGCTAAAGGGCATCTGTCAGCAGTTTAATTAATGCAAAACATATACAGGAGATAATACAAACCAGAGTATGAGTAGCTCCACAGTGACAGCTTCAGCGGTCTCCTGGTTGCACGATACAGCAGAGGGGAGAGGCTGTACTCGGATACTGAGCTAGAAGCACTGCAGCCTGCGGGTGCCCTTGCACTTGCAGGAGTGGCACCTGCGGCATTCAAAGTTCATTTTTAAAGCACCACATTAAATTAAAAAGCAGAGGTTTGTACTATCTCCTGTCCCCTGCTCCTACTTGCAAGAAGAAACATGGCCCTCCTAGCGTAGTATGTTCAGGCGAGATGGAAAATAGGTGCTCCTCTGGGCTGGGCATGCTGGGCAATCATAAGCTGCTGCATATCCCAGACATTTCAGACAGCAGAGATTGCTGAACAGGTAATATTACATTATAGCACTACCTACACCTACTATGGATCATGCTTCTCTTACTATAGTGGCAGCATGATCCTTCTTTACTGGTTTATTTCCTGTCCTATTACTATTGCCTACATTTGTCTGTCAGTGGTCTTGCATTGACAAAACTGCTGACAGATGCCCTTTAAAGGCAGGGCTTACAGGCAGTGGCTGCAGGTGAAACCCCTCCTCTCATGGCAGCCACTTGCCGGAGCGGCGTCCGTGACATTCAAAGCTCATTTTATAGTACTCCATTAAAGGCAGGGACAGAGGTACGGTATGTATTAACTTCTATCTTCTACCCATGTCAGCAGTTTTCATGAACTGATGACAGAATCTTTTTTATCTTTTAAGTGACTAGTGTAAAGCATATGATTTTAACATAGTTGTGGCAAGTACGTCTTTTACAATTAGGATGTATTCAGACAGTGTGGTTGCATGGCAAAACTGCTTAAAAAAAAATAGATGCCGTTTTTGGTGCATTGCTAATTTTTTAAGGTAAAACAAGTTAAAGCGGGTTGGCCACTTTATGGCTACTGCTGACCAATGTGTATGTAAGATGATTGCATGGCACTTACTAATATTGCCTTTGTTCATATTCTGCTCCATTTTCAATATTTTATAAGGTATGCCCCCGTGTTGCCCAAGTCTATGGTATGGTCCATACAGAGGTCCTGTCTATAAGATGGCAGCTGATGGAGGGTTATGTGACCAGGCAAATCACTCCACCTCCTCCACTGCACTTGCACTGTTGCGATCTTAGTGAAGGTGCAGTGTGTTTGAATGGACAAGGGACCCTTCATCAGTGGCCATCTTATGGACAAAATCTCTATGATAGGTCATCAGTTAAAAGAAACTGAGGATCGGAGAGGTCTTGTGATCCCACTGTAGCACTAGACAGAATAAGGCATTTAATATATCAATATAAGCAAACAAAGGGTTTATTACACAGCCCGATTTCACAGGTGATTGTTGGGAAGGAAGCGTTCCTTCCCGGCAATCGTCTGCCCGCTAGCAGAGATCTCATTCTCAGTATAGCGCTTCCCTATACTGAATCATTGTTTGCCGGTTAGACACCACGATCTGCCGCTTGCAACGATGATTTGTTAACCTGTAAAAATATTTGGGTGGCCCGATGAATGAGTGTTTTCTCATTCATTGGGCAATCATCGGCAGTATTATACTGCCAGATTAATACTGACAAGCATTACTACGAATGCTCGTTAGCAATCATCTGCATACACCCTTAAGAGCCAGAATCACTCAGACACCTTGTAAAGATATAAAATATTACAGATACATGGACTTTGCTGCGGATCGGCCATGGATTTCACTCTCCTCTCATGTTCATTCCAGGAAATACTCTGTGAGCGTTGTTTCCCAGCCTGAACGCTGCTCCTGTGACACAGACTCACGGCATTATAATGATGGGTTCTCCCCCGACCTCCGCTGTAATGAAGTGTACTCACATCATTAGTCAGACCACACATGGAGTACTGTGTACAGTTCTGGGCTCCTGTGAACAAGGCAGACATAGCAGAGCTGGAGAGGGTCCAGAGGAGGGCAACTAAAGTAATAACTGGAATGGGGCAACTACAGTAACCTGAAAGATTATCAACATTAGGGTTATTCACTTTAGAAAAAAGACGACTGAGGGGAGATCTAATAACTATGTATAAATATATCAGGGGTCAGTACAGAGATCTATCCCATCATCTATTTATCCCCAGGACTGTGACGAGGGGACATCCTCTGCGTCTGGAGGAAAGAAGGCTTGTACACAAACATAGAAAAGGATTCTTTACAGTAAGAGCAGTGAGACTATGGAACTCTCTGCCTGAGGAGGTGGTGATGGTGAGTACAATAAAGGAATTCAAGAGGGGCCTGGATGTATTTCTGGAGTGTAATAATATTACAGGATATAGCTACTAGAGAGGGGTCGTTGATCCAGGGAGTTATTCTGATTGCCTGATTGGAGTCGGGAAGGAATTTTTTATTCCCCTAAAGTGAGGAAAATTGGCTTCTACCTCACAGGGTTTTTTTTTTGTTGCCTTCCTCTGGATCAACTTGCAGGATGTACTATGTACTATGTTACTATGTTACATCATGCCGTCAGTACAGTTGACTGCAGCAGAAGACGGGCAGGACCCCACAGCATTAATTATACTGCCGTGAGTCCGTATCATAGGAGCAGAGTTCAGGGCAGGAAATAACGCTGACACACAGAGCGTGCTTCCCGGAATGAACTCAGATCAGTCCCATTTATCTGAATGGAATGGATTGTCAGCCATAAAGGTTTCTGCAAGAAAAACTGCGGCGTGTGGAGACAACGATACTGTACGTAGGTTGATCTGCATTCTTACCTGTAGCTGGTCAAGTTGCTCATCCAATGCGTCCAATAAGTAATCACAGTGATCCCTACGTCTATCATCTGACAGAAGGTGCATCTGAAGATCTGTAATAGACCCAAATGTTAAATAACACAGAAAACAATACATTCAAAAACATTAAAGGGTTTTTCTGGGGACTCCTATATTGATGAGCTATCCTCAGGACAGGTCATCAATATCTAGTCAGGGGGGATCTGATACCCGGCGCCCCTTCCGATCAGCTGTTGAAGAGGCCTCGGCTCTCTGGTGAGCCCCGCGGCCTCCTCGCAGATTACCAAGCACAGTGCCGTACACTGCAGCTCAGCCCAATTCAGCTAGGCCATGTGATGGATGAAAGTGATGTCATTGGCCTAGGGAGAGGCTGCCGCGCTTACTGGAGCAGTGGGGCACAGCTGATCGGTGAGGGTGCTGGGAGTCAGACCTCCACGATCAGATGTTGATGACCTGTCCTGAGGATTGGTCATCAATATATGAATCCTGGAAAACCCTTTGAAAGGGGTTGTGCCACAGGTCAGAGGGGAAAACTATCTGATTTGTGGGGATAGCGCTGTACTCGGCTATCTTTGGCAGTTCCATAGAGAATGAATAGAGTGGCAAGGCGCATCAGAATGGGAGCCCCCGTTTTCAGGAGGGGACCCTGCAGTCAGACACCCAACGATCAGTTAGTTATCCCCTATGCAGTGGACAGGGGATAACTTTTGCACTTGCCACCCCTTTGACAAACAGGATCAGCTCTGTAAACTGTGTATTTCTACTTGAGCTACTTTCGTTTAAAGATAAATTGTAATATTCGTATTTGAATGTTTTTATTAAAAAAACAAGTTTACCATGAGGCACATTGTGCATACTTTAATCTGTACCCAAAAACTTGCAGTGCATTTTTTGTTATTTTTTACACACTTTATATTAAATAAGGAGGGGTGATTCTGAGGAAAAGAGAGTACGGAAGCAGGAAAGGACATGGCTTACAATTTGGGCGCAAAATGAGCAAACTGACATTCAGGAAAATGTATCAAATGTATTGTCCGACATCAGCCACTGTGATAAAACGGGGGTAACAGACGGCGGACCCACTGTGGCAACTAACCAGTTTGGCTTTGGGCTAAACCTAAGGGCCTTGTCCTGGCTGTCCCCTGGTTTTCACTCTTTAACCCCTATATGGTGATGTGGACTTCGCTGCTGGGATCTAAACAGGCCACTACCTCCTGGAGTAGTCCCAGTGTAGTTGGCAACTGACCCATGGGGTCAGAGACACCGCTGCGAAGTGCCTAAGGATCAGGCACCACTCAAAGTCAGGAACAGACTGAGATGAGTCCAAGACTTAGGATGCACAGGTACTGGCTCTTTATGGGAGGAGGAAACAGATTGGGCAGCACCGGATGCAGCCTGCCAGAAGAGAATAAGACTCCGGCGGTCGGAGGACAAGGAGGGACAATGGGTCCAGGCTGCAGGCCAGGACAGGAGGGGTGAGTAAGACAGCGCATTTGCGCATTGTACTTTGGCCCTAGCTGGAGGCACAACATTACCAAGAGAATTCAGCGTTAAGGATTCATGTGCTCAGCTACATCTTACATGGATCTGACAGAAACCAAAATCTTGCCATCTTCTGTCAGATTCCATATCTATACAAGGTAAAGTTGCTTCTAGGGAAGAATATCTTCTTTATACAGATCATGCTCTGATTCTGTTTGTCTTAAAGGGGTTGTCCCATGTCATAACGAGATGGGACTAAGTGCCAGCACCAGGTGGCCAGGCTTATGGAAACAGCCAAGCCGATCACAGAAGTAAGAGAAGCAGCATAGCTTGTTCTGATATGGTAGTGGGTCACACTTGGCTGTTTCCGTAAGCCCAGCCACCTGGTGCTGGCACTTAGTCCTATCTCGTTGTGGAAACGGCGAGATGGGGCAACTTCTATAAAGGGTTAGTATCTACAGCTAAGGGCATATCCACAGGATGTACCATAAATGTCTGCTAGATGTTGGTCTCCCCAACCCTGTCCAGATGCTGAAGTTGATTGGACAATGAGAAAAAGTTGAGTGGGCTATGGTTTACTGCTTCGGTAGCTCCCATACAAGTGAATGGGAATTACAGAAACAGAGTAGCTTCTGTAGTCAAGATCACCCCTAATCCCTGTATCCAGGCCAGACTGCTTCTGGAATGGGGGGGCCTGTTCTGAAGACAGTGGTGGATACGCCATAAATGTCTGAGATGGGAATAATCTAAATATTCATCTGTTAGAAAATTCCTTACTTATTCCAATATCCTCTTCTGTTGAATCTTCAAAATCTGTCTCTTTGTCTTGTACTGTATCAGTCATATTGTCCTGATGGAAAAAATGGCTAAATGTGAACATGATATAGAATACAAACATGTTTCCTCTTGCTAGTGGGTTAAAATCTGGTCATACACATTAGAACCCTTTGATTTCAGTGGGACGGGTCGACCATCTATGGACTAGGCTGTTGAATTTCAACTACACGATTGCTTCTTGGGGAGATAAGAGGAGTCTGGCAGCTGCTTATTCCTTCTTCACATTCACAATTCCTAGCTTGCCCTAGGCCAGTGACAACACATTCATTGGCCAAATGGCCTAGGCGCAGCCTAGTCCTATTCAAGTGAATGGGGTTGAGTGTGATACCAAGCACACCGAGACCTCCCCCCAGCTTACCAAGCACGGCGCCGTACATCGTATAGCGGATGTGCTGGGTATCGCGCTCAGCCCCATTCACTTGACTGGGACTGAGCTGCACCTAGGTCAAGTGACTGATGAACGTGTTGTCACTGACCTAGGGAAAGCTGCGAGAAGGCCACACCGCTCACAGAACCTCCTCAAACAGCTGATCAGTAGGAGGCTTGGGTGTCGGACCCCCACAATTGCATGCTGATGACCTATCCTGAGGATGGGTCATCAGTATGAAAAATTTCGGAAAACCCATTTAATCGATTTAGCTGTTTTCCTACTCAAGTTGGCGCCCAACGTCTTGGGTGCTATCGAGCTTTAAAATCAGTATTCTAGTAGTGACATGTCAGCGGTGTACTCAGGTAAAAATTTCACTAGGGCTGCAGCAAACACTGCTACTCCTGCCTGTGCCCCCCTCAACTTGGCTAAATTCTGGCACAGCACATGGGCGCCCCCGCACTGATGAGCTAGGCAGAGCACTCAGCTGAGATGACCCACTTTGGAAAACGAAAAAAAAAAAACTTGTGCTATCAAAAAAGTTTTATTTCTTTTTTTTTTCCAAAGCTGATCAATTCAGGATATCGCAAGTCAAGAGGAGAGGGAGGGTCGGACACGTCTTTTTTTCCTCACTTCCCACCGTGTAGTCTTGCAGTAGAGCAGTAATTGAGAACCTATTAGAAGATGTCTCCAGGACATTCACTCCTCACCACAATGCTACTCATCTCATTACACAAATTACTCCTTCACACTTTTAGAGAAAATGACAATTCAATTTGACAGAATTAATTAGTTTTCTATCAAAGATGTTAAATACCAAAACTAATTACCATGGCTGCCGGCAGGTCCTGTGTGACTGAACTGCCCATATTAATATGCTCTGCAATCTGCTCCTCCAGATGGGCTTGGATGGACACCCAGGTTTACGCCTGACCATACATTGGCATTGCTCCAGAGAAGAAGGGATGAAAGCAATGTCCAATGCCTGCTCATTGCCCTATAGACCTGTTTGAAGGATGCCACTTTCTGGGTTCTGTCAGTGTCTTGGCACACAGGTCACAAGGAACCATTCCCCATCTTTTTCTTCAGCTATGGTAGGTGGCAGGAGGTGAGGCTCTATCACATGCGGGGTTCCCAGTACAACACATGGCAGCTGGGAAGAGGTGGATCCAGGAACTTCTGATAACATTTCCGCTACTCAATTGTGTTCTTCCAGTTGTAGCACTCAGGTGGCAATGGATGATTCTGGGAGACCATCATTATGGTCAGGGCTCATTCAGACGACCGTATTTATGTGTCCACATCCATTCCACAATTTTTGCGGAACGGATATAGACCCATTTATTTCAATGGGGCCACATAGGATGAGGACAGCATATCATGTGCTGTCCACATCTGTACTTCCGCAAAAAGATAGAGCGTGTCCTATTCTTGTCCTCAAGAATTGTCATCTCTATCATAGGGCTGGCCATGAGCGGACTACAAAGCACATACAGTCGACTGAATGAGCGTTTATTCAGCAGCATAGGCACTGATGGAATGACACATAGGTGCAGAAAGCTTCACCAAATATCTTGGCCAGTCTCATGGATCTAAGTAATGTATTGTAGCATGGCTTTCCAGATCAACCACAACAGTGGTGTAACCTGAAGGTCTTAAACCCACACCGCCAAATCCAAACCCTCAACATTACATGCAATTTATACCACTGGAAAGCTACGCCTAGTTCACACTTCAGTGTTTGGTCAGTGATTTCCATCAGTGATTGTGAGCCAAAGCCAGAAGTGGAGCCTCCACAGAGATCAGGTATAATGGAAAGATCTGCACCTGCTCTATGTTGTTGACCCGCACCCGGTTTTGCCTCACAATAAGGCCTCATGCACACGACCATATGTATTTTGCGGTCTGCAAAAAACAGATCCGCCAAAAATACGGATGACATCCGTGTGCCCCATAGAGAATTAATGGGTCCGCACACGTTCCCGATATTGCGGAACGGATGCGGACCCATTTGCAGACGTGTGAATGGAGCCTTAGGGGCCAGCTGTTGAGTTCCGCAAAATACAGAATGCACACAGAGTGACTTCCGTTTTTTTTGCGGACCCATTGAAACGGTCCGCAAAAAAAACAGAACGGACAGGAAAAGAAAATACGTTCGTGTGCATGAGGCCTAACTGATGTGTAAACTAGGCCTATGGTAGATTCACACAACCTTATGTATTTTGCAGTCTGCAGAATGTAGATTCGCAAAAAATACGGAGAGTGTCCGTGTTGCATCCGTTTTTTTTACGGATTCATTGTAACAATTACTATTCACGGACCATTAGTAGGAGATGCTCTGGAAATTAATTTTCAGCTGAGCCGTGTCCGTGGAATATGGAAAACACAGAGGGCAAAAAACGGACACACAGACCAAACAAGGATTGTTCAGGGACATCTTCAGGGATGAACCACTGACCATCTTGCCACGAATGTCATCACGCATGTGTTAAAGAGGTATTAGGTGGCAGAGGAACTGCAGGGTCACTTCAGGCACTAGGTCCCAGGTGCAAATGTAACACCACATACAGTCAGGTCCATAAATATTGGGACATCGACACAATTCTAACATTTTTGGCTCTATACACCACCACAATGGATTTGAAATGAAACGAACAAGATGTGCTTTACCTGCAGACTGTCAGCTTTAATTTTAAGGTATTTACATCCAAATCAGGGGAACGGTGTAGAAATCACAACAGTTTGCATATGTGCCTCCCACTTGTTAAGGGGCCAAAAGTAATGGGACAGAATAATAATCATAAATCAAACTTTCACTTTTTAATACTTGGTTGCAAATCCTTTGCAGTCAATTACAGCCTGAAGTCTGGAACGCATAGACATCACCAGACGCTGGGTTTCATCCCTGGTGATGCTCTGCCAGGCCTCTACTGCAACTGTCTTCAGTCCCTACTTGTTCTTGGGGCATTTTCCCTTCAGTTTTGTCTTCAGCAAGTGAAATGCATGCTCAATCGGATTCAGGACAGGTGATTGACTTGGCCATTGCAGAACATTCCACTTCTTTCCCTTAAAAAAGTCTTTGGTTGCTTTTGCAGTATGCTTTGGGCCATTGTCCATCTGCACTGTGAAGCGCCGTCCAATGATTTCTGAAGCATTTGGCTGAATATGAGCAGATAATATTGCCCAAAACACTTCAGAATTCATCCTGCTGCTTTTGTCAGCAGTCACATCATCAATAAATACAAGAGAACCAGTTTCATTGGCAGCCATACATGCCCACGCCATGACACTACCACCACCATGCTTCACTGATGAGGTGGTATGCTTAGGATCATGAGCAGTTCCTTTCTTTCTCCATACTCTTCTCTTCCCATCACTCTGGTACAAGTTGATCTTGGTCTCATCTGTCCATAGGATGTTGTTTCAGAACTGTGAAGGCTTTTTTAGATGTCGTTTGGCAAACTCTAATCTGGCCTTCCTGTTTTTGAGGCTCACCAATGGTTTACATCTTGTGGTGAACCCTCTGTATTCACTCTGGTGAAGTCTTCTCTTGATTGTTGACTTTGACACACATGCACCTACCTGCTGGAGAGTGTTCTTGATCTGGCCAACTGTTGTGAAGGGTGTTTTCTTCACCAGGGAAGTAATTCTTCGGTCATCCACCACAGTTGTTTTCCGTGGTCTTCCGGGTCTTTTGGTGTTGCTGAGCTCACTGGTGCGTTCCTTCTTTTTATAAGAATGTTCCAAACAGTTGTTTTGGCCACGCCTAATGTTTTTGCTATCTCTCTGATGGGTTTGTTGTGTTCTTTCAGCCTAATGATGGCTTGCTTCACTGATGGTGACCTCTCTTTGGATCTCAACAGATCCAAACAGATTCCAAATGCAAATAGCACACTGGAAATGAACTCTGGACCTTTTGTCTGCTCATTGTAATTGGGATAATAAGGGAATAACACACACCTGGCCATGGAACAGCTGAGAAGCCAATTGTCCCATTACTTTTGGTCCCGTAACAAGTGAAGGCACATATGCAAACTGTTGTAATTCCTACACCGTTCACCTGATTTGGATGTAAATACCCACAAATTAAAGCTGACAGTCTGCAATTAAGGCCTCATGCACACGGCCGTTGTTTTGGTCCGCATCCGAGCCGCCGTTTTGGCGGCTCGGATGGGGACCCATTCACTTCAATAGGGCCGCAAAAGATGCAGACAGCACTCTGTGTGCTGTCCGCATCCGCTGCTCCGTTCCGCGGCCCCGCTAAAAAAATATAACATGTCCTATTCTTGTCCGCGCTTTGGAGACAAGAATAGGCATTTATATTGAAGGCTGTCCGTGCCGTTCCGCAAATTGCGGAACGCGCACGGACGCCATCCATGTTTTGCGAATCCGCGATTTGTGGACTGCAAAACACGTGTGCATGAGGCCTAAAGCACATCTTGTTAGTTTCATTTCAAACCCATTGTGGTGGTGTATAGAGCCAAAAATGTTAGAATTGTGTCGATGTCCCAATATTTATGGACCTGACTGTATACTCCTGAACATACACACAGTCTGCACAGGGGTAATAAACACAGTGACATCACAGTACAGGGATAATACATACAGTGACATCACAATGTTGATATAAACACTGATTATCTCAGCACAAACAAACTAAATACAATCATATCAAAGGGCAAAAGTAATATTTAAAGTGAGCAAACCGCACAGAAAAGACTGGGGCAGAGATCAAGGCCACAGGATATGTTGAACTGTGACATCATAAAACAGGAATAACCTACACAGTTATGTATCACAGTACATAGATAAACACTATTAAGTCATAGGAAAAGGTTCTTACACGCAGTGATGTCACTATGAATTACATGAAGACTGGGCAGTGACATCATAGAACAGGTATAAAGTCACAGAGGTAGCATAAAAAAACATAATGATGTCACAGCTAATGAAAAAGGACAACTGTGATGTCACAGTTCAGGAATAATAAGCTCAGTGATGTCACAGTATTGGAATTGTAACCACAGTGATGTCACAGTAAAGAGATAATAAGCTCATTGATATCACAGTACAGGCTTAATCAACAGTGTGATGTCACAATACAAGAATAATAAACACTGTGATGTCACAGTAAAGGTATAATACACACTGTGATGTCACAGTAAAGGTATAATAAACACAGTGATGTCACAGCACAGGATCAGGGATAATAAACACAGTGATGTCACAGTTCAGATATAATAAGCTCATTGATATCACAGTACAGGGTTAATAAACATTGTGATGTCACAGTACAAGATAAACATTGTGATGTCACAGTACAAGGATAATAAACACTGTGATGCCACAGTAAAGATATATACACACTGTGATGTCACAGTCCAAGATAATAAATACTGTGATGTCACAGTAAAGGTATATACACACTGTGATGTCACAGTCCAAGATAATAAATACTGTGATGTCACAGTAAAGGTATAATACACACTGTGATGTCACAGTACAGTATAATAAACACAGTGATGTCACAGCACAGGGATAATAAACTCAGTGATGTCACAGTAAAGGTAGAATAAACACTGATGTCACAGTATAGTGATTATAAACACTGATGTCACAGTACAGGGATAACAATGATCACTTGTGTACCAGAGCATCAATGGGCCCCCACGCACAAGGTGTAAGTGCATCTTCTAGCCCTGATCAGTTCCGGTGCTGCATTATAGCCCTGCACACAGCACACTGGTGGCTGTACTTACCGCTCAGCAGTCCGGCCGCACAATTATCCTCAAACTGCTACACAAAGTTGTCGAGAAAAGTGGTCTCCCTATGTCTCCTAGCAACAGCGAACGCCGGATGTCCCGGCCAGTGTAGTCATGGTAACGGAGGAGCTCTCGCGCTGATTGGTGAAAGTTTACAGCTTTCCCCTAGCGACGCTGTGAGAGGTGGTTGTAGGAGCGCGAGACTGGGGTTGTTTAGCGGCAGAGGAGACATGGCCGCTGACGGTGCACGTGTACTGAATGTGTGCAGCCTCAATACACAGGGGCCGTGGGCTTACACTGCAGGAAAGAGTCCTGCCCCCTGTGGCCACAGCGCCCCATGAGCTCCCATAAGTTACAACAGCTATTATGGTATTTCAGCCGTAAACTCCCAGTGACCCTATAAGGCCCCTTTCACACAAAGCGTTCCAGATTCTCTCAGGACGCCTTCAGTAAAACGCACATGATTTCACAAGCAGGTTTTGTCTGCAAAGTGTTTCATGTGCACAGACCCATTGACTTGTATGGGTCAGGGTGCGGTGCTGTGCGTTTCACGTCACACGTTGCAGCCGCACGGAAAACTCGCCAAATCAGACTGCCTAATAGTAAATCTGTGTTTGCCCATAGCAACCAGTCAGAGCTCAGCTTTCATTTTTTCAGATCCCTGTAGAAACTGAAAGCTGAGCTCTGGTTGGTTGCTATGGGCAACTAAAACAGATTTACTATTAGGCAGTTTGATTTGGACGGGCTCCTTTTTGGTGGGCCCCCCTGTATTAGGTTCAGGAAGGCTCCTGGCACATATATCACACATATCCATAGCCCTTCTTTCACCCAGTGGATTCCTCGGCTGGGTTAGTATTTGTAAGGGTACTTTCACACTAGCGTTTTTCTTTTCCGGCGCTGAGTTCCGTCCTAGGGGCTCAAATCCGGAAAAGAACTGATCAGTTTTACCCTAATGCATTCTGAATGGAGAGTAATCCGTTCAGGATGTCTTCAGTTCAGTCTTTTTGACTGATCAGGCTTTTCAGAAAACCGTAGCACGTTGTATTTTTTACTTCCGGCCAAAAATCCTGAACGCCGGATCCGGTCATTTTCCCATTGACTTGCATTAACGCAGGATCTGGCGCCGTGTGTTCAGTCAAACCGGATCCGGCTTTTGCATGTTAAACCCGAAAAATGTTTAAAAAAAAAGTGAAAGTCCATAAATGGCGGATCCGTTTTTTCCAATGCATTTTTTCATTGTGATCAAAATCCTGATCAGGATTCAAATGTAATCCGTTTTCACACGTTTTTCCGGATCCGGCGGGCAGTTCCGGTGTCGGAATTGAACGCCGGATTAAAACAACGCTAGTGTGAAAGTAGCCTAAAGCTAGTTTCACACCTGCAGTAAAGCAGGCTGTTCCAGCAGAGGACAGGCTGCTGGAGTTCACCGCATCCAGCCTAGCCTTATACTGCCGTGCACCACCAGACCCTATTGACTAGAATGGGACCCTGACGCTTTCTGGCATGGGCGCCGCGTTTTGACCAGACAAAAACTGGTGCACACACTGGTCTTTGTCTGGCTGAAACCCGGCGCTCATGCAGGAAACTGCTGGATCCCATTATAGGCAATGGGGTGTGGCGGTGCACAGCAGTATCCGGCTAGGCTGGACACGGTAGGCTAGCCTTAGGCTACTTTCACACTTGCGTTGTTCTTTTCCGGCATAGAGTTCCGTCACAGGGGCTCTATACCGGAAAAGAACTGATCAGGTATGTCCCCATGCATTCTGAATGCAGAGTAATCCGTTCAGTTTGCATCAGGATGTCTTCAGTTCAGTCGTTTTGACTGATCAGGCAAAAGAGAAAACTGTAGCATGCTACGGTTTTATCTCCGGCTAAAAAAACTGAAGACTTGCCTGAATGCCGGATCAGGCATTTTTTCCCATAGGAATGTATTAGTGCCGGATCCGGCATTCAGAATGCCGGATCCGTCCTTCCGGTCTGCGCATGCGCAGACTGAAAAAAAGGTGAAAAAATAAATGCCGGATCCGTTTTTGCCGGATGACACCGGAAAGACGGATCCGGCATTTCAATGCATTTTTTCGACTGATCAGGCATTTTTAAGACTGATCAGGATCCTGATCAGTCTTACTAATGCCATCAGTTAGCATACATTTTGCCTGATCCGGCAGGCAGTTCCGGCGACGGAACTGCTTGCCGGATCTCTCTGCCGCAAGTGTGAAAGTAGCCTTAGTATACCTTTTGTTTGTTTTTAGCTGTATTGAATAGGGAACCAGACTAGAACTATGTTATACAGAGGTATCCAGAAGAAAAAACACGTGGTATGTATATATATATATATATATTTTTTTTTAACATGGAAGCCTTTAGAGTGGCATCCGTCAAAGGTATATGGGATAACCTCCCTACAGATACCTCCGATAAAAACTGGAAAACGTAATGTGTAAAGAGTCTTAGGCCTTATTCATAAATCAGTTTTTTTCTCTGTGATCATGTTGATCCGTGTTGCATCCGGTTTTGTTCTGTGTCTCAGTTTTTCACATGCGGCCAAAAACATGTATAGTGGCCCATCCCACTGAATAGGGGGTTTCCAGACTGTCTCCAACCAACTGCCCATGAAAAATGGACCAAACATGGATGCTCGTGGTTTTCACTGACCCATAAACTAGAATGGGTGTGTTTGGTCTGGAAAACAACCCAAAGTAGCGTGGGCTTCCTTTTAGGGCTCATTCACACGGCCATTGCCGTATTGCGGCGCGCAATACACGGGGCACCCACCGTGTGCGTTCCGCATCACGGATGCGGACCCGTTCACTTGAATGGGTCCGCAAATCCGGAGATGCGGAACGGAAGCACTACGGAATGCTTCCGTGGGTTCCGTTCCGTGCCTCCGCACTGCAAAAAGATAGAACTTGCTCTATCTTTTTGCGGAACGGACGGATCGCAGACCCCATTTAAGTGAATGAGGTCACGATCCCCATGCGGCAGCCAGACATCCGGTGCCCGTGCATTGCGGACCGCAATTTGCGGTCCACAGCACGAAGGGGCAACCGTCGTGTGAACAAGCCCTTATTCTGTGGACTAAACAGACATCTAAATATAACCATTAAATTCAATGGATCCGTGGGGAATACTGACTTGTGAATAAGGCCAAAGGCTCCATGAAATGTCTTCATTATTATATTATTATTATGCCGTCCTTGCATATATAGCCATGTATATATGATCCATACAATACTGCTGCAGATCACAATGTAGTAGGTCATGTTTCTAAACTCTGGAAAGCAGGGACTAGGACACTAGAAAATACTAAAGGAATGGTCACAACTAGGGATGAGCGGACTGGTGGATGTTTAGGTTCGGCCGAACTTTGTTTCAAAGTCCCGAACTTGACCCCGAACAACAAACCCCATTGAAGTCAATGGGGACTTGAACTTTGGGGCTGTAAAATGGCTGTAAAAAAGTTATAGAAAGAACTAGAGGGTTGCAAGAGGATCCAAAATAGGGGTAAGAGCAGTACAATTGCCCTGCAAACAAATGTGGATAGGGAAATGACTTAAAATAACATAAAATAAAAAATAATAACCTTGAACCAGAATGCGGAGATCCAAGTGGAGAAGGTGGTTGAGGAGGCTGTAGACATGGCAGTGTAGATTGAAGAGGCGGAGGAGGAAGCCAACACTGTTTTTGTGTTTTTTGGTATTTTTTTTATTTGGTCTGTTAAAGGGGTTCTGCAGTTCTTTTAAACTCTGGATAGATCATCAGCATCTGATCGGCGGGGGCCCGACACTCGGGACCCCCGCCGATCAGCTTTTTGAGAAGGCAGCAAGGCTGGCAGTAGCACCGCAGGCCCAGTGACATCACGACTAGTATCACTGGCCTGGGCGCGGCTAAGCTCCATTCAAGTGAACAGAGTTTAGCTGCGCCCGGGCCAGTGATACTAGTCGTGACGTCACTGGGCCTGAGGGAAAGCGAGAGAAGGCCGCGTCACTCCTGGAGCGCCGCTGCCTTCTCAAACAGCTGATCGGCGTGGGTCCCACGTGTCAGACCCCCGCCGATCAGATGCTGATGATCTATCCAGCAGATAGATCATCAGTTTAAAAGAACTGCAGAACCCCTTGAATTCTGTGTGTGAACTTTAGCCATTTATTGAGGTGCAGCTGGTATACTTGAGCCAGGAGGCATAGGTGGAAGAGGCTGAGTACATAGCCAACGAGAGAACGCACAAACTGCCCTGGAGTATAACAATGGCTGTGGGACAACATAAAAAGTCCTGTGGGATCCAGGCCTGGTTCATTTTAATGAACGTCAGGGGAGCACCCAGGAATTTTCTTTAGGGGGGGTCCGAAAGGCAAAAAAATGCGGCATGTGTAGTGCGCTATGCTAATTGAATTTTTCAAAGCCCCCTTTATATTTAAAAATGCAGGGAAAGGGTGTAGTGTGTTGTGCTGATTCTTTTACTTGGCGATTCTAAAAGGCCTGCAGGAAAATAACAATGCGAAGCGCGCCGCAAATTTTTTGGCCCTGCCCATTATTAAAAGCCCCTCCTACATATAATAGGCCACTCCCAACAAACACTGTACAGCTGACATTCTATAGTTGCGGCCTGTCTCTACACATCATACCGAGAGGGGAGGCCTGTCCTGGCTGCACTGCCTGATTATATAACCAGCTACAGCCAGGAAGCTCCTCCGCTCTCCTCCCTCCCCAGATCCTGCTCAAGGCCTGTGGTTCCCCCCACCATCTGCCACCCGCCCGTGGCCTGCTGCCCCCCTGACCATCCTCACCCAGCTCTGAATCCTCCTTCTGCAAATGGCAGGGGGAGGAGCCGGAGCATCTCCTCTCCTACATAGCGCCCCATACCTCTTACATCCAGTGATGTCACCTTTGTTGTAGACGTTCTCTTTCCTCATCTTCTCCATTCAGACCAGACCGCCATGATGATTTTTCAGCCATCTCCCATCTCTGCAGAGATTAACAAACAGACATTAGTTTCCCACATTTCCATCATCTTCTGAACACCCTTTCCTGCCACCCCCAATACTGTGCCCGCTGTGCCCCCAATACTATACTACAGAAACAGTCCCCCTGGAAATACTACTACCACACAGATAGTGCCCCCCTCAACAATTATTGGCACACAGTGCTCTAAAAAAATAACTGCGCCCAGACACTAATAGTATAAAGATAATGTCCCCCAAAAATTATTGTGCTAAGCTGATACTGTGGCAGGGTGCCCCCCAAAGTAACAGGGCTCCCCAAAATAGAAATAATTCTCTGCCAGAGCACACTTAGTAGTAATAATGCCCCTATAGTGCCCATACTAGTAATCATGTTCCTCATAGCCCCCCAGCATTAGCAAAGCTCCGCATAATACCTCCTAGTACTAATAATTCTCCCTACAATATGACAGTACATGAAATACCCCCGCTTAGTGCCCGCTGTTGAGCTAATGTCCCCATAATGTATGCCAGTATAAAATACCCCTATATAGTGCCCCAGTAAATTCCCTCATAGTGCTGCTCTCCCTTCCCCATAGTGTCCCCCATAATATGCCAGTAAAAAATGCCCCTTCTAAGTGCCACCATATGCCCCAATAGTGCTCCACTCCCCCATAGTGCCGCTCTCCCCTATAGTGCCTACCATAATGTGCCAGTAAAAAAATGCCCCCTTAGTGACACCAGATGCCATAATGCCCCCATAATGTGCCAATAAGAATAAAGGCCCCTTTAGAGCCCCCACTTCCCCTTAGTGCCCCCAAATAATGCCCCTATAGTGCAACCAGATGCCCCATAGTGCCATTCTCCCCTATAGTGCCCCCATAATATGTCAATAAAAAAAAAGCCCCTTTAGACCCCCCAGATGCCCCCATAGTGCTCCTCTCCCCCATGGTGCCGCCCCATAAAGTTCCACCATATGCCCCAATAGTGCTCCACTCCTCCATAGTGCCGCCCTCCCCTATAGTGCCTCCCATAATGTGCCAGTGAAAAATGCCCCCTTAGTGCCACCAGATGCCATAATGCCCCCATGTGCCAATAAAAAAAAAGGCCCCTTTAGTACCCCCACTTCCCCATAGTGCCCCCAAATAATGCCCCTATAGTGCCACCAGATGCCCCATAGTGCCGTTCTCCCCTGTAGTGCCCCCCATAATGTGTAAAAAAAAAAAGCCCCTTTAGAGCCCCCATAGTGCTCCTCTCCCGCATGGTGCCCCCCATATAATGCCCCTATAGTGCCACCAGATGCCCCCTTGTGCCGTTCTCCCCATAATGTGTAAAAAAAAAAGCCCCTTTAGAGCCCCCATAGTGCTCCTCTCCCCCATGGTCCCCCCCCCCCCCCATAATGTGCCAGTAAGAAGTGCCACTTAAAAAAAAAAAAGAGTACCACCAGATGCCCCATAGTGCCGTTCTCCCCTTTAGTGCCCCCATAGTGCCAGCTCCCCCCCTCCAAAAAAAACAAAACAACAAAAATAAAATAAAAAATACACTGATACTTACCTCCATCAGCAGCGATGCGATGCAGGCTCTTCCGGCCTGTGTCCCTGCTGTGTGCTGCCCGGCTCAGGCGCGTGATGATGACGTCATCTCGCCTGAGCCGGCCTCTGATAGGCTGCAGGCATTAGTGCCTGCGGCCTATCAGAAGAACAGGGGAGGGACACGCCTCTCCCTCCCCTGCCGCAGCACAGCACAGGCATCTGTATCGCTGTCCTAAGGACGGCGATACAGATGGATTAGATATGGAGATGAGCGCTTCCACAATGGAAGCGCTCATCTCCTAGTACTCCCACTGCCCCCCCACCACCGCCGCGGCCGCAATTACATCCAGGGCCGCGCTGCCTGTGGTGATCGGCGGTGCGGCCCTGAAGGATTAAAAAAAAAAAAATTTGGTTGGTTGTTCTAGGGGGGGTCCAGACCCGCTGGACCCCCCCTGTAGGTGCGCCACTGATGAACGTGAGCTTGTCCACGTTGGCTGTGGACAGACAGATGCGCCTCTCTGTGATCACACCCCCTGCCGTGCTAAACACACGTTCAGATAATACACTGGCCGCAGGGCAGGCCAGCACCTCCAAGGCGTAAAGGGCAAGCTCAGGCCGTGTGCCCAATTTGGAGACCCAGAAGTTAAATGGGGCAGACCCATCAGTCAGTACGTGCAGATGTGTGGACACGTACTGTTCCACTATGTTGCTGAAAGGCTGCCTTCTGCTAAGACGTTCCATATCAGCTGGTGGTGCTGGATATTGTGGCATGCTGACAAAGCTTTTCCACATTTCACCCATGCTAACCCTCCCTTCTGATGTGTTGGCGGTGCCCCAGCTGCGTTGGGAACTTCCGCTTCGTGCTTCCACTGAGCCCCTGCTCAGTAGCGCATCTACCAGCGTGCGCTTGTACTCGCGCATCTTCCGATCATGCTCCAGTGACGGAAGTAAGGACGGCACATTATCCTTGTAGCGGGGATCCACCAGGGTGGCCACCCAGTAATCAGCACTGGTAAGAATGAGGGCAACTCGGTAGTCTTTGCGCAGGCACTGCAGCATGTAGTTGCTCATGTGTGCCAGGCTTCCCAGAGGCCACAAGCTGTCCTCGGTGGGAGGTGTATTGTCTATGTCCTCTGTATCTCCCCCAGCCACTCTCCATTGATGCCCATGAGCTGATTTTGGTGCCACCCTGCTGTGAACGGGGATCCTCCTTATCATCCTCCAAAACTGTGCCCTGGCTGGACAGTTGTGTACCTGGCCGCTGTTGGTGCAGTAACCCACCCTCTGAGCCACCTGTGGATGAATGGCCTGATAACCGTGGAAATGATCCCTGTTCCTCCTCCTGTACCACATCCTGAACTATCATCGCCTGAAGCGTTTTTTCAAGGAGACATAGAAGTGGGATAGTAACGCTGAGGACGGTGTCATCGGCGCTGGCCATGTTGGTGCAGCACTCAAAACAGCGCAACACGTCTCTCATGGAGGCCCACTCGTTTCTGGTTAAGTGGTGCTATTCCGCAGAGCAACTCACCCGTGCATGCTGCAGCTGAAACTCCACTATGGCCTGCTGCTGCCCACACAGTCTCTCCAGCATGTGCAAGGTGGAGTTCCACCTGGTGGGCACGTTGCATATGAGGCTGTTAGTGGGAAGGCAGAAGTTACGCTGCGGCGTAGACAGGCAAGCAGCAATAGGGTGAGAATGCTGAAAGAGCGCACAGACGGCCCGCACTTTCTGCAACAGCTCTGACATATCGGGGTAATTTTTAAGAACCTCTGCACCACCAAATTAAAGGGGTTGTCTCACCAAAACCATTAGTGTTAAATATAACAAAAACATTGCTATGATCATTTTTGTAAATACCTTCTATTTTCTGTAATGCATCCCTTGCTTGATATATGAAGATTCCTGCCCTCTTATTTTTGTTCGTTGCCAAGGGAAAACGGCCACCGCTGTATCACTAACAGCATGGCCGTGCAGGCGCTGTGCCACATTCTTTGTGTTTGGAATCTGTCGGGAGTCAGCAAGCCGCGCGCTCGGCTATTTTCGGCGCTCCCATAGGAATAAATGGGGAGCGCAAACCCCATTCATTCCTATGGGGGCAGACAGAAATAGCCAAGCTGCCGCGGCACAGTGGATTTACTGCATCTCGCCTGCCAGCACTGAGAGAGAGGGGAGCAGCCGGGGCACAGTAAAATGTGTAAGGGGGTGTCACGATCTGTTCCAGTCAGCCAAGGATGCTATATAGTACAGGCTGAAAGGATGCCTGGTCTGGAGCGCGCACGTACATGGGGGGGGGGGGGGGGGGGGGGGGTTACATAATTCAGGGCCTGTTCCTCATTGGATGATTAAACTTATTATTAAAACGCCCACATCCAGCATGAAAGGGCACACTGGAAGGACCGAGGATTTCTCAAACTCGCTTGGTGAGACAAACCCTTTATGCACATGCACCAGGCAAGGGATGTGCGTCAAAGGCCCAGAGCTGCTACGAGATTTTGCCTGTTGTCGCACACCACCAGGCCAGGCTTGAGGCTTAGTGGCTCTAACCACTCATCGGTCTGTTCTTCCAAGCCCATCCACAGCTCCTGCGTGGTGTGGGGTTTTCCCCCAAACATATGAGATTCAGAACAGTCTGCTGTCATTTCCCCGTGGCTGTGTTGAAGTTGGTGGTTCAGGTGTTGCGCTGACGTGATGAGGAGGAGGAGGCACTGAGAAACGTCCAGCAATCCTCGGTGGCGGTACGACATGCGCTGAACCGCTTTCCGCCTCAGGCCCAGCTGGCACTACATTTACCCAGTGGGCAGTTAGGGAGATATAACATCCCTACCCGTACTTACTGGTCCAGGTATCGGTGGTTATGTGGACTTTGCCACTTGTTCGTGCATGTCAGGGGCGGCTCCCCTGGAAAAGTAGTGGCGGCTGGGAACCACGTACCATGGGACAGCCACCGTCATTAAGCTTTTAAAACTGTCCGTCTCCATCAGACGGAATGGCAGCATTTTAAGGGCCAGGAATTTTGAAATACTGGCATTCAGGGCCAGGGCTCGCGGGTGGGTAGAGGGGTACTTCCTCTTTCTGTCCAATATTCAGGGGATGGACAACTGAATGCTACCATGAGACAGTGTGGAGATGCTCGGTGACACTGTTGGTGTTGCTGTCACATCATCTCTTTGCAGGGTGCCAGGTGCCCCATCGCTCCAGAGGGGGAAGACTAGACCGCAGCAGAAAAGGGAGCAGGAGGAGCCTCAGATCTTTCGTGGTTCTAGAGGTGTCTACCCCACTGCAGCTCGTACTTTGCAGTTAGATGCCAGGTCATGCAGGTGGTGCTCAGGTTTAGAACATTTATGCCTTGCTTCAGGCTCGACTGCACAGTGTGCAAACCACCAGTGTCTTGTTGTCAGTACATTGCCTGAAGAACTGCCACACCAAGGAACTCCTTTGAGCTGGCTTTGGTATGCTCTGTCCCTCGGTGCGTTGGGCAGTAGCAGGCGTACTAGATAGGGGCCGGCTGCTCTGCGTTTGCACCCTGTTCCCTCTTTTGCTGTGCGGCTGGCCCTGCGTGACCCCCACCTCTTCCTCCGAACTGCGCACATCACTTGGATGACTCGGATGCAATGTGAGGTCTAGTACCTCATCATCCTCCACATCATCTTCCACCCACTCTTTACCCCTGCCCTCCATCATCAGAGACGCTCTGTGGCAGTCCTCCCACGTCCTCATCCTCAAACATAAGTGGTTGGGCATCGGTGCACTCAATCTCTGTCACTTCTGGGGCAGGGCTAGGTGAATGGCCCACGAAAACCCCGCTAGCAGAGTGATCAAAAAGCATAAGTGACTGCTGCATGACTTGGGGCTCAGACTGCTTGGCTGATGTGCAAGGGGTTGAGGTGGAAGACATATGCCCATGGTCCGCCGGTGCCAACTTTGCGCTTTCAGCAGTGGACCGGGTGGAAGACAATGTGAAGCAACTAGAGGCACTCTCAGTCATACAATCTACTACCACCTCTACTTATTCTGGCCTCACCATTCTTAGAGTGGTATTGGGGCCTACAAAATGATGCAGAACGTCAGGTTTCCTGCATGCACCAGAGGAAAGTGTTTTATTTGGGAGCATAGCTGGCACAGATTGACAACGTCCTCTCCCTGCAGCAGGAGCTCCACCAACAGCACCACTGCCACGTCCCCTATTTGATCTCCTCATTTTTTTACGGTCACCCACAAAGTTGGCTGACAGACTGTGTCACGGGTGCAAATTAAGTGTTTTCCACCCCAAAAAATGGCTATAGGTCACCAACAGAATTAACAGAAAGAATAACTATTGTATTTGCGTGTCATGGATGCAGATGAGGTGTACTGTATCTCCTCCCAAAGACTGATTAACTCCCCTATTACAGTAAGACGGAAGAAAATGTTGTGTTCTGAACCCCCAAAATGGCTTTTAGGTCACCCACAGAATTAACAGCCCCATTAAGTATTGTATTTCTGTGTCACTAGTGCAAATGAGTAGTATTGCAGTGACCAATTGTTTTTTTTTTTAACATCTCAACCTTGGCAGTGCCCTCACAGTATACATAATGTGCCCTCCAGTATGAATAATGGCCCCCATAATGCCCCTAATAATGGTCCCCATAGTGCTGCCAGTATAAAGAATGCCCCCATTAGTGCCCTCCAGGATTATTAATGCCCCCATTAGTGGCCTCCAGTACTAATAATGCCCCCCCCCCCCCCCCCCCCAGTTCTGCTTGTGTTATAAAAAAAAAATACCTCATCCACTTGCACGCGCAGGGACAGTCGCTCATCACTTGATGCAGAAGGACCTTGTGATGACGTCAAGGTTTGGGTTAAGTGAGGAGCGACTGTCTCTGCGTGTGCAAGCGGATGAGATAAAAAAAATTATTTTTTTACTTTAACCCTTAAAGGCCATTTTTCACTAGTGTAACCATTGGACAGGTGCACTCCCATCTAAATGGCTGTTAGAAACAGCCCCATGATTTCAATGGAGTGCTTCTGGCAGTGAAAACATCCGCTATTCACTGGCTGTTAAAAAAATCAGTCATGTGAATAGCCCCATTGACTTCACTTGGTTCTTAAAACGGTTATGTGACAGCAATTAAAAAAACAAAAACGTCTGTTTTTCACTTGTGGCCAATCGCAGCGCAGGGCTCACAGCCTGGGAGAAGAAGACGCCCAGGAGAACAAGGGCAGTCTCCTCCTACCATAACCAAGTCTCCGAACATACTGGAGGGCATAGCAGGAGAACGGAGTGGCGCCCAGGGATAATAGTAAGTGCAGTGAGATCCCTGGGCGCCGCTGTACAGATCATGACACTTAGTTCACAATGTTTGGACCGATGAAAGGTCCTCTTAAAGGAGACCATACCTATTAGTCTAAAGTTGTTCAAAATAGACAACTTCAACCAAAACGAATGTTTGTCTGTTACATTTTAACAACTAAAGATAATTTTATGCAACAAATGATAGACCATTATCATTTATATAGAAGTTGGCTGCATTTAATATTTTCCTCTGACAGTCTAACAAAACGGTTTGGTAACTAAAGATCCTTCTTTGAAAGAACATTCCCAGAAAGATCTTTCATCCATCACCCGATTTCATTTGTTTGTTCAACCGGTGTTCAGCCATCAACCAACCTCTACCTAATGTGTTTGGCCAACTTTTCACAATACTATGAAATGATTCGATAAGATCTGGCACCTTGGGAGGAGTACTGGGCTTTACATGATCAATAGAAGCTAATGGGCAGCTATGATTTAAAGGGGATTTAGATGGGGCAACTAAAAGCAGATTGTCGGGAAGGAAGCGTTCCTTCTCAACAGTTAGCTGCTCGCTAAGTGGACGTGAAGCGCTGCATTTACATGCAGCGATCACCTGCACAGTACGTTATTGCGGTCACTCACTCTCATACATCTGCATTGTTTCTGGGCAGCAGATCACTGTATAGACAGCACGATCTGCTGCCCAGAAATGCTAATGTAATTGCAAGCACTAATGATGATTTCACCCGATGAGCAAGCATTTCACTCATTCATGGGGTGCCGGCTGCAACTTTAGATGGGCAGACTGTTGGGAACGAGCGTTTGCAGGAAGTTTGTTACCGATAATGTGCCCGAATATCACCCTGTCTAAATCAATCTATACTCCAATGATGTTTGTGACCTCTCCTGGCCATTCCTGTCTATGTCTTGTCTTGCCCCCTATGTTTCTATATTGACCCCTCATATGAGAAACATTCGACTTTGTATTATTGTTTTACCATATAGTAACACAGTAACATAGCTCATAAGGCCGAAAAAAGACATTTGTCCATCCAGTTCGGCCTGTCATCCTGCAAGTTGATCCAGAGGAAGGCAAAAATAAAACCCCTGTGAGGTAGAAGCCATATTTCCTCACTTTAGGGGAATAAAACTCCAATCAGGCAATCAGAATAACTCCCTGGATCAACAACCCATCTCTAGTAGCTATAGCCTGTAATATTATTACACTCCAGAAATACACCCAGGCCCCTCTTGAATTCCTTTATTGTACTCACTGTGGCGAAACCAACCTCGCCACTGGGTTTTGGAGAGGCCTGTTTACCAGCCTCTTGCCTCAGGATTATGCCCCATACTAACTTTAAAGAAGAAGACAGACCGGCCGCACAGCTTAAATCTGTCTTTGGAATTGTATTTTATGTTATGTGAGGGTACCCAGATAGCTAATTTTATTGTATTTGTGTATTCTGAGTGCTATTCACCTAATGATATGCACTCAGACTTGAGCTATCTGGGAATATGTTAAATGTCTGTGTTTGCTGTGGGGGTGTGACATTGTGTGTTTGGGTGGTGATTTCTGTCCTGTTGTCTCCACGTGTGTATTGGCGATTTCCCTTTGTCCTGAGAGATAATTGAATTGCTCCTCGGGTGTCTCCAGGGCAGAGAGGAGGAAACCATGATGCATTGTGGGGATGTGTTGTGTCTGTGTATCCTGAGTTGCTTCGTATCTGTCCTGTGTCACAGTCTTCCTTCTGGTCTCCTAGGGGCATGTCCACCAGATGGGGACCTGCATAAATACGGGCGGGTAGCCCTCAATAAAGAGTGCCTGTTTTATCCTTCATCATGTTGAGGCTGGTGTTTGGGTAACTGATCAACACTGGGGGATTGCTATACGCTGGGAGATTTGCTATACTCCCCTGGCTATAACTACTAGCTCTTTTAAGAGCTGTTCCTGCTCTCTGGTTTTAGGAGAGGTTCACCCACTGGAGCCTGGAGCCTTGTCGTAGGTCCAGGGTGGGTAGGAGACGGTGAGACCTCAACCAAGCTTCGGCGGTTCGTGGGGTCTGCAGTGCGTACGGTGTCAAGTGGAGTGCTTGGAGTCCTCGGAAAGCACTAGGAGCATCCATTCAACGGAGGTACCCGGTCGGGGTGCTAGGAGATCCGTTACATTTGGTGGCAAGCAGTGGGATGGCGTCCTAGTGTGAGAAAAAGCAGCTCGGAGACACAGTTCGTGGAGTATATTGAGGGCAACGCTAGTATCCGTACAGCGCCCCTAGCTACAGCAGCAGGATGGAATCAACTAGTCTTCGGACAGCGTTCTATGACGAGGAGGAGGAGGCAGCCGCAGACTACAGGGATGCAGACAGAAAGGAAGTCTGGTATGATGCCCTGGAAAATGCCCAGCGGCGGCGAGGTGAGAGTCTCCCCAGTTATGAGCAGCAGCTACAGAAGCGTGTGGCGATGCGCATGGGTTTCTTGGGAGAGCAGCCCCTGGATGACTGGGTAACAGAGCTCCAGAGCCTGGTATGTAAGGAGCTTTGGCTAGAGGACGCTTACCAGGCCCTAAGGTGGCATGTCATTCAACATTCCCCCTGGGCAGCTGAGCATGACAAGCCAGAGGGAGAGGAGTTTTATGGTCCTGGCTTGTTATGGGAGTCCTTTGCAGAGCCTGACTTCGGGAGCCCGACACAGTCCAGACTTCAGAACATTTTTACGAGAGGGAGGCTAGGCTGGATTGGGAGGACCCCCACGAGGTAGAGAAAGACCTGGCTCACCTAGCAACCCTGGAGTGGGAACTGGAGCAGGACTACCGAGATCTCTTCCACTCCATTGAGAGGGCTCAGCGAGAGAGCAGAGTGTCAGACCTATGTCCAGAGCCCTTCAGCTGGGAGGATATTGTGGAGGTGTACTGGGAGGACCCAACTGAAGTATCCCCTGCTTCAGTACCAGCTACAGAGGTAGGGGACCTCATAGACTGGTCCTGGGGGAAAACCCATATGGCCGGTGGAGATGGGACCGAGATCTCTCCACCGGCCCTACAGGGATGCTGGGCAGTCGGCCCAGATCCCCAACGGCAGCCGGAGTTTCAGGGAGTAGGGACAGTTGGTCCTGCTCCCCAGCGGCAGTATGTTTTGCAGGGAGAGGAGAGCATCGTCTCCATGCCCCAGCAGCAGTGTACTTTGAAGGGAGAGGAGACAACCGGTCTCTCTCCCCAACCACAGGGGGACAGCACCCCTAACTCCAATGGTGCAGATGGGACTGCAGTGTCTGCACCAGGCCTACCGGGATACTGGACGGCCGGTACAGATCCCCCACCAACTCCGCAGGAATGCCAGAAGGAGGAAGTAAGCGATTCCTCCTCTCCACAGCCGATCTGCAACAAGGTCCTGGGGATAGGATTCCATGACCACATCCCAGCGGAAGAGCTGGCATCTGGGCAGAGCGCAGTCGGCCTCTGCCCTCCTCTATCCTCTTCTCCAGAGGCTGAGTCCACACCGGCTTCCCCAGCGGAAGAGCTGGCATCTGGGCAGAGCGCAGTCGGCCTCTACCCTCCCCTATCCTCTTCTCCAGAGCCAGACATCCCACAGGCTACCCCAGCGGAAGTGCTGGCATCTGGGCAGAGCGCAGTTAGCTTCTGCCCTCCCCTATTCTCTTCTCCAGAGCCGGACATCCCACAGGCTACCCCAGCGGAAGAGCTGGCATCTGGGCAGAGCGCAGTCGGCCTCTACCCTCCCCTATCCTCTTCTCCAGAGCCGGACATCCCACAGGCTACCCCAGCGGAAGAGCTGGCATCTGGGCAGAGCGCAGTCGGCCTCTACCCTCCCCTATCCTCTTCTCCAGAGCCGGACTTCCCATAGGCTACCCCAGCGGAAGAGCTGGCATCGGGGCAGAGCGCAGTCGGCCTCTGCCCACCAAGTACCTACACTCCAAGCTAGAGAGCAACAAGGAAGCAAGAAGTAGCAGATGCCCACTCAACAGCTGGGGACATACAGAACAGAGCCAGGCCCCAAGATTCAACAGGTCCCGTATTGGGTTGTGGTTGGACTGCCAGACTAACTCAGGTACTGACCGTGAGGTCAGGTATCTGGTTAGTCTTCCCTGGGAGGGGGAGATGTGTGGCGAAACCAACCTCGCCACTGGGTTTTGGAGAGGCCTGTTTACCAGCCTCTTGCCTCAGGATTATGCCCCATACTAACTTTAAAGAAGAAGACCGGCCGCACAGCTTAAATCTGTCTTTGGAATTGTATTTTATGTTATGTGAGGGTACCCAGATAGCTAATTTTATTGTATTCGTGTATTCTGAGTGCCATTCACTTAATGATATGCACTCAGACTTGAGCTATCTGGGAATATGTTAAATGTCTGTGTTTGCTGTGGGGGTGTGACATTGTGTGTTTGGGTGGTGATTTCTGTCCTGTTGTCTCCACATGTGTATTGGCGATTTCCCTTTGTCCTGAGAGATAATTGATTGCTCCTCGGGTGTCTCCAGGGCAGAGAGGAGGAAACCATGATGCATTGTGGGGATTAGTGATGTCCGGTTCATGAACGAATCGTTCATTTGAATCGATTCAGTTCAGTGAACCGGAGGAGTTTGAAACGGCTCTCAGTCCCAGCACACAGACAATGCAGACAGAGACGCTCAGCTCACCTCACGCTGGCAGCAGGAGCCTGAGGGAGGGACTCGGGAGGAGTCAGTAATATGATCCTAGAGTGGAAGCTGCTTCTGCCAGCCACACCCCTCCCCGCCCACCAACCAATCACCGACCAGAGCTGAGGGGGCAAGGCAAGCACAGCACACTAGCAGCTCTGACTCGAGTCCTCTGAGTAGTACAGGGTCAGGGAGTCTAAATGAATCGAATGAGTCAAAAGAACCTAAAGATCCGACTCAGTTAGTGACTCATTCGATTCATTGAGTTAAAAGAGCCGTGAGTCAGACTGTAGAACAGTTTACATTACACTGAGGCTGTCGGCTCTTGTTGCAGCAGTGATAAGGAGCAGAGAGATAAGAGAAAGGACAGATGACACAGAGTTTAGATTACAGGTTGAATTAAATGAACCCTTTAGAATCAAATTGGCTTCTCAGGAGATATATATGTTAAAGGCATCTCATTCAGTAGTACTGACCCTGACCCTGTACTCAGAGGACTCGAGTCAGAGCTGCTAGTGTGCTGTGCTTGCCTTGCCCCCTCAGCTCTGGTCGGTGATTAGTTGGTGGGCGGGGAGGGGTGGGGCTGGCACTTGCGAGTCAGCTCAGCAGTCTGACTCACCAAGTGAACCGAAGATCCGATTCATGAATCGGTTCATTTGAATGAGCTGATTCAAATGAACCGATTCACCTAAAAGATCCTAACTTCCCATCACTAGTGGGGTTGTGTTGTGTCTGTGTATCCTGAGTTGCTACGTATCTGTCCTGTGTCACAGTCTTCCTTCTGGTCCCCTAGGGGCATGTCCACCAGATGGGGACCTGCATAAATACGGGTGGGTAGCCCTCAATAAATAGTGCCTGTTTTATCCTTCATCATGTTGAGGCTGGTGTTTGGGTAACTGATCAACACTAGGGGATTGCTATACGCTGGGAGATTTGCTATACTCCCCTGGCTATAACTACTAGCTCTTTTAAGAGCTGTTCCTGCTCTCTGGTTTTAGGAGAGGTTCACCCACTGGAGCCTGGAGCCTTGTCGTAGGTCCAGGGTGGGTAGGAGACGGTGAGACCTCAACCAATCTTCGGCGGTTCGTGGGGTCTGCAGTGCGTACGGTGTCAAGTGGAGTGCTTGGAGTCCTCGGAAAGCACTAGGAGCATCCATTCAACGGAGGTACCCGGTCGGGGTGCTAGGAGATCCGTTACACTCACCATCACCACCTCCTCAGGCAGAGAGTTCCATAGTCTCACTGCTCTTACCGTAAAGAATCCTCTTCTATGTTTGTGTACAAACCTTCTTTCCTTCAGACGCAGAGGATGAATATGAATATTTCTACAAGATTTTATTTTATTGATATTGTATTTAACTGTATTTGTACTATACCAGTTTATTTAAAGGTTAACTGTCATGTTTTCAGCAAAAAGAGACACGCCTCCTCACTCTGAAGCCTAATGCAGGCATGCAGTGTGAAGGACTGCCCCCTCCATCTTCCTGTCTTCTTAGGGCTCATGCACACAAACTTATTTTCTATCCGTATCCATTCCATTTTTTTTTTGCGGACCGTATATGGAACCCTTCATTTCAATGGGCCAAAAAAAAAAACCTGAAATTACTCCGTGTGCATTCCGTTTCCGTATGTCCGCATTTCCATTGCTCTAAAAAATAGAACATGTCCTATTATTGTCTACATTACGGACAAAGATAGTACTGTTCTATTAGAGGCCAGCTGTTCCGTTCCACAAAATACAGAATGCACACGGACGTCATCCGTATTTTTTGTGGATTCGTTTTTTGCAGACTGAAAAATACATACACTCGTGTGCATGAGGCCTTAGTCAGAGACAGACAAGCCATTGCAACTGTCTTTTAAGGGAGCTGTGGAAAGGGACAGAGGACTAATGAAAGCTGTTATTATAAGGTAACTAGCAGAAGGACTCGGCTTCGCACGGGTATATGTAATCTATTTCATTTAATGTTTGTGTGTGTCGTTAAAAGATATCGACAGTATCCCCCATAACAGTGACCTCTACAGCACCCCGCCCCTTTAACAGTGAACTCCACAGTCCCCCACCCCTTAACACTGACCCCCCCACAGTGCCCCGCCACTTTAAAATGTGACGACATGTGTTGCGCGACATTTTGTCTCAACAATTTTTATAATGATAGGCAATGGTGTCGCTCTGCGACATGTGACATGCTGCGACTGCAACACGACAGTTGCAAAAAATCAATCCAAGATGGATCTTTCTGCGACTGTCGCGTTGCATCATGTCACATGTCGCAGTGCAACACCATAGACTATCATTATAAAAATTGTTGTGCAACATTGGTGCGACATCAATGTCGCTCGACACATGTAGCAGTGTAGTTGTGCCTATGTGTCGTGCGACTTATTGTCACGAAGCTGACCTACAGCAGTGAAGAAAAATGGCTGAATTGTTATGGAAACCTGGAGTAAAACTGTGTGTATGTGGAGACTAAGAGCCTGCGAGCTTCTATTGGCTGATAAGGGACATGTGACCGTGTGTATGGCAGTTGGGATATGAAGAGAAAGACTTGCAGGCTTGTATTGGCTAATGCAGGCCATTTTTTGGGAATATCTCGGGAACGGTACGTCCTAGAGAGCTGAGACCCCCAAAAGATTTCTTTCCAGGTAGCAAGGGATGTGTATGCCAAGTTTTGTTGAAATCGATGGTTGCGTTTTTGAGTGATCGCGGAACATACATACATATATACGTCCTTCTTATATATATATATATATATATATATATATATATATATCAAACGAATGATGAGGCAGCACTTCCAGCATAGAGTGAACGGGTGAGGACCCCAAACTTTATTCAAGCGACGTTTCGGCCTGCTCAATGAGGCCTTTATCAGCTTGATAAAGGCCTCATTGAGCAGGCCGAAACGTCGCTTGAATAAAGTTTGGGGTCCTCACCCGTTCACTCTATGCTGGAAGTGCTGCCTCATCATTCGTTTGATATATTTCGTGGAGGAAGAGCCGACCTCTGTGGGGATTTGCACCCAGTACAACGTGTCTGACTGTGCTGCTGCACTATTTGTGTAATATATATATATATATATATATATATATATACACAGTACAGACCAAAAGTTTGGACACACCTTCTCATTCAAAGAGTTTTCTTTATTATCATGACTATGAAAATTGTAGATTCACACTGAAGGCATCAAAACTATGAATTAACACATGTGGAATTATATACATAACAAACAAGTGTGAAATAACTGAAAATATGTCATATTCTAGGTTCTTCAAAGTAGCCACCTTTTGCTTTGATTACTGCTTTGCACACTCTTGGCATTCTCTAGATGAGCTTCAAGAGATAGTACCCTGAAATGGTTTTCACTTCACAGGTGTGCCCTGTCAGGTTTAATAAGTGGGATTTCTTGCCTTATAAATGGGGTTGGGACCATCAGTTGCGTTGAGGAGAAGTCAGGTGGATACACAGCTGATAGTCCTACTGAATAGACTGTTAGAATTAGTATTATGGCAAGAAAAAAGCAGCTAAGTAAAGAAAAACGAGTGGCCATCATTACTTTAAGAAATGAAGGATCTGTCAGTCAGTCGAAAAATTGGGAAAACTTTGAAAGTAAGGGCTATTTGACCATGAAGGAGAGTGATGGGGTGCTGCGCCAGTTGACCTGGCCTCCACAATCACCGGACCTGAACCCAATCGAGATGGTTTGGGGTGAGCTGGACCGCAGAGTGAAGGCAAAAGGGCCAACAAGTGCTAAGCATCTCTGGGAACTCCTTCAAGACTGTTGGAAGACCATTTCAGGGGACTACCTCTTGAAGCTCATCAAGAGAATGCCAAGAGTATGCAAAGCAGTAATCAAAGCAAAAGGTGGCTACTTTGAAGAACCTAGAATATGACATATTTTCAGTTGTTTCACACTTGTTTGTTATGTATATAATTCCACATGTGTTAATTCATAGTTTTGATGCCTTCATAGTCATGAAAATAAAGAAAACTCTTTGAATGAGAAGGTGTGTCCAAACTTTTGGTCTGTACTGTATATATATATATATATATATATAGATTACAGATCTTTTGACAATCATTGACAGACTAACTCAGGTATACATGCCTAGCTCTATAAACTAGCAAATAAAAAAATATATATGACAGTTACCCTTTAAAAAAAAGGATATGATGTGACAAGGCAACAATATCTATGCTATCTCACAAGCCTAAAGAACATGAATTATTTATTTGTCAATCACTTATTCACAATTTATATTCATATGCATAACTTGTGGGAAGCTGCAGAGTCATTATTTCGCAGTGTATGCAGCTTTATGCACTGGGCTTTCAACCTAATTGCATAGCAATTACATGTACTGTATTGGTATTCATTTTTCAGTTCCTCCTATCCATCTGTAAAATGACATTTTTGCTGGTTACCACAAACAACTGATCTCTTATTTCTCCTGTGGGAAATAATTCCTCCACATCCACATGACTGAACTGCATAAAATATCACTTTTCTAATATACAGGGTCATTTATCAAACTGGTGTAAAGTAGAACTGGCTTAGCTGCCCACAGCAACCAATCAGATTCCACCTTTCATTTACCAAAGGAGCTGTGAAAAATGGAAGGTGGAATCTGATTGGTTGCTATGGGCAGCTAAGGCTACTTTCACACCTGCGTTCAGGTGTCCGCTCGTGCGCTCCGTTTGAAGGGGCTCACGAGCGGTCCTGAACGCAGCCGTCCGGCCCCAATGCATTCTCAGTGGAGGCGGATCCACTGAGAATGCATCCGCCTGCCAGCGCTCAGCCTCCGCTCCGCTCAGTGAGCGGACACCTGAACGCTGCTTGCAGCGTTCGGGTGTCCGCCTGGCTGTGCGGAGGCGAGCGGATCCGTCCAGACTTATAATGGAAGTCAATGGGGACGGATCCGCTTGAAGATGACACTATATGGCTCAATCTTCAAGCGGATCCGTTCCCCATTGACTTTCAATGTAAAGTCTGAACGGATCCGCTCAGACAACTTTCACACTTAGAAAATTTTCTAAGTTATAATGCAGACGCATCCGTTCTGAACGGATGCAAACGTCTGCATTATCGGAGCGGATACGTCTGATGAAACATCAGACGGATCCGCTCCGAACGCTAATGTGAAAGTAGCCTAAGCCAGTTCTACTTTACACCAGTTTGATAAATGACCCTAATAGTTTCAGATTCAAAGTGGTTTTCCCACAAAGGACATGTATCACCTTTATACCACCGGAAACCCCACCCGTCATTGGAACAGGTCTCAAGCCCCCTCATTCCTACTCACTGCGTGACTGCTGACACTGAGCGGTGATCACACATGCTCCCTGGCACTTCACTGCCTGTGGGGATGACTGAAAGAGTTGAGTATCATTTCCATTAGTCCTAGAGAAATGAATGGCAGTGCACATATGTGACCACAGTGCTTGAACGCTGAGAAGGAATGGGGGGCTCAGAGAACACCCTTCTAGCGACTGATGCGATTTCCCGCGATCAGACAAATCAATCACATGTCCTGTGGATAGATGATAAATGTCTTTTGTGTGACATCTCCTTTGAAGTTATTCCTCCCTGAAACGGGAGTTTTCAAATAATATGAAGGCGAGATATCTTTTATGTAGTCTGTGAACGGATTTGAAACACAGGCTGCCATCTTCCAGTCTATAGTTTTTATGTGGAACAGCTTGTTTCTCCTGACACGTGCAATACAACCACAAAATATGTTCCATTAGGGCAACGACTGAGGGCCCAATGCCAGAAGTAATACCTACAGCCACCTGATCATTTAGAGCAGGCATCCTCAAACTGCGGCCCTCCAGCTGTTGCAAAACTACAACTCCCAGCATGCCCAAACAGCCTACAGGTATCAGCCTACAGCAGGGCATTGTGGGAGTTGTAGTTTTACAACAGCTGGAGGGCCGCAGGTTGAGGATGCCTGATTTAGAGCATTATTTAAGGGAGCCTGTGCCCAGCGATCTCCCTTTCCAGCTGTTTGCATAGACACATAGCTGTGGTTCATCTGATTAATTTAACCGCCTCCGGACCGCCTAACGCAGGATCGCATTCCGGAGGCAGCAGCCCTGCGCACAGTCACGCATATATGCGTCATCTCGCGAGACGCGTTCACAGGATCGGAAGGTACGCAAGTAGATCTCCAGCCTGCCAGCGGTGATCGTTCGCTGGCAGGCTGGAGATGCGATTTTTTTAACCCCTAACAGGTATATTAGACACTGTTTTGATAACAGCGTCTAATATACCTGCTACCTGGTCCTCTGGTGGTCCCTTTTGTTTGGATCGACCACCAGAGGACACAGGTAGCTCAGTTATAAGTAGCACCAAACACCACTACACTACACCCCCCCTGTCACTTAACCCCTTATTAATCCCTGATCACCCCATATAGACTCCCTGATCACCCCCCTGTCATTGATCACCCCCCTGTAAGGCTCCATTCAGATGTCCGTATGTTTTTTACGGATCCGCAAAACACATACAGACATCTGAATGGAGCCTTATAGGGGGGTGATCAATGACAGGGGGGTGATCACCCCATATAGACTCCCTTATCACCCCCCTGTCATTGATCACCCCCCTGTCATTGATCACCCCCCTGTAAGGCTCCATTCAGATGTCCGTATGTTTTTTACGGATACATGGATCGGATCCGCAAAACACATACGGACATCTGAATGGAGCCTTATAGGGGGGTGATCAATGACAGGGGGGTGATCACCCCATATAGACTCCCTTATCACCCCCCTGTCATTGATCACCCCCCTGTAAGGCTCCATTCAGATGTCTGTATGTTTTTTACGGATCCACGGATACATGGATCGGATCCGCAAAACACATACGGACATCTGAATGGAGCCTTATAGGGGGGTGATCAATGACAGGGGGGTGATCACCCCATATACACTCCCTGATCACCCCCCTGTCATTGATCACCCCCCTGTCATTGATCACCCCCCTGTAAGGCTCCATTCAGATGTCCGTATGTTTTTTACGGATCCACCGATACATGGATCGGATCCGCAAAACACATACGGACATCTGAATGGAGCCTTAAAGGGGGGTGATCAATGACAGGGGGGTGATCACCCCATATAGACTCCCTGATCACCCCCCTGTAAGGCTCCATTCAGATGTCCGTATGTTTTTTACGGATCCACGGATACATGGATCGGATCTGCAAAACACATACGGACATCTGAATGGAGCCTTATAGGGGGGTGATCAATGACAGGGGGGTGATCACCCCATATAGACTCCCTGATCACCCCCCTGTCATTGATCAGCCCCCTGTAAGGCTCCATTCAGACGTCCGTATGTGTTTTGCGGATCCGATCCATGTATCCGTGGATCTGTAAAAAACATACGGATGTCTGAATGGAGCCTTACAGGGGGGTGATCAATGACAGGGGGGTGATCACCCCATATAGACTCCCTGATCACCCCCCTGTCATTGATCGCCCCCCTGTAAGGCTCCATTCAGACATTTTTTTTGGCCCAATTTAGCGGAAATTATTATTTTTTTCCTTACAAAGTCTCATATTCCATTAACTTGTGTCAAAAAATAAAATCTCACATGAACTCACCATACCCCTCACGGAATCCAAATGCGTAAAATTTTTTAGACATTTAGATTCCAGACTTCTTCTCACGCTTTAGGGCCCCTAGAATGCCAGGGCAGTATAAATACCCCACATGTGACCCCATTTCGGAAAGAAGACACCCCAAGGTATTCCTTGAGGGGCATATTGAGTCCATTAAAGATTGAAATTTTTGTCCCAAAGGGAGACTTTGTGAGAAAAAAACAAAAAAAAATAACAATTTCCGCTAACTTGTGCCAAATTATTTTTTTTTCTATGAACTCTCCATGCCCCTCATTGAATACCTTGGGGTGTCTTCTTTCCAAAATGGGGTCACATGTGGGGTATTTATACTGCCCTGGCATTTTAGGGGCCCTAAAGCGTGAGAAGAAGTCTGGGATCCAAATGTCTAAAAATGCCCTCATAAAAGGAATGTGGGCCGCTTTGCCCACCTAGGCTGCAAAAAAGTGTCACACATGTGGTATTGCCGTACTCAGGAGAAGTTGGGCAATGTGTTTTGGGGTGTCATTTTACATATACCCATGCTGGGTGAGATAAATATCTTGGTCAAATGCCAACTTTGTATAAAAAAATGGGAAAAGTTGTCTTTTGCCAAGATATCTCTCTCACCCAGCATGGGTATATGTAAAATGACACCCCAAAACACATTGCCCAACTTCTCCTGAGTACGGCGATACCACATGTGTGACACTTTTTTGCAGCCTAGGTGGGCAAAGGGGCCCACATTCCAAAGAGCACCTTTAGGATTTCACCGGCCATTTTTTTACAGATTTTGATTTCAAACTACTTTGCACGCATTTGGGCCCCTAAAATGCCAGGGCAGTATAACTACCCCACAAGTGACTCCATTTTGGAAAGAAGACACCCCAAGGTATTTTGGGATGGGCATAGTGAGTTCATGGAAGTTTTTATTTTTTGTCACAAGTTAGTGGAATATGAGACTTTGTAAAAAATAAATAAAAAAATCATCATTTTCCGCTAACTTGTGACAAAAAATAAAAAGTTCTATGAACTCACTATGCCCATCAGCGAATACCTTAGGGTGTCTACTTTCCGAAATGGGGTCATTTGTGGGGTGTTTGTACTGTCTGGCCATTGTAGAACCTCAGGAAACAGGTGCTCAGAAAGTCAGAGCTGCCTCAAAAAGCGGAAATTCACATTTTTGTACCAGTTTGTAAACGCTATAACTTTTACCCAAACCATTTTTTTTTTTACCCAAACATTCTTTTTTTTATCAAAGACATGTAGAACAGTAAATTTAGAGAAACATTTATATATGGATGTCGTTTTTTTTGCAAAATTTTACAACTGAAAGTGAAAAATTTCATTTTTTTGCTAAAAAATCGTTAAATTTCGATTAATAACAAAAAAAGTAAAAATGTCAGCAGCGATGAAATACCACCAAATGAAAGCTCTATTAGTGAGAAGAAAAGGAGGTAAAATTCATTTGGGTGGTAAGTTGCATGACCGAGCAATAAACCGTCAAAGTAGTGTAGTGCAGAAGTGTAAAAAGTGGCCTGGTCATTAAGGGTGTTTAAGCTATGGGGGCTGAGGTGGTTAAAACACCGTTTTTCTTTTGTTGATCCGAGACTCCACTTCTGAGCTGTGATACTTTTTCTTAATATGCAAATTAGGCCTTTGGTGCAATGAGGGTGTCACCATAGCTCTCTTTGCACCCAAGTTCCACTCCTTTCTGTGGCCAGCCTCTCCCTTGCTGCTTTGATTGACAGGAACAGGCAGCGGCAAAGTAGAGAGGGAGGGGCTGACCACAGAAATGAGCGGAGCTTGGGTGCAACAAAAGCAATGGTGACACCCTCACTGCACCAAAGGCCTAATTTCCATATTAAGAAAACTCAGCTCTGTAGGAAGTGATCCTCAAATGAGTTGTATTTATTCACCCAAATCAAGTGCATCATGGCAATAGTGGTTGGTAAGAGGGCCCACACCTTTATTTCCCAGGGCCCAAATTGCTGGTCTGTATGAAGTCATCCTTATATTCCAGAATGAAGGACGGCCTCATCAAGTTCACCCTGTGATTGAACCACGACAACAAGATCTGATCGTATCATTTATTGGTTTGTGTAGTTGTTTCTGCGCCACAAAACAGGTTGTGCTTTTATTACAGTCTTTCAAAATGTCACAATCTACACAGCTCGGCGTCAGAGAGACATGAAACACATTCCCGGAGCGTGTGAATCTGTAGGCAGCTTTCCTCCTTTATTCACATTTCAATACAGCCGCCATGTTTGCGACAGTACAGTCATTTAATTCACTGTCCATCCATTACCAGTTCATGTACATTCAATCCTTTAGTTATTCTGTTTATCGTATTCTGACCCCAAGTCCTCCATCCCTTCTTGTCATTGAGACTTCACAGTGATGGGATCAGACATTTTACCTAATTGAGATAATGATAAGTGTCGAAAGTGACCCCCCAAGTACAAAAAAAATAAAAATGCCCATCTTTCATCCGCATATCTGCTGATTCCGGGGCTCCTCTTCTGCCACACGGCTTCTCCGACACTGTGCATCTATAGTCCAAAACACTACCTTCTTGTCCAGAGATGCATCTGGATTGGTCAGGGCTGTTTGCGGTAGAAGCGCTGGCCGGCCCGATGGCAGCAGGAAGCATTTTGGAATACTGATGCGCAGTGATTAGTCTGAGACGAGGCATGGCCATCATGGATGGCAGAAGAGGGGCCTGGAAATCAACATATCTGCAGCAGAATAGATGAAAAGGAGGGCACCAGGCAAGTGTTCTGTCCCTTCCTCAGTTAGGCTTCCTCCCCACACAAATTGTGTCTAGCTTTTTTTTATTGCCAAAAAGTGCTATAGAAAAAGCTTGCTTTTTTCCCAAAAGTGTGGATGCCATTTGTTTCCTATAGGTGTGTAGCATAGACAAAAAAAATGCCATTGCACCAACATGATGCCCTTAGAAATAAAATGCCAGGGACACAAAAATACCAGTAGCAAAAAAAAAAAAAACATGTGTACTGCATTTCATGTTTCCATAGACTTTTAGCTAACATCTATATAGCTGATGTTTTTTCTGCAATAAAATTTAAAAATGCACCAAAAGCCACATTTGCAAAAAAATTCAAAAAAATTGCAAAAGTGATGAAAAACAGCACTAAGAACATGTGTGAATCCACCCTTAATGCAGATTTTCTTGAACCGGAGAGTCACTAAATTCTACAGATGAGATTTACACAGGATTGAATGGGAGCTATTGTTTTATTGGTGATACAATTGGAAGCGTCATTCCTGTGACCTTGTACCTTGATTCTACCTCTACCTGTATTCCTCGAACCTTATATATTGCATTAGTAGACTACAGTATTGTGGAGCTGCTTGCTGCTAAACATCTGACTGCACCATGTAATATAATACGGATTGAACTACCTGCAAAAATCTCACTATTGGGATAGAGCCATGACTGAAAGGCTTTGCATGACGTTTGAAGGCAGGAGATTCAGGCACTATAAAATTATCACCGCAAGATCCTATATGAATACCACTGTGTATAACAAGAAAACCATAGCCAGTTTAGAGAGTACATAGGTATTGGAGACACCTGACACCCGTCCTTCCTCTACTACAGTCACATTTCCTGGAAAGGTAAAGGCCCCTTCACCTAGGCCAACACAGCAGGTAATCCGTTCCCGATAACTGTCAGAGGAGGCAAGAGCTGCATTCACATGCAACAGTTATCTGCTCTCTATGGGGACCAACCATCGTACAGATACAGATTCAATGTTTCTGAGCAGCGGATCCCTGTTTAGATGATGATTTAGTCGACAACATCAACGATTATTTCACCTAATGCTCGTTTATCGGGGGATCAGCGGCACCTTTACACAAGTCAGTTATCAGGAACGAGCATTCCTGTGGATCCTAGTTCACTAAAATTGCCTATCATTGGTTTGTGTTAAGCAGTATTTAGTTGTGGCAGGGAGCAGTCAACTGACGGGATCACCTCCACTGTATAAGGACGAGCGGTGTCTGCTGCTGTCGCTCGTCCCCATACAAAATCATGGTTCCTGGGCAGCAGAGTGCCGTTTAGGCAATGATTGAGGTGTCCACACGTCAGATGATTATACCCAATGAACTGATCGTTTCAGTCGTTCATCGGGTGATATGCTGCACCTTTACACGACAGATTATTGGGAATAAGCGTTTGTAGGAACGCTTGTTCCAGATAGTTGACCCGATCATCGGGCCTTGTAAATGTGGCTTAAAGGAGCTTTAAGAAACATGCCTGCTAATCGAGGAACTGAAAATCTAGATAATCCTGCTTAAAGGGCTTCTGTCACCCCACAAAACTAATTTTTTTTTTTTTGGATAGTTACATTCCTTATAGCACGATATAGGAGAATATAATCTTATCACTTACTTTCATGCGGCCGTTTCTTTAGAAAACGAAGTTTTATAATATGTAAATCCAGTCTCTACCAGCAAGTAGGGCGTCTACTTGCTGGTAGCCGCAGCAGAAAACCGCCCCCTCGCCGTGTTGATTGACAGGGCCAGCCGGGATCTCCTCCTCCGGCCAGCCCTGTCAGTATTTCAAAAATCGCGCGCCTCTGTTCATTCGGCGCAGGCGCTCTGAGATGAGGAGGCTCGTCTCCTCAGAACTCCCTCAGTGCGCCTGCGCCGATGACATCACCGAAAGAGAAGACGTCATCGGCGCAGGCGCACTGAGGGAGTTCTGAGGAGACGAGCCTCCTCATCTCAGAGCGCCTGCGCCGAATGACCAGAGGCGCGCGATTTTTGAAATACTGACAGGGCTGGCCGGAGGAGGAGATCCCGGCTGGCCCTGTCAATCAACACGGCGAGGGGGCGGTTTTCTGCTGCGGCTACCAGCAAGTAGACGCCCTACTTGCTGGTAGAGATTGGATTTACATATTATAAAACTTTGTTTTCTAAAGAAACGGCCGCATGAAAGTAAGTGACAAGATTATATTCTCCTATATCGCGCTATAAGGAATGTAACTATCCAAAAAAAAAAAAATGAGTTTTGTGGGGTGACAGAAACCCTTTAACATGATATACTGTATCCAGATCCTCCAAACATGTGAGGTACAGACAGCAACTTACTGTGTAATGGTCATAGATTGGTCTGAATACATTTACACCGGAGGTGTTTGGTAAAGTTATGACCTACTGGCTAAAGTGAGGAAGCTCACGGCATTGTAGTCATCAGACCAACTCCACGCTGGCACTATCGCACACGGTTTTCTTTTTCTTTATGTAAAAGTGGATAGAAGAAGTTTTCTGTTAGTAGGCTTTGTGATAGGCATCTGATAAGGCATGCCATGTTTTATCACATTCCTTATGAAACTGGAAGCATATGGAGATACAATATCTTCCCATAGACTTGTATGGGTTCTGTAATACAGTCCCCTGCCAGTACAGAGCCATACTAAGATTGTGTACATGAGCCATCGGAAAGATATGTGTGAACACAGCCTGGAGCTGTCAACCGACTGGCCAGCTAGCATACCCAACTCACGCTTAACAGGAGAGGGGGATAATCAGCTGCCTGACCCTTTTTGAACATCTTATCTCCTTGGAATTCAACCTGTGAGAACCTTATTAACCTCCATTTGCAGATGTCAGGGTTTAGCCAGGCTCACAGATTGTCAGCATTTCTAGATGAAACTGGCTGATACATGTCTGAGATGTTTGTTGGAAGACCCTCAATATGTATTATTTACTAGCTATCCGATAGTCAGATCTGCCCTTTCATTCATTCAGCTCTTGGATGAACTGCCGGTCATGGTTCTGTGCTAGAATTAGGTTTGCCACAGACCCCTAACTTGTTGTTTTAAGAGTCCCTAGTATAGTCCTGATTTTATATACATGTTCACCAATCCTTACACTGTTATATAGATATATAAATATACAGCAGCAATAATACTAGGAAGAAAATTTCTAGTGAAATGTCTAAAACTTCTCTAGGTATTACACACCATATGGGGTAGATTATAGCCCCGTGATTTCTAGACAGGTAACAGAAAGAGTAGTTAACACATTAAAACTGAACGTAAGAGCTGTCAATAGTCACTGCAGCTACCTCACCATGATGTCTATATAAAAAGGTAAATTGATTCTTTTAATATACCCGATATAAAAATGATTTATTCTTTTTACTCAAGCCTAATAATGACTTTTCTGCATTTAGACGGTGTTCTTAAAAATAATGTGACATTACATCTGAATGGGTCGTGACAATTGGAAAAAACTAGACTTTACCAGGATCCATTTTTTGGTTGTTTCTTATACCTGTTAAAAATAAAAGAACAAAAAAAAGAAACCAAATCGATAAAAGGGTTATCGAAATTCTGAAAGATTCCCCCAAATGCCCGGGCCCCTCATATACATTATACTTATCTGCTCCCCGGCACCCGCATTGCTCCGGATTCCTGCATGGCCGCCGCTGCATTTCGCTGTCACGCGGATCAAAACATCCGGTGACGGGGGTGCAGCCATTAGCAGACTGCGATGGTGACCAACCTCAAGGGGACTCGTCACGGCCTGCTATTAGTTGCTCCACTCAGTCCCGGATGTTTTGATCCGCGCAAAGGGGAGATGCAGCAGCTGCCTTGCAGGGATCTGGAGCAACGAGGGTGCCAGGGAGCAGGTAAGTGTAATGTATACAAGGGGCCTGGGCCTTGGAGGGGATCTTTTAGAATTCGGATAAACCCTTTAAGTGGAATGTATAGGTAGCGCATCGAGTGTATTGTAATGGGATTTAATGTTCTGCTTGGTTAGAACTGTCTTCAGTCTCCTGTATATCGCTCTTGGTTGGATTGGCTTTCCATTAACAGACCCCAATGATTTATAAATTGCAAATGATGAGTAATCATTCAGCCCCAAAGGGACTGAGCACCACTGTCAACTCAGAGGTCCACGGCCTCATGACTTCAATAATTTAAAGAAAAATGTACTTATGTTCTATCAGTATCCATAAATCATATTGGATACTTGAGGATGAGTAAGAATACGAGTAAGACAGTTATACTGTATCTAGACTGCTGGTCACTGTCCTTACAATAGCACCTTCTAAGCAAGAAATTAATATTAATTTATCTGATGTTTAGGAGATACACAGTGTCTGGACTAAGTCCTCATGCAAACAGAAAAGCCATGGGTGGACCCTGTATGATGGAAGACAGTCTGTATGGATCCTTGCTAGGGTGCATATTCTCTCCAGTGTACACTTAGCCTATCTGCTGGGAAAGCTTTCAGCGCATACGTCAAATGTATTCATAGGCCCTGGTCCCCTTGACAGAATGTCTTTTTCTCTTCTATTTGGCTGGTATACTATGGCATACCTTTTTTGCTGTATGATTTAGCTTAGTTGAGGAAAAGAGTTTAAAACCTGGATACCTTGCAGTATATGTTTTAACATGAAAGCCTACGGCCAACTTATGCCACTGTATGTAGTGGCATACACTGTAAGGAAGTCCTCCGGGTGCATACCTTTTACATACACTACGGTGCAGTGTAACTACTCTGCTGCTATATGGTAGCATTGTAACCTCTCCGAGAAACAATGGGGGAGATTTATCAAAACTGGCATTCCTATACTCCAGTCTTGATCCACTGTGCACTGGAATAAGATGTGCACATGTCTCTTAATAAATCAGGAACATCCCTAGCCGCGTGCTCCAGAAACTCAAACCTATGCCAGCTGACGAAGAATTGAGCTATAACTTATGCCGGTTTGTAAATCTAGTGGGCAGCAGAGGCTCCGCTAAGCCACATACTCTCTCCTTGCCGGTTTAGAAAAGTGGCAAGAAGCGCCAAAAGTAGCAAATCATGGCACAAATATGGTGTGCTCCATAATTTGTGACTTTTTAACAAGCATTAATAAATCTCCCCTAATGTCTCTAGTGAAGAACACCTGCATAATATAGCATCATATTATGCATTTCTACAACTAAGGCGGTGTGCCCAAGGCCTAGGTTATACAACATTTATACTCACCACTACCAAATAAAGAAAAAAGAGTAAAGTCGGAACAATGCCTTGAGATAAACCCATGCAATGCAATGAAATAGTTGACTAACCAGTCATTATGGCCCAGGCTTACAAGGTAGTGATGTCCTATGGGACACCATTTCACCTTATTCTAGTTAGAGCATGGACAGAATTGCCTAGTAACAGAGGGAAAATCTTTGGAAAAGTGTCAATAAAAGTGCACTAGTAAATTAAAAAATAAAGTGATGTTATTACACAGTGATCCTATTTGTAACACCAGACCCATCATTTAGTGTACTAAGTTTTCAAGAACTGTACAAGTGGCCATCAGAATCTGTGATTTCCACCCTGCCCATAATTAAAAGCATATTATAATTTGTTAACAAGAATATACATATGCATCTAATGTACAGAAATAAATAATATAGCTAAGAGTACCTTCATTTCCTAAGCTTTGCTCAGAGTCTAAGATTGTACGTACGAGAGGAAACCCTTACTGAACAAAGCCCAGTCCTAGATATATATATATTTATACACTGACGTATGTACGTGTTTATATAGCAAATGTTAAAATAAATATTCTTATTCCCAACTCTTATTAGTTGATAAAAAAAGAAATTCCAATTTTGTAAAACAAAAATCTTTAGAAAATACGCTTCAGATCCCTGTACCCCTCTGATTTTCCCGCTCAGATGTGGCTATTTTGGCATGTGTTTTGGTTTGTATTTCTGCTTGGTTCACATTGGAAGTCGGCCCTTGGTGCCTGTTCCTGAGCGTTGAAGAGTCTTAGCCTGGTGTATGCAGCCACCACATTGAGGGCGGCGAGATCTGTAAGCTTGTGTTGTCCCGGGCTCTGTCAGAAAATATCAGGACATTTAGACCAGTCTTGCTTTTCCTTGGACTCCCAGTATCCTCCTTTATAAACACACATGAGCTCATTGGTGTATGGATTGACCTTCCTCTCAAACCACAATGGCTGATATCCTTCATAGTCATTGCCTGCAAAGAAAAGGTAAAAGTGGATGGAAAAGAGCATGTAACAGAACATGACGATAATTATGATGGGTAAAGTATGTAGGAACAGCCTGTAAGGTCTTCCATTTTATATTAGTGCATTCACCACAGGCCATACAATAGGCACCCTCGAGAATGACCACCATATACTGAGAATGCATCACCCTAAAAGGGCGAAATTGTGTTTACCAAGTAGCATCCAAAGTGTGAATTTAGGACCTGTTAGGCTACATTCACACAACAGTGAAGAAAAAACGGGCATTAAAACCTGTTAAAGGGGTTGTCCCACAAAAAATATTCTACAGTTTTCAAACCAGCACCTGGATCTGAGTACTTTTGTAATTGCATGTAACTAAAAATTTAGCATAACCACTGAGTTATTCAATAAAATGGATCTATATGGCGCCACCTGCTGTTTGTTCTCTTTCTTTGTCCTGCTCACTGAGATGGACGCACATGCTCAGTTTCATCCTTCAACTGCCTCCTGAGCTCTGATAGGGAGAGCTGAGACACGCCCCCTGAGCTGCAGCATAAGACACTCCCCTTGAGCTGTCAGCTTGATATAAATCTATCGGAGCAATGAATGGGGAGATCTCTGGATCCATGTGAGGTACAGGGCTGGTTCTAGCTTTGTTAGAAAGAGATTGTCATTTACTATATGATGTCTGATTTTAATTTTTTACAATAATCATGGGATCAGCCCTTTAAACAGCCAGTTTTTCATGGCCATTTTGCATCTGTGTGTCAATTTTTTTTAGCCATTTCCTGGCTGTCTAACCATTTTTTAACGCCCATTTATTATCCGTTCACTATCTGTTTTTAATGGCCATTAAAAAGAAAACAGACACATTTCAGGATTTCCGTGCTTTTCTTCAGCGTCTCCTAGCAATCAAACTGTTTTTAACAGCCATCAGACACATAACCTTCTGTACAATGGCTGTTAAAAATGGGGATACGTCAAGCCATCAAAACGGACAACAATAGGATATGTCCTATTTGTTGACTTCCTGTATTCATGGTCCATTAAAAAAGAAAACTGACACATGAATACACCCATAGACTATTATTATTCGGAAAATGACCGTCGCTTGGCCTAAAAGCTTCCTGCCCCTGATACTGTTCAGATGGGTCACATAACACCCTGTAAAGAGTTGGTGGCAGGATTCACTTCTTTTGGCCCTAACTACCATTTAGTGCGTATCATTACAGTTTAGTAGAAAAGGTTTGTATACCTTCTTCTAAAGCCTCCACCGCCTCTGCCTCTCTCCTCCTTCGAACAGCCCTCTGTTTCTCCTCTAGCCGCTGCTTCTCCACATTGGCCTCATCCCACTTGCCATTCTCCATTAATCGCTGGTCTGGCCGATGCCGGCTATCCGTAGGGGCAGTGCTGTCATCAGGTTCATTTAGTGTAAGGGCAAGTTCAGAGAAGAAATACATATTTTCTGCATTCTCGCTGTGAAAAACAAACAATTGTTATGGCTTATCAAAGATAAAAGAACAAATCCAGACTTTGATGTTTGGAAGTCTGACTAATATGGCGGCTAATCCAGAATACTGACATATCGTATACCAAACAGTGTCATTTGGGTTGTATGCTTTTGCGTTTCCTTTTTATTTAATGGAAGTCTATGGCTGACTTTCTCAACATGTAACAAATGCAATGAAAAACTTGAATATGTATAGGCATGTCTGCCACACTTTTGAAAGTGACCTTTCTGTTCAAAGTCCTGTAAAGTGCTCTACAATTAGCATCATTGTTTATTGCCAATGTAGACAAGAACCTTTTCTGGCATCAAAGGTTAATGAAATCTCTCTGCATGAAAGTCAGTCAATTCATCTGTAGAATCAGAAAAGTAATGATCTAACCCAACATTGCAGAGATCAATAATGCATGTTTCTTTTTTATAGAGCAAATGAAATAACTGAGCCTTTATACTGTATGAGGAGAGAGAAAGAGCATTCCTGGAAAACCAGTGGAGAACTATGTGTCTGTACCGTATGTTTCGCTTTATAAGACACACCTGATGATAAGACGCACCTAGGTTTTTGAGGAGGAAAATAAGAAAAAAAAATTTTGTACCAAAAGGGTTGCTTTTGGTGGGTTTCGAACTAATGGTGGTCTGTGGATGACACTATTATGGGGATCTGTGTATGACACTGTTATGGGGGATCTGTGAATCACACACACTGATATGGGGGGGGGGGAATCTGTAGATGATACTGTTATGGGGGAATCTGTGGATGATACACTGATATGGGGGGGATCTGTGGATGACACTGTTATGAGGGATCTGTAGATGATACTGTTATGGGGGATCTGTGGATGATACACTGCTATGAGGGGATCTGTGGATGACACTGTTATGGGGGGGGGGGGATCTGTGGATGATACACATATAGCATCTTATGCTGGTCCCCTCTGTGTCCTCTCATGTCCCTGTTTAAATAGTGACCCCCATTACACCAGGCCCCGCTCACAGCAGTCTTCACATGTAAAGTCTATTCATGTAATCCTCAACCAATGGCTCTGCTTTGTTAAACTACCATAATCGTCTGTAGTAGTACTCCCTATCAAAGCAGCGGGCAGGCCAGAAGTGTCACGTCACTCACTCAGTCACGCTCCTGCTCCGCCAGCTTCATTAATGAAGTGGGAGGAGCATGACTAAGTGAGTGACGTTACACTGCCGGTCTGCCCGCTGCTTTGATAGTGAGTACTACTACAGACGATTACGGTAGTTTAGCAAAGCAGAGCCACTGGTTGAGTAATACATGAATAGACTTTACATATGAAGACTGCTGTGAGCGGGGCCCGGTGTAATGGAGTACAGTGACTGCACTGGGCCCCGAGCGCAACAGCAGTTGCCGGCCTCCAGCCCCTCCTCCCACCCCGCGTGATAGAGGTTAACTGTAACTGATACATCGCAGGCCGCGCTGTGCAGCATAGCGGCCGGCGATGTATCGGTATCAGCCATGTTAAAATTGCACCATTCGCGTTATAAGACGCACTGCCACCCCCCCACACTTTTGGGGGGGGAAAGTGCGTCTTATAAAGCGAAAAATACGGTACGTAGCTAGCGTGACCACACAAGCAGTGCTTCTGAAATACATACATCCAGAACAGGACCATGCAGATGCTGGGGTTGTCCCAGTTGGACAAAAAAAGGGTTCTCACTCTGGCAGACACACCGCATCTATGTATTACATGGTCTCTCCTTAGCCCCTTAGTGACAAGCCTACTTTAGACCAAAACCCTTTAAAGGGAACCTGCCACCGGGATTTTGTGTATAGAGTTGAGGACATGGGATGCTAGATGGCCGCTAGCACATCCGCAATACCTAGTCCCCATAGCTCTGTGTGCTTTTATTGTGTAAAAAAAAAGATTTAATACATTTGCAAATTAACCTGAGATGAGTCCTGTTCCTGAGATGAGTCACGTACAGGACTCATCTCAGGTTAATTTGCATATGTATCAAATCGAATTTTTTACACAATAAAAGCACACAGAGCTATGGGGACTGGGTATTGGGGATGTGCTAGAGGCCATCTAGCAACTCATGTCTTTAGCTCTATACACAAAATCCCGGTGACAGGCTCCCTTTAAAACCAGCCTGTTTTTGGCCTAACTTATCAAGCTATTTTTTTTATTTTTTCATCGTGGCCTTCCAAAAGCTATAACTTTTTTACTTTTAAGTATATGCATGTAGGATTGGTTTTTTGCAGGACAAGTTTTAGGTTTTTAATGGTGCAAGTTTCGGGTACGCATAACGTATTGATTAGCTTTTATTATCTCTTTCTGGGAGGGTAAAAGGAAAAAACAGCAATACTACTTTTATGTTATAAACTTTGTGGCGTTCATTTTTCGGCATAAATAACCTAACTTTATTCTCTGGGTCAGTATGATTACAGTTATACCAAATACATATAGTTTTTTTTTGCGTTTTACTACTTTTTCACAATAAAAACCCTTTTTTGAAGATTTTTAGTTTTCTTTCTGTGGAGCTATGCTAGTTTTTAATCGCTTTTTATTCTGGGAAACACAGCAATTCTGGGATTTTTACATTATATTTGCATAGTGTGGGTTGTTGTGGATGCAGCAATACGAAACATGTGGAGATTTTATTTTTGCTATTTTTTTCCATTTAAAGGGTTTTCTCAATGGAAAAAAGCGTATTATTTTATTGGAATTTTTTATTGAATACATTTTTTTAAAAAGTTTTTTTAAACCATTTAATAGTCTCTCAAGGGGACTATAATAGGTTATCTTTTGATCACTTCTAAAATAAAATACAATACACTATTTCTCGACCAGCCTTTACTGATACCGGCACCCTGCGATCCATTTGCAGGATGCCAATCAGATACAGAGGGAGTCGGCTCCCTCTGTAACCACTTACAGGTGGCGAGCACCTTTGCTCGCGACATGTGAGGGGTTAAACGACCCGGATCGTCGCTCCTGCCGGTCTAGACTGTTAGAGCAGGAATGCGGCTCTCATGTGACCGCCGAGCCCCCACTCTCTGCTGGGACCTGTGCAGTGCTTAGTCTGGGCCACCATGAAGAGGCGGTGGCCCAGCCTAAGGCCCCTTAGTGGTAGTGGCCACCGTAAAAAGTTGTATTGGTGATCACAAGGGGGTTAAAGGGAGTCTGTCACCAGGAAATCCAACATTAAATCAGCCATAATGCCTAAGTCTCCATTCCCATTTTGCGGAACGGAATTGTGGACCCATTCATTCCTATGGGGCAGCACGATGTGCTGCCCGGACACGGAATTGCGGATCCGCACTTCTGGGTCCACACTTCCGTTACGCAAAAAAATAGAACATGTCCTATACTTGTCCGCAATTGCGGACAAGAACAGGCATATTCTATTAGTGCCGGCAATGTGCGGTCCGCAAAATGCGGAACGCACATTGGCGCTTTCTGTGTTTTGCGGATCTGCGGCTCCGTGGATCCGTAAAACACGTTGCGGACATGTGAATGGAGCCTTAAAGGGTTAGGACTGTTCTATAGAGTCCAGGATGTTCCATCCTGCAAAATGCAGAACACACGGCCCATATCAGTGTTTCACGGATCCGCAATTTCCAGACCGCAAAGTAGGGTAAGGTCATGTGCATGAGCCCTAATACTACAAAACTGAGTGTGACTGAGCTGCAGTACCAGGTGAAGGGACACTTCATTCTGGAGAAAAATGACTTTTATTCCATATGCAAATGGTTAGTTAAGTGCATCAAAGGTGGGCCCTAGCCACTCTGTGCACCTCCTGCTGACAGCCCCTCCTTCTCGGACCCTGTTCCTGCATAATCATTTTGGCTGGTGCTGTCAATGAAGGAGAGGGAGGGACGGGCGAAGCACCGAGTGGCTTGGGCCCACCCTTGACTGCTCATTTGCATATGGATTAAAAGTATTTTTCTCCAGAATGAAGTGTCCCTTCACCTGTTACTGCAGCTCAGTCACACTCGGTTTTGTAGTATTAGGGCTCATGCACATGACCGTACCTTGCTTTGCGGTCTGCAAATTGCGGATCCGTGAAACACTGATATGGGCCGCGTGTTCTGCATTTTGCAGGATGGAACATCCTGGACTCTATAGAACAGTCCTATCCTAGTCCATAAAACGGACAAGAATAGGACATTTTCAATTTTTTTTGCGGGTGCCGTTCAACAGTCATACGGACATGGACAACATCTATTGTGGCCACATTGAAGTGAATGGGTCCGCATCCTAACAGCACAAAATGCGGTTCGGATGTGGAAAAAAAATTGCAGTATCAGGGACAACCGCCCATGCAGACGTGCCTGTGTGAAAGGGACACTGATTGCTGGAGTTCTGTGGCACCTTCAGTCTGCGGACAGGTGAGGGTCATTGGTCTAACACCCAACAATACCTAGATCCACGGAAATCAGTTTAGCTTCAGGGCAGTTTCATTTTCAGAACAGGTTCAGAAGGGGCAAACCTTTACTATGATTATTCATGGCCAGTTTATTCACGACCAACTATATAACAAGAATTTGGGGTAGTTTTCTTCATTAGGATTACTGACACGAGGTATAAAAATTAGCTAACCCTCCCTGTATGATTGCCACTACTTCATCTCATGTATATCCAGTCATTCGATTTTCATATTATATTTTGTAGACACTTACGGTAGGGGGTATTTTTTCCATAGCAGTTTTGGAGGGAGAGTCTGGTACACTGTCTTCTGTTTCCCTTCGGTGCTGCCATTGCCTTGACTGCTCTGCACAATCTTTGCACATTCCATCTTTTCATCCCATGTTCCAGATAGGACATAATGTGCTTTTCCATTTGCATCTGTCACAACCCCAGTAACCTATAAAAGATTATGAACAGTGTAAGAAGGTACAAGGAATCATCATATCTGCCCCAGGTACTGATCAGTAACCTACCATCCGCTTTTCCCTTTCGCTGGGCCCGTGGACACATATCTTATCTAGGCACGATCATTCCCTCCGATTTGTCCAGCCTCTTTTCTCTGAATTTTGCTCCCCTTATCGAGGAGGTCCGTAGGGACTTGAAAGACTGGAAGGGATTGCCACTATCCTGGTTTGGTAGGATTCACACACTTAAAATGAACATTCTCCCTCGTATATTATACCTTTTCCGCACCATACCAATTCCCCTCTCGAACACCTTTTTCAGGACTCTGAGATCTGTGATCCTTAAATTTATTTGGGCAGGGTCCTCCCCTAGATTGGGGATGAGATTCTTAACGCGCAATAGGGTGAGTGGGGGTTCCGGATTTGCCAAAATACCATAAAGCAGCAATCCTTTCCTACATCTTAGATTGGTTCCATAATGGGCGCTCTAAAAGGTGGGTCCAGTTCGAGAGGCAGGTGGTAGGATTCCCATCCCAAAATCTACTCTGGATTTCTAAAGCCAGGAGACCCTCGCGACTCCCCTTACTGACATTGGGTATTTTGAAAGTTTGGGACAGAATTGCAATTCCCTTGGGTCTTACTCAGTTCCCCAGCCCTCTAACTCCCCTTTTTAATAATCCTGACTTCCCTTTGGGCCTAGGTTGTATGTCCTTTTTGGGGTTAGACCGCGCGGACAATCCTACGGTTTCTAGGGTCTGGGTGAAGGGATCCCTCCAGCCAATATCATCCTTCCCGGGCGGGTCAGCTAGAGGGGCTTGGCTTACATACATTAGTCTGAGAGATTTTTTAACTTCACTTGGCCCCAATAACACTTTATCCAGAGATCTTTCACCATTTGAGGCGCTTTGCACCCAAACATCCCCACCTACACATCTGGTGTCTCTGATCTACGGGCTGCTCCAGGGGAGAGATGATGCCATATCTGACCTTCCCTTTGTGAAGGCTTGGGAACGTGACTTGGGGAAATCTTTTCCTACTGACATATGGGAGAAGGCATTTGAGATATCCTTTAAATCATCAATAAGCAGTAGTCTTCAGGAGAAGAATTTTAAAATTATGTCCAGATGGTACAGGACTCCGGTCCTACTGCACTCTTTTTTCCCTTCTTGTCCTAGTTCCGGTTGGCGATGTGGCCAGGGGGAGGGTAACATGTCTCATATCTGGTGGTCCTGCAACAAAATCACTCCATTTTGGGAGGCTATTAATGATCTATACGATATGGTTTGTGGCAGTTCCGCCAGATGGACTCTGGAAGGCGCTTTGCTTTCTATGTTCCCTAGCACTTTATCTACCCTGAAAAAGGGTCTTTTGAGGTTCTTTGTTCAGGCTGCACGTCTGGTTATCCCTAGATTTTGGAAATCCACGCGTGCCCCTCTCCCTGGGGACTGGCTCTCCACTTTTGAAAAAATATATAGAATGGAGGAACTTTGGGCGGATGACATGGGCAATACTAATAAGTTCCTGAAAATCTGGACTCCTTGGATTTTATTTAAGGGTTCTCCTGATTTTATCACGTGGCTGAACAGGGGGTCGTCAGTCCCCAGGGAGATTGCACATCCCATTGGATCTTAACCCACATGTACTCGGCACGCCTTAACAAATTTTATTTTACATAGTCCTTTCTACCTCGACTTGTCAGTTCAGGGATCCCCCCCCCCCCCCCCCCTGTTTTCCCCCTTGTGTCCTGTCTTGTTTGTCTAAATTTGTTATGTATCCTATGTAGGAGCTCTTGATACCTCTTTCCCACAACTGGGTCTTTAAGATGCTTTTATTCTGATGTTGGGATCATATGTTATTTCTTTGCTCATATCCATGTTCACATGGTTTTTGCATACTTTTACTGTGACCATTTACCTGTATGATGATATTCTATTTGGTCCTGATTTATGTTCGGGCTATCCTTAAATGTAATGTGTTTATTTTGGCTCTTGATAATAAAAGTATTTGAACAACAAGGAATCATCATAGCTGATAGGTACGTGTCACCGAGGTTCCTGGCCTCGGTGGAGTAAGAGCCGTTTTTTTATGTGTCAGCAGCAGTTGCTGTTTGACATCGTAATACTTAGTATGGCTGTATAGCTGATCCAGGACGTCTCTTACTGGGAGTAGTCAAAGTGCTGGGTGGGTGACTACTCCCATGATCCAGGCCGGGTTTGGCCAGGCCTAAAAACCAGCCAGCACTGCCAGGTGAGGAGGATTACCTCAGTCTGACAGTGGAGCTCAGGAGGTGTGCTAGGATCTGAGGCTTGTGCCACCGTACTGGAGGGCTGAGACCCGTCTGTAAGGAAAACAGGCCCCCTAAAAGCCTGCTATGGACTGCGGGCGGCAGAACTGCCAACAAGGTGATTTTTTGGCTATGTGGACTTTCCATTGTGTGTTAACTAATACCAATACCGCAAAGTGATGTTTTGTTTTTGCTTTATGTGTGAATAAACACAGAAGTTTGATTTAAGAACTAGTAATTTGCCTCTGTACTGTGTCCGCACACATTGCCTACCAGAGCGAATCCGCACAACAGCTATGAACACCTTTGGGGGCAATTTTTTATGATTGCATTTCATTTTAGGCTAAAAATAATTTTTTTAATTGGCCTTTATTTAAACTTTTTAGCAGTTTTTGTGCTACAGGTTTATTTCAGACAAGTTAAAGAGGATTCATATACTGTATGTGAAGTGTTTTAGTCATAGAGTACAATAACGTTCTATTACCCAATATGATGGAGATTACTTAAGCCACTTTCACACTTGTGGCAGCAGGGTCCGGCAGGCATGTTTGCCGTGCTGCGGCTGGACCTCCGGACCTCCCCCATTATATTGAATGGGGCCGTAGAGGACTTCCGGAGCATGGTGGGCTAGCATTAGCACAGAATAGCATTAGAACAGCCTGCCGGAGCCTGCTAACGCAAGTGTGAAAGTAGCCTTAAAGGCTGAAACACCTTTGTGGCATTTATTTTTTTATTTTTTGCATTGTACTCATTTTGGGCTTAAAATCATATTTTCAATTGGACTTCATTAAAAATTATCTGCAGTTTTTGTGCTACAGGGTTACATTTCAGCCAAGTTGCAGAGTATTTTAGTTTCATTTTCACATTGAACTGTCATGTTGCTCTTCTGATGGCTGGATGTATAGCCCTTATCTTTGAACTCACAAACATTTATTTAAGCCATATTCTAAGAGAATTTTGTTATAATGAGTGTTTATGAGCTGTCAGGAATTAAGAAATAAGAGCTATACATAGCTGTCAGAAAAACATTATGAGGGTTTAGTGTGAAACTGAAATGAAGATACTCTGAAACTTGGCTGAAAATTAACCCTGTAGCACAAAAAAGACCAATTGGAAAAATATTTAGCCCAAAATTAGTGAAATGGAAAAAATGCCCCCAGAAGTGTTCATAGCCTTTGGTAATTTCCATCATATTGGGTAGTAGTGTACAACTAAAACACTTCCCATATACTATATAGAGAAAAGTATTGGAACACACCTCTTAAAGGGAACCTGTCACCTGGATTTTAGGTATTGAGCTGACATGGGCTGCTAGATCGCCGGTAGCACATCTGCAATATCCATTCCACATAGCTCTCTGTGCTTTTATTGTGTCAAAAAAATGATTTTATATATATGTAAATGAGGCTACTAACAGAGCCCAGCCACGCCCACTGTAAAGCACCGTCCTGCATACTCCGAATCTCCTCCTTGCTCCCCAACGTCACAAAGCTAGAGCGCCGTAATCTTGCGATGCATGAGCTAGCGCATGCGCAGTGTCGGCATAGTGTTCCTTCCCTCTGCTGGCATCAGTCTCAGGGAACGAACTGCAATGCGCAAGCTCTAGCTTTGTGACGTTAGGGGAGCAAGGAGGAGATTCAGAAGATGCGGGCGGTGCTGGGCTCCTTCACAGTGGGTGTGGCTGGGGTCAGAGTCAGAGAACGCTGGACTCATCTCTCAAGCATGGAGGAGACAGGACTCATCTAAGGTTAATTTACATATCTATGAAATCGTTTTTTTTTTGTGGATGTGCTAGCGGCCATCTAGCAACCCATGTCCTCAGCTCTATACCCAAAATCCAGGTGACAGGTTCCCTTTAATGACTGAATTCAGCTATTTCATTCAGTCGATTGCCACAGGTGTATAAAATCCAACCCTTAGCCATACAGTCTGCCTTTACAAAAATTTCTGTGAATTCCAATATGGCATTGTAATAGGATGCCACAGTTGCAACAAGTCAGTTTGTGAAGTATCTTCCCTCCTAGATATTCCACCATCAAATGTGAATGGCATCATTGTAAAGTGGAAGTGTTTAGGAACCAAGGCAACTCGGCCATGAAGTGACAGACCAGTCATAGAGCGGTGTGATCGAATACCGAGTGCATGAACGTGCTGACTCAATAACTGTAGAGCTCCAAACCTTCTTTGGCATTAATATCAGCACAAAATCTGTGCATCAGGAGCTTCATGACATGGGATTCTATGGCCGAGCAGCTCCAAGCAAACCTTATATCACCAAGCACCATGCTAACCATTGGATACAGTGGTTTAAAACTCAACAATGGACTTCTGTGCAGTGGAAACGTGTTCTGTGGAGTGATGAATCCCGCTTCTGATGGACGAGTCTGGGTTTGGTGAATGCCAGGAGAACGTTACCTGCTTGACTGCATTGTGACAACTGTAAGGTTTGGTGATTTGTGCATACCGACCTAAGGACTCACGTGGGTGGTCCTGATCAGTGACTGACAGCTATCTGTCACACAGAGAAGGCCGTCAGTCACTGATTAGGACCACCCACGTGACTCCTTAGCTCAGTATGTGCAAAGGTTTAGATGCATAAAATACATGTTCTACTGAATCTTTTCCTACATAACTATATATCAATCTGCTCAGCTCCTCCTGCTCTATAACATGATGGCTGAGGATTGAACTGTATTTTCATGATGACAATTTCAGATCTATCCTAGTGTGCACACAGTATATTGAAAAGCCACGACTGCAAAGGAACATATTATTAACATGCTGAGGTCAGCATTTTATGAGCTTTCAGAGACTTTTCAGTGAATATTCTTTGAGATGTAAACTCTGCATTAATAAATCTGTAAATTATGTCCCAGAACAACCTTCATTACGATCTCCTTAAGGACAAAATGTGTTAAATGGCAGCCCACCTCTGGCTACAGGAGGACGCTGGCTTGTACAAAGCATGATGTTTTCATGCTTGCAAGAAAAGAGACTGCGGAGAGAACTATATGTTCCTTCATCTAGGAGGCAGCGCTCAGCATGGAACCACTGTGAAAATGCTTACTGAAGGAGCAGAACAGTGGCTGCTCCCACGGCACACCATGATTTCATGTCTACAATGAAATACACTACCGATTTATCCAGTACAGCAACCTAAAATTAGAAAATTTTCACATTAGGCCGAATGCACACGGCCGTGTTCCGCGGCCGAGAGCGGTCCGTGGTATGCCGGGCTGGATTCCTGTTCAGAGCACTAGAGTAATACACTCGTATGATCTATACGAGTGTATTACTGTACAGCAGCGGCGGCATGAAGCGCACAGCGTCATAGCAACCAATGACGCCGTGCGCTCCTGCTCTGAACAGGAATCCAGCCCGGCATACCACGGACCGCTCTCAGCCGCGGAACACGGCCGTGTGCATTCGGCCTTACACTGCAGTTTTCCTACCTATAAGGAATAATTGCTTAACTTCATCTACACGATCCTGCAGCTTGAAGTACACAGTTCTTTATTATCTAGACGTATAAGTCTGGAATTCATCTCAAGCTCATTGATAACTTGGAGGACTCTGGTGCAGTCACGTTCTGAGTTTGCAGCACGTACAAAGGACATGAAAGGGACTGTCTCCTTCCAGATAACCCCTTTCCTGCAGACAAAATGTAGTAGAACAGGGATGCCCAACCTGCGGCCCTCCAGCTGTTGCAAAACTACAACTCCCAGTAAGCCTGGACTACCATTATCATTTGTACACAGCGACCCCTTAGGCCTCTTTCACACGGGCATCACGGATTTGGGTGCATTGCGACAAACCCGCACGTGTAGGTACGCAATTTCAGTCAGTTTTGACTGCGATTGTGTTCCGTTGTTCAGTTTTTATCGCGCGGGTGCAATGCGTTTTACACGAGCGTGATGAAAAACTGAATGTGGTACCCAGACCTGAACTTCTTCACTGAAGTTCAGGTTTGGGTTCAAGGTTGTGTAAATGTAATTATTTTCCCTTATAACATGGTTATAAGGAAAAATAATAGAATTCTTAATACAGAATACTTAGGGCTCTTTCACACTTGCGTTATTGTCTTCCGGCATAGAGTTCCGTCGTCGGGACTCTATGCCGGAAGAATACTGATCAGGATTATCCTAATGCATTCTGAATGGAGAGTAATCCGTTCAGGATGCATCAGGATGTCTTCAGTTCCGGTACGGAACGTTTTTTGGCCGGAGAAAATACCGCAGCATGCTGCGCTTTTTGCTCCGGCCAAAAATCCTGAAGACTTGCCGCAAGGCCGGATCCGGGATCAATGCCCATTGAAAGGCATTGATCCGGATCCGGCCTTAAGCTAAACGTCGTTTCGGCGCATTGCCGGACCCGACGTTTAGCTTTTTCTGAATAGTTACCATGGCTACCGGGACGCTAAAGTCCTGACAGCCATGGTAAGTGTAGCGGGGAGCAGGGGAGCAGCATACTTACCGTCCGTGCGGCTCCCCGGGCGCTCCAGAGTGACGTCAGGGCGCCCCAAGCGCATGGATCACGTGATCACATGGATCACGTCATCCATGCGCATGGGGCGCTCTGACGTCATTCTGGAGCGCCCGGGGAGCCGCACGGACTGTAAGTATACCGCTCCCCCGCTCCCCGCTACTACTATGGCAACCAGGACTTTAATAGCGTCCTGGGTGCCATAGTAACACTGAAAGCATTTGGAAGACGGTTCCGTCTTCAAATGCTTTCAGTACACTTGCGTTGTTACGGATCCGGCAGGCACCTCCGGCAACGGAAGTGCATGCCGGATCCCAACAACGCAAGTGTGAAAGAGGCCTTAGTAAAATAGGGCTGGATGGGTTAAAAAAATAAAAATAAAATAAATTGTTCGCGCAGCCCGGCTTCTCTTCTTTCTTCAGGACCTGGGTAAAGGACCTGTGGTGACGTCACTGTGCTCATCACATGGTCCGCCACATGATCCATCACCATGGTGATGGATCATGTGATGGACCAAGTGATGAGCGCAGTGACGTCACCACAGGTCCTTTTCCTCACAGATCAGCAAAGAAGAAGAAAGAAGAGAAGCCGAGCTGCGCGAACAAGTGGATGAGGTGAGTTCAATTATTTTACTTTTTTTTTTTACCCCTCCAGCCCTATTTTACTAAGCATTCTGTGTTAAGAATGCTATTATTTTCCATTATAACCATGTTATAAGGGAAAATAATAATGATCGGGTCCCCATCCCGATCGTCTCCTAGCAACCGTGCGTGAAAATCACACCGCATCCGCACTTGCTTGCGGATGCTTGAGATTTTCACGCAGCCCTATTCACTTCTATGGGGCCTGCGTTGCGTGAAAAATGAACAAAATAGAGCATGCTGGGATTTTCACGCAACGCACAAGTGATGCGTGAAAATCACCGCCCATGTGCACAGCCCCATAGAAATGAATGGGTCTGGATTCAGTGCGTTCACCTCACGCATTGCACCCGCACGGAATTCTCGCCCGCTTTTTTGTAACCTTTAGCATTGATATTAACATTGGGGGTGTTTGTGTGATTGCCAATGAAGAGCATTTCTACACTTAAAGGGGTTTTACAAAACTTTAAAACTGATGGCCTATCCTCAGAGTAGGCTATCAACAACTGATCGGCGGTGCCACGACACCCTGAACCCCTGCTGTACCTTCTGGAACTACACAGATCTGTTCATTTCTGTAGTGGACGGAGCTCATTACTGCAGCTTTGATCCCGCTGAAGTGAATACAGAAATGACATTACATAGATGGAGCTATGTACTTCCAGGGCTGGAGCTATTGTAGAACAGCTGATTGGGTGTTGGAGCAAGCCAATCATATATCGTGGGGACAGGCCATCAGTATGAAAGTACCAGAAACCCCCTTTAAATGTGCATTTAACTTTCAGTCATGCCAATCCCGATTTTTAGTTTGTTTTTTTAGCTGATCCCTATGTAATGGTGGAAATGTGTCACATAACGTTGTCACTAAATCTCTACCTTTCTTGCAATGTCTCTTGAGAAGTAGCTGTATGGGGTAAATTTCAGCTGGCATTTGTCCTTGGTTTTATAATTTGTAATCTCTATTTCTCCAGACTATAGGGAAAAACAGAGAGAGAGAAAGAGCAGTAAGGATATTATACAGTCAGAAGCAAAATAACAAGACGAAAAAAGAATTCTGAAAGCTCTACTACTGGTCGATTTCAAGCCAAGTGAGTCATCAAGCCTGGTCTCTCAGTTGCTTTTCACAAGAGAATTGGTTGTGGCACAAGAACCAGCTGTGCGTTTTATGAAGCAAATGATGGATATGATATTCAGGTTGGTGACCGGGAAATATTCCACAAATGTGTAGTTTTGGCTTGATCAGGAGTTTTCTTGTTCTTGACCCAGACCTAATATGTATTAACTTTATATTTTATGTGACTATTGGTAATGCAATCACCATTTTCATAAGTACAGTATCGAACGAACACTGAATGGATTGGAAGTGTATAAAAGCTGATGTACTGGCCCATCAGAGTACCAGAGGATCCACCGGTGGGTCCAGGCTCTGACTTTGAAGCCCTGGTACTAGGGTCTATATTTTATGGGTTGACCCACCTATAGTGGAGTTTAAAGACCTAGCTTTTTTTCTTTTAATTTTTCATCCTCACATTCGAAAGAGCCATAATGTTTTAACTTTCCGTCAAGTATGGGGGCTTGGTTGCTGATACACTGCTCAAAAAAATAAAGGGAACACTTAAACACCACAATGTAACTCCAAGTCAATCACACTTGTGTGAAATCAAACTGTCCACTTAGGAAGCAACACTGAGTGACAATCAATTTCACATGCTGTTGTGAAAATGGGATAGACAACAGGTGGAAATTATAGGCAATTAGCAAGACACCCCCAATAAAGAAGTGGTTCTGCAGGTGGTGATCACAGACCACTTCTCAGTTCCTATGCTTCCTGGCTGATGTTTTGGTCACTTTTGAATGCTGGTGGTGCTTTCACTCTAGTGGTAGCATGAGACGGAGTCTACAACCCACACAAGTGGCTCAGGTAGTGCAGCTTATCCAGGATGGCACATCAATGCGAGCTGTGGCAAGAAGGTTTGCTGTGTCTGTCAGAGTAGTGTCCAGAGCATGGAGGCGCTACCAGGAGACAGGCCAGTACATCAGGAGACGTGGAGGAGGCCGTAGGAGGGCAACAACCCAGCAGCAGGACCGCTACCTGCGCCTTTGTGCAAGGAGGAACAGGAGGAGCACTGCCAGAGCCCTGCAAAATGACCTCCAGCAGGCCACAAATGTGCATGTGTCTGCTCAAACGGTCAGAAATAGACTCCATGAGGGTGATATGAGGGCCCGACATTCACAGGTGGGGGTTGTGCTTACAGCCCAACACCGTCCAGGACGTTTGGCATTTGCCAGAAAACACCAAGATTGGCAAATTCGCCACTGGCGCCCTGTGCTCTTCACAGATGAAAGCAGGTTCACATGATCACATGTGACAGACGTGACAGAGTCTGGAGACGCCGTGGAGAACGTTCTGCTGCCTGCAACATCCTCCAGCATGACCGGTTTGGCATTGGGTCAGTAATGGTGTGGGGTGGCATTTCTTTGGAGGGCCGCACAGCCCTCCATGTGCTCGCCAGAGGTAGCCTGACTGCCATTAGGTACCGAGATGAGATCCTCAGACCCCTTGTGAGACCATATGCTGGTGCGGTTGGCCCTGGGTTCCTCCTAATGCAAGACCTCATGTGGCTTGAGTGTGTCAGCAGTTCCTGCAAGACGAAGGAATTGATGCTATGGACTGGCCCGCCTGTTCCCCAGACCTGAATCCAATTGAGCACATCTGGGACATCATGTCTCGCTCTATCTACCAACGTCACGTTGCACCACAGACTGTCCAGGAGTTGGCAGATGCTTTAGTCCAGGTCTGGGAGGAGATCCCTCAGGAGACCATCCGCCACCTCATCAGGAGCATGCACAGGCGTTGTAGGGAGGTCATACAGGCAAGTGGAGGCCACACACACTACTGAGCCTCATTTTGACTTGTTTTAAAGACATTACATCAAAGTTGGATCAGCCTGTAGTGTGTTTTTCCACTTTCATTTTGAGTGTGACTCCAAATCCAGACCTCCATGGATTGAAAAATTTGATTTCCATTTTTAATTTTTGTGTGATTTTGTTGTCAGCACATTCAACTATGTAAAGAACAAAGTATTTCAGAAGAATATTTAATTAATTCAGATCTAGGATCTGTTATTTTTGTGTTCCCTTTATTTTTTTGAGCAGTGTATAATACACTGCAATACTGACGCTGTGTACATGAAGAAAGTAAGCAATGATCTAGCTTGAGAAGTTAATAAAAAATCCAATATTTATTTCAAAATTCTTAAAAACTGAAAAATTAAAAGTGCCCTGGTGAACACACTTATGCGTTTCTAATGCTAACTGTGTCCTTGATCATAGCATGTAGCTTGTAAAATCCACCACCACGTTAAATGTATATGAATCTATCATCCAGTGACGTAACTAGAGTGTTATGGTCCCCAGGGCAAACTTTGGATCAGGGTCGTCGTCCCCCAACACACCCTCTGTGACTGCGATCGCTACATCCCTGGTCCCTGATCCCCTAGTAATGCCCCCGGTAATGTATCTCACTGCCCCCAGTAATTTCCCCCACTGCCCCTAATAATGTCCTTCACTGACCGAGCAGGTAGTGTCCCCCACTGACCTAGTAATGTCCCCTACTGCCACTGGAAATGTCCACCACTGCCCCCGGTAATGTCCCCACTGACCCAGCAGGTAGTTCCCACCACTGCCCCTAGTAATGTCCCCTACTGCCCCCAGTAGTGTCCCCCACTGCCCCCAGTCTTCACATGTGATGGGGACCGGAATGAAGTACAGTGACAATGCCGGGCCCCATCACATGTGAGAGCGCTCAACTCACCTGCATCACATGCGCTCCAGCATCAGGCCGCGGCGCTGCCTTACTACAATTAGTCACAAATTAAATGGGTGGGCGGAGCCTGTCTAACATCGGTTAGGCGCCGCCCACCTTCAATAAATGTAAGGTCACATGGCATATGCTAAGCTGTGAGAAAGCCGTGGTGCTACTGTGAGGTACTGCGGGCAGTTTAAATGGCCCATCTTAGATGAAAGGCTCCCTTTAATTCATTATATGGACCTGTAAGATAATTCATTTAGTAAATGTTGTAGCAGCGAAATAAAATTTATATTTTAATTCATGATTTAAAATTTTCTTTTTTAAGCATTCACCATGCAGTTTTGTTTGTTGAACGAGACTATACAAAATACTATGTCTTTTTTTTTATTTAATTTTTTTTATAAAGCATTTTTAATAGGGAAAGAGGATAGTGTTTTCTTTTTTATTAAATATACAGTTAGGTCCATATATATTTGGACAGAGACAACTTTTTTTCTAATTTTTGTTCTGTACATTTCCACAATGGATTTTGAAGTTGAAGTTCACACTTTCAGCTTTAAATTCAGTGGGTTGAACAAAATGATTGCATAAAAATGTGAGGAACTAAAGAATTTTTTAAACTTAACCCCTTCATTTCAGGGGCTCAAAAGTAATTGGACAAATTAAATAATTGTAAATAAAATGTTAATTTCTAATATTTGGTTGAAAACCCCTTTGTTGGCAATGACTGCCTGAAGTCTTGAACTCATGGACATCACCAGACGCTGCGTTTCCTCCTTTTTAATGCTCGCCCAGGCCTTTACTGCAGCGGTTTTCAGTTGCTGTTTGTTTGTGGGCCTTTCTGTCTGAAGTTTAGTCTTTAACAAGTGAAATACTCTATTGGGTTCAGATCAGGTGAAAATATCCATAAAATGCTTCACAAAATGGAGAAGATTCCTGACTTTCCTGACTGTATACTAGGATTCAGAGAATCTCTGCCTGCATTTTGCCTTGTAGATTTAATTAAGATCAGCCTATTATGATCATTTCAATGAATGAACAGCATACGGTACATATTCTATTTGTGCTGCATGTGAGACAATCAGGAGCAGAATATTCTAAGACAGAGGAATACAATTAGTTTTATGTAAATTTGCTTCTCTGTTCCAAGACATGACATTTTTGGATTGTTGACAAAGAAATGGTAATTACCTGGTCTATCCAAAGCTTGCCTACAATGATGTTGTGCACTGTGGAGGTGACCTTCTTCCACACATAATGGTTCCCACTGGAAAGAAACTCCAAGTGTATATCCCCTGTGACATACACAATATGGACAGAAAACACTTGAGTAATTGGTATGTTGATTTACCACGTATCTGCCTTCAGATAAAACAATACTAAGTATCTTATGATGAAAACACAGTAATGATTCAAATAGTGAAGTAGGTCAGAGGAAAGTGGATGCCGCTGACTTTATAGAGATCTGACGAGATTAGGGGATTAGTCACATTACACTTTCATGGTGCCATAAACACTGTGTTGTGTATGACATGAGTACGCCTGCTTTCACATTAGCGTTTTTTGCGGACCTGTCATGGATCTGTAAAAACGCTTCCGTTACAATAATACAACCGCATGCATCCGTCATGAACTGATTCGGTTGTATTATGTCTTCTATAGCCACGACGGATCCGTCTTGAACACCATGGAAAGTCAATGGGGGACGGATCCGTTTTCTATTGTGCCAGATTGTGTCAGAGATAACAGATCTGTCCCCATTGACTCACATTGTGTGCCAGGACGGATCCGTCTTGCTCCACACCACATCGCGGACAGAAAAACGCTGCAGGCAACGTTTTGGTGTCTGCCTCCAGAGCGGAATGGTGACTGATCCGAGGCAAACTGATGCATTCTGAGCGGATCCTTTTCCATTCAGAATGCATTAGGGAAAAACTAATCTCAGAAATGGAAAGCCGAAACGCTAGTGTGAAAGTAGACTACCAAATAAAATCCTAATATGGACACTTGTAGTATCATTTGTGTAAGGGTACATTCCCACATAGTGGCTGAGGTGCAGGTAAAATGTTTAAAGGGATTCTGTCACCTGGATTTTAGTGACAGAGCTTTTAACATCATCACATCAGTCTGCTCGTTTTGTATTAAAATATACTAGTATTACTACCCTAAGTGTTGTCCTTTGTCTAGAAAATCGCTTTTATTAATATGGTAATTACCTGAGTAATGTGCCCAAGGGGCTGTCCCTCCGGCCGTTGGTGCCCAGCCGCGCCCCTTCTCCTGGAGCCCAGCATCGCCCCACTGCTAATTTAGTTACTCCTCATTGCCGGCTGGTGCATGTGCAGTGCGTCCTGTGAGGCCGATTCCAGGCGCTGACATGTGTATCCATGGGCGCATGCGCAAGCTGATGGCTCAGCAAACGCATTCCGTGGATACACATGTCAGCCCCTGGAATCGGCCTCACAGGACGCACTGCACATGCGCCAGCCAGCAATGAGGAGTAAATAAAATGAGAGGAGGACAATGCTAATACCAGTAGGCAATGAGTCAAAAGAGGGACAATACTGCTGCCAGAAAGGAAGTGGGGGGGGGGAAGGTGACAATGCTGCTGCCCGTGGTATGGTACTGTAACATTTATTGATTCTACTGTAGGAAGTCAGATCTGATAGTCAGTTCAAAGACAGTAAACAGCAGGGGGAGGTAATTAGTGTAGAAACAAGCACTTTTATAAACTAAATTAAAGAGTTCACTATTTTCACCTAGACTATTGAATTAGTAAAAATAAAATAAAAGTTTAAGTGCACTTTAACCTATGTGGAGATGTTTAAAATGTTTCACCTCTACTCTTTCACCCTTACCTAATGGCATAATAGAGAGGTATTTGCCCCTGAATTTGCTGGCAATGGTGATTTCCTGCCACAGGCTCCATCCATTCTTGGAGTGTACATGATGAGCAGCAGCTGGAGGGTGATGACTGACCTGATGGCAAAAACATGAAAAAAAATAATAATCAAGAACATTTCCTTAAAGTTTAGAAGTTAAAGGGGCTGTCTCCCCTCAGACATTGGGGGCATATACCATAATTCTAGGATATTCCCCCAATGTCTGATATCTTTAGAAAGGAGTCCGAAAAGTGAAGGAGGGCGCACCGCGCATGCGCCACTGCCCTCCATTAATTTCTATGGGAGTGCTGAAATAATCGTGCAGCACGCTCGGCTATTTTTGCCAGTACCATTGAAATAAATGGGAAGTGCACCACGCAAGTGTAGCCACCGCTCCATTCACTTCTATGGGGCTGACGGAAATAGCCGAGCCAGCACTCGACTGTTTTCGGAAGTCCCATAGAAATGAACGGAGCTGTGGTTGCACTTGCGGGGTGCGCCCTCCTTCCCTTTGCAGGCTCCGTGCTAAAGATATCAGGCATTGGGGGCATATCCTAGCGATATGCCCCCAATGTCTGAGGTGAGACAACCCCTTTAAATCTACATTATAGTGAAGATCTGAAGATCACACAGGCCAAACAAATCTATTTCTTTTGCGTAACTACTCAAATTATACATATTTCGCATCAAATTACACAGCTCTTCTACTCAAAATGACAGCTGCTAACCTTTCCTTATTCATCATGAATGTATCCTACCACAAGTGCCCTCCAAACAGCTACATAAAACGACTGTGACAAACGTAACTTTGCACTCATGTCCACGGAAAATACAGCAAAAAAAAAGTCCACTGCTCTAGCTGTGGATATTACCCTCTCCATTAGAAAGGGTGAAGATCTGCAGCATAAACTGACATGCTACAGATTTCATATCTCATCTACTTTTCCGATACTGTACAATGCCTCGGATCTGCAACAGAAATTCCACGACGACAAAAACAGGAGGTATCCCACAGGCGCTTTCGGTGGACTTTTTTGGTTTTAGTGGCGTTTTTTGCACCTGAGGCTTTGGTGAATTTTTTTGGCAGTAAAAATACCAGCTCCAGATATTAGCTGAGGAATATGAAAACTACTAGAAATTTTCACATATTTTTCTCTGTAGAGAATACAAGGCGAAAAAAAAAAAACGTTGACACAACTGTTTACAAAGAAACTACCACTAAAACACTATAAAAGCCACATTTGGTATAGAAAAAATTAAAGTGGTTTTTATGATGCTTTTTCATGATTAAAAAACCCAGGCAAAATTAGTATTGAGGGCCTTAGGTTGTTTTCAGACTATTTCTTTTGGTGTTTTTCCCAATTTTCATAGCCTTTTTTTTTTTCAATTGGTGGTTTTGGCCTTCAGATGTTAGCTGTAAGTCTAGGTCTAGGAATTATGAAATGCAGTACAAACAAGCATTTTTTTTGTCTTTTCTTCACTTGCATGATGTATTTTTTGTAAATTGCAGCATGCTGTGACTATGGTATTTCTGGCTTATTTTCAGCATTTTTTGTGCCATAGACATCCACAGTTTTTTTTTAACCCCTGCTTGAAAAAAAACCAACAACATACCAATTGTATTCCATTTTATGGCACATTGTGGTGAGACATTTCCTTTTAAAGGCAGTCCCAAGTTTCGGTTGCATATCAGTCTATCTTCCTTGCTGTTATGCTTAACCCCTTCCTGGCGCAGCAATTTTCTGTTTTCGTTTTTCGCTCCCTGCTTTCCCGGAGCTAGAACGTTTTTTTTTTTTTTTCGTTCACATAGCCGAATGAAGACTTGTTTTTTGAAGAACAAATTGTACTTTCTAATGGCACCATTACATATTGAACAGAATGTAGTGGGAAGCTGAAAAAAAATTCCAAAAACGCAATTCCACCACATTTTAATGGGTTTTGTTTTTACGACGTTCACTAATCAATACGATTACAGTAATACCACATATGTATAGTTTTTCTTGCGTTTTAATACTTTTGAAAAAAAAAATGTTTTCCTTTTCATCACCATATTCTCACCCATTCAAGTAGTTACTAAAACAGACATGTCAGGAGCGGTGATAGCTCCTCTTCAAAGGGGTTGAGTCATCAATATCAGAGTGGCAGGTTTCTGACTCCCCCGCTGATCAGCTGTTTGGAGAGGAGGCAGCACTCCTGCGAGCACTGCTTCCTCTTCAAGTCTCCTCACTTGCACATTCACCTGAATGGAACCAGCACCAAACAGCTGATCTGTGGCTGTGCCGGGAGTCGGACCCTTGCCGATCTGAAATTGATGGCCACAGGTCATTTATGATTTCTATGGCTATGGTGAGGTCTATGGCTTGTCATAAATTAGACGCATCCTCCGGCAGTGCAGGGGATATAATGACTGGCTTGACTGCTGTACCACATGCTGGTCTTGTTAAATATCCCCCTCTGTCTCTGGCTGACATACAGCTGCTAATCTCAGCCAGTTCACCCAGGACAGCTTTGCCTTTAAGGGGTTGTTCCAGGAAAAATATCCTACATTTTTCAAACCAGCACCTGGATCTGAATACTCTTGTAATTGCATGTCATTAAAAACTTAACATAGCCAATAAGTTATTCACTGAAATCTATCTGTATAGCGCCACCTGCTGTTTGCCCTTTTTCTAAATTCTAAGTCCAGCTCAATGAGATGGATGCACATGCTCAGTTCCATCCTTCAACTACCACCAGCTGCAGCAGAAAGGACACACACCCTGAGAAAGTGCACACCCACTAAGCTGCCAGCTTGAAATAAATCTAGTAGAGCAATTGGAGCAATGAGTGGGCAGATCTCTGGAGCCATGTGAGGTACAGGGCTGGTTCTAGCTTTGTTAGAAAGAGACTGTCATGTACTATATGATGTTTTTTTTTTACATTACTCATGGGATAACCCCTTTAATATTCTATTTTTCCCATCTACTTTTTTTAACTGTGTATTTACACCCACCTAAAGAATTATTAGGAACACCATACTAATACGGTGTTGGATCCCCTTTTGCCTTCAGAACTGCCTTAATTCTACGTGGCATTGATTCAACAAGGTGCTGATAGCATTCTTTAGAAATGTTGGCCCATATTGATAGGATAGCATCGTGCAGTTGATGGAGATTTGAGGGATGCACATCCAGGGCACGAAGCTCCCGTTCCACCACATCCCAAAGATGCTCTATTGGGTTGAGATCTGGTGACTGTGGGGGCCATTTTAGTACAGTGAACTCATTGTCATGTTCAAGAAACCAATTTGAAATGATTCGAGCTTTGTAACATGGTGCATTATCCTGCTGGAAGTAGCCATCAGAGGATGGATACATGTTCTCATTCTGTTTACGCCAAATTCGGACTCTACCATTTGAATGTCTCAACAGAAATCGAGACTCATCAGACCAGGCAACATTTGTCCAGTCTTCAACAGTCCAATTTTGGTGAACTCGTGCAAATTGTAGCCTCTTTTTCCTATTTGTAGTGGAGATGAGTGGTACCCGGTGGGGTCTTCTGCTGTTGTAGCCCATCCTCCTCAAGGTTGTGCGTGTTGTGGCTTCACAAATGCTTTGCTGCATACCTCGGTTGTAACGAGTGGTTATTTCAGTCAACGTTGCTCTTCTATCAGCTTGAATCAGTCGGCCCATTCTCCTCTGACCTCTAGCATCCACAAGGCATTTTTTGCCCACAGGACTGCCACATACTGGATGTTTTTCCCTTTTCACACCATTCTTTGTAAACCCTAGAAATGGTTGTGCGTGAAAATCCCAGTAACTGAGCAGATTGTGAAATACTCAGACCGGCCCGTCTGGCACCAACAACCATGCCACGCTCAAAATTGCTTAAATCACCTTTCTTTCCCATTCTGACATTCAGTTTGGCGTTCAGGAGATTGTCTTAACCAGGACCACCCCCCTAAATGCATTGAAGCAACTGCCATGTGATTGGTTGACTAGATAATTGCATTAACCCCTTAAGGACACAGCCTTTTTACACCTTAGGACCAGGCCATTTTTTGAAAATCTGACCAGAGTCCCTTTAAGTGCTGATAACTTTAAAACGGTTTGACTTATCCAGGCCGTTCTGAGATTGTTTTTTCGTCACATATTGTACTTCATGACACTGGTAAAATGGAGTCAAAAAAAAAATTTTTTTTGCACCAAAAAATACCTAATTTAACAAAAATTTGAAAAAAATTAGCAAATTTCAAAGTTTCAGTTTCTCTACTTCTGTAATACATAGTAATACCCCCAAAAATTGTGATGATTTTACATTCCCCATATGTCTACTTCATGTTTGAATTGTTTTGGGAATGATATTTTATTTTTTGGGGATGTTATAAGGCTTAGAAGTTTAGAAGCAAATCTTGAAATTTTTCCGAAATTTACAAAAACTCAATTTCTAGGGACCAGTTCAGGTCTCAAGTCACTTTGCGAGGCTTACATTATAGAAACCACCCAAAAATGACCCCATCTAAGAAACTACACCCCTCAAGGTATTCAAAACTGATTTTGCATACGTTGTTAACCCTTTAGGTGTTGCACAAGAGTTATTGGCAAATAGGGAGGAAATTTGAGAATTTCATTTTTTTGTCTAATTTTTCATTTTAACCCATTTTTTCCACTAACAAACCAAGGGTTAACAGCCAAACAAGACTGTATCTTTATTGCCCTGACTCTGCCATTTACAGAAACACCCAATATGTGGCCGTAAACTACTGTACGGCCACACAGCGGGGCGTAGAGTGAAAGGTGTGCCGTTTGGTTTTTGGAAGGCTGATTTTTATGGACTGGTTTATTTACACCATGTCCCATTTGAAGCCCCCTGATGCACCCCTAGAGGAGAAACTCCCTAAAAGTGACCCCATCTAAGAAACTACACCCCTCAAGGTATTCAAAACTGATTTTACATACGTCGTTAACCCTTTAGGTGTTGCACAAGAGTTATTGGCAAATGGCGATGAAATTTGAGAATTTCATTTTTTTGTCTAATTTTTCATTTTAACCCATTTTTTCCACTAACAAACCAAGGGTTAACAGCCAAACAAGACTGTATCTTTATTGCCCTGACTCTGCTGTTTACAGAAACACCCCATATGTGGCCGTAAACTACTGTACGGGCACACAGCGGGGCGTAGAGTGAAAGGTGCGCCGTTTGGTTTTTGGAGGGCTGATTTTGCTGGACTGTTTTTTTGGCACCATGTCCCATTTGAAGCCCCCCTGATGCACCCCTAGATTATAAACTCCATAAAAGTGACCCCATCTAAGAAACTACACCCCTCAAGGTATTCAAAACTGATTTTACAAACTTTGTTAACCCTTTAGGTGTTGCACAAGATTTAATGGAAAATAGAGATACAATTTCAAAATTTCACTTTTTTGGCAGATTTTCCATTTTAATATTTTTTTTCCAGTTACAAAGCAAGGGTTAACAGCCAAACAAAACTCATTATTTATGGCCCTAATTCTGTAGTTTACAGAAACACCCCATATGTGGTCGTAAACAGCTGTACGGGCACATGGCAGGGCGCAGAAGGAAAGGAACACCATATGGTTTTTGGAAGGCATATTTTGCTGGACTGGTTTTTTTGACACCATGTCCCATTTGAAGCCCCCCTGATGCACCCCTAGAGTAGAAACTCCAAAAAAGTGACCCCATTTTAGAAACTACGGGATAGGGTGGCAGTTTTGTTGGTACTAGTTTAGGGTACATATGATTTTTGGTTGCTCTATATTACACTTTTTGTGCGGCAAGGTAACAAGAAATAGCTTTTTTGGCACCATTTTTTTTTTGTTATTTACAACATTCATCTGACAGGTTAGATCATGTGGTAATTTTATAGAGCAGGTTGTCACGGACGCGGAGATACCTAATATGTATACAATTTTTTTTATTTATGTAAGTTTTACACAATGATTTCATTTTTGAAACAAAAAAAATCATGTTTTAGTGTTTCCATAGTCTAAGAGCCATAGTTTTTTCAGTTTTTGGGCGATTATCTTGGGTAGGGTATGATTTTTGCAGGATGAGATGACGGTTTGATTGTTACAATTTTGGCGTACATGCGACTTTTTTGATCACTTTTATTACCTTTTTTGGGAAGTAAGGTGGGCAAAATTTCAATTTCATCATAGTTTTTTATTTTTTATTTTTATGGTGTTCACCGTTCGGGTAAAGTAACATGACCGTTTTATAGATCAGGTCGTTACGGACGCGGCGATACCAAACATGTGTAGGGAATTTTATTTTTTTCATTTTTTATCAGTGATAAATGTGTTTTTTGATTTTTACTTTTTTTTCACTTTTATTCACTTTTTTTTGACCCAGACCCACTTGGTTCTTGAAGATCCAGTGGGTCTGATGTCTGTATAATACAGTACAGTACAATATATATTGTTCTGTACTGTATTTTACTTACACTGAACAGATCTATGCCATTCAGCACAGATCTGTTCAGCACCATGGACAGCAGGACGCCTGAGAGGCGTCCTGTTGCCATGGGAACCTTCCCCGTCTGCTCAGTACTGCTCAGAACTTCGCAGACGGGGAAGGGTAAGGAGGGGATCTCTCGGGGGGCTCTCTGGGGGCTCTCTCCCTCCCCATCGGGGGGCTGCAAAGGCACAGCAGCCCCCCGATGGGAGAGGGAGGGAGCTCCCTGCGCTGTTAACCTTTTCCATACAGCGGTCCGTACGGACCGCTGTATGGAAAGGGTTAAACGGCTGACATCGCATCGCAGATGTCAGCCGTTTATACCAGGGTGCCAGCAATGTGCTGGCACCCTGGTATCCCCACTAGACACCAACGATTATACAAGGGGAGGCGGGCGGGGGATCGCGATCCCGCCTGCCGCACCGCCCGCCTCCCGCACCGCCCACACCGCCCGCAACCCTCCCCCTGCACCTCCCGCCACCATAAAAATCATTCGGGGGTGCAGGGGGGGGTAAATAAAACTTTTTTTTTGGCATATAAAGTTTCTGATCCCTGCGGTCAGGGACTGCGGGGACCAGAAACTTCAGAAATCGCAGCAAACCGCAGGTCTGAATTGACCTGCGGTTTGCCGCGATCGCCGACATGGGGGGGTCACGGGACCCCCCCGCGCATTTAGCCTAGGTGCCTGCTCAATGATTTGAGCAGGCACCGGGTTCCGATCACTGCCAGCCGCACGGCAGTGATTGAAAATACACAGGGCGTACATGTACGCCCTGTGTCCTTAAGTACCAGGGCACAAGGGCGTACCTGTACGCCCTATGTCCTTAAGAGGTTAATGAGAAATAGAACAGGTGTTCCTAATAATTCTTTAGGTGAGTGTATATACATAGTGTTTTAGGTGACAGTTTTTTTTTTCAGTCACCCAAAACTCTAAATGGGGCGGCAGGCGTATACCTGTGGTCTACACCCACTAAATATTAATCTTATTGACAAGTGCAATACTTTAATTTTTCAATTTCTGTGTCTGGTATAAATCTCCGAAGCAAAGGCAATCTGTGTAATTCCCCATAGGTTGGATACAATAGGTTGAGCTGTCACTGCAGAGGCGGAAGGTAGATTGTAGCGCTAAATTAGTTCTCTAAAGGCTTTTTCAGGGAAGAAATGACGGTGTCTAGGATTTCAACTTTCCAAATCAGCGATCATGGTTTTAAACAGCGAAGCCCGTCTGCACGGTTAATGGGAGTTTAGGATGATTAAACTTATCTTATTTTCATCTGCAGGCTGAATGGAGCTGAGGATGCAGGACTAACCTGGTATCAGTCTTATTGATTGGGATGAAATAAAGAAGGTAGCATTGGATAAAGTTCAGAGAGAATGGAGGACATTGTGGGAATGTACAGCAAAAAGCAAATGTCATTGAATAGAAAAGAAAAGAAACAACAATACTATACTACATTAGTAATACTATACTATACTATACACAATTTGAAACCAAAATATAGTAATTATGGGTATATGTCCCTATATCGAAATTACTCACAAGCCTGAGAGGAACGTTAAAAGAAACGTTGCCAATCTTTTTATTTAGTAATAGGTGTAATAAAAGACTGGGGCCAGAGCCCATACAGTGCAACTACGAATCAGGCTACAGGGTCTCAATCAGCAGTGAGAGGTCTATATCGATTGTCAGACCTAACCCCACTCCTGAGAATATACTGGTTGTGGGGGGCAAACAATATACGTGGCAGGATAGTGCGGGCCGACATTGGCAGTAATAAAACTGGACCTATACAAAGAGTACTGTCCACCCCCAGAATGGGAACTTTCCCTTGTTTAAATTGTGTACATTGTTCCAGTGTGATAAGGGGTACACATTTCACCCACCCACAACCGATTAGAGGCTTTTTCACATGTGATAGCCGGTTTGTTGTCTATATTTTGAAGTGCCCTTGTGGTTTATTGTACGTGGGAGAAACCTCTACAAGGATGAAGGATAGATTGAATAATCCTAAATCCACAATTAGAAAACTAAATCTATTATTCCCCGTACCACATTCCATTTCCACGAGCACGGACACACAATAGCACAATTGCGTTACCAAATTATTGAGAGTGTACCCTTACCCCGGCGAAATAAACTATTACTCAAGAGGGAGGCTTACTGGATACACCGATTGCAAACGATTGAGCCTCGCGGACTCAATCGGGAATATAATGTACAGAGCTTCCTATGATTGATTACTTTTGATTGATTTATTATATTTTTTCAATATACAATTTTTTTTTTCTTTAAAAAAAAAAAATAATTCTTTTATTTTTTCCGCAGCTGAATTAAAGAAAAAACAGAACAAAATAAGGAAGGAAAATGAATACCATTTCATTTATTGAATTTATAATGAATGTTTCTTTCACATGTTTTGATTCATTGCTGATTTGTGGGAGGGGTCATCTGTGTGATGTCATTTCCCTTTGTCTTGGCGGTCTATTTAAACATGCCTCATTCATGTATGTCGATAAGTCTGATGAAGGTGCAGTAGCACCGAAACGCGTCACTTACTAACTGTATATGTGACAATAAAGCAGCAAGATTATCATCTACAGCGAGTGCCGGTCTTCTCTTCAGTGTTTTATTGGGAACGCCATCCCACAGACACGTGCACCGCGACTTCAGCAAGCAGTGCCGACCTGCGAATATTTTACTGGTTGTGGGGGGTGATGTGGTGGGAGAGTATTCCCCAGATAACCCCACATATTCACACCACCCTATTAAAAATAAATCACTGCCAAAGTGTAGCAACCCTCAGAGTTATGTGAGGGGCTACAACCGACCTTCGTGTGCAGTGATAATTGCCAAAGTGCCCCTCCTGAGTGCGCCATCTGCACACTGCATTACGCCAATGACATGCATGCCATAGGGATCTTACTCCTGCTCCTTATAACTGCGGTGCTCCTGATGAAATGTGACGAAACAGCCACATAGAAACGCGTTGAGTGCGCACTCAGGAGGGGCACTAATACAGGAGGTCCCCGTTACTCACAGTCTTTTACATGTGCCTGTGCAGGGCCTGACTAGCACATGGACATTTGCCCTTTGGTAGTTACTGAGGGGTTCACTAAGTGTACAGAGCCTGAATTTAACCCTATGCCGGCTCATTAATCATTGGCAACGTTTCTTTTAACGTTCCTCTCAGGCTTGTGAGTAATACAATGTTATACCATACTGTACATTACTAGTAAACCAGGTTGTCATACACAGATTTCTTTCTAATCAGCTCTAGTGTTGTCAGTTGTTTACCCACATAGATATATTATTAGGGAAGATCCAATTCTTGCTCTCAGGAAAACCTGCAGCATACGGTACGGTCTCTGCTCAAAATCCACAGTGACATAATCCGAACCAAAATGTGTAGATTTTGTTGTGGATTTGCTGCAGTGCAAAGGGTAAAATCTGCTGCAGCATAAATTGATATGCTGTAGATTTAAAACCAAAATACATGTATAGTTCAGTGCACTTTCCACTGTGCGTAGCTGACATTTTTTAAAATCTCATCCACTTTGCAGATTTTCCAGACACAATGCCGCTGCAGAAAAGGTGGCCGTAACCATACATTACTCCTAAGGTTACCTGCACACTGTGTGAATAAGGCCTCATGCACACGACCGTTGTTTTATTCCGTGTCCGTTGTGCCATTTTTCGTGATTTTCTGCGGACCCATTGACTTTCAATGGGTCCGTTGAAAACTCTGCTAATGCACCGTTTGTCATCCGCGTCCGTGATCCGTGGTTCCAGTCCGTCAAAAAATAGAACCTGTCCTATTATTTTCGCAGAAAACGGTTCGTGGACCCATTCAAGTCAATGGGACCGCTAAAAAACACGGAGGCACACAAGATTGTCATCCGCGTCCGTGTCCGTTTTTTTCCTATCATTTGCATGCCAAACCTGTCTTAAATTTTTTTTAACTTTCCTTCATGTCTGGTGATCCTTCAAAAATAACGGAAACGGATCACGGAACAACGGAATCCCATTTTGTGTAACGGAACACAACAACGGTCGTGTGCATGAGGCCTTACACACAGTATTTCCATGCAGATTCTCAGGCAGAAAAAACACAGTTTAATACGGTACCAGTAAAGTGTACGAGATTAGACGAATCTCATGTACTCTTTTCAATGCAAGAGTGAGATCTGCATCAAAACTGCATCAAATCCACACCAAAAAATGCAAATAACATGTGGTTTTTGGCATGGAAACGTACAGAAACCGCATGGAAATTCATGAGCCCGCAATGTGTGCAGGTAACCTAATACCTTCTATTTCAGATGCTGTTCACACACTTCAATGACAGTCATATTGGCAGACGTCAGCTCAGTGTACTGATGGGTTAGACAGACCTAAAGGCCATTTATACACATCAGTCAAGAATGGTATTGGTCTGATTAGATCGAAATGTGTGCATAGGCATGCTAACTAGCCCAAAAGCACATTTCACAAGCATTTAGCAAAATGTACAATTCTAGAACTAAAATTCTGCATAATTGTCAAATGCCATAGATCTGTCTGATTCCCGTAGACATACTCTTTGTGATTGGCACCATCTATGGTCTAAACATGAAGCGCTTCAGAACTCCTGTCCATATTGTGGTAATGTGTACGGAATAACCGGGGAGGGTGTGTATATCCCACTCAGATACCTCAGCTTGGTGAGGTAAATGAAGTCCAGAAATGGTGTTGCTTCAGCAAACATAGTTGCTGGAGCTGTTTTGTTTAGTTGTATGGGCTGGATTTTATTTGGACTGAGAGGTAGGGTTGGCAGTGGAACCTCACAGTCCACACACCCTTCCACTGCACATATTTCCTTTAACCTGAGGTGATCGCAGGAGCGGCGGTCTGTGATAATTAATGAGGTATAAAACAACCCTCTGTGTCAGAGAGAGAGAGAGGAATTGAAAAAAAGGAAGCCTGCAGAGGCTCCAAGTGGTCCCAGCCAGGAGGGTTGGGGAGCCACAAGCCTGAGTTTTGGGGGGCCCAGCGATGCCGAGGAAAGAGGTGTTGCACGGTAAGAGTCGGGAGGACTCTTGGACCATATCCCCCCAAGGTATTGGTGTGGTCACAGCCAGGAGGCTGCTGGACTATATGGCTGAGTAAAGCTGGATATTACCCCTTGTGTGAACTGCGTCTTAGAGGTGAGTTAGGGAGACCTTTGTATTAGGTAGAGCCCAGACGGGCAGGTGTTTGTTTTGTAGTTGTGTTTTGTGGTTCTGGAACCTCATGTCACCCAGTAATGTTAACTGGGTGATCATCTGTACTGCTGAAGAGACAAAATAAAGCACCCTGTGGACTTTGAACCCCCACTGTCTGAGAGAAGTCTGTCATTGCCGACCCCACTGTGAGAGAGAGCGATCCCTTATAATATGCTCTGTTCGTCTTCAACCTACTCACCTGTTCACATATCGACCGGAACCCTAAATCTTCTAATCGGTCAAGTTCAAATGTTTCTCCTAATAAAGGATTGAATGGTTTTGCTGTTCGGTGGACTGTGGTGGAATAGGAAGACACAGAGAAGGCTGCAACAAAGCACATCTGTTCTATAGAATTGTCACATTTGACTGCCTTGTCCAGCAGCTCGTGGTACTCCAAGTCTTCAGTGAGTCTCTGCAGCATGGAGAGCGGCTCATTGAAATTGACCTATGATGAAAAGGAAGAGTGAGACTGCTGCACATGGTGAGATCACCCAGATCAGTTATACTTAAAGGCATTGTGCACCTTTTGGGATGTTTTTTTGGCAGTCCGTGCGGCTCCCGGGGTGCTCCAGAATGATGTCAGAGCGCCCCATGCGCATGGATAACGTGATCCATGTGATCAGGTCATCCATGCGCGTGGGGCGCCCTGACGTCACTCTGAAGCGCCCCGGGAGCCGCACAGACGGTAAGTATACTGCTCCCCCGCTCCCCACTACACTTTACCATGGCAAACAGGACTTTAGCGTCCTGGAAGCCATGGTAACCATTCAGAAAAAGCTAAACGTCGGATTCGGTAATGCGCCGAAACGACGTTTAGCTTAATGCCGGATCCGGATTAATGCCTTTCAATGGCCATTAATTCCGGATCCAGCCTTGCGGCAAGTGTTCAGGATTTTTGGCCGGAGCAAAAAGCACAGCATGCTGCGGTATTTTCTCCGGCCAAAAAACGTTCCGTTCCGGAACTGAAGACATCCTGATGCATCCTGAACGGATTTCTCTCCATTCAGAATGCATGGGGATAATCCTGATCAGGATTCTTCCGGCATAGAGCCCCGACGACGGAACTCTATGCCGGAACACAACAACGCAAGTGTGAAAGAGCCCTTAGTATGCTAACCTTCGCAGGTTTGAACCATCCCAAATGTGTACAACCTCTTTAATGTTTCTAAACAAAGTATCCATAACAAAAAATTACATGAATCAACCTCCAAAACTAAGGTCAAACACTGTGCTGAGCACTGCATATGCACGGTTAGAATATCCTCATAAGACGTAGCATGTACCACCTGATGAGAACCTATGATCTAGACATAATATAGACTGTCATGAAAAGGTCACACGAAAGGAATGAGGCATGTGGTAACATTCCATTAAAGCAAGCAGTAGCATTCTCATATTTTCCAGATTACAGGTAAAGGTCCAAAATACGAATAAGGAGGGTAATGCCAGGCATTGCATTACTCTCAGCAATCATGAGATGAAATAAAGAGTCGGGCACTTCCATGGCTAATATCCGCAATCCCTATTTTAGAACACTAGGCCTGTGACCCAACGCATTTTGGATCCAATTACCAGAAACAAGTGTTCATGGGAATGCTCATTACCAATAATTGGCCCATATAATTGAGCCGCCAATCAGCTGATAAATGAGGAAGATGCGCGATTATTGTCCCCATGTAGTCAGGATGTGCTTCTGATAATCAACAGAACTGAATGAGAGAGGAAAGACTGAGAGTAGAAACTGTCCCCCCCACATTCACTCTGCATCTGCCTGTGTAATAGGCTGATGCAAACTAACGCCAATGGATGAGTTTCTTGTCCACTTTCAAGCGCCAGTCCTACCCAAGTATCGGGCAGTCTAAGGGCCCTTTCACACGGGCGAGTATTTCGCGCGGATGCGATGCGTGAGTTGAACGCATTGCACCCGAACTGAATACCGACCCATTCATTTCTATGGGGCTGTTCACATGAGCGGTGATTTTCACGCATCACTTGTGCATTGCGTGAAAATCGCAGCATGCTCTATATTCAGCGTTTTTCACGCAACGCAGGCCCCATAGAAGTGAATGGGGTTGCGTGAAAATCGCAAGCATCCACAAGCAAGTGCGGATGCGGTGCGATTTTCACGCACGGTTGCTAGGAGACGATCGGGATGAGATCCGATCATTATTATTTTCCCTTATAACATGGTTATAAGGGAAAATAATAGCATTCTGAATAGAATGCATAGTAAAATAGCCCTGGAGGGGTTAAAAATAAATAAATAAAAACTTAACTCACCTTAATCCACTTGCTCGCGCAGCCGGCATCTCTTCTGTCTCCTTTGCTGAACAGGACCTGTGGTGACGTCACTCCGGTCATCACATGATCCATCACATGATCTTTTACCATGGTGATGGATCATGTGATGACCGGAGTGACGTCACCACAGGTCCTTTACCTGTAATGAATGCTCACCACAGATCCTGTTCAGCAAAGGAGACAGAAGGAGATGCCGGCATCGCGATCAAGTGGACTAAGGTGAGTTAAATTATTTTTTATTTATTTTTAGCCCCTCCAGCGCTATTTTACTATGGATTCTGTATTCAGAATGCTATTATTTTCCCTTATAACTATGTTATAAGGGAAAATAATACAATCTACAGAACACCGATCCCAAGCCCGAACTTCTGTGAAGAAGTTCTGGTTTGGGTACCAAACATGCGTGATTTTTCTCACGCGAGTGCAAAACGCATTACAATGTTTTGCACTCGCGCGGAAAAATCGCTGGTGTTCCCGTAACGCACCCGCACATTTTCCCGCAGCGCCCAAGGTACTCCATATGCCTTCCGTTTCCGTATTTCTGTTTTTCAGTTCCGTTCAAAGATAGAACATGTCCTATTATTGTTCGCATAAAGAACAAGGATAGTACTGTTCTATCAGGGGCCAGCTGTTCCGTTCCGCAAAAAACGGAATGCACATGGACATCATCCGTATTTTTTGCGGACCGCAAAATACTGAAAAAGCCATACGGTCGTGTGTAAGAGACCTAACATAGAGAGCATTCACAGACGGGTACATCCAGCTGAAGACTAGAACTTCAAAAGATAGCGAAAGGAATAAAAGCTATTACAAGACTTCATGAGATAAATGACTGTATAGAAAACCAATCACATCAAAGTTTTATAATAAAGTGAAAAGTCTTGTCTGCGATTCAACTGCAGAACCTTGTCCCCAATTTAAGAGTCATAAGAGGAGCTGCCTATCGAGGCCTATTAACCCTATACATGCCTTTTCATATTGAAAAAAATCAATACCACACTTTACAAACTGTTCTGCCAGGCTCATTTAACCTATTATACATGTGCTCTGATATACGATCCCCAAGTCAGCAGGTGCCCCCCCCCCCCCATCCATATTGAACATGATACTCTCGGTACAAGAAATTAAATATACAACATGGCTCATGTTGCAACTGATGTAATGTGTAAAGTTATATTTAACTTGTATACAACGCGTGGTTTTGCATCATACATATATTTGCAGGTAGCGATTAGACTCTATTGACTATATGCAGAAATCATTTAGTAAATAATTTGCTTTTATGTACTTGTTAGCTTTTATAAAGTGTTTCTGTGTTACCCAATATCTGCTACCACTACGAACAGAATTTCATTGATGGTCGTATATATTACCTTCAAATGCAATTCTATATTCAGCTGCTAACATCACTATGAAAAATTAAAGAGAACCTGTCACCAGGAAATTATTAAACTGGGCACAGTGCCTTGTAGGGCTAGCTCAGATTAATGAAATGATACATTTCACTTAGCGATTTGTTGCTTCATTCTGGAGAAAAAGCACTTTTAAGGCTCCATTCAGACGTCCGTAACGTGTTTTGCGGATCCACGGATCTGCAAAGCACAGACAGCGGCAATGTGCGTTCCGCATTTTGCCGGCACTAATGGAATATGCCTATTCTTGTCCGCAATTGCGTGTCCGGGCAGCACATCGTGCTGCCCCATAGAAATGAATGGGTCCGCAATTCCATTCCGCAAAATGCGGACGTGTGAATGGACCGTAAGGGTACTTTCGGATTAGGGGGATCCACCATTAGAAAACATACTAGACAATGATATCATTGCGGCCACCTCTTTATTGACTTTTATATGCAAATTGAGGTTGTAAACTGGCTAACCAAGGTCACAGGACCCTGTTCTCCTGATTACGGCATCTAACAGACATTTATAAAAAATAAAAAAAAACAAGAGAAAATGAGACCTGATTTTATTGGACCATCCAAATTGGGTACAACATTTGTCTGTGGGTAACAGAGGGTGCTTAGAAGCTGGGAGGTATTTTCAACAGACGGTCATTTAACTGAGATGCTTGTCTAGTATGGATGGCATACGTGTACACAGGAATGAGGTGGGCTGTGGGGGATGGGTAGGCAATGTTTGTCATCATTCCTCCAGAGGGGTTTCATTAAATAAGATCAATGCTCATTATCTCATGTATTGCTGAAAGCATGCAAACAGAAAAAAAGCAAAGGTATCAGCATTTCCGGACCTGAGGTAAGAAACGGTGTAATGAGTTGGAGGTCAGCCTATCCATGAGTCAACTGAACAGGCAATTACCGATTGTAACTTTAGGTGATATGCAGACTTACATGTAGCAATTATCTCCTCTCTACATCCCCTATACAGATTCACTGCGATCTGTCGCCGGTGAACAATGACTTTCTGGGCCGCATCAAAGATGCTTTTACCCAATTATCATTCTTTGGGGCATCGGCGGCACATTTACACTGGCCAGTTATTGGCTATGAATGTTTGTTTCCAATAATTGGCCCAACAATCTTCCTCTTAGAAAAAAACCTTACAGGTGTTGTCCTTCTTTGAGGGCCTTTTGGCCAGACCTAACCCCCTAACCCATGCACGCGCAGCAGTGAATTGTCCCCCATACGTCAAATCATTGGGTCACATGACACATGGACAGGAAGTTATTGAATGAAGCGGCCAGAGACCCCCTGTCAAACAGAAGGTTTACCAGTGGGGATCAGAGCGCAGCATCGGCAGACTGAAGGAACTGTGACCAGACACAGGAAGCAGGTATGTATACTTCCCTCCATAGGTCCACCGACATTGGGGGGGACTGGCCGATAAAAGGCCTCAGAAGATGGATAACCCGCTTTAAGAACTACGATGTCAGACAAGCTGTGAGTATATTCTGACTTCCACAGTCAATTCCATTTCAATCAGGTTGAAGGTTGATTCTCCTCTCCATAAACATTAAAGGGGTAATCCAGCCAAAAATGTTCTTCTAGGATAAAGACAAATTAGAAGATCACAAGAAAGATGTGTGAACTAGAACCTCTGTCCATTTTGACAGATACAATCCCTATCAGTGCCACACAAAGATATCCATCACTGGGAATTGTTGACACCTCAGAAGATCTCCTGTGGGTAAAATTCCCTCCATTATTGTATGTCAACAGTGGACAAATAACGCACCTCAGGAGCCATCCTTAGGCCCAGGAGTGCACCACCAATGAGGCCAGGTAAGGCGATTGCCTCAGGCAGCACCAGGTAGGGACAAGAGGGGGGCAACTGGAGGGCCATGGCCTGAAGGGAAGGGGTTAGGTTAAGAAATTGGCATTGGGAAGAGGGGGGGGGCCGTTTCAGTTTTCGCCTCAGGCAGCAGAAAGGCTAGGTGCACCCCTGCTTACGGCCCCTGGCTCCCCTCTTCCATCTGTGTACCCAGACAAGCTAAGATACAACATAATCATGAGCCCTGACCTAATGCCCTGTGTATAGGGTTATATCTGGATGCAATGATGTCACTTGTCCTTAGAGCTTTGGTATATTGTGAAATCAATATGTTGAGGGATAAGGACTGGGAGAATATAATGTTATCAGAAATAATTCTATTTTAATGATAAACCAGATGCAGCGCTTCAAGTCATTTGTCTCATCCCCACTGAATCCATTAAAAAGCCATTAACACCACTTTATACAACAGCAAGATCCCTTTGCTGTGGCTATTGCTCATAAATAGCAGGGCAGATGGCACAGTGCCATACCTGTAAATAGCAGGAATTATATCAGGCACTGTAGCTTGGCAATGGCGTAGCTTGTTTGAACTGATCATGATTTGTACATTTATTTTTGTAGATGGTCAGTGGAAAACACCGTAACTGAAGAAATGTATTAAAGAAAGGCCACAGAAATGGTGATAGAACAATACTAACAGAAATAGAGAGATGCATATTAGTATGAATCAGTTCTGAATGAATTCTCTGTCTGTGAGGGACTGTCCCTCTACAGACATTTCCCAGGCAGATTCACTCACTACACCATGGTGATCTCACGCATGCGCTGTTACTGGGAGTATTGGCGCCTGTGCAGATGGTATGACTATAAACAAATACATGATAGTGCAAGCACTGCTAAAATGCATCTAGAGGCGCATGCAAATTCACCGATGCAGATCCGTAGGCATATCATTTGCGCATGCGCCGATACTTGCAGTGACGGCACATGCGTGAGATTAACAAGTCCGTCCAAGATATGCGCCCATGTTAATCTGCCAGCAGAGGGAGCATCTAGAGCTGTGGGAACAGTCCCTCACAAATTCCTGCAGATTAACAAATCAATTTGCTGTTCCCTAATGCACATATATCATAAAAAAGAATGAATGATTAAATATAGAAATATGGGGAATATCCTATGAATGCTTCTAGTCGAGTTTTCTTGTGTAGAAAAGTCACAGATTTTCGTGTAAGTTTATTTTCGGGGAAAAATATCCAACTTTCCCCCTTTTACACTGAACCCAATTCTTTTGTACAGTGGCTGGGGAGGGGGTTGGGGCCTACAGAGCCTGACAAATCAACAATACGTACACCAGAAAACGGTGTAAAATACACCAGAGATCTATGACAGCGCCTGTCGGGGGAAAGAAGGATCAGGCATACTGTATTTAAACATGCCTGTAAGGGATAGCAGTTGGGAGCAATGGCTCAGTTCAGTATCCAGCTGATGGTTATATATAAGGTGCAGAGCTAGCTTTACCCATACTTTTATAAGAGCAGCCATCAGTTAAAAAGTCGAGGTAAGGATACTATAAAACATTGGACCAAGGATCGGGGTAATTATAAGGAAGTCAATAATTGCCTTGGTTTAAATGGTGCTGCCCATCACCTGACAATCAAACCAATGATAGTTCATTGGGTGATCACGTAAAATCACTGTTTGCCAGTGGCACATTGTGCTGTGTAAACAGGGATCTGCTGCATGCTGCAAATAATTAATCTATATAGGGGATGGAAAATCGCAGTAGCGATCATTCATTCCCATGCAGAGGGAATGATTGCGGCATGTAAATGCAGCTCTACCTCGGATCAACAGGCTTCGCTCAACAAAGCCGCTGCCAGGAGTCCACGGCGCATCAGGCTGAGCATAGTGCGCAGGCGCCGGATCTGGCAAAGGGCCGGCCGGATCTGGCGGAGGCGGCGCTGAGGTGAGGAGCGCGGCGATTAAGACTGGGAAGGAGGTGCTGGGCACCAGACGGCCGGGCACCCTGTATTAACTGATGTCCCCTTGGGCACCTTAGGTAGGCAATTGACCGGTTATAAAAAACATGTTTTTTGGGCTAATAGAGCCACAAGCAGGTTTAATAAGGCCAGTTTAGGATTCATGTTATTAGTATGGACATGGACCTATGTTTAGCTTATAGGGCTAAAATCTCATGACAGAATCCCTTTAATGCTGTGATAGTAAAGAATACACTAGATCAGTGATGGTGAACCTTTTTAAGACCAAGTGCCCAAACTGCAACCCAAAACCCACTTATTTATCGTAAAGTGCCAACACGGCAATTTACCCTGAATACAACAGTCCAATATAGTATATCTTCCATGTACTTTATCATTTAGCTATAATAGCCTGCCTACATTCAGTGCGCTGCCTGTGCCGTTCATAGTGTGCCCTGCACTGATGAATGGCAGGAAAAGTCTAAGGCATATTGATACACCATAGACTTTTTCCAGGGTGTGGGTGCCCACAGAGAGGGCTCTGAGTGCCGCCTCTGGCACCCGTGCCATAGGTTCGCCAACAGTGCACTAGATCATAAAAAAGATATGCCTCTCTAAAAAGTCAGAGCAAGACAGATGAATAGTTGTGATGGAGAGGAACCCAGAGGACACTACACAAGAGAGCAGATGCTGATGTAGAGAAGAGCACTGTGGAGGATCACAGAAAGAGCAGGCAGGAATGAGATGTCATCCTATATATCAATTTGTAAGATGTTATTTTTTCAGCTGTTTTATTGATCACTTTTACATTATCTTTCTCTCTATCCATGTACACTGTGATTTATTAACACCAAATCCTAAATTATTCAAGGACAGCAAGCAGGGATCATTTATTATATATCCATTTCCATATATTTCTGTTAGAATCTCGCCATCATTGACAGAACAATCCAGATGTGCACTTCAATCAATGAACAGCCTTTGATTTTTCTGTCTTCTTAGCCGTTGTGTCATTCTGCGTTCTGATGGATTGAAATCCTCAGGAGATGAAATAAAGGTCCTTCGCTCTTCACAAGTTGACAAGCACATGTTCTATCCCCAACCTGGTCACGTACAACGGTGACGCTCAGTAATCTCCCATCCATCATACCTGGTATCAGCTGTGCAATAAACAGAATCACTGAAGCTTGTAATACCATATGTAGCTTCCATTAAATAATGACCCCGACATCAGCTATACGTAGCACAGCAGAGATTAAGCAACACAGAACAATCTCCCCTGGAAAATGATAACCAGGAGCCAAACCTGCCTAAAAGAACTGTAATCTCAAGTAAAAGCAACCAGAGCAAAACGGTAAATACGCCTTGTATCGATTGCACTAAAGTATAAAAAATAAATGCTTGGAAAGATATAGCAAGTGCAGCAACCCCCTGAAGAGCGAGCCGGGGTAGAACCGTAGAGGATAGGAGTAGTAGTGGCCTTGATGAAGTGTTGTGTACTCCCTCAGGCCGTTGCTGGGGATCGGTGCAGTGGAAATATAGTTTATGAAGAATGAGGTCACGGTTAACGTAACAAAGTCTTTTTTACTAAGTGCAACGTAGAACTTGAAATACATACAGCTTTAAGTGCAGTTCTTCTCTGGCACCAGTAAGGATATGGTGGCAGTTGAATGGCTGCAATTCTACACTTAGGTGAAACTGGCCTAGTGGTTGGTGATGGGTGTCTTGGCTGTAGTCCCTCACCTTACAGCAGTGTCTGATCAGGTCACTCTGCTGTCTGGAATCTCAAAGCTTTACTTGAGGACAAAATGAAGTAGTTATCTCTGTGGAGTCTGTAACAGTAGCCGGAGCTCTGCCGTCAGCTTTCTCTCCCCTCTTTGGACAGGAAGTCTCCTTCTTGGCAGTGATCAGGACCAGCCCACTCCTACCAAGAGGATATGTGAACATACGCTATAATATTTAGTTTTAGTTATCTCTGTTTCTTGGCTGGAATTACAGCCCCACTGGTTGTTATCATATCAAGTTGTCCCAGACACTTGGATCCCAAATTTCCCATTTCCCATACAGAATTAAATTCCCTCTCCATTTCTTATAAATGCTCTTCGGAAATCTGAGGTGTCTCTCTATAAAAGGGGGTGATGTCTGGGCAGCACGGTGGCTCACTTCTAGGTTTGAATCCAACCAAGGACAACATCTGCATGGAGTTTGTATGTTCTCCACACCGTATACACCCTCCATACTGATAGGCAACTTAAATTCTGAGCTCCATTGGAGACAGCGAGTGATGATAATGTCCGTAAAGCACTGCGGAATATGTCAGCGCTATATACGGTAAGTGAGTAAAATAATAATATGAAATCCAAAGTTCCATGTAAAGCACACTATTATATTAGGACTCAGTCAATCACTAAATTGTCATTGGGTGCCCATTGACAAGGTCTACTTCTGTATGCCTCATGCCACCTTCTATCTTTCTATGTTTCTATTGTTTAGACTCAGTGTTGAGACTTTGTAAGGTAGAGGGAGATTCACTGTGCACCTTTTGCCTGCTGGTCGAATTCACAAGGGTCTGTAACGTCTCTACATTCATATTTTATATGCATGTGCGGTACTGAAATTAGAAGAATGATAGGCTTACTTGTTATTACATTTATGCAAATATCTAATATGCTTAATAACTGTATAAATACACATTTCCTGAAGCAGAGCCCCAGAGAACATCTCTGTTGATTCTCTCCAGTATACCCTATTTCTTTATTAATTTGGAGCTTGGAGTGAAGGCTATAACGAACTACCCTTACACATCAGATTCTAAATTACTCTTCAAGTCAGATTTAGTAAAGCAGTCCAGTAAACGTTGACTGGACGGTCTATAAATGCACCAAATGTATTACAATGGCTCACACCGTATAACTATGGTGCATTGGAAGATACTTTGTCTAAAACTTTATTTGCATCAGTATTTTGGCACAAATTGTAGCCTTTTAAACCATGTCCCTTTCCCAAGGGTGCGGGTGAGGCAAAACACATAATACATGTAGTACACAGCAGGTATGGCAGTGGTTTGCTGCAAATTGAGCCAGAATTCTGGTGCAGTTAGCTTAGTGAATACCCCCCAATATCTCTATAATATGGCAGTCTATGGAGGTACCATATGGTGTACCTATTTCTCTGTAGAACAGAGCAAAGAAAGTCTGTGTTCTGCTTTACAGGTTCCAAACGGGCCTGCCACGTGTGCATGAAGGGTAAAACTGCATTAATATAGTGGACGGAGATGATGGGAAAAGGTCCCAGTTTCTGGAAAAGATATATTGACACTACAGGGACATGTAATAATGCAGACCCAGGCAAAGAGGAAAATGAGTTACGAGGAAATGTAACTGTATGTCACTGCAGTAATGTACTGTAATGACTGCCATTAGTGGTGGTCACCCACCATCTATTACTTGATTAGGAGACCAAGATAAGTCTGAAATAACTGGATTATACAAGAAAAAAACCCACACACACACAAACAAAAAACCCACATAAAACCCCCCACATTTAATCTTAGAAAAAAATGCTCTTTAGACCGAATGTAATTTGTTTCCATGTCTGTTACGTTTTTTTTTTCGGATAGGATGCGGACCCATTCATTTCAATGGGTCCGCAAACAATGCCGACAGCACACCGCGTGCTGTCCGCATCCGTATGTCCGTTCCATAGCCACGCAAAAAAGATAAAGCATGTCCTATTCTTGTCCATTTTGAGGACAAGGATAGGCATTGTTACAATGGATCCTCAAAAAAAAAACGGAAGTAATACGGATGCCAAAAGGACGTCATGCGTATTTTTTGCAGATCTGTGTTTTGCGGACCACAAAACACATACAGTTGTGTGAATGTAGCCTTAGAGTAGAAAACCAATTTAACTTAAAGGGATTGTCCAACTTATTTGAAAATCTGCCCAGTGCCCCCAGTGATAAAATAATAAAATACTTAAAAGGGTTTTCTGGGATTTTTTAACTGATGACCTATCCAGAGGACACCCGGAACCCCCATCGATCAGCTGTTTGAGAAGGTAACGGCACTCACAGTAGCACAGTGGCATACCTCTCCCAACTGTGCCGGATCCAGTGGGACAGTCCCGGATTGCAGTGGCTGTCCCGGTACGGGGGAGCTATGTCCCACTTCCTGGCAGCTGTCTCTGCTTCCATAGGAAGCAGAGACAGTTGCCTGTGTATTATGATGAAGCAGAGAGCGGGCATCGGTTCCCTGCTCCATCATTCCTCCCCCTGCCGGCTCTCCACACCTCTTGTCTGTGTGGGGGAGGGGCCGGCTGGTAGTTAGCCTCGGCTCCGCCTTCTCCACAGACCAGAGCAGCCGATGTCCCGCTGCTGCTAGGAACAAGGTAAGTATGTGGTGTTTATTTTTTTTACTTTCTGTGAGGGGCACATAGCTGGACATTTAACTGGGAGCACAGCTGGGCATACTACTGGGGGCACATAACTGGACATACTACTGGGGGCACATAACTGGGCATATTACTGGGGGCACAGCTGGAAATATTACTGAGGGCACAGCTGGACATATTACTGAGGGCACAGCTGGCCATATTACTGGGTGCACAGCTGGGCATATTACTGGGGGCACAGCTGGGCATATTACTGAGGGCACAGCTGGGCATATTACTGGGGGCACAGCTGGGCATATTACTGGGGCCACAGCTGGGCATATTACTGGGGGCACATAACTGGGCATATTACTGGGGGCACAGCTGGAAATATTACTGGGGGCACAGCTGGGCATATTACTGGGTGCACAGCTGGGCATATTACTGGGGGCACAGCTGGGCATATTACTGGGGGCACAGCTGGGCATATTACTGGGGGCACAGCTGGGCATATTACTGAGGGCACAGCTGGGCATATTACTGGGGGCACAGCTGGGCAATTACTGGGTGCACAGGTGGGCATATTACTGGGGGCACATAACTAGGCATATTACTGGGGGCACATAACTGGGCATATTACTGGGGGCACAGCTGGGCATATTACTGGGGGCACATAACTGGGCATATTACTGGGGGCACAGCTGGACATATTACTGGGGGCACAGCTGGACATATTACTGGGGGCACAGCTGGGCATATTACTGGGGGCACAGCTGGGCATACTACTGGGGGAACAGCTGGGCATATTACTGCAGGCACAGCCTTTCCAGAGAATAGGTTATCAGTTAAGAAATCTCGGAGACCCCTTTGAATCCTCTGCGGTTTAAATGCTGCAGCTCCAGTCCTCACCTCCGGTCTGTGTTTGCAGGCTGCAGCATTAGCAGTAAATGGAAGGTGTGCACTGCAAGCAGTCACTGGCCTGAGAAGTATATGCCATGAGAACGCAGAGGTCAGTGATGCAGCTATGTCACCACTGCAGCCTGTAAAGCCAGACTGGAGGTTCAAGACCGGAGCAGCAATGGTGGAAATGGGGAGGGTTTATTTTCACACATTTAGTGACACTGGGCAAATATTCCAATAAATTGGACAACCCCTTTAAGAGGATAGTTCTCTCTCTAAATAAATCCTGTCAATATAGCATAAGTGACAGAACTTACAGCCCAGTCAGGAACAAAGACGGAGGAGATGTTAGGAAAGTTCTCCTCCCTGCAAGACACCGGACTAGAAATAGAAGATAACAAATAATACCCTGAGCTCATCGCAGCTCCTGCCTCCACTGCTGAAATCTCACTTTTATTTTTGTCTGAAATATTTCATCTGTTGCAGACGCTTCTCCAGCCTCTACCCTGTGCAATAAATCCTCTAAATTAAAAAGAATCCATGCTGTTAAGCTGTCACATTCTCCTCGGCAAAGAGTCTGCGCCGCTGACCTTGTCTGCCTCATTAGAAGTTTTTCCCAGGTGTTTTACTAAGTTTCCTTCATCTGGCATGTGCATGAGTTACTAATCAGCGACTGGCGAGAAATAGAAATTATTCAAGGTACCACTTGGAACCAAACCCCAGTTCGGGAAATGTTTTTTTACAGTAGAAATTGATTTATGAAGTTATTATGCGAAGTCTCGCCTCAAAATAACTTCGGCTCATAGGAGCCAATACATTCTATTACTGTACGGAGCTACAGTATTCAAACAAACTATTATTTGAATCAAGTGTTTCATCCGAAGTCGATTCGCTCATCCCTAGTTGCCACTGTTCCTTTACACCACTTTTGATAAATCTACCCCATGTTTTTCTTGCCCTTGCAGTAATGCATGCATGCAAATAATAAGTTGCCTCTCAGCTTCCAAATGTATAGCCACAATAAAAAAAAATTAAAAGTGCCATGACTGGAATTGGAATTCTTTACAGAAGATTATTCTATTTGCATGAACTACTGGCAGGGCCTGGCGCTACCCATAAGCAGAGTAGGCCACCGCGTAGAGCGCACTCTTGCTGGGGGCGCTGGCGCTCTGGAGTCTTTCCGCCAGTGGCGTTGCGAGGTGGGTGCAGCACCGGGTGACACCAGTCTGATGGGGTGTCACCCGCCGGACCCAAGTTCCCAACACCACTAGCACCCGCCCGCTTGTACTTGTGTCGCTTATCTGATCCTGTACTTGCCGGCTGCGCGGGCATGAGTTCAGTCACTTCGGCGCGCAATCACGCGCTGCAGGACGGGATTGCGCGCTGAAGACACTGAACTTAACTGAACTCATGCTCTCGCAGCCGGCAAGTACAAACTGTACAGGATCAGAGACACAATACGGGGAGGGGGAAAACTACATAATGGAGGGCAGTCTGGAGGCAAAATTAACTTGTGTGGGGGCAAAATTACTTAGTGGGGGGAAGTGTGGGGGGCAGACAACATAATGTGGGGCAGTGTGGGGGCACATTAATGTGAGGCAGTGTGGGGGGAAAATTACATAATGTGGGGCAGTGTGGGGGAAAATTACATAATGTGGGGCAGTGTGGGGGGCAAATTACTTAATGTGGGGCAGTGTAGGGGGCAAATCCCATAATGTGGGGGAGTGTAGGGGGCAAATCACATAATGTGAGGCAGTGTGGCGAGCAAATTACATAATGTGGGGCAAATTACATAATGTGGGGCAGTGTGGGGGGCAAATTACATAATGTGAGGCAGTGTGGGGGGCAAATTACTTAATGTGGGGCAGTGTGGTGGGAAAATTACTTAATGTGGGGCAGTGTGGGGGGCAAATCACATAATGTGGGTCAGTGTGGGGGCAAATTACATAATGTGGGGCAGTGTGGGGGGCAAATTACATAATGTGAGGCAGTGTGGGGGCAAATTACTTAATGTGAGGCAGTGTGGGGGGCAAATTACTTAATGTGAGGCAGTGTAGGGGGCAAATTACTTAATGTGGGGCAGTGTGGGGGCAAATTACTTAATGTGAGGCAGTGTGGGGGGAATATTACTTAATGTGGGGCAGTGTAGGGGGCAAATTACATAATGTGAGGCAGTGTGGGGGGCAAGAATACTAATGAGGGCATTCTAGAAGGGAATTACTATTGGCGGGACTATGAGGAGCACTATTACTATGGGGGCACAATTTTTTATTCAGGATAGTATTTGTGGTATTGGGGCTGGGGCACAGTGAACAGCAGGATAACACTGTGGGGACTCCAGGTTGGGGGATGATGATAGAAAAGTGAGGACACTAAGATGTCTGTGTGTCACACTCTGCAGAGACGAGGCGGCTGAGAGAAGTGTCCGGACCGAATGGAGAAGATGATGACAGAGAAGATGTACATTGGAGGAGACGTCACCTGGAGGCCCTGGATGTGAGATGTACGTGCTGCTGTATAGCAAGTACAGGAAAATGTGGGGGAACTTAGAGAATTGGGCTAAATTCATCGGGGCTGTATATATAGTGTATTTATGTATGTGTACCATGTATATGGTGTATTTATGTGTACGTGTGTTGGATATATATACGGTGTATGTGTCGTGACGCCACGCGTCCGCTGTTGAGTAGGGAACCTGTTCTATACTGTTTTAATATTTCTATTTATATTGTAATTTTTATGTTATGTTTGGAAATCTTGGTTGGCACTTGATATATGTGCAATGCTGCTATTTTATGCTTTGCATATGAGAAAATGTTTACAATTAAAATGTTTTAATTAAATGTTCTATTTTACTATTTTTATTATGTGGTCGAAAGGCTGATTGGGGGGGAGGGGGGATTGTAATGGGACTGCTGTAGAATATCAAAAATTAGCTGGTCAAGTAAAATGTTGCATCCAACAATCATTGAATAGGTGACGACAAGAAAAGGGGCGGATCAAAGGGCGGTCCATGGGTGGAATCAAGGGGGCGGCAAAATTAGCTTTTGCCTAGGGTGGCAAAAATCCTTGCACCAGCCCTGACTACTGGAGCAATTGCATTTTTGCTTCAACCATGTGGGACATTCTCAGTCAATGTCATTTAAGACATTTAGAGAGAGATTTACTAAGACCAGCACTTTCTGCGCTAGCAATTGCTGAAGGATGCACCTAATTTATAACGAGGCTCAGGCCTCGTCAAAAGTTAGGTGTATCCTTCGTCAGTCTGTTTGCCTAAACTGGTCTTGATATCCCCTGCGCTGCCGGAGGATGCACTTATGATGAATGGATTCTTCTTAGGCTACATGCACACGAACGTTGTTTGTTTCCGTGTCCGTTCCGTTTTTTTTGCGGATAGGATGCGGACCCATTCATTTCAATGGGTCCACAAAAAATGCGGACAGCACACTGTGCTGTCCGCATCAGTATGTCCGTTCCATAGCACCGCAAAAAAAATAGAACATGTCCTATTCTTGGCCGTTTTAGACATTTTTACAATGGATCCGCAAAAAAAAAACGGATGGCATACGGATTTGCGGACCGCGAAAAACATACGGTCGTGTGCATGTAGCCTTAGGACTCATGGGGATCAAATTGGGGATCCGTTGTCCGTTGCCGTTTTTGTTTCCGTGTGTCTTCCGTTTTTTTTGGGTGGACCGCCCAAAAAAAAGGAAGGTAAAAAAAAAGTGTCATTTTAATATCCCCACCCAGGGTACTGGTATATATGCTGGTCACCAGGCAACTGATTCTCCAAAAATAGACGCGGATGACAGACGGTTGTGCATCCGCATTTTTGGCAGTCCCATTGACTTGTGCATCCGCATTTTTGGCAGTCCCATTGACTTGGCCCGGTGCAGTCACTGTACTCCATTACACCAGGCCCCGCTCACAGCAGTCTTTATATGTAAAGTCTATTTAATGCTCAAGCAGTTGCTCCCTCTTTGTTAAACTACGGTAACCGTTTTTCGCGGACAATAATAGGACAGGTTATATTTTTTTTAACGGACTGGAACCACAGACGCGGATAACAAACGGTGGACTATCCGCATTTTCAACGGCTCCATAGGAATGAATAGGTCCGCATCAGATACACTAAAATCAGTGGAACTGACGCAGAAACAAACAACGGTCGTGTGTGTAATGGAACGCCTAGCACCCCGACCGGGTACCTCCGTCGATAGATGCTCCTAGTGCTTCCAGAGGACTCCAAGCACTCCATTTGACACCGTCAGCACTGCAGACCCCACGAACCGCCGAAGCTTGGTGGAGGTCTCGCCGTCTCCTACCCACCCTGGACCTACGACAAGGCTCCAGGCTCCAGTGGGTGAACCTCTCCTAAATCCAGAGACAGGAACCAGGAGCAAGCTCTTACAAGAGCTTATACTCAGGGGAGTATTGTGATATAGCAATCCCCAAGAGTGTAGCTATTCCATCCCCCAAACATGAGCCAAGACTTCATGAAGGTATAAAACAGGAACACTTTATTAAGGGCTACCCGCCTGTATTTATGCAGGTCCCCATCTGGTGGACACGCCCCTAGGGGACCAGAAGGAAGACTGTGACACAGGACAGATACGTAGCACCCAGGATACACAGACACAACACATCCCTACAATGCATCATGGTTTCCTCCTCTCTGCCCTGGAGACACCCGAGGAGCAATTCAATTATCTCTCAGGACAAAGGGAAATCGCCAATACACATGTGGATACAACAGGACAGAAATCACCACCCAAACACACAATGTCACACCCCCACAGCAAACACAGACATTTAACATAGCCCCAGATAGCTCAAGTCTGAGTGCATATCATTAGGTGAATGGCACTCAGAATACACAAATACAATACAATTAGCTATCTGGGTACCCTCACATAACAAAATACAATTCCAAAGACAGATTTAAGCTGTGCGGCCGGTCTGTCTTCTCCTTTAAAGTTAGTATGGGCCATAATCCTGAGGCAAGAGGCTGGTAAACAGGCCTCTCCAAAACCCAGTGGCGAGGTTGGTTTCGCCACAGTGTGCATGAGGCCTTACAGTGTGGAGAAGACAGAAACAAATAGAGCTGCCTTCAAACACCATGGTACCAGGTAGGATTTCACACAGGATGCTCTGTTTTTCTGCATTTCCCTTTAATCCTATTCCACTACTTTAAAGACTAAAATGGTCCATACAAGTGGTTGGGTATGGGATATGGTCTGTATGCCAGAGAGTTTCTTTTACAGTAAACACCTATGTGAACCACTGTACATTTTGAAAAAGTCATCCTGCGGTTTTGTCTAGAGCTCCTATGCGGACCTATGTGCCTCCATAATTACCAACTACAATCAAACCATGTGTAGTCTGATCCTACATTCATACTCGTTTCCATCTGTATCCTACTTCTTCCTAACACATTCAGTAGGTATCAAACTTCCACAGAGTGCATCTCTACACAATACTCGCTCTCGCTTGGATTTAAAAAAACAAACAAACATTAATTGACAATTACCGTATTTTTCACTTTATAAGACGCACTTTTTGCCCCCCAAATGTGGGGGAGAAATTGCAGTGTGTCTTATAAATCGAATAGTGCAATTTTTACATGGCTGACACACTGATACATCGCCAGCCACTATGCAGCACAGCGCGGCCTGCGATGTATCAGTTACAGTAAGTGGGGTGGGAGGAGGGGCTGGAGACCGGCAACTGCTGTTGCACTAGCGAAGGGGCCCGGTGCAGTCACTGTACTCCATTACACCAGGCCCCGCTCACAGCAGTCTTTATATGTAAAGTCTATTTAATGCTCAAGCAGTTGCTCCCTCTTTGTTAAACTACGGTAATCGTCTGTAGTAGTACTCACTAGCTCACTCAAAGCAGCAGTCAGGCCGGCAGCGTAACATCACTCGGTCATGCTCCTCCCACTCGATTAATGAAGCTGGCAGAGCAGTAGCGTGAGTGAGTGAGTGACGTTACGCTGCCGCCCTGACCGCTGCTTTGAGTGAGCTAGTGAGTACTACTACAGACGATTACCGTAGTTTAACAAAGAGGGAGCAACTGCTTGAGCATTTAATAAATAAACTCTACATATAAAGACTCCGCACAGCCAGCAGCGTCGGTCCAGCCGGCGGCCTGGAGCCCGGGGAGTGAGTCCGGGCTGGGAGCAGAGCCTCCCCGGTCCCCCATGGAGAACCGTTAGAAAGCTGCTTAAGAACTCATACGGCATGCTGTCATCATGGTACGAGACTAACGTCCTAATGCTGCAGAAGAGGCTAGGGAGAATAATGGCCAGGTCTATTGATCCCATGGTCTTCTAAAGAAGCAATGGGTAGCTGCTGTAGCTGTCCAGATAAAGAAACTGTCCCAGATAACCACCAGAACAAGTTTAAGGTTATTAATGTGGATGGTGATGGTAATGAGCTGGGCACTGGAGTAATGGAGCTCATGGAGCTCATGGAGCTCATCTTGTATACACGCAAGCAGGACTCTGTTAATGGCCTTACCTTTGCCTGCGCCGATAAGGATAAAAATATAAAGACTGCTGTGAGCGGGGCCCGGTTTAATAGGGTCACTATTCACACAGGGACATGAGGGGACACATTAATAATGTAATACTGTGATACATAGGGCCATGAGGGGGACCAGCATAAGATGCTATATGTATGTCATCCACACATCCCCCATAACAGTGTCATCCACAGATCCCCCCATAACAGTGTCATCCACACATCCCCCCATAACAGTGTCATCCACACATCCTTCATAGCAGTGTATCATCCACACATCCCCCATAACAGTTCAGTGCGTCATCCACAGATCCCCCACAACAGTGCGTCATCCACAGATCCCCCACAACAGTGCGTCATCCACAGATCCCCCACAACAGTGCGTCATCCACAGATCCCCCATAACAGTGCGTCATCCACAGATCCCCCATAACAGTGCGTCATCCACAGATCCCCCATAACAGTGCATCATCCACAGATCCCCCATAACAGTGCGTCATCCAGATTCCCCATAACAGTGTGTCATCCACAGATTCCCCCATAACAGTGCGTCATCCACAGATTCCCCCATAACAGCGAGTCATCCACAGATTCCCCCATAACAGTGCGTCAGCCACAGATCCCCCATAACAAAGCATAAGCCACAGATCCCCCATAACAGTGTCATCCACAGACCACCATTAGTACAAAACCCACCAAAAGCACACCTTTTGGTTCAAAATATTTTTTTTCTTATTTTCCTCCTCAAAAACCTAGGTGTGTCTTATCATCAGGTGCGTCCTATAAAGCGAAAAATACGGTACATGACATTATTTCTATGGACGTGCCACTATGAACTTCATCATTAAATGCTATGAATGTAGAATCTGTACAAGTATGGCTGACTTTATAGTGTTTTATTTTACCCATAGGTCAAGGCAACGACTGAAAAAATAAAAGCTTCCCGAGCACATCAGAGAAGAAACGTACAAGAACAGCAACAGGAAAAAGCCAGTTCTTCAAAGTAAAATGAAAGACAAGGGCAGCAGCACATGTAAAAAGAAGAACCACATAGCACATCTAGTATAATTGCCCTTTGCTGAGAAGAAACCCATTCACCAGGCACATACACGTACACAACTAGAAGACCAGGAGAACAGCTGGAACACTAGACAAAAGAGGAAATAATGGTGTCAACAGCGGCTACAACGTTACACACGTACAGAACAAAAGGATAAAAGAGCACTGAACAGAGATGACACACAGCCATACACTGCGGCCGTTATCGAGAGCTCTGCCTCCTTAACAAGGCGCATTGAGGTTCTCATTCAACATAAGGCGCTGGCATGGGAAAGAAACAATGTACAGGTAGCATGAAATGCATAACAGCTAGTACGCTACACTAATTAGGTTACACTAAAGCACTGCTGCACCTGGTTTTGTTATATGCTTTAGAGAGGCGTTTTTATTAATATAGTGATAATAATGATGATAATTATTATCATTATACAGTACACCCTATTATTTCAGAAACAAAAGAAAGTTCAAAACGTCAAGGTTCAAAGTTCCGTGTTCAGCACCAGGGATAACACAATGAACACATCAAATAGCTGTGCCTCACAGGGAACGTTCCCAGTTGTTGTTGCAACTTTCTGTGTTGATAACTTTTGAATCACAAGAGATCTTGCAAATCTGATTGCGGCAATCAAAATGTAGGCCGTGTTCCAGAAATAGCCTAAAAGATAGGCCTCCTTACCCATTACTTCAGATATTTGATTTTCCCTTTTGTTTCTGAAATAAAAGGGTGTCCTGAGACTTTTGACTCACTGTGAGGGATGAGACTCCATCTTTGTGTCTGCAGCGGCCATTTTACATTATATGACCTTTTTTGAAGCTAATAGATCAGAGACTTTTTGCATGTCAATATCTGCAATTTGCTGGAAGGAGTAACTTAGCCCCCCACCTTTGCTATTCTCAAGAAATGGAAACTGCTTTGTGTGACATATAGCTACTTCCTGTATTCTGAAATGTATGTCTCTGCCATAAAAAAATAAACATAGACTTGTTTGAATACAGCCTTGATGATTGTATTATTCAATTCTTCCGAGTACTCGATACCTATTTGCTATAATAATTTGGAACTCAGCATAAATCAGAGTAGGGGTCTTTGCCCTGACACTCACCCTATATATTATATTAGAAAATTAGGTGGTAATTTCCAATGACGTGTCTACCTTTTGTATGGTAGTATTTACTGTATTTACACATTGTGTGGTATTGCTGGTTAGGCACTGTACGGTATATTATTTTTGCAGTGCATGGCGATACAATAGTATTGTTATTTAAGAATTTATATGGAAATGTTATTTGGCCAGCGTATATAAAGCCATTTCGTGGTACGGTTACTTGGACACCTTAGGGCAGAACACCATAATGGGGGTCCCAAGAGAGGTACTGTGCAGGGCACCATCAAGAACAAGGCCAGTCCTGCTGATAGCAAGTCTCTTGGAGTAAAGGTGACTGGATGATATCCATTTGTTCAGCCCCTAATGGTGTTTGAAAGTGCAGATGATTTTGCACCCAGCTTCACCAGGGATAATGATGGTCTTCTATCTGCATTTTCCAATATGCCCAGTAGTTACACAGTATGTTCCAAGTGGATTTTTATAGGATGCCCAGTATAAGATTATGACCACCCAGACATTTTGAACCATATTAGGCTACTTTCACACTAGTGTTTTTTGCGGATCCGTTATGGATCTGGATTTGGTCCATTCTGTTTCGTTAAGGTCAGTTTTGTCCCCATCAACAATGAATGGGGACAAAACTGAAGCGTTTTCATCCACTATTGAGATCCTAAGACAGATCTCAATAGTGAAAAGGCAAAGCGCAGATGTGAAAGTAGCCTTAGAGGGGGATCTGAATATGAATTGATGAATAATAGTACAATTCCAGTAGTAAAGTTTTACTGAATCTATATAGATTAGAAAAAAAATATTATACAAGCTGGAATAAAGATATATGCCATACATTTACAGTACTGTGCAAAAGATTTAGGCAGGTGTGGAAAAAATGCTGCAAAGTAAGAAAACTTTCAAAAATAGAAGTGTTAATAGTTAAAATTTAAATTCTGCAGCAGGAAAACAACCCTAAGGGTCTATTCAGACGTCCGCACAAATGGGTCCGCATCCGTTCTGCAATTTTGCGGAACGGGTGCAGACCCATTCTTTTTCAATGGGGCCGGAATGTGCTGTCCGCATCCGCATTTGCGGATCCCCACTTCCGCATCTGTGATTCCGTTTCCGCAAAAAAATAGAACATGTCCTATTCTTGTCCGCAACTGCGGACAAGATTAGGCATTTTCTATTATAGTGCCGGCGATGTGCGGTCCGCAAATTGCGGAATGCACATTGCCAGTGTCCATGTTTTGCGGATCCGCAAAACACTTACGGACGTGTGAATGGACCCTAAACATACAGCCAATGTCATTAAGAACTATCTTTCGAGTAAAGAAAAACAAGGAGTCCAGATATGTCCAGATGATATGTCCCTCACAGAGCTCTCATCTCAACATCCTGGAGTCTGTCTGGGATTAGATGAGAAAGAAGGATTTGAGCAAGTCTACATCCACAGAAGATCTGTGGTTAATTCTCCAAGATGTTTGGAACAACCTCTGTGCCAAATTCCTTCAAAAACTGCAAGTAGAAGAATTGGTGCTGTTTTGAAGGCAAAGGTTGGTCACACCAAATATAGATCTAATTTAGATTTCTCTTTTGTTCATTCACTTTTTGAAATATTACTACTTATTATACATACTGTATATAAGTAGACTTGGTATTTCACTTACAGGCATGGGGATCTTGGATAGCTCTTTTCCTATGCAGTTTTTCATTATACTCCAGAGATTAAGGCTGTAGTTTGGTTTGTCTGGAATTCGGGTCCTCCTCCTTTTTCTAGGTAAGAGATCTTTGCGTTTAGAGTCATAGTAGCTGCTTTCATGTGAGCTATAGAATACCTAAAAAACACATGTAAAAGACAGACATTGCCCTTTAGTGCTACAGTTCCCTGTAATGCAATATAGAGTAATTATTCTTATAATTAACAAGGTTCAAGAATGGTGTCAATTAATTTAGGATGGTGCTAGACATTGATTTGGCGGGATAAATACATTCTCAGGAGGAAATCCCTCTAAAAAAATGTGCATTGGTGATGCCTGACCCCTCAGTCATGCATTCTAGGTGGCTGGGGGATTAACTGTTAATGGTTGATTATTTTATTTGACTTCTATTCCTCTAGAAAAAAGCAGCATCAGTCATGTCTGGTGCCCTATGCCACAGACAGTGACATACATGACTCTTCAAACCAATGAGATGGAAAGCTATAACTTCTGTTTATGGCCACCTCAATGTTCAATCACTGAAAATGGATCAAAGTAATAGTTTTGTGGATAGCTCCTGCAAATTTCAGCAAGATCTGCATATAGAAACATAGAAACATAGAATGTGTCGGCAGATAAGAACCATTTGGCCCATCTAGTTTGCCCAATATACTGAATACTATGGATAGCCCCCGGCCCTATCTTATATGAAGGATGGCCTTATGCCTATCCCATGCATGCTTAAACCCCTTCACTGTATTTGCAGCTACCACTTCTTCAGGAAGGCTATTCCATGCATCCACTACTCTCTCAGTAAAGTAATACTTCCTTTTAAACCTTTGCCCCTCTAATTTAAAACTGTGTCCTCTTGTGGTAGTTTTTCTTCTTTTAAATATGCTCTCTTCCTTTACCGAGTTGATTCCCTTTATGTATTTAAAAGTTTCTATCATATCCCCTCTGTCTCTTCTTTCTTCCAAGCTATACATATTAAGGTCCTTTAACCTTTCCTGGTAAGTTTTATCCTGCAATCCATGTACTAGTTTAGTAGCTATTCTCTGAACTCTCTCTAGAGTATCTATATCCTTCTGGAGATATGGCCTCCAGTACTGCGCACAATACTCCAAGTGAGGTCTCACCAGTGTTCTGTACAGCGGCATAAGCACTTCACTCTTTCTACTGCTTATACCTCTCCCTATACATCCAAGCATTCTGCTGGCATTTCGTGCTGCTCTATTACATTGTCTTCCCACCTTTAAGTCTTCTGAAATAATTACTCCTAAATCCCTTTCCTCAGATACTGAGGTCAGGACTGTGTCAAATATTCTATATTCTGCCCTTGGGTTTTTACGCCCCAGGTGCATTATCTTGCACTTATCCACATTAAATTTCAGTTTCCAGAGTTCTGACCATTCTTCTAGTTTTCCTAAATCCTTTTCTATTTGGCGTTTCCCTCCAGGAACATCAACCCTGTTACATATCTTTGTGTCATCAGCAAAAAGACAAACCTTACCAGCGAGGCCTTTTGCAATATCACTTATGAAGATATTAAACAAAATCGGTCCCAGTACAGATCCCTGTGGAACCCCACTGGTAACATGACCTTGTTTTGAATGTTCTCCATTGACTACAACCCTCTGTTGTCTGTCATTCAGCCACTGCCTAATCCACTCAACAATATGGGAGTCCATGCTCAATGACTGCAGTTTATTGATAAGTCTTCTATGTGGGACAGTGTCAAAAGCCTTACTAAAATCTAGATATGCGATGTCTACTGCACCTCCACCGTCTATTATTTTATTCACCCAGTCAAAAAAATCTATAAGATTTGTTTGACATGATCTCCCTGAAGTAAACCCATGTTGTTTTTCATCTTGCAATCCATGGGATTTTAGATGTTCCACAATCCTATCCTTTAATAGGGTTTCCATTAATTTGCCTACTATTGATGTCAGACTCACTGGTCTATAGTTGCTCGATTCCTCCCTACTACCTTTCTTGTGAATGGGCACGACATTTGCCAATTTCCAATCTTCCGGGACGACTCCTGTTACTAATGATTGGTTAAATAAATCTGTTAACGGTTTTGCCAGCTCACCACTAAGCTCTTTTAATAATTTTGGGTGTATCTCATCAGGCCCCTGTGACTTATTTGTCTGACAATATGGGTGCTATCTGACCCATTCTTGGGTGGAGTACACCTGTGCTGGTTTCCTACAATCAGTTCTCTACTTACGTTGTCTTCTAGATGCCAATCATCGGGGTGGCCTCCACTTGCACTGCTCAGATTGCTACCAGAACGCCTGCCAATACATATACAAATACATTACTATAACAAAAAACTGCAGGGAAAAAGGAGTGCTACTTCATTTTAATTATGACCTATTTGATGACCCAAAATATTACATTCTAGACACAATGGGGGAGATTTACTAACCTAAACGCAAGGAAATCCGGGCTTAATTTCCACCATTTATTATGCTTTTTAGACAATAAACAAGGGGCATGGCTTATCAGGAAAGGTCATGATTTAGGTGGAAAGAGTAAGGCTTAAGATACGCCAAAGTTTTGTTGCAAATTAATCCAACCAATAGGTGATGTAAAGTTAGAGATCTTAAAACTGTCTAGTTTAATTTGACGCTGTCTGAATATGAGATAGGATTAGTAAATCTTCCTCATTATGCTTATTATACTTGGATAAGGTGTGTAGTTGTATACATGTCTGTGTTTTATCTTAAATGTCAAGTCTATTCTGGAAAAATGAGCTTGCAGTTCCGAATTTACAGCACCCAGCCATGGTCTGGTGCTCGATTCCATGCACATGATTAAAGAGAACCTGTCAGCTGTATACAGGATTCACTGTCAGCTTTTAATGGACGGTTTTTCACTGATGCCTTTCTGAGTAACGGACGCTAAAAATAGTCCTATTATATGGGGGCTTGTCGGTCAGTGAAAACAGACGAGATAGAAAATGTTCTAATTTTTGACGTCCATTATTCACTGGCCGTCAAAAAAAACTGCCGTGTGAATGATCCCATTGACTACCATTGTTCTTAAAATAGACATGTGGCGGCCGTTAAAAAAACGTCCATCACATGTCGTGTGCATGTAGCCTAACAGGGCCCAGTCTTGTACTGTCATGAATTAAGAGAACTCACATGTGTAACTCTCTCCATTGACATCTATCCTCTGGATAGGTCATCAGTATCTGATCAGGAGAGTTCGACAGCCGGGACCCCCGGCGATCACCTGTTTGAGAAGGCACCAGCACTCGCAGCTTAGCCTAGACCATGTGAAGTCAAGTTCATAGGTCACATGGCCTAGAAGCCGCTTAGCCGCATTGAAGTGAATGGGGCTGAGCTGCGATACTAAGCACATCCGCTATACAATGTACGACGCTGTGCTTGACGAGTTAAGAGAAGGCTATAGCGCTATTGCTACAGCTGAACGGTGGGGGTCCAGTGGGTCAGACTCCTACCAATCAGATACTGATGACCTAGGTCATCAGTTGAAATATCTTGGCAAACCCCTTTAAACTTGCCATACATGTTAGACTGGTCAGTGAAAACCACTAATTTTATAATTAATATTAATATTATCATCATTCTTATATGTATGGTGTCATAATAGCAAATAGCGGAAAGAAGAATCTGTTATGGGTTTTAACATACCCGATCCTTTATTCCTGTTGGAGAGGCCACCGCCAGTATCATCTAGTATCAGCTTATTCCCCACCCCCCATTAAACAGACATGTTCCACACAGTGTACAGGTGTATGGCCAGCTATACTATAACCTGTGCTATACAGTCAGCTCTTAATATTAGGATCACGATAACAGCAGATAAGACAAAATAGCAGCATAGTAAGTACATAGTAAACTACATACTTAGTGCAAAACAAAAGAGGAAAAGGGACAAAATAATAAAAATAAAATCTAAAATATGTTTTTGTCAGACTGAAACATTAAATGTCATCTATTCATAAATTGTTTCCCCAATGCCAGATTACACGTGGGATAAGAACTTTTTTAAGACTCCAACTGCCTTGATATGGAGTTGTGAAAACTGCCCATCCCTGGTTTATACATAGACGTGAGGAATTCTGGGACCGTGGCATGTCAATAGAAAGCCCTCAGGACACGAAGGCAGTTGTTGTCTACTAATTCCCTGGCTGGATATTTTATCCTATACAAGAAATATCTCTCTGGGAAATATTATAGGAAAAAAAATGCAAAACAATAAAACCTGTGGAACAGTTACAGGCCGTGCCTGTGACGTGTGAGAAGAATCAGATTAGACATCTGTCTTCTTCACCTTTGCTGAACTCCCAGTTTACATCAGAGCAGTAAGCGGAGATCAGCCTGGAATTGTGCATGTGTCATGACCGATATGTCCCTGTTCTGTCCAATGTGGCCATGGTCATGAATAGCGTGCAGCTTTGCAAAACGCATTGCGCATACCTGTGCTGTTTGGGGTCAGTTGTTACTGTGATAAAGGCTGGTGCGTCCTCCATGGCATCAAAATACTCTGTCTCCTCATCTTCATCACTGGCCTCCCCTTTCACAGCTTGTACACTCCCTGAAAAAAGCAAGTACAGACACAGTTATGGAACACTGGTAGTATTGGAAGCTTCACCTCACCCACCCGACGGATCATACAGTACATTTATTTATCTTCTGCTGGAAGGTTATTCATTCATGTAAGGGGCATTCACACGCCCATAAGTGTTTTGCGGTACACAAACCGTGGATCCACAAAACACGTCTACTGCTCTTGTGCATGCCGCATCATGGTGTATAAGACATGTCGTTTCTTTTGCAACGTGGCTGCAGAGATGCAACGGGCTAATTATTGCCAAAAGTATTTAATGTTGCCAAGTTATATTTTGTGATTTATGCACTGTGTGATCCTAACAGCAATGTATGGGCAACAGATGGTTAACATAGGAAGACTTTTTTGGGTTACCAGGGTGATGGTCCCTGGTTAGGGAGTCTAGTCTGAGCAGAGCTACAGGAAGGACATGTATGAGAGAGTTCCTGCAGACCAGGCCCATGTGCAGAGAACCTGTGTCTCCGAGACTACAGCTGCCAAAGGAGCAACCACTACCAGAGTACACCTTAAGGAAAAAGTCCATACTTATCAGAAGTTCCAGAACCATCCAGGCTGTGCAAGATAAAGTCAGTAAAGTTGAAAAATGGAAAGATATGTGGATAGCTCACCACCCTCCTCAGTAAGGTCGGGGTGCTCTAGCCGAAAGACTGCTCACTCAATCAGTCCAGAGAAATAAATAAAATGGGAGAAAAACGGCTGGCACTCGCTATGTGGTTTCACATCAAACAACAATTTATTATACCTATACCGCTAATTCAACAGTAAAATACATGTTATATAAAACATAATAGTTAAAAATCCCCCTAAAAGATAGATAATAAAATACAATATACTGTTATATTGGGTCATAAACCGCACAAGAATGAAGTCTCTTGGAAAGATGTGGTATTTCTTTGCCTGTTTGGGCAATGTGTGTCCAATTAGATATAACAAGGATACTGTCACTTTAAATGAAATGAAAAAATGCAGCCAAGTCCACAAGCTGTATTAGGTACTGCTGGGGGATAATATCTCCCTCTCTATGATTCTCTTCAGCAGTTCTTATTTAGGTAAGTCTTGTAGATTTCAGTTTTTGGATATGTAATTGATTTGCAGGGTAATTGTACAGCTTACCCACCCAGACGAAACTCCGGCCGTCTGCTTAGATCGCTGCTGCTCGCTCTCGGCGTCCCCCGCTCTCCGGCGTTTAGCACGTGATGTGCCTGAGTTATCGCGGGATTTGAAAGTTTCAATCCGAAGATCTGGTGAGAGCTGCAGAGTAAGTATAAGAATGGAGCGCTCCACTTGTAGAAAATACTTCAAATTTCGTCGGTCATATCCAGAAGCTTCTTGTTGGCAGGGATATAACGCTAAACGCGTTTCGAGGACTTCAATCCTCTTCCTCAGTAGCTATATCCCTGTTCTTGAATCCCCTCCTTTTATATCATCCTCAGCAGTCCCCAAAATCTGGGCTGGAATCACTTTTCCTCCTAATGCGGTTTTTAGTGCGTTTCTGTTGCGGTTTTAAAATCGCATATGCGTTTTTTATGGCATCGAAACCGCAACCTCTTGTTTAGTATAAGTCTACCCAAACACAGTTATTCTCCAATGTAAAAACACATAATAATAATCAATATATAAAATTTATAAAAATAATTAAAAACAGTTTACAATATATCCCAGGAGATCAGTACTTTTTAAATAATCAAGAACTACATGATAGTATATAACAGATACTAGCTTATAAATGACGTCTATGTGGTAAAGGGCCTCATCCTCCATAAATTCTGTTCTTATCTATCTTACAATGTTGGTATTAATCTTGGAGAATAACGTAGATGGTGGCGTGCACATCAAACAAGAGGGGACCATAGTGCCGCTAAACGGCCAACCGTGTGATTCCCAATTGAATGAGGGGCACACCACCTAATCTATAGGAATCCAAAAATTTCCAGTTCTGCATTTAAGCCAACTGGTATCAAACTTCCAAAGTTATAGATTTGCTTGGACTCTGCCCTGGACATCCGCTCGATGTGGTTTCCACCTCTCCAGTGTTTATCAATTTTTTCTAGAGCTACAAAGGACAGACCTGTAGGGTCTTGTCCATGAGCTTCTTTAAAGTGCCTTGAGAGTGAGTGTTTATCGTACCCTTTCTTAATATTGGAAATGTGTTCCGATATCCTCACTTTCAAGGCCCTTTTCGTCCGTCCAATATATTGTCTTGAGCACGGACATTGTGCTAAATAGATCACGCTCACAGAGTTGCATGTCAGGAATTGTTCAATCTCCCACACAAAAGAATTTTGTGTGGAAGATACCGTCTTAGTATTCCTGGGAATTCTTGTAGTTTTGCAACAGATGCACTGTCCGCATTTATAAAAACCTTTCAAATTAGTTAGTCTCCCGGTATTCAATGTAGCTCTCTTTCTAGTTTTAATCGATGGAGCTACTTTTATCCCTAAATTGGCTGCTCTAGTATATATTATTTGTGGTCTGATTGGTATCATCCTACCTATTGTTTTATCTTGTAGTAGGTGGTGCCAATGCCGTTTAATGATTTCTTCCACCTTCCTTCTTTGTGTTGTATATGGAAGGATAATCCTGAATTGGGAATCTACTTCATTTTGCTCTGCTGTTTTAACAGTTAATAATGAGCTCCTCTGTAGTTTCCTAACTTTTTCCAATGATCCTTCTAGTATATTGGTTGGGTATTGTTTAGCCAGGAATTTATCCCTCAGGTGCATTGCTTCTAATTCAAATTGGGCCTCTTCGGTACAATTCCGTTTTAGTCTACGGAACTGTCCGAAGGGTACATTTAACAGCCAATTGGGCAGATGACAACTAGAATGCAGGATAAACGCATTCCGGGCGGAAGGTTTTTGATATGTCTTGCAAATGTATTTATCCACTACCCTCGTAATTGAAAGATCTAAAAATTCTATTTCTGTCGTCCTAATATTTTGGGTAAAAACTAAATTCAAGCTGTTTGCATTGAGTTCTGTTAAAAAATTATTAAGACTATCTTGATCTCCCTTCCAAATTAAAAGAACGTCGTCAATATAACGACGCCAGAGCACCAGGTCACCCCCCCTTCAAGGGCCTTGAAAGTGAGGATATCGGAACACATTTCCAATATTAAGAAAGGGTACGATAAACACTCACTCTCAAGGCACTTTAAAGAAGCTCATGGACAAGACCCTACAGGTCTGTCCTTTGTAGCTCTAGAAAAAATTGATAAACACTGGAGAGGTGGAAACCACATCGAGCGGATGTCCAGGGCAGAATCCAAACAAATATATAACTTTGGAAGTTTGATACCAGTTGGCTTAAATGCAGAACTGGAAATTTTTGGATTCCTATAGATTAGGTGGTGTGCCCCTCATTCAATTGGGAATCACACGGTTGGCCGTTTAGCGGCACTGTGGTCCCCTCTTGTTTGATGTGCACGCCACCATCTACGTTATTCTCCAAGATTAATACCAACATTGTAAGATAGATAAGAACAGAATTTATGGAGGATGAGGCCCTTTACCACATAGACGTCATTTATAAGCTAGTATCTGTTATATACTATCATGTAGTTCTTGATTATTTAAAAAGTACTGATCTCCTGGGATATATTGTAAACTGTTTTTAATTATTTTTATAAATTTTATATATTGATTATTATTATGTGTTTTTACATTGGAGAATAACTGTGTTTGGGTAGACTTATACTAAACAAGAGGTTGCGGTTTCGATGCCATAAAAAACGCATATGCGATTTTAAAACCGCAACAGAAACGCACTAAAAACCGCATTAGGAGGAAAAGTGATTCCAGCCCAGATTTTGGGGACTGCTGAGGATGATATAAAAGGAGGGGATTCAAGAACAGGGATATAGCTACTGAGGAAGAGGATTGAAGTCCTCGAAACGCGTTTAGCGTTATATCCCTGCCAACAAGAAGCTTCTGGATATGACCGACGAAATTTGAAGTATTTTCTACAAGTGGAGCGCTCCATTCTTATACTTACTCTGCAGCTCTCACCAGATCTTCGGATTGAAACTTTCAAATCCCGCGATAACTCAGGCACATCACGTGCTAAACGCCGGAGAGCGGGGGACGCCGAGAGCGAGCAGCAGCGATCTAAGCAGACGGCCGGAGTTTCGTCTGGGTGGGTAAGCTGTACAATTACCCTGCAAATCAATTACATATCCAAAAACTGAAATCTACAAGACTTACCTAAATAAGAACTGCTGAAGAGAATCATAGAGAGGGAGATATTATCCCCCAGCAGTACCTAATACAGCTTGTGGACTTGGCTGCATTTTTTCATTTCATTTAAAGTGACAGTATCCTTGTTATATCTAATTGGACACACATTGCCCAAACAGGCAAAGAAATACCACATCTTTCCAAGAGACTTCATTCTTGTGCGGTTTATGACCCAATATAACAGTATATTGTATTTTATTATCTATCTTTTAGGGGGATTTTTAACTATTATGTTTTATATAACATGTATTTTACTGTTGAATTAGCGGTATAGGTATAATAAATTGTTGTTTGATGTGAAACCACATAGCGAGTGCCAGCCGTTTTTCTCCCAAAGTCAGTAAAGTATTCGCTCGTTTATGGCATAAAAGACTTTACTGCTGTGAAAAGCACTATTGCCTCCGGCATCTACCGCACTTTGAGACAGACTAGCCATCAGTGTCTAAGATCTGCACCAATCAGTCTGGAAATTGCAGGAAGAGTTAATTAGAACCTAATTGAATGCATGTGGTTATTTTGGTGAGACTACAAAGTGCCCTTTAGAGAGAGTCAGGGAGTACTACTACCTCCATCATTGTTGCTGCCTTTACTGTGCATTTGAGAGAAAGACTACGCAGTGATATACTTTAAAACCACGCCTTTTGCATGGTTTGTACTACTACTCCTATCACTTGGTTCAGAAAAGAAAGATTTTATTCACTACTACAAATGGGCCTGGTTTTTGAATCCACCATCCATCCGCTGGCCACGACATCTGCCCTCCTGCCTTGCACTCAGACAACTGTTCAACATCAAGGACACCCCAGCTACCACCAGGTAGGAGCCTCAATACCAGGGCGTTCCCTGAGCGAAGAAAAGGTGCGTCCTCCAGTCACTGCACTGATAACTACTCCCATGTAAAACTGAAGTCAGAAAAAGCAGATATAAATGTGTAATTTATAGTTTTACTGAATTTTTGCCCACAAAAATACAAACCTTCTCCTGCATTGTTTACAGGTCTCAATGGCTTTCATTGCAAACCATATTCTGACATAAAAAGCCTATAAGGTCCCAACTGTTCTCTTTTCAGTGTTTATCTACTTACACAATATAGATAATGTATTCAGTGTGTACTTGTACGTGGCTTACTGCCCCTTAATTACGAAAAGTATATTCTATTTTAGTTCTACTTCACCAAGCTGCCAATGAATTCAGCATGGATTTACAGGGTTTATAGAGACACACAGTAAATTGACACATTTTGGGGATTACAACAGATATATGAATATATGTATCGCCTAAGAATCAAATTACTCACCCATTCTCAGCTGTCCACGTCAAAATCTCAGCATCACTAATAAAAAAAAACACTGATGCCGACAGAAAATCCAGGAAGAATTAAAACTGAAAAAGGCAGATCCACAATGACGAGTACCAGTCAAGTGCAACTTAACAAAGTGGAGTTAGGATGCAGAAGTGCAGAGGGTCAGTTTTAGTTCTGGTTTCTGGGTGTAAAAATAATATCAGCAGCTATTTGTGTACATAGTCTACATGCAAAAATAGTTAGGCGTTTTAGGTCTGTTGGACTTCTACAGCGTAAACCTCAACAGTTACCAGGGAGAGAGTGGAAAAGGCTAAAATGTCTGCTCCATGAAATTCACCATTAACGGTAGACATCTCTCGCCTATATACATTTTTTCAACTCATTTTTGTTCTTGTTTTGCTCCAGTAGATCTAAAATAATAAAGAAAAATAAGCACATTTGCAAATGGTATTGATTAAAAATATCCTACTGTTCTGCATATCCAGCTCCTATGCAGAGGGTAACTGTCACCCTCTGGCGCGCTGGGGAAGTGAGTGGTCCTATCATGGGTCTGGACTATTGTTTGCTCCTCATCTGCTCCCCTGCCTTGTTTAATCTTGCATCCTGCTTGGGGTTTTTGAACCCGCACTTAGAGGGAAATGCGTCGGGACAGTGTACGCAATAATAGGGTGCAAGCATGGATGGGTTCCAGCATGGAAATACAGTTCAACCTTTTAGGACTGCTAGGGGTCAGTGTAGGGTCAGATGTGTCTATCAGCTATATCTAGGGTCCCCTCCTCCCCACCCACATACATATACCTCCAAACTTTTGAACAGAAGGAAGAGGGAAACTACGTGCGGTGTGCAAATTTTTTCCGCACTAGGCCACAACTCTAACTCCACCCAAAAGATAACTATACACCTAATCCCACCCATTCCCCTAAAAGCCCCCACATAGTAATTATTCCCCCGTTATGCCACCACACAGTAGTTATGCTCACATTCTGTCCCATTCACAGATTATGCCCAGATATGTGGCCCCTCACAGTAGTTATGTCCAGATATGTGCCTCCTTCACAGCAGTTATTCCCAGATATGTTCCCCCCTCATATTAGGGATGCCCAGATATGTTCCCCCCTCATATTAGGGATGCCCAGATATGTGCCCCCCACAGTAGTTATGCCCAGATATGTGCCCCCTCACAGTAGTTATGTCCAGATATGTGCCTCCTTCATAGTAGTTATGCCCTTATATGTGCCCCTTCACTGTAGTTATGCAAAGATATATGCCCCCTCACAGTAATATGCCCATTCACAGTAGTTTTACCCTCATATGTGCCCCCTTTCAGTAGTTTTGCCATGATATGTGCCCCCTCATAGTAATATGCCCAGTTATGTGACCCCTCACAGTATAATGCCCAGGTATATGCCCCCTTCACAGGAATAATAAAAAAAAAACTCTACATACTCACCTGGTTCCTCCCCAGAAGCAGCAGGATACACGGAGATGCTGGTCTGTGTAGGAGGAGGAACACAGCTTACTTCCAGCCGGCCCCGCCCCTTGCACAGACCAGCAGTGTGGAGCGCTGACGGCTCTCTGCTTCATCATTACAGGCAACGGTCTCTGCGTCCCATGGGAGCAGAGACAGCTGCCTGAGAGTGGGACATACCGCCCCGTTCCGGGACCGGGGGACAGATACTGAAATCTGTGACTGTCCTGCCAGATCCGGGACAGTTAAGAGGTATGCCCACATGGTTTATCTTATATGTTTTTATGAATATTGTTTACCCTGCTGACACCATTTAATTTCATTGCTCGGATTGCATCTAGTGTGCTTAGACCTTACTTGGTTTCATCTTTGCTAATTTTACATATGTATTCATTAAAAATTAATGGTGTCATTTTCAAACTGTCATAAAGTAGAACTGGCTTAGTTGCCCATAGCAACCAAATCAGATGTCATCTTTCATTTTCCAAAGGAGCTATCAAAAATGAAAGGTGGAATCTGATTGGTTGCTATGGGCAACTAAGCCAGTTCTACTTTATGACAGTTTGATAAATGACCCTATAAGTTTTAAGTACTATTCTTTCAGTGATAGAAACCCTTCCTAGCCTGACCCTGCAGTGATCTGCTGGTGTTTTAGCAGGAAGTATTGTCAGGTCCCAAGGTCATGGGCCTCTTCACAACACTAGAGCAATGATACACTTGTTTTAGGCAAATAAATGCATTCAAAAACCAACTGTCAGCCGGATCAATCCTGTTAAACCAGACATAGTACCTGGTAGGGTTGACACTGCCATTTAAAATGAGTTGGAGCGTTGCAAAAATACAAATTCTGTTATTCTTTCTGCAAATTAGGGCATCAGTGCACTAAGCGAAGTGGCCAGAATTGAAAAGCTGAGGAGCAGAGATGCAACATGGGGCTAGGCCACCACTTGACACACTGAAGCCCTAATTGCATATAAATTAAAAGTCTTTTTTTCTCCCTGGAACACAGTATGTCTGGTTTTATAGGGTTGATCATACTGACAAGTGCTCCTTAAAGGGGTTTTACAGGATTACTATGTTTGTTAACAGATATGCTCAGGTACATCTTCTCCATGCTCTTTCAATTTAGACCCTCCTGACCCGTATTCACCATGTAAATGAACCACTCTGGTTTCTTTCCATCCTGTATGTAGCACTTCCAATTCCTGTATCCAATCAAACCCATGATGCACTTCTCCTTTCTCTGCCACAGCTCCGGCACCGCCCCTAGCAACACCCATCTGGTTTATATCTCCTCCCACCCATCTAGTTACATAGACACTCCCCTATCACTAACCCTAGCAACACCCAGCTAGTTTGTAGCTCCTCCCACCCATCTAGTTACATAGACACTCCCCTATCACTAACCCTAGCGACACCCAGCTAGTTTATATCTCCTCCCACCAGCTAGTTACATAGACACTCCCCTATCACTAACCCTAGCGACACCCAGCTAGTTTGTAACTCCTCCCACCAGCTAGTTACATAGACACTCCCCTATCACTAACCCTAGCGACACCCAGCTAGTTTGTAACTCCTCCCACCAGCTAGTTACATAGACACTCCCCTATCACTAACCCTAGCAACACCCAGCTAGTTTATATCTCCTCCCACCCATCTAGTTACATAGACACTCCCCTATCACTGCCCCTGTTGCTGCTTTGGCAAGCCCATGGACATAGAAGTAAGAAGCTGCATGGACATGGTCATGTGACAACAGCCCAGAAAGGAAGATAGGTGCAATAAAAGGTAAAAGAAATAACGGTACATTAAAAAATTACAGCTGCCTTCATAAATGATTATTTTAAAGGTTGTTGATGCAAACTGGAAAATCCATCTCTAACCCTTTCTGGACCCCCACTACATGTCACCTCACAAACAAATAACCATCACACAGCTCTGTAAACATAACTATAAAAAAGTTATGGTCAGAATATGACGATGAAACGTTTCCAACATTTTTTTTTTTAAACACAAGAAAAACTATATAAATGTGGCATTGCCATAATAACACTAACCAGGAGGGTGAAGGTACTGATAGAGAATGCCGTAAAATTAAAACACAGAATTGTGTTTTTTTTTCCGATTGCACTTCATTTGGAATCATATGCAATATTACGGTAAATTGTGCCATTAGAAAGTACAAATTGTCCCATAAAAAAACAAGCCCTTATATGGCTTATATGTGAACAGAAAAATAAAAAAGTTATGACTCTGGGAAGTTAGGGAGTCAAAAACACTAAAACTGAACACTGCCATGTCCTCAAAGGGTTAAGAAGCACTAATTACTGGCATTTTATTTTTGTTTTTGCAAAGGGTGCTTTAAAGGGTAACCCACTGCCCTTCACCACTAGCCTAATGATCAGTCTTCTCCTGGCTGTAAGCAGCAAATCTTAACAACATATTTTCATTACTAAAACCTAAAAAGTATAAAAAAAACAAAAAAACATCTGACATAATTACCATATGTCCTCTGAAGAATAATTAATAAGAATAACTAAATTACCAGAGAGTATATAGAGTTCTAATTAGCTGAGGACAGAACATAAACAGCTACTGAAATGGCTCACAGCCATGCGCCACTCATATGCTTTTTCATGGCATTATCACATAGTTGTGACCGCTTCTGGCAGGTACCGAACATAAAGGCAGAATAAGGCCTCTTTCACACGGGCGAGATTTCTGTGCGGGTGCAATGCGTGAGGTGAACGCATTGCACCCGCACTGAATCCGGACCCATTCACTTCAATGGGGCTGTGCACATGAGCGGTGATTTTCACGCATCACTTGTGCGTTGCGTGAAAATCGCAGCATGTTCTATATTCTGCGTTTTTCACTCAACGCAGACCCCATAGAAGTGAGTGGGGCTGCGTGAAAATCGCAAACATCCGCAGGCAAGTGCGGATGCAGTGCGATTTTCACGCACGGTTGCTAGGAGACGATCGGGATGGGGACCCGATTATTATTATTTTCCCTTATAACATGGTTATAAGGGAAAATAATAGCATTCTTAAAACAGAATGCATAGTACAATAATTTAACTCACTTTAATCCACTTGTTCGCGCAGCCTGGCTTCTCTTCTGCCTTCATCTGTGAGGAAAAGGACCTGTGGTGACGTCACTGCGCTCGTCACATGGTCCATCACATGATCTATCACCATGGTGATGGATCATGTGATGGACCATGTGATGAGCGCAGTGACGTCACCACAGGTCCTTTACCCAGGTCCTGAAGAAAGAAGACAGAAGAGAAGCCGGGCTGCGCGAACAAGTGGATAAGGGTGAGTTAAATTATTATTATTTTTTTTAACCCCTCCAGCCCTATTGTACTATGCATTCTGTATTAAGAATGCTATTATTTTCCCTTATCACCATGTTCTACAATCTACACAACACCTAACCCAAACCCGAACTTCTGTGAAGAAGTCCGGGTTCAGGTCTGGGTATCAAACATGCCGATATTTCTCACGCGTGTGCAAAACGCATTACAATGTGCATGTTCCCGCAACGCACCTGCATCTTTTCCCGCAACGCCCGTGTGAAACCAGCCTAAGGGTATGTGCCCATTTGATGATAAAAATATATAAATGATAAATAATGAAAAATTGGGGCTCGCACTACTAGAACCCCTTCAATCCTAAGAAAAAGGGGCTACAGAGCTTGGCTGGTGTTTCCATCCCCAGCAATACCCGGCCCCCATTGTGCAGACAACTACAGCACATTCAGCTGAACTCGGCTATGTGGCAGTTCTATACACAGTGGGTAGCTAGGAGGACCTGCCTTGATTTTTGGGATCTGCAGGGTCGCTAGAGATTGAATCCCCACCAATCCTATGTATGCCATAACATTATATTATGGGAATGCTGATTCAAATTAATGAGAAAATATGCTCAATGAGAAAGGGTGGATTATCTCCTGTCCTGATACAAACGCAAAATATCTTACTACGTGTCTACGACTAATTCCACGTTTCAGAGGAAATAATTTTAAACACAAGTCTTTAACAATTCACTGGTTTCGAAAACTGCTTCCAGTACAAAATTCAATGAGTTGTGGGCTTTCTCCTGGTTTCTGGCCCATGGTGAGGAGGAACTTCACCTCAAGTTGGAGACATCTGTTCTGGGGTCTCACTTTTCTCAGACGTCGCAATGTTCCTCCCAATCATCCTTCCTAGAACAGATAGGAGGAGAGAACGGCAAGCATGCTCTGATACCTCCTATCCCATAAATGTCAAATGTAGTTGCATGTGCCAACTCCAGGAGAGGTCCCGATTCAGTTTTTTAAGGGAATAGATGCAATAGATGTGATCAAAATGATCTTGCATATTCTAATTGGTCAAATGACTTTAGCAAAAACACACCTAACATGTTTTAGGTTGCTTTAAAGAAATGCTGAACGACTGAGATGTAATCAGAAGAAAAATTTTGACAGGCTTAAAGGGCTTCTGTCACCCCACTAAAGTGATTTTTTTTTTTGGGGCTAGTTAAATTAGTTATATAGCGATATATGAAAATATAATTGTGTTCCTTACTTTGATCCAGCAGTTTATTCAAAAAACGAAGTTTTATCATATGCAAATTCAGTCTCTACCAGCAAGTAGGGCGTCTACTTGCTGGTAGCTGCTGCAGAAAACCGCCCCCTCGTCGTGTTGATTGACAGGGCCAGCCGGGATCTCCTCCTCCGGCCAGCCCTGTCGGCGTTTCAAAAATCGCGCGCCTGTGTTGAATCGGCGCAGGCGCTCTGAGATGAGGAGGCTCGTCTCCTCAGAACTCCCTCAGTGCACCTGCGCCGATGACGTCTTCTATTTCGGTGATGTCATCGGCGCAGGCGCACTGAGGGAGTTCTGAGGAGACGAGCCTCCTCATCTCAGAGCGCCTGCGCCGATTCAACACAGGCTCGCGATTTTTGAAACGCCGACAGGGCTGGCCGGAGGAGGAGATCCCGGCTGGCCCTGTCAATCAACAAGAGGAGGGGGCGGATTTCTGCAGCAGCTACCAGCAAGTAGACACCCTACTTGCTGGTAGAGACCGAATTTGCATATGATAAAACTTCGTTTTTTGAATAAACTGCTGGATCAAAGTAAGGAACACAATTATATTTTCATATATCGCTATATAACTAATTTAACTAGCCCCAAAAAAAAAAATCACTTTAGTGGGGTGACAGAAGCCCTTTAATCTTGCAAAGAACGCAGTCATTGCCCTTACTGTTTTCATTTTCAGCTGGCAGACTGCTGAGGGGGAGGAGCTTATGGTCCCTGATTTGAGACTGCCAACAGAGTAGCAGGGAAGGGCTGCTGTTGCAGCCAGTTGCCTTACAGACAATTTTTTTCCCCCTCACATCTCTTTGCTATATGTGACAGTACAGTCAAAGGAGAGGAAGATTTTGAATATAAAATGAAAATTTTAGGTAAATTTTGTGTTTTTAATATTCCTTTCTCCAGTTTCTTATCGGAATTTTTCACGGGTTTGCTCTGCTGAGCAGCTATGTCCAGACAACAGCTGTGATTATATTTTTTTACCTTTTACAGAAATGTACCTTTTACAGCACTGGGATTTCCTGTAGAGTTAGAAGACAGACCAGGGGCTCCTCGGCAGGCTCTTTCAAGGCTATTATGCTGTTTTGCTAGTTGCTCGATAGTCTCTTCCAAACGAACTCGCTGCTCACGCTCATACTGCAAAGCACGATGCCATTTACGACTATGGGATTCTGCTAATTCCAAGAAATCGCGGCATGCCTAAAACAGGGAATAAAGAAAAGAAAAAAGGTTATCGATTTGGTTAGGAATACAATGTGATCCCTCTCCATAGATTCCTTCTAAATTATTACGTAACCTTTACGATAAATCATACATCAGAGGTCAAGGGTTCCATTAAGAACATTTCTTAGATGACATCACATTTTAGCCCTCCGCTTGCTGCTGGGGTGATACTTTAAAGCTCCTGATGTATCCCTCAGCAGAGCTATTCACTTTACCTATCACCTCTCCTGACATGTCTGTTTTAGCAATTACTTGCATTCCCTATGTAATACCAATTCTGGAGCATCTATTCTTAAAGGGGTTGTCCAGGTTCAGAGCTAAACCCGGACATACCCATATTTTCACCCAGGCAGCCCCCTGACAAGAGCATCGGAGCAGTTCATGTTTCAATGCTCTCCTGTGCCCTGCTCTGAATCTCCAGGGCAAAGGCATTTTGTGGAGTTCCGGTAACGAACCAGGCTCTCCTTCGGGCTGCCAGGCTCTCCTTCCACCAAGCAGTGAGCCCGGTGACGTCACCGGCACAGATAGGCGGGCTTTAGCGCTGCCCTAGCCTGTAAAACAGCCAGGGCAGCGCTAAAGCCCGCCCATCAGAGCCGCTGACCTCACCGAACACACTGTTGGGCGGAAGCTTTCGCCCTGCAGTGTGTTATAGTAAATAAAAAAGCCCTTGCCCTGCGCGATCCTGCGCAGGGCAAGATAGAGCATCAGAGCATGAACTGCTCTGATATTCATGTCAGGGGGGGCTGCCTGGGTGAGATTATGGGTATGTCCAGGTTCAGCTCTGAACCTGGGCAACGCCTTTAAGGCTCTTATGTTGTGCCATTCTTTCACCATTCCCTCTAGAAGTTTATGAATTTTGCGCAACGGATGCGGACCCATTCACTTCAATGATGCTGCAAAAGATGCGGATGGCATCCACACTTCTGCTCCGTGGCCCCGCAAAAAAGGATAGAAGTAAACTACAACTATTGTATCCAATGTTATGCAGGAACGCATGCTATGGCATCTGTCACAGGCATTAAAGGGGTATTCCATCTTAGACATTGGTGGCATATCGCCGCCACCTCTCCTTTCACCGCAATGGGTCTGCCAGAAATAGCCAAGCCAGTATTCGGCTATTTTCTGAACTCACATCGCAATGAATGGAGGGTGGCTGAGCATGTGTGTTGAGCTCTCTTTCACTTTGGAAGACCCATTCTGGAAAAAGAATTGGATCCCACAGGTGGGACCTGCACCTATCTGACATCGATGGCATGTCCTAGCGAGATGCCTTCAAAGGAACTACCCCTTTAAGTGGAGGACCCTAAATGCAGTGTGAATAAAGCCTTAATAATACAGGGAGTGCAGAATTATTAGGCAAGTTGTATTTTTGAGGATTAATTTTATTATTGAACAACAACCATGTTCTCAATGAACCCAAAAAACTCATTAATATCAAAGCTGAATATTTTTGGAAGTAGTTTTTAGTTTGTTTTTAGTTTTAGCTATTTTAGGGGGATATCTGTGTGTGCAGGTGACTATTACTGTGCATAATTATTAGGCAACTTAACAAAAAACAAATATATACCCATTTCAATTATTTATTTTTACCAGTGAAACCAATATAACATCTCAACATTCACAAATATACATTTCTGACATTCAAAAACAAAACAAAAACAAATCAGTGACCAATATAGCCACCTTTCTTTGCAAGGACACTCAAAAGCCTGCCATCCATGGATTCTGTCAGTGTTTTGATCTGTTCACCATCAACATTGCGTGCAGCAGCAACCACAGCCTCCCAGACACTGTTCAGAGAGGTGTACTGTTTTCCCTCCTTGTAAATCTCACATTTGATGATGGACCACAGGTTCTCAATGGCGTTCAGATCAGGTGAACAAGGAGGCCATGTCATTAGATTTTCTTCTTTTATACCCTTTCTTGCCAGCCACGCTCTGGAGTACTTGGACGCGTGTGATGGAGCATTGTCCTGCATGAAAATCATGTTTTTCTTGAAGGATGCAGACTTCTTCCTGTACCACTGCTTGAAGAAGGTGTCTTCCAGAAACTGGCAGTAGGACTGGGAGTTGAGCTTGACTCCATCCTCATCCCGAAAAGGCCCCACAAGCTCATCTTTGATGATACCAGCCCAAACCAGTACTCCACCTCCACCTTGCTGGCGTCTGAGTCGGACTGGAGCTCTCTGCCCTTTACCAATCCAGCCACGGGCCCATCCATCTGGCCCATCAAGACTCACTCTCATTTCATCAGTCCATAAAACCTTAGAAAAATGAGTCTTGAGATATTTCTTGGCCCAGTCTTGACGTTTCAGCTTGTGTGTCTTGTTCAGTGGTGGTCGTCTTTCAGCCTTTCTTACCTTGGCCATGTCTCTGAGTATTGCACACCTTGTGCTTTTGGGCACTCCAGTGATGTTGCAGCTCTGAAATATGGCCAAACTGGTGGCAAGTGGCATCTTGGCAGCTGCACGCTTGACTTTTCTCAGTTCATGGGCAGTTATTTTGCGCCTTGGTTTTTCCACACGCTTCTTGCGACCCTGTTGACTATTTTGAATGAAACGCTTGATTGTTCGATGATCACGCTTCAGAAGCTTTGCAATTTTAAGAGTGCTGCATCCCTCTGCAAGATATCTCACTATTTTTGACTTTTCTGAGCCTGTCAAGTCCTTCTTTTGACCCATTTTGCCAAAGGAAAGGAAGTTGCCTAATAATTATGCACACCTGATATAGGGTGTTGATGTCATTAGACCACACCCCTTCTCATTACAGAGATGCACATCACCTAATATGCTTAATTGATAGTAGGCTTTCGAGCCTATACAGCTTGGAGTAAGACAACATGCATAAAGTGGATGATGTGGTCAAAATACTCATTTGCCTAATAATTCTGTACAGGGTGTATAATATTACAGTGACCGAATATGTATTTAAACCTTGTAAGAATGTTTCTTCAGATTTCTTTTTTGATAGAAGGACATTTTCAAAAACAGAGGTAATTTATAAATCACAGTTTTGCACTCTGACGTAACTAATATTGGCAAATGCTGTAATGATAAGTTAAAGGTCTGGACTTAATTCTTAGAACTGGTGGTATGTCCAGGAATTCTAGGGGACTAGTTGATGTTCACCAGCGTGTTTAGCCCCAATTACTTTTATGACTGGTCCAGGACTACTGAAGAACAGCTGACACTAGGATACTGAAGATACTAAGCCATTCTGTGACCCAAATACATCAGAGAAAGGTCTGCTCTCCTATAGGGCTAATAAAGAAGACCAAAGAGTTCCTACAGCACATTCTTCATCTCAAACAAACAATATGATTACAGCTTTTAGAATTCATGAAAAAAAATCTGAGATGTGAATAAATATACCACATGCTATCAATTCAACCTGTATTCAAAGAAAATGGGAACGTCTCCACAAAAATTCACTTTTTGAACCGCATGCTTTGGTCAAGTGGAAATAGACCAGAAAGTATATTCCCGGAACAGGACAACAATTGGAATATCTAATCAATGTCTGAAATCTCATAAAATCCCCCAGATTATTCTCCAGGATTATGGCATGGAATTTTATTGCAGTGGCAGCATCAGGTTGATATCAAATATCCAACAATATGGCTTACCTCATATACAAGTATCTGATTTTATTTTATTATTTTATTTCTAATAGACATTAATACATCACAGATTAAGGCCCCATTCACACGACCGTAAAGGGCTCCATGCCCGTATTGCGGACCGCACTACAAAGTGCTTCCATGGGCTTTTGGGTCTGTGCCTCCTCACCGCAAAAGATAGGACATGTCTTATCTTTTGCCTTATCTTGCGGATCTCGGACCTATTCAAGTCAATGGGTGAGCATCCGCATCACAGAGTGCACATGGCTGGTGCCCGTGCATTGTGGACCGCTATTTGCGGTCCACAGCATGGGCACGGTGCCCTTACAATACATTTGTCTGAATGAGCCCTACAGGGGTTGTCCAGGATTAGAAAAAAAACATGGCTGCTTTATTCCAAAAACAGCCCTACAACTGTCTATGGGTTGTGTCTGGTTTTGCAGATCAGCTTCACTGAAGTGAATGGGGATGAGCTGTGACGCCACGTACATACTGTATATTTTCTAGTCCCGGAGAGCCCCTTTTTAATAATAAATATGGATTTGACACATTTGATTAGGCTACTTTTACACAGCAGTGCAGGTTTGCCGTATGGGCCAGGAAAGCTCCCCCGTCAACTGTATCTATAGGCTCCCATTTACTCGACAGAGGCCTAAGGTAGTCATTTTGACCTGTGTTCAGCCAGTAAACGTTGGTATATTTGTTCTTGGCTGTACAGAATAGTGCAGAAGACTGTCCCATACAGAGGCATCCAGTAAAAATTGTACACAATGTGATATATGTTTTCTTTTTAACAACAGAGCCTATGGGCAACATGCAGATAGAGCAGACTTTGACTTGACATATAACACGTTAAATACATAGGGGCACATTTATTAGGACCGGCGTTTTAGACGCCGGTCTTAATAAAGCCCTAAACTGCTGGCCTCTCCATAACTTTGGGGCATCCAGCGCCAGTTCTACATGTAAGCCAGCTTCTGAGCTGTCCAAACTGCTCCAAATTGCTCACTTCACTGGCGGTTGCCATCTTCAAACGATTGTAGTTTAAAAAGTATAAATAACTACAGCGAAGAGCTTTATATTGTGAGAATCACAAGACCTAGACCTGCATTTTGATGCATAGTATGTCTCCGAAATATTAAAAATGAAGGCACAGTCGCAGTTCAGAAATTGCCCTTCAAATTTGAGGTGGCTAGAGTGGAGTTTCAATGAATGTCAGTGGGCGGCGTGAGTTGCAAACAAATGGTCATATTGTGAAAACTATCAGGACTATGGCTTAGCCATTTTTAGTGGCAGCAGGGATAGCTGAACGTTTTGATATAAGATTTGTGTAGGTGGGCTTGAAAATGAAGGAGTGGTGGCAGTTTAGAAATCATGTCCTGATTTTTCAGCTCACACTCTAGCTTTTGTCAGCTCCCACTCTAGTCTTGAACATTCTGCCATTCATTCCTATGGGACCAATTTCGCCACAAAAAAAAACGCTGATATTTCATGAACCATGAAACGTTCCACAAAGTAATAGCACACCAATAGGGAACAATCCTACAGGGTGCCATAAGACCACTTAACAAGTATTCGTTTAGCCGTCACAGTTTAGTACAAACTGTGCCGTTCAATATGAAGGAAAACTTTTTCTTCCAACTCACAATGTACAGAAATGACAGCATTAGCTTACAAAAAAACCTCCCAATACAAAAGAAGCTTGTCTGCCCCGTCACTGTACTACAAAATGTATTATTCATCATCATAAAATACTTGATTGGCAATGACACCCATAGCCTCATCATGACTAAAGGATTCAGAGTGTAATTACTGGGATGCTTAATTTAATATCTCAAAACAAAGTCTGGGTTCCCTAACAAGTGCGAACAGGAACATAATTAGCTGAAAATATAGTAATGCTACATACACAGCAAGTACAAAATGTACACCAGCTGTGCATGTAGATAGATAGATAGATAGATAGATATGAGATGGACACAGAGATTGATAAATATATTGTGACAGATAGATTAAAAGAAGTTTATGTTCACAGTGTTAACGGGTTATCTGGACATATATGGAATATCCACAAAATACTCCTTAAATGCTCTGGGACCTGCTCCTATCTCAGGAATGGTGCCCCTTCTTGCGTTGCTGAGAATAGAGAGGTGGTCTTGCATGTGTAGTGATGTCCAATCATTTCTACAGGCGTTCTGAAAATAGCAAAGTAAGTGCATTTAGTTATTTTTTTTAGAAGTGCTTCCCATTCACGGCGGCACAAGATAGGGTCCCATTCTTGAGACAGAGGTGGAACCTGCAACTCTCGGACATTTATGACATATTCTGTGGCTATGTCATAGTCCAGATGGGATAAACCCCTTCAAGCCATATTATTCCCTAATAATGATTTAGTAATTTGACTAAATTCTGGGTAAGGAGGCTCTAATGATGACATTGATGAACTGTAGGTAGACCTCTTGGACGTAGGGCATCTTATCTATGCCCTAATAACAGTAATCTACAGGGTGCCATAGCACCTACTATAAACAGTTCTCACGTGAATAGATGTAATAACTTTAACAAGTCTCCAAGATAGATTCTCTTTAAAAGTGCAGTCTGGTTATCCTGTGGGAGAATAGATGGAGATCCACGTAATCTCAACACACTGTAGGTGATAGTTGGATTTAAATGAGTGCTATATAGAATTATACATTATATATGCTCCCATTATAGGATGGAAGAAACAGAAAGTGTAGCCATATTGGTTGTCACTTTTGGGTTAATACAGCATGTCATACACTGACAACCACCTGCCCCTTACAGAAGGCTTCCCCTTTGGTGGACCCGGCCCATCCGGGCATTACGTTTGTCCATTTGCCACTATATATGTGCCACTACAGGGGATAGGTATAACTAGCCATGACAAGCTCTGCCCTGTGATAACAGACAGCCGGGCCCAGCAGATTTCCACGTCGGATTCCTTTTAAATAAGGAAAGCCTAGAAGAGGAACAAGACACTCTTCGCCCATGAAGTCTTGACTCCACTGATACAGGGTCAGAAGTTAGGCTGCTTTCTCACAGCCAGTGTTTGGTCAGTGATTTCCATCAAGGATTGCGAGCCAAAACCAGGAGTGGAGGCTACACTCTGATAAGGTATAATGGAAAGATCTGCACCTGTGTTTTTGACCAACACCTGTTTCTGTCTCACAATCACTGATGGAAATCACTGATCAAACACTGACTTATACCACCCAACTTTTTGGACAGTAAAAGAGGGGCACTTATGGCTCATTATGTGAAAGATCCAATCACTGGCTGAGCCAGGTCATGAAGGCAGCCAGCCATTTCCCGCCATGTTAGCAAGAAGTGGGGTGCAGTGGGGACCCGGCACCATCAGAACGGCAGCAGTGTGGGGATCGGCAGTGGTGTAACAAGAACTGACAAATTGTTGAACTGCATCCCCAGCAACTCTTCGCAACCTCCTCGTCCTGTGCAACCCCCACTCCTGTGGTTAGTCAAGTTCGCCCTCTGAGACTAGGTCCATCAGCTGCTCTGTCTGTTTCCTACAGTGTCACTGTATATAATGTCACTGTATAATACTGTTGGTGGGGGCCCTGACAATAAAATATTTTAGTCCCCCTCCTGGGGAGGCCCCTTCAGAGTTCGGGCTCCAAAGCAGCCGCTTCCCCTTTAGCTACGCCCCTGGGGATCTGTAAGGTAGGCATTAGTTCTGGGCTTTTTTGTGGATGTGCAGCTCTCCACATCTTGCCATGGAATATCCCTTTAAATTTTAACACAAAAATCATCTGATATTAGACAAAATTATCCAATTTCATTAAAGTCAAAATTGCAAAAAATAATGAAAATATATATAAGGTGGGGTCTAATATACAGGTAGGACCCAGGCAGTTTATTTCCCAGGTCAAAAAGAGGGACATGTAAGGAGCAAATAGGGGCAGAGGAATTAGGGACTGTTGCCCCAAAAGAGGGACATTTGGGAGGTATGCTGAATGTGTGAAAGTGGCCTAAGGGTGGGGGATGTGACCCACACGTCATAAAGGGGTCATTTACTGTGTACAAATACATCCATTTATTCAGCTTTAATAGGAATTTCTACAGATTCTTGTCCTATGAAGTCAGCCTGATCTGCTGAGAGGTTCCCTTTAAGAAAAACTCAACACAATTTTCTTGCATCCTGTAAATGAAATCATATTTCGTTAGAATCGGTGTTGAAAGTTCTCCGTAAATATGGACCAGAGAACATAGTCTCTCACCTACCTGATAAATCTGAGCACCGAAATAGCAAGTAATATAGCGATATCACACATCCTAGTGTCGGTTATATATAGCTTCCCCCCATGGACAGAGCCTGACACAGCGATCACTGGCACACGCCGCAGAACAAAATCCCAAGCTATATTCTTACCAGAAATAGGACAACTTCCTCCAGCAATATAGACATTAATAAGTGATGCCATTTGTAAACAGCGGCTCCATGTGGGACTCATTTCCTTGCTGCAGAACATTTAGATCTGAATAAACTAAACGACTATGACAAAAGCTTAAAGCTGTATAATGGACGCTCTGGCTTCAGGAAATAGCAAAACTGAGAGCAGATTTTCAATGATCAGCACAGGATTGAAGCGCGTGATCCTCCAGGAAAGCAGACATTTACTACATAGGAATAAAGAAGTACCCTGAGAGTCCAGGAGCCTCCATCTACACATCATTCTCATGGTTCATCACTCACTATATACATTTTTTTTTTCTTAAAAAGGACCTGTCACCTCTCCTGACATGTCTATTTTAGAAACGACTTGCATTTGCCATGTAATAATAATTCTGGATCATCTATTCTTATGACTCTATGCTGTCTAATCCCTTTATTATTCCTGCTAGAAGTTATGAATGAATTATTGGCAGTTTGTAATGAAGGTCCAGATGGGTGTTACCAGTTAGGATTTGTCCCTGCACAGTCTGCCACTGGCAGCGCTGATTGGTAACACCCAACTTGACCTTCATTGCAAACTGTTAGTAATTCACTGATAACTTCTAGCAGGAATAATGAAGTAACGACACAACATAGAGTCATAAGAATAGATGCTCCAGAATTGTTATTGCAAGGGGGATTCAAGAGTTGCAAAAACAGACGTGTCAGGAGAGGTGACAGGTCTTCTATAAACTCCTCCTTAGGGCCCATGCATGTACACGACCGTATGTATTTTACAGGCCGCAAAACACGGATGACGTCCGTGTGCATTCAGTATTTTGCGGAACGTAACAACCGGCCCCTAATAGAACAGTCCTATCCTTGTCTTAATGCGAACAATATTAGGACATGTTCTATTTTTTTGTGGAACGGACATACGGAAAAGGAATGCACACGGACCAATTACCGTTTTTTTTGCGGCCCCATTGAAGTGAACGGTACTCATACGGACTGCAAAAAAACGGAACGGACAAGGAAACAAAATACTTTCGCGTGCATGAGCCCTTACTTTGAAATCTTCCTATTGATGCACCTAGAGAAATCCATGGAATCCATCAATGTAGACGTCAGAGTTTACCAAACCATTCACCAGTGCCATCAGCTCAACTATCCCCCAGTGCCTTCAGCTCTTCCCCACACCAGTGCCATCAGCTGCCCCCCTAGTGCCATCAGCTGCCCCCTCAGTGCCATCAGCTGCTTCCTCAGTGCCACCAGCTGCCACCCTCAGTGCCATCAGCTACCCCCTCAGAGCCATCAGCTGTCCCCTCAGTGACCCCCCCAGTTCCATCAGCTTGCCCCCAGTGCCATCAGCTTCCCCCCCCCAGTGCCATCAGCTTGCCCCCTCCAGTGTCACCAGCTTCCCCCCCAGTGCCACCAGCTTGCCCCCCAGTGCCACCAGCTGCCCCCCAGTGCCACCAGCTGCCCCCCAGTGCCACCAGCTGCCCCCCAGTGCCATCAGCTGCCACCCCAGTGCCATCAGCTGCCCCTTCAATGCCAGCTTCCCCCCAGTGCCATCAGTTTGCTCCACAGTGCCACCAGCTTGCCCCCCAGTGCCACCAGCTTGCCCCCAAGTTCCACCAGCTGCCCCCAGCTTGCCCCCCAATGCCACCAACTGCCCCCCAGTACCACCAGCTTGTCCCCCAGTGCCACCAACTGCTGCCCAGTGCCACCAGCTTGCCCCCCGGTGCCACCAACTGCCCACCAGTTCCACCAGCTGCCCCCAGATTGCCCCCCCAGTGCCACCAGGTGCCCCCCAGTGCCACCAGCTGCCCCCCAGTGCCATCAGCTGCCACCCCAGTGCCATCAGCTGCCCCTTCAATGCCAGCTTCCCCCCAGTGCCATCAGTTTGCTCTACAGTGCCACCAGCTTGCCCCCAGTGCCACCAGCTTGCCCCCAAGTGCCCCCAGCTTGCCCCCCAATGCCACCAGCTAGCCCCCCAGTGCCACCAGCTTGCCCCCCAGTGCCACCAACTGCCCCCCAGTGCCACCAGCTTGCTGCCCCAGTGCCACCAACTGCCCCCCAGTGCCACCAGCTTGCCCCTTCAGTGCCACCATCTCCCCCTCCTAGCCATGCGCCGCTCCACAGCTCCTCCATCTTCTTCTCTGCGCGTTGCACTGTCGTCCTGACGTTACACAGCGTCGGGTCATAGTGCGCGCTTACGTCCACTATGACCTGACCATGTGTCAGGAAGAAAGTGCAGCGCGGTGCGGGTGACCACGGAGAGGTAAGTAATAGCAAGCGCTTCACTTCTGCTCCGTGGTCACATGACACAAACGAATCCTTGATGCAAAAGTTTTCATCGAGGATTTTTTTGTGTCAAATTACTCGATTTAATCGAGTAATCGTTTCAGCCCTATTACGTTTTATTCTCACTCCTATACTTGCATGGCAAGCCTGATCTGCAAAAATGCACCAGAATAGGAAACACACTGGGGGAGATTTATCAAAACTGGTGTAAAGGAAAACTGGCTTAGTTGCCCAATCAGATTTCACCTTTCATTTTTCACAGCTCCTTTGGAAAATGAAAGATGGAATCTGATTGGTTGCTATGGGCAACCTTACCAGTTTTTCTTTATACCAGTTTTGATAAGTTTCCCCCACTTAGTTTCTCGAAACATGGATCCATGAAAAAACAGATGTGTTAATAGCCTCAGCGACTTGTGACCATGTGCTGTCCCATTTTTTAGCTGGTGTCAAATTCCTGTTACATTTAGTATTCTGGCCACCTGACCACTGACAACTACTGCTCTTCACATCTATTACATTTTGTCTGACTTGTCTGTATTAGTAACGTCTTGCAGTAAAAGAATATTGAATTTGTGTCGGCTCAGACGAAATCCATCTCTGACCTGTTTTAACTGCCTCTGTTACCTTTTGCCCAGAGGTTTGTACATTTTATAGATTCTGCACTTTAAAAAAAATAAAAGAGAAAGAAAATGCAACTTCCTGTATTGAAAACCTGGAAAAAAATGGCCACTTTTAGGACAAGCACATTTTAAATCTTCTTACATGTCTATAAAGAGGATAAAACAGGATAAGTCCTTTTAATAGAATAATTCAAGCTGCATGGATTTTTTACGGACAGATATGAATGGTTTCTACATGATTTAAATGATTATTTTAAATGACCACATCTAATGATAGCAGAATGAAGCCCGGAGCAGAATACCATGTGCTGTCTACCCGTGGCACTCACCTCAGTACACAAGCTATGTCCATGTACATGACCCGAGAAGAACAGCCCCCATTATATTTCACTTATGCAGATGAGAACTTGAAGCTCCTGGGCCCAATGCAAAATCTATAACATGGCATTTATAATACTGATGTCTTCTGATGTGGCAAAGGGGCCTTTGTCCCCCATGCTCCCTGGAAGTGGTGTAGCTAAAAGCTCATGGGCCCTGGTGCAAGAGTTCAGCTTGGGCCCCCCATCCCTCAGTGCTTTGTGGCCAGGGGGAGTGAAGCACATGGCCTTCAGGCTGCCTGAGGCAAACATTTTAATCCCCCCCCCATGCCAAATTCTTGACCTAACCCTTTCCCTCCAGCCAGAGGTATAAATTGACCTGCATTCACTTTCTATAATACCAGTGTCTTCTTATGTGGCACAAGGGTCTTTTGGCCCCCTCAGGCTCCTGGGCCCGGTAGCATCTGCTACCTCTGCACCCCCTATAGCTATGCGCCTGTTCCCTGGCATGAAGGCCCAGTATGTACAGTACTTGGGACTCCTGCAATGTTAGTAGTTATCCGCCTGCCCATCCCTCCTAAATGCCCGAGCCTATGGATGCCTCCACAGAAAATGCAGATGTCTGCCCAGCAGCAAGTTAAAGAGGCTGTCTGACCCTAGGCCAAAAATAATTAAAGGTTGGAATGTGTTTAAAATAAAGACACCCACTCATCTATTCACCAGTACCAAGGGTCCCCTTCTGCTTGCCTTTGGACTGGATATATGACATCCCATCCTTGGTCATGTGCACCACTATAGCCATTCAGTGGCCTCTGAGGTGACGTGTCCCTGAGTGACACATGATCGCAGAAGCTCAGTTGGTCATGTGCGACTCGGGGACACATCAACACTAAGGTCCGTGAATAGTCACTCCGGTGCACGTGACAATGGATGGGATGTAACACTGCAAACAGAATCATGGTGTGCCAAGTTGCTACAAAGTCAGCAGGGAGCCTTCTGAAGGCCCCAAGGCATTCTGTGTTTCAGACATTAGCAGAGTATCAGAGAGTACCTCTCAGACCCACTGCAGAAGTATTACCGTGTACAGTACAAGCAATCAAACAGGTCAACTCCCCTTAGGGAACTAAGTAAATGTGAAGAATATTAAAAATGGAAAAAACAAAACCCCAAAAACGCAGAAACTACAAAGCTCTGTCCACTGTACGGTAGACGGAGCTGGTTAGTGCAGCTCTGTTCTCATTCACTTCAATAGGAGCAGGGCTGAAGTACAGTACTTTTCGCACTATAAGACACACTTTCCCCCCAAAAAAATATGGGGGTGGGGGGGAAATGGCAGTGTGTCTTATACGGCTAATACTAAAGTAGGGCCTGAAAGTAATGAATACAGGGCTCCTTGTGCTGACTGTATGTACTGTTCTCTCACTCCCTGGTCTTCACTGCCAGCGCCGCACGCTGCGGTGTGACCCGCGTACAGTGTGAGGACATAGGTAGACTTTGTGACCTCGCGCTGTGCAATGTCACAGCGGGGCAGGAAGAGCGCTGGATCTCCCGAGTGGCGGCGCAGTCCAGAGCAGGAGAGGCGAGTTGATTTTATTTTTTGTCTGATCTAAGGTCTGATTAACATTGGGGGTCTGATCTGAGGCCTGATTAACATTGGGGGTCTGACCTGAGGTCTGATTAACATTGGGGGTCTGAGCTGAGGTCTGATTAATACTGGGGGTCTGGATGGGGTCTGAGTTGAGGTCTGATTAATGTTGAGGGTTTCAGCTGAGGTTTGATTAACATTGGGGGTCTGATCTGAGGTCTGATGAACTGGAAAGTACAGGAGCATTTTGGAAAAAAATAAAAATAAATTGCATGGTCCCTTAAAAGGGTTGTCTCCTGAAGACAACCCTTTTCTGAATGTAAGCCTTTCTGTCGGTCACCTGATTACTGTAGGTATAGTTTCTTTACCCCTGGTCAGTTGTTATCACTGGGCAGAAGATGTACCATGCTATACATTTACCCTGCTTAACTAATGTGCAGATTTATGCCGTACCGTTACCATTATGTATTTTCTTAGAGGGGTATTTCCATCTCTAGGATATGCCCCCATTGTCTGATAGGTGCAAGTACCACCTCTGAGACCTGCACCTACATCGAGAACACAGCCGCCCTCCATTCATTTCTACGGAGCCGCTGAAAATAGTCGAGCGCCCCATAAAAATGAATGGGAGTGGTGGCTGTGCAAGCGCGGTGCGCTGCCATTCACTTCTATGGGGAGAGCGCTTGGTGGTGGCCGGACCCCAGAAAACCCAGGGTCCTATGGCCACCACCTTTTTCGCTCCGTTCTCAGTGAACGTGCAGGTTCCAGAGGTGGGACCCGCACCTTTCAGACAATGGGGGCATATCCTAGTGATATGCCCCAATTTTTTGAGATGGGAATACCCGGGTATTAAACTAAGAGAAATGTACTACATGTATTGTGGGCTACTCACTTCTGTGGACAACCAACCATGTAATCATTTTACTACAATCAAAGGCCCTATGAGGTACAGTAGTTACCAAATTAGGTGGCACATTATGTGCCGAAGACTCTATCTAAGCAGCATCCCTTTCAATGCTGCAGTGTTATGGCCAGTTTAGGTATACTGGTTTACCATGCAATCATGATAGTCTGCGCAGTGCGCACAATTACAGTATATGACTTCTTTCACATTGGATACCTTTGAAAGTAATAATGATGATATGCTTTTATAATGTGTTAGTCACATATTAGCTGATCCATCTAGATTTTTCATAAAAATGTGACTTCAGCTTACTTTCCTATATGCTCCTCAAGAACAAGTTATGTTATATTATGTAATGGCTCAGGGTAGAAAAGTATGGTACAAATGTATGGAAAGCTATAACATCAGGTGCAGTAAACCAACTGTGACAAATGACTCCAATTAGCAGTGGAATGTCACAGTCACATCTCCATGGTGGAAGCAGCTGTAGGACTGACGTGTTGAAGTCTCTGAAGACAAAAATATATCAACGGTAAATGATGTCTGCACATACATTACACAAACGTACACATTAACCAACTGACCTTGAGCATCAGGTCTTCGCCAATATCCTAAAATATAGCATCCAGTCACGGTATTATATATTTGGAAATTATTTACTACATTGTTAGGGCATGTGTTTATTTCAGATAAGCTTAAAGGTTTTCCAGGAGTACAATATTCAGGAGAATTGTATTCACTTGTAAAGGGCGTGATGTAAAAATGTCTGATGATGTTTTATGATCTCTTAATGTCTTAAGATATCATAATGATAATGTATCAAAGTGAAGTCAGCATTAGGTGCACATCTTCTGTCCACTTCCCACCAATGGGACCAACAAAGACAAAGTTCCAATATGCACCTCAATGGGGAAGGTGCAGCAGTGTTGGGGGAGAAGATGGCTAGAAGGTTGGAGGAGTGTTTAAACTATGGACTGGGGGAAGGGTAATTACGTTATAGGATGGGAAGATAGTGCAGATAGAGACTGGGGGCAAGGTAGTGGGACTGGGGGAGGAATGGAAGGAGGGACTAGAACAGTTCAGAAGGAAAGGTGTAGGGTAAAGAATATACATAAACCTCTTAATTGTATGTACACTAATGCCAGAAGCCTGACTAATAAAACTGGTGAACTGGAATTAGTGATGTGTGAGGAGGACTATGATATAGTTGGAATAACTGAGACATGGCTGGATGATAGCTATGACTGGGCAGTTAATGTACAAGGTTACAGTCTGTTTAGAAAGGATAACCGGAGAGGGGGAGGGGTCTGCCTTTATGTAAAGTCCTGTCTAAAGCCCACAGTCCGAGAAGATATAAGTGAGGGACATGAACATGTGGAGTCACTGTGGGTAGAAATACATGGAGGCAAAAATAATAATAAATTACTAATAGGAGTTTATTATAAACCACCTAATATACCAGAGTCCACAGAAAATCTAATGCTAAACGAGATAGACAAGGCGGCAAATCATAATGAGGTGGTTATTATGGGGGACTTCAACTATCCAGATATAGACTGGGAAACTGAAAGCTGTACATCTTATAAAGGAAACAGGTTATTGTCAATAACCAACGACAATTACCTTTCCCAACTGGTTCAGGACCCGACTAGAGGGACGGCCATACTGGACTTAGTATTAACCAATAGGCCTGACAGAACAACAGACGTGCAGGTTGGGGGACACCTGGGAAATAGTGACCATAAAGTAATAACCTTCCAATTATCCTTCAAACGAGCGTTTCTACAGGGAGGAACAAAAAATCCCAAACTTCAAAAAAGCAAACTTTAGCCAACTAAGAGAGGACATAGGCCTAACTAACTGGGACAAAGTCGCCACAAAATTGGATATTTTTAAAAGCAACCTAAAATCTAATTGTGAGAGGTACATACCTTATGGGAATAAAAGGATGTGGATAAATAGAACTGTAAAGAAGACAATAAATGACAAAAAGAAAGCATTTAAATGACTAAAACAGGAGGGTAGCGAGGAAGCAATGAAAAACTATAAGGAAAAAAATTGAATATGTAAAAAACAAATAAAAGCTGCCAAACTAGAGACCGAGAGAATAATTGCCAAAGAGAGCAAAACTAACCCTAAAATGTTCTTCAATTATATAAAGGTAAAAAGTATAAATCTGAAGGTGTTGGCCCTCTACAGAGCAATGAGGGGGGAGTTGCAGAGAGCGACAAGGAGAAAGCAAAGCTATTAAATATTTTTTTCTCCACTGTATTCACTGAGGGAAATAAACTGTCAGATGAAATGCAGAATGTAAAAGTAAATTCCCCATTAAAAGTGCCCTGTCTGACCCAGAAAGAAGTACAACAGCAACTTAAAAAGATTAAAATATACAAATCGACAGGGCCAGATGGCATAGACCCCGTATCCTAAGAGAATTAAGTAATGTCATAGCCAGACCCTTATTTCTGATATTTACAGACTCTATACTGACAGGGAGTGTTCCACAGGATTGGCGCATAGCCAATGTGGTGCCAATATTCAAAAAGGGTGCAAGAACAGAAATTATAGGCCGGTAAGTTTAACATCTGTTGTGTCACTACCAGAGCTTTGGGACGTTCTCACAGCTCTGTTTCTCCACCCCTGTGATGATGTCACTACTAGAGCTGGGAGGAGTTCTCACTGTTCTGTTTACTTTTGGTTTCCTTCCTTCCAGCTGTCCCTCATGCGTTTGATTTCCCTCTCTTTATATCACCCCTCCTCCTATTGTAGGGCGTGGATTATAGTTCTCATTTCAGTTGTAGCTCTTGCTTTAGTATCTTCACTTGTAGCTATCAGTTCACTGGACCTGTGTTCTGCTGCAGCAAGCACTCCGGATATTACCAGCTGTCCTTGGATCCGTCTTCTCTGCGGCTGCAACACCTTCAGCTAAGTGTACAGACATTGTTGTGTACCTGATTATTTTCTGACTGGATCTGAGGTGGCCACGGTTCCCTCCATATACTGAGTAGGGCACCGGTGGCCGTGCCCCTTCCACTATTGTAGGGGTTACAGTGGTCATCAGTCTTAGGCAGGTGGGCATGCCTCGTTCCGCCATTTGGATCCGGGCATGTGCTTTAGCAGCATAGGGAGAGCTTTGAGGGTCGGACAGGGGTCACCCTTTATCCTCCCTAGTTTGGGTCCGGTCAGTAGCTCTTTTACTGTGTATACTATTGTTGCTCACATACAGCCGTGACATTATAATCCACCAAAACCGTCCTTTTTTGACATGGATCCGCTTTCTGGCCTGGTTGACCGCATGCAGGGTCTTTCTTTGGAAGTAGCGGATCTCCGTCAATCTATGACTCAGCTTCAAGCATTGGGCTCTGCTCCGGCTCATGGAGTCTGTTGCGAGCCAAAGGTCTCACTTCCGGAAACGTTCTCCGGGGGCAGTGAGAATTTTGTTCGCTTCAGAGAGGCATGCAAACTCCATTTTTGCTTGTGTCCCCACTCCTCTGGTAATCAGGAGCAGAGGGTGAGGATTGTCATCTCCCTGCTCAGGGGTAATGCTCAGACTTTGGCTTTTTCGCTGCCATCAGGGGATCCCTCCCTTCGATCCGTGGAAAGATTTTTTGTGGCCCTGGGGCAGATTTATGATGACCCGGATCGTGTTGCTCTGGCCGAATCTAACTTACGTGTTTTATGCCAGAACAAACTGTCTGCGGAGCTTTATTGTTCTGAATTTCGGAGATGGGCAGCTGATTCGGGTTGGAATGATGCTGCACTCCGGAGTCAGTTCTGTCATGGTCTCTCAGAGAGATTGAAAGATGCGTTTGCTTTCCATGAGAGACCAACGTCCTTAGAGTCTGCCATGTCATTGGCGGTACGCCTTGACAGGCGTCTAAGAGAAAGAAACGAGACCTCTCTGTCCAGCCATTGTCAGTCTAGGGGCAGTGGTGCGGACTCATTCAGTGTGCAGGGGCCTCATCCTGTCTCGCTCCCCTCTGAGGAGGAGCCCATGCAGCTAGGTCGACTTGCCCCTGATAAAAGAGGATTTAGTCCTCAGAGTATGGTGTGTTTTTGTTGTGGGGGCATAGGTCATTTGGCAAATGTTTGTCCGTCTAGGAGATTCTTGAACTGTACTAAGAGCGATAATAAGAGAAAAACCTCAAAAGGTAAATCATCAAATTCTGCTTCATCTGCTACTTTGGGCAAAGTTGATGTAGGAATTGATGCTTTTCCTCTGACCTGCAGTTCCCGTTTTCTCCTGTCTGCCAGGGTGGCGCTAGAGAGCAAAGTCATTTCTTGTGAGATTTTTGTCGATAGTGGAGCGGCCGTCAATCTTATTGACACTCAATTTGTAGCCATGCATGGTTTTCAGGTTTGCACATTAGAAAAGGATATACCTGTTTTTGCTATTGACTCTGCTCCACTCTCACAGAGATCTCTGAAGGGCATTGTTCACAATATCCGGCTATCTGTAGGTGACACTCATGTGGAGGATATATCTTGTTTTGTCCTTAATGGATTGCCTTCTCCTCTAGTTTTGGGGTTACCCTGGCTCACTAGACATAACCCCACTATTGATTGGTAAGGAAGGCAAATAAATGAGTGGAGTGACTTTTGTAGAGAGAATTGTCTCACAGCGACTTTTGCAGAGGTGTCTACTAAAACTGTGCCATCATTTCTCTCTGATTTCTCGGACGTGTTTTCCGAGATTGGTGTTCAGGAGCTACCTCCTCACCGGGAGTTTGACTGTCCCATTAACCTCATTCCCGGCGCCAAGCTGCCAAAAGCACGCCTCTACAATCTCTCACAACCGGAAAGAATCGCAATGCGAACTTATATCTCCGAGAGTCTCGAGAAGGGGCATATTCGTCCCTCAAAGTCACCTGTGGCCGCGGGTTTTTATTAAAAAAAAAGATGGCTCTCTGAGACCTTGCCTAGATTTTAGGGAGCTGAACCGTATCACGATTCGCGATCCCTATCCCCTTCCTCTGATCCCGGACCTCTTCAACCAAATTGTTGGGGCCAAGGTGTTTTCCAAATTGGATTTGAGAGGCGCGTACAACCTGGTCAGGGTCAGAGAGGGGGATGAATGGAAAACGGCCTTTAATACCCCTAACGGGCATTTCGAGAATCTCGTTATGCCTTTCGGCCTGATGAATGCTCCGGCCGTCTTTCAGCATTTTGTTAACAGTATTTTCTACCATTTAATGGGGAAATTTGTATTGGTGTATCTTGATGATATTTTGATTTTTTCCCCTGATGTTCAGACCCATCAGGATCATCTTTTTCAGGTTCTGCAGATTCTGCGGGAAAATAAATTGTACGCCAAGCTGGAGAAATGTCTTTTTATGGTATCGGAGATTCAATTTCTGGGTTTTCTCCTCTCTGCTTCTGGTTTTCGCATGGATCCGGAGAAGGTCCGTGCTGTACCTGAGTGGGAGCTTCCCGAGAATCAGAAGGCATTGATGCGCTTTCTGGGTTTTGCGAACTATTACAGAAAGTTCATTTTGAATTATTCCTCTGTTGTCAAACCCCTCACTGACATGACAAAAAAGGGGGCGGATTTTTCCTCTTGGTCGGAGGAGGCGCTTGCAGCCTTTTCTAAGATTAAAGAGAGTTTTGCGTCTGCTCCCGTCTTGGTGCATCCCGATGTTTCCTTACCTTTTATTGTTGAGGTGGATGCTTCCGAGGTGGGTGTGGGTGCGGTTTTGTCCCAGGGCCCTTCTCCTGCCAAATGGCGACCCTGTGCCTTTTTCTCTAAAAAAACTCTCCCCGGCAGAGAGAAACTATGATGTGGGAGATAGGGAGTTGTTGGCCATCAAGTTGGCTTTCGAGGAATGGCGCCATTGGTTGGAGGGGGCCAGGCACCCTATCACCGTTTTTACCGACCATAAGAATCTGGCATACTTGGAGTCGGCCAGGCGTATGAATCCGAGACAGGCCAGATGGTCTCTGTTCTTCTCCAGATTCAATTTTGTTGTTACATTCCGACCTGGGATAAAAAATGTGAAGGCTGATGCTCTCTCTCGCTGTTTTCCGGGAGGAGGAAACTCCGAGGACCCGGGTCCCATTTTGGCAGAGGGGGTAGTTGTTTCTGCTCTATATTCCGATTTGGAGGCCGAGGTCCAGGCTGCCCAGACTGAGGCACCTGCCCGCTGTCCTTCTGGGAAGTTGTTCGTGCCTCCTGAGCTACGTCACAAACTCTTTAAGGAGCATCATGATACGGTTCTTGCTGGTCACCCCGGGAGTAGAGCCACGGTAGATCTCATTGCTCGGAGATTTTGGTGGCCGGCTCTTCGTAAGTCGGTGGAGGGTTTTGTGGCTGCTTGTGAGACGTGCGCTCGCGCTAAGGTCCCTCGTTCATGGCCTTCAGGTTCCCTTCTCCCGTTACCCATACCTTCCCGTCCTTGGACACACCTGTCCATGGACTTTATCACGGATCTTCCTCGTTCCTCGGGGAAGTCGGTGATCCTGGTGGTGGTGGACCGTTTTAGCAAGATGGCTCATTTCGTACCTTTCCTTGGTTTACCCAATGCTAAAACGTTGGCGCAAGCTTTTGTCGACCATATTGTTAAATTGCACGGCATTCCCTCTGATATTGTTTCCGATAGAGGCACGCAGTTTCTGTCCAGGTTCTGGAAGGCTTTCTGTTCTCGCCTGGAGGTTCGGCTGTCCTTCTCTTCTGCTTTTCACCCGCAGTCGAATGGTCAGACTGAGCGCCTCAATCAGAATCTGGAGACATATTTGCGCTGTTTTGTGGCAGAGAACCAGGAGGATTGGTGTTCATTTCTCCCTCTTGCTGAGTTTGCTCTGAACAACCGTCGTCAGGAATCTTCTGATAAGTCACCATTCTTTGGTGCATATGGGTTCCATCCGCAGTTTGGGACATTCTCGGGAGGGGCTCTTTCTGGTTTACCTGAGGAGGAGAGATTTTCCTCGTCTTTGTCTACCATTTGGCAAAAGATTCAGAGTAATCTTAAAAAGAGAGGTAGAATTGTGGACTCTCGCATTGTCCGCGGTTCTCTTCAGTACCTCGTTCATTGGAAGGGTTATGGTCCTGAGGAGAGGATGTGGGTTCCGGTGTCGGACATTAAAGCCACTCGCCTCATCAGGGCATTTCATAGGGCTCATCCTGAGAAGGTGGGTCCTGGGTGTCCGGAGTCCACCCGTAGAGGGGGGGGGTACTGTCACTATCAGAGCTTTGGGAGGTTCTCACAGCTCTGTTTCTCCACCCCTGTGATGATGTCACTACTAGAGCTGGGAGGAGTTCTCACTGCTCTGTTTACTTTTGGTTTCCTTCCTCCCAGCTGTTCCTCATGCGTTTGATTTCCCTCTCTTTATATCACCCCTCCTCCTCGCGTGGATTATAGTTCTCATTTCAGTTGTAGCTCTTGCTTTAGTATCTTCACTTGTAGCTATCAGTTCACTGGACCTGTGTTCTGCTGCAGCAAGCACTCCGGATATTACCAGCTGTCCTTGGATCCGTCTTCTCTGCGGCTGCAACACCTTCAGCTAAGTGTACAGACATTGTTGTGTACCTGATTATTTTCTGACTGGATCTGAGGTGGCCACGGTTCCCTCCATATACTGGGTAGGGCACCGGTGGCCGTGCCCCTTCCACTATTGTAGGGGTTACAGTGGTCATCAGTCTTAGGCACGTGGGCATGCCTCGTTCCGCCATTTGGATCCGGGCATGTGCTTTAGCAGCATAGGGAGAGCTTTGAGGGTCGGACAGGGGTCACCCTTTATCCTCCCTAGTTTGGGTCCGGTCAGTAGCTCTTTTACTGTGTATACTATTGTTGCTCACATACAGCCGTGACATGTTGTGGGTAAACTGTTTGAAGGTTTTTTAAGAGATGCTATCTTGGAGGATCTCAATGAAAACAAGCAAATAACATCATATCAGCATGGCTTCATGAGGGATCGGTGATGTCAAACTAATTTAATCAGTTTCTATGAGGAGGTAAGTTCTAGACTTGACAGTGGTGAATCAATGGATGTCGTGTATCTGGACTTCTCCAAAGCATTTGACACTGTACCACATAAAAGGTTAGTATATAAAATGAGAATGCTCGGACTGGGAGAAAACGTCTGTATGTGGGCAAGTAACTGGTTCAATGATAGAAAACAGAGGGTGGTTATTAATGGTACACACTCAGATTGGGTCACTAGCAGAGTACCTCAGGGGTTGGGCCCTATTCTCTTCAATATATTTATTAATGATCTTGTAGAAGGCTTGCACAGTAAAATATCAATTTTTGCAGTTGACACTAAACTGTGTAAGGTAATTAACACTGAAGAGGACAATATACAGCTACAGATGGATCTGGATAGATTAGAGGCTTGGGCAGAGAACTGGCAGATGAGGTTTAACACTGACAAATGTAAGGTTATGCACATGGGAAGGAATAATGCAAGTCACCCGTACATACTAAATGGTAAATCACTCGGTAACACTGACATGGAAAAGGATCTAGGAATTTTAATAAACAGCAAACTAAGCAGTAAAAATCAGTGTCAGGCAGCTGCTGCCAAGGCCAATAAGATAATGGGTTGCATCAAAAGAAGCATAGATACCCGTGATGAGAACATAGTCCTGCCACTTTACAAATCACTAGTCAGATCACACATGGAGTACTGTGTACAGTTCTGGGCTCCTGTGAACAAGGCAGACAAAGCAGAGCTGGAGAAGGTCCAGAGGAGGGCAACTAAAGTAATAACTGGAGTGGGGCAACTACAGTACCCTGGAAGATTATCAACATTAGGGTTATTCACTTTAGAAAAAAGATGACTGAGGGGAGATCTAATTACTATGTATAAATATATCAGGGGTCAGTACAGAGATCTCTCCCATCATCTATTTATCCCCAGGACTGTGACGAGGGGACATCCTCTGCGTCTGGAGGAAAGAAGGTTTGTAAGAGCAGTGAGACTATGGAACTATCTGCCTGAGGAGTTGGTGATGGTGAGTTCACTAAGTGAGTTCAAGAGGGGCCTGGATGTATTTCTGGAGTGTAATAATATTACAGGCTATAGCTACTAGAGAGGGGTCGTTGATCCAGGGAGTTATTCTGATTGCCTTATTGGAGTCGGGAAGGAATATTTTCCCCCTTAAGTGGGGAAAATTGGCTTGTACCTCACAGTTTTTTTTTTTGCCTTCCTCTGGATCAACTTGCAGGATAACAGGCCGAACTGGATGGACAAATGTCTTTTTTCGGCCTTATGTACTATGTTACTATGAGACAGCATACTAGGTTAGACGAGGTAATTTATTGGTCCAGCCGAGTTGTGCATCACATATAATAGTTTGCTATGTTTTGGATCCTAAATTGATACAGCTCTTTTTCATGCTGTGCTGTATGTGCACATAGTCTCCATGCCATGGGGTGGGGCTTTACCAATCCTGGGCCCAAAATGTTGCAAACCATTATTTGTGATGCACAACTCATCTGGACAAATAAATGATCTCATCTAATTACAACTTTGTGTGCCGTCTTGTATATGAACTTAAAGGGCTCCATTCGCCCGCTGTGCCCCCCTGCAGTTTTCCCAGCTGGTATGCTAATGAATATCATCGGTACAGGGAGGAGGAGACTGCACTGTTTCTCAATGGGCGTCTCCTTCTCCCTGGCTGTGACACTCTCCACTGCGAATGGACCATGCAACAGCCAGGGAGAAGGAGACGCTCATTGAGAAAACAGGGCAGTCTCCTCCTCCCTGTACCAATGAAATTTATTATCATACCAGCCGGGAAAACTGCAGCGGGGCACAGCGGGCGAACGGAGCGGCGCCCAGAAAAAATAGTAAGCAATATTACATCAGTGCACTATGCCCTACATATCCTGGTAGTTATTTCATAATGTCTGGACCCATGAAAGGTCCTCTTTAATTCATTTCTACTAAATTTATAACAATGTCTTACAATGTCATAATTAATGGCTTATGAGGTCAAGAACAATGTCTTATGATATCTTACTGATGTCTTTTTTGGTCTTAATTTCTTACGATATCATAATGATATGTTATGATGTCATAATGATGTTTTATGATGTCATAACTAATGTCTTAAATATAAATCTATGGGAAAAAAGTTATAAGAGGGAAAAGCAACCTTTTGAATACAGAAAAATCAGAAATTACTTCAAAGATTGAGGTGGTGTCATATTGTGGGAATAATGCAAATTATAATGAACAAAAAACACTGATACATCAAAGTAACTGTTAAACATCATTGTGCTATCAATATTAGTTGCATTAGAAAAGTTTAACTTAGAGGAAAGCGTCTTATTATGTATACATGATTCTATATGGAAGTGAAGTCCTTGTTCACACAGAAAAAGTGTGAAAAAGATTTGATCAGGGACATAATCACAATGGATTTGGTTTATGATGCAGAAGGTCTACGAACAATGCAAAAATGTACCAATGTGAATAAAAAGGAAAGCAATATTAATCTAAATACGATGAGAACTGAGATTGATGCCTCAGACAGGTGTGCAGATATGGAAATCCACAGCATGCTCATATCTCTATGTGGAATTCTTCTGCTATGTGTGGACAGGGCGGACTGGGAATTTAAAGTGGACCTGGAAATAACCTAAAAGTGGCCCCATGTTATTGGTGGGTCCAAACTGGCAGAAAGGAGGACAACAGAAGTAGGCAGGGCCAGCAATACCGTAATGTAGAAGCAGCTACCACAGTGCAGCACAAAATACTGCCGCCTGCGTCACAGTATGAAACTGTATCATTGTCCAGAGGATGGCAGTACAGTTGAATTCTGGGGGGAACATGCGGCCCTTAGATGTTAAATGTCCCCCAACTTATGGGAGGCACAAAGTGTAAAAAAAAAAAAAAAAACTAGGCGTCCAGCCCTGCCCCCAGCCTGTAAACTATGCATCCTGCTATATCAAAATGACTGCTACTGAGAGGAGACACAATTTAAAAAAGTATTTGTGCCTCCAGCTGCCAAGCGCACATGTAACAGGTCAGCCAGTTTCATAGGTACAAATCTGCTGACAGATGCCCTTTAACATGCCACCCTGGAAAGCTATTTATTAGTTTCTTAAAGGGTTTCTACCACTTAGTTTTCACATAATTAGCTGTCAGACACTAGCGATCCGCTAGTGTCTGCTCTACCTAACAATGCTATTATAATAGCTTTTTGTGCAGCCGTTTGCCTAAAAAATGAACTTTTATTGATATGCTAATGAGCCTCTAGGTGCTATGCGGGCGTCTTTTCAGCACCTAGAGGCTCCGTCTACTCACCCAAAATACCGTTTAGCGCGTCCCTCCAGCCCGCCCATCTCCTCTGGAATGCGATCCTCCCTCTGAGCCAGCGGACGAATTCTCACGCCTGCACCGTGCGCGTCTGTATTCGGCGCAGGCGCAGTGAATGTCTGACCGCTGCCTGCACAGACATGCCGCTGCCTCAGAGGGAGGATCGCATTCAAGAGGAGATGGGCGGGCTGGAGGGACGCGCTGGGCGGCATTTTGGGTGAGTAGACCGAAATGAAAAGACGCCCGCATAGCACCTAGAGGCTCATTAGCATATCAATAAAAGTTCATTTTTATTAGGCAAACGGCTGCACAAAAAGCTATTATAATAGCATTGTTTGGTAGAGCAGACACTAGCGGATCACTAGTGTCTGACAGCTAAATATGACAAAACGAGGTGGTAGAAACCCTTTAACATCCCCTCATCATATATAGTAAGTGATTGGTATCTGAACAACTGCCCCAGGTGCCAGCAGTCATTATACCTAGGGATGAGCGAATCGACTTTGGATGGAACATCTGAAGTCGATTCACATAAAACGTCGTTCTAATACTGTACGGAGCAGGAGCTCCGTACAGTATTAGAATGTATTGGCTCCGATGCGGCGAACTTATTACTTCACGAAGTCTCACGAGACTTCGGGTAATAATTTCAAAAATGGATTTTTACTGTAAAAAAACATTTCCCGAACTCAGGTTCGGTCTGTACCACATTGCAGACAGAAAAACACTGCTTGCAGCATTATTCTGTCCGTGATGGGGACGCAACAAACGGAACGGAATGCATTCTGGTGCATTCCATTTTGTTCAGTTCAGTTTTGTCCCTATTGACAATGAATGGGGACAAAACGGAAGCGTTTTCATCCTCTATTAAGTACTATTAATACTCCGTCATAGGATCTTAATAGTGGAAAGGGAAAGTGCAGATGTGAAAGTAGCCATAACTGAACAAATACTTGCTGAGTGCATCTGTGGTATGCATTGTGCTGCAGGGAACATACCTGTGTATGTTAGGAAAGTGAGACTGGAGTAGAGACAGTACTGTTGCTAGACTGTGGGTGGTTCTGCGGTGGACCCGGTCAAACCACCTGCAACCATATTTGTTATGCCCCTGTAGCAGAAAAACAAAGTGGTGCCTCCACCACCAGGCAACTAAAGGAGCAACTGGCACAGGTAAAGAGCACCAGTTCATTTTACGTTAACATCTATATTCCTAATTTTAAAGGGGTATTCCAGGATTCTTATATTAATGGCCTAGTCTCAGGACAGGGCATCAATATGAGATTGGCAGGGTTCCGACACCCGGGAGACCTACTAATGAACTGCTGCAGGGTAGCTCCAGTACCAAAACTGAACAGCACCGTCCACAAGCTGGTAACTGCAGTGCTGCTCCCATTGGGCACCATAGCTACTCCAAAACAGATGATCGGCGGGGGGCTATGAATATCAAAATCCTGGAATGCTCCTTTAAATTAAAAGCCTTGTAAAAAAAAAATCTGAAAAAGAGGGAAAAGGCACATTTTGCACATCCAAACTCTATTAAGTACAAGACTACACAGCAATGCCGCCACATCACAGCACTTGCCCAACCGCACCACTGTCACTGGTCTAAATCCCTTTGGATTGGGTCCCATCGCTTCTAAAAAAACAACACCACGGCCACACAATGCTGCAACCTAAACAAAAAGGTCACATCTACATGAGACTTTAGTCAACACACTCAGAGCAGGTAGAAACCTTTAACATTATAAATAAATAAATCTCACACCTAATCAAAACTACTAAATCGGGCCTAAAATATGTAAAATATGTCCACAATAGTAAGTTATAATATAACATGTTACACATAATCACATACACAGGAATAAACAATGGCATCCAATGGGAAGACAAATCTAAACTTGACACGACCTTCTGGTCAAAAAATTTGACTATACATGGTGAAATTTATAGTCAACATACCTGGTGCCCTCTTTTTGAACGATGCTGCCACCAATTCTCCACTCTGGAGTCTCGTCTGCATCTTCACAAAATAGCTACCGCATGCAGAGAGTTGTCAGGAAGTCAGAGACAAGCAGTCAGATGATGTCACTGCTGTGTCCATGGACTTATCTATCAGACATATCTGTCTATGTATGTACATATGTGCGCATTTTCGTGCCTACGTAGATACACACCTATATTAATCTATCTAATATCTTTAATAAAGAGTTGCATCTGTTCCAGCTTTGCTACTCCCTCAATGTAAATGGAAAGCTACACACTCACAGCAGCCCCTTTCATAACAATATCACTGTTGTAACAGAATTTCCTGAGCTATGAAACAGTATTAAGCAACCAAATATTATAAAACTGCAACAGAAATAACCTGTGGATTCTCTAAACATGTATATATGAATATACAGTATATAGCCAGGTCTTCTTCACATGCATCGGGCCCTTAGTAGCCGAGCCTCCTGGCAGTGACACCACTTTCAACTATATCCATGTCCTCAGGACGTGGATATAGCTGAAAACTAAGGAAAGAAAAGAAAGTTATTGGTTTACTGCCTTGTTATTTGTTACAATCAGGGGCGCACTTGCCATGAGGCAGGGCGAGGTGCATGGCATACAAGGAGCGGTTATTACACCTGTTCGCTGCTGCAATGTCTGTGTTCTCTTCAAACAGCTGACCTTGCCAAGTCACAGTCTGTCTCTGACTGTAGTACTCCCAAAAACAGTAGCACCATCATGGCTGGTACAATTGGGGCACAGGCTGTCTCTTTATGAGCTCTTTGACACAAGTATCTCTCTTATGGAAACACTCAATATAAAAAATATGTTTACCATGGAGGGGCATTATTACTCTATCTGGGGGCACATGGGAGATGAATATTGTTGTGTGGGGCATAAAGGGGCACTGTTATTGTAAGGGACCCAAAGGAGATACTATTATTGTGTGGGGTATACAGGGAGTACTACTCCCAAAGGCGACCTAAAGGGGCATTATAACTGTGTGGAGCAAATCAGAGGTATTTTTATTGTGTGGTGCACTCTTACCATCTGAGACACTGTTATGGTGGGGGTTACTATCTATATGGCAATATTGATTTCAGGGGCACTATTGAGTTGTGGCAGGAAATCATCATGGTGGTGTGGGTCAGATAGAAAAGAAAAGCTAGCACTCCAGAGGATCAAAGCAGACATCATCAGTGAGTCCAAACTTTTTCTATCATGCATATACTGTATAAAAAATGCCTCTAAACAAACAGAATTGTTCTTAGGGTGTATAACATTTGCTTCCAGTACCCCAAAGTCCCCAATGTGTTAAAACAGCCCTGTCTGTAGCCACATCTGCACTTTGTTAAATGTTTTATTGGGTAATTGCATTAAATCACAGGGATTTATAGGCTATGTACAGCTCTGTAACCATATTTTTATGTTTCAAAGCATCGGAAAAGAAAAGCTTTAGCTGATTAGAAATCTGCTACTGTTTCCGGTATACAGCCTCTGTGCTGACATGTGCGTCTCTGTGGTTACAGGTGACAAGAAAAACCCTACATAGTCTGATCCTACAGTAACGTGACACAATGCACACCCTTCCCGTAGCAGCGGGATGTCCCATCCGCCGATCACATTTGTGACCGTTCACCAGTCTCACCCATACAGTTACACTTCTTTTGAGATGGGTGGACAAGCCACTCAGCATGAGTTGCTCTTTTTCCTATCAAAATGATAGAGCCCCCAAAGTGTAACGAGGACAGATGGGACTACCAACATCTGACTGCACTCTAAGACTATCATCTGGCTGTCTTTTGAAAATCTGTATTGCAGTGTGAGCACTTGTTTTGATCAATTTGGTGGGGATCTTGTGATGCATTACCCCAGCAAGGGAAAAAAATGTGCTCTTGGAGGCTGCCAGTAGCTGTTTAAATTGGTTCTCTGGGAATAATTAAAAATAGCTGTCAGCAACCTGTCCTAGAATGTGAGGAGGACTGGTTGCCACTGCTGACTAGGGGGGTGAGGGGGCAGGGCCTCACTACACTGCTCTACAATAGATGGTATGCCATTATGGCTGAGCAGCCTGACAGGAACAGTCACCAATATGTAGTATATGTGTGTAGAGAGGCCTTGCCCCCTCACCCTTCAGGCAGCTCTGCAAGTGGAAGCAGCTGGTCCTGCTCACATTCCAGGACAGGTTGCTGATGGCCATTTTAAATAATCCCCGGAGAACCTCTTTAAGTACAGGAACTCCTGTTTAATTGCCAACAGCTGCCATTTTTAGTATCTCATGTCTATGTGCTGGGAAAAGGCTCTTCCCCCAATACAAACGGAACGAGCAAGGGCCACACATCTTCACTAGTATTCACTCTACTAAAGTGAATACTAATGAGGCTGACAATACCATCCATAGACCCAAAGTGGTTGGGCCTAGGACTGCAGTATCACTAGTACTACTCTGATCCCTTAGCTGAACTTGATGAACATGTCAAGCGTACTAGGACAATACTTTTGACTTATATTATTATTTTGCCAACGTCAGGATGCAATGAAGGGTTACATTATCACATAAAAAACATCTTTTTCAACAATACTCACATTGATCATCGCATTTGAAGTGATCCTGAAGAGAGTGGCCCTTTCATTCACAGATTTGATCTTCTCACTGCTCTCTGCTGGCAATTTCAGGTTCTCCAGCTCACTCAGGGAGCGCTGCAGTGCTGCTCCATGCTTGGCAATGAGGTCATTGCACGTACTGAGGTCATCTAGCTTATTGGTCAGAGACTTCAGGGAGCTGTGCAACTCGCTCTTGTCAGACTGTGAACTTGGTTCATCATCCCCAGAGTCATCTACACCAAAAGAAATTTCACATTTCAGTTTACAGTTTGGATTTAGCTCTTAAGACCCATAGAAAGCAGCTAGATTACCATCTGATAGGCACATATGTGAGAAAATGAAAATGAATGCTGAAGGCAAAGCAATCTAATATCCAGACACATCTAATGTTCCCCATACAGAATAAAATATCATGTGAGGCCACACAAAGTCAAAAATCGCTGACTGGATGTCAACATTTTACTCCTAGTTTGAGTACAAGTAATAGCACAAAGTATAAGGGCTCATGCACACGACAGTATGGCTTTTTCAGTATTTTGCAGCTCGTTTTTTACGGATCTGTTGTTCCGTTTTTTGTTTCCGTTGGGTTTCCGTTTCCTTTCTGTTTTTCTGTACAGTATACAGTAATTACATAGAAAAAATTGGTCTGGGCATAACATTTTCAATAGATGGTTCAGCAAAAACGGAACGGATCCGGAAGACATACGGATGCATTTCCGTATGTGTTCCGTTTTTTTTGCGGACCCATTGACTTGAATGGAGCCAAGCACCGTGATTTGCGGACAAGAATAGGACATGTTCTATCTTTTCACGATATGGAAATACTAAAACAGAATGCACACGGAGACACTTGCACCGCATGTTTCAGTATATGAATGTTTCAGTATATGTACCGCATACTGAACTGAAAAAACGGGCAGTATACTGAATGCAAAATACTGTCGTGTGCATGAGCCCTAATGATGGATTTACACTGCCTGATGGAGCAGGCAATTATTGTGCACGTCGGGCCGCCCGTGGTGCTATTGTCCTGCACTCATAAAACAAGCAGTGTATAATGTGATGGAAAAATTAGTTCAGCCAGCAAAGGAAGCAATCTGGATAATAACAATACATTAGTAAGTGCATTGTATTAACTTTCTCTACATAATAAATGCTATTTGATGAAGTGACACAACCCCTTTAAGACATGTTGGTTGTCGACTGTCGGTATGTACAAGTGTAGATATGCACAATGTATCTGTTTCAACTATCTTATTGTATCAAAATCTTTTATTTTCTTCATATGCCAATACAATAAGTTAGTGGCACTCATTATGTAGATCTTGCATGATCATCAGACCACTGTCATTTCCCACCAATTGCAGTTCTTCATGGTCCTCCAAGCGCAACTGGCGTGAAATGGCTGTTGTCCGATGTATATGCAATATCCCCAAACTGTACAAAAATTTTAATAGATAAAGAATAAAAGTAAGGTTTCATTCACATCTCCATTAGGAAATCCAGCAGGCTGTTCCAGCACAGAGCAGCCAGACAGATCCTCTACTTCCCCACCCCTCCCCTTCCCCGCTCACACCCACAATTTTAGAACTGGTGTGAGCGGGGCGAAGTTGCAAATAGCGGTGCAACGCCTTAATTATGCCTAATTTAGGCGTATTTCAGCTTAGTAAATGACCCCCCTTTGTCTTTGAATTGCCGTGTTGCATTTCTGCCGTCCTCCATGGGAAATAATTGAGGCAGCAGTGAGTACCGGTGCAATCACTCTGACAGTGGACTTTTCTTTAGGCCTCCTGCACACGGACGTTTTTTTTTCCCGTTTACTGGACGTTTTTTGTGTTCCGTATACGGTCCGTATACGGAACCATTCATTTCAATGGTTCCGCAAAAAAAACGGAATGTACTCCGTATGCATTCCGTTTCCGTATTTCCGTTTTTCCGTTCCGTTTTAACATAGAACATGTCCTATTATTGCCCGCAAATCACAGTCCGTGGCTCCATTCAAGTCAATGGGTCCGCAAAAAAACGGAACACATACGGAAATGCATCCGTATGTCTTCCGTTTCCGTTCCGTTTTTTGCTGAACCATCTATTGAAAATGTTATGCCCAGCCCAATTTTATCTATGTAATTACTGTATACTGTATATGCCATACGGAAAAACGGAACGGAAAAACGGAACAGAAACGGAAACACAACGGAAACAAAAAACGGAACAACGGATCCGTGAAAAACGGATCGCAAAACACTGAAAAAGCCATACGGTCGTGTGCAGTAGGCCTTAAGGGAAATGTGTCACCAACAATTTTATTTGATATTTAAAACCAGATAACAGCACAGATACCGCCATTTTGTGATATCCTTTCAACACGTGTTATGTACATGGACTATCTGTTATGGAGGCGGCAGTGTTATATGAAGAAAAGTTGAAGTTAATAAAGAAGTTATTTCAAGCATTTGGCGTGCTCTTTAAACCTACTGTTTCCATAGAACGGCGCTAGAGGAATTACAGAGTAATAGACAGTCTGGTTAGACTAAAAGTCAGAGATATCAAAATTCTTCTAATGCCACAGTGCTGCGCCTGCCACATATAGCATCACCTGTTATTTGTTGTTTTTCTTATGAGGTGGATGCACATGCTCAGTTCCATCCTTTGAATGCCTCCTGAGCTGTGATAGGGAGAGAGCTGCAGCAGAAAGGACAGGCCCCCTGAGCTGTGATAGGGAGAGAGCTGCAGCAGAAAGGACAGGCCCCCTGAGCTGCCAGCTTGAAATAAACATAGCAGAGCAAAAAATGGCACGGTCGTGTAAACGAGCCCTAAAGGGAACCTGTCACGTTGAACATCGTGTTTGAGATGCAGGCACCATGTTATAGAGCAGGAGGAGCTGAGTAGATCGATATCTAGTAGGAAAAGATTCAGTATAAATTGCAAGTTATACAGACGGTCCTATCAGTGATTGATAGCTCTCTGTATACACAGTCATAGAGAGAAGGCTGTCAGTCACTGATAGGACTGTCTCCTTGACTTCAAAACCCAGAGTGAGCAGGAATTTTAATGAGAAAACACAAGTTATACTGAATATTTATCCATAAAACTATATATCAATCTGCTCAGCTCCTCCTGCTCTGTAACATGTGCAACATGACAGGTTCCCTTTAACTGTACACAGCATGAGGCAATGCTCTTCTTACTGAGCGAAATCACAATATACAGACTTCACCCCATAGGGTCAATGCATTTCTGTAGGCTTTACGCTGGTAAATTCCTAATTGTGAGTCCTTGCATGTCATTATTCATTTATTCAAGTTCAGTAGTTCTGCGCTTCCAGCTCGCTCATGGTACACGCACAAAAGCATTTGCTTTTTAATTGTTTTTCTGTCTCGCATATCCTTGGATTCACGGGGGAAGGCTACTTCCGAGAAATGGAAAGCATAATATGTGCTAGAAGACAAAGTCCGAGCAGTCATCTTCAGTATGCCTGTCTGTGAGCGGCACCAAGGTTGTTCCCTTGCCAATGTCCCCGTCATCCACACAAAGCCTAGCGTTTCATGGCTTGTATAGGGAGAAGAATGAGAGTCAGACTCTAGGACAGCAGAATTAACGAATTCCCCAAACAGCAAACAAAGCACTTTTTCCACCTGAAACCATTTTGCATGCAGAACAGCCCTAATGAAGCTTTAAAGTGTTTACTTTCAGAAAGCCATGAAATGCTGAATCAACTAATGCTTAGAAGGCAATATATTGTTCTGTCCCTCCATTAATCTCCGGTGCAGATCCAGCTACACAGATTAACGCCAGATGAAATGAAGCCCCTGGCATTGGAAATATGTACTTTTGTTGCTGACTTTTGCTTTGGCTGAAGAAATTTAGTATTCTCACATATTTCTGTAGGTCTACTGGCAGTGGTGTACACACAATCCATGGGGCCCCGGTGCGAAACTGATCCATGGGCCCGCAGCCTATCAGAGGAACAGGGAAGGGAGACGCCTCCCTCCCCTGCCCGGCCGCAGCACAGCCATCTGTATCTCTGTCCTGAGGACGGCGATACAGATCTCTATGGAGATGAGCGCTTCCACAATGGAAGTGTTCATCTCCCTGTCACCTGCCGCCACCGCTGCCGCGGGCCCACACCTGAGTCTGAGTGGCACTACTGCAGGGGCCAGGGGTCCACAGGTGGCCGGGCCCCCTGGAGTGCCGGGCCCACTCGCAACTGCGGCCCTGTATGTACGCCACTGTCTACTGTATATAAAAAACAAATTCAAGTTTTTTTTTTAGACTTAAATATTGACATGCTATTGTCAGAATAGTTATTAATATTAGATTGGTCTGACTCCTATTTGAAGGGGCTGCAGCCTGTCTGCTCCCCTAAAAGGTTTTCAAAACTCTCAGACAACTCCATAAAAGGGGTTGTCCAGGACTTGTCCCCACCCATGTACTCCAGTCCCTGCACCGACGGGGCCGCATGCACTGCTGCAGCCAATCACTGGCCTCAGTGGTGACGTCTCCCAAAGTGGCACATGACCCAGCAGTGACACGTCACCATTGAGACCAGTCAAAGTTTTAAAATGATATGACACCTATGATATCAGGGATCAGCAACCTTTGGCACCCCAGCATGCACACTTACTCGTATCTCCCATATAAGTGAAAGGAGGATTCTGGGAGTTGTAGTTTCAGAACAGCTAGAGTCTGGAGGTTGCTGATCTATGTACTCCATGTGTCTCCTCTATCATTGTAAAAAAAAAATATATATTTAAAAAATATAAAACATCTGAATACGATTTACACACATGTTCACGTTGGCTTACACACATGCACATAGCAATACGCTTTTACATACACACAGCAGCACATCTTACAAACAGAGCCACACTTTAAGGGCTCATTCAGATGGCCGTATGCTGTCCGCAAAAATACTGAATGCTATCCGTTTTTTTGCGGATCCGCAAAAAAAATGAAACATGTCCTATACTTGTCCGTGAAAATCAGGACATGGCCCCATTGAAGTCTATGGGTCCGCAAAAATACTGAATGCTATCCGTTTTTTTGCAGATCCGTTTTTTTGCGGATCCGCAAAAAAACGGATAGCATTCAGTATTTTTGCGGACAGCATACGGCCGTCTGAATGAGCCCTAATAGAGAGACACACAGACACACTTCTACATATACTAACAGGGGCAACTCACCACCAGTGGAGCATGCAGCCTCAGTGGTGTGCCGCAGCTGGCAGTCTGATGCAGGGAGCTGAAGAGGTAGTAAGGCACCTGGACACGGGGGAGCAAATGGGGCATTGAGGAACATGGGGCAGGAGATGGCAGCAGGGGCATTGTGGCACTTGGAGCAGATAGGGCAGTGAGGCACCTGGGATGGGAGAGAAGAAGAGGTAGTGATGCACTTAGGGCAGGGGGAGCAGTGAGGCACCTGGGGTGAAGTGGAAAGAGAGAAGGAAAAGTGAGGCAATTAGGGCAGGGGAGGACGGAGGGTCCACTAACCTGAGGAGGAGGTTGGGGCTGTTCCCCTTTCAAAGGGGCACAATAACCAATCATCACTTCCCTTATTATCCTTCCATCAGTCTCAGGAGGGAAGCTCTCATTGGTTAGCCTGCTCCTTGGTAAATGGGTAGCCCCTTACACTGCTGAACAGTTCACTGACCCGGCGCTGTGATCTCAGCCTTCACAGTGCTTCTGCCTGATTTAAAGAGGACCTTTCACCGCTCCTGACATGTCTGTTTTAATAGCGGCATGCATTCCCCATGTAATAACAATTCTGGAGCATCTATTCTTATGGCTGTATGTTGTGCCATTCCTTTATTATTTCTACTAGAAGTTATGAATGAATTGCTAGCAGTCTGCAGTAAGGGTACAGAGGGGTGGTAACAAGTTGGGGAGGTGTGTACCTGCACAGACTCACTCTATCCAATCAGTGCTGCTATTTTCAGACTTTGCAGGTTCCCACCCCTAACTTGTTCCCACCCCTCTGTACCCTTACTGCAGACTGCTAGCAATTATTCATAACTTCTAGTAAAAATAATAGAGGAATGGGACAACATACAGACATAAGAATAGATGCTCCAGAATTGTCAGTACTTGGGGAATGCATGAAGCTATTAAAACAGACATGTCAGGAGGAGTGGTGAAAGGTCCTCTCTAAGTGCCGTTGCTGAGAGTAGGACAAGGGCACCTCTCTGATCTGCCAGGTATTAAACTGCTGCGCAGCACCCTTGTCCTCTTAGCAATAAAGCAGCCGGAAGCACATCTGGGTCTGAGATTGCTCTACACAGACCAGGCAGAGGAGGCCTTACAAAATATACCTAGAAGTGCATTGCTGCTAGGCACATTTTATCTATTTGCGCTCCCAACAACTTGTTTTCATGGGGTGCCAGCGGAGACTCTAGGGCTCAGAAAAGTTGTTAGGGTATGAACACACAGTCAGGTTTCTGGATGCAGTTTTAGAAGCCAAAATCAGGATTGGATCATAAATGGAGAGAAAGTATGCAGGACAGATATGACTTCTCCTTTTTTGGATGCAGTCCTGGTTTTGACTTCCAGAACTGCTTCAGGAAACCTGTGTGGCTGTACCCTTAGGCTATTTTCACATCTGTCCCTTTCGGCCTCATGCACACAACCGTTCCGCAATTTGCGGAACGGAACAAGCGCCGGAAATATAAATGCCTATTCTTGTCCGCAAAGCACGGACAAGAATAGGACATGTTCTTTTTTTTAGCGGGGCCGCGGAACGGAGCCACGGATGCGGACAGCACACGGAGTGCTGTCCGCATCTTTTGCAGCCCCATTGAAGTGAATGGGTCCATATCCGAGCCGCCAAAACGGCGGCTCCACAATAGCGGAGGAAAACGCTTCAGTTTTGCCCCTATTTATTGTCAATGGGGACAAAACTGAACTGAAGAGAAAAGAGTGCACCAGAATGCATTCCGTTTCATTGCGTTCCCATGACGCACACAAAAGCGCTGAAAGCAGCGTTTTTGAGTGTGTCCTGGGATGCGGAGCAAGACGGATCCGTCATGACTCACAATGTAAGTCAATGGAGACGGATCCATTTTCTCTGACACAAAAGAAAATGGATCCGTCACCCATTGACTTACAATGGTGTTCAAGACGGCTCAGTCACGGCCATTTTAGAGATAATACAACCGGATCCTTTGAGAACGGATGCAGACGATTGTATTACGACATGTCGTAGTTTTATTCCGGCCGCCTCTCGGCATGTTTGCCATGCTGCCGCCGGAACTCCGGCCTGCCCCCATGATAGTCAAAGGGGCCGGAGCGGTAGTCTGGGGGCAGGCGCGGCAGCTTGGATTCGACAGGCTGTTCACCCGCCGGAACAGCCTGCCGGAGTTCCTTGCCGCTAGTGTGAAACTAGCCTTAGATAGCTGATTTCAGTTACTTCATGAAAGACATAATGGCGGTATCATAAACTGAACCATCAAGTTAACTTTCCATGTAAATAAATTAAAGATGTTTTTTTTTCAGATTTAAAGAGGACCTGTTACCTCTCCTGTCATTTTAGTTACTTCAGGGGAATCTGACGCGAAACACGTGTCCGGGCTTGTGGAGGTGCCATCAATCGGGTCTGTGCTTTATTTTTTGTGACTTTGCTAGCGTACTTTTGTGGAGGAGGGTGAGCCATATGGTTAGATATTGTGCACTACCTGGCTTCCTGCATGCACATATTATTCCTTTATGTATGTATACTACTTATGGCCCTTCTGATTCGGCATACTCTTGTGTGTGTGTGTGTGTGTGTGTGTGTGTATTTTATACTGTGATCTGTTATGTGATCTGTTTTGATATATCCTGATGGTTATTCTTGGATACTGGTGCTTGGGTGTCCCATTTAGGAGTTGTTGTGCATTTCAGTATTAAGTATAAATAGAAGTATATAAGCAGCATATAAGTATATAAGCAGTATATTTATAAAAAGAAGAGTCATCTGGATGGTGAAGGTGCAGTGAGGAGTCATACAGTCTTGGCTGTAATTATGCCCCTTCTGCCTTGATTGGCGTCCCAGGATACATCGCTAAAACATAGTTCTGGTGGCACCTGCACATGCACGGTATTGTAAACTATGCTGGTCTTGCCTGTATCTGAGCAGTGTACAAGCGCTACTTTTTATCCAAAATACTGTAACAAATTATTTTGACAGGGACATGATTAGAACGGTATTTCCTAGCAGTATAACAACATGGCGGTGGTTTAATCCCCTGCAATCTAGGTTCTCAGATTTTCATACACAGAGAAGAGATGGGTTATCCATGGTATTTTGTTGTATCCCTTTGTGGATGAAATTTTACAGTCAATTATAGATCTAGAGCAGATCAGTTATACTGTTATACTGCATCTTTCTGAGCAAGTTTTAAGCTGCAGAGGCTGATCATTCCTACGAGTTAAGTACACCTTCAAAAGGTTACATAATGTAGCCGTGTAATTAAATCTTAGAGGTAACACAGGAATCTGTGACTATATTTCCACATTTCCGTTTACACTGCTTTCCCAACTTCCTTCTTTCTGAACCATGAAATCCACAGTATGGTATTACAGTGTGTATAATATATGCATAATTTAAAGCATGCTGGAGTTTTCAAAAAAGTTTGCATAATCACTGTGCATCTTTATGGAATCATATTTGTTAAGGATTAGGTCTTTTTGGGGCTTCTCTAATGTCTTTTTTTTAGCCCATTTAGTCCCCTCTTCAGCTGCACAGCTAGTTGCATTTCTCTCAGAAGCAGGGGGTGTCTCCTTTTTGTGGAATCGGCCAGCATTGCACTGCTGTGTCATTCTTTCCCTTAATTCCCACTATGTTTATTTTTAGCTATAGTGCTCACAGAACAAAGATAAAGGGAAGAAGAAGCAGTTTTTTTTTGTCAGGCTCAGGGGCTCAGCTAGCTCTGACACCCCCCCCATTTCCTGTGAGCCGTCTAGGGACGGATCTTGCCTGACAACAGGCATGACATTACAAACAGGCATAGTTTTTAAATGAAGTGATTTAGAAATGTTCTAGTTACACCATTCTCTATTAAATGAAATGAAATTGTATGAAAGTCTTTAAATCAATGTGATTTTGTTTGCACAACTTTTCTTGCCATTGTGCGACACGCGTCACTGTGCAGCCCCAGCCTTATAGAATTCCTCGGTAAACGTTGGGACGGACAGAAGTAAATACCTTCTATGTAGACTACAGAATATGGTACCACAACATAAATATCAGGTTTTAATAAAGAAGTAAACAAATAATGAATAATTTATCAAATAAAAGTGAATTATTCAGTTAAAAAAAAAAAAATTCTGTTCTGGGACCCGCACCCATAAACAGCAGATGACAAGCGGTAACATCATTTTAAAGATAGATGCAGGTCCCAAAGGTGGGACTCACATCTATCAAACCTTTATGGCTACTTTCACATCTGCGCTTTCCCTTTCCACTATTGAGATCCGTCATAGGATCTCAATAGCGGGAGAAAACACTTCCCCATGCACCAGAATGCATTCCGTTCCGTTTGCGTCCCTATCAAGCAGTGTTTTTCTGTCCGTGATGTGGTGCGGAGCAAGACGGATCCTGACACACAATGTAAGTCAGTGGGGTAAGTCTGAGAAAACGGATCCGTCCCCCATTGACTTACATTGTTTTTCATGCCAGATCCGTCATAGCTATTTTAGAGATAATAGAACCGGATCTGTTCATAATGGATGCAGACGGTTGTATTATCCTAATGGAAGCGTTTTTGCTGATCCGTGACGGTTCTAGCAAAAACGCTGGTGTGAAAGCAGCCTTAGGCATATACTGTGGATATGCCATAAAAGTCCAAAATGGGAATACCCTTTTAAGGAGTCTGTCCAGTCAGGTGACTTGCTTCAGCTAGCTGAGCTTAGCGGCTCCTGCCTGTGCCTGCTCCCCTAAGCTAAGAGTCCTGCATGTCAGCTCTGAGCTTAGGGGAGCAGGCAGAAGCAGGAGCCGCTCTGCTCAGCTAATCCTGGCATAACACATGGTTACAGGGTACCCATGTGCTATGCCAGGAGTTAGTAAGCCTCCGGGGGGCACGGGCAGGAGCAACAATATGAGCTCCTGCCCGTAATCACTGATGCGGCCCATTGATAAAATGTGTAGATTTTAAGCGTATGAAAAATACCAAAAAAAAATCATAAACTATATTACAAAAACTGTTATTAGGGCATTAGAGACGTTAACAAAAATGTATTCAAAAGTTTAGTTACTCTTTAAGGATAATACAAATTTATCAAGTAACATGAGACATTTATTTAATGTGACCATAAAGTACTCCAACGCAGACTCAAGCAAAACTGCCTTCAAATTTTCCCCTCATGATAAATTCCCCCCATTATATATATTAGTTTAAAACTAAGACAATTCCTTCATGTCCAGCTTGTGCTCTTACCACAGGCTGTAGCAATGTATATTTCTCCTTCTTATACATTCCAGACCTTGACTTTTTCTTTAGTCAGAAAATCTCTCTAATCCCACCAATTAATTCCCTATAAGCGGCTTCTCCCCCCCCAATGTCCTCACACTACTGTCATCCAGAACGGAAACAGCCGGCAGGAGCCATGTCCCACTGGAATACGGTTATTTATGTGTTATCTAGGAACAGGAGAACTGTGAAGGAACGTACATATATATCTCATTACAGGCCAAGAGCACTGATCTGTCACACTGTTCAATTACACCACCGTCTACTTTACAAATCACATCATTTTTGCTTTACAGAATAAACTCCAAAACTTAGTGTTTATACTTAGAAACCAGGACTTGGAAAAGAAACTGGTTGCTATGGTAACTGTTCTATTTTTATTCCCATGACGTCATTTAATCTCCTTACTGAACAAAATGAGATCTGTGGTTACCAGGTATAAGTCTGTTCGGTTCTCTTGCCAGAAGGATAGCTGAGACACATAGTAAATTCCCGTCCAACCAGACAAAAGAAATCTTAGATATTGCACACGCATAGTACACAAAATACATATCACCTACGTCAGTGGTGCCCAACCATTTTTCGTCTGGGCGGCACTAGACATGGTATACATTTCATTGCCAGAACCAGGTAGCTTTGCCAGAAAGAAATGCAAAAACTGTGAGGGGGCACGTGTGAGCATTACTACTGTGAAGGGGCAAATATCTGGGCATTTTTTCTGTGAAGAGGCACGTATGGGCATTTTTACTGTAAAGGGGGCGCATCTGGGCATTTTTACTGTGCCCCCCAGTGCCAACAGCTTGCCCCCAGTGCCACTATCTATCACCCAGTGCCACCAGCTATCCCCCCAGTGTCACCAGCTGCCCCACAGTGCCACCAGCTGCCCCCCAGTGCCATCACCTAGTGCCACCAGCTTTCCCCCCCCAGTGGCCTCAGCTGTCCCCCAGTGCCACCATCTCCTCCTCCTAGCTATCTCCCCAGCGCCAGTGAAATAAAATAAGTACCTCTCGTGTAGGGGTGCCGCTCCACAGCTCCTCCATCTTCTTCTCTGTGCGCTGCACTGTCGTCCTGATGTCAGACAGCGTTGGGTCATAGTGCGCCCTCATATGCGATGGCTCTGCACATCCTCACCAGCAATTGGGGCAGTGTGTCGCTCCACAACCAAGGCAGGATTGAAGCTCTTCATAGCAAGGCATCCATACTGGAAGACGATTGTTGTGGGATCTTCGACAAATGCTAGATTTGTCGCTAAAGGCAACATGGTTCCAGTCCATAACAGCCCAGGTTTCTCATTCATGACACCACTACAAATGAAAGAGACTGTGGCTGGCTGTCAATGGCAGGACACGAATAGGTGCCATGACACTAGGGGCTCATGCACACGACGTTGCAGTTTTTGTGGTTCACAAAACACGGACAATGGTGATGTGCTTTCCGCATTTTGGGGAACGCAATGCCTGGTCCCCTATAGAACAGTCCTATGCTTGTCTGTAATGGGGACAATAATAGGACATGTTCAATTTCTTGCAGACATATGAACACAGAATGCACACGGAGTAATTTTCATTTTTTTGCAACACCGCTGAAGTGAATGGTTGAATGTTTCCAGATACGGGCCTAAAAAAAAACGGAACAGACACGGGAAAAAAATTAGTTTGTGTGCATGAGTCTTAAGTGCCTGGAAATGGTCCGGGCAGAGATAGGGGTATGTAATGACGGTGCCACCTGTGTTTGGATGGTAGACAACGAAACTGTGGAAGCTGCTCATGCTTTTCAGCGGATGAAACAATCCTCTCTACTGGTGGTCTCCCTGGGCCGCCCGGAGCCGGTTTGCCGTGTGTGCCCTCATGTAACCTCTGCTCGATATGCCCTGACAGCTAGGTCAGAATGGGCTAGATAAAGGGCAATTTGTCAAATGATGCGCCCCCTCTCAATGTCTGTCACCTTGACACAATGTCTCGGAGTACATTGTACAGGCATGTCAAGCAGTCAACAATTGCTCACCTACAGGTACACTGCCTAAAAGTAGCCTCTGAGAGCCTTTTTATAGGTAGGGCATCAGAGGAAGCACTTTTATGCAATACCCAGTGACCAAACAGACCACACCTGTAATCATTTACAAATCTGCCTGAGACATAACTACATGCCGAGTTTTGCAGTAATCTAACATTTCAATCTGGGTGGTTTATTTTTTGTCAACGAGTAGATCTTTTAGCTGCCAGTAATATTATATGAACAATAGCCTGAGATTACACTGATACTGAAGTCAGTGATAAAGGAAGATACATGGTTTCAAAAAACTGTTAACTGGGTTTTCCAAGAACCTACAGTAAGGTCTCGTACACGTTTCAGTTTTTCACTGACACGTACTGTCTGCACTTTCTGCGGAAAGCACATGTAACTATTGATTTAAATGTGTCTGTTCAGTAAAAAAATCACGGAGACATGCATTACTTTGATCTGTGATGCGGACCAAGCACACCCATAGAAGTCTATGGGTCCGTGAAAATCACTGACACACATCCGTGGTACGTCCGTTTTTCACTAAGGACTGATGGAGGAGAGGAGTGAGGAGATTCTTTGAAAATTAATTTTCAGCTGAGCAACGTCAAGTTTTTAGCAGCGTTTCTGTGCACTTTGTCCTGCCCTGCAGGTTTTTGTGCCAATTTTGCCATAAAAACGCCAGCTCCAGATGTTGTGACACACGAGCATTTGTTTTGCTATCGGCTTATTTGTTAATTAGGTGGTGTTTTGTGGGTTTCCGGCATTTGTTTAAAAATGCAGCATGCTGGAGCTCTGGTGTTTTTCTGGAGTTTTGACATATTCTCCTCTATAGGGAATAAAATGCCAGAAACCATTGGTGTATGCACAGTTGTTTAGAAAAAAAAATGCAGCGGAAAAAAAACATGAAAAACACATGCAGGATAGAAGAAAAGTGGTTTTTATGGCTTGTTTTCAGTGGTAAAATGCCAGACCAAATGATACGTTTTGAAGGGTTAATATACAGTGGAATTGCACAGTACCTCACAGTGGTGCTCTGTGGTCCAGCTTCTCACTCTGAATAATATTTCCACAGTTAATAATCCAGAGTAATGAGGCTTATGGCATTTGTTTCCACAGTGATTGTGTGGCAGGCTATATCCGACCAGTGGGCTACAACAGGGTTACAGGTAGCTCCAGGAAAAGGAGGGGCAGCCTGACAGAATGTGATAGAATTACACCAGCCATGTTCTTCAGACAGATAATGAGCCGAGGATGGTAACAGGACCTGACCATCAGCTCCTAATGATTTGAAGCTCCGTTCTAAACCTATTAATGCAAGACTAGGTCTGGTTGCCATAGAGATCCACAAAAAGCCACATCAGCATACATGAGATGTCACCAAGCTCTGGGAAACCTTCAAAAGCCTTTGGTTCATTATTAAGATGAAGCTTTACTTACTGGTTCCCTCAGTGAAGTGAGTCAGTATATTCATCAGTCACCCTGACGAGACTTATTAAAACCACCCCAGCACAATTCTCATCCCTGATCTTTGATGTTTCTTTCCCTGTGATCGGTATAGCAATTTTAGAGGGATATAGCAAGATATTGCTTCTTCCTGGTACAATGGGGGCGAATGACCAACTCTGTCTGAAATGTAGACAGTAGAGATGAGCGAAAACGATACTTGATTTGTCTCATTGTCTCCACAGGTAAAGAAGTGGCCACCTGCCGTATGAGTGACAGGACTGGACATCCCACCTTAAGCTGACAATTATATGGCAGGTGGGCTAATCAATCATGTGGAGGTCTGGCTAATGAAACGAATCGATTCGTTGGAACCGATTCGCTCTTCTCTAGTAGACAGCGTAAACAGGCAGTCTAGAAATAGTCCAGATTTATAATAGTGGCTCACGAGTGACAATTTGGTGCAATTTTGCCTAACTTTATACCAACTATTGGTTGGCTCACTTTGTGGAAAAATTTGATGTGCACCTTAACCATACCCTTTGCCCTAAGCCATGCTTCCTTTTCCACTAAACCAGGCCCCCTCGTTAAGCCGGGTGCTGTGGATTACTCTTTTTGGACACTTATTTCAGAACTAGGTCTAAAACTTCATGCAACTATGTGGTAGAAACATGACAAAATTCGGCACATCAAATTCTAGGCAGTAAATGTGTGTCAATGCACGAGAACATACAGGCACAATGATAAAAACTATATACAGTATCAGAAAATACATGTTTGCATGTGATAACACTTTGGAGTCCCCAGTTACTCACCAATCATTTACCTTCTTGAGCACCGAAACAAATTGGAGATACAAAGAATAAAAAATTCTAATTTTCACAGAAAGAAGAGAGATTAATGAGATGGAGTGGGCAGCGTAAGGGCAAGAGAAACAATGCGGGGGGAAATATATATAGAGATAATATAGAGATCTTCCCGAAAAAAATATACAGGTGAAAAGCATGCAGCCTTCAAGTCTGAACATAATGAGGATATTTATTAAGCTAAATGCAACAGAATTCTCTATACTCGGGACAATTCAGCAGGTGATTGTTGGGGTGGAAGCGCTCCTTCGCGGAAAGCGCCTGCTCGTCAGTGAAGGAGACCTCTGCATTTACATGCAATGATCTCCTCCACAGTACGGGGGAGGGGGAGCGATCCCTAATGCCATCACTAATCCCCATACAGACTCGTTGTTTGCCAGCAGCAGAATGCTGTTTAGACTGCACAACCTGCTGCCTGCCTTGTTAGCGATTATCTGGCGGTGTAAAGGTGCCGCCGATTAACCGATGAATGAATGAAATGCTCATTCATCGGGTAATATGCTTGTTTGTGCAGGCACCTAAATTGTCATTTGCTGGCTGTCTAAACAGCACTCTGCTGCAGGCAAACAATGATTTTCTATCAGGATGAGCACTGGCATTAGCGATCGCTCCTCCCCATACTGTGGAGGAAATAGCTGCACGTAAAGGCAGAGGTCTCCTTCAATGACGAGCAAGCGCTTGTGACTCAATGTAACTCCAAGTAAATCACACTTCTGTGAAATCAAACTGTCCACTTAGGAAGCAACACTGAGTGACAATCAATTTCACATGCTGTTGTGCAAATGGAATAGACAACAGGTGGAAATTATAGGCAATTAGCAAGACACCCCCAATAAAAGAGTTGTTCTGCAGGTGGTGACAACAGACCACTTCTCAGTTCCTATGCTTCCTGGCTGATGTTTTGGTCACTTTTGAATGCTGGCGGTGCTTTCACTCTAGTGGTAGCATGAGACGGAGTCTACAACCCACACAAGTGGCTCAGGTAGTGCAGCTTATCCAGGATGGCACATCAATGCGAGCTGTGGCAAGAAGGTTTGCTGTGTCTGTCAGCGTAGTGTCCAGAGCATGGAGGCGCTACCAGGAGACAGGCCAGTACATCAGGAGACGTGGAGGAGGCTGTAGGAGGGCAACAACCCAGCAGCAGGACCGCTACTTCTGCCTTTGTGCAAGGAGGAACAGGAGGAGCACTGCCAGAGCCCTGCAAAATGACCTCCAGCAGGCCACAAATGTGCATGTGTCTGCTCAAACGGTCAGAAACAGACTCCATGAGGGTGATATGAGGGCCCGACGTCCACAGGTGGGGGTTGTGCTTACAGCCAAACACTGTGCAGGACGTTTGGCATTTGCCAGAGAACACCAAGATTGGAAAATTCGCCACTGGCGCCCTGTGCTCTTCACAGATGAAAGCAGGTTCACACTGAGCACATGTGACAGACGTGACAGAGTCTGGAGACGCCGTGGAGAACGTTCTGCTGCCTGCAACATCCTCCAGCATGACCGGTTTGGCATTGGGTCAGTAATGGTGTGGGGTGGCATTTCTTTGGAGGGCCGCACAGCCCTCCATGTGCTCGCCAGAGGTAGCCTGACTGCCATTAGGTACCGAGATGAGATCCTCAGACCCCTTGTGAGACCATATGCTGGTGCGGTTGGCCCTGGGTTCCTCCTAATGCAAGACAATGCTAGACCTCATGTGGCTGGAGTGTGTCAGCAGTTCCTGCAAGACGAAGGCATTGATGCTATGGACTGGCCCGCCCGTTCCCCAGACCTGAATCCAATTGAGCACATCTGGGACATCATGTCTCGCTCTATCCACCAACGTCACGTTGCACCACAGACTGTCCAGGAGTTGGCAGATGCTTTAGTCCAGGTCTGGGAGGAGATCCCTCAGGAGACCGTCCGCCACATCATCAGGAGTATGCACAGGCGTTGTAGGGAGGTCATACAGGCACGTGGAGGCCACACACACTATTGAGCCTCATTTTGACTTGTTTTAAGGACATTACATCAAGGTTGGATTAGCCTGTAGTGTGTTTTTCCACTTTAATTTTGAGTGTGACTCCAAATCCAGACCTCCATGGGTTGAAAAATTTGATTTCCATTTTTTTATTTTTGTGTGATTTTGTTGTCAGCACATTCAACTATGTAAAGAACAAAGTATTTCAGAAGAATATTTAATTAACTCAGATCTAGGATGTGTTATTTTTGTGTTCCCTTTATTTTTTTGAGCAGTGTATATTCTACAAAAGAACCAGTGTCCCTAGTCACGGGCTATAAGCAGTTCTCTATATGAAGATTATCCCAGTCTAACTGAGATTTATTGTAATACATTGCATAGTATTGCTACACTCTTAACACCAAGCTTTTGAGAAGATCAAACTAAAAGGGGATTATTCAGCAGGAGAGACGCTCAAGCTGGTGAGCCTTTGAAAAAAAAAAAAAAACACAGAATTTTAAAAAAGGTGGAGAATATTCTTGATTTGCCCAAACATAATAGTCTACTTTATTTACAGGCAGGGCGAGCAATTATTTAGGCTTTGCCTGGTAGACTCTCAAGCCTATAGGTTACAGCTTCAGGCTAAATGCTAAACTGGATCTCGGAAACATTTGGAAGGAGACAGGAATTATCTAGTCAGTCATTTTATCTTATTTATCCCTAGACTAACTTAATTTGAATTGATTGAAGGCCTCCATACACATCAGTGTACTGTTGGTCAAACTCTCTGCTTTTGTCAGGACTGCTCGAGAATTGAGAAGTATTTTTTTTCACCCTTTTTGTTGTCCAGGGAGATAAGCTTTCTGCTTTCTCGCCAATAAAAGCACATACACCCTCAGTCGAACTAAGCATGCATATAAATGGGGGAGTCAGAAGAGATAGCTGTCGGCCAAACGAGCGTTCAGCCAACAGCTACTGAAGGTCTATGGGCACTTAAGTTGTGTTCACACTGCATTTCCAGTGTATCACAGAAATTTATGTTAACATTTCAAATAAATGCCCAAAGCTTTCCTGGTGCATACAGCAAGCATACACTGCATGAATGAACCAATACAGACAGCAGGTCTAAGCAATCCTTCAAGGCCCCTTTCAAGACAATCCCTATATATCCTATTTAAGTATATTAACATCATAGAGGGTTTTCTCCTCTATTAGCCAAAGTGGGGCGTAAGAAAGAGCAGCTCTCAGCTCCAGCTGGACCTTCATTTCACCTGAAATGTCCAGAATTTATAGAGGCTAAAGCTAAGAGAAAATATCATTTCTAACTTTGTATGCAGATGTTTATGGAGATTACTAGACCTGGAGATAAAGAAGTTATAATGGGGTAGACTGGACTTTCTGAAGAACACTACAGACAATCTATGATGCAACTACACTATCACGTGTAAGCATACTATTACGATTCCTTCACATAAGCCCAATGATACAACTGCCCCAGTAAAAACCTGTCTGACAAAATATAAATACAGCTTGCTCTCCACCACTGCATCTCAGCCAACTTTACAGGTGGGCCAAAGGTACACAAAAAAAAAAATATAAATTTCTATTCTAAAACATTTGGCAAATTTTATTTCAAGCCTTATAGCCCAACATTGCTTAATCGAAATAACGGGCATTTTACACCTCATTCAGATTCTAATAAGAAGCCACTAATTTGGGTTGCAATATCAGGATTGTCCAATGAAAACTGCTACAGTCAGAGATGGACTAGTCTACCAGGGAATCACCGAAGAACCCAAAGATCCAACAGAAGACAACCCTATCTGCGGATGACTTTGGAGCCAACCACTGGTCACTAGGATCTATTTCTTATGGGATGATTCATAGGCAACCAATTAAACCTTAAAGGGGTTGTCCAAATTATATTTATTGATGACCTATACTCAGGATAGGTCATCAATATCAGATCGACTGTGGTCCGACACCCGGCACCCCCGCCGATCAGCTGTTTGAAGAGAAGGCGTGCCGTGCCAGCGCTGCCCCCTCTTCATTGTTTACCTGCTCGCCATTGCGTCTGCAACGGTGAGCAGGTGTAATTACAGCTAAGCCGTCCCATTCATTTCAAAGGTACGAATCGCTTCTATACACTTGTATAGGAGCGATCCGTACCATTGAAATGAATGGGACGGCTTGGGTGTAGTTACACCTGCTCACCACTGCAGATGCAACGGCTAGAAGGTAAAAAGTGAAGAGGAGGCAGCTGATCGGCGGGGGTGTCGGACCCCAGCCGATCTGATATTGATGACCTATCCTGAGGATAGGTCATCAATAAATATAACTTGGACAACCACTTTAACGATAATAACACAGATTGCATGCTAATTAAAAGTGGATGAACACGTTATGTATAGATGGAGGGATCATAGATACAGAAGGTGGGTCCAAGGAATACCCAGTGCAACACTTCTAATGCTTGACACATATTCATACTCATACAAAAGTGTAATAGCTATAGTCATATTTTATTGCTCGTCAAAGGGTTGCAGAACATGTAAACTAATCTACATACATCCAAAAAATAAATGGGGAGGGGAGTTCAAGGGGCTTTTCAAAAATTCTTTGATATGCCAAGGTACTTACAAGAATTTACATAGTAGACTTTACCCTCAGGATATTTTGAATGTAATAGATGAATTATAATAAAATCTCACTGTATATTTGTGAACTCCCGCCTCACAAACTACATCCGATAGACTTACTTGCACAATTTTATTAATGAAGTTGCTAGTCATCAGAGCGTATTCTCTGCATTAGACGTTATGTCTGCTCTATTCTAAATAAAACCCTCTAATTACATAAGAATAATAACCTGGAACATGTGATGGAACTAAGAAATCTGCAGATTCTATAACATACAAGGAGACAAACAGGCTACTGTGGCTGAAACCAATCTGCAATAATAGACATGATTTCTCCCTAAAGGGCCTGTTGAGCCAACACTGAAAATAGCATAAGCCGATGAATACGACTTGTCTCTAGTTGTACCAAGGTCAAGGAGCCCAATATTTCAGGAGCCTGCGACACAGATAATTCCGAACGTCTTACAGAAGAGCACCAGAGGCCACTACTGTTTAGCTAATGTTTTCTTATGCACTGAGGTGAATAGAGAAATGCATACTATAAGCCAAACAAATGCTACATTACTCCAGCTGTATATATAGGGCTGTGAAAAAGTATTTGCCCCCTTACAGATTCCTTTTGTTTTTGCATATTTGTCACACTCAGATGTTTAGGATTATTAAACAAATTTGAATATCAGATAAAGATAAACCTGAGTAAATACACAAAGCAGTTTCTAAATGATGATTTCAGTTATTAAGGGAAAAAAGCTATCCAAAACAACCTAGCCCTATGTAAAAAAAATAATTGCCCCCCATGAATGAACTGATTAACCACATTTTTTTCAAAGACCTCAAAATGCAACACATCATGTCCCGATCTGAAGAAATTCAAAAACAGATGAGAAAGAAAGTCATTGACATCTATCCGTCTGGAAAAGGTTAAAAAAAAATATTGGTAAGGCTTTGGGGCTCCAGCGAACCACAATGAGAGCTATTATCCAGAAATGTAGAAAACATGGAACAATGGTTAAGCTTCCAAGAGCGGCCCGTCTACCAAAATTACTCCAAGAGTCACCAAAGACCCCAAAACAACATCTAAAGCACTGCAGGCCTCACTTGCCTCAGTTAAGTGTAAGAAAGAGACTGGACAAAAATGGTATCCAAGGGAGAGCTCCAAGGCAAAAACCACTGATGACCAAAAAGAACACAAAGGCCCATTTCACATTTGCCAAAAAACATCTTGATAATACCCAAGCCTTTTAGGAAAATATTCAGTGGACTGACAAGACAAAAGTGGAACTTTTTGGAAGGTGTGCGCCCTGTTACATCTGGCTTAAAGGTAACACAGCATTTCAGAAAAAAACATCATACTGACAGGCAAACATGGTGGTAGTAGTGTGATGGTCTGGGGCTGCTTTGCTGCTTCAGGACCTGGATGACTTGCTGTAATTGATGGAACCATGAATTCTGCTCTCTACCAGAAAATCCTGAAGGAGAATGTCCAGTCATCAGTTTGTGACCTTAAGCTCAAGTATACTTGGGTTCTGCAGCAGGACAATGATCATAAGCACACCAGCAAGTCCACCTCTGAATGGCTGAAAAAAACTAAATTAAGGTCTTGGAGAGGCCTAGTCTGGACTTAAATCCAATTGAGATTCTGTGGCATGACCTTAAACAGGCTATCCATGTTCGGAAAAACCTCCAATGGGGCTGAATAAAAACAATTCTGCAAAGAAGAGTGGGCCAAATTTCCTCCACAGAGATGTGAAAGACTCACTGCCAGTTATCGCAAACACTTGATTGCAGTTGTTGCCGCCAAGGGTGGCACAACCAGTTATTAGGTTTAGGGGGCAATTCTTTTTTCACATAGGGTCAGGCTGGTTTGGATAACTTTTTTTAAATTTAATAAATGAAATCGTTTAAAATACTGATTTTTGTATTTACTCAGGTTATTTTTGTCTGATATTCAAATTTGTTTGATAATCTGAAACATTTAAGTGTGACAAATGTGCAAAAACAATAGAAATCTGTAAGAGGGCAAATACTTTTTCACATCACTGAATGTATCCTCATAGAGGGGAAACAATCAGCAGTAAAATAAGGTACTTGCAGGGAAGCACACATAAGTATATGTCATAACTAATACATTAATCTAAAATTTCAATTGATGTTACTATTATTTTTATGTTTCCTCCATTTTCTGCATGTTACATTCAGTTTACTCGCTGTCAAGGATTTTAGTATATGGGATTTCGCATATACGTGGATACAAGTATTAAACGGATTGTCTTATCACCCTGTTTTTATTCACAGAGGAGGTCCAAAGTGAGAAAACTTTATTGCATGTACTGTGTACTTATTACAGTGTTTTACTTATTCACATCTTTTGTTTAATAAAAAATAAAAATATTACAAATTGGCTTATAAAAAATCTGCACCATGAATACATAAAAACTAGGAAATGTGCATGCAGCAAACGTATGCTAAACTGGAAACAGAGAAAATGAAATTATGGTTTAGTTACTTTATACTCCAAAGTTATTGACAAGAACACTTGTTAAAGGGAACCTGTCAAGAAGGGAAACAAGACAAGAGTATTGCAGGTTTGATATCAATTGATTGCTTCTATTTTTGTTAGGCTACTTTCACACTAGCGTTTTTGCTTGATCCGGCAGGCTCCAGTAAAAACGCTTCCGTTACTGATAATGCAACCATCTGCATCCGTTTGAACGAATACGGTTGTATTATCTTTAACATATTTTTAACATTGCCAAAACGGATCCGTCATTAACTCCATTGAAAGTCAATGGGGGACGGATCCGTTTTCTATTGTGGCAGATTGTACCAGAGAAAACGGATCTGTCCCTATTGACTTGCATTAGGGGTCATGACGGATCCGTCTTAATCAGTTTCCCAGGACGGAAAGCAAAATGTTGCGGTTTGCTCTCCGTTCTGGGAACACAACTAAACGGAACGGAATGCATTTTGGAGCATTCTGTTCTGTTCAGTTCTGTCCCCATTGAGTGTTGTCCATTCAGTGGACAAAACTGAAGCGTTTTTTCCAGTATTGAGCCCCTATGACAGAAATCAATACCGGAAAACGTAAAGGGTAACGGTCATGTTTTCATCAAAAAATCTATTTTAGCATATGTTACTGCTGCAGCAGCATTAAGCATAAAGCAATCTTTAGTTTCTTCACATACTGCTGTTTTCCTTAAGTTTTTCCCTTAGTTACGGCTGTTTAAACGTTTACAATATGAGGACCTTCTCAAGATGGCTCCTCTGCCAGTTCTCTGAGGCCAAAACTGCTTTCCCTCACTTCACATACACACTTTCTGTAGCCAGCAGCTCCCTGCCAGCCAATTAGATTAGATTACTGAGAGACACGCCTCCTCACTCTGAAGCCTAATGCAGGCATGCAGTGTGGAGGGACCTCCCCTGTGTCTTCTGTTTATACTAAAAGGAAGACAGACAAGCTATAGCAACGGTCTTTTAAGGGAGCTATGGAAAGGGACAGAGGACATTAATGAAAGCTGTTATTATAAGGTAATTACAGATCTTTTGGCAATCATTGACAGACTAACTCAGGTATACATAGCTAGCGGTAATAAACTAGCAAATAAAAATAAAAATGATAGTTACCCTTTAAACGCTAGTCTAAAAGTACCCGTAGCCATTAAAACGGTATAACACCTGCAATACTTTTATTTTGCTTCTTTTAATGAGAGCACTAAACTAGTTTTCTATTGGCTAACACGGTACCACCGTTTCTTTTTTCTTTTGCCTGTCATGATGAACATGGTGTCTGAGCATGGTGTGCAAGCACGACCACCACTGATGGATTGCAGGGTGGTCTGTAACCATGGAAAAGAGCAGTGTATAATGTAATGGAAAAATGAATCCAGCCAGCAAAGGAAGCAATATGAATAATAACAATACATTAGTAAGTAACTTGTATTAACTTTCTCTTCATGATAAATGCTGATGTGAGACAGCCCCTTTAAGCTGTTTTATATTACATTCCACATTTGTTACAAGCTTAAAAGGGTTGTCCAGGATTTTTTTTTAATCCCCCCTCACAGTAGTGCCTGTGAAGAGATCTATCTTACCTGCTCCCCTCCACTCCATTCTGGTTCCATGGCTCCTGGGCTGTCTTCACTGCACTTCCAGTCCCCGCCTATCAGTGTCCACATGGTCAAGGTCACATGTACCACTGCAGCCAATAAATATCCTCAGCGGTGACGTGTCCCTTAGCGGCACATGGCCCAGCAGCGACATGCTGCTTGGCCAGTCACTGGTTTCAGAGGTGCATATGAACCTGTTTGTGCGGAAGTTCACAGGTGGGGACAAGAAGTGAAGTCAAGACAGCCCATAAGCCATGGAGGAGGAACAGAGTGTGAGGAGCAGGTAAGTATATATTGTTTCACAGGTACTTCTGGATGGGATGGGGGTGGGGGATTTATAAAAATAAAATATCCTGGACAACCCCTTAGAAACTCCCTACAAGCTCTAAACCTTCATTTTCAAGATCAATGGAGTTCCTAGAGTTGGATCCCCACTGATCAAAAAGTGATGGCATATCCCAGCGATATGCCATCACTTTATAAAATGGGAATACCTCTTTAAGATAACAATGAACTGGAGACAATAATAACAAACTGACTACAAATGTGTTCATGTCATCTTCTGGGGTTGCTTTCTCGGGATGAATTTTAAAGGATTTACCCAGACAAACCTATTTCTAGTTCCTTTCTGAAATATCTAATGAAGACATTTGTCCGAACAGATGCTTGCGCTCTAGGCAGTATTGGTATCACATGAGTTGCTGTAAAAAGCTACTTGATGAAATTCACTGCTTCTTATAAAGTGACATTAACAATGAAAGTGGTGCTTTTTCATGGTATTAATACGTTTTTCATCATCGGAAAACCTGGACCATGTCAACCAAAAACTTTGCATTGGAACAGGGTATTTTTTTTTAACACAATATATGTAGAAAACATTTTTTTAGCATTTGTATTTTTCTTTTTTATTTCAGCAGTACTATGCCATTGAAAATTAAATACAAAATATATAGATAGGTGATCCACTGTCAGTTTACTGCTGCTGTGAGGGGTAGCTGTATGCTGGTATAATAGTTGATAAGTAGAATTGGGATGACAGTATGATGGCTCCATTGTTCTCTTGACAGGCTCAGGCCTGTATTACACTGGCTGAGGGTCAGCCAGATTATGGCTAACCAGCGTTCGTAGGAACACTTGTTACCGATGATCTGCCTGTGTAAAGGTGTCGCCGATTACCCAATGAACAGGCAAATGCTTGTTCATCGGGCAACTGCATCTTTTATGCAGGTGAAAAAAATCAGTTTGCCGGCAGTAGATTGTGCCATCTAATCACGCTCTGCTGCCAGCAAATAATGATTCTGTATGAGGACAAGCTATGGCATTAGCCCCCCCCCCCCCCCATACTGACAAGCAGGTGGTCGTTGGGAAGTAACGCTTCCTTCCCAACAATCGTAATTCTCATCTTCTAGTCTAATATAGCCTTTAGATAAAGATGCCCACAGAAGAGCACTACATATATCATTGCGATGTGTGATGCTCTAATTGAGTTACTAATAGGAGGACTCTCTCTGGTCGCAGTGATGGTCTGACTGTAAAAGTTAAGAAACTAGAACCTGGAGTGGCTTCAAAGCACAAAAGAAATGCAAGACTTTCCATGATACCTTTGTACTATTTAGGTTACTGGTTTTAGCTTACAAACTGCTGATGCCAAATGCAGACTGTAGAAATAATTTCTAATTTTCAAATATCCAGTAAATTGCTGGCCTCTCTGACAAAATCTCAACAGACCCCACTTTAGTCAATGTGGTTCGTCAATCACTGCAATGGAAATTATAGATGTGAACCCACTTTTAAGGCCCCCTTACACAGGTTGACTGACCAGGCAATTATCTGGAACAAACTGTTCATGAGCGGAGGTGAGAACTGCATTTACATGCAGCTATAATCTCTGCTGTATGGGGACAAGTGATTGCTACTACGGTCATTCATCCCCTTGCAGAATTATTTTTTCTGGCCAGTAGTTCACTACACAAAATAATCTGCTGCCTAAAAACAATAATTTTGTGCAATCATCCAATGACTGGTGGCACCTATACACAGGGCAAATACCAGAAAAGAGCATTCATGTGAATGTTCATTCTTTACGTACACTATGTGTGTTCAGTAGATTAGCAAAAAAAAAAACTAGAAAAATCAAGATGCCTAACTTCCTTTCTGCAGATATGTATGGTGCCGTCATGTCAGTACGTCAACGGGCCTGTCCATCTGGTATAAAACAAGCCAGATGCTCCAACAGAACAGAATTAATTCACCCTCAAACTTCAATGAGCCAAAGTGGAAAGCAACAGAGTAGGCACAACCGGAAATCTGTAGGAGCAATCTCCAATCAACAGATGTCTAGGAGTACTAGAGGGATATGCTGGCCAATGCACTATAATAGTCTCATCGATGACTAATATAGACTTTCTGTTTCCTGCTGAGCAGAAACAACTGAATTCTAATTAAAAGCAGAAAGGAAATTTTTTGCCTCATCCTTTTCCACATAATTGTAAAGAGCCAAATAAAAACGTTATCTACTGTAATTATATTGAAAGTGTCTGCACAAGTCGATGCAGAATTTATACTCATAATGGACAGTAACGCTGGAGACACATGCAGTTTTTGATACGGTTTACTGAGCCAAAGCCAGAAGTGGATCCAGCAGGAAGGAGAAGTAGAAGTCTTTTCTTTATATTTCCCAATCCTTTTGAATGCACTCCTGGTATTGGCTCTAAAACTGAAACTGCATGTGATTCTAGTTATAGGACAATATAAGGCTGGAATCACACATACAATTTTTGTGTCAGTTTTTGGTGTACTTTACAATCTAGAAAAGCATTGAAAATCTTTTAAATGTAAGAGCTGGTGCAGAATTTGATTTCTCAGTGGCTTCCCTTTTCTTTCCAACCCATAAAGTTAGTAAATCTAACAATATATGTCAATTAGGGAGTAGTTGTATATACTTCAGTACACCTTTCCCACTCACAGAGCCCCATTATGCCATAGAGCACTGGTAATTCATGCTCTGTGTTGTAATTGTACATCATTGCGATGGCATGGGCTCAGCAGCTCGGCCCGTGCCATCCCTTGCGGTTGCTGGCTGTATTACACAGCAGCAACTTGGCTCTCACCATCAGGATTGGAGAAAACTCACATCCCAGCAGTTTAATCAATCAGATACCACAGTCAATGTTGACCGTGGCATCTTGGCAGATAGACCGAAGGAGCTCGGTCTAACCGGGATCTCAGGCATATCCCATCTGATGTACACAAGCTCAGAGACATCCATCAAGAGTCAAGAGGTGAGATGAGGACATGGCAAACTAGACCTTGAGCATCAAGAGTACCCTCCCTTCCCGACTTCAAACCATCTGTAACAGAACACCTAGCACCACGACCGGGTACCTCCGTCGATAGATGCTCCTAGTGCTTCCAGAGGACTCCAAGCACTCCACTTGACACCGTCAGCACTGCAGACCCCACGAACCGCCGAAGCTTGGTGGAGGTCTCGCCGTCTCCTACCCACCCTGGACCTACGACCAGGCTCCAGTGGGTGAACCTCTCCTAAATCCAGAGACAGGAACCAGGAGCAAGCTCTTACAAGAGCTTATACTCAGGGGAGTATTGTGATATAGCAATCCCCAAGAGTGTAGTTATTCCATCCCCCAAACTTGAGCCAAGACTTCATGAAGGTATAAAACAGGAACACTTTATTGAGGGCTACCCGCCCGTATTTATGCAGGTCCCCATCTGGTGGACACTCCCCTAGGGGACCAGAAGGAAGACTGTGACACAGGGCAGATACGTAGCACTCAGGATACACAGACACAACACATCCCCACAATGCATCATGGTTTCCTCCTCTCTGCCCTGGAGACACCCGAGGAGCAATTCAATTATCTCTCAGGACAAAGGGAAATCGCCAATACACATGTGGAGGCAGCAGGACAGAAATCACCACCCAAACACACAATGTCACACCCCAACAGCAAACACAGACATTTAACATAGCCCCAGATAGCTCAAGTCTGAGTGCATATCATTAGGTGAATGGCACTCAGAATACACGAATACAATAAAATTAGCTATCTGGGTACCCTCACATAACAAAATACCATTCCAAAGACAGATTTAAGCTGTGTCTGTCTTCTCCTTTAAAGTTAGTATGGTCCATAATCCTGAGGCAAGAGGCTGGTAAACAGGCCTCTCCAAAACCCAGTGGCGAGGTTGGTTTTGCCACACCATCCTTTTGCATAAAGCTTGAGGGAAGAATAAAGTGGTTTTGTGGCAAAGTTATCCATTAGACGAAATGCCCCAAACCATCACTGGTGACATGATGACCACAGCTGTAAGTGGGGTCATTATGGCGGTGACAGGTCCGTGTAAAAATATTTTAAAAAACAATTTCTCATACATACTGTATATAATATAACACAAAAATAAAAAAAGATAAACACAACTGGTATGGCCAAGTCCGCAATGACTCAATCTATTATTATAGACCATTATTTAACCCGCCAAGGGAATGCCATATATATAAAAAAAAATCCCCAATGCCAGAATTGTTTTTAGGTCACCTCACCTCCCCCAAAAATTTAATAAAAAATTATCTAAAATTCCCATGTATCCCAAATCGTTATTATTAAAAACTATAATTCCCTCCACAAAAAATGAGACCTAACACAGCTCACAAAAAATTTAAATATCATGAGTGTCATAAAGCAGTAAAACATAACAAATACCATATAAATTTGGTATCTGTACTTGCACGTAGAATAAAGTTAAAATGTTATTATTACTGTGCAGTCAAATGCATTGTTTTTCATATTGTCGCCTCCCATTTTTTTTAAAAGGTTAATATACTTCACCTGATGTACCCAACAATGGTGCCAATACAACTTGCTCCAAATAAAATAAGCCCTTATACAGCTATATCAATGGAAAAATAAAAAAATATGGCTTCTGAAATACAGAAATAAAAATAAATAAATACTATAAATAAATAATAAATCGCCAAGCCTTACACCTTCCCACTGTATGCATTTCGGGCTTTAGTGTCCATTTTTTTTTTCATTTTCATAGTCACATTCTTTTTTCACATAGTCACATAACTTTTTTATTTTTCATCGATGTAGCCATATGAGGGTTTGTTTTTTACAGTACAAGTTGTAGGTTCTAATGGCGCCATTTTGGTGCATATAGCTTACTGGTTAACTTTTATTAATTCTTTCTAAGGGGGGATGGAAAAAAAACAGTGATACCGCCACAGAATTTTGCGATATTTACTTTGTATCATCAATAACATAATAACTTTACTCTCTGGGTTAGTACGATTACAGAGATAACAAATACATATAGTTATTTTTATTTACTACTTTTGCACAGTAAAAAAACATTTTTTTAAACCAACCCAAGGAATCCTGCATAACAGAAACCAGGCGGATCAGTTATGCGGCCTATAGACTTCTATTATGACGGAATGCAAAACGGAATGCCTCTTAAAGGCATTCTGTTATGGTCCATGGTAACAGAATCCATCACGGAATTGCAATAGAACCCAAACCCGAACTTCTAATAGAACCCGGAACTCGAACTTGTAAAAGACAGGTTCGCTCAACCCTACTGATGACCTATCTAGAGGATAGGTCATCAGTAGTAAAATCCTGAAAAAACCCTTTAATGAGTTTCACTCCTGATTTATCACTGAGACTTTTTTAAAAGGTCATAAATAGGTCTCAGTCTCAATGCAGTAGGAGGATGAGTAGGAAAACTGGAGGAGCTTTTCTAGAAGTGTTAGGTTTAAGAATGAACCAAATTTATCAAACAAAATGTGGCATTTATTAAATTTGGCATAAAGGCAGACTCAAACAATACTGACTTCAAATATTCCCCTGATAATTTCTCCCCTTATGGGTTAAGAGAAATATATAATTATTTTTACCATACTTATTTTACAATCTTATAATTAAAGTACTTATTTTAAAGTACTTTTATTAAAATCTAATAACCCACTACAGGCTTATTACAGAGAATAGTCTATAATCTACCATTGTCTTCTCTATAATGTTCTATTCACTGTTCCAGGGAACATGTGGGAATATGCTTAACAAATACAAGAAAAGCCTTGATTCTCTGATTCTAAACGTAACTGCTGCTGTAAACCACTTGATTGGGTGAATTACATATTCTTTATAAATCGGACACCATGGCATTTATTTTACTTTACTCCGGAAATTACAAGAGATTTTAATAACACTACTCACAGAAGATCAGTTGTGATCATTACAATTGTCGTTGTGTTTGGGCCAACCTGACAAAGCATTGGGTATATCAGGGCTTCACCATGGTTTTATGGATATAAATAGTTCAACACTGTATCAAGAGTTCTTTATAATCACTGATATTATGGTGTGTGATAAGACAGTAGAATGATAACATTAAGTTTACCAGCAAGATATGGTTAAAGAGGACCTGTCACTAGTGTTGATCGAGAACCAAAGTGCTCGGGTTGAACACCTCGGGATGCTCGGGTGCTCTACCGAGCACCCGAGCACAATGGAAGTCAATGGGAGAGCCCGAGCATTAAACCAAGCACCCCCTGCTCCAAAGAGAGGAGGGTGTCTGGTTCATAGGAAAAGGTCAGAAATTGATGGAAACACCACCAAAATGGTTCGGGAACAACATGTGGAGGATGTCTGGATGCATCTTGGACTCCCAGGTCGCTGCTGGGAATGATGTTGTCCGAGTAGTACACCACTTTCACAGACTGACAATAATACGCACAAAAGATAAAATCGATTTTAGAGGAAAATTTTTTAGGAAACATTCTTTTCTGTATATTTATTTGTATATAAAGTGCAAGTGCTGCCAAAAATTACAAGGAAGAGGCACTTCGATACAACCTGTATATCACATAATGGAGGGCCTCATTCACACTGTGGTACAATTGTTCAGTTAGTGGGACTCCTACACTCATAAAACCTATGCACTAAATGAAAGGGCTTCCTAAAATTACAAGGAATCGGCACTCCAATACACATTTTATTACACATAAAGGAGGGCATCATACACCCTTTAAAACTTCTGATTGATGGCCTGCTGGTGATCCTCAAAAACATTAGGAGCAAGGGCCAGCTACGACCCTCTAAAACATTAGGGGCGAGGGCCTGCTGCTGATCTGACCATCTTTAGTACATTATATGCGAGGGCCTGCTGGTGAGCTGACACTCTAAAAGATTGTAGGTGAGGACCTTCTGGTGATCTGATCCTCTAAAACATTATGGTTGAGGGCCTGCAGGTGAGTTGACCTTATAAAACATTATATGCGAGGGCCTGCAGGTGAGCTGACCCTCTAAAAGATTGTAGGTGAGGGCCTGCTGGTGAGCTGACCCTCTAAAACATTATATGCAAGGGCCTGCAGGTGAGCTGACCCTCTAAAAGTTTGTAGGTGATGGCCTGCTGGTGAGATGACCCTCCAAAACATTATATGTGAGGGCCTGCAGGTGAGCTGACCCTCTACAACATTAGGAGCGAGGGCAGACTAATAAGCATGTTGATATGATGGAAGAGGAGGAGGACGAGAAAAGGAAGATTGAACCATATACCCTTTTTTGTGGTGGAAGGGGTGCATGGGAATACAGTTTATTTAGTACATTATAAAAAAAACACATTTAAAGTACCTTTACGTTCAGCCACTTTCCTCTGGTGGAGTAGAGAAGTCAGGGGCAATCCAGGCCTTGTTCATTTTTATAAGAGTTAACCTGTCAGCATTTTCAGTTGACAGGCAGATGCGCTTATCAGTTATTATGCCCCCAGCAGCACTAAATACCCGCTCTGACAAAAGACTGGCGGCAGGGCAAGTCAGCACCTCCAAGGCATAGAGCGCCAGTTCGTGCCACGTGTCCAGCTTGGACACCCAGTAGTTGTAAGGCACAGAGGGATCATTGAGGACGCTGACACGGTCTGCTACGTAGTCCTTCACCATCTTCCAAAATTTTTCCCTCCTTGTGACACTAGGCCGCGCATCACGGTGAGGGTGCTGGCGGGGTGTCATGAAACTGTCCCAGGCTTAGTGTTGCCCTGCCTCTGTTGAAACTGCTGTGTGTTCCCCTCGTCTCCCCTTCTCGGTTGCCCAAGGAACTACGTACTCTGCAGCCAGCGGTGTCAGCTGGAAAATTTTGGAGCAATTTTTCCATAAGGGCCTTCTGGTATTGCACCATTTTGCTAAACCTCTCCACCATAGGAATGAGAGATGAGAAGTTCTCTTTGTAGCGGGGGTCGAGAAGGGTGAACAACTAGTAATCGGTGTTGTCCAAAATGCATAAAATGTGTGGGTCATGGGAAAGGCAGCCTAACACAAAGTCAGCCATGTGTGCCAGTGTCCCAACAGGCAAGACTTCGCTGTCGTCATCAGGAGGATGACTCTCAATCTCCTCATCCTCTTCCTCCTCTTCTGCCCATCCACGCTGAACAGATGGAATTAAACTACCATGGGTACTACCCTCTGTAATGGAGGCAACCGTCTCCTCCTCCTCCTCATCATCCAATTTGCGCTGAGAAGACGAACTGAGGGTGGTCTGGCTATTACCCTGTGTAATATCTTCCCCCATTTCCACCTCTTCCACATGCAAAGCGTCGGCCTTAATTGTGAGCAGCGAGCGTTTGAGTAAACACAGAAGTGGGATGGTGACGCTGATAATAGCTTTATCGCTGCTCACCATCTGTGTTGATTCCTCAAAGTTTCTTAAAACTTCACAGAGGTCAGACATCCATGCCCACTCCTCGCTTGTGAAGAGCGGAAGCTGACTGGAAAGGAGATGACCATGTTGCAGCTAGTATTCCATTACTGCCCTCTGCTGCTCACAAAGCCTGGCCAACACGTGGAACGTCGAGTTCCAGCAAGTGCTCACGTTGCACAACAGTCGGTGAGCTGGCAATTCTAATCGCTGCTGCAGCGTTGACAGACCGACGGAAGCTGTCGATGACTGCGGAAATGGGCACACACGCGGCACACCTTCACCAGTAGCTCAGTCAAATTGGGGTAGGTCTTGAGAAACCACTGAACCACTAAGTTGAAGACGTGGGCTAGGCATGGGATGTGTGTGAGCTTGCAGAGCTCCAAAGCCGCCACCAAGTTATGGCCATTATCAGACACAACAATGCCTGGTTCTAGGTTGAGTGGCGAGAGCCACAGTTCAGTCTGGTCTCTTATCCCCTGCCACAGCTCTGCGGCAGTGTGCTTTTTGTCACCTAAGCAGATCAGCTTAAGCACGGCCTGTTGACACTTCCCCACTGCAGTGTTACACTGGTTCTAGCTACCGACTGATGGCTGACTGGTGCTGCAAAAGGATAATTTTGAGGTGGAAGTGGAGGAGGAGGCGGAGGAGGAAAAGTGGGGGTTGGAGCCACTAACGTAGGTGGTGGGGGAAACCCTGATGGAATTACGACCCGCTATCCTTGGCGTCGGTAGCACCTGTGCCATCCCAGGGTAAGACTCGCTCCTGGCCTCCACAGTGTTCACCCAGTGTACCGTCAGGGAAATGTAGCGTCCCTGGCCGAAAGCACTTGTCCATGTGTCAGTGGTTAAGTGGTCCTTCCCAGTAATTGCGTTGGTCAGGGCACAGGTGATGTTACGGGACACATGCTGGTGTAAGGCGGGCATGGCACACCGTGAAAAATTGTGGAGGCTGGTGATTGCGTAACGAGGGACAGCCGCCGCCATCAGGCTGCGGAAGGCCTCAGTGTCCACAAGCCTAAATGGCGACATTTCCAGGCCCAATAATTTGGAAAGTTGCGCATTTAGTGCTATAGCCTGTGGGTGGGTATCTGGATATTTGCTCTCGCGTTCAAATGCCTGGGGTAAGGACATTTGTATGTTGCGCTGGAACACGGAAGCGGATGTGGTCGCTGATGGTGCTTGCGAAGGTCCAGGTGCAGGGCGGGATGCATTCGGGCCTGCGCCTTGGACAGGGGATTGGCCAGCACGTAACACAGGGGAAGAGGAGGCAGTCATGTGACCCGCAGACACAGATTGTGGACCCAGGCGTTCGGACCACCTATTACGGTGCTTTGATGCCATGTGGTGGTGAGGTTGCTAGTGTTCACGCCCCTGCTCATTTTTGTATGGCACATATTAAATTGCAAATTACAATTCTTTTGTCGTCCGCACTTTCTTCAAAAAAGTGCCAGACTGCGGAACACCTACCCCTTGGCAAGGGAAATTTCCGCAAGGGTGTGCTCCAGGGAACAGTTGCGGGCCTGTTTGGTGTGGCCCACCTTCTCCCTTTTGCCACCCCACTTCCTCTTCCAGCCCGTTGCGGTGCTGCGGATCCCTCCCCCTCTGTACTGCTGTCCTCGCTTGGCTTGCCACGTTCCCAGGTTGGGTCAGTGACTTCATTGTCCACCACCTCCTCTTCCACTTCTTCACTTGTTGACCTAACAACAACCTCACTTATTGACATCTGTGTTTCATCCTCATCATCATGCTCTTGAGACAATAATTGCCGTTGACTTATTGGCAACTGTGTCTCATCATCAACCTCATGAAACACTAATTGCCGTTCCCCACCGTCATCTTCTTGTGACTGTGGATGCTCAAGAGTTTGGGAATCAGGGCACAAGATCTCATGTCCCTCTTCAAGCGGGCTTGTCGAGAGGCCCAAATGAAGGAATGGCGCTGAAAACAGCTCCTCGGAATATCCGATTGTGGGATCACTTGTTTAGCAAGACTCTCCATGGTAGGAGGAAGGAGGATCAGGGTGAGGATTGTGTTGACCAGACTCTTGGCTACTGAGACTGGACTTGGTGGAAGACAAGGTGGTGCTTAACCGACTAGAAGCATTATCTGCTGCAATCCAACCGACCACCTGGTCGCACTGGTCTGACTTCAAGAGTGGTGTCCTACGCCTCCCTGCAACCTGGGACATGAAGCTAGGTATCGTGGATGATTGTTTTTCTTGTGCTCTGGCAGCAGGCACAGTTTCAAGGCGCCCAGGGCCACGGCCTCTGCATTCACCATCAGCATCACGGCCAATTCCCTGTCCCTTACTGCTCGCCTTCTTCATATTAAATGCTATATATGCGTGAAAGTTTGTCACACGTACAGTAGCGTATGATTTTTAAGTGTATGCGCAAAAAAATAAAAATAGGAGATATACCACAGATAATGTCGCTGATGTCAGCAGTGGCTAATAAAAAATTAGAGGGAATGTCACAGATATTTTGGATGTGGAAACGTTACACAGGAGATGTACCCCAGGTAATGTCACTGTCCGCAGCGGACACCGTCTACGGAAAAAGTATACTGGATGTCACTGATATTTTTGGGATGCACACACGTTACACAGGAGAAATACCGCAGATAATGTCGCTGATGTCAGCAGCAGCTAATATAAAATTACAGGGAATGCCACAGATATTTTGGATGTGAAAACGTTACACAGGAGATGTACCCCAGGTAATGTCACTGTCCGCAGCGGACACCGTCTACGGAAAAAGTACACTGAAAGTCACTGATATTTTTGGGATGTGCACACGTTACACAGGAGATGTAGTGCAGCTAATGTCACTGTCCGCAGCGGAGACCGTCTACGAAAAAAGTACACTGGATGTCACAGATATTTTTGGGATGCACACACGTTACACAGGAGAAATACCGCAGATAATGTCCCTGATGTCAGCAGCGGCTAATATAAAATTACAGGGAATGTCACAGATATTTTGGATGTGAAAACGTTACACCGGAGATGTACCGCAGGTAATGTTACTGTCCGTAGCGGACACCGTCTACAGAAAAAGTACACTGGAAGTCACTGATATTTTTGGATTTGCACACGTTACACAGGAGAAATATCGCAGATAATGTCGCTGATATCAGCGGCTAATATAAAATTACAGGGAATGTCACAGGTATTTTGGATGTGGAAACTTTACACAGGAGATGTACCCCAGGTAATGTTACTGTCCGCAGCGGACACCATCTATGTCACAGATATTTTTGTGATGCACACACGTTACACAGGAGATGTAGCGCAGATAATGTCGCGGTCTGCAGTGGCCTAACTATTGCACGCTATTTAGCGCAGGATGCGCTAAAAATATATATTGCTGCTGCCACACACAACAATAGCTAGTCCTTAAAAGGACTTTTGGGTCTCTAACAAGTTTTTCCACTGAAAAAAAGAAAATTTCACTCCCTACACTATCTTTCCCTTCTTCAGCATAGCTCTCCCTGACTAACACTGAGCTGAACACGTGTCATCGGGTGCTATATAGCACGCAATGGCGCATTCCAGCCAGCCAATCACTGTAATGCCAGTAACCAACATGGCTACTGGCATTACAGTGAAGGGCAGCACTTACCTGCACCTGCAACAAACGTGCGGAGAGGGCACTCGAAAATTGCGCTCGAGCACGTGCGGTATTCGGCCGAGTACTGCTATGTGCCGAGCATCGAGATGCTCGAGCCGAACTGGTGTTCGGCCGAGCATGCTCGATCAACACTATCTGTCACCATGAAATATAATGCAATCTAAAGGCAGAATGTTATAGAGCAGGAGGAGCTGAGCAGATTCATATATAGTTTTGTAGGAAAAGAATTTGGAAAACTTGCAATTTATTAATTTAAATCTCTGCTCATTCTGGGCGGTTTTAATCAGTAACGGACAGCTATAACTGTATCCACACTAATACAAGGAAGGCTGTCAATCAGAAAGACTGTCCACGTGGCTCCGAAGCCCAGGATTAGCTAGATTTAAATGAATAAATTACAAGTTTTACTGAATCGTTTCCTACAAAACTATATATCAATCTCAGCTCCTCCTGCTCTATAACCTGCTGCCTGCAGATTGCACTGCATTTTCACAGTGACAGGTTCCCTTTAAGGACATTAAAATAAGTCCAAGTCAGTTCACAGTAGATGAAATCAAAGGCTGTATATCCACCTGCCAGACCTATTTTACAGTTTAAGAAACTGAATTAAAATGTTGTAACTTTTTTAATACATATTTTTACAGATCTGTATTGAACTACAGAGCAGCAACCACTATTCTGCTAGTTTTCAATGGAAACAGTAAATACACTTGTCATTAGACACCCTCTAACAGCAACAGTCAATATACGGCATCAGTCACTGTCACTGTGATAAATTTGGAGCATATTTAGACTGCCTAAGTTCACACTGACTAAATATTAGACAGGATTAGTAAATCTGCCCAATAATGTTTGCTGAGTGGCACCCTTTTAACTGAGCAAGGTAGGGAGAATCTGGTAGGAAGCCACCCAATGGACACTTCTCCCTGTGCCTGAGTTGTTTTTAAACCAATAGGACAAATTTATGTTTCACTTAACACCAGAATTCTAGTAGAGATAAGATGCAAATGTTGGAGTCACTTTGGAAATGTGGGTGGGATAAGTGGATGTGGTTAGCGGTGTAAATTACATGCCCCAGATTTATCTACTGTAACTTTTTAAAACATTAAAAACAAAGGCACAATATCACTCTAGTGGGGAAGGGGGACATACAAAAACTGGAGTAATAGCTTTAGGCCTCTTTCACACTACCGTTTTTTTTTCCGTTTTGCGGTCAGTTTTTTGCGGTCCGTATACGGTCCGTATACGGAACCATTCATTTCAATGGTTCCGCAAAAAAAACGGAATGTGTTCCGTATGCATTCCGTTTCCGTATTTCCGTTTTTCCGTTCCGTTGAAAGATAGAACATGTCCTATATTTGGCCGCAAATCACGTTCCGTGGCTCCATTAAAGTCAATGGGTCCGCAAAAAAAACGGAACACATACGGAAATGCATCCGTATGTCTTCCGTTTCCGTTCCGTTTTTTTCTGAACCACCAGTTGAAAATGTTATGGCCAGCCCAATTTTTTCAATGTAATTACTGTATACTGTATATGCCATACGGAAAAACGGAACGGAACGACGGAACGGAAACGGAAACACAACGGAACAAAAAAATGGAACAACGGATCCGTTAAAAACGGAACGCAAAACACTGAAATGGACATACTGTAGTGTGAAAGAGGCCTTAATCTTATGTTTAAACATGCACCAATTCTATTAAACAATAAGCAACATTTGATAAATGTGGCGCAAATTACTGCAATGCAGACTCAAAGCTTTGAAAGAAGTGACAGGATACAGGCCAACTAGTTAAACCTGAGTGGTTCCAGCGAGTGATATGAAATCCTATCATGTGTTCACCGGGTAACTGTCAGCAGGTGAAATAGGCAGGTGGAGTAGTCATACTAGCCAGGGTCAAAAACAAGGTGGTAAAATGTTAAAGCCAAAACAGTACCCAACAGCAATAACAGAACCAAGAGAAACATTATGGACAGTGGGTGTGGAACCACTGTGCCAACCAAATGGTTTGACTTTATGCTAGACCTAAGTGCTCTCTTTTAGAATAGTCTCAATGTGGTTGGTAGCTGACCCACTGGGGTCAGAAACACCGGTGCAAATCTGTAAAACCAATCCAAGGTCAGGGCAGGCAGCAAAAGGTCAATATGGTAAACAGAATAAAGTCAGGTCAGGAAGCAGAGAGTCAGAGACTGTAAAGAGGCAGAGGTGGGTACACAAGGAGACAAACAGAATAGCATACATTCACTTGGAACTAGAAAGCTACACAACCTAAAGCTCAGCACCTTCCCCTAGGGAAAGGTGCCTAAAGTACCCTAAGGTGACCAACCATTGGCTGGAGGAGACAAGAGAAGCCTTGGCAGAGAAGTGGCTTGCAGAAGACACATGAGATGCCGGGGGTCAGACCCACTGCTGGTCCCACTGGGACAGAAGAAGCTGGGTGAGTCACAAGCCACCCATGGCCATCCAGAGAAGCAAGACAGTGGTGGGTGTGGGCCACCATTGGAACAAGGGACAAAGGTACAGAGACACTAAACTGCCAGAGTACAAATACATAAGCAGGCAAGGAGAAGGCAAAGAGTAAACAGGTAACCATGCTGGGTCAAAAACACAAGAATACTCATAATATGCACAGATTCATCTAACACACACTGGAACTAGGTTGACAATACAATAACTGGTATTGAACAATCTGATAACATTATTTAAGTAGAACACAGATATCACTGGTTGTCTCTCAAGCCAAGTCTCTTTCTACCTCTCTTCTCTAGAGCAGATAAGCTTGTCAGGCTATACCTACTCCTACTTTTTTGTCTGGCTTCGGGAGCAGAGATAGTGACAAAAAGACAAAACTGACTGCAAAATTCCCCTCAGGATAAATTCCTCCCCTTAGTTTTCTCTGAAAGATCACAGCATTTCATAGTTCTGTGTAATGTTGGTGACCTGCCAGTATTTCATGCTGCCCGTGGTTACAGTGGCATAAGTTTACTGACAGATTGCCTTTAAGCTTTAATTAGAATACCCCGGAGGAGCTAAGTGCCTTGAACACAGAGTCTGCTTCGGCTTTCTGGAGGATATGGGATCCATGGAGCCAATTCCGTACCTCCACGTCCTTCCCTGACTGGTTGACAACTGGTATCATTCCGGGTAACGGTTCCTAAAGTAATATCCACGGTAGGGCTTTTCCATTCTCTACCCCTCTTCTCCCCTACCTTTTGTTTATGTCATGTCTTGGTCTGTCAAGTCTTGTGGTGTTCGTTCTTGTCCTATGTGTTTGTTGGCCTAGGAACTGGGGAATGTATGCCATACTTACTCTTATCCTCAATTCCGGAGGTCCTCATTGGTTTGTTATTTGCCAGCCATGTTTTATATGGTTATTTCTAGATTGTACTACCTCTGAATCACTTGTGAGGCCAGTTGTTGGCCATTACATTTCCTTTGTATGTGTATTGGATATACTTACTATATCACTCATTTATATGCTTCAATAAAATAATGATTGAACCGTAATTAGAATACCCCTGCAACGGACCAAACCTCCTGATATGTTGTAGGACACATAAAAATAGATTTTATAACAGTCTCCTGTCGGGAATAGTTTTTCTTTATAGATTTTTTAACTACATATTTTTATTTCTTGCAAACTCTATATTTGGTTAGTGACATAATGGAACATGCTATATCTATTGCACCGAATCCCACATGAAAGGATACCTAAAGAACTATATAGGGATCCATACTAATGTATTTTAGGAAATGTTTTCTTGAGCCACAGAAGCATTCTGTTACCACCTGCAAACCTGTGGGGAATGTAAGAGTGCCTGTGGCTGGCTTGGTCCAATGTTATAAACTGGAATTTGATATTTACTGTAAACAATTCCTAATATAATCTTGCTCCATAGATGGAGTTTATTTAAAGGACCAGTTAGTGATTTTACAGCCTATGGGGGAATTTATCAAGTACCACACTCCCGATTTCTGGCTTCAAAAAGTCACAAAAACAGGGCATAGCAACTTTTGAGTTGCGCAAACATTTTGCAACTTTTTGCAATTTACACCATTCACTTAAGCTTTGAAAAGTGAGTCGGAAAGTAGGTGTGTTTAGCTATGTTACGGCCGGTTTGCATTTGCGTTAGGGAATTCCATTATAGGTTCCATTCTAACAGAGTTATAATGGAATATAACGGAATTTTAGGACAGAATTCAGAACAGAAGCCTTTAAGAGGCATTCAGTTTTCTTCCATCCTAATACATGTCTATGGGGGCACATAATGGTTCCGTTTGGTTCCGTTATACATGATGGAAAAAATAGTCCTGTCGACAGGACTAGTTATTCGTCTAAAAAAACTGAGTAACATTTCTACACAGAAGTGTAGAGAACAAGTTGCAATAACCTACATTTAGGTTGCGGCTTAATCGAACAGTAAAAATATCCAACTTAGTCAAACTATGTGATCATAAGTTTTCGATTTTTTTTTCCTATGTGGAATTATTGGTCATGGCCCAAGTCGCTGTCGTGAAATTTTCGAGGGCAATGTTATGTTGTATATTTCCATGTTTGTTACTGGTTCACATCTGGTGCACAGGGAGAGAGTTATTAAAATTCTTGGATGCCCAACAATTGGACATGGCACTGTGTTCACCATTAGTGTTGAGCTCGAATATTCAAATAGCAAATATTAATCGCGAATATCGCAACTTCGCTAATTCGCGAATATTTCAAATATAGTGCTATATATTCGCTATATCGAATATTCGTCATTTTTTTACATCTGAAAACATGATTCCTCCCTGCTTCTTTCTTGTGGGTCAATGAGTCATTGGTCCACAAGCAATTTAAGCAGGAAGGAATCATGTTTTCATATGGAAAAGAAATGACGAATATTCTAAAAAACGAATATATAGCAATATAGTGAATATATTCGTTATTTAGAATTTTCACATTTTTTTTCCCTATCTGTACAGTTGTTCGCATACTCCTCCCCGACAAGCGTCCCCGTCACCATGGGAACGCCTGTGGGTTAGAAAATACCATCGGATCTGAGTTTTCCCTGAGATCGTGAAAACTCAGATCCGATGGTATATTCTAACCCACAGGCATTCCCATGGTGGCTGGGACACTTGTCGGGGAGCAGTATGCCAAAGTGGAATAACAGTACATATTAAATAAAAAAAAGACTAATATTCTAAATAACAAATATATTCACTATATTGCTATAACTTTGTTTTTTAGAATATTCGTCATATTCTCAAACAAGAATATATAGCGAATATTTGTAAAATACACATATAGACTGCAATTTAGCTAATATAGTACTATAGTATTTTGTTAATAGTGTAAATCTTTTCCAAAACTGAAGTCCAGAAGAGACCAAAAAAATTAGACTATAAAAAAAAAAGATTATAGCACTATATTAGCTAAATTACAGTCTATATGTGTATTTTACGAATATTCGCTATATTGCAATAACTTTGTTTTTTAGAATATTCGTCATATTCTAAAACAAGAATATATAGCAATATAGCGAATATTCGTAAAATAAACATATTAGCCATAGCCAACCAATAGGAAAGTTGCCTTATACAGTTAAAATAACAATCCCAATACGCGAATAATTAAATCGCATATTTTTTGCGATAAATAGAAAAATTACGAATATTCGATTCCGACGAATATAAGACGAATATTTAATCGAATATTCGCAAAATATTGCGAAATCGAATATGGCACCTCCCACTCATCACTATTCACCATTTTTGTATACAGAAAAGAGTTGGGAAAAGTTAAAGGGGTTCTCCAGGAGTTTCATACCGATGACCTATCTTCAGGATAGATCATCAATTTGAGAAAGGTAGTTATCTTACTCTCAGCACCCCTGACAATTAGCTTTTGGAGGAAGAAGCGGTGCTCACCAGACCCCTGGTGAGCACCATGGCCTTCTCACAGCTTACTAATAAGAGCGCTATCCATTGGGTAGCAGCCGTGCTTGGTATTGCAGCTCAGCCCCATGCTTCTAGGCCATGTGACAGATGAATATTATGTCACATGACCTAGGTAGAGGGTTAAAAAAGAACTCCCGCCAAAAATTTTATTCTCTGACCTGCTAGAAAGGTACATGATATAATCTGTAGTGAAGGTCATTTTCTTACCGGTGTATTTGTGAGTTATCCCCTCCCTTCTGATCCTCAGCTGTGTCATGTGACCAGCAATCAGACGTTCCAAATAACACAGCATCTTATGTGTGGACAGGAAGTCAGTTTCTATATGTATTCCTATGGGAGCCTCACTCTCAGTCTCATAGGAATGAATAGAGACGTAACTGACTTCCCGTCCTGTTTCGGTGGGAGAATAGAGAGTTGGTGACATGAAATCACTTTCTAGCAGGTCAGAGAATAAACATTTTTGCCAGGAGTTCTACTTTAAACACTCAAAGAGCACTGCAGCTTCTTCAAACAGAAGATCGGTGGGAGTTTCGGGAGCCAGACCCCCGCTGATCAGATATTGATTACCTATACTGAGGACAGACCATCAATATCCAAATCCCAGTGAACCCCTTTTATAAAAAAAAAAATATATATTTTTTTTACTTTTTCTGACCCATTTGGACATGTCGGAAAGAAAGGGGCAGGGGCAGAGGCTTTAAAAATATTTACACCAGGTACAGCATGAATCCTAAAGATATAGGAATTCTTCAAGCACGGATCCTCAATTTAATGAATTTAAAGGGGTTATCCCATGATTCATATAAAAAAATGTCAATTAAACATCATATAGTACATGACAGTACATCTATTTCTAACCAAGCTAGAACCAGCCCTGTACCTTACATGGATCCAGAGCTCTTTCCATTTAAGCTGGCAGGTCAGGGGTGTGTCCTTTCTCAGGGGGCATGTTCTTTCTGCTGCCATCTCTCCCAGTACCTGTCAAAGCTTCTAATAGCTGGTGGCACTTGAAGGATGGAACTGAGCATGTGTGTCCACCTCAGCGATGTTAATGAGGTGGACAGAGAAATAAGGAAAAGAACAAACAGCAGAAGGCACTAGGCGGATACAAATGACTGAATAAACACAAGCATAGGCTAAACTAAATGTTTAATTACATGCAATTACAAAACTATTCAGATCAGGTACTGGTTTGAAAACTGGAGAATATTTTTACTCTTTAACGTAAATTGCTGATTATAAAAAAAAAAAATGCAAATCAAGGACCCATGTGAAAACCGAATTTCTCATCCATCAAAATCTGATTTACTTGGAATTCCTTAATACATAGATTGCTGGGTATCTACCTGCTACTTCTAAAAGCAGGGATCAGCAATCTTCGGCACTCCAGATGTTCTGAAACTACAACTCCCAGAATGCTCCATTCACTTCTATGGGAGTTGTGAGAACAGCCGAGCATGTTTGCATGCTGGGAGTTGTAGTTTCACAGCAGCTGGAGTGCCGAAGGTTGCTGTTCCCTGTTCTAAAGCATGACAACCTCATCATCTGCTTGAAGTGACATCATGATCCTTGCATAAATGCCTACTCTGCTGTATCCTGTAATATCCTAGCAGAGGAAGTATTTACTTACAGGGATGTACGATCAGATCATGACATCACTTAGCAAGCGTTGAGAAGTTCATGAAAAGACTCTATAGATCTGAACATCTCAGGTAAGTACGATTTTGGAATATGGGAGATAAAAAGTAAAACAAAAAAAAGTTAAAAGTGTTTCTGCTCTAATAATATTTGAGCTGTATTCAGTATTTGTTTATCATAGTGTTCTAGAAAAGTTCATATTATATTACAGGAAGGCTGCTTTCATACGTTCAGTATTCCATCAGTATTTGGAGGCTAAACCCAGAAGTGGGTCCAGATCATAGAAAAGGCACAACTCTGTCCGTGATACTTTTCCCTGCAGGATCCACTCTTGATTTTGGCTTACATATACTGCTGTAAAATACTGACCGTGTGAAAGAAGGCAGAGGATGATGCCGGTGTACTCCTTCACGTCTTCGCATTCATAACCAGCAAATCACACTGACATTGAAGGTGACCCAGCGCTCCTGTGCTATCTTCTCGGAGACATGCTGCATAATAGCGAATCACGGAAATCGAGCAGAATTAACATTTCGCAGGCGTCCAATCTCACACATCATGAGAAACAAAATGGATGCTATCAGTCCCCTGACGTAAAAGTTGCACAATTAATCCTACCGCTCTCTCACGGTACAAATCCCCCTCCGTGGACCTATCCCCACCTGCAGAGGTGCACAGACAGCTTTCCGCCTCGCCTACCACATGGCAGGTCAGAGGCGCTGAAGCCAGCCCTGCTGCATTGTCAGAAGACAAAGATAAAAATACATACACATGCATGCTGCTTAAATCCGCCTCCCGTCGGTGCACGTAGTCAATCATGCAATAACAATACCCGCAGGACATCACTTTTTTTTTACGGAAAACCAGAGCCTGTGTCAGCAAGCCGGGGAGGCCACTAACCCTTCTTATACTTATTCAGACAGCCGGTGTTGCAGAAGGAACGAGCGGATGGCGACTCCCAGCAGCCCCTGCCCTTCATTCCCTCAGGAAGCTCGAGAATGCAGCAAAATGATTCACGTTAACATTAAGACGAAGAAAAAAAGTAAAAAAAAAAAAAACAACTAAAAAACAATGAAATAAAATGTGAACATGGCTGTCTCAATCAGCGAGCTGTTAGATGCATGGCTGCCCTGAGAGCTGCTGGAGCACAGTGCAGATTCCTGCCACATGCTCCTATCAATGCAGCACAGCCATAGAAGCTATCGGGAATCACCAAAGCCTGTTACCAGAATGCATCAGGGCTCCCTTCAGCATACAAGGCAGCGATTAACTCTCTGTGTGAACAGACAGGATGGAGCCAATCTACACATTTCTACAGGACGAAATGGATAGCACTCACTTAAGGGAATATTGAACGCGTTTCCTGCGTATTTTGTGCAAGATAATCGAAATATGTCAGGCAGAAATAATTGTTTTGTCAAAAAAGTGTTAATGACATATATGTGTGTGTAATTATAGGCTATATAACAATGTATTCTCCTTAACAATGATCAGTTTGGTCCTACACTGAAAGTATAGTATTCGTATACAAGTATAATAACATATTCATATATGCTAAATAACTCATATATTAAGGAATTGCATTAACAGCCATTAGCAAAGAGCGACAGTCCAGAAACTGCATTGACAGAATTCTGTACCTGTAGTCTCCATATATTAGTGTATAATAATTTCTGTATTCTCCTTATATCAACATATAACTCATTTATTCTCCTGATATCTATAAGTGTATAATAACTCCTGTATTCTCCTGATGTATTCTCCTTATATCTATAAGTGTATAATGACTCCTGTATTCTCCTTATATCTATAAGTGTATAATGACTCCTGTATTCTCCTGATGTATTCTTATATCTATAAGTATATAATAACTCCTGTATTCTCCTGATGTATTCTCCTTATATCTATAAGTGTATAATGACTCCTGTATTCTCCTGATGTATTCTTATATCTATAAGTATATAATAACTCCTGTATTCTCCTGATGTATTCTCCTTATATCTATAAGTGTATAATAACTCCTGTATTCTCCTTATATCTATAAGTGTATAATAACTTCTGTATTCTCATTATATCCATAAGTGTATAATAACTCCTGTATTCTCCTGATGTATTCTCCTTATATCCATAAGTGTATAATAACTCCTGTATTCTCCTGATGTATTCTCCTTATATCTATAAGTGTATAATGACTCCTGTATTCTCCTGATGTATTCTCCTTATATCCATAGGTGTATAATAACTTCTGTATTCTCATTATATCCATAAGTGTATAATGACTCCAGTATTCTCCTGATGTATTCTCATTATATCCATAGGTGTATAATAACTTCTGTATTCCCCTGATGTATTCTCCTTATATCTATAAGTGTATAATGACTCCTGTATTGTCCTGATGTATTCTTATATCTATAAGTATATAATAATTCATTTATTCTACTGATGTATTCTCCTTATATTCATAGGTGTATATCGACTCCAGTATTCTCCTGATGTACTCTCCTTATATCAATAAGTGTATAATAACTCCTGTATTCTCCTGATGTATTCTCCTTATATCTATAAGTGTATAATAACTTCTGTATTCTCCTTATATCTGTAAGTGTATAATAACTCCTGTATTCTCATTATATCCATATAATGTATTCTGATGTATTCTCCTTATATCTATAAGTGTATAATAACTCCTGTATTCTCATTATATCCATATAATGTATTCTGATGTATTCTCCTTATATCTATAAGTGTATAATAACTCCTGTATTCTCATTATATCCATAGGTGTATAATGACTCCAGTATTCTCCTGATGTATTCTCCTTAGATCCATAATGTATAATAAATCCTGTATTCTCCTAATGTAATCTCTTTATATCCATAAGTATATAATAATTCCTGTATTTTCCTTATTTCTTTAAGTGTATAATAACTCCTCTATTCCCCTTATGTATTTTTCTTATATCTATAAGTCTATAATAATTTCTGTATTTTCCTTACATCCATAAGTGTATAATAACTCCTGTATTCTCTTCAAGTACTCTCCTTATATCTGTAAGTGTATAATAACTCCTGTATTGCCCTGATGTATTTTTCTTATATCTATACGTGTATAATAACTCCTGTATTCTCCTTATATCCATAAGTGTATAATAACTCCTGTATTCTCCTGATCTATTCTCCTTATGTCTAAAAGTGTATAATAACTCCATTAGCCATCCCCTGTGATGTTACTGCCCTATAAAAGTCTCATCTTGCATGGTCTCCGCCATTTTCCTGTGAGCTAAGCATAGGGAGAGACGTGGCAAGCACTCATGTGCTACGGACAGTGTTGCTGCAATAATCTAGCAGCCATGTTTGATCCACCATGTTTGGCCGTCCTGTAAAGATGCCTGTAAGAGCACAGCACAGACTGATCAATGAGGTGAAGAAGAATCCTAGAGTGTCAGCTAAAGACTTACAAAAGTCTCTGGCATATGCTAACATCCCTGTTAGCGAATCTACGATACGTAAAACACTAAACAAGAATGGATTTCATGGGAGGATACCACAGAGGAAGCCACTGCTGTCCAAAAAGAACATTGCTGCACGTTTACAGTTTGCACAAGAGCACATGGATGTTCCACAGCAGTACTGGCAAAATATTCTGTGGACAGATGAAACCAAAGTTAAATTGTTTGGAAGAAACACACAACACTATGTGTGGAGAAAAAGAGGCACAGCACACCAACATCAAAACATCATCCCAACTGTGAAGTATGGTGGTGGGGGCCTCATGGTTTGGGGCTGCTTTACTGCGTCAGGGCCTGGACGGATTGCTATCATCGAAGAAATAATTAATACCCAAGTTTATCAAGACATTTTGCAGGAGAACTTAAGGCCATCTGTCCACCAGCTGAAGCTCAACAGAAGATGGGTGTTGCAACAGGACAATGACCCAAAGCATAGAAGTAAATCAACAACAGAATGGCTTAAACAGAAGAAAATACGCCTTCTGGAGTGGCCCAGTCAGAGTCCTGACCTCAACCCGATTGAGATGCTGTGGCGTGACCTCAAGAAAGCGATTCACACCAGACATCCCAAGAATATTGCTGAACTGAAACAGTTCTGTAAAGAGGAATGGTCAAGAATTACTCCTGATCGTTGTGCACGTCTGATCTGCAACTACAGGAAACGTTTGGTTGAAGTTATTGCTGCCAAAGGAGGTTCAACCAGTTATTAAATCCAAGGGTTCACATACTTTTTCCACCTGCACTGTGAATGCTTACATGGTGTGTTCAATAAAAACATGGTAACATTTAATTCTTTGTGTGTTATTAGTTTAAGCAGACTGTGATTGTCTATTGTTGTGACTTAGATGAAGATCAGATCACATTTTATGACCAATTTGTGCAGAAATCCATATCATTCCAATGGGTTCACATACTTTTTCTTGCAACTGTATATACTGTGACGAGCAGGCCAAGGAAAAAAGCATGGAGGTGACATCACCAGCAAAGGAAGGAGGGCGTTAGTGTCATCACAGGCAGTTAAGAGAGCACAGAGGAGGCACTGGGTTCACTGAATGGGCAGGCTTGGGCTCTTAGAGAGTTTTGAAATGCCCTAATGGGCACTTTGTAACCTAATTTGCAAATAGAATAAACATCATTTTCTGGACATAGAAAATCGACAAAGGTATACCAAAGGTATGTTTTTTTTCTGACTTCACGGCAACATAGTGGCATTACAGATTCCCTTTAAGTAGTTATCTCATTTTAAAGAGACCCGTATTGTATCTTTCTAGATGGTACAGAGGAACAGCTGTGGTTTCATTCTCCACCTCAGCATTTTTTTCTACTTTACGAAAGACCTATCCCCAGGGAGACATAGGGCAGGTGTTAATTTTGGGCATATGCTCAGTGTGGCACATTATACATGCCAGCAGGGACGCTTAACTATTTTCTCTGATACTACAAAGAATTTATTAAGACGCACAGGATGAACCTAATATTTACCATGGGAACTCTTACAACAGGAAAAAAATTAGCCAGGTAATTGACACAAGAATCCTTGTATCATTCAATCAATAGAGAAAATTACATCAATGGAAACGAGGTGCAACAATACAGGCAATCAGAGGCAGATACTTATAGATAAGTCAGAAAGAGACAATAGATCAATACTAGAATGCTAATGAAGAAAATTGGGAAATGGAATTGCAGTAGCTGTGGACATCAACGCATATGAATAAAAAAAAAAAAGAAGATCAAGAAAGTGTCAGACTTTCCATCACAGTGTTATTATTCCATTACCTTCTACTGTAGACATGCATTTAGGTGCAAATGATACAAGATTTATATTTTAACAGAAGACATGGAAAAAATAAGAAAATTGATGAACGGGTTGTTTGGGACTTAAAGGCTACAGGGCCAATTTTTTTTCATTGCGTTTTACTCATTTTGTGCTAAAAATAATTTTTTCAATTGGTCTTTATTAAAAATATTCAACCTTTCTGTCACAAAAAGGTTAACTATCTAGCTGTGTGAATCGTAATTTCACTTTGTGCTGTCATCTAATAAACCTTATCGCTAAATAACTAAAAGGTCATAAACACTTATTTAAGCGACATTCTTATCAGTAAGGGTACTTTCACACTTGCGGCAGGACGGATCCGACATGCTGTTCACCATGTCGGATCCGTCCTGCGGCTATTTCGCCGTGCCGCCAGACCGCCGCTCCGTCCTCATTGACTATAATGGGGACAGGGTCGGAGCTCCGGCGCAGCACGGCGGTGCACGGCGAAAAGCCGCCGGACTAAAATTACTGCATGTCAGGCTTTTTAGTCCGGCGGCTTTCACCGTGCACCGCCGTGCTGCGCCGGAGCTCCGCCCCCGTCCCCATTATAGTCAATGGGGACGGAGCGGCGGTCCGGCGAAATAGCCGCAGGACGGATCCGACATGGTGAACAGCATGTCGGATCCGTCCTGCCGCAAGTGTGAAAGTAGCCTAAGATAAGAATTGAGCTATAATGAGTGTTTATAAGGTCTAAAATCAGAAATAAGGAGCCGTCAGCTCCCTGTCTGACGGAATAGAGTAAAATACCAATTGAAAAAAAATATTTTTAGAGCAAAATGAGTACACTAAAATGATTTTTTTTAAATTGCCCCCAAAGGTGTACATAACCTTTAAATGCTTGATCACTGACCCACTGATCACCACTATGAACATGTTGCTCCAGGGATGGCTATGTGTCCATTATTGCTCACACAGGCACAGCTGTTTTTCTTATACTTTGTCCCTTTCCTACTCTCTGTGGAAGAAAAGGAAGGAGGCACAACGTGACATAAAAAATGGCCATATACCTGTAGATAGCTGTCAGATGAATGCTCATTCAGGCAGCAGTTATTCTTCATAACACATAACACTAACACATATACATGAATGGCGCAGCCACAAATGATTGGGTGCGTTGAAATCCAACATGCCTGGCCCATTTTGTGGCCCGGCATCTGCTTTCATGGGAGACCTGGGACACCCCTATACACATTAGGTCAGTCCACATATGCAATTAGTTTGGACCACGAGAGCCGCGGTCAGACCGGGAGGTGGACCATGTTTCCCAAGCACCGGGGGTGGTCTCTTTGTGACTACACCAGACTGAAAAACTATGGGTCTGTGGTTTCTTCAGTGCAAGAAGTAGCCAAACAAGACTCATTTCATATGCCATTTGGCTACTAGTAGTATGGACCTGTAGCTGTGGTATTCTGCCCTTACAGCAGAATCTGACAGATCCACTTTAAAGAATTATTGCTCAGTTTTGCATGAAGCTAATACTAGGCGGAGTTACAAATCACATCACCAAGTATACATTTCCATATTTTTTAATCATTAGAATGTAGTTACTGTATGTGCTGTGCACCCAGTCATACAATGCCTTAAATGGGTTGTCTTTCTTCAGAAAATGGCATTTATCATGTAGAGAAGGTTAATACAAGGCCAGGGCCATTTCTTGGACCGGGCGGGCCGGGTTGCCGCCCGAGGCGCTGTCAGAAGGGGGGCGCCGACAGGGCACAGCAGGAGATGAGCGCTGCGCTTCCATTGTGGAAGCGCTCACTCATCTCTATAGTCATCTGTATATCCTCAGGACAGCGATACAAATGTCTGTGCTGCGGCAGCCCGCAGGGGAGGGAGAGGTGTGTCCCCTCCCTGTTTCTCTGATAGGCTGCCAGCACTAGGCCAGCAGCCTATCAGAGGCCGGTGCAGGCGGCGCGATGACGTCATTGCGCCGCCTGAGCCAGCGAGGGACACAGGCTGGAAGAGGCCGGCATCGCATCCTGGAAGAGGTAAGTATAAGTTTTTTTTATTTTATATATATGTACAAATTACAATACTGGCACAAAAGGGGGACTACTGGCACATAAGGGGGGCTACTGTCACATGATAGGGGGGCTACTGGCACATAAGGGGGGCTACTGGCACATGATAGGGGGACTACTGGTACATAAGGGGGGCTACTGGCACATAAAGGGGGCTACTGGCACAAAAGGGGTGCTACTGGCACATGATAGGGGGGCTACTGGCACATAAGGGGGTTTGCTGGCACATAAGGGGGGTTGCTAGCACATAAGGGGGGCTTCTGGCACATAAGGGGGGGCTACTGGCACATAAGGGGGGCTACTGGCACATGATAGGGGGGACTACTGGTACATAAGGGGAACTACTGTCACATAAGGGGGACTACTGGCACATAAGGGGGGCTACTGGCACATAAGGGGGGCTACTGGCACATAAGGGGAGCTACTGGCACTTGATAGGGGGATACTGGCACATAAGAGGGGCAACTGGCAAATAAGGGGGGCTACTGGCATATAAGGGGGGCTACTGGCACATGATAGGAGGCTACTGGCATATAAGGGGGGCTACTGGCACATAAGGGGGGCTACTGGCATATAAGGGGGGCTACTGGCACTTGATAGGGGGGCTACTGGCACATGAATGGGGGGGGTGACTGGTGACTGGCACATAAGGGGGGGCTACTGGCACATAAGGGGGGCTACTGGCACTTGATAGGGGGGCTACTGGCGCATGATAGGGGGGCGACTGGCACATAAGGGGGCTACTGGCACATGATGGTGGGGGGGCTCTTATTACTGGCATATGATTGGGGGGCATCTATGGGGGCTCTTATTACTGGCACATGATTGGGGGCATCTATGGGGGGACATCTTACTGGCACATGATTAGGGGCATCTATGGGGGCACATCTTACTGGCACATTATTGGGTGGCACTACTGAGGCTAAAAAGAAGGGGTATTTTATATGGGGGGCTCTGTATAGGGGCATTTTATACTGGGACACATTATAGTGGGTACTATGGGGAAGGGGGGAGAGGAGCACTATGGGGTCATCTACGGGGGCACTAAGAAGGGGTATTTTATATTGGCACATTATGGGAACATTAGCTCAACTGGGGGCATTACAAGGGGGTATGTTTTGCACATTATAAGGAGAATTATTTCTACTGGGGGGGCATTATGGTGGGCTTTATTACTCCCCCATGGTATGACCCCCTAGTAGCAGCACCAGCCTCTCCCTGCTCTGCTATCCCTCTGCCCATTCTCCAAATCCTTATTATGAAATCTTTCTCATTAGGATAAAACACAACATCAGCTCCACCGAGCCCCCCGGTCAAAGTGTTGAAGTGGCGTCCGAGATCCCCAAGGGCCAAGCCAAGTAATTGTAAGTTTTCATGTGAAATATGTTTATGTTATACACATATAGCCTACACTGGGCCACACAATATACAGTATACCTCTACACTGTGTAGGGGTTATACTGTTTATTGTACAGCATGGCACAGAGGTTATATTGTCCGGCATGGTGTAACCTCCATACATTTTGTGTACAGTATACAGTAATCCGCCTTCCATCTATGCTTTGAATCTGGTTTTATATGTTACTTGGTTTTTGTACATTTACTTGCATGTGCTAGTTGAGACCTGCTGTGATTGGGTTTTTAGTTAGTTATTAAATGCTAACATGACAGTTTTTTGGTTTTGCACATTATTGATGATTGTATTTCATGACTACTCTTCTAAGGGTATTGCCTTCCTTTATACTGCAGTTCTCCTGTACCACTCTGCCTGCGACTTTTAGCAGTTTAAGCAGTAATTTATGATTTTCTTTTGCTCTCAATAAATCTTGTGTTGAGCATAAAAAAAATATATATATGGTGAGGCGGTTGAAAGTACTCTTCTGATATGATTTCATTGAGCAGTTTTGATGTGTGTGTGGGGGGGGGGGGGGGGGGGGGAGGTTTAACAATCGCCCTGAGAGAAATTTTACCTAGAAACTGCACTGTACAAGGCACTTACTAATTTATTGTGATTGTCCATATTGACCTCTTTTGCTGGCTTGATGAATTTTTCGATCACATTATACACTGCTCGTTTCCAGGGGTACAATCCAGCAGTGGTAGTTGTGTTTGCATACTATAGGAAAATGCTCCGGCCTCTCTGGTGCATATAGGCTAGTACTTTTTCCTATAGTGTGCAAGCATGACCGCCACTACTGGATTGTAGAATGATTGTAACCCCTGGAAATGAGCAGTGTATAATGTAATGTAAAAATGAATCAAGCCAGTAAAGGAGGCAGTATGGACAATCACAATACATTAGAAAGTACCTTGTATTAACTGTCTCTACATGATAAAAGCCATATGCCTCAGTGATACAACCCATTTAAAGCTATGCTTCATTGTAGAATCATAACCGTGAAGGAAAAGGTCTTTTATGGGCTTCCCTGATGTCTTTCTCAGACATAATATTCCATGTTTCACTTGTACTAGATGCATTTCTCTCACAAGCAGGGGCATCTCTCTTCTGTGGAATCTGCCAGGACTGTATGCAGTGACTTCACTTCCCACTATGTTTGTTTTCTTCTAGGGAGCACAGAAAGTTTATATGGAGGGGAGTATCAAATTTACAGACACACAAGAGCTTCTCTGCTCTTCAGAAGCAGTGTAGTAGCAGTTCTTCTATCAGGCTCAGGAGCTTAGCTAATTCTGACATGGCCCCATTTCCTGTGAACCGTTTCTGTTACCAGAGACAGATCTGGCCCAACAGCAGGCAATGGACTGCAAGTGAGGTGGAAATGATCCTCTAGTGGCCATGACTTTACAGCTTTTTCAGGTGGATGCAGGCAGAACTTTTTAAATGAAGTGATTTAGAAATTTGCTATTTGAACCATTCTCTATTTAATTGTGTGAAAGTACAGTGACTCTTTAAGATATTGGAGGTGACACTGTAGATATGTCGTAACCAAGTTCTCCAGCTGATATGTTTTCAAAACTTGTTTAAATGAATAACTGTGCAAGATCATCCTGACACTGAGATATGAAGCTGCAAGATAAATGTCTTCTCCTAACAGATTCCCTTCGAAACACTTTGATACAGTTCAGTCTTATTTAGCGCATAATGTATTCTGAGGTTACTCACAGCACATCAACAGGAATGACAATGAGCAGCAATAGCAGACGTCCTTTCATCAAAAGAGAAGATGACATGATTTGTATTGTAATTGAACGGGATGACAGAAAAAGTTTCTGGGTTGAAACTCTTTTCTCCCTGGGGACACGTTTGCATAATCTAAACAGTAAAAGTGATAACTGTGGTACATCAAATATTATCCCATAAACTGTCTAGTGGATACACTGTCCCATGCAATTTGAAACACATTCTAATGTCAGCCATATGTCATGAGGAGAAAGAAAAAAAAACAATACATAGGGACATGTTCACCTGGAGGGGCTGTCCAGAAAATGCACAACAACCCTGTAGGCGTGGAATGGAGATGGACTGCCGCCTGGGATTTGCTCCGGTGGCACTGATGCTATCACATAGTAGAATCAAAGGAGAGTGGAAATTTTTTTGATCATCCCTTTCTTGCGCCACTTCCCACTTGAGTTGCTACAAGAATTAGACCGATACAGTCAGAAGTAGCAGTGATACAAACATCCCGGGTAATTATTTCTGTATTTTATTATATTGTTATTGTAGGTTTTACTTGTCCTTTACGAGGCATATGTTATTGGTCAACTAGACTATGATATTATATTGAAATGTGCCTTCTTGTTTAATATGTTCAAAACATTCACTAAAAAACTTTAAAAAAAAGGTAGTCATGAAGTCGCTAGATTTTGTGTTCGCGGACATACAATATCTGATAAAGAGGCAGGTTACAATCTTGAAACGCGTTATGTTGAACACAAACATTTTCCTCTATTCTCCTTTGCTTACATATTTGGGGGTCATTTATAAGACCAGCGTTTTAGACGCCGATCTTAATAACCCCTATGTTTGGCGGTGGATCCGCCGAAGTTATGAAGAGGCGCAGGTCTCCACATAACTTTGGCACATCCAGGTCCAGTCTAAATGTAAGACACCTTCCTTTCTGTCTTGCATTTTGACCATTTTTTAAACCTAAAACAGGCGTAGAAAATGATGAATGAGACGTGCCTGCCGGCCTTTCCGCTTCCCCACCCACTTTTTTAGACCCGGCGTGAGTGGGGAAAAGTCGCAGACTGCAGCGCAACTAACCACTGTGCCACAATTTGCGCCTGAAATACGCCTAATATAGATGCATTTCAGGATAATAAATGACCCCCCTTGTGTCTTAGATGAAGAGGGCTCAGTAAAGGGGTTGTCTAACATTTGATACAGCACCACCATTGTCAATGGGCTCAATCTAGTATATTAAATTAGCTTTATTTAAGTGAACCAGTCTGAACAAGAGTAGAGCTGTCCTAGGGGAAAAAAACAGACCTTTATTCCACCCCTTGTAAAGGTGTTTTCTGTTACTGATGTCTTATCATCAGAATAGGCCAACAGTATCTGATCAGAGGGGAACCGACACCCTGCACCCTTGCCACTCTGCTGTTCCGAAGAAGCTTTGGTACTGGAACTAAACGGCCTGAACTGGTTACTGCATCGCTGCTCCAACTGATTTAAAGTTGCTGTAGTTCCAGCGCTACTCTCAAACAGCTGATTGGTGGACGTGCAGGGTGTTTGAAATCGGCTGATCAGACATTGATGGCCTACCCTGACGATAAGCCATCAATATAAAAGTCCCGAAAGACCCCTTTAAGCTTACGTGGCACTTCCATCCAAGTGAACTAGATAGAAATCTCATTAAGTTTTATAACATGCTGTATAATGGAAAAAAATTAAGTAGTCCAACAGAAAAGCAGAACAGCTGCCTGTAGCTTACCGTTTTTATGGCTTTCATTTTTCCTAGTGAAATTAGAGCTGTAATTTATTTCATTAATATGTGCACTACTGTTAACTTTCACAAGTTTGTCAATGGGAGTCATTTATTATTGCTCTGTCGTTAATTATTGCTCTATACCAGTTTGCTGGTGTAGAATAGCTGCAAATTATGTTGCAAATGCTAGTTTGTGACTTTTTAGCTTTTTCTGACACCCTCACCACTTTTCCAAAAAGCGGGCTGCGCATGGCTGGAGAAGGTGGCTCACAGGCGGGACCTTCACAGCTTGACTCATATAACAACATGTGCACCTCTTAATAATTTCATCCAATTTTTATCCAGTGGGGTTTTTACTAAGAATGGTGTGTGAAATGATAGCCTTAGTAATTTCAACAAGCTTTGCACAACTAGTACAGGTGAATATAAGAAACTTTGTAATATATCTTATCAAAAAAAGATGTATTTTTTCCCCCCTCCACCTCCTCCTCAACTAATGCTCTCTGCCAAGGGCCCTTTTACACAGGCAACTGCATCGGCAGTGATCAAGAAAAAACTGTTAGTGTCATAATCAGTGTGTGTGTGTGTGGGGAAGGGGGGGCTCCACACTGGGGGGGGGGGATGCTCCACACTGAACACAGGAGGCAAGGGGAACAGTAACTGGGCCTGGAAACTAGGGAAGAAACAGGTCACCTCCTAGACAACCCTAATCCGGGCCCTGACTACCTATCAATATGAATAGACCTTGAAGGTAGGAATGTTCATAAGGAGGATACCTAAGCCCTGATTTCCCTATAAGGCCCTGGAATAAGTATAGGACCAGAGACAACCCATTCCTCCCCAGATGGACGAATGGAAGTCTCTGTCTCAGGCTCAGATACAACAGGGAATATAAAAAATACAAACAAACACGACACTTAACTTCTGTAGAGATGGAAGAACAGGAACACCAGAGAGGATCTCACACCAGCTCAGCCAAACCCAAATGAAGCTATCAACCGCATAGTCAGAAGGGTGGGGTGAGACTATAAAGGGTAGAAGTGATGACCACTGAGAAACAGCTGAGAAAAGGGAAGTGGTCATTAACCCTATCAACACTGAATCAAGAGAAATCAAGGAGGCTGTTAGATTCCTCCAATCTCCTTGATTTCCTGACATCAGTCACCTGAGGGACCATGACAGTTAGTTCCCGATCATTGAGCAGATATGATAGTGGCATTTCCATGTTGCAGTCATTTCCTCTATATGGGCGACAAGTGATCCCTACTACGATCATTAATGCCAAACAGATGCATTGTTTGCCAGCAGGAGATCCAGCAGACCGGCAGCAACTTTCCTTTTCTCTGCCGGGGTTCCTGGAAATAGGCCACACGCTTTCCAAGGACATTGTGTCAATGTGGAATAGGGCCATAGGCCCTGTACGGTCTGTGCCAACATATCTTCCCCCCCCCCCCCCCCCACCCAGCTACATCTTAATCTCATAGCTGTTTCAGTAGTGGGGGTATTTCATTTTAAGACCTGTGTCCTCTAAAGATTTATGGGGTCTTTATAGTTACAGGTATCTCCCTTCAGATATATTCATATATGAAACGCAGAAGTGCTGATGAAAAATTAAGATTTTATGTGTCACATAAAATGTGTGATCATCAACAATTAAGCATTTAGCTTGTTTGTCGGGTGATTGGAGGCATTTAGACAAGGCAATGATCAAGAATGAGTGTTCCTATGATTCTCTCCCTGTGTAAAAGGGACTTAAAGGGGTGGTTCACCTTCAGAGACCTTTTGGCCAGACCTCCTTACGTGGCCAGAACTGTGGAGGGAAGCATACTTAAATGTTCCTTGCTGCTGGGTTCCAGCTCCTTAGGTCTCCCACTGGCTCAATCTGGTTCCGCTTGTCAACATCTGGTTTGATGGGGGTCACATATGCCGCTACAGCCAGTGACTGGCCGCCGTGGTCGTGTGTCACGTCACCCACTGATGTGAAAAGCATTTTTCATTTTTGTTGTATCATTTTTTGCTATTTTTCCACTGGGTCAAATATGAATACAATACAAACTAAGGTGTCTTTTGTACCCCCTCTCTGTATAGTGACAATAGCTGCACAGACATTAGATGATCCCCTCCCCTGTACGGTGTTGGTGACTCAGACACTTTACATATTGGGAGTGCTTTTAAACAGTGTTTCTATAAAGTCTTAGGCAAGTTTCGACAACACAGTCTACCACAATCTCCCTGAAAATGATGGTGCAAGCGGCATTATGAGCAATCCGTAAACTATAGACGCGGCAAGGCAAGTCTTGAGTTTCTCAAGACAGAGAAAAGTCACTAGCTAGTGCAGACTGGAAGACACCCATGATGATAGGTATTGAGGTCATTCAGATACCTCGCCCTGATAGGTAAGTGAGGTTAACGCCTGACAGAACTGTTAATCCTTTGTTTTGTTTTTTAAATTAGAAAATAAGCAAAATGCAGATTTTTACGTAGTGGGTGAACACATGAATGTCCCTTTTTGGAAGATGACTTTTGGGAACTTTTTGAAATGGATGCTTGATGGATTTATCCTTCTTCATGCTGACAGTAAGAGCAATCATTGTGTCTACTGAGAATGATAGGCAACGTGCATTACCACTGCCGAGCACCAGTGATTGGCGCAGGCACTGTTCAGACAGATCACCTCCTTTTGGTTGACATTGTTATATTTGGAAAACCTATACTCCAATTCTGAATTCTAATTCTGTACTCTTGGACCTGAGTGTGTACTCAACACATACCCAGTGTCCTGAAAAAGAGCCTGTTGAGACTATGTTGCTGAACACGGATTGCCTGGTTGTGTTCCTGTCTCCTGACAGTTGTTAGTGTGCTACATAGTTACTTCCATTGTCTACCTCATATATCCTGGACCTCGGCACCCTAAAGCCTCGACCCCTGCCTGTAAACCTGAACTCTGTTTCTGCACTCCTATTTCTACCTGTTGCATTCTCAACTCTGATAATCCTGCAAGTGCAAACTCAACTCTGCTATGTCCTGTATGCTTTCCCGAACTCAGAGTAATCCAGAGACTGCGTCAATACCCTGTTTTCTTAGGCTACTTTCAGATATGCGTTTTTACTGTCTAGTTCTGCACTAAAACCATCAATTTTTTTTGTGTCCGAAAAAACCCACTGAATTACATGGTTTTTGGTGCCGGAATCGGCATGTTCATTTTCAATATAATACAACTGGATCCATTCTGAATGGATGCAGCCAGTTGTATTATTCAAACGTATTATTTCCCATGCCGCAGACAAAAACGCTGTTTGCAGTGGTTTTGTGTCCGGATTGGGAACACAACAAAACAGAAAAGAACGCATTCTGGTGCACTCCGTTCCAGTTTGTTCAGTTTTGTCCCCATTGACAATGAATGTGGACAAAACTGAAGCATTTTTCTTCGGTTTTGAGATCCTCTGCACAGATCATATGTGCACAATATTCCTCCCTCTGTCTGCCCCTGCCCCCTCACCCCTCAGCTTGCTCTCATTTTAATTGGTGGCGCAGTGGCCAGCAGCTTAACCGTCTCTCCCTGACTCCCCCCCCCTCAGTGTTTTCATTGGTGGCAGTAGTCGGCCACACCACAGTGCGGCCACTGATGCGAACATGGTGTGGACGCGTCTTGTTCTCTGATTACCGGTTTTGCGCAGCTTAGTATTGAAAAATGGGTAATCGAACTGCGTATCAAAGTATAGAAAAATTATAGAGACTTCAAAACTTGGTGCAACCCTGCTGTGACATAGAACTTCTGTCTCCTAATTCACTCAGGGTCTCATTGTATACTACGAGATGCAGCTTCAGTCTGTCTCCCCTGCCTCTTGCTTCTCTGTCAGCTCTTACAAGCAGGAGGCAGAGAAGAGAAGTGAGAAGCTGCATCTCATAGAAATACATTGGAGATTCTGCACACAGTACACACAGCATAGACGGGCAGTGTGAGTTAGCAGACTCTGCAGGTAATCATTCTATGGACTCATCTACTATATCACCACTCTCGTGGTCTATTAGATAAGTCAGAAATAATATCATTAGCAGTATACTATGCAAGAGGGACATAAATGGGAACAAGAGGGACATACATGGGAACAAGAAGGACATATACAGGAATACGGAGGCTGGCGGGAAGGGGAGGCATCTGTGAAATGCTAGGTGATGATGTAATCCTGTAGATTACAGGAAGTTAGCTACATAGGGGAGACTGACATAATGTCTACACAGTAGAGCAAGCTCTGGACCAGTGGTCAGACTGGGGATCACATGACACAGTTGTCCATACTGCAAGGGTTCAAAATGTATGGGTGCAACTGAACAGCAATGAAACAAATGTTCCTGTTGTTCCCTTGGGTCTTCTGTTCAGCGCTTACAGTTGCAAGAAAAAGTATGCAAACCCTTTGGAATGATATGGATTTCTGCACAAATTGGTGATAAAATGTGATCTGATCTTCATCTAAGTCAACATCTAAGTCAAGACAATCACAGTCTGCTTAAACTAATAACACACAAAGAATGAAATGTTACCATGTAAAACATTCACAGTGCAGGTGGAAAAAGTATGTGAACCCCTAGACTAATGACATCTCCAAGAGCTAATTGGAGTGAGGTGTCAGCCAACTGGAGTCCAATCAATGAGATGAGATTGGAGGTATTGGTTACAGCTGCCCTGCCCTATAAAAAAAACACATCAGTTCTGGGTTTGCTTTTCACAAGAAGCATTGCCTGATGTTAATGATGCCTCGCACAAAAGAGCTCTCAGAAGACCTACGATTAAGAATTGTTGACTTGCATAAAGCTGGAAAGGGTTATAAAAGTATCTCCAAAAGCCTTGCTGTTCATCAGTCCATGGTAAGACAAATTGTCTATAAATGGAGATAGTTCAGCACTGCTGCTACTCTCCCTAGGAATGGCTGTCCTGTAAAGATGACTGCAAGAGCACAGTGCAGACTGCTCAATGAGGTGAAGAAGAATCCTAGAGTGTCAGCTAAAGACTTACAAAAGTCTCTGGCATATGCTAACATCCCTGTTAGCGAATCTACGATACGTAAAACACTAAACAAGAATGGATTTCATGGGAGGATACCACAGAGGAAGCTACTGCTGTCCAAAAAAGACATTGCTGCACGTTTACAGTTTGCACAAGAGCCCTGGATGTTCCACAGCAGTACTGGCAAAATATTCTGTGGACAGATGAAACCAAAGTTGAGTTGTTTGGAAGAAACACGCAACACTATGTGTGGAAAAAAGAGGTACAGAACACCAACATCAAAACCTCATCCCAACTGTGAAGTATGGTGGTGGTGGCCTGGACAGATTGCTATCATCTAAGGAAAAATGAATTCCCAAGTTTATCAAGACATTTTGCAGGAGAACTTAAGGCCATCTGCGGAACGGAGGCACGGATCGGAAGCCGGAACAGAAGATGGGTGTTGCAACAGGACAATGACCCAAAGTATAGAGGTAAATCAACAACAGAATGGCTTAAACAGAAGAAAATACGCCTTCTGGAGTGGCCCAGTCAGAGTCCTGACCTCAACCCGATTGAGATGCTGTGGCATGACCTCAAGAAAGCGATTCACACCAGACATCCCAAGAATATTGCTGAACTGAAACAGTTCTGTAAAGAGGAATGGTCAAGAATTTCTCCTGACCGTTGTGCACGTCTGATCTGCAACTACAGGAAACGCTTGGTTGAAGTTATTGCTGCCAAAGGAGGTTCAACCAGTTATTAAATCCAAGGGTTCACATACTTTTTCCACCTGCACTGTAAATGTTTACATGGTGTGTTCAATAAAAACATGGTAACATTTAATTCTTTGTGTGTTATTAGTTTAAGCAGACTGTGATTGTCTATTGTCGTGACTTAGAAGAAGATCAGATCACATTTTATGACCAATTTGTGCAGAAATCCATATCATTCTTAAGGGTTCACATACTTTTTCTTGCAACTGTATGTAACACTGGTTATAACGGCAATTCGTATATCATAAAGATTACAGTATTACAGAAATCCTCAGCATTCCCCTCCCCATCTAACACTTATCTAAGGGTACTTTCACACTCGCGGCAGAGGACTCCGGCAGGCAGTTCCGTTGCCGAAACTGCCTGCCGGATCCGTCAAAACGTATGCAAACTAATGGCATTTGTCAGACGGAACAGGATTCTCATCCGTCTGACAAATGCATTAAAATGCCGGATCAGTCTTTCTGATGTCATCCGGAAAAATGGATCCGGCATTTATTTTTTTTCTATTTTTTTGCGGTCTAAGCATGAGCAGACCACAAAAATGGATCCGTTTTGCCAGAACACTCGGGGCCAGATCCGACATTAATGCATTTCAATGGGAAAAAATGCCGGATCCGGCATTCCGGCAAGTGTTCCGGAATTTTGGACAGAGATAAAACCGCAGCATGCTGCGGTATTATCTCCATCCTGAAAAGGCAAAAAGACTGAACTGAAGACATCCTGATGCATCCTGAACAGATTGCTCTCCATTCAGAATGCATGGGGATAAAACTGATCAGTTCTTTTCCGGTATTGAGCCCCTAGGACTGAACTCACTGCCGGAAAAGAATAACGCTAGTGTGAAAGTACCCTAATACTACACTTTAGTACAACATGGAAAAATAGGCACAAGGACAATGAATTGTTCTTGCCGAAACCTACAGGTGCAGAAACTCAATTCATATCCAAACTTTATATTAATATTCAATTTCTCTGTACAGTGCAAATTATTAGTAAAAACAGAGATATATTCATTAGTAACATGATAATCACCACGATATCAATAGCCATCTGCTGTACTCCAGAATGTACAAGTACAGAAGATTTAAGATTCTGTAAACTCCATTCTAATAAAAGTAAAATATTAAGCAATACATTGAACATTGTGTTTTATCATAATGAAGTCTCTTTCTATAGAATAGACACCGATGTAGCGAGGAGGAGTTTGAAGGCAGAGTCAAGTGTACGTGGTGCCATTCAAAGCCCAAAGGCCTGAGATAGCAGAGTACAGCTCCATTCAAACTCCTCTTCAATGCTGTCATGCGGTGATAGGGACCATGGTTTTGGAACCCCTGCTCTAGTGATCGACAGTAGTCCAAAGTGATGGGGTCTCCAGAGATGAGACATTTATCACCTACCCACAGGTTGGACAACACCTTGAATTTGTTATTTATGGGATGATTTAGATCCCTGTTTGTCAATGTCTATCTCTTTCTTTACTATATTTGGTACAGTGTATGTGGTCAATATAGCGTAATGACTAATCAGTGTATGTGTGTGCATGTATATATATATATATATATATATATATATGCACACATATTCATGCATACATTGTAGAGATCATGTTACATAATGTCAATTTACAGCAACAACAAAAAAAAACATCTAAAGCCCTTGTGAAAGTCAATGTGTAACCCACAACCATGACACATCAAAGTACCTAGTGAAATATCTGTAATAACTCTACAACCGTAACACATACTGTACATGTATTATAAACATAAAACAAAAAAAACATTGTAAAGCATCATAAAAGCTTTATGGCGACATGAGCTTGTGTCATATGCATCATAATTAGAGTATATGACAGCCATTCAGTCTCTAATAAACCAGTCACTAATGCTCAGTTGCTACAGCAGTAAATTTAATTCACTTCTTAATGGGTAAGCAAAGATCTTGCATCTGTGGACCACTGGAAATAATTGCACTTTTATCCTCTAAGGAGTATCGTCATTTTGCAACACTACACAATTTGTGGCTGAGCTTTCTGGCAGATATGGAGTTAACCTGCTCCTAGAAGGAGATGCTTGAAGCCATTTATAACACGGATAGAGGGGGTTGAGCAGCAGGACATGGCAGTATGCTTTGATTCCCTATACTGGAACCTAAGAACGTGACCCACCCCTTCATGTGGCACCGTGTTCTCATCTACAGATTCAGGGTTTTACCAAATCTCATTCACGGTGACTGACCTTGGCAAGGGTCAGAGGCAGGAAGAGGTTCCTGGTAGGGCATGAGGCAGAGGTGACCTATGAAGTTCAGGCACATCGTTTTTCAGAGAGAGCTTCCTATACGGCATGTTCCTTACCATCCTTTTCCTTCAGACCAGGAACTGCTTACCCAACAGAGCTGACCAGTATCAGAGCAATTTACCTCATCTCCTTAGACTGTCATTCAGACATCACAACACAAATCCTGGTACACATCCAAATGTCAACCTACTCGTCAATATGCCAGCTACCCAACATACAACTTACAACAACAACAACTTACAACAACAGAAATGAATGTCACAAATCAATATATTAACTTTTCTTTGGTATGGCCATCAAACCGAAGGTGAAAATGATATATACAGAAAGGAAAACATGAATAAATCAATTAACTGATATAACTAGAACTAGAACAGAATGACACGAGCAGGCAAACCATTGTAGACTGCTTTGAAAACATCTTGCTAAATCTCGAATTGCCTGTGAGATCCTTTGTCTCCATCGGTCCTGATCCCTTGAGTGGAGACGGAAGATCTCCGCTGCCCCTGTCAGGTACAGCATTAACATATTCCATGGTCACATTAACTAGATATAAAGACATTACTGAGATTAAGGATAGCTCCCCCCTAACAATACATAGACAAAGAAAGTACCTTACTTCCTAGATGTTCTGTCCGTCAACAAGAATGGAGGGGAGTGAAGAAGAGGTGTCATCACACAATTCAGTCCTCCAAGACCAGGTCTGTCGTGAGAAAAAAACAAGTTCCCAGTCCTTCCCCTGATGTACTCACAGAATTCCTGAGGAGAGACTGGGAGTCGTGTGTCCAGTCCCAGCTGGTCCTGGGCGAGTGCCAACTTCAGTATAAAAGCATTCAACGGCTTATGCTGCGTACAACAGCTCAACAGAGCCACCCTGAGTCTAAAGCTAGACGAATCCCTTTCTGTCTGAATACAGGACTCATTACTATGGATGACACGACAGCATCCATACATAGCAACGTGTACGTATGTGCCGTCACTACACACATAGGCCCTCCTATATATAGATGCAAGCAATTAGTGAGGTTTAATTATTTTCTACTGAGCTACAGCACCCAAGACATGACAACACTAATTAATAAGATGCATGACCAGAATATTTTATGCACATCGTAAAGTAGGCTCAGAATGTGCCCCAGACTCGGCAATCATTAGTCCCTCACTCCCCCAAGTCAGTATTCAGCACCAGGGACAGCAATCAGATCATAGCACTCAGCATGGGTAACGATGACACAGGAATCAGAACTCTACCTTTCATAAATATTTTAATTGGCCAAGTCGATGATTAGATTTGACAGTAATTTTAATTAACTAAGAATTAAAAACTGAAAATTTTTAATACAGACGAAAGTAGATTGATATCAGTTAAGGAGACACTAAACCTAAAGTCAAGTCTATGAATTAACCCCATTCGTGCCCATGGGTGGTCGGTCAAAGTCAAGATCACTTTATTATTATAAAAAAATATATATATATATATATATATATATATATATTTTTTAGCTTATGGTGTTGTTTATCACTGCTGAGTTTACTATATACCAACTGTAACACTTCTACATGGCTCCACTTATTACGACCATTACGGCCGGCTTAGTATATCATGTCTCTATGTATTGCTTGATTTTTTTTGCAATGGATTGACCGAACTACTACTTTTCAATAAACCGTTTCTTGAATAAAAAATAAAAATTAAAAAAGAATTATCCCCATTACCACTCTGTACAACCTCATGTACATGAGACCTAAGGGTTTGCTCACATGCTGCGTTTTGGAGTTAATGAAGGAGTCACCACAAACAGCACTATCCAACAATAAGTAGTGTTTAAAATACAAAAATTCATAAAGACTACACACATTAGTGTATTGACGGCTGAAGCCACTGGGAACGATGGGTCCAGCTGACAGTTTGTATCAGGAGCTCCCAGTTCTCCCCCAACAGACAATGTCAGGAAAGGTAGGATCGGGCAAAATGAATATTTTCAGATGATCCTTTTGTTCTCCTGGGAGATAAGCAGTCACCAGAGATGTCTATCAGCAGCTCCCCTCTCCCCATAGAATATGCATATTTGTTCAGCCGAGCTGAATGTGTATGTATATGGGAGAGTTAGGTGGGAGTCAGGAATGATAGACTGACTTTCTAGGTGTTGTCTGGTTTATAAAACCTATATTAGTTTATTCAGTGGGGTAAGGTGGGACCCTCATATAGTAGCCATGGCAAAGAGCAGCTACAAAGATCACCTCTGAAAGACAAGAATGTCCATACATTACATCAGTGGTTTCCAAGTTGTGTACAATTTTCACTAATGTAATTTTAAAGAGGTTTTCCTATAATTAGATTGGTCAGAAGGGTTTAAAAATAAAACAGTCATTACTCACCTCCAGCAATACCAATGCACTGCTGTTCAGACATTACTCCGATCCGTGCTGTTCTTCACTGTTTGGTACTAGGTTGACCTACCAGAAATTCCTGCTCAGGCAATCACTACCTCAACCTGTGATCGGATGATTAGACCCTCTGTGGCAATCCAGGACAAGGAAGTGAATAGCAGTGGGGACCGTAGGGTCAAAAACGGCAAAGGATGAGAATTGGTAAAAAAAAAACTGGTAATGCAATAAACCCTTTAATTTCCCCCACAGTGAGACATATTTTGTCAGGTGAACCCCTAACAAACAAAAAAGAAAAGATTGTCCAAAAGGCACAGCCAGTGTTGGACTGGGGTTGCTTGGGTCCCTCTATGGCTTCAGAGACTGGGCACACTGTAGGATCCTCTGGTACTCTGGTGGGCCAGTCTGACCCTGGGCACAGCTGTAAGACTGTGAACCAGGGAGGGACCCACAGGATACAGCGAAGTCACAGACGAGGAAAGCGACAACACATAGCTTTGTGCAAAAACAGAAACTTTACTAAAACAGTAATATAAACACAACAATGTGAAGGTGCACCAAAGATCTTATACCCCAGGCTCACAGTCACTGTCTCTGTCCGGTTGGACAGACCTATTGCGATGGCGTGCACAGCAGAGCCTGCAAGTCGATGCTGTGCCGCAAAAGAGAACAAACCTAGCCGATGGCACACATAGCAGAGCCTGCAAGTCAATACTGTGCCGCAGAACAATTCTGTAAAGCCTGCCAAGCATGCAAGTCCTAGCTAACTAAATAACTAATTGCAGGCCTAGACTTAGTCTCTAATGCTTCAGGCTCCACTAATATACTGCGATGAGTAAGCAGATTTACTGACCTGCGTCCGTTCTGTGTCAGAGAATGCCTCCTAACCGAGATGGCCACCAGTCCCTTATCGCACATGCGGCCTTGCTTGGTAGATAGACTTGTGTCCAAACACTGCAGCAGTCCTCCTGAAACTATCCCTCTTCCTAAGGGCTGGATCTAAGTGAGGGACAACGACTAGTCCCCCTCCACTGCGTCCACAATCACTCCAGGACATTCGACAACCAAGATGGAACCGGATTCAGTCCAACAAAAAAAATCCTCCAGCATGTCAGCTCTCTCTCTCACACTTCCTAGTTCTTCATCTGGCAGCAGCATGAGTCATCCTCTACTTTGCATATTTAAATCCAGCAGTCACTTAGCTGTAACAGAGAACCAGTGGCCTCCTGTGGCCAAAATGCAAAATGACAATCTCAAAGTTTGACTATGCACCAGTATTATACAGGAAGAGCTGTTCCACAATCTCACATACCACCCCCCCCCATGTCGGCCAGATCTGGACAGTATAACAGCCGTTGGAGCCACTTGAACGTTTTGTCGCTCCTGAAATGAGCTCCCCTTTCATGGGATACCCTGGCGGCTTTCGGTCCCAATGACATGGAGATGACAATCTGTTGTTGGTACTGCAGCTCTGACTGTAAGTGTAACGGATCTCCTAGCACCCCGACCGGGTATCTCCGTTGATAGTTGCTCCTAGTGCTTCCGGAGGACTCCAAGCACTCCACTTGACACCGTAAGCGATGCAGACCCCACGAACCGCCGACTTGGTTGAGGTCTCCTACCCACCCTGGGCCTACGACAAGGCTCCAGGCTCCAGTGGGTGAACCTCTCCTAAATCCAGAGAGCAGGAACAGCTCTTACAAGAGCTAATAGTATAGCCAGGGGAGTATAGCAAATCTTCAGCGTATAGCAATCCCCAGTGTCGATCAGTTGCCCAAACACCAGCCTCAACATGATGAAGGGTAAAACAGGAACTCTTTTTGAACACACAGCATTGACTTATATACACATGACATACTGAGGACAGCCAATCCTGTACAGTTTAAACACAAAACTAACCCTATTCAACAAACACAATGGCATTGTCTGTGACGCAATTAACAAACACAATGGCATTGTCTTTGACGCAATCAACAATTAACATGCAAACAGATATCTTCACCCCCTCCATATGAATGAATAGGGGACGAGGAGACGCATGTGATGGGATTATCTCCTGAGTGTATCATAGGAGTCGGCTGCTATTATAATCAACTATCTTAATCCCATCACTAACACAATCAGTGCGAGTCTCAGTGCAGAGTTAACCCTTTTTGTGTTGCTGAATCCACACCATGCCTTTTTAATGGGCCATAGGAAATATGTGGCATATAAATTACACACATAAATCAGGGTTCATAGTTCCTTGTAACCCCAAAAGGTCTGAGGGGGTCTCCATTGTTCTCGGTCCATAGTCTGTAGGAAGGAGGCTAGCTCTCAGGCTCCTCCAACAGCCCCAGTGACTGCTCAGTCCGTCACAGTAAGTATATGGTCCAGCACAGGAGGCCATTGGTGATGGTCAACTTATCCCACTGCCTCAACAACTTTCGTCCATCTGGGCTCGGGCTTGCTCTTCTGGTTGTGGCCAGTTCTTAACTCGAACCCATTCCTTCACTTTCCACAAGTCCGGGCAGCCATTCTGGATTCTCTCCCAATCGTCCAATGTCTTTACCAGCCCCAGGGACATCCCGGACGCCACCCCACTTAAATGTGCCACGTCCTGGAACATGGGTAATCGACCAAGGTCAGGAGTTTTAGTGTCCTCCAGCTCCTTGTTGGTACTCTGAGCCGACAACCCTACAGGGACTCGGTAGAGTGCGTCGGCGTTGCGGTTCTCCCTACCTGGCCGAAACTTGATGCTGTATTGGTACTTAGAAAGGCGAACCAACCACCTCTGCTCAAGCGCACCGAGTTTGGCATTCTCCAGATGTGCTAACGGGTTGTTGTCCGTCATCATGGTCTCCTCTGCACCTGTCAGGTACTCCGCGAACCTTTCGGTCATGGCCCACACCAGCGCCAGTAGTTCCAATTTAGAGGAGCTGTAGTTGTCAGGGTTGCGCTCTGATCCCCTCAGAGACCGGCTGCCATAGGCAATTACTCTCTCACGTCCATCTTGGACTTGGGATAACACACCCCCCAGACCATGTAGACTTCCATCAGTGTATAACAGGAATGGGGTGTCGAACTGTGCATAAGCTAGAATCGGGGCACTGATCAGCGCCTCCTTCACTGCTTCAAAGGCCTCTTGCTGTCTGGATCCCCACTCGATGGGGCGATTCTTTGGGTCCCCGCAGTGCTCCTTAATAATTCGTTTAACAGGCCCACCAAATGAGCAAATTTGGGTAGTCCCACGAATGACCGCACCTCTCTCAGTGTACGCGGTTGGGGCCACTTCTGGATGGCCTCCACCTTGCTGGGGGCTGGCTTTACCCCCTCCTGGGTGACCACATGTCCCAAATACTTGATCTGTTGCTGAAACAATTGGCACTTCTTGTGCTTGATCTTGAGTCCATGGTCTCGTAGCCATCCTAGGACCTGTCGCAACTTCTGGAGGTCATCTTCAAAGGAGGCCCCAAACACTACTATGTCATCCAGGTATATCAATACTGACTCGAAGTTGAGATCCCCCAGACAGTGTTCAATCAGTTGCTGGAATGTTCCTAGGGCATTGGACAGGCCGTATGGCATACGGTTGAACTCGTAGAGTCCCATAGGTAGAATGAAAGCAGTCTTTGCTTTGTCCTTCTTGGCCACTGGTACCTGCTAATATCCACTGGCCAGGTCAAGAGTCGAGAAGAACTTCACGTGGTTCAGAGCTGACAATGACTCCTCAATCCGCGGAAGTGGGTAAGCACGGCCTGAGCAATAAGCTTCCTATAATTCACGCAGAACCGGAGACTCCCATTTTTCTTCCGCACCAAGACTACTGGAGAAGCCCAAGGACTTTTACTCTCTTAGATCACCTGGTTTTCCAACATGCTGGCCACCATATCCTTCACCTCCTGGTACATTTTAGGTGGGATTTGCCGGTAACGTTCCCTGATCGGTGCCGCATCGGCGGTAGGGATTTCGTGTTCAATGGCGGAAGCACACCCGAAGTCCTCATCATGTCGTGAGAATGCCTCTTGAAATTCCCAGAGGGTATCTTCCAGCAACTTCTGCTGTCCGGGAGTCAGAGTCTTGCAGTCCACCCCCATCTGGGCGATGATCACTCGACCATTCCACTCCGCTGTCGGGGTCTCCCTTTGATGAACCTCTACAGCATAGGTCCAGGCTGATCTCCTATCAGGCTGTAGCGTGAAACTCTGTCGTCGAGAGACATCCCCTTCGGACACATAGACTTTGGCCAGCAAGGTATTTCCGGGAATGGTCATCTCACAGTCTTCAACATTGAAGCAGCGTACAGGCACACACCCGTCCTTCACAATGGCGAGGACCCGGGCTACCAGTGGGTGAGTCTGTGTTTCCTCTTGACAAGCGGGCTCGATCAGGACCTCCAGTCCATTCAGTCATCGTCCAGCCCCCACCGGCAGCATCAATATTTGTTCTTGTCGAGATGGGATCTTCACCAGGGTCCTCCGCGGCACCTTCACGTCTCAATTGGGCCGACTGGACATGTTACTCTTTTGCAGACTACAGCTCCTCACCATCCGTTGTAAAACCTTCTGGGTCGGCCAGTATGTGGTGGCCCGTTGCCAATACTTCGGCCCTTCTTTGGCATACAGTTGATGGTCTAAGTCCCTCAGTACATTCATACCTAGGGTCACGTCCATTCCTTTCCGGGATGGATGGTCCACCAGCAGACCCCTTGCTTGCCAACGTCCTGCCCAAACAGTCGGACCCGCATCCATACTATCCCTCGGACGTCCATCTCTCGGTTATCATCAGCCGTCAGCCTGATGACGCTCCCGTATTCGCGCTCCATCATATACCGGAAGTGCCTTTCAAAAAACTCCAGGGGCATAAGGTGCACTCTGACCCTATATCAACTAGGCAGCGTACCTTCTGGCCTTCCAACTCGGTTTCCATAACGGGGCTGCTGGCATACAGGTCATGTTCCTCACGCATAGGGCCTAGCTTCTGGTGTACTGCCGCAGTACGCCCAGCTACTACAGTGGTCAGAAGTTTAACATCGGCTTGGACTTCATCTGTTCCAGGCACTCTCTGGCTATATGGCCATACTGTCGACAAGCCCAATAAAGGGGTCCTCTTTTGACGTGCCCCCGCACCTGAGTTATCCTGGGTGGAGGGGCGTGGGGCGCTGGGTTGATCCTGCCTTCATCACCACACTTCCAGCCAGAGTTCTTTCAATTCTGTCCATAGGGCCTGGACCACATCCTTTAGGGAATCAGAGTCTTCATATGCAGACTGACGTCCCGTAGCATGGGTGCTACTCACTACTCTCGCCGTCACAGGCATGTGCTCTTCCTCTCTCTCCACGGCAGTTAGGTAGACACTGTAAAATGTCATGTCGGCCGCCGTCCGGGTCATCTCTTGCAGCTTGTCCTGTAAGAACTTATTGAAGAGGCCCACTATGAACTGATCTCTTAGTAGCCGGTACACCTCCCGGAAGGCTCCCATGGCCTCTGGGTCCCACCGCTGTATTTCATTGAGTGTCTTCTGTAGGGCATTGGGCATTGGAGTACTGCATCAGGGTTTCACCCTCTCTCTGTGGTAGGTTGAAGAAGTGGCTCCACAGCTGCACTACTTTAGCACTACTTTATTCCTTATTGATTTCTCTCTATACCTATGGTCTTATTTGCAAATTGATTATGCCTGTGTATGCACTTTACAAGACTGGTGCCTTATCCGCATTCCTCGCAGTACCGATTACCTGTTTCTTCTCTTTGTTTTCTTTCATAGGATGAAAATTACCAGCAGATACGACCTGAGGTCTGTGGTTGTATTGTTCTTCTCCAGCTCCGTTCTTCGGTTGGAAGATTCATGTTCTGTTGTTATTACATCAGAGTTTCTTCTTCTTCGGCTGGAGATTAGTTGCCAGACGTTCAGCATTTACAGAGGAGAGTCATCGTCAAAGAAAGAGGAGGAATCTGTACAAACCAGGACTATTATACTGGTCTTATGTGGGAGGGTCTTGTCACCATGGTTACTTGTTATGGTTTTTCTTTGCTGCTATTGGTTGTTCAGTAAAGAAAGAGAAAGCAATAGGAGCCTCCGTGTCTTTAATAAAATCATGACTTTACGTCATAAGTTAGTAAAATCATGCAATTACATGACATAGCCATGGGCAAGTTTCTTCGCTTATTTGCAGCAAATTACAAGCCCAGCCTGTTTTGAGAACAACCACTTGCCCTTTGGCAATTTACATGCTTTGGTGCTACTCTGACCCGAAAAGGGCGCTTATTGGAGACAAATAAGGAGTTTCTGGGACACACGCTGTTTACTGGAAGAATAACTGGGGCAACTTATTAACACTGTTCAAAATACAGACTGCGTAAACTTAAGACGGGTTTACATGGCTCGATTATTGTGAACAAACATTTGTATAAATGCTCATTCCTATGTAAAGGTGTTGCAGATCACCCAATGAACGAGCAAAATGCGCATTCATCAGGTGAAATGATCTTTGGTCTGGACACCTCAATCATCGTTTCTGGGCAGCAGATCGTGCTATGTAAACAGTGATCATCTGCCCAGAAACAATGAATCTGTATGAAGATGAGTAATGGCAGTAGCCATTACTTGTCCTCATATAGTCGAGGTGATCTCTGCATGTAAGTGCGGCTCTTCACCTCCACTGACAAGTAGGCTGTTATTGGGAAGTGCCCCTTACCGATAAACGACTGCTCTTTGGTGCAGTGTAAATGCACCTTTAAACCACGCAGTCAAAAAAGAAGACAAATTTATCACAACGACTTAGGCCTCATGCACACGACCGTTTTTTTTTTAAGGTCCACAAAAACGGGGTCCGTAGGTCCGTGATCCGTGACCGTTTTTTCGTCCATGGGTCTTCCTTGATTTTTGGAGGATCCACGGACATGAAAAAAAAGTCGTTTTGGTGTCCGCCTGGCCGTGTGGAGCCAAACGGATCCGTCCTGAATTACAATGCAAGTCAATGGGGACGGATCCATTTGACGTTGACACAATATGGTGCAATTGCAAACGGATCCCTTCCCCCATTGACTTTCAATGTAAAGTCAGGAGTCTCTTTTATACCATCGGATCGGAGTTTTCTCCAATCCGATGGTATATTTTAACTTGAAGCGTCCCCATCACCATGGGAATGCCTCTATGTTAGAATATACCATTGGATTTGAGTTAGATCGTGAAACTCAGATCCGACAGTATATTCTAACACAGAGGCGTTCCCATGGTAATGGGGACGCTTCAGGTTAGAATATACTAAAAGAACTGTGTACATGACTGCCCCCTGCTGCCTGGCAGGTGCTGCCAGGCAGCAGGGGGCAGACCCCCCCCCCTCCCCCTGTATTTAACTCATTGGTGGCCAGTGCGGCCGGCCCCCCCTCCCTCCCCTGTAGTTAACACATTGGTGGCCAGTGCGGCCGGCCCCCCCTCCCTCCCCTGTAGTTAACACATTGGTGGCCAGTGCGGCTGGCCCCCCCTCCCTCCCCTGTAGTTAACACATTGGTAGCCAGTGCGGCCGGCCCCCCCTCCCTCCCCTGTAGTTAACACATTGGTGGCCAGTGCGGCTGGCCCCCCCTCCCTCCCCTGTAGTACTGTAGATTCAATGGTGGCCAGTGGGCCCCCCCTCCCTCCCCCTTCTAATTAAAATCTCCCCCCTATCATTGGTGGCAACGGAGAGTACCGATCGGAGGGGCAGTTTAATCGCTGGGGCTCCGATCCGTAACCATGGCAACCAGGACGCTACTGCAGTGCATTGCTTATAGCACAGACCTTTCACTTGCCAGTAGGAGGAGCGCCCGGCCGGTCACAGACATCGCAGCTCGCAGGTAAGTATAATGCTTCTAAAAATTGCTAAGTAACCATGGCAACCAGGACTGCAGTAGCATCCTGGTTGCCATGGATACCGATAGGAGCCCCAGCGATTAAACTGGGACTCCGATCGGTACTCTCCGCTGCCACCAATGATAGGGGGGAGATTTTAATTAGGAGGGGGAGGGAAGGGGGGCCCACTGGCCACCAATGAATCTACAGTACTACAGTGGAGGGAGGGGGGCCGGCCGCACTGGCCACCAATGTGTTAACTACAGGGGAGGGAGGGGGGGCCGGCCGCACTGGCCACCAATGTGTTAAATACAAGGGAGGGAGGGGGGCCCACTGGCCACCAATGAATTTAAAACTGGGGAGGGAGGGGGGTGTGCCCCCTCCTGCCTGGCAGCACATGATCTCTTACAGGGGGCTATGATACGCACAATTAACCCCTCAGGTGCAGCACCTGAGGGGTTAATTGTGCGGATCACAGCCCCCTGTAAGAGATCGGGTGCTGCCAGGCAGCAGGGGGCAGTCATGTACACAGTTTAAAGTATATTCTAACTAGAAGCGTCCCCATCACTATGGGAACGCCTCTGTGTTAGAATATACTGTCGGTTCTGCGTTTTCACGAAGTGAAAACTCAGCTCTGAAAAAGCTTTTATGCAGATGGATCTGCGGATCCATCTGTGTGAAAGTAGCCTACGGCCACGGACGCGGATGCCAATCTTGTGTGCATCCGTGTTTTTTCACGGACCCATTGACTTGAATGGGTCCGTGAACCGTTGTCCGTCAAAAAAATAGGACAGGTCGTGTGCATGAGGCCTTATACTGGATGATAAATGAGGTTCACAGCTAGATACTTTTATCTTACATTATACCACCTATTGGCTGGCTTACTTTTTGTAAGCTTTGGTGGCTAGGTGCAAACCATGTGCCCTATTCACATGACTGTATTCAGTCAGCATCCGATCGGTGTACCTGCGGATCAGTTGGGGACCTATTCATTTCAATGGGGCTGCAAAAGATGACAGATGACACACCGTGTGCTGTCCACATTCGCGGCACCTGCAAAAGAGATAGAACATGTCCTATTCTTGTCCGTTTTGTGGACAAGAATAGGCATTTCCAAATAGGGCAGAAATTGTAGGACCACAAAATGCGGGACACATACAGCCGGTATCTGTGTTTTACAGAGCTGCAATTTGCGGACCACAAAACAGATACCATCGGAATAGGGCCTTAGTGTCATACAATAAAATCAGGCTGTAGTGTATCAGGCTTCTGATTATGATGACCTAGCCTCAAAATAGATCATTAATATCCAACTGGTGAGGGTCCGACACCCAGAGCCCCTACCGATCAGCTGTTACCTGCAGCCTTCGGCCTGGAACTAACACTGTGAATGGAACAGGAAGCACAACTTCATTCAAAGCGTGGTGGCCGTGTCGGGTTATTGCAGCACAACTCCTATTCACTTCAATGGGAGCTGAGCTTCAGAAACCCACTACGGCCACCATACTTTGAATAGAGCTGTGCTTCTGGCTCAATACAAAGTATTAGTTCCAGCACGTGAGGCTGCAGGTAACAGCTGATTGGTAGAGATTCCGGGTGTCGGACTTTCACCAATCGGTTATTAATGATCTACCCTGAGGATAGGTCATCAATATCAGGAGCCTGGAAAATACCTTTAATATCTAGAGCAATGAAATAATCTTCCATCTGCTGCTCTACTACTGCTCATAAAAATAAGCCATCCTGAAGCCTGGTCTGGATCAGCTTCTTCTACTGTTTAAACATTTTTTATTGATTTTATTTATTGCACTTATATAAAAGGCCATAAAGCAGTTACTATGTTCATTATAGTACATGGCTCATATAGCTGAAACTGTACTGCAAAGAGTTAACCTCATCCTCAATCAGTGGCGGGCATGGTTCATCATCCACATAGTGGCCTCTGGGCCAGCTGTTGAGGAAGAATAGCTTTGCTGTGTGCATCGGCTAGTGGCTTGGTCTCTGAATCTGGACTCTATCCTGACTTCTGCCTGAAACCCTTTGGGCCTGCTGATACTAGGGGTCCTTGTGTTATAAACATGAACTCCGTAACCAAAGCCCATATCCTAAACCCCAAAACCAGGTTCTGCATTTGAGCCTGCACCCAGTTTCTAGAGCCCTGGGTGAACTAACTTTGTGCTATCAATTCAAAAGAGCCGATGCATTTTAAAAAGACAGCTCTGCTGCTCCTGCTGTTAAGTTCTAAAAGTGCCTTCACTCGTGGCAGATTTTGTTGCAAAAATTTCAGTTCCATTCATCTGAATGGGATTGTTTAAGCAGCAAGCACAGGCATTTCTGCAAGTTCTCCTTCAGATGCATGGAACTGATATTCAGTGTCTGACATTTCTGTAACACAGTCTGCAGCAACTGAAGGTAAATCTGGTTAGGCTATGTGCCTGCGCCATACCCAAGAAGGCAGTACCGCTGTCTATTGTGCAGGACACCGTACGCCAGTACACCTGTATCACTGTGGGCAAACATGCTCTAGATGTTACAATACAATCCACCCATTGGTGCGCTGAATACATAAAAGATAATAAAATATACTGCGTGGTGTGGATTGGAGATCTGTATACACTGTGAATGGAGGAGCTGTGAATATACTGTGATTGGAGGAGATCTATACATATACTGTGAGCGGAGGAGCTGCATATATACTGTGAGCGGAGGAGCTGAGTATATACTGTGAGCGGAGGAGATGAGTATATACTGTGAGCTGAGGGGCTGAGTATATACTATGAGCGGAGGAGCTGAGTATATACTGTGAGCGGAGGAGCTGAGTATATACTGTGAGCGGAGGAGCTGAGTATATACTGTGAGCGGAGGAGCTGAGTATATACTGTGAGCGGAGGAGCTGAGTATATACTGTGAGCGGAGGAGCTGAGTATATACTGTGAGCGGAAGAGCTGCGTATATACTGTGAGCGGAGGAGCTGCGTATATACTGTGAGCGGAGGAGCTGAGTATATACTGTGAGCGGAGGAGCTGCGTATATACTGTGAGCGGAGGAGCTGAGTATATACTGTGAGCGGAGGAGCTGAGTATATACTGTGAGCGGAGGAGCTGAGTATATACTGTGAGCGGAGGAGCTGAGTATATACTGTGAGCGGAGGAGCTGTGTATATACTGTGAGCGGAGGAGCTGTGTATATACTGTGAGCGGAGGAGCTGAGTATATACTGTGAGCGGAGGAGCTGAGTATATACTGTGAGAGGAGGAGCTGAGTATATACTGTGAGCGGAGGAGCTGAGTATATACTGTGAGCGGAGGAGCTGAATATATACTGTGAGCGGAGGAGCTGTGTATATACTGTGAGCGGAGGAGCTGTGTATATACTGTGAGTGGAGGAGCTGTGTATATACTGTAAGTGGAGGAGCTGTGTACAGTACAGACCAAAAGTTTGGACACACCTTCTCATTCAAAGAGTTTTCTTTATTTTCATGACTATGAAGGCATCAAAACTATGAATTAACACATGTGGAATTATATACATAACAAACAAGTGTGAAACAACTGAAAATATGTCATATTCTAGGTTCTTCAAAGTAGCCACCTTTTGCTTTGATTACTGTTTTGCACACTCTTGATGAGCTTCAAGAGGTAGTCCCCTGAAATGGTTTTTACTTCACAGGTGTGCCCTGTCAGGTTTAATAAGTGGGATTTCTTGCTTATAAATGGGGTTGGGACCATCAGTTGCGTTGAGGAGAAGTCAGGTGGATACACAGCTGATAGTCCTACTGAGCAGACTGTTAGAATTTGTATTATGGCAAGAAAAAAGCAGCTAAGGCCTCTTTCACACTTGCGTTGTTGGGATCCGGCATGCACTTCCGTTGCCGGAGGTGCCTGCCGGATCCGGAAAAACGCAAGTGTACTGAAAGCATTTGAAGACGGAACCGTCTTCCAAATGCTTTCAGTGTTACTATGGCACCCAGGACGCTATTAAAGTCCTGGTTGCCATAGTAGGAGCGGGGAGCGGGGGAGAGGTATACTTACAGTCCGTGCGGCTCCCGGGGCGCTCCAGAATGACGTCAGAGCGCCCCATGCGCATGGATGACGTGATCACATGGATCACGTGATCCATGCGCTTGGGGCGCCCTGACGTCACTCTGGAGCGCCCGGGGAGCCGCACGGACGGTAAGTACACTGCTCCCCCGCTCCCCACTACACTTACCATGGCTGTCAGGACTTTAGCGTCCCGGCAGCCATGGTAACCACTCTGAAAAAGCTAAATGTCGGCTCCGGCAATGCGCCGAAACGACGTTTAGCTTAAGGCCGGATCCGGATCAATGCCTTCCAATGGGCATTAATTCCGGATCCGGCCTTGCGGCAAGTGTTCCGGATTTTTGGCCGGAGCAAAAAGCGCAGCATGCTGCGGTATTTTCTCCGGCCAACAAACGTTCCGTACCGGAACTGAAGACATCCTGATGCATCCTGAACGGATTACTCTCCATTCCGAATGCATTAGGATAATCCTGATCAGGATTCTTCCGGCATAGAGCCCCGACAACGGAACTCTATGCCGGAAGACAATAACGCAGGTGTGAAAGAGCCCTAAGTAAAGAAAAACGAGTGGCCATCATTACTTTAAGAAATCAAGGTCAGTCAGTCAGCCGAAAAATTGGGAAAACTTTGAAAGTAAGGGCTATTTGACCATGAAGGAGAGTGATGGGGTGCTGCGCCAGATGACCTGGCCTCCACAGTCACCGGATCTGAACCCAATCGAGATGGTTTGGGGTGAGCTGGACCGCAGAGTGAAGGCAAAAGGGCCAACAAGTGCTAAGCATCTCTCTGGGAACTCCTTCAAGACTGTTGGAAGACCATTTCAGGGGACTACCTCTTGAAGCTCATCAAGAGAATGCCAAGAGTGTGCAAAGCAGTAATCAAAGCAAAAGGTGGCTACTTTGAAGAACCTAGAAAATGACATATTTTCAGTTGTTTCACAATTGTTTGTTATGTATATAATTCCACATGTGTTAATTCATAGTTTTGATGCCTTCATAGTCATGAAAATAAAGAAAACTCTTTGAATAAGAAGGTGTGTCCAAACTTTTGGTCTGTACTGTATATACTGTGAGCGGAGGAGCTGAGTATATACTGTGAACGGAGGAGCTGTGTATATACTGTGAGTGGAGGAGCTGTGTATATACTGTGAGTGGAGGAGCTGTGTATATACTGTGAGTGGAGGAGCTGTGTATATACTGTGAGTGGAGGAGCTGAGTATATACTGTGAGTGGAGGAGCTGTGTATATACTGTGAGTGGAAGAGCTGAGTATATACTGTGAGCGGAGGAGCTGTGTATATACGGTGAGTGGAGGAGCTGAGTATATACTGTTAAAGATGTGTGAATTTTATATCTCTAGGACTGTAATGAGTTAACTTTTTCTTTTTCAAGTTCCTCCCACCCCCTCTTTGTCTCATAACTGGAGAGAGGGGGGGGGGCAAAGAGCTGTGCTGTGGGCAGCGTCTGGTTTCTCATCCTTGTACAGGTGTCCCAACAAGGGAGGTATATAGAGTGTGAAGGAGTGCATAAGCCAATTATATGGCTCGATGATATGTATATATTATTCACTGCCTATAGAGAAGCACCTCTTTGAAGTGTCACATATGACGTATGCAGTATTATTGTTAGAATAGAAGCCATTACAAAATGGCGATGGTAACCAGATGTTTACATTAGTTCACATTCTAAAGTAGGGCCCAGTGCGCAGATGCCAGGGTGTTATCTCCTCTCTCTTATCTCTTCTTCCTTTTTGACCAATGAAACAATGTTTAAGCCTCAGTGAGGACTGCCCTCTTCTGAAGATGTATATACGCTTACCCCATGTAATAAAAGTTAGAGATTGCATTGACCATCTATGTGTCAGCGTCTAGTCTCTCAGCCACGCGTGGATATTAACCCCTGGGGGGGGTACATTGATTTGGAGCACCAGAGTGCATCTCAAATGCTCTGATTTAGGGCGTCTTCATCAAATGGCGACCATGAAGGGACTCTGAGCGAAAGTAGCATCCAACAGCTGACAAGACGGGCCCCTGAGCTTGACGAACGGCAGAGGGGAGAGGACTGCAACCTCAAAGAAAGGTGAGAAAACTTTTTATCTCATCTGCCTTTCTGCTATTTACTTCATCATGCTCAGATAGCTCAGTCTGCTGTGAGGTGGTACCGATGTAAGTATAGTAGTCGGCTGTAATGCTGAAAGTTTGGAGTCTATAGAACCAATAGTCTGAAATTATAGATCACTCTGGTGTGTATATGTTTTGTGTGTGTCTGTGATTTATGTGAGGAGTGAGTTGAGCACAGGCGGTAAAACCACAGACAAAGGGAGGGGACAGTAACCTCCTGGTTTGGAAGGGGGCGCTGTAGCGCTGAGGTGTGGGACAAAGTAAACTCCGGCTGACCTGACCAGGAAGACACGTGGAGTCGTATGACCCTTTGAGATAAGGGAAGACTGCAGAGATATTCTCCACCTGACCTGACCCCAGGAAGACGCGGTGGAGCCCGTCTGACCCTCTAGGGAAAAGGCGTGCGGGGAGTCCCAGCTGACTAGTCAGACGTGATAGTCAGATTTGAGCAAACCAGTGGGGAGGGTGAATCCTTTGTCTGCGGAGGAAAGGGTTAAAGGTGCTGATCACTCCTCTGTTTTGTGTGTGTGTGTCAGTCTGAAATACTGTTGTTTTGAGATGGGTCAGTCCCACTCACATGAAGAAGGAAAATTGAAAGTTAAAATGTGACAAGGAATGTTAGAGAAAGTGTGGCCCCGGACAGCAGGTCGCCCGGCTGGCAATAGGGATGAAAATCTGTAAGAAACTGTGAAGTTAGCGCTTACAGACTGTGGGCATCAGAACTCCTGTGATGTTGAGGGGGGGTTCTAATGAGTGAGAAAACAGAGCAGTGTCAGGAAGTTAATTGATGGCATTAGCAAGAAAGAAAGTGCCCCAGTGTCTGCAATCAGAAAGGCGCTTGTGTTAAATGTTCAGAAATGAACTGGTTAAGTTTTGTTACCCTAATGATATGTGTGTGTTTAAATAGGGAATATCCTAAAAGATGGTCAGTTAATGGAAGTATTGTATCCAGTGTGAACTACAGAGATTCACTTTCCCCTGCCTTCACACAGAAACATTCCTGAGATAAGAGGAGCGAGGAAAGGGGGGAGGGAATCATGGGGGCAGGGAATCATGCAGAGTAAGTTATGTGTAATATATTCTACAAGACAAAGAATTGTTCAATAATTTTCTTTCTTCTTTCTTCTTTCCCAAGCAGTGTACTGTGGGAATCCAGCTTTTAACAAAATGACTGTATGATTATAACATGTATATTGTCTTACAGGGACAGACCATCAGCAATTCTGGGTGTGGTGTGGCTATCTGTTTCCAGGAAAGCTGTGTTTGTTCATCAATACTGTAATTGGAGGAGATCTGTATATACTGTGAGTGGAGATCCGTATATACTGTGAGTGGAGATCCGTATATACTGGGAGTGGAGATCCGTATATACTGGGAGTGGAGATCCGTATATACTGCGGTGTACTAAATGCAGCAGCTGTTTATTATATGGTAAAAATCTGTGAACTTTCTGTATTACAGGGAAATATGTGTGTATTGTAGGGAGACCTATACTAGTCACAATATGGTTTACACTTACAGGGGGGTATGTTCCCGGCTCCTATGGCTGCAATGTGGCTGGCACTCAAGGGGACAATCCAGCTGATGTTTTTAGGTTAATGTAGTAGATAGACAGACAGACAGATGCTTGAGAAAGGCCTCATTGTGTTGGGCTGAAATGTCGCAGTTGGGTGAATAAAGAGGGCCCACCACCCTTCACCATATTCTAGAGTGCTGCCTCTTTTTTGCAAACTTTAGATAGATAGATAGATAGATAGATAGATAGATAGATATGAGATAGATAGATAGATAGATAGATAGATAGATAGACAGATAATGAAGAAATTCAGCAGCACTCTTATAGTCGTTCAGATGTGTTGCCCTTTTATTCACCAGACAATGAAACGTTTCAATCCTCTTACTGGGACTATTCTATAATTCTAAAGCTTGAGAATAGTCCCAACAAGAGGACTGTAACGTTTCATTGTCTGGTGAATAAAAGGACAGCACCTCTGAGCGACCATAGTAGTGCTGCTGAATTTCTTCATTATTGTTCTGGATTGAGGTTGTATCCACGGTTGCTTGCATACCATCTTCTTTGGATATTTTTAGTGCTGCTTACATTCTGATTTTACTGTAGATAGATAGTTCCAAGTCACTGCTTGAGAAAAGTCCCAGTAAGGGCTTGTTCACACGACCGTGCCCGTGCTGTGGACAGCAATGCACAGGCACCGACCGTGGCCCAGCTGCATGGGGATCGCGGACCCATTCACTTGAATGGGTCCGCGATCCGTCCGTTCCGCAAAAAGATAGAGCAAGTTCTATCTTTTTGCGGTGCAGAGGCACGGAACGGAACCCCAGGAAGCACTCCGTAGTGCTTCCATTCCATTGAAGTGAATGGGTCCGCATTCGTGATGTGGAATGCACACAGAACGGTGCCCGTGTATGGCGGATCCGCAAATGCGGTCCGCAATACAGCAATGGGCAGCACACGTTCGTGTGAATGATCCCTAAGAGGATTGAAACGTCCCTTTGGTGGTTGAAGAACACTACCTTTGATTTACTTTTTGGGAGTGCTATGGAATTCTTTATTTTTAGATAGATAGAAGGTATATTATTTTTGGTGGTAGGCATATACCTTGGGGCTTGTGCCCCTGATCTTTTAAGACCCCAGCAATGCCCTTGTTTTTTGGTACTTAGATATTGATGGCTTATCTTCAGGAATGGTGGGTGCCACTTCCCAACATCCTGATGTTTTGGGCAGCTGCAGGACGTACATAGCCTTTACCCACAGATGACTAAGGGTACTTTCACACTTGTGTTAAACTTTTCCGGTACTGAGTTCCGTCCTAGAGGCTCAATACCGGAAAAAAACTGATCAGTTTTATCCTAATGCATTCTGAATAGAGAGCAATCCGTTCAGTATGCATCAGGATGTCTTCAGTTCAGTCACTGTACTGTCTTTGGATGGAGAAAATACTGCAGCATGCTGCGGTATTTTCTCTGTCCAAAATTCCGGAACACTAGTCGGAATGCCGGATCCGGCATTATTTTCCATTGAAATGCATTAATGACAGATCCTGCCCCAAGTGTTCCAGAAAAACAGATCCAGTTTTGCGGTCAGCGCACGGATCCGTTTTTCCGGATGACAACCGGAGAGACGGATCCGGTATTGCAATGCATTTGTGAGACGGATTTGCATCCGGATCCGTCTACAAATGGTATCCGTTTGCATACAGATTGCCGGCGACGGAACTGCCTGCCGGAATCCAACAATGCAAGCGTGAAAGTACCCTAACATGTTACATGCATTTTACTTCCTTTTCTTTTCATTTTACATGACTGCATATTGTTTGGCGACAGGAGCCATCTACTGGTCATGTGTGAAAACTGCTTCTACAGTATAACCACATTCTGGGCTGTAGAAAGTAAAACTATCACATTGTGAAAAGGCTTCCACATAATGATGTGACCAAGAGGTGAAGAAGATCTAGATAACCCAGTACTGGGACTTTTTCTGTTCTTTGGATGTACAAACATTTTTCTACTATACATAATACAACATATTGGTGGTAAAGGAGAACCTGCATAACGTTAGATCGTAGAAACTAGAAACAAACGCCTCTTGCAAGCTACTGAGTCACCTCCGCTGCTATGGCTCCAATGCAAGGTGATAACAAGTAACCATCGGGCCCCACAGCAAAACTTGGAATACACAATAATAAAAAATAAAAAAAATTATTTTATTTTATAGAACCTTAATGCAATAAAAACACGAGACTAGAGAGTGGAGATAAGCCGAGGCCTGTTTATTTAAACTCAAACCAACTTTAATATACTCAAAATATTAACCATATAAACACCATGAGCCTAGTCATAAACTCAGACTCGTTTAAACCATCAATACATCAGAGTCCATCCCATCCCGGGTGGACTATATCAACCACCCTGCACAGACCTCGACTTTACAAACAAAATTGGGGCGGGGAACAAACTGGTCCAGGCTCCCAGGGCAGGTGAGGCAAACAGGCAAACCAGCCCCTGGAGCCTGGACACTTTTAGCCCCCCCAACCCCACTAATCCACCAATGATTCACTGTCACCAGGGCTCGGGCAAACTTTGCCCGATCCCAGTGACATCATAGGTCATTAAGATGACCAATTAAGAACATCACCGGGCAGAATTCAAATTCTGCCCAGCGATCCTCAGAGGAGAGCGGGAAAAATTTCCCTCCAAAACCTCTTGACTAAAAATAACCTCTAATCATTGGGCACAGAACTGACCTCTCAGTGACCAGAGCCCATAGACAGGCAATGTAAGTATCGCCATGTGTACCCCTCCATAATGTCCGGGGTACCTTCATGGCAATACATGGCACATGCTCCCAAACACACAATAATAAAACATTTTTTTCAATTTTTTTTTATAGAACCTTAATGCAATAAAAACACGAGACTAGAGAGTGGAGATAAGCCGAGGCCTGTTTATTTAAACTCAAACCAACTTTAATATACTCAAAATATTAACCATATAAACACCATGAGCCTAATCATAAACTCAGACTCGTTTAAACCATCAATACATCAGAGTCCATCCCATCCCGGGATGACTATATCAACCACCCACCAGGCCCGCCGCGCCTTCAAGAAGGCAGCAAGGGACCCCCCCACAGCTATTTCTATTATAGCCTGCAGGTTGAGGTTGCAAATATCATAACCGATATCCGATAAATGTATACCATCATTGAAAAACAGGCCTGCCTCTCCACTCTCCAAATCCACATGCCTGAAAGAAAACCCCCCTAACAAAGGCATAAACTTAGACAAAGCGCGGTTAATCCGTCTCCGGACCTTGTCCTTAAACACCACCTAGAGATAATTTCAGAGAAAACAAGCCTCGTTTCAGGGAAGAGGCAACGCAAATCTGACATTGTTTTCTTCATTTGAAATATCAACTCCATGGTGTCTTTGCCGCCTACATCATTGCCACCTAGATGAATAATGACAATGTCCGGGTTAGGAAACACATCATGCAGGTGTAAAATGAGATCGATGAAACCTGACCACCGAAGACCCCGAACTCCAGCCCAGCAGATCTTGACAGAATCTGGAGGTAACGATAAATTTAGTCCGTAGCAGCGCTCTGCGGCCCTCCTATTCACCCAGTGGACATAAGAATGGCCCAGAATCCATACCGTACGACCTGTAAAAACTAAAAATGTTAATCAGCAAATGAGGTCTGACATACAGTTGATACCTATCAGACGACCATTTCCAATCCATCTAATAGCTGACTCATTCAATCCTGCAAGAGCCACAGAAGTTGCTGATCCAATACGAAAAGAATGGGAAGAAAAGAAATGAGCACCCAAACCAAGCTTCCCCAAACATTTAGCTAACACAGCCCTAAATTGAAATTGGACAGAGGAGACAGATCTTGGTGCAAAAGAAAATTAGTGTTGCTAACCCTGGGCTGGATCGCCAAATAACTCAAAACCGCATCAACAGGACATATCCTTTTATCCATAATTGAACCTATTCTCACATAATAACCCTTACCTGCCTGATCAGTTTTAGACCTTGCAACAAAAATAGACAATATAGAACCTCTAACTGAAACATGACTTAAACATAAACCAGACTGGTCAAAACGAGAACGCGGCAACAGTTCACCAATCCTTAAGGCACCAAAGAATAACAAAGTAAACGCTGTACGAAACAAAGAAGCTTCAAAGCCAGAAAAGCAAACAGAGCTGGTAACTTTACACAATTGTATCAACAATTCTGGCGAGATAGGAAATCTACCATCTGGCAGATATCCAATAGATTTGTAACCTTTCAGAAGCTGTTTAATTAAAAAGTAATCTGAAAAGGACCTAGAACCAAATAATTTTAGGAAAAAGGAAACACCGGCCAAAATCCTAGACACTGAGCTATGTGCCAGCTTTTCTTCAAATAATTTCAAACAAAATGACAAGGCTATAGACTTGTCTAATAGCGAAGGCGATAAGGATAAACCAGTTGTAAAACGATCCCAGTGTAACCAGGCTGACATATAACTTTTCCACGTTGAAGCTGCCACTGAACGGCTCAATAAATTCAGCGCTAAGACCAAATCAACCCCCACAGGTGCTCTGGACAAGGAGTCCTGCAAACATCCACCGATGGAGCCAAAGCGCGAAAACGATCCATCTGAAAACGTGACAAGGCGTCAGCAATGTCATTATTACAACCAGGAATATGGACTGCCTTAATCCAAATATTCAATTTTAAACAAAGTAACACCAGATGTCTTAAGAGCTTCACCACCACCAATGGGCTTTTGGATGACAAACAGTTAACAGCAAATAACACTCCTTTATTGTCTGTATGCAAACAGATCCGTTTATTCTGAAAAAATCTGCCCCACAATGCCAAAGCTACCACTACCGGGAAAAGCTCCAACAAAACCAGATTCTTCAGTACAGCATTCATGACCCAGGAATCATTCCAAGCAGCAGCACACCAATGCCCATTCCAGTATGCACTGAAACCAACACTACCTGCTGCGTCCGTGAACAGATTTAACTGAGCAGCATCCATAAACTCCTCTTGCCACATAGACCTACCATTAAAATCCTGCAGAAAACTCAGCCAAACCAACAAATCGTCCCTAATATCTTTATTTAATGACAGATGCAAACAAGGATTGCGCACTCCAGCGACTTTCAAAGATAATTGCCTGCAGAAAACACGCCCCATAGGCATTGTCCTGCAACAAAATGCTAACAAACCCAACAAAGACAGTGACACTATGTGTCTCTGACAGTGACACTATGCCGAGACAGAAACTTTAATTCCTAAAGCTGCTTTTAAAACCTTCTCAATAGGTAATCTACATTCACCAAGACCAGCGTCAATAACTATTCCTAAAAATTCAAGACAACTAGAAGGTAAAACAGTTTTTTCAAAAGCAAGTGGAACACCAAAATCTGCACAAACTGAATAAAAACACTCAGAACAAACCAGAGAATCAACAGAACCAACAAACAGGAAATCGTCTAAATAATGAACAACACCGCCCTTCATTGCACGCACTGAAACTACCCAATCAATAAAAGTGGAGAATGCTTCAAAATAAAAACAGGAGATAGAACAACGCATAGGCAGACATTTGTCAAAATAAAACGAACCTTGAAAACTAAAACCCGAAGAATTAAAAGCAGCCGGATGGATGGGAAGGAGGCGAAATGCAGACTGAATATCAGCCTTGGCCATTAAAGCCCCCCTACCAAAGACTTCACCACAGCCACCGCAGAGTCAAAAGTAGCATACCTAACTTTAGTCAATGAACTATCAATCTCATCATTCAATGACTGACCAAACGGATAAGACAAATGATGAATTATCCTGAAAGAATTAGGCTCCTTCTTCGTCACCACAGCAAGAGGAGATAAACGAAAATCCTCAAAAGGTGGCACTTCACAAGGACCTGCTACTCTGCCTGACTCAATTTCTTTCTGCAATTTAGCAGCCACCACTTGAGGCAGCTGCTGAACAGAAGGCAAATTCCTGACCATGGGACAACCTTGACCAGAGAATGCAGGCAAAACAAAACCTTCAGAAAATCCTACTTTCTGATTAACCGCTGGCGGTCTCTGGGGGACCAAAAGATTGAGCCATAAGCCCAGATCCTTGTTGCCCCATTGCAAATGAGGATAAACCGCCAATTTCTGATGAAAATTCTCATCATACTGAAACCACCCAAAACCGCCAAAACTCTTGTAGGCCTCCAACACAATATCAACATGTTGGAACAATCCTGAACACTTCTCAGGATGTTTCTCACCAAGGACACTCGCCAAAATGCAAAAGGCCTATAACCAATTATTAAAAGAGCGAGGAATAGGACGGCGCCTATCCTCCTCAGATCTCTCCTCCCTGCGTTCTCCTTTAGAGACAAATTCCTTATACTCAGGGAGCAGAGATAAAACATCAACATATATTCACCATTCCAAATTATTTCTTTTACCGTTACAAATATTACATGGTAAAACTTCTTTAAAAAATTTTCATTAACCCCTTTTGATTTGTCCAACAACGGCAAACATTGAGGGACTGATAAAGGATCCAAAACACTGTCAGCATCACCCCCACCCTCACCCTCCGCAGCAAGCCAGGCAGAAGCTACATTAGAAAATACAGGCTCAGAAACAGTAGGCAGAGGGGGAAAAAGGGGAGAAGGATGAGGGATTAACCCTCCCAAGGAGGACAAAATCTGAGACAAAGATGAAATGACAGGGGCCAGCCTCGTAGCAGCACACTCACCCAATTGAAGACCTGGTTCAGGCTGAGGTGCTGCAGCAGCCGCCGGCGTTGGGGTCCCTGTAGCTCCAGGCGGAGATCCACTGGACATCAAAGTATCCTGCACACGAAGTCCTCCGGCATTTCCTTCCTTGCCCTACAACCCAAAAGAAAGAGAGTCTGCAAGGAGGGGGGAGAAATCCGTACTTGACCTGCGACGGTCCTCCTGACGGACGAAACAGCTGGGCATCCAGGTCCCGCCGAACCGCGACGTCCTCTCGCGATACCGACGTCTCCGCGATCTCCAACCTGCGCACGAGACGCGCATACATACTGGGCGTCGGGGAAAATCTTCTCTTCTGGCGCCGAGTCCTCCTGCTCCTCTCGCGCGAACCCACAGCGCTACACATCTCAGGTACGTCCGGGCTCAGTGAAGGTTCAGCCTCCAGGCCAGCAGCAGCCGGAACTTTGCGTAATAACTTCATAAATTAATTTGTACTGTAAAAAAAACATTTCCCGAACTTGGGTTCGGTTCCAAATGGTAACTTCTGAAGTCGATTCGCTCATCCCTATTTATGATTGCATTTTAGTCATTTTGGGCTAAAAATCTTTTTTTTTAATTAGTCTTTATTAAAAAATAGTGAGCCATTAAAGGGTTAACTGTTTTTCTAGCTGTGTGAATGGTACCTTCACTTTCAATTTGTGCCAGTCATCTAATAACCCTTTTCTGTAAATTACCAAAAAGTCATAAATACTTATTTAATCCATATTCTTATCAGTAAGATAAGTATTGAGCTATAATGAATGCTTACAATGTCAGAGACAAGGAGCTGTCAGGTGAGCTGCCTGATGGATCAGAGGGAAAATTCACAACCAGCTACTAGATAAACTCGAAGATGTGCAGAGAAAACGGTTCAATATTTTTAATAAAGACCAATTAAAAAAAGGTTTTTAGCTCAAAATGAGTACAATGCAACAATAAAAAAAAAGTCCCCAAAAGGTTTCTCTGTCAGCAGAGAAAAATGATGTTTTAATGTATGCAAATGAGCCTCTAGGAGCAACGGGGGCGTTGCTGTTACACTTAGAGGCTCAGCTCTCTCTGAAACTGTCATGCCCTCTGCATTTTGATTGACAGGGCCAGGTGTCATGAGATTTTCATTGCCTGGCCCGTCAATCAAACTGGAGAGGGCGCGGCAGATGCAGAGAAAGTGGAACCTCTAGGTATAACGGCAACACCCCCATTGCTCCTAGAGGCTCATTTGCATATATTAAAACATTATTTTTCTCAGCAATGCAGGCACATATGAACATGAGACCAACACAGATGTCTTGAGCTGCAAAGTGCACATACAACAGGTCAGGCAGTTTCCTAGGTACAAATCTGGTGACAGATGCCCTTTAAAGTCTCTTGCTCCAACTAAGATTCACTGCAAATACAAAGAGAAGCCATCTTGTACAGGAAGTCAGTGATACAATGATGTTACGGAAGATGCATGATTGTGAATCCCTGTGGAGCCATTTCCTGCAGAGTGACTACACTTAACATGTTTTTCAACCCAGATTCCCTTCCTCTTAAAAAGATGTTTCATAGACATTTGCCATCACGGGCCCCTGACTTCACACTTCATTCATGTCTCTGGAGTCCAGTAGATAAGGTTTCAGATAATTGTAGGTAAAGCATCTCCTGATACCAGCTCTCTTGTATTAATAATGAGGCAGCATGAAGCAGCCATGACAATATTGTACAAGGCTCTTTCCAGCTTTGGAAGACAGAACATAAAAATATGTGCTTCACTAGCAACAAATTCCCGTTCCCATAGAGATTCATCTTCATGTGATGGGGTGCAAACAAAAAATAGTCCACCATTAGCCCCAGAGTATTATTTCATAAAGCTGGAGCTACAAAGATTGCTTTCCAGCACTGCCTGTGTGACAGGTCATGTGAATGAATACGGCTACTTTGCCACCCACAAGTTCCTGCAACTGCTGTTAGACAGTAGCAAAAACTGCAACAGTGTTGGACTTAAGTGCAGGTTTGCTCCAAATTTTGCTGCAGATGTGCAGCGAATTTCACCTTATGCAATGCAGTGAAAAATCACAACTAGAAATGACCGAATCAATTCAAAAATTGTAAGCATTTTTTTCCCCAAAAATTCAAATTCTAACAAATCAGAATTGTATGTGATTTGATTTGAGAGGATCAAGAAGAGGGAGGGTGAGAGAGAGAGAAAAAGACTTTTCCAGGCAATTGGGACAATTTCGATATGGCCGGTCGATTCGTCCAATTTGGACCAGAATCAAATTTTGAGAAATCTCTACCCACAACATAACTTGAACTGCTGTGGATTTAAAGTCCACACAGCAGGTCTATTTCCCCATGGATTCCATTTGCAGTCTGTTGAAGACATTTGATAAAATCTCATCCACTTTGCTGCTGCAGTCCGTAGTGTGCTGTGGATTTTGTGCCTGCAAAGTCTTGATGGAAAATCCTTGCTCTTACATTTTCATGTGATCCTACACTGGACTTGCTGCCTCTTTTCATAACAGATAAGGACTCATGCACACATGTCCGTACTGCGATCCACGGATCTGCAAAATATGGACACCTGTGTGCAATCCACATCTTTCTCACTCCTATCAAATGACTATGGATGTCTGCAATACGGCCCAGAATACATGTTCTATAATTTGCAGAATGGACGTGGACAGCACTTGGATGACATAGTTGTTTTTTTTTTTAATGGAACATAGAAAAGTCTGTGTGCAATCCGCAAAAAATGTGGATCAGACGCAGGTAAAAATATGGTTGTGTGCACAAAGCATTTACCAATCCTGTATATGGCGTACACTTAGGCTACATGCAGACGACAGTGAAAAAAAACCTCAGTTAAAAACGGATAAACTGTCCATATTTAACAGACTTTTTTTCACTGATGCCTTTCTGAGAAGCGGATATTAAAAACTGACCCATTCAATTATATGGGGAGAGTTGACAGTAAAAATCAGACAGGATAGAACATGTTCTATTTTTTGGACTTCCGTTATTCACTGGCCGTCACCAAAACTGTCGTGTGAATAACCCATAGACTACCATTGGCACTTTGAGGTGGAATATTACTCAAGAATTGTTGTGCAAGTTTGGTGCAAAATGTTGCATGGTGAATCAGGCCCCCTATCCCACAAAGCCACTTCCCTTTTCTGTTAAGACATACCCATAGGCACAGATCATTTCACTAAACCTAGACACACCAAATTGTGCAACATTCCAGTGCAATTTATCTAGATGCACTCACAGTAGTAAATGTCGGCCAATATTAAAACCCTTGTTCTCATAAACAATATGCAAAAGCAGACCTATGTACAAAATTGTATGGTCGACAGATGAGACTGGGGTCAGGTATCGTGACCATTCATTGAGATTTGTTTCTCTTGACAATGTTATTTTTTACTATACAGTGAAGTTGTGTCATCAGAAGAAATACATTTTAAGGAATTTTTGATGGTTCATTTTCCATGTCAATATCTATATTAAAAAACAAAAAGAAAACCTAATATTAGGCACTACACCTTGATCTCTACAGATTAGGCTACTTTCACTTTTTTGCGGATCCGTCATAGATCTGCAAAAATGCTTCCATTACAATATTACAACCGCATGCATCCATCATGAACGGATCCGGTTGTATTATGTCTTCTATAGTATATATCTCTGTATTATGTCTTCTATAGCCATACAAACACAAAGGGGGGGGGGGGGAAGAGGGGTCAGCACATCCCAATGCTCAGGTGCACGTTGCTTGTGGCTGCATATATATATCTGAAAAACACATAGTGCAACAGCACTCTACAAACCAAATGGAGTACAAAAGTATATTACATTGCAAATGCTATGCTATGCTAATAACTTAGAGATGCTTAGCAAATACATTTTGTACAAAATCATTTGAGCCCGTCTGCCGCACGCCAAGGCGATCTCTATAAGACGAGTCCTAACACTAAAGCTCACCTGTTGGGTGCCATGACAGCGACCATGAAATCCAGGAAGTGCAGGTCCCACATGCATGCTGGGCCCCTTTTGGTTTATATCTGTGTGGTGCCATAATGGCCTTCATTGAATCCAAGGACTACAAATACCAGCATGCATGCTGAGCAGACTATGTACTCATGCTAATTAAGTTTAAGACCACTTGAAAAATGGCAAAAAATCATATTTTACATTATTGGATCTTAACCACCTCAGCCCCCATAGCTTAAACACCCTGAAAGACCAGGCCACTTTTTACACTTCTGACCTACACTACTTTCACCGTTTATTGCTCGGTCATGCAACTTACCACCCAAATTAATTTTACCTCCTTTTCTTCTCACTAATAGAGCTTTCATTTGGTGGTATTTCATTGCTGCTGACATTTTTCCTTTTTTTTGTTATTAATCGAAATTTAACGATTTTTTTGCAAAAAAATTAAATTTTTCACTTTCAGTTGTAAAATTTTGCAAAAAAAAACGACATCCATATATAAATTTTGCTCTAAATTTATTGTTCTACATGTCTTTGATAAAAAAAAATGTTTGGGTAAAAAAAAATGGTTTGGGTAAAAGTTATAGCGTTTACAAACTATGGTACAAAAATGTGAATTTCCGCTTTTTGAAGCAGCTCTGACTTTCTGAGCACCTGTCATGTTTCCTGAGGTTCTACAATGGCCAGACAGTACAAACACCCCACAAATGACCCCATTTCGGAAAGTAGACACCCTAAGGTATTAGCTGATGGGCATAGTGAGTTCATAGAACTTTTTATTTTTTGTCACAAGTTAGCGGAAAATGATGATTTTTTTTTCATGCTGGGTGAGATAAATATCTTGGTCAAATGCCAACTTTGTATAAAAAAATGGAAAAAGTTGTTCTTTGCCAAGATATTTCTCTCACCCAGCATGGGTATATGTAAAATGACACCCCAAAACACATTCCCCAACTTCTCCTGAGTACGGAGATAGCACATGTGTGACACTTTTTTGCAGCCTAGGTGGGCAAAGGGGCCCATATTCCAAAGAGCACCTTTCGGATTTCACCGGTCATTTTTTACACATTTTGATTTCAAACTTCTTACCACACATTTGGGCCCCTAGAATGCCAGGGCAGTATAACTACCCCACAAGTGACCCCATTTTGGAAAGAAGACACCCCAAGGTATTTCGTGATGGGCATAGTGAGTTCATGGAAGTTTTTATTTTTTGTCACAAGTTAGTGGAATATGAGATTTTGTAAGGGAAAAAAAATAAATAAAAAAATCATCATTTTCCGCTAACTTGTGACAAAAAATATAAAATTCTAGGAACTCGCCATGCCCCTCACGGAATACCTTGGGGTGTCTTCTTTCCAAAATGGGGTCACTTGTGGGGTAGTTATACTGCCCTGGCATTTTCCAGGGGCCCTAATGTGTGATAAGTAGGTAAATGACCTGTGAAATCCTAAAGATGCTCTTTGGAATGTGGGCCCCTTTGCCCACCTAGGCTGCAAAAAAGTGTCACACATGTGGTATCGCCGTATTCAGGAGAAGTTGGGCAATGTGTTTTGGGGTGTCTTTTTACATATACTCATGCTGGGTGAGAGAAATATCTCGGCAAAATATAACTTTTCCCATTTTTTTATACAAAGTTGGCATTTGACCAAGATATTTATCTCACCCAGCATGGGTATATGTAAAATGACACCCCAAGACACATTGCCCAACTTCTCCTGAGTACGGCGATACCACATGTGTGACACTTTTTTGCAGCCTAGATGCGCAAAGGGGCCCACATTCATTTTATGAGGGCATTTTTAGACATTTGGATCCCAGACTTCTTCTCACGCTTTAGGGCCCCTAGAATGCCAGGGCAGTATAAATACCCCACATGTGACCCCATTTTGGAAAGAAGACACCCCAAGGTATTCAATGAGGGGCATGGCGAGTTCATAGAAATTTTTTTTTTTTGGCACAAGTTAGCAGAAATTGATATATATATTTTTTTCTCACAAAGTCTCCCTTTCCGCTAACTTGGGACAAAAATTTCAATCTTTCATGGACTCAATATGCCCCTCACGGAATACCTTGGGGTGACTTCTTTCCGAAATGGGGTCACATGTGGGGTATTTATACTGCCCTGGCATTCTAGGGGCCCTAAAGCGTGAGAAGAAGTCTGGAATATAAATGTCTAAAAAAAATTACGCATTTGGATTCCGTGAGGGGTATGGTGAGTTCATGTGAGATTTTATTTTTTGACACAAGTTAGTGGAATATGAGACTTTGTAAAAAAAAAATAATAATTTCAGCTAACTTGGGCCAAAAAAATGTCTGAATGGAGCCTTACAGGGGGGTGATCAATGACAGGGGGGTGATCAATGACAGGGGGGTGATCAGAGAGTCTATATGGGGTGATCACCACAGTCATTGATCACCCCCCTATAAGGCTCCATTCAGACGTCCGTATGCGTTTTGCGGATCCGATCCATCTATCAGTGGATCCGTAAAAATCATGCGGACGTCTGAATGGAGCTTTACAGGGGTGTGATCAATGACAGGGGGGTGATCAGGGAGTCTATATGGGGTGATCACCACAGTCATTGATCACGCCCCTGTAAGGCTCCATTCAGACGTCCGTATGCGTTTTGCGGATCCGATCCATCTATCAGTGGATCCGTAAAAATCATGCGGACGTCTGAATGGAGCTTTACAGGGGGGTGATCAATGACAGGGGGGTAATCAATGACAGGGGGGTAATCAGGGAGTCTATATGGGGTGATCACCACAGTCAATGATCACGCCCCTGTAAGGCTCCATTCAGACGTCCGTATGCGTTTTGCGGATCCGATCCATCTATCAGTGGATCCGTAAAAATCATGCGGACGTCTAAATGGAGCTTTACAGGGGGGTGATCAATGACAGGGGGGTAATCAATGACAGGGGGGTGATCAGGGAGTCTATATGGGGTGATCACCACAGTCATTGATCACGCCCCTGTAAGGCTCCATTCAGACGTCCGTATGCGTTTTGCGGATCCGATCCATCTATCAGTGGATCCGTAAAAATCATGCGGACGTCTGAATGGAGCTTTACAGGGGGGTGATCAATGACAGGGGGGTAATCAATGACAGGGGGGTGATCAGGGAGTCTATATGGGGTGATCAGGGGCTAATAAGGGGTTAATAAGTGACAGGGGGGGGGTGTAGTGTAGTGTGGTGCTTGGTGCTACATATTGCTGCGCTATCTGTGTCCTCTGGTGGTCGATCCAAACAAAAGGGACCACCAGGTAGCAGGTATATTAGACGCTGTTATCAAAACAGCGTCTAATATACCTGTTAGGGGTTAAAAAAATCACATCTCCAGCCTGCCAGCGAACGATCGCCGCTGGCAGGCTGGAGATCCACTCGCTTACCTTCCGATCCTGTGAACGCGCGCGCCTGTGTGCGCGCGTTCACAGGAAATCTCGCGTCTCGCGAGAGGACGCGCCGGCGCTTCCAGGCGGAATCAATCAACCACCTCCAGGACGCATCGCTGCGTACGGCGGTCCGGAGGTGGTTAACAAGGTTCCAAGTAGAGCTTCAACATGCAACAAGAAAAAATGAGAGTGAGACAAAACATTTTTTGAGCATTCAATTAATTGAAAATAACGATTAAACTGAAACAGGCTGTTTTTCAGCTGATCAAAATTTTAGGACCACATGCCTTTAAAAGACCAAATCTGTGCAAAGATGTGGATTCATTGTCATTTTCTGTCAGGTAGTCACACGTTGTGATGGCAAAGGCAAAAAAACTCTCCCTTTTTGAACGTGGTCGGGTTGTTGAACTGCATAAGCAGGGTCTTTCACAGCGCGCCATCGCTGCTGAGGTGGGACGTCGTAAGACAGTCATTTGGAATTTCTTAAATGATCCTGAGGGTTATGGAACAAAAAAGTCAAGTGGAAGACCCAAAAATATTTCATCAGCACTGAGCCGGAGGATCCAATTGGCTGTCCGTCAAGACACTGGACGATCCTCGACCCAAATTAAGGCCCCTACTGGTGCTGACTGCAGCCCCATAACCATCAGACGGCATCTGAGACTGAAGGGCTTCAAAAACAAAAAAACGTCTTCAAAGACCTCATCTCCTTGAACACCACAGAACTGCTCGTTTGGACTTTGCAAGAGAGCACCAAACATGGGACATTCAAAAGTGGAAGAAAGTTTTATTCTCTGATGAGAAAACATTTAACCTTGATGGTCCTGATGGTTTCCAACGTTACTGGCATGACAAGCAGATCCCACCTGAGATGTTTTCTACGCGCCACAGTGGAGGGGGCGCCATAATGGTCTGGGGTGCTTTTTCCTTCAGTGGAACAATGGAGCTTCAGGAAGTGCAGGGGCGTCCAACAGCCGCTGGCTATGTCCAGATGTTGCAGAGAGCATTCCTCATGACTGAGGGCCCTCGTCTGTGTGGTAACGACTGGGTTTTTCAACAGGACAACGCTACAGTACACAATGCCCGCAGGACAAGGGACTTCTTCCAGGAGAATAACATCACTCTTTTGGCCCATCCTGCGTCTTCCCCTGATCTAAATCCAATTGAGAACCTTTGGGGATGGATGGCAAGGGAAGTTTACAAAAATGGACAACAGTTCCAGACAGTAGATGGCCTTCATGCGGCCGTCTTCACCACTTGGAGAAATGTTCCCACTTACCTCATGGAAACGCTTGCATCAAGCATGCCGAAACAAATTTTTGAAGTGAAAAACAATAACGGCGGAGCTACTCATTACTGAGTTCATGTTTGGAAGTTGGATTTCTGTTTTGGGGGGGTTTATTTATTTTTTTGGAGGTGTGGTCCTAAACTTTTGATCAGCTGAAAAACAGCCTGTTTCAGTTTATTTGTTGTTTTCATTAAATTGAATGCTCAAAAAATGTTTTGTCTCACTCCCATTTCTTCTTGTTGCATGTTTAAGCTCTACTTGGAACCTTGTTAGGATCCAGCCATGCTAAATATGATTTTTTGCCATTTTTCAAGTGGTCTTAAACTTTTGATCAGGACTGTATAATACTACAAACACAAAGGAAGGGGGAGGGGTCAGCACATCCCAATGCGCAGGTGCATGTTGCTTGTGGCTGCAAATATATATCTGAAAAACACATAGTGCAACAGCACTCTACAAACCAAATAGAGTACAAAAGTACATTAAATGCTATGCTAATAACTTAGAGATGCTTGGCAAATACATTTTGTACAAAATCATTTGAGCCCACCTGCCGCACGCCAAGGCGATCTCTATAAGACAGGTCCTAACACTTCTATAGCCATGACGTCTTGAACACCATTGAAAGTCAACGGGGGACGGATCAGTTTTCTATTGTGCCAGATTGTGTCAGAGAAAACGGATCCGTCCCCGTTGACTTACATTGTGTGCCAGGACGTTTGGTTTGCTTCGTCAGGCGGACAGCAAAATGCTGCAGGCAGCGTTTTGCTGTCCGCCTCCAGAGCGGAATGGAGACGGAACGGAGGTAAACTGATGCGTTCTGAGCGGATCCTTTTCCATTCAGAATGCATTAGGGCAAAACTGATCCGTTTTGGACCGCTTGTGAGAGCCCTGAACGGATCTCACAAACAGAAAGTCAAAACGCCAGTGTGAAAGTAGCCTAACTTTTCAGCAGTCATCTTCTTATTATCACAGGCAGGATAAGAATGAGAGATATCACCTATACATAGATAAGACAGGGTCCACCATTTACAATAGGTGATAACACAACTTAGGCTACTTTTACACTAGCGTTTTGACTTTCCGTTTCTGAGATCCCTTCAGGGCTCTCACAAGCCGTCCAAAACGGATCAGTTTTGCCCTAATGGATTCTGAATGGAAAAGGATCCACTCAGAATGCATCAGTTTGCCTCCGATCAGTCACCATTCCGCTCCGGAGGCGGACACCAAAACATTGCCTGCAGCGTTTTTCTGTCCGCTATTGTGGTGTGAAGCAAGACGGATCCGTCCTGGCACACAATGTAAGTCAATGGGGACGGATCCGTTTTCTCTGACATAATCTGGCACAATAGAAAACGATTCCGTTCCCCATTAACTTTCAATGGTGTTCAAGATGGATCCGTCATGGCTATAGAAGACATAATACAACCGGATCCGTTCATGACGGATGCATGCGGTTGTGTTATTGTAACAGAAGCGTTTTTGCTGATCCATGACAGATCTGCAAAAAACGCTAGTGTGAAAGTAGCCTTATCTGCTCCCTTCTGACTTCTGCACAGTTCACAGAGCATGACTAGAATATTGTTCCATAGAAGTCCATGAGTAATCTCCTGTCCATTGTGTCCATGGTGGCTGCTGTAAAGCATATCTCTAAATGCTGTTAATAACCGATCAGGCAAGATGGCCGACCCCATAATCATGTTCAGAAAATTAAATTTAAAAAAAATCTTAAATCAGAAAATAAAAACAGAATAGATAAAAGGATACTTGTATTCGGGTCGGCTCAAGATAAGTACGCCAACCTACCTACCTACCTACTATGCTAAGCAGTAGGGGTATGCCGAGACTGCTGTACCGAGGGTAGGCTAAAGGGGCCCACCCCATTGAGTAGTTAGAATTAAAGGGGACTTGGGAGGGTGGGGCAGAAACGAGCCGCCGGTAAGGTGAGGAGGCGGCTGCGGCTTATAAGCAGTATAGCCCCGCCTCCCCTCACACAAATGCGGCAAATAGCCATTTGCCTATAACTTGTATTCGGGTCGGCTCAAGATAAGTACGCCAACCTACCTACCTACTATGATAAGCAGTAGGGGTATGCCGAGACTGCTGTACAGAGGGTAGGCTAAAGGGGCCAAAAATAACAAACATAGCTCTGGGCAATAGTGTTATTAACAAAATTACAATACCAGATTCCTGAAAGCATTAAACATGTCACGCTGTGGATTTGTTATATATCGTGCATGACAAGCCGACTGCCATCTGCCCAACTTCTTAATAACATGCACTGAGACGTTGTGCTTGGAGGCGGCGAAGCCGCACCAGTGTGGAAGGAATGCCCTGTGATGAAACTGGGACTGACCCCAACATACCTCAATAATATTCGGATGAATTTGAGAAAGTTCTGACAACTCAAAGGCGCAGAACCCAGCCTTAGCAGAAGAGCATCCCCTGGGGTTGCTTCGGTAAAGCACGTCCATTCCTTCACTGCCATAACTGGGCACCACTTATTACCAGTGGGGAAGTATCTAACCTCTGTGAGCTGACCCGCTCGGGCCGTCTTTGTGGACGTTAAAGTAAGAATTTAGCATGACCCATCCCATGACAGCTGATCCTTCCTCAGATAGCTCTTGCATGTTGTGGCGCAGGTGAACTCGCCTGGTCTGAGGAAGCCGTAGAAGGCTAGGTACATGGTGTCTTGATCAATAAACTAGTGTGCTTACTGAAGGGGTTTTGCGTAGTTTATCTGAAAGCAATCTTAAACATTGACCCTGTAAATGGCTGTCGTGTAGGGCGGGCTACAGTGGACCCCTTCTGGATACCCTTCAGTTACACTCTAATTGGATGGGCTGAAAACAAGGAGGCTTAATTCGGATGCCATAGATACAAATGATGTTAACCACTTCCCGCAACTGTAACGCCGAAAGGCGTCATTGCGGCGGCTCCCCCAGGCTACGCTAACGCCAATAGGCGTCATCTCGCGTGAGCCGAGATTTCCTGTGAACGCGCGCGCGCTCACAGGAACGGAAGGTAAGAGAGTTGATCTCCAGCCTGCCAGCGGCGATCGTTCGCTGGCAGGCTGGAGATGTGTTTTTTTTAACCCCTAACAGGTATATTAGACGCTGTTTTGATAACAGCGTCTAATATACCTGCTACCTGGTCCTCTGGTGGTCCCCTTTGTTTGGATCGACCACCAGAGGACACAGGTAGCTCAGTAAAGTAGCACCAAGCACCACTACACTACACTACACCCCCCCCCCCGTCACTTATTAACCCCTTATTAGCCCCTGATCACCCCTGATCACCCCATATAGACTCCCTGATCACCCCCCTGTCATTGATCACCCCCCTGTCATTGATCACCCCCCTGTAAAGCTCCATTCAGACGTCCGCATGATTTTTACGGATCCACTGATAGATGGATCGGATCCGCAAAACGCATCCGGACGTCTGAATAAAGCCTTACAGGGGCGTGATCAATGACTGTGGTGATCACCCCATATAGACTCCCTGATCACCCCCCTGTCATTGATTACCCCCCTGTCATTGATTACCCCCCTGTAAAGCTCCATTCAGACGTCCGCATGATTTTTACGGATCCACTGATAGATGGATCGGATCCGCAAAACGCATCCGGACGTCTGAATGAAGCCTTACAGGGGCATGATCAATGACTGTGGTGATCACCCCATATAGACTCCCTGATCACCCCCCTGTAAAGCTCCATTCAGATGTCCGCATGATTTTTACGGATGCACTGATAGATGGATCGGATCCGCAAAACGCATCCGGACGTCTGAATGAAGCCTTACAGGGGCATGATCAATGATTGTGGTGATCACCCCATATAGACTCCCTGATCACCCCCCTGTCATTGATTACACCCCTGTCATTGATCACCCCCCTGTAAAGCTCCATTCAGATGTCCGCATGATTTTTACGGATGCACTGATAGATGGATCGGATCCGCAAAACGCATCCGGACGTCTGAATGAAGCCTTACAGGGGCATGATCAATGACTGTGGTGATCACCCCCCTGTAATTGATTACCCCCCTGTAAAGCTCCATTCAGATGTCCGCATGATTTTTACGGATGCACTGATAGATGGATCGGATCCGCAAAACGCATCCGGACGTCTGAATGAAGCCTTACAGGGGCATGATCAATGATTGTGGTTATCACCCCATATAGACTCCCTGATCACCCCCCTGTCATTGATTACACCCCTGTTATTGATCACCCCCCTGTAAAGCTCCATTCAGATGTCCGCATGATTTTTACGGATCCACTGATAGATGGATCGGATCCGCAAAACGCATCCGGACGTCTGAATGAAGCCTTACAGGGGCGTGATCAATGACTGTGGTGATCACCCCATATAGACTCCCTGATCACCCCCCTGTCATTGATTACCCCCCTGTCATTGATTACCCCCCTGTAAAGCTCCATTCAGACGTCCGCATGATTTTTACGGATCCACTGATAGATGGATCGGATCCGCAAAACGCATCCGGATGTCTGAATGAAGCCTTACAGGGGCATGATCAATGACTGTGGTGATCACCCCATATAGACTCCCTGATCACCCCCCTGTCATTGATTACCCCCCTGTAAAGCTCCATTCAGATGTCCGCATGATTTTTACGGATGCACTGATAGATGGATCGGATCCGCAAAACGCATACGGACGTCTGAATGAAGCCTTACACGGGCGTGATCAATGACTGTGGTTATCACCCCATATAGACTCCCTGATCACCCCCCTGTCATTGATCACCCCCCCCTGTCATTGATCACCCCTCTGTAAGGCTCCAGACATTTTTTTGGCCCAAGTTAGCGGAATTATTATTTTTTTTTTCTTACAAAGTCTCATATTCCACTAACTTGTGTCAAAAAATAAAATCTCACATGAACTCACCATACCCCTCACGGAAACCAAATGCGTAAAATTTTTTAGACATTTATATTCCAGACTTCTTCTCACGCTTTAGGGCCCCTAGAATGCCAGGGCAGTATAAATACCCCACATGTGACCCCATTTCGGAAAGAAGACACCCCCAGGTATTCCGTGAGGGGCATATTGAGTCCATGAAAGATTGAAATTTTTGTCCCAAGTTAGCGGAACGGGAGACTTTGTGAGAAAAAAAATTAAAAATATCAATTTCCGCTAACTTGTGCCAAAAAAAAAAAATTTCTATGAACTCGCCATGCCCCTCATTGAATACCTTGGGGTGTCTTCTTTCCAAAATGGGGTCACATGTGGGGTATTTATACTGCCCTGGCATTCTAGGGGCCCCAAAGCGTGAGAAGAAGTCTGGTATCCAAATGTATAAAAATGACCTCCTAAAAGGAATTTGGGCACCTTTGCGCATCTAGGCTGCAATAAAGTGTCACACATCTGGTATCGCCGTACTCAGGAGAAGTTGGGGAATGTGTTTTGGGGTGTCATTTTACATATACCCATGCTGGGTGAGAGAAATATCTTGGTCAAATGCCAACTTTGTATAAAAAAATGGTAAAAGTTGTCTTTTGCCAAGATATTTCTCTCACCCAGCAAGGGTATATGTAAAATGACACCCCAAAACACATTCCCCAACTTCTCCTGAATACGGCGATACCACATGTGTGACACTTTTTTGCAGCCTAGGTGGGCAAAGGGGCCCATATTCCAAAGAGCACCTTTAGGATTTCACAGGTCATTTACCTACTTACCACACATTAGGGCCCCTGGAAAATGCCAGGGCAGTATAACTACCCCACAAGTGACCCCATTTTGGAAAGAAGACACCCCAAGGTACTCCGTGAGGGGCATGGCAAGTTCCTAGAATTTTTTATTTTTTGTCACAAGTTAGTGGAAAATGCTGATTTTTTTTTTTTTTTTTTTTTCATACAAAGTCTCATTTTCCACTAACTTGTGACAAAAAATAAAAAATTCTAGGAACTTGCCATGCCCCTCACGGAATACCTTGGGGTCTCTTCTTTCCAAAATGGGGTCACTTGTGGGGTAGTTATACTGCCCTGGCATTCTAGGGGCCCGAATGTGTGGTAAGGAGTTTGAAATCAAATTCTGTAAAAAATGACCTGTGAAATCCGAAAGGTGCTCTTTGGAATATGGGCCCCTTTGCCCACCTAGGCTGCAAAAAAGTGTCACACATCTGGTATTGCCGTACTCAGGAGAAGGTGGGGAATGTGTTTTGGGGTGTCATTTTACATATACCCATGCTGGGTGAGAGAAATATCTTGGCAAAAGACAACTTTTCCCATTTTTTTATACAAAGTTGGCATTTGACCAAGATATTTATCTCACCCAGCATGGGTATATGTAAAATGACACCCCAAAACACATTCCTCAACTTCTCCTGAGTACGTAGATACCAGATGTGTGACACTTTTTTGCAGCCTAGGTGGGCAAAGGGGCCCACATTCCAAAAGCACCTTTCGGATTTCACTGGTCATTTTTTACAGAATTTGATTTCAAACTCCTTACCACACATTTGGGCCCCTAGAATGCCAGGGCAGTATAACTACCCCACAAGTGACCCCATTTTGGAAAGAAGAGACCCCAAGGTATTTCGTGATGGGCATAGTGAGTTCATAGAAGTTTTTATTTTTTGTCACAAGTTAGTGGAATATGAGACTTTGTATGAAAAAAAATAAAATAAAAAAAAATCATCATTTTCCGCTAACTTGTGACAAAAAATAAAAAGTTCTATGAACTCACTATGCCCATCAGCGAATACCTTAGGGTGTGTACTTTCCTAAATGGGGTCATTTGTGGGGTGTTTGTACTGTCTGGGCATTGTAGAACCTCAGGAAACATGACAGGTGCTCAGAAAGTCAGAGCTGCTTCAAAAAGCGGAAATTCACATTTTTGTACCATAGTTTGTAAACGCTATAACTTTTACCCAAACCATTTTTTTTTTACCCAAACATTTTTTTTTTATCAAAGACATGTAGAACTATAAATTTAGAGCAAAATTTCTATATGGATCTCGTTTTTTTTGCAAAATTTTACAACTGAAAGTGAAAAATGTCATTTTTTTGCAAAAAAATCGTTAAATTTCGATTAATAACAAAAAAAGTAAAAATGTCAGCAGCAATGAAATACCACAAAATGAAAGCTCTATTAGTGAGAAGAAAAGGAGGTAAAATTCATTTGGGTGGTAAGTTGCATGACCGAGCAATAAACGGTGAAAGTAGTGTAGTGCCGATTTGTAAAAAAGGGCCTGGTCTTTAGGGGGGTATAAACCTGTGGTCCTTAAGTGGTTAAAACCCAGCCGGGTATAACTTAATAGTGCTAAATGACAGCTTGTGGTGAGAGTGGCCAAAAAATGCGGCAAAGGCAAATAGGTGAGAGATGTTGCCCACTCCTGCCGAAGAATGGGTTCTCTTAAAATTACAGAACGAGGTCCATGCCTTCTTATATATCCTCAGGGTGTTACAGGACAGGGCTTTAGTCATAAGGGACCTGGCGGTGGCGAGATGATCCGTTAGTCCATCACTAGCTGGTCGAGCCTGGGCACTGGTGATGGTACGCGGTCTGCTTGTGGAGAGACCTGCAAAAAGAGAAGAGCCAATAGCCCTGTATGGAAACCTGCGGAAAGACCATTGATAACATACTGTACCCAATCTGCATGTGGATGGGACTCTAACAGGATAAGACAACAACCCTGTACAGACTAAAGGCTAAGACAAACTCTGGTATGCTGAGTTTCTATTCAACCTCACGTCCTTAGATTTGAGGACCACCGAGACCTCCCCTCAGACTATGGTCTTGTTATCTGGCGCCTCATGAGCTGTTATGAGTAAGGACGCTAAGTTCACGTCCTTGCCGTCTATTATTTCCTATCGAATGTTGGCTGGAACGAAATGGAACGGTGCGATAGGGGGTACAGAACCTGACCCACCAGCAACACTAGCCTGGAGGCTAGAAGAACCTGCCAGACTTTGGCACACCAAACGGGCAGCTGTATCGCCTGCCTCGACCGACTCTGGACTGGCCTGAAAGTTCAACATTGATGACGCCATGCAGTTGATGGCTGCGTGCAGTTGCGTAAGCAAGGTCTGAATAGTGTCCATGGACACCACCTGCGGATTTTGGACCTCCGGAACTGAAGACAGAAGACGGAACAGTTCCGCCTTCCTTGCAGAAGCTGGAAATGGAATGCCTCTTTTGGATAACTCTGCCATCAACTTGGGCACAGTCCATGACCTAATGATGGTGTGGAGTCTCTTGCGGAATGTAACACCACGCTCCCACGGGATGATGATGTATCGTCAAGAGCATTGCAAAGTATAGTACAGCCATCAGCCCCACTGGATCTTCAAGATCCAAGAGGGACTTGATAAAAAAAAAAGTAAAAATAAATAATGTAAATAAAATAAATAAATTGCCTTTTCCTATAAAAAATGCAAAAAAAAACACACATATTAGGTATCACCGCGTCCTTAACGACCGTCTCTATAAATATATCACATGATCGACCCCGTCCAATAAACACCATAAAAAATTAAAAATAAAAACTGTGTAAAAAAAGCCATTTTTGTCACCTTACATCACAAAAAGTGCAACACCAAGCGATCAAAAAGGCGTATACACCCCAAAATAGTACCAATCAAACCGTCACCTCATCCCGCAAAAAATGATACCCTATTTAAGACAATCGCCCAAAAAATAAAAAATCTATGGCTCTCAGACTATGGAGACACTAAAACATAATTTTTTGGGTTTCAGAAATGCTATTATTGTGTAAAACTTAAATAAATAAGAAAAAGTATACATATTAGGTAGTGCCACGTCCGTAAAAATCTGCTCTATAAAAATGTCACATGATCTAACCCCTCAGATGAACGCTGTAAAAATAAATAAATAAAAACTGTTCCAAAACAGCCAATTTTTTGGTCACCTTGCCCCATAAAGTGTAATAATGAATGATCAAAAAATCATATGTATCCAAAAATGGTACCAATGGAAACCTCAACTCTTTCTGCAAAAAACGAGCCTCTGCACAAGACGATCGGCAGAAAAATAAAAAATATATGCCATTCAGAAAATGGACACACAAAAACTTAATTTCTTTTTCAAAAATGCTTTATTATGTAAAACTGAAACAAAAAAACAAAGTAGACATATTTGATATCACTGCGTCCGTAACAACCTGCTCTATAAAAATAGCACATGATCTACCCTGTCAGATGAATCTTGTAAAATATAAAAAATAACAAAACGGTGACAAAACAGCCATTTTTTTATTACCTTGCCTCACACAAAAAATGTAATATAGAGCAAATAAAAATCATTTGTACCCCAAAATAGTACCAATAAAACTGGCACCTTATCCTGTAGTTTCCAAAATGGGGTCACTTTTTGGGAGTTTCTACTGTAAGGGTGCATCAGGGGGGCTTTAAAAGGAACATGGCATCTAATAACCAGTCCAGCAAAATCTGCCTTCCAAAAACCATATGGCTCTCCTTTCCTTCTGCGCCCTGCCATGTGCCCTTACATCAGTTTATGACCACATGTTGAGTGTTTCTGTAAACCGCAGAATCAGGGTAATAAATATTGAGTTTTGTTTGGCTGTTAACCCTCAATGTGTTAAAGAATTTTTTTTTATAAAATGGAAAATCTGTCAAAAAAGGGAAATTTAGAAATTTCATCTACATTTTCCTTTAATTCTTGTGAAACACCTAAAGGGTTAACAAAGTTTGTAAAATCTGTTTTGAGTAACTTGAGGGGTGTAGTTTCTACAATGGGGTCATTTATGGGGGGTATCCACTATGTAAGCCCCACAAAGTGACTTCAGACCTGAACTGGTCCTTAAAAAGTGGGTTTTGGAAATTTTCTTAAAAATTTTAAGAATTGCTTCTAAACTTCTAAGCCTTGTAACGTCCTAAAAAAATAAAATGATATTTCCAAAATGATGCCAACATAAAGTATACATATGGGGAATGTTAAGTAATAAATATTTTATGAGGTATCACTTTCTGTTTTAGAAGCAGAGAAATTGAAATTTTGAAAATTGCGAATTTTCCTAAATTTTTGGTAAATTTGGGATTTTTTCATAAATAAAGGTGAAATATATTGACTCAAATTTATAACTGTCATGAAGTACAATGTGTCACGAGAAAACAATCTCAGAATGGCTTGGATAAATAAAAGTGTTCCAAAGCTATTACCACATAAAGTGACGCATGTCAGATTAGTAAATTTTGACCTGGACACTAGGGGCATCAATGACCTTTGGTCATGAAAGGGTTAACATTGACCAGCAGGCTGCGCCAGAGAGGCGCAGCCTGCTGGAAATTACTACAGCCAGGATCGGGGCCTACATCGGAAGCCATGTAGGCTTAACACACATGGGCACCCCGCGATCGCATTTGCGGGGAGCTGATGAGAGACAGAGGGAGTCCGCTCCCTCTGTCAGCACTGTACATGCGGAGGGCGCCATTGCCCGTGGCATGTAAAGTGTTAAACAGCCCGGATCGGCACTTCTGCCAGTCTGGGCTGTTAGAGCAGGGCCGCGGCTCTCATGTGAGAGCCGGGTCCCTGCTGCACGGGGGACCCCTGCAGCGCCTAGACTGGGTCGCAATAAAAAAAGCAGTGGCCCAGCCTAAGGCCCCTTAGTGACCGCCGTAAAAACACGTATGGGTGGTCACTAAGGGGTTAATCCAGCACCCGATTATCCATCTAGACTTGGGAGAGGGGGGGGAAATCATATTCTGCACTGGTCTTAATATCCCCGTCATGCCGGAGGATGCACCTAATTCATGATAAGGCACAGGCCTCATCATAAATTAGGCCCATCATCCGGCAGTCCATGGCCCTAAACAGCTCTGAGCTGCCGTAGATTTCTGGCTTCATTTGCCCCTGAAAACTGACGTAAATGAAGATAAATTTGTTGCTGTGGCTGGTCACTCCCCTTTCCAACCCTTGGTAAGCCCCTTTTCAGAAAAATGGTGAGGGTGGCACAACGGCCGCCACTTAAGACCATTTTTTTTTTTTATTTGCATTTAAAAAGTCACAAACATGCATTTTGAGACTTTTCAGACGTAAACTAAATGATAAATCTCCCCCATAAAGTTCTGTGTTTTTTTTTTACAAGAATTGTAGTATAATATTGAATTCCACAAGTTCAGAAAAAGAGAACCAAGAAGGGCATTTTTATTTCTGGATATTTTTTCTGAGTGTACAATAGTCCAGAATATGTGATATTCGAGCACCAATGAGCTCTTATTTATGCTAGAAAACAATGAATTTTACTGTATATTATATACAGTGATGGTCAGTTCGCAGTGTTCGCCAGCGAACACATGCGGGCTGCCATCTTTAGTAAGGTAGACTAGTGACTGCATTTGATTTTAGACCGGCTCCCGGCACAGGTACAGGTAAGGGCTTACCTGTGCATCGCCGGACGGGTGAGTCTACCTTACTAAAGATGGCAGCCCACATGTGTTCACTGGCGAACACTGCGAACTGACCATCACTGATTATATACACAGTGTGATTCAAAAATAAAGGTGCAAAATGATAGCCTTGGTATTCATAACTGACAGAACATAACACAATTATGTATTTACATGAAAAAAGACGCCATCTATCCGAGTTTTATCCAAACAGTACAAATGTTCGATGTGAGCTCCACATTTTAACTCCAGCAGATGTCTAGGCAGTAGTCCAGGTCTGTCCAGACACGTGCCAGAATATACTTGGATATGGACTCCATCTTTTCAGTGATGTGCCGCCTCAGGTCCTTCAGATCGTGTGGCTGGGGAAGAGGGGGCAGTGTGCACTCCACAGAAAGAAGTCGTAGGGCATTAGATCTGGAGAATAGTTTCTTTCAGAGCAGCTGACCCAGCATTAGTAGAGTTTAATTGAAGTTCACAAAGAGGTAGATTCATGAAAATCCATAAAATTTTAATGTGTGTATTCACGGAAGCATGCTGTCACGAGGGTGTCACGACCTATCGCTGACCCTGTTGTGCCTGGGGTCAGAAGGTCGCAGCAGGTGGCTACTCGCTCGGTTTCAAGAGATCGCTCCATGACTAGCGGTGGGAATGGATTCCGGTCCAGGTTTTCCTGCTTAGGTTTGCGATCCTTTTTGTCCCATTTAGGAATCTGTAGCTTTTCCTTTCAGCTGTTCTCTGTCAGCCGCTCCCAGCTACTATATATTTTCCCTTTTCTGCTTCCCTTGTTGCCAGATATAGACCTTCTTTCCAGATCTTCTAGTCTGACCTCTGGTGGAGTTGGAGTTGCTGTGGAGCAGTTGGATCTCCGGTTCACTCCTGTTGTTGTTGTCTCCCTTCGGGGATTGTTTGTATTGTTTGTCCTTTCCCTGTTGCTACCCTACCCACTTCATGGACGTCTTCATGGATATAACCTAAGACATTGGTTGTATGGCACCAACGTCGCTCCTACATGTTTCACAGTAGCCCCTTTAGTCTAATATGTGAAGGCCTCAGCACAGAGATTGCTGAGTTCTTCTGACGTGTCTCTATAATATACTGCTGCCCTGTGTAGTCTGGTGACATCTATTTGTACAGGAGACAGAATAGCAGTACGTGTGGTGGATTTACTCCCGATATCAATATAGATCTGTTCTTTTTTTTTTTCTTGTCAAACATAAAACAAAAAATGTAAATGATTGAAGGAGACAACATTGTAGAAATGGCATTTATTACAAAAGGATTATGAAATGAGAGGTGTACTGGAACAGACTGGAAACATGCATACACCAACACATGTGACGTTTTTCTAGTCATATTATATTTTTAAAAAAATGTAATGTCTAGTGCTTGCACATATTCAAAAAATTCTCCAAATAACAGATTTTTTTTTGCCTTTATTATTTGGTATTATGGTGAACACCAATGTACTGAGCTTCAACTAAGCTGTAAAGCAACTGCGCCACCAAGTGGGAGAATGTGGAATTCTTTGGTTTGTTTTGCAACTGTCAAGGGACTTTTGCAGTTTGCAAACTGAATTTGCTTAACCCCTTCCCGACACAGCCATTTTCCATTTTTGTTTTTTTACTCCTGTTATAGAATATGGATATCATTCAATCAAGAAGGCTGCCATATCCTGCTTTACCTCTGGGACAGCGCCCTGCTGCATGGCATTTTAGAACAAAGAAACTAAGGCTTATGCCCATACATGTATATGTTTTAAGGTTGCTTCCATTGTATGAGAGTATGCAGATATACTCCCTTGTATTATTGTCCAATTGGAGGAGTCCATGTATGACCCTCCCCTCAACTGAGGGTAGAGAATGCTTGTAACTTCATAATAAAGTTAAAGTATAACTGTCATATATATATATATTTTCCATATTATGATAAAGGCGATTAGTATAACCTTAGTGGCTATCTTCAAATTTTATATTAATTCTTCCTAAACCATTAAAATCATTCAATTTGTCCCCCATAGCGCCTATTCTCACCTTACCCTAAAACTGCGTTTCTAGGAGAGGTCCGTCTATGTGCTGGAGGACTGGAGACGCACGAGCAGGCTGCCCTGCTACGTGCGTGCGCATTCATGATATTCTAACCCCCAGGCGTTCCCATGGTGACGGGGACGCTTGCCAGGGGGTTAGAATATACCATCGGATCTGAGTTTTCACAATCTCAGTGAGATTGTGAAAACTCAGATCCGATGTTATATTCTAACCCCCAGACGTTCCCATGGTGGGGGTTAGAATATACAGGGCCCCGCAGCTCAAAAGGATTATACATTTATTAAGTGTAATCTGTAAGTCTCACGATTAACCCCCATTCTGCCAATCCACACCAGGAGCCATACACAAGCCGTCCCCAGTCACAGCCATCACCTACCCCCGGACGACAAACAGATAGGTAAGTACATGCATACGGCACCTTGTACGTTAGGTCGTAGATGGAGCTCTGGCAGCAGCTCATTTTCAGGCGGGTGAGCGGAGAGGACAACTCGCTGTTCAGCATCTCTGATATCTTACCGGGTGACAGCCAAACACTAACCAGGAACTGGGCGGAGACTGCGCCCGTACTCCAATAGAGTGGGCGTGGTGTCGGGAGATCGCGCCCGCCTCCTTAGTATGCGCCGCCCACATTCTTACCACTAGTCGCCGGTTGCTTTACCATGCTCCGCCCGCTTTATAATTAGGCCCTGCCCGTTAGGCGCTTCTGCGCGAGCGGCTCCGCCTCATGTGTGTATCCGCCCACCTACGGTCAGCTCATCTGTACGGCTGAGAGCAACGCAGGTGAGTTGCCACAGGAAATATTCAGACGGTGCGGTTTTACTGCGGTTCCTTAAGTAACATAGCTGAAGCTTATTAAAATAGTAGCAATTCGCATAAAACTGTGTGCAAGTGCTGAGTGTCAGAAGGTGCCTGCCAGAAATGTCAGCTGCAGGTTCTCATTAGGGTGTATACAGATGGTGTGGTTAAATCGGCACTGAAAAAAGCATGCTGTGTTTTTTGCCCAGTTTTTGATGCAGTTGCATTATTTTAAATTTACTCATTTAATCATCGCTGATCTCTTTACTTGGATACATTAATCTCAGCTCTGGTAACAGCAGGCAGTGCGGGCGGCGCTCACTCACTGCTGTCATGCGCCTGCGCCGCCTAGTGGGAGGAGCAGGCGCGTGACATCAGTGAGTGAGCGCCGCCCGCACTGCCTGCTGTTACCGGAGATGAGAGTAATGTATCCAAGTAAAGAGATGAGCGATGATAAAGTTAAAGTTACGGATTCCAGTTTATAAATGTACTCCTGTGAGCGTCGGGGAGGGAGATCTGTGGATGGCACTTTTTAGGGGGGGGATCTGTGGATGGCACTGTTTAGGGGTGGGGGATGTTCCTAAAGTGTATTTGATAGCAGGAGGGGGGCGTGTTTAAGTGTGGAGAGCACCTATTGGTTGAGGTGCAGAAGCTAGTGCACAAGGAGCTCAATGCATTGTGGGTAGTGAGAGCAGGCTGGATTAGCCTCAGGGTTAGGGCAGTGGCGGCCATCTTAACTGAATAAGGAAATTGCAGTTTTGTGCAGACTGGTTGCTAAGGGCTGGATCTTATGAAATATGGAGTAAGTAAGTCTAATAGTTAGTGATTCTGGAATATCAGGGTAATAGTAACTACATACAGTTGCAAGAAAAAGTATGTGAACCCTTTGGAATGATATGGATTTCTGCACAAATTGGTCATAAAATGTGATCTGATCTTCATGTAAGTCACAACTATAGACAATCACAGTCTGCTTAAACTAATAACACACAAAGAATTAAATGTTACCATGTTTTTATTGAACACACCATGTAAACATTCACAGTGCAGGTGGAAAAGGTATGTGAACCCCTAGACTAATGACATCTCCAAGAGCTAATTGAAGTGAGGTGTCAGCCAACTGGAGTCCAATCAATGAGATGAGATTGGAGGTGTTGGTTACAGCTGCCCTGCCCTATAAAAAACACACACCAGTTCTGGGTTTGCTTTTCACAAGAAACATTGCCTGATGTGAATGATACCTCGCACAAAAGAGCTCTCAGAAGACCTACGATTAAGAATTGTTGACTTGCATAAAGCTGGAAAGGGTTATAAAAGTATCTCCAAAAGCCTTGCTGTTCATCAGTCCACGGTAAGACAAATTGTCTATAAATGGAGAAAGTTCAGCACTGCTGCTACTCTCCCTAGGAGTGGCCGTCCTGTAAAGATGACTGCAAGAGCACAGCGCAGACTGCTCAATAAGGTGAAGAAGAATCCCAGAGTGTCAGCTAAAGACTTACAAAAGTCTCTGGCATATGCTAACATCCCTGTTAGTGAATCTACGATATGTAAAACACTAAACAAGAATGGATTTCATGGGAGGATACTACAGAGGAAGGCACTGCTGTCCAAAAAAAACATTGCTGCACGTTTACAGTTTGCACAAGAGCACCTGGATGTTCCACAGCAGTACTGCCAAAATATTCTGTAGACAGATGAAACCAAAGTTGAGTTGTTTGGAAGAAACACACAACACTAGGTGTGGAGAAAAAGAGGCACAGCACACCAACATCAAAACCTCACCCCAACTGTGAAGTATGGTGGTGGGGGCATCATGGTTTGGGGCTGCTTTGCTGCGCCAGGGCCTGGATGGATTGCTATCATCGAAGGAACAATGAATTCCCAAGTTTATCAAGACATTTTGCAGGAGAACTTAAGACTATCTGTCTACCAGCTGAAGCTCAACAGAAGATGGGTGTTGCAACAGGACAACGACCCAAAGCATAGAAGTAAATCAACAACAGAATGGCTTAAACAGAAGAAAATACACCTTCTGGAGTGGCCCAGTCAGAGTCCTGACCTCAACCCGATTGAGATGCTGTGGCATGACCTCAAGAAAGCGATTCACACCAGACATCCCAAGAATATTGCTGAACTGAAACAGTTCTATAAAGAGGAATGGTCAAGAATTACTCCTGACCGTTGTGCACGTCTGATCTGCGACTACAGGAAACGTTTGGTTGAAGTTATTGCTGCCAAAGGAGGTTCAACCAGTTATTAAATCCAAGGGTTCACATACTTTTTCCACCTGCACTGTGAATGTTTACATGGTGTGTTCAATAAAAACATGGTAACATTTAATTCTTTGTGTGTTATTAGTTTAAGCAGACTGTGATTGTCTATTGTTGTGACTTAGATGAAGATCAAATCACATTTTATGACCAATTTGTGCAGAAATCCATATCATTCCAAAGGGTTCACATACTTTTTCTTGCAACTGTATATGAAAATTTAAATTAGGGTCCAAAGGTGACAGTTATCCTTTAAGTTCTGCTTTGACCTGATACAGTGTCAGTGTAGTACTTCCGTGCATGTATTACATATTACCAAATTTTGAGCAGGTGAACAAAACTAAGCTCTGCTTGTGAGCATCGATATCACTCCTTACCTTCCAAAAGCCATAACTCTCTTCACACAGTGGTATGAGGACTTGTTTTTTTTGTAGGACAAGTTGTACTTAAATGACATCATTTAAATGACCCTTTCAAGACCCTAGGGTTTTCATTTTTTGCGTTTTCATTTTTTACTCTATGCCTTCCCGGAGCCATAATTCTTTTTTATTTTTCCTTTTACATAGCTGTATAAGGGTTTCTTTATTGTGGGACAAGTTGCACCTCCTAATGCACCATCTTATAGTGCATATGAGGTAGTGGGAAGCTGGAAAAATATTCCAAATGGGGTGAAATTGGAAGAAAAAAAAACGCAATTTCGCCATAGTTTTATGGATTTTGTTTTTATGGCTTTCCCTATTCAGTGAAAGCGTTTTTTGCTTTGCATTGCCATATTTTGACCCCCATAACTTTTTATATTTACGTCTATGGAGATGTGTGAGGGCTGAATTTTTGCGGGGTGATCTGTAGTTTTCAGTGATATCACTCTGGAGTGTATATACGATCACTTTTTATTAATTTTTTTGGGGGGGTGGTGAAGTAAATAAAAAGGCAACAGCCATTTCGATTTTTTTTTTCTGTTACGGTGTTCACCACACAGGAGAAATATTTTATTGTTCATTTATGTTTTGCATTAATGGTAAAGGATGGTGATTTGTATTTGTATATTTTTAAAATATTTTTAAAAAACTTTTTTCCCTTTTACACTTATATTAAAGGGTTTCTATCACTTTGTTTCACCTATTTAGCTTTCAGACACTAGCGATCCGCTAGTGTCTGCTTTATCTAACCATCCTAATATAAGAGCTTATTGTCCTGCCGTTTAGCTAAAAAAATAACTTATATAGATATGCAAATGAGCCTCTAGGTGCTATGGGGGCGTGATTAGCACCTAGAGGCTCCGTCTACCTTAACAAACTGCCGCCGCCCAGCGCGTCCCTCCAGCCCGCCCATCTCCAGCTGAAGCGATCCTCTCCGTGCGCGTCTCTGTTCTGCGCATGCGCAGTGAATGTCTGATCGCTTCCCTGCTCAGACATCTCCACTGCGCCTGTTCCTCGGAGCACTATGACGTCATCGGCGCAGGCGCAGTGGAGATGTCTGAGCAGGGAAGCGATCAGACATTCACTGCGCATGCGCCGAATACGAGGAGCATCGCATTCCGGAGGAGATGGGCGGGCTGGAGGGACGCGCTGGGCGGCGGCAGTTTGTTAAGGTAGACGGAGCCTCTAGGTGCTAATCACGCCCCCATAGCACCTAGAGGCTCATTTGCATATCTATATAAGTTATTTTTTTAGCTAAACGGCAGGACAATAAGCTCTTATATTAGGATGGTTAGATAAAGCAGACACTAGCGGATCGCTAGTGTCTGAAAGCTAAATAGGTGAAACGAAGTGATAGAAACCCTTTAAGTCCCTTTAGGTGACTTGAACGTGCAATCGTATATCGTTTGTTCCAAAGATTTCAATGAATTACCAATGCATCTCCTGTGAAATATTCAGTACATTCCTATGGTGCCCTGCCACAGGGCTCCAAAGGAACTATTGCTGTGGTAGCCTCAGATCCTTCAGAGGGACCAAGGATACCATAAGGAACCAACGGCTTCCCGATCGCCACTCCCACGGAGAGCCACCTTGAATGCCATGGTTACAATTGATCATAGCATCTGAGGGGTTAAATGTCTGCAATCGGCGTCATCGCCAATCACAGACATTAGCCCCGGGTGTTTACTGTGTGAAACAGCAAAAGCCTGGCGGCTATGTTCTGGAGCAGGCACCATCTTTAAAGACCCAACTTCCGCTGTACATGTCCAGCAGAGGTCAGGAAGGGGTTAACATACCACAAAATATGTTGGGAAACTAGAAAAAACATTAAAAGGCATTTGTCAGCAGATTTGTTCCCATGATCACCCTGCAATCCAGCAATGGCAGCTGTGCTTGCACACTGTAGGAAAAAGCTCCATCCTCTCTGGTGGCCGGGACTGTGGGAGTGCACAAAGGCATGCATGAGCAGCAGATCCCGGCCCGACCACCTCACATCTGTACTCCAGAGGTGGCCATAACCTCTGGAAATGAGCAGTGTATAATGCAATGGAAAAATGAATCAAGCCAGTAAAGGAGGCAATATGGACAACCACAATACTTATATTAACTTTGTCTTCATGATAAATGCTATTTGCTGAAGTGAGACAACCCTGTTGAAGGGGTTGTCTGGTTTAAGAGCTAAACCCCGACATATCCCCATTCTCAACCCTCAGGCCCCTCTGACATTTCATGTTCCGATGCTCTCCTTTGCCCCGTAGGAAGGCTTTTTTTTGGAGATCCGGGCTCTCCATGGGGAAAGCTAGGCGGAGGCTTCCGTCTAGCAGTCAGCCCGGTGATGTCACCGCCACTAATGGGCGGACTTTAGTGCTGCCCTAGCCTGTAAAATGGCTAGGGCAGCACTAAAGCCCGCCTAGCAGTGACGGTGACATCACCGCCTAGCAGTGCAAAAATATAAATAAAAAAGCCCTTTCCCTGCTCCGATGCTCATGTCAGAGGGGCCTGATGGGTGAAAATGGGGATATGTTCGGGTGTGTGAGAAAGGGGGAAGGCATGAAAATAAACCTGGCCATGTAAAAGGACCAGCACAATCTATGTAATTATTTAAAGCAGAGATAAGACAGAACAAATGAGGAGATAAAATGGAAGCGATTAGTCAATGACACATTTATTGACCTGATGGAGGCACAAAACAAGGAATGAAACGCCAAAACACAAATCATTTATGTGGATTATTAACTACTATTAATACAAAGAAAAACATAACCAGAAATGATTATATATTTACATTTTACTAAACATATCATCAGTGCGAAAACTACGAATGTAAGATACAGTAAAAGAAAAAAGAAAAGAAATACTGACCACGCTTTGCCCACTTTGTAAAAAAGCAGTACACATTCTGGGCCTCGCAAATCAAAACTGACTAATAGGAAAACTGTCTTAGTTGCCCATAGCAACCAATCCGAGCTCACCTTTCATTTCTTAAAGTATTCTGAAAAAATTATAGGTGAACTCTGATTAATTGCTATGGGCAACTAAGACAGTTTTCCTTTTGGACAGCTTTGATAAATGAGGCCCTCTATTTTTCATTACATAGTCTAGTGATCAGTGAAGATATAAACAATATTTAATGAGACAACCTACCGTGCGCTCGCTTTTAAAGGGGTTATCTAGCCTTTTCAGTTTCCCATATAATTAATTAATTTTTTCCATGAAAGGTTTCAATATATTATCTTAAAGGGGTTCTCCGGTAATAAGGACATTTTAGAAAAATCTTTAGCTGAAGATTCATACTTACCATATAACCTTCATTATAAGGAACATTTAAAAGGCTAGATAACCCAGAGAACCCCTTTAAATGTATCCACTTAAATAATTTCTGCTACTTTTTTATGATCCATTTGTTGTTGTTTTTTCTGCACGTTAAACCAAATAGTGACATATATCTTTTTTTGATCTCCATTTCCAATTTCAGCCATCTTTCGTGAGATATGCTTTACAGTAGCCACCATAAGCCATAGACACAATAGAATGGAGGCGACTCAATGACTTCTATGGGAGAGTTTTCTGGGTATGTTCTGTCAGCAATGCAGAGGTCATGAGGGACTATATAAGCTTTGAAAATCCCTTATTGTGAATGGTAGATGCTATGTTCTCTATATTTAGGTGATACTTGTCATTGTTATCCTGCCTGTGAGGATAATGCGATGACTGCTGAAAAGTCATCTGAACATTGCCAGGGAGTACTAAAGTTGCTGTCCAGACCACAGCCAACAAAACCGAAAATGGCTACCAGCCTTTTAAGATCACTCTGGGTAGTATGAAGCTAATGTTACCCATAGACTCTTGACCAGAGCCCTCCGTGGCAGAAAGACCAGGAAGAGCACTGGGTCTCAGGAACGGTGGCAGTGTCCAGTGCAGGAGAGGTAAGTTGATATATATTTTTTTGTCTGATTTGCTGATTGGGGGGCTTATGAACTTGGAGGTCTGAGTGAAGGACTAATTAACATGGACTCATGGAGGTCTGAATGGGGGTCTCAAACATGGGGGTTTGATATGAGGTCTGATTGGGGGCCTTATAAAAATTGGGTATCTGATCTATGGTGTGATTAGGGGTCTGAGCTGAAAATTGATTAACATTAGGGGTCTGCCGATGGGTCATTTTCTGATAATATATTTCCCTTTAAAGGGGTCCAACGTATTTAAAAAACTTACCTGAAGCTACTAAACATGCTAAAATTAAAATTTTAAAAAATCTGATACTCACAGGTGATCCCTGCAGTTTCCAGTGCTGCCTCTCTGGTCTTCACCTCCAGTCTGTGTTTACAGAGGCTGCATTGGTGACGTAGCTATATATCCTAGATAACCGCTGTAGTCGATCACTGACTTCACTGGTCTTGTGCTGTGTACTGTTGAGGCCAGTGACTGGCTGCAGTGGTGACAGAGTATACAGCACATCCTCATTACAGTCATGTAAACAGATCCCAGTGGGAAGGACATGAGTCCAGGTGCTGGCAATGTCGGGGATTAACTGGCGAGTATAAGAGTTTTTATTTTAGCACATAAAGTGGCATTGGGGAAGATTTTAAATAAGTTCGACATCACTTTAAAAGGGGTTGGTCTCTCTGTCACCACCTTTGAACAATGTTTTAGAATTTAGAGAATTAATCTACGAAAAGGATAACTATTATTTAACATATAGTATTTATTAATGATGTAAAAGATGGGTTTAATAGCGGTTTTTATTTGCAGATGACTCCAAGCTGTAGTACTGTGCTGTCTATGGATGTTCATAAACTACAAACTGACTTGGACTCTCTGAGGAACATTTACTAAGCCCTTTATGCCAGTACTGTGGCATAAAAAAGTTGCACATTATGGCGCATGCCATATATGCACCATAATTTGCAAAATTAACTAAGCCCCTTAGGGCAATATTGTGGCGTAAAAAAGTCACACATTATGGCGTCTGCCATATGTGCAACATAATTTGTGACTTTTTAACCTTTTTCGGAAAAGTGTTGAGAAAAAGGGACAGGGCTTGTTGGGAGGGACGAGACTTCAAACTGCCTGCTGGATTTACTATAACTTACGCCAGAAACTGGCGTAAGTTATAGCTGAGGTCTGCGCCAGCCCCAGTTTTTGAGGCACTGCACAGCAGAGATGCGCCTAATTTAGTAAGAGGCATCTGCCTCATAATAAATTAGGCGCATCTCACGCCAACGCAGGGAGATCAAGACTGGCATATGGGAACACGATTTTTGATAAATCTCCCCCTCTAAGTGTCTGGGATTCCACTTGGAATCAGTGTGGATCAATGTAAAGTTATGAAACAAGGCACTTATAATCTACAAGCATCATATGTCCTAGGGGGTGAGAGTCACTTGTAGGGAAGGATCTGGGCATATTTGTATATTGCAGACTAAATAACAGCATGCAACGTCAATCAGCTGCTTCAAAGGCTAGCACAATACTATCATGTAGTAAAAGAAACATGGACTTGGTTTGGTGTGACATCTTCTGGAATATGCAGTTCAGTTCTGGGCACCAGTGTGCATAAACGATGCCCTGGAGCTGGCAAAAGTACAAAGAAGACCAACTAAACTGATAAGAGGCATGGAGGGTCTTAGTTATGAGGAAACATTAAAATAATTAAAATTATTTAGTCTTGAGAAGAGTCGTCTAACAGAGGGCATAATTAAAGGTGTTTTCCCATCTCAGACAATGGGGGCATATAGCTAGGATATGCCCCCCTTGTCTAATAGGTGCAGGTCCCACCTCTGGGACCGACACCTACCTCGTAAACGCAGCCAGCAAAGTGACGGAAGGCGCACCGCACATGAGCAGTTGCCCTCCATTCATTGAAGCAGTGGCCGCGCTCCCATTCATTTCTATGGGGATTCCGAAAATAGCTGAGCGTGCCGCACTGCCGGCCACCACTTTGACGGCTTTGTTTTCTGGGATGGGAATACCCCTTTAATTTATAGAAGTATGTAACTGGTCCATACAAAAATATAGTAAAAGCTGTTCCAAGTAAATTCTCCACAAAAGACAAGAGGCACTGCCTTCATCTGGAGAACAAAGTACAGTCCCCAGCTGCAACAAGGATTCTTTACTGTAAGAACTGTAAATATGTGGAAAAGCCACCCCAGGATGTGGTCACTGCAGGATAGTTGATGGCTTCAAGAAAGGCCTAGATGAAGTCTTAGAACATAATAACATTAATGTTTGTGAAAATGTCTGTATTTCTGGTTTTCCACTCCCCTGCCCTTCATTCACAGCATTACTAATTCAGCCAGTATCACATGGAATTATATAACATAATAAGAGCATTACTAAATACAAATAAATAGTAACCTTAGAATATGGCAGAGGGTGGAGGTATAAAACGGCCATGGCCTACTTTATTGAAATTATTTTTAAAAACAGATACATATCACCATGAGCTCAGTCTTAAACTGAGGCTTCAATAAATAAACCACAGTGTTAAGTCCATCCTACAACAGGATGACTTTTCCACCCAACTAAGTAGGCCATGACAATAAGAGTAAATTATGGGAGGGCAGATGGGCACAAGAATTCCAGCTCCAACAGGCTGGTGATGAACTAAGGCAACCCAGCCTGTGGAAGACAGACTGATCTAGGCCACATCATCCCTATGCTGCCCCCCTTAACCAATAGAACCCGCGTTGACAGGTTCAGGGTAACGTAACCCTGAACCCTGGGTCACAATAGTTGAAAGATTTGACCAATTAGGGACATCACTGGGCAGATAAATCACGGAAAATAATGCACTAACACAACAGATGCAAACATTATATATGGACTGAGCCCTCATTCTGATATGATAAAATCTGAGACTCTCAGCCAATATATTTTGATTAAAACATATCTATGCCCGCCTACCTGCGCCAAGGTGGCCTCAGTCAGGCAGTGTCACACAGGAGGGAAGGGGAACAGTAACTGGGCCAGGAAACTAGGGAAGGAACAGGTCACCTCCTAAACAACCCTAATCCAGGCCCTAACTACCTATCAATATGAATAGACTTTAAAGGTAGGAATATTCATATGCTGTGTACCTAGGCCCTTTTATCCCTATAAGGCCCTAGAATGAGGTTAGGACCAGAGACAATCCATTCCTCCCCAGATGGACGAATGGAAGTCTATGCCTCAGGCCCAAATACAAACAACAGGGAATATAACAAACACAAAACAATAAGAAAAGACAAGACTTATCTTAAAGTAGAAAACTGGCAACTCCAAAAGCACCACAGAGTACAACCGACCAGCTAGTTAGAAGACAGGAAGAAAATCTATAAACCGCACCTCCAAGAGTGAGAAGCAGCTACTTATGGGAAAAGTAAATTACCAACAAGCAACACCTGAAGCAAGGAGTGTGGCATTCACCAAAACACAGACACAATAAGATCCAATGAACTTGTCAATTTAACCCACGAGTTGCCAGTCTCACCGATCTCCTGGTACCTGCCACGGGAACGTCCATGACAGGCAGGTCCTACTCTAAACCTACCTATGCCATTGGGCATTTACATTCAGGAGAGCAGACCATGCACATATAGTGTGCTGCTCCTTGTTACCTCTATGTGCATCAAGCAACCAATGTGAGGACGAGCACGCACACCTATATGAACCACCTAATCAAGGCTGCGGGTAGGCTGAGAGTCTCACATTTTATCATTTCAGAATGAGGGCTTAGTCCATATATAATAAAGTTTGCATCTATTGTGTTTTATTTTCTGCCATTTTTCTTCCCAAGCTGTGTAGCAAAAAATGTGTGATACTGTGTTAGCAAAAAAAAAATTAAATATGTGAAATTGAATACTTATGTTAATAAATACAAAAGTATTATGGGAGTCATACCTTTATTGGCTAACCAGCAAAAATCATACTGCAAGCTTTCAGAGCACAGAGGCTCCTTCTTCAGGCATAAATAACTAAGCAAAATATATCTTGGCAAAGTTGAGGAGGAGGAGGATTGGTAATAACGAATATCCCCCCCGATGATATTTCAGGTAGCTGGAGAAATCATCTACAATACAGGGGCAAACAATGTGAGTCTGGCCCCCACACAGTAGTTGTCATTGTTTGGAGGAAGAGGAGTCATTTTGGTTGGGGTTAAAAAAGGAACTTTTTCCTATTTCCACCCTTTGTGTAGCTCCAGCTCCTTGTTTTACCGTTGGATTCTGGATCTTCCTGTTCATATTGTCTAGAAGCCGAAAATACAGCTTCTTTCTATTAGGCATATCCCCAGGAAAGCCTTCCTTTCAATCAGATACCTCCTCGAAAATTTTGTCAAGATATGGTCCAAAGACATATTGACCATGAAAGGGTAGAGAACTTAGCTTATTTCTGGACATCATATCTCCTGGGCATGATTCAAGCCACAGAACCTTCTGAGTGGTGAACCACCGTACGAGCAGAAAGTTTAACAGACTCTGCAGCAGTTTTCGGCTAGAAAACCGGTTGCCATCTTTACAAGGGGCAGAGATTCTAAAATCTGTTCTAAAGGGGTCTTATTCTGAAGACAGAGTTATAATTGACCCATCCACGCAGGTAGCTGCTACTCCTTGTTTCAAAAATGACAAAGAAGCTTTTATTAAGTAGATCTTTAGCTTCATGAGCCATAGGACCCCTTAATTGTGTAGCATCCTCAAATGGCAAGGAGGTAGGCTTGGAGACTTTACAATCCGCCTCATCAAAAGGATAATGTCTTTTAAAGTCCCTTGGAATAAAAGACCCATTTTCTGGTTTACTACATTCTGCTTTAAGCCTTTCATGCATTTTCACATACATGTACTGTAAGTGGGGGAATGTGGTCTCTTGCTGCATCCTGACGTGCATGTACGTGATCTAATTGGGCACATGCAGGAGCTGCACTCGCTTGATCAGTGGCACAGGCCCGGCTGTTACTGACCCTTCACATGCCACGGGCAACGCTGACCGCGGCACGTGCAGGGTTTACACAGGGAGGGGGGATCCCTCTCTGATCCCATTGGCCCTCGCACTGTGGTGAAAGGGGGCCAATGGTTGCCATAGCAGCCCCGATGCCTTACACAGGCATCAAAGCCTACCAGCTACCGAAGCCTAGGAGATCCAGTCCAGTAGGCTGGGTCTCCTAGGCAACTGTCAGAGTGTTACACTGTATTACGCTGACAGTCAATGCAACACAATACAACATGTACTGTACTACATTGAAACAGGGATCAAATCCTAAATAGTTAGAGTCCCATAGTGGGACAAAAAAAAAAGTAAAAAAACACAGTTTTTTAATAATAAAAATAACAAAAAAAAGTTTCAAGTAAACACATCCGTAATGAGTGGCTCTATAAAAATGTCACATGATTTACCCCGATTTCCGTGACACCTCTTCCTTCAAGGTGCTATATGCACCACTTTACTAGGTGTGAACACCCTCTCTATCCTGGCTACCGACTGCGGCATAGTGTCTGACGAAGGCCTACACGCCGAAAACGTTAACAGGAACTGCCACATGTCTACCTAATGTACTCAGCAAATAAAAGCATTCCAATTGGCAATCATCTGCTGTGATTTTTAATTAATTCAGAAAATGGCAACACAAAAACAAGATTTTTTCTTTTTAAAAATGCTTTTACTGTGTAAAAATTAAGAAAGATAAAAAAATACACATATTAGGTATCGTCACGTCCGTAATGACCAGCTCTATAAAAATGTCACATGATCTACACCATCAGGTGAACAAACTGAAAATAAATAAACTGTGCCAAAATGGCCATTTTTTTGTCACCTTGCCCCAAAAAAGTGTAATATTGAATGATCAAAAAATGTACCCAAAAATGGTACCAATAAAAACATCAGCTCTTCCTGCAAAAAATGAGCCCCTACACAAGACGATTGGCAGAAAAATAAAAAAATATAACTTTCAGAAAATGGAGAGTCAAAAAACTATATATTTTTTTTCAAAAATCTACCTACCGAAATAACAAAATTATCGTTTTATTCAGCATCATCAACTGTTGTAGGCAATATGCCTGGTTTAATAGGAATGATCATGCTGACAGATGCTGTTTAATCATTTTTTGCATATTGTCAGGAACTGGAAAAACATGCCTACAGTGCTCCCCCAAGACCCTAAAAATTTCATCCTGAACATGCTGAGGCTTTTAGGAACCTCCATTTTTATGGTCACCCTGCTTTAATAAGTACAACAGTATCCTCTTTTTCCAGCTTTTTATTTAGTCATATTCATCTTTAGAGGAGAAATTATTTTTTTCGCCCTCTTCAATCTCAGAGATATAGAGACCAATATCAGAATCATGAGCCGGATTTATTTTTTTAAGAGACAATAGAAGAACTAGGGTTTGCTTGGGAAGAGCAGATGAAAAGGGCAGACTCAATTTCCTTCTTTATCAGTAGTCTGATATTGCTCAAGAATTCAGGGGTCTCGTGTCTAACAACCTTAGTAGTACATTCTTTACATAACAGTTCGGTAAGGGCTCATGCACACGACCGTATGTATTTTGTAGTCCGCAAAAAAAGGATCCGCAAATAATACGGATGATGTCCGTGTGCATTCCGTATTTTGTGGAACGAACAGCTGGCCCCTAATAGAACAGTTTTATCCTTGTCTGTAATGCGGACAATAATAGGACATGTTCTATTCTTTTGTGGAATGGACATACGGAAACAAATGAAACAGACACGTAAAGAAAATACGTTCGTGTGCATGAGCCCTAAAAGTAGGAGGTAAGCGCATCCCACAGGTAGTCAGTTTAGCAGAGAAGGATGACTCCATGTGTCCTTGAAATATCAAGGGAGTGAAAGATCAGCCACCGTACACAAACAAAATAGCTCATGGAAGTAAAGACTCGAAGTCTGGCTAGTAGGGCTACTACCATGGGAGGCTCAGCAGAATCAGAGCCTGGTAGGGGGTACTCATGGTGTCAGCCAAGGAAACCACCACTGCGATTGAGGAGAAGGAACACCCTATGCAGTGTGGAGCTTCAGCCAGCACCATCTTGGGAGCTCACTGCCAGTTCATATGTGCTCCAGGAGCGCCTCATCGAAACTAACGGTAGGAAGCCACGTTCAACGTCACCAATGTCCAACATCATCACTATGGAGCGCATCTCAGCATTACTCCAGCCCCAATTGCCTCCCTGCACTAGACCTACCTAGGTCACTGCTGGGGAGAACTTTGCAGGGGAGTCTGCCACACAGTGCCCGATCAGAGGCCCAAATGGAGGAGGGAAGCACATTAAGAAAACCCAATATGAAAGCAAAAAGATCAACATACAGCAATACATGTATTCTTCAATCATCCCAAAAGGACTCCAATTCTATGATGCAAAGGAACGGATTGCAGATACATATCAAAAAGAGTAGGGCTTAGGGCTAACAGAAATATGCCCTGATACTTCCTGACCGCCAAAAGACAGCCACAATCAAAATGTCAGGACGGGCCAACTGACTAATGTGTATAGGGGCCTCCCAACTCTCCCTCAAGATATTGTGGAAAGTAAGGATCGGGCAGTTGAATTTCTCAAGAAGCTAAACTGTATGCCAGCAGTGTCTGGCTGCAGCTTTCACCCCTCAGGATACATACATGTTCCTCCTAGAGATAGCATTTAGCAGACACCTATGCTTCAAATAATGGAATGGCAGGTGTATCTGCTGTTGGGGGTAGTAGGATCAGGCATGGTGGATAAGAGATAAGCCACTGCTGTGTCACTGCATGTTTGGCCGAGGTTTATCCTTGCTTTCCCAAGTAAAGCCCCTACCCCCATCAAACATACATTTGAGTATTGTGCGCAGTACTGGAGTATTGTGCGCAGTACTGGAGGCCATATCTCCAGAAGGATATAGATACTCTAGAGAGAGTTCAGAGAAGAGCTACTAAACTAGTACATGGATTGCAGGATAAAACTTACCAGGAAAGGTTAAAGGACCTTAATATGTATAGCTTGGAAGAAAGAAGAGACAGAGGGGATATGATAGAAACTTTTAAATACATAAAGGGAATCAACTCGGTAAAGGAGGAGAGAATATTTAAAAGAAGAAAAACTACCACAAGAGGACACAGTTTTAAATTAGAGGGGCAAAGGTTTAAAAGTAATATAAGGAAGTATTACTTTACTGAGAGAGTAGTGGATGCATGGAATAGCCTTCCTGCAGAAGTGGTAGCTGCAAATACAGTGAAGGGGTTTAAGCATGCATGGGATAGGCATAAGGCCATCCTTCATATAAGATCAAGCCAGGGGCTATCCATAGTATTCAGTATATTGGGCAGACTAGATGGGCCAAATGGTTCTTATCTGCCGACACTTTCTATGTTTCTATGTTTCTATTCAGTTAACAGTTACCTAATGTGCATGACTGGCTGAAAAAATCTATCCTACTAGATTAGGGTACTTTCACACTAGTGTTAGAAAAATCCGGCAGGCAGTTTCGTTGCCGGGACTGCCTGCCGAATCCGGAAATCTGTATGCAAACGGATATTATTTGTTTCCGGATCCGGATGCGGATCCATCTGACAAATGCATTGCAATACCGGATCCGTCTCTCCGGTGTCATCCGGGAAAACCGGATCTGTTTTTTAGGAACACTTGGTACCGGATCCGGCATTAGTACATTTCAATGGAAATTAATGTCAGATCCGGCAAGTGTTTCGGAATTTTGGCCGGAGAAAATACCACAGCATGCTGCGGTATTTTCTCCGGCCAAATACCGTAAAAGGGACATCCTGATGCATACTGAATGGATTGCTTTCCATTCAAAATGCATTGGGACAAAACTGAAGCCTTTTTTTTACGGTATTGAGCCCCTATGACGGAACTCAATACCGGAAAACTTTATCGCTAGTGTGAAAGTAGCCTTAGACTGGCTAACCCATTATACAGCAAAAGTGACACAGTAAGCTATATTTGCGTTTATATTGGTAGATACGATAACTGCTGAATGCAAAAGTACAAATACAACAAATGAGCTAATATACGTACCTGTTCGTTCTCATGCTGATCAGGTCAATTTACTCAGTTTACAGGACATACATGCAATCTGGATTGATTGGTGAAAGCTCCTAACAATGTAAGGCAAAGATTTATTTGAGAAGTCAAAAAGACAACATAATATTTAAAGAGGTTTTTTAGGAAGATTATTTTTGGTTAAAAGTTTGTGATGAGCTGCAAATGCTGTAAAGAAATCCCCAAGCTTATACTCACCAATCCCAGCCGTTGATGACCCACTTCAGCTAGTGATTGGCTGAGCGGCTTGACAGTCCTTTCCTTCCATGTCAGTCCAGAAGCAGGACGTGGAGAGCAGTGGGACCCGAGCACCATCAGAATGGACGTGGCAGGGGATTGGTGTGGGGAGTATAAGTTTGTTAATTTTTACAGCATTATCAGCCATGAGTGGATTGGCCATAGACTCTACAGGGAAATTTCCTGTTGGGCCAATGCCCAGTGGGCCACTTGAGCCCTCCTTACAGCCGCTGGATACATAAATCGGATGCTCTAGGCATGAATTAATTCTAGGAGCATTAGGTATTTATGTTCTTAGCCGGCGGCTGCGGGTTCCCCTCCTGAATTCAACTGTATCGGCATGTTTAGGACTTTGATACAGTTGAACACTGCAGTGGGGCAGCAGTATTTTGTGCTGCACTGTGATGTTTGGTTCTGCTGGATTACAGTAATACTGGCCATGCCCGACTTCTTTCAATGTGGACTCGCATGCATATGGCTAGGTTTTTTTCCAGGGTCACTTTAAGTTTCCAGTCTATCCCTGTTTGCAGCCCATCACAAACCTTTTTTTCTACAGGAATATTCCTTTAAGATAATGCACTGAAAATTTGACCTGTAGTTTTTCTTAAAGATTCCGTTTTCCTCGATTGAACGGCTGAGTAACCCCAAGCAGGCAGCTTTTTTTTTTATAAAGAAAAAAAAAAACATTAACAAGAGTCAATAGCAGCATGGTGTTAATCTAATTCACTAATCCACAGTGCGCCCAGTTTACCCTTGTAAAGCTGGCACAAGAAGCAAGTTCATTTTATCATTGTGCGATGAAATAATATCCTTTAACAATTGCAGAAACACAAAGACAGAAGCAGCTTGTATGACAAAGCATTTTCTGTTTCAGTGTAATTCAGCCCTTTGTTCACACCCGCCAAGAAGCTCTAACGTCTTACTGCGGAGATGGAATAGGAATGTGTGCCGCATCACTGGAGGTCCTACTGAATTATTATCATCTGTTATTATGCAATGCCATTACTATAGAACGGAATAATTTTCACTTAGCATTAGGCCCCCTGCACAGCTTCCCGTTGCCGTATTGTGGACCGCATTTGCGGATCCGCAATACACGGGTGCCGTTCCGTGGGCATTACGCATCATGGATGCAGACCCATTCACTTGAATGGGTTCGCAAATCCGGAGATGCGGAATGGTGCGGAATAGAAGCACGGAACGGAACCCTACGGAATGCTTCCGTGGGGTTTCGTTCCGTACTTCCGTTCCGCAAAAAGATAGAACATGTCCTATCTTTTTGCGGAACGGCCAGATCGCGGACCCATTCAAGTGAATGGCCCGCAGCACGACCACGGGGTGCACACGTTCGTGTGCAGGGGGCCTTACAGTTCAATGCCCTAGAACTTGGTTTCCAATCCATTCATAGATGGCACTTGGCACCAAAAGTCATCATTACAGAGGCATGGATCTTTTCCACCCCAAGGGGCACCATGCTAAGCACTAGACTACCGACACTAGACTACTCACCAAAGTCACTTACTGCTATGTACAGCCACAGATAAGCCACTTGGGCTCTGGAATTTAATGATGGACACTTGGCAGAGGTAGAGCGCTAGATACTGGACCCAAATGGTTAGTAATTTATAGATGACCCTTATGTGCACAGTCATCAATGCAAAACTGGTGCCAAAGTGAAAAAAGCTGCAATTCTACACCTGCAATAGCTACATACTGCATATTTAAGACATTCTCTGGAATGACTTTTTATCTAATGCCCACAGCCTGCCTTCATAAAGAGAACATTCATACTTCGGTCCGGTCCCCGAACTGTTTACATCCGCCACTGCATGGGCATGGTCACATGCTCCACTGTAGAAGCTGTGACGTGGCCACAAGCTGCAAATCACCACTGAAGCCAGTTATTGGCTGCAGCAGATCATGTGACCATGCCCATACAGCGCTGGATGTAAACTGGAAAATGGCTAAGTGGGAGGCAGTGCAGAGCGGCGGGGAGCAGGTAAGTGTGAATCTTCTCTTTATGGAGGCAGCCTATGGGCATTAGCTTAAAAGTCATTATTCATGGAGAACCTCTTTAAGGCCTCTTGCACACGAAAGTTGTGTGCCCATTGCCGTATTGCGGGTCCGCAATACACGGGCACCGGCCCGTGTGCACTCCGCATCACGGATGTGGACCCATTCACTTGATGCAGAACAGAAGCACAGATTGGAACCCCACGGAGTGCTTCCGTGGTGTTTTTGTCCGTGCCTCCGCACGGCAAAAAAATAGAACTTGTTCTATTTTTCTGTGGTGCGGACTGATCACTGACCCATTCAAGGGTTGAATGGGTCTTGATCCGTCCCGGCCGTTGCCCATGCATTGGGGACCACAAATTGAGGTCCCCAATGCACAGAATGGATGCACACACATGAACGTGTGCTGGCCGTTGCCGTATTGCAGACCGCATTTGTGGATCTGCAATACACGGTCGCCGTTCCGTGGGCATTCCGTATCATGGATGTGGACCCTTTCACTTCAATGGGTCCGCAAATCCAGAGATGCGGAATAGTGCAGAACGGAAATCCACGGAAGCACTACGGAGTGCTTCCGTGGGGTTTCGTCCCGTACTTCCGTTCCATTACTTATGGGAGCTTTGTGGTCAGAACAGCTTGCAGCACTGAGTTTCTGGGACCAAGTCCAGTCAGAACAACATTTACATGAAGTTTTCACATCCTCTTGGTGTTCTGGTGGATTTGCTCAGTGCATTCCAGTCCGCTGACTAGTCAAGCACCCACATCATCTCCTGATGGGAGCTAGCAGAACAGTGGGCACTGTACCATCAGTTATCAGTAACTGTTGGAGATACGGCTGAGAAATCAGGTCCTGTATCTGGTAGGACTGTCTGAAGATACAGACATATTGGGTAGAATCTTAATTGTCCTTTGGCTCTCCTGAAGCAGAACTCCTATCACTACTTTATCCACATACTGTAAATCCCATCTCAACATCTAAAAACATCAGACCATGTACAAAGCATAGATGCCACCTCCTCCTCTGCACAATCCTTTTTTATGAATCCAGATAATCATTAGGAGTATACAGAAGCTCTATAATGTCATATCTCATTACTCAAATCCACAGGCCACCCTGACGGCAAAGATTATTGGAATTAAATAAAAATCAACTGTGAGGACTACAGGAAGATTAAATAGGATGAAATCCTATTTGTACTGAGGCTGGAGCTTCATGGGCTACAGGGTTTCTAAAACGATTTCCTGCCTGCTGGAACAGATAAGAACATGGGTGCTATAAAATATATTAATAGCAGGCTGTAATAGTTCTAATAAAAGTAAACCATAACTGCAGAATCAGCAATGGGGAGTTATAGGATACATGCTGTGAGTCACAATCACAAATACAATAACTATAGATTTTACCTACAAAAAGATTTTACCTACAAAAAGAAAAAAAAGCCACTTTTTGAGTCAGTATAATTGGCAAATAGGCGTATATTTCCCACAATTAGTTTGATTCTCCCCATGGAAAATAATTTGTACCATGCAGAATACCATACCCTAGCATTGCCACACTTGTATGGATGACATCACAGTGAACGCTACAGTAGTAGTAGCCCGATAGATTATAAAACGGGTGCCCATCCTTTGTAACTGCCAGCTTTAGTACCACAGATATGATTACTGTTAAAGGGGTTGTCTCTTGACAGACAACCACTTACAAAGGGTAACAACCAGTGGACAAATGATTTTGCTGGGGGACGCCACATCTAGCCAGGTATTTCCTCTGCAGCGGGTGTGGATGAATGGCGGCCCATGTAATACAAGGGTGGCAGGGGCGGACTGGCCATAGACCCTACAGGGAAATTTTCCAGTGGGCCTATGCCCAGAGGCCAGGCTTGTTTGGTGCTGTGGCCTGCATCTTACCTCCTAAGCTCCTTGCTCCATATCTTAATTAAAAATAATTGCAGTAGGAGGAGTACAGAAAGTGGCAACTATTGACGGCCACCCCAGAGTGATGGCTTCTGGGGCAGTATATTGTGCTGCACTGTTGTACTTGTTACTGCCAGGATGGTATTTTGTGGTGGACTATGGTATTGCTGACCCCTCCTACTTGTATTGGCCCCATCTACATTTGTTGGCCCCATCTAACATAGTAACATAGTACATACGCCCCAAAAAAAGACATTTGTCCATCCAGTTCGGCCTGCCATCCTGCAAGTTGATCCAGAGGAAGGCAAAAAAAAAAACGTTAGGTAGAAGCCAATTTTCCCAACTTAAGGGCAAAAAAATTACTTCCCGACTCCATTTAGACAATCAGAATAACTCCCTGGATCAACGACCCCTCTCTAGTAGCTATAGCCTGTAATATTATTACCCTCCAGAAATACATCCAGGCCCTCTTGAACTCTTTTAGTGAACTCATCATCACCACCTCCTCAGGCAGAGAGTTCCATAGTCTCACTGCTCTTACCGTAAAGAATCCTCTTCTATGTTTGTGTATAAACCTTCTTTCCTCCAGGCGCAGAGGATGTCCCATTGTGTTTTCCCTGCCTGCTTGTGTTGCTTAACTTTCTGTCACTTAGGATCTGCCTACAACATTGGGCCACTTTAAGTTTTTTTTTCCAGGGCTACTTTAACTTCTCAGTTCACCCCTGAAAGCCAAGAGCCGCTTATGCACAGCAGTTCACCATGTTGGCCCAAAGAGAGAAGTCCTGAGTAGACAACCCCTGTCTATGATAGTCATATGTTCTAATAGATCATATTCACAGGGGTTCTTCTTGAGTGCTCAAAGTAGTCAAATTACTATCCAAAAGAAAAATAAATTAGATAAAATTGGCTTCCAATGAGACTGACCCTATGCAGGTCTGAGATGATAAGAAAGTAGATTGTAAGACACAACAGGGACAAGGACCTTTAATAATTATGACTTCTTACAACTCTGCAGTGAATACATTTTTTTTTGGCTTATGGCCACCTTTAGGGCAAATGTAAGCGTTTCAGCGTAGGACACATGAGCAGGGGTGAAACTACCATAGCAGAAGACTATGCGACTGCAATGAGTGTAACTGTCACGGATGTTCCCGCGACAGGTGGCAGGAGATCTGTGAGACTGGCAACACGTGGTTTGATCTGATATGTTTTCTGTTTGGATCAAATGACGTCTCCGTTTCTGGTGCTTGCCACACATTCTTTCCCCAGGTGTGGCTATTATGGTCATTTATCCTTCTCTATTTATTGTTGTTTCTCCCACTATGCTATGCGGTTTATAGCTTCTGTTGCAGTTATGGATAGCTGGTGTGTGTTTCTCAGCTGAGTTCTTGGTGCTGCCATAGCCACTTGAAGTTTAGTGTTTTCTTTCCCTTTTGTATTTTGTTTGGATTATTTTGTGTGTTGCATTTCCCTGTCATTGTATTAAGGCCTGAGAAGACTCCTGTTCGTCCTTCCTTTTGGAGGAACAGGTTGTCTCAGTCCTGGCACCAGGGTCCTATAGGGTGAGTTAGGACACTAGGTATTCCGGTGTATGAACTCACCTACCTCTGGGGTCTGTTCATACTGGTAGTTAGTCAGGACTTTGATTAGGGTTTTACTAGGAGGTGTCCATCTTCTTTCCCTAGTTTCCAGGCCTTATGCCCTCAACCCTTTCCCTCCTATGTTCGGTTTGGTGTTTCCCTCCCACACTCGAACGTGACAGTAAAGTGTGCGGTATCACCATAACACAGCACATATGTTGAAGAACATGGTGCTTCCTACAGAAAAACACCAGGCTGTACATCACCACTTTTCACTTTAGAGACGGGGACGGGGATAAATCCTCTGCTAAACTGATGTAGTGCCTTGATTCATTTGTTAGGCTACATGCACAAGACCGTGTAGGTAATATGACAATATGGCACCTGCACTAAACTCCCAACAGAACAAGTGCAGATGGCAGGTGCAGTGTATTTGAATGGTGGAGACATCACATGGAGGTGATTTGCCTGGTCACATGACACTACATCAGCAGCCATCTTATAGCCAGCGTTTTTTCCCCGGTATTGAGCCCCTATGACGGAACTCAATATCGGAAAACTTTAACGCTAGTGTGAAAGTACCCTAAATATCACTTAACCAAGTCCTTCAGCGCTCTCAACCTGGACACCAGAGTGGCTTCATATAGAATATACAGGGGCAGCTCCAGGCATGTGCATTAATCAGGAGTGGTCCTGCCTGGGTGAACTCAGCAATGCTCTTCCGCATCTACTGGTACTCAGCCGTCAGCTGAGCTGGCATGAAAGTCCTCTGCTTGGCTCTGGTGTTAAGAGTGTATTACATGAGCAGATTTTCTGTCCGATGATCGCTAATTAGTGTTCATCTGGCACTACTACTGTTCTCCTACAAAAACACTCTCACCTGGTGTCAAAAGGAGAAGTTCATCCTTGTCCAGAACAGTAATGTAGAGAGGAGCTTCTAGGTACCAATTGCATGCACTATACAAGTGTCTTACCAGTAAAATGCTCACGCTTATTGGTTAGATCTTGCAGCCAACTGAATGTGCCACAGATGGGCAATGCCTGTAGCATTGTACATTGAATATGGTTTCAAGTGACTATGGCCCAAGAAAGACCATCATGGAATATGCTGACTATATAGTGACCATAGGCCATTGTAATCTGAGGGACCAATGTACGTGCACTTGTTTCTTTACCAATATAAGCAGAACACACGACATACAAGACCAAAAATTATTTTTTACATATATTCTTTGGACATTGGACATGCCTAGTATGTTCCAAAATTCTCTTATTCTTTTGTCACAAAAGCAAACATCTGTGATTTTCTTCGGCGATCTGTACAGAACACTACCTGACTGGTTGTTCATCATGCGGACGGCTTTGGCTTTGGCCAATTCCAAAGCTGTGACCCATCTCTGTCTCTCCACTTCGCAGCTTGCCTTGAGATGATATGTTCGGCCACCATTGGACAGAACAATGTTACATGAATCTTCTGTATCAATATGAGCTGTAGACAAGTTAATGGTTCCTCGGCACGTGTGGCCCATTTCAGCCTGTGTCCTGAAGGATGAGATGTGAAATCATGTAAATAAAATAACCACAGCATAAGGATTGAATGCCATCTTTTATCAGAAATTCAATGTTAAACCAGGTGCAATACGTTGTAGAACTACCTCAGGTGTAATGATATCTTTCACTCAGGGCCGGCCTTAGGTGTTCAGGCGCCCTGTGCGAGCTAACCTTGTGGCGCCCCCCCCCCCCCCAAAAAAAAAAAAAAAAAACACTGCTTGTTGCTGGCATCATGGCATAGGCTGGCTGACTATCCAACCAAGTAGTTACCAGCCCGCACACCCCAAAGGCCGGTGTAATGTTATACTTCCCTACTTCGTGAGATTTCCCTACCTTCGTCACTTCCGGTCGCACCGGACATGACGTGAGGAGGTGTGCAGCGCCGCGCAGGCGCACAACGACAGGTTAGGGAAGTTTCACAGCAGAGTGCGCATGCGCCAGGAGCCTCGCCGGCGGTTAGGGTAGGGAAATATTACATACGGTCCAGTGCTTTTTCCCTACCCTAACCGCTGGTGAGGCTCCCAGCGCATGCGCAGTGTCGGCCGGTGTCCAGCTGAGAACATCCATCCGATCACCGCACCTGTGCACTGGCCCATAATTTTTCCCTACCCTAACCGCCGGCGAGGCTCCCAGCGCATGCGCACTCTGCTGCGAAATTTTCCTAACCCGTTGTTGTGCGCAGTGTGCCCCCCTAATATAATAAACATTGGCGCAGTGCGCCCCCCCATATAATAAACATTGGTGGCGCAGTGCGCCCCCCCAACACCACAGTATAATAAACATTGGTGGCGCAGTGCGCCCCCCCAACACCACAGTATAATAAACATTGGTGGCGCAGTGCGCCCCCCAACACCCCAGTATAATAAACATTGGTGGCGCAGTGCGCCCCCCCAACACCCCAGTATAATAAACATTGGTGGCGCAGTGCGCCCCCCCAACACCCCAGTATAATAAACATTGGTGGCGCAGTGCGCCCCCCGAACACCCCAGTATAATAAACATTGGTGGCGCAGTGCGCCCCCCCCAACACCCCAGTATAATAAACATTGGTGGCGCAGTGCGCCCCCCCTCAATATAATAAACATTGGTGGTGCAGTGGGCAGTGCCAATGAGGGTTAAAAAATAAAAAAATAATTAACTCACCTCCTCCAATTGATCATCTTCTGTTCTTTCTTCATTACCTGTCAAAGGACCTGTGGTGACATCACTGTGCTCATCACATGATACATCACCATGGTAATGGATCATGTGATGAGCTCAGTGACGTCATTACAGGTCCTGAAGAAAGAACAGGAGACCGGCAGCTACGCGATCAATTGGAGGAGGTGAGTTAATTTTTTTAAATTATTTTTTAACCCTTATTGGCACTTCCCACTGAGCCACCAATGTTTCTTATACTGGGGTGTTGGGGGAGGGGGGCGCACTGTGCCACCAACGTTTCTTATACAAATACAGGAGGCGGGTGCTGGAATCAAATAGCCGGCACCCGACCTTTGTGACAGGGAGCTGCGATCAGCGGCAGTTAACCCCTCAGGTACCGCACCTGAAGGGTTAACTCAACTGCAGCTGATCGCAGCTCCCTGTCACAAAGGTCGGGTGCCGGCTATTTGATTCCCGCACCCGCCTCCTGTATTTGTATTTCAGGTCAGTTATCTTCATTGGTGGCGCAGTGGCCACAGCCCCTCCCCTCCTCCTCCTGTCTCTCTTCCTATTGGCAGCGGCGGGGGCAGCAGGCAGGTCAGACACAGGGGAGGAGGAATCAGGTCAGACAGGGGAGGGGGAGATGGAGGGGGCGCCCCGAGGGAGAACACAAGTGCAGCCTCGCCTGCCGCATATTACATTGCGAGCTGTCGGCCGCCCAGCGCCCCTGTTGCTATGGCGCCCTGTGCGGCCGCACAGCCCGCACACCCCAAAGGCCGGCCCTGCTTTCACTTAGTGATCCCTTGCTTCATTCTGGAGAAAAAGCGGTTTCAATCCATATGAAAATGCACAGCTAAGTGCACTGACGGTGGGCCCAAGCCACTCTGTGTACCCTTGCTCTTCCGCTTTTCTTTGCCAATCCCTCCCTCTCCTCCTTAATTTACAGGGCCAGGTTCCTGCATAGTCATCTCACCTGGCTCTGTCAGTCAAGAAGGAGAGGGAGGAGCTGGTACAGGAAGCAGGAGGAGCAAATGTGGCTTGGGCCTCCTTCAGTGCACTTAACTCTTCATCTGCATATAGAGTAAAGGGGTTGGTAGTACAGTATATTGCTAGGATATGCCACCAATGTCATATAGGTGCAGGTCCCACCTCTTGGACCCCCACCTGTCTCTAGAACGGGGCCCCCCAAAGTGAAAGTGGGTGCACCGCTCCACAGCGGCCACCTTCCATTCCCGGAACTCCCATAGAAGTGAATGAAACGTTGGTCCTGCTTGAGCTATGTGCTCTCCATTCACTTTTATGGAATTACTGGAAATAGCCGAGCACGCTCACTCGTTCTAGAGGAAGTGCATGTCCTAGAGGTAGAACACACACCTATTTGACATTGGTGGCACGTCCTAGCAATATGCCACCAATGTGTGAGAAGGGCCAACCCCTTTAAAAGTACTTTTTCTCCAGACTGAAGCAATGAATCGCTAAGTGAGAGATATCATTCCATTCAGCTGAGCTAGCCCTACAAGGCACTGTGCCTGGTTTAATAGTGAATTTCCAGGTGACAGGCTTCTTCAGAAAATGCTTTGCAGCATTACAATAAGAATGTATTTTTGGGACATTATTTTCTCCACTGTAAATCTGCAGGTAACCAAACCATGAGCTACTGTAGCTTTTACACAATTTATATTATTATTACAGTCATTAGGTGTAAAGGGTCTTCCAAAATAACTGCAGCAATATTCATCTAAGGGCTTGTTCACACGACCGTGTAAAGCCCGTGCTGTGGACCGCAAATTGCGGTCCGCAATGCACGGGCACCTTCCGTGGGGCAGGCGCATGGGGATCGCGGACCCATTCAAGTGAATGGGCCCGCGATCCCTCCGTTCTGCAAAAAGATAGAGCATGCTTACCTTTGGCATGCTGCCTGGACTTCCTCGAATAATGACCCCTATAGTGCACCCAGTAGTATGTACTCAGAGAGCGGTAGTGAGGAGGGCTCGGGTGGCCCTGTGGACATCGGCCCACTGGGAAAATTCCCTGTATGATCCATAGCCAGTCCGGCTTCGCTGCAAAGTACTGGCTGTATCGGTGTTGTGTCAACACCACTGACTGCAACCAGTGAGGCAACTGGAGTAGGAGGACAGAACGTGGCAGCTGGTGCTGGCCACCACAGAGTGAACGTTTCTGGAGGTATTGTGCTGCTGGAGCAGTATTTTGTAGTGCACTGTGATATTTGGCCCTGCAGGGGTGGTATAATGTGCCGCAATACATTATTGCTGGCCTTACCTACTTGTGATGGCCCTGCCTTCTGTCAATTTGGACCCAACTTTTAGTTTCTTTTCCAGCTCTGCTTTAAGTTCTTAGTCTGGCCCGTGCTTATAAATATATATCTAAACAAAATGTACATTATTCAACAGTTTTTAAAATACATATTACTACAGTAAAAAATAGGCTCTGTAAATAGATGTGCAAAAGATCTTAAAGAACATTATAGTTTTGGATATCCTCTAATTGGGGTTAATCATTAAACTACAGCGACATGAGAAAATCAACCTAATAGACTACTGTTGCATTAAACTCAAATAACCTAACTCATGTTCTTTATTTTCATTTTGCAATACAATGTACTTGGCCAGGATACAATCGGGAGCAGAAGTCTCTCTTCAGCAGTCGAAACATTAGAGACTGGGGAGCGTAACATACAATTAGAAGATAACAGACAAATACTGATTAATGGCAAAAATAAGATAAAAATGAACTGCGGAATATTGGAATAGTCTGGACCAAGCCAGGACAAATCTTTTAGCAGCAGAGGAAAAGTACAGCCTAATCCCTCAATATTACGGCTCTCTCACAATTCTGTGACATGTAATACACAGCTAGACCAAGATCATGTAGGCACTGTCATAATCCCACACTCAACAATTCATCAAAAATCCCCACAAATGACTTCATTTTAAAAGAAGAACACCAAGAATAAACCGCTTACGCATTTCAAGCTCCTCAACTCTTAATCATAGCATGGTTTATAGTCTCAAGTGCACCGATATACAGTTGCAAGAAAAGGTATGTGAACCCTTTGGAATGATATGGATTTCTGCACAAATTGGTCATAAAATGTGATCTGGTCTTCATCTAAGTCACAACAATAGACAATCACAGTCTGCTTAAACTAATAACACACAAAAAATTAAATGTTACCATGTTAATATTGAACACACCATATAAACATTTACAGTGCAGGTGGAAAAAGTATGTGAACCCTTGCATTTAATAACTGGTTGAACCTCCTTTGGAAGCAATAACTTCAACCAAATGTTTCCTGTAGTTGCAGATCAGGCACAACGGTCAGGAGTAATTCTTGACCATTCCTCTTTACAGAACTGTTCAGTTCAGCAATATTCTTGGGATGTCTGGTGTGAATCGCTTTCTGGGCCACTCCAAAAGGCGTATTTTCTTCTGTTTAAGCCATTCTGTTGTTGATTTACTTCTATGCTTTGGGTCATTGTCCTGTTGCAACACCCATATTCTGTTGAGCTTCAGCTGGTGAACAGATGGTCTTAAGTTCTCCTGAAAAATGTCTTGATAAACTTGGGAATTCATTTTTCCTTAGATGATAGCAATCCGTCCAGGCCCTGATGCAGCAAAGCAGCCCCAAACCATGATGCCCCCACCACCATACTTCACAGTTGGGATGAGGTTTTGATGTTGGTGTGCTGTGCCTCTTTTTCTCCACACATAGTGTTGTGTGTTTCTTCCAAACAACTCAACTTTGGTTTCATCTGTCCACAGAATATTTTGCCAGTACTGCTGTGGAACATCCAGTTGCTCTTGTGCAAACTGTAAACGTGCAGCAATATTTTTTTTGGACAGCAGTGGCTTCCTCTGTGGTATCCTCTCATGAAATACATTCTTGTTTAGTGTTTTACGCATCGTAGATTCGCTAACAGGGATGTTAGCATATGCCAGAGACTTTTGTAAGTCTTTAGCTGACACACTAGGATTCTTCTTCACCTCATTGAGCAGTCTGCGCTGTGCTCTTGCAGTCATCTTTACAGGACGGCCACTCCTAGGGAGAATAGCAGCAGTGCTGAACTTTCTCCATTTATAAACAATTTTTCTTACCGTGGACTAATAAACAGCAAGGCTTTTGGAGATACTTTTATAACCCTTTCCAGCTTTATGCAAGTCAACAATTCTTAATCGTAGGTCTTCTGAGAGCTCTTTTGTGCAAGGCATCATTCACATCAGGCAATGCTTCTTGTGAAAAGCAAACCCAGAACTGGTGTGTGTTTTTTATAGGGCAGGGCAGCTGTAACGAACACCTCCAATCTCATCTCATTGATTGGACTCCAGTTGGCTGACACCTCACTCCAATTAGCTCTTGGAGATGTCATTAGTCTAGGGGTTCACATACTTTTTTCACCTGCACTGTGAATGTTTACATGGTGCGTTCAATAAAAACATGGTAACATTTAATTCTTTGTGTGTTATTAGTTTAAGCAGACTGTGATTGTCTATTGTTGTGACTTAGATGAAGATCAGATCACATTTTATGACCAATTTGTGCAGAAATCGATATCATTTCAAAGGGTTCACATACTTTTTCTTGCAACTGTACAAAGCCATAACGAGCAATGCAGTTGAAGCACTAAGTAAGGCTACTTTCACACTAGCGTTTTTTGCGGATCCGTCATAGATCTGCAAAAACGCTTCCGCTACAATAATACAACTGCATGCATCATTCACGAACAGATCCGGTTGTATTATGTCCTCTATAGCCATGACGAATCCGTCTTGAACACCATTGAAAGTCAACGGGGGACGGATCCGTTTTCTATTGTGCCAGATTGTCAGAAAAAACGGATCCGTCACCATTGACTTACATATTGTGCCAATCCATCCGTTTGGCTCCCCTTCGTCATGCGGAGAGCAAAACGTTGCAGGCAGCATTTTGGTGTCCGCCTCCAGAGCGGAATGGAGACACATCGGAGGCAAACTGATGCATTCTTAGCGGATCCTGTTCCATTCAGAATGCATTAGGGCAAAACTGAACTGTTTTGGACCGCTTATGAGAGCCCTGAACGGATCTCATAAACGGAAAGCCAAAACGCGAGTGTGAAAGTAGCCTGACAATAATAAATTAACAGCTGATGGGTAACACAGAAACATAAGAATGAAAGAAGCAATGCAATCAGTAGGCAAGTGTTGAATGACTAAAAGCACAAAAACAAAAAAGAAAACTAATAACAAAATCAAAGGTTTTTGCAAGAATCAATGCAGCATGGAGAATATAACAATATATCAAAATGACTTAAAGGCAATGTATCACCAATTTTTTTTTTTATGCCAGCTAAAACTAGATAGTGACACATAGGGGGTCATTTACTATCTAGACATACGCCTATATTAGGCGTATTTCTGGAACAGATTGCGGCGCAAAGGTTATTTGAGCAGCAATCTGCAACTTTTCCCCACTCATGCCAGGTCTAAAAAAGTGTGAGTTGGGTAGGGTATGGGCCGGCGCCTCTTCATAACTTCAGCGGATCCACCGCCAGCGATAGGGGATATTAAGACTAGTGTCTAAAACACAGGTCTTAATAAATCCCACCATATTGTTTATTTCTAATCTGTTTTTATTTTGTGATTACTAATTCTTTTATTCTATTTCCGGAATATGATTATGGGAGTGGTCATCTTGCCTGAACTATTGTTAACAGTATTTAGAGAGACACATGGACCATAGACACAATGGACAGGAGGGGACTCATTGACTTCTATGGGAGAATTTTCAAAGCATGCTCTGTGATCTGTGCAGAGGTCATTGTACAAGGAGTACTTAAGCTTTGACAATCACCTACTGTGAATTCTGTGTTATCTTTGTGTGTGTGTGTGTGTGTGTATATATATATATATATATATATATATATATATATATATATAGAAGAGAAAAGAAAAGAAGCAGCACTCATGACTGTAAATTTTTATATTCATCCTATTTATGTTTATGACCATTGGAATTGATTTGTAATCATGTTAATCACTGCCACTATTTATGTATGCCATTATGCACATGTTACTCAGCTGGACAAAGGCTCCATAGAGAGAGCTGAAACGTTGCTGCTGGTTGGGTGAATAAACCTTCCACTTTTTTCACAAACTTGGAGTGCTGCCTTCGTTTTTGCTGTATATATATATATATATATATATATATATATAAATATATAGTACAGACCAAAAGTTTGGACACACCTTCTCATTCAAAGAGTTTTCTTTATTTTCATGACTATGAAGGCATCAAAACTATGAATTAACACATGTGGAATTATATACATAACAAACAAGGGTGAAACAACTGAAAATATGTCATATTCTAGGTTCTTCAAAGTAGCCACCTTTTGCTTTGATTACTGCTTTGCACACTCTTGGCATTCTCTTGATGAGCTTCAAGAGGTAGTCCCCTGAAATGGTCTTCCAACAGTCTTGAAGGAGTCCCAGAGATGCTTAGCACTTGTTGGCCCTTTTGCCTTCACTCTGCGGTCCAACTCACCCCAAACCATCTCAATTGGGTTCAGGTCCGGTGACTGTGGAGGCCAGGTCATCTGGCGCAGCACCCCATCACTCTCCTTCATGGTCAAATAGCCCTTACTTTCAAAGTTTTCCTAATTTTTCGGCTGACTGACTGACCTTCATTTCTTAAAGTAATGATGGCCACTCGTTTTTCTTTACTTAGCTGCTTTTTTCTTGCCATAATACAAATTCTAACAGTCTATTCAGTAGGACTATCAGCTGTGTATCCACCTGACTTCTCCTCAACGTCACTGATGGTCCCAACCCCATTTATAAGGCAAGAAATGCCACTTATTAAACCTGACAGGGCACACCTGTGAAGTGAAAACCATTTCAGGGGACTACCTCTTGAAGCTCATCAAGAGAATGCCAAGAGTGTGCAAAGCAGTAATCAAAGCAAAAGGTGGCTTCTTTGAAGAACCTAGAATATGACATATTTTCAGTTGTTTCACACGTGTTTGTTATGTATATAATTCCACATGTGTTAATTCATAGTTTTGATGCCTTCAGTGTGAATCTACAATTTTCATAGTCATGAAATTAAAGAAAACTCTTTGAATGAGAAGGTGTGTTCAAACTTTTGGTCCGTACTGTATATATTAGGCCTGCACGATAAATCACAAAAGTAATCGAATCGTGATAATCGGCGATTGCGATATGGCGATTTGGCGGAGGCAAAAATGCTGCGATTATATTACCTGGGTGATGGGTCACGGCGGGGGCTCCGGTGGCGGCGTAGGCGGCTCATATGGCGGCGGCATGGTGTCCTATGGCGGCGCCGTGGGCTCCGGTGGCGCCAAAAATCGCTTCTGTGGCGGCGCCGGTGCTGATTGGCGCAGCAGTCCACCTGACTGTACTCCCCTAACGTGATTGGCGGCGGTATGCTCCTGACATCATTCCTCCCAGTGCAGTGCTTAGCGCTGGGAGGAAATGATATAAAAAGCCCCTCCCTGCTCAAGCTAACAGAGCAGCGGCGCAGAGCAGGGAGGAGAAATCCAATTGCAGCAGCAGCACGGTACATAAAATGAGGGGGGACCTGGCTGGCATATGAGGGGGATTTGACCTGGGTGGCATATGAGGGGGTGTAGTTGGACCCACCTGGCTGGCTGGCATATGAGGGTGTGGAGTTGGCTGGCACAGTGGCATATGAGGGGGGGTTGACCTGGCTGGCATATGAGGAGAGGGTTGACCTGGCTGGCATATGAGGGGAGGGTTGACCTGGCTGGCATATGAGGGGAGGGTTGACCTGGCTGGCATATGAGGGGAGGGTTGACCTAGCTGGCATATGAGGGGAGGGTTAACCTGACTGGCATATGAGGGGAGGGTTAACCTGACTGGCATATGAGGGGAGGGTTGACCTGGCTGGCTGGCATATGAGGGGGGGGGGTTGACCTGACTGGCATATGAGGGGAGGGTTGACCTGACTGGCATATGAGGGGAGGGTTGACCTGACTGGAATATGAGGGGAGGGTTGACCTGGCTGGCATATGAGGGGGTAGAGTTGGATCCACCTGGCTGGCATTGGAATATGAGGGGGTTGACGTTGCTGGCATATGAGGGGGTGGAGTTGGCTGGCACAGTGGCATATGAGTGGGGGGGGGGACCTGGCTGGCATATGAGTGGGGGGGGGGGCCTGGCTGGCATATGAGGGGGGGGGGTTGACCTGGCTGGCATATGAGGGGGTGGAGTTGGCAGGCACAGTGGCATATGAGGGGGGTTGACCTGGCTGGCATATGAGGGGGGGGGGACCTGGCTGACATATGAGGGGGTGAAGTTGGACCCACCTGGCTGGCATATGAGAGGGGGTTGACTTGGCTGGCATATGAGGCAGGGGGGAACCTAGCTGGCATATGGCATTAGTGGCATTATGAGGGGGGGGGAACAGGCATGGCATTATGAAGGGGGTGGGGAACTGTCTGGCCTGGCACATTGGGGGGGGGATTGGCTGGCCAGTGCTGGGCATATTGTGTGTGGGGGGGGGGGGGGGGCTGGGGACGACGACTCTGGCTGGCTTAAAGGGGTGCGGGGGTGAGACTGCTAGATTCTTCTCATCCTGTTACTTGGCTGCCTGAGATCTTTCTTGACATTTTTTCAGTGGCACTGGCAAGAAAACAAGAGTAAGAAAACCGGAAGAGCCAAGAGACGCTCCAACCTCAGATTTGTCAACGTGGTTCCCTTCCTTACATTTGGCAACAGTGTTTACTCTTTCTAGGTGACAGGTGTCACTAGTAAAACAACAAGTTATCAAACTGGACAAGCCAAAAGACTGCGGTACAACAGCAGATTTGTCATTGTGGTTCCCCTACATTTGGAAACCAAAAAGGTACCAATGCCATAATTATTGGCTAATGGTCTTTACACACTTGCTTGGCTTAGATCTTGACAGTTTAATTTTTTTTTCTAGGTGGCGAAACAAAAGAAAGAAAACTGGAGAAGACGCACAAAGTACAACCACAGATTTATTCACCTACATTTGGCAAGGAAACAGGTATTTGTGCCAATTCTTATATTGCTCTATGCTCTTGCCCTCTCAACAGGTCTATCATGGATGTAATGTCTTATTATTGTTTAATATGACCTTAGAATGGCATTGGCTGGGAATAGATCATGTCATGTTTAACTTTCCAGTGTGCTGCAAAGTGAAGACCAGGTGACGATGGATGCAGTTGCCAGCCAGACATGCCCTAAAATTGATTTATCGGCAAAAAAAAATGCTACCTCTGTTATATGGCGCTATTTTGGCTTTATGATAGCCGACACTGAGCAAAAAGAGGTACTCTGCAAAACTTGCAAAGTCAGAGTTGCTACGTCACGTGGCAACACAACAAATTTATACCAGCACCTAAAACAGAACAGAGAAAAGTATGAAGAATGCATGACACTGAAAGCCCAGAGGCCCCAGAGTAAAGACGCAGCGGTTGCTGCCAGTGCTCTACAAAACAAAGAACAAGCAAGCCGAACAAGCCAGAGCACAATTACAGATTTTTTTTTTTTTGTTCATGATAATGCAAACGGATCCGTTTTGACTTTACATTGAAAGTCAATGGGGGACGGATCCGTTTGAAGATTGAGCCATACTGTGTCATCTTCAAACGGATCCGTCCCCATTGACTTACATTGTAAGTCTGGACGGATCCGTTTGCCTCCGCACGGCCAGGCGGACACCCGAACGCTGCAAGCAGCGTTCAGGTGTCTGCCTGCTGAGCGGAGGACAAACGGTGCCAGACTGAGGCATTCTGAGCGGATCCACATCCACTCAGAATGCATTAGGGCTGGACGGATCCATTCGGGGCCGCTTGTGAGAGCCTTCAAACGGAGCTCACAAGCAGAGCCCCGAACGCTAGTGTGAAAGTAGCCTTAGCGAGTATCACGCCATATGCCAAGTCTTCACAGCGACATAAAGAAATCACTGACGCCATAACCCAATGCTTGTCAAGAGACATGATGCCCATATACACTGTTAGCAAAGTGGGATTTCAGAAGCTGATCCACACCCTGGACAAGAGGTATCAGCTGCCCCCACGAAACTACTTCTCTCAAACAGCTATCCCCGAGCTTTACAGCAAATGCCGTGATGCGGTTCAACAGGAAATGGTTGGGGTGAAATGCTTTTCCACCACTACGGACTTGTGGTCAAGCAGAACAACTGAACCATATATTAGTCTAACTGTGCACTTTGTCAATGAGGAGTTTCAACTGAAAAGCCGTTGCCTGCAAACATCCTATTTTCCTGATGACCACACAGGAGAGAACATGGCCTTGGGCTTGAAGGAGGCATTGGCTGCATGGAACCTCTGTGAAGATCATCAGGTCGCTATCACAACAGACAACGGAGCAAATATGGTCAAAGCTGTGGAGCTTAAAGGGCTTCTGTCACCCCACTAAACTCTTATATTTTTTTTTGGGGTACTTATAATCCCTATACTGCGATTTATCCATACATAATGTATTTAATCATTTTGGTTCAGTAGATACTGCAAAAAACGTACTTTTATAATATGCAAATTACCTGTCTACCAGCAAGTAGGGCGGCTACTCGCTGGTAGCAGCCGCATCCTCCTCTCATAAAGACGCCCCCTCCTCATGTTGATTGACAGGGCCAGCGAACGCGCTCGTTCTCTGCTGGCCCTGTCTGCATTCAAAATCTGGCGCCTGCGCCGTACCTGTCTTCAGTCGGCGCAGGCGCACTGAGAGGAGGACGCTCGCTCGGCCGCTCCTTCCTCAGTGCGCCTGCGCCGGGTGTAGATGTGACGTCACCGGCGCAGGTGCATTGAGGATGGAGCGGCTCTCTGATATAACTGTCCCACCAAAAAGCATATATACAACATATGCTTTATGGTGGGACAGTAATATCAGAGAATTTGAGAACCATCAATCATTAATGCTTTTGTAATCCTCTACTTGATGCAAGTTTCTATTTTTTTTAAAAAGTGAAAAATAAAGAGATCATTTTTATTTATTTATGTCCCCACTCCCCAGGCTTGTACTAAAACAAAGCTTATGCATACCTCCCTCAGGCTCTGATATTAGGGTGTCCCATCTGTTGCCAGTCCATTAGCACTTGCTTGGCTTCTCTGGGTTGCAGATTGTAGCATCTGCAGCTGACCTAGGTTACAATGCCACTCTGCCAATCACTGACTGTGGTCGGATGTGACACCGCTGTGGCCAGAGATTGGCAGACTGGCACTGTGACCTGTGTCAGCTGCTGACGCTACGATCTGCAATCAAGAGAAAGTGCCAGCAGCCGCAGACAGGATTCCCTAATATCAAAGCCCAGCAGGGAGTGATGGAGGTATACATAGGCTTTTATTACCAGCCTGGGCGGCACATAACTTTTAGAAAACCATTTTAAGGCAATGTTGTATTGCAGCTGCTGACTATGGTGTTCTTTAAAAAGTTCCTGTTTGTTCAGTGTTCGGAAAATCTTATTTTAATGAACACATGTTCTTAATTTATTCTATTTTATTTATCTGTTCTGTGCAGTGCTATTAAGAAAATGGCAAGTTTTGTATTTTGTACTTTTGTTTGCAGTAATGCAAATACGTTATTTAATTTAGTAAAAGATGTTTTATTTTGAAAAAAACTGTGCATTTCAGTTCTTGAGTTGAGCATAACTACATTTCAGCATTATCAGTAATTTGTGTGTGTTTTTGCCTCGAAAATCCAAGTAAATAGACCTCTAGCACAATTCCCTTAAAATATTGCATCGCATATCGTTATCGCAATTTTTAGGGCCCTAATCGCAATCGCACAAAATTCCCATATCGTGCAGCCCTAATATATATATGTATACACAGTTGCAAGAAAAAGTACCCTTTGGAATGATATGGATTTCTGCACAAATTGGTCATAAAATGTGATCTGATCTTCATCTAAGTCACAACAATAGACAATCACAGTCTGCTGTGATAACACACAAATAATTAAATGTTACCATGTTTTTATTGAACACACCATGTAAACATTCACAGTGCAGGTGAAAAAAGTATGTGAACCCTTGGATTTAATAACTGGTTGAACCTCCTTTGGCAGCAATAACTTCAACCAAACGTTTTCTGTAGTTGCTGATCAGACGTGCACAACGGTTAGGAGTCATTCTTGACCATTCCTCTTTACAGAACTGTTTCAGTTCAGCCATATTCTTGGGATGTCTGGTGTGAATCGCTTTCTTGAGGTCATGCCACAGCATCTCAATCGGGTTGAGGTCAGGACTCTGACTGGGCCACTCAAGAAGGCGTATTTTCTTCTGTTTAGGCCATTCTGTTGTTGATTTACTTCTATGCTTTGGGTCGTTGTCCTGTTGCAACACCCATCTTCTGTTGAGCTTCAGCTGGTGGACAGATGGCCTTAAGTTCTCCTGCAAAATGTCTTGATAAACTTGGGAATTCATTTTTCCTTCGATGATAGCAATCAGTCCAGACCCTGACGCAACAAAGCAGCCCCAAACCATGATGCCCCCACCACCATACTTCGAAGGTTGGGATGTGGTTTTGGTTTCATCTGTCCACAGAATATTTTGCCAGTACTGCTGTGGAACATCCAGGTGCTCTTGTGCAAACTATAAACATGCAGCAATGTTTTTTTGGACAGCAGTGGCTTCCTCTGTGCTATCCTCCCATGAAATCCATTCTTGTTTAGTGTTTTACGTATCGTAGATTCGCTAACAGGGATGTTAGCATATGCCAGAGACTTTTGTAAGTCTTTAGCTGACACTCTAGGATTCTTCTTCACCTCATTGAGCAGTCTGCGCTGTGCTCTTGCAGTCATCTTTACAGGATGGCCACTCCTAGGGAGAGTAGCAGCAGTGCTGACCTTTCTTCATTTATAGACAATTTGTCTCACCATGGACTGATAAACAGCAAGGCTTTTGCAGATACTTTTATAACCCTTTCCAGCTTTATGCAAGTCAACAATTCTTAATCGTAGGTCTTCTGAGAGCTCTTTTGTGCAAGGCATCATTCACATCAGGCAATGCTTCTTGTGAAAAGCAAACCCAGAACTGGTGTGAGCTGTAACCAACACCTCCAATCTCATCTCATTGATTGGACCCCAGTTGGCTGACACCTCACTCCAATTAGCTCTTGGAGATGTCATGAGTCTAGGGGTTCACATACTTTTTCCACCTGCACTGTGAATGTTTACATGGTGTGTTCAATAAAAACATGGTAACATTTAATTCTTTGTGTGTTATTAGTTTAAGCAGACTGTGATTGTCTATTGTTGTGACTTAGATGAAGATCAGATCACATTTTATGACCAATTTGTGCAGAAATACACTTTTTTTTAGAAAATTGCGGTCTATTTTGATTAATATCAGAAAAACGAAAAATGTCAGCAGCAATCAAATACCACCAAAAGAAAGCTGTATTTGTGAGAAGAAAAGGAGGTAAAATTCATTTGGGTGCCAAGTTGCATGACCGAGCAATAAACCGTTAAAGTTGTGAAGTGCCGATTTGTAAAAAAGGGCCTGGTCACTAGGGGGGTATAAACCTGTGGTCCTTAAGTGGTTAATATAGATCACGACTGGGGAACCTTTTTGCTGCCAGGGGCCATTTGGATATTTCTAACATCGTTCAGGGGCCATACAAAATTCTCAACTTAAAATCGGACTGCTATATTAGGTAAAACATATAATTGACTGAGGGATAACTTACAGGAATTTAGCTTCAATTAAATAAAATTCAGAGCTTTGTATTCTTGCAGCACAAAATGGTGCCTGCACAACATATATTATATACAGTTGTGTTCAAAATAATCAATCACTGATTTTGGTAGAAATTATATTTCTACATGGCAAATAATTTACTAGCAGGTGTAGTAGAGTAATAGAAACCCAACAGACCCAACAGTCATGTCATGCATGCTGCTGATTCTCTGTAATTCAATCACTTATTGAAAGAGGCATGTTCAAAATAATAGCAGTGTGGAGTTCAAAGAGTGAGGTCATTCATTCTTTGAAAAACAGGTGGCAATGATTGCCCTTATTTAACACCTTAAGGACTTAGGGCGTACCGGTACGCCCTGTTTCCTGAGTTCTTAAGGACCCAGGGGGCACGGCCGGCAGTGATCGGAACAGGGTGCCTGTTGAAATCATTCAGCAGGCACCCTGTGACAATGCCTAGGGGGGTCCTGTGACCCCCCCCCCCGCATTGCCGATCGCTACAAACCGCAGGTCAATTCAGACCTGCGGTTTTTAGCGATTATGCAAGTTTCTGATCCCTGCTGTCCGTGATCGCAGGGATCAGAAACCTCAAAGTGCCTTTATTTATGAAAGTTACCCCCCCCCCCTGCAGCCCTCTGTGTTTTTGTGCCTGCGGGCGGCGGGCGGGAGGTGTGCGGCAGTGTGGGGGGCGGGTGCGCGATCTTCCGCCCGCCCCCCGTTTATTTTCAGGATAGCCGAGCGGTTGAATCAGAGTGTCAGCTCATTGCTGACACTCCGATTCAAACGGCAGACATCTGTGCAGATGTCCGCCGTTTTAACCCCTTCCATGCCGCGGTCCGTAGGGACGGCTGTATGGAAGAGGTGAAGAGGGTGGGAGCTCCCACCTCCTCCTTCCCCTTCCCCGTCTGCTCAGTTGTGGCCACAACTGAGCAGACGGGGAAGGTTCCCATGGCAACAGGACGCCTTCTCAGGCATCCTGCTGTCTATGGTGCTGAACAGATCTGTGCTAAAGGCAGAGATCTGTTCAAAGTGTGAGTGAAATACAGTGCAGTACACTATATAGTGTACTGTACTGTATTATACAGACATCAGACCCACTGGATCTTCAAGAACCAAGTGGGTTTGGGTAAAAAAAAAGTGAAAAAAGTAAAAATAAAAAAAAAACATTTATCCCTGATTTAAAAAATAATAATTCCCTACACATGTTATATATCACCGCACCGTAACGACCCGATCTATAAAATGGTCATGTTACATTTCCCGCATGGTGAACGCCATAAAAAATTAAAACTATGATTAAATTGAAATTTTGCTCACTTTACTTCCAAAAAAAGTAATAAAAGTGATCAAAAAAGTCGTATGTACGCCAAAATAGTACCATTCAAACAGTCGTCTCATCCCGCAAAAAATGAGACCCTACCTAAGATAATCGCCCAAAAACTGAAAAAACTATGGCTCTCAGAATATGGAGACACTAAAACATGATTATTTTTTTTTTCAAAAATGATATTATTGTGTAAAACTTACATAAAAACAAAAGTATACATATTAGGTATCGCCGCGTCCGTATCGATCGGCTCTATAAAAATATCACATGACCTAACCCCTCAGATGAATACCGTAAAAAATAAAAACTGTGCTAAATAAACCATTTTTTGTCACCTTACATCACAAAAAGTGTAATAGCAAGCGATCAAAAAGTCACACGCACCCCAAAATTGTGCCAATAAAATCTCATCCCGCAAAAATCATACCGTACCCAAGGTAATCGCCCAAAAACTGAAAATATTATGGCTCTCAGACTATGGAAACACTAAAACATGATTTTTTTTTGCTTCAAAAAAGAAATCATTGTGTAAAACTTACATAAATAAAAAAAAGTATACATATTAGGTATCGCCGCATCCGTGACAACCTGGTCTATAAAAATATCACATGATCTAACCTGTCAGATGAATTTTGTAAATAACAAAAAATAAAAACGGTGCCGAAACAGCTATTTCTTGTAATCTTGCCTCACAAAAAGTGTAATATAGAGCAACCAAAAATCATATGTACCCTAAACTAGTACCAACAATACTGCCACCCTATCCCGTAGTTTCTAAAAATGGGCCCACTTTTTTGGAGTTTCTACTCTAGGGGTGCATCAGGGGGGCTTCAAATGGGACATGGTGTCAAAAAAAACAGTCCAGCAAAATCTGCCTTCCAAAAACCGTATGGCATTCCTTTCCTTTGGGCGCCCTGCCGTGTGCCCGTACAGTAGTTTACGACCACATATGGGGTGTTTCTGTAAACTACAGAATCAGGGTCATAAATATTGAGTTTGTTTTGGCTGTTAACCCTTGCTTTGTAACTGGAAAAAAAATATTAAAATGGAAAATCTGCCAAAAAAGTGAAATTTTGAAATTGTATCTCTATTTTCCATTAATTCTTGTGGAACACCTAAAGGGTTAACGACTTTTGTAAAATCAGTTTTAAATACCTTGAGGGTTGTAGTTTCTAGAATGAGGTCATTTTTGGGTGGTTTCTATTATGTAAGCCTCGCAAAGTGACTTCAGATCTGAACTGGTCCCTAAAAATTTTTTTTTTTTTAATTTCTGAAAATTTTCAAGATTTGCTTCTAAACTTTTAAGCCTTGTAACATCCCCAAAAAATAAAATATCATTCCCAAAATGATCCAAACATAAAGTAGACATATGGGGAATGTAATGTAATAACTATTTTTGGAGGTATTACCATGTATTATAGAAGTAGAGAAATTGAAACTTGGAAATTTGCAATTTTTTACACATTTTTGATAAATTTGGTATTTTTTATAAATAAAAATGATTTTTTTTGACCCAATTTTAGCAGTGCCATGAAGTACAATATGTGACGGAAAAACAATCTCAGAACGGCCTGGGCAAGTCAAAGCGTTTTAAAGTTATCAGCACTTAAAGTGATACTGGTCATATTTGCAAAAAATGGCCAAGTCCTTAAGGTGAAATAGGGCTGAGTCCTTAAGGGGTTAAGGAAGGAGGGCTGCAAATGTTGTACATGCTGGTTGCAGTGCATTTCTCTCTGAAATTCTAAGGAAAATGGGTCGTTCCAGACATTGTTCAGTAGAACAGCGTACCTTGATTAAAAAGTTGATTGGAGAGGGGAAAACATATAAAGAAGTGCAGAAAATGATAGGCTGCTCAGCTAAAGTGATCGCAAATGCTTTAAAATGGCAACCAAAACCTAAAAGATGTGGAAGAAAGCGAAAAACTACCATTCGAATGGATAAAAGGATAGCCAAAATAGCAAGTACTCAGCCAACAATCAGATCCAGGAAGATCAAAGAAGGTCTAAAAGTTACCTGTGAGTACTGTTAGAATTAAAAGACACCTATGTGAAGCCAAACTATATGCAAGAAGCCCCCGCAAAGTCCCACTGTTGAAAAAAAGACATGTGCTGAAGAGGTTACAATTTTCCAAAGAGCACATTGACTGGCCTAAAGAGACATTTTGTGGACTGATGAAAGAAAGAATGTTCTTTTTGGGTCTAGTGGCCGGAGACAGTTTGTCAGACGACCCCCAAACACTGAATTCAAGCCACAGTACACTGTGAAGACAGTGAAGCATGGTGGCGCAAGCATCATGATATGGGGATGTTTCTCATACTACGGTGTTGGGACTATTTATTGCATACCAGGGATCATGGATCAGTTTGAATACATCAGAATACTTGAAGAGGTCATGCTGCCTTATGCTGAAGAGGAAATGCCCTTGAAATGGGTGTTCCAACAAAACAACGACCCCAAACACACCAGTAAATGTGCAACATCTTCGTTCCAGACCAATAAGATAGATGTTATGGTATGGAGTGGCCAGCCCAATCCCCGAACCTTAATCCAATAGAAAACTTGTGGGGTGACATCAAAAATGCAGTTTCTGAGGCAAAACCAAGAAATAGAGAAGAACTGTGGAATGTAGTCCAATCATCCTGGGCTGGAATACCTGTTCACAGATGACTCCATGCAACACAGATGGACAGCAGTTCTCAGAAACTGTGGTTATACAACTAAATATTAGTTAAGTGATTCAAAGGAAAGATAAATCTTCAAACATTTTTCAGTTTATATAGTGAATGTTTGAGTTTGTAAAGAAGAATACAAACACTGCTATTTTTTTTAAACAGTCTAATATTCACTCTTTTTCAATTTTTTTTAGAGGAACAACACAAATTTGATATATTTTTTCTTCATGTTTTGATTTGGAATAGAATGTGTAGTGTTCCCAATGCATTTGTGTGTATGGAAATAAAAGCTATTAGAGGGATTTTCAGCTTATTGACTTTTTTTAAACATACTGCTATTATTTTGAACACAACTGTATAGTGCAGGGGACATTTTGACCAAATACTGTATAGCAGTCTAATTTTTAAGTTGAGAATATTATATATTTTGTTTGCTTTACTTCTTTATTTGCCATCAATGGCAGCCAAGCTCATCCCAGTTGGGTCTAGAGAGGGGTTCACCCAGCATCCACTCTCCCTACCACTGTACCACCCAGCCTCAGATCAGCCTCCCTACATCCATTAACTTCAGATCAGCCTCAGGATGGTTGATACAGTTTCTGTTTGTGGAGGTCCGTGTGTGCCAAGGGCAGGCGGTCATAACAACGATGGACGTGATGTTATCACTTTTGGTCCTGTGGAGACTGGAAGCCCTGGGGACCAGACCAGCAGCGCTGGAACAGTGACACATATTTATGAGTAGGTGAGTTATTTATTTATTTTTTCATAAGGGTACATTCACACGACCCTGCCCCTAATAGAACAGTCCTATCCTTGTCCGCAATGTGGACAATAATAGAACATGTTGGGGGAGATTTATCAAACTGGTGTAAAGTAGAACTGGCTTAGTTGCCCATAGCAACCAATCAGATTCCACCTTTTATTTTTCACAGCTCCTTTGGAAAATAAAAGGTGGAATCTCATTGGTTGCTATAGGCAAACAAGCCACTTCTACTTTACACCAGTTTGATAAATCTCACCAGATTTTTTTGCAGAATGGCCATACAGACATGGCATGCACACAGAGTCATTTCCGTGTTTTTTTGCTCCCCCCCCCACCAAAACATAAAAAATAAAAAAAGGACATAGGGAACAAATACATTCGTGTGCGTAAGCCCCAAGCCCGTCGGATATTTTAAAAGACTGTCGGACAACCCATTTAATGCATGCAAACATTTTATTTTTAATTTAATTTTCATATTTTTTTTCTTGAAAAATAATTTCAAACTTCTTTTGCTCAGTTCTCTCCCACTCCCCTCCGCCCATCCCGCCCTCCAGGCAGCGACTCCACTCATCTGCTATCGGCGATATAGTCCTCAAACCTCTCGATCTGTGCCAATACGTTTTTCCACTTTGTAATATTCGGTGCTCTCTTTGAACCCCACTCTCTCGCAATAATCACCCTTGCTACCGTAAGACCCCTTATCCAAACCCTTTTTTTCCTTTTGTCTCTGGTTGATGATGGAATACTACCTAAGATGGCGACTTCCAGATTAAATGGAAGAGGTATTAAAGACTGCACTTTGAACTCGGAAAACCTCCCTCCAATAAAGTTGCACACTTGGACAGCTCCATATCATATGAAGATAATCTGCGGACTCTTCTCTACATTTCCAACAGTTTGCTTCTCGCTCTTTATAGATCTTACTTAACAATATGGAAGTCATATATATATTCTATGGATAATATTAAAATGAATTAACCTAAAGTTGCTGGAAATCGTTGACTTTTTTTTATGTTTATATATATTCACCCATTCTATTGTGTTTGATCCTATATCCTTTGCCCATTTTTCTTCACTATTAAATTTTATTATTTTCCCCATTCCCTTCCTTATTCTCTTATACACTTGGGAAATAGTCACCCTTGTTGACGTGTATTGATAACAGAAGTCAATGAATTCGTGATTTTTTGTAATAAAATATTCCTTATTTTGTGTAGCATCAAATGCGTGTTTCAACTGATAATATCGATACCGGCTCATTGAATCTAGATTCATTCCAGGACAAAGTTCTATTAGTGATCTTATTTCCCCATTTTTAACTAACTGTGATACATAAATAATACTGTGTTTTTCCCAATATTTGAATTCTGTGATTAATTGAAATTCACTAATATTACTATTGCACCATAAAGGTGAAAAATGTGAGGCCTTCGAAATTCCTAATATTCCTTTTATTTTACCCCAAACCAAATCAGCCATTCGGCATATTGGACTTTTTGTCCCTTTAATTTTACTAAATCCAGTCTCCAACATACTAAATATATTGTATTTTTGGCCGTAAATATTCATTTATGTTATTTCCCCCTGACTTTATCCATTGGACTTGGGAGGCTAAGTAATATCACTGGAAAAAAGGAACAGATAGCCCGCCATCCTCTTCCGCTAACCAAAGATATTTTTGTTTTAGTTTTACCATTTTTCTTCCCCAGATTAAGTCATTCAGCAGCCATTCCAGATGGTTGAAGAAACAATCCTCTATCCAAACTGGACAGGCCGCCAAAACATACAAAATCTGGGAAAGTAACCCCATTTTAATTAGTGCAATTCTATCCGCCTGTCCTATCGGTAGCTTTTGCAAAACACTAATTTTATTTTTACATCTAATCAGCAAAGGGGAGACATTTAGTCTCGTAAAATCTAATATACTTGCACTCAACTTTACCCCTAAATAATCCAGAAATTCAGTAGGTTTTAATACCCTAATTCCTTGGGAGTTCAGTGGAATTGCCTGATCTAGTGGTAACAATACTGATTTGGCCCAATTTTGTACCCCGAAATATCACTAAACTTATCTATTAGTTCCATAAGATAAGACAGCTGGGATGTTGGGTTCTCCAAAAAGACCAGGATATAATCTGCATACATACGTATCCCATTCATGCCAAAGCCGCTAATCTTTTCGTCCAATCTAATTTTCGCTGCCAACGGTTCTATAAATAAAGCAGTGGAGAAAGGGGACATCCCTGTCTAGTTCCTTTATGTAGTTCTATTTGTTCAGACCAAATAAAGTATTGGCCCAGATTCATCTTATGCAGAACCTGCCATAAGTATTCCCACTCCACCCTGTCAAACGCTTTCTCAGCGTCTAAAGACAGTAAGGAGCGGGAACCTCCCCCCTCTTCCACCTGCATATTCAAAAAAGCTCTACGTATGCTGGATTGCACAAGTCTCTTGGGTATAAACCCCGACTGGTCTGGGTGAATTAGCCTATCAATGACGCTCTTCAGTCTATTAGCAAATATTTTTGTGCAGATTTTATAATCTGTATTTAACAGAGAAATTGGGCAATACGCACCAGTCTCGCTTTCATCCTTATCTTTTTTTTAAGGTAAGGGTGATCACTGTATCAGATAGAGATGAGGGGAGTTCCCCAGTCTGGTACGTATTATTTAATACCTGTAAAAGCATTGGCAAAATTATCTCTCCATATTGGCGATAAATTTCAAACGGGAACCCGTCAGTCCCTGGAGATGAGTTTCCCCGAATAGTCCTGACAACGTCAAATAGTTCCTTTAAGTCTATTGGTCGATTTAATATTTTATATTCCTGTTCTGATAATTTAGGAAGATTAATTTTCTCCAGGAACTTTTCTACGTCTCCAACCTAATAGTTTTTATTATTTGCATATAAGGTTTTATAGTATCTGACAAAATCTCGTTCGATCTCCTCCGGGCATGTGGTGACCCCCCCCATTTTCCAGTCTAATATTTTTTATCTTTTTAATATTTTTGGGGGTTTTGGATCAGGGATGACAGGAGGTTTCCAGGTTTCCCTGCTTGGGAAAAATATTTAGCTCCTGTAAAGAAGATCCGGTGTTGTGCTTTTTCTATTAAATAGTTCTTATACTCCAATCTAGCTTCTTCTAACTGTAGTTGAGTAGCTACATTTTGATTGTTAGATATCAGTCCTAGTAGGGACTGAACTCTTGTTTTTAAAACTAATTCTTTTGCCACATATTCTTTCCGTTAATTCTGGCTATGTACACCCCCAAACATTTACCATGGCAGATGACTGACTAATGTCTACTATAAAGATGATCCAAGAAGCAGATGGGGCAACATCAGCCAGAAAAATGCAACTTCTCGACCGGTTACAATACCTAGGTCATGTTCTCAAGCTTGTCCCATGTTGCCCATAGCAACCAATCCTAGTACAGCTTTCATTTTACCAGACCACTTTAAACAATAAAAGCTGAGCCCTGATTGGTTGCTAGACAGTGTTCTCTTTTAGACAGTTTAAAAAAGGAGGCATACATGTTTTAGTACATGTCTATACAGTCGTGCCAAAAGTTTTAAGAATTACATAAATATTGGAAATTGGAAAAGTTTTTATAATAGCAATTTGCATATACTCCAGAATGTTATGGAGAGTGATCAGATGAATTGCATAGTCCTTCTTTGCCATGAAAATTAACTTAATCCCCAAAAAACATTTCCACTGCATTTCATTGCTGTCATTAAAGGACCTGCTGAGATCATTTCAGTAATCGTCTTAACTCAGGTGAGAATGTTGACGAGCACAAGGCTGGAGATCATTATGTCAGGCTGACTGGGTTAAAATGGCAGACTGCACATGTTAAAAGGAGGGTGATACTTGAAATCATTGTTCTTCCATTGTTAACCATGGTGACCTGCAAAGAAACACGTGCAGCCATCATTGCGTTGCATAAAAAGGGCTTCACAGGCAAGGATATTGTGGGTACTAAGATTGCACCTCAATCAACAATTTATAGGATCATCAAGAACTTCAAGGAAAGAGGTTCAATTCTTCAGGGCGTCCAAGAAAGTCCAGCAAGCGCCAGGTTCGTCTCCTAAAGAGGATTCAGCTGCGGGATCAGAGTGCCACCAGTGCAGAGCTTGCCCAGGAATGGCAGCAGGCAGGTGTGAGCGCATCTGCACGCGCAGTGAGGCGAAGACTTTTGGAAGATGGCCTGGTGTCAAGAAGGGCAGCAAAGAAGCCACTTCTCTCCAAAAAAAAACACATCAGGGACAGATTGATCTTCTGCAGAAAGTATGGTGAATGGACTGCTGAGGACTGGGGCAAAGTCATATTCTCTGATGAAGCCTCTTTCCGATTGTTTGGGGCATCTGGAAAAAGGCTTGTCCGGAGAAGAAAAGGTGAGCGCTACCATCAGTCCTGTGTCATGCCAACAGTAAAGCATCCTGAGACCATCCATGTGTGGGGTTGCTTCTCATCCAAGGGAGTTGGCTCACTCACAATTTTGCCCAAAAACACAGCCATGAATAAAGAATGGTACCAAAACACCCTCCAACAGCAACTTCTTCCAACAATCCAACAACAGTTTGGTGAAGAACAATGCATTTTCCAGCACGATGGAGCACCGTGCCATAAGGCAAAAGTGATAACTAAGTGGCTCGGGGACCAAAACGTTGACATTTTGGGTCCATGGCCTGGAAACTCCCCAGATCTTAATCCCATTGAGAACTTGTGGTCAATCCTCAAGAGGCGGGTGGACAAAAAAAACCCACTAATTCTGACACACTCCAAGAAGTGATTATGAAAGAATGGGTTGCTATCAGTCAGGAATTGGCCCAGAAGTTGATTGAGAGCATGCCCAGTCGAATTGCAGAGGTCCTGAAAAAGAAGGGCCAACACTGCAAATACCGATGTCACGGCTGAGGATGGGGGAAATCCTCAGCCGTGTGGAGCCCGGTGATGTTGCGGCTGCTTGGCCATGAAGACAGGATTAGGGAGCAGGTCACCTCCTAAAGGCATCCCTAACCTGACCCTAGCTCCTAGTTACATGGGCCAACCTTGATGGTAGGAGGGCCCATGCTCCGGAACCTAAAAGTCCCTGCTGGCCCTCAAGATGACCCTCACCTAGGAGCTGAGTAAGACAAGCCCACTCCTCCTAGACACGGAGGAGCAGGAGTCTCAACGGCCAAGCTGCAGGAAAAGGGGAGACATAAACAGCTCTATGGATATGGCAGGTGAACTAGAGTTCCACCTACCTGCCACAGCCTTGCTGACTGGATCCCTGTGTTAGCAGGGTGCAGATCATAAACGCATCCCCACACAGGGACCCAGATCCATAGCTGCACAAAGGGAGACATATAAAACATCACACAGACATCACACATAACTGGAAATAACTTAAGCACAATATGGTTATGACATTAAGGTTTATGACCACAGGGGTGGCTCTTACTGGCAGGTAACAAATACATGAGGCTGCTCTCAGCTAAGCATGGCTGAAGCAACCTGCAGGCCTACAAAAGCAATGAGGCTTTATAGGCCGAGAAGCCACACCCCACAGTCGGACACACCCAGTGATCACACACACTAGGAAGGGGATTAACCCTTCCAACACCAGGGAAGGGAAAACACCACTTAAAGGGGACGTGCACACAATAACATAAAACACAGTGCACACATCCACACATCACACACAAAACCGCATGCGCAGCGTAGCGAGCTGCATGGCACAGCTCAGCCTGCTACGCTGCCACATACATACTGTTGCCAGCGGCAACCACAGGTGAGGCCAATACCACAGCCCTCACCTGTGATTGAACACCAATGAAAACCGCTGACAACCGCATGCGGTTCAGGAGTCACGGTCATAGCCATGGCCGTGACACTCCCACCCCTCAAAGCCCCCCCCACCAAAAAAAGACACGTGAGGGACTCAGACAAGGGGATAGGAGAAGGGGACGTCCACTCTCAGTGCCGGTTCTAAAAAGGGGTCGCTGTCAGCTGCATCCTCTCCCGGCTCACACTAGCCAGTCCGACGAGGACTGCAGCCCGCACCAGCAACAAAGAGAAAAGAACCACTGAGAGATGGACGAGGGGACTCTCCACTCCAGTCGCTGCCAGCAGACACTCCTAACCAGCACGCAGCCGGACCACTTACGGAGTGCTGCCAGCAGACGACCAGAGATGGGAACATGGAGAGGGACGAGGGATCCCCAACACGGACACGGAAGGTAAGGTGGCGGGGAATAAGCCACCAACCGTGCCGTTAACGGAGAACCCCCAGGAACGCTCTCCCTCCGGAGAACGCGCATGCAGGCCACATTGATATGGCACTGCATGCTGCACCCTCTTTCGAAGGTATGCATACCGCATACCAGACACACACCACGTGTAACTAAAATCAGGGGGAACGCCAAACGAGGCAACGATGATGGCGGGGAAACGCCACTCACCGCTCCGTCAGAGGCGAAACCCCCAGAACGCTCTCCCTCCGAAGAGCGCGCATGTACCCCTTCCGCAGACGGCGGTACATGCTTCACCCTCTTTCGAGGGAATGCATACTCCCACCCCTCAAAGCCCCTCCCAACAACAAAAGGGGAAAGTTGGTGAGGCATAAAAAACAGTGGGGGGGGGGAGGGGAAAGACAAACAAAAGGGGACACCAACACGGACAACGGTGAGCGAGGAATGGCGGGGAATGCCACTCACCGCGCTGTAGATGGTGAGCCCCATAACGCTCTCCCTCCGGAGAACGCGCATGCACCCCTTCCGCAGATAGCGGTGCATGCTTTACCCTCTTTCGAGGGAACGCCACGTAAGAGCGACTGTGGTCATACTGTCACGGCTGAGGATGGGGGAAATCCTCAGCCGTGTGGAGCCCGGTGATGTTGCGGCTGCTTGGCCATGAAGACAGGATTAGGGAGCAGGTCACCTCCTAAAGGCATCCCTAACCTGACCCTAGCTCCTAGTTACATGGGCCAACCTTGATGGTAGGAGGGCCCATGCTCCGGAACCTAAAAGTCCCTGCTGGCCCTCAAGATGACCCTCACCTAGGAGCTGAGTAAGACAAGCCCACTCCTCCTAGACACGGAGGAGCAGGAGTCTCAACGGCCAAGCTGCAGGAAAAGGGGAGACATAAACAGCTCTATGGATATGGCAGGTGAACTAGAGTTCCACCTACCTGCCACAGCCTTGCTGACTGGATCCCTGTGTTAGCAGGGTGCAGATCATAAATGCATCCCCACACAGGGACCCAGATCCATAGCTGCACAAAGGGAGACATATAAAACATCACACAGACATCACACATAACTGGAAATAACTTAAGCACAATATGGTTATGACATTAAGGTTTATGACCACAGGGGTGGCTCTTACTGGCAGGTAACAAATACATGAAGCTGCTCTCAGCTAAGCATGGCTGAAGCAACCTGCAGGCCTACAAAAGCAATGAGGCTTTATAGGCCGAGAAGCCACACCCCACAGTCGGACACACCCAGTGATCACACACACTAGGAAGGGGATTAACCCTTCCAACACCAGGGAAGGGAAAACACCACTTAAAGGGGACGTGCACACAATAACATAAAACACAGTGCACACATCCACACATCACACACAAAACCGCATGCGCAGCGTAGCGAGCTGCATGGCACAGCTCAGCCTGCTACGCTGCCACATACATACTGTTGCCAGCGGCAACCACAGGTGAGGCCAATACCACAGCCCTCACCTGTGATTGAACACCAATGAAAACCGCTGACAACCGCATGCGGTTCAGGAGTCACGGTCATAGCCATGGCCGTGACAACCGACTCTTTGCATAAATGTCATGTAATTGTCGATAAAAGCCTTTGAAACGTAGGAAGTGCGTGTAATTATATTTCACTACATCACAGAAACCACTGAAACAAAGATCTAAAAGCAGTTTAGCAGCAAACTTTGTGAAAACTAATATTTGTGTCATTCTCAAAACATTTGGCCACGACTGTACATGTATTTGGGAGTTTATTTTCAGGCACAAATGCAGTTCTGGATTCTGTTTTTCACAAGATGAATTTTGAGTCGCATTATGACAAAAACTATGTACAGACCCGACTAAAAGCATAGCAACACATCAGGACAGTACCCATTTGTGAAATATACTGTTGCTGCTATTTTCCGCCCATTGCTCAAATGAATAAGATAATCTTTCCTCCACTTCTGAGACCCATTGTTGGCAGCAGAGGGTCACTGTGTGATAGATTAGGGGCATGGGTGAATAGTTTCTGCAGTTAGTCAGCAAAATGCCAGGCTTTATCAGAGGCACAAACATGTTGTGACTACATCGGATTCTGAGTGCCCACTTGTGGTGATGCGTCATTATTCTCATATATTCATCATGATAAAACGATGGCGACAATACATCATAATCATTTAAAAGGGAACCTGTCACCATAAAAATACAAATGCATATTGTAAAGCAGGAGGAGCTGAGCAGACTGATATATAGTTTATGGGAAAAGATTCACGGACACCGGCAATGTGCGTTCTGCATTTTGCGGACCGCACATTGCCGGCACTAATAGAATATGCCTATTCTTGTCCGAAATTGCGGACAAGAATAGGGCATGTTCTATTTTTTTCGGGAATGGAAATGTGCGGCCCCATTGAAATGAATGGGTCCGCAATTCCGTTCCACAAAATGCGGAGCGGAATTGCGGATGTGTGAATGGAGCCTAACTTGCAATTTATTCATTTAAATTCCTGCTCATTCTGGACTTTGACGTCATGGAGGCGGTCCTATCAGTGACTGATCTCTGTATACACAGTCATAGAGGGAAGGCTGTCCATCACTGATAGGACCGTCTCCTTGACTTCAAAACCCAGAATGAGCAGGAAATTAAAGATACTCTCCGCTGATGCTGCCAGAATTTTTCTTTTTTTGAAAGACCCCTCCATCTGCCCCGCTGTGATCCCCCGAAGTTTAGGCGCCCAATATGTTAATACCAAGCATTGTTACAGAGAGGAGGAGACGCCAGCGTTTCTCAGTGGGCGTCTCCTTCTCCCTGGCTATGGCGCAGTCCAATCGCAGCAGACCGTGTCAACATTCAAGATTTTTCCTCTGGATAGGTCATCAATATCCGATCATGACAATGAAGCGGTGGGAGATCTGTCAGGTGAGTAGTGCTCCCATTTTACTAATCTTGGCCATCACCTTTAAGTGTGGATGTGGAAGTACAACCCCCAGACACAAGCATTAAAAGGGGTTGTCTCACTTCAGTAAGTGGCATTTATCATGTAGAGAAAGTTAATACAAGCCACTTAGTAATGTTTTGTGATTGTCCATACTGCCTCCTTTGCTGGCTGGATTCATTTTTCTATCACATTATACACTGCTCGTTTCCATGGTTACAGACCACCCTGCAATCCATCAGTAATGGTCGTGCTTGCACAATATAGGAAAAAGCACTAGCCAATGTGCGGTCTCATGGTCCCGGTCACCGGAGAGGTTACCACAAAGCTGATACGGTCGCGTGAATGTTAGGTTGAGACCCCACTGAAAATCCGTGGTGAATCCACAGCAAAATCTGTATGTGTTACAAAATGTATTCAAAGTCGAGTACCCCCTACTCAAATAAATTACCTTTACATCAAAGTACCCTCAAGATATGATCATATACCGTGCTGACCAGCCACCCCCGTCCACCTCCTTCCGCCTGGACGTGATGGTCAGGACTACATAAATGGCTGAGCTATGATAATTCAGAATGGCACAAACTGCTTGGCTGTTTCCGTAGTCTTGTCCACCACTGGCTGCCACCTCCAAGCGGGAGGAGGTGAGGGGAATAAATGTTCGAGATGGGAATACCCCTTTAATCGGTTCTGCAGGTGAATGATCAGCAAACAGCTTTTTATTTTTAGATTTTATCTGGGGACACTAAAAGTGGGACACAGATCTGCTCTTAGCGATAGTTCGATACGGGAAATAAATGCTGGATTCCTTCTTCTCCAGGTTACTGAACTGTGCATGGTAGAAGAAGTAAGGAGGAGGTCCTCACGCACAGCCTGGAGACATGTCACCAACCATAATGGGTTGCCATCCGATCGCCATACACCTCTGAATCCTTCAATGGAGCCTCAAATACAATAATTATATTGCAAAAATGACGATCTTTAAGACATCAGCCTTCTCTTAAGTGGTCTACAGTAGAATATTACACTGGTGAGCATATTGTGAAAGGAGTAAAATGTTACACAAGAGCCTCCGGTGAGTGATGGATGTTGTTCTGCAGTGTCACGCAGACCTTGGAAAGCGAGCACTCGATTCCGAAAAAGGAGGAAACATCATAAAAACCGGCTCCTGTCATGAGGTTCGAATAAATCAGAGATGCTCAACCTGCGGCCCTCCAGCTGTTGCAAAACGACAACTCCCACCATCCCCTTCTGTCGGGTGATAGCTGTAGGCTGTCAGGGAATGATTGGAGTTGTAGTTTTTAATATACATGGAGGTCCCAAAACAGTTCCACATACACATTAGGCCGGCTCCGCTTACATCTTTAGGCTCCATCGACACAACAGTGAAAAATTGGCGAGTGACGGATGTTTTTTTAACGGCCGTCACACATCCATTTTAAGAACAATGGTGTTCTATGGGGTTATTCACATGGCAGTTGTTTGACAACCAGTGAATAACGGACATAAAAATATAGAACATGTCCTATTTTATCCGTTTTCACTGACCGACAGCCCCAATACTATTTGAGGCGACCATTTTTACAGGTGTTTCTGAGAAAGGTAAATAGGGAGTTAAAAACGGATCGTTTTGCCATTTTTAGCCGCCGTTTTTTCATTGTTGTGTGCATGACGCATTAGGTTACATCCACATGGAAGATACATTCTGTGGGGGGAAAAAATCTGCAAATGTGTGACAAATTCACAGATTTGACTCTATGCACTGTAAAGGGTGAAGTTCACATGTCAAATTCTGCTGCATGTGGATGTGCTTTTGATAAATCTCATCCACTTTGTGGCTACTGTAAATGCTGAGCATTCTTCATCAGCAATTCCACTGCAGAAAATCCAGAGCATATAAGCCTCGTGTGAACATGCCCTTAAAGAGGTTGTGCCACAAAAATATTCAGCATTTTTCAAACCAGCACCTGATTCGATATACGGTACTTTTGTAATTGTATATAATTCAAAATTTTGAATTGCCACTGACCCAGAGGTCGCACTACGTAAAAATACTCCGCTGACCATTTTTGAGAAGTATTTTTACCCGAGGAGTACGGCAATTAAAACACATAATACATAGGCCTGCACTTGCTGACATCTGTGTTGGAGGCTGCGTTTGGATCCTCTGTTGCAGATTCTGTTGAAAGACCAGACAAAAAAGCCTCATATGCAGCACTTTTTTGTGTGGAAAAAAGACAGGATCCCGAACAGAAATTGAACAGATCCCATCATAGTCGGTGGAGTCTGTTCAGCTTCTTCCCTGTGGAGTGACAGGAGGAGGGTGGAGCAGGGTCACTAGTGGGGTAACAGGAGGAGGGTGGAGCAGGGTTACTAGTGGGGTGATAGGATGAGGGGGGAGCAGGGTCACTAGTGGGGTAACAGGAGGAGGGTGGAGCATGGTCACTAGTGGGGTGACAGGAGAAGGGGGAGCAGGGTCACTAGTGGGGTGACAGGAGGAGGGGGGAGCAGAGTCACTAGTGGGGTGACAGGAGGAGTGGGAGCAGGGTCACTAGTGGGGTGACAGGAGAAGGGGGAGCAGGGTCACTAGTGGGGTGACAGGAGAAGGGGGAGCAGGGTCACTAGTGGGGTGACAGGAGATAGGGGAGCAGGGTCACTAGTGGGGTGACAGGAGGAGGGGGAGCAGGGCCACTAGTGGGGTGACAGGAGGGGGGGGAGCAGGGTCACTAGTGGGGTGACAGGAGGAAGGTGGAGCAGGGTCACTAGTGGGGTGACAGGAGGAGGGGGGAGCAGGGTCACTAGTGGGGTGACAGGAGGAGGGGGGAGCAGAGTCACTAGTGGGGTGACAGGAGGGGGAGCAGGGTCACTAGTGGGGTGACAGGAGGAGTGGGAGCAGAGTCACTAGTGGGGTGACAGGAGGAGTGGGAGCAGGCTCACTAGTGGGGTGACAGGAGGAGTGGGAGCAAGGTTACTAGTGGGGTGACAGGATGAGGGGGGAGCAGGGTCACAAGTGGGGTGACAGGATGAGGGGGGAGCAGGGTCACTAGTGGGGTGACAGGAGGAGGGGGAGCAAGGTTACTAGTGGGGTGACAGGAGGAGGGGGGAGCAGGGTCACTAGTGGGGTGACAGGAGGAGGGGGAGCAGGGTCACTAGTGGGGTGACAGGAGGAGGGGGGAGGGGGGAGCAGGGTCACTAGTGGGGTGACAGGAGGAGGGGGAGCAGGGTCACTAGTGGGGAGGAGCAGGTTTACTAGTAGGGTGACAGGAGGAGGGTGAAGCAGGGTTACTAGTAGGGTGAAAGGAGGAGCAGGGTCACTAGTGGGGTAACAGGAGGAGGGGGAGCAGGGTCACTAGTGGGGAGGAGCAGGTTTACTAGTAGGGTGACAGGAGGAGGGTGAAGCAGGGTTACTAGTGGGGTGACAGGATGAGGGGGGAGCAGGGTCACTAGTGGGGTGACAGGAGGAGTGGGAGCAAGGTTACTAGTGGGGTGACAGGAGGAGGGGGGAGCAGGGTCACTAGTGGGGTGACAGGAGGAGGGGGGAGCAGGGTCACTAGTGGGGAGGAGCAGGTTTACTAGTAGGGTGACAGGAGGAGGGTGAAGCAGGGTTACTAGTGGGGTGATAGGATGAGGGGGGAGCAGGGTCACTAGTGGGGTGACAGGAGGAGGGGGAGCAGGGTCACTAGTGGGGTGACAGGAGGAGGGGGGAGCAGGGTCACTAGTGGGGAGACAGGAGGAGGGGGAGCAGGGTCACTAGTGGGGGGGGAGCAGGGTTACTAGTAGGGTGAAAGGAGGAGGGGGAGCAGGGTCACTAGTGGGGAGGAGCAGGGTTACTAGTAGAGTGAAAGGAGGAGGGGGGAGCAGGGTCACTAGTGGGGTGACAGGAGGAGGGGGAGCAGGGTCACTAGTGGGGAGGAGCAGGTTTACTAGTAGGGTGACAGGAGGAGGGTGAAGCAGGGTTACTAGTGGGGGGGAGCAGGGTCACTAGTGGGGTGACAGGAGGAGCGGGGAGCAGGGTCACTAGTGGGGGGGAGCAGGGTCACTAGTGGGGTGACAGGAGGATCGGGGAGCAGGGTCACTAGTGGGGAGGAGCAAGGTCACTAGTGGGGTGACAGGAGGGGGGTGACAGGCCCAGGTGCAGCTCTTCTCTCAAGTCACGCGAGTCTGCGTCACCTTAGCTCTCCAGCGTCCCTGTCATGTTTCCCAGGGTCCTTGGTCAGCGCGCCTTGCTCTCCTTAGTACAGACACCCCTGGGAGCCAGCCCCCTCCTTCCAGCTCCCGCCGGCTTCCCCTGCCTGACCCGACCTGTATCGCTCTGACTCGCCAATACCCAACCAGCAAGGAGCTTTGTTATTGGCTATTGCAGGCACAGGTAGCATCGCTGCACTGCCTGTGCCGTTCACAGCGCTCACTGCACTGCTGATTGTGGGGGAAAAGGCATATTGGTACGCCTTGTTCTTTTTACAGGGAGTAAAATCGCCTGAGCAACCGTCATAGACGCTTGTACAGGCGTTATTGCGACCTCTGCACTGAACTATTCAATAAAATGTATCTGTGTAGCGCCACCTGCTGTTTTGTTCTTATCCTTATTTCTTGTCAACCTCACTGAGGTGGTCACATGTGCCAAGTTTAAATCTTCAACGGTCACTGAGAGAAATAGACATTTCTCATAACTTTTATTATCTGTGTATGTTTTATACGTGTGATCCTATATATTCACGCCATTCTGTGATTGTACGTGCCGTTCCGTCTAGGCCTGCAGTTGGAACGAGCACTGCCCTTGGAGGAAATCAGTTTATCACCTGAATGTTAAAAAACTGGCCCTTTGCAAGTGGTAATGAAGATGGTTCCTCGAAATGCAGACACCCAGACCGAATGGAACCTCCCCAGCGGGGGTCTAGAGCCTTTCAAATCCAGTACCAGAAGATGAAAAAATATCATAAGCAAAAACTCACGTATTAATAATTGTAATCATTGCATTCCGTGTGATGTGGGCATCGTAGGGAGTCCAAACGTCGCCCCCCTGACAGCCAGCATTCCCACATCACCAGTATCTCACCTTCTGGGAAAGCCACACCGGTCATGTGTGGTATCAAAATGATCAGCCTGATAATATATACATTATTAGAACATGTCAGGGCCCGAATATCCAACTAGTGTGGACGGGAAGCCATGTTTTATTAATATTTCATGTCTGCCAGCTGAGTAAGAGAGGTGGAGCCTGCACAGAAGGATGAGACAGAATAGGAGGGAGACTCCTCTCAGCTCCAGCCTCTGCCAAATGGGGATAAAGATGAACGATTGGGAACATTTCATCAACACAATTTGGCATCCGATCAACATTGGGTTGTGTTCCACTTTCCTCCTGTCCCCGGAAACCAGAAGGAACTCTGACCACACAATTTGTTGAGTACGAACCTTTCTGCTTTTTATCCTTTGATTTTTATAACCGTTTTCTGCACGTTTATGTAGGTCTTATTTCTTGTAACTTTGTAACTAAGTACTATACCTTTTTAGTACATTAAAGCACATCTTTAATGGTTGTGCCCTGAATGAGCCCAGTAACCTCCATTCTTTAGGTGTATGAGTGCGGTTTGCGTTACCATGTATTTGCTATAAGTGTGGCCTGTGCTACTGTGAGCCTGCTTGCGAGTGGGCACTGTGGGGTCTTCTATGAGCCCTTCATTAATTGGTGTATTAATTAATCAGAGATGGTGGCGTCGTGTTGGGGTGCATTAGAGGCTGTGTCAGGGTGTGATCTAAGCTCAATCTGAGGCCTGTGTGTAGGGGCTCGAGAGATTGACCCTTGGCAGTCACACCCGGGTCAGGAGACATGGCAGTTCCCGTACGTGACCGTCACCTACCACCTACCTACTTCTGTTACAAGCTACAGCAGAATGAACATGGCCCTTGAGAAAGGACATGCCCCCTAAACTGCCAACCTGAAATAAATCTAGCAGAGAAATTGGTCCAGTGAATGAGATGATCTCTGGATCCATGTGAGGTACAGGGCTGGTTCTAGCTGTGTTAGAAAGGGATTATCATGTACTGTATGATGTCTGATTTTCATTTTTTTTTTTTTACATCAATCATGAAATAACCCTTTAAGATTTTTATTCTGCTTATGGCAAGAAAAGCACAAAACATATGTCCAGTGTAAACCTAACAGTACTAAAATGCACTTAGGTATCCAGCTGAATGAACAGAAGGAATAAATCGTTCTTTCTTAGGATTTTTGTTCATATTTGGGAAACATGTCTCATTAGAAAGAACAAAGAAAATCCATGCAGCTCGAGTGGGAGCGTGGAAGCAGCCGCAGGTGCCAGTGGGTGTGGAAATGTTACTAGGTCAGCAGTACCAGTATTCGTGGAATTAATGCTCTCTGATCCCCCATGCAGGGCAGTTGGAAACATGGAAATCTAAATTATATACCAGAGATTTATAGAAAAAATTGTGCTGGTCATGAAAAAAAAGAAACACGGGAGTTATTGCAGGGACCCCCATAAACTGAAAAATTATATATTTATTTTACTAAATCCCCACGTTGTCGCAGTGATTATACGCATATTTGCCATTCAAGCTTCCAGGAAATCTGGGTTATTTTTAATTTTCTAATATTTGTATTGATGTTCTTTCCATCCAAAATAGCGGAAGGTAAATGGACCCCATGATAGTCAGTGCTGCCCATCGGTATTTACTGGTATCCACTTAAAAATGGACATCAATTTTGCAGACAAGTATAGGAATTGCTTTATCCTATTGCAGAATGGACAAGCGAATGTGGAAAGCACATGGATCATATGTCTGCAAAACACGGATCACAGCCCCATTGAAGTCAATAAATAAAAAAATGCGGACAGCACACGGACTGCACCCGTATACTGCGGATCTGCGGTTTGAAGACAGAAAAACGGACATGGTAGTGTGCATGGAGCCTAAGTCATACATTTTCAGAACGAATACCAGAGGAATGGATAAGGCTGTGGCTACACGGTGATCTTGGGCACAACAGGTGTTGAGCAACCAAGGATGGCAGTGTAACGCTGCAGCCATAGAAATGAATGAGGCTGTAGCATGACTCGCACGTTTTCGGCAACCGTGACCCCAGAATTATAAAAAAAAAAAATAAATACAACCTTGCAGGATTTCTTGCGATTCTGGGGTCACACTGTGACACCATTCATTTCTACAACTGCAGTACTACACGGAGATCTTTGACAAGTGCCCCCAAGAGTGCTGTGTAGTCCTAGCCTAAGACCTCATGCACACGACCGCGCCATGTTTTGCGGTCCACAAATTGCAGATCCGCAAAACACGGATGCCGCCCGTGGGAGTTCCGCAATTAGCAGAACAGAATGGACGGCCCATTATAGAAAAGCCTATTCTTTTCTGCAAAACGGCCAAGAATAGGGCATGGTTACGAATAGTCGGGCGGCACTGCGTGAAGGTATGGGTGCGCGGTTAGCGGACGTCACTCCGGATGCTTAAATGAAGGAAGAGACCGGCCCTCCTTGGTACTGCAATTATATCGGATTTATTCGCCACTCATAAAAGAGGTGACGCGCGTTTCGACACATGCAAGTGCCTTTATCAAAGCAATGTGTGCTGCTCACATTGCTTTGATAAAGGCACTTGCATGTGTCGAAACGCGCGTCACCTCTTTTAGGAGTGGCGAATAAATCCGATATAATTGCAGTACCAAGGAGGGCCGGTCTCTTCCTTCATTTAAGAATAGGGCATGTTCTATTTTTTTTTTGCAGGGCCACGGAACAGACCGATGGAAGCGGACAGCACACGGAGTGCTGTCCACATCTACTGCGGCCCTATTGAAGTGAATCCCAAACAACGTATCGTGTGCATGAGGCCTAAAGCCACAGCTTTACTTCTGCCCCCTGAGGACACACAATACCTAAAGAAGAGCGTCCTGCTCCTCACTTCACTGAGGAGACTTTCACTTTCTACGTCTCCTTCTATGCCTCAGCTTGCAGCACGCACAGAACGCCCGGGACCTGACAGGGGGAGCCAACCTTGTTGACGGGGCTGCCCGCACCTCTCCGGTCACCTCCCAGATAGCAGCTATCACGATGGGGCAGATGAGAAGGGCTGCCCGTCTTCGTTACCGCTCCGCGCCGGTACGCTGCATGGCCACGCCTATCACTAGGTCTTATTTTCGGGGTATGGCTTATATTGCGCAAATGCTTAGAAATTCTGCCACGGCTTATTTTATGGGTAGGTCTTATTTTCGGGGAAACACGGTTTATGGGACGTGATAATGCCCTTGTGCAATGTGAGGAGAATACAAAGCGTCGACGTTGTGGAGCAGCAAGAACATTCTTCAGTCCTATAAATGGGATGCTATTCCTGGTCCTGCTGATGCCTGGGATATCCGACACAACTGTTTACATACTGCTGGGCTGGAGAAGGCTGAAACGGTACATTGGGGATGACAAAAGTCACATCTGACAGGTCATGAAATAAGCAAAAATGCCACTAAAGATATTGCGAGAAGAGCAATTTACATGAACAAATGATTCAAAACGGAGTCAAGCAATCATAGTGTAGGAGGTTCTAGATTTGTTAGAAACTGGTTGTCATACACTAGATTATGTATGATTTTCATTTTTTACATTATTCATGGGATAACCCCTTTAGATCTACACCAACCTGTGCTAAACACATTGCTTACTTTTCCTGTATGACTTTGTATTCACAGTGACTACTTCATAAAGGTCCGGTATAGACCAAAATGTCCTCTGACTTCCTCAAACTAAAGTGTCTCCTTTCTGTAGCAACCTACCCTTTTTAGATCTTATACATTTATCACATGTGCGCTTAGGGGGTCATTTATATACGCCTATATTTCAATCTGCAACTTTCTCCCACTCACACCAGGTCTAAAAGAAATGTGGATGTGGCGTGGGCGGGGAAGAGGACGGGCCGGCATTTTCTACACCTGTTTCGGGCGTAGAAAAAGGTCTAAGTGTAAGACAGCTCGGAAGCTGTCTTACATTTAGAAGCTGTGGTGGATCCACAGAAGTTATGGAGAGGCCGGTGCCTATTCATAACTCTAGAGGATTCACCGCCAATGTAGGGCTTTATTAAGGCCGGCATCTAAAACACCGGTCTTAATAAATGACCCCCTTATTCTTTTGTAAACTTCTTTACATGCATTCAATAAGGAACAAGTGACTTTGCATGAACTTTCTGGAGAGTGCTTGGAATTTATCTGATAATTAGGGGATTACAGCGTCTCCCCAACACTTCCAGAGTGTTCACCCGCATCGATCTTGGACATAACTGGTTGCCATTGACAGCTGCTCTAAATTTGCTTCATACTAGTTTTGATAAATCTCTCCTGCAATGTCTTAAAGGGTTTCTACCACCTCATTTTGACCTAATTAGCTCTCAGACACTAGCGATCTGCTAGTGTCTGCTCTACCTAACAATGCTATTCTCAGACCTGTGTGTGGATCCGTTTCACTAAAAAACTAACTTTTATTAATATGCTAATGAGCCTCTAGGTGCTATGGGGGCGTCTTTTCAGCACCTAGAGGCTCGGTCTACTCATATTGTATGCCACCCAGCTCGTCCGTTAAGCCCGCCCATCTCCTCTTGAATGGCATCCTCCATCTGAGCCAGCGGACGAATTCTCGCACCTGCGCCGTGCGCGTCTGTATTCGGCGCAGGCGCAGTAAATGTCTGACCGCGCTGCCTGCACAGACATCTCGGTCATCGGCGCAGTGGAGATGTCTGTGCAGGGAGCGGTCAGACATTCACTGTGCCTGCGCCGAATAGAGACGCGCACGGCGCTCCCTACTGCTCTATACGGGACCAGTAGGGAGCAGCCAAGACAGGTTAGAGTTCCCATGCTGACCCTTGTGCCAGACACCATAGGACACCATCAGGGGTCTTGTAAAGTCTTTGTCTCAAATCAATCCGAACAGATTTGGTGGCATGAGGGGACCTACACAAAATGAGTCAGGTAGTTTTAATGTTAGGACTGATCAGCGTACATACCCAAACCCTACATCCCCTTAACCTGGTTAGGGTTCCCCAGAAGGGAACAGAAGCAAATGCTATCGCTTTTACATTAGGGTCTGAAAAATTATTTCAGCTGATCCACAGCAACAAATCATGGCCAGAATATATATCATAGGCTACGTTTCTAATCCCATTTCATAAGGGGATTAGGTTCCCTAGAAGTGGATTTTTTTTCAGGGGTTCCCCTGTTGTAATATTAGGAACCACTGCCCTATATTATCTCAGTTACCTTTTATAAAGGTCAGTTGTCAGGCACAGTTTGACAACTAAAGGCTTTACTAGACAGCTCGATTCTGTTCCTTCCCGCAATCGCCTGCTCGCTAGTGGAGGAGACTGCTGCTATTACATGCAGCAATCTCCTCTGCAGCATGGGGAGGAGCGATCACTGTGCCATCACGCGTCCCCATGCTGTACAGTGGTTTGCCTGCAGAAGATTGTGATCAGACAGCATGATCTGCCGCAGGCAAACAATGATATTTAAGCGTGCTTAAAGATCACAATTGCCTGATGAATGAGCGTTTGCTCGTTCATAGGGCAATCGGCAGCAGTATTACACTTTCGGATCATCGTTAACGAGTGTTCCTGTGTACCCTCAAGTTCCGACCAGGGTAGAAAAGACAAAGTGGTTATTCCATGACTAATGTAATAAATAAAAATCTTATAGTACATGACAATCTCTTTCTAACAAAGCTAGAACCAGCCCTGTACCTCACATGGATCCAGAGATCTCTCCATTCATTGCTCTGCTAGATTTATATCAAGCTGACAGCTCAAGGGGTGTGTCCATTCTGCTGCAGCTCAGGGGGCGTGTCCATTCTGCTGCAGCTCTCTCCCTATCACAGCTCAGGAGGCAGTAGTTGAAAGTTGAAACTGAGCATGTGCGGTCATCTCAGTGAGCTGGACAAAGAAATAATAATAAATAAAAAAACAGCAGGTGGTGCTATACAGATACATTTTATTGAGTAACTCAGTAGCTATGCTTAATTTTTAATTACATATAATTACAAAAAGTATTCAGATCCAGGTGCTGATTTCAAAACTGAAGAATATTTTTCATGGGACAACCCCTTTAAAGCAGGCTATGAGATTAGCAAAAATTGGAGGGCGGTGTAAAATAACAGCGCTGTCCTCTGGCCTTCTCTGCCAGGACTGCAGCACTTGACCACTGTAGCTAATCACAAGCCTCAAACTAGACTATTGAGGCCAGCAATTGGCTACTGTGTCCCGAATTTTGCTAATCTCTGACAACTTTAAGTAAAATAAAGAAAAAAAGTTTTTGGTACTTTTTACTATTATCAGGTTTCCTATAGGAGTGTATTAAATGTAATATTATGTGATGATAGATGTTTTTATTAAATTCTGCTCTTCTTGAGAGGGATACGACCCCCATTACTAAGATGCGTCAAGAGTGGGCTTACAGCTATCAGGAATGGAGCCTCCACTGCTCATGGAAAGTTAGGTAAGGCTACTTAGCGGCACGGACCTCCGGCAGGCTGTTCCGTCGGGTGAACAGCCTGCCGGATCCGTCCTGCCGCTAGTAACAGTGTGCCCCCGGACTGCCGCTCCGTTCCCATTGACTATAATGGGGGCGGTGCAGAGTTCCGGCAGAGGCACGGTAGCGCACGTCGTAGTTTTATTCCAGCAGCCTCTCGCCGTGTGCTGCCGGAACTCCGCCCCCGCCCCCATAACAGTCAATGGGGACGGAGGGGCAGTCTGGGGGCACACAGTCACTAGCGGCAGGACGGATCAGACAGGCTGCTCACCCGACGGAACAGCCTGCCGGAGGTCTGTGCCACTAGTGTGAAAGTAGCCAAAGGGCTGCAGCTTTTTCATTCTCCGGATCGGTGGTGGTCCTTGCAGTTGGTTGATCTTGTTATTTTGTCAGTGTTTGATACTGCTCTGGGATATAAGACAGGATTAGCCAAAGTACAAACTAACGTATATTCAGGAAAGCATCAACACGTGGACAGAACACATCGGTGTGACTTGTTTTGCTGGATCTACAGAACAGATATTCCTAAAAAGAATAATATTACATCTGGAGCCAGTACACAAAGGACTCAGAGGCTTTGCTGGAATAGAGTACTTGGGCGTCGAGGACACGTGACATCGTGATCTGCCAAATGAAATTATAACAGCAGACAACAATCAACTTGGAAAAACAAAATGAAAAGCTTTGCAATGCAATCCCAGACTCTGCCAAGTCTATATAAACATCAGATTTTTCACAAGGCTGCACATGAAACTGTCTCCAGTGAGATTTCATTTAAAGGGTACGTCCACTTATAGAACAGTTTTTCCCAGGGACAGGTTGGAAACTTAAAGTGGCCCTGAAAAAAAAAAACTTAAAACAGGACCCAAGAGGTAGAGGAGTCCAAATTGACAGAAGGATCGGTAACACAAGTAGGCTGGGCCAATAGCAGTAGGAGGGGCCAACAATACTACAGTGCAGCACAAAATACCACCCCAGCAAAACCAAATACCACAGTGCAGCATAAAATACTGCCCTATCACCATACTAAGGACGTGATACAGTTGGGTTCAGGAGGTTACCTGCAGCTGCTGGCCAGGTATATAAGTACTTGATGCTCCTAGAATTAATGCTGAGAGCATCAGATCGTTATGTACCTGACCAGCGGCCCCGAAGAGAGAGCTCGGGCGGCCCCCTGGACATCAGGTTATATGGCCAGTACACCCCTGTTTTTTCCTACTGTTCCAATGAATCCGTGATTTAAAAAAAAAAAAAAAAAAAACTTTGCTGATGAGTCTAAAATAAACATATCCTACAGTTTGTAGTCATCTCACCCCTTCTGCCTTCTCTACTAATCTACAGACAGGTACATAGCGGGTAAGCAGGCAACTCTATGGTGTAATGTGACCGCTAAGATCAAAACAGAAACATTTCATAAACTCTGTACTGCTCTGGAGACCACTATAATGGGGACTGGCGGAGATCCAGTCACAACCTGGCAAATAGGCTGATTCTCAGCATGTTTGCCGGGCTGCGGCCGGATTTCAGCTGGCCCCCGTCATTGTGAATGTCAGGTAGCGTCTAGCAGTGCCGCCTCCAGACAACTCTGGCAGGCTGCTCCCTGCCAGAACAGCCGGCCAAAGGGGTCTTAACACTAGTGTGAAACAAGCCTAAGGGCAGCCCATCATCGTGCTTGGATTATCTGTGAGGAGCAGAAGACTATTTGGACACTGGTGTTAACGGAGTTCTGCTGAATGCGTAAAGCGCTGGTTGGCACAAAGAGTGTTCATTTGGGTCCATCAGGAGCTGTAACGTGTACCCTTCCCCCAGGAGGTCACAATAACAGCTGTACTGTACATTTACATTTTAGAATGTATTTCTACACCAGACGGAACCCCATACTTAAGAGCACCACTGTTTGTTAGTTGTCAAGATGTGGGACCAGGAGTGATGGATGCAGCAGCAGGCCCAAAAGTAAGGACGTGTCCAGTAACAACATGACGTGCGTTAGTGTAGGGGATGCAGGTAACACACAGATTCAGCATTACTGGATGTCCTGTAGTGTAAAATAGATTTAAAATAACTTAAATCTTATGTTTTATGTATGGAAGCATTATTTTAAGTTATGGTACTGTTTCCCTGAATAAATCGCACGTTTTCTTGCCTACACATTATTCATTTTCAATAGTGCATATTATACACTCCTCCTGGCGCTAAGACGTGGTGTTTATACTGGCAGCTTCCTCCTGTTTGGAAGCGTCGATCAGAACATTCAAGTGAATTACCCTCTACAGTGACTCATCCCCGCACCGTTACCAGAAATCGGCTTCTAGAAGATCTGTTCTGTCTGGAGCAGACCTCCACACTTCTAGTGTGCAGCGATGTTCTGATAAATTTGGGTTCCGATTTCTGCACTTCTCATATTCACCGAGTTAGGGGGTAATAATAGCCCATATGTCACATAATAAGCATCCTTCCACAATGGCCACTTCTTTCAACGTTTTGCAGGTTCTTCAACAACAGATATGGCACGCAGCCTCTCTTATCTCGACCATGGAGGCTCTTAACTCGTCTCTCATGGTGGCCTCTTCTACTAATCCCCAACCAGTCGTCTTAAAAAGGGCCTGTCATTCTCAGAAAAATACAACTGGCTGTATACCTCTAGACTTATCTTCATTGACTCTGACAGTGTTTGCTTCATCCTAGCTTCTCCATTTGGTCGCTATCGGTGGCAACGAAATCGGGCTGTTCCTCTTCCTATGGGCCGGGATTTAGCTGGACAAAAAAAAAGTTTTTGTCCAGCCGAATCCCGCCATTTATGCCGGGGAGCAGTCAGATCCTCACTGGTTCTCCTCAGAGTCAACGGGGTCCGGTGGGCATGCGGCATTATCCGACTATGCTGAATCCAGAGAACTCCAGCAGGCTGTTCTCTGCCGCAACAGCCTACTGGTTCACATAGCCTAAAGATGAGGTCTAGACCTGGTCATAAATGAAATGCCTCCTCTAGAAGCTCAAGCCCTATCAAGACCAGTGTAGCACACACCGGTCTTGATAAATCAGGACGTTTGCGTGGTGTCTGGTATTGCAGTTCAGCTCCACTGAAGGGAATTAAATGAAAGCAGACAGATTTTTTTATACTTGGACCACACGGGACTGAAACACCAGGGAATACCCACCGAGGATTATGGAGCAGCAACTCCACAGTATTTTACAGTACCAGCAAGAAAATCTCATCCACGTGCTGAGAAAAAGATTCAAGAGTGGAAACCGACCACAGATTTGAAATCTGAAGTATGTCAATTTATGTTGGAAATTACATCTCATGAGGTGGTACCCTAAATATTCACTTACTTTGTGTTCAGTACGTGTAAAGAATATACATTTTCGTAAAGTCTGTTATAATGTTGACAAGAACAACTTTTTCCTGGTAACTTAGTCTGGAGCAGCCTAATTCAATTCAATGTAATGCCACAATAAAACGTGAAAAAGTTCTAGGGGGATGTGAACATTTTAATGAAAACTTGAGCTTTTCATCTGGTGATAGCTTCTTTATGAACGTGAATGGGCGACTGGCACATGCATTTTGCTGTTACTTGCATTACTGGAAGCACTGTGGTCCTACACTATGCTCACGCAGTGTTACACAGTGCCTATGTGACGGGACCACACCGGTGGTGGCTCGATTCATGCATTAATAACGACTGTAACAAGAAGTAATGCGGACAGTTCTCTTCAACTTGCAATTTATAATAATTGTAACTACATGGCTGAATGTGTCAGAGCGGTCTAGATAGAGGCGGGTGACGTTGACTACTTGGGTGTGCCTCCTGGGAGTGGTTGTGCCAAAACTTTCCCAGTAGCTGGAAGGTAGACATGCCTCCACTGGTCACAGCAAGAGTGACCTGCTACTGTGAGGAATTACCAGGGTAAAAGCTACGCTCTTGGCCCCTAGCTGCGTTGTTGGACCTGAAATACTATCATACCTTCAGCCACATCTGTGGGTCACAACGGAACCACAACTAACAAGACGGCACACTCTTCTGGCCTGTGGGCTTTACAAGTTAAAATGCACACCTTGAAACCACTACAGATGCGATTTGGCATGGTAGCTGAAGCAAAACAGTTCTGGACTCTTTACTTCTCGTCTCTGGTACAGTTCAGCCAGGTTCTTGAATTCTACCGGCCCTTTAAGACTTGTTTGCCACATATTATGTACAGCGTCAACTGTGGAACATTTTTCAGATTTACAGAGTGTAATTTGACTTGGCAGGGTGTAATGACAAGCGGAATCTTCACATATTGATACTCATCCAACCATTAGAAAAAATGCAGCAGTGGGAGTGATCCAGTGACTGGGTTGCTGATTAACCCCTTTTTGCCCTGCAGTGTAATAGTATTTCATGGCAAGCAGCTAGTTTGCGTGAGCCACAGCACTATTACGGGTGCCAGCTGTACGGTCTAATGTAGGGCTGCATGTCTGTCTGATGGACATAATACACTGTAATACTTCTGTATTCCAGTGTATTATATGAGTTCCACCTCATAGCGGTAGAAGGGAGAAGGTGGTGACAATCCCCCAGATACCCACTGTCACGGATTATCAGTAATACAGATATGTCTGCAATGAGGATCAGCACTCAATGGGGGAAGATGCAATTAAGTTTACTGAAGATACAGCGTCACCAGCAAACACAACTGTAAATGACGTTTTGGGTAAGCAGGCCCTGCATCCAGGACATACTCGGTAAGAGAAGCGAGGAATAGTCCTGACAACATAGGGGAAGGTATGCCCCTTCACCTGACACCACTGAAAAAACGGCATAACAAAGGGCAGTCCGAAAAGTCACTTACAAGTTTTGTATTCTGGTGACGCTGGATCTTCAATAAACTTAACTGCATCTTTGCCCGTTGACTACTGTTCTTCATTCTGAATATAAGTGTATTATATGAGTGATCACAGGATCAGGGGACATTAAAAAAATAAAAAGGTAATAATGTTTTTAAAACCAAGATAAGGGTACTTTCACACTTGCGGCAGAGAGATCCGGCAAGCAGTTCCGTCGCCGGAACTGCCTGCCCGATCAGGAAAAACGTATGCCAACTGATGGCATTAGTAAGACTGGTTAAAAATGCCTGATCAGTCGAAAAAATGCATTGAAATGCCGGATCCGTCTTTCCGGTGTCATCCGGCAAAAACTGATCCGGCATTTATTTTTTTCACCTTTTATTCAGTCTGCGCATGCGCAGACCGGAAGGACGGATCCGGCATTCCGGTTTTCTGAATGCCGGATCCGGCACTAATACATTCCTATGGGAAAAAATGCCGGATCCGGCATTCAGGCAAGTCTTCAGTTTTTTTCGCCGGAGATAAAACCGTAGCATGCTGCGGTTTTCTCTTTTGCCTGATCAGTCAAAACGACTGAACTGAAGACATCCTGATGCATCCTGAACGGATTACTCTCCATTCAGAATGCATTGGGATAAAACTGATCAGTTCTTTTCCGGTATAGAGCCCCTAGGACGGAACTCTATGCCGGAAAAGAAAACCGCAAGTGTGAAAGTACTCTAAAAAATATATATTTTCACATAAAATACTTTTTGATGAAGAAAAGAAAAATTGTATACAGTGTGGGGTTTCACTCTGGTAGATAGGGTCAGCGGGCGCAGTACAGAGGCAAAATACAAGTTCTTAACTCAAAACGTCAGTGTTTATTCACACTTGAGGCAATTGCACAAAACAGCACGTAACTTTGCAGTCTTGGTGTTAATTCACACACAATGGAAAGTTCATATAACACAAGTCACCTTGCTGGCAGGGATTTAGGGGGCCTGTTTCCCCAGCATGCGGCTCTCAGCCCTCCAGCACGGCACAAAGCCTCAGATCCCAAAAACAAAGACATCTCTGCTGAGTCCAGCTGCCTATTTAAGGACAGCCAAGTGCTGTCAAAACCTGGAAGGCACTTAAACTCTGGTCCGGTATTTGACCGCACCTGGCTGGAAACCAGCCCAGCCGCACATGCTGGGAGGAAAATACCTGCCTTGCCAGACACAACCCCTTACTGTGTCACAATAGTAAGAGTTCTATATAGTTAATTGGTATGTTTATATTGACCCCCTATAATAAAATGATCACAATATATATATCCTACATGGTGAAAACTGTAAAACACAAATAAAAAAACGGAGCTAAATAGCTATTTAATCCTGCCTATAAAAGAGTGCAAAAAGTGATCAAAAAGTCATATGTACCCTAAAATGGTTTTTAAAATACGGATATGAATTTGGTATTGGCGTACTCATAACAACCCACAGAATAAAATTATTGTGACACTTATATTTGAGAATGATCTGTGTATGTAAAAATGTCGCTGAGGTGTAGATCAAGGGTGGTCTTTTCTCCTCAGCTGCAATCTCTCACAGGCACTTACAAGATGGCCTTACACGCTGAGAAAAGTTGGCTAGTCTTACTTGTATGGGGCCTCCTAACTAACCACTGAAGACAGATGTTGAGGGAAAAGAGGAATGGGGAGTGTTTGATTTCATCACGCCCAAATCTTTGTTTCTTTAGGAGAGAAGTCAGAGCCAGAAGCGCCTGTCTGCCAGGTATGCTTGGCCGAGTGCTTGTTGGATGGAAGTCAGGAGCAATAGTTGGTGCTCAGTCAGTTGGCAAGCAGCATAATAAAAGGAATGCAACGTTCCCGTGTGTGCGGTGTCCCTTTATTATTTACATCCATACACATGGAAAGTTATCAGGGTTAACAGAAATCTGTCACATTGTACACGCCATCCCATTCGCAGGCAGCATGTTGTGGAGCAGGAGGAGCTGAGAAGTTTAACAGTATTTTATTCATTTAAATCCTCATTCTATGATTAGGAGTCATGCAGTGTTGTCAGTGATTGAGTAGGACCGCCCACTGGACTCCTGGGCATAGAAAGAGCAGGGGTGCAAATAAATAAAACACAAGTCATATTAAAACTTTTACAAAAACTTCCACAAAACTATGTATTAATCTGCTCAGCTCCTCCTGCTTTATAACATGCTCCTCATACACTCACAACTGGAAAGAGCACCAGGACAGCTTTATCTGTAAACCGTTGCTGAAAATCGGCCAGGGGGCATTATTTATGCATGAGACCCATTATGTTTGCAGACGACCGTATGTATTTTGCGGTCCGCAAAAAAATACGGATGGCAACGGAACAGCTGGCCTAATAGAACAGTACTATCCTTGTCCATAATGCAGACAATAATAGGACATGTTCTAATTTTTTGCAGAACGGAAATACGGAAACAGAATGCACACGGAGTACCTTCCGTTTTTTTTTTTGCAGACCCATTGAAATGAATAGTTCTGTATACGGTCCGCAAAAAAATAAAAACTGAACAGAAACGGAATGAAAATACGTGCAAGAGGCCTTAAAAGGATTTTCAGAGATTTTTTAGGCTACTTTCACACTGGAGTTTTGGCTTTGCATTTTTGAGATCCGTCATGGGCCCTCAAACGGATCAGTTTTGCCCTAATGCATTCTAAGTGGAAAAGGATCCGCTCAGACTGCATCAGTTTGCCTCCGATCAGTCTCTATTCCGCTCTGGAGGCGAACACCAAAACGTTGCCTGCAGCGTTTTGCTGTCCGCTTGACGAAACTGAGCCAAACGGATCCAGCACACAATGTAAGTCAATGAGGATGGATCCGTTTTCTCTGACACAATAGAAAACGGATCCGTCTCCCATTGACTTTCAATGGAGTGAGTTCATGACGGATCCGTCTTGGCTATATGTTACAGATAATACAAACGGATCCGTTCATGACTGATGCATGCGGTTGTATTATTGTAACGGGTCAGTTTTTGCAGATCCATGATGGATCTGCCCAAAACGCGAGTGTGAAAGTAGCCTTAACCTCTGGATAGGTCATCAGTATCTGATCGATGGAGGTCCGACACCCAGGACCGCCACTGATCAGCTATTTGAGAAAGGACCTGCGCTGTGGCCTTCTCTCGGCTCACCATGCACAGCACCGTACATTGTACACTGGCTTTGCTTGGTTCAGCCCCAATGAAGTGACGGCTCAGAGGCCACGTGACCGATAAACGTGACGTCACTGGCCTAGGAAAAGCAGCGAGAAGGCCGCGAGCGCTGCTGCCTTCTTAAACAGCTGATCGGCAGTGGTCCTGGGTGTCGGACCCCCATCAATCAGATACTGATAACCTATCCCGAGGATTGGTCATCAGTTAAAAACCCCTTTAATAAGAAATATCATTTGTCTTTATGATTCTGGTGAGACTAATCATATGACCATTTATCTTCTCCCTGGAAGCAGCAATGTTATTACAAACCTAAGTGTGATCTGTGATGGGAGAAGTCTCCGTTAATTCTTTTTGCCTATTTTCAGATATAATAGGAAACCAAGCCAAGTACTGTATGAGGAAAACCGCTCTACAGCAAGGTTACCGTCACGCGATGTGTGCAGCACAAAGCATATTATTATCGCATATAAAACTCCCGCACAAACTGTGCTAAAAAATAAATTTAAAAAATTGGGGTCTATTGCTGTAGAGGACATACCCACAATGATGACAAAGTAAAACTGCTATTTAAGGACTTTTAACCTTTTCTCACATAGGTCACAGGTATTTATCAGTAATGTGAGAAAATGTACAAACCCCCACCCTCATCATTCAGTTCTCAGTCAAAACCTTAGAGGTGGAGATACTGTAAAGGGATTTTCTGGAAGTTCAATAGTGATGGCTTATCCTCAGGATAGGTCATCACTATGTGAGTGGTCCTAGCATCCCCACCGATCTGAAGAGGTGAGCACTGCTGCCTCCTCACAGCGCCACATATTGTATAGTGGCTATTCTTGGTATTGCAGCCCAGGCTCATTCACTTAATGAGGGGTATTACAGTTGGTTGAAGTTATTAGATCGGTGGGGGGGTCCAACCGCTGGGACCCCCATGATCACAAGAATGGAGGCATCTTATCCCCTGCAACACCCCTGAAAAGAATGGAATGGCCAGTTACACATGCGCTTGGCCGCTCTATTAATTTCTATGAGATAGAGTACATCTCTCAGCTATCTCCGGGACTCCCATAGAAATGAATAGAGCGGCAGCACGCATGCCTGACCGGCCACTCCGTTCTTTTCAGGTGGACTGTAGGGTATAGGGGGCCTCCGTTCTCGTGATCTAATAGTTATCCCCTATTCTATGGATATCCTGTGGATAGGGGATAACTTTAACCAACCGGAATACCCCCTTATATGGGACTGAGCCGAAAACAAGCCATGTAACCGATGAACGTGACATGACTGATCTGGGAAGAGAGGTGCCCCTACAGATCAGAATACATTTTGATCACCATCAATACGGAACCCCCAGAAACCCCTTTAACCCCTACCTGACAAACAGATTTAAAAAAAAAAAAAATTTACTCCCTGTCTTTCTGGAGCCATTTGAGGGCTTATTTTTTTGCAGGACAAGTTGTACTTTCCAACTGGCAATTCTGCCAGTTTTATGGGTTTCGTTTTTACGGTGTTCCTTATGCAGAAAAACGGACATGTTAAATTCATTCTCTGGGTTAGTACAATTACAGCGATGCCAAATGTTTATAGTTTGTCTTGTGTTTTAATACTTAAAAAAATAAAAGAACTTAAAAGATAACTTTTTTATAGTTAGGCCTAAGGAGCTGTGTAAAAGCTCATTTTCTGCAGGGCAATCTGTGGTTTTTATTAATACCATTTTGGGGTATAAGACTTTTTGATAATTTTTTGTTCAATTTTTTTTGGTGAAGCAACAGCCGAAAACGCTGAATCGGCCATTTTGTTGTTTATTCCTGTTACGCAGTTAGCAGTATGGGATAAATCCCTTTATATTTTAATAATATGGCCATTTTGAGATATGGCGATACAAATAATCTTTGTATGATTTTTTTATTGTTTATTTTGAAATTGGGGAAAAAGGAGGGTGATTTTTTTAAAATATAATTTTGACACAGACGGGATTTGATAGGACCTTTCCACTAACAGGCCTCGGAGCCTTCAGAAGGCCCAAGGTTGCCATAGCAACTGAACGACTCATGCAATCTTCTCATAGCTGACCGTTCGGTCAACGTGAGCACAGTGCTCCCGGTTATTGACCGTTCTGATGCTGTTGTCACAAATGACCACGGCTTCTGAGGGGTTAAAAGTCCGTGACTGGCATTATCGCCAATGACGGACCCTCGACGGCACTCGAACGATAGGCCATCAATATCAAAATCCTGGACACCCCCTTTAAAATAAAGCAGTAGCGCACATTTGGGATCACAGTTTCATTCAAGCAGGGGACAGAGGACCCCCTTCCTCATGATCAGTGTGGGACCTATCCTGTGGGCTAACCTTTTTAAAAAAATCAAATATCCCTACAGAGCTGATCTCATATTATTACGTATTGTCCGATAACACGCCTAGTACCACACTCGTCCATCTCTCCCCAGAATGATGGCATTTCTCTGGTCGGGTAAAAGGAAAAACCTGACGCCCCTGATCTTCTGAGGAGCATGATTGTAAAGAAGCCTCATGACTTCTTTACAAGCTCTAGGATAAAACATCTGCTCTATTTACCTGAATCAGCCGTGCCAAGTCAATGTGAGCAGGAAGGAACGGCTTCACCGACAAGGCAGGAACCCCGAGGTTGTGGAGTGCCGGGAGGGACAGCAGAATTCCTCATAATAAACGAAGCTGGGAAGGTCTACAGGGAACTAGCGCTATTTCTGGAATGTAACTGCGCCTACAAACAGGTTTTGGGGTTTTTTGCTTCTCTTTCAAACAGGGTGGATTTGATTTAAATCACTGGTCAGTAAGGCCTTGATTTAAATCATAGTTTTCTACATAAAGACTAATTCTTGCTGGTATAACTTATAATAGGCAAGTAGATGAAGATTTTTAGAATAACAACTTTTCATATTAGTTTGATTAGGTTGATTCTGCATTCATAGGTTTGTAGAAGTTAGGATTAAAGGGCTTCTGTCACCGCCCAAAAGTCATTTTTCATTTTTGGGCTAAGTAAAATCCTTATAGTGCGATTATTCAATACCTTTTTCTGTGGCTTAGTTTCTTTAAAAACCGCACTTTTATAATATGTTAATTACCTCGCAACCAGCAAGTAGGGCGGTTACTTGCTGGTAGCCGCCGCATCCTCCTTTAAAAAAAACCGCCCCATCCTCCTGGTGATTGACAGGGCCAGCGAGCGCTCTCCTCCTCCGGCTGGCCCTGTCTGTGTTCCAAATCTCGCGCCTGCGCCGTACTGGTCTTCAGTCGGCGCAGGCGAACTGAGAGGAGGACGCTTGCTCGGCCGCTCCTTCCTCAGTGCGCCTGCGCCGATGACGTCACATCTACACCCGGCGCAGGCGCACTTAGGAAGGAGCGGCCAAGCGAGCGTCCTCCTCTCAGTGCGGCTTGCGCCGACTGAAGACCGGTACGGCGCAGGCGCGAGATTTGGAACACAGACAGGGCCAGCCGGAGGAGGAGAGCGCTCGCCGGCCCTGTCAATCACCAGGAGGAGGGGGCGTTTTTTTTTAAAGGAGGATGCGGCGGCTACCAGCAGGTAACCGCCCTACTTGCTGGTTGCGAGGTAATTAGCATATTATAAAAGTGCGGTTTTTAAAGAAACTAAGCCACAGAAAAAGCTAAGTGCCCTATATATTGAATAATCGCACTATAAGGATTTTACTTAGCCCAAAAATGAAAAATGACTTTTGGGCGGTGACAGAAGCCCTTTAAGGTCTTTTTCTCAACTCTGTTCGTGTTATAACATTTTTGCTGTGAAGAAGAGGCATGTGATCTCTGCTGAGTCAAATTCAGTTTTGAGAACTGCAAAAGTAAACCAAGCATCTGTGATAATATCTTGAAGGCAGAGAAACTGCCCAATAATCTTACAAAAACCTCTGGAAGAGCATGACATTGTGAATGGATTAATGGAATTTATTTACCAAAAAAATTACACATATACAGCCTTATTCTACATAATTAAAAAACAAATCTTTATTTCATGATAGAATAACCTTTGGATGGTAATATATTTTCCTCAAAAAGCATTTTATATAAAAAAAAAAAAAATGATTTAAATAAAAAACAATCTGATTTTTTTTTTTTTTTTAAATCATTGATTTTTATCCACCCTGCTTTCAAACCTGTTCCTATTGTATTTGAGGTCTGCTGACTAGCTTTCCACCCTCTGTTAAAAGACTATTCGGCGCCGGTATTGTACACATCAGATAGGTGTGTATCATTTATAAATGCACCTGTAAAAGGATGGGATGTAATCACAGTCACCCACCATGCAGGGAACTTCAGCATAGCTCCAATCAAGTGAATGTACCCTGCACAGCTGTACAAGGAGCCACAGGATCAGAGGGAGTCCCAGAGGTCGCACCTCCACCACTAATAAAGAGATAGTAGATCCTAGGTACTGTATATTTCCAGTTTACACCACCATCCTTTAAAACAATCATTTATGATGGTAGCTATAATTTTGTAACATATTTCTATTACCGTTATTGCTCCTATCTTCCATCCTGGGATATGGTCACATGTCCATGTCCATGCAGCTCCTTCTCACTTCCTGTGATGTTATGTCCATTGGTGTGCCAAAGCAGCTACATGGCCAGTGATAGTGGAGTGTCTATGTAACTAGCGGGATGGGAGGAGCTATAAACTAACGGGGCGGTGCCGGGGGTGTGGCAGAGAAAGGAGAAGTGCATCATGGGTTTGGTTGGATGCAGGAACAGGAAGTGCTACATACAGGATGGAAACAACCCAGAGTGATTTATTTAAATAGTAAAAATGGGTCAAGAATTGAAAAAAGAAACAGCACGGGGAAGATGTACATGAGGTAAATAACTACATGCCCAAATGTGTTAAAACCCACAGGAATCCCAGAAAACCCCTTTATAGTAAGGCTGTCCTTTCTAGTGTTATAATGTACATAGCCCTATTTTATCAGAATAGTGGCTGTGTTAACCTGGTTTTAGAAGCATTACACTAAGCAGCCAGCCGCTGTCTGCACGTGTACTGTATAAACACGAGGTACCGGCCTCCATTACCGATCTATTATAGTGTAGAGACATCTGTATATCTTGGGATTATTATTTCTTTCCCACTGGGGCCTCACCTACTGAACCCTGGCATACACCACGCTGGCAATCACCATGATGTAATGTCTGGAGAGTGATCTGCGGAGGACATCGGTGCATGGTTATCACTGGAATTACTGTACCTGCTCCATCACATTCAAATACGACCACCAAATAACCTGCGGAATATACTGGGGAGATTTATTAGAGGGTTTCTGTCACCTGAAAAATGGGTATTAAGCTGGCGGACATTAGTGATGTGCTAATGTCAGCTGAACATAACTATACTAGTGCCATCTCACTGCCTGAAGCCATTACTGAGAAAAACTAACTTTTACAATATGCTAATTAGCCTCTAAAAGCAGATGGGGGGGGGGGGGGGGGGCGTTGCCCCTGCTCCTAGAGGCTCTGTTTGCCCACCTCTTTTCACACCCTTCTCTTGATTGACGACAGGGCCAGGGCAGCGCGGCTCTCCTCCCGCCGGCCGTGTCTACAGTGTAAATCTCGCGCCGTTCAGTATTCGGCGCAGGCGCAGTGCGGTAGCCAGCAGCCACCGAGCGTCCTTCCCTCACTGCGCCTGGGCCAAATACTGAACGGCGCTATATTTACACTGCAGACACGGCCGGCGGGAGGAGAGCAGCGCTGCCTGGCCCTGTCAATCAAGATAAGAATCAAGGACTGCAGTGAGGGGCATTTCTGCTGTAAAGGAGGCACAATGCGGTCATTAGTAATGTGAGGGGCACTAAGAAGAAATACCCTAGATTACTCTGTTATATATTGGGATGACTAGGTCTTACTGGCCAGCACAGCGACCCCTGCTGGGGATTTCACAGGGGCAGTCAGCATCTCTACCATATGTGATTATTCTTTTTCCTCTATCACCACAGGGACCTTGTTCTGGATCCAGCAGGCATCATGCAGACACGTCCGCAACACCCTGGATGAGGTAGGTCCAGTTGGTTCTTTCATTTATTGCAAGGAGTATTGGTACCGCCATGTACGCTATGACAGATTTTATTAGGTGGGACTGGGTGAGTGTAGTTATGCAATGGGCAGAGTAAGAGGAGTGAATTAGTGTAAGGCCTCATGCACACGACCGTATTTAACGGTCCGCAAAACGGGGTTCCGTTGGTCCGTGACCGTTTTTTCGTCCGTGGGTCTTCCTTGATTTTTGGAGGATCCACGGACATGAAAAAAAAAGTCGTTTTGGTGTCCGCCTGGCCGTGCGGTGCCAAACGGATCCGTCCTGAATTACAATGCAAGTCAATGTGGACGGATCCGTTTGACGTTGACACAATATGGTGCAATTTCAAACGGATCCGTCCCCCATTGACTTTCAATGTAAGGTCTGGAGATAATATACCATAGGATCGGAGTTATCTCCAATCCGATGGTATATTTTAACTTGAAGCGTCCCCATCACCATGGGAACGCCTCTATGTTAGAATATACCATCGGATTTGAGTTACATCGTGAAACTCAGATCCGACAGTATATTCTAACACAGAGGCGTTCCTATGGTGATGGGGACGCTTCAAGTTAGAATATACTGAGAACTGTGTACATGACTGCCCCCTGCTGCCTGCCAGCACCCAATCTCTTACAGGGGGCTGTGATCCGCACAATTAACCCCTCAGGTGCTGCACCTGAAGGGGTTAATTGTGCATATCATAGCCCCCTATAAGAGATCAGGGGCTGCCAGGCAGCAGGGGGCAGACCCCCCTCCCTCCCCAGTTTTAAAGGGAACCTGTCACCTGGATTTTATGTATAGAGCTGAGGACATGGGTTGCTAGATGGCCGCTAGCACATCCGCAATACCCAGTCCCCTAGCTCTGTGTGCTTTTATTGTGGAAAAAAACTGATTTGATACATATGCAAATTAACATAAGAGTCATATCTTACTTGTGAGACCAGAGAAGAGTCAAATTTTCAAGCTCTGACTCATCTCAGGGTAATTTGCATATGTATCAAATCGGTTTTTTTACACAATAAAAGCACACAGAGCTATGGGGACTGGGTATTGCGGACGTGCTAGCGGCCATCTAGCAACCCATGGCCTCAGCTCTGCACTGGCCACCAATGAAATTAAAACTGGGGAGGGAGGGGGGTCTGCTCCCTGCTGCCTGGCAGCCCCTGATCTCTTATAGGGGGCTATGATATGCACAATTAACCCCTTCAGGTGCAGCACCTGAGGGGTTAATTGTGCGGATCACAGCCCCCTGTAAGAGATCGGGTGCTGCCAGGCAGCAGTCATGTACACAGTTCTCAGTATATTCTAACTAGAAGCATCCCCATCACTATGGGAACGCCTCTGTGTTAGAATATACTGTCGGATTTGAGTTTTCACGAAGTGAAAACTCAGCTCTGAAAAAGCTTTCATACAGACGGATCTTCGGATCCGTCTGTATGAAAGTAACCTACGGCTACGGATCAAGGACGCGGATGCCAATCTTGTGTGCATCCGTGTTCTTTCACGGACCCATTGACTTGAATGGGTCCGTGAACCGTTGTCCGTCCAAAAAATAGGACAGGTCCTATTTTTTTGACGGACAGGAAACACGGATCACGGATGCGGCTGCAAAACGGTGCATTTTCAGATTTTTCCACGGACCCAATGAAAGTCAATGGGTCCGCGAAAAAAAAACAGAAAACGGCACAACGGCCACGGATGCACACAACGGTCGTGTGCATGAGGCCTAAACAAAAAATTTGCCAAGCGCCGCTAAACTTATCCGCCTTTGTGTCAATATGGATGGCAAATGCAATGGGGGGGAAAGCCGAGCTACCCCTCTGCCATTACTACACTACTATACTAAATAGAGTGCACTTCATGACACTGTCATCAGTTACCGACCAACTTTCTGGATAAACCGGGCTTCAGGAATTAAAACAAACACAAACAAAAAGTGGAGAATTTGTCTTATCAACCGGCAAAAAAAATAAAAATACATAATAGCAACAGGCATAAATAGGCAACAATCATTTGGGATGGGTGGGTTAGAAAACGTTCTGGACTTAAAAGTAATTGAGATGCTTTGGCAAGACCCGAAACAACCAGTTCATGAATGAAAACCTACCAATGTGTCCAAATAAGGGTATGTTCACACACTACAGACTTCTGGCAGAACTTTCTGTGACTATTCCATGAAACTTTAGTATGAAATGGATTTTCAGGCCCAGAAATCTGAGTATCTGCCTCACTATAAAAATAAACTGATAAATAAATGTTCTCATAAACTACAAACTTCATCTGAAAAATGGGGTAGAATATAATAAACTTCAATAGTCAGAGCCATTCCAAACAGAATAATTAAAAAAATACACAATGCATCCAGTAAGCAGTCACCCTACCCCACTATTTCTCATCCTGCTGAACCCAAACCAACCACTCATCACCCCAATTAACCAGACTAAAGGACCCATCATGACTCAAAACCACCCTTCATCCCGCTGAACCCTATTAAACCAACCCTTAGCCCAATGAACAATACAAAACCAACTACCAATAATTCTGTTAAACCTATGAAACTGCCCAGCCGCCCTATAAACCAATGAAACCATAAGAATTTTCTCTACACCTTATTCAAGCATCCATTACCTCGCTAAATCCAAGACCCTACACACACACCTGTCACATCACTGGACCCTACACCACCGCCTGTCACATCACTGGACCCTACACCACCGCCTGTCACATCCCTGGACCCTGCACCACCGCCTGTCACATCCCTGGACCCTGCACCACCGCCTGTCACATCCCTGGACCCTGCACCACCGCCTGTCACATCCCTGGACCCTGCACCACCGCCTGTCACATCACTGGACCCTGCACCACCGCCTGTCACATCACTGGACCCTGCACCACCGCCTGTCACATCACTGGACCCTGCACCACCGCCTGTCACATCACTGGACCCTTCACCACCGCCTGTCACATCACTGGACCCTTCACCACCGCCTGTCACATCACTGGACCCTGCACCACCGCCTGTCACATCCCTGAACCCTACACCACCGCCTGTCACATCACTGGACCCTGCACCACCGCCTGTCACATCACTGGACCCTGCACCACCGCCTGTCACATCACTGGACCCTACACCACCGCCTGTCACATCACTGGACCCTACACCACCGCCTGTCACATCCCTGGACCCTACAACACCGCCTGTCACATCCCTGGACCCTGCACCACCGCCTGTCACATCACTGGACCCTACACCACCGCCTGTCACATCCCTGGACCCTACACCACCGCCTGTCACATCACTGGACCCTGCACCACCGCCTGTCACATCACTGGACCCTACACCACCGCCTGTCACATCCCTGGACCCTACACCACCGCCTGTCACATCACTGGACCCTGCACCACCGCCTGTCACATCACTGGACCCTGCACCACCGCCTGTCACATCACTGGACCCTGCACCACCGCCTGTCACATCACTGGACCCTACACCACCGCCTGTCACATCCCTGGACCCTGCACCACCGCCTGTCACATCACTGGACCCTGCACCACCGCCTGTCACATCACTGGACCCTACACCACCGCCTGTCACATCACTGGACCCTACACCACCGCCTGTCACATCCCTGGACCCTACAACACCGCCTGTCACATCCCTGGACCCTGCACCACCGCCTGTCACATCACTGGACCCTACACCACCGCCTGTCACATCCCTGGACCCTACACCACCGCCTGTCACATCCCTGGACCCTGCACCACCGCCTGTCACATCACTGGACCCTACACCACCGCCTGTCACATCCCTGGACCCTACACCACCGCCTGTCACATCACTGGACCCTGCACCACCGCCTGTCACATCACTGGACCCTGCACCACCGCCTGTCACATCACTGGACCCTGCACCACCGCCTGTCACATCACTGGACCCTACACCACCGCCTGTCACATCCCTGGACCCTGCACCACCGCCTGTCACATCACTGGACCCTACACCACCGCCTGTCACATCCCTGGACCCTACACCACCGCCTGTCACATCACTGGACCCTGCACCACCGCCTGTCACATCACTGGACCCTACACCACCGCCTGTCACATCCCTGGACCCTACACCACCGCCTGTCACATCACTGGACCCTGCACCACCGCCTGTCACATCACTGGACCCTGCACCACCGCCTGTCACATCACTGGACCCTGCACCACCGCCTGTCACATCACTGGACCCTACACCACCGCCTGTCACATCCCTGGACCCTGCACCACCGCCTGTCACATCACTGGACCCTGCACCACCGCCTGTCACATCACTGGACCCTGCACCACCGCCTGTCACATCACTGGACCCTACACCACCGCCTGTCACATCACTGGACCCTGCACCACCGCCTGTCACATCACACTCACCTGTAATAAGACAGCAGACCATTGCTTAACACAAACCAGCGTCTCTGATACCCCTTCAGATAGTTAGTCCATTTGAAGAGCCAGCCTTTGTAGGTGTCAGGTCCGGGGGCGGCTGTGGTGCCCGGGAGGACGGAGCCCGAATTACTCATGTCTCTGGCGCCAGAGCTCACCAAGGCACAGCGGAGATCAGGGACACCAGCCCGCTACAGCCAGGAGCGGCCGCTCTCCCCATAGACCAGCTCCGAACTGGGCTGGTACAACGCCTCCGACACACCCCCTCCACCACGTGACTCCAGGGGGCGTCAGCCTCAAAACAAATACAGGTCACGTGGCCGCCTGTGATCTCGGCGGGGTCCTCGCGGGATGAAGGTGTTCTTTCAGAGGAGCGCAGTACCCAATACGCAGAGCTGGAGGTCGGTGGCGGATGCTGGGCCTTGTAGTCCTATGGATGCTGCGTTATCTCCTAGTGCTCCACTCCACGTTTTCTGCCAGTAAATCACATGGTGAGACATAAAAACTAGTACAAGGGAAAAGTGAAGAAGTGGACCACAACCAATGGGGTTACTGCTTTCATTTGAGAGCTGAAGTCTGATTGGTCGCCATCCCTGGCGCCACATGTCCTGCAGTAGTCACGTTTGGACGCCTTGTCTGATACTTTCTTGCAGGTTATTGGCTACAGGTACGGCTACTAGACTGGGACCAGTTTTAAAAAGCAATTGGGTGGATGTATCAAAACTGGTGCAGAGGAAAATTGGGGTAGTTGCCCATGGCAGCCAATCAGATGTCACCTACCATTCTTCGGAGGCACTGTGAAAAATGAAAACGGCAACCTAATTGGTTGCTGTAAGTATTGCACTTTTTCATTTGCATCACTTTTGCGACATCTCACCCAATAGCAAAAATGAAATGAGCAAAATGAGATGGTTGATACATGTTATATACGGTGTGTAGATCTAAGGCCCCTTTCACACGGGCGAGTTTTCCGCGCGGATGCGATGCGTGAGGTGAACGCATTGCACCCGCACTGAATACCGACCCATTCATTTCTATGGGGCTGTGCACATGAGCGGTGATTTTCACTTATCACTTGTGCGTTGTGTGAAAATCGCAGCATGCTCCTCTTTGTGTGTTTTTCATGCAACGCAGGCCCCATAGAAGTGAATGGGGTTACGTGAAAATCGCAAGCATCCGCAAGCAAGTGCGGGTGCGATTTTTCACGCACGGTTGCTAGGAGACGATCGGGATGAGATCCGATCATTATTATTATTATTATTTTCCCTTATAACATGGTTATAAGGGAAAATAATAGCATTCTGAATACAGAATGCATAGTAAAACAGCGCTGGAGGGGTTAAAAAAATAAAAATTTAACTCGCCTTAGTCCACTTGATCGCGTAGCCGGCATCTCTTCTGTCTCCTTTGTTGAATAGGACCTGTGGTGAGCATTAAGTACAGTTACAGGACCTTTGGTGACATCACTCTGGTCATCACATGGTACGTCACATGATCTTTTACCATGGTGATGGATCATGTGATGACCGGAGTGACGTCATCAAAGGTCCTGGAATGAATGCTCACCACAGGTCCTGTTCAGCACAGAAGGAGACAGACGAGATGCCGGCAGCGGCAGCAAGTGGATTAAGGTGAGTTAAAAAAATTTTTAATTTTTTTTAACCCCCTCCAGCGCTAGTTTACTATGCATGCTGTATTCAGAATGCTATTATTTTCCCTTATAACCATGTTATAAGGGAAAATAATACAATCTACACAACACCTAACCCAAACCTGAACTTCTGTGAAGAAGTTCTGGTTTGGGTACCAAACACGCGCGATTTTTTTCTCACGCGAGTGCAAAACGCATTACAATGTTTTGCACTCGTGCGGAAAAAACGCGGGTGTTCCCGCAACGCACCCGCACATTTTCCCGCAACACCCGTGTGAAAGAGGCCTAAGATCGCAGGTTAGTATTCTTATGTCAGGGGGGAACTAACTCTCCTTAGGGAGAGAGCCCCTTAATCAGTGTGAGGAGACTTATAGGCCATACATGCTCCTCTGGGAGGGAAGGGATGTACACAATAAATAGATATAGGGAGCTCGCCAGAACGTATGCTGGTGCTCAGCCGGCTGTAACCAAAGTGAAAGAAACCTATACAACCGGGTGGCTCACGGCAGAAATGGTATTAAACAGTTTATTCAATTATACGGCAATATAAAAAATAGTATATAGAATACTAATAAATCACAGTCACGGTCCCTCGATATTATCCTATAAGGTACTAAAACAATATTTTCTATATTGTGGTACCAAGATTCTGTTTAAAAATAAAAGATACAAAATCCAGTGTTGGTGCACATTTGGTTATTCCTCCTTCCAAACTTGATATATAGTCCCAATTAGGATGATTCCAATTATCTAGTTATGCGCCACTTATTAGTCATAATCATACTACTCCTAGTGTGTTCCCAATAGATGGACGCCATATATCATACTGCTGTACACTCTGTGGTCGATTGGCCATTGGTTAGACACTTAGCTGGCTATATGTCACCTCCGTATGTGAGTTAATTTCAGTAGTGATGATAATGCTATACCATATGTGGCCAGTATACCAGATATAAAGTACAGCAGTGCTGCTTACCGATGATCAGAATCTCCCCATTCGGCTGTAGGGTTGGTGGTTAGGGTACTTTCACACTAGCGTTTTTCTTTTCCGGTATTGAGTTCCATCACAGGGGCTCAACTATCTGGAGGGTCGTCTTCTCTATTTGTATTTTGTTTGTTGTATTTACTTGTCTTTTGAATCTAGGCCTGAGGAAGACTCCTGTTCATCCTTCTGGTGGAGGAATAGGTTGTCTAAGTCCTGTCACTATACCAGGGCCCTACAGGATGTGTTAGGGCTCTAGGTTCCTCTAGGAGCTGGTGTAGGGTCCTCTAGGTGTATGAACTTTCCTACCATCGAGGTCAGTTCACACTGATAGTTAATCAGGACTTGGATTAGGGTTGTTCAAGGAGATGACCTTCTCCTCTACCCTTGTTTCCAGGCGAAGTTCCTGTCCCCTTTCCTCCTGTGCTCCGTGTGGAGTTTTCCATCCACACCGCATCCGTGACAGATCATTTTCACCAATGATGCCACTATACAAGGCCACAATAGTGCCATACATACAGCATCCTTTAAAACCGCTAGATAGTCTCCCATACTGTGCCCCTCACAGTAAATAGCGGAAAATACAGATACAGATTTTGCTGCAGATCCTCAACAAATACGTGTGCGGTTCATATGGATTTAACTGCAAATCCGTGGCAGAATCCGCAGCGGTATTTTTCATTCTGCATTGCAAAGGATGAAATCTGCACAAATTAACGTTCTGTAGATTTCAAATTGGCACCAGGTCAGTTTATAAAGTGGATTTGCTGCACGAAGATCTGCGTCAACAAATCCTAAATAATGCTTTTAGGCCCACACAGTAAGGGCTCTTTCACACGAGCGGATCCCGTGCGGGTAATTCGCTGCATAAATGAGAGCCAAGCCCCGTTCCGGACAGCAGAGACACGGAGCATTAATATGATTGATAATGCTCTTTGCCTCTCTGTGACCTTTTTACTACAAAATCACAGTGAAATAAAGTTGTCATCGTGATTTTCTAGTAAAAAGATCAGAGAGGCACGGAGCATTATCAATCCTGTTATTGCTCCATGTCTCTGCTGTCCGGAACAGGGCTTGGCACTCTTTCACGCAGCAGATTACCCGCATGGCATCCGCTCGTGTGAAAGAGCCCTAATAGTACTTCTCTAAGTGCCCTTCAGACTAGTAATGGCCACTGTTGTGCTCCTTGCAAAGTAATAATGCAGTCTTGTGCCCTTAATAATGTGGATTAGATAGTAATGTTACCTTTCTGCCCCAAACATTACTAATAACCCCCTTTGTGCCCTTTAGAAGATAAAAACACCACCTCTGTACCCCTAGAAAGTAATAATGCAAACGTTGTACCTAAGACGGCTAGGGGCCTATCAGTATATACCTATCTAATATATAAAGCCGAGTGTGTGTGTATGTCCACTAAAGGAATCCGCACCGTCGCATTTACAATCCCGAAATTTGGCACACAGGTACATCAGGTGTCGGGGAAGGTTTTACAGCAGGTCTCAGCTCTCTAGGACATACCGTTTCTGAGATATTCCCAAAAAAATGCATTAGCCAATAGAAGCTTGGTCACATGACCCTTATCAGCCAATAGAAGTTCTCAGGTCCTCCAGCCTCCACATACAGTTTTACTCCAGGTTTCCATAACAACCCAGCCATTTATCTTCACTGCTGTAGGAGAGCTTTAAAGGAAATCTGTCACCAGGATAATCGCTATTGAAGTAAAGCCATGGCCTAATAGCACTTAGTACCTTATTTCAAGATGTGCCTTTGTTCCAGCAATAGATGTTTTTATCCTCTGAATGTCCAGTTTATTTGGTATGCAAATGAGCCAGAAAGGTGCCCAGAGGGGCGTCACTCTTGCAGGAAGGAGCCCAGACACGCCCCCTGCCACAATGTGTCCACCCTCAAAAGCCGAACTTAAAACCCCGCCCCCAGGTCCTGATAAGCCACGCCACTCTTTAGCCGACAGGGATTGAAAAAATGAAGTTAAAAATCAACTTCTGTCAGCTGCAGAGGTGGGAGGGAGGGTGACTTTCACCCTGCAGCTCACACTCAGACAGCACTGTGCTGCTGTCTTAGACTGAGCTGTTCTAAGGACACGCTCCCGATCCAGTTAGACCACACCCCTCCTACTCCTCAGCCGACAGGGATTAAGAAAATGAGGTTAAAAATCAACTTCTGTCAGCTGCAGAGGTGGAAGGGACGGTCACTTTCTTCCTGCAGCTCACACTCAGACAGCACAGTGCTGCTGTCTGAGAGTGAGCTGTTGAAAAGGACATTCTTTTGTCCATCCAGGCCCTATGCCAGATGGAGGACAGGGAGTCTGAAAGGCGGACTGTCCGGCCTAAAACTGGACCTATGGCCACCCTAGGGGCAGGCTGCTGTGGAGGTCACCGTTAAGGGGATGGTCCGCTATGGAGGTCAGTGTTAAGGAGCAGATTGCTGTAAAGGCCACTGTTAAGGGGGGATGGGGGCTGTGGAGGTCAAAGTTAAGGGGGTGGGCTGCTGTAGAGGTCCAATTTTAAGGGACGGGGCACTGTGGGAAGTCAGTGTTAAGGGGTGGAGGTCACTGTTTGGGGGTGGGGTGCTATAGAGGTCACTGTTATAGTGTTGATATCTTTTAACGACACACAAACATTAAATGAAATAGATTAAATATACCCGAGCGAAGCCGGGTCTTTCAACTAGTATATAATACACACAAACAGTAAGTATTATATATGGGTATATACAGCACCTGTATAGCCTGGTAGTAAGTGTAACCTTTTTTTTTTTTTTTTGAGGGTGGGGCAGAGTCTGCACATGGACAAACCCCCCTCCCCCTTCCTTCTTTGCAGAAACAGTGGCAATCTCGGACCTCCACATGGCTGATGGACTGCACCAAACAGGATAATTCCTATATGAGAAGATCTATAACTACCAGGGTAGCATACCTAGCAGATGTGGTGGGTCCCAAAAACTCAGGGGGCCCATATCGACTCAAACATTTGGTGCAGTTAGTAATGCAGTGTATTTAAAATGGCATGAAACATTGAAACACATGCAGCCCCATGGTTAGCCATGCTGTTAAATTGCTTTATTATTTCTGTATCTTGTGTCCTATGTGTATTTGCAGCGACCAGCTGGATCACTGCTAAAGGGTTAATGCTATGTTGCTATGGTTCACTGCTAGAGTAATGCACTGCGTATGCCAAAAGGCTATGTATGGTTCGGAAATAGCTAACTGACTTTTTAGTTACCAGGGCCCACACTAAAACTTAGTTTTAGTTACCAGGTAGTGGATTGGTCTCACGTTCCCTTATTTAGTGAGTTTTCTGCTGAACAGGCAAGAGGGAGGACCCGTTCTGTGTGTGTTGCTGCCAAGTAGGCCAAGACAGAAGCCTTATCTAGGAAAACACCATTCCTGAGGGGGAAAGCTGCCAGAAAAGCAACTTCGCTAAAGATAAACCTCTGAGGATAGGTTGAATTATTTCAGAAGGTTGAGGACCATAAGGCTGGGTTCACACGGGCGTTGCGGGAAAAGATGCGGTTTTGTTGTGGGAACATGCGCGATTATCCCCGCGAGTGCCAAGCGTTTTAATGCGTTTTGCATGTACGTGAGAAAAAAATCGGCATGTTTGGTACCCAGACCCGAACCCGGACTTCTTTACAGTAGTTCGGGTTTGGGTTAGGTGTTGTGTAGATTGTATTATTTTCCCTTATAACATGGTTATAAGGGAAAATAATAGCATTCATAATACAGAATGCTAAGTAAATTAGGGATGGAGGGGTTAAAAAAATAATAATTTAACTCGCCTTAATCCACTTGTTCGCGCAGCCCGGCTTTTCTTCTCTTCTTCTTTGAGGAAAAGGACCTGTGGTGATGTCACTGCGCTCATCACATGGTCCATCACATGATCCATCGCCATGGTGATGGATCATGTGACGGACCATGTGATGAGTGCAGCGACGTCACCACAGGTCCATTTCCTCCTGGACAGCAAAGAAGAAGACAGAAGAGAAGCCCGGCTGCGCGAACAAGTGGATGAGGTGAGTTAAAATTTTTTAACCCCTTCAGCCCTATTTTACTAAGCATTCTGTATTAAGAATGATATTATTTTCCCTTATAACCATGTTATAAGGGAAAATAATAATGATCGGGTCCCCATCCTGATCATCTCCTAGCAACCATGCGTGAAAATCGCACAATATAGAGCTTGCTGCGATTTTCATGCAACGCACAAGTGATGCGTGAAAATCACTGCTCATGTGCAAAGCCCCATAGAAATGAATGGGTCCGGATTCAGTGCGGGTGCAATGCGTTCACCTCACGCATTGCGCCCACGCGGAAATCTCGCCCGTATGAACCCAGCCTAAAGGTGGTGTTTGGACTGAAACAGTAAAGGTAAATGCACTCATGCGACTTTAGACTTTACTTGCGGGGAGATAGCTGCAGCAGAAAGGACACATTTCCTGAGTAAGAATGTCCCCCTGAGCTGTAAAAGGAGAGAGCTGCAGCAGAAAGGGCACATCCCCTGAGCTGTAATCTGGAGAGAGCTGGAGCAGAAGAAACATGTCAACTGAGCTGTTATAGAGTAGCAAAAAGGACACGCCCCCTGAGCTGTCAGCTTGATATAAATCTAGCAAATGTACTAATCCCCTAGGGGACAGAGGGGTAAAACTTAACATTTAATATAGATACTTCTAAAATAATAGGCACTAGAGGATGGACCTCTGTAACAAACAAACATAAAACAGCCCAGAGGGCCTAGACTAACATACACAGTATGGTGAACAGTACCAATAATATACAGGAACGTTCTCACCCAGATGTAGAAGTAGACCGATGGTTCTCTCAGTCGTTGCTGGAGGTGGAGATGGACTTGTATTGGTAGGTCGCCAAGCTGGAAGATGCCAAGCGTAATCGCCCTTGTAGGTTGTTGAATAACAGGGAAAAACACCCTAGAACACCCTATGTAAGGGACGGGCTGTTACGCCCTACCTATCTATACGAGGAACTTGCCCCGCAAGGCGCGTCCCCGTCCGGATACCTGACCCTGTTAGGGCGGAATCCCTGATGAACCCTATGTGGGTACTCCCGACGTGTCACGTTTCATTCCGTGAGTGAACTCTTCAGGGGAGAAATAAGTAATAACAAGACTATGGATGGGGCTTGTATTACCAAAAAGATGGTAGAAAGAGAGTTTGCTGATGGTCAGTCGGACAAAGCACCAGTGAATGACCGCAGCAAACCTATAAGCTAAGGTACAGGTTCACCAGTGGGTGATACCTGTCAGAGTCAAAATATGACCAAAGATACGTGTGATCCAAATGGGCTGTTGGCAGAGATTGCCCACCTGCCAGCGCCTTTTAAAATGTGCCAGAGATCGCGCCTGTTTCCCCGTGCCGCCCCACTTCCGGTCAAGTGACTCCAGTAACCGGAAGTCCCGTGTCCGGTGGAACGCACGGAAGTATGCCAGCGTTCCAGGATGATGCGGTCCGGAGTGTGCGGCGCCAAAGAATGACATCACACATCACGTGATAAAGCACATGATCGGAATGCAGCCGACTGTAGGCCACCAGTAGGCCTGACCACCAGTAGGCCGCGCCCACAAACAATGCGCCGTAGAGGGAGTGGTTGTATCAACAGGGGGCGGGACTGGGCACTAAGCGAACACATCATGGCGGCGATTGGGGCCCATAGTTAGAGGGATCCCCTGGTAACAACATAATAAATAAAGCAAAACCGAACTATTAGAGACAGGCTCTAGGAGACACCAGCCCCAAGGAGGAGATGACTGGCGAGGTGCCAAGAGAGAGCATGGAGACAAGAAATTTGAACAGGGGGGAGAGAAATTAGAAGTTTATATAAAACAGCCAAAATTGAACTGCTCATTTAAGCCCAAAGGGGCCATGGTTTTAAGGTAGTATATCCATCGTGTCTCCCGCTGTAGGATGGCACGATCCCAATCTCCCCCACGTTTTGGGGGTAAGATCCGATCGATGCCCATCACTGAGATGCGGGCTTTTCCATTGTGGTGGTTATGGACATGGTTAGCAACAGTAGTGTCTTTAGCCTTTGCTATGTCGCTTAAATGCTCCCCAATACGTCTGCGGAACTCGTGGATGGTTTTACCCACATACCCCCTGCCACACTCACATGACAGAAGGTATATGACCCCGCGGGTCCTGCAGTTAATGAAGTGATGTATACAGTATTCCTTCCCCGTGACTGCACTGCTAAAGACCTTCCCAGATTTCACATAGGGGCAGGCAATGCAGCCACTGCATCTGTAGCATCCCTTCACATTTGATTTAAGCCAAGTGGAATCAGACAAAGTGGGGGGCAAAAATTCACTGGATACCAGCCTGTCGCGGAGGCTACGACCGCGACGATAGGTGAGGTGTGGATAGTCACCCACTACCTCTCTCAGGTCTGGGTCCAGTAAAAGAATGCCCCAGTTTTTTGGGAGAATATCTCTGATATCACCTGCGGCCCTGTCATAAGTCGTGATGGGGCGAATGATGTTTGAAGTCGGCACTAAACAGGGTTTGGGAGTAAGGAGAGACGCTCTATCTGCATGCAATGCAAACTCAAATGCCCTCCTCAGAACCCTATCAGGGTATCCGCGCTGGCGGAACCTAACCCGTAGGTCAGCCGCTTGTCTGACGAACTCCCGCTTGGTTGAACAGTTTCTCCTGAGCCTGAGATACTGTCCCTTGGGGATACCCCACTTAAGTGGGAGAGGATGGCTACTCTCCCACCTAAGTAGGGTATTGGTAGACGTAGGTTTTCTGTAAATTGACGTCTCCAGTTCGCCAGTGGATGTTTGAGATATGAGGACATCAAGGAAAGGCAACCTTGTGCCCCCAACTTCACAAGTGAAATGCATGCCAATGTTGTTATCATTGAGCATCCCCACCAAGGATTGGAACGAAGACTCATTACGGCTCCATAGGATGATGTCATCAATGTACCGCGCCCACATGCCTACTTGGTCCATGAGTGTGGAACGGTCCTCCCTGAATACCAGGGTCTCTTCCCACCAGCCCAGGAACAGGTTAGCATACAACGGGGCACAGGAGCTCCCCATCGCAGTGCCCCTGAGCTGGTGGTAGAGTCTCCCATTAAAGGAAAATACGTTGGTGGTCAGAGTAAATTCCAAAAGGGAGAGGACAAAGAGACTGTGGGCGCGGTACTGGCATCCGCGGGTGCTCAAAAAATGTTCCACTGCCTTGATTCCAAGGGTATGGGGAATGTTGGAGTAAAGGGCCTCCACATCGATACTGGCCAACATGCTCTCGTCTTCGACGTGGATGCCCTCCAGCTGTTTCAACAGGTGTGTGGTATCCCGAGTGTATGAAGGCAACGCAGCAACAAATGGTGCCAAAACACGGTCCACATAAATCCCCACGTTTTGGGACAGGTTGCCTACCCCTGACACAATTGGACGCCCCTTTAGTGGATGTGTCCCCTTGTGCAGCTTAGGCAAGCAATAAAATGTTGCCAAGCGAGGATGGGTGGGCAACATGAATTTATATTCATCGTCTGTGATGATTAATGAGGTCTTGGCTTCGTCTAAGATAGTTTTGAGCTGTGCTCTAAATTTGTCCAAAGGGTTCTGTGACAAGACCTCGTATGTGGATGAGTCCCTACTGGAGCCACTTGACCGGAAGTGGGGCGGCACGGGGAAACAGGCGCGATCTCTGGCACATTTTAAAAGGCGCTGACAGGTGGGCAATCTCTGCCGACAGCCCATTTGGATCACACGTATCCTTGGTCATATTTTGACTCTGACAGGTATCACCCACTGGTGAACCTGTACCTTAGCTTATAGGTTTGCTGCGGTCATTCACTGGTGCTTTGTCCGACTGACCATCAGCAAACTCTCTTTCTACCATCTTTTTGGTAATACAAGCCCCATCCATAGTCTTGTTATTACTTATTTCTCCCCTGAAGAGTTCACTCACGGAATGAAACGTGACACGTCGGGAGTACCCACATAGGGTTCATCAGGGATTCCGCCCTAACAGGGTCAGGTATCCGGACGGGGACGCCCCTTGCGGGGCAAGTTCCTCGTATAGATAGGTAGGGCGTAACAGCCCCTGTCCCTTACATAGGGTGTTCTAGGGTGTTTTTCCCTGTTATTCAACAACCTACAGGGGCGATTACGCTTGGCATCTTCCAGCTTGGCGACCTACCAATACAAGTCCATCTCCACCTCCAGCAACGACTGAGAGAACCATCGGTCTACTTCTACATCTGGGTGAGAACGTTCCTGTATATTATTGGTACTGTTCACCATACTGTGTATGTTAGTCTAGGCCCTCTGGGCTGTTTTATGTTTGTTTGTTGCAGAGGTCCATCCTCTAGTGCCTATTATTTTAGAAGTATCTATATTAAATGTTAAGTTTTACCCCTCTGTCCCCTAGGGGATTAGTACATTTGCCATATTTTTTTGGGAGTAAATAGGTCTGGTCGTCGAACTTGGCCTTTGGTGTGTTTTTCTATTTGATATAAATCTAGCAGAACAATGAATGAGGAGATCTATGGATCCATGTGAGGTACAGGGCTGGTTCTAGCTTTGTTAGAGATTGTCATGTCCTATATGATGTTTGATTTTCATTCTTTATATCAATCATAGCACAACCCCTTTAAGTACCACACGCCAAGGGGCTTACTTTAAATGGCACCCAACCCTGGAATACCCCTGTAAGCAGTATCTGTGACCATTGTGCCCGTGTCCCTTGTGACCATATTTGAACAGCTGTGGAACTGCTCCAGCATATTGCTGAAAAAAAGTTTAACACGACGACAGTAGGGGATGCACATACAGTAGATGTTTATGGTGGAAATGCTCCTAAGGATAGTGTCAGGAGAAATTGGATACTTGACATGGTCATTTTTCAGTTTTTCCAGGTTTAAGGTTCCGCATCATTTTCAGTTGTAATTTGTCATTCTACCACATGATGGCACTGTTGTTCCTGGCCGAGGGGCAGCTTTCACTTCTGCGTCTGAGGTGAGCTTGTGGCTAGCATCATTTCTTCAGCCCTGGGGGCTGTTGCAATCCAGGAGGGAACATAATGGAGTTTGTACTTTTCCTCTTTTTGTCTAGATGAATGTATTTCCTGAAAGCTTCATGTTCTTTTTCCCAGCGAAGGCTTTTCTTGTGCAGGTCACTCAAAAACTTCTTTTTCAGGTACTCATTGAAGTACAAGGCTTTCATTTCCATTCTAGCTATTTGTTTTAGCTGTAAGACACAAATAGGCGAGCAACTTGCTTTTGAGCGAAGAAATAAATATTCAGGGGGTCATTTATCAAACTGGCTTGGTTACCCATAGCAACCAATCAGATTCCTCCTTCTATTTTGGACAGCTCCTTTGGAAAATGAAAGGAGGAATCTGATTGGTTGCTATGGGCAACTAAGCCAGTTCTACTTCACACCAGTTTGATAAACGACCCCCTCAGTCTGTGGATTTTTATCTTAAAATGAATAGGCGGTCAAAACCACTTCCATTGTATTTGTTATGGGGCTAGAACCGGTGGACATTTAAGATGCTGCTTGATCCGGTCTGAAGGCCGCATGGCCACCGGTTTAGCATCCACAGATGAAGACTCCATTAGCTTTAAAATCTATGGGGATACAAAGGTAGATCTGCCATATATCCCGGCCGGATTTCTCTGCCACCGAGCTCGCAACAATATTTTATTCTTTTCATATATCTAAAATAATCAACTTTACAATTATCTATTATTATTATTTCCAGTCTTGATTAAGCCACCTGTACGTCACTGACTGATATTCATTTTAATCCACCATGACGTAAGGGTGTGTAATGATGACTCATGTGAAATGGCCGGGATCAGAGAAACATCTACTCTCGGCCTTTTAACCCTTAGATGCCACAGTCAATAACAACCACAGCATCTACCGAGCTTGATACAAGGAATAGGCAGCTCCCCAACACACAGTTTAGGGGTGTAATGCGTAAGGGTATCGGCCTCTTAGGACATGGCAAAAGTATTTTATAATATATTGACTGTCAGTATAACACTGACACATTCTGATGCTTTGGTACCCTAAGTATTTTGTAGCATCATCTATGTGACCAAATGGTTGCAAATTCAAGTTTCCTAGTGGGACAAATTTTCACTGTTTAAAAATAGTGAATCTTTAAAGAAAAATAAACAAGCATGACAACCTATAGCAGTGGTGGCGAACCTATGGCACGGGTGCCAGAGGCGGCACTCAGAGCCCTCTATGTGGGCACCCGCACCCTGGAAAAAGTCTATGGTGTACTAGGGTTGGACGATATCAAATATATTCAGACGATAACGATATTAAAAAATTTATCGCGATAACGATATATATCGCGATAAATACCCGTTTAAAAGAAAAAAAAAACACAAGGAGACGTTATACTGTATGGGGGGCCACAAGGAGACGTTATACTGTATGGGGGGCCACAAGGAGACGTTATACTGTATGGGGGGCCACAAGGAGACGTTATACTGTATGGGGGGCCACAAGGAGACGTTATACTGTATGGGGGGCCACAAGGAGACATTATACTGTATGGGGGCAGCCACAAGGAGACGTTATACTGTATGGGGGCCACAAGGAGACGTTCTACTGTATGGGGGGCCACAAGGAGACGTTATACTGTATGGGGCAGCCACAAGGAGACGTTATACTGTATGGGGCAGCCACAAGGAGACGTTATACTGTATGGGGGGCCACAAGGAGGCGTTACACTGTATGGGGGGCCACAAGGAGACGTTATACTGTATGGGGTAGCCACAAGGAGACGTTATACTGTATGGGGCAGCCACAAGGAGACGTTATACTGTATGGGGGCAGCCACAAGGAGACGTTACACTGTATGGGGGCAGCCACAAGGAGGCGTTACACTGTATGGGGGGGCCACAAGGAGGCGTTACACTGTATGGGGGGCCACAAGGAGGCGTAACACTGTATGGGGGGCCACAAGGAGGCGTTATAATAAGGTCTTGTGGCCACGGGCCACAAGGAGGCGTTATAATAAGGTCTTGTGGCCACAGGCCACCATACATGCAGTAATACTTTGCGATATACCTTTCCCACGGCTGCCTCGCTTGTGTGCTCTGATTCTGACATCAGATGCCGGTGGGCAGAGATTTGAATATGGGAGCAAGGAGGAGGGAGAGCCGGGGCGGCCGCTGCGGGAAGTAGTAAGTTTATAATTTCGTCACCAGAGCACACACTAGTGAGGCAGCCGCAGGAAAAGTCTCTCCAGAGACACCAGTACTCACACAGGGGATCGATTCGCCACATATACAATAGAGCCGGCACTGGTGGGTGACGACGGTGATGATGTCAGATGGTGGGTGGAGACTTGACTAAGGGAGGCGGAGCAAGAAGGAGCCAGGCCAGGAGCGAGAGGAAGTAATGTTACTCAGCGGCAGCGCTATGCAAGGTGCAGGGGCGGGCGGGCGCACGTTTAGAAGCACAATGTGAGCTGACCGCTTTGACGTCACAAAATACCGCAGTATTTTGGAAACGGCGATATCGCCATATCGCCGTTTTTTTAATACCGCGGTATATCGTGATACCGGTATATCGCCCAACCCTATGGTGTACCAATATGCCTTAGACTTCTCCTGCCATTCATCAGCGCAGGGCATGCTATGAACAACAGAGGCGTCGTATTGAATGTAGGCAGGCTGTTATAGCTAAATGATCAAGTACATAGAAGATATACTATATTGGTACTCGGGTTAAATTTCAGTGTTGACACTTTGCAATAAATAAGTGGGTTTTGGTTTGCGGTTTGGGCACTCAGTCTCTAAAAGGTTCGCCATCACTGACCTATAGCATAACTATAATGTATAAAACATATTCATATTTTTACCCCAAAATAGTACCAATAAAAAAAATATCATGTGATGCCCCAAAAGGGCATATATTTTTTTTTTCTTCTTCCATAAAATGTGCAAAAATCCCTAAACAAGGATACACTGGTATCAATACATTTGTCCGTTTCTTGGGTACCTCGTGCCAGTATAGGTTTATGCCACTTTGTGTGACCAAGGGAAATTTTGTTGATGGTTCTAAGATTCACCTAGTAAAATGAGCCGTGAAATGCCTCACCTTCAGCTCCAGCATCCTCTTCTCACTGATGTTGTCCCGAATTATCACCTTGGCAAGATGGGTTCTTGGCACAAGAACTTGCTCAGAATTGGTTATTAAGCTAAAGTATGGAAAAAGAGACATTCAGATTAGTAGTACACAGATTAGGCCTGTAACTTTATTATGTACTCAGCGGTTATTAAAGGGGGTTGTCTGAGAGTCACTGTCCCGAACCCCTTCCACTCTTTTTCTGTCCACCATGCAGCCTTCATGTAATCCTTTGCCTGCAGTGATGTGTCCCTCTTCCACACTTGACTGCTGCAACCAGTCACTGGCCTCAGTTCTAGAAGTGGAGTGGCGGCACCCTTTTTTTATTTTATTTTTGTACTGTCCCTGCCATTTATAGTCTGACAACCTCTTTAAAAGCTTTTTCTTCCACATGCGTGTCTGTCTGCTGCTCCATTTAAACAGGCCCTTATTCTTATGATCATGAGCAGTTGGAACCCAATCGATCAGACACTTATCCCCTAAGTTGTCTTAATGGAAGAAACCCATTAAAGGGAACCTGTCATCAACTTTATGCTGACCTCACTGAGGGCAGCATAAATTAGTGACAGAAATGCTGATGTCAGCTGTGTGTCACACATAAGCTAAAAGTAAGTGGTTGCTGAGAACCAGCATCATAATCATTGCAGCCCAGGCCTTGAAAAGAGTCAAATCTACCTGAGAAGAGTCATGGTTATTATAATCTCCTGCTCTCCCCGACCATCTGCTGATGGTTGCCAGTTCTCTCCTAGAGAGAAAGGGAGAAAACTAGGTAGAAGCCTGTCAGTCATCAGCAGGTGGGCAGGAGAGCAGGAATTCAGGAATAACCAGGACTCTTCTCAGGTGGCCGTGACTCTTTTCCAGGCCCAGTCTGCAATGATTGTGATGTTGGTTCTCGGCAACCACTTACTTTTAACTTTTAAATGACGGATCGCTGAAACCAACTCACCTGTCTCTTTATTCTGCTGTTAGTATGGGCAGCATAAAGGTGATGACAGGTTCCCTTTAAAGAGGACCTTTCACCAGAAGAACGTATCTAAACTGACTATACAGACGTGTAGAGCGGCGCCCAGGGATCCCCCTGCACTTACTGTTATCCCAGGGCGCCGCTCCGTTCTCCGGTTATAGCCTCCGGTATGTTCATAGTTAGGCTCCACCCAGGGGAACCTGCCGCGGTCTCCTTCTCCTATGCTGTAGCGCTGGCCAATCGCAGCGCTCAGCTCATAGCCTGGCTATGAGCTGAGCGCTGCGATTGGCCAGCGCTACAGCATAGGAGAAGAAAACGCCAGCAGGATCAAGTGGGTGGAGCCTAACTACTTGCATACCGGAGGCTATAACCGGAGAACGGAGCGGCGCCCGGGGATAACAGTAAGTGCAGGGGGATCCCTGGGCGCCGCTCTACACGTCTGTATAGTCAGTTTAGATACGTTCTTCTGGTGAAAGGTCCTCTTTAAGCCACCAAACCTGGAAGTAAGAAATGTGTGTCTCTGGGAATTTGTGGGGCAAATATCTTCAAATGGTAGCATGGGGCCAGAAGGATAAGACCTGAAGACTTACTGCAACAGCTTGAAGAATAAAGGCTTAAAACCGTATATGCCAGCACCGCCATCGTGATCATGCTATGCCATCAGCATTGAGCCTTCTACAGTAGTCAATGGGGGTCTGCGTCTACACCGTACTCAATGTGACAAGCATCATTTTAAAGGGAACCTGTCACCGGGACATCCGCAATACCCAGTCCCCATAGCTCTGTGTGCTTTTATTGTGTAAAAAAGGGACAGGACTCCTCTCAGGTTAATTTGCATATGTATCAAATCATTTTTTTGAGACCATAAAAGCACACAGAGCTATGGGGACTGGGTATTGCGGATGTGCTAGCGGCCATCTAGCAACCCATGTCCTCAGCTCTATACCCAAAATCCCGGTGACCGGTTCCCTTTAAGAATATATGGCAGGCGTCACTCAAATGAATTGTGAGACAGCTTCTTCCTATTGAATACATCTGCCCCAGTAGTTAGCAGTACGGTACAAACCTGTACAACATTGGACCCTCTGTACATTTTCTTGTGCAAAAAATTACCATGGGACGTTCAGATGCCTCATTTAACATTTTAAAACTGATGAGGAAACATTAGGCCAAACATAAAAATGGCAAAACTACCTACACACAAACATGACTGAACCGGAAGGATAACTGTATAAATAGCTGGGGTCCCGTGTCATCGGAAGGTTTGTGACATCACCATAGTGTCATCATAAGCTGTTTGGCGGTTGGATATGATTCCTCTGAGCAGGCATGGATTTCAGGACCAAGAATGCCACCACTTTATAATTTCTATGCTGGTAACACATATCGCTTGGCATATTTCTGTACTCAGCTGACATATATTACGCAGTTCTTTACAGACATCATCATCATTCACTTTCCCCCAATCAATCTAAGACCTAGGACCCCAGCGCTGCAGGTGCTAACCACTGAGCCACCATGCTGTAATATAATAACGGTTATGGATTGTAAATAGGAATTTAAAGGGGTTTTCTGAGATTTTGAAACAGATGACCTATCTTCAGGATAGGTGATCAGTATCTGAGCTGGGGAGGTCCAACCCCCAGGCCCCCCACCAATCAGCTGTTTGAGAAGGGACCGAAGCTAGCAGTAACGCTGCAGCATTCTGTTAGCCTTTTCTAGGCCAGTGACAACACATTCATCGTTCACGTGGCTTTGAAGTGAATCGGGCCAAGAACAATACCAAGCACAGGCACTATATAATGTATGGCGCTGTGCTTAGTAATCGGCAAGAAGGCCGCAGCGCTCATAGAAGCGTCGGTGTCTTCTCAAACAGCTGATCGCCAGTGGTTCCAGGTGTCGGACCCCCACTGATCAGATACTGATGACCTATCCTGAGGGATAGGTCATCAGAATTAAAATCTCACAAAACCCCTTTAGGTCCCTTGCGGACGAGCGTGAGCAGATTAGGTCCGGATGCGTTCAGTGAAAAATGCGCGATTTCGCAAGCAAGTTCATTCAGTTTTGTATGCGATCGCGTTCAGTTTTTATCACACGATATGCGATTTAATGCGTTTTGCACGCGCATGATAAAAAACGGAAGGTTTACAAACAACATCTCTTAGCAACCATCTGTGAAAAACACGCAACCCCCTTCACTTCTATGGGGCCAGCGTTGCGTGAAAAACACAGAATATAGAACATGCTGCGATTTTCACGCAACGCTCAAGTGATGCGCGAAAACCAATGCACATGTACACAGACCCATTGAAATGATTGGGTCCGGATTAAGTGCGGGCGCAATGCACCCGCGTGGAATACTCCGTCGTGTGAAAGGGGCCTTAGTGAGAGAGCTAGCCTAACCCCTCTGGTATCTACTCCCTGGTTTAGCCGTAGAAAATGGTCTAAAATGTAAGATGGCAAGGAAGCTGTCTTACATTTAGACATGCGTTATGTAGAGGCCGGCGCCTCTTCAGAACTGAGGCGGACCCTCCTCCAGCACAAAGGGCTATTAAAACCGGCGTCTAAATAAATGACCCACACAGTTTTCAATCAATCTAATGCTATGCAACCCCGCCAGAGCTGGGAGTTCAGGACGGGAGCTGCCGCATACTCGGGCCACGAGTCCAATGCGTAGAACGTGCTCGTCTGAAAGGGGCCTAAGTGTATCTGCCCCCTGGATCGGAACGACAACCTAAGATGACGAATCACCAGAAAAAGTGGAGTAGGGTATGCTGGCACACGTCTGGACAGAACTGGACTACAGCCTAGACATCTGCTGGAGCTAAAATGTGGAGCTGACATTTGTAGTGTACGGATAAAACTTTGATAGATGGCGTCTTTTCATGTTAATACATTTGTGTTATGTTCTCTCAGTTATGAATACCGAGGCTATCCTTTTGCATCATCCTTTTTTAATCGCCCTGTATGTATGTTTGACGATGTGACATAGAAATATAATAATACATATAATAAAATGTTTGTAATGTGTGTTCGTTACAGATGAATAGAGCACAAGGTGGTTACAGCAGAAGGATAGAAGGCGGCAATGTCAATTTCTGGGCTGAGCCAAGTGACGGACAGCCTCTTCTTGAGCAGTGCAGCAGCGGCAGGCAAGGCAGCGTTACTCAGAAGCCACCATATTACATGTGTTATTAACCTCTCACTAGAATGCACAGCCTGCGTCATCCCTGATGTGGTGTACCTACATTTCCCTGTAGCCGACCTACCACATACCCCCTTATATGACTACTTTGAAGCCATATCACATAAGATTCACGAAGTAGAAGCTGCGGGAGGACGGACGCTGGTACATTGTGCAGCAGGTGTCAGCAGATCTCCTACACTATGTCTAGCTTATCTAATGAAGTATCATGGACTCAACCTGCTGGCAGCACATGTTCACCTAAAAAGACTCAGGCCTATTATACGCCCTAATATTGGGTTCTGGAGACAACTCATCGCCTATGAACTGCATTTATTTGGGAAGAATACTGTCCGAATCATCGAATCTCCTATAGGACCTATTCCTGACATTTATGAGGCTGAAACAAAGAACATGGTTCCATTCTGAGGACAAGCATAGTTCAATTAAAATGGCAGAAATAGATTAAGTTTTTGTTTTTTTAATATTTTTTTCTGCTAATTTAACAAATTAAAAAAGAAAAAAAATCTTACCGTGGTAAACATTACAATTATAGTAGATTTAGTGGCAGATTTTAGCCGTGTGAACATAGTCAGGTCCATAAATATTGGTACATGGACACAATTCTAACATTTTTGGCTCTATACACCATCACAATGGATTTGAAATGAAACGAACAAGATGTGCTTTACCTGCAGACTGTCAGCTTTAATTTGAGGGTATTTACATCCAAATCAGGTGAACAGTGTAGGAATTACAACAATTTGTGTATGTGCCTCCCACTTGTTAAGGAACCAAAAGTAATGGGACAGAATAATAATCATAAATCAAACTTTCACTTTTTAATACTTGGTTGCAAATCCTTTGCAGTCAATTACAGCCTGAAGTTTGGAACGCATAGACCTCACCAAACCCTGGGTTTCATCCCTGGTGATGCTCTGCCAGGCCTCTACTGCAACTGTCTTCAGTTCCTGCTTGTTCTTGGGGCATTTTACCTTCAGTTTTGTCTTCAGCAAGTGAAATGCATGCTCAATCGGATTCAGGTCAGGTGATTGACTTGGCCATTGCATAACATTTCACTTTATTTCCCTTAAAAAACTCTTTGGTTGCTTTTGCAGCATGCTTTGGGTCATTATCCATCTGCACGATGAAGCGCCGTCCAATGAGTTCTGAAGCATTTGGCTGAACATGAGCAGATAATATTTCCCGAAACACTTAAGAATTCATCCTGCTGCTTTTGTCAGCAGTCACATCATCAATAAATACAAGAGAGCCAGTTCCATTGGCAGCCATACATGCCCACGCCATGACACTACAACCACCATGCTTCACTGATGAGGTGGTATGCTTAGGATCATGAGCAGTTCCTTTCCTTCTCCATACTCTTCTCTTCCCATCACTCTGGTACAAGTTGTTCTTGGTCTCATCTGTCCATAGGATGTTGTTCCAGAACTGTGAAGGCTTTTTTAGATGTCGTTGGGCAAACTCTAATCTGGCCTTCCTGTTTTTGAGGCTCACCAATGGTTTACATCTTGTGGAGAACCCTCTGTATTCACTCTGGTGAAGTCTTCACTTGATTGTTGACTTTGACACACATACACCTACCTCCTGGAGAGTGTTCTTGATCTGGCCAACTGTTGTGAAGGGTGTTTTCTTCACCAGGGAAATAATTCTTCGGTCATCCACCACAGTTGTTTTCCGTGGTCTTCCGGGTCTTTTGGTGTTGCTGAGCTCACCGGTGCGTTCCTTCTTTTTAAGATGTTCCAAACTGTTGTTTTGGCCACGCCTAATGTTTTTGCTATCTCTCTGATGAGTTTGTTTTTGTTTTTTCAGCCTAATGATGGCTTGCTTCACTGATAGTGACAGCTCTTTGGATCTCATCTAGAGAGTTGGCAGCAACAGATTCCAAATGCAAATAGAACACTTGAAATGAACTCTGGACCTTTTATTTGCTCATTGTAATTGGGATAATGAAGGAATAACACACACCTGGTCATGGAACAGCTGAGAAGCCAATTGTCCCATTACTTTTGGTCCCATAACAAGTGGGAGGCACATACACAAACTGTTGTAATTCCTACAGCGTTCACCTGATTTGGATGTAAATACCCTCAAATTAAAGCTGACAGTCTGCAGGTAAAGCACATCTTGTTCGTTTCATTTCAAATCCATTGTGGTGGTGTATAGAGCCAAACATGTTAGAATTGTGTTGATGTCCCAATATTTATGGACCTGACTGTACCCTAAGGTAAGGCCATGCAGGATGTCCACCTTAGGAGCTCCACAGAATATAGATCTTGTGTGGGTGTACAGTATTGAAAACAGAAGGATAAAATGTTGGATATACAGTACCATTCTATTGCACTAAAATAGTATAACCTATGGTGGCTGGATTTTTACAAAGTTTCATTTATTTCAATAACAAGTTACCACGCTATGCTATCAGTATCAGGTCCTGGACAATAGTACTTGCACATCTTCCATTGTAGATTTTAGGCCCTCGTGGGCAGGGTCCACTCCCCTCTGTACCAGTCTGTCACTCAGTTCATCATTTTTTGTACTTGTTTTTTGTATTATATTATGTAGAAGATAAACCCTTTTCATATGAACAGTGGAATTAATTACAGCAGACTTCTAATAAACCAAACAAGATGTAATACTACAGACCCAGCAGATATTCACCACTTCATGTCCCCTCAGTTTGCTGGCCTGGTCCTCAGGATGTTGTCTGAGACGAAGCACCTAGAAGATTTACTGACTCTTTTTGGAGTCCGAGGTCTGCCTGTTTACCCTGGTCTTCAGAGCATTAGAGGAGAGTTGGGAAGTATGATTAATACAGCACATGGTACCACATTTTATTGAAATTTCACTCCCTCCATTTAATCTGAGAAGACTAACATTAGTTTCACATGTAAAACCATACTATTGTTCCCCTTTCCAATAAGTCCATAGAGTTGATGAAAACGTATATTCACATACAGCAGATTTGTTGTCATATTTTTTTTTTTTCTACTACAAATCAGTTCCACAGCTATGACTTGTGCTGTTTTAGTGGTAAGCACATGGGGGTCATTTACAAAGACCGTCTTTATATGCTGGTCTTTGTTTTCCCCCTGTGCTGCCGAAGGTTTTGCCTAATTCATGACGAGGTGTGTCCATGTGTGCTTTTGGAGTAGTTTCTACTCTTTTATGCCTGTCTTCAGGTAAAATTTTCTGGGGCTGAAGAACCAACCCTCACCACAACCCTGCCACTCCTTCAGCACTCCCAAGTGGAGAGGACAGTGTAAAAACGCCCATGCATCAAAAATTGTCACATGGGCGTAAAAAAAAGCAGCAAGATGGGGTCTTGCAACTTTTTTTTACACCCTAAGGCTATTTTCACACTTGCGGCAGTGTGATCCGGCAGGCAGTTCCGTCGTCGGAAATGCAGGTCTTAATAAATGACCCCCAGAATCCGTATCAATTTTCCACATTTCCCTCCCTGCTTTTTCTGTTGTTTCACTTGAAGCAGTTTTTGGTGCAGATTTTAATGTGGCTTTTGGGCTCCCATTGATTTCAATGAAAATGTAGTTTTTTTTTCCCATGATGCAGAGAACGCTATAGAAACCACAATACGGAATGTTAGACCTTAAAGGGGTATTCCCATCACAGACAATGGGGGCATATCACTAGGATATGCCCCTATTGTCTGATAGGTGCGCGTCCCACCAAGCGCTCTACCCCTACACACTACGCTCCCATTCATTTCTATAGGGCCAACGGAAATAGCCTAGTCAGCACGCAGCTATTTTCAGCGGCACCATAGAAATGAATGGAAGGCGGCTCACATGCGCAGTGCGCCCTCCACCACTTTCCCCACTCCGTTCTCGGTGTAGACGTGGGTCCCCGAGGTGGGACCTGCACCTATCAGACAATGGGGGGATATCCTAGAGATATGCCCCCATTGTCTGTTATGGGAATACCCCTTTAATACTACATGGTGTTAAAAGACGGAAAGTCAAATTGGACAGCAAATTGATTTACAGAAATTAATATTTTGAAAGTATGGATTAAAATTAATTTAAATAGAAATAGTAATGGAATAACTCTTCTTTACACAACACTGGACAGCCACATTAAAGGGGTTTTCTGGTCCTTTTACATTGAGGGTCTATTCTTCATTAATATCTGATTGTTCTGGGTCAGAGTTGCCACACCCCCGACAATAAGCTGTAGTCCCCCAGTGCCATAACTAAACCTCTGCCCTTTGTATGTAGTGGCTGGAACTGGTTACTACAGTGTTGCTCCCATTCATGTCACGCTTCGGTGTGAGAGGGAAACACCACACCGAGCATAGGATGGAAGGTGGAAACAGGGAATCAGGCCTGAGAACTAGGGAGGAAAGATGGACACCTCCTAGGGAAAACCCTAACCAAAATCCTGACTGACTACCAGCATGAACAGACCCCAAAGGTAAGTGAGTTCATACGCAGGAATACCTAGAATCCTATCTAGCCCTAAAGGACCATAGTACTAATGTAAGGGACAAGACTACCTGTTCCTCCAAAAGGAAGGACGAACAAGAGTCTACTTCAGGCCTAATACAAACAATAGGGAAATGAAACACACAGAACCCAAACAAAATACAAAAGGGAAAGGAAAGACTTAACTTCAAAGAGGCTATGTAAGCACCAGGAACTCAGCCAACATCCAACCACAAACAATCCACAGGCACAGAAGCTATAAACCGCACAGCATATTGGGAGAAGCAACTATAAATAAGGGAGGTTAAATGACCACATAAGCAGCACCTGGAGGCAAGGGGTGTGGCCATTACCAGAAACAACACAGACACCTATTGATCCAAAAGAAAAACCTGTCAGATCAAAACACGTGTTGCCAGTCTCATCGATCTCTTGCCAGTCACTGTCGCCGGGACGTCCATATGTCTCGGTACGTCCGTGACAGTACCCCCCCCCCCCTCCTACGGGTGACCTCCGGGCACCCAGGAACGACCTTATCGGGGTGAGAACTGTGAAAAGCTTTCACCAAGCGGCATTTACCTCAGATGCCAGTACCCATATCCTCTCCTCTGGTCCATAACCCTTCCAGTGAACAAGATACTGAAGAGATCTATTGAGAACTCAAGAGTCAATTATCTTGGCAGTCTAAAATTCCAAACTACCGTCCACCATGACAGGAGCGGGTGGCAAGGAACACTGCTCTAAAGGTTCAACATATCTCTTCAACAAAGATTTATAAAACACATGAATTTTCAGGTCCTGAGGAAGTTGAAGATGAAAATTTACAGGATTAATAATGGCAAGTGATCTTATATGGACCAATAAACCTTGGACCCAACTTCCAAGAAGGTTCCTTAAATGTAATGTTTCTTGTTGACAGCCACACAGAATCACCGACTCTAGGTCCGGACCATTCATACGTTTCCTGTCAGCCACAAGTTTATACTTGTTGCCCATATACATCAAGTTACCTTGAATTTGCTGCCATATAGATGACAATAATGACAAAAAACGTCAGAGGGAATGCCAAGGAGTTTCACAATGTTGTCAACAAACTCTTGTGCAAGTGTTTTAGCATTAGGTAGGCCCGGCAACGCTATAAAGTGCACCATTTTACTAAAGCGATCAACTACCACCAGTCTTTCCTGAACAATTAGGTAGATCAGTGATAAAATCCATGGATAAGTGAGTCCATGGGATGGGCAACGGATGTAGAGATCAGGAAGACCGAGTATGTCACCTTAGCACCTGTACAGGTACTACAGGCTGACACATAGTCCTCAACACACTTATACAAGCCTGGCCACCAGAATCCACAAGAGATTAGGTCAGCAGTAGATCTGCTCCCAGGGTGTTCCATAAGAACCGTACAGTGATGTTCCTCAAACACCTCGTGACACAATTCTGATGGCACAAACAGTTTCCCAGAGGGACAAGAATCCGGTGAGTCTTCCTGGGCCTCTAACACCTTCACCTCTAGGTCAGGGTAAGGAGCGGATATCGCCACACCTTCCAACAGTATAGGACTCAGATTTTCTAAATCATCAACTCCGGGAAAACTATGGGACAAGGCATCTGCCTTGATGTTTTTAACCCCAGGACGATAGGTGAAAGTGAAATTTATTCTGGTGAAAAACAAAGACCATCAGGCCTGCCTCGGGTTCAGTCGTTTAGCCGACTCTAGGTAAGCCCGGTTTTTGTGATCAGTGAACACCTTGATCGGATGAATCGCCCCTTCCAACCAATGACGCCACTACTCAAAATCCAACTTAATGGCCAGTAACTCTGTTACCTACATCATAATTTCTCTCTGCGGCAGAGAGTTTTTTTTAGAGAAAAAGGCGCATGGACACAATTTACCAGGTGACGGACCCTGCAATAAAACTGCTCCTACCCCCACCTTGGACACGTCACTTCCACAATTAAAGGTTGTGATACATCTAGCTGCACCAATATAGGGGCAAAAGAGAAGCATTCCTTAATCGCAGAAAAGGCTCGCCGAATCAGACCACACTGAAATATCTGTCCCTTTCTTAGTCATGTCAGTTAAGGGTTTTACTATTGTCCAATAGTTCTGAATACATTTTCGGTAATAGTTGGTGAACCCCAAAAACCGCATAAGAGCCTTCAGATTTTCGGGTCGATCCCAGTCCAATACAGCACAGACTTTCTCTGGATCCATTCGAAAGCCCGAAGATGACAGCAGGTAGCCCAAAAACTGCACCTCGTGCACGGCAAAAACACACTTCTCTAATTTTGCATACAATTTATTGTTACTTAGGATCTGTAACACCTGTCTAATGTGATCCTGATGTATCTCTATGTCTGGAGAATAAATTAGAATGTCATCCAAATACACGACTACAAACCTCCCCACAAGGTGATGAAAAATGTCATTCACAAAATGCTGGAAAACCGCAGGAGCATTGGTCAACCCAAAAGGCATGACCAGGTTCTCAAAGTGCCCCTCAGGAGTATTAAAAGCAGTCTTCCATTCATCCTCTTCCTTGATCCTAACCAGACTATACAGTTGCAAGAAAAAGTATGTGAACCATTTGGAATGATATGGATTTCTGCACAAATTGGTCATAAAATGTGATCTGATCTTCATCTAAGTCACAACAATAGACAATCACAGTCTGCTTAAACTAATAACACACAAACAATTAACTGTTACCATGTTTTTATTGAACACACCATGTAAACATTCACAGTGCAGGTGGAAAAAGTATGTGAACCCTTGGATTTAATAACTGGTTGAACCTCCTTTGGCAGCAATAACTTCAACCAAACGTTTCCTGTAGTTGCAGATCAGACGTGCACAACGGTTAGGAGTCATTCTTGACCATTCCTCTTTACAGAACTGTTTCAGTTCAGCCATATTCTTGGAATGTCTGGTGTGAATCGCTTTCTTGAGGTCATGCCACAGAATCTCAATCGGGTTGAGGTCAGGACTCTGACTGAGCCACTCCAGAAGGCGTATTGTCTTCTGTTTAAGCCATTCTGTTGTTGATTTACTTCTATGCTTTGGGTCGTTGTCCTGTTGCAACACCCATCTTCTGTTGAGCTTCAGCTGGTGGACAGATGGCCTTAAGTTCTCCTGCAAAATGTCTTGATAAACTTGGGAATTCATTTTTCCTTCGATGATAGCAGCCCCAAACCATGATGCCCCCACCACCATACTTCACAGTTGGGATGAGGTTTTGATGTTGATGTGCTGTGCCTCTTTTTCTCCACACATAGTGTTGTGTGTTTCTTCCAAACAACTCAACTGTGGTTTCATCTGTCCACAGAATATTTTGCCAGTACTGCTGTGGAACATCCAGGTGCTCTTGTGCAAACTGTAAATGTACAGCAATGTTTTTTTTTTGGACAGCAGTGGCTTCCTCTGTGGTATCCTCCCATGAAATCCATTCTTGTTTAGTGTTTTACGTATCGTAGATTCGCTAACAGGGATGTTAGCATATGCCAGAGACTTTTGTAAGTCTTTAGCTGACACTCTAGGATTCTTCTTCACCTCATTGAGCAGTCTGCGCTGTGCTCTTGCAGTCATCTTTACAGGACGGCCACTCCTAGGGAGAGTAGCAGCAGTGCTGAACTTTCTCCATTTATAGACAATTTGTCTTACCGTGGACTGATGAACAGCAAGGCTTTTGGAGATACTTTTATAATCCTTTCCAGCTTTATGGAAGTCAACAATTCTTAATCGTAGGTCTTCTGAGAGCTCTTTTGTGCGAGGCATCATTCACATCAGGCAATGCTTCTTTTGAAAAGCAAACCCAGAACTGGTGTGTGTTTTTTATAGGGCAGGGCAGCTGCAACCAACACCTCATATCTCATCTCATTGATTGGACACCAGTTGGCTGACACCTCACTCCAATTAGCTCTCGGAGATGTCATTAGTCTAGGGGTTCACATACTTTTTCCACCTGCACTGTGAATGTTTACATGGTGTGTTCAATAAAAACATGGTAACATTTAATTATGTGTGTGTTATTAGTTTAGGCAGACTGTGATTGTCTATTGTTGTGACTTAGATGAAGATCAGATCACATTTTATGACCAATTTGTGCAGAAATCCATATCATTCCAAAGGGTTCACATATTTTTTCTCGTAACTGTATGCCCCCTTAAGTCCAACTTGGAGAACACCTTGGAACCAACAATCTGGTTAAACAAATCGTGAATCAAAGGAAGAGGGTAAGGATCACGGACAGTAATCCGATTGAGTTCACGGAAATCCACACATGGCCGAAGACCTCCTTCCTTTTTTTTTTAACAAAAAAGAACCCTCCTGCCACTGAAGACTTGGAAGGTCTTATATGTCCATTAGCCATACTCCCGGCACTATACTTTCTTATGACCAGTCTTTCAGGTCCAGAAAGGTTATACAATCTAGATTTTGGCAATTTAGCTCCGGGATTAAGGTTGACAGGACAATCATATTCCCTGCGGAGGTAAATCCTGGCATCCACTCTCAGAAAATACATCGGCAAAATCGGATATAAAAGAGGGTAATGTCTTAGTAGTTAAAACAGAAAAAGATGTATTCAGAAAATTGTCAATGCAATAATCACCCCAATCCAGAATCTATCTTGCCAATCGATGGTTGGAATATCCCCATTTTCACGCAGGCAGCCCGCCCTGACTTGAGCATCGGAGGAGTTCATGCTCTGATGCTCTCTTTTGCCCTGTGCTAAATCGCGCAGGGCAAAGGCATTTTCTGGAGTTCCGGTGACGAATCGGGCTCTCCTTAGGGCTGCCAGGCAGAGGCTTCCACCCAGCAGTGAGCCAGTGACATCACCGGCACTGATGGGCGGGCTTTAGGGCTGCCCAAAAAAACAAAACATAATGCTCAATATAGTAATAGGGTTGATCCTGGTGACAGAGCTGCTTTAATATGAAAGGACCAGAAAACCCTTTAGGGTCAGACACACACAAGTGAGTTCAATGCAAGGAACTGGCTGTTTTGCGCTCTGCAATTGTGGATCCGCAAAACTGACACAAAACATGGATACCGACCGTGTGCATTCCGCATTTTTATGGAACGAAATGTTAGGCCCCAAATAGAACAGTCCTGTCCTTGTCCATAATGCGGACAAGAATAGGACATGTTCTATAATTTTGTGGATGGAACAGATGTACAGATGCTTATTACTAGGGATGAGCGAATCGACTTTCACTACCACTTGGAACCGAACCAGAGTTCAGGAAATGTTTTTTTTTACGGTAGAAATTAATTTATGAAGTTATTACCCGAAGTCTCGCGAGACTTCGCCAAGCAATAACTTTGGCTCATCAGAGCCAATACATTCTAATACTGTACGGACCAAAGATCAGAACTTGACCTCTCACTGACACACGCTGTGAGTCCCTCGCAATTCAACTCAATGGGGCCCCAAAAAACGGAACTGACTACATGTGCATTCCGTGTCCACATGTCCCTTCCGCAAAAAAAAATTAAAATGTCCATTCCGTTACGCAAAATGCGGAATGCACACAACCAGTATCTGTGTTTTGCAAAACAACGGTCGTGTACATAAGTCCTTTTACAGACATAAAAACATATTTCAATCAGTTGGGGAGTAAGTTGCTAATAAAATATGTTATATTAGTGAATATAACAAAATGGAGTTGAACACAAATATGTAATAGGGAGTTTATTAAAGAAGTACCATCCATGAGGGTCATTTTTACACACAAATGCTGAACTGCATAGATTCCTCTAATAAATAAATTACTGTAGACATTCAAGGCACATGCACAAATGTCTGATAGATGTGGGTCCCACCTCCTCCGGAGTGCCCAGGTTTTATTGGAACTCCCATAGCATAGAAGAGGCTGAAGAAAGCAACACATGCGCAGCCACATCTCCATTCACGGGGGCCACGGCACCAGGCAGGACTGGGTGGGTAGGGGAGCCCCTGATCTGAGATAGGTAAGGGTCCCAGAGATGAGACCCACATCTATTAGACATTTATGCCATATAATAATACCTTTTTAAATGACTTGGCACCTCCTACCAAGGATCAATGGCACTCTTCTGTGGACTGTGCCTCCTCAAATTAAATTCATTTTCCCATCCTTTAGGCACTGAGCACACGGATGATAGGTAAGTTGACCATGTTTGAACAGTGAACATGGATGAGTTTTTAAACGGCAAATCCTCTGACGGCGAGAGGATTTTTACACATATTATGCTTGTGTAATACCAGACATAGGCTACTTTCACACTAGCGTTAATATTTTCCGGTATTGAGATTCGTCATAGGGGCTCGATACCGGAAAAATTGTCCTTATTCATTGTCAATAGAGACAAAATGTAACTGAACAGCATTCCGTTCCGTTTGGTTGCGTCTTCATACTGGAGAGCAAACCGCAGAAAACTGCGGTTTGCTTTCCGTCATAGGATGCGGAGCAAAACATATCCGTTGTGACCCACATTGCAAGTCAATGGGGACGGATCCATTTTCTCTGACGCAATAGAAAACGGATTCGTTCCCCATTGACTTTCAATGGAGATCATGACTGATCCGTCTTGGCTATGTTAACCACCTCAGCCCCCAGTGCTTAAACACCCTGAAAGACCAGGCCACTTTTTACACTTCTGACCTACACTACTTTCACCATTTATTGCTCGGTCATGCAACTTACCACCCAAATGAATTTTACCTCCTTTTCTTCTCACTAATAGAGCTTTCATTTAGTGGTATTTCATTGCTGCTGACATTTTTACTTTTTTTGTTATTAATCGAAATTTAACGATTTTTTTGCAAAAAAATGACATTTTTCACTTTCAGTTGTAAAATTTTGCAAAAAAAATGACATCCATATATAAATTTTGCTCTAAATTTATTGTTCTACATGTCTTTGATAAAAAAAAAAATGTTTGGGTAAAAAAAAAATGGTTTGGGTAAAAGTTATAGCGTTTACAAACTATGGTACAAAAATGTGAATTTCCGCTTTTTGAAGCAGCTCTGACTTTCTGAGCACCTGTCATGTTTCCTGAGGTTCTACAATGCCCAGACAGTACAAACACCCCACAAATGACCCCATTTCGGAAAGTACACACCCTAAGGTATTCGCTGATGGGCATAGTGAGTTCATAGAACTTTTTATTTTTTGTCACAAGTTAGCGGAAAATGATGATTTTTTATTTTTATTTTTTTTTTCTTACAAAGTCTCATATTCCACTAACTTGTGACAAAAAATAAAAACTTCCATGAACTCACTATGCCCATCACGAAATACCTTGGGGTCTCTTCTTTCCAAAATGGGGTCACTTGTGGGGTAGTTATACTGCCCTGGCATTCTAGGGGCCCAAATGTGTGGTAAGGAGTTTGAAATCAAATTCTGTAAAAACTGACCAGTGAAATCCGAAAGGTGCTCTTTGGAATGTGGGCCCCTTTGCCCACCTAGGCTGCAAAAAAGTGTCACACATCTGGTATCTCCGTATTCAGTAGAAGTTGGGGAATGTGTTTTGGGGTGTCATTTTACATATACCCATGCTGGGTGAGATAAATATCTTGGTCAAATGCCAACTTTGTATAAAAAAATGGGAAAAGTTGTCTTTTGCCAAGATATTTCTCTCACCCAGCATGGGTATATGTAAAATGACACCCCAAAACACATTCCCCAACTTCTCCTGAATACGGAGATACCAGATGTGTGACACTTTTTTGCAGCCTAGGTGGGCAAAGGGGCCCATATTCCAAAGAGCACCTTTCGGATTTCACTCGTCATTTTTTACAGAATTTGATTTCAAACTCCTTACCACACATTTGGGCCCCTAGAATGCCAGGGCAGTATAACTACCCCACAAGTGACCCCATTTTGGAAAGAAGAGACCCCAAGGTATTCGCTGATGGGCATAGTGAGTTCATGGAAGTTTTTATTTTTTGTCACAAGTTAGTGGAATATGAGACTTTGTATGAAAAAAAAAAAAAAAAAAAAAAATCATCATTTTCCACTAACTTGTGACAAAAAATAAAAAATTCTAGGAACTCGCCATGCCCCTCACGGAATACCTTGGGGTGTCTTCTTTCCAAAATGGGGTCACTTGTGGGGTAGTTATACTGCCCTGGCATTTTCCAGGGGCCCTAATGTGTGGTAAGTAGGTAAATGACCAGTGAAATCCGAAAGGTGCTCTTTGGAATATGGGCCCCTTTGCCCACCTAGGCTGCAAAAAAGTGTCACACATCTGGTATCTCCGTACTCGGGAGAAGTTGGGGAATGTGTTTTGGGGTGTCTTTTTACATATACCCATGCTGGGTGAGAGAAATATCTTGGCAAAAGACAACTTTTCCCATTTTTTTATACAAAGTTGGCATTTGACCAAGATATTTCTCTCACCCAGCATGGGTATATGTAAAATGACACCCCAAAACACATTCCCCACCTTCTCCTGAGTACGGAGATACCAGATGTGTGACACTTTTTTGCAGCCTAGGTGGGCAAAGGGGCCCATATTCCAAAGAGCACCTTTCGGATTTCACTCGTCATTTTTTACAGAATTTGATTTCAAACTCCTTACCACACATTTGGGCCCCTAAAATACCAGGGCATTATACCTACCCCACAAGTGACCCCATTTTGGAAAGAATAGACCCCAAGGTATTCGCTGATGGGCATAGTGAGTTCATGGAAGTTTTTATTTTTTGTCACAAGTTAGTGGAATATGAGACTTTGTATGAAAAAAAAAAAAAAAAAAAAAATCATCATTTTCCACTAACTTGTGACAAAAAATAAAAAATTCTAGGAACTCGCCATGCCCCTCACGGAATACCTTGGGGTGTCTTCTTTCCAAAATGGGGTCACTTGTGGGGTAGTTATACTGCCCTGGCATTTTCCAGGGGCCCTAATGTGTGGTAAGTAGGTAAATGACCAGTGAAATCAGAAAGGTGCTCTTTGGAATATGGGCCCCTTTGCCCACCTAGGCTGCAAAAAAGTGTCACACATCTGGTATCTCCGTACTCGGGAGAAGTTGGGGAATGTGTTTTGGGGTGTCTTTTTACATATACCCATGCTGGGTGAGAGAAATATCTTGGCAAAAGACAACTTTTCCCATTTTTTTATACAAAGTTGGCATTTGACCAAGATATTTATCTCACCCAGCATGGGTATATGTAAAATGACACCCCAAAACACATTCCCCAACTTCTCCTGAGTACGGCGATACCAGATGTGTGACACTTTTTTGCAGCCTAGATGCGCAAAGGGGCCCAAATTCCTTTTATGAGGGCATTTTTAGACATTTGGATACCAGACTTCTTCTCACGCTTTGGGGCCCCTAGAATGCCAGGGCAGTATAAATACCCCACATGTGACCCCATTTTGGAAAGAAGACACCCCAAGGTATTCAATGAGGGGCATGGCGAGTTCATAGAAATTTTTTTTTTTTGGCACAAGTTAGCGGAAATTGATATTTTTTATTTTTTTCTCACAAAGTCTCCCGTTCCGCTAACTTGGGACAAAAATTTCAATCTTTCATGGACTCAATATGCCCCTCACTGAATACCTGGGGGTGTCTTCTTTCCGAAATGGGGTCACATGTGGGGTATTTATACTGCCCTGGCATTCTAGGGGCCCTAAAGCGTGAGAAGAAGTCTGGAATATAAATGTCTAAAAAATTTTACGCATTTGGATTCCGTGAGGGGTATGGTGAGTTCATGTCAAATTTTATTTTTTGTCACAAGTTAGTGGAATATGAGACTTTGTAAGAAAAAAAAATAATAATTCCGCTAACTTGGGCCAAAAAAATGTCTGAATGGAGCCTTACAGGGGGGTGATCAATGACAGGGGGGTGATCAATGACAGGGGGGGTGATCAATGACAGGGGGGTGATCAATGACAGGGGTGGTGATCAATGACAGGGGGGTGATCAGGGAGTCTATATGGGGTGATAACCACAGTCATTGATCACGCCCGTGTAAGGCTTCATTCAGACGTCCGGATGCGTTTTGCGGATCCGATCCATCTATCAGTGGATCCGTAAAAATCATGCGGACGTCTGAATGGAGCTTTACAGGGGGGTGATCAATGACAGGGGGGTAATCAATGACAGGGGGGTGATCAGGGAGTCTATATGGGGTGATCACCACAGTCATTGATCATGCCCCTGTAAGGCTTCATTCAGACGTCCGGATGCGTTTTGCGGATCCGATCCATCTATCAGTGGATCCGTAAAAATCATGCGGACATCTGAATGGAGCTTTACAGGGGGGTGATCAATGACAGGGGGGTAATCAATGACAGGGGGGTGATCAGGGAGTCTATATGGGGTGATCACCACAGTCATTGATCATGCCCCTGTAAGGCTTCATTCAGACGTCCGGATGCGTTTTGCGGATCCGATCCATCTATCAGTGGATCCGTAAAAATCATGCGGACGTCTGAATGGAGCTTTACAGGGGGGTAATCAATGACAGGGGGGTGATCAATGACAGGGGGGTGATCAGGGAGTCTATATGGGGTGATAACCACAGTCATTGATCATGCCCCTGTAAGGCTTCATTCAGACGTCCGGATGCGTTTTGCGGATCCGATCCATCTATCAGTGGATCCGTAAAAATCATGCGGACATCTGAATGGAGCTTTACAGGGGGGTGATCAGGGAGTCTATATGGGGTGATCACCACAGTCATTGATCATGCCCCTGTAAGGCTTCATTCAGACGTCCGGATGCGTTTTGCGGATCCGATCCATCTATCAGTGGATCCGTAAAAATCATGCGGACGTCTGAATGGAGCTTTACAGGGGGGTAATCAATGACAGGGGGGTGATCAATGACAGGGGGGTGATCAGGGAGTCTATATGGGGTGATAACCACAGTCATTGATCATGCCCCTGTAAGGCTTCATTCAGACGTCCGGATGCGTTTTGCGGATCCGATCCATCTATCAGTGGATCCGTAAAAATCATGCGGACATCTGAATGGAGCTTTACAGGGGGTTGATCAATGACAGGGGGGTAATCAATGACAGGGGGGTGATCAGGGAGTCTATATGGGGTGATCAGGGGTGATCAGGGGCTAATAAGGGGTTAATAAGTGACGGGGGGGGGGGTGTAGTGTAGTGTAGTGGTGCTTGGTGGGACTTTACTGAGCTACCTGTGTCCTCTGGTGGTCGATCCAAACAAATGGGACCACCAGAGGACCAGGTAGCAGGTATATTAGACGCTGTTATCAAAACAGCGTCTAATATACCTGTTAGGGGTTAAAAAAAACACATCTCCAGCCTGCCAGCGAACGATCGCCGCTGGCAGGCTGGAGATCAACTCTCTTACCTTCCGTTCCTGTGAGCGCGCGCGCCTGTGTGCGCGCGTTCACAGGAAATCTCGCGTCTCGCGAGAGGACGCGTATATGCGTCCAGGAGGAATGAATCAACCACCTCCAGGACGCGTCTGTGCGTACAGCGGTCCGGAGGTGGTTAAAGATAATACAACCGGATCCATTCATAACGGATGCAGATGGCTGTATTATCAGTAACGGAAGCGTTTTGGCTGAACCCTGCCGGATCCAGCAAAAACGCTAGTGTGAAAGTAGCCTAAGATATTGTGGCCCCTTTATTCTTGTGACTTGTAAGGGTCCCAGCCCATGGGCCCCCACACGATGTTTCAAGGAAATGTCAAGATATAAATTATTAAAGTATATGTTGCACACGTATATCACATAAAATAATAGCCAGGACCAAACTGAACATACGTTCTATTCCTGCACTATATCTTGATGTCCTTTTAGATGTTCCCCTTGAAGTTTCATTGCAGGCACATGCCTTGTTTGCTCCATATGTTAAAAATATGTAAAATTTTAAGAAAGTATAATAAATTATTTTATTCTTGAGTCCATAAAATCCTAAGATCTTCATGTTGTCATAACTCATCCTTTTTTAGTTTCACACAAGAAGAGCAGCTACTGTGACAAGCCAGAACTGGTAGAGCAGGGTCCACACAGTGGAGCCAGAAGTTGGCACAACTGGGGTGATAGGAACGCCCTTCAATATTAAGCATGCTGGTATTTACTTCAGATGGGTGCTAGAAAAAAATGAAAAGAGAAGTAACAGTCTCAAGTTTTTAGCAAATTATTGACTGGCCTAAAATCACAAGGAAATTTAGTAATTTAAAAGGGGTTATCCACACCCTGTAATGGCCGCTAATGCCTGGGCCCCTCATATAGGTTATACTTACCCTGCTCCCCGGCACCCGCACTGCTTCTGATCCCCGCACGGCCGCCCATGATGCTAGGGACGCTCATCCCCGTCGCAGCCTGCTATTGGCTGCTCCCCACCATCACCAGATGTTTTGATCCGCACGACAGGGATAACAAGCGACTCGGGGAGCGGGGTAAGTATAACCTATATGAGGGGTCGGGGCATTAGGGGGGGATCATTATTCATTAGGGGTTGGATAAGGCTACTTTCACACTGGCGTTTTGAATTCCGTTTGTGAGATCCGTTTTAGGGGTCTCACAAACGGTTCAAAACTGATCAGTTCAGCCCCAATGCATTCTGAATGGATAAGGATCCGTTCAGAATGCATCAGTTTGCCTCCGTTCCGCCTCCATTCCGCTCTGGATGCGGACACCAAAACGCTGCTTGCAGCGTTTTGGTGTCCACCTGGCGATGCGGAGCCAAACGGATCCGTCCTGACTTACAATGTAAGTCAATGGGGACGGATCCGTTTTCACTGACACAATATGGTGCAATTGAAAACGGATCCGCCCCTATTGACTTTCAATGTAAGTCAGGACGGATCCGTTTTGACTTAGACTTTTTTTTAAAAGAATAATGCAAACGGATCCGTTCTGAACGGATACAAGCGCTTGTATTATAGGTGCGGATCCGTCTGTGCAGCTACAAGACAGATCCGCACCAAACGCAGGTGTGAAAGTAGCCTGACCTGTTTAAAATATGAATGAGTCTAAGGGCTCTTTCACACCTGCGTTCTTTTCTTCCGGCATAGAGTTCCGTCGTCGGGGCTCTATGCCGGAAGAATCCTGATCAGGATTATCCCCATGCATTCTGAATGGAGTGAAATCCGTTCAGGATGCATCAGGATGTCTTCAGTTCCGGAACGGAACGTTTTTTGGCCGGAGAAAATACCGCAGCATGCTGCGCTTTTTGCTCCGGCCAAAAATCCGGAACACTTGCCGCAAGGCCGGATCCAGAATTAATGCCCATTGAAACGCATTGATTCGGATCCGGCCTTAAGCTAAACGTCGTTTCGGCGCATTGCCGGAGCCAACATTTAGCTTTTTCTGAATGGTTACCATGGCTGCCGGGACGCTAAAGTCCTGGCAGCCATGGTAAAGGGGAGCGGGGGAGCAGCATACTTACCGTCCGTGCGGCTCCCGGGGCGCTCCAGAGTGACGTCAGGGCGCCCCAAGCGCATGGATCATGTGATCGCATTGGACACGTCATCCATGCGCATGGGGCGCCCTGACGTCATTCTGGAGCGCCCCGGGAGCCGCACGGACTGTAAGTATACCGCTCCCCGCTCCTACTATGGCAACCAGGACTTTAATAGCGTCCTGGGTGCCATAGTAACACTGAAAGCATTTGGAAGACGGTTCCGTCTTCAAATGCTTTCAGTACACTTGCGTTTTTCCGGATCCGGAGTGTAATTCCGGCAAGTGGAGTACATGCCGGATCCGGACGACGCAAGTGTGAAAGAGCCCTTAAAGGGCATCTGTCAGTAGATTTGTATCTATAAAACTGGCTGACCTGTAGCAGGCACACTTGGCAGCTGAAGGCATCTGTGTTGTTCCCATGTTCATATGTGCCCACATTGCTGAGAAAAATTATGTTTTAATATATGCAAATGAGCCTCTAGGAGAGACGAGGGTGTTGTGATTACTCCTAGAGGTTCTGCTCTTTCTGAAACTGCCACGCCCTCTGCCTTTTGATTGACAGGAGCAGGCGTTATGGGGATTTCCATGCCTGTCACTAGTGCCATTACCAGCAATGTTTACAACTAGGAGATGCTATTTGGCCAGGAGTGGCACAAATGGCTGAGATGAGAATAACCCTTTAAAGGGGTTTTCCACGACTTTTATATTGGTGGTCTATCCTGGACATAGGTCATCAATATCTGATCACCGGGGATTCGCCCAAACCCCCCCCCCCCAGCACCCTTTGGCGATCAGCTGTTTTTCAGTAGCTCCAGCCCTCCACAGCTCCTCTGTAACCATCTCCATCCACTACAAAGGGGCAGCTGTGTAGTTCTGGTGCCTATTTCTAGTCCCAGAAATATTGAAAAACAGCTGATCTGCAGGCGGTCTGGGACTCGGACAACTGCTGATCAGATGTTGATGGCCGATCCTAACGATAGGCCATGTCTTGGAAACCCCCTTTTAAGAAAAAGTCTAAACAAGTATTTCTAGATCACTCACCTCCTCCACTGGTCTGTCCAGCAAACAAACCCCACAACAACTCTGAAGACATGGTCTTGAGTCAGAGAATGCGCCTTGAGCTGCATAATCTAAAACCGATGACGAGGGCTGTAGAGGTAGAAACAAATTACACATTGCTAGAGGTGATTAGACGTACGCTTCTTCCATGTGATACACAAGCTGAAAATCTTGAGTCACCAAACAGTGATGCATTTATTATTTTCATGATGTCACAGGCAGACTGAATTAATGAGGAATAAAAGAATTATCTCTGCGTTTACATTTATTGGCTATCCTTAGGACAGGCCGTCAATATTAGATTTATTATTGGTGGGCATCTGACCATTGGCATCCCCACAGTCAGCTACTTAAAGGATTTGAGCCATAAACTATTTTTTACTCTAAAGTGTATTGTCATCCATTCCTCAGATTTTTTTTTTTATTTACCTCATTTGCAGTTTTCTCTTATCCCCTGTGCTTGAATCCTACTTCCTGGTTTGTCATGTGTCTACTGTCCCATCATGCCTGAGGGCAGATCATGTGACACTAACCACACCCCTTGTTCTTACCAGTCAGGCTTCCTACATTACAAGGCTCCAATGCAGGACTTAACCGAAAATTAAAAATGTTTTGCCACAGGGCACAATGGTAGAATATTAACTTTACAATAAGACAGTTTTGATACATGGTGGTATTTAGGGAAAGCGATATAACAGTGATATCGTTTGGGCAGGATAAGTTTATATTAGTGGCACAATCCCTTTAAAGGGGTCGTGGTGTATGGTTGAGCACTGCAGCCTCTTCATGGTTTACATTGGTCTGGACATTGGTTTGTACTGCTCCACGCCATACTTTTAGAAGCATTGGTGCAGGGTATTGCTGCTTTATCTTATTTACCTGGGGCAAAGCAGGCACAAGTTACAAAGTTGTGAAAAAGGTCATTGCTTAGACAATGAAAATTTCACATATGCCCATAACTCGCCATGCTCACGATTCTCTTTATGGAATACAAAATTCTAAAAGACGGCAAGTAAATGGATGGGAGTGTAGCTTTTCTTTGGAGACATATGGTGATCCCAGTGTAATATTACCCCTTTATAAATCCCTCGTAAGGAATATTTGATTCCGTTTTGGGCTGCATATACTATTAGGGATATGGGAGACCTAGAAATGGTTCAGAGACGGGCGACTTTTAAATGGAATGGAAGGTCTTATAAGGAGGGGCTTAAAAAATTGGGTTTTCTTCAGCAAAAAAAAAAAAAAAAAAAAGACTCGTTAGAGGTGATCTTATTATCTTATTATGTATTAAATATTAATGCATGTGTGGTCAATACAAAGAGCTGGCACAGGATTTATTCATTCCAAGGACTTTGGGAACATTCATTACATGTGGAGGAAAGCTGATTTAGACATCAATACAGGAAAGGATTCTTTATAGTTAGAGTACTGAAACTATGAAATGTTCTTCTCCAAGACCTAGAAGTGGCAGATACTATGTCACTATTTAAAACATGTTAATTGCTTATAAATATAATAGAAAATGGCTTTGAGGGTTATAATTAATCTGACAATTAATGTTATATAATTAGTATGAGAGGATGAACTTGATAAACTGGTGTCTTTTACAACCTGTGTAATATATAGGGTAGGCTCATATATTTGTGAATTGCATCACTTCGGGTACAGCCACATGCAGGCATGAGATTCAGCCGGTTTTCTCCGGTTCTGCAGATCCAGTTGTTAAAATTGCAGCCGGATTGGAGAACCGCGTTACCGGCTGAATCCTGATCTGGTGCTCTAGCGGAGGGCAGCTGGAGATAAGCGAGCATGTTGTGGAAGCGCTCATCTCCCTACATTCATCTTTATTGCCGTCCTCAGGTGGATGCTGCGATGGGGCAGGAAAGAGGTGTCTCCCTTGCCTGTTCCTCTGATAGGCTGCAGGCCTAGTGTCTGCAGCCTATCAGAGGCCGGCAGAGGTGGCACAATGACGTAATTTCGGCACCTGAGCCGGGCAGCGTACCGTGTGGGACACAGGCCGAAAGAGGTCTGCATCCCATCATTGCCACCGTGGAGAAAAGTATGTGTTTTAGTTTTTTTTCTGTGGCACAGCGGCGCACTATAGGAGGAGAGGAGCACTATGGGGGCATCTTATATTGGCACATCATGGGGGAAACTATGGGGGCATTTTATACTGACACATTATGGAGGGCACTACAGGGAAGGATAGGGCAGAACTTGAAGCACTATGGGGGCATCTACTTGGGGCTGTAATAAGGGGCATCTTATACTGGCACATTATGGGCGACACTGGGGGCATTAAGAAGGGGCATTTATACTGGCATATCATGGGGGCATCTATTGGGGGCACTAAGAAGGGGCATTTATACTGGTACATTATAGGGGCACTATGGGGTTGGGGAGACACTATGGGGCATATTACACAGGCACATTATGGGGGCACTATGGGGAAGGGGAAGGAGCACTATGGGGGCATCTTCTTGGGGCACAATATAGGGACATTTTATGCTGGGACCTTATGGGGGACACTATGCCCCAACAATAATGTCACCACTGTGCCCCAGAAGTAATAATGCTCCCATAGTGCCCATAATAGTTATCATGTTCCCCATAGTTCCCTAGTAGTAATTGGGAGACATAATGTTTACACTATTAGTGTCAGGGACACTTAGCTGGGCACAGTTATTTTAGGGCAGTGTGTGCCAATAATTATTGAAGGGCACTATCTGTGTGGTACTAGTATTATCAGGGGGTTTGTCTGTTACTGCTGGATAGTATTGGTGAGCACAGCAGGCACAGTATTGAGGGTACTATCTGTTTGGTACTAGTATTTTCAGGTGTTCAGTTTCTGTAGTATAGTATTGGGGAGCACAGCGGGCACAGTATTGGTGGTACTATCTGTGTGGTACTAATATATTCATGGGGACTGTTTCTGCAGTATAGTATTGGTAGCACATCGGGCACAGTATTGGAGGTGGCAGGATGAGGTGTTCAGAGGGTAGGAGGATGGTGGAAAAGTAGGAACCTAAGATGTCTTGTTAAACTGCAGAGACGAGAGATGGGTGAAAAATCATCATGTCTGAAAGGAGAAGATGAGGAAAGAAAAGGTCTACTGTACATCAGAAGAGAAGTCACTGGATGTAAGAGATATGTCGCGCTGTATTCTCCTGTATGTTTGATAGCTCTGAATACTGTATAATGTGTATGCAAATATGTCTTTAATGGTAGGCACAAAATGTGTATAAAATGTATATGGTGTAGATAAATTTACTGTAAGTGTAGCCTATGTGTAATTCATATACTGTATGGTGTATCATATATAGTTGTATATTGTATATGTGATGTATTTATGTGATTGTAGTGTATACATGATATATGTGAGGGTAGTGTCTATATAGTCTGTTTATGTATGCATACAGGGGCGTAGCTATAGGGGGTGCTACCAGGCCCAGGAGCCTGAGGGGGCCCAAAGACCCTTGTGGTGCAGAAGACACCAGTATTATAGAAAGTGCATGCTGGTCAAGTTACACCTCTGGCTCAAGAGGGTGCCGTTTAAATTTTTGCCTCGGGCAGCACGAAAGGCTTTGTGCTTCCTGCCCCTGGCCACAAAGCACTGAGGGAAGGGGGGCCCCAAGCTGAACTCTTGCACCAGGGCCCATGAGCCATTAGCTACGCCCCTGTATGCATACCTCCCAACCGTCCCGAATCTGGCATAACTACTGTGTCGGGGGCACAATAGAGACTAGGCAGGATTGGGACATGTACAGATAGACATTGGGTGGAGTTAGACGAGTAGCCTAGTGTTTTAAAACACTTGCGCGCCGCTGATAGTTTAGCTCCTTAGGCTTTTAAAAAGTTGGGCGGTATGTGTGTGTAGTGTATATATGGTGTATGTATATGTAAATATGTGGAGTAGGAAATCTGTTATTAAATATTTGAATCCCACCCCTGGCAACATGTACATATTTTTTTTTGTAGTTTTTGAAGCCAAAACTATTCAAAATGAGGAAAATTACGGTAGTTTTTGTCCTCAATACTTTCTCTCCGTTTATGATCCACACCCGATTATGGCTTCAAAAACTGCATTAAAAAAACCTGAACATGTGGCCTTACCCTTAGGGCTCATTCAGACGGCCGTATGCTGTCCGCAAAAATGCAGATCCGTTTTATTGTGGATTAGATGCTGTCCTATTCACTTCTATGGGGCCCTTTTCTTCCATTGCACGGCTCAGTAAAAAAAATTAAACATGTCTTATACTTGTCAGTGAAATTCAGGACATGACCCCATTGAAGTCTATGGGTCAGCACAAAAACGGAATGCAATCCGTTTTTTAGCGGACATGCTGAACTGTCCGCAAAAAAACTGATCCGCATTTTTGCGGACAGCATACGGACGACTGAATGAGCCCTTAGGGCACTGTATTTTCATGCACAGCAGGTTTATGGCCGAAATTTCTGTGATTGTCTCATTTAGGCCTCATGCACATGGCCGTTGTTTGGGTCCGCATCCGAGCCGCATCCCACTTCAATGGGGCCGCAAAAGATGCGGACAGCACTCCGTGTGCTGTCTGCATCCGTTGCTCCGTTCCGCGGCCCCGCTAAAAAAATATAACCTGTCCTATTCTTGTCCGCGCTTTGCGGACAAGAATAGGCATTTATATTGACGGTCGCCCGTTCCGTTCCGCAAATTGCGGAAAGCACACAGGCGGCTTCCGTTTTTTGCGGACCGCAAAAAACGGAACGGTCGTGTGCATGAGGACTTATTTGAATGGTGCTTGCAGAAATCCATGCAGAAACAAACCCATTCAAATGTATGGAATTACTTTTGGCCCAGAAATTTCTGCAACAAATCTGCTGCGTGAGAATTCACTGATCATGTAGTGAAGACATTTCCTCAAAGCTTTGTACCATCATTCCTTATGATGGGATGACTCATTTGAAGTGTTTTAGGATAATGCAAATTCCTAAAATATAACCCAAATCACCTCAAGCACATTGCATTTGCTTCATATCTGCAGGTATTAAGGTTAAATATTTCACTTGTTCTGCATCTTTATAAGAGCGAAACAAAAAAAATAACAGGTGCCAGAGCCATTGCGTAACTGATGTGATGACGCCTGACCCCATTAACTATGTTGATTTGTGTCGGGTTTCCAGCAAGGAGCCTGGCATTTTACCAGACAAAACAGAGCATCATACTGCTCTATATTGTCTAGCTTTTTTAGGCCTATAGCACACGACCGTGTGGCTTTTTCTGTATTTTGCGGTCCGCAAAAAACGGATCTGCAAAAAATACGGATAACATCCGTGTGCATTCCGTTTTTTGCGAAACGGAACAGCTGGCACCTGATAGAACAGTAAGATCTTTGTCTGTTATGCAGACAATAATAGGACATGTTCTATCTTTGAACGGAACGGAAATACACGAAACGGAATGCATACGGAGTACATTCAGTTTTTTGGCGGACCCATTGAAATGAATAGTTCCGTATACGGAACGTAAACGGAAATAAAAAACCGTTTGTGTGCAAGAGGCCTTAACGGCATCAGATCCTTTAATATACCTGTGGACGCAGTCTTATACTGTCCTGTATAATGTAAAATGTTGTAGCTGTTGTAGATTGTAAGCCCAGGGTCCACTCTCCTGGTGCTATAATAATAATTACGGCAATATTCTCACCAGTGTCTGTAATAAGCTTGGAGAAATAGACAGGAAGGCCTGCAAATTATTCCATGATAGCTCGATGTCCCTGAGGATTAGTCGTAATCGCTCACAGTCAATGTTTTGTGTTCTCATCCCTCCTTCCATGCGCTTTGACAGCCTGTAAACTTCTACTACTCCTGCAATAGCAAAGTTACAAAACATCAGTATAATAAGATGGACTCTATCAATAATCTGACAAATAGTTTTAAAGCAATTTTCTTGATATTCTTGGGACACTATGTAACGGTAGATATTTAATACAGTACCTAGTTGATACATTTTTGACGTTTTTGACCATGTGTAGCACTCAATGCAGACACACTGTATATTTAAAGTGACATTATTACTATCTCCTATCCATTTCCGACATCTGTAATCGGAAGCAGGCATGGTGGTCAAACAACAATGCAGCACCAGGCAAAGTTCCTGTATATATTGGCAATTTGCCACACTGCCACGTTAACCCTTTCAGGACTGGGCAATTTTCCATTAAAAAAAAATTTCATTTCCGTTTTTTATTCCAAGACTTCCCAAAGCCATAACTTTTTTTTATTTTTTCATTCACATAATATAATTTCTTTTTCTTTTTTTTCAGGACAAATTTTACTTTCTTATGGCACCATTTATGGTTGCATACAATGTAGTGGGAAGCGGGACAATAATTCCAAATGGGATGGAATGATTAAAAAATAATAATAATTCCGCCACCATTTTTTTTTTTTTTTACAGCGTTTCCTATGTGTCAAAACTGACCTGTTAATTTCATTCTCTGGGTCAGTACATCGCATTATTCTAACCCCTATAACTTTTTTATTTTTATGTGTATGGAGCTGTGTGGGGCGCATTGTTTTCAGGGCGATCTGTACTTTTTATTGATACCATTTTGGGGTGTGCATGACTTTTTGATCACTTTTTATTAAAAAAATTTTGTGGGAGGTGAAGTGACCAAAAACAGCAGATTGGCCAGTTTGACTTTTTTTCCTGTTTTGCCGTTTGGGATAAATATTTTTATATTTTTATAGTACAGGCATTTTCGCAAGCAGTGGTGCCCATGATGTTTATTTGTTTAATTGTTTATACATTTTAACCTTGGGGAAAGAGGGGTAATTTGCATTTTAATATTTTTTAAAATATTTTTAACCCATTCGCTAACAGCGCCATACATGTACGGCGCTGGAGAGATGTGTGAACATGGCGCCCACTCGCACGTGCAGCGAGCATCATGGCTGGTAGACCTCTGCTGTTTCATACAGCAGAGCCCTGCGGCTAATTACCGTGAATTACCGCAATAATGCCGATCGCGGTAATTAAATGCTTTATATGCCGTGACCAAGTGAGGTCACAGCATCTAAATGCGCAAAAACCAATGGGGCATCGGTACTTGTGCTGAACACTTTCAGCCTCGCTGATGAGGCTGAAAGTGTTCATGCTGCAGGTCAGTATAAGAAACGAGCAAAATTGACTTTCAATTCAATGGCAATTTTAAAATCCCTGAAAGAACAAAATTAAAAATTAAAAAACATAATTAATAAGCTCATATATCAGCCACAAAATGATCACAAAAAATAAAAAATATAAATGTTAAAAAAATATATAAAAAGTATAAAAGTGTAAATCACCCCCCTTTCTGTTGATTAAAAAATAAATACCTAAATAACAATAAATATAAACATCATGGGTATCACCGCGACCGAAAACTCCCATGCTATTAAAATAGAAAAAAAAATTCCAATACGGCGAAGGGCATAACGGAAAAAAGGGTCAAAATGGCCGATTTTACATTTTTTCATTGCTTCTCTTACCCAAAAAAATTTAATAAAATGGGATCAATAAGTCACACACACACTTCAAAATGGTATCAATAAAAAGTACAGATTGTTCTGCAAAAAATGAGCCCCTAAACAGCTCAGTAGACATAGGTATAAAAAAAAAAGGTATAAAAAAAAAATCTTAAAAAGTTTAAATGTATTTTTACACTATTTAGACATAAAAAAAACTATACATAATAAGTATCGTTGTAATTATACTGACCCAGAGAATGAAGGGCATGGGTCAGTTTTGCCATAAACGAAACGCCGTGGGAATAAAACCCGTAAAACGGTGGAGGGATTGCGTTTTTTTCCAATTCCACCTCAAAAATAAGCCCTCATACAGCTATGTGACCAGAAATATAAAAAAGTTATAGCTCATGGAAAATATGGAAGAAAAATAAAAAACGAAAAAACCTCCGGTAGCCTTTTTATTCTCTTTTTAATAGTTTTCCGATAGAACTTGGAAAGCAATTATTAGATTGCTTCTCTCATAGACTCCAATGCATTAGCACTTTTTATTTTTACTGGAATTTTTTAAAATTTAATTTAATAAATGTGTTTTTTTTATTTTTTTACCACTTAATAGTCCCACAAGGGGACTATAACAGACAACATTTTGATTGCTTTTAAAATACAATGCACTATCCCTATAGTGCATTGCATTTCAATGTCAGTACATCACTGACATTGACCAGCAGGCTGCACCAGAGAGGCACAGCCTGCTGGAAAATACTCAAGGCTAGCTTGGGGCCTATATCAGATTCCAGCCAGCCTTTAGACACATTGGCACCCTGCGATCACATTTGTGGGGTGCCTATAGAAGACAGAGCTTTACATGCGGAGGGTGCCCATGCCCGCGGCATGTAAAGCGCTAAACAGCCCGAATCGGCACTCCTGCTGGTCCTGGCTGTTAGAACAGTAGTGCAAGCTCTCATGTTAGAGCCGAGTCCCCGCTCCCCGCTGCACTCCCCGCTCTCCGCTGCACGGGGGACCCCTAAGTGACAGCTGTAAAAAGGTGAATGGTTGGTCACTAAGGGGTTAAACTACTAACAGGCTGTCCAGGTAAAATATCTGATAATGGCAAACATTTCCATGATGACAGGTTCTCTTTAACAAATAGGGCTCATGCACACAGCCGTTGTGCGGCAGTTCCGTGCATTGGGGACCGCAATTTGCGGTCCCCAATGCACAGGCAACATCCGTGCAGCGGCCAGGACGGATCAAGACCCATTCAACTTGAATGAGTCCGTGATCCGTCTGCACAGTAAAAAAATAGAACATGTTCTTTTTTTTTGCGGTGCGGAGGCACGGACAGAAACACCACAGAAGCACTCTGTAGTGCTTCCGTGGGTTTCAGATCTGTGCTTCCATTCCGCATCACACCGCATCTCCCGAATTGCGGACCCATTCAAGTGATGGTGGGTGCACACGGCCGGTGCCCGTGTATTGCGGACCCGCAACGGCCAAGTGCATGAGCCCTTAGGCAAATAAACAGTGTTAGCCCTGTTATTGCTGTAACCCATTTCTATCAATGATTATACTGTAGCACCCAAATCTAATAGACAGTCCTGAGAAATCGAACGACTTGCCTGATATATAATCTCCTCCTCGAGGTGACAGAAGCACTTCGCTGCACACCGATGGTTGACTGATACTGCACAGTATTTCATTGGCCTTCTGGATCACCTTACATTGAAAAGAGAACAGTGTTCATGTCTAGTCTTCTACTTCAGTAACTTTATATAATACTTTTATTGTGCAATTCACAAATGCATATGAAAATGCTCGAGGGATTGCCTGGTTTGTGTAAAACGAAGGTTTTATTCTGAGAGGCTATGTAATGCAGGGCTTCATAGGGGATGCAAGTGACTGTGCATTCACACATAGCAATTATTGGTGGCAACTGATCAAAAAATTGTAAATGCCGCAAAATTGTCCTATGTACAGGGTGAAAGACAGAGACAACTGGCAAACTCTCTAAATTTACATAAACAACATACATTAAAAAATCACTACACATGGTTGTTTTTTTCTTTTTAAGAATTAAAGGGGTTGTCTCACTTCAACAAATGGCATTTATCACGCAGACAAAGTTAATACAAGCCACTTACTAATGTATTGTGATTATCCATATTGCCTCCTTTGCTGGTTGGATTCATTTTTCCATCACATTATACACTGCTTGTTTCCAGGGATTATGACCACTGATGGTGGCTGGGATGGTAGCGCTGTGCATGTGTGTGTCACGACGAGGTGTGGGAGGGAACACCACACCAAACACAAGAGGGGAAGAGGGGGGAAGGTATCTGGCCTAGAAGCTAGGCAGAGGAAAATGTCACCACCTAATGAATCTTATCCCTAGCCCTGACTGCTAACCGAATCAACGGACCTCAGTGGTAGGACCGTTCATTCACTGGAACCTAAAGCCTGACTTACCCTGTAATGCCCTGAGGTAGTGATAGGGCCCAAAGACGACCCGTTCCTTAAGCAGAAGGAAGAGGGGTCTTGACTCAGACCAGATACCAGAAGGCAGGGGAAACAACACAAAACAAATTCAAAGGAATGAGACACTTAACTCCTGAAGTAGAAGAAAGAGCAGAAACACCAGAGGAGACAACACACAACAGCTCTTCCACTTGCAAATGAAACTATACACCGCAAGGAGTGAAGGGAATAGCCAGACTTAAATAGTAATGACCACTATGCTGCACCTGACTAGCGGTGTGGTCATTACCATCAACAACAAAGTGAAAGAGGCTGTCAGATGACCTTCTAACACCTAGCCTGGGAGTGACCGTAACAGCGTGTCCGTGAGCACTCCCAGGGGATTGCAAGGTGGTCATAACCCCTGGTTACGTGCAGTGGCTTTTATTATCTTTGTCTACATGGTAAATGCCATTTTCTTAGGTGAGACAACCCCTATAACGAACTAAATTGTATTGCCGATCACTGATGTTATCGTCACTGCTAACATATAGATGGAGCAAGAAAAGCGTGACTGCCAGTGTCCCAACTTAGGATACAAGCTTTAATAATGTATGTATGCAGTATAAAGTATACACGTGGAGCTCTTTCCACCATGTTGTGTTGCTGTTAAATCCCAATATTTTCAGTTTATACTGTACAACCACTTTCTGCATTACATGTCCAGAGTTAAGCTGGTAATCACAGGGTGTCCTGCTACGTTTTTATCATTATTGAGGTTGGAACCACTTTGTAATTGAAAAAGTACAGGATGCCATTAAAATCAAACTTACATTAATCTGAAAGGATATCAACGCTGGAGGAGGCTTAGGCTACTTTCACACTTGCGGTAGCCTTTTCCGGCAGACTGTTTCGGCGGGGGAACAACCTGCTGGATCAATGCTACCACAAGTCCACCGTGCTGCCGCAGGTCCGCTCCGGCCCCATTCACTATAATGGGGCTGGGCCGGAGGTCCGGCCACAGCACAGCAAACATGCCGAGAGGTGGCGGGGGCAAAAACTACTAGTGAATGGGGCTGGAGCAGACCTTCGGCGGCACGGTGGACTTGCGGTAGCACAGATCCAACAGGTTGTTCCCCTGCTGGAACAATCTGCTGGAAAAGGCTACCGCAAGTGTGAAAGTAGCCTTAAAGGCTATGTACACCTTTCAGAGGCAATTTCTGTTTATGATTGTATTTTGCTTATTTTTGGCTAAAAATGATATTATCAATTGTCTTTATTAAAAATATTGAGCTGTTCTGTCACAAAGGGTTAGCTGTTTTTCTAGCTGTGTGCATCATACATTGTGCCAGTCATCTAATAAACCTTATCTCTAAATTACTAAGAGGTCATAAATACATATTTAAGCCACATTCTTATCAGTAAGATAAGAAGTGAGTTATAATGAGTGTTTATATTGTCAGAGAGCAGAGATAAGGAGCCAGTCAGCTCCCCAACTGACAGAAAAGAGAGATAATCCACAGGCAGCTTCTAGAGCATCTAAGCTAAGTACAGGAAAAAGGGCTGCAAAAAAGATTGATTTTAAGCTTAAAATGAGTACAATGCAATAATAATAATAATAATAAAAATGCCCCCAAAGGTGTACATAGCCTTTAAAGGGCATCTATCAGCAGATTTGTACCTATGAAACCACTCCCTCTCATTTTGGTTAACAGAGCCAGGTGTAATGATGTTTTTACTGCCTGCCCCTGTTAATCAAAGTGGAGATGGTGCGGCAGTTGTAGAGAGAGCTGAGCCTCTAGGTGTAATGACAACACCCCCATTGCTCGTAGAGGCTCATTTGCATACATTAAAACATCATTTTTCTCAGCAATGTGGGCACATATGAACATGGGACCAACACAGATGCCTTCAGCTGCCAAGTGCACAAGCAACAGGTCAGCCAGTTTCATAGGCACATAACTACTGACAGATGTCCTAATAGCAATAACACATTTTAATATAAAGTCATGTACACATTATTACCTTATGGATGTTCTTCAAGCAGGTCTTCAGGTGAGTAGTGCATGCATCAAGCTAAAAAAGAATAAAGCTAAAATAACACAATACAAAATAGTATTGTATACAAGAATGTGTGTGCCTACAACTAGTTTCTACTCAGCTGGTAATTACTTCAGTTTTGCCTTTACATTGACATCTAATGGTAAATGGTACGTGTTAACACTTTGTGTCACTTCCTTCAGAGATCAGTTGTTTTTGATGGGTGAAAAAGTCCTGCAAAAAGCACTTTTTCTCTAATAAAAAATAACTGATCTCTGATGGAACTGACACAAACTGATTATAACAGATGCTCAAAATAATGGATCATTTATTTTATTTTTTAATTCAGTACTTGTGACAGAGGAGAAGAACGGAAAACTAAACGATTATGTGAACCCTGCCTTATGCAATACAATGCATTATATTGTCAGTGCTGTATTGACAGTCACCATCAGGCAGGCCTGGGGCTTTCATTAGGTCCTGGACTGCCTTGTAAAGACATCGGTCCCCCGTGATCTCATTCATAGGGTGTCGATGGGGATGGGAGACAGAGGGAGTCTGCTTCCTCTGTAACCACTTAGATGTAGCGGTCGCTATTGACCACAACATCTAAGGGGTTAAACAGCCCAGATCGGCACTTGTATTTGGAGATCTAGCGACATGCCATTATAGGGGCTGTGCCAAGTTTTATAATTATAGCAGGGTTAACAGCCAAACAAAACTCAATATTTATTACACTGATTCTTCGGTTTACAGAAACACCCCACATGTGGTCGTAAACTGATGTAAGGGCACACGACAGGGCGCAGAACAAAAGGAGCGCCATATGGTTTTTGGAAGGCAGGTTTTGCTGGAAGGGTTTTTAGATGCCATGTCCCATTTGAGGCCCCCCTGATGCACCCTTACAGTAGAAACGCCCAAAAAGTGACTATTTTTGGGTACATATGATTTTTAATTGTTCTATATGGAATAGCCTTCCTGCAGAAGTGGTAGCTGCAAATACAGTGAAGGAGTTTAAGCATGCATGGGATAGGCATAAGGCCATCCTTCATATAAGATAGGGCCAGGGGCTATTCATAGTATTCAGTATATTGGGCAGACTAGATGGGCCAAATGGTTCTTATCTGCCGACACATTCTATGTTTCTATATATTATGTTTTGTGTGAGGCAAGGTAACCAAAAAATTGCTGTTTTGGCACTGTTTTTATTTTTTACAACATTCATCTGACAGGGTACAGTCGTGGCCAAAAGTTTTGAGAATTACATAAATATTGGACATTGGAAAAGTTGCTGCTTAAGTTTTTATAATAGCAATTTGCATATACTCCAGAATGTTATGAAGAGTGATCAGATGAATTGCATAGTCCTTCTTTGCCATGAAAATTAACTTAATCCCAAAAAAACCTTTCCACTGCATTTCATTGCTGTCATTAAAGGACCTGCTGAGATCATTTCAGTAATCGTTTTGTTAACTCAGGTGAGAATGTTGACGAGCACAAGGCTGGAGATCATTATGTCAGGCTGATTGGGGTAAAATGGCAGACTTGACATGTTAAAAGGAGGGTGATGCTTGAAATCATTGTTCTTCTATTGTTAACCATGGTGACCTGCAAAGAAACGTTGCATAAAAATGGCTTCACAGGCAAGGATATTGTGGCTACTAAGATTGCACCTCAATCAACAATTTATAGGATCATTAAGAACTTCAAGGAAAGAGGTTCAATTCTTGTTAAGAAGGCTTCAGGGCGTCCAAGAAAGTCCAGCAAGCGCCAGGATCGCCTCCTAAAAAGGATTCAGCTGCGGGATCGGAGTGCCACCAGTGCAGAGCTTGCTCAGGAATGGCAGCAGGCAGGTGTGAGCGCATCTGCACGCACAGTAAGGCGAAGACTTTTGGAAGATGGCCTGGTGTCAAGAAGGGCAGCAAAGAAGCCACTTCTCTCCAAAAAAAACATCAGGGACAGATTGATCTTCTGCAGAAAGTATGGTGAATGGACTGCTGAGGACTGGGGCAAAGTCATATTCTCCAATGAAGCCTCTTTCCGATTGTTTGGGGCATCTGGAAAAAGGCTTGTCCGGAGAAGAAAAGGTGAGCACTACCATCAGTCCTGTGTCATGCCAACAGTAAAGCATCCTGAGACCATTCATGTGTGGGGTTGCTTCTCATCCAAGGGAGTGGGCTCACTCACAATTTTGCCCAAAAATACAGCCATGAATAAAGAATGGTACCAAAACACCCTCCAACAGCAACTTCTTCCAACAATCCAACAGCAGTTTGGTGAAGAACAATGCATTTTCCAGCACGATGGAGCACCGTGCCATAAGGCAAAAGTGATAACTAAGTGGCTCGGGGACCAAAACGTTGACATTTTGGGTCCATGGCCTGGAAACTCCCCAGATCTTAATCCCATTGAGAACTTGTGGTCAATCCTCAAGAGGCAGGTGGACAAACAAAAACCCACTAATTCTGACAAACTCCAAGAAGTGATTATGAAAGAATAGGTTGCTATCAGTCAGGAATTGGCCCAGAAGTTGATTGAGAGCATGCCCAGTCGAATTGCAGAGGTCCTGAAAAAGAAGGGCCAGCACTGCAAATACTGACTCTTTGCATAAATGTCATGTAATTGTCGATAAAAGCCTTTGAAACGTATGAAGTGCGTGTAATTATATTTCACTACATCACAGAAACAACTGAAACAAAGATCTAAAAGCAGTTTAGCAGCAAACTTTGTGAAAACTAATATTTTTGTCATTCTCAAAACTTTTGGCCACGACTGTACATCATGTGCTATTTTTATAGAGCAGGTTGTTACAGACGTAATGATATCAAATATGTCTACTTTGTTTGTTTCAGTTTTACATAATAAAGCATTTTTGAAAAAAAATAGTTTTTGTGTCTCCATTTTCTGAATGCCATATTTTTTTATTTTTCTGCCGATTGTCTTGTGCAGGGGCTTTTTTTGCAGGAAGAGTTGATGTTTTTATTGGTACCATTTTCGGCTACATATCATTTTTTTATTCATTCATTATTACACTTAATGGGGCAAGGTGACCAAAAATTGGCTGTTTTAGCACAGTTTTTATTTATTTTTACAGCGTTCATCCGAGGGGTTAGGTCATGTGACATTTTTATAGAGCAGATTGTTATGGACGTGGCAATACTACCTAATATGTATACTTTTTATTATTTATTTAAGTTTTATACAATAATAGCATTTTTGAAACCCCCAAAAATGATGTTTTAGTGTCTCCATAGTCTGAGAGCCATATCTTTTTTTATTTTTTGACCGATTGTCTTAAGTAGGGTCTCATTTTTTGTAGGATGAGGTGAAAGTTCGGTGCTATTTTAGGGGGCATGCGCCTTTTTGATCGCTTGGTGTTGCACTTTATGTGATGTTAGGTGACAAAAAAAAATTTGCTACTTTTTTTATTCTTTTTTTCTACGGTGTTTAGCTGAGGGGCTAGGTCATGTGATATTTTTATAGAGCAGGTTGTTACGAACGCAACAAACCCTAATATGTCACTTTAACACAATAACAGCATTTTTTAAACAAAAAATGTTTTAATTTCTCCATGTCCTGAGAGCTATTGTTTTTTTCTTACGATTTTCTTATGTAGGGGCTAATTTTTTGCGGGATGAGGTGACGATTTTATTGGTACCATTTTGTGGGACATACGCCTTTTTGATCACTTGGTGTTGCACTTTTTGTGATGTAAGGTGACAAAAATAGCTTTTTTTGACACACAGTTTTCATTTATTTATAAATTTTTTATAGTGTGTATCGGATGGGATGAATCATGTGATATATTTATAGAGCCGGTCGTTACGGACCTGGCGATACCTAATATGTGTGCTTTTTCTTTTTTTTCTTATAAAATCAGGGGAAAGGGGCTTTTTTTTCTTTTTTTCACTGAAGAAATCCCGCACCTGCGCTGTTCACTTCTGTATTCGACGCAGGCGCAGTGCGCCGACTACGTCACAGTGAGGAAGCTAGCATCAGGAGCGCGTCCTTTACTCACTGCGCCTGCGCCGAATACAGAAGTGGACGGTGCAGGTGCAGGATTTCTTCAGCGATCCAGCTAACTCGGACGTCACTCAAGAGGAGCGGGGCGGGCTAAACGGAGGACCTGGGCGGGGTAAATGGTTAGTAGACCGAGCCTCTAGGTGCTGAATCAATGCCCTCATAGCACCTAGAGCAGGGGTACTCAACTGGCGGACCGCGGTCCAAATACGGACCGCGGCCGCCAGTTGTCCGGACCCCGGCCATCCTTCAGAGCGCTGCTCCTCTCCTGCACACTGTGCCGTGCAGGAGGAGGAGCTTACCGGCGCACTTCCACCTGTCCCACAGCGCAGTGAGACAGGGCTTCCTCCACATGTAGCGCTCCTCCTCCTGCACACTCTGGCAGCTCTGCTCAATACAGCGGCGGGCACAGGAGATGATAGTTCTCAGCAGCGCAGGAGGAGTCTCTCCCTCCCCCCTGTGCTGCTGCTGCCCCCGCCGCTGCCAATAAGAAGAGACAGGAGGAGGAGGGGAGGGGCTGTGGCCACTGCGCCACCAATGAAGAAAACTGACCTGTATTACAAATACAGGAGGCGGGTGCCGGAATCAAATAGCCGGCACCCGACCTCTGTGACAGGGAGCTGCGATCAGCTGCAGTTGAGTTAACCCTTCAGGTGCGGTACCTGAGGGGTTAATTGTAGCTGATCGCAGCCCCCTGTCACAAAGGTCGGGTGCCGGCTATTTGATTCCGGCACCCGCCTCCTGTATTTGTATAAGAAACGTTGGTGGCACAGTGCGCCGCCCCCCCCCCCCCCCCCCCCCTAGTATAAGAAACATTGGTGGCTCAGTGGGAAGTGCCAATGAGGGTTAAAAATAATAAAAGAAAATTAACTCACCTCCTCCAGTCCATCGCGTAACTGCCGGTATCCAGTTCTTACTTCTTTCTTCAGGACCTGTGGTGACGTCACTGAGCTCATCACATGGCCCATTACCATGGTGATGGATCATGTGATGAGCTCAGTGATGTCACCACAGGTCCTGAAGAAAGAAGTAAGAACTGGAGACCGGCAGTTACGCGATCAACTGGAGGAGGTGAGTAAATTATTTTTTAACCCTCATTGGCACTGCCCACTACACCACCAATGTTTATTATATTGGGGGGGGCACACTGCGCCACCAATGTTTATTATATTGGGGGGCACACTGCGCCACCAATGTTTATTATATTGAGGGGGGGGCGCACTGCGCCACCAATGTTTATTATACTGGGGTGATGGGGGGGCGCACTGCGCCACCAATGTTTATTATATTGAGGGGGGCGCACTGCGCCACCAATGTTTATTGTGATGGGGGGGTGCACTGCGCCACCAATGTTTATTATTTTGAGGGGGGGCGCACTGCGCCACCAATGTTTATTATATTGAGGGGGCCGCCAGACGAAAAAGTCGGACATGTAGTACTTTTAGTCTGGCGGCCTCTCACCGTGCTGCGCCGTAACTCTGCCCCCATCCCCATTATAGTCGATGGGCACAGAGCAGCGGCACGGCGAAGTAGTGGCAAGATGGATCTGACAGGGTGAGCAGCCTGTCGGATCCATCCTGCTGCAAGTGTGAAAGTACCCTTACTAATGAGCGCTTCCATCATGGAACGCCCATTAGTACAGCCTTTAGCTCCACCGCTACTTGTGCTAGTAAAAAAAAATATATATTATTACGGTACCTCCACCTCCATTTGCTCACACTGTGGAGAACACTCCCTGCTGACTAGAAGCTCAGGACAGGACCTACAAGACGTCATCACGTTAGAGCACCGGTCCTGAGCTTGCAGTCAGCAGCGAATGTTCACCGCAGCCAGGTGAATGCTAATTATTATTTTTTTTTTGCAAAAGCAGAGAAGGGGGGCAATACTCTTACTGGGGGCACTAATGGGGACATTATTCTTACTGGGGCACTAATGTGGCCATTACTAATTCTGGGACTTACCCGGGGCGCTCCACTATAACGTCAGAGCGCCCCACGCGCATGTATCACATGATCGCATGGCATCTTTACTGTTGGCGTTCAGCTCGGACCTTCACCTGACTGCAGACCCTGGTATGTGGACCTTTAATAAAACTAGTTGAGTACCCCTGACCTAGAGGCTCATTCATTAGCATATTTTAAAAGTTTGTTTTTTAGGAGATCAGTGGCAGGGACACAATTATAAAGCATACAGCTATGTACTGCTGACATTCGCACATCGCTAATGTCAGTCAGCTAGATAACAGAATTTCTGGTGATAGAAACCCTTTAACACTAGTGTGAAACTAGCCTTAGGAAAGCAAGAACCTTCCTTATAGGGCCTCTGGGAGTGAGCCTTCACAAACTGACTACGATCCAGGATCAAGAAAATAGTGTACAAAGCAGAGAATGTCAGAGGGGGTCAGGGGAGGGGACATTGATGGAGAAGAGGGCAGGAAGAGAAATACATATGGGTCCGAACACACTCAGCGAGCCTTTTCATCCAACATTAGGCCCACAAATATATCTCCCTCAGGGCCCCCTTCCTCTTCTGCTTCTACTACTTCTTCCTCTCTTTCTAGGGCTCATGCACAAGGCCGTAGTTTTGGCCCGCAACCGATCCGCAGTTTTTGCGGATCAGATGTGGACCCATTCATCACAATGGGACAGCAAAAGATGCGGACAGCACACTCGTTTACTGTCCGCATCAGTAAGTCCGTTTTGTGGACAAGGGCAGGCCATTTCTGCTGGAGAAAAAACAAATGCCAGCAGGCTCTCAGCCAGTATCCATGTTTTGCGGATCTGCGATTTGTGGACCGCAAAAACGGATACGGTCATGTGCAGGAGCCCCTAGCCAAAGTCGCCCCCTTCAACTTTGGTTGTGTACCCAGGGACTGCTACAGAAATGATTAAGAATGATATGCAAGTAATTAACCTTGTCATCTAGAATTCTGACTCCCTTAGGCTGGGTTCAGACCTGAGCGTCTTTGATATGCGCGTTTAACGCGCGTTTTTGACGCGCGTTTTTTATGCGCGTTTTTTGCAATAGTAAACGCGCGTTTGACGCGCGTTTGTGTGATTGACTGCAATGTCCTATGGCCACAAACGCGCTGTAAAACGCCCCAAAGAAGCTCAAGTACTTGTTTGAGCGTAGGGCGTTTTACAGCGCGTTTTTCAGCGCTGTAAAACGCTCAAGTGAGAACCAGGGCCATAGGGAAGCATTGGTTTTCATGTGTTGAGCGTTTTACAGCGCGTTTGAACGCGCTGTAAAACGCTCAAGTGTGAACCCAGCCTTAGAGATATCAGGATTAAAGAAAGAATATCCTTTGAGAGTCAAATGGGTAAAAGATTTGAACTTATTTGCCTAGAGACTTCAATGGTCCTGTGGGTAACTGTAGCAGCAGATAGTTACTATTCTCTGGTAAATAATGAGCGGCTTCTGACTCACACTGGTGTCTCTAAAGGCTCCTGCACACAAATGTATTTTTTGTCCACATCCGGTCCGCATTTGACCCGCAAACCGTTCACTTCAATGGGGCTGCAAAAGATGTGGACAGCACATGGTTCCTGCAAGTCAGTTTCATGGCCCAGCAAAAAAAATTCCTTAGGGTCCTTAGGGTACCTTCACATGGTGCGGATTTTGTTGCAGAATTTTCTGCAACTGAAAATCAGTTCTATTCCTTTTGAATAAGGGCTTGTTCACACGACCGCTGGTGTTCCGTGCCCGTGCTGTGAACCGCAAATTGCGGTCCGCAATGCACGGGCTCCTTCCGTGGGGCAGGCGCATGGGGATTGCAGACCCATTCACTTGAATGGGCCCGCGATCCCTCCTTTCCGCAAAAAGATAGAACATGCTCTATCTTTTTGCGGTGCGGAGGCACGGAACGGAACCCCAGAAAGCACCCTGTAGTGCTTCCGTAGTGTTCCGTAACGGGCTTCCGTTCTGCATCTCAGGATTTGTGGACCCATTGAAATGAATGGGTCCGCATCTGTGATGCGGAATGACAACGGAACCGTGCCCATGTATTGCGGATCCGCAAATGCGGTCCGCAATACAGGAACGGGACACCAGCGGTCGTATGAACGAGCCCTAAGGCAGCAAGCACATGGATTTCCGCAAGCCTCATTCAGGTGAAAAGAACTGATTTTCAGTTGCGGAAATTTCTGCAACAGAATCCGCAGCCTGTGCAGGCACCTTTATGCTTGTACCTTGTCTGTATATTTTTATACTGAATTAAAAGTAATATTTCACTACTGATCTGACAAACAGACTTATGCTCATGACCGTGTTTCTGGTCTGTCCGGTCCACATTTCGTAAGGATCGCACACGGACCGAATTATTTCTATGGGTCCGCAAGAAGACAGCACACAGATGTCCACAACTGTGCGGCTGGGCTGTAAATTATCAAACCTACCCTATTCTTGTGCATTTTACGGACAAGAATAGGCTTTTTTTTTTACAGTGGATCCCGTGAAAATTGCGAGATGTACTCGGACCACATCCGTATTTTGTGGATCCCTGATTTGCAGCCTGCAAAACTGATATAGTCATGTGCAGAAGGCCTTATTCAGTGACTGTACATCATATAGATGTGATGACACGTGTGTCTGAACACGCCTTTACAGTATAGTAATGATGCAGATACTTACCAGAGAGGGTTCTATAGCCATTGCGTGTATTCCACGTGTGTGACCAGTCAGGAAGGAGGAATCACAGATATCAATCAGTTGCTGCACCCAGTGTGAGGACAGTCATATGTCTCCGTTCAGGCTCAAGTAGGCCCCATAGCTGTCTAGCCTGTCCTCGCCAAAAACAAAGCAGGTAAAACTGTGAAGGAGTGCAGCAAGTTTCCTGGGAGTGGCTGTGCTGGAGGACAAGTGACACGTTACCTGAGGGAGCCCTCCCAGGTCATTCCACTGGAGAGCTTAATGCACAGAAGAGCAAACATGGCTTACCCATAATCCAGTGTGTACTCACTTTTATCTTGGAGTATGATAACCCGCCTCTAGAGACCTTCATTCCTAGTGGTGCCTCAGGAGGGACTGCAGCTCTATGTATCACTGGACCAAGTAGAAGATATAGCTCCTTTACATAATGCCTGGAATTTAAAGGGTTGTCACCTTTCATTAGGAAACCAGACAACACTGGGGCAATAGCCTGCAATAAAGAATAGAGCAATCCAGCCAATCAATGGTCTTTTCGGTGCACCACTGAGGACAGTCAGGGGTGGATTTTCTGGGGCCCCCCCATCACACCACTAAGCTTCACCCCATGAGCCAGTTAAGCCTCGTTCGCCCACCAAGCCCCACTCTCAGCTTGGCAGTGCAGCCCAGGCACTTCTATTACTGCTCTACAGCTGGGAAGGGCCCTCCTGCAGTGGAATCTGCTGCACAGAGATACTGCGGGATTTCGTGCTCAGGGCAATCGCACTGCGCCTACATAGACGCCACACTATGTGTCTCTGTACACAGGCTACACGCTTTTCCCCGCAGCGCCTTAACGCTGTCCTAAGGGGTCTCCTCAAGAATCTTCATCTCCTCCCTTTGGTATCTTCATGCCGGTGCTGGGGCTGCCTCCTCTCCCTATTGGTCTTCTCCCTAGCTTCCTACTTCTCCCCATGGCAGCCATACACTTCATCCCACCATCTGCTTACCTGATGAAGTTTTCTTCCTACCACTCTGCCCATTTTTATCATCTTGCTGCCACTTGTTAGAGCTTCTATCTCTCCCCATTAGGTCTTATCTTCTCTCTCTGTTACCCTCTTTGGCCTCATACCTCTCCATTACCTATTAAATTACCTCCTCTCATTTTGTAGCTCATATATTACGCTATATTTAGCAATTTTTTGTTTACTTACATTTTGTTCCCTTTTTTTTTTTACTAGTGACTCTGTGACCAAGGTCTTGGAATTGACCGAAATGTCAGATACAATAGTCACATATTGCCACGGTTTTGGCCGTGACTCCTTGGGAGCCGCATACTGTTGCCCGCGGTTTTGGGTTGTAGTGTCAACCGCAGCTTGAGGCATAATGTAGTTGGCCTCAGGTGCGGTTGCCGCGGACAACAGCTATGTGTGCGGTTTCCTAGGAGTTGTGTGCGAGTATGTATGCACTTTTGTATGTCTGTGTGCACTCTGTTTTGTGTGTGGTGTGCACTGACATCTTCCCTTCACTGTGGTTGCCCGTGGCAACGTTTGGTTGTATGTGTACATGTGGTGGCAGTGTCCCGGCCTTCGGGCTGTCTCCCAGGACACGCTTGCCACCCATGTCGTTGCCTGCGGCAACAGCCACAGTGTGTTTGTAGTTTTGACACTTCCCCTTTAAGTTATGTTTTCCCTTCTGTGGTTTTGGAAGGGTTAACTCCCTTTCTGTGTGTCTGAGTCACGGGGTGTGTCTGATTGTTGGGTGTGGCCTCTTGGCCCTATAAAGCCTCAGTTGTAGGCAGTAGCCAGTGAGGGTGTTTCAGCCATGCTGGCTGTAGACATCCTCCTGGTTACTTACCAACTGCCAGTGGGGGCCAACCTTCTGGTCATAAGCAAATATATATGTCCTTTGGTGTCTGGGAGATGCGTATGCTTTTATGTTTCTTTATTGCACCTGTGGTCCTGGGTTCCCGTGTGTTGTGTGTTTGTGTGCTGAGTCCTGCTGTCTGTGGGCAGTACATCCACATGGGTTCCAGGCTTGGTTGTCTGTGGTAGGTCTCTGCTATGTTTGTGTCAAGTACCTGCCATTGCCACAGGTTGCATTTGTTTCCCCTTGCTTGCAGCTTGGCCAGTTAGACTCCTGTTCCTCCGGATCCAGAAGGAACAGGATGTCTTACTCTGACTCCTAGCCTAGGGACCGGCGGAGGGCGAGTAGGGATCCGAGGTTCCTGCGCATGGGTCCTCCTACCTTCAAGGTCGGCCCATGCAGGTAGGAGTTAGGGACGCTGTTAGGAGGTGACCTGCTCCCTAATCCTGTTCGTCCTGGTCAAGCAGCGACCATCATCCTTCGGCACACGGCTGAGGGTTTCCCCCACCCTCAGCCGTGACACATATACACGAAGGCAGCTTGTCTTAATTTGCCAATATTACATGGAGGATATGTCATAATAAAAGATATTTTACTTGCATCCAATTTTGAGTGTCCAGTGGTACTTTAACAGTTAGAATCTTCTGCACAAGCGGTATGTTCACCCCTTTAGGCCGAATGCACACGGTCGTGAGTGGTCCGTGGTATCCCGGCCTGGCATCCTGCTGAACGCAGGAGCGCACGGCGTCATTGGTTGCTATGACATTGTGCGCTTCATGCCGCCGCTGCACTACAGTAATACACTGGTAGGATCTATACGAGTGTATTACTGTAGTGCAGCGGCGGCATGAAGTGCACAATGTCATAGCAACCAATGACACCGTGCGCTCCTGCTGTCAGCAGGATGCCAGGCCGGGATACCATGAACCGCTCATGTCCGTGTTCATTCAGCCTTAGTCATTTTATTTTTCAGGCAAGAAAAAAAAACTAATCCTGTGCATCAGTTATGCACATTTGGTATCCATTTGAGGCCATTTCCATCTGAGATCCATTTTTTTTAGACAGAAACAAAAATCCTTCATGCGCTCCTAAGAAAGGAGCAGTGTCCATAACGTGAAATCACGCTCACACATGGAGCACATCTAGTGCTCTAACACATTAACAGTGTCTCTTTTGTACCACCTCAGTGGTGCCCCTTAGTGCCTCCTTAGAAAATAATAATGCCCTTTAGTGCTCCTCAGACAGTAATGATGCCCCTTAGTGCCCCTCACACACTATCATGCTTTTTTACTGCCTCCCACACAGTATGTTGCCCCTCAGTGCCCCCCTGCAGCATGGGCCCCTTCCTCACAGTACAATGGTCACTAAGTGCCCTTGGGACCCCCACACAGTATAATGCTCATTAGTGCCCCCTATGCAGTGTAATGCCCCTAAGTGACCCCCTCAGAATAGGATCTTCCCATAAATGCCCTCCCAACAGGATGATCTCTTGGTGCTCCCACACACTATGATTCTCCCTTAAATGCCCTACACACAGATTGAGGCCCCCACAAAACCATGTCCGCTTAGTGCCTCTCACACAGAATGATTTCCTCTTAAGTGGCCCCATACAGCATGACGTCCCATTAAATGCCTCCACACATTATAATGCCCTTTAAATGCCCCATACACAGCATGATGCCCCCATGAAGAGAACCTGTTGCAGCGTCCCACTTATGTGTGTAAGAGTGGTCACCTTAAATTTCTGTATCTGTATTTAATGTATTGTAATTCCTAAACACCAGATACACACAAAAGAAATAGACAACAGTCTAGGCCTCAAAAGCTAAGGAAGAGGGATGGTGACCTCCTAGTAATCCCTAGGCCTTTCCCTAACTCCTGCCAGTATGAGCAGATCCTGATGGGTAAAAATGCTCATACGCCAGATACCTATGCCCTGCTAAAACTGACGAGCCCTCGGATAGGTACCAGGAGACGAGACAGCTGGTTCCTTCCCAGATGAAGAAACCCGCGTCTCCCTGAGGTCTAGAACCAGAACACACAAACAGAACAGGCAACTGGCAATGGAGAAGCAGGAGATCCAAGACAAACAAGCTCTAGCAAATCCAAGAGGAAATATCAACCGCATGGTCAGCAGTGTGAGGAGGACCTAAATAGAGCCTCATCACTGATAACAAGCAGAACCTGAGGAGAGGTGAGATCCTGCCAAACAACAACATACAAAGAGGAAAACAGAGAGACCTGTCAGATAGCCTCACGTGCAGCAAGTCTATCCAATCTTCTCACCTCTGTCACGGGAGGGACTGTGACACACTGCTCCTAACATATGGGCGGACGGCATTATAATGACTTATAATGCTGTGTGTTTCTGCCTGACCTTGCTGTAATGATTGTACTGACTACATTATGTAAATACAAATCATTGCAGTGGAGGTTGGGCAGAGTCGCACAGCATCTCATCTACATTTTGCTTTTTTCTTCCATGCGGAATTGACCTGCATTTCAATTGTTTGTGTGATTTGATGTAAAACTGCATCAAATTCGCACCTGTGTGCAGAAACACACAGAAAAACACATGGAAATCTGTGCAGATTTTCTGTTAGTAAACCTGCACCCATGGAGCACTGATCGGGTACAATGAGTAACCTATATGGTATGACAGAGTAATATGAGACATACCAGACTTCTATTACAGTATTTATAGCTGCAGAGTTTAGCTCCACTGCAAGTTCCAGGAGCCACATACAGTATATACATCAACCATTGACATTATAATTAGGGATGAGCGAATCGACTTCGGATTAAACATCCGAAGTCGATTTGCATAAAACTTTGTTAGAATACATTATGGAGCGAGCGCTCCGTAGGTATTAGAATGTATTGGCTCTATGAGCCGAAGTTATTACTTTACGAAGTCTCGCAAGACTTTGCGTAATAACTTTAGAAATTGATTTCTACTGTAAAAAAAACATTTCACGAACTTGAGTTCGGTAAAAGGTTTTTTATTGTGGAAATTTATTTCTGAAGTTATGCAATTGGCATCTTCTATGTCCATGTGTATCGGCAGGTTTCTGTTGTCTATTATCTTTTTATATTCTCTCTTTAGAGCATTTTTTCTCTGCAGGTTTGGTGGATATGGAATAAAGGGAACCTGTCACCAGTTTTATGGTGTCCTAACTAAGGGCAACATAAATAAGTGACTTATTCTCTTAGCAAAATGCTGGGTCACTTTCTTTAATTGACCCTGTCAATCTGCCAACATCTTGTATTGAAAAGCTCCAGCTGATAATGATGAGTCATGAATATTCATGAGCTTCTGACTCTTCCCGCCTACCTGCTGCTGATTGACAGTTTGTTTCCATAGGAATCAGCAGCAGGTGGGCAGGGGAGTGGCTAAAGCTCTGAATTAAAAATACGCTGGACTCAATGACATCACGCTGGACTCAAAATCAGCTCATTAGCATGCGGCATGGGGCATCTTTGTGTGTATATTATGAGGTAACCATCTGTCACACCAGTAAGTGAATACATCTAAGGCACTTTTTAGTAGTTAATGATTGTATATAATTAGTTAGATTATAATCAAATATCCACATGACAGGTTCCCTTTAATGTTGGCAGCCAGTACGTGGGGGTTGATTTGACAGTCCCTGATATCATGCGCATAGTGTTGTTCAGTTGGGTGTCTATTTTTTGTATATGTGGGCTGTTAAGCCATACTGGGGCGCAGTATTCAGCAGCAGAGAATACAAGACCCAGAGCAGAGGAGCGCAGAGTGGAGGCCGATGCTCCCCAGGTTGTTCCACACAGCTTCTGGGTGATATTGTTTCCTGTTTTTAGCTTCTCAGCTGTTTTTGTTAGGTGTTCCTTGCAAGACAGTGTTCTATTTAGGGTTACGCCTAGGTATTTGGGTGTTTGGTTGTGCTTTAGAGAGGTGTTTTCAAATTGTATATTAAGTTCTCTATTAGCTAATTTATTATTAAGATGGAAACAGGTTACTTCTGTTTTAGTGGCATTTGGTTGGAGTCTCCATTTTTTAAAATATTCTCCCAGCACTTTTAGGTCGGCAGTTAGGATTTCTTCTGTCGTTTCCATTGATGTGCTTCTTGTTGCCAGTACCCAGTCGTCGGCGTATCCAGACTTCCTCGATCTAGTTGGGGTATATTCGCGATGTACAGGCTAAAGAGTAATGGTGGAAGCACTGACCCTTGTGGTAGTCCATTCTTTAGCTTCATTTTGGAGCTGGTGTTTGTTCCCATGATTACTTGAAATGTGCGATCATTGAGCATGTTGTCTATTAGGCGGGATATTGATTTGCAGGGGATTACACAGAGAAATTTAAGTATCATCCCCTCTCTCCATACTGTATCATAGGCTGCGGACAAGTCTATAAATGCAGCAGAGGTTTTCAGTTTTCTTTGGAATCCCGCCTCGATATACGTAGTGAGTGATAGGACTTGGTCTGCGCAGCTTCTTTTGGGTTGAAATCCGGCTTGTTCGATGGGTATTGCTTTGAGTATTTCCAGACTGATTCAATTATAGATAAGTCTTTCTAGTAACTTGTACATAGCAGATAGCAGGGAGATCGGCCTGTAGCTTTTATCTGCTGGTTTGCCAGGTTTTAATATGGCTATTATCTTTGATTGTTTGAATTTTGCATTAAGCCTGTAAAGAGATCTGCCATCCATTTTCTTGTGTACTTGCCACTATTTATAAGAAACTCTGGGTGGATGGTGTCAAATCCTGGGGCCTTTCCCAATGTCTCGTCTTTAAGAGCCTGGGAGATGTCTTCACTTGTAAAGGGAAGTGCGTGTGCAGTTTCTGTGGCTTCCGCTTTTATCGATTTTTAGGTCACGCTTTGTTTTTATTGTATGAGCCTTGTCTATTGGTGCTTTGGAGTATGTGTAGGCCACTGAGTTCGGGCTTACAGCGGTCTTTTCTCTTTCTGCTTCCTAGTTTTCTAAGCAGCGACCATGCTTTTCTGCTTGATGTCTGGAAACTTAGCGATTCTACGGTTGCAGTCCATTTTTTCAGTCTCACGTTATTGAGGCTATGTAGAAGTCCGTCACATGGTCCATCACATGATGTTATATCATGGTTTTCAGTTTTGAGGTAGTTTTGATACAATTGTTCGCTTTCTTGGGACCACCCCGGGATGTATTCTTTGCGGTATCCTCTGGGTATGCACTTTCTTGCAGTGCACTTGACAGTGCCGACAAATCTGTTGTAATTCCCGCTTTTAGGCGGTATCAATCCTAGGCATTTGTTCAGTTCTGTAGCGAATTCATGCCATTTAGCATTTTTGAAATTCCATCTTGGTCGAGGGATACAGCTGATTAAGGCCTCTTTCACACGGGCAAGATTTCTCAATGCGTTAGGTGAACGCATTGCACCTGCACTGAATCCGGATCTATTCATTTCTATGGGGCTGTGCACATGAGCGGTGATTTTCACGCATCACTTGTGTGTTGCAAAATCGCAGCATGCTCTATATTGTGCGTTTTTCACGCAACGCAGGCCCCATAGAAGTGAATGGGGCTGCGTGAAAATCGCAAGCATCCGCAAGCAAGTGCGGATGCGGTGCGATTTTCACGCATGGTTGCTAAGGAGACAATCGGGATGGAGACCCGATCATTATTATTTTTCCTTATAACATGGTTATAAGGGAAAATAATAGCATTCTTAATACAGAATTCTTTGTAAAATAGGGATGGAGGGGTTAAAAAAATAATAATAATAATTTAACTCACCACTTGTACGCGCAGCCGGGCTTCTCTTCTGTCTTCTTCTTTGATGCCCAGGAGGAAAAGGACCTGTGGTGACGTCACTGTGCTCATCACATGGTCCGTCACATGATCCATCACTATGGTGATGGATCATGTGATGGACCATGTGATGAGCACGGTGACGTCACCACAGGTCATTTTCCTTAAAGAAGAAGAAAGGAGAGAAGTCGGGCTGCGCGAAGTGTATTTATTTTTTAACCCCTCCATCACTATTTTACTAAGCATTCTGTATGAAGAATGCTATTATTTTCCCTTATAACCATGTTATAAGGGAAAATAATAAAATCTACACTACACCTAACCCAAACCCGAACTTCTGTGAATAAGGTTTCAGGTCTGGGTACCAAACATGCCGCTTTTTCTCACGCGCGTGCAAAACACATTAAAACGCTTTGCACTCGCGGGGAAAAAACATGCATTTTCCCGCAACGCACCAGCATCTTTTCCCGCACGTCCCCCGCAATTCCCGTGTGAACCCAGCCTAAGGGGATTTGGATTCCCACCTCAATTATGACTGTGTTGGCTGTGTGGAAAATTGGGGAGAACCTCTCTGGAAATTGCCAGGGGTTGTCCTCTTTGGTCAGATGAGGCGAAGCACAGATCGGGGTTGTACTCTTTCTTCCAGGCTGCTGATTTAAATGTATTTCGGTCTTTGGCGTCAAACATGAGGGTGAGTTGTTCGTCTTCTGGCCATTTCACAAGCGCTTCTCCATTTGCATCACAGTCTCTGTACTTCCATTGTTCGTGATGGCTGTTAAAATCTCCCACATATATGGCAGGGTGGGGATGAGTTTGGATAACTTGGGGTGGCCAGGATGTTACTGGTGGTTTGTAGATATTCGTTACTGTGATATTTCCTATCTTTGTAACCACACTATGGATATCTTCATTTGTAGTAGGTAGTTGTATCGATATAGAGTTGGCTGTATTTGAGGGGTTTGGATATTTATTTTCATAATATTTTTGATGTGTAACCTTTTTATAATTACCTAATATCTTTAGTGTATGCTTTGAGTCCCGACTAAATACACTTTTCATTGACTGGCTTATTAAGCTGTGTGGGTACTGGGAACATTAGTCGGAGGATTCGGCATAACCCATGCCCATAGTCTGGGGGCGGTGAGCCGCTGTATATAACAATATATCAACAAAATGAGAACCGGTACTATATAGTATCCATTGAAATAGTTTCTTTATTATTAAAAAAATGACATAAAAGACATAAACCAATACATAAATATAGAGACCATTCAGAGTGCCATTGAAGGCAGTCCACATGTAAATCACTGTAACAGCAGTGGATAATGGCTATAGCATCCAGCTATATTGTTTTGGAAGGGCTATGTATCAACCGTCAGGTCAGCATAGAATATCCAAGCTGGCTCTGGCTGTGTGAACAGCTCCCCGACTCCAAAAACACAGATACAGCTGGGGCATAGGCAGGGTGTAAACAGTATGGTTATATTGAGGCCGACATCTTATATGGTGCATCACAATGCTATAATGTATGTAGTCAGGCCGATCAAAGTCTCATCTCTTACCCTATATCCAGTGCGGTATAAGTGTGGGCTGGCTTCGTTTGGCGTGCTCCTCGACGCACGTTTCGCTTTTAATGCTTCATCAGGAGGGGCTAGTTTTTTAATGAATCCTGAGGTCTTTTAATATGGTACTTGACCAATGGCGCAGTCGCTTTAGTGTCAAGTGACTCCACTGACGTAAACTTATTTTCCGGCGCGGCATGCGATGGCTAGATTGGGAAGTGTAATAGGGCTTCCGCCCCTCCGTCTGCGCGACTCAAGGTGAGGGCAGAAACGTCTGACGTCACCCGAATCTCGCCTGACGGGACGGCGAAAGTCCTCCCATCTGCAGTCCATGACGCGCGCTGAAGTATAGGTCTGGGTTTCTTATGTATATAGAAGAAAGGGGGAAGGGGGTGGGAGGGGGAAGGAAGGAGGGAAAGTTAAACTTTATCTCTTTTGATTAAATATGTATATATATATTTTTGTTTGTTGTTCATCTTCACCATATAATAGTATATCAATGGTGGAGATAACATGTATATTTAGTAGGTATTTTGTATAAGAGACTGTGATCGCCCCAATGACATCCACAAGCAGCCACATATGATATCGTTATATCAGCATACAGTCTATATGGTTATTACATGCTCTATATATATAGAAAGTTCAGAGGTTCATATTTGCAATTAAATAAATGAAATATCAAGTACATATGAAGTAAATACAACAATTCAACATAAAGTGTCCTGTGCATATGTATCCTATATAATATAGTGTATATATCATCAAACTTGATGATATATACACTATATTATATAGGATACATATGCACAGGACACTTTATGTTGAATTGTTGTATTTACTTCATATGTACTTGATATTTCATTTATTTAATTGCAAATATGAACCTCTGAACTTTCTATATATATAGAGCATGTAATAACCATATAGACTGTATGCTGATATAACGATATCATATGTGGCTGCTTGTGGATGTCATTGGGGCGATCACAGTCTCTTATACAAAATACCTACTAAATATACATGTTATCTCCACCATTGATATACTATTATATGGTGAAGATGAACAACAAACAAAAATATATATATACATATTTAATCAAAAGAGATAAAGTTTAACTTTCCCTCCTTCCTTCCCCCTCCCACCCCCTTCCCCCTTTCTTCTATATACATAAGAAACCCAGACCTATACTTCAGCGCGCGTCATGGACTGCAGATGGGAGGACTTTCGCCGTCCCGTCAGGCGAGATTCGGGTGACGTCAGACGTTTCTGCCCTCACCTTGAGTCGCGCAGACGGAGGGGCGGAAGCCCTATTACACTTCCCAATCTAGCCATCGCATGCCGCGCCGGAAAATAAGTTTACGTCAGTGGAGTCACTTGACACTAAAGCGACTGCGCCATTGGTCAAGTACCATATTAAAAGACCTCAGGATTCATTAAAAAACTAGCCCCTCCTGATGAAGCATTAAAAGCGAAACGTGCGTCGAGGAGCACGCCAAACGAAGCCAGCCCACACTTATACCGCACTGGATATAGGGTAAGAGATGAGACTTTGATCGGCCTGACTACATACATTATAGCATTGTGATGCACCATATAAGATGTCGGCCTCAATATAACCATACTGTTTACACCCTGCCTATGCCCCAGCTGTATCTGTGTTTTTGGAGTCGGGGAGCTGTTCACACAGCCAGAGCCAGCTTGGATATTCTATGCTGACCTGACGGTTGATACATAGCCCTTCCAAAACAATATAGCTGGATGCTATAGCCATTATCCACTGCTGTTACAGTGATTTACATGTGGACTGCCTTCAATGGCACTCTGAATGGTCTCTATATTTATGTATTGGTTTATGTCTTTTATGTCATTTTTTTAATAATAAAGAAACTATTTCAATGGATACTATATAGTACCGGTTCTCATTTTGTTGATATATATTTAGGTGGTACATCCCTGTTATGTAACAGGCTGTGTCGATCTAGTTGAGCTGTATATAACAATACTAAGTAGTTAATTTAAGGTGGGGGATAATCTGAATAGACAATTAGAGTATAAGTAAAATGGAGCTTAGAGGGGAGTTTGGTAATCCCCCAAAATAGAATAGATTATTTACTTTTGTACTGTCTCTGTTTATAATGATTTATAATTTATTATGATGACTGTTTTTGCAGAATGTATATTGATGAACTCAGATTTTGTATTGTCAAATTTAATTTTAATTTTGTATTATGAAAGGAATTAAAAATAAAATGTAATAAAATAAAATAAAGTCGTTAATTTAAATGCGTGTTTATTAATAAGTAAATGCATTTGGTTGTTTTTTTTCACTATTTATTTATAGAATGGCTCTGCACAATTTGCAATGCAGATTGTGTATTTTGTTAGATTGTGTGGTGCGGTATGTGTAGGGTACTTTCACATGAAGCAGATTTCTTGCAGGTCCATCCCTTACATCTCCATGGGGTTGTTACTGCAGTGATTTCTCCAAACTTCAATACGATCAATGGGACAGTGACAGAAATTCCAGCAAAAAAAACCTACTGTGTACATTACACAAAGCTTCTGGTGCATATCGTTTTGGGAGATTTTTTTTTCTAATTTTAATGTACAAATGTTGAAAACAATTACTGCTATAATTCTCTTGATAAATCGTCCCCATTGACTTTAAAGATGAACTATCAGCATTCTTGACATTTCTGTTTTAGATACAAATTGTGTCCTGACCCTCCTGGATCATTTCTTAAGACTCTGTCATGTGATTTGATTCCCCTATTATCCCTACTAGAAGTTTATGGGTGTTACTCTGGGGTTGTATTCCTCTACAGTCTGACACGGGCAAGACCTGATCTGACCATGTCAGACAGTGCTGGGCACATCTCAGCTGCAAACACTCAGTTGTACATTTATTCATAAACCTCTTAGTAGGAATAATAGAGGAAAGTCATATCATGGAGTCATAAGAATAGATGCTCCATACATTTTACTGCATGGGGAATGCAAGTAGTAATTTAAACAGACGAGTCAGGAGAGGTGACGGGTCCTCTCTAAAGCCCCAGATTGGCAAGGCTGGGACACTAGGCACCCCTGCCTGAAGGAGCTGCGACGCTCATGCAAGCATTGCAGCCTGCTCAATGTGTCCATGTTCCTGGAGAGGAATACTGCAGCTTCGTCCTATTCTAGTGTGCAGCTGCAGTACCCTGCACCACTGCTGCTAAGTAGGCGGCATGTTGGGAATGTCCCTAGGAAGCAGTGAAGAGGCCACAATGCTCTCTGACAGTGGACCCCTACCAATCTGATATGATCTGTCCTGAGGATAGGCCATCAGTATCCTGAACCTGAAATGCCCCTTTTATCATTACAAAACAAGCCTACAATTAAAGAGGTTCTCCCGGCTTTTAATATTTTTTACCTATCCTCCGGATAGGTCATCAATATCAGATTGCAAGGGGTCCGACAGCCAGAACCCCCGCCAATCAGCTGTATAAGGAGACAGCGCGCAGTGTGCACGTGTCATCTACCTTCTCTCTTCCTGCTCGCTTAGCAGTGGTGAACAGTAAGAGAAAAGAGTCGGCACGTGCGCACTGCGCACCGTCTCCTTATACAGCTGATCAGCAGGGGTCCCGGGTGTTGGACCCCCACCAATCTGATATTGATGATAGGTCAAAAATATTAAAAGCCCTGACAACCCCTTTAACATTAGACCTCATGCTCACATTTTGCATCCACATCTGATCACATGAACACATGCCTTTCCACGGGCCCGCAAATAAAAGGACAGCACAGGGATGACTGAATGCCTATACTGCAAATTATAGAACATGCCCTATTCTTAAAATAGTCTTTTCTAGTGATGGGGGTAAGAAATATGCACAAGGAAGGTGTCTGTATTTTGTGGATCCGTGGTTTGCAGACCACAATACGGACATGGTTGTGTAGATGAAGCCTTACTTTGATCACAATGCAGACGCAGTCAATGGTTCACATGACATACACAGCCAGCGCTGTAGTAACCTGTTAAGCCAGTCCTGGCTACTGGGACATAAATAGTGTGCAGTAGGAGGACTTTTATCCTCTCCTAAGTCTTTACATGTAGTAGGCTGGGCTCAAGGGCGGATCGGCCATAGACCTTACAGGGAAATTTCCCGGTGGGCCGATGCCTAGGGGGGCACCTGAGCCCTCCTCACAGCCAGCCAGTGGAAGTTTTTGGGGATGTATTTTATGCTGCTAGCAGTATTTTGTCATGGACTGTGGTATTTGGCTCTGTTGGGGTGGTATAATGTGCCACAATATGATATTGCTGGCCCTCCCCTCAATCAATTTGGACCCAACTACAAAATGGGGCCCCTTTTAGTATTTTTTTTCAGGGCCACTTTAAGTTCCCAGTCCGCCCCTGGCTGGGCTTGTACTGAAGTCTGTACATCTGTAGGAGGAACAAACGGAAGAAGATAGGCCCACATTTACCAATGCTGTCTACCAATTAGACAGAGTAAACTTAGATCAGGAAGTCATAAGTGGTGCACGCTGCATGATACATTGGGTACTTCTGCCTAAAAGACACTTTCCTCTTTTTTTAGCCAAAAGGTGCATGGCAATAACTAGCGCACTCAGATTAGCAAAGATGTGCCATCATCATGAATAAGGCCTCCTGCACACGACCATATCCATGATGACACCAGTGACAAGATGGTCAGTGGCTCATCCGTGAAGGATCCATGTTCGGTCCGTGTGTCCATTTTTTGCCCTCCATGTTCCATAGACTCTGCTCAGCCAAAAATTTCCTGGCAACAGTCCATGAAATACGGATGAAATGCGGATGCCATCCATGTTGTGTTGTGTTTTTTCACGGACCCATAGACTATAAATGGAGTAATCAATCTGTAAACATGGACAAAAATAGGGCATGTTTCTGTGGTGTAATCCCGGACCATCGTAAGTCACAGATGTGTGAATACACACATTAAAATCAATGGGGGACATTTATCAATAATGGTGTAATTTGCGCCAAAAAATAACAACATTACAATTCAAAAGTGGGGATTTGTTTCACCTCATATATGAAAAGGCGCACGGCACTTTTATAATGCGACTTTTTAAAATATAAACTTGATTATTTGCCTATTTCTCTTGATTTGCGACATTTTAACGCCAAAAGCACAAAAATACTACTTTTTAAAACAGAAATGCGCTATTTAAGCCACCCCTGCCAGACCACATTTGCTTTTTGAAACATACTTGTGATTTTTGAAGCATATTTGCGACATTTCCACTAGTAAATTGCGACTTTTGTCTCAGACTCTGGACGTTTTTGCTATTGTTTTGTTTTTGTTGAATGTCAATGTACTGACAAATCCCTGCTGTTTGGCTCATTTATATTAGATAACCGCATCCAGTTTTATTACTTACCTATCACTTGTTCCCACCACGAGTTGGTTTTATTTTTATAAATGCGACTTTTTGACACCACATAAGCTTGCATAATTGTCCGCAACAATTTGAGCCATCTCTGCCGATAAGACGATGATAAAAAGAGGCGTAATATGCGCCAATTTGATAGCCGCTCCCAACTAATTTCTGGTGTGATGTATTTTTTATGGTGAAAATTTTGGAGAAAATAGTTGATATATTTGGCGCAAATCAAAACGCCATTCTTTTTCGGTCACTTTACGCCATAATTCTGGTGCAGCCTGCTTAGTAAATGTTCCCAGTGGGTACATGTGCTGTCCATGGAGAACACAGATAGCACACGTCCACTATTCATCCGAATAAGGCCTAAAACTGATATCTCCTACTAAGTAGACTGCAAGAATTTTTAAGTAAGAACATTCTTATTTTCTACAATAAAAACTGCAATGATTTTAGCCTTGAGGATACATATAATGTAGTACATAATGTATATTAGATGTGATAGTTCACATGCTGCATGTGAAAAGCCTGTTCAGTGTCTCCTGGAGAAGTGCTTAGTGATGACACTGCTCCGCGATCTTCAAATGTCCCTTTGTCTGGAATCACAAAGGAGTATTTCCATTCTAAACTGGGAGAACAGCTCTCCAGGCCGGGCCCATGCTAACACAGCCTGTGCTGCTCCATCGTACGGAGCCTCCTTGTGTAGCCATTCAGGCTTGTGCCATAGGTATGACATATTCTGCCCTAGAATCAGTGGCGGTTTAGTGTGTCTGGCAATATGTACAGTGTGTACTTAGGGCTCATGCACACGAACGTCTGCCGTCCGTGCCGTGCATTGGGGACCGCAAATTGCGGTCAAATAAACTTTTTGCGGGCCGCAATATGGGCATGGCCGGCATGAGCAATGCTTAGTGTATATCCACACAGCCACCTTGTAGGTAGATGGGCCTGATGTAATCTCGATCTAAAATGTGTACAAAGAGCATTACATTTTCATATATAGTAAGTATAGCCGTAAAACAAATCAGAATAAGGCCAGGTTCACATCACCATTTTTTTTTTTCTTTTCTTCTGATCCGTCGGAAGAACAGAAAAAAATGGATCCTGTATTTTAAGCATCCATTATGCTCAGTTCTGCACATTTTGCATCAGTTTTAGCCATTTCCATCTGAGATCCGTTACTTGCTTTGTGTAGGACTTTTTTTGCCATCTAAAATAACGGATCTCAGATGGAAATGGCTTTAACGGATGTAAAATGTGCATAAATGAGGATAATGGATGAATAAAATACAGGATCCGTTCTTTTGTTATCTGATGGATCAGAAGAACAGAAAGCTAAATGGTGATGTGAACCCGGCCTAATCCATGTTTCCAGTGTTTGCATGCGTCTTTGCATTTGGAGCAGGCTTTTACTGTATGCTTGTTTTTGCATGTCAGCTATGGTAGTGTGCACCTGCACTTTATTTCAGATTGTTTGGAGGTCGTGGTGTCATTTTACCTCTTGCATTGTACACATAAGGGAGTGGAGGCCTCAGCTTAGACTGCGCACTCCCACCCATTTGCCCAATGCTTTTAAGTAGAGCAGGGGCCAGCACCCTCCAGCTGTGTTGAAACTACAACTCCCAGCATGCTCCATTCACTTCTATGGGAGTCCTCAGAGCAACTAAGCAAGTGTGCATGCTGGGAATTGTAGTTTCACCACAGCTGTAGCAATGGAGGTTGCTGACTCCTGAAATAGAGTATACTATAGCTGGATCCTATATTGGCCTGAATGTTGTAGGCTTTATGCCCAGGACAGACAATTCTGATAATGCTAGGTCCCCATCAGTAGAAGCCACCTTGCCGTTGGTAGATGAGCATGACACAATTTTGATCAAAAACGTGCAAAAAGAGCTTTGCATGTTCATATATAGTAATGCAATTCAGAGTAATCCATGTGTCAGCATTTGCCTGTGTCTTTGCACTTGGAGCAGGCTGCTGCTACACATAATGTCTGTTTGCTAACAAATCAAACCTTCCCATTTTTGGCACAAAAGAGAGAAAATAACATCATAAAGATATGGAATGATAACCAACTGAGGCCAAGTCCACACTTCAGTTATTTCCATCAGTTATTGTGAACCAAAATCAGTGGTGAAGCCTCCACAGAGATGGGGTATGATGGAAAGGTCTGCACCTGTTCTGTCTTTTTGACCCACACCTGGTTTTGGCTCACAATTGCTGATGGAAATAACTGACCAAATATCTTAAGTGTGAACTTGGCCTCACTGAGGCTCTTTTCACACTAGAGGCAGCCTTCTCCGGGAACTACGGCCCGCCACCATTATAGTCAATGGGGCCGGAGCGGACCTCCGGCAGCACGCGTGCACTAGCGGCAGCACGGATCCGGCAGGCTGTTCACCCGCTGGAACAGCCTGACGGAGAAGGCTGCTGCTAGTGTGAAACTAGCCTGAGACAGGAGTTTTCCATAAACTTGAGAGTCAAATAAATCTCACCAGCCAGTTTCAATAAACAGAGCTTTTTTCAGATCTCCTTTGGAAAAGGAAAGGTGAAATGTGATTGGTTGCTATCGGCAACTAAGCCAGTTTTCCTTTGCAATAGTTTTGATAAATCTGCCCCAGTATTTTTAGCTCCCAGGACGCATGTGGACTGCTATGAGGAGAGGCAATTCTAATGCTGTTAGGCATCTGTCGAAGCCACCTTATCGTTGGTAGATGGGCCTGTCACATCATTGCCCCCGATCTACTTGGCCACAGGGGTATGGCTACCAGACATGTTTAGAGAAGAGGGGAGGAGGCAGGAAAAAGTTTATACTGGTATGTAGGAGGGTGTCTGAATGACAGAAGACAGTTCTCCACCACACTTGCTGACATGCTTGCAAATGTGTAAAATACCGAGCATGCACATTCCAGTTTAAAGGCATGTTCACACAACTAAAATCTGCCACTGATTCAGCAGTGTAAAATTTTCTGCTGTTTAATCCACATTCAAAACTCCATCAACAATTTTCTATTGACTTCAATGTAAAAAAAACTCGGCCATGCACACCTTGTCCGAACTTCCAAACCTTGTACAGGTTCTGTAGCTGATAAAAAATAAAAATAAAAAAAACTCTTGAAGAGTGACATGTTACTTCCTTGCAGCAGATTTGTTGATTCCATAGAAGTCAATGGAGAAGCAGAAAAACTTCACTCAAACCTCTCTAAAAGCCCCACCAAAATTACAAATCTGCCAGCTAAGGCTATTTTCACACTCACGTTTTGGCTTTCCGTTTGTGAGATCTGTTCAGGGCTATCACAAGCGGTCCAAAACGGATCAGTTTTTCCCTAATGCATTCTGAATGGAAAAGGATCCGCTCAGAACGCATCAGTTTGCCTCCGATCAGTCACCATTCCGCTCTGGAGGCGAACACCAAAATGCTGCCTGCAGAATTTTGCTGTCCGCTTGACGAAACTGAGTCAAACGGATCTGTCCTGGCACACAATGTAAGTCAATTGGGACGGATCCGTATTCTCTGACAATCTGGCACAATAGAAAACGGACCTGTCCTCCATTCACTTTCAATGGAGTTCATGACGGATCCATATTGGCTATATGTTACAAATAATACAAGCTGATCCGTTCATGACGGATGCATGTGGTTGTATTATTGTAACGGATCCGTTTTTTCAGATCCATGACGGATCCGCCCAAAACGCAAGTGTAAAAGTAGCCTGAAACAACCTGTTTTTAACTACTTTTTCTGCTACTGATGCTTGTGATTTAACTGATGTGGATTTTAGCTGTGTGAACACACACTTAATTCACAGAAATTGTGCTCCAATGTACAATGCATGTTAATGGGATTTTTAAAATCTAACTCACACATTGCAGAAAAATCGGAAAGAATTTTAAGATGAGCTGCAGATTTTGGATTCCCAGATCCCGTGAACATTTACAGTAACTTGGACTGACAATAAAGGATGTTTCATTAGGATTACCTTTGGCGTGCCGGATTTACCCTATACTGAAGGAAGAGGAACAATTATAGTTTATTATTTGGGTGGGGATGTGCTTTGGGCTAAGACTTAACTACAAATTCTATAGAGTAATCCTAACAGGAAAAGTCTCTTGAAAGGGACAGTATTTTTCAAACAAGGTGAGGTCTCCATAGGTTTGACTTGTTTTTCCAGACCATCCCTCAAATGTTTAATCAGACTGATGGTGGGAAATTTGGAAGCCAAGTCAACCCCTTGAACTCTTTGTCATGTTGATCAATTTTGTCAGTGTGGCAGGCTGTATCCCACCACAATAGACCACTGCCATTAGGCATTACTATTGCCTTAAAGGGTGTACTTGGTCAGCAACAACGCTTGTACGTGTCAAAGTAACATCCAAACTGTGGCAAATTTACTGCCAACCAAGCCAATGCTTGTGGCCCAGAGATTAGGGGTAGTGTTAGGGGTAATGCTTCATCCGAAGTTGCTTTGTTCTAAATTTTTGAACAATACTGTATAGAGATCTCCGTACAGTATTAGAATGTATGGGCTCCGATGGGCCGAAGTAAGTTATTCGTGAAGTCGCGCGTCACTACGTTGAATAATTTCGGCAGTGGCTTTTTAAAGTGGAAAAACACTTTAAAACTTGAAACCGAACTCGGCTTCGGGTCCGAGGTAACAGTTGGAACCGAAGCCAATTTCGGTTTCAAGTTTAAAGCAACTACCGAAGTTATTCAACGAAGTCAAAGCAACTACCGAAGTTATTCAACGAAGTCACGCGCGACTTCGCAAATAACTTACTTCAGCTCATCGGAGCCCATACATTCATAACAAAGTGACTTCAGATGAAGCATCCGAAGCTCATGTCACTCAACACTAATTAGGGGGCCTCTGCAGGCCACAAGCGGTTGGCATAAAAACACTGACTGAAGGGGCGGACATAATACCTGGGTAGCCAATTTAGCTGCACAGGGGTCACGGGGGGAGTCCTTCCTAGCTGTAGGGCACCAGCAGGTTGCACTGCTAAGCTGAGAGTGCTGCTTAGTGGGCTGTTAGGGGTGGAGCTTAGTAGTGCAATGGGGGCCCCTGAGACATAACTTTGCTTGGAGCCCCAGAAATGCCAAATCTGCCCTTGGATCAACATGAATACCAGGACACAAGGTTTTCCAGCAGGACATTGCGAATATTACATTGCCTCCACCAGCTTCCTTTCTTCCCAGTGCCATCCTTTCTCCAGGTAAGTAATGCCTACTCATCCAGCCATCCACATGATTCATCAGACCAGGGCACTTTCTTTCATTGCTCCAGTTCTGAAGCTGATGTGCCCACTGTAGGCACATTTGTTGGAGTCAGCATGGGCACACTGACCGGTTTGCAGCTATGCAGCCCCATACACTGAAAGCTGCGATGCACTTTGTCTTCTGAAATCTTTCCATCATAACCAGAATCACTTTTTCAGCAATTGTGGGACCAGAACAGATGGACTAACCTTCGCTCCCCACGTGCACGGGTGTAGCTAAAGGCTCATGGGTCCTGGTGCAAGAGATCAGCTTGGGCCCCCCTTCCATCAGTGCTTTGTGGCAAGGGGCAAGGAAGCACATAGCCTTAGGCAAAAATTTAAACACCCCCCCCCATGCCAAATTCTTGACCTAACCCCTTCTCTGCAGCCAGAGATGTAACTTGACCTGCATGCACTTTCTATAATACCGGTGTCATCTTATGTGGCACAAGGGTCTTTGGGCCCCCTCAGGCTCCTGGGCCCGGTAGCGACTGCTTCCTTTGCACCCCCTATAGCTACGCCCCTGCCCACGTGCATCATAATGTTAACGTCATGGCTGATCTGGTTGTCTTGACAGGACTGATAGATCTTACAAAGGTTCAAAGACCTTCTTATATCAAGTGGAACAATATATCACCAATAATCATGTTGGTAAGCAGGACACAATCAAACATTTCTCCTTCATATTTTCAGAACTTTGTAAATAATATTAGAGTTTTCATTCCATAAGAGACCCCACAACTGTTTTATCGTTTCACATGTTAGATGGCTTAAATGACATAGACATAAGCATAGCTGTGTCCGCAGCTAATAAATAAGACAGTGAACTGGAGAGTCCTCACAAACCACACGAAATACAAGAATACTGAGAAAACTATTTGACAGAAACTTCAGTTACAACAGGATGCTTAATAATAAAATATATCATTGCATTTTCCTAAGAAGAGTAATCACAATTCATAAATGCTTGAGCCCGGGTGACAAGGCCAGAACATAGGACAATGACATTACCAAGGTTTGTTGTGCTGACATATTAAGGACACCACACCGTCTCCCAGTGGAAATACATAGAAATGTCTCCCATGTAGATACAAAATATTGGATATCATTTGCAAATATAAACGGTCTATAAATAATGTGACTCTTGGGTCACCAATCACAAGTGCAAAAAAAAAAAATCTAAGTGTATTTGAGTGCATTCACATGAGGCAGATTTTGACGGAGAAAATATTTGCAACTTGAAAATCAGTCTTATTCATCTGAATGGGGTTGAGGATTTCTGCAAGCCCCATTCAGGTGAATGGAAGGAATTTTCTGCCCCATGTGAAGGCGCCCTTTCTAATTCATACTACAATGCATGGAATTGTGCTTTTACATGTTATACTGCAGTGTAATGGAAACATTGCTAATATCCAGGGGTGGATCCAGCCTGAGGCAAAAACTCAACAGACCCCCTACCATCAGTTCTCAACACCCTGCGTTCCCCCCTGTGCGGTGATCCCAAGTGCATCAGTTCCTCAGTTCCCCCGGTGAGATCAGCTCCACTATCCCCCAGTGCCATCAGCCCCCCCCCCCCCCCCGTGCCATCAGCTCTCCCCAACCCGAGTGGCATCAGCTCTCCCCCACCCCAGTGCCTTCAGCTCTCCCCCACCCCAGTGCCTTCAGCTCTCCCCCCTTGTGCCATCAGCTCTCCCCCCTTGTGCCATCAGCTCTCCCCTCCTTGTGCCAGCAGCTCTCCCCCCTTGTGCCAGCAGCTCTCCCCCCTTGTGCCATCAGCTCTCCCCCCTTGTGCCAGCAGCAGTCCCCCCCTTTTCCCATCAGCTCTCCCCCTTTTCCCATCAGCTCTCCCCCTTTGTGCCATCAGCTCCCCCCCCCCCCCCTTGTGCCAGCAGCTCTCCCCCCCCCCTTGTGCCATCAGCTCTCCTCCACTTGTGCCAGCAGGTCTTCCCCCCTTGTGCCATCAGCTCTCTCCCTTGTTCCATCAGCTCTCCCCCATGTGCCATCAGCTCTCTCCCTTGTTCCATCAGCTCTCCCCCATGTGCCATCAGCTCTCCCCCCTTGTGCCATCAGCTCTCCCCCCTTGTGCCATCAGCTCTCCCCCCTTGTGGCAGCAGCTCTCCCCCCTTGTGCCATCAGCTCTCCCCCCCCGTGCCATCAGCTTTCCCCCACTGCTCCTCCTGACAGCCAGAGTGCACAGCGCCCGGCCTTAGTCGCACCAACTTACTTTTCCAGCAGGGGCGCCGCCGACACTCCATCGTTCTGCGCTTCTCAGCGTCTGACGTCACACAGCGCATCAGGTCACGGCGTGCGTATGTCAGAAGGTCAGTGCACGGGACCATGGACGTGCTGTGGAGTGTCCGGAGGCCCCCTGCTGTAAAGGTGAGTATTCACAATTTGCATCAAGAATTTTTTGGTGTCGAATTACTCGATTTAGTCGAGTACTTGTTGCAGCCCTACTTGTAGGTTTACCATACATTTAACTGTTTTCATTGTAAAGGGTGAAAATCTGCGGACATGCTGCGGACTAAATATCTGCACAGCATGTTAAGTTATGTGTGGATTTTGTGGCAGAATTTTTTCACAGCATATGGATACTTGTTCAAATCTCATCCTCTTAGCTGCTAATGGAAACACTGTGGATTTTCCAAACAGAAATCCACTGAGAAATATCTGCATTATTTACACCACGTGTGGCCATAACCCGTTCATATGGCGTTTCTTTATCCTGCAGAATTTTGGCGTGGACACCCATGGCTTGTAACCGTGGTGGCAGTCCACTCGCGGCTCAGCTCTAATGAATTGGAGCTAAGCTGTGAACTGGTCAGCGGCATTAAGGGAGGACAACTGGGGCAGAAACCACTGCGGTTTCTGTGGTGTCATAGGTATGTGGTGGATTTTAACCCTGTCATACCCTTATACTGCCTGAAATCCCAGCTCTAGCTAAGGGGACAAGCAACCATGTTCCTATTCTGAAACCACTGTCTGAAGGAGTCATAGTCACCATACGTTGCTAGGTCACAGTCCAAATAAATTTGGGCCATTGTTGAGCAAACTCCATGGACATTCCTTTTGTGTTGTCCCCGATGGTGTTCTTTACAGTTCCTGTGACTTGTAAATGCAGCGAAAACATCTTTATTCCCTGCAGAGATTGGCTCTTTCTTTCTCCGAGTTGAGATTGAAGGGCCCAAGTCCTGCACCTTGTCTATTGATTGAAATATCTATCGCATGCACTGGGAAGCAATGGGGGGGGCGGTGTTTGTGATAGAAAATGTCAATGACAGGACATGGTGAAGGTTTGGCCACATGAATCTTGATTTGGAGAAAGAAATAGCCAGCCTCCTTGACTTCATTTATAAGTCACAATAATGGGTGCAGATTGAAGGCAATATCCTGCTGAAAGGTTCCCAGTAAGTATCATCAAATGTATACCTTCACAAAAATAATTACATTGCTCCATAGTGTGAAAAAATTATACAACTTTTCAAACAATCACTATTAAAAATATACTAATGTGTTGTTACTACAGCTTCTCAGCAGAACAATGTGTCTCCATGGTAACAGACTACAAACACGCCCTGTGCAATGTGATTCTGCAGTCATACTTGCCCCAATATAAACCCCCACCTTTTCCCAACCTAATGTATGTTAGGAAGAAGTAGGGAGCTAATACAAAGGAACATGACTACAGGATGACATTGTACAGGATGTGTTTGTAGCCTGTTAGTATGTAGGCGCACACTGTAGATTTGTATACCATCTATAGGCACAAAATGGTAGGATATTTTTTATGAAAATGGTTTTAAAAGTTGATTCATTTTTCATTTAGGAGGCATTGGAGCAATAAATAAAACAAACTGCTGAAAAGGTGGACATGGCATTTAAATAAATGTCTGATGACATATGGCACCTATTGTGGGGATTACGACACATAACAGCTTCCCTACCTAAGAGTAATATACTGTGCTTTACTTCGTCATGATGACAGCACATCTATAATCTATCACGTTTACTAGTTATACAGTATAGTAATAAAGATATATTTCCCTTTATTTCATCCAGGGAAGGGGAGAGTCAGCTGGTTAATATGTTTGGCTCTTTTTCAGGTCCAATAATTTGGTGTTCAGTACTGAACTATATTGCATGGAGTACAGATAAGAAAATATATTATCCCTCTGAAAAACCAGAGTGAACTAAAACAAGGATCTAAAATTATATTAATATATCGTTTCATGAAAGAAACATTCAGTCACTTGTGCCCTCTAGATGCCCTGATAAAATCTTCAGCACAGTTTAGATGCCAGATTAACATTGGACTTTAATCCTTTATGCTGTTCTTCAAGTTGGAGTTCACATATACAAATAGAAGCCGACCTGTTCCTTAAAAGGGACCTCAGTACACTGGTTAATAGGTAAGTTCTTCGCAGGAAGGATCTAGTCAGACTTAACGCGTCTTTCTGTGGCATGAGGAGGACGCCTAGAGCTAATGTATCCAGCGATTAAATCGCAGTTATGGTACATAAACATTCCAGCCAAAGTAAGACCAATGCCCGTGTAACTGAGAAATGTCAAATGGCTTCCAAAGACCACCCTCGAGAGGACAAGGTTCCCAACCACATTTAGGTTGCCTAGCACATGTATGGTGACAGCAGATGTCCGTGTGATGACACAGAAGCTTGCAAGGTTGTACAGGACAGATCCCAAACAACTCAGAAGGATGAAGAGCCAAAGTCTATCATCGCAGTCAGGGGGGCTCTCCCACGCCACCCCCGTCTCGAGCAGCAAAGCAGCCAGTAGCAGGATACAGAAACTGGGGATGGACATCAGGTACAGCAGGGTCACTGAATCGATGTTTTCATCTTTAAGGAGTGAACCTAAATCAGAACAAAGATTTGTTTATTAGAAATCGGTATGCCTCTACATTAATAGACATTAATATAACATTAACCATATAGCTAATGAAGATCATAGCTGTCCTTGTACATGCAGTAAGCATACAGAAAAAGCCTGGATTATTAAAGGGTATGACTTTTTTATCTGAATCCAATACTCCAAACATTGCTGCCCCATATACCAGTTTTGTTATGTCAGCACCACTGCATCCTGGCAGGATGTTTACATGCAGAACTTCCTGTTTCATCAGGGTTTCCTAACCAAACCCAGCATGCTGTGCTCTGTAATGTTTCACATGGCATGTAGATAAGAGGTGTAGGGGTAATGACTGCTGCAGAGGGAACACTTTGGCAGATGGAGCAAGTCCCGAGAAACATTACAGAATAAAGCATGCTGAGTGCAGTTAGCAATCCTAACAGGAAGCTGAGGAAAACAGGAAGTTCTGCATGTAAACATCATGCCAGGATGCAGCAATGCTGAGAACAGGGGAAGCAAAGAGCTGACATGAAAAGCAGGTTTATGGGGCAAAAATATGCAGTGTATGGGGTACTCTGAGCAGATAGAAAAAATATTATGGCACCAGAGAACCCCTTTAAAAGGGTAGTCGGGTTTCAGCACATAAAAAATCAGGCACTAGGTTAGTTAATCTTTACTGTACTTATTTTTGCTTTACATTATAAATGTAAACCTCTTTTCAACTACATTTCCATGAAATGAATGCTGCTTTTAAATTAATAATAATCTTTACATTAGTATACACAAGCAATATCAGATCAGTAGTTGTCCGACTTTCAGCACCCTCACCAATCAAATGTTTGGAGGGTCTGTGGTGCTTGTGTGAGCACTTTAATCCAATAAACCCATTTGAACCAAAACTAGGAACAGATATGAAACCAAAGGATCTACAATCATTTACAAAAAATAACGCACCAAGTTTTTGGAATTGAATGAAACTTTCTACGTGTGAATGTAAGGATAATATACACTCACCTAAAGAATTATTAGGAACACCATACTAATACGGTGTTGGACCCCCTTTTGCCTTCAGAACTGCCTTAATTCTACGTGGCATTGATTCAACAAGGTGCTGATAGCATTGTTTAGAAATGTTGGCCCATATTGATAGGATAGCATCTTGCAGTTGATGGAGATTTGAGGGATGCACATCCAGGGCACGAAGCTCCCGTTCCACCACATCCCAAAGATGCTATATCGGGTTGAGATCTGGTGACTGTGGGGGCCATTTTAGTACAGTGAACTTGTCATGTTCAAGAAACCAATTTGAAATGATTTGAGCTTTGTGACATGGTGCATTAGCCTGGACATGGAAGTAGCCATCAGAGGATGGATACATGTTCTCATTCTGTTTACGCTAAATTCAGACTCTACCATTTGAATGTCTCAACAGAAATCAAGACTCATCAGACCAGGCAACATTTTTCCAGTCTTCAACAGTCTAATTTTGGTGAGCTCGTGCAAATTGTAGCCTCTTTTTCCTATTTGTAGTGGAGATGAGTGGTACCCGGTGGGGTCTTCTGCTGTTGTAGCCCATCCGCCTCAAGGTTGTGGATGTTGTGGCTTCACAAATGCTTTGCTGCATACCTCGGTTGTAACGAGTGGTTATTTCAGTCAACGTTGCTCTTCTATCAGCTTGAATCAGTCGGCCCATTCTCCTCTGACCTCTAGCATCCACAAGGCATTTTTGCCCACAGGACTGCTGCATACTGGATGTTTTTCCCTTTTCACACCATTCTTTGTAAACCCTAGAAATGGTTGTGCGTGAAAATCCCAGTAACTGAGCAGATTGTGAAATACTCAGACCGGCCCATCTGGCACCAACAACCATGCCACGCTCAAAATTGCTTAAATCACCTTTCTTTCCCATTCTGACATTCAGTTTGGAGTTCAGGAGATTGTCTTGACCAGGACCACACCCCTAAATGCATTGAAGCAACTGCCATGTGATTGGTTGACTAGATAATTGCATTAATGAGAAATAGAACAGGTGTTCCTAATAATTCTTTAGGTGAGTGTATATGATTATAAATAATATTAGAGTAAAAGGATAAGTTTATTGGAGAAACCTGTAAAACTGAAATGAGGCTTTAGCACCCTGCTGGACCATCTCTAGCCTGGATACAAGATGAGATATGGTTGGGCATGGAGCAACACATGTAGCCGCAGGATGTCCGGCACATATCGCTGAGCTGTTAGTGGCGCTAACTACTAGGGGTGCCGACTGTCGTATGCGATACCTCCCTAGATCATCACACCAGCAGTTGGGGCAGTGTGTTGTTCTATTGCAAAGGCAGGATTGAACAGTACATCACATGGCCTCCATACTCAAACCAGACTGCTGGGGAATCCCAAATAGAACCATCACAAAAGATGACAGTCCATAATAGACTGGCTGTCAATGGCAGAACATACAGTACAGACCAAAAGTTTGGACACACCTTCTCATTCAAAGAGTTTTCTTTATTTTCATGACTATGAAGGCATCAAAACTATGAATTAACACATGTGGAATTATATACATAACAAACAAGTGTGAAACAACTGAAAATATGTCATATTCTTGGTTCTTCAAAGTAGCCACCTTTTGCTTTGATTACTGCTTTGCACACTCCTGGCATTCTCTTGATGAGCTTCAAGAGGTAGTCCCCTGAAATGGTCTTCCAACAGTCTTGAAGGAGTTCCCAGAGATGCTTAGCACTTGCTGGCCCTTTTGCCTTCACTCTGCGGTCCAGCTCACCCCAAACCATCTCGATTGGGTTCAGGTCCGGTGACTGTGGAGGCCAGGTCATCTGGCGCAGCACCCCATCACTCTCCTTCATGGTCAAATAGTCCTTACTTTCAAAGTTTTCCCAATTTTTCGGCTGACTGACTGACCTTCATTTCTTAAAGTAATGATGGCCACTCGTTTTTCTTTACTTAGCTGCTTTTTTCTTGCCATAATACAAATTCTAACAGTCTATTCAGTAGGACTATCAGCTGTGTATCTACCTGACTTCTCCTCAACGCCACTGATGGTCCCAACCCCATTTATAAGGCAAGAAATCCCACTTATTAAACCTGACAGGGCACACCTGTGAAGTGAAGACCATTTCAGGGGACTACCTCTTGAAGCTCATCAAGAGAATGCCAAGAGTGTGCAAAGCAGTAATCAAAGCAAAAGGTGGCTACTTTGAAGAACCTAGAATATGACATACTTTCAGTTGTTTCACACTTGTTTGTTATGTATATAATTCCACATGTGTTAATTCATAGTTTTGATGCCTTCAGTGTGAATCTACAATTTTCATAGTCATGAAAATAAAGAAAACTCTTTAAATGAGAAGGTGTGTCCAAACTTTTGGTCTGTACTGTATAATGGCCACTGTGACGCCATATTTCCTTCTGCTAAGTGCCTGGATATGGTCCAGGCAGAGAAAGGGGTGTGTAATGAAGGTGCCACCTGTGTCTGGATGGTGGACAACTATATTGTGGAAGCTGCTTATGCTTCTCGGCGGATCGCACAATCCTCTCGACTGGTGGTCTGTCTTGGCCGTCTGGAGTCTGTTCACTGTGTGCATGCCCTTACATAACTATTGCTCTTAAAGGGGTTGTATTGGCTTTTTCTATTGAGGACCTATCCTCAGGATAGGTCATCAATATCAGATCGGCAGGGGTCCAACATCTGGCACCCCCGCCAATCAGCTGCATGGGGAAATGTGTTGCTGCTTTATGTCTATGGAAACAGCAGCAGTGGACAGGAAGAGAGAAAGTAGATGGTACGTGTGCACTGCGCACCGTCTCCCCATACAGCTGACTGGCAAGGTGTGCCAGAAGTCGGACCCCTACTATCCTGAGGATAGGTCATCAATAGAAAAAGCCTGAAAACCCCTTTAACACCTCCTAACAGCTAGGTCAGAACGGCCTAGATGGCGGGCAATTCCTCAAAGCAATCATTATGCGTCTCTCAGTCTAATGATGGGTTCCCTCTCAAAGTCTGTCAACTGAACAGAATGACTTCCAATGTGTCATAGAGGCATGTCTAGCAATCAGCAATCTCTTACCAAGAGGTACACTACCCAAAAGTAGCTTCTGATAGCTTTTGATAGGGCAGCGGGGGAAGCACTTTTACATCCTCTTGTGGCAAAATTCAGTGTCTAATCAGACCACACCTGTAATCATTTACATATCTGCCTGAGACATAAATAACTGCATGCTGAGTTTTTAGCAATCTAAAATTTCTATCCGGTTGCGTTTCTATATATATATATATATATATATATATATATATATATATATATATATTGTGGGGTTTCGCTCTGGTAGATAGGGTAAGCGGGCAAAGTACAGAGGCAAAATACAAGTTCTTAACTCAAAACATCAGTGTTTATTCACAACTTGAAGCAATTGCACAAAACAGCATGTAACTTTGCAGTCTTGGTGTTAATTCACACACTATGGAAAGTTCATATAACACAAGTCACCTTGCTGGCAGTTCTGCCTCCAGTAGTCCACAGCAGGCTTTAGGGGGCCTGTTTCCCCAGCGTACGGCTATCAGCCCTCCAGCACAGCACAAAGCCTCAGATCCCAAAAATAGAGACATCTCTGCTGAGCCCAGCTGCCTATTTAAGGACAGCCAGGTGCTGCCAAAACCCGGACCGGTACTTAAACTCCAGTCCGGTATTTGACCTCAACCAGCCCAGCCGCACATGCTGGGAGGAAAAAAACTGCCTTGCCAGACACAACCCCTCACTGTGTCACATCCCCCCCACCCCCTTGTTCAACCCTGAGGGGGTGGACACACGCCAGACAATGCACCCGGGACAGGGCATCCGCGTTTCCCTGCAACCGGCCTACTTTGTCTGCTACCGAGAACTTATAGAGACATAAACCATCTGGTGCGCATCCGGATGCGTCTCACAAATGCTTTCAGTCACATCCAGATCGGCGGATCCGGCGGGCAGTTCCGACGATGGAACTGCCCGCCGGATCATACTGCCGCAAGTGTGAAAGTAGCCTTAGTTTTTATTTATTTATTTTTTTATACTTACTATTAGCCCCCTCAGGGGCTGGAACCCTTGTCCTATTCACCCTTAGGCCCCTTTCACATGGGCGAGATTTCTGCGCGGGTGCAATGCATCAGGTGAACGCATTGCACCCGCACTAAATCCGGACCCATTTACTTCTATGGGGCTGTGCACATGAGCAGTGATTTTCAAGCATCAGTTGTGAGTTGCGTGAAAATCGCAGCATGTTCTATGTTGTGCGTTTTTCACGCAACGCAGTGTTGTGCATTTTCATACGTATACAATATTATCTAATGACATTATAATCAAAATGATTGCCTTTAAGAATAAGATCAGCCTGAACCAAAGTTCTATTATGTGGCAAAAAAAAAAAAGTCAAGATGAGTTCATGGCAAGTTCAGTTTATATAAAAATATAATTGTGAACATAAACGGACATTGTATTTAAAAGTTATTGCTAAAGATATGGGACCATCTGTAAGGAGTAAGTCAACTCCCTAAGACATGTCTGTCTGGAGGGAACAAGGTTACTTGATAAGGTCTCATATCCTTGAGGCACACCTGCTGTATGAGGTTCAATTTATATATTCATAATTATATTATTATATATATATCTCTGTATGGTATCTTTAGTTTACAACATATGTTAATCAATAATTCATATAATGTGTTATCTATGTGTAACAATGTATCGATTTATATATATATGTTATACCATGTATTTACCATTTAGAAGGTATTGTAGAAGGTACAGAAATAAGTAAGTTTATGTTAATTGAATTTCAAAACAATAGTTATTCATGGATGTAGATAAGTTAAATGTACAAGTTCCGACGCCAAGCATCAAAGCCGCTATATAAAATTTTCATCAAGTCAATCTATATTTCAAAAAGATAGGAGAAGACAGTCAACTCCAACAAGTCCAGGATATAGGTAATTAAAAGTGTCAGGAAAAGACCTTCCTCAATGATTTATAGTAAGAAAGGTCAACGAAGTCATGAGAACGTATTATTAGATATTTAATTTTAATGCTTAAAAGTTGTGATGTTCATCTACAGTACCGCAGTGCCATCTGGAGGCAGATGGACAATATTATGTTATTTCATTATTTGTTCTATACCATATTAGGAGTTTGATATGACATCATGATGTTATTAGCATGCGAGTACACCCACCTTACCTGATTGGGAATCCCTAATCTAAAGGGGATGATTCTTAGATAAGGGGGGGAATAATTACTCGTGTGCGAAGTAGCATAAAAGAAAGAGCTAGAGATCTTGAGATCAAAAGATCCAAAAAGCCATAAAGATCCATATATCCATTGATCCATCCATTCATTCAATCAAAAAAAAGAAAAACTTTACCAGAAGAAACTTGGATTATTCTTTTTGTATTACTAGGAAAGTTCTTCAGAACTGGTCCCATCTGAACTCTGTCTACCTTTGACCCGGTAACGTATATTTTGTTTACTACTCATGATATTAATAAGATATTTCTCTCGGTATTTAGCCAAGAGTTCCCATATTGTGGGAATATATAGTGTTAGGTGCCTCCATAATGCTGATTATTCTCTTAGCAAAGATGCATATTGTTAATGGAAGATCTGACATTATTTGAAAAGAGGACTAAACCCTTGGAAAGTTATTTTCCTTAGTCTGATTGCCGAGCTGAATATTTTATCATATTAATATCATATATTTTTGATTGGTCTTAGGAAAACAGAGTCAAGGGATAACAGTTATTTTCCTGTAACTCCATGTTTTATTGTTATAGCCTGTTTGATAACAGAAGATCCTAAGTTTCTCTTGGTATATGAGTCCGTTTGTTAAAAGTATGAAACTGGTTGTCATAAATCATTAAATCATACTGTGCTGATCAGATAGGGGTGTGTTAACACCACCGTGTGGTACATTTTGGGTATTACTTTGTAACTTCATCATTTGTTTTGCAGTTGTATTGTTTTTATATTCTTTGTTTTTATAATAAACGATTATATTTTTGCATATACAACTGTCCCTTTGTTTCACTGCTTGCACAAATCAAATTAAGATACTTGATGAAAAGAACTTAGAGGCAGGGGCGTACATAGAAATCACTGGGCCCCATAGCAAGCATCTGAATTGGGCCCCATAACCCCGCCCACTACCCACCCCTGGCCCATCCCACCTCCTGTCCTGGCTCCTCCCATGCCACACCCCCATTAAAGAATCCCTAATGCCCCCCAAAATGCCCGGGGCGGAGGAGTAGGAGAGCACACTGTCCACTATGAGCCCCCCAAACCCTTAATGCCCACCAAAATGCTCAGGACAGTGTGCTTTCCTTCTACTCCTCTCCCCCTGGCATTTTGGGAGGCATTAGGGGTTGGGGGCTCATAGAGGACAGTGTGCTTTCCTCCTACTCCTCCCCCCCTGGACATTTTGGGGTAATGGGGGCATTAAGGGGGCTCATAGAGGATTCAGGGGGGGGGAGGGAGGCTCATACAGGACAGAGTAGAAGGAAAGCAGACTGTTCTCTATGGGCCCCCCCTCCCTATGAGTTATCTTGCTGCTGCCTGCATTAACCTATCTATCCATCCCATTCCTGGCTGGGGACCCTTCCCAATATAACAAACCACCGGCAGTCCGGCACCAACCGTGTCCGATCAGGAGCGGGCAGGCAGTCCTTCAGTCTGGGGCTGGGATCGATGCAGGGTACAGCCAGGCAGCTGCCTACTTCACTCCTCGCTCAGGTTAGAGAGAGAATGAATGTGTACAGAGACAGTGTATGTCCGGCGCCTGTCCCTGCTACCCACAAACACTGGCCAATCAGCAGCTGCCTCTGTGTGCTGCTGACTTGCGCTGATTGGCCAGTGTGAAAATTAGAACACACCTGCAGGCTGGCCGGGCGGGAGAATCAAGTGAGGCAGCATGATGAGCAGGTTAATAGGGAAGGGGGGAGGGAAGAGGAGGGAGGAGGGGGCCCGCCGATCAAAGGCAAGTGCCGCGGTCCCTGCGCCGCCCAGTGTGTTCTTCATAATTGTACTAGTACTGCTTACTACTTAGCTAAAATAAACGGAGGGGGCGGGGCCTTCCGAGCGCTCCGGGCCCCCTGGTGCCACGGGCCCCATAGCAGTGGCGTACCCTGCCTCTATTGGCTTGCACTCTAGTGGTAGCATGAGACGGAGTCTACAACCCACACAAGTGGCTCAGGTAGTGCAGCTTATCCAGGATGGCACATCAATGCGAGCTGTGGCAAGAAGGTTTGCTGTGTCTGTCAGCGTAGTGTCCAGAGCATGGAGGCGCTACCAGGAGACAGGCCAGTACATCAGGAGACGTGGAGGAGGCCGTAGGAGGGCAACAACCCAGCAGCAGGACCGCTACCTCCGCCTTTGTGCAAGGAGGAACAGGAGGAGCACTGCCAGAGCCCTGCAAAATGACCTCCAGCAGGCCACAAATGTGCATGTGTTTGCTCAAACGGTCAGAAACAGACTCCATGAGGGTGATATGAGGGCCCGACGTCCACAGGTGGGGGTTGTGCTTACAGCCCAACACCGTGCAGGACGTTTGGCATTTGCCACAGAACACCAAGATTGGCAAATTCGCCACTGGCGCCCTGTGCTCTTCACAGATGAAAGCAGCAATGTGACAGACGTGACAGAGTCTGGAGACGCCGTGGAGAACGTTCTGCTGCCTGCAACATCCTCCAGCATGACCGATTTGGCATTGGGTCAGTAATAGTGTGGGGTGGCATTTCTTTGGAGGGCCGCACAGCCCTCCATGTGCTCGCCAGAGGTAGCCTGACTGCCATTAGGTACCGAGATGAGATCCTCAGACCCCTTGTGAGACCATATGCTGGTGCGGTTGGCCCTAGGTTCCTCCTAATGCAAGACAATGCTAGACCTCATGTGGCTGGAGTGTGTCAGCAGTTCCTGCAAGATGAAGGCATTGATGCTATGGACTGGCCCGCCCATTCCCCAGACCTGAATCCAATTGAGCACATCTGGGACATCATGTCTCGCTCTATCCACCAACGTCACGTTGCGCCACAGACTGTCAAGGAGTTGGCAGATGCTTTAGTCCAGGTCTGGGAGGAGATCCCTCAGGAGACCGTCCGCCACCTCATCAGGAGCATGCACAGGCGTTGTAGGGAGGTCATACAGGCACGTGGAGGCCACACACACTACTGAGCCTCATTTTGACTTGTTTTAAGGACATTACATCAAAGTTGGATCAGCCTGTAGTGTGTTTTTCCACTTTAATTTTGAGTGTGACTCCAAATCCAGACCTCCACTAGTTAAAAATTTGATTTCTATTTTTTAATTTTTGTGTGATTTTGTTGTCAGCACATTCAACTATGTAAAGAACAAAGTATTTCAGAAGAATATTTAATTAATTCAGATCTAGGATGTGTTATTTTTGTGTTCCCTTTATTTTTTTGAGCAGTGTATATATATATATATATATATATATAATTATTTTTTATTATTGTTTTTTTTTTTGTTAATGAGTATATTTAGAACAGGTTTTAAAAAAAGATTTCCTTCTTTTATAATTTTCTTGTATTCAGGATCCACTTCTGGCTTTGGCTACAAAATCTAAAAACTGAATAAAATACTTCCCCACAACCCTGTGTGAAAATGGACATGTACTTGTGGTCAGGACCTAAACGAGTGGAAGATGCCCAACCACCACCCCCCTACCTAATTGGCCTGAGGTGTGCCTTGGCCTCACTAGGTCGGTATGCCTGAAAAAGGGGGCATACCCTGAATGTGATGGTTGAATGACTGGATGAAGAATGGGAATGGGTGGGCAGGGGACGTCCGAATGCCGACGTGCTGCCTGGGAGAGCCAGACTGCTTAAGACAGGTACCGGCCCCTCCCACAAATCCAGGCTGCCTGGGAGAGCCAGACTGCTTAAGACAGGTACCGGCCCCTCCCACAAATCCAGGCTAGCCTGCGGCCAGCCTTAACACTTGTGGTCAGGACCTAAACGAGTGGAAGATGCCCAACCACCACCCCCCTACCTAATTGGCCTGAGGTGTGCCTTGGCCTCACTAGGTCGGTATGCCTGAAAAAGGGGGCAAAACCCACCAGTGAGGGAAGGATTGGCCTGAGGTGCTAGGTGCTACTCTGCCAATGTACTAAATGCTTGGACCAGCTCCGCTTGTGGCTCCGGGATATACCGTACAAAGCACCCCGAGCGCCAGCGCCCCAAGTGTTTAATGATATGCACAGGGACTCCATGCTTGGACGCTGCGGATGCCGCACCGATGCGGAAAGAATGCCCCGAGAATTGAGCCGGATTCAATCCCACACTGGTGAACAGGATGCGAATATGTTTGATGAACTGGCTGGACGTCAGTGGACCAACAGGGAATGGAAGTAATGGGTCGGTGGGGCTGTGAAGACTAAGGGCCAGCAAGAGGTTGTCCAAGACTGTCACTGGACACCATGCGTTTGTGGTCTGGAAGAACTTAACTACATGGCCGAGACCTACCTGCCTTGTTTTGTTGTGAGGCAACTGCAAATGAGTTACTGCCCATCCTGACTAAATCTCCCTTGCGGAGAGCCACCGCCCCTTGTCTGGCCTGTGTCACTTCACCTGGTCTTAAAAACCCGTAAAACGCCAAGTACATCGCCGCCTTGATCACCAGGCTGGGAAGGACTCTGAATGGTGACAATGTGAGAACTTCCGACAGGCTACGAAACGTGTCCCCCTTAATAGGTCGACGGACCGACTTGACCGTGACCTGGCTTTTTTGAATGCCTCTGAGGATGGCCTTGATCGGGTGAGCTGAAAATATAGAGGGTCTGTCTGGCTCTTGAAGTGCCAAAAAATGCTGCACCCCAGCCAAATATAGCCTAATGGTGTTGTAGGATAAAACCAATACCGAATGACAATAAGACACGAAAGCCACCATATACTTGACCTGACCTGTGTCACCTCTAGGATATGCCAACTTAAAGTTCGAAAAAACCACCCACGCTCGGCGGTACGACCGCAACGTACTGGCCGACAAAGACTTGGTAATGAGTGAACTGGCGACCACCATCAGAGAGTCTAATCCAAGACCAGCAGCCGCCAGTCCAGTACCGGGGTGCCCACTGAGTCTGCTTCTGGGTTCTGTAAGAAAAAGCGAGAAAAATCAAAATGAGATAAAGCATCAGCTGCGACATTGCTGACCCCGTCCAAAAACAGGGCATGAAAATGAAACCCCTGTTCCAGAGCTATCCAGGTCAATCTACGCATGAAAGACATTATAAGTAACGATTTAGATCTGCCCTTGTTAATGATCTCTGCGGTCGCCATGTTGTCAGTGTGGAAAACCACCGTGTGACCCGACCACCTATGCCCCCAGACTATAGCAGCTGCTACGATAGGATAGATCTCGAACAATGCCGACATCTGAGAAAACCCCGGCAACTGTAGCACGTGTGTGGGCCATGAGCCGGCGAACCAATGTGAGCCAAATATGGCCGCGAAACCTACCGAGGCAGCCGCGTCTGAAAATACGTGTGGAGAATCAGAAGTGGCCCTCGGAATAAACATGGAAATGTCGTTCCACCCACTGAGAAATCTGTCCCACATGAACAGATCTGCTCGGGCGTTCGCATTAAGATGCACTGATGCGTCCAAATCACTGGTCTGTTGTAATAAGGCTAGCAATCTTGAAATGAATGCTCTACCCTGAGGAATGATCCTCATGGCAAAGTATAACATGCCCAACAGAGACTGCAATTCTCTCTTGCAAACCTGAGACATGAGCAAGGAACGGACACCTGATTTGATTCTGTCGAGTTTGTCTTGTGGCAGACTGGCTGACATGGCACGTGAATCCAGAGAGATCCCCAAGAACGTGACAACCTGCGCAGGCCCTTCTGTTTTGTGTTCGGCCACTGGAATGTTTAACTCCTTGAAGACCTGCAAGAGAACCTGCAAGTCAACAGGTGCCTGTGAGGGTTCTTCGATCAACAGAAAATCATCCAGGTAGTGAATGACATTCTGGCAACCTTGTTCCAACAAAATCCATCCGTTTGAACGCATCAGAGACATCTGCTTTGGACAGCCAAGCCCCCATGCCTGTCTGAAGAATGACCTGGATAGCCTGGTCTACGGAAGTATACTTCAAGGAAAATTCCTCGGACGGAATCAACGAGTTGAGACTAGGAACGTGGGAAGAATGTGGAGCAGACAAATCATAAATCAAACGAAATTTATTGGAATATTTTCCCTGCACCACCCCCACCGGGCTCACCCTCCAAGTGCAGAAAGGAGGGGACTGGAAAGGACCAATGATGAAACCCTTGTCCAGCTCAACTGCCAAGAGTGAATCCACCAGACCAGCATGTTTAGAAGCCGACTGCAAGTTGGGGCATTCATGAGTCTGCTGGGGCAAGGTGATGAGCCCAGTGTGAAACCCCCGTGAAAACCCTTCCACCAGGAATGTACGGAACGGCTGAACCGGATGAAGCCGCAGCAGCTGGTCTAGTGCCTCCACATTCACCCGGCTCAGTCACGCCGGCTTCAATGTGCAGACCGTGACTGGATGTGCCCTAAAACATGTGGCACAGACATGCAGGAGCCTGCACTGGCTGAAGTTGCAGATGGAGTAGACCACTGCAAACAACACAACAAACACCACAAAACAACAAAAAAAAAAAACGAAGAAAGAAAAAGAGAAGAGAAAAAAAAAAACAACCTGTTAACCCTATGACCTGCTGCCCGTAAGCTGACAAACAAGATGACGGAATCTAAGCCCCTCCCCTTCGCCCCCCCAGCAGCGTGAAACGATTGAACGAAAAGCCTTCGAGGCTGACAGGGAGTATGATAGTCGTTTCCACTGACGTATGAAGCGAGCCCGAGTTTGTGTGAATCTGTGATGTGGCAGATTAATTAAAAACGAATACTGCGGGCTAAAGAACCTACAGACGTGGTAGGTGATGTATGTAAGTATAGGATTTGTGGAAAACAGACCGTATGACGTATGACACTAGTCTACGAGATGAAACGGGGTGTGTATGTCGTGCGAGCGTGTAGCTGTATTGGCGGATGTACCTATGCTAGAGGTGTATGGATGAAGCTTGGTGGATAAAGTTTTTTTTTTTTTTTTTTCTTTATTTGAACAACCCACTCTTTTTTTTCTTTATTTAACAATCCACTTGTACCCTTTTTTTTTTTTTTTTCGTCAAACTGCCTGATGTGCGAACTATGTGTCTAAGGTATGTATGTAGTGTATGTGATGAGTGTCAAACATGTGCACAAGCAGCAACTTTGTAAGTAATCAACTCAGTAATGGCACCAGGACCCAGCTGCCAGAGTTTAACCTGCTGAGCCCAGATGACTCGCAGCCCCTGTATGAACTTAGATACAGGTTATGCTGAGACAGGCAATGAGCTCCAACTATGTGACAATGCTGCACATTGGTGCCAAAACTTGAATTGCATGTGCCAGAACGCAGTGAGGAGAAGCGATCCTCCGGCACACTTCCCCCTCTCTACACACCCTCCTACCCTCCTCCACGTTGCCACGCTCCCCAAACAAACCAGTTATCTTGGAAAACGACCTGAACAGCTTGCAGAATGAAGTGAAAGGTACACCCGGCTTCTCTGAGATCCGACTCGTGCAGGACGCTTGCTGATGAAGTCACACCCGGAAGTAGCAGACGTCCGAATGCCGACGTGCTGCCTGGGAGAGCCAGACTGCTTAAGACAGGTACCGGCCCCTCCCACAAATCCAGGCTAGCCTGCGGCCAGCCTTAACACTTGTCTCTTTAGATACCACTAGTTTGGACACAAAAAAAAGGATCTGCACCAACATCCATTATCCAGGCCTTTATATTTTAAATGATGCATATTGCAGTTCTACATATCATGTCAGATTTTCACATAACTAAATCCTAAAAGTATTTTACTATTTTTGATTCAGAAATAAAACTGTAATATTACATTGTAAAACAAAACATGCAATGCAACAGCTCTCTGCAAATCCAATAAAGTACAAAAATGCATAATAATTGCTAGTGCTATACTTATAAATTAGAGATGCTTGGCAAATATATTTTGTACAAAATTATTTGAGCCCGTCTGCCGCACGTCAAGACGATCTCTGTAAGACATAGAAACATAGAATGTGTCGGCAGATAAGAACCATTTGGCCCATCTAGTCTGCCCAATATATCTAAATCCTATTAATAGCCCCTGGCCCTATCTTATATGAAGGATGGCCTTATGCCTATCCCATGCATGCTTAAACTCCTTCACTGTATTTGCAGCTACCACTTCTGCGGGAAGGCTATTCCATGCATCCACTACTCTCTCAGTAAAGTAATACTTCCTGATATTACTTTTAATCCTTTGCCCCTCTAATTTAAAATGATGTCCTCTTGTAGCAGTTTTTCTTCTTTTAAATATTCTCTCCTCTTTTATCTTGTTGATTCCCTTTATGTATTTAAAAGTTTCTATCATATCCCCTCTGTCTCGTCTTTCTTCCAAGCTATACATGTTAAGGTCCTTTAATCTTTCCTGGTAAGTTTTGTCCTGCAATCCATGTACTAGTTTAGTAGCTCTTCTCTGAACTCTCTCCAAAGTATCAATATCCTTCTGGAGATATGGTCTCCAGTACTGAGCACAATACTCCAAATGAGGTCTCACTAGTGCTCTGTAGAGCGGCATGAGCACCTCCCTCTTTCTACTGGTAATGCCTCTCCCTATACACCCAAGCATTCTGCCAGCATTTCCTGCTGCTCTATGACATTGTCTGCCTACCTTTAAGTCTTCTGAAATAATGACCCCTAAATTCCTTTCCTCAGATACTGAGGTCAGGACTGTATCACTGATTTTAGATTCTGCTCTTGGGTTTTTACGCCCCAGGTGCATTATCTTGCACTTATCAACATAAAATTTTAGTTGCCAGATTTGACCATTCCTCTAGTTTTCCTAAATCCTTTTCCATTTGGTGTATCCCTCCAGGAACATCAACCCTGTTACAAATCTTTGTGTCCTCAGCAAAAAGACGCACCTTACCATCGAGGCCTTCTGCAATTTCGCTGATAAAGATATTAAACAATACGGGTCCCAGAACAGATAGGAACCTACACTCCCTGAATTGTATGGTAGCCGTCATGGCACATAACAGGTAGAATTTAGTGTTAGGAACCCGTCTTACTGAGATCGCCTTGACATGCGGCAGACGGGCTCAAATAATTTTGTACAAAATGTATTTGACAAGCATCTCTAATTTATAAGTATAGCACTAGCATTTATTATGCATTTTTGCACTTTATTTGGTTTGCAGAGAGTTGTTGCATTGCATGTTTTGTTTTACAGTGTTGTTTTCAGCCATAGCACAACGTGCCCCTGCTGACTGACCCCCTTTTTCTTTGCAGTGTGTAATATTACATACGTACAGCCAACCAGTTCTAATTTTACACCTGGCTCGCTGGAAATATGTTTAGCTATGTGGTAGTTTTATTAGATCGTCTCATGGTATTTACCTTATCTCCTACATAGCAACTGAAAACATTCCAAAATATCACGTACTTACTACTAAATGATGGGAGTGATCAATGTTTCCAGTGATTCATAGAAATAAATCAAAATGACAGCACATAATACTTTACTTTACAACCTGATGAAAATGCTGCTCACTATAGAGACCGTTCACATGCGATTTTGATTTTACATTGATGCAAGTACAGTACGGCACACATTAAAGGAGTTGTACCAAGTTTAGAAGTGACTAGGGGACCACTGAAGATAGCCGTGCGCAGTACTCTGCAATGTGGATGCAAGACTTGCTGCTCCATCATAACAGGGAAACAGGATCCCCGATCTCAGGATTGGTGGGGGTCCCAGCGTTCGACCACTATTGATCAGTTAGTTATTCCCTATCCTGTGGATAGAGGACAACTTATTCATTTGGCACAACCCCTTTAAGGATGTGTTGACATGAGAGATATAGGCCCCTTGCAGACGAGCGTGTCCGGATTAGGATCGGATGCGTTGCAGATGCGTTCAGTGAAAACTGTGTGATTTCGCAAGCAAATCCATTCAGTTTTGTCTGCGATCGCGTTCAGTTTTTATTGCGCGGGTGCAATGCCATTTAATGCGTTTGGAACGCGCGTGTTAAAAAACGGAATGTTTACAAACAACATCTCCTAGCAACCATCCGTAAAAAACGCATTGCATCCACACTTGCTTGCGGATGCGATTTTCACGCAGCTCCATTCACTTCTATGGGGCCAGCGGTGCGTGAAAAATCGCAGAATATAGAACCAACGCACATGTACACAGCCCCATTGAAATAAATGGGTTCGGATTCCGTGCGGGCGCAATGTGTTCGCATCACGCATTGCGCCCGTGCAGAATACTCGCTCGTGTGAAAGAGGCCATACACGTTAGAAAAATCTGACGTGTATTTGCTGTGGAATCTGTGGCACAAAACGGAGGTTGATCCTTGAAATTCTGCCAAGTTTTGAAGTTTGCCGCAGAATTCATATGTGGATTAACCCCTTTTGCGCCATTAAAATGAATGGGTCCGCAGATTGGATGCGGACCAAACTACACAACCCCCTTTTTTTTTGATGCGGACCAAACTAGGGCATGAGCCCTAAGATTCAGCAGATCAATGTAGTGATGACAATAATCTGCCAATGTCAACATGTTATATAATCCACCCAGTGCATCAGGGTTTTATAACCGTGTCTGTCTGTCTATCAATCTAATCCACCCAGTACATCAGGGTTTTATAACCGTGTCTGTCTATCTAATCCACTCAGTGCATCGGGGTTTCATAACTGTGTCTGTCTGTCTGTCTATCTAATCCACCCAGCGCAACAGGTTTTATGTGTCTGTATGTCTGTCTATCTAATCCACCCAGCGCAACAGGTTTTATGTGTCTGTCTATCTAATCCAACCAGCGCAACAGGTTTTATGTGTCTGTATGTCTGTCTAATCTATTTTATACTAGACAAATACATATCATGGTGCATACAGCTGATAACAAGGACCAGGATCTAGATGTCCATAAAAGAAATGATAGATGGTTATAAAAACCTGCTGCCCTGGTTAGATGATATAACTGACACGTAGACACTGGCAGATCACTGTTACCACTTAACTAACGTGCGGATTCTACACATTTCTCCGAAAATGCAAATATTAGATTAATATAGTTTAAGGGACACAGGCTGGAACACGTTGGAGATGGCAGCTTGGAATGGGAATCAGGTATTTGTCATGGTCATATTGGTGTTTGACCGTGACGTGGTTGCCGTGCAGACTAGTTGCCAGGGGCAATCTGTAGTTTGCACGTGCACTTCCCCTTTAAGGTGTGGGGATTAAGGTGTTTCGAGGGTGTGGCCGCAAGCTTGATCTAAACCTGTGGCTTGCTGGCTGGGTGCAGTTGTACTACAGCCTTGCTTGGTGTTGGAGCTTTGCTCCTTGCCTGGGTGTCCCCGCACAGTCCTTGAGGGTCACCTTATGGAACATAAATTGTCCTCCCTTTTGTACCCTCCTTGTTCCTTTACCCTCACTTGTTGTGGCTTGGTGCTGTAGCCCACATCTCACTTCTTAAGCCCCCTGCTCCATATCTTGACGGTGTATTACATGGGCTGATGATCGCTAACAAGTGTTTGTATCTCAGTGTAATACTGCCGCCGACTGCCCGATGAATGCGCAAACGCTCGTTCATCATGCAATCCAAATCTTTTGACACCCTAAAAAAATATTGTTTGCAGGCGGCAGAGCTTGCTGACTAATCGCGATCTGCCGCCGACATACCACTAGGCAGCATGGGGAGGAGTGAAGTAGGGCTGAAACGATTACTCGAAATTAATCGATTTACTCGACACAAAAAAATCCTCAATGCAAAATTTCTGCATCGATGATTTGTTTGTGCCATGTGACCATGGGGTGTGAGTGAAGAGCTTGCTACTACTCACGGCTCCATGGTCACCTGCCCGCACAGCGCTGCACTGGATCCTGATGTACACACATCGTCAGGACACAGTGCGCGCTTACGTGCACTATGACCTGATGCTGTGTGATGTCAGGTCCCAATGCAGCGCGTGAAGAACCGGATGGAAGATCTCTGGAGTGTAGGTGAGTATTTTAGTTCACTGGTGTTGCGGCTGGGCACTGATGGCTAGGAGGGGGAGTGGGGGAGCTGGTGGCAGTGGGGGAGGAGCTGGTGGCATTGGAGGGGGAACTGGGAGGGAGCAACTGATGGCACTGGAGGGGGAACTGATTGTACAAGGGAGGGGGAGCTGATGGCACTAGGGGGGACAGGGACTGATGGCAGGGGGGCTGATGAGTTTTTATAGAAAACGGTTAATTAGTTTTTTCTTATTCGAGTACTCGATTAATCGTTGGATTAATCGGTAGAATACTTCATTAATAAAATAATCGATAGCTGCAGCCCTAGAGTGAAGGCATAACAATCGCTTCTCCCCATGCTGCGGAGGAGATCACTGCATGTAATAGCAGTGGTCTCCTCCACTACCAAGCAGGCGATTGCCAGGAAGGAAAGCTTTCCTCCTGGCAATCATCTGCGTGATCAGGGTGTCTAATACAGCAGGAGGAGGAGCCAGTTATAAGTAGAAATCTCAGCACCACGCCAATAAAATGTAAAATCCTTTGCTTTATTCATCCAAGTTTAAAATCATCGCACAGCACATCTGGTGCAATTATCTCCACAAACAGCCGGGTTACAGGGCCAAACTTGTGCTTTAATCTCGCTCTAGAAAAACATAAATTATACAAAACAAACACCTGCCCGGCTGGGCTCTAACTAAACATATGATACAATCCCTCCTCACCTATACAGTGCTGTTCAGAAACAGGGTCAGGTCCGGCTTCCTCAGCCAAGCGTATACCAGCCCCCCAGGCTGTAACACGGTCAGTCCAGGCTCTGTCTTAGCCTAGCCCGGCTGAAACCACACACCCAGAGCCTCACCCGGCCTCTGTTTGCAACCACCCCCCCCCCCCCAACTGACAGTCTGGGGTGGGCTTTTACTCCCCAGTAATGATCCCAGGTGATTACACCTGGAAATCCCTCATGCTAGAGAAAACCTGCCCTGGAATGGGAGGGGTGGATTGGGAGATCCCACTACCAACCTAGCTCCCAATCCAAGTAAAATCCAGCTCTTAAATACTAAACAAAATAGCTCCAGCAACTATGCCTTGCTGAAGCCAGCACCACTCTGGAACTTTACTTATCTCACCCAGTTGAGGAACCTGGGTGAGATATACCCCTATTCCGGGATCCTTATTCACTTTAGCCTTCACATCACCACAATATATACCAGCTTGAAACTCCTCCTTCACAGTCCGTAATGCGAACAATAATAGGACATGTTATATTTTTTTTGCGGAACGGCAATGTGGACACAGAATGCACACAGAGTCATTTCTGAGTTTTTTGGGGCCCTATTGAAGTGAATGGTTCCGCAAACGCACCACAAAAAAAAAAAACAACAACCAAAAAACGGAACAAAAACGTTAATTTTGTGTGCATGAACCCTTAGTCTGTTTTTTTGTTTAAACTATATGGATGCGTGCTATTTAACATAAATATCCAAAAGATCTCCCAATTTAAAATGAGTCTCCGCCAATTCCTATCACAGCGCGATTTACTTTTTCAATACTGCAAAATCTGAACATGGTCAGATCCCCTGAATGGTTCTGGCGAAAATGATGATGCACCTGAGGGATTTTAGGCCTGAGTATTAGTGGAATCCTGAATGTTCTGCTGAATTCTTTCTTTCAATTTTTGTGGAGTGCAACCTACATATATCAGATTACATTGTGGACACTGAATCATATATACAATGTGGGACATGTTGTAATGGTTAATTTTATGTTGTTTACCTGTTATTTTATTTATGAAATACAATGTTTTTTTTTGTACAAAACCAGAATATAAACATTGTTTACTTCTACGTTTGAAAAAACCCGCAGTGCTCAACCATGTCCTTTGCTTTACATTATCATTTAAAGGGAGTCTGTTACCTAATCTGAGCCTTTTAGACCGCTCAGATCAGGTTCTAGACTCCTTTGCCCACATTACAATGTTACCTTTATTTGTGCTGTCCCTCGCCGAGATCTTCCAAAAAAGACTTTTAAAGCTTATGCTAATGAGGTTCGGCAAGTGCCCAGGGGTGGCGTTACTGCAGCAAGTGCCCAGGCCCCTCGGCGATGTGCCGAGAAAACCACACCTCTATCATCCCTCTGGCCCACCCTCGTTTCCTATTATTACCTCCTCCTCTCTCTCACAAATCTCACGCCTGTGCCGCTCCACACTTGCCCCGCACCTGCGCACTGCTGTGCCCATTATGGGCAGAGGAACAGGGAGTTGCACTGCGCATGCGCCGACCCGCCCCTTCTTTGGCTTCACTGAAGTCCTCTGCTGCGGCTGGTTACTTCCACTGGTGTTCCGTGGGCAGAGGAACAGGGAGTTGCACTGCGCATGGGCCAGTCTGTACCTCGAAATCCAGCCGGTGTTCCGTGATATTTCCCTACCCGTGAAATTTCCCTACCCTCGTCACTTCCTGTTGTGACGTGGCGCACCGGATCACTTCCTGTTGTGACGTGGCGCACCGGACATGATGTTCCCAGCTTTAGAAGGAGTTGTGCCGCGCCGCGCAGGCGCACAACAACAGGGTAGGGAAATTTCACACCAGAGTTGGGGAGAAGGGGCCACCTAATGCGCTTGCGCCTTACCTCTCAGCTGGCTCCAGATGATCAGACACCGCGCGTGCGCAGTGAGTGGTAGGGAGATTTAACAGAACAAATGGCCATCAGATCTCCCTACCCCCACTCTGAGCACGCGCGGTGATCGGATGGATGTTCGGTATAAGAGATCTCCCTGTCCGCTGGTGTGCACGCGCGGAGTATCCTGATGAGAGTAGTTAGCCGCACTTGTGCACTGGCCCGTAATTTTTCCCTACCCTCTAACCGCTGGTGAGGCTCCTGGCGCATGCGCAGTGTCGGCCGGTGTCTAGCTGAGAGGTAAGGCGCAAGCGCATTAGGTGGCCCCTTCTCCCCAACTCTGGTGTGAAATTTCCCTACCCCATCGTTGTGCGCCTGCGCGGCACAGCTCTTTCCAAAGCTGGGAACGTCATATCCGGTGCGGCCGCATCACAACAGGAAGTGACGAGGGTAGGGTAATTTCACGGGTAGGGAAAATATCACGGAACACCAGTGGAAGTAACCAGCCGCAGCAGAGGACTTCAGTGAAGCCAAAGAAGGGGCGGGTCGGCGCATGCGCAGTGCAACTCCCTGTTCCTCTGCCCATAATGGGCACAGCAGCGCGCAGGTGCGGGGCAAGTGTGGAGCGGCGCAGACGCGAGATTTGTGAGGGAGAGGAGGAGGTAATAATAGGAAACGAGGGCGGGCCAGAAGGGTGATAGAGGTGTGGTTTTCTGGGCACATCGCCGAGGGGCCTGGGCACTTGCTGCAGTAACGCCACCCCTGGGCACTTGCCGAACCTCATTAGCATAAGCTTTAAAAGTCTTTTTTGGAAGATCTCGGCGAGGGACAGCACAAATAAAGGTAACATTGTAATGTGGTCAAAGGAGTCTAGAACCTGATCTGAGCGGTCTAAAACGTTCAGATTAGGTAACAGACTCCCTTTAACGGGGATAACATGTTGCCTAATTGGAGAAGGAGGACAGAACATGGCAGCTATTAATGGCCATCGCAGAGGTGAAGCTTCTGGGACGGCATTTTTTGCTGCACATTGGTATTTGATTCTACTGGGATGGTATTTTGAGCTGTAATTTGGTATTGCTGACCCTGTCTACTTGTATTGACCCCCATCTATTTGTGTTCACCCTGCCTACTTGTATTGACCCCCATCTATTTGTGTTCACCCTGCCTACTTGTATTGACCCCCATCTATTAGTGTTCACCTTGCCTACTTGTATTGACCCCCATCTATTTGTGTTCACCCTGCCTACTTGTATTGACCCCCATCTTTTTGTGCTGACCCTGCCTACTTGTATTGACCCCCATCTATTTGTGTTCACCTTGCCTACTTGTGTCAGTCTAGACCAGTGGTGGGCAAACTTTTTTGTCAACTGAGCCAAATATCGCCAAAACCACTATTGAAATTTCTTTTGAGAGCCACATTTTTAAAACCTAAAATATATAGGAAGGTACATTGTTTTTAGTTTCAATAAGTTTTTATTGAGAATATTCTGCGATAATTATTGCGTCAACAGTACCACTGAGGAGGTGCGTACTGGTACTGCGTACTACTACAAGTGAAGGCGCTTACTGTCATGATGCGCGTGTGATAATACTAGTTAGCAAACACGCCCTCTCTTGCTTTGCGGAACGCAAATGCGTCCCACAGGCAAGAACTCTGTAGTGCAGGATGGGTTGGTTTCGCCGTGGGAGCCCGCACCAAAGAGCCGCATTGAAGGGTCTAAAGAGCCGCTTGTGGCTCGCGAGCCGCGCTTTGCCGACCACTGGTCTAGACCCACCTACAACAAGAGGCCACTTTAAAGGGAATCTGTCATCTGGTTTGAGCATATTAAGGCTACTTTCACACTTGCGGCAGGACGGATCCGACAGGCTGTTCACCCTGTCGGATCCGTCCTTCCGCTATTTCGCCGTGCCGCCGCTCCGTTCCCATTGACTATAATGGGGACGGGGGCGGAGCTCCGGCGCAGCACGGCAGTGCACGGCGAAAGGCCGCCGGACTAAAAGTCCTGCATGTCCGACTTTTTAGTCCGCCGGCCTCTCACGCGAACTGCGCCGGAGCTCTGCCCCGTCCCCATTATAGTCATTGGGGACAGAGCGGCGGTCCGGCGGCACGGCGAAATAGCGGAAGGACGGATCCGACAGGGTGAACAGCCTGTCGGATCCGTCCTGCCGCAAGTGTGAAAGTACCCTAAGGTGTTACTACTGCCATGTACAATAAAATACCTTATTTCTTGCTGTAGTCTTTATTTTTTGTTTCATGGTTTCATTAGCGATAAAATCCACTTTTTATGTTATGCAAATGAGTGTCCAAGGTGCCCAGAGGGGCGTTATTATCCTAATCTGGAGCCCAGGAACTCCCCCATACACTGCCTGCGCCTGCGCGATGTAGAAGCTCCTGAGGGCAACAGCTTCAAATGTGTAACTGGACATGCGCCGAGCCCAGTGACAAATTTAAAGCTATTGCCCTCAGGAGCTTCTACATCGCGCAGGCAGTCCGCGGTACTGCGCCTGCGTGAGATTTCACATAGCGGAGGGGGGCTGCGGCAAAGAGTTTGGGTGTGGGCAGTTACTTATGCTGGAAGAGGCGTGCTTGGGCTGTAAAGGAAGGCAGACTGGGCACTGTAGGGGGGGAGTTCCTGGGCTCCAGATTAGGATAATAACGCCCCTCTGGGCACCTTGGACACTCATTTGCATAACATAAAAAGTGGATTTTTATCGCTAATGAAACCATGAAACAAAAAATGAAGACTACAGCAAGAAATAGGGTATCTTATTGTAGGTGGCAGTAGTAACACCTCAATATGCTCAAACCAGGTGACAGATTCCCTTTAAGTTCTCAGTCCGCCCCTGGTGATCTATCATGCTATCTTCTCCATTTATATTGACTGTCAGCAGCCATTCTACTTGCTACAGTCTGAGGGTCCTGTGACCATTTTGACTTTAGCTTTGGATGCAACTAGAGAGAAAAGATCATGTAATTCATAGATGTCCATCCAAGTCTACTGAAGTATTTCTAAAGCCTCTGAACAGATAAAGAATACATCAACTATGAGATGGTAACAATATTCCGAAGCAGCTTGATAAGAATGATTCACATCGGCCTGTGGTTAGCCTGTGCAATCACGAGGCTCCGACTACGCTCACTTCCTGAAGTATCAGGCTTGTCTTTTACCCACTTGAAACTATTTCCAGCAGTGTCATCATCCAAGGTTAGCCCTGACTGACACCTCCCAAGGTCTACAGCTGAGGTAAGGAGACAATACAATACTGACTATTGACCTACTGTTTTACGACTTACCACAGAGCTCTGCCTCTCTGTAATTGCCTGTGAAAGGTGTTGACCAGGGAGGAAAATGAATTCAGATCCAGGTGAGCTTAGTTTTGTAGAAAGCCAATTAACCTACGAGTGTTTTTAGAGAGTTGGAGTGAACCCAACGCAAACACTTGGAGAACATACTCCATTTAGATATTCTGGTTACTACAAGCTATCCCATATCCACCGCATAGAGGACAACTAACCTGATTGGTGGGGTCTAACTGCTGGGACCCCTACTAATCCTGAGAATGGGAGCTCTGTACCCCAAAATGTATGGAGCGGCTGGGTAAGCATGTGCCCTGTGGCTCCATTCATTCTCTATTAGATTACTGGAGATGGCAGAGTAAAATGCTTGGCTATCCGCAGCCGTCCCATAGAGATGCATTGCTCGACCAGCCACTCCATTCATTTTGGGATAGGAGATCCCATTTTCGTGATCAGTAGGGCTCCAAGTGGTCGGAGCTCTGCCTAATAGTTATTATGAAGTGAATAAGGGATTAACTGCATATAAAGGAAATATACATAATGCATAATTCTACCTACAGGCTAATAAATATCATAAATGAACCAAGTCCCATAACAAAACCAACTTTATAAACTGATTTCAAACTATTTCAAACTATTTCAATAGACATAGTCAATGATACTAAACAAATATAGGGTTATGGAAACTAAAATAGCACCTTGTAGGACATATGCCAAGCCCTGCTCTGTAGAAATACTGGATAAAATTCTGGTGGGATTACAATGCCAATATTGAGAAATAAGTAAGGATCTGTCGCCTGCCACCTGACTGCTCAAGGTTTTTGTCTTTTCTTATTGTTGGCACTGTGTTACTGTCTGTTGGCACCCTTATGTGGTGCCAGCTCACTGCACAATCCATGGTCTAGAAAATCTGATTAAAGGGAGTCTGTCACCAGCATTTCACTTTTTTAACCCTTCCCACAGCTCCCTAGCATGCTTACAGTTAATAAAAACGTTACCTCTGGCATCAATCCTGGACTTATAGAACCCTCAAAAACGATCTTTATAAGATATGCAAATGAGGGCTCGCAAGTGCCCAGGGCGGCGTTACTCTCTTAGGTGCCCTGCTTGCTCAGCCTTTTCATTGCGTCCCCCCGCCCCTTCCTACCCTCTGCCCGCCCATCCTTTCCCTCTGACCGCCTTTGTACTAACTTGTTATGCTGCCGATATCCCGCGCCGGCGCACTCATTCCTTTGGCCGGCGCATGCGCACTGCGATGCCCATTCCTTGTACGCATTACAGTAATTAATGCGCATGCGCCGGCTAACGACGCATCGGCAGAGCCCAGTTGCAGTAACCCACACTCTTCTGCTAGTCTCATCTAGTTTTTACATCTAATATAGGACAAAGTTTTCCTCCACTTAAAGGGAACCTGCCACAGAGTAGCACAGAGTAGGACCACCCACTGGACTCCTAATTCAAAAGTGAGAATTTTAGATTCATAAATATCAGGTTATACAGGATATTTTTTCACAGCACCCAGGGGTGGGCAACCTGTGGCACACTAGATGTTGTGAAACTACAACTCCCAGCATGCATACTTGCTCTGCTCTTCTCAGAACTCTCATAGAAATAAATGGAGCATGCTGGGAATTGTAGTTTCACAACAGCTGGAGGTTGCCCACCCCTGTGATATCAATCTGCTCAGCTCCTCCTGCTCTATTACCGTTCAACATGATAGCTTCTCAAATATAACTTATGAAGTTTTTAAACTTTCTAATACTGTTTCACTTCTTCATAGTTTTGAAGGGGTTATCCACAGGTTGACTGGGGGTCCCACAGCTCTGGCCGTGCATGTGCCCTGCCACTCATTGCCACCCCTTAATTATCAATGATATATCCTCTAGCCTTTTCTGGACTGGCCTGGCACTAAACAAATAATCCTGACGGAACGCTAAGTGTCTCCCGCCTCTATATCCTCACCCTAAGGTTTATTTATTTCTCATTTTAGAGCCACTTCCACCTCTGAAAGGACAAGATGCTTCTCTGCTTCAACGTTGGTGAGTCCAAATGTTAATCTCACCATCTGTGTAGAACTGTGATGTCCTACCGGATCTGTTAGAAGCATAGCGCCATCACAGAGGGCCCCACCGATCTCCTCCCTCCTGAATGTGGCAGCCAGAGGAGGTTGGGGCTATGGAATACAAGGAAAGGGGTTAGGGAAGCAGCACTGGAAGGGGGCAGTCCGCAAAAAGTACGGATGACGACTGCGTGACATCTGTTTTTTTGCGGATCCATTGTAACAATTCCTATTCTTGTCTGCAAAACAATACAATAGGACATGTTCTATCTTTTTTGCAGGACTGAGGACCGGACATACAGATGCGGACAAAACACGGTGTGCTGTCCACATCTTTTGTGGACCAATTGAAATGAATGGGTCCACATCCTATCCACAAAAAATGTAGATCGGATGCGGACCAAAAATACGGTGGTGTGAATAGGGCGTAACTTGTGGGAGGCTGAAACAGAGTAGCACAGCCCTGCTCAGCTGCTTCCAGGCTTAGAGGAGTTATGCCATGAGTGACGACAAACGTAAAATCAGACATCATATAGTACATGGCAATCTCTTTCTAACAAAGCTAGAACCAGCCCTGAACCTCACATGGATCCAGAGCTTGTCCCATTTGTAGCTCCAGTTGCTCTCCTAGATTTTCTTCAGATCAGGGCGATGTCCTTTCTGCTGCAGCTCTCTCCCTATCAAAGCTCAGGCGGTGTGTCCTTTCTGCTGCAGCTCTCTCCCTATCACAGCTCAGGCGGTGTGTCCTTTCTGCTGCAGCTCTCTCCCTATCACAGCTCAGGCGGTGTGTCCTTTCTACTGCAGCTCTCTCCCTATCACAGCTCAGGCGGCGTGTCCTTTCTGCTGCAGCTCTCTCCCTATCACAGCTCAGGCGGTGTGTCCTTTATGCTGCAGCTCTCTCCCTATCACAGCTCAGGCGGCGTGTCCTTTCTGCTGCTGCAGCTCTCTCCCTATCACAGCTCAGGCGGTGTGTACTTTCTGATGCAGCTCTCTCACTATCACAGCTCAGGCGGCGTGTCCTTTCTGCTGCAGCTCTCTCCCTATTACAGCTCAGGCGGCGTGTCCTTTCTGCTGCAGCTCTCTCCCTATTACAGCTCAGGCGGCGTGTCCTTTCTGCTGCAGCTCTCTCTCTATCACAGCTCAGGCGGAGTGTCCTTTCTGCTGCAGCTCTCTCCCTATCACAGCTCAGGCGGCGTGTCCTTTCTGCTGCTGCAGCTCTCTCCCTATCACAGCTCAGGCGGCGTGTCCTTTCTGCTGCTGCAGCTCTCTCCCTATCACAGCTCAGGCGGCGTGTCCTTTCTGCTGCTGCAGCTCTCTCCCTATCACAGCTCAGGCGGCGTGTCCTTTCTGCTGCTGCAGCTCTCTCCCTATCACAGCTCAGGCGGTGTGTACTTTCTGATGCAGCTCTCTCACGATCACAGCTCAGGCGGTGTGTCCTTTCTGCCGCAGTTCTCTCCCTATTACAGCTCAGGCGGCGTGTCCTTTCTGCCACAGTTCTCTCCCTATTACAGCTCAGGCGGCGTGTCCTTTCTGCTGCAGCTCTCTCCCTATCACAGCTCAGGCGGAGTGTCCTTTCTGCTGCAGCTCTCTCCCTATCACAGCTCAGGGGGTGTGTCGTTTCTGCTGCAGCTCTCTCCCTATCACAGCTCAGGCGGTGTGTCCTTTCTGCTGCAGCTCTCTCCCTATCACAGCTCAGGTGGCGTGTCCCTTCTGCTGCAGCTCTCTCCCTATCACAGCTCAGGGTGTGTGTCCTTTCTGCTGCAGCTCTCTCCCTATCACAGCTCAGGCGGTGTGTCCTTTCTGCTGCAGCTCTCTCCCTATCACAGCTCAGGGGGTGTGTCCTTTCTACTGCAGCTCTCTCCCTATCACAGCTCAGGCGGCGTGTCCTTTCTGCTGCAGCTCTCTCCCTATCACAGCTCAGGGGGTGTGTCCTTTCTGCTGCAGTCTCTCTATGTAACTGTCACAGCTTCTAACAGTAGCCATGGCTGGTGGCAGTTGAAAGATGGAACAGTAGATGGACGCGTACATTACTATACAGATTACACACCAGGTGGCACCATTATAATATAACTGGAGCATTTTTGTAATAGAAAACACATTACAAACATAACACATTTTTCATTCACAATGCTGGCACATCTTCTGGCCACCACATATAGGTCATCATCAGTGTTTTGGTCAGTGATTTCCACCACTGATTTTCAGCCAAAACCAGGTGCAGATCTTTCCCTTATACCTTATGTCTGTGGAGGCTCCACTTCTGGTTTTGGCTCACAATCACTGATGGAAACCACTGACCAAAAACTGATGTGTGAACATGACCTAGAGGTAAGACCGGCATACATCAGACATTTATATCCTGTGGATATGCCATAAATGCTTGAGATAGGGCTACTTCTTTAAGCTGCGTTCTGACCCAGCCACTATCTGATGCATTGTCTTGGGCTACTTTCACACTTGCGTTTACATTTTCCGGTATTAAGATCAGGCAGAGGATCTCAGTACCGGAGAAAAACGCTTTTGTTTTGTCCCAATTCATTGTCAATGGGGACAAAACTCATACCGGAGAGCAAACTGCAACATGCTGCGGTTTTCTTTTACGTCATGGGATGCGGAGCAAAACATATCCGCCATGACCCATAATGCAAGTCAATGGGGACGGATTTGTTTTCTTAGACGCAATAGAAAACGGATCCGTCATTGCTATGTTAAAGATAATACAACCGGATCCGTTCATAACGGATGCAGACGGTTGTATTATCAGTAACGGAAGCGTTTTTGCTGATCCCTGCCGGATCCAGGAAAAACGCTAGTGTGAAAGTAGCCTTATTTTTAAAATAATTCACCAGCCATGGGAGTGAATGGAAACTGTACATAACATGTCCTATCCACGGGTCTTACATGTGGTCTTTCACACCGTCTCATGGACAAAGACCCTCGTCTATTAATGCTCTGTACAAGAGTCATAATACGGTCTATTGGGCCCCACTGTAAATCACTGTGTCTATCATTTTAGTATATTTTTTCGGTGGTATTCTGTAGGATAACGCCATTGCTTCTAGAGGAGGACTGTTCCATAATGTGGTGCCATATGGAACGCTGTGCAGTAAAAGCCTCCTTTTTCCAGCCACACTCATGGCATATCGTCCTATAGTGACCACTATGGTTTCATAAGCCGCAACTATTTTCTCAAAAATTTTACCAGGTTAAACCAGTCTCAATTTTCCAGGTGAACGTGGCGCATACACATTGTGAATCAGCACATCATTGTTCACACACAACCTGTTCTACAAGACAGGCGCGTATCCTCCCATACAATGCGCATATTAATATCTACCGCTGGCAAGTACTTACTCTGTTGTATGGATTTCAGCCCCCTGAGAAATGTCGATGCGAAAAGGTAGATGCACCCGGTCTGGTCAAACTGCACTTCTCCAATAATACTGAAACAAGCTCCCAGACATATGGGTATCATGGCAGTATATTTAAGGGCATGATGTTTGGTGCCCAGCAAAAGCTTTGAAAGAGCCAAGGTGAAAATTGGGGTAGTAGTGTAAATCATCTGTGCAAAAGAAAGCTGAACGCAGCTCAGTCCGAGATTCCCAAAGGCAATGCTGGAGCAGAAGGTCACACTCAGCAGGAACACTTTAAAGCGGGCACCGGTGTGCAGGGTCAGATCCTCCTCGGTGTTGACATGTACCAATCCCCACCTGAGAATGGGATAGTCCAACAGGATGGCCGTGAGCATGTGAAGCGAGGACAGTAACAGGGGGTACCTAAAGTTGTAAACGGCAAATATCCATTTGTTAAGACTAGAGATGGTGGTACCTGTTACCAGCCAGGTAAGTATTGCAGCAATGAGATACAGTCGGCTGGTGCCTCGTTCCTGGGGGGCTTGTTCTGGCTTGGGATGCATGATGGAAGCAGGAGACGTTCTATCAGAAGTTTCCATTTCAGCCTCATCTTTCCTGCTGGGTGCTAAACACATTGAACGTTTTGGCAAAATTCCTTTTTGGACTCCTTTACTGCCGGATATGCATGCTTGTTCTTAAAGTGTCTCCATTGGCACATTTACTTCTCTTCATAGAGTCTTGAAGAATTCGGAGCTACGTAGCAATAAGTAAAGGTGTTTATTACAAGAAATACGGTACATCATACGTGCCACAAATATACAAGCTAAAAATACACAATACAAACTACAACTGTACAATACAAGCTACAAATACCCAATACATGCTACAAATATACAAGCTAAAAATACACAATACATGCTACAAATATACAATACAAGCTACAAATACCCAATACATGCTACAAATATACAAGCTACAAATACCCAATACATGCTACAAATACAAGCTACAAATACACAATACAAATACACAATACAAACTACAAGTATACAAGCTACAAATACACAATACAAACTACAACTATGCAATACAAGCTACAAATACCCAATACATGCTACAAATACCCAATACATGCTACAAATATACAAGCTAAAAATACCCAATACATGCTACAAATATACAAGCTAAAAATACACAATACATGCTACAACTATACAATACAAGCTACAAATACCCAATACATGCTACAAATACAAGCTACAAATACACAATACAAACTACAAGTATACAGGCTACAAATACACAATACAAACTACAAGTATACAAGCTACAAATACACAATACAAACTACAAGTATACAGGCTACAAATACACAATACAAACTACAAGTATACAAGCTACAAATACACAATACAAACTACAAGTATACAAGCTACAAATACACAATACAAGTATACAAGCTACAAGTATACAGGCTACAAATACACAATACAAACTACAAGTATACAAGCTACAAATACACAATACAAACTACAAGTATACAAGCTACAAATACACAATACAAGCTACAAATACACAATACAAACTACAAATACACAATACAAACTACAAGTACACGATACAAACTACAAGTATACAAGCTACAAATACACAATACAAACTACAAGTATACAATACAAACTACAAGTATACAATACAAACTACAAGTATACAAGCTACAAATCCACTAAACCAACCACAGCTATACAATACAAGCTACAGCGGACAGAAATACACCATACATGCTACAAATACACAATACAAACTAGATACAAACTACAAACACCCAACAGAAACTACAAATACCCCATACATGCTATAAGTACACCATACAAACAAATATACAATACAAGCTACAATGTACGAAACAAAGCACAATCACACGATATGAGCTACATATATACAAGCTTCAAATACACTAAAACTACATCTATACTATAGAAGATACAAGCAGAACAGAAACTACAAATACACAATACAAATCTCAAATATACAAGCTACACATAGATGATAAGAACTACAAACACAAGATACAACCCACAAATACACCATACAGTACATACTACAAATACACATACAAACTACAAATACGCAATATACACTGCAAATGTAGGATTTAAGCTACACATACAAACTACAAGTACACATACAAACTACAAGTACACATACAAACTACAAGTACACATACAAACTACAAGTACACATACAAACTACAAGTACACATACAAACTACACGCTTACAACACAAAGGATACATCCACGATACAAGCTGGCACACAACACTTCATACAGTATATGCTGCACACGGTGACTGGGGGTCTATAGTGGGGTGAGGCAGACATCGCTAGGTCTGTGGCTGGGAGTCACCTACCTCACAGTGGCCATTCTTCACCTTCACACGTCCTCATGAGCCCGACGTGTGACCCTGTGCGATGGGAGCAGCTCATTCACAACTAGGCGCATTACCCCTTTACTCCTCCGCCGTCTCCTAGCAACAGGCCGGTGAGGGGAACATAACAGCACACGACGTCTGGCTGACTAATGCAGAATAACAAGCTGAGGACTGGCACACACCGCCCCCCCTCCTCCCGAGCACATCCCCTGCCTCCCATGTCACCCTTCCAAATTTAGATCCCGGCCCTGGAAAAATAAACAGCTCCTGGAATAGCTCCCCATCCGAGCACCGCTACACTGACCCCGCATAGTACACAATCTGGAGCATCACTTATAATGCACCACGGATGACGTCACGCAGCCAGCTCGTACAGTCACACGCTCCGCTTACGTCTGTAGTGACTACACTGTCAGTGACAGCACAAAACAATGCACAAAACACATCGCCCGCTGCTCTCACGTGATTGGCCCACGTGTCCGTCAATCACCTCACACGCCGGCTACTGAATGAAGGCAGGAAGTGACGATAGGCTAATTGTAATGGAGAGGCGGGACTTATCACTTTACCAATGCTCCGATTGGTTCCTTGTGTTTCCATTGTGTAACTGAAGAGGGCTCCTGGCTTGACTGCTGACTGCTTCAGTTTTGGTTACCTAGGGACCTCTTACTGAGGGCCCTGATCTGTTGCCATGGTGATGCTGTCGGTAGTGTATCAGGGTTGTAAAGGCTGAAATAACCTCATTTCTTTATATTTACAGAAGAGGTGTGCAGACATCCCAACCTGCAAAAACTCATTTCAGGGAGGTGCACTTCTCATTTCAGGGAGGTTTTCTTATTTTTTTCTTTCACGAACTTTTTATGACATTTTCCAAACATATGCAGTATCTGCACACTTTGCTCTATGGTGTGGAGGGCTGGGCTCATTACCCTGCCCCAAATTATCATATTTATGTATATGATTAAAGGGATTCTGTCACCACCTATGAGCCCTGTGAGCTAAACATCTGCTCATGTCCAGGGTAGCATTCAGATTTCTAAGGTGGCCTTATAAAAGCTATTTGTGGCTTTATTCTGCGGAAAAACAGGTTTTACTAACCTGTCAATCATTGAAGTAAGGTGCCCAAGCAGGGGAGGTCTGTGGATGCATGGTGCCCGGCCGCACGCAGCGCCGTTCGTGCCCAGCGCCGCCTTCTACTCCTCAGTGCCGCCTCTCCCTCCCTCCCGCTTTGAGATCCCGCGTGTGTGCACAGACTCAGCCTGATGCGCCGTTGCGGACTGCTGGCATCAGCTTCTTCTTGCACTGTGCGCACGCGCCGAGAAGGGGACACTGCTACAGGTTTCCGGAAAGGTTTACTGCGAGTAAGGCTACTTTCACACTTGCGGCAGAGAGATCCGGCAAGCAGTTCTGTCGCCGGATCAGGCAAAACGTATGCCAACTGATGGCATTAGTAAGACTGATCAGGATCCTGATCAGTCTTAAAAATGCCTGATCAGTCGAAAAAATGCATTGAAATGCCGGATCCGTCTTTCCGGTGTCATCCGGCAAAACGGATCCGGCATTCATTTTTTTCACCTTTTTTTCAGTCTGCGCATGCGCAGACCGGAGGAACAGATCCGGCATTCCGGAATTCTGAATGCCGGATCCGGCACTAATACATTCCTATGGGGCAAAATGCCGGATCCGGCATTCAGGCAAGTCTTCAGTTTTTTTCGCCGGAGATAAAACCGTAGCATGCTGCGGTTTTCTCTTTTGCCTGATCAGTCAAAACAACTGAACTGAAGACATCCTGATGCATCCTGAACGGATTACTCTCCATTCAGAATGCATGGGGATAAAACTGATCAGTTCTTTTCCGGTATAGAGCCCCTAGGACGGAACTCTATGCTGGAAAAGAAAAATGCTAGTGTGAAAGTACCCTAAAGTTTAGTAAACCTTTTCGGGATATATTGTTTTACAAGTGGGGGCGTCAGGGAGCCGCTATCTAATAGCGGGAGACTCCCTGAACGTCCGGGAGACTTGAGATCCCTGCGTGTGGCGGGGGCGGACTGGGAACTTAAAGTGGCCCTGGAGAAAAAAACTAAAAGTGACCCCATGTTGTTGGTGGGTCCAAATTGACAGAAGACGGGTCAACAGAAGTAGGAGGGCCTGTCATACCGTAGTGCAGAACAGAATACCGCCCCAGCAGAGCCAAATACCACAGGGCAATTTTTCCAATTAGTCTAACTGACTACTATTTGCCTTATTTTACCATATGCCTAAATTCCCTCTTAAAACTTAACTTTTAATGTTACTTGTTATTAAATTCCTTCATCAGTTGTGTCGCCTCATTATTCCTAGTATTGTTGTGCTTTGTGCTATAATAAGTGTGGTAACAGACCGGTAGCCGCGCGCTGGCTCCAGGCTCTTCCGTTCTACCACATTAGGTTATTACTGTTTCTTCCTAACACAAGACGTCACTTCTGTGCTAAAATGTCCCTCAAACACTGCCCCCCGACATGTTTCGCCAGCTGCTCTGGCGTCTTCAGGGGATCGAGAAGTGAGCGTTTGATTTGCGTGGCGCAAATCTTTTATAGCCTCCTGCTATGACGTCATCGCCATTAGTCTATCACATATAGCAACATAGTTTGCATAAATATATTACTACTTATCTTCACTGTCATTGCGACCAATTGCCCGTCTCTCCTCCCATAGTTACCTCCTCTTTCTCACCAGTGCCGTTCTTACATTCTCACGTTGTCAATGGACTTAGATTCGTTCTCATCTAGCGCGCTATCTGCGCATGCTCTAGAACTTAGGATTTGGGTTCTGACTTTTACATTACTGCGCGTGCTCAGGATCTTAGAGTTTTGGCTCCACTTTATTATCACTGCGCATGTCTGGGGACTCTCTAATGATTCTCTCATAATACCACATAAGATGGTCACAATTGACCCTGACTAGGACTTCTTACTACTATCAAGAATAATGTCAATTCTACCTACAGTGGATTAAAAAAGTCTACACACCCCTGTTAAAATGTCAGGTTTCTGTGCTGTAAAAAAAATGAGACAAAGATAAATCATTTCAGAACTTTTTCAACCTTTAATGTGACCTATAAACTGTACAACTCAATTGAAAAACAAACTGAAATCTTTTAGGTGGAGGGGAAAAAAAAAGATAAAATTAAAATAATATGGTTGCATAAGTGTGCACACCCTTAAAGAGGACCTTTCATCGGTCCAAACATTGTGAACTAAGTATCATGATCTGTACAGCGGCGCCAGGGATCTCACTGCACTTACTATTATCCCTGGGCGCCGCTCCGTTCTGCCGCTATGTTTTCCGATATGTTCGGTCACTTGGTTATAGTAGGCGGAGACTTCCCTTGTTCTCCTGGGCATCTCCTTCTCCTAGGCTGTAGCGCTGGCCAATCGCAGCGCAGAGCTCACAGCCTGGGAGAAAAAACCTCCCAGGCTGTGAGCTCTGTGTTGCGATTGGCCAGCGCTACAGCCTAGGAGAACAAGGGCAGTCTCCTCCTACCATAACCAAGAGTCCTAAGTCTCCGCCTACTATAACCAAATCCCCGAACATACCGGAGGACATAACGGGAGAACGGAGCGGCGCCCAGGGATAATAGTAAGTGCAGTGAGATCCCTGGGCGCCGCTGTATATGTCATGATACTTAGTTCACAATGTTTGAACCGATGAAAGGTCCTCTTTAAACTAATACTTTGTTGAAGCATCTGATTTTATTACAGCACTCAGTCTTTTTGGGTATGAGTCTATCAGCATGGCACATTTAGACTTGGCAAGATTTGCCCACTCTTCTTGGCAAAAACACTCCAAATCTGGCAGATTGCGAGGGCATCTCCTGTGCACAGCCCTCTTCAGATCACCCCACAGATTTTCAATCGGATTCAGGTCTGGGCTCTGGCTGGCTCTATCATAAGGCAGCCCAAGCGGCTGCTTGAGGGCGCAGAAAACAATTAACTTGCTAACTTACACTTGCCCTGCTGATCCTGTGTGCCACGCAGCCCGGCTAACCCCAGGCTATACAGCTCTAATAGCTGTGTGGGTAAGTGTCTTGCCTCTGATGTGAAAGGTCGCGAGTTCGAATCCCAGAAGAAACTTTTCTGAACGACAGGCTAAATAAGAACACGATTACCAAATCTTCAACACTAGAGGCTGGTGGGAACACAGGCCGGAAGAGGCCTGCGTCGCATTGCTGACATGGAGGTAAGTATAATTTTTTTTTATTTTTTTAAATACCGGACTGTTACTTTACTGCCACGGGGGAGGGGGGGCTATTAGCTCCATGATACTGGCACATGGAGGGGGGAGGAGAGAGGCACTTGATACTGGCACATTAGGGGGCAGGGGGAGAGAATGGCACTATGATATTGGCACATGGGGGGGGGCAAGAAATGGACATGAATCATGAGGGGCAAAAATGTGAAATGATGGGGGGGGCAAGAAATGGACATGAATCATGAGGGGCAGAAATGTGAAATGATGGGGGGAGGCAAGAAATGGACATGAATCATGAGGGGCAGAAATGTGAAATGATGGGGGGGTAAGAAATGGACATGAATCATGAGGGGCAGAAATGTAAATTGATGGGGGGGGCAAGAAATGGACATGAATCATGAGGGGCAGAAATGTGAAATGATGGGGGGGGGGGGGGGCGCTAAAATGTAGATTCGCTTGTGTTGACAAAAATCCTTGCACCGGCCCTGGCTGGGCCATTCCAAAACTTTAATCTTCTTCTGGTGAAGCCATTCCTTTGTTGATTTGGATGTATGCTTTGGGTCGTTGTCATGCTGAAAGATGAAGTTCCTCTTCATGTTCAGCTTTCTAGCAGAAGCCTGAAGGTTTTGTGCCATTATTGACTGGTATTTGGAACTGTTCATAATCCCCTCTAGCTTAACTAAGGCCCCAGCTGAAGAAAAACAGCCCATTGGCATGGTGCTGCCACCACTATGCTTCACTGTGGGTATGGTGTTCTTTTGGTGATATGCAGTGTTGTTTTTGCGCCAAACATATCTTTTAGAATTATGGCCAAAAAGTTCAACCTTGGTTCCATCAGACCATAACACCTTTTCCCACATGCTTTTGGGAGACTTCAGATGTGTTTTTGCAAAATGTAGCCTGGCTTGGATGTTTTTCTTCGTAAGAAAAAGGCTTTCGTCTTGCCACTCTACCCCATAGCCCAGACATATGAAGAATACGGGAGATTGTTGTCACATGTACCACACAGCCAGTACTTGCCAGATATTCCTACAGCTCCTTTAATGTTGCTGTAGGCCTCTTGGTAGCCTCCCAGACCTGTTTTCTTCTCGTCTTTTCATCAATTTTGGAGGGACTCTTGGTAATGTCACTGTTGTGCCATATTTTCTCCACTTGATGATGACTGTCTTCACTGTGTTCCATGGTATATCTAATGCCTTGGAAATTCTTTTGTACCCTTCTCCTGACTGATACCTTTTAACAATGAGATCCCTCTGATGCTTTGGAAGCTCTCTGTGGACCATGGGAGGGTGTGCATACTTATGCAACCACATATTATTTTTTCTTTTTTTTTTTCTTCCCTCCACCTAAAAGATTTCAGTTTGTTTTTTAATTGAGTTGTACAGTTTATAGGTCACATTAAAAGGTGGAAAAAGTTCTGAAATGATTTATCTTTGTCTCATTTTTTTTTTACAGCACAGAAACCTGACATTTTAACAGGGGTGTGTAGACTTTTTACAGTATATCCTCTGTAAATGAATTTTGTAAACTATCCATAACATGATCAGATACAACAATGAATTAATCTATACTACATCACGTTTTTTTACTTCATGATTATGTGGACTAGTACTGTAAGTCATGATTAACAATATTGATATAAATAAAAATTATTATTTTCTGATCATGTATTCATAAGTGCTCCATGATTACCCTACATTCACAATTACCGTATGTTTCCAAATTCATCCAGGACATATGTGTAAAGGCCGATTCATTGGCCTGTATTTGTGGGAGGGGCGCTGCTGCCTTTATGTTCGGCCAGTGTCCCTCCCACTTTGTACGTTCGGCGTTTTGGAGCGGTACCTGGGTTCCTACTGTTTGGAGAGCGGTGTATGCAGGGAGCGGTGCATGCGGAGAAGCGGTGTCTCATTGTCAGCAATGTCCCTTTACGGTGAGTAGCTGCCACGTCCTGCAGCCCAGCGCTTCTGAGTCCGGCTGGCGGTGGGTCGGCCCCCTAGGTGAGGGTGGGCACCCCCGCACCGGAGCGGTCTGCCTGGGAGCAACGCTAGCTCCCCACGCGGCATGACACGCTAGGGTGCAGGGGGCAGCGTGTCCCCGCTCAGCAGTCTGTTTAATGTCTGGCACGGGCCACCGTGCTGTTAGATAGGCAGGGATACGGGGTGCGGGAGTGGGGCTTCTCGAGGGGTTTTGAAAAGTCACAGGGTTGTCGCCGGTCTGTCCTGTTATCAGTACTGGCAGGTTGTGAGCCAGTGTGTGTGTGGAGCCCTGTACCGGGTCGGTTGGAGCCCTGTACCGGGTCGGTTAGTGGTAATCTTGAGGGTGCCAGTCTTTTCCAGGGGTAGAGGAAGGAGAAAATATATATGTAATAATTGGATAAAAAAAAGGGAAAAATAACTGTGTCCAGGGAGGGTAGTGGATTAATATAGAGGAGTGTAGGGTAGGGAGTTAGGGCTGGGGGGGGGGGGGGGGGGGGGGGGGTCTTAGAGGAAGTGCTGTGCGGTCTCTGGCTGCAGTTAATTTCTCATTCATGGGGTTCGTTAGCACCTTATCACCTGAGGCTCTCCCCGTTAGGGAGGCAGGACATAGTCGCAGGTTGTTTTTCTTTTTTCCTTCTCCCAGGCAGTAGGCTGGGTTAGTGGGTACGGCTCGCAGGCCGTAATTTGTGCAGTTGCAGTCACGTTCTTGTTATGAGGGAAACTTTTTGGAGAGGGAGAAAAAGAAAAAAAAATGATAAAAAAAAAAATAAGGGGAAAAATAAATAAAAAAGGAAGGGGAAAGGTGATATAAAGAGTAAACAATATAAGTTAAAGGGGTTCTGCACTTTCATTTAACTGATGATCTATCCTCTGGATAGATCATCAGCATCTAATCGGCGGTGGTCTGACACCCGGGACCCCCGCCGATCAGCTGTTTCAGAAGGCAGCGGCGCTCCAGCAGCGCCGCGGCCTTCTCACTGTTTACCGCCGGCCCACTGACGTCACGACTAGTATCAACTAGCATAGGCAGGGCTAAGCTCCATTCAAGTGAACAGCTTAGCCGCGCCCATGCTAGTTGATACTAGTCGTGACGTCAGTGGGCAGGCGGCCCGGCGGTAAACAGTAAGAAGGCCGCGGCGCTGCCTTCTCAAACAGCTGATCGGCAGGGGGTCCCGGGTGTCAGACCCCCGCCGATCAGATGCTGATGATCTATCCAGAGGATAGATCATCAGTTAAATGAAAGTGCAGAACCCCTTTAACATAGTCTCCTTCAATTCTACTCGCTAGTCTCGTTTGCTCACCCTCTTCTTACCGTTGTTTGTGGTTTCCTCCCGGCGTGGTGTGTAATCCAGTGTTGACGGCATAATTGTTTGCTTCTAGGTTCAAGCGTTTCTCTCAAGTTACGTCCAGGATCTTCGCTTACCTGCCAGGTAGTAGTGGTACACGTCGGGGGGTAGGAGAGAGGTTGCAAGTGTTGTTCATGTCTCATTCGCTGTTGGTTGTTTCGTGTTATATTGTCTTTACAGCTGAAATGTCGCGAGCTTCAGATATCGTTGAGGCTTCTGTGGATGAGGATGTTGTGGGAATGTCTGAAGGGGGCAGTATTCCGTCCCTACGTGCATGGACTATCCCTAGGGATACTACGGAACTAACAAAGAGGGGTATTCCTTTCCCAGGTTCCGCCAGGAAGGCTGAGTTGTACCGGCTGTTGAAAGACTCAGTGGCTCCGTGTCAAGATGACGTCTCCATAGCCACGGTGCAAACGTCACTCACCCAGTTACACATCATGTTGAATAGCTTAATGTCCTCCGTTACTAGTATACAAGCAAGGTTGGAGACGGTAGAGTCTCGTGCATCGGTCGTTCCTGTCTCTTTTCCGGACCTACCCGTTGCCTCTACATCCGCAACAGGTGGCTGTCGTTCAACAGAGGCCGTTCCCAATGTCTTTCCTGCACATTTTCTTCCGGCTAACATCAAAAAGGATATATTAGAGGGTAGGGATGTTAACCTTGCTTCTTTGCTGATTGCCACCAGGGACTTGTCCTACAGTAAGGTCATTGCCTGCTGTGAGGTCTCTGTGGTGCTGAGAGGCCGTGAACACAGGCTTAATCGCAAGTTGACGATCCCCGAATTTGTCATGGCATTCAGTCTGTTCAGAGATGTGATATGTTCTGTTAGGCCTGATAGAAGGGAAGAACTTGATTTGTACCTTTTCCGAGTCACAGAGTTAGGGTATAAGTATGGCGGGTGTTCGTTTTATGATTATCATCGTTCCTTTTCCGCCAAGGCAGCGGCGGCTTTAGCGCAGTTTCAGTTCGTCACAGATTGGTCCAATTTAGACACTGAGTTATTTTGTAGGCATTTTGCTGGTTTGAAAGCTCCTTCCTGTTCGTTATGTCAGTCGATTTTTCACTCAGCTGAGTGGTGCCACAAGTCAGCCACCAGTGCGCCGTCTAACCCTTCTAATTCGTCGGCCGGACCTCTAGACGTTTTCAGGTCTTCCAGCTCAGTTGACAAGTTGGGTCGGCCTATTGTTCAGTTGGGTAGGGCCCAGATTTGTAACAATTACAACTACTCTTCGTGTAATTTTAGTCAATGCCGCTTGCTACATATTTGTTCTAATTGCTTCAGGGCCCACCCCAAAGTCGCTTGTACATTAAAGTCGATCAAAGCCTACATGAGTGTCGTGGATACTGGTTGCTTACGGGGGTTCTTAGTGGGTCATCCTAATTCAGGTTTCGTGGAGTTTTTGATTTCAGGATTTTCTTCAGGGTTTTCATACCGGGTTGGTCACCGTTCCAGAGTTTACGCACGAATGTAAGAATCTTCAGTCAACTGGCAAGAATCCTAGCGCCATAGACAAGTTGATAAATGCAGAGTTAGATAAGGGTTTTTTGATCGGTCCTTTTAAGGTGCCCCCTTTCCAGCGGTGGAGAGTTAGTCCCGTGGGGGTGGTCATGGGTCAGTTTAGTAGGAAGGAGAGACTGATCATAGACCTGTCAGCCCCGTATGGTTCCCATGTTCCTAGCCTCAACTCCCTTATTCCATCAGAGGAAGTGGGTATGAGGTATTCTTCCATTGACCAGGCTATCGCCATTATCATTCGGTTAGGACCCGGAGCAGCATTGTCCAAGGCCGATATCTCTGATGCCTTTAAGTTACTCCCTATTACGCCAGCTCACTGGCAGTGGGACGACATTAAGTGGAGGGACCAATACTACTTTTCCACAAAACTTACTTTTGGTTCTAAGAGCAGTCCGTGGCTGTTTGATCAGTTGGCTCAGGCCCTCCATTGGGTATTAGAGAATAAAATCATTACTTGGATGATTTCCTGCTGATCGAGAGGCCCCCCTGGGTCTGGGGAAACTTTTGAGTTGCTTTTCTCAGATGGGCGTCCCTGTATCCCCCAAGAAAGTTGAGGGCCCATCCACAGTCATTACTTTCCTAGGCATAGTGTTAGATTCAGAAAACATGTTAGCCAGATTGCCGTCGGACAAGTTAGTTAGGATCAGGGAAGTCGTTCACAGGTTCTCAGTTACCACCGTGGTCACTAAGGCTGATTTACAGTCGTTACTGGGCATGTTAAATTTTGCTATGAGGATCATCCCGCAAGGCAGGTCATTCATTTCCCGCGTGTTGGCCCTTCTCGCTACTGCTCCAAATCAGGACAGCCCGGTACGCCTGGATAGTCAGGCCTTATCTGACCTACACATGTAGGACCACTTCCTCAGCCAGTGGAATGGGCTGTCCTTGTTTATTCCCGAATTGTCTAACCTGTCTCCAGTAATCTTCTTAGACGCGGCTGCTGGCACAGGTTTTGTTGCTATTTTTGGCACCCACTGGGTCGCAGGTGAGTGGCCAGTTGAGGTTAGACAGATCCCGGATTTCCTGCAAACCTCAGCACTCTTCGAGCTGTACCCCATAGTGGTGGTCGCCTTTATCTGGGGCAGCCGCTGGACAAATCTCACTGTGTTGATTGTAACAGACAACGCCGCAGTGGTAGATATTATAACCAGTGGTTTGTCTAAGTTATCACATGTCATGTGTCTCATGAGGCGTCTAGTTCAACTCTCGTTGCAACATCATTTCTGTATTACTAGTACGCATGTACCAGGTTCTCAAAATGTGGCAGCTGACGCCTTATTGAGGGCTAATTTTCCCCTTTTTTCGCAGGTCATGCCAGAGGCGGATGTTATGGGCGCTGCTGTCCCTCCCCACGAGTTGCTAATATTGGATTGACTAGTCACCTGGCCACAGCCCATACCTTATTAGCCGAGTCACTTTCTCCGAACACGGCTAGGGCTTACCGCACTGGGTGGGCCGTATATTGCAAATTCCTGGAGAAATGCCCTCAAGGAGAGTCCAGCTTCATCGAGTACATCCTTGCTTTTATAGGTTACTGCCACTGGGAACTTAAGCTATCACACAACACAGTGAAGTCCTACCTGTCAGGGGTGCAGCATTTCCTTTCCGTTAGTCATCCAGAACGGGGTTCGTTGTTTTCTGTTCACGCAGTCAAAGCAACGCTGAGGGGGTTAAGCAGATGTGGCCCAGGAGGCCAGGTACACAGACAAGCCGTTATTGGTAGGCTATTCCGTAACCTGTCTGACGTTCTGGATAAGAATCCTTTAGGGGTTTTGCCCAGCTTGGTGCTTAAAGCGGCTATTTATTTAGCCTTTTAACGGTTTCCTGAGGCCTGGTGAGTTTACTTGTCCCCCCAATAGCAGTAAGTTTGTCACAGTTAGCCAACTGGTTCCGCATCTTGAGGGTTTCACGTTACTACTGCGGACGTCCAAGACCTCTCAGACGGGTCCTCCGATTCCAGTGTCCTACTTCCCCACGTCTCACCGATGGTGCCCGGTCAGAGTTCTTCAGCAGTTGCAGGCAGCCTTAGTAGGTCACAGGCCAGATAGTCCACTGTTGCCTTTTGGGGTGTCGCCACTTAGTACTCGCCAGTTTGTGTCTCACATACGCTCCTTAGTTGTGAGTCTGGGCGGCGACCCCGCTTCGATTTTAGGTCATTCGTTCCGTATAGGAGCGGCGTCTGCGGCGTCCAAAAATCAGGTGCCAGCGCACGTTATCCAGAAGTTGGGTCGCTGGCGCTCCTCCTGCTTTAGTCGCTACATTCCTCATCCCAAAACTAAGATGTCATTGACTTTCCAAAGTTTGGTCTTGTGATTATGTTGTAATAAATTACTCTTGCTACTCTGTATGCCTTTTGCCCTCTTTCTGGTGTCCCTGCTACGGTTGCGACACAACTCTACCCGATTAGGCGTAAGGTAGTTTCAGGTGGAATAGGGTACATTCTCTCGGTAGCCACGACCACAAGTGTAAAGGCCGATTCATTAGCCTGTATTTGTGGGAGGGGCACTGCTGCCTTTATGTTCGGCCGGCGTCCCTCCCACTTTGTACGTCGTTCTGCGGTTTTCCCTCCCACCCGCCCTTACTCTTGTTACTAATAGAGGAGATGCCCTTTTTCTGGTGTCCCTGCTACATCGCGGTTGCAGCACAACTCTAACCGCTTAGATGTAAGCTAGTTTCAGGTGGGATAGGGTGCATTCTCTCGGTAGCCAGGACCACAATTATAGTTTATAATCATATATTTAAATACACATGAGCTTTTAATAACATTATATTTCCATCATGTCTATCATTTATTCTTCCCAATCATGTATTTGTATCCTGATTTTACTACTCAAATCATGATAAGTCCTAGTATATGTAATAGATCATGTATCCGAGTTCTTTCTCCATAATTTACATAGTATTCATATATTCATTGTATGTCTCATCATATAGGGTCAATCCATTATTATTGATCTTAATTTAAAAAAATAAAAAAATAATGTACGGACAGTATGGGGGGGAGTAAGCAAGGGGAAAATTAGTTCAGTTAATCATGAAGATCCGCACCATCTCACATTGTTATCTTATTTATATACTAATGGTCTTATGTTCACTCTATACATTATTTATTTAATATTGATCCCTAAATAATACTTTGCCGCAATTTTACAGAAAGGAAGCGAAGGTGAATCCTTAGTTTAATACTTGAGGGGCTAGGCTTTTCATCCGATAAATCCATCTGGCTTATGTAGAAACATACAATGTGTCGGCAGATAAGAACCATTTGGCCCATCTAGTCTGCCCAATATATCTGAATACTATGGATAGCCCCTGGCCCTATCTTATATGAAGGATAGCCATATGCCTATCCCATGCACGCTTAAACCCCTTCACTGTATTTGCAGCTACCACTTCTGCAGGAAGGCTATTCCATGCATCCACTACTCTCTCAGTAAAGTAATACTTCCTTATATTACTTTTAAACCTTTGCCCCTCTAATTTAAAACTGTGTCCTCTTGTGGTAGTTTTTCTTCTTTTAAATATGCTCTCCTGCTTTACCGAGTTGATTCCCTTTATGTATTTAAAAGTTTCTATCATATCCCCTCTGTCTCTTCTTTCTTCCAAGCTATACATGTTAAGGTCCTTTAACCTTTCCTGGTAAGTTTTATCCTGCAATCCATGTACTAGTTTAGTAGCTCTTCTCTGAACTCTCTCTAGAGTATCTATATCCTTCTGGAGATATGGCCTCTAGTACTGCGCACAATACTCCAAGTGAGGTCTCACCAGTGTTCTGTACAGCGGCATAAGCACTTCACTCTTTCTACTGCTTATACCTCTCCCTTTACATCCAAGCATTCTGCTGGCATTTCGTGCTGCCCTATTACATTGTCTTCCCACCTTTAAGTCTTCTGAAATAATTACTCCTAAATCCCTTTCCTCAGATACTGAGGTCAGGACTGTGTCAAATATTGTATATTCTGCCCTTGGGTTTTTACGCCCTAGGTGCATTATCTTGCACTTATCCACATTAAATTTCAGTTGCCAGAGTTCTGACCATTCTTCTAGTTTTCCTAAATCCTTTTCCATTTGGCGTTTCCCTCCAGGAACATCAACCCTGTTACATATCTTTGTGTCATCAGCAAAAAGACACACCTTCCCATCGAGGCCTTTTGCAATATCACTTATGAAGATATTAAACAAAATTGGTCCCAGTACAGATCCCTGTGGAACCCCACTGGTAACATGACCTTGTTTTGAATGTTCTCCATTGACTACAACCCTCTGTTGTCTGTCACTCAGCCACTGCCTAATCCACTCAACAATATGGAAGTCCATGCTCAATGACTGCAGTTTATTGATAAGTCTTCTATGTGGGACAGTGTCAAAAGCCTTACTAAAATCTAGATATGCGATGTCTACTGCACCTCCACCGTCTATTATTTTAGTCACCCAGTCAAAAAAATCTATAAGATTTGTTTGACATGATCTCCCTGAAGTAAACCCATGTTGTTTTTCATCTTGCAATCCATGGGATTTTAGATGTTCCACAATCCTATCCTTTAATAGGGTTTCCATTAATTTGCCTACTATTGATGTCAGACTCACTGGTCTATAGTTGATCGATTCCTCCCTACTACCTTTCTTGTGAATGGGCACGACATTTGCCAATTTCCAATCTTCCGGGACGACTCCTGTTACTAATGATTGGTTAAATAAATCTGTTAGCGGTTTTGCCAGCTCACCACTAAGCTCTTTTAATAATTTTGGGTGTATCTCATCAGGCCCCTGTGACTTATTTGTCTTCACCTTAGACAGCAAACTTAGAACATCTTCCTCTGTAAAGATACATGCATCAAATGATTTATTAGTCATCCTTTCTAGTGGAGGTCCTTCTCCTTTTTCTTTTGTAAAAACTGAACAGAAGTATTCATTAAGGCAGTCGGCTTCCTCCTGCTGTAATCTTTTACCAATATTCCCTTGTCTGGGGCCTAATGAGATCTTGCTAATGCCCCAGAATTTAAGACTACTGGCATTAGGGTACTTTCACACTAGCGTTTTTCTTTTCCGGCATAGAGTTCCGTCCTAGGGGCTCAATACCGGAAAAGAACTGGTCAGTTTTATCCCGATGTATTCTGAATGGAGAGCAATCCGTTCAGGATGCATCAGGATGTCTTCAGTTCAGTCTTTTTGACTGATCAGGATGGAGATAATACCGCAGCATGCTACGGTTTTATCTCCGGCCAAAAAAACGGAAAACTTGAAACTGAATTTTTTTCCATAGAAATGTATCGGAATGCCGGATCTGTCCTTCCAGTCTGCGCATGCGCAGAACGAAAAAAAAGGTAAAAAAAAAATGCTGGATCCGTTTTTCACTGACACCGACATTTCAATGTATTTGTAAGACTGATCAGGCATTTTTAACACTGATCAGGATCCTGATCAGTCTTACAAATGCCATCAGTTGGCATACGTTTTGCTGGATCCGGCAGGCAGTTCCAGCGACGGAACTGCCTGCCGGATCACTCTGCCACAAGTGTGAAAGTAGCCTTATGTACATCTCGTATGTGTCTATGTAGGGGCGTGTCAGCCTCAATATTTATGTCGCTCAGATGTTTAGACATACGCCTCCTCAATTCCTGTGTCGTTTTACCAATATACAGTGGGGGAAATAATTATTTGACCCCTCACTGATTTTGTAAGTTTGTCCAATGACAAAGAAATGAAAAGTCTCAGAACAGTATCATTTCAATGGTAGGTTTATTGTAACAGTGGCAGATAGCACATCAAAAGGAAAATCGAAAAAATAACTTTAAATAAAAGATAGCAACTGATTTGCATTTCATTGAGTGAAATAAGTATTTGAACCCCTACCAACCATTAAGAGTTCTGGCTCCCACAGAGTGGTTAGACACTTCTACTCAATTAGTCACCCTCATTAAGGACACCTGTCTTAACTAGTCACCTGTATAAAAGACACCTGTCCACAGAATCAATCAATCAAGCAGACTCCAAACTCTCCAACATGGGAAAGACCAAAGAGCTGTCCAAGGATGTCAGAGACAAAATTGTAGACCTGCACAAGGCTGGAATGGGCTACAAAACCATTAGCAAGAAGCTGGGAGAGAAGGTGACAACTGTTGGTGCGATTGTTCGAAAATGGAAGGAGCACAAAATGACCATCAATCGACCTCGCTCTGGGGCTCCACGCAAGATCTCACCTCGTGGGGTGTCAATGGTTCTGAGAAAGGTGAAAAAGCATCCTAGAACTACACGGGAGGAGTTAGTTAATGACCTCAAATTAGCAGGGACCACAGTCACCAAGAAAACCATTGGAAACACATTACACCGCAATGGATTAAAATCCTGCAGGGCTCGCAAGGTCCCCCTGCTCAGGAAGGCACATGTGCAGGCCCGTCTGAAGTTTGCCAATGAACACCTGAATGATTCAGAGAGTGACTGGGAGAAGGTGCTGTGGTCTGATGAGACCAAAATAGAGCTCTTTGGCATTAACTCAACTCGCTGTGTTTGGAGGAAGAAAAATGCTGCCTATGACCCCCAAAACACCGTCCCCACCGTCAAGCATGGGGGTGGAAACATTTTGCTTTGGGGGTGTTTTTCTGCTAAGGGCACAGGACAACTTATTCGCATAAACGGGAAAATGGACGGAGCCATGTATCGTGAAATCCTGAGCGACAACCTCCTTCCCTCTGCCAGGAAACTGAAAATGGGTCGTGGATGGGTGTTCCAGCACGACAATGACCCAAAACATACAGCAAAGGCAACAAAGGAGTGGCTCAAGAAGAAGCACATTAAGGTCATGGAGTGGCCTAGTCAGTCTCCGGACCTTAATCCAATCGAAAACCTATGGAGGGAGCTCAAGCTCAGAGTTGCACAGAGACAGCCTCGAAACCTTAGGGATTTAGAGATGATCTGCAAAGAGGAGTGGACCAACATTCCTCCTAAAATGTGCGCAGACTTGGTCATCAATTACAAGAAACGTTTGACCTCTGTGCTTGCAAACAAGGGTTTTTCCACCAAGTATTAAGTCTTTTTTTGTTAGAGGGTTCAAATACTTATTTCACTCAATGAAATGCAAATCAGTTGCTATCTTTTATTTAAAGTTATTTTTTCGATTTTCCTTTTGATGTGCTATCTGCCACTGTTACAATAAACCTACCATTGAAATGATACTGTTCTGAGACTTTTCATTTCTTTGTCATTGGACAAACTTACAAAATCAGTGAGGGGTCAAATAATTATTTCCCCCACTGTATAACTTTGGACATCCACATCTAATGGCCACTCCAGTGGTTTTACAATTAATGTACTGTTTAATTTGATATTTTTTATCATTAACTGGATTGTTTTCTTGTCATATATCGTACTTCATGACAGTGGTAAAAATGAGTAAAAAAAATATCATTTTTATTTGAAAAGAAATACCAAATTTACCAAACATTTTTAAAAATGAGCAAATTTCCAAATTTCAATTTCTCAACTTTTATAATAGATAGCAATACCTCAAAAAATAGTAATTACTTTACATTCCCCATATGTCTACTTCATGTTTGGATCATTTTGAGTACATATGATTTTTAATTGCTCTATATTACGTTTTTTTGTGAGGCAAGGTAACCAAAAAATTGATGTTTTGGCACAGTTTTTATTTTTTATTTTAAACAACATTCATCTGACAGGTTAGATTATGCGCTATTTTTATATAGCAGGTTGTAACGGATGCAATGATATCAAATATGTCTACTTTCTATGATGTTTGTTTCAGTTTTGCATAATAAAGCATTTTTGAAAAAAAGTATGTTTTTGTGTCTCCATTTTCTGAACGCCCTATTTTTTTTATTTTTCTGCCAATCTACTTGTGCAGGGGCTTTTTTTTTTTGCAGGAAGAGTTGATGTTTTCATTGGTACCATTTTTGGGTACATATGATTTTTCGATCATTCATTATTACATTTTATGGGGCAAGCTGACCAAAAAATTGGTTGTTTTAGCGCAGTTTTTATTTATTTATTTTTACAGCGTTTTACTGAGGGATTAGGTCATGTGACTTTTTTATAGAGCAGATCGTTACGGATGTGGCAATACCTAATATGTATACTTTTTTATTTTTTTTCACAATAATAGCAGTTTTGAAGCAAAAAATTATCATATTTTAGTGTCTCCATTGTCTGAGAGTGATAGCTTTTTTATTTTTTGACCGATTCTCTTAGGTAGGGTCTCATTTTTTGCAGGATGAGGTGACAGTCTGATTAGTACTATTTTGGGGGGCATACGCCTTTTTGATCACTTGCTGTTGCATTTTTTGTGATGTAATGTGCCAAAAATGTTTTTTTTTTTTTTACACAGTTTTTTTTTTTCTTTTTTTTACGGTGTTCACCTGAGTGTTTAGGTCATGTGATATTTTTATAGAGCTGGTTGTTGCGGACGTGGTGATACTTAATATGTATACTTTTTTTTATTTTTTTCACTTTAGACACAGTTAAAATCATATTTTAGTGTCTCCATTTTCTGAGAGTGATAGCTTTTTTATTTTTTGACCGCTTCTCTTAGGTAGGGTGTCATTTTTTTCGGGATGAGGTTACGGTTTTATTGATACCATTTTGTGGGACATACGCCTTTTTGATCGCTTGGTGTTGCGCTGTTTGTGATGTAAGGTGACAAAAATTGCTTTTTTTACACTTTTTTTTATGGTGTTTATCAGACAGGGTGGATCATGTGATATATTTATAGAGCCGGTCATTACGGACGTGGCGATACCTAATATGTGTGGGGTTTCTTTTCAGTTTTTTTATTATAAAATAAGGAGAAAGGGGCGTTTTTTGGTTGGTTTGTGGATGATAGTTTTGCCAGTGCAGAAGACTATTGGTTGAAGTAGACTTCCTATATACCTCTGTCAGTATGCTCCCATCAGGCTGCAGGGTGAGAGTCAGATCAAGAAAGTTCAGCTTTCCTTCATCTATCTCAGCTGTAAATTTAAGACCTATTATATTATTATTGAGTATTGTTACAAATTGTTGAAAATCATCTTTAGTGCCTTCCCAGAAAATTAAAATTTGTCAATATAAAGACCCCAAAATGTGACGTGCTTAGTGAAATTTCTGTGTTCCTCTGTGAAAACAAATCTTTCTTCCCACCACCCTAAAAATATGTGGTATTATGAGAAAATCATTTGAGAGTCCCCAGACATGCACAGTGATAATAAAGTGGAGCCGAAACTCTAAGATCCTGAGCACGCGCAGTAATGTAAAAGTCAGAACCCAAATCCTAAGTTCTAGAGCATGCGCAGATAGCGCGCTATAGTGAGAACAAATTTAAGTCCATTGACATGCGCAGGACTTGATGGTAACGTGAGAATATACAGGTGAAACTCGAAAAATTTGAATATCGTGCAAAAGTCTATTTATTTCAGTAATGCAAATTAAAAGGAATTGCATTAATGCAGCTTAAAATTAGAATTCTGTGAAACGGTTCAATATTCTAGGCTCAAAGTGTCACTCTAGTCAGCTAATTAATGCCAAAGGGTACCTCAAAATTGAGACTTTGGGGTTTCATAAGCTGTAAGCCATAATCATCCATATTATAACAAATAAAGGCTTGAAATATCTTGCTTTGCATGTAATGAGTCTATCTCATATGTTAGATTCTCCTTTTAAGTTGCATTACTGAAATAAATGAACTTTGCACGATATTCAAATTTTTCGAGTTTCACCTGTAAGAACGGCACTGGTGAGAAGGAGGAGGTAACTACGGGAGGAGAGACGGGCAATTGATCGCAATGACAGTGAAGAAAAGAAGTAATATATTTATACAAACTATGTTGCTATATGTGATAGGCGAATGGTGATGACATCATAGCAGGAGGCTATAAAAGATTTGCGCCACGCCCATCAAACGCTCACTGCCCGATCCCCTGAAGACGCCAGAGAAGCTGGCGAAACATGTCGGGGGGCAGTGTTTGAGGGACATTTTAGCACAGAAGTGACGCCTTATGTTAGGAAGAAACAGTATTAACCTAATGTGGTAGGCGGAAAAAAAATCGGAGAAGAAGAGCCTGGAGCCAGCGCGCGGCTACCGGTCTGTTACCACACCTATTATAGCACAAAGCACAACAATACTAGGAATACAGGGAGTGCAGAATTATTAGGCAAATGAGTATTTTGACCACATCATCCTCTTTATGCATGTTGTCTTACTCCAAGCTGTATAGGCTCGAAAGCCTACTACCAATTAAGCATATTAGGTGATGTGCATCTCTGTAATGAGAAGGGGTGTGGTCTAATGACATCAACACCCTATATCAGGTGTGCATAATTATTAGGCAACTTCCTTTCCTTTGGCAAAATGGGTCAAAAGAAGGACTTGACAGGCTCAGAAAAGTCAAATATAGTGAGATATCTTGCAGAGGGATGCAGCACTCTTAAAATTGCAAAGCTTCTGAAGCGTGATCATCGAACAATCAAGCGTTTCATTCAAAATAGTCAACAGGGTCGCAAGAAGCGTGTGGAAAAACCAAGGCGCAAAATAACTGCCCATGAACTGAGAAAAGTCAAGCGTGCAGCTGCCAAGATGCCACTTGCCACCAGTTTGGCCATATTTCAGAGCTGCAACATCACTGGAGTGCCCAAAAGCACAAGGTGTGCAATACTCAGAGACATGGCCAAGGTAAGAAAGGCTGAAAGACGACCACCACTGAACAAGACACACAAGCTGAAACGTCAAGACCGGGCCAAGAAATATCTCAAGACTGATTTTTCTAAGGTTTTATGGACTGATGAAATGAGAGTGAGTCTTGATGGGCCAGATGGATGGGCCCGTGGCTGGATTGGTAAAGGGCAGAGAGCTCCAGTCCGACTCAGACGCCAGCAAGGTGGAGGTGGAGTACTGGTTTGGGCTGGTATCATCAAAGATGAGCTTGTGGGGCCTTTTCAGGTTGAGGATGGAGTCAAGCTCAACTCCCAGTCCTACTGCCAGTCTCTGGAAGACACCTTCTTCAAGCAGTGGTACAGGACGAAGTCTGCATCCTTCAAGAAAAACATGATTTTCATGCAGGACAATGCTCCATCACACGCGTCCAAGTACTCCACAGCGTGGCTGGCAAGAAAGGGTATAAAAGAAGAAAATCTAATGACATGGCCTCCTTGTTCACCTGATCTGAACCCCATTGAGAACCTGTGGTCCATCATCAAATGTGAGATTTACAAGGAGGGAAAACAGTACACCTCTCTGAACAGTGTCTGGGAGGCTGTGGTTGCTGCTGCACGCAATGTTGATGGTGAACAGATCAAAACACTGACAGAATCCATGGATGGCAGGCTTTTGAGTGTCCCTGCAAAGAAAGGTGGCTATATTGGTCACTGATTTGTTTTTGTTTTGTTTTTGAATGTCAGAAATGTATATTTGTGAATGTTGAGATGTTATATTGGTTTCACTGGTAAAAATAAATAATTGAAATGGGTATATATTTGTTTTTTGTTAAGTTGCCTAATAATTATGCACAGTAATAGTCACCTGCACACACAGATATCCCCCTAAAATAGCTAAAACTAAAAACAAACTAAAAACTACTTCCAAAAATATTCAGCTTTGATATTAATGAGTTTTTTGGGTTCATTGAGAACATGGTTGTTGTTCAATAATAAAATTAATCCTCAAAAATACAACTTGCCTAATAATTCTGCACTCCCTGTAATGAGGCGACACAACTGATAATTTTAACATAAACAATTTAATGGTCAATGAAGGAATTTAATAACAAGTAACATTAAAAGTTAAGTTTTAAGAGGGAATTTAGGCATATGTTAAAATAAGGCAAATAGTAGTCAGTTAGACTAATTGGAAAATTTTCTCAAAGTGCCTTTACATATGTTCGGGTCTAAGTTATGTAGAAAATACCACAGGGCAGCACAAAATACTGCTGCCCTCACCACAGTATTGAACTGTATCACTATCATGACAATGGTAATACAATTGAGTTCAGGAAGGCACCTATGGCCATTGAACATCAGATCATTATGTACGTGGCCTGCGGCCATCAAGAGGACTTGAGTGGTCCCCTGGGCATCGGCCCAACGGGAAATTTCCCTGTAGGGTCTATGGCCAATCCGCCCGTGATGTGTTCTGTGCCATGGTTAGTGCCTGTAGTAGAGCGCCATACTTAGTATAGGTCACCACAGCAATATAACCCACGCTGGTTATTATTAGTGTTGAGAGAGTGGATTTCAATCTGAATTGGATAAATTCGATTTTCCGTGAAGCCGAATTTGCTTTGTGGTAGCGAATCGATTTAAGGGTACTTTCACAACTGCCTGCCGGATGCGGATGTTTAGGATTTTTTGCCGGAGAGAAAAATCCAGCATGCTGTGATATTTTCTCCGGCCAAAAAACGTAAGAGGGACTACTGATGCATACTGAACGGAATACTCTCGATTCAGAATGCATTAGGATAAAACGAATCAGTTTTTTCCGGTATTGAGCCCCTAGGACGGAACTCAATACCGGAAAAGAAAAACGCTAGTGTGAAAGTACCCTTAGCTGAAATAGTGTAAAATACAAAAAAAATCATACCTGATCCATTTGCTCGTGACTGGCCGGCCGCCGGCATCTTGCTCGAAGATCTCACATGAAATCCTGTTAAGGTAAGTATGATTCTTTTTTTTCTTTACACTCTGTTATTTATATTAGATTCCGCGATCATGTATGAACGCAGCATCTAAGGGGTAGAATGACGGCCGGGCGGCGCAATCGCCGCTCCCTGTTATTGAACCCACTACTTTCAAAGAAAGCAAATTTTTTTGTGAGATTTGGCGAAGCAGCTAAATCGAATTTTTCAATAATTCGCTCATCTCTAGTTATTTATTGGGATCCCGCATACATAGTAGTGTGTAATGCATTCTTATAACTGTCCCTATATACAGTAGAACAGCTAGAAATGTATATTTAGGGTATAGATATTACAGTGCACTATGTGAGGGAGATAAGACGGGATGTCCAGCTTCCAAAAAAGACGTTGTTCTTTATTCCAAAAATGACACAGGATAAAAACAATCCAACACGGCAAGCAGGTCTACATGTTTCGGATGCTCTAATACTGACCCTTATTCATGACACATTGGTTGCTGAATGGCTACATACTTAAATAGCTGAACTTCTGTCACTACCAGAGCTTTGAGACGTTCTCACAGCTCTGTTTCTCCACCCCTGTGATGTCACTACTAGAGCTTGGAGGAGTTCTCACTGCTCTGTTTCTCCGCCCCTGTGATGAAGTCTTTACTTTCTGTTTCCTTCCTCCCAGCTGTTCCTCCTGCGTTTGATTTCCCTGCCTTTAAATCACCCCTCCTCCTATTGTAGGGCGTGGATTATATTTCTCATTTCAGTGGTAGCTCTTGCTTGAGTATCTTCACTTGTAGCTATCAGTTCACTAGACCTGTGTTCTGCTGCAGCAAGCACTCCGGATATTGCCAGCTGTCCTTGGATCCGTCTTCTCTGCGGCTGCATCTCCTTCAGCTAAGTGTGCAGACATTGTTGTGTACCTGGTTATTTTCTGACTGGATCTGAGGTGGCCACGGTTCCCTCCATATACTGAGCAGGGCACCGGTGGCCGTGCCCCTTCCACTATTGTAGGGGTTACAGTGGTCATCAGTCTTAGGTACGCGGGCATGCCTCGTTCCGCCATTTGGATCTGGGCATGTGCTTTAGCAGCATAGGGAGAGCTTTGAGGGTCTGACAGGGGTCACCCTTTATCCTCCCTAGTTTGGGTCCGGTCAGTAGCTCTTTTTACTGTGTATACTCTTGTTGCTCACATATAGCCGTGACATTATAATCCACCAAAACCGTCCTTTTTTGACATGGATCCGCTTTCTGGCCTGGTTGACCGCATGCAGGGTCTTTCTTTGGAAGTAGCGGATCTCCGTCAATCTATGACTCAGCTTCAAGCATTGGGCTCTGCTCCGGCTCATGGAGTCTGTTGCGAGCCAAAGGTCTCACTTCCGGAAACGTTCTCCGGGGGCAGTGAGAATTTTGTTCGCTTCAGAGAGGCATGCAAACTCCATTTTTGCTTGTGTCCCCACTCCTCTGGTAAGGAGGAGCAGAGGGTGAGGATTGTCATCTCCCTGCTCAGGGGTAATGCTCAGACTTGGGCTTTTTCGCTGCCATCAGGGGATCCCTCCCTTCGATCCGTGGAAAGATTTTTTGTGGCCCTGGGGCAGATATATGATGACCCGGATAGTGTTGCTCTGGCCGAATCTAACTTACGTGTTTTATGCCAGAACAAACTGTCTGCGGAGCTTTATTGTTCTGAATTTCGGAGATGGGCAGCTGATTAAGGTTGGAATGATGCTGCACTCCGGAGTCAGTTCTGTCATGGTCTCTCAGAGAGATTGAAAGATGCGTTTGCTTTCCATGAGAGACCAACGTCCTTAGAGTCTGCCATGTCATTGGCGGTACGCCTTGACAGGCGTCTAAGAGAAAGAAACAAGACCTCTCTGTCCAGCCATTGTCAGTCTAGGGGCAATGGTGCGGACTCATTCAGTGTGCAGGGGCCTCATCCTGTCTCGCTCCCCTCTGAGGAGGAGCCCATGCAGCTAGGTCGACTTGCCCCTGATAAAAGAGGATTTAGTCCTCAGAGTATGGTGTGTTTTTGTTGTGGGGGCATAGGTCATTTGGCAAATGTTTGTCTGTCTAGGAGATTCTTGAACTGTACTAAGAGCGATAATAAGAGAAAAACCTCAAAAGGTAAATCATCAAACTCTGCTTCATCTGCTACTTTGGGCAAAGTTGATGTAGGAATTGATGCTTTTCCTCTGACCTGCAGTTCCCGTTTTCTCCTGTCTGCCAGGGTGGCGCTAGAGAGCAAAGTCATTTCTTGTGAGATTTTTGTCGATAGTGGAGCGGCCGTCAATCTTATTGACACTCAATTTGTAGCCATGCATGGTTTTCAGGTTTGCACATTAGAAAAGGATATACCTGTTTTTGCTATTGACTCTGCTCCACTCTCACAGAGATCTCTGAAGGGCATTGTTCACAATATCCAGCTAGCTGTAGGTGACACTGATGTGGAGGATATATCTTGTTTTGTCCTTAACGGATTGCCTTCTCCTCTAGTTTTGGGGTTACCCTGGCTCACTAGACATAACCCCACTATTGATTGGCAAGGAAGGCAAATAAATGAGTGGAGTGACTTTTGTAGATAGAATTGTCTCACAGCGACTTTTGCAGAGGTGTCTACTAAAACTGTGCCATCATTTCTCTCTGATTTCTCGGACGTGTTTTCCGAGAGCGGTGTTCAGGAGCTACCTCCTCACCGGGAGTTTGACTGTCCCATTAACCTCATTTCCGGCGCCAAGCTGCCAAAAGCACGCCTCTACAATCTCTCACAACCGGAAAGAATCGCAATGCGAACTTATATCTCCGAGAGTCTCGATAAGGGGCATATTCGTCCCTCAAAGTCACCTGTGGCCGCGGGTTTTTTTTTGTTAAAAAAAAAGATGGCTCTCTGAGACCTTGCCTAGATTTTAGGGAGCTGAACCGTATCACGATTCGCGATCCCTATCCCCTACCTCTGATCCCGGACCTCTTCAACCAAATTGTTGGGGCCAAGGTGTTTTCCAAATTGGATTTGAGAGGCGCGTACAACCTGGTCAGGGTCAGAGAGGGGGATGAATGGAAAACGGCCTTTAATACCCCTAACGGGCATTTCGAGAATCTCGTTATGCCTTTCGGCCTGATGAATGCTCCGGCCGTCTTTCAGCATTTTGTTAATAGTATTTTCTACCATTTAATGGGGAAATTTGTATTGGTGTATCTTGATGATATTTTGATTTTTTCCCCTTATGTTCAGACCCATCAGGATCATCTTTTTCAGGTTCGGCAGATTCTGCGGGAAAATAAATTGTACGCCAAGCTGGAGAAATGTCTTTTTATGGTATTGGAGATTCAATTTCTGGGTTTTCTCCTCTCTGCTTCTGGTTTTCGCATGGATCCGGAGAAGGTCCGTGCTGTACTTGAGTGGGAGCTTCCTGAGAATCAGAAGGCATTGATGCGCTTTCTGGGTTTTGCGAACTATTACAGAAAGTTCATTTTGAATTATTCCTCTGTTGTCAAACCCCTTACTGACATGACAAAAAAGGGGGCGGATTTTTCCTCTTGGTCGGAGGAGGCGCTTGCAGCCTTTTCTAAGATTAAAGAGAGTTTTGCGTCTGCTCCCGTCTTGGTGCATCCCGATGTTTCCTTACCTTTTATTGTTGAGGTGGATGCTTCCGAGGTGGGTGTGGGTGCAGTTTTGTCCCAGGGCCTTTCTCCTGCCAAATGGCGACCCTGTGCCTTTTTCTCTAAAAAACTTTCCCCGGCAGAGAGAAACTATGATGTGGGAGATAGGGAGTTGTTGGCCATCAAGTTGGCTTTCGAGGAATGGCGCCATTGGTTAGAGGGGGCCAGGCACCCTATCACCGTTTTTACCATAAGAATCTGGCATACTTGGAGTCGGCCAGGCGTATGAATCCGAGACAGGCCAGATGGTCTCTGTTCTTCTCCAGATTCAATTTTGTCATTACATTCCGACCTGGGATCAAAAATGTGAAGGCTGATGCTCTCTCTCGCTGTTTTCCGGGAGGAGGAAACTCAGAGGACCCAGGTCCCATTTTGGCGGAGGGGGTAGTTGTTTCTGCTCTATATTCCGATTTGGAGGCCGAGGTCCAGGCTGCCCAGACTGAGGCACCTGCCCGTTGTCCTTCTGGGAAGTTGTTCGTGCCTCCTGAGCTACGTCACAAACTCTTCAAGGAGCATCATGATACGGTTCTTGCTGGTCACCCCGGGAGTAGAGCCACGGTAGATCTCATTGCTCGGAGATTTTGGTGGCCGGCTCTTCGTAAGTCGGTGGAGGGTTTTGTGGCTACTTGTGAGACGTGCGCACGCGCTAAGGTCCCTCGTTCACGGCCTTCAGGTTCCCTTCTCCCGTTACCCATACCTTCCCGTCCTTGGACACACCTGTCCATGGACTTTATCACGGATCTTCCTCATTCCTCGGGGAAGTCGGTGATCCTGGTGGTGGTGGACCGTTTTAGCAAGATGGCTAATTTCGTACCATTCCCTGGTTTACCCAATGCTAAAACGTTGGCGCAAGCTTTTGTCGACCATATTGTTAAATTGCACGGCATTCCCTCTGATATTGTTTCCGATAGAGGCACGCAGTTTGTGTCCAGGTTATGGAAGGCTTTCTGTTCTCGCCTGGGGGTTCGGCTGTCCTTCTTCTCTTCTGCTTTTCACCCGCAGTCGAATGGTCAGACTGAGCGCCTCAATCAGAATCTGGAGACATATTTGCGCTGTTTTGTGGCAGAGAACCAGGAGGATTGGTGTTCATTTCTCCCTCTTGCTGAGTTTGCTCTGAACAACCGTCGTCAGGAATCTTCTGATAAGTCACCATTCTTTGGTGCATATGGATTCCATCCGCAGTTTGGGACATTCTCGGGAGGGGCTCTTTCTGGTTTACCTGAGGAGGAGAGATTTTCCTCGTCTTTGTCTACCATTTGGCAAAAGATTCAGAGTAATCTTAGAAAGATGAGTGAGAAGTATAAGCGTGTGGCTGATAAGAGACGTGTGCCTGGTCCGGACCTGAATGTGGGTGATCTGGTGTGGTTGTCTACAAGAAATATTAAACTGAAGGTTCCCTCCTGGAAATTGGGTCCCAAGTTTATTGGGCCCTATAAAATCTTGTCAGTCATCAATCCTGTTGCCTTCCGTCTTGATCTTCCATGGGTTTGGAAGATACATAATGTATTTCACAGATCTCTCTTAAAACCATATGTCCAGCCCACGGTACCCTCCTCTTTGCCTCCTCCTCCGATTTTGGTTGTTGGCAATCTGGAGTTTGAGGTTTCCAGAATTGTGGACTCTCGCATTGTCCGCGGTTCTCTTCAGTACCTCGTTCATTGGAAGGGTTATGGTCCTGAGGAGAGGATGTGGGTTCCGGTGTCGGACATTAAAGCCACTCGCCTCATCATGGCATTTCATAGGGCTCATCCTGAGAAGGTGGGTCCTGGGTGTCCGGAGTCCACCCGTAGAGGGGGGGTACTGTCACTACCAGAGCTTTGAGACGTTCTCACAGCTCTGTTTCTCCACCCCTGTGATGTCACTACTAGAGCTTGGAGGAGTTCTCACTGCTCTGTTTCTCCGCCCCTGTGATGAAGTCTTTACTTTCTGTTTCCTTCCTCCCAGCTGTTCCTCCTGCGTTTGATTTCCCTGCCTTTAAATCACCCCTCCTCCTATTGTAGGGCGTGGATTATATTTCTCATTTCAGTGGTAGCTCTTGCTTGAGTATCTTCACTTGTAGCTATCAGTTCACTGGACCTGTGTTCTGCTGCAGCAAGCACTCCGGATATTACCAGCTGTCCTTGGATCCGTCTTCTCTGCGGCTGCAACACCTTCAGCTAAGTGTACAGACATTGTTGTGTACCTGGTTATTTTCTGACTGGATCTGAGGTGGCCACGGTTCCCTCCATATACTGAGCAGGGCACCGGTGGCCGTGCCCCTTCCACTATTGTAGGGGTTACAGTGGTCATCAGTCTTAGGTACGCGGGCATGCCTCGTTCCGCCATTTGGATCCGGGCATGTGCTTTAGCAGCATAGGGAGAGCTTTGAGGGTCTGACAGGGGTCACCCTTTATCCTCCCTAGTTTGGGTCCGGTCAGTAGCTCTTTTTACCGTGTATACTCTTGTTGCTCACATACAGCCGTGACAACTTCCTAGCACTCGCAGATGGTTTGGATTAGCAGGAGTGGACACACAAATTGGGTTCCGCCTACTATCCAAATGCCATGTGAGTATAAAGGCAAAGATACACATAGAAATAAAAAGTTGGATATGTCAAAAAAACACACAAACTGTTTTAAAAGTATATATGAGCAAAGATCAGTAATGCAGGATTAGATCATGTTTGCGATTTAACCCTGCTGGAACTCGGGAACCCATGCGAAAGATCCAGTAGGACTCCCTGTTAAGGACCTTTCGCTTGTAGTCGCCACCTCTAGCAGGAGGATTAACCCTTTTTAGGGCCTGTACTTTAAAGCCTGGGGTATCTCCCTGATGAGAAACCGCGATATGTAGACTGGCCGCTGAAACGTTTCTTACTCTGGTGTATGGGATGTCTGAAAGATGTTTACAGATTCTAACTTTTAAACTGTTGGTTGTGCATCCAATATATTGCAGACTGCAAGTAGAGCAGGTAATGCAATACACCACATGGTTTGTGTAGGAATTTACATATTGTTTGTTATTGAAGGAGTTATGAGTGGCTGTTGAAACAACTGCTGAACCTGTTTTAATGTAATTGCAGCACGTACAGATGCGGTGGCCGCATTTAAATGTGCCTTTGTGTCTCAGCCAAGCACTTTTTTCTTTTTTGCCGGTGTCACTATCAGTGAAAAGACTTGGGCTAATTTTTTGCACAATAGTCTGTGCACGACGTGCAATGTATCTGACACCTGCAGAGGTGATGTCAGACCACTGTTCGTCACAATTTAGAACAGGTAAGTGTTTTCTGACTATAGCGCAAATTTGTGGGAATTCCAAACTGTAGTTGGTGACAAAACAGGGAACATTTTTTGCGGCTGCATTGGATTGTCTGTTTATACACGGTGGTGAGTCAGGTTGTGCTCTGTCCGGAAAAACAAGGTGGGACTTAACCTGGTGGGACTTAACCTCGCTCCAACGTTATATTGAGAAGAATATGATTCCCCGTGGACTCAGATTACGCAAAAAACCCACCACTCTTTACTCTGATGGCTTTGTATCCCAGTGGCACGACATTCTATCTGATTGCTCCATTAAACTCATGGGCCTGATAGTGTCACATGAGGAAGAAGCCCTTTGCAATTTAAGGGAAGAAATCAAGGCCACGCAAGAGTTAATCTACCCTTTTCACATTTGGATACCTTCAAAGAAATGGACGCTGGTTTACAAGATAACCTTAATAAAATGGAAGAGAGCCTCATGACAGTCAAGCAAGGAAAATTTGCCCGTGATCTTCAAGACTATAAAGGCAACACAGTTTACAACTGGTCCGAAACTAGGGCCAACACGCCGCCTCGATTATGCGCAAGAATTATCGCGGAAAAAAATGGAGAGCTCCCAGAGTTGCCTTTAGTTCCACAGATCCGGAGTCATCCGATTCTGCCTCCGATCTCCCGAATGCTCGGGTGGGCGATATACAGCAGGCCACACACAGTGCTTCCTGTGAACCAGATATTTCACAAGCAAGGAAGTCAAAAAACGCAGGGCCGGGAACCAATTTCAAGCACGCCAGGAACCAATCGCTACCCTTCACGCACCAGGAGACCGTGAGTAAATCACAAGTAGTGAATATGTCTTCACGATCTCTAAGCCAATCACAAATAGATATTCTGTCTAGAGGTCTCTCCAACCTACCATTTCAATCTGTACCACACCATTCTTGACATCAATAGACTGGCTCGCAATCTCACTTTGAAAAAACATTTTCATCAATCGGATCCATCCAAATGCGAGGATCCCAGGGGGGCCACACCGCATGAAAATGATTCAACCAACAGGCACAACATCCCGGCTCTTTCTTTTGAGGAACTTTCCAACCTTTCCCACATGCAACGATGTCGTCCCTTACAGAATGAGGAGAACAATTTTGCACATAATTTTGTTACATCAAACCGTGACTTCTATCCAGTGCAGTCACGGTCTCCTGTGTTAGATCGTTTCCAGGAACTTGTGGAAAGGGACTTGGTCACCTTAAATGATAAAGTGTCCTCACAGGACATCGCTCAGAAATGCGACAATTTGTCTCTCAGAGAAAATAGGGCTCTTAAAGAGCTGATGCTTTTGAAGGATGTTGTCATTAAACAGGCGGACAAGGGTGGGGCTGTGGTGGTCCTGGATAGTTACATTTACAAAAAACAAAACCTCGCTATGCTAGAGGATAATAGTACCTATCTTGAGCTCGACCACAACCCCACCCCTACCTACCAACAGGAGATGCTGCGACTATTGACTCATGGCTTGGAATATGGTTTCATCAACCAAAAACAACTGGACTATATATTTATCCAACATCCAGTAGTTCCAATTTTCCATTCCCTACCAAAAATTCATAAGGGAGGTTTCCCTCCAGCCATGAGGCCCATAGTCGCTGGCATAGGCTCCTTTACTGAGAGATTGTCCGCCTGGGTGGACAGTATCCTCCAGCCGCTGGTTCAATCCATACCTGACTATCTGCAGGATACTAGAGCAGTGCTGCAAGCATTCTATGATTTTAAATGGGAACAGCACTTCTCTTGGATCACAGCGGATGTTACATCCTTATACACGGTCATCCCTCACAATTTGGCCACGGTCTCCCTAGCTTGGTTTTTGAATGTCTACTCAGATTTTTCTCCTACTTTTCAGGATTTTGTTTGTCGGGTTGTGCTCTTTCTGCTTAAACATAATGTCTTTATGTTCTCGCAACGTTACTTCTTGCAATTGACAGGAGTTTCCATGGGGGCGAAATTTTCACCCCCAAAATGGCAAATATCTACATGGCATGGTGGGAATGCCATTTATTTTTTTCAGCAGATAACCCTTGGAGTGGCTCCCTGAGATGGTACGGCCGGTATATCGACGACCTGCTGTTTGTGTGGTCGGGCGATTCTGTGGCCGTGCCATCTTTTGGGACCTTTCTCAACAATAACCATTGCTGCCTAAAATTCACTATTTTACATGACACTACCACTATTGCCTTTCTTGATCTTTCCTTGGAGGGTGACTCTGCGACTCACCAAGTCCACTCTATAGTACCTATCACAAGGACATGTCAGGCAACACAACTCTCATGGCCACATCAGGCCACCCTCCACACGTGGTTATTCGGGCCAAAAGAAATTGTTCTAAAGATGACAAATTAAAAATGGAGATGGAGACAGTGGCCATGAGACTTGCGGAGCGCAGGTACCCCCCTTGGACCTTAGATCGAGCAAGGGCCAATGTATTGAACAGACCCAGAGACAGGCTTGTTTTCCGGACAGAGCACAACCCGACCCACCACCGTGTATAAATAGACAATCCAATGCAGCCGCAAAAAATGTTCCCTGTTTTGTCACCAACTACAGTTCGGAATTCCCACAAATTTGCGTTATAGTTAAAAAACACTTACCTGTTCTAAATTGTGACGAACAGTGGTCTGACATCAGCTCAGCAGGTGTCAGATACATTGCACGTCGCGCACGACTATTGCGCAAAAAATTAGCCCAAGTCTTTTCACTGATAGTGACACCGGCAAAAAAGAAAAAAGTGCTTGGCTGAGACAAAGGCACATTTAAATGCGGCCACCGCATCTGTACGTGCTGCAATTGCATCAAAACAGGTTCAGCAGTGGTTTCAACAGCCACTCATAACTCCTTCAATAACAAACAATATGTAAATTCCTACACGAACCATGTGGTGTATTGCATTACTTGCTCTATTTGCAGTCTGCAATATATTGGATGCACAACCAATAGTTTAAAAGTTAGAATCTGTAAACCCCTTTCAGACATCCCATACACCAGAGTGAGAAATGTCTCAGCGGCCAGTCTACATTTCGCGGTTTCTCATCAAGGAGACATCGCAGGCTTTCAAGTACAGGCCCTAGAAAGGGTTAATCCTCCTGCTAGAGGTGGTGACTACAAGCGAAAGCTCCTTAACAGGGAGTCCTACTGGATCTTTCGCATGGGTTCCCGAGTCCCAGCAGGGTTAAATCGCAAACATGATCTAATCCTGCATTACTGATCTTTGCTCATATATACTTTTAAAACAGTTTATGTGTTTTTTTGACATATCCAACTTTTTATTTCTATGTGTATCTTTGCCTTTATACTCACATGGCATTTGGATAGTAGGCGGAACCCAATCTGTGTGTCCACTCCTGCTAATCCAAACCATCTGCGAGTGCTAGGAAGTTCAGCTATTTAAGTATGCAGCCATTCAGCAACCAATGTGTCATGAATAAGGATCAGTATTAGAGCATCCGAAACATGTAGACCTGCTTGCCGTGTTGGATTGTTGTTATCCTGTGTCATTTTTGGAATAAAGAACGTCTTTTTTGGAAGCTGGACATCCCGTCTTATTTTTCATATAGTTTGCAACTGGTGCCCCTTCCAAGCACAGTACGTGCTTCCATCGCAAGACTGACCAGGTGAGCGCCGCCTACGGAACTTTCATACTTTTGTACTATGTGAGGGAGCAACGAGGGTAGCAGCGCCTAACCATTACAGATGAGCAAAGTCTGGAAAAATTCCATTCGGCTGCTTAGCTGAACAAGAAATTTGATGCGTTACGAATTACTTAGTCACAAATTGCTTTTCATTGTATGGAGTTTACGCAATGATGGGGAATGGCACTTGCGCCATGCTCCACCCCCCCCAATTAACCCTTCAGATGCCAAATTCACTGCTGATTGCGGCATCTGTGACTCTCTTAATCTGTTCAGGGGTTAAAAAAAATAATTATACTTACCACATGCTTACAGAGAAGCCGTCCGCCTGGACAGTGTGATCATGCTCATTTAGAGACATCTCTGGCCAAGTTTTCTCCTATACATGTACAATTTCACTAAATAAACTACAGTATCTGCTTGTAAGATGCACGAGGAGAAGAATAAGAAAAAAATATATTTTATTAATAGACCTCAGATCAGACCACCGATCAGACTCCCAATGTTACAGCCCTAATCAGACCCCCAATGTTAATAAGACCCCGATAAGACCTCAGATCAGACCCCCAATGTTAATAAGACCATCAATTAGACCTCAGCTCAGACCCCAATGTAATAAGACCTCAATAACACCTTAGATTAGACCCCCAATCAGACCTCAATTTGAATGACCCCCAATCAGACCTCAGTTTAGAGCCCCAATGTGAATGACCCCCAGATCTCAGTACAAAGTGATACATAGTTAAAGGGTTTGTCCCATTGCAACAACTTATCCACGGGATAAGGGATGTGTGTGATCAGTGGGGGTCAGACCTCTGGGCCCCCACTGATTACTATAACAGGAGCCTGTGTTCTTCTATGGAACTTCTGGAAATAGCCAAGTACAAGTTTTGGCAGCCCCACAGAGTTGAATGGAGTCACAGCACACATCCATATGGATTCTAGTGATCTAAAGGGGCCCATCTGTCACTGTATCTGTCATTACCATCTATCAGGACAAGGCATTCTAAGGTTTTGCTCACACAGTTTTCATATGTATTTTGGCATGGACTACGTCCATATTTTGGACCAAAATGCACATGAAATAAACTTAGATTGTATCCCATCGATTTCAGTTGGACATATGTTCCATAGTTCATACTCTGTGCATTTTAATGCCACTGATTTGAAATTCGCATTGCATTAAAAAGAAAGGTAAATGTCACTTTTTGACATGTATTCCTGTTACGGACAATGATTGTGGTTCCACTGTGTTAACTAACCGGTTTGACTTTGGGCCAGTCCTGAGGGTGTTCTCCTGGCGATCCCCTGGTTTTCACCCTTTAACCCCTCTACAGATCTGGTCAATGCTGCAGGGGAGCCACCAGGCTGCTACCTCTTGGAATAGTCCTGGTGTATTTGGCAGCTTACACATAGGGGTCAGAGACACTGTTGCAAAGCACCAAGGGATCAAGAATACTAGCAGTCAGAACCAGGCCACGGTCAGACAGGAAATGTACATATGAATCCAGGAAACAGGGCAGGTGGCACAGGGTCAGAATTCAGGAAACAGGCAGAAGACAGGCAGACTAACAGATCAGGGTAACAGGTCAGGTCAGATGGCAGACAGACTTGGGAGTCAGGCAGAACACAGTCCACAGACAGACAAGTGGATTATAGCTCCTACACAGGGTAAAGACGGAACCTGTTGCTCAGGCTAACGGTGGGACACACAACACAGTATATATAGGAGAGCCCATGAGCTGATTAGCAAACAGCTGAGCACACAGAGCAAGAGAATGTTAACCCTTGCTGTACTGCTACAGAGGTGTGATACAATGAACAATGGCCCTAATTCACACACACAAAGCTGGCGCCTGTGCGCATGGGACAGTGGCTGCCATAAACCACCACTGTAACAATTCTACAACTTGAACACAGGAAATACAGCTCAAAACGGAAGCCAAATATTTGAAAAAATTTATGAAAACATGCTAGTAAGGGCTTGTTCACACGAACAAAACACAGATGCCGCCCTTGTGCCTTTCACAATTTGTGGAACGGGATAGGAGGCCCATTATAGAAATGCCTATTCTTGTTCGGAACAGAGCAACGGATGCGGAGAGCACACGGAGTGCTGTCCGCATCTTTTGCAGCCCCATTGAAGTCAATGGGTTCGCACACAAGCCGTAAAAAATGCGGCTCGGATGCGGACCAAAACCACGGTCGTGTGAACGAGCCCTAAATGTGTATTTACAGCCTGTGAAAATTAAAGCTCAGTGAACACTAAAGCGCAAAGTACAAACATAATAACCTGCACAAGCTCCTCCAGTGTCAGATATATAGCCATCTCTGGCACTTCACGTCCTCTGTGGCACATTCTATCCTATTTGACGGGCGAAAAAAGCATTGCATTCAGTCGACCACTTTGTTCACATCTACAGTCGTGGCCAAAAGTTTTGAGAATTACATAAATATTGGAAATTGGAAAAGTTGCTGCTTAAGTTTTTATAATAGCAATTTGCATACACTCCAGAATGTTATGAAGAGTGATCAGATGAATTGCATAGTCCTTATTTGCCATGAAAATTAACTTAATCCCAAAAAAAACTTTCCACTGCATTTCATTGGTGTCATTAAAGGACCTGCTGAGATCATTTCAGTAATCGTCTTGTTAACTCAGGTGAGAATGTTGACGAGCACAAGGCTGGAGATCATTATGTCAGGCTGATTGGGTTAAAATGGCAGACTTGACATGTTAAAAGGAAGGTGATGCTTGAAATCATTGTTCTTCCATTGTTAACCATGGTGACCTGCAAAGAAACGCGTGCAGCCATCATTGCGTTGCATAAAAATGGCTTCACAGGCAAGGATATTGTGGCTACTAAGATTGCACCTCAATCAACAATTTATAGGATCATCAAGAACTTCAAGGAAAGAGGTTCAATTCTTGTTAAGAAGGCTTCAGGGCGTCCAAGAAAGTCCAGCAAGCGCCAGGATCGTCTCCTAAAGAGGATTCAGCTGCGGGATCAGAGTGCCACCAGTGCAGAGCTTGCTCAGGAATGGCAGCAGGCAGGTGTGAGCGCATCTGCACGCACAGTGAGGCGAAGACTTTCGGAAGATGGCCTGGTGTCAAGAAGGGCAGCAAAGAAGCCACTTCTCTTAAAAAAAACCCATCAGGGATAGATTGATCTTCTGCAGAAAGTATGGTGAATGGACTGCTGAGGACTGGGGCAAAGTTATATTCTCCGATGAAGCCTCTTTCCGATTGTTTGGGGCATCTGGAAAAAGGCTTGTCCGGAGAATAAAAGGGGAGTGCTACCATCAGTCCTGTGTCATGCCAACAGTAAAGCATCCTGAGACCATTCATGTGTGGGGTTGCTTCTCATCCAAGGGAGTGGGCTCACTCACAATTTTGCCCAAAAACACAGCCATGAATAAAGAATGGTACCAAAACACCCTCCAACAGCAACTTCTTCCAACAATCCAACAAGTTTGGTGAAGAACAATGCATTTTCCAGCACGATGGAGCACTGTGCCATAAGGCAAAAGTTATAACTAAGTGGCTCGGGGACCAAAACGTTGACATTTTGGGTCCATGGCCTGGAAACTCCCCAGATCTTAATCCCATTGAGAACTTGTGGTCAATCCTCAAGAGGCGGGTGGACAAACAAAAACCCACTAATTCTGACAAACTCCAATAAGTGATTATGAAAGAATGGGTTGCTATAAGTCAGGAATTGGCCCAGAAGTTGATTGAGAGCATGCCCAGAGGTCCTGAAAAAGAAGGGCCAACACTGCAAATACTGACTCTTTGCATAAATGTCATGTAATTGTCGATAAAAGCCTTTGAAACGTATGAAGTGCGTGTAATTATATTTCACTACTTCACAGAAACAACTGAAACAAAGATCTAAAAGCAGTTTAGCAGCAAACTTTGTGAAAACTAATATTTGTGTCATTCTCAAAACTTTTGGCCACGGACTGTACATCATCATTTCAGTTTTAGGGAAGCACCAATGCTAATGTGAACAGAGCCTTACTGTAGAGAATTCTTTACTATATAGAGTTTAAAATGCCCTTTCTCTACATAATAAAAATGTTCCCTGGCCCTTTGTACATTTATTGGAATAAATAATTCATGTCAGTTCTTTATATTGATATTTGATATACAGTGGAACTTGAAAGTTTTGTGAACCCTTTAGGAATTTTCTGTATATCTGTATTTGACCTAAAACGACATCAGATTTTCACATAAAGATACCAAATCAAACAAATGAGTCAAAAATATTATAGTATATAACACAAACAAGTCAAGTTGGTCAAACTAATATAGGTAATGATGGGCTAAACCCTGAAATCAAAAAAATTCACAAATAATGGGTAGCTTAATAAAATGTAACATTTATTAATGTCGAGTAAAATAATAGGCCCTTTAAAGATTAAAAATGTTGCATTGAATGCAACCGATTAGCTGCATAAGTGTCTATAATAGCAGTGTAAACAAACAAAGGGAGGGGACCAATAGCAGGGATAGCGATACTAATAGAGTGAGAGGAAATGATGTATAGATAGAGGGACCACTGCTGGGTCGCAAACCCTGGGTGTCCTCTAGATCTACCTCCTTCCCCCCTCCCTAATGTGCTAGCCCAGTCGTCACCCTACCTAAACATGGACTGCCCAGCTTTGTCCGTCAGGTAGAATCAGGTCCAATGGATCCTCAAAAAACTCTATTAGATCAAGAGAGCAAAAAGACTGACATAAACTTGAGGTTAAAATACAAGTATTTAGAGAAGGCTCACCTAATGCTCAAGAATGGAAATGGGTGCACCTACCAAGAGGATTCACCCAATCCTCAAAAAACAGTAGTAAAATTGAAGAATAAGATGGTAGGGCACACCAATATTTGATACCACACGATATTTATTATAACACATATTTATTTATTAGTGATATAGCCTGTTAAATAAACATACATAAAATGTAACACTCTTAAAAGTAATAAAATACTAAAAAATGGAAAAACTATTGAATACAATAAAACCCAATATAATAATAATATATAAATTAGCAATATTGCGTTTTTGATATCTATGTAATTTCAATAGTTCAACTGTATGTATACCAGGACTCGTTAGATGGTAGACAATATCCTTCCAGATGGGTTCTTTCACCCAAACGATACCCCAGGAAATGGGGATTAATTGGATGGTTTGAATCAAGTCTTTTTGAATAAAGGCTTTTGAAACAAAGATTTTTCTTATGTATAATAAATAAATAGTCACTGCCGATGTTGCGACTCAATAGTCGCTATGTATATTGAATCAGTGCACTATTGCTGCTTTTTAATACAGGAGAGCCGAAACAATTTTACTCACAGTTTGTAGTGCAGTATTGTCGGCTTTGATAAATCACAGGTGGCGTCCCACGTGTGGTGAACAATAGTTGCTCCAATTGCAGCAAATTAAAGTGGTGCGGCTTTGGGATCCTCGCTGTTTTTCATATAGCTGTGCTGTATTTGGGGGTCAGTCGGTGATGCGTTCCTTCTGTGTTTAAATAAATACTTCACAGGAGTAAACTCTGCCAAACAGCCGACTCTCCAAACAAACAGGTATCCTGCTTATCTTGGATTTTTCAAGCTGGAAAATCAGCGATCCCTTGTTTCTTTATTTCCTTTTTCTTTGCCTTTTCCTTTAGCGCTTTTAGTCCTCCGGAGTGATGCTTTATTCCATAGGGTAATTACCAAACATGTTTCGGAGTTAACTACGACTCCTTCATCAGTGGCTAAACTACCCATGGAAATGACTGACTTTTATATACTAAATCAGGTGTGAATTAAATTAATTAACTTTGAGTCGGAAGTGACGTACATTTTTTCTCTCAAAAAGGTGCAAGTAGATTACTTACATATTCAATATAAAAACCGGTTTAAAACTAGATATATTATTAATTAAAAATAGATTAAATATATAACCAAGTATATCACATTCAAGCTGCGGTAGTATATGCTTAAACAATTTAAACTGCGGTAATACATGTATTAAACAATTCACATGTGTATGTTATACACACGCGCATGCATATGTCACCGCACACCATCATAAAATGTATTTTAATCATCAATTTATACTATTCGTTCTTACTAATAGAATAGGATAGTAGGTAAATAAGGGGGGAAACGATAAATAATATCAAAATCCGCGCACTGTTTGTGCAATTGAATGGAACAATTTTATATGTGTTGCGGTTTCATTGCGTTTTCATTCAACTTCTTCCTACATGGATCCCATATAGAAGTTCCATTTAGTACTCAAATATAGAGTACATGTATAGATAAATCTGTTTAAAAACATATACAAATATATAAAAGATATAAAAAATCCATAAAATACATAAAATACATATATGTAATTATCAATACAATACATCACTAAAATTAGATGAGACAGATAGATATTTCATACTAATTTATTCATTCTTAATTTATTTGCCCATGGGAGAACTTCATATGTTTGTAGATAATAAGGAGGAGGTTCATCACCGGGGGAAGGCCCGGAGGGTATAAATGCTCACGGGTCTCTCCCCGGTCAAGAACCCCCCCCCCTAAAAAAGTAGCTACAGAAATCCATAAATTTCAATTTCAGCGTTCAATCCTGCTGGTAATAGGGTATTCAAGTCAAAGATGAATCGCGATTCAATCCTTGACATTTTCTTAATGTGATCCCCACCCCTCCAGTCTGTTTCTATTTTTCTCCAGAGCCGAAAAACACAAGTCCCTTGGGATCTTGGTTATGTACAAGTTTGAAATGGTTTGACAGAGTGTGTTTCACGTACCCTTTCTTTATATTGGAAATGTGTTCCGCTATGCGGACTTTTAATTGTCTCTTTGTTCTTCCCACATATTGCCTCTTACAGGGACATTGTATAACATAAATAACACTATTGGTGTTGCATGTAAGGAAATCTTTAATTGTGTGTTGGTGATTATTTGTTGTAGATTTCACTACCGATGTCTTTTTGGGGAACATAGTGTTTTTACATCCCATGCATTTTCCACATCGAAAAAAAACCTGTAGTGTCTATCCATTTTTTGTATGGATGAGTCTACTTTGTTTTTATTGGTTTTTGGGATTGTTGGTGCTACCATAAGTGCCTAAATTGGGTGCTTTAGTAAAAATAACTTGTGGAAATTTTGGAATTAATTGGCCTATTACCTTGTCTTTGTTTAAAAAATGCAATGTTTATTTAATATATATTTCACTTTTTTATGCTGGGTATTAACGGGACAATTATTCTTATATTTTCATCTTTCTGTTCCTTTGTTCTTGCACTGAAGAAAGATTTTCGATCTAATTGTCTAACTTTGTTTAATGCTGTTTCCAAAACTTCTGTGGGATATTGTTTCTCCAAAAACTGATTTTTCATATCTACAGCTTCTTTTTCAAAGGTTTCCAATTTTGAACAATTTCGCCTAATTCTTCTAAATTGTCCTGTAGGTACATTTAAAAGCCATTGTGCAGATGACAGCTGTTATACAAAATATAGCTATTTTTTGCTGTTGGCTTCCGAAATGTGTTGCAGATTAATTTGGACTCCTCTATTTTAATTTCTAGATCAAGGAATTCCACCATTTCTTGGCTAGTTTTTCCCGCAAACCGTAGACCATAACTATTTTTATTTATATCTTCTAAAAATTTGTCAATGATTCCTGATCTTTTTTCCATATGAAGAGGATGTCATCGATATATCTCTTCCAGAGCACCAGGTCTGTCCCCAGCTTAGGGTCAATAGCTTCTTGTTCCCAATTCGCCATAATAGATTGGCGTAAGCTGGGGACAGACCTGGTGCTCATTGCAGTACCACATACCTGCAGATATATATTCGAATCAAACCAAAAATAGTTATGATCCAGAATATACTGAGTAACTGTTTGAAGATATTCAATTTGTTCTATGGGTATCTGGCTATTTTGTTGCAATTGCTGTCCCATAGCCTTTATTCCTTGTTCGTGGTTTATTACAGTATATAGGGACTGCACGTCCAATGTTCCTATAATCCATCCTGGACTATATTGTATTTTCTCAATCATATCAATTATTGAGGTGGTGTCTTTTATATATGATTTAATTGTTTTAACTGCTGGTTGCAGTAATCTGTCTATATAATGAGACAGATTTGCTGTCAACGAGCCTATGCCGGAAATTATTGGACGCCCTGGCGGATTTATAGGGTCCTTATGTAGTTTGGGGATGCAATAAAATACTGGCAGTCTACATTGGCTATTAGTAATATAGTGATACTCTTGTTGGGATAGAATGCCCGATTTTTGACCTTGTTCGCATAATGTTACTAATTGTTTATAATATTCTATAGTTGGGTCAGTACGTAAACGTTTATATGTACTTATGTCGGACAGCTGTCTTGTACACTCTTTATTATAATTATCTTTATCCCATACTACTATTGCACCCCCTTTATCTGCTGGACGTATAATTATTTGTTGGTCCTTCTGTAGTTGTTTAATAGCCTGTATTTCTACTTTTGATAAATTATTATCTCTACTTTTATTCGTTTTTATTTTTCTAATATCAAATTCTACAGCCTGTCTAAAAGCCGTCATCTCCTCACTAATTTCTTGACGTGGATATTTTACCGATTTACTTTTCACATCTGTATGTACATATTTTCGGCCTTTTGTTGGGGTATCTCCATTTACTATAGGATTTTTAATGAAATATTTCTTTAAACATAATTTTCGGATATATTTTTCTATACCAATCATTGTGTCAAACTTATTTAATTGATTAGATGGTGCAAATTTCAGTCCCTTATTCAATAATTTTATTTGTGAAGGAGTGAGGGGAGTCGTGCTCAAATTAACAATAGCATTTATATCATCTAATTGTAATGGTGATTGTAATTTCTTCTTTCTACATCCTCTACGTAGTGTCCTTTTTCGTGTCTTTGTGCCTTGTGTTGTTGTCTTTGAGTGTTCTGGTGTTCCTCGTATCGTGCTGGTGGTCGAGGTTTGTGTTGCTGATAAGTTTTGTGATAGTGATAATCCAAATTCATATCCCTGTGTCTCAAGTTGTACCGATGTGTTGGGGATTCTATTCGTGTGGGATGTGATTGTGGTGATCGTCTTGGTGTCTTCTGCCGTGATCTTACTTTGTGATGTGGTGGAGTTTGATCTAAAAAATGGTTTTCCGAAAATATTTCATACCTATTAGAGGTAGGTATATTAAATTCTCCTTGATCTAAATTATGAATTATATCTCTTTCGGTAGCTGGTTTTATATGTTGACTAATAGTCTTTTTTTTGTATTGTTTTTTTTGGGTCTTTTTTTACATTTTTAGCGTTCCAAATTTTTTTACTTTCTTAGAAATTATATCATATTCAATTTTGTCTATATTTTTACAAATTCTTTCCTGCCATAGTTTGTATTCATCGTTTTTAGGTAAATTTGTCATAGTTATTTTTAAATCCTCAATCTGGACTGTTAGTTGCTCCAACATTTGGGATCTCCTTTTTATAACCATTTCCATTAATACAATGGATTGTGTATACAGGAAATCATCCCACTCTTTTTCAAAATCCGTGTTATACAGATCATGTGCTGGGGTTTTGGATAACAACAGTCCAGTTGGTATTATTCCTTGTATGATATACTGCTTAAGGGCTCTAATTTCCCATCTTTGTCTCAACCTGTTTTTGCAGTAGAGTTTCTAATTCTCTAAATATATCTGCTGTCGATTTTTTCACTAGATGAACCTATATGTCATCATCATCTTTTTCAAACGTGGAAAGCTTCCACTTTCAAACGCTTATTTTCCATGTGGCTCCAAATATCATTCTTTGAACAACAGGGAGCTCACTCTCAGTGGGTGGTAATAAATAGTTAAAATACAAGTATTTAGAGAAGGGCTCACCTAATGCTCAAGAATGGAAATGGGTGCACCTACCAAGAGGATTCACCCAATCCTCAAAAACAGTAGTAAAATTGAAGAATAAGATGGTAGGGCACACCAATATTGATACCACACTGGATATTTATTATAACAATATTTATTTATTAGTGATATAGCTGTTAAATAAACATACATAAAATGTAACACTCTTAAAGTAATAAAATACTAAAAAATGGAAAAAACTATTGATACAATAAAACCCAATATAATAATAATATCTAAATTAGCAATATTGCGTTTTTGATATCTATGTAATTTCAATAGTTCAACTGTATGTATACCAGGACTCGTTAGATGGTAGACAATATCCTTCCAGATGGGTTCTTTCACCCAAACGATACCCCAGGAAATGGGATTAATTGGATGGTTGAATCAAGTCTTTTTGAATAAAGGCTTTTGAAACAAAGATTTTTCTTATGTATAAATAAATAAATAGTCACTGCCGATGTTGCGACTCAATAGTCGCTATGTATATTGAATCAGTGCACTATTGCTGCTTTTTAATACAGGAGAGCCGAAACAATTTTACTCACAGTTTGTAGTGCAGTATTGTCGGCTTTTGATAAATCACAGGTGGCGTCCCACGTGTGGTGAACAATAGTTGCTCCAATTGCAGCAAATTAAAGTGGTGCGGCTTTGGGATCCTCGCTGTTTTTTCATATAGCTGTGCTGTATTTGGGGGTCAGGTCGGTGATGCGTACCTTCTGTGTTTAAATAAATACTTCACAGGAGTAAACTCTGCCAAACAGCCGACCTCTCCAACAAACAGGTATCCTGCCTATCTTGGATTTTTCAAGCTGGAAAATCAGCGATCCCTTGTTCTTTATTTCCTTTTTCTTTGCCTTTTCCTTAGCGCTTTTAGTCCTCCGGAGTGATGCTTTATTCCATAGGGTAATTACCAAACATGTTTCGGAGTTAACTACGACTCCTTCATCGTGGCTAAACTACCCATGGAAATGACTGACTTTATATACCTAAATCCGGTGTGAATTAAATTAATTAACTTGAGTCGGAAGTGACGTAATTTTTTCTCTTCAAAAAGGTTGCAAGTAGATTTACTTATCATATTCAATATAAAAACCGGTTTAAAAATAGATATATTATTAATTAATAAATAGATTAAATATATAACCAAGTATATCACATTCAAGCTGCGGTAGTATATGCTTAAACAATTTAAACTGCGGTAAGACATGTATTAAACAATTCACATGTGTATGTTATACACACGCGCATGCATATGTCACCGCAACACCATCATAAAATGTATTTTAATCATCAATTTTATACTATTCGTTCTTACTAATAGAATAGGATAGTAGGTAAATAAGGGGGAAACGATAAATAATATCAAAATCCGCGCACTGTTTGTGGCAATTGAATGGAACAATTTTTTATGTGTTGCGGTTTCATTGCGTTTTCATTCAACTTCTTCCTACATGGATCCCATATTAGAAGTTCCATTTAGTACTCAAATATAGAGTACATGTATAGATAAATCTGTTTAAAAAACATATACAAATATATAAAGATATAAAAAATCCATAAAATACATAAAATACATATATGTAATTATCAATACAATACATCACTAAAATTAGATGAGACAGATAGATATTTCATACTAATTTATTCATTCTTAATTTATTTGCCCATGGGAGAACTTCATAGATTAAAAATGTTGCATTGAATGCAACCGATTAGCTGCATAAGTGTCTATAATAGCAGTGTAACAAACAAAGGAGGGGACCAATAGCAGGGATAGCGATACTAATGAGTGAGAGGAAATGATGTATAGATAGAGGGACACCTGCTGGGTCGCAAACCCTGGGTTGTCCCTAGATCTACCTCCTTCCCCCCTCCCTAATGTGCTAGCCCAGTCGTCACCCTACCTAAAAATTGGACTGCCCAGGCTTTGTCCGTCAGGTAGAATCAGGTCCAATGGATCCTCAAAAAACTCTATTAGATCAAGAGAGCAAAAAGACTGACATAAACTTGAGGTTGGTTATGCTGTGTCACAATTTGGCTATTTGTGGCCTACAACACTAGGAGCTATCAACACTCTAGGGACATAAAAATCCCTTATACAATTAATCACAACATGTCCCGACGCGTTTCCTCCGTGGTTACCAATGCCTCAGGGGACTAATTCATGTATTTGTGACCACTAGATGTCAGGTCACATTCAAGTAAAGTGTATACAACAGACACAGGTCATTTATACTCCAGGCTGATACAATGTGATATAATCAGCCCAAGTCCTAGTGACTACAAAATATCTTGTCACCAGTCTGATCAAATGTCTCAGATTGTAGACTAGATATCGGGTCACCATACACTCCAAATGTATACACCGAACATAAGTCAGTTATATTTCAGGCTGCTATAAACAACTCAGCCCAAAGTTTTGGGACCACAAGTTCCTGGGTCACTAATCAAAACAAGTATATCCAGTAAACACCCAGTATGATTATAGTGCAAGCTCATGTGATATGATCAGCCCAGATCTAATTCCATTCAATGCTCATTAAGATGTTAACTCCCATACATTGAATCAGCTATCCTGGTTAAATGTCACCAATGGATGCTATCAGCTGTTCAATGACGTGTGCACAAAATGCTTAACAGCAATGATATAAAGGCACAGAGTCACCATTAACTTATCTGCTCAATGATCGGTATCCATTGTACACAGACAAATGATGCGGCTGTCTCTCTCGGCGTCCTGCGTGTGGCAGAGCAGCAATGGAGGTACGTTCGCGGCTCATTTAAAAAGCCGCACTTCTCCGCCCATTCCACGCCTATTCACATCACTTTGCATCATCCGACCGGGTCACATGTCAAAACACGTGATCATCTCCCGGTCACATGACCCACCCGGCTCCAGGAAGCGTTCAGCGTAAAGGCATGTCGTCACCGCTAGGCAACCATTCAAGCATACAGACGTCTCCAAGGGGCGGGGACCTCATGATGTGAACGGTCAGTGTTCCTGCTGCCAAAGCTTGTCCGCTGTCTGGAGCCGCTATGAACTCTCAACGCCATCAATAGGCGGGTTCGTCGCAGTGCATTAGGTAGGCCAGCGGGCAATACTAGTCCACCCCCATACAGTGCTCCAATAAAATCATTATCCTAAGGGTTTGCAAAGTCCACAGACCCCAGGATTATATATAGGAGTTTATAAGTCTGGTCCTTATGATTTCTGACATGGTAACAATTAACTATACGTTAACCCAAATTCAGCAGTTATCCTAGTATCGGACCAGGCAATACATAATCCTCTGATGTAAATCCAAAGTAATGGGTCTAAGGGGACGAGGAAGGGACAGAGATGCGAGGGTTGGTGGCAAGTCAAGGCGCTCAGGGATCAATGTAGCAGCTAAATGACAGCTGCTCATTGAATCCCCTAGGAGCCACCGTTTTCAATTGGAAGATCCATCACGTTTCTCTCTGCAAGACCCTCCTATCCCAGTCCCCTCCCCGCCTTTGTCGTGGGATCACCTCAATCCCCATGAATCTAAGGCCAGAAAGATCACCACTATGTACCCCATTGATGTGTTTTGCTAAGGGTATGTCTCTGTTATTTCTTATATCGCCCAGATGTTCACCCACTCGTCGCCGCAGCTCACGGGTGGTCTTGCCCACATATTCCAGGCCACACTCGCAGTTTACCTTGTATATCACACCCTTGGTGCGGCAATTTACAAAGTTTCTGATTTGGTATGTTCTACCAGTGACATTGCCACTAAAGGAGCGTCCCTGAACTATATGTGGACATGCCACACAGCCACTGCAGTGAAAACATCCAACAGGACCCCGGAGCCATGTTTCCTTAGTATCTTGAACCTCACTGAAGTGGCTGTGGACTAGACGATCTTTAAGGCTGAGGCCCCTGCGATAAAGTGACCTGTGCAGTTTCAGAGACTACCTTCTTGACATCAGGGTCAAGTAGAAGAACATCCCAGTGTTTTCTCAGCACTTGTTTAACCTCTTCTGATGCACCATCAAAGTGCTATGAGGCGTATAGGACCACTGTCTATTTTTTTAGGTTTTGGATACAGTAGTTCATCTCGGTTGCTCTCACAGGCTCTTTTATATGCTGATCTGAGAACTGTGTCAGGATAGCCCCTCTCACGAAATCTGCATCGCAAGTCATTCGCTTGTTGTCTGAAATCCCCCCAGGTGGAGCAGTTCCTCCTGATCCGTAGGTACTGTCCCACTGGTATCCCTCTTTTCAGGGGTTGTGGGTGGTGACTACTCCAATGCAGAAGCGAATTCGTGGAGGTGGGCTTCCTGAATGTTCTTGTTTAAATCATGCCCTCCATACCCCTTGATATTTCAATGTCAGAAAGGCAGAGTATTACAGGGAGTTCAGAATTATTAGGCAAGTTGTATTTTGAGGATTAATTTTATTATTGAACAACAACCATGTTCTCAATGAACCCAAAAAAACTCATTAATATCAAAGCTGAATATTTTTGGAAGTAGTTTTTAGTTTGTTTTAGTTTTAGCTATTTTAGGGGGATATCTGTGTGTGCAGGTGACTAGTACTGTGCATAATTATTAGGCAACTTAACAAAAACAAATATATACCCATTTCAATTATTTATTTTTACCAGTGAAACCAATATAACATCTCAACATTCACAAATATACATTTCTGACATTCTAAAAACAAAACAAAAACAAATCAGTGACCAATATAGCCACCTTTCTTTGCAAGGACACTCAAAAGCTGCCATCCATGGATTCTGTCAGTGGTTTTGATCTGTTCACCATCAACATTGCGTGCAGCAGCAACCACAGCCTCCCAGACACTGTTCAGAGAGGTGTACTGTTTTCCCTCCTTGTAAATCTCACATTTGATGATGGACCACAGGTTCTCAATGGGGTTCAGATCAGGTGAACAAGGAGGCCATGTCATTAGATTTTCTTCTTTTATACCCTTTCTTGCCAGCCACGCTGTGGAGTACTTGGACGCGTGTGATGGAGCATTGTCCTGCATGAAAATCATGTTTTTCTTGAAGGATGCAGACTTCTTCCTGTACCACTGCTTGAAGAATGTGTCTTCCAGAAACTGGCAGTAGGACTGGGAGTTGAGCTTGACTCCATCCTCAACCCAAAATGCCCCACAAGCTCATCTTTGATGATACCAGCCCAAACCAGTACTCCACCTCCACCTTGCTGGCGTCTGAGTCGGACTGGAGCTCTCTGCCCTTTACCAATCCAGCCACGGGCCCATCCATATGGCCCATCAAGACTCACTCTCATTTCATCAGTCCATAAAACCTTAGAAAAATCAGTCTTGACGTTTCAGCTTGTGTGTCTTGTTCAGTGGTGGTCGTCTTTCAGCCTTTCTTACCTTGGCCATGTCTCTGAGTATTGCACACCTTGTGCTTTTGGGCACTCCAGTGATGTTGCAGCTCTGAAATATGGCCCAAACTGGTGGCAAGTGGCATCTTGGCAGCTGCACGCTTGACTTTTCTCAGTTCATGGGCAGTTATTTTGCGCCTTGGTTTTTCCACACGCTTCTTGCGACCCTGTTGACTATTTTGAATGAAACGCTTGATTGTTTGATGATCACGCTTCAGAAGCATTGCAATTTTCAGAGTGCTGCATCCCTCTGCAAGATATCTCACTATTTTTGACTTTTCTGAGCCTGTCAAGTCCTTCTTTTGACCCATTTTGCCAAAGGAAAGGAAGTTGCCTAATAATTATGCACACCTAATATAGGGTGTTGATGTCATTAGACCACACCCCTTCTCATTACAGAGATGCACATCACCTAATATGCTTAATTGGTAGTAGGCTTTCGTGCCTATACAGCTTGGAGTAAGACAACATGCATAAAGAGAATGATGTGGTCAAAATACTTATTTGCCTAATAATTCTGCACGCAGTGTAATTTTAAATTCTGATGTAAATTTCATATTGATGGAATTGACGTTCAGATCCTGTACAAAGTCTGCAAAGTCCTTTTCCTCGCCTTTCCAGACGACAAAAATGTTGTCTATAAATCTGGCCCATGTGGTTACACATGAGATATGATTGCTGGGTACATCACTAAAAACCAGGGTCCGTTCCCACCAGTCCAGGAACAGATTTGCATACGACGGGGCACATGAACTCCCCATCGCAGTGCCACTGAGCTGGTGGTAAAGGACCCCGTCGAACAAAAAATAATTCCTTGTCAAAACAAAATCCAATAGACGCAATACAAATGAATTGTGGGGATGGAATTGTCGTCCCCTCGTAATTGTCGTCCCCTCGTAGCATGGGGTATGGAGGAGTATAAGGCTTCTACGTTAATCGAAGCCAAGGATGTACCTTCCTCCAAAAATACCCCCTCGAGACGACCCAAAAGGTCACTCGTGTCTCTCAGATATGAGGGCAGTGTCCTTACAAACGGTGCCAAAATACGGTCTAGATAGAGCCCCGTGTTCTGGGTCAAACTATTAACACCTGATACGATGGGGCGTCCTTTTAAAGGAGTGCCACCTTTGTGAATTTTTGGTAAACTGTAAAAGGTGGCTACAGTTGGATGTTTCTTATATAAAAAATCAAATTCCTCCCCTGAAATCAGGTTTTCTGTCTTTGCCGTGCGTAGTATAAGAGCTAGTTCTTTCTGAAATAATTTAGTCGGGTCCCCACTAAGCTTTTCATAGGTGTCTCTATCACTTAGCAATACCTGGCACATCTTCTTATAATCAATCGTGTCCATCAACACAATGTTTCCTCCTTTATCAGAAGGTTTGATGGTCACGCCCTTCTTATGTTCCAGGTCTTGCAGTGATTTATATTCTAATTTGCTACAGTTGAAGCCATATTGAGAGGGAGTGAGGTTCGTCAGATCACGGCATACCTGGTTGACAAAAACGTCTATACAGGTTGGATCCCCCAGAGGTGGCATTTTAAGGCTCTTGTTTTTAAGGGAAGTAAAAGGACCCTTACCTTCCTGGGGAATACTATCACTTAAACTAAATAGTAAACGGGCATCCTGTAAAATATCAGGTGAGATACCGATCTCTTTGCTCTCTCGTCTCTCAATTAAGGCGAAATGTTTCCGCCATCTGAGTTTTCTGGCAAAGAGATGGATATCTCTAACCCAATTAAATTTTTTAGTGATGTACCCAGCAATCATATCTCATGTGTAACCACATGGGCCAGATTTATAGACAACATTTTTGTCGTCTGGAAGGGCGAGGAAAAGGACTTTGCAGACTTTGTACAGGATCTGAACGTCAATTCCATCAATATGAAATTTACATCAGAATTTAAAATTAATACTCTGCCTTTTCTTGACATTGAAATATCAAGGGGTATGGAGGGCATGATTTAAACAAGAACATTCAGGAAGCCCACCTCCACGAATTCGCTTCTGCATTGGAGTAGTCACCACCCACAACCCCTGAAAAGAGGGTATCGGTGGGACAGTACCTACGGATCAGGAGGAACTGCTCCACCTGGGGGGATTTCAGATAACAAGCGAATGACTTGCGATGCAGATTTCGTGAGAGGGGCTATCCTGACACAGTTCTCAGATCAGCATATAAAAGAGCCTGTGAGAGCAACCAAGATGAACTACTGTATCCAAAACCTAAAAAAATAGACAGTGGTCCTATACGCCTCATAGGCACTTTTGATGGTGCATCAGAAGAGGTTAAACAAGTGCTGAGAAAACACTGGGATGTTCTTCTACTTGACCCTGATTGTCAAGAAGGTAGTCTCTGAAACTGCACAGGTCACTTATCGCAGGGGCCTCAGCCTTAAAGATCGCCTAGTCCACAGCCACTTCCAGTGAGATTCAAGATACTAAGGAAACATGGCTCCGGCGTCCTGTTGGATGTTTTCACTGCAGTGGCTGTGTGGCGTGTCCACAAATAGTTCAGGGACGCTCCTTTAGTGGCAATGGTCACTGGTAGAACATACCAAATCAGAACTTTGTAAATTGCCGCACCAAGGGTGTGATATACAAGGTAAACTGCGAGTGTGGCCTGGAATATGTGGCAAGACCACCCGTGAGCTGCGGCGACGAGTGGGTGAACATCTGGGCGATATAAAAAATACAGAGACATACCCTTAGCAAAACACATCAATGGGGGTACATAGTGGTGATCTCTCTGGCCTTAGATTTATGGGGATTGAGGTGATCCCACGACCAAGGCGGGGAGGGGACTGGGATAGGAGGGTCTTGCAGAGAGAAACGTGATGGATCTTCCAATTGAAAACGGTGGCTCCTAGGGGATTCAATGAGCAGCTGTCATTTAGCTGCTACATTGATCCCTGAGCGCCTTGGACTGCCACCAACCCTCGCATCTCTGTCCCTTCCTCGTCCCCTTAGGCCTCTTTCACACTTGCGTTGTCCGGATCCGGCGTGTACTCCACTTGCCGGAATTACACTCCGGATCCGGAAAAACGCAAGTGTACTGAAAGCATTTGAAGACGGAACCGTCTTCCAAATGCGTTCAGTGTTACTATGGCACCCAGGACGCTATTAAAGTCCTGGTTGCCATAGTAGTAGTGGGGAGCGGGGGAGCGGTATACTTACAGTCCGTGCGGCTCCCCGGGCGCTCCAGAATGACGTCAGAGCGCCCCATGCGCATGGATGACGTGATCCATGTGATCACATGATCCATGAGCTTGGGGCGCTCTGACGTCACTCTGGAGCGCCCGGGGAGCCGCACGGACGGTAAGTATACTGCTCCCCGCTCCCCACTACACTTTACCATGGCTGCCAGGACTTTAGCGTCCCGGCAGCCATGGTAACCACTCTGAAAAAGCTAAATGTCGGATGCGGCAATGCGCCCGAAACGACGTTTAGCTTAAGCCGGATCCGGATCAATGCCTTTCAAGGGGCATTAATTCCGGATCCGGCCTTGCGGCAAGTTGTTCCGGATTTTTGGCCGGAGCAAAAAGCGCAGCATGCTGCGGTATTTTCTCCGGCCAAAAAACGTTCCGTTCCAGAACTGAAGACATCCTGATGCATCCTGAACGGATTCTCTCCATTCAGAATGCATTAGGATAAATCTGATAAGGATTCTTCCGGCATAGAGCCCCGACGACGGAACTCTATGCCGGAACACAACAACGCAGGTGTGAAAGGCCCTTAGACCCATATACTTTGGATTTACCTCAGAGGATTATGTATTGCCTGGGTCCTATACTAGGATAACTGCTGAATTTGGGTTAACGTATAGTTAATTGTTACCATGTCAGAAATCATAAGGACCAGCCTTATAAACTCCTATATATAATCCTGGGTCTGTGGACTTTGCAAACCCTTAGGATAATGATTTTATTGGAGCACTGTATGGGGTGGACTAGTATTGCCCGCGGCCTACCTAATGCACTGCGACGAACCCGCCTATTGATGGCGTTGAGAGTTCATAGCGGCTCCAGACAGCGGACAAGCTTTGGCAGCAGGAACACTGACCGTTCACATCATGAGGTCCTCGCCCCTTGGAGACGTCTGTATGCTTGAATGGTTGCCTAGCGGTGACGACATGCCTTTACGCTGAACGCTTCCTGGAGCCGGGTGGTCATGTGACCGGGAGATGATCACATGTTTTGACATGTGACCCGGTCGGATGATGCAAAGTGACGCGAATAGGCGGGGAATGGGCGGAGAAGTGCGGCTTTTTAAATGAGCCGCGAACGTACCTCCATTGCTGCTGCCACACGCAGGACGCCGAGGAGAGACATCCGCATCATTTGTCTGTGTACAATGGATACCGATCATTGAGCAGATAAGTTAATGGTGACTCTGTGCCTTTATATCATTGCTGTTAAGCATTTTGTGCACACGTCATTGAACAGCTGATAACATCCATTGGTGACATTTAACCAGGATAGCTGATTCAATGTATGGGAGTTAACACCTTAATGAGCATTGATAGAATTAGATCTGGGCTGATCATATCACATGAGCTCGGACTATAATCATACTGGGTGTTTACTGGATATACTTGTTTTTGATTAGTGACCCAGGAACTTGTGGTCCCAAAACTTTGGGCTGAGTTGTTTATAGCAGCCTGAAATATACCTGACTTATGTTCGGTGTATACATTTGGAGTGTATGGTGACCCGATATCTAGTCCTACAATTGAGACATTTGATCAGACTGGTGACAAGATATTTGTAGTCACTAGGAACTTGGGCTGATTATATCACATTGTATCAACCTGGAGTATAAATGACCTGTGTCTGTTGTATACACTTTACTTGAATGTGACCTGACATCTAGTGGTCACAAATACATGAATTAGTCCCCTGAGGCATTGGTAACACGGAGGAAACGCGTCGGGACATGTTGTGATTAATTGTATAAGGGATTTTTATGTCCCTAGAGTGTTGATTGCACCTGTGTTGTAGGCCACAAATAGCCAACTTGTGACACAGCATAACAACCTCGATGTATGTCAGTCTTTTTGCTCTCTTGATCTAATAGAGTTTTTTGAGGATCCATTGGACCTGATTCTCCTGACGGACAAAGCTGGGCAGTCCATGTTTAGGTAGGGTGACAACTGGGCTAGCACATTAGGGAGGGGGGAAGGAGGTAGATCTAGGGACCCCAGGGTTTGCGACCCAGCAGTGTGTCCTTCTATCTATACATCATTTCCTCTCACTCTATTAGTATCGCCTATCCCTGCTATTGGTCCCCTCCCTTTGTTTGTTTTACACTGCTATTATAGACACTTATGCAGCTAATCAGTTGCATTCAATGCAACATTTTTAATCTTTAAAGGGCTTATTATTTTACTCGACATTAATAAATGTTAAGTTTTATTAAAGGGTTTCTATCACTTCGTATGCCATAATTAGCTCTCAGACACTAGCGATCCGCTAGTGTCTGCTCTGGCCAACCATCCTAATATAAGAGCTTTTTGGGCAGCCGTTTGCTAAAAAATAACTTTTATAAATATGCTAATGAGCCTCTAGGTGCTATGTGGCGTCATTAGCACCTAGAGGCTCCGTCTACCTTCATACACAGCCACCGCCCAGCGCGTCCTCCAGCCGCCCATCTCCTGATGAATGCGATCCTCCGTGGTGACGCAACGGACGAATTCTCGCGCATGCGCCGTGCGCGGCTGTATTCGGCGCATGCGCAGAGGAATGTCTGACCACTTCCCTGCTCAGACATCTCCACTGCGCCTGTTTCTTGGAGCACTATGACGTCATCGGCGCAGGCGCAGTGGAGATGTCTGAGCAGGAAGCGGTCAGACATTCTCTGCGCATGCGCCGAATACAGCCGCGCACGGGCGCATGCGCGAGAATTCGTCCGTTGCGTCACACGGAGGATCGCATTCATCAGAGATGGGCGGGCTGGAGGGACGCGCTGGGCGGTGGCTGTGTATGAAGGTAGACGGAGCCTCTAGGTGCTAATGACGCCCACATAGCACCTAGAGGCTCATTAGCATATTTATAAAAGTTATTTTTTTAGCAAAACGGCTGCCCAAAAAGCTCTTATATTAGGATGGTTGGCCAGAGCAGACACTAGCGGATCGCTAGTGTCTGAGAGACTAATTATGGCATACGAAGTGATAGAAACCCTTTAAGCTACCCATTATTTGTGAATTTTTTCAAAAATATTATACTTGATCATTTATTTGAGGAAAATAATCCAATTTCACATCTCTGTGGGTGGCAAAAGTATGTGAATGTTAAGGATTAGCGGATAATTTGAATTAGAGTCAGGTGTTTTCAATCAATGGGATGACAATCAGCTGTGAGTCGGTGTATTCTTTATCCACTGTATTTGGGTGCTTTGCTGCCATCTAGTGGCAATTGTTATATTTTGTTTTATGAAGCTATCTATGCAATTGAATTATGCCTCTAATCCTGTAACTTCTCTTCTGTGAGCTCACATCCTGTGTCATTTAGTCTTTTTGTAAGACATGTATGACAGAGCTGGAGAGAGGATTTTCCTTTGACATCTATTGTCACTTCTCAAGGTACATTGAATAAATTATCTAAATGGTATCCATTGCATCACCCTCATTGGAATTCTACATTCAACTGGTTTCACTAGAGCAGGGGTCAGCACCTCCGGCACTCCAGCTGTTGCGAAACTACAATTCCCAGCATGCTCATTCATTTCTGTGAGAGTTCTGAGAAGAGCAGAGGAAGTATGCATGCTGGGAGTTGTAGTTTTAAAACATCTGGAGTGCCGGAGGTTTGCCTACCCCTGCACTAGAGGAATGGTTATAGATAGTTCACTCTTCCATTGTCTTCCATCTTCCATTGTCTGTACAAGAGACCCAAACACATCAGAGACTCTGACATACTGTACATGGCAGAAAACCAGGAGTAGTCCACCAGCAAAAATCATACCAAGAGTAAGGCGTGTAATAGTCCACAAGGTCACAAAGGAACCCAAGGTAACCTCGAAGCAACTAAAGGCCTTTCTCACATTAGCTACAAAATAATGTTCGTAAGTCCATCACACTGAACAAACAATGATGTGCATGGCAGGATTGAAAGGGATAAAGCCACTACTCTCCAAAAAGAGCATTGCTGCCCATCTGCAGTTTGCTAAAGATCTCAGGACAAGCCAGAAGGCCGTTGGAATAATGGGGGTCATTTATCAACTGGTGTAAAGTAGAACTGGCTTCCGCCTTTCATTTGGACAGCTCCGGCTCCATCACTCCCCCATTGGCTCTGCAGGTCCGGGGCTCCCTGCTTCAACAACCACTTTGATGCAGGACACATGGCCACTGCAACCAATGACTGGTGATGTGTCACCCATGCATCATGTAACTGAGAGAAATAACACATTGGGGGAAATGTCACTGCTGCTACCAGTCATTGGTTACAAAAGCCACATGACACACATCAAAGCGGATGTTGATGCGGCAAGACCCGGGACTTGCAGAGCCTTTGGGGATGTGATGGAACCGAAATGCAGGTAAAGTATTTTTTCCACTACGTATCTGGGGGTCTTCAGAAAAAGCCACAGCGTGAAGATGTACTTTGAAGTTTGTAATGGCCAAGTCAAAGTCCTGACCTTAATCCAATAGAAGTGTTGTGGAAGGACCTGAAGCGAGCAGTTCATGGGAGGAAACCCACCAACATAGAGTTGAAGCTGTTTTGTATGCAGTAATGGGAATTCCAGGAATTCCTCCAAGCCAATGTGCAGGAATCAACAATTACCGGAAATAGTATTATAGTAGGTTGGGATGGCTCGCCCTCCAACTAACAAGGAAAAGGGTGCTCCCCCTAAAAAAAGATACCCCAATCTTGTAAAGGAATGCAAAGTGTAAAAAGATAGTGGGGCACACCTACATCCGGAGATGACACAGAACACTAAAAATATCAGAGGTTAACAAACATCAGTAAACATATCAATAAAAATAAAAATATCAATAAAATACAGCGAAATATATGTATTAATATAGAACTATATACGCAAGATTGTTAAAAGTTTTTTAACCAGTCTGTAGGTATTGAATAGGTGCACCTAATGATTCCGTGGTTAAATAATAGTACTATCAACAGTCCTTGGATATTGTTATTGGATTATGGCCAATAGATTGTTTTCTTATATATCCGACTTGGGTGCACTTTTTGTGTGCGTAATGGCCATAACTATTTTCCGGTAATGTCTGTAAAGCGCTGCAGAATAAGAATTAATAATGTATAACTCTGATGGAAATACTAATGGTGTAGATATCTTAGAACCACTGTGGCTGCAATAATATTCAAGAGATGCTCTTACATGTCACATCCACAGAATATGTCATTAATGTCTGATAGGTTCAAGTCTCACCTATTTCCATAACTTCTTCACCTATGAAGAGATACGCTGCTATGACCAGAGTTTGACTATTTGCAACAGCAGGACCCCAAAGAATTCAATGGGGAGTGCTGGGCCTCGCTTACCATGGTATCAGAGGTATATCTCACACATATCAGTAGATGTAGAATGACACCCCAGGCTGACAATGTGGCGATTCATGTAAATTAGCCTTTTTATAATGTAGTATAAGTGGTAAATAACTGTATTTCAGAGCAGATGTACTCCAAAGGGAAATGAGAAATTTGATGAGGCTGCAGTGGTCACTGCCCCACTGACTGCTAAAGATATATCGACTTATGTTGACATCTCCCTTTTGAATAGGAAACATCCAAGAATATTTTTAGCTTGGTGTTCCTGGCATCTGCCACCTGTCAGGCAAGCACTACGATTACAGTTGGCACTTGTAGTATTGCCTATGCAGCCTGCCAAATGACTGCTGCCCAGTTGTCATGTCCGTGAAGATTTGGGTTGGTGGCTAGCTGTGTACAGCGCAGGTAGCAGTGCACTGGTTTTGATAATCCCAAAGAAAAGAAATAGAGACAGGGATGCCCAACCTGCGGCCCTCCAGCTGTTGCAAAACGACAACTCCCAGCATGCCCGGACAGCCTACAGCTATTAGTCTACAGCAGGGCATGGGTTTTGTAGTTTTACAACAGCAGGAGGGCCCGCAGTTTGAGCATCTCTGGAACAGAATATAGTAAGTAATAACCGTCTCTCAAACCTCATCTAATCTGATATTTATTCATAGTAAATATATTATAATCAATGTCTACCTTACTGATTATTACCCAATAAATGACTGTTATACCTTAAAGGGGTTTTCCGGTAAAAATTATTTCGTAACAAGTTCCTTCATCCTGCCCCCCCAAAATAGAAGGTTCAAATGTACCTGCCTCCTCGCAGCCTCCGCTCTCTTCATCCTCTGGTCCCGGCCTCTGTTTATGGCCACATGACTACTGAAGCCATTAATTGGCTGGAGTGGTGCATGTGACCAAACCAGCTGGATGTAAAGAGCACTGGAATCGGAAGATGGAGAGAGCGGAGGCAGCGAGGAGAACTGCTGTTTTAGGGTCTATGCAGCAAAATCATTTTTACCTTTAAATGGGTGGGCTACCTTTGAGGCAAATAGGTTGGCAACCCCCTCCTGGGCAGACCTGCAAAGGAAAGCTACTTACCTGCTCCCCGGTGCTATGTCTCAGCTCCTTTGCTCCCTATCCTCACCGGCCTCACTTGGGTCCCCGCTTGTCAACATCTGCTTTGACACGTCTGTGACCAACTGACATGACGCAAGGGGATTGGCTGCCGCGGTGTCAGAGTGGATGTTAACAGCTGAGGATCCAAGCAGGGGCAGCCAAGGCTGGGGAGCAAAGGCGGTAGGACCAAACGCTGGGGAGCAGGTAAGTATGCTTCCCTTTGCAGCTGTGCCCAGGATGGGGGTTTGCCAACCCCTTTAAGGTTATAACATTTATTTATAGAGTAATTATCAGTAATATAGATTTTGATTACCGTACTCTGCACTATATATTTACTATTAAAAAAATATTCAGAAAACAAAGAATGTAACAATATGCGAACCCTGGTCTATATAGGATGCACAATGTATCAGGGAAAAATAGAGATACAATGTATCAGATCCGTGTAATGGATTAATAGTAAATAATCACATCACTGGTGGTCAAACACATATCCAAGAAAGGCTTCAGTCTCTATATCCTCTGCATGTGATACCTGACTTTTAAATCTGTATACCCCATATGTGTGGACAATTTCCACTGCATTTGCCCTTAGATTGGTGTCTGATTTTATTAGTCAGTTATCATGGCTGGGCTCAGGCCTTAGCAGTGGCCTAGTAGACAACAGTAGGTAATCTCTGACATGAGTGCATTCAAGTATTAAAGGGCGTCTGTCATCAGATTTGCACCTATGAAACTGGCTGACCTGTTACATATGTTCTTGGCAGCTGAAGGCATCTGTGTTGGTGCCATGTTCATATGTGCCCGCATTGCTGAGAAGAATGACGTTTTAATATATATAAATGAGCCTCTAGGAGCGATGGGGGCGTTACTGTTACACCTAGAGGCTCTGCTATCTGCGCAACTGATGCACCTTCTCAACTTTGATCAACAGGGCCAGACAGTGAAAACATGCCCTTTAACACAAATCATCAGGGTGGATTTTCTGTCGATACAGCATAATTTACATCTCAGGATCCTTTAGACACAGAACAATCTGCCATAAACTTACACTCTGTCTCAGAAGTGTGAAGGGCACCAGGGGCAATTAACCCCATCCATATGCAGTAAAGTCTATTTCCATAAACGTGCATTTACCTTATTGTCTCAGTCCAACACAGCCTTTGGTTGACTCTACCCATCAAGTGACACCTTAATTCATACACAGTTTGAAAATGTTCTCCACAAAATAGTCTGCAGAGTCTATTTGCAGAGGTTGTTAGATGCAGTGTGCTTCTCGCCTCTAACAACCTTTGCAGGAATTAAAAAAAACACAAAAAACAAACCAGGTGCTGAACCAAAATAAAGAACAGCTGCAGATCTTTCCATTACACCTTATCTTTGTGTATCACCCACTCCTGGTGTAGGCTCAAACACTGACTCTGAAAACATCCCTAAAGTCAGCCTTTCGATTGTGTGTCCTATGATGTAACGTAATATCAGATGAAATGCAGCAGCGCAGAGCTGTCTCTAACATGGTGTAATGTGATGAAACAGCAAAGTCATTCTGTCTGCGGAGCAGTAATGGAAGCTGCCTGTACAAAATCTTTCCCACCGTTTCTAGATTACAAGACAGAGAAATACGTCCTGACTAAAAATAGGAAGATTGGAGTATTTCATCGTCTGCTTCAGCTCGGCGTTCTATGTTATATAGTTGGGTGAGTAAAATATGGTTTTCTGGAAGTAACATTATGTTTAAGAAGAGTCTTACATGGGAGGATGGGAGAATAAAAAGTCTACTGTAAGGGGAATGGGTATATAATGCATAGATACAGAAAAGAAGATATATTACTATGTTTTCTATGTATCATTTATGTCTATCATTGGATTCCCTAGAGTTATAATTAAAGCCAAAGAATAGGGTTAATTAACTATAGGGACATAAATTGAAGCCTGATTGAAATTTAGAAAATGATAATATTAATAGCCAAGTCCATGTTATACAGCACTCATTGATTCAGGTGCACATTAAGTGTCCTAGTCCAGATTTAGCAGCATTTCCTAAGCGGTGTGCCGCTATCCATGGCTGCTCTCTCCACATTTGCTATACTGGCTTCTGCAATACATGTCTGAAGAAGGTCTGGTATAGGTCCAAAAACGTTCACCTGTATATATTTCTTAGGTGGATTGCCTCAATAAGTGCACATATAAACTACATCAGAGGGCCAAGTTTTATTGTAATACTTTATATATTTTAGGGGTTTTCCAAGTAGGGGCTGATGGATGGTGAAGGCAATGACCAGTCCTGTTTAGTTAGTATAAATAAAGACTCTCTTTACTGTGCAGATGATGGTAGTAACTAGGGATGAGCAAATCGACTTCGGATGAAACATCCGAAGTCGATTCACATAAAACTTTGTTAGAATTCTGTACGGAGTTCCCGCTCCATACCGTATTAGAATGTATTGGCTCCTGTGAGCCGAAGTTATTACTTTGCGAAGTCTCGTAAGACTTCAGGCAATCACTTCAAAAATGTATTTCTACTGTAAAAAACCTTTTACCATGTTTCATCCGAAGTCGATTCGCTCATCCCTAGTAGTTACAGTATAAATGCAAGCAGCAGGCACAGAAGTGTGGAGGGCACTAGATGCAATTAACCCTTTCCACATGCATCCAATCCTTTTGGATGCACATTGCACAGATCATTACCACAATAAACATTTTAAAGTAGTAAACCTGAGTATAAACCTTTTAGCAGTGAATCACAGCATTAATCTTTTAGCAGTTAACCACTAGGTCACTGCATAGGTCTAAACAAATATAATCTTGTAAACTGCCCAGGGAAGGAATCCCTACCTACTATAGAAACTAGAACATTCATAACACTAATCTCATAGTTCATAGTGTGATACCATAGACATCTTTGACCTTTCGAGAGACGCACAGGAATCCCTACGGGAACAGAGCTCTTGACTTTTTCTCTCTCGCATATTACATATAAATTTGTGATAATAAAACCCCCTGAGTACCACTGTTCAAAACTGGAGACACACTGAGGTACTATGTGGGACTACAGATTTCTATGGACATATAAAGGAGATATACAACAAGAGGCATGATTTGTTATACTTAAAGGGTTTTGTGGGTCAGCTGTTTACAGAAGCTGCAGTACCGGAACACCACAGCCTGCGTCTGACCTGCTTGTCACTGCCAACCATACTGGAGTGCAATCACATACCTGACAACCAGTCTGAGATACCTACACCAAAGGTAGCGGCATACCACCCCCACCTGAGGCATTTAGCTCACCTGATACCAGAACTGGACCCAAAATCCCTTACTCCATGGAAGAGACATACTACGAGTTCATAAGGCTAGATGACAGATTAACGGTCCCCAAAATGCTCCATACGCCCAGAGACTTGACTTAGGATGGGTCATCATAGGAGTCGTCTGTCCTGGAGGAGCACACAAGCCAACCTCAGTCCACAGTATGCTCACCAACACACTTGAAAATGGACGTCCTTCCCTATTTCAGCCATGTCAGAGCAGTTTCTTGATAAAAGAACTGCCACACAGTGCTCCTGTGCCTTGTCCTTTCACAGATACCTCCTGTGAAGACCACGCCTGCGATGGTGAGCAAGATCACTTAGGGTGCACAGTCTTACACAGGACAAGGGAAGACATCAGGATCTCAATGTCCATAGAAGACAGGATATTTGGAATTATGGCCAAAAAGTTCAACCTTGGTTTCATCAGACCATAACACCTTTTCCCACATGCTTTTGGGAGACTTCAGATGTGTTTTTGCAAAATGTAGCCTGATTTAGATGTTTTTCTTCATAAGAAAAGGCTTTCGTCTTGCCACTCTACCCCATAGCCCAGACATATGAAGAATACGGGAGATTGTTGCCACATGTACCACACAGCCAGTACGTGCCAGATATTCCTGCAGCTCCTTTAATGTTGCTGTAGGCCTCTTGGTAGCCTCCCAGACCAGGTTTCTTCTCGTCTTTTCATCAAATTTGGAGGGACGTCCAGTTCTTGGCAATGTCCCTGTTGTGCCATATTTTCTCCACTTGATGATGACTGTCTTTATTGTGTTCCATGGTATATCTAATGCCTTGGAAATTCTTTTGTACCCTTCTTCTGACTGATACCTTTTAACAATGAGATCTCTCTGATGCTTTGGAAGCTCTCTGTGGACCATGGTTTTTGCTGTGGGATGCGACTAAGAAAATTTCAGGAAAGACCAACTAGAGCAGCTAAACTTTATTTGGGGTTAATCAGAGGCACTTTAAATGATGGCAGGTGTATGCTGACTCCTATTTAACATGATTTTGAATGTGATTGCATAATTCAGAACACAGCTACATCCCCAGTTATAAGAGGGTGTGCACACTTATGCAACCACATTATTATAATTTTTTTTGTTTGTTTTCTTCCCTCCACCTAAAAGATTTCAGTTTGTTTTTCAATTGAGTGGTACAGTTTATAGTCACATTAAAGGTGGAAAATGTTCTGAAATGATTTATCTTTGTCTAATTTTTTTTACATCACAGAAACCTGACATTTTAACAGGGGTGTGAAGACTTTTTATATCCACTGTATATTATTAGTGGTCAGACTATATTCCTAATTCATTGTTGATTAACAGGTGGGTGTTTATAATAAAAAAGGGATACCAAGAAAGTGACAATGATCCACACATTTCTGTGATAACAAAAATGAAGGGGGCATCGGTGTCCAAAAATATCATGGAATTTCAAGAAAGGTTATGGGATGTAGCAGACTTTGTGAAGCCATCTCAGGTAAGTTCACTCATTATGACAAACCATGTGATACGTTTCTGTACCCATTTTTCAGTTGTCTGGTATCATCATAGTAATAGTGTTCAGGCCTGACTAGCTTAACAGATAGTTCAACCACTTCCAGACCAGGCCATTTGCCCCCTTTCTGACCAAGCCTAAATTTGCGAATCTGGCATATATCACTTTATGTGGTAATAACTTTGGAATGCTTTTACTTATCCAAGCCATTCTGAGAAAGTTTTTTCATGACACATTGTACGTCATGTTAATCGTAAATTTTAGTAAATATCTTTTATGTATTAAAAAAGACCAGAATTTAAAGAAAATTTGGAAAAATTCACTATTTTCAAAATATTTATCTCTGTGCTTTTAAGACAGATAGTGATACCTTTAACATTCACCATATGTCTACTTTATGTTGGCATCATTTTGGTAATGTTGTTTTTTTTTTAGAACGTTAAAAGGTTTAGAATTTTAGAAGCAATTTTTGAAATTTTCAAGAAAATGTCCAAAATCCACTTTAAGGACCAATTCAGTTCTGAAGTCACTTTTTGAAGAGCTTGCATAAAAGAAATCGTCCACAAATTCCCCCAACTGCACCCCTCGAACTATTCACAACTGATTTTAGAAATGTTGTTAACCCTTTAGGTATTCCACAGGAATTAAAGCAAAATGGAGGTGCGGATTTTCCATTTTAATCCATTTTTTCTTGTAACAACAAAACAGACCTCAATATTTATTGATTAAGGATTAATGATTAACCCTTTCCCGACATGTGACATAACAGTACGTCACATGTCGGGTCTTTAAAGATGGCGGCCGATCCTGTTTCATACAGCGGCCACCCACAGCTAATATCTGCGTCCGGCGTTAATCCCTATGGTGGACATTTAACCTCTCAGATGCTGTGGTCAAACCTGACCATGGCATCTGAGCACACTGAAAACCGAAAGCTTCTGCTGTTGCTCCGGCTCCCCCGTGTAGCGATTGGAGGAGCCAGAGCTTGTGTGCGGAAGCCCCTGTAATATACATAAAACAACTAACAATATGGTATTGCATGTATATTGTAATAGTATTTTATATGAAATGCCCTATTCAATGCATAGTAGTTATGAATTCAGAGCTGTATAGGAGAATGAACGAGATCTTGCTTCAATTGAATTTCAAAATCTTTATTTTGAACAGTGTAATGCGGTGTTTGAGATTTTTATGCATTAGCTCCACAAGAATTTTCATCCAGCAACATAAATTTCAGGGATTCTCTACTTATAAATATCTTTTTTTTACATTTGTGTCAAGTAAAATGTTTGATCATTTAATAAAAATTTTGCTGGATCATGTCATGTGAATATCTATGCTAACTTTTTAAATATCACCACGGCTGACCAAATATGGTGTGTGTCTGTGTGTGTCTGTGTGTCTGTGTGTCTATGTATATATATACACACATATGAAATTAACTTCTTGTTACAGGGAGAAAATGTTCTGTTTTTGGTTACAAATTTTCTCTCAACACCAGGACAAGCATTGGGCACATGTCCAGAGGTAAGAAGACTCTTGCGTTAGGAGTTCAAAATCCATAAGTGTGTCAGTAATTTGACTGCTTGTGAGACTGTCACTACTTATGGTTAAAAAAAAGTTCACAACAAACGTGCTGATTATCTGATATTACAATGAAATTGAAAATGTAGTCCCATGGTATGGTGGTGGGACAGGAGTCAAAATGGATATTTTTTGCACAGTCCCACCCTTTTTAATTGCCAGGCCCCAGAATCATTGCACTTTTAGGCCTCCTGCACACTACCGTAGGTGTCCCGTTGCCGTATTGTGGACCGCATTTTCGGATCCGCAATACACGGGTACCGTTCCGTGTGCATTCCGCATTACAGATGCGGACCCATTCACTTCAGATGCAGATCAATGCGGAACGGAAGCACAGAACCCTACGGAAGCACTACGGAGTGCTTACGTGGGGTTTCGCCCCGTACTTCCGTTCCGCAAAAAGATAGAACATGTCCTACCTTTTTGCGGAACGGGCGGATCGCAGTCCCATTAAAGTGAATGGGTCTGCGATCCGCTGCGGCTGACCCACGGTCGGTGTTCGTGTATTGCGTCCCGCAATTTGCAGGCCGCAGCACGGCCAAGGGGCGCACACGTTCATGTGCAGGAGACCTTACACAACAATTTGCTAATGATGAACATGTTAAGGTGTGCATCTGCTAGTAATATGCCATTAAATTCAGTCTACACTTGTTTTTTTCCTTAAAGAGTCCAACAATTTTAGATGGCAGATGTAGTGAAGACGTAGACTGCACCGAAGGAGAACCTGTGATTAGTGGAAATGGTAAAATAGTTTATTATTCTTCTATCTTAGGCCTCTTTCACACGGGCGTTGCGGGAAAAGGTGCGGGTGCGTTGCGGGAACATGCACGATTTTTCCACGCAAGTGCAAAACATTGTAATGCGTTTTGCACTCGCATGAGAAAAATCGCGCATGTTTGGTACCCAAACCCGAAATTCTTCACAGAAGTTCGGGCTTGGGATCGGTGTTCTGTAGATTGTATTATTTTCCATGAAAACATGGTTATAAGGGAAAATAATAGCATTCTGAATACAGAATGCATAGTACAATAGGGCTGGAGGGGTTAAAAAAAAAATTAAAAAAATTTAACTCACCTTAATACACTTGCTCGCGCAGCCCGGCATCTCTTCTGTCTTCTTTTTTGCTGTGTGCAAGAAAATGACCTGTGGTGACGTCACTCCGGTCATCACATGGTCAGTCACATGATCTTTTACCATGGTGATGGATCATGTGATGGCCGGAGTGACGTCACCACAGGTCCTTTTCATGCACTCAGCAAAGAAGAAGGCAGAAGAGAAGCCGGGCTGCGCGATCAAGTGGATTAAGGTGAGTTAAATTATTATTTTTTTTAAATGTAACCCCTCCAGCGCTATTGTACTATGCATTCTGAATGCTATTATTTTCCCTTATAACCATGTTATAAGGGGAAATAATAATGATCGGGTCTCCATCCCGATCGTCTCCTAGCAACCGTGCGTGAAAATCGCACCGCATCCGCACTTGCTTGCGGATGCTTGCGATTTTCACGCAACCCCATTCATTTCTATGGGGCCTGCGTTACGTGAAAAACGCACAAAGAGGAGCATGCTGCGATTTTCACGCAACGCACAAGTGATGTGTGAAAATCACCGCTCATGTGAACAGCCCCATAGAAATGAATGGGTCAGGATTCAGTGCGGGTGCAATGCGTTCAACTCACGCATCGCATCCGCGCGGAATACTCGCCCGTGTGAGGCCTTATAGTTTTATAGGACCACTATATTCTGGGAGCCAACACTTCCTGGGTCTCTGTTCAACCAGCTCCAGCGAGGATGTGTTAACACAACATGTGACTGCAACAGCCAATCGCTGCTTATAGCAGTGATGTGTGAACACCACTGAGATCACCACTACGGACAGTAATTGGCTGCAGTGGTCATACGTTGTGTCAACACGTCATCGCATGGGTTGGGTGGACAGAGATCAGTGGGAGATCTGGGAATTATCAGCACGGGAGTTCCAGGTGATTGGTGACATATTGCTCTTTTTGTTGTTTTATAGCATTGTAACTTGGGGTTGGTTAGAGATGTGGAAAGAGGATAAAATTACACTTTTATTGTTATACTGGGTTGTTCAGAGATACATCCAGGATTACTGACAAATGTCTATTGAAAGATTTGCATTGACCCATGGGACAGTGACCACTCCATTTGCTGTGACAAGGTGTTTGGGAGTTGGACTATAGGTGTCTGAATGTTGTGACGTTGACAGCATAAACTGCACACTAACTGTACATGGAGTAGTAGAAATAATTTTCCTGCACATTTTAGTACCGCCATAACCATGTTACTGATCATCACACATCAATAATGAAGATTGGCCTACACCAGATGCTGGTGGGGAAGTGGTAGTCATGCTCCAGTGGGTAACATACTACTTTATGTGATCAGCAGTGGTTTTGGTCATCTCACATAAGAGTGTACAAAGTAGTGTGAGCAATACCGAAAATCATTGAACTAGTGTAGCCAGCATAGAAAGGCCGCCCTACGCCTCTCTGTTTTCTTGCAGGTATTAAAACAGGAAAGTGTGATACAACGTATTTCACATGCGAGATATATGGCTGGTGTCCTGTTGAGAATCCACAGAAAATCAGGTAATTAATAGTACTGTAAATTCACCGTTTTCAATCTAATTTACTTTAAAAGGTTTTAAATTGAACAGAGGTTCTCAATAAAGGGTAAGGATAAGGTCACGCGGTGCGGCTGCTGAGTGGCCAAGTACCGCACGTTCATGCAATGGCTGCATGGTAACCAGCAAAACTGCTGGCCAATGCACACGTACTTTTCCAATACCTCAAAACAAAAATGCATAAAAATGCCCTGTGTAAACCAGGCCTTATGGTGTGTAGCGGACAAAGAGTAGTTGTGGGGAATTTTATCAATGCCACCATTATAGAGAAGCAATATGATACAGCCATTCCGCTCCTAGGCCTATGGTGCTCGCACACAATTTTGAAGCCTATATCAGGGGTGATGGGAAGTATACAAGAGCCTGCACTTGTGAAAGCACCCTGGGGGTCCGGCCACACAAGGCAGATTTTTACAGGGAATTCCACTGTAGATTTTGCAGCTTTTTCATAGCATAATTTACTCTGTGCTTTGCTGTGGATTTCTCCTTCTGCATTGCAAAGGGTGAAATCTACAGTGGAAATGTGCATCAGAAGTTGACGTGCTGCAGATTTAAAGTTCAAGTCCATTTACACAGCAGATTTTTTTCTGCAGCAAGTGAATGCATTGGCTGGTACTGTAAAACGCGTCAGATTTGCCGCAGGGGTAGGAAGAGTGGACCTGATTATTCTACTACTTTCCCTCTCCCTTTATGAATCTATTAAGACTTGCACTGTAATTTTACCAGTAAACCTATTAGTGTAAGGTTCCCCAAATGTATCTTAAGGCTTGTATCATAGCTTTAATGATCCCCTTGGAAGGATGCCATCCATGAGATGATGTTGGTCCTATAGTTGAGTATCCCACAACTACTTTGCCCTATTGCTCAAAGTGTTTTTTGAAGGGGTTCACCATCGGCACTGAGCTGTTTACATAACTCCCATAGAGTCTTTTCAAACTTCTCCTCTGCTTTACTGGGGTGGGGGTTCAAGGGACTGGGTCGCTCTGTTCAGTGGAGGTCCTACTTCTTGAACCACCACCAATGTAACATTTACCATGTAGCCAGTATGTGGCAAGAATACTCCTTTAAGGAAGTAAACTGGTTTGTTGGGACTCGGCAGTCCCACAGAAATTGACGTGAGCAGTGGTCATGCATGCTCACTACTTGTTGTAATGAAAGGTAGACGTCCTAGTGGATCATACATTTGTCCCCTATCCTGTGGATAGCTGATAAATGTCATTTGGGGAACATCTCCTTTAAAATGGCATTTGCCCTTCATAATATCTAGATTTTTCCAAGACTATTAGAACACAGAATTTCATTGTCAGCTGCGTATATTTCATTCTTGCTTTTTTTTTTTCCTTTAGGAGAACACCACTAAATGAAGCTGAAAACTTCACACTTTTGATAAAAAATTCTGTGTACTTTAGCAAATTGAATTTGTCCCGGTGAGCGTGTTTTTAATGGCAATATTTCCAATATATATATATAAAATTATGGAATCGTTTCTCATCTGTCTATACACATTCAGACTGGTTAAAAGAAGCCTAAGACAGTAATAAATATGTCTGGGAAATAGGCAAAAAACTTCAGACCAAATTTAAGAGTTACGTTTTGCACATTATATCTAGTTCAGCTTCTCTAGGAATTAGGTAGATGAAGGAACAGTTGCTATAGCAATGTCCCAGATCTAGAAGATGTACAGGATAAGGGTTGTAGAAACCACATAGGAGCAAGTTCTTGTAGACAGCTCCACTTTTTTTTTACTTAGAAAGTGCATATTCCCTTAGACTATGAATTTCAAATGAAGGTAATCCTTGTTTCATTGTATGTTTCACTTTAAAGCACAACTCCACCTTTTGTGAAATTAAGGGCTACTTGGACAATTTACTTTTTTCTCCATTGAATTCATAATAAAAATAAAGGGGTTGTCTCCTTCAGCAAATGGCATTTATCATGTAGACAGAGTTAATACAAGGCACATACTACTGTATTGTGATTGTCCATATTGCCTCCTTTCTTAGTTTGATTCATTTTTTCCATTTACATTATACACTGCTCGTATTCAGGCCCATCGCTGCAGCGCAGATACGAGGTGGCCGGGAACTGCTGCGCATGCGAGTTTATGTGTGCTTCCACGGTCCCGGCCGCACAAGCATGACCACTGCTGCTGGATTGCAGGGTGGTCATAACCCCTGGAAACAAGCAGTGATGGAAATGAATCAAGCCAGCAAATGAGGCAATGTGGACATTTATTAGCTTTGTCTACATGATAAATGTAATTTACAACCCCTGCAATCGCTTACTTATGTGTGTGGCAAAGCAGTGCCCAAAAAACTACAGCTTGCCTAATCAGACAGCCTTCTTAGGGCTGAACTCAGACTTTTTACTACTACAAACTGCTACCCTGTGAAGAATTTTATTGCGCTTCTCTGCTTATAGCTGGTTCATGTGGATGATACAGCAGGCCTTTTCTAAATGGTTTAGAGGAATGCCTCCTCGAAGACACCAGACTGTACCTACCGTACAAAAAAGGGTATTCCAAAGATCGACATTGATTACATATAGTCAGGATATACCATCAGTGTCTGAAATGCCCATCAATCCTTACAACATTGAAACCATAGTACACTGGGCCCTTTGTAGGGTTGGACCCTTTGCACTCAAAACATACCGGACAGGTTTTAAATGTCTTCAAATCGGTCACTTTTGTGTCTATAATTGCTATGATTTTGTATAAGTCATGGCAAAGAAAACTGGAATGTGTAAATGTACACCCTAGCATGGATAGACACAGAGTGTGGTTTTGGGGGTGAGTGAGTGTCATTTCCCACCTAGTCCTAGGAGCCTCAGAGACACTATGATTCTCTGTAACTCAGTGTCCTCCTTGGATTTCTGTTCTTGATTAGGTTATTAGTTAATTCCCTCGGGTCCTTTTATATACTGATTAACTCTTTCCCGACTTCCCAAACAAATAACACACAGACACCAAGTCGGATTTAATCGGCCACAGCAGCCGTTTTTTATTAACAAAATATATATAAATATAACCATAAATAAACAACATAAATTAACCCTGACGAGTGAGATCCTTGAAGCCCTAAAGCTTAATTCCCACAAAACTCAAATATGGCAATTCCATCTTGCCTCCAGCCGTAGAACTTCTGCTCGGAGACACCAATTGATGGACGCCTCTGTCTTCCAACCAACTGCCAAACCATGAGAGTCCAGCCTCACTACTGAGGCCCTGCCATTCTCCAGTAACAGCAATACCACCAACTTCGAGGACCTCCCACCGCCAACTACGCGCAACTTGACCCCCTTCTTCCTCAAGAATGCGTGTCCCTCCACAAGCCTAAAGCCCTCTCAATCCCTCCATTAAGCCACAATGACAATAAGTCAATGCCCACAGCATTGAGGTGAACCCCGTCAGCCCTCCAAAATTCGCCAACACCCAACTTCAGCTCAGAATGCCTAATTGCCACCGCCCCATTCCTGGCCATGAACTTACCAATAGCCCTGTTCACCTTAACTCTTGCCTTATTTAGGCGTTCCACCGAGCGAGCCTCCCGCCACGTCCGATGAGGCACTATATCAGACCACACTGTAACCATGGCTGGGAATACAGCCTACAATCTCAACAAATCAAACTTTATATCCCTTATCAACTCCCTAACCGGCCTAACACCCAAATCATAACGTGAAGTACCAAAACATCGGGAGACCGATCCAAGCGTGCAAAATGATGCACCTCCCTTAAGACACTACCCCACAACATACCTCTGTACCCGATCCATCTCACAACCGCAATGTCCCTCGTAAAGCCCAACTGACGCCGGTTCGGCCAAACATCCGCCCTCAGAGCCCCCCAAAAGACGAACGAGTGCCCGAGAATCCAAACCAATGCCGGGGAACCCACTGAAACAAAGCAAAAACATAAGGAGAAACGTTAAAACTAAGACAACCCATTCAGTTGCAACCTCCCTAACCTCACATAAGAACGGAACCGCACCGATTCCCACCTGCCAATCCTTTTTATCACTTCATCACTCATACCTAACCTCGCAGGCTCCGTCGCAGCCCCAATCCTAAAAGAATGTCCAGTATAATCCCGCAGGTCAATGTCCAAACCTCTTAAGCAATGCCGAAAAACAGTCAAAAACTGAAAACGCGACAAGAATGACCAATCATCATGCCTAAGAAGAGGGTCACTCCCCACAACTTAGCCAACCTATATTCTTGCAAACACCGAACTGGACATAACATACACCCCGGAACAGCAAAAAGAATAACACTACTCCCCCTACCTTCTTTATCTGTTTTTGACATACAAATCCTCACCACCACCCTATCTTGGTAAAGATCCACATCTTCCCCAAGTAAACCCCCACGCCCCGCAGACTGCTACTTACCAACTCCCCCAAATGGAACGCCCTAAAAAAGGCCAATGAAGACGCTAACTTGACCAACCACACCTCACTTGATGAACGACACACCAATTCCAACTGCGAGACAATTTTTTGTAATAAAGTGAAGGAGACTGGCCTCCTTCTATCCTCCACCCACTTTCCCCTTCTCCAACCCCTCAAAACTTGCCTGACCAGGAAAGATTTATTAACATCAGGAAGACCTCATAAGTTAAAACCAAATGCCAAACCCGCTACACATTTATATATTAATTGCGCCACTGACTAACCTTCCTCCTTCACATGCCCTAAAAATAACAACAGAGTTGAAATCTTCCAAAAACACCGCCCATACTTCCAGATCCCTCCTCAGTTCACGACCCAGCCGAATGAAATAGTGGGGGGCCGACACACACCCGCCGTAAAAAATCTGTCCCATCGGCATAATACGACATGCGAAATTAAGCTTCCCCAAGAGAGATTGTAAATCCTGCAATCAAATTTTAGGAGACCTCCTGGCACTGCCTATCTCCACTCTTAAATCTTGCACCTTTTTCGTCCGGCAGCCAGCACTCCATTTTCTCCGTATTAATCACTATCCCCAGGAGCTAACGGCACACTGAATGACACAAAAACTGCCTGCAACGCATTTAACAACAACGAACAATCCCACCAGACCCAAACAAAGAAAATCGTCCAAGTAATGGATAATGGACGAACAACCAAACACATCCGCCACAACCCATTCCAGGAAAGAACTAAATGCTTCAAAATATGCATACAACAAAGAACAATCCATCGGCAAGCACCTATCTACGAAATAGCCTCTCTCCCAAAAACAACCTAACAAATGCAAACTATCAGGATTAACCAGCAGGAGGCGAAAAGCCGCCTTAATGTCAGTTTTTGCCAATAACGCCACTGGGCCCAACTTTCGCACCGAAGCCACAGCCGCATCAAATGAGGTATAAACCACCGAACAAAGTTCCGGATCAATACCATCATTGACCGACGCCCCTTTTGGGAAAGACAGATGGTGAATGCTCCTTCTTGAGCACTACCCCTAATGGCGACACTTGCAAATTAACCAAATGTGGTTTAAAAAATGAGCCATCCATGCGACCCAATGAAACCTCCTTTGACCATTTTTAAGGACACTATTTCCAGATGCTCCAAAGCCGAGCACAAATTTTTCTGTACCATAACAACTGGAAAGGTGTAGATGGAATGCTGAAACCCTGCATAAACCCCCCCTGTAATAGCTCCACAGCTTCACTATTGGGGTATCTACTTAGATACCGCTCCATCTTTTCCACCGGCACAGGAGTTAACCCCTTTTTGCAGCGGTATCACCTCCTTTTTGCCTAATCCCCTTGACGCAACGATTGGCCCTGTGATTACCGCTGCAGGATGAGCACTCATGCTTGAATTAGCATTTTGCCCCAAACTTGCAACTTCCTTCGTTAAAGAGGAAGCACAAACCATTGGCAGATGCTGCTGCAAAACTGGACTGGCTTGACCCTCCTATCTCCCCCCGAAAGGACTGCCCCGCATACCCCACGCCGGTAACAGAGATAATCCCAATGCCCCCAACCCAGATACCCAAGCTGCTAAGCTACTGAAAAGCTGACTTAGGCCCCGAACTATTTCCCCTTGACGCCCCCCAAGCCCTACGCTCCCTGGGCAGCTAACTAGGGAAAGAAGTGGCCCTAACATTGTCTCACCTGGCTGCCTGGGCACTGTGATCCCTGCAGCCGATGATCCTGGCTCCTGGCGATCTTCACAGGTCGGTACATCTTCTTCCCTCCATCCCGCTACCGAATTCAGACTGAAGGACTGCAACCCAGCCTCCGCCATGCTGGATGCGCTCTGCGATGGCCATGAATCCTCATTCTCAGCCTGGTGAGCAGGGCCAGTAGCTCGTCATAATGCTGAGGCCTGTGCTCTCCCCTGGCCTTACAAGTGCACAGCCTCGTTCTCCCTTGTGCTGCTCCCTCGCCGGGCAGGCCCCCTAGCCAACCCTGACAGGGGAGAGCCTGCAGAACCCAGTCCTGCCTCCATGCTGCCTGCTGCTGAGGACGGGGGACTGCCCCCCCCTGCCCTGATCTGTGTCCTGCCGCAAGACTGGATTCCTCCCACGCCTGGAGGACCTGGAACTGGGCTGTCACCCTTTCTCCCGTTGTGAAGAGTCCCCGGAGGGGACCTTGGGGCTCTCCTCAGGACTAAGGCGCGCCGGCGGCCATACCCGCTGCGGCCGTCTTTCACGTGGCTGCGGGTTTGCTGCACCCGCCGCCACCCCCTGTAGTAAGCCTGCCACCTACTCCTGGAGCTATTCAGGTCCCCGGGCCTCCGCTGCCACCCGCTACTGCTGGATGATGTCCTCCACTGCCTGCATTATGGTAAGCTCAGTGAGATGGTGGGAGCTTGCTACCCACGTATTCAAATTCTAAAATGGCGCCCGATCCCTCCTAAACTCCCCCTTATAAAGATAAAACCCCACCCCCTTAAGTGCACACCCCCTCCTGCACTAAATGAACCCCTTGAGTGCCAGTCCCTCATCCAAAACCTGTCATGCCATCCTCCCCTAAGCTGACGCCCCAGTCCGGCCGCTTTCTTGATGTGTGGTAGTATGCAGGTGTAATGTTTAGTGGACTTTACACTCTTTTTGCATTTAACTTTTTTAAATTAACTTAGGAATAGGTTTCCTTTTATAGTGCAACAGAGCCTCATTGAGGCTTGAGGCTATCACAGAAAGCCTCACCAGAGTCTGTCCATGTCTAGACACAAATCTGTTGCCTTCTAGTGTATCTGGGGCTCACCAAGGGGCCACCCTCTGTTGACACAGAAAATCAACAATAGAGCTCGCCTGCAACAGTTACAGAACACAAATCCTGGCTGTGGCTAGCACTACCTCTCCATTAATGGACTCCCACTCAACAATATTAATAAGGCAGTCCCGTTAAATGAACAGTTCACAACAGTAGAATAACTCCAGTAACTTTGCATTTGGAACTCTTCCAGTCCTGTACTTATAAATTACCTTAAACTGATGCTTGAGTTGTAGCCCACAACATGGGAACACTCACAGTCTATAGAAACAACACTCACTGTCTGTATAAGTCCTTAACACTGGTAGTGTTACCATACCGTCTGCACTATAATAGAAGCAGGAGGCTGTCACTGCTTTCCCTCCATTCAAACTGTCTTTATTTCTGTCTGAACTCCCAATGCTCTGTTAAGAATGGACATTCACAATAATACATGTCAATACTTCTCTGTAATGTCCTCAATTATCCTGTGACTGCTTCTGAGTGACTGTGAGATAGTTAGGAAGGAGATTTTCCTCGACTTTCTGTTTTGTGCAGTGGATGGCAGCTAGTCTCCAACCACCATGTCTGAGAGAACTGCAAACCAGATATTTAGCTAGCACAAAACTGCTACAAAAGAAGAATCTTCTTCTCTGTATCTGTATTGTTACTATGCTTTCATCTTATTTTGAAAGGTCAAACACGAAGAAGACATCAGATGAAACATATTTTAAGACCTGCAAATACGATCCAGTCTCCAGTCCATACTGTCCCATCTTTAAAATCAGTGACATGATTACAAAAGCTGGGCACAGTTTTAAAGAGCTGTCATTTCTGGTATGTGCCCAAAGTATACCGTACATATTTACCACGTTAAATATATATTCTGTATACCAGTGGTGGAATGAGAATAGTCTAGAGCTGAAGAAATAAGGCCATAAGCCTCTTATCATCCATGGGACAATGCTTTGGTATTTCAAATTATCTGTTCATTAACTGTAGTATATCTGTTTGCCCCTTTCAAGTTGTATTACTAGTCTTCACTCAACTCTTACCAGCAGAGCCATTGTGTTCTTTTCCTGTTTTCTATGCCCCACTCTCTGAAAAGCTCTGAATCAAGCGTAGTCACAGTCAGCAACATATGTCCCATAAGCTTTACATAAAATGTCCCACTGGTCATAATCAACTGGCCATGAAGTGTATAGTATAATATAGATTACATATTAGCTAAAAAAAAGTACTCTCATAATGGGCCTAATATGAAATACACATTTATAGGCTAAAGGCCATAAAAAATCATAAAGGCCAAAGGCTGCTAAGGTGGAAAGTGATTCGTAAAATATGCAAGAATTTAAATAAATGGGTAATATTCATCCTGTTAAACCAGAAAGTCATATACACAGTGTTGACTTGTTGAGTACCATTTTAAAACTCTTTCTGCTAGTTATCTAATGGGAAGTGTGTTTGTTAGATATGTCATTTCAGCCTAAAATGAGAAAATAGGTTTTGACTGTTATGAACATTGGCTTATAACTTGTCTGTATTTTTTTTTTTGAGAGCCTTTGTTTTGTATTTGTTTGGTTATTCGTTTCCATACCATGACTGAGTGCCAGGTACAGTATGCACATTTCTACTGCTGTTCTATTTTTTTTTTTTTAATTCGTATCATTTTAGCTAGCTGGAAATTTACATTTCTTTCAACAGGTTATATAGAAGAAGCATACCCAATAAAGCAAATAATTATGAGTGATATTGCTGAAAATATATTTCAGGGTGGAGTTGTAGGAATTGACATTATGTGGAACTGTGATTTGGATCAGTCGGGAAGCTCCTGTAAGCCACAATACTCATTCAGACTGCAAGACAGGAAAAACAACTTCCGGTCAGTTTTTCTATATACTTAAGTACATGGTTATATCTAGAACAAATGTGCATCAGGGCTGTCCAACTTTTTTGGGCCAGGGGGTTACATTTTTTAAAGACTTACTAGGATGGAGAGTGGTAAATGAGTGCACATGCTGTGACATGCTGCCTGAAAAGTTATGACCACTACAATTTTAAAGATGTCCTTCCAGCAAGCTAAACATCTCAGGAATCCTACAGGAGGCGCAGCTCAGTTGCCACTCCCTCTGATTTTCATAAGCACTGAAGAAGATTATTTGGCTTGCAGGTAGATGATGAGATGGGGGTGGGGATAGAAGGGGGGTATTGTAAGGCATAAAAATATTATAAAGGACCGTTTTAATGTATAATTACTTTGCAGAACAGCAACTTATTACTGGGATCGAGAGAGCCGTGAATACAGAGATCTCTTAAAACTCTATGGGATCCGCTTTGAGATATCTGTGACTGGAGAGGTTTGTGTTTGCGTCTCAAAGGGGTTGTCCCATGAAGAATATTGTTCAGCAAGTGGCACTGTACTAACATTATTTTGAGATTTGGGGATATAGGATTAAAAAAATAAATAAGGGTGAATATAAAAAAATGTTTAGAATAACGGTGGCGTAAAAAAGTCGCAAATTATGGTGCACACCATATATGCACAATCATTTGCGACTTTATAAGCTTCTCAGCACTTTTCTGAAGTGTAGAGAAAAGGGTGTGGCTTAGCAGGAGGGGCTTCGCACAACCCGCTGGATTTACTATAACTTCGCTGAAGTCTGTGCCAGTCAGGAGCACTGCAGGGTAGAGATCCACCTAATTTATTAAGAAGCATCTGCCTAATAAATTAGGTGCATCTCACGCCAGTTCAGGGAGATCAGAACTGGCGTATGGATACGCCAGTCTTGATTAATGTCACTCAATGTGTCATCAGAAAGTAACCTATTGTTTAAATCACGTTTTTTATGTTTAACATATTTTTTAAGAATTTTTGATGTTATTTTTAATTTTCCATGTTAATATTTATATTTCAGCAAAAATATTAAATCCTGCATTTTCTGCACTGGCCACTAAGCCTAATAAAAGGCGCCACTGCTTGGTCTGTACAGATCACTTTACTGTAGTTACCTGCTTATCTATCATTCTAATTCTGCCTGTAATGATATCACCTCTGTGTATAGATAAGACAGGATCCAACATTCACAATAGATGATTGTCAAAACGTATCTATTCTTTTCTTGTATAATGACCTCTGCACAGGTCACAGAAGTCATTGAGGTACCCTCCTGTCCATTGTGTCTATGGCTCAATTTTCTTTATGCTTTCTAAATGCTGTTAATAACGGCTCAGGCAAGATGGCCGCCCCCATAATCATGTTCAGTAAATAGAATAAAAAATCTATTATCATAAAATAAAAACAGCTTAGAAAAAAGGATATGTCTCGTTATCTGTTTTAACTGGCAGAAAAATAAAATGGTGATGCATTTCCTTTAACTTTTAACAATATTGTTTGTGAGACAACTCCTTTTATAAAATAATGCCACGTTTTGATCTTGTTTTGCCAGTATAATTATATTTTGACTTTCATATTCAGGCAAGAAGGTTTGGTCTAGTCCCAACAGCCATAAGTCTTGGAACTGGGTGTGCCTTCCTGGGTGCGGTGAGTAATTATTATTGGCATGATATCAAGCAGGCATGCTTTTCAAATTTATTGGAAATTATCTTTGCAATATGTATCCATACAACATTGATCTGTTATGTGATCAAGTGCAAATCAGGCCTTAGGCTACTTTCACACTAGTGTTAGGTTTGTCCTGTTGGCTGTTCTGGCAGGGGAACAGCCTGCCGGATCCGTACTAACGCTTGCACACATGTGCTGCCGGATGTCCGGCCCCATTCACTGTAATGGGGACGGGCCATTACAGGTGGCAGGACAAAAGGTGGCAGGACAAAAACCACAGCATGCTGCGGTAATTGTCTGGCCGCCTCTCGGCATGTTTGCCGTGCTGCGGACGGACCTCCAGCCCGTCTCTATTACAGTGAATGGGACTGGACTTCTGGCAGCACACATGTGCAAGCGTTAGTACGGATTCGGCAGGCTGTTCCCCTGCCATAACAGCCAACCGGAAAAACCTAACACTAGTGTGAAAGTAGCCTTAGGCCTCATGCACATGGCCGTTGTGCTGCAGTTCCATGCATTGGGGACCGCAATTTGCGGTCCCCAAGACACAGGCAACGTCCGTGTGGTGGCCTGGACGGATCCAGATCCATTCAACTTGAATGGGTCCGTGATCCGTTCACACCGCAAAAAAAAGAACATGTTATTTTTTTGCGGTGTGGAGGCACGGACAGAAACACCACGGAAGCACTCCGTAGTGCTTCCGTGGGGTTCCGTGCCTCCGTTCCGCACCGCAGCTCCGGATTGCGGACCCATGGGGTTCCGTGCGGACTCCGTTCCGCACCGCAGCTCCGGATTGCGGACTCCGTATTGCGGACCCATTCAATACGGCCACGGCTGGGCAACGGCCGTGTGCATGAAGCCTTACTCAAATGTAAGCTTTGTGTAAGAGCTATACTATTAAACTATAGTTTTAATTAAAAATCAGGAACACAAAGGGGGGAATTTATCATGAGAGTAATATTTGAAGTCAATCTTTTTCAGTCCGCATTGGTGTGCTTTGCACCAAATTTATCAAACATTGTATGTTGTTTCTTAAAATTGGTGCGTCTTTAAACACTTTTGTTTAGAAAATCTGCTCTAGTTTTTTTTTTACACCACCGCACTACTGGAGTGAGTTTGCACATTTTTTGCGACTTAAAAAAAAAATCACAGTGATAAATGTGGATTGAAACAAATTAAAATACCGTTTTGCGGACAAGAATAGGCATGTCTACAATGGGCTCCCGTTTTCTGCGGATCCGCAAAAAAAACGTCACGGTCGTGTGCATGTAGCCTAAGGGTGCATTCACATCACCGTTTAGGTTTCCATTCTTCTGATCCGTCAGAAGAAGAGAGAGAGAAAAAAAAAATCTGGATCCTGTAAAAAAACGGATCGTGTTGCATCAGTTGTCATCCGTTTTGAGCCATTTCCGTCTGAGATTAGTTTTTTTAGATGGAAACAAAAGTACTGCATGCAGTTTTTTCCTGTGTAAAAAGCGGATCTCAGACGGAAATGGCTAAAACAGATGACAACTGATGCAACAGGATCCGTTTTTTTACTGGATCCTGATTTTTTTTTTCTCTCTCTCTTCTTCTGACGGATCAGAAGAACGGAAAGCTAAACGGTGATGTGAATGCACCCTAAGTGATGTAAAAATGCAAAAAGTCACAACATTTTTGCACAAGTGACCCCTATTTTGCCGCTTTTAAAAGCCAGAATTCTGGAGTTCAGAACCTGATAAATTCTTCTCAAAGTCTTTTAACATCTGAAAATGCAATGGACTTTTTGAGCCAAAGTCAGTAGTGGATTCCATAGGAAGGGGATATATAAAGGAATCACATACTTCTCCTTCCTGCTGGATCCACTCCTGGCTTTGGCTAAAAAAATTGCATCAAAAACTGCTGCGCAATTTAAAAAATATATATATTGTGTGTGTAATCACCCTTATGATTCCTTCATATACAGTATGGTTTTCTGAAGTTTTTTTAAGGCATTTTTGAAGCTTTTAGGCCTCTTGCACTCTTGTTTGTGGTCCGTATGCGGAACCATTTACTTCAATGGGTCAGCAAAAACAACGGAAGGTACTCTATATGCTTTCCGTTTCCATATTTCCGTATTTCCGTTCCGTTCAAAGATACAACATGTCCTAATATTGCCCGCAAATCACGTTCCGTGGCTCCATTCAAGTCAATGGTTCCACAAAAAATAAGGAAATGCATACAGAATGAATCTATATGTCTTCCGTAGTTGTTCAGTTTTTGCGGAACCATTTATTGAAAATTGAGAATTTTATGCCCAGCCCAATTTTTTTATGTACTTACTGTTTAAACATTATTGTATGCTTCCGTTTCCGTGTGCGATCTGCAGAAAATGGATCACAAACGGAAACCAAACAGAAAAATAGACTGGCAAAACGGAACGGAAGCGGAAACACTACTGAAACAAAAAAAGGGAAACAGACCGCAAAATACAGAAAAAGCCATACGGTCGTGTGCAAGAGGCCTTAGTCTGTATAGTGTTTTAACACCTGGTGTTTTACATGCCTAGCATTTAAAGGGAACCTGTCATCACCTTTATGCTGCCCTTACTAACGGCAGAATAAAGTAGAGACAGGTGAGTTGGTTTCAGCGATCTTTCATTTATAAGTTAAAAGTAAGTGGTTGCCGAGAACCAACATCACAATCATTGCAGACTGGGCCTGGAAAAGAGTCACGGCCACCTGAGAAGAGTCCTGGTTATTCGTGAATTCCTGCTCTCCTGCCCACCTGCTGATGACTGACAGGCTTCTACCTAGTTTTCTCCCTTTCTCTCTAGGAGAGAACTGCCAACCATCAGCAGATGGGTGAGAGAGCAGGAGTTAATAATAAACATGACTCTTATCAGGTAGATTTGACTCTTTTCAAGGTATTCTGAATCGGCTGCAAAGGCTATGAATGTGGTTTTCAGTAGCACATGGAGCTCATTGCCCTGAAGAGATTATTCATCCCAAATCACCTTTCCAGATAGCTTACTCAGTCACAACTCACATGAAAGAAGATCTGGCGATGTTTATTCGTCGTATGATCCGTAGAATGCAAGTTACAACAGGTAAAAGAACGATTCTTCCATGCAGGTATAGAGAATAGACACAGGTCAGATGAGTTACAGCATTAAAATGACTGATGCAGCAAAGAGGGGGAGGAGACAGAGCAGCATGCAAACTAAGGAATGCCACAAGAGACAAACTAGATAGGCATTAAAGAGACAGTACATAATAAAAATAATATCATGTAACATGACACTCCCCGCCTGAAATCTTTAGATTTCAAAGTCTATTACATATATAAAGATAAGTCCAACTTGAACCTGTAGGGGAAGAAACGTTAAAGGTAAAACTGGTGTGTAAACCATAGATACGAGATACCCGCAAACACAAGAAGGTATGCAGTAAATTAACAGTGAAACATGACGTCCAAAAAACAGATGGCTTGAGTCCTGCGGTCTATCGTTTGTAATCGTGGGACTTCAACAGTAGCACAGTCAATAGTGATAGTGATATTCTCCCCGCCATAACAGGTATAGCCGGTACTCCTGCCTAAGTCACTCACTTGGGAGAAGAAGCACCAATTTCGTGATTGGTCGTGAGAAAGTCCGAGCAGAACCTCCTTTAGTTATCTTAATTTCAACCTTTCGAACCTTTCCGTCATCGCTGGGCATTACGCTTGTTACAAGACCCATAGGCCACTCATTGCGACAGACTTCTCTATCTTTCAGAAGAACAAGGTCTCCTACTTTGAGGTTAGGCTTGGGTGTTTGCCATTTGGAACGGCTTTGAAGGGTATGCAGGTACTCCTTTCTCCAGCGGTGCCAAAACACATTGGCTAGGTGTTGCACCCGTTTCCATTGACGCCTATAGATATCCTTCGGGTCAATCTCGGCAGAAGATATCACGGTAGTTCCAACCTTCTGAGTAAGGAGTGTGGCTGGGGTAAGGATCATTGGAGCATCAGGATCGGAAGATACTGGTACTAGAGGCCTTGCATTAATGATGGCGGATACTTCTGAGAGAAAGGTACTCAAAGTCTCGTGAGTAAATAGGGAAGACTTGTGGTCCTGCAACATGGAATCGAGAATTCTTCGAGCGATTCCAATCATTCGCTCCCAGGATCCTCCCATATGCGAAGAATGTGGTGAATTAAACAGCCAAGTACATCCATTGTTTGCTAAGAAATTGTCTAGTTGAAGTTCTTTACAGGCTCCAACAAAGTTGGTACCACAGTCGGATCTTAGCTGTTTGACAGGTCCTCGGATGGAGAAGAATCTTCGTAAAGCGTTGATGAAACAAGACGAATCCATTGACTCGATCACCTCGATATGTACAGCTCGTACGCTGAGACAGGTAAACAACACGGCCCACCTCTTGCTATTGGCTGCTCCACCGCGAGTCCTACGAGTTACCACAGTCCACGGACCAAATACATCAACTCCAACGTAGGTGAAGGGTGGATCTGTACTTAGGCGATCAAATGGCAAGCTTGCCATTTGTTGTAGTTGGTGTCTACCTCTTAACTTGCGACACTTGACACATTTAAAAAGCAGGGAAGAAACACATCTCTTCATTCCAACAATCCACAAGCCAGCTGACCTGATAGCGCCTTCTGTAAATTGTCGGCCTTGGTGCTGTATTAGTTCGTGATGGTGCCGTATTAGAAGAGTGGCAATGTGGTGCTGACCTGGTATGATGACGGGGTTTTGTTCCTTGCTGCACAGGTCAGATTTCTCTATTCGACCTCCAACTCGTAGCAACTGATTGTCATCGACTACAGGGTTCAGATTAAATAGTGAACTACCCTTTGATAGAGGTATTCCACCTTTGAATCTGTGCAACTCTTCCATGTACACTTCTTGTTGTACACAGCGAATGATAACCCTTTCCGCCTGCTCAATTTCCGTTGCAGTAGGAAGGTTGGTACAGATATGCCAGCCATGACATTCTGAAGTTGAGCTCCTTTTAAAACAATGGGCAATGTGTATCAAATAAGCAACGGTCCTAACAGCTGATGACCAGGTTGAGAAACGTTCAAAACGATGCGACTTTAGTTTTTGTTCTGAACTCGCAGAGGTACACAGTGTGGTGTACATAGACCTGATTTCTTTATCATCGTCAGGATGTACCAGTTCATAGGTAGTGTCCGTGGGAATTGAGTAGGAGTTTTCAGAAAGAAATCTTGGAGGCGACAGCCACAAGCAGTCGAGGAGAGCTACTGGAGATATAGCTCTTGTCCCACAATCGGCAGGATTAAGGTCAGTGGGAATATGGTGCCATTGCTTTGGCAAGGAGAACCTTCTGATACGTTCTACTCTATTGCTGACGTACACGTAAAACTGTTTAGTTTGGTTGTAAATGTAACCAAGCACTATCTTGCTGTCTGTGTAAAATGTGAAGGAATCAATGTTAATGTCCATCTCACTCTTTATGACTTCAGCTATTTCCACTGCTAGCACAGCTGCACAAAGTTCAAGTCTGGGTATGGTATGTGCGGGTTTTGGTGTTAGCTTTGTCTTGCCTAGAACAAAGTTGCAGTGTATGACTCCATTAACTCCTGAGGTCTTCAAATAGGCCACTGCAGCTATAGCTTCAACTGATGCATCAGAGAAAATATGGATTTCCCTCTGGACAGCGGCTGAGATGGAGACTGGGGCATAGCAACGTGGAATTTGAAGCTGTTCTAATGTCTTCAGAGAACCTCTCCATTTCTCCCATCTTTGTTGTTTCTCAATAGGTAACGGAGTGTCCCAATCTATGTTATCAGTAGTAAGCTGTCTTAATAACATCTTACCTTGGATGGTGACTGGGGCTATAAATCCCAGTGGGTCGTAGATGCTGTTCACTACGGACAAGATTCCTCTCTTGGTGAAGGGTTTGTCACAGGTTGACACCTGGAAGGTGAATGTGTCTACTTTGATGTTCCACAGCAGACCTAGACTTCTCTGCATAGGGGGTGTGTCTGACCCAAGGTCAAGGTCTTTCACACTGGCAGCATAGTCCTCAGGGTGAAATGCATTCATTAGCTCTTGGCTGTTAGATATAATTTTGTGAAGTCTCAAGTTTGCTACAGCTAGCATCTCTTTTGTTCTGGTAAGAAGATTAATTGCTTCTTTAGCAGTAGGAAAGGATTTGAGCCCGTCATCTACGTAAAAGTTCCTTTCAACAAATTGACGAGCATCGGATCCATACTCAGCTTCTCCAAGCTGAGCTGTCTTTTTTAGTCCATAGATTGCTACAGCTGGGGAAGGGCTGTTCCCAAAGACATGTACCCTCATTCGGTAATCAATTACCTCTTTGTTGATGTCGTTGTCCTTGTGCCATAGAAACCTGAGGTAATTCCTGTTATCTTCCTTGACGATGAAGCAGTGGAACATTTGTTGAATGTCGGCCATCACCGCTACAGGTTCTTGACGAAAGCGAATTAGGACTCCAATGAGGTTGTTGTTCAAGTTGGGCCCTGTGAGGAGCATGTCGTTAAGTGAGAAGCCTTCATGTTGGGCACTGGAGTCAAAGACAACTCTGATTTGGTCTGGCTTTCGTGGGTGATACACACCGAAGGAAGGGAGGTACCAGCATTCTTCTCCTTCTTTCAATGGGGGTGCGGGTTCGGCATGACCTCTGTCAAAGATATTCTGTATGAAGTCCACAAAATGTCGTTCCATCTCTGGCTTCCTGCTTAAGGTACGCTTTAAGGAGGAGAATCTTTTGACTGCTTGATGTAGATTGTTTGGTAGCTTCTCTCTCGGGAGGCGAAAGGGTAGGGGTGCTACCCAGCTATTGGAATCTTCCTGAAAGAACTCATTGTCCATTACTTTAAGGAATTCTTTGTCTTCTGCCGAAGGAGCCAACTTGTCGTCTTCACTGCTTACATTGAAAACTGTAGAACCAAAGCTGTCATCGTAGGTGCGGGAAAGGTTTGTGTTGCGATGTTGCAACTTGCAGCTAGTTACCTTCTCCTTCACCCAGTAGTGATGTGGGCATGGCTCAAAGTGAGTATTACGACCATTTGGCAATACATTTGTCTTGAATGAAGAAATGTTAGTAGGCCTTTTCATTTTGCCTATACAGACGTTGCCTATGATGACCCAGCCTAAGTCCAGGTACTGGGCGAATGGGGCCTCTGGAGGTCCGCTGACCTGCCTGTGTACCTTGTGGATCCTTAGAATATCTCTTCCCAGCAGAAGAAGGATTTTAGCATCTTTGTCAAGTGGTGGGATTTCACTGGCTATTGACCTTAGATGAGGGTGGTAGAAGGCAACTTCTGGTGTAGGTATTTCTTCTTTGTTGGCTGGTATCTGGTTACACTCTACAAGTGTAGGTAAGGGTAATTGTAGGTTATTTTCTAGGGAGGACACAATAAATCCATGAGCCCTTCTTCCAAAAACCTCTGTAGTTCCACTACAAGTGCCTAAGGTGTAAGGGTGAACCTCTCCTTTTGTGCAAAATAGATCGAACAGTTCGGATCGTGCAAGCGATCGATTGCTCTGATCGTCTAAGATAGCATACACCCTTAAAGTCTTTTCTGGCTGATCCTTGTGATGAATATTCACTAGGCATATTTTAGCGCAAGATTTGTCACAGTGGTCTTCCCCACAGACTTCAGTGCACGAAGAAAATACCATGGTGGAATTAGGTACGTGATCTGTACTCTTCCCGCTGTGGTTCTGCCCAGGAGGAAGGTCTGCATGTTGTGAAGGATTGGACTCAAGGGGATGGAGTGCTTGCACATGGTCCTCGGAACCGCACTCTATGCACTTGATAGGAGTTTTACATTCCTTGGCAAAGTGATCGGTGGAAGCACAGCATCTATAACATACCCCAAAAGTCTTTAGGAGTTCCTTTCGTTCTTGTAGGGGCTTCTTTCTGAAACCGATACATTTTTTGAGGGGATGAGGCTTCTTGTGGATGGGACATAATCGGTTTGGGTTTTCGATCTTGCCGCTCTTGTTTGGGGCAGGAGTGGGAATAATGTCTGTCTTCCTAACGGACACGGGACCTCTGCGGTTCCTGTAGCTAGTATGTAGGTTGTCACCTTTAGGTGAGGGAGTATTGAACTCGCTGAATGCAAAACTAGGATCGTTCTTGGTGTCAGCAATGTTCCTGACGAAATTGCAGAAGTAGGAGAACGGGGGAAAGGAAACCTTGTTTTCCCGTTTGTATGATGACCCAACTTGGATCCACTTTTCTTGTAGGCCATGCGGAAGCTTGCAAACGATAGGGTTAACTCCTCGAGCAGTGTCCAGGTAACTGAGGCCAGGTAGCTTAGGGTCAGTTTTGGCAAGCTGGACTTCGAGAAGAAGGTCGCTGAGTCTCTGGAACTCTATATTGTCCTTACCAGATATCCTTGGGAAATTTTCCAATCGTTTGAGCAATGCATTCTCTATGGCTTCAGGACTACCGTAAGTCTGTTCTAGACGCTCCCATGCTGCGGTGAGACCTGCAGTTGGATTGTCGATGTAAACTGACCTGAGGCTCTTGACACGTTCTGTTGACTGTGGGCCAAGCAACCCGATCAGCAGATCCAGCTCACGATCGGCAGTAAAACCGATACCGTCTAATGTAGTTTTGAAAGCGGCTTTCCAGCTTCTATAATTTTCAGGATGGTCGTCGAAGTTTACTAGGCCTGACTTGGCGAGCTCATGTCGAAGTAAGTACTTTACTACCTCTGTTGTATCGGTTGCCTCTGACTTTACATAGGAGGTTGCTGGTTGATTGTTGTGGATTGCATTGTTTATGGTATCGTTGCAAAGAGACGTGGGAAGATATGGTGCAGCAAGGGCATTCAGCTGAATTGTTGGGTGAAGGTCTGGAACAGTACTGTTAGCAGGAGGCTGGCGACTTGCTTGCGGATTAGTGTGCCGTTTTGTGACATATGCGGGATCAGCATGACAGTCGGGAGCTGCACTGGGGTGGGTTTGCATGTAGGAAGTGGCTGGAACGGCTTTTACCTGATGATGTGGTGAAGTCCTTGCGTTGCCGTGAAACGTGGAGGTAATTGAGTGTTCACTGCTGTGGTTTAGAACATAGTTCTTAGTGCGTTCAGAAGGATCTTCTACATCTGCCTTGACGCTGACCCTTTCGCTAGCATTTTCATCTGCACCGATAGCTTGTTCCAAAACCTTTAGTTTTGCTGCAGCTGCCTCGTAGTTGCTCTGTTCCTTTAAAGCTTCAATTGCTGCCCTTTGACGTGCCGTTTGAGCTTCTATTGCTGCCTTTTGATGCGCTGCCTCGGCTTCCATTACTGCAACCTCGGCCTCCATGTCTGCTCTCTTTTTTGCATATGCGGCCCGTACCTTGATAGCCTCTGCTTCGGCGCGGGCATTCATTAGCTGTTCACTAAGCGTTGAGTGCCTTGAACTTCGGGATCTAGAGGAACCTTTAGAACGTCTGGTGGATACAGATTTGTGAGATACAGTGTCCTGTGGCAGCATTAATTTTGCTTCTGCCTTTGCTTTAGTTCGCTGGATAAAGTTTTCTCTTTCCTCATTAAGAAGCTGGGCATTGTTAAGTTGCTCTAAGGACTCCTCAGTGTTGATGCTTTGCAGAATAGTTTTATATTTGTTGCTTGTAGTCTGGTACAGTTCGTATGAAGCAGAGAGATGCTTTATGGCGCCCTCTAGTTGCAGTACCTCATGGCTGGGACATGAAATCACATCAATGTGGGTGAGGATTTTATCCCAAATCTGCTTCAAACTGGTTGCTAGTTCAGTTCTCATGGATTCATAGTTCTCTTTAACCTTCCAAGTGGGTTTCACAGAGCGTTTGGTCGATGCAGTGAACTCTGGGTCCTCATCCTGACTTTCTCTGTGTGAAGCATGCTGTGGTGTTTCATCACACACTGAGCCCTTTCCACTCATGATGGCCTGCAGTACACAGGCTTGACTGTAGCAGTGAAGAGTGTCTGTATACTGTGAGGAGCTGTAACAAGCTGTGCTGGGGTTGTATGCAGAATTCTCATGCCATACACACAGTTACACTTCACTATGATCTGTCCTGTGACGCAGTTATCTCTGTGCAGGCTGCTGGATACGTTCTTTTACTATTCTGAATCGGCTGCAAAGGCTATGAATGTGGTTTTCAGTAGCACATGGAGCTCATTGCCCTGAAGAGATTATTCATCCCAAATCACCTTTCCAGATAGCTTACTCAGTCACAACTCACATGAAAGAAGATCTGGCGATGTTTATTCGTCGTATGATCCGTAGAATGCAAGTTACAACAGGTAAAAGAACGATTCTTCCATGCAGGTATAGAGAATAGACACAGGTCAGATGAGTTACAGCATTAAAATGACTGATGCAGCAAAGAGGGGGAGGAGACAGAGCAGCATGCAAACTAAGGAATGCCACAAGAGACAAACTAGATAGGCATTAAAGAGACAGTACATAATAAAAATAATATCATGTAACATGACACAAGGCCTGGGCTTCAATGATTATGATGCTGGTTCTCGGCAACCACTTACTTTTAGCTCATGAGTGACACACCGCTGACATTAGCATTTCTGTCACTAATTTATGCTGCCCTCAGTGAGGTCAGCATAAAGTTGATGACAGGTTCTCTTTAAAGGAAAGTACTTACTCCTAGTGATGTCACTTTCTCTGAAGAATTATATGGGGAAAAAAGAATGGTAAAAAATGCCATGCAGAAACTCTATTAAAAGATGACAAACACATAATGCGTTATTTTGAAAAAAAAAGAAACAACAATGTAGGTCTATGAGAGAAAAGTGCCAGATTCAGAGCATGCAGCGATTTGAAAAAAATACCATTGATTTCAAAACGCACATCAAGGGTGAAAAAATGCCACTTTAAAAAAAGACCTGTTTATCCTGCATTTAATTTTCCCCATAATCTAAGGCTACTTTCACACTTGCGTTGTTGTTTTCCGGTATTGAGATGCGGTTTTGTCCCTATGCATTCTGAATGGAAAGAGATCTGTTCAGGATGCATCAGGATGTCTTTTGTTCCGGCAGCATTGCGTTTTGGACTGGTCTGGCACTGAAAACAATGTAAGTCAATGGTGACGGATGCGTTTTTTTAGGAACCGTATCCATCACCCATTGACTTTCAATGTATGTAGTGACGGATCAATTTTTTTCCGTTTTGATTGCAAACGGATCTATTTCATTGTGGTATTGAGATCCTCTGCCTGATCTCAATACCAGAATTACAAATGCAAGTGTAAAAGTAGCCTTAGGCTAGGTCTACACGATGACATGTGTCGCGCGACAATAAGTAGCGCAACACATAGGGCACAACTACACTGCAACATGTGTCAATGTTGCGCGACAATTTTTATAATGGTAGTCTATGGTGCCGCACTGCGACATGCGACAGCGACAGTCGCAGAAAAATCCATCTTGAATGGTTTTTTTGCGACTGTCGTGTCGCAGTCGCAGCATGTCGCAGTGCGACACCATAGACTACCATTATAAAAATTGTCGCGACAAATGTCGTCGTGTAGACCTAGCCTAAGTTACAACCATTTAGACCTAGCGTTTTGCCTAAAAATGCTGGAAAAAAACACCAGCAAAATAAAAAAGCACCAAAAACCTATAAATGCCAAAAAAAATAAAAAATCTATGTATGACACCAACCGCAGACTGCCATTTCTTTATATTTTATTTAGTTTTGACACACTTTGTGTAAGCAATGTATTTTTTTTTATCATCGCTTTCATTTCATTGATATTGTATTATTTCTTTTTTTTGTGGTAGATTACACTTCTATGTGACCTGATTCTCTTATATTTGAACAGCAAGGCTGACTTCTATTGGTATTGCAAGTATGAAGAGGTAGGTAAAAAGTCATACTATGCTGCTTGATTAATGTCACTGATAATCTAATGTGTATGGTGCATTCCAAGTGTTTAGGGTCAGATATCATATACAAGAATCAAGCATGAATTTCAACATGCCCGCAATCCTTAGATAAGCTGCAGGTTACCTCCAATTGCTGCAAAAATGGACATCTGTATTTTGAACTGGTAGCAAGTTACAATAATAAAAATAAATAATAATAATTCTTGTGGTATGATCCCACATAATGGTGTGCAAGTCATGAACAATCAGTCTGAAAACTGGGATACCTTGCATCTTTGGTCACATTATGGCTGTCTGGCCATCACATCATTAATGGATATTTGAATTCGATATTTATAAGATCTTCTGTTAAAGGGGTATTCCGGTTAGATTGTTAACCACAGGATTAACTATTAGATCAGTGGGAGGTCCTACTGCTGGGACCCCCATCAAATCACAAGAACTGCCGCCTCTGCTGCCCCCATGAAATAAACGGAGCATCCAGTCGAGCATGCGTGCGGCCTCTCTCCGGAACTTCGGAACCATAGAAATTAATGGAGCGTCCACACACATGCGTGACCAGCCACTCTATTCATTTCAGGGGGGCTGAAGGGGGTACGGAGCCCCTGTTCTCGTGATAGTCAGGGTCACAGCGGTAGAACCCCCACCGATCTAATAGTTATCCTCTATCCAGTGGATAGAGGATAACTTAATCTAATTGGAATAAACTGTCCCATCTTAAAAATAGACTGGCCCCCATAGGGTGTATGTGTACATATTTTAGGACATTATGTTTGAGTTCTGTTGTATTAAACTTTCAATGCACATAACAAAAGACTGGCTAATCCTTGGTTGATCAGTCATTCGGACATTTGATTTATAGAAGTGATCAAATGATTTTTATAGGAGGGATTTCAAGTTTGTTGGTGCCAGCAGTGGAGAGGGCAAAATGCCTCAACATAGAGTACTCAGGAATTTATTCATGATTGGCATCTTGGTGGTTAAGGGATTGGCGTGAGTTAATTACACCTATCATTTCATTTTAATAAATGTTTATAGAGATCCATGCTCTGTTTTCTCACACAGTGTTCCAAATCCCCTGCTCTCCTTCACACAGACATAGAGTTGCAAAATAAAATTCTGTTACCTGCTGCCACCATCGGAGGGAGCTCACTGCACTGGGTTTATACAGCTCTCATTGGCTACGGTAAACCAATATGTGGTCATCTCACCCTAGTGGCAGAAGAAACAATTTAGTGTAGAATTGGTGGTCTCATCTCGCCCTAGTAACTGAAAGTGCCCCACAGCCCACTGACATGGACGGAACACTATTGGCCCATGAAGAACACTGATGGAGGCTTTGTCAGTGCTTCTCTAAGAACAATCCTTTATCAGACTTCATTGTCCCTGATTCTATTCATGGACTGCATGGGTCAGATGTCTAGGCTAGGTGGATAATATTATTATTACTAATAACAATAATCGTATCATGGCAATAACCTAATATGATACTGTAAAAGATACTGCTCAGTCCTGTGGTGGTCACACTTGATTGAAACAAACTTGTTTTATTCTGAAAATTGTATTCATTTTGTGTTTTATATTGTATCTTCATTTAGGCTAAACCACCAAAGAGACAAGAAGCTGCAGAACCATATCCATTAGAAAATATAAACGTAGACTGAAGATGACCAGGAACATTTTCTGAGGCTTTCTTTATTAGTATAAATGCACAAGATAATCTTCCATTGTGCTGGGATAAAGTATTTCTTTTTTAAAACCATGTTGCCTAAAGTCCCCTTTACATGTGCTGGACAATCGGGGCAATTATCGGGAAGGAGCATTCCTAGGAACGTCCGTCTTACAAATGCATTGCAAGCTCGGATCCATCTCTCTGGATATCATCCGGAGAAACGGATCCGTTATATATTTTTTTCCACATTTTTACCGGTCTGCGCATGCGCATACAGGAAGGATGGATTCGGCATTGCAGTATTTTTAATGCCGGATCCGGCACTAATACATTTCAATGTAAATTAATGCCTGATCCGGCATTCCGGCAACTGAATTTCCTCTGTCCAAAACGCCGTTCAGTGACTGAACTGAAGACATCCTGATGCATTCTGAACGGATTTCTCTCCATTCAGAATGCATGGGGATTAAAAAACTGATCAGTTCTTTTGCGGTATTGAGCCCCTATGACGGGGCTAGTGTGAAAGTACCCTTAGCTGTTCAATGTCCCATTGTTGATACAGACACCGTAATCATAGTTTCTGGGCAGCAGATAATCTGTGTAAACAGGGATCTTCTGCCTAGAAACAATGAATCTGTATGGGGTGAAGTGATTCCCCCATACAGGAGAGGTGATCACTACATGTAAATACGACTTTCACCTCCTCTAATGAATAGGCAATTATCAGGAGCTAATGGTTCGTTCCCCATAATTGCCTGCTTGTTTTCTCCATGTAAGTATAAAAGTTAACTAGTATGAAAGCACACGCTACTGTACAGTGTTAATATGATTTTCACATTTTCTGTGTCAGTCTGTAGAGATAAAATAAATATGGAGCATTTTTTCTTAGAACTCTGTGTTGTGCCATTCCTCTGCTTTCCTCCTGGAAATGTACTATGACACTACCCAGTGGCTGCTGACTGTATTGAGTGCCTTTTGATGGAGATGCCACGTTGTCACGGTTCCCCCGGGCACGGCTGCCTCTTTGCGGCAGCAGCATCCAGGGAATCAAAGCTGCTGGGCAGCCTTTTCTGATGTCGGAGCCCGGGGCCAATAATGTGGTGCATCGGGGCTCCAGAATGGCGGCATGCCTTGCTGGAAGCTCCACTCAGCGTGCAGACACGTCGTCGTGAGCTGCTCTCTTCTCTGCATAAAAGGCTGGCACCTGCACCATGCGCAGGTTCTGGTAAATGTCTTGTCCTCTGGCTCCCCCTGCTGTTCTCTTGCTCTATTGATGACTCCTTTGGCTTTGGATTTCTGGATTTGATATTGTGACTACGTTACACCCCCACACGTATTGCAGTATAGGGACTGTCGCACAGTTGTGGAGTCACTGCCTAGGGCAGTGGTGGAGAACCGTTTCCAGGGTGCGGGTGCCCATAGAGAGGGCTCTAAGTGCTGCCTCTGGCACCCATGCCATAGGTTTCCCACCACTGGCCTAGGGTGACCGTGCAAGTAGGTAGGGATAGTGGGGACGTGACAAACACTTTTGCGCTAGGGACAGTGTTGCAGAAAGCTATCAATAGAAGAATATTGGATAGGGAGAGTGCAGTGAGATCGTAGGGGAGAGTTTTTAGAGACTGTAGGGAGAGCATAGGGAGACAGCAGGGACAGTGGCACAGTGCAGGTTGAGTGTATATGCATCTTGCTAGACTGCTACCACATTCCCACACACGAGCGGTGATTTTCACGCATCACGTGAAAGCAAGTGCGGATGCGGTGCGATTTTCACGCATGGTTGCTAGGTGACAGTCTATAAACAGTATTATTTTCCCTTATAACATGGTTATAAGGGAAAATAATAGCATTCTGAATACAGAATGCATAGTAGGTGATCAATTGAGGGTTAAAAATTAACTCACCTTCTCCTCTTGTTCGCGTAGCTCCCGGTCTATTCTTTACTTCTCAAAAGATGAACTATCGGCTAGGACCTGTGGTGACGTCAGATCACATGCTCCAATCACATGGTACATCACCGTGGTGATGGACGATGTGATTGGAGCATGTGATCTGACGTCACCACAGGTCCTAGCCGATAGTTCATCTTTTGAGAAGTAAAGAATAGACCGGGAACTACACGAACAAGAGGAGAAGGTGAGTTAATTTTTTTATTTTTTTTTAACCCTCAATTGATCACCTACTATGCATTCTGTATTCAGAATGCTATTATTTTCCCTTATAACCATGTTATAAGGGAAAATAATACAATCTACAGAACACCTAACCCAAGCCCGAACTTCTGTGGGTACCAAACATGCGTGATTTTTCTCACGCGAGTGCAAAACGCATTACAATGTTTTGCACTCGCGCGGAAAAATCGCGGGTGTTCCCGCAACGCACCCGCACCTTTTCCCGCAACGCCCATGTGAAAGAGGCCTAACACCTGTTTCTAACTTGCATTGTTACTTCCGGCAGATCCATGCCAGTTAATACATCCGGATAAGTTTCGGCCAGATCCGGTTGCATTAAATCTAAACAGATTTTTAGCTAACAAAAGAAAGGGATCCAGCACCAATGACTTACATTGATTCATATTGGATCCGGTTTGTTCCGGTTCGCAGACCGGACACAAAACCACAGCTTGCAGCGGTTTTGTGTCTGGTCAAAAAATGCAGCAAAATGGACTGGACAATGAATGGGGGAAAAAACGGATCCATTTTGGCCTGGTTTTGAGATCCTCTCTGGTGCAATGATTTTTGCCACCCTAGGCAAAAGCTAATTTTTCTGACCCCTTGACTCCACCTATTGACCACGCGCTTTGATCCGCCCATTTTTTATCGGCCACCTATTTACATAGTAACACAGTAAATAAGGCCGAAAAAAGACATTTGTCCATCCAGTTTGGCCTGTTATCCTGCAAGTTGATCCAGAGGAAGGCGAAAAAACCCCAGTAAGGTACAAGCCAATTTTCCCCACTTCAGGGGGAAAAAATTCCTTTCCGACTTCAATCAGGCAATCAGAATAACTCCTTGGATCAACAACCCATCTCTAGTGAAAAGTCACAAAAGTTCCAAACCGTGGGTTCACAATGTATAAGTAGGTAAACAAAAAAGAGATACTCGCGCTGCCGTCTAAAATAGGGGAAATAAGCTCACACAATATAAAACTATGTGCGGGCTGCGTCGCTGCAGGGTTTCAATATGGGGTTAATTGCAAAAAACACCCCAATAGATAGGGAAAAACCTAATAATGAAAGAAGAAAAATAGAACCCGTGCTGACTTGTTAGGTAGTTGTGTAGATTCAGATATTGCCGATATCAGGGATCCCTGAGGAAGGAATACGCTTATTACGAAACGTGTCGGAGGTATTGTGGACCCTAGAAGCTTCCGTAGCTTCGGGTGTGACGTCACACGAAAGGTTTCCAGGACGACGAGTAAATATCGCTTCCCTGTGCGCGGGCGAGCTACCGGCCGGAGCTACGCGCGTACCACGAGGTGAGCAGAAGACAGGATCGGCTGAGACACCAACAGGAGAATTGCAGCCAGCAACACGCAAATCCATCTGCAGCATCAAGCGTGCCCGGCAGTGCACATACCAGTAAGTGTCCAGCGCTTATTCTTATGCACACACTGTATTTGAATTACTGGATTCTCATCTGCCATAAACTATTGATACATAGATTCTGCTGTATTCGAATCGAGGAGTTAGCGAATATTTAGTTAGTAGATACTGGGTATTGGAATAATTTCCATACATTGCGGCAATATCTGAATCTACACAACTACCTAACAAGTCAGCGCGGGTTCTATTTTTCTTCTTTCATTATGTGGTATCACAATGGTTTTACCGCTGCGGGTCCCAGGAGTGAAGTGGGCTCAATTCACAAGATCAGCATGCGTTTTTTCGGGTCCGTGCGACTGCCCACCAATTCATCCTCCAACCATGCAAGCACCCTTAATGATTGTTGCATGTAACATTTTACTTGACCAGCTAATTTTAGATATTCTACAGCAGTCCCATTACAATCCCCCCTCCCCCAATCTGCCTTTCGACTAAGGCCTCTTTCACACTTGCGTTGTTGGGATCCGGCATGCACTTCCGTTGCCGGAGGTGCCTGCCGGATCCGTAACAACGCAAGTGTACTGAAAGCATTTGAAGACGGAACCGTCTTCCAAATGCTTTCAGTGTTACTATGGCACCCAGGACGCTATTAAAGTCCTGGTTGCCATAGTAGGAGCGGGGAGCGGGGGAGCGGTATACTTACAGTCCGTGCGGCTCCCGGGGCGCTCCAGAATGACGTCAGAGCGCCCCATGCGCATGGATGACGTGATCACATGGATCACGTGATCCATGCGCTTGGGGCGCCCTGACGTCACTCTGGAGCGCCCGGGGAGCCGCACGGACGGTAAGTACACTGCTCCCCCGCTCCCCACTACACTTACCATGGCTGTCAGGACTTTAGCGTCCCGGCAGCCATGGTAACCACTCTGAAAAAGCTAAATGTCGGCTCCGGCAATGCGCCGAAACGACGTTTAGCTTAAGGCCGGATCCGGATCAATGCCTTCCAATGGGCATTAATTCCGGATCCGGCCTTGCGGCAAGTGTTCCGGATTTTTGGCCGGAGCAAAAAGCGCAGCATGCTGCGGTATTTTCTCCGGCCAACAAACGTTCCGTACCGGAACTGAAGACATCCTGATGCATCCTGAACGGATTACTCTCCATTCAGAATGCATTAGGATAATCCTGATCAGGATTCTTCCGGCATAGAGCCCCGACGACGGAACTCTATGCCGGAAGACAATAACGCAGGTGTGAAAGAGCCCTTAATGATAAAAATAGTAAAATAGACCATTTAATTAAAACATTTTAATTGTAAACATTTTTTCATATGCAAAACATAAAATAGCAGCATTGCACATATATCAAGTGCCAACAAGATTTCCAAACATAACTTAAAAATTACAATATAAATAGAAATATTAAAACAGTATAGAATAGGTAGAACAGTAAGAACAGGTTCCCTACTCAACGGCGGACGCGCTGCGTCACGACACATACACCATATATAATCCAACACACATACACATAAATACACCATATACATGGTACACATACATAAATACACTATATATAAAGCCCCGATGAATATAGCCCAATTCTCTAAGTTCCCCCACATTTTCCTGTACTTGCTATACAGCAGCACGTACATCTCACATCCAGGGCCTCAAGGTGACGTCTCCTCCAATGTACATCTTCTCTGTCATCATTTTCTCTATTCGGTCCGGACACTTCTCTCAGCCGCCTCGTCTCTGCAGAGTGTGACACACAGACATCTTAGTGTCCTCACTTTTCTATTATCCTCCCCCAACCAGGAGTCCCCACAGTGTTAGGCCTCTTTCACACGACCGTTGTGTGCACCCGTGGCCGTTGTGCCGTTTTCCTTTTTTTTTCGCGGACCCCATGACTTTCAATGGGTCCGTGGAAAAAACGGAAAATGCACCGTTTTGCAGCCGCATCCGAGATCCGTGTTTCCTGGCCGTGAAAAAAATATGACCTGTCCTATTTTTTTCACGGCCAACGGTTCACGGACCCATTCAAGTCAATGGGTCCGTGAAAGAACACGGATGCACACAAGATTGGCATCCGTGTCCGTGATCCGTGGCCGTAGGTTACTTTTTATACAGACGGATCCGAAGATCCGTCTGCATAAAAGCTTTTTCATAGCTGAGTTTTCACTTCGTGAAAACTCAGAACCGACAGTATATTCTAACACAGAAGCGTTCCCATGGTGATGGGGACGCTTCTAGTTAGAATACACTACAAACTGTGTACAAGACTGCCCCCTGCTGCCTGGCAGCACCCGATCTCTTACAGGGGGCCGTGATCAGCACAATTAACCCCTTCAGGTGCGGCACCTGAATGGGTTAATTGTACTATCATATCCCCCTGTAAGAGATCAGGGCTGCCAGGCAGCAGGGGGCAGACCCCCCCCCCCCCTCCCCAGTTTGAATATCATTGGTGGCCAGTGCGACCCCCCCCCTCTATTGTAATAATAGGTTGGTGGCCAGTGCGGCCCCCCCCCTCCCTCTATTGTAATTATTCGTTGGTGGCACAGTGTGCGCCCCCCCCCCCCTCCCTCCCTCTATTGTAATCATTCGTTGGTGGCACAGTGTGCGCCCTCCATCGGCCCCCCCTCCCTCTATAGCATTAACAACATTGTTAGCCAGTGTGCGGCCTCCCATCTCCCCCCCCCCCCCCCCATCACTGGTGGCAGCGGAGTTCCGATCGGAGTCCCAGTTTAATCGCTGGGGCTCCGATCGGTAACCATGGCAACCAGGACGCTACTACAGTCCTGGTTGCCATGGTTACTTAGCAATAGTACAATAGTAGAAGATTCATACTTACCTGCTGCTGGCTGCTGCTGCGATGTTCGTGTCCGGCCGGGAGCTCCACCTACTGGTAAGTGACAGGGTCTGTGCGGCGCATTGCTAAATGAACTGTCACTTACCAGTAGGAGGAGCTCCCGGCCGGACACGAAAATCGCAGCTCCCAGGTAAGTATGAATCTTTTACTATTGTACTATTGCTAGTAACCCGCTGCCACCAATGATCGGGGGGGGGGGGGGGGGGGGGATGGGAGGCTGCACACTGGCCACCAATGTTGTTAATGCTATAGAGGGAGGGGGGGCCGATGGGGGGCGCACACTGTGCCACCAACGATTTATTACAATAGAGGGAGGAAGGGGAGGGGGCGCACACTGTGCCACCAACGATTTATTACAATAGAGGGAGGAAGGGGGGGGGGGCGCACACTGTGCCACCAACAAATTATTACAATAGAGGGAGGAAGGGGGGGGCCGCACTGGCCACCAATGATATTCAAACTGGGGAGGGGGGGGGTCTGCCCCCTGCTGCCTGGCAGCCCTGATCTCTTACAGGGGGATATGATAGTACAATTAACCCCTTTAGGTGCGGCACCTGAGGGGTTAATTGTGCTGATCACGGCCCCCTGTAAGAGATCGGATACTGCTAGGCAGCAGGGGGCAGTCATGTACACAGTTTGTAGTATATTCTAACTAGAAGCGTCCCCATCACCATGGGAACGCCTCTGTGTTAGAATATACTGTCGGAAATGAGGTTTCACGATCTAACTCATATCCGACAGTATATTCTAACATAGAGGCATTCCCATGGTGATGGGGACGCTTCAAGTTAAAATATACCATCGGATTGGAGAAAACTCCGATCCGATGGTATAAAAGGGACTCCAGACTTTACATTGAAAGTCAATGGGGACGGATACGTTTGAAATGGCACCATATTGTGTCAACGTCAAACGGATCCGTCCCCATTGACTTGCATTGTAATTCAGGACGGATCCGTTTGGCTCCGCACGGCCAGGCGGACACCAAAACGACTTTTTTTTCATGTCCGAGGATCCTCCAAAAATCAAGGAAGACCCACGGACGAAAAAACGGTCACGGATCACGGAAAAACGGGACCCCGTTTTGCGGACCGTGAAAATATACTGTCGTGTGCAATAAGCCTTATCCTGCTGTTCACTGTGCCCCAGCCCCAATACCACAAATACTATCCTGAAGAAATAATAGTGCCCCCATCGTAATAGTGCCCCTCATAGTCCCACCAATAGTAATTCCCTTCTAGAATGCCCTCATTAGTAATACTGACCGCTACACTGCCGCACATTAAGTAATTTGCCCCCACACTGCCTCACATTATGTAATTTTCCGCCTACACTGCCCCACATTAAGTAACATGCCCCCACACTGCCCCACATTAAGTAATTTGCCCCCCACACTGCCCCACATTAAGTAATTTGCCCCCCACACTGCCTCACATTATGTAATTTGCCCCCCACAATGCCCCACATTATGTAATTTGCCCCCACACTGCCTCACATTGTGTAATTTGCCCCCACACTGCCCCACATTATGTGATTTCCCCCCTACACTGCCCCACATTAAGTAATGTGCCCCCCACACTGCCTCACATTATGTAATTTGCCCCCCACACTGGCCCACATTATGTAATTTGCCCCCCACACTGGCCCACATTATGTAATTTGCCCCCCACACTGCCTCACATTATGTAATTTGCCCCCCACACTGCCTCACATGATGTAATTTGCCCCCACACTGCCTCACATTATGTACTTTGCCCCCACACTGCCCCACATTAAGTAATTTGCCCCCCACACTGCCTCACATTATGTAATTTGCCCCCACACTGCCCCACATTATGTTATTTGCCCCCACACTGCCCTACATTAAGTAATTTGCCCCCACATGGCCCCATATTAAGTAATTTGCCCCCCACACTGCCCCACATTATGTAATTTGCTCCCACACTGCCCCATATTAAGTAATTTGCCCCCCACACTGCCTCACATTATGTACTTTGCCCTCACACTGCCCCACATTAAGTAATTTGCTCCCCACATGGCCCCATATTAAGTAATTTGCCCCCACACTGCCCCACATTATGTAATTTGCCCCCCACATGGCCCCATATTAAGTAATTTGCCCCCCACACTCTCACATTATGTAATTTGCCCCCCACATGGCCCCATATTAAGTAATTTGCCCCCCACACTGCCTCACATTAAGTAATTTGCCCCCCACACTGCCTCACATTATGTAATTTGCCCCCCACATGACCCTATATTAAGTAATTTGCCCCCACACTGCCCCACATTATGTACTTTGCCCCCACACTGCCCCACATTAAGTAATTTGCCCCCCACACTGCCTCACATTATGTAATTTGCCCCCACATGGCCCCATATTAAGTAATTTGCTCCCCACACTGCCCCACATTATGTAATTTGCCCCCCACACTGCCTCACATTAATTTGCCCCCACACTGCCCCACATTATGTTGTTTGCCCCCACACTGCCCTCTATTATGTAATTTGCCCCCCACTAAGTAATTTTGCTCCCACACAAGTTAATTTTGCCCCCAGATTGCCCTCCATTATGTAATATGGACCCCCCCCCCCCCCCCCCGTGCTTGTCTCGCTGATCCTGTACAGTCTATGCTTGCCGGCTGCGCGAGCATGAGTTCAGTTAAGTTCAGTGTCTTCGCCGCGCAATCCTGTCCTGTGGCTCGTGATCCCGCGAGACCCACCTCGGGAGGTCACGGGTCTCGCTGGATTGCGCGCCAAAGTGACTGAACTCCACGCCCGCGCAGCCGGTAAGGACAGGATCAGATCAGCGACACAAGTACAAGGGGGCAGGTGCTAGTGGTGTTGGGAACTTGGGTCCGGCGGGTGATACCCCATCAGACTCATGTCACCCGGTGCGGCCCGCACCCGCCGCACCCACCTCGCAACGCCACTGTCGGACAGACTCCAGAGCGCCGGTGCCCCCAGCAAGAGTGGTGCTCTACGCGGTGGCCTACTCTGCTTATGGGTGGCATCGGCCCTGTTACGCAAGAGTGAAACAGGCCTAATATATCGCCGTGTCCATCTTGTTGAACGGCTGACACATTCCCAGTTAATTTGTTAACCTGTATAATTCTACTGTTACTGGGGTATCGATCTTAAACAATTCTATTAGGCCTTAATTCTCAAATTGGGGTGAATAACCTGTATAATTCTACTGTTATCTGGGTATCCACCTTGTTTATGTTGGTTATGTATTACCGAAGACACTAGTAACTTGTGATGAGGCAGAACTTGGTTTACTTGTGCGGATTAAGTTGCAAATATACAGAACATTTCAGCAAACTATAACAGCAGACATCTTGGTTGTGAAGAGAGGAAAAGAGACAAGTTTTACAGATATACACAACTGGTAACTTTAGTGTTCAGTGCCATCTACTGGTCAAGTGATATTAATACACAATACTGTACATGGTACATGCTGTTGCATCCCCAACACCCCTTCTCAACGGCATGTGCATAATTATACGACATTCAGTTTCTTTTGTAGAAAACAATGATGTTCCCTTGGCAAAGGTTTGGTGAGTGTGTCTGCAGTCATCTCCTCTGATGGGCAGTACTGGATGTCGATAACTCCTTGTTCTTGCATGTCCATTTACTTCCGATGGTTTTGCGACCAGTAGTGAGTTCTGTTAGTGACTACGTTTTATTTTCTTGAAGTGATTTTATTTCTTTTTCAGCTGCTTTTCTCCACTGATCGGCTTCCCTTCTCGGCAAAGTTTCTAAGTCTTCCCAGGATGTTGGCTCCTGTATTTCATGTGTTTTAGCAGCGTATGATAACCTGCGGGGTGGCAGTGGCGTACCGCCCATAGAGGCAGACCACGCCATTGCTATGGGGCCCGCGGCACTGGGGGGCCCGGAGCTCAGAGAAGGCCCCGCCCACACTATTTGGCCCCGCCCACTCATGGCAGCCTATAGCGCTATGCGGCTGCTCTGCTTTTATGACGAGCCAACTATTCTTCCGCAATCGGCCCTGGAGCGCATGAAAGGCCCCGCCCCCTACTATTTTTATGTACGCCCCTGCCCCGGGCCACTTCCCTGCTCCCTCCAGTATCTGACCTGACCGCTGTCTATTTCCGGCCTGAGCGCGGTGAGTCGCTGTCACGATGAGCCGCATCTATCATGAGGGTGTCGGGAGACTGACAGCTGGGCTGTTCTAGAGGTATGGCTGTGTGCTGGGGCAGCTGGGCTTATAGGAGGAAGTGTTGTCTGGGCGAGGGGGCTGTACACAGGGGAGAACTGGCCCTGCCCTGTTGACTGGGCACATATAGCTAAGGAAGCATCCACAAAAATACAAGAAATCCGCAGCACTCTTCAGTTGTATCAAACGTGGTGTAGATTTATTCCATCAAAACAGCAGGATAATGCGACGTTTCGACCGCCCTCGGTCTTTCTCAAGCAATACAGTGGATACATAACATGTGTTTTATATAGTGCCTAGTGAATGGGGTAAACCCTCCCCCCAGGTGAATCAATACATTCTCATTAGTACCAATGCGTCACCATACATATTCATTAGAAAAATGGCTTTCAGGTGCAACGTGTAAACCGTTAAGTTACCTTTCCCATCGGGTTAATGTCCACAGGGCCTCATTCCCTCTCCACAAACTCTCATAGGAGGAACCACGCTCGGCGTCCCGGTAATCGTAATGCGCATGCGTCCCCATTAGTCATCGGCCAATGAAAAAATTATCCCAACTGACGTCACCTGTTGTCAATGACGTAGGGGCAGATTCCGCTCCTCGGCATTGCTGTGCGTCTATCTTGTCCTTGGTCTATGAGGTAGTTCTCGCGATGGAGACGCGGTCGTCAACATAAACATCCATGTGACGCACGTGTCACCTGACTCTTCCCCCTGTGCCTATTCTGTCGGTTCCCGGACACGTCCTAAAGGGTGTAAGTCCTTCCTCCTTAGGTCAAAGCATCTCCAATATTCCATTTGGGTAATTTCTTCACAGAGTTAATTCGAAGATCCCCATGTTTATTAATGATTCAACACGGTTCCTCCGGAGCGATCGCTGTTCTCCTTCAGCCATACACCCCTCTGAGGATACCGTATTTCAAACATACTATCCCTTCAGATAAGTGGCCCTGTCACATCCATAACACACGATGGGACATAGGCCTCCTGCTGGGATTTTTTCGGTCGTTTAGAGAGCCATAAGGGTCAGCCATGTTTAGTGACAGCCCTCATGGCACTCCACGTCCGTCCAAACACACATTATATTCTTCACTTTTGGAGGCAATAGACCATGGATCGGACTCACCACCCACTCTGGATATGTCCGTCGATCATGTAATCTGGATAAATGTCCGTATGACGTTGGGGACATCAGCATTGAGAGTTGCGGAACGGGAAGAGTCCTCAGTGAAAATATCCCTAAGGGGAGACAATGAAATATCAGTGTTAGTGTACATTGTGAACAAAAATGATTAAAATCAACACAACTAAGTTGGGCACAATCTTAAGTTACACATAATAACAAAATAAAGTCCAGTCTACAAAGAAAGAGATACACAAAATCCCCTATAGGAAGACCCCCAGGTTGAAGTCCCTGTTAAGTCCCTTAGGTTCACATGTATCTAACCTGTAAATCCATTTTAATTCTAATTGTTTCAGGAGGGTCTCCCTATCTCCCCCCCTCCGCAGTGGTGGTATTCCATCTATAATCTGGAACCGGAGTTGTGACAGATTGTGTCCCAATTTATTAAAGTGATCCGGTACTGGGAGATCTAATGCTTTTTTTCTGATCTTGGATTTGTGCTGTGTGATCCTCTTTTTTACCTCCTGTGTGGTCTCTCCCACATAAAGGAGCCCACACGGACATTGAAGGGTATAGATCACAAAGGATGAGCTGCAGGTATAGAACTGCTTGATTTTATATTTTTTCCCGGTGTGTGGGTGTGCAAATGTTTTTCCTTTTATCATATTGTTACAGTGGCAACACCCTAGACAGGGATAACATCCTATTTGTTTCTGTCTTTGTATGTTTGGGGGTTTATCTGCATGTACCAACCTATCCCTCACATTAGGGCCTCTCTTGTATGAAAATAGAGGTGGATTTCTAAATTCTGGGGTATCCGGAAACGCTTGGGTAAGAAGCGTCCAGTTCTTTCTGATCACCGCAGCCACCTGTCTACTCAGCCTTGTGTACCTGGAAACAAAAGGAATTCTATTTTGAACACTTGATTTGTCTGTGGTTTTTTCAAGTAATTTTTCCCTTTCCATTCCATGAGCCCTATCCTGATGTTTATTCGTCAGCTGTTTAGGGTATCCCCTATTCACGAATTTTTTGTTCATTTCCCTCAACCTCATTTCCACTTTCTCCTCGTCACTGACAATTCTGCGAACCCGTAAAAATTGACTGTACGGCAATGATTTTACCATGTCTCGGGGATGTGAACTATCATATTGAAGAATATTATTTTTGTCAGTATTTTTTATATATATGTCTGTGCCCAATTTCCCATTCTGGACACATACCAATGTGTCCAGGAATTGTAGCTCAGTCATAGAGCTGACTCTCGTGAACTTTAAGGCTGGATGGATATTATTCAGGTACTCATTGAATGTGTGTAATTCCAGTTCTGTACCTGTCCATATACAGAAGATATCGTCGATGTATCTCATCCAGCCCCTCACAAATTTGAAGGAGCTGGATGGATACACAAACCGATCCTCTATATATGACATATAGATGTTCGCATAGACTGGTGCGGCGTTAGACCCCATTGCAGTCCCCCTTGTTTGCAGAAAAAATTGGTCCTTAAACTTAAAATAATTGCAAGTCAGTACAGTCTCCAATAACATCAGAATAAAATTCACCATTTCTGGTGTATATTCCGAGTCATGTAAGACATGTCTGACTGCCTCCAAACCTTTGGCGTGGTCAATACTAGTGTATAGACTGACCACGTCAAAGGAGACTAGCATGTCTCCAGGGTCAATCCTTAGTTCCTTCAATTTGCTCAAAAAATGGGTGGTATCTTTCACATAAGACAAAGCTTTTGTTACAAGTGGTTGTAACACCCCATCCAAGAACATAGCTGGTCGTAGGAAGGAAGCATCCAGCCATACACTGTAGTGTAACCATAGTCTTCTGTAGTGCAGACCTGTGCCAAAGATGTGTGTTTGCCCACTGGCATTGTGTTACATGGACACCTGCAGCCCACCACCCTCCAGTCTGTATGCTTATGCTTCAGATGCATGGCCCAGAGGTTTGCTGAACTTAAAGGGGTATTCCAGTAATAAATTGTCCCTGATGTGGGTCCTGGTGACTTTGAATTTAGCTGCAGGGTACATGCTAATCCCCCACCCTATTCTGGTGATCAGTGACCACACCATTCCCAGCAGTTATCGCCTGTCCAATGAATAGGTTATAATTTATCACTGGAATACCCCTTTAAGCCCCTTACACACCATGTTTTATGATGTGTGTGAGTATAGGAAAGTGTTTTTTTTGTACATTTTTCAGAAAAAATTGTTGTTAAGTCCAGCTTCCCATAAAAGAAGTTCTTTATTGATACGGAATAAAATCCAGACATCAATTACATGTACAGTGTGTACAGTCTACGCGTCTCTGACTCCAAACATTTGGATCCTTCTTCATGTCATGAGGAAGGATCCAAATGTTTGGGGTCCGAAACGCGTAGACTGTACACACTGTACATGTAATTGATGTCAAGATTTTATTCCGTATCAATAAAGAACTTCTTTTATGGGAAGCTGGACTTAACAACAATTTTTTGGAAACTTTGGTATGACCGTGTCCGGGTCTTTTGTCCGTGCTACGCGAGAAGCTTCATAGGTGCAGTTTTTACATCTATTCACAAATTTTTCAGAAAAAAGAATTAAATGGAAATTAAGATGCAAGTGTATCCTGTGTTAGATTTTGTCCATTCCTCTAGACCGCCCCCCCCCTCTCCCTCCACTAACACGTTAATCAGATCAGTGAGACCTAGAGCCAGTTTTTCCACATTTGAGAACAGGCAAATTACTACCGCATAGTGTGACTGAATATTACAGCCATACTAAGGCCTCATGCCCACCACCGTATTTTGTATCCGTGTCGTATCCCCCCTTTACCCCCCTTCCCCCCCGTACTCCTTAGTCCTCTATGAGCCTACAGGGCCCCCCCAGCACATCAGTTACCTTGCAGGAAGGGGGGGATATGATTGGTAGCATCAGCAGCAAGGCGTTTAAGGTGGTTATCCAACACCTATAATGCCCCCCAAAATGCCCGGGCACCTTACATACCCGCATCGCTTCTGTTGCCCGCCTAGCTGCCACTGCATCCAAACTGTCGCATGGATGAAAACATCCAGCGACGTGGGGGGCAGTCAATAGCAGGCCACGATGGGAACGAGCCTCCCATAGCGGGTGACGCTAGGGATGCTAATTTCCGACACTACCTACTATTGGCTGCACCCCCCCACTAGGCATAAGTATTATCTGTATGCGGTGCCCGGGCATTTTGGGAGGCATAATAGGGGTTAGATAACCCCTTTAACCCTTAGGAAACCGGAGGTTTTTTCCTTTTTTTCAATTTTCATTTTTCTTCCCTATCTTCCTTGAGCCATAACATTTTTATTTTTCCATTCACATAGCTGCATGAGGGCTTATTTTTTGCAGAACAAGTTGTACTTTAATACGGCATACAATGTAGTGGTAAGCGGGCAAACAATTCCAAATGGGGTGGAATTGGCAAATGGGGATGTGGTGGGGGAGTGGCCAGGACAGGAGGTGGGAGGGACCAGGTGTGGGTAGTGGGTGGAGTTAGGGGGCCCAATTCAGATTTTTGCTATGGGGCCCAATGATTTCTATGTACGCCCCTGCGGGGTGGTATCCCTTTTGTCATTCGAGAGGATCTTCTGATTTCTTGTTGTTCAGTGGGTTCTACTGGCTCGTTGATTGTAAGTTCCACTTCTTGTTCTGGCTCTTGTCCTGCTTCGCATGTGCCAGTGTCTCTTGCTGATTCAGCGCGCAAATCCTCTCCACATTTTTCAAGAATTGTATTATCTGGTGCTTCGCTTTCATCAAAATAAACACTGCGGCTTACTGTGACCTTGTTGGTATTTGGACAAAGGATTCTATATCCCTTGCTCTGCTCACTGTAGCCCACTAGAATGCCTTCTATGGCTTTGTACTCCAACTTGGAGCGTTTCTTGCTTGGAATGTGGGCATATGCTTTACAGCCAAACACTCTGATGTGCCCTACGTTAGATTTTGATCCATTCCACATTTCATATGGTGTACTCTCAATAGTTTTCGATGGGAGCCTGTTTTGTAGGTATGTTATCGCTTCTCCCCAGTATTTGTTAGGTAAGGCAGCGTCTGAAATCATACATCTGGTCATTTCTACAAGAGTGCGATTCTTTCTTTCCGCTACGCCCTTTTGCTCAGGAGTATATGGTACAGTTGTTTAGTGTATAATACCTTGTTTCTTTAGGTATGATTCCATTTCTGTACTCATATATTCCCCTCCATTGTCAGGGCGTCTTATTCTAGGTTTCCTTTGAAACTTGTTGCTTGTCACAGCTACAAAGTCTTGAAGTTTTTCTAATGTCTCACTTTTGTGCTTCATTAGATACGTTATTGTGTACCTAGAATAATCGTCGATGAAAGTTAGTAAATATCTGTTCCCGCCGGGTGTGATGGTTTTCATTGGTCCGCACACATCACTGTGTATCAGTTCCATGGGCTTAGTGGTTTTTCTCTGACTGGTCTGTGGAAGAGAGGTTCGGTGGCCTTTGCTTTGATGCAACACGTGCACTTGCTGTGTGGCAAGGCAATATTTTCATGTCTTCTGATAGACCTCTCTTTGCAAAGTCCTCTATAGCTTCTGGGTTTCAATGCCCCAATCTTCTATGCCATAGGTGGATGCACTTGTCACGTGTGTTATGAGTAGTGTTGAGTGCGAATATTCGAATTACGAATATTTATCTTGAATATCGCAACTTCTAGAATTCACGAATATTTTGAATATAGTGCTATATCGAATATTCATTTTTTAACATCTGAAAACATGATTCCTCCCTGCTTCTTTCTTGTGGGCCAATGACTCATTGGCCCACAAGCAACTTAAGCAGGGAGGAATCATGTTTTCAGATGTTAAAAAAATGACAAATATTCGATATAGCAAATATATAGTACTATATTGAATATAGTGCTATATATTCGTTTTTTAGAATATTCGTCATTTTTTTCCTTCTTAAGTCATGATTCCCTCCTGATAAAGTTGCTTGTGGGCCAATGACTGATTGGCCCACAAGCAAGAAGCAAGGAGGAATCATGTGTTCAGATTGAAAAAATGACAAATATTCTAAAAACGAATATATAGCACTATATTCTAAATAGTGCTATATATTCGTTTTTTAGAATATTCGTGTGCGGATCCATCTACAAATGCATTGCAAGAACGGATCCGTCTCTCTGCTTGTCATGCGGATGGACGGATCCGTCTTGCACTCTTTTTCACAGTTTTCCCGGTCTGCGCATGTGCAGACCGGAAGGACGGTTTCGTCCTTCAGTTGTTTTGCAATGTCGGATCCGGCACTAATGCAAGTCAATGGGAATTAATGCCGGCGACTGATCAGGCATTTTGGACGGACATAATACCACAGCATGCTGCGGTATTATGTTCGGCCAAAACGCCTGACAGTGAATGAACGGAAGGCATACTGATGCAAACTGAACGGATTTCTATCCATTCAGAATGCATTGGGATACGCCTGATCAGTTCTTTTCCGGCATAGAGCCCTTTTGACGGAACTCTATGCCGGAAAATAATAACGCTAGTGTGAAAGTACCCTTAGCCTTCTCACTGCGGCTGTCCCCTGTCCAGTCTCCCTGCTGACGCGTTGCGATGGACCCCCTGTTTGTATCTTCCAGAAGCCCCGTCTGGACCCCCTGTCTGGAATTCCTGTGTCTGCCTGTCTGAGTGCCTCTGCTGAGATTCTGGACTTGTACAGTGGAGCCAGAACCCGAAGATCTTGGCTTGGTGAGATCTATCCTTGCCCCCCCCCCCCCATCTCTGTCTGGATTGATATTTTCCCCCTTTGCCTTCTGGAGTTTGCGTTCCTTTTTTTTCTCCCCCTTTATTTAACACCAGTTCTAACTTTCTCACCCCCCAACTAACTGCTAACCACCTACTGTTTTTTTTTTACTGGAAGGATTGGGGGGGGGGGGGGGGGGGGAAGAAAAAATAAAAATGAGAAAGTCACTAACGTCAAAAAAAACAAAAAGGGAATCATTTAATCCCAAAAAAAAAATCAGGAAGGAAAGAAGGGGGGGGAATGGCTCCTAAACAGAATAGACGATCAACGGACTCGACCTTATTCAAGTCAGGTCAGAAATCAATAGAGTCTGCTAAAATTGATCAATTTTTGAGATCACCGAATTTAAGTACCAGGTCTGGACAAAAAGGGAGGCAAGATATTAATGTAAAAAAAAATATCGCCGAGCTTAGATCGAAGGATCCACCTGAGGGGGACCCGGATATTGGAGACGGGGAGACGCAAGTGGAAAACGCCTCTACATTAGAGGAGATTTTATTAATTGCTAAAAACAATGGAAAAGCAATACAAAATATTGCTGTTCAATTGGGGTCAGTACAATCGGATGTACAGTTGCAAGAAAAAGTATGTGAACCCTTTGTAATGATATGGATTTCTGCACAAATTGGTCATAAAATGTGATCTGATCTTCATCTAAGTCACAACAATAGACAATCACAGTCTGCTTAAACTAATAACACACAAAGAATTAAATGTTACCATGTTTTTATTGAACACACCATGTAAACATTCACAGTGCAGGTGGAAAAAGTATGTGAACCCTTGGATTTAATAACTGGTTTAACCTCCTTTGGCAGCAATAACTTCAACCGAACGTTTGCTGTAGTTGCAGATCAGACGTGTACAACGGTCAGAAGTAATTCTTGACCATTCCTCTTTACAGAACTGTTTCAGTTCAGCAATATTCTTGGGATGTCTGGTGTGAATCGCTTTCTTGAGGTCATGCCACAGCATTTCAATCGGTTTGAGGTCAGGACTCTGACTGGGCCATTCCAGAAGGCGTATTTTCTTCTGTTTAAGCCATTCCGTTGTTGATTTACTTCTATGCTTTGTGTCGTTGTCCTGTTGCGACACTCATCTTCTGTTGAGCTTCAGCTGGTGGACAGATGGCCTTAAATTCTCCTGCAAAATGTCTTGATAAACTTGGGAATAAATTTTTCCTTTGATGATAGCAATCCGTCCAGGCCCTGATGCAGCAAAGCAGCCTCAAACCATGATGCCCCCACCACCATACTTCACAGTTGGGATGAGGTTTTGATGTTGGTGTGCTGTGCCTCTTTTTCTCCACACATAGTGTTGTGTGTTTCTTCCAAACAACTCAACTTTGGTTTCATCTGTCCACAGAATATTTTGCCAGTACTGCTGTGGAACATCCAGGTGCTCTTGTACAAACTGTAAACATGCAGCAATGTTTTTTTGGACAGCAGTGACTTCCTCTGTGGTATCCGCCCATGAAATCAATTCTTGTTTAGTGTTTTACGTATCATAGATTCGCTAACAGGGATGTTAGCATATGCCAGAGACTTTTGTAAGTCTTTAGCTGACACTCTAGGATTCTTCTTCACCTCATTCAGCAGTCTGAGCTGTGCTCTTGCAGTCATCTTTACAGGACGGCCACTCCTAGGGAGAGTAGCAGCAGTGCTCAACTTTCTCCATTTATGAACAATTTGTCTTACCGTGGACTAATGAACAGCAAGGCTTTTGAAGATACTTTTATAACCCTTTCCAGCTTTATGCAAGTCAACAATTCTTAATCGTAGGCCTTCTGAGAGCTCTTTTGTGCGAGGCATCATTCACATCAGGCAATGCTTCTTGTGAAAAGCAAACCCAGAACTGGTGTGTGTTTTTTATAGGGCAGGGCAGCTTTAACCAACACCTCCAATCTCATCTCATTGATTGGACTCCAGTTGGCTGACACCTCACTCCAATTAGCTCTTGGAGATGTCATTAGTCTAGGGGTTCACATACTTTTTCCACCTGCACTGTAAATGTTTACATGGTGTGTTCAATAAAAACATAGTAACATTTAATTCTTTGTGTGTTATTAGTTTTAGCAGACTGTGATTGTCTATTGTTGTGACTTAGATGAAGATCAGATCACATTTTATGACTAATTTGTGCAGAAATCCAAATTATTCCAAAGGGTTCACATACTTTTTCTTGCAACTGTACTTATTATATAAGATGATCTGACAAAGATTCGCGATAGAATTAAGGAACTGGAAATCACAGTGAATAAACTGGAACAAGAAATGAAAATACAAAAGGTTGAGAACAGTACAGTAAAAATTACCTGAGCAAAAAATTACCTGAGCAATTACCTGAGAAAAAAAACGGTGGACCTTGAGCATAGGTCAAGAAGATTTAATGTACGAATTAAGGGCTTAATAGAAACTCCCGATGGAAAAAAAAAAAAATTGGCAGGAATGATGCAATCTATAATCTTTGATAATTTCGGGAAGGAACATTTTTCAGCTTTGTTTCTAATTGAAAGGGCCCACCGAATTCCGGGTGGCAAATCGATCCCGGGGAAGCCCCCAAGGACTGTAATAATTAAGATGCTAACTGCTTGTGATAGAGACATGATCCTAAGGCGTGCAAGAGAAGTATCTCTGATTTCTCATAACGGGTGTAAACTTTTTTCCAGATTTTTCAAAAGAAGTTCAAGATAAGAGACGTACCTTTTTAGATGTCAAAAAACGTCTTCAGGGCAAGGACATTAAGTACTCTTTTTTGTACCCAGCCAAACTAAGGATCGTATATAATGAATCAGTACTCTTTTTTGAGACTCCAGATATGGTGTCACGACGGGGAGTGGGGGAAACCCCCCACCGTGCGGTGTCAGAGGGTAAAGGGGATCAGCCTGGCCAAAAGGAGTAATAAGGGAGCAGGTCACCTCCTACCGCGACCCTAATCCTCTCCCTGACTCCTCACTGTATGAGCGGACCCCGATGGTAGGACGACTCATACTCAGGATTCCTAGAAACCATAAGTCGCCCTGGTAATCCCTCACTTAGGAGCAGGGGAGAGACAACCTGTTCATCCCAGTCATGGAGGAACAGGAGTCTCTATCTGAGGCCAGGCTGCAAGGAGAGGGGAACACATACAGCTATAGAGATGGCAGGTAAGCGAGACCAGTAAAACACTTACCTGCCACAGACACACTGACTGGAACCCGTGCACAAGTGCTGGTGTCCACACCAACATTAAAAGGACACAGCACACACCACAAACCACACAGGAACCCAGGACACCCATAGCTGCAATTAACGTGAGACACCATAAGAACATCTATGACCACAAGGGTGGCCCTCACTGGACAGATGGAATATGAAGACCAGGAGGATAGCTCCAGCATTCACCATGGCTGGAGTACCCCTCAGCTTCAGGCATCCAGCAGAGGTTAAATAGCCCAAGCAGCCACACCCACACACACAAACCCAGTGTTAACAAAACACTAGGAAGGAAATTAACCCTTCCAACACCAGACAAGGGAAGGAAGCCACTTAAAGGGGAAGTGCACACACAAGCATACCAATCCACCGGCAACAGCATGCGTGGCAACCATGTCCCGGCAATCACCCAGAAGGCCGAGACACTGCCACCGCATGCACACACAGCAACACATTGCCGCGGGCAACCGCAAGTGTAGCAACAGTGTCACAGCGCACACCATAGGCCGTGACATATGGCCACCGACTGGTTAGATAGGAATGATGTCTAAAATATGCTTTCTTCCTTGATATTCTCACTTTTTGGGATGTTTTGGTGGATGGAGGTCCGGCTGGGGGAGTGGGGGAGGGATGGTCCTAGTTAAGAGGTCTGTTTTTTTTTCAACTACAGATCAAGGGGGAGGGTGTCCTGCGATGCGTCTAACGTTGAAGTGGGGAACAGAGTGAAGCTTGAGGAGGATGGTACTTGGAGACTTTAGGATTAATTAATGATTACAAGAATACTGACATGGAATGTTCAGGGTCTAGGGGAGAAGGTAAAAAGACAAGCGGTATTAGATCTGATAAGGAGACATTTGCCAGCTTTTGTCTGTTTGGTTGAAACTCATTTCTCACAGGAGAGAATACCCCGACTTGGGGGGAGGTGGGCTACACAGGTATACAACTCCACATATACTACCTACTCTAGAGGAGTCACAGTATTGATTCACAAACAGATTAACTTTCTATGTTTGGCATCCTCTATCGATAAACAGGGGAGATATGTTTTTCTTCATGGTAGGCTTGATGGAAAGCTATGTATCTTGGCGTTTATCTATATCCCTCCTCCGTTTTCTAGGCAGGTATTGAATTGTTTGATGGCCTTTGTGGATCAGTGGCCTGATTGTTTGGTGATAGTCAATGGGGATTTCAATTGTGTGATGAATCCAGAGGTAGATAGGATCTCTGCTGGAGGGAATGGGTGTTCCCCGATCCAGGGGTCCCCCCGGCTCGTTTTTTGCCAAGAGGTGGGCCTCGTGGATGTCTGGGAATATCTATTTAGAGAAAAAAGAGCTTTTTCCTGAGTTAGTAAATCTGGAAGCTCTATGTCTAGAATTGACCTGACCTTGATAAATAAAAGCTATTTAAATTGTGTTAAATGTATGAAATATGAGGCCAGATCCGTTTCAGACCATGTCCCCTTTTTAATAGAGCTAGGTATGGCAGGGAATGATTCTAGAGTGAAACCCCCATTTAGATTGAATCCCCACTGGCTATTAATAATAGATAACCATAATCAGATAGAAAAGGAAATTATCTCCTTTTGGGATAGGAATTATGCCTCAACTAAATCTCAATATATTAGGGAGGGGTGCTTTTTAAGCATTCATGAGAGGGATTTTTATCAGTACAATTGCAAATCTGAGCAAGCGCTATGCGATGAAGGAGAAGAACTAGAGGAAGCAGTCACTGTAGGAATGGCTAGGTATGCCAAGGGGAAAACAGGGGAGGGTAGAGAGATTATGCAGAGGACAAGCCAGGCTTTTTCTGACTTCCTTCTGGATAAAGCACAACAGAAGCTGTTCTTTAGAGGACAAAAATATTTTTCAGAGGCAGTTCGTCCTGGGAAGATGCTGGCTAGAGTAATAGCAAGCCAGAATTCAAAGAAAGAGATTCGTAGAATACGTATGTCTGATGGCACTACTGTGGAATATCAGGAAGGAATATTAGAAGTATTTATAAAATATTTTAGTGAATTGTATGAATCAGAGAGTGTCCGCCCAGAGGCAGCGATTGACTTATATTTGGATTCTATTTCCCTTCCGGTTCTTACAGATGGGCAAAAGGAACGCTTGGAGATGGATTTGTCTCCCCAAGAGATAGAGCAGTGTTTCCCAACCAGTGTGCCTCCAGCTGTTGCAAAACTACAACTCCCAGCATGCCCGGACAGCCTTTGGCTGTGCGGGCATGCTGGGAGTTGTAGTTTTGCAACAGCTGGAGGCACACTGGTTGGGAAACACTGAGATAGAGGATGCAATGAAGACCTGTTCAGTATGAGTTCTATCGTAAATATGGGGAGATTGTTTTTCCCCACTTGTGGAGAACACTCTCTGATTCAATAAAAGAGGGAGCCCTCCCAGAATCAATGACAGAGGCCGCGATAACAGTAATATTAAAGAAGGGTAAAGACCCTAGTGACCTGGGATCTTATAGACCTATTTCTCTCCTTAATACAGACGTTAAACTTTATTCTAAAATTTTAACTATGAGGCTATCTAGTGTTATGACAACAATTATACATCCAGACCAAAACGGCTTTATTCCTAATAAGGGGACATACTATAATCTACATCGTCTTTTTTCTAACATACAGACTTCTGGAGGGCCTTGACGATCTATCTTGTCTATAGATGCGTCTAAGGCTTTTGATAGAGTTGAGTGGGGGTTTCTATGGAGAGTGCTTCATAGGATGGGCTTTGGCCATAGGTTTATTAATATGGTTAAACTTCTTTATAGATCCCCTACTGCAAGACTAAATATAAATGGACATCTTACAAGAAGTTTTCCCATGACCAGGGGCACTCGCCAGGGATGTCCACTTTCTCCTCTTCTATTTGATATCTATATTGAACCTTTGGCTGCCAGGGTTAGACAAGATCCTAAGATACTAGGGTTTGGGGTATTGGGAACGGAAGATCGCATTTCTTTATATGCCGATGATATTTTATTTTATGTCCAACAGACAAAATCTACTTTGTTAACTATTATGCAAACGATAAACTCTTTTGGAGAAGTCTCAGGTCTGGATGTAAACTGGGATAAAACCACGATTATGCCACTAGATATAACAACTATGCCCTTAGATAAATTGTCACTTCCCAAGGATAGTCCTCTGAACACCTTGAAAATTGCCGACTCTTTTGATATCTTGGCATTACAGTCTCCCCTAGGCTGGATGATTTTATTTCGCTCAACTTGATGCCATTGATAAATAAGTTAAGGTTAAAAATAACAACGTGGCTTTGATTACCTTTATCAAAGGCGGATAGAATATCCTTAGTTAAGATGGTGATTCTCCCTCAGTTACTCTATCTCTTTAGGAATTCTCCAGTTTGGATCCCTGTTAAGGGAAATATGGCTTTCAGCCACAACCTCATCCTGATGACCACACAAATATGCCTAATAATTGGACCCAGTGGTATTCACCCATTCAGTATGATCAGTAGCATTGTGTCCCTTGTTAGCATATCTAAGGCAGTTGAACAACATCCTCTTGACCAAGAGTTGGGGGAAGATATTTGGGTGGTCACAGGGTGGAGTCTATGGTGGGGGGCTGGGACACAGCAAGATATAGGTTAAAGTTGGGAGTGAGGCTGGGTCTTCTCTTCCTGGACACCGATGGATGCAGGAGCAAGCTAAGTTATATGTGTGCATATGTGGGTAAGTATATAGGTATAATATCCCAGTAGACTTTATATGTGTACATATAGATATTAGCAGTCTGCAATTGTATTACCAGTTAGATTATATGCTGTTTATGCATGAGTCTCTATATGTACATGTACTAATGGTCAGGTACTGGATGTGAGTTGGTTAGAAGAGTAGATCCAGTAGACTGTATATTGGTGGACTCTGGATATACTGTATATACATACACATTATTAGCCACATTTGCTTAGCAGCCAGGGTGCGCAGGAACGGAGGCGGCTGTGTGTGGTGGTGTCCTCTATGTATTGTGTTATCTGTATCTCTATGTATAATGTCCATTGCTTTGTCATCTCTATGTTTTAAGGTAATCAAAATAATTATTAATGATCTACTCTGGGGGAGGAAACGGGTAAGACTTAAGTTAGAGCATTGGTATAAGCCCCTGGAGAGGGGAGGATTTAACCTCCCCTGTTTCAAGGGATATTTCTTAACTGCACAGTTTTGCTTTCTCCGTGAATGGAATGATAGCCCACATTGTAGGGACTTAGTGAACAGATCTCCATATGATAATTTTTTTACTTTACTGGAGTCTGATCAACTGATCAACGCCGATAGGGAATTTAGATCAGCCAGGAATCTTTTGCGAAGTCAGGAATCTTTTTACGAAGTCATGGCAGGCTATTAGACTATGGTGTGGGTTGAAAGGTTCACTAGGATGCACTCCTTTATGGTATAACCAGCATTTACAAACTCTATATGAACTAGCTAAGGAACAATACTGGCAAAAAAGTTATATTATATATTTGACACAGGTAGTAAGTAATGGAGATATTATTTCATTTGTAGAATTATCACAGAGAGAAAAAGCACAAAAATTATGGAGTGGATAGGCAATTTGGAACAGAAGATGAAGATCTCTCACCTTTATAAAAATTTACTAATAATTCGATTTGGAGGTGTTTCCTCTACTGGTCAGAGGACTTGGCAAAATGAGTGTCCAATAATCCATTTGGATGACCAGGAGACGGTAACTTTGAATTTATAATTGGTTTCACATAATTTTAATCACGTGGTGGTGCAGTTTAATATTTTACATAGACTTTATGTTACACCTCTCTGGCTTAATAGATGTGGGATTAGGAAAGACTCTAACTGTCCTAGGTGCGATGTCCCTGAAGCAGATTATTTGCATATGTTCTGGTCCTGTCCATGTAGTTTCCCACTAGGTGAAGGTGAGCACTGCACAAGGGTCAATTGGTGTGCGTGTTACTTCTACTCACAAGGAACAGAAATGTTATATTTTATTATGCATTTAATGTATTTTCTAATGTGTTTTTATATGCAATGTTCCCCTGTGTAATGTGTAAGCAGGCCTAGTTGGGTGTAGTTAGACATCCCAGACACTAGAGGGAGATAGGGAGCCCCTAGTATAAATGTTCAGGCCCAGACAGGGAGAGGGAGTTCAGAGTCAGGAGTCTGCAGAGACAGAAGTAAGAAGGCACCAGCCAGAGATATGCTGAGGGCCTCCTCCTGACATGCAGCTCGATAGCCCCGGCTGCTAGCTATGACCAGGAGGCTAGTGAGGATCCCTAGCCTGCCTGTAGTCCAAGAGAGCCTCAGTTAGCTCTGAAGACACTCCAGTTGCAGGACAGAACCTCCTGGGAGAAACCCACAGTCCTTCATCATTCAAGCAAGGATATTACAAGCAAAGATAAGTAACACCGATAGGCAGATGCTGTAGGAAGCAAAGCAAGGATTTTATACGAGAGGAAGATATATATATACCAAGGATTTAAGCCACCATTTAGGCATCCGGGCCTTGGGATTGAAACCAGACAGGAGTTCTAGAAAGGGACAGTGTACGCTATTTCTGAGGAAAGGTACAACCTGATTCTGAGTGCATTGTGGATTTACCCTCTGAGTATCTTGCATAATCAATACCTGCCATCTTGTGGAATAAAGCCTGCTTGTAAAGCTGTGATCTAAAGGACTGTATTACCATCTGCATGTACAAAGTTGGACTGTTAAGTAAAGCAACGTTTGGTTCACTATACCACCTGTGTACCTCACTTATTCCAACTATAAATCGGTGTGCCACCGTTACAGGCACTGGCGTCACGAATCCAACAGGGACCTTGCCCCAGGCACTCAAAATACCTGTAACATCCAGGGCACCTCATCCACCATCAGGCCTGGTCCCTACATACCGAGTGTGCCCCAGAGGAACTGTGTCTACCTCTCCTTCACTGCCGCATGCCTGCCCAGGGTTCTCCAATACAGTGAGCAACCCTCGATTGCCCATAACCGTGACCTCGCTTCGCAATACCCTGCAGGTCTGGCGTGCTGCATCCAGAGTTGAAACATTATTGGGGGGCTATTCATAAACACATTGAGGGAAAACTGAAGGTGCGGATCCCTTTCTCCGCTGAATGTTGGGTACTGGGTGAGTTAGCCAAGGTGAGTTGTCAACAACATAAAAAAAATCTTTTATTTAAGATAATGTTTTTGGCACTACTTTTGATAGCACGTTCTTGGTTTTCACAAAACAGTCCCACTATGAATACATGGTTAAATCTGGTGAATACTACTAAGAGATATGAATACAGGGAGTGCAGAATTATTAGGCAAGTTGTATTTTTGAGGATTAATTTTATTATTGAACAACAACCATGTTCTCAATGAACCCAAAAAACTCATTAATATCAAAGCTGAATATTTTTGGAAGTAGTTTTTAGTTTGTTTTTAGTTTTAGCTATTTTAAGGGGATATCTGTGTGTGCAGGTGACTATTACTGTGCATAATTATTAGGCAACTTAACAAAAAACAAATATACACTGCGTGCAGAATTATTAGGCAAATGAGTATTTTGACCACATCATCCTCTTTATGCATGTTGTCTTACTCCAAGCTGTATAGGCTCGAAAGCTTACTACCAATTAAGCATATTAGGTGATGTGCATCTCTGTAATGAGAAGGGGTGTGGTCTAATGACATCAACACCCTATATTAGGTGTGCATAATTATTAGGCAACTTCCTTTCCTTTGGCAAAATGGGTTAAAAGAAGGACTTGACAGGCTCAGAAAAGTCAAAAATAGTGAGATATCTTGCAGAGGGATGCAGCACTCTTAAAATTGCAAAGCTTCTGAAGCGTGATCATCGAACAATCAAGCGTTTCATTCAAAATAGTCAACAGGGTCGCAAGAAGCGTGTGGAAAAACCAAGGCGCAAAATAACTGCCCATGAACTGAGAAAAGTCAAGCGTGCAGCTGCCAAGATGCCACTTGCCACCAGTTTGGCCATATTTCAGATCTGCAACATCACTGGAGTGCCCAAAAGCACAAGGTGTGCAATACTCAGAGACATGGCCAAGGTAAGAAAGGCTGAAAGACGACCACCACTGAACAAGACACACAAGCTAAAAAACGTCAAGACTGGGCCAAGAAATATCTCAAGACTGATTTTTTTAAGGTTTTATGGACTGATGAAATGAGAGTGAGTCTTGATGGGCCAGATGGATGGGCCCGTGGCTGGATTGGTAAAGGGCAGAGAGCTCCAGTCCGACTCAGATGCCAGCAAGGTGGAGGTGGATACTGGTTTGGGCTGGTATCATCAAAGATGAGCTTGTGGGGCCTTTTCGGGTTGAGGATGGAGTCAAGCTCAACTCCCAGTCCTACTGCCAGTTTCTGGAAGACTCCTTCAAGCAGTGGTACAGGAAGAAGTCTGCATCCTTCAAGAAAAACATGATTTTCATGCAGGACAATGCTCCATCACACGCGTCCAAGTACTCCACAGCGTGGCTGGCAAGAAAGGGTATAAAAGAAGAAAATCTAATGACATGGCCTCCTTGTTCACCTGATCTGAACCCCATTGAGAACCTGTGGTCCATCATCAAATGTGAGATTTACAAGGAGGGAAAACAGTACACCTCTCTGAACAGTGTCTGGGAGGCTGTGGTTGCTGCTGCACGCAATGTTGATGGTGAACAGATCAAAACACTGACAGAATCCATGGATGACAGGCTTTTGAGTGTCCTTGCAAAGAAAGGTGGCTATATTGGTCACTGATTTGTTTTTGTTTTGTTTTTGAATGTCAGAAATGTATATTTGTGAATGTTGAGATGTTATATTAGTTTCACTGGTAAAAATAAATAATTGAAATGGGTATATATTTGTTTTTTGTTAAGTTGCCTAATAATTATGCACAGTAATAGTCACCTGCACACACAGATATCCCCCTAAAATAGCTAAAACTAAAAACAAACTAAAAACTACTTCCAAAAATATTAAGCTTTGATATTAATGAGTTTTTTGGGTTCATTGAGAACATGCTTGTTGTTCAATAATAAAATTAATCCTCAAAAATACAACTTGCCTAATAATTCTGCACTCCCTGTATACCCATTTCAATTATTTATTTTTACCAGTGAAACCAATATAACATCTCAACATTCACAAATATACATTTCTGACATTCAAAAACAAAACAAAAACAAATCAGTGACCAATATAGCCACCTTTCTTTGCAAGGACACTCAAAAGCCTGCCATCCATGGATTCTGTCAGTGTTTTGATCTGTTCACCATCAACATTGCGTGCAGCAGCAACCACAGCCTCCCAGACACTGTTCAGAGAGGTGTACTGTTTTCCCTCCTTGTAAATCTCACATTTGATGATGGACCACAGGTTCTCAATGGGGTTCAGATCAGGTGAACAAGGAGGCCATGTCATTAGATTTTCTTCTTTTATACCCTTTCTTGCCAGCCACACTGTGGAGTACTTGGACGCGTGTGATGGAGCATTGTCCTGCATGAAAATCATGTTTTTCTTGAAGGATGCAGACTTCTTCCTGTACCACTGCTTGAAGAAGGTGTCTTCCAGAAACTGGCAGTAGGACTTGGAGTTGAGCTTGACTCCATCCTCAACCCGAAAAGGCCCCACAAGCTCATCTTTGATGATACCAGCCCAAACCAGTACTCCACCTCCACCTTGCTGGCGTCTGAGTCGGACTGGAGCTCTCTGCCCTTTACCAATCCAGCCACGGGCCCATCCATCTGGCCCATCAAGACTCACTCTCATTTCATCAGTCCATAAAACCTTAGAAAAATCAGTCTTGAGATATTTCTTGGCCCAGTCTTGACGTTTCAGCTTGTGTGTCTTGTTCAGTGGTGGTCGTCTTTCAGCCTTTCTTACCTTGGCCATGTCTCTGAGTATTGCACACCTTGTGCTTTTGGGCACTCTAGTGATGTTGCAGCTCTGAAATATGGCCAAACTGGTGGCAAGTGGCATCTTGGCAGCTGCACGCTTGACTTTTCTCAGTTCATGGGCAGTTATTTTGCGCCTTGGTTTTTCCACACGCTTCTTGCGACCCTGTTGACTATTTTGAATGAAATGCTTGATTGTTCGATGATCACGCTTCAGAAGCTTTGCAATTTTAAGAGTGCTGCATCCCTCTGCAAGATATCTCACTATTTTTGACTTTTCTGAGCCTGTCAAGTCCTTCTTTTGACCCATTTTGCCAAAGGAAAGGTAGTTGCCTAATAATTATGCACACCTAATATAGGGTGTTGATGTCATTAGACCACACCCCTTCTCATTACAGAGATGCACATTACCTAATATGCTTAATTGGTAGTAGGCTTTCGAGCCTATACAGCTTGGAGTAAGACAACATGCATAAAGAGGATGATGTGGTCAAAATACTCATTTGCCTAATAATTCTGCACGCAGTGTATATCTTGTATAGGCAGAGAAATACGGAGAAAAAATGGATTGGAATTTGGGGAGACTGGAATTCATAGAACTTCTCCGCTCCTCACTCGTCACCACTACTCCTCGGCCTTAGAACGCATCGCAAGGAGGGGGGGGGGGGGGGTGGGGGGGGGTAAAGAAAAATATGATGACAAATGTTAATAATGATATTTTTATATAATGTTTTTTGTTGGACGATTAATAAAGTGTTTAAAAAAATAAATAAATCTATTTTTGTGAAGAATGTCTTGTCGCTTGTCATGTGACTTGTTTCCCCTGAATCAATGTGCCATCCATGTGAGGTACTATTCTGAGTCACTTTAAAAGTACCACTCCATGGTGCACTTTCATTTTCTTTCATGACCGCTTTAGCTCTTTCTCTTGTGGGTAGCTCCCGCTTTCCAGATTAAACAGTTCTTTTTCAGATGACCGGCCTTTTTGCAGCGAAAACATACTTTGGTTTCTTTGCTTTGTCTTATGCCTTCATGCACCTTCAGAGCTGTCTCTGGTCTCTCGTTCTCTTCACTATGCAGATTTTCCTTTCTTCTGCTGTATTCGTTAATTAATTTTCCCTTAACATATCTAGCGTCAGTTCAGTTTCCGGTCTAGTTTCTAGAGCATTTATAAGGGCACTGTATGATTCTGGAAGGCTGCATAGCAGTAATGCTACTACGTGATTGTCTTTCATTTCTTCACCTATTGCACCCAGCTGGTCCACAATCTCTAGCATAGCCTTTACATGTCCACCCATTTCCTGCCCTTTTTCCAGCCTCATCTCAGTTTGCGCAGTAGATATAGTTTACTGTTTAGGCTTGCACGTTCATGCAGTTTTTGTAATGCAGTCCACATACCTTTAGCTGTGTTTTCTTTCCTTATATGAATGAGTTGATCATCCTCCACTAATAGGCTTATGACTGCTTTTGTTTGCCTGTTTTTTTCTGTCCCATTCTTTCGGGTTGTCATTGGGTCTGTGTTTATCTAGTACCTGCCACAAGTCATCTTTGCATAACAACATTTCAAGCTTAAACTTCCATAGCTGGTAGTTGGTATTGTTGAGCTTTGCTACTGTAAACTTCATATCTGCAGCACTTGCCATCTTTCAGTGGATTGTATGCAGCTCTTGTTTCCTCGCACAGGATTTGGTAGGATTGTAGATGCAGCACACACTTGCTTGTAGTTTTCCTTTTTTTAGTGTCTCTGGAGCTGGGCCCATAACCTGTTGGTTATATATTAGCGAAGACACTAGTAGCTTGTGATGAGGCAGAACTTGGTTTACTTGTGTGGATTAAGTTGCAAACATACAGAACATTTCAGCAAACTATAACAGCAGACATCTTGGTTATGAAGAGAGAAGAGAAACCAACAAGTTTTACAGATATACACAACTGGTAACCTTAGTGTTCAGTGCCATCTACTGGTCAAGTGATATTAATACACAATACTGTATATCAGGGGTGGCCAACCCGCGGCTCGCGAGCCTCATATGGCTCCTCACACCTTCATTTACGGCTCGCAGAGGAGCGCGCTCTTCTCTACATATGCGGCTCGCAGGGGAGCGGGCCAGCTATTCCTGTACTAGGGATGTTGCAGGTATCGAAATATCAGCAGCACAGGGGACAAGGAAGCAGTCCCCCCATCCCCCCTGTGCTGCTGCCGCCGCTGCCACCAATGAGAACACAGAGAGGAAGAGAAGGGGAGGGGCTGTGGCCACTGCCACCAATGAAGTTAACTCACTCATTTATTCAAATACAGGAGGCAGGTGCTGGCTGCAGAATCATATAGCCCGCACCCGACCTCTATGAGAGGTAGCTGAGATCCGCGCCAGTTAACCCCATAGGTGCCGCACCTGAGGGGTTAACTGCCGGGGATCGCAGGCCATCATAGAGGCCAGGTGTCGGCTGTGATTCTGCCAGCACCCGCCTCCTGTATCTGTATTAAAGGTTAATTGTCATTGGTGGCGCAGTGCACCCCCCCCCCTTAATAGGTGGAGGCCCACGCTCTGACCTGACGCTGTGCACGTCAGGTAACTTTGGAGAGGGCGCCACAGTCCTCAGAGCAGCGACAGCAGAGGTAGGATAAGCCTCCTACACAGTTTTTTTTTATTATTAAAGTACTGATCATGGGGGTCTTATCTGACATGGGGGTAGTATGAGCTCAGATAAGACCCCCAAATACTCATCAGACCGACAAAATGAGCCTCCCCAGTGCTCACATAAGACACAAAAAATCTGACACCCCATGCTCACATCTCCCCTATGTTAAATCCCCCACCCACACATGATCTCAGAATGGGATGGGAGGGTCATCTGAGCATGGGGTGTCATCTCAGAATGGGCTGTCATCTGAACATGGGGCGTCATCTGAGCATGGGCGGTTATCTTAGCATGGGCGGTCATCTGAGCATAGGGCAGTCATCTGAGCATGGGCGGTCATCTGAGCATCGACGGTCATCTGAGCATAGGGCAGTGATCTGAGCATGGGCGGTCATCTGAGCATGGGCGGTCATCTGAGCATAAGTGTGTCATCCGAGCATGAGGGTGTCATCTGTGCATGGGCGGTCATCTGAGCATGGGCGGTCATCTGAGCATAGGGCAGTGATCTAAACATGGGTGGTCATCTGAGCATAGGGCAGTGATCTGAGCATGGGCGGTCACATGAGCATAGGGCAGTGATCTAAACATGGGTGGTCATCTGAGCATAGGGCAGTGATCTGAGCATGGGCGGTCACCTGAGCATAGGGCAGTGATCTAAACATGGGCGGTCATCTGAGCATAGGGCAGTGATCTAAACATGGGTGGTCATCTGAGCATAGGGCAGTGATCTGAGCATGGGCGGTCACCTGAGCATGAGGGTGTCATCTGTGCATTGGGTGTCATCTGAGAAATCTTGAAACACATTGTGAAAAACAAAGATTGTCAGAAGTCTCACTAAAGCTGTCTACATTACAGCTAGGAAAGGTGGTTTAAATGCACTTTTAAATGTTTGATAACTCAATTGCAGTAATACTGTCGTGTGCACACATATTTGTGTAAATCAGTGCTTGAAGTGGGCCGGAACGCGGCGGTACTCAGTACCGCCACTTCCAAAAATTGCCCTGGAGAGTACCAGCACCTCTCCGTGCGCCCAGTACGTGGGTTTCCGGTACCGGAGCGCAGCGGAGAGCTGGCAGTATCTCCTCCCTAATGTCGTTGGCTGGGCAGCTAGTGGAGGGGGGCGGGTCGTTGCAGAGTACGGCTCAGGCTGGCGCAGGCAGGGAGTTGACCTCACGTTAGGTGACGTCAACTCCTTCCCGCGCGCCTGTGACTGAGGAGCGATCAGTGCGGCGACCAGTGACTGGTCCTCCTTGGAGTCAGGAGTCGGACGGTGCAGCAAAGAACATCGACTTTGCTTTGGAATCCAACTTCTGAAGAGTACTGGTGAGTGACAGGCACCCCCCCTCCCCCCACACACATTAGTTCCTCTCTGTACCAGTACCCCCCCCCCCCCCCCTGGCAGGGGGGTACTGGTACAGAGAGGAATTAATGTGTGTGATTAGGGGGGGGGGGGGTCTGATGTGCAGGGGGGTACTGGTACAGAGAGGAACGAATGTGCGGTGGTGGGGGGGGGGTACTGGTACATAGAGGAACTAATATATATGTGTCTGATGGGTGGGTCTGATGTGTAGGGGGCCCCTGCACATCAGACCCCCCCATCACACACATATATATTAGTTCCTCTATGTACCAGGACCCCCCCCCCCACCACCGCACATTCGTTCCTCTCTGTACCAGTACCCCCCTGCACATCAGACCCCCCCCCACCACCACCACACATTAGTGCCTCTCTGTACCAGTACCCCTCTGCACATCAGACCCCCCATCACACACATATATATTAGTTCCTCTATGTACCAGTACCCCCCCCCCCACCACCACCGCACATTCGTTCCTCTCTGAACCAGTACCCCCCTGCACATCAGACCCCCCCCTCATCACACACACACACACATTAATTCCTCTCTGTACCAGTACCCCCCTGGCAGGGGGGTACTGGTACAGAGAGGAATTAATGTGTGTGTGTGTGATGAGTGGGGGGGGGGTCTGATGTGCAGGGGGGTACTGGTACAGAGAGGAACGAATGTGCGGTGGTGGGGGGGGGGGTACTGTACTGGTACATAGAGGAACTAATATATATGTGTGTGATGGGGGGGTCTGATGTGCAGGGGGGGGGGAGCACCGGCGCCTAATAGAGTACCGGCACCTCTTTTGGCCCACTTAAAGCACTGGTGTAAATGTATAGCTTGTGGCTCCTGGCAGTCATATGTTTTTTTCTTTCTGTAAGGTTGGCCACCCCTGCAGTATATGGTACATGCTGTTGCCTCCCCAACAGTTTAATAGATAAACAATTCCATAAGGCCTTGATCCTCAAATTGGGGTGAATGACCTGTTTTACTCTACTGTTATTGGGGTGTCCACCTTGATTAATACATAAGCAATTCTATTAGGCCTTGATTCTCAAATTTGGTTGAATAACCTGTCTTGTTCTACTGTTATTGGGGTGTCCACCTTGTTTAGGTCTGTTTCACAAAGGCGTTAATGGTCCCGGCAGGGGAACAGCCTGCTGGATCCGTAACCACCATGTGCAACCATGGGCTGCCGGAAGTCCCTCCAACCCCAATTACTATAATCAGGCCTGGCGGAGATCCGGCTGCAGCACTGCAAATATCCTGAGAGGTGACCAGACAAAGACCGGAACAGCCTGCCAGAACCATTAACGCCAGTGTGAAACAGGCCTTAATAGATAAACAATTCTATTAAGCCCTGATTCTCAAATTGAGAGAATAACCTGTCTTGTTCTACTGTTATTGGGGTGTCCACATTGACAATTAATAACTTATTTTACATATACAGTTACTGTTACTATATAACAGACAGTTGCCAGGGCCCTCCAAAAGAACAGGCAGTGGCAAAAATGTTGCTGTAGCGGGCAGAAGTAGCAGCAGAAGAAAGCAACAGGCCAGAGCTGCCACTGTCATTTAGCGGTCGTGTTTTGACGACCAATCCCACTGTCCTTGAATGGTTGACTCGATCTTCAACATCATCTGAAATGACATCAAGCACACACAGCCAGGAGTCAGTGGGTTTCTCTGACACCACACTTAGTTGGCATGACCCAGGGACAAACTCTGTGCCCTCCCTCACCTGTGCTGAACCTGCTTCTTTCCTTTGCTGCTCCTTCTGCCAGGCAAGTAATGTATGCCGCTGACTCAGCAGGACAGTCAGCAGCTACTGGCCAGCCCAGATTTGGAGGAAAGGTCCACTGCTTCCTCCTGTAGGCGTGCAAGTAGCGACGATGACAGTCACATGGGAGCAGGTTTTGCCAGCGGTCACGGATGTGGCCATGAGACTGGTGAGGGTGGCATAAGTGAGAGACAATTGGATGATGGTGTAGCCGTTCACACGTTGGAGCCCAGTGAAGAGGGGGCTTCATCATCATCATCAGGGGGTGAGGGTCCGGAAACAACTAGTGGTGCACGGCTTCATAGAGGCAGAGGCAGGCAGTCATCATGGAGTGGTGGTGATAAAATTCCATACTCGCCTGTGTGGGAATTTTTCATAAAGTAGCTGGAGGACATCTGCGTGGCCGTATTTAGGATCTGTGGGCAGAAGGTGAAGCATGGCCAGGGTGCAAATGTTGGAGCTTTACCATAAAATGGTCTGGGAAAACCATGGCGCCAGGGTTGCCAACCATAATTTTTATTTATTCTTGACAAAGTATTTCAAAATCAAGGACAGCCAACATTTTTTACAGACAAATTGAAAAAAATAATGTGTGACAAAGAAGATTATAAGTAACCCATGTCTATAGCTCAATATACTGATATACTAAGAAATCATTACTACCATATAGGCCTCTTTCACACGACTGTATGGCTTTTTCAGTGTTTTGCGGGCCGTTTTTTCCGGATCCGTTGTTCCGTTTTTTGTTTCCGTTTCGGTTCTGTTTTTCCATTCAGTTTTTCCGCATGGCTGGGCATAATATTTTCAGTAGATGGTTCCGCAAAAAACGGAATGGATACGGAAGACATACGGATGCATTTCCGTATGTGTTCAGTTTTTTTTGCGGACCCATTCACTTGAATGGAGCCACGGAATGTGATTTGCGGGCAATAATAGGACATGCTCTATCTTTCAATGGAAAGGAAAAACGGAAACGGAATGCATACGGAGTACATTCCGTTTTTTTTGCGGAACCATTGAAATGAATGGTTCTGTATACGGACCATATATGGAAAGCAAAAAACGCCCCGTAAACGGGGGGGAAAAAACGGTCGTGTGAAAGAGGCCTTTGTGAGCTGGAAAATTATATTAATTACTGCCAAAATAATCTAGTTAAGTACCACCAGACTCGTGGACACGTCTATTTTTTTTCACGGACATTAAAAAAAAGTCACCAATTTTTACAGACTGTCTAGAAATTTCTGGACGGTTGGCAACTCTGCATGGTGCTAATGTAGTGGTACAGGCTGACTCCCAATGGCCTGCACCCCTTCTCCAACAGTCAAGGCACCAAAACCTCACCAGAATAGAGCTGCGTTTTCTTCCCTTCGTCTACTGGTCCTAATACTCATCCTCCTCGTCAATTGTTTCTCCAGCAATTGATCGCCAAGGTGATTGCAAAGAAACAACAGTATGTGTACACTCATCCAACAGCACAGAAGCTGAACATACTCCTGGCCAAGTTGCTGGTACTACAGTCTCTCCCTTTCTAAGTGGTTGACTCTGCACGTTTCAGAGAACTGATGGCTAGTGCTGAACCAAGATGGAGAGTTCTAAGCCTTCACTTCTCTAAAAAAAAAAGCTGTACCAGCCCTGCATACGTACGTACAGCAGAAGGTGGGCCAGTCCTTGAGCCTGTTGGTGTCTGGTACAGTTCATGGCAGCGCCGATGTGTGGAGCTATAACTATGGTCAAGGACAATAGATCTCCTTTACGGCCCACTGGTTTAATGTGGTTTCTGTCCAGGCACACCGACAACTTGGCCAGGTGATGGCAATGCTGCCTCCGCATTCTTATGCTGTGATTCTGGCGCTAATGTCCTCCTCTGCCTCCTCATCCTCCACCTTGTCCTTAGCCTCCATTGTAGTCACAGTTCTGAGTGGTCCTCTAGAATACTACCTATGCAGAGCATGGTGGTGTCATGCTGTTCTGACCAGCCTGGGCAAACGGAATTACACTGGGGAGGAACTTCTTCCACGTCCTTGATCAAGAAATCAAATCCTGGCTGTCTCCTTGCCCACTGAAGATCGTAACCATGGTGACAGATAACAGGAAGAATATTCTGTTGGCGTTATGTCAAGAAGGGCTTGCCCATGCACCCTGCATCATGCACGTCTTTACTAGTGTTGATCACGAATATTCGAATTGCGAATTTTAATCGCGAATATCGGCACTTCGAGAATTCGCGAATATTTAGAATATCGCTATATATATTCTTAATCGCGAATATTCAATTTTTTTTAAATATCAGTTCATGCGAATTTTTATGCGAAAATTTTAGGCAAATTTTATGTGAATTTTCGCAATCAAGAAAATAATGCCTGGAGATCATGAATTTGCGAATTATCGAATATATGGCGAATATTCACCCAAATATTTTCAAATTCGAATATTGCCCCTGCCGCTCATCACTAGTCTTTACTCTAGTTGTAACACGGTTCCTGAAGTCTTCCACCCAACTGCAAGATGTCTTGAAAATGGCCAGGAGACTATGCATGTACTTCAGCCACTCTTACCGTGCAAAACATGCCCTTCTTGAGCTGCAAAGGCAGAATGGTGTTCTCCAACATAGCCTCATATGTGAAGTTTCCACACGTTGGAACTCCACCCTCCACATGTTGGACCGATTATATGAGCAGAGGAAGACCGTGAATGATTTCTTGATGATGCAGGCAGACAGGAGTACTCCCCTGTGTAACTTCAATGTTAGCCATTGGCAGCTCTTGTGTGACACCTGCCGTTTACTCGGGCCCTTTGAGTAGACCGGGATATAGCTGATTTAACACACTTTGTGACTAATTAATTCGGAACAAAGCAAATTTGTCTGAGAAACTCGGTGAAGCATCTGAATCGAATTTTTTACAAATTCACTTATCTCTATTCATTAAAAACCAGCCGCCATAAAAGGAATATCATGTTATACAGCATTACCAAGTCAGGCAGGGGCAGACTGGGAACGTAAAGGGGTTATCCAGGAAAATATATTTATGACTTATCCTCAAGAAAGGTAATCTGTATCAGATCTGCAGGGGTGCGACACCCGGGACCCTTGCCGATCAGCTATTAGAAGAGGCCTCGAGTGCCGCAGTCTCTTTCTAGGCCAGTGACATGACTGTACATTGGTCACATGGCCTAGTTGCAGCTCAGCACTATTTAAGTCAATGGAGCTGAGCTGCAATACCAAGCACTGCCACTATATGATGTGCGGCGCAGTCCTTGGAAAGCTGCTGGGAATCTGTATCGCCCACCAGAGCTCCAGTGAGCACAGCAGCTCCCTGAAACAGAAAATTGGTGGAGGTTCCGGGACTTGGACCCCCCCGCTGATGTGATAATGATGACCTATCCTGAGGATAAGTCATAATTATCTTTTCCAGGATAACCCCTTTAAAGTGGCACTGGAATAACAAATCGAAAAGTGGCCCCATGTTGAAGTACCCGATGCTCTTAGCAGGGACGTAGCTAAAGGCTCATGGGCCCTGGTGCAGGAGTTCAGCCTCCCTGCCTGCGCGTCCCTTCCACATGTGCCACGTGCAAGACTGTAGCGAGAACGCACCAACAAACTGCTACACTTACTCTATCCACAATTGAAACAAGGCACCGACACACGTCATCTTTAGAAGGAACCAGGCAGTATACACCCAGCTTCACTTAAACTATGGTGACACAGACTTGATAAAGGGGTCGTCGAGACCCCGAAACACGTTGTCTCGTAATAAACTTTGTTGTATCCTGCATCGGGTTGTGGTAATGCGCCTTACGATCATCTATTAGCTGGATCACTCTATCGTGACAAGCTGAGATACGTTTTCCAATTTTTACCCAAGTGGCGACCTGGCCTTCGCCCCAAGGGTTTCCTGACGCATCTGGCAGCACCAACCTGTTACCTACAAATCTCACAGCCTACCTTCAATACGGTTGCACCTGATTTCGGTGCAACCAAAAACAGGTGAGTTTATTGTATCCACCTGTTTTTGAAGGAAGCTGTTGTATCTTGACTTATTTACCCTATGAGTGCGCCTCTCTCACCCTGTGGCCGTAACCTTACTTTGTGGCAAGGGGCAGTGGTGAACATCGCCTTTCTGCTGCCTAGGGAAAAACTGGAAATGTCCCCCTCCATGCCAAATTCTCAACCTAACCTATTCCCTCCAGTCCTACTGTTAAAGGAGGACCCCCCCCCCCCCCCCCCCCCCCTCTGTTACAAGAGAACGCAGCACTCATATGTGTGCTGCTTTCTCTGCTCCGTTTACCTGTTCGCCACAGCAATAGCAGTGGTGAGCAGGTAAACAGAGTAGAGAAGGCAGCGGACAATCCCTTTTAAAGACATACTTGAAAAACATTACATACAGCTCTACAGAACATATAGGGTAATACAGCTCTACAAACCTCTTACATCCATTGGCGTCTCCTCTAATGTAGATATTCTCTTTCCTCATTTTCTACTTTCAGACCAGACCGTCATGATGATTTCTTTTAGCCGTGTCTAGTCTCTGCAAAGTTTAACAAACAAACATCTTAGTTTCCTACTTTTCCATCATCCTCCCCACCTTCTCAAAACCCCGTCCTGCCACCCACAATACTGTGTCCGCTGTGTCCCCGGAAAATACTGGTACCACACAGATAGTGCGCCAATACAAAAATACCCCTTTATATTGTGGGCCAGTAAAATACCCCCTTACCTTTCAGATCAGACCCCCATATAAGACCCCCATATCAAACCAAAGATGAGACCCCCATCTCAGATCAGACCCCCTTTAGACCTCCATGTCAGAAACCCCCATCTTAGACCTCAGACTAGACCCCCATTAGACATCTCAGACCCCCCATGTATCAGACCTCAGATCAGACCCCCCCGCCAATATCAGACCTCAAATAAGAGCCCCATTAGACCTCCAGACCCCCCATATGAGACCTCAGACCAGACCCCCATTAGACCTCTCAGACCTCAGTTAGACCTCCAGACCCCAATTAGACCTCCAGACCCCGATATCAGAGCTCCATTAGACTTCCAGACCCTCATTAGACCTCTAGATCCCCCAATCAGACCCTCATTAGACTTCCAGACCCCCATATCAGACCCCCATTAGACCTCCAGACCCCCATATAAGACCCCCATTAGACTTCCAGACCCCCCATATCAGACATCAGACCAGACTTCCTGACCCCCATTAGACCTCTCAGATCCCCGATATCAGACCTCAGATCAGATTTCAAAATAAATGAACTTGCCTCTCCTGCCACCACTGTCCGCATCCGTAGGTCTCCCCCGGCTCTCTTCTCGGGGACCGTGCTGCACAGTCACCTGAAGGCCTACACTTCAGGTCACAGTGTGCTCTGTACGTCCTGACGCTGTAGGCAGCCAGGACACAGCAGCGCTGGCCCAGAGAACAGCAAGCAGGGAGGAGGGCTAACAGTGCTTCATTCCCCCGCCACCTGCGTACTAGTGAGTGCTTCAATAATGGAAGCACCCACTAGTATTTCCTTTATAAGATGCACTGCGTCTTATAAAGGGAAATATACAGCACCACTGGCAAGAGGGCCCGGTCACATCTGTGACTGCTGCGACCCCTATAGCTACGCCAGTTGGTCCTAGCATAAATTAATGCTGAGAACATCAGATTTTTATGTACCTGGCCAATGGCCATGACTAGGGCTCAGGCAGCCCCCTGGACATCAGTCCACTGGGAAATTTCCCTGTAGGATCTATGGCCAGTCTGTCCCTGATGTCATGTGAAGATTTTGTGACTACTAGCCTCACTAATTTTGCAACTAAGCAAGAATGTGTACTTATTAAACTCATAGCAGAATACAGATTGCTAAGGTGCTGGCTATGAGACCTATGCAGAGACAGCTTTAGGGCCATACAACCTACTTGGATAAATGGCATAGTAAAGGGTATCGAAAACAAGTATCAGGCAGAATGAGGCAGGTATGGTAGTGGTAACCAGTACTAGAAAGGAAGCCTCTCACCTCTGTGTACACACTTGGCTTTTACATCTTTAAGCTCACTTGCACATGACATATTAGTTTTGCAGTTTGCAAGCCGCTGATCTGCAAAATACTGTATAGATGCCGATCGTGTGCATCCTGCACTTTTCTTAGCCCCAACTATAGAAATTCCTATTCTTGTCCACAAAATGGATGAGAAAAGGACATGCTGTATAATTTGCATCATGGCTGCATGGATGCAGACAGCACACGGATGACTTCTGTGTACTGTCCGCATTTTTGGCGGCCCAATAGAAATGAATGGGCCGTCTCATCCGCAAAAATGCGTATTGGACACAGACCAAAAATATGGCCATGTATATGAGGCCTAAAACTAATAGTAAAACTCACTTTGTAATTTATTTAAACAACTGGCAATGTCATTTATAGAGGAGCTAACTGAAAAGTGATAACAAATATGGCTTCACTTCCTGCTGTTACTTTAAAAAATGGAAACCACATTGAAATGTAAAAAAAATACCAATATCTCTAACAAAAATATAATTACCAAAGTCTGGCTACTGTTATAACTTTCAATTTTATGTTTTGGGTGAAATCTTGTATACTTACTTTCTACTATATTGCTGCACACCTGTATTAACCACCTCAGCCCCCCTAGCTTAAACACCCTTTATGACCAGACCACTTTTTACAATTCTGCACTACACTACTTTCACGGTTTATTGCTCGGTCATGCAACTTACCACCCAAATCAATTTTACCTCCTTTTCTTCTCACTAATAGAGCTTTCATTTGGTGGTATTTCATTGCTGCTGACATTTTTACTTTTTTTGTTATTAATCTAAATTTACCAAAATTTTTGCAAAAAAAATGACATTTTTCCCTTTCAGTTGTAATTTTTTTTTTAAAAATAACATTTCTATATAAATTTTAATCTAAATTTATTGTTCTACATGTCTTTGATAAAAAAAAAATGTTTGGGTAAAAAAAAAAAAATGGTTTGGGTAAAAGTTATAGCGTTTACAAACTATGGTCCAAAAATGTGAATTTCCGCTTTTTGAAGCAGCTCTGACTTTCTGAGCACCTGTCATGTTTCCTGAGGTTCTACAATGCCCAGACAGTAAAAAACCCCACAAATGACCCCATTTCGGAAAGTAGACACCCTAAGGTATTCGCTGATGGGCATAGTGAGTTCATGGAACTTTTTATTTTTTGTCACAAGTTAGCGGAAAATTATGATTTTTTATATTTTTTTTTCCTTACAAAGTCTCATATTCCACTTACTTGTGACAAAAAATAAAAACTTCCATGAACTCACTATGACCATCACGAAATACCTTGGGGTGTCTTCTTTCCAAAATGGGGTCACTTGTGGGGTAGTTATACTGCCCTGGCATTTTAGGGGCCCTAATGCGTGAGAAGTAGTTTGAAATCAAAATGTGTAAAAAATGCCCTGTGAAATCCTAAAGGTGCTCTTTGGAATGTGGGCCCCTTTGCCCACCTAGGCTTCAAAAAAGTGTCACATATGTGGTATCGCCGTACTCAGGAGAAGTTGGGCAATGTGTTTTGGGGTGTCTTTTTACACATGCCCATGCTGGGTGAGATAAATATCTCTGTCGAATGACAACTTTGTATAAAAAAAATGGGAAAAGTTGTCTTTTAGAGAGATATTTATCTCACCCAGCATGGGTATATGTAAAATGACACCCCAAAACACATTGCCCAACTTCTCCGGAGTACGGCGATACCACATGTGTGACACTTTTTTGCAGCCTAGATGCGCAAAGGGGCCCGAATTCCTTTTAGGAGGGCATTTTTAGACATTTGGATCCCAGACTTCTTCTCACGCTTTAGGGCCCCTAAAATGCCAGGGCAGTATAAATACCCCACATGTGATCCCATTTTGGAAAAAAGACACCCCAAGGTATTCAATGAGGGGCATGGCGAGTTCATAGAAGATTTTTTTTTTTTGGCACAAGTTAGCGGAAATAAATTATTTTTATTTTTTCTCACAAAGTCTCCCTTTCCGCTAACTTGGGACAAAAAGTTCAATCTTTCATGGACTCAATATGCCCCTCAGCGAATACCTTGGGGTGTCTTCTTTTCGAAATGGGGTCACATGTGGGGTATTTATACTGCCCTGGCATTTTAGGGGCCCTAAAGCGTGAGAAGAAGTCTGGAACATAAATGTCTAAAAAATTTTACGCATTTGGATTCCGTGAGGGGTATGGTGAGTTCATGTGAGATTTTATTTTTTGTCACAAGTTAGTGGAATATGAGACTTTGTAAGAAAAAACAAAAAAACAAAATAATAAATTTCCGCTAACTTGTGCCCAAAAAATGTCTGAATGGAGCCTTACAGGGGGGTGATCAATGACAGGGGGGTGATCAGGGAGTCTATATGGGGTGATCACCACCCCATATAGACGTCTGTATGTGTTTTGCGGATCCACGGATCCGCAAAACACATGCGGACGTCTGAATGGAGCCTTACAGGGGGGTGATCAATGACGGGGGGGTGATCACCCCATATAGACTCCCTGATCACCCCCCTGTTATTGATCACCCCCCTGTAAGGCTCCATTCAGAGGTCCGTATGTGTTTTGCGGATCCACGGATCCATGGATCGGATCCGCAAAACACATACCGACGTCTGAATGGAGCCTTACAGGGGGGTGATCAATCACAGGGGGGTGATCAGGGAGTCTATATGGGGTAATCACCCCCCCTGTAAGGCTCCATTCAGACGTCTGTATGTGTTTTGTGGATCCGATCCATGGATCCGCAAAACACATACGGACCTCTGAATGGAGCCTTACAGGGGGGGTGATCAATGACAGGGGGGTGATCAGGGAGTCTATGTGGGGTGATCACCCCCCTGTCATTGATCACCCCCCTGTAAGGCTCCATTCAGACATCCGTATGTGTTTTGCGGATCCGATCCATGGATCCGTGGATCCGTAAAACACATACGGACGTCTGAATGGAGCCTTACAGGGGGGTGATCAATGACAGGGGGGTGATCAGGGAGTCTATATGGGGTGATCACCCCCCTGTCATTGATCACCCCCCTGTAAGGCTCCATTCAGACGTCGGTATGTGTTTTGCGGATCCAATCCGTGGATCCGTAAAACACATACGGACGTCTGAATGGAGCCTTACAGGGGGGTGATCAATGACAGGGGGGTGATCAGGGAGTCTATATGGGGTGATCACCCCCCTGTCATTGATCACCCCCCTGTAAGGCTCCATTCAGACATCCGTATGTGTTTTGCGGATCCGATCCATGGATCCGTGGATCCGTAAAACACATACGGACGTCTGAATGGAGCCTTACAGGGGGGTGATCAATGACAGGGGGGTGATCAGGGAGTCTATATGGGGTGATCACCCCCCTGTCATTGATCACCCCCCTGTAAGGCTCCATTCAGACGTCGGTATGTGTTTTGCGGATCCAATCCGTGGATCCGTAAAACACATACGGACGTCTGAATGGAGCCTTACAGGGGGGTGATCAATGACAGGGGGGTGATCAGGGAGTCTATATGGGGTGATCACCCCCCTGTCATTGATCACCGCCCTGTAAGGCTCCATTCAGACGTCCGTAGGTGTTTTGCGGATCCGATCCATGGATCAGTGGATCCGTAAAACACATACGGACATCTGAATGGAACCTTACAGGGGGGTGATCAATGACAGGGGGGTGATCAATGACAGGGGGATGATCAGGGAGTCTATATGGGGTGATCAGGGGTTAATAAGGGGTTAATAAGTGACAGGGGGGGTGTAGTGTAGTGTGGTGCTTGGTGCTACTTATTACAGAGCTGCCTGTGTCCTCTGGTGGTCGATCCAAGCAAAAGGGACCACCAGAGGACCAGGTAGCAGGTATATTAGACGCTGTTATCAAAACAGCGTCTAATATACCTGTTAGGGGTTAAAAAAATCGCATCTACAGCCTGCCAGCAAACGATCACCACTGGCAGGCTGTAGATCCACTCGCTTACCTGCAGTTCCTGTGAACACGCGCGCCTGTGTGCGCGCGTTCACAGGGAATCTCGCGTCTCGCGAGATGACGCGTAGATGCGTGACTCTGCCTGAGTGAGCCGCCTCCGGAACGAGATCCTGCGTTAGGCGGTCCGGAGGCGGTTAAAGTTTTTGAGTTCTCTTTCTAGACATTTTAGGATTACTCTCCCTTCAGGGCTTAGTAGAATGGATTAGGCAAGCTATACCCAATGTTACATGAGATCTGCAACACAAAGGGGCCAATTTACTAATAATATAGATGGGGTAAACTTAGGCCTCATACACAGAACCGAATGTATTTTGCGGTCCAAAAATTGCCCCTTTCCCACTAAGCTACACATTTTTTAGAAGCCACACCCCCTTCGAGAGCTAGGAGTAGTGGATTTTTCTAAAACTAGATGCGCCAAATTGTGCCAGAAATGTGGACCATAGTATATGTCGGACAAACTGTTTCACAGAGCCTAGACAATCTTAATGACTATTTCCAGTCCGTTATGAAAAGTCCAATTCTATAAATGCAAGACGGTTTGTCTAATAAAACATAAACCTATGATAAACGTTATATATAGAGGTGAGTGAAGTTTTGAAAAATTCGGCAACTTCCCATCCAGGCAACTCTGCCTTAGGGTACGGCCAAACGGACTGGTGTGCTGCTGGTGGGTTGCGGCCATGCTGCGGTGAAGAACTGTACGGCCAATTAGCCCTCAGCTGCCTTTCATTTAATAATGAAGACCGCACTGTATAGTCCTTCGTGGCCGCCTGGCACCTTTAAACAGGTGTTGCTGGTATGGGGTTTGGCTGGTTAGGTGGGGGGACAATATGCATATTATTGCTGTTTGGCCTGCAATCTTCTGCAGGTTATTTGACAGTAAACATTGAATATTAATCAGCTCTGGAATACCCACTTCTCAAACCCCAGCTCTCTCCTGCCCTGCAGGTGGGAGCCCTTCTTCTCCCATCTGCTTTTCCTCCTCTTCCACATCATCTAATATAAACGAGAATTATCATCAGGAACATCCAGCTCCTCTTCTCTCGGCATCTTGCTGACTTTTCTAGGACATGGAGAGTTTGAAGGATGATTTGGAAAAAGTAAAGCCAGCAAAAGATGAGGATGGTCCTCATTAAGACCTGGCCGCCGGCCCCCCTAAGGGGTGCAGACTGGATGGTATTGGTTGGCACGCTGACAGTGTAATAATAAAGGCTTCCATTTTTTTGGTATTACATATCTTAGTTAACGGCTTATGCAGGAATACGTAAATGTAGGAATAAATAAATAAAACTGACGCAGCATAAGTCTTCCTGCACTCTCTCTCTCCAATATTCTTCTATTAATTGTTTTCAGAATCACTGTCCCTAGCACATGAGCGCTTGACACATCTCTCCTTATGCTCAGCTCACTCGACAATGGCGTGGACAGCGAGGGAAGAGTGTTTTATAGGGCTGTGACATCACAGGTCGTGGCTATCTGCGGATTGGCTGGCTGCACAGCATTATAGGTGATCTTGCATTCCCGAACTTGTCTCCTCTACACTTAGTTTTGCTTTGTAACATGTGCAGCCACTATTCTGGGAAAACCTGATTCATTACCACAAAGTGTGAGAAAATTCTGATTCATTTCGAATTGAAGTTTTCCTAAAGTTCAGACTGAATTCTGCTTTGAATGCTTTGCTTCGCTCAACACTAGTTATATACTTTGGCTTTTTATTCTTGACATTTGTCTGTCGATTGTAAGACAAAATCCATGTAACCAAATGAAGAAGACATTTCTTAAAGGGGTTTTTCAAGTTTTTTTTACTGATAACCTATCCTCTGGATAGGTCATCAGTATCTGATCGGTGGGAGTCCAACACCTGGGACCCCCGCCGATCAACTATTTGAGAAGACGCAGATGCTCGCAGCAGTGCTTAGGCCTTCTCTCTGCTAAGCAAGCACAGCGCCGTACATTGTATAGCGGTTGTGCTTGGTATTGCAGCCTAGCCCCATTCACTTCTATGGTGCTGAGCTGCGCCTAGGCTATGTGACCAATGAACATGACATCACACGGCCTAGGAAAAGCTGGAGAAAGCAATGGTACTACTGCCTGGGGTCCCAAGTGTCGAACCCTCACTGATCAGATATTGATCCCCTATCCATAGGGAAAACCCCTTTAAATATTCTCACTTTTAGTGTATGACATCCAGGGTTGGACTGGCCCACTAGAGTACCAGAGGATCCTCCGGTTGGCCCAGTCTCTGAAACAATAGTGGGCTCCACAGTTCCAGGAGAAAAATACCATTTGGAGCTGCCTTTGGATACCATCACTTGTCACTAGTGTATATTTCACCTATTATTTTTATTGATGATATATGGCTTGGGCCCCAAGAATAATTTCCTCTGGTGGGCCCAAGGAACCCGATTCTGATCCCTAATGACATCCCATTTGTCTTTGCCCATAACTTCTACATGTGCTCTGTCCTGCTTTGTATTAAACAGGCAACCCATTGATTTGAAGGGGCACAGTGTCATGTATAGAACCTTTTTAATGTCTATAAGGCCTCATGCACACGACCGTTGTTGTGTTCCGTTCCGCGATCCGTTTCCGATTTTGTTTCCGTGTGTCTTCCTTTATTTTTGGAGGACCACCAGACATAAAGGAAAGTAAAAAAAAGTCAAAGTCAGGTTTGCCATGCAAATGATAGGAAAAAAATGGACGTGGACGCGGATGACAATCTTGTGTGCTCCGCGTTTTTTTCACTGTCCCATTGACTTGAATGGGTCCGCAAACCGTTTTCCATAAAAAAAATAGGACAGGTTATATTTTTTTGACGGACTGGAACCACGGATCACGGATGCGGATGACAAACGGTGCATTAGTCGAGTTTTCAACGGACCCATTGAAAGTCAATGGGTCCGCAGAAAATCACGAAAAACTGAACAACGGACACGGAATAAAACAACGGTCGTGTGCATGAGGGCTTACTTTAAGACGATTTTCTGGATTTGGATCAAGTAAAAAAAAAAAAAAAAAAAATTCAAAAAATGCATGAAATATGCACGAAATTGCCCTGTGTAAACTTGGCCTTGTTGGGACACTTTCCACCATTAGGGAATGTCTATCCTTCCTTAGCATTTTGTTTAATTTGTTCATATATTTCTAGATGTCCAAGCTCAGTTTTTGTGACACAGAGCTCCGCATCCCCTCCATAGATATAGAATTGTACGATAACAGTATGGCTGCCTGTGGGGATTTGGATCAATATATGACAAAAATAGAGCTCTGACCGCTATAAAGATTTATAGAAAAATAATCAAAAAATGGACCAAAAAATTGTTAAAAGGTGGACATTCTCTTCATGATCACACTGGCAAAATAAACATCAGAAAAATCTTATGTGTATTTCCCATAGAATTCGCAGATGAAATCTAAGGCTGACCTCGGAATTCTGCCAAAGATATGTAGTTTATATGCCATGGATTCAGCCGTGGATTAGCCCCATTCACATGATACGATAATGTGGCATCTATTTTTACTGTGGAATTCCACAGCAGAATGCAGAAGCAGGCAGGTGGATGAGATTTTAATAAATCTTCTGCACACGGTGTAAAAATTTTCTGCCTATCTAGAATTCTAAATCTGCAGCACGTTAATTCGGTAATGGAAAGGGAACAGCACTGAAGTATATCGCCATAACAAGAGAAGTGTGAACGCCCGTGGGCTAAGAGACAGCATGCAGACTTTGTTAGTTGTGTTCAGCATATACTGACAGACTGCACTTTTGATTGTTTCACCTTTACCACTTGTCTAGTTCCGCTACCTTTTTTATTTTGCTTTCTATTCGGTGGACTGGGATAACTCCAGATAGGATCTTGCAGCATACAATACGCATGCGTATTAAGAAATCACCAATAATAATCTTTGCTTAGGTGAGAAGAGACTGATGGGGGAACTGGGAATTGTCAGCATGAGAGCAGCAGGGGATTGATAAGGCAAGCATAAGAGCTCATGCACACAACCGTATGGCTTTTTCAGTGTTTTGCGGTCCATTTTTTACGTATCCGTTGTTCCGTTTTTTGTTTCCGTTTCCTTTCCGTTTTTCCATATGCCATATACATTATACAGTAATTACATAGAAAAAATTGGGCTGGGCATAACATTGTCAATAGATGATTCCGCAACAAACGAATGGATACGGAAGACATACGGATGCATTTCCGTATGTGTTCCGTTTTTTTTGCGGACCCATTGACTTGAATGGAGCCAAGCACCGTGATTTGCGGACAAGAATAGGACATGTTCTATCTTTTCACGGTACAGAAATACGGAAATACTGAAACGGAATGCAAACAGAGACACTTCAGTTTTTTTTGCTGAACCATTGAAATGAATGGTTCAGTATATGTAACGCATTCTAAACAAAAAAAACGGCCAGTTAACTGAACGCAAAATACTGTCGTGTGCATGAGCCCTAATACTGCTATATGTAAGTGACCTCAACAGCCAATTTGCCTGAACCACCAGTCTATAGACTATTATTGGCTAATGTGCTACTGGTATACCCGGTTATAATCCCTCATTTCCTCTTCCTGTCATCTCTCCAGTCATCTGTTTTAGTAAATACTTGTATTCTTTATGAAATAGGAATTCTAGTGCATCGTTGTATACAATTCAACTTTTTGCCATTCACCTGTTATTCCTTCGAGAAATGTATAATTAAGTTGGCAACTAGTTACCAGTTGGGGATGTGTCTATGCACATTTCTAACACTATCCAGTGTCAGACCTTGTAGGAACACAACCCTTTGATAAGGGGGATGGTAACAACCAGTTGTCAATTTATTCTTAAATATCCAGGAAGAATAACAGGAATGGGCATCGATATAGGTAAGGATTCTTTACAGTTAGAGTAGTGAAACTATGAAATGCCCTACCCATGATTTAGCAGGGGCGTTGCTAGGGTCTCAAAAGATCTGGGGCCCAAGCCCCAATGAATATGGTCCAGTTCTCGACCCTCCCCCAGCACACCGCATTTTGCTGTACTTGCTATACAGTAGCACATACTTGTCACATCCAGTGCCTCCCAGGTGACGTCTCTTTCAATGTAGATCTTCTCATCATCTTTTCCATACGGTCCGGACAACTTCTGTCAGCTGCGGCTTGTCTCTGCAGAGTGTGACACACGGACATCTTAGCTTCCTTACTTTTCTATCATCATCCCTCAACCTGGAGTCCCCACAGTGTTATTCTGCTGCTCGCTGTGCTCCCCCATACCCCAAATACTATGCTGAAGAAATATGAGTGCCCCATAGTAATAGTGCTCCTCAAAGTCCCACCAATAGTAATTCGCTTCTAGAATTCTCCCATTAATAATACTGCCCCCTACAGTGCCCCCAACTGTGATAACGCTCCCAAAGAGTGCCCCATTAGTAATACTGCCCCCTAGAGTGCCCCAAACTGTGATAACGTTCCCCAAGAGTGCCCCCATTAGTAGAAGAGCTCTCTAGTATTAATAATACCCTCACAGCCACCAGTAGGAATAAGGCCTCCCTATATTCCCCCAGTGGTAATAAAGCTATCTACTGACCCCTCAGTAGTAATAAGGCCCCCTATAGTGCTCTTAGTAGAAATAAGGTGGATCTATAAGTCCCTCCTACAGAGCCCCAGTAGTAAAAAGAACGCCTATAGTGTCCCCCTACAGTGCCCCTAGTATTTATACTGCCCCTACTGTTATAATGCTTGCCCTGAAGTGCCCCCAGTATTTATAATGCCCCCTGTAGTTATATTCCTCCCTCCACCATACAGTCCTATGTAAATAACATCATACCATCTCTCCTGCCCCTCCAAAATACAGTCCTATGTAAATGACATCACTCCCCTCCCTTCAGCCCCTCCAAAATACAGTCCCATGTAAATAACACTATTTCACTCCCTCTGCCATAGAGTCCCATGTAAATAACATCCCACCATCTCTCCAGCCCCCTCCAATATACAGTCCCATGTAAATAACATCCCTCTCTATCTACAGCCCCCTCCAAAATACAGTCCTATGTAAATAACATCACCTCCTCCACAGCCGCCTTCAACATACAGTCCCAAATAAATAATATATCACTCCCTCCCCAGCCGCCTCCAACATGCAATCCCATGTGAACATCACCCCCTCAACATTCAGTCGCATGTAAATAGCATAATCCCCCCCCAGCCACATTCAACATACAGTCCCATGTAAATAACATCACCCTTCAACATACAGTCCCATGTAAATAATATCACTCCCTCCCTCAGACCCCTGTAACTTTCAGTCCCATGTAAATAACATCACTCCCTCCCACAGCCGCCATCAACATACAGTCCCGTGTAAATACAATGACCCCCTCCCAAGCCACCTCCAACACACAGTTCCATGTAAATAACATCCCTCCCTTCAGCCCTAACATACAGTCCCAGTTAAATAACCACAACTCCCAGCATTGCTCTGCCTCTCCCTTCACTTACCTCTCCTCATGTAGCAGACATCACTACAGCTTTTTCCCCCAGGACTTCTCTTCTTCACTGCCATCCTCTCCTGCACTGGTCACATGATGGTGACATCATCGCAGGTCCTTCTCAACCACTGCCTGTTTTACTGGTCACATGACTTGTGATGTCACCACAGGTACTTTAGCTCTTCCACTGCATTAGATTAAATTGTATTGGCGTCCTGAGGACGGCAATACAGTTGGATCTATCTGGCAGGCAGTACATTCGGGGCCTAGGACAAAACATCAGGGGCCCAGGCCCCGAATGTTTTAACCTAGCAACGCCCCTAGTAATGGCAGATAATATGTCAGCATTAAAAAAAGTCTAGATGCTTATCTAATAGCAAACGGCATTAAGGGTTATAATTAATTCACAACACTTTTTCCCATCCTTTTAACGTATACAAAAAATGTATGCGTTAAACGGATGCCTCAGACTAATGCCATACAGTTGCATCCGTTCCCCATAGAGTTCCATTGTAAAAAAAAAGTATGCTTTTTACTGTGCAGGATACAAAAACACAGTACACCACTTTTTTTTATCCTTTTTATGTAACGTATATGTCAAATGGAGGTATAAAACGTGATGTGAACTCGCCTTATCAATCAGTGTATTATCATTGATCTGAGACAGGTTGAACTTGATGGACCGGTGTCCTTTCTTCAGCCTATGTAACTATAGAATGCAGAGTTCTAAGAAAAGATGCTTCAGAATTGTTACAAAATGAGGAATGTGTAACGGCTGAGGATGGGGGAAATCCTCAGCCGTGCGGTGCAGGAAGATGTCCAGTCGCTACTCGCCAGGATCACAGAATCAGGGAGCAGGTCACCTCCTGTTGCGTCCCTAACGCTGACCCTGTCTCCTACCGGCCCATGCAGGTAGGAGACAGGGTCAGCGTTAGGGACGCAACAGGAGGTGACCTGCTCCCTGATTCTGTGATCCTGGCGAGTAGCGACTGGACATCTTCCTGCACCGCACGGCTGAGGATTTCCCCCATCCTCAGCCGTGACAGAATGTAAGAATATAATATGTAAGATGTGGGGACAGGTCCTCTTTTAAGGGGTGTTCCAAGATTTAAATATTGTCGTTTCCTTAGGATAGGCCATGGCGGGTGTCTGACACCTCACCCCCGGTAATAGGATGTTACCAACAGTGATGACCAGTTCGCAGTGTTCGCCAGCGAACACATGTGGGCTGCCATCTTAACTCACAAGTCCGGCGATGCACAGGTAAGCACTTACCTGTGCCTGTGCCACGAGCCAGTCTGAAACAAATGCGGTCACTGGGAGCTGGCAGTTCCGAGAACAGCCAGATGAAGGCCCCGGCGGCTGTTCTTGGAACTGCCTGCTCCCGGTGACCGCATTTGTTTCAGACCGGCTCGTGCACAGGCACAGGTAAGGACTTACCTGTGCATCACCGGACTTGTGAGTTAAGATGGCAGCTCGCATGTGTTCGCTGGCGAACACTGAACTGGCCATCACTGGTTACCAAGTATCTCCTTCGCCAGAAGTTGGTGCTGAAACTACATGGCTCAATCCATTGTGTAGTAGATGGAGCTGATTATTGCAGCGCTGATCCCATTCACTTCAGTAGTCGCAGTGCTGCAGTAACCACTACACAATGGACAGAGCTGTGTAGTTCCAGCACCAAATTCCAGCACCTGAGCCACTCGGCACCCCAGCTGATCAGCAAAGGTGTGGGGTGTAGCACCCCCACCCACCAAATATTGATTTGTCCTTTCTATTGAGGCCTAACTAACCAGAACAAGTAGATGCCTGGGCATCAACCAATGGTCAATGCCTATTGCAAAATATAAAAAAATGACATTGATTTATCTCAAAATGATTTATCTCAAAATGTGTCTCCGGAGCCTAGTAGAACATTAAAATAGGCACAAAAGGAGTCAGTTGGGACAGGTAAAGCTTCAGGAGAGGCCTGTGAAACTACCCCCCCCCCCCCCCCCCCCCTTACCCCAGCTATGCCTCACCAACAAATGGTTTGAGAAGGACTGGTTTAGAGGTTAGAAATCTGAGAAGTTTTGGAAACTTTTGGTTGTAATTCTACAACTTTCATGAACAGCAAAGTGTGTGGTGATTATGGTCATTGCCATTGATATCTGGAATGCAGAATAATGTGTTTATAGACAATACCACCATACTATAAATGTATAGGATACCCTCACATGGCTGTATCTGTTTTGGTGTCCGTAAAATCCAGATACCAGTTGTGTGCATCCTGCACTTACCGCAGGCTTTATTCTAGAAATAGCTACATGTTCTATCATTTGCGGACAGCACGCTGATGACATCCGTGTGCTGTCCACATGTTTTGCGGCCCTATACAAATAAATGGGTCTGCGTGAAATATGCAAAAAATGCAGACCGGATGCGGACCGAAAATATAACCGCATGAATTAAGTCTTACACAACATAGCATTTATTATTATCTTTTTTTGCTAGAAGCTAAAAAACGGAATATGGCCATTAACTCTTCTGTGGCTATGAAGCAAACCTGAGTTGCTTTTTTTCTTTGTTCTATATTTCAGGGGTTTGTAGTACACTATGGACTATATATTTAGGAAAATTGACAAAAACATTTTTAAGAAGTGCAAATAAATACAATTCAGAGTTCTTTGCAATCTTCCAATATTCTTTGCTGGTTCAATGACTGGTGAATTGCATTCTGGGAAGAACAGGGCTCTATATACCAAGCACTGTACAGAGATTTATGTCTCTTTACTTTACAGGAGTTTGATTTAGCTGTGAAGAAGACAAGCTAGTGGATTGCCTCCAATTCCAACCAGCAAGAGACTGACTGCGGCTCTGGACTAGAACAAACGCTGGAACTCAAGATCCTGATCTGTGGTTGCAGAGACGCCACGTTTTTATGTCGATTGTGCAGACGTATTACTGCGCTGTGCAGATGTGAGGTTTTAAACAGGAGCACAGAAAACAGATGGATTTCCGGACTGTTACTTCTCAAACATGACACTGTTTATTTAAAATTAGTTTGTAAGGATTTTGTTACATCAATTATAATAGCATAAATATAACTAGTAATCAAGTCGTTTATAGTTTTCTCTCCAGACACAGGAGTGTAAGGGTACGACCACGCGGTCACTCTGCGGTTAGGGAGCGCAGGACGTTTCTGCATGTATAATCACTTACAGACCGTTGTTTGAACAGATGTGAATGTTTGTTTAGCATTCTGATAACTTCAAATAGTAATACATGTGGCAAAATATGTTAAACATATACCGCAAACAGGTGGGCATGTTTCACGTGCAGTCGAACCGACGCACAACAAGTGCCAGGTCTGTCTCACAAACCTGTTTCCCGATTGACTTCTATTGGGAAATGAGACACTGCGGTTCCTAACACACAACTGCACCGTGTGGTCGTACCATTACACTTTCACAATTAGCCTTAGGCCACCTTTTCACAGCTATAATACAGCCACATTTTAGCATCCACATCATGGTGAATTTCTGCACGTGAACCATGCGAAGATCACAACAAACTTCTGTGGTGATCTACGTTAAGATCATCCATGGCAGGTCCATGTATTGCAGCTGTTTTATCCATACTGTATTACACAACTCCTAACCCTTCCATAAACCCTGGAATAGGCACAAAATGAGCACCGATTGTCACCGTCCGAATAATAATAACCAGCCGACTAATAACTGTAATTATCATTTGTATTCTGAAATTCTCAGTCATTCAGAGTATTCCTCTTGTGCCATAATACCCTAATATTTCCAGACTCTTCATTATATAAATATATCAGCCATCATGATACCGGTGGGGGGCCTGACCTTACGATGGTAGCTATGCACTGTTATTACAGTACTATGCATGTATGAGGCATTGTATGTTGGCATTTCCCTTGTTTGGCTCTGTCACTTAAAGGGAACCTGTCACCGGGATTTTGTGTATAGAGCTGAGGACATGGGTTGCTAGATGGCCGCTAGCACATCTGCAATACCCAGTCCCCATAGCTCTGTGTGCTTTTATTGTGTAAAAAAAACGGATTTGATCCATATGCAAATTACCTGAGATGAGTCCTGTATGTGAGAGGAGTCAGGGACAGGACTCATCTCAGGTTCATTTGCATATGTATCCAATCAGTTTAAAAAATAAAATAAAAGCACACAGAGCTATGGGGACTGGGTATTGCGGATGTGCTAGCGGCCATCTAGCAACCCATGTCCTCAGCTCTATACACAAAATCCCGGTGACAGGTTCCCTTTAAGTCCTGTACATTATGTTACATATGAGTGTTTGGCACTATCATTTGGGCACCATACCGTATGATGCTTACAATTAGTCACTGCTTGGTATGGTTACTTGTGGACTGCACGGCTGTACATCATATGGTATGTAGGGAGGGCACCAACAGAAAGTACAGCCATGGGCACCATACAGTGTAGGGTCAGCCCCTTACAGCCATTTGTTGAATTGCAGCAATGCATTCATATGGTCAGTGAAAGACACTGTAATGGAAACGTACTGAACATCTCTCCAGTTTGGCACTGACTGGCATACAGGTTTTTATAAAGGCAACCTAAATGTACTACCTTTGAAAATTCATCAATGTTAATAGCAAGTTATTGGTGCAATTATGAATTTTACACCTTTGTGCTTTAGTGAACCATGTTCATCCCTATATTCAAAAAGTTCATTTCTAGACATTTTTACAACCTTTCATCATTATAGTAACATGATTAAGAGACACAAAAATTTGATTTTAAAGCCTTAAAGCCCTGAGTATTTGTGTCTGAAGTACAGATCATTAAAATGAACCCTCATTTAATAAAGTATTCACAAAAATATTCCGGTGATGATTCCGTGCCAACTATTTTAAGGTTATTTAGTAAAATATGGTAAAAATGTTAATAAGCTACAGAAAAAAAGTTTTCTAGTGGTTCTTGAATTTTAGAACTCTTTATGGATCAGAAGGTTCAAAGTCGAAGGATGATTGTCTCGCCATTCTCTGGTCTGTAATCAGCGATACCTGGGGGAAAAAACTGTTATTTAGTGTGATAATGTGGATAGTAATACAAAAACATGTGATGCAAAAAGTAAAACACCCTGAATCCTCCATGAGCACTCCATATATTTCAATCTTGTCCCATAGGGGGGAATTTATCATGTGGGGAATATTTGAAGCCAGTTTTTCTAGAGTCTGGGTTGGTGTACTTTATGCCACATTTATCAAATGTTGCATGTTTTGCATAAATTTGTCTTATCCTTAAACCTAACACTTTTGTCTAGAAAAGATTCTCCAGTTTTCCTACTCCACCCTCCTATTGGGGTGAGATTGCAACTTTTTTGCGACTTTAAAAAAAAGTCTCAATGATAAATCTGGAGTGAAACTCAATAACATAGCTAACCATCCCCACTTTCCCACCCATATTTCAAAACTGAAGTGAGTGGTGTAAAAAGTTGCAAAATGTTTGCGTAAGCGAGCCCAAAAAGCTGCAAAGGGCCCATTTTGCTCGTTTTTGAAGCCAGAATTCTATAATGAAGGCATGATAAATAAGGGCCATTGTGTCCTCAATAATGGAAAATTGCACTTTATGAGCAGTGTATTAGAATAAGGGATATTGTGCATCCCAAACTGTCATTGTATGGACCCATTTTAACTATGTACCCATTTTTTCCCAATCCTACATTTCTGGATTTCTCAGTGGGTCAGATTCTCAACCTTCAGATTTTCAGCTCACTACTGATTGCTTCAAACAGATGTGCCAATAATTGTGCCGAGTCTAGATCACTAGAAAGTATTTCCTTGATTTTCTGTAATATACGGTAAAAAATTTTGAACTCCTGGGTGAAAATATTTATCAGTAGACTGTGTGGGGACTTACCTTGTGTTAAGGAAATATTTGGCTCCTTCAGGAGCTGCCAGTAACCTGCCACATTATTTACTGTGGTGAGGAAGGGTCCATGCAAAGTATTTTTGATTTCAAATCTAGGGGGAAAGAATACGCAAATATTGTTACAAGCTAAAAACGTAAAACTAGATTTACTGTTAAACCAGGCATAATGCCTTGAAGGGCTAGTTTAGATGAATGTTATGATACTTTTCACTTAGCGATCTATTGCTTCATTCTGGAAAAAAACGAATGTTAACCCCTTCTAGTAAAAGCCAGTTTGGAACAAATGCAAAAGCCCCATTTTTCAATTCTGACGTGTCACCAGGGGCGTTGCTAGGTTAAAACATTCGGGGCCTGGGCCCCTGATGTGTTGTCCCAGGCCCCGAATGTCCTGGCTGCCTGCTAGATACAACTGTATTGCCATCCTTAGGACAGCAATACAATTGTATCTAATACACTGGAAGATCTGAAGGACCTGTGGTGACATCACACGTCATGTGACCAGCAAAACAGGCAATGGTTGAAAAGGACCTGCGATAATGTCACCATGTGACCAGTGCAGGAGAGGACGGCAGTGAAGAGGAGAAGACCTGGGGGAGGAAGCTGTGGTGAGATCTGCTACATGAGGAGAGGTAGGTGAAGGGAGAGGCAGAGCAATGCTGGAAGTTGTGGTTATTTAACTGGGGACTGTATGTTAGGGCTGAAAGGAGGGATGTTATTTACATGAGACTGTGTGTTGGAGGTGGCTTGGGAGGGGGTCATTGTATTTACATGGGACTGTATGTTGATGGCGGCTGTGGGAGGGAGTGATGTTATTTACATGGGACTGAATGTTGAAGGTGGCTGGTGGGGGGAATGATGTTATTTACATGGGGACTGAATGTTGAGGGGGTGATGTTTACATAAGATTGCATGTTGGAGGCGGCTGGGGAGGAGGTTATATTATTTACATGGGACTGTATTTTGGAGGGGGCTGGAGAGATGGTGTGATGTTATTTACATGGGACTCTATGGTGGAGAGAGGGAAATAGTGTGATTTACATGGGACTGTATGTTGGAGGGGCTGAAGGGAGGGGAGTGATGTTATTTACATAGGACTGTATTTTGGAGGGGGCAGGAGAGATGGTGTGATGTTATTTATATGGGCCTGTATGGTGGACAGAGGAATATAATTACAGGGGCATTATAAATACTGGGGGCACTTCAGGGTGACCATTATAACAGTAGGGGGCAGTATAAATACTGGGGGCACTGTAGGGGTATTATAAATCCAGGGAACATTAGGCGTTCTTATTACTACTGGGGGCTCTATAGGAGGGACTTATAGATTTACCTTATTTCTACTAAGAGCACTATGGGGGCCTTATTACTACTGAGGGGTCTGTAGAGAGCTTTATTACCACTGGAGAACAATAGAGGGCCTTATTTCTACTGTGGGCTATGTGAGGGTATTATTAATACTGGAGGGCTCTTCTAGTAATGGGGGCACTCTTGGGGAGCATTATCACTGTTGGGGGCACTGTAGGGGCAGTATTACTAATAGGGCATTCTAGAAGGGAATTACTATTGGTGAGACTATGAGGAGCACTATTACTATGGGGGCACTCATATTTCTTCAGGATAGTATTTGAAGGTATTGGAGAGCACAGCGAGCAGCAGGATAACACTGTGGGGGATGATGATAGAAATGTGCGGAAGCTAAGATGTCTGTGTGTCACACTCTGCAGAGACAAGGTGCGGCTGAGAGAAGTTATGCGAACCTAATGGAGAAGAAGATGACAGAGAAGATCTACATCCGAGGAGACGTCACCTGGGAGGCCCTGGATGTGACAGGTATGTGCTGCTGTATAGCAAGTACATAGCATGTACAGCAAAATGCGGTTTGTGGGGAGAGGGGGGACTTAGAGAGCTGGGCCATATTCATTGGGGCTTGGGCCCCGGATCTTTTGAGACTCTAGCAACGCCCATGCGTGTCACTTTATGTGGTAATTACTTTGAAAAGCTTTTAGATATCCAAGCGATTCTTTTCTCATGACGAATTGTACTTCGTGTTAGTGGTAATTTGAGTCAATCAGCAATTTTCTAAATTTGAATTTCTCTGCTTTTAAGGGCTTGTTTACACGACCGTTGCCCCTCCGTGTCGTGGACTGCAAATTGCGGTCCGCAATGCACGGGGACAAACCTTTGGCCAGCTGCATGCGGATACCGGACCTATCCACTTGAATGTGTCCATGATCCGTCCGTTCCGCAAAAAGATAGAACTTGCTCTATCTTTCTGCGGTGCGGAGGCAGCCATCTTTTTTTGACAAGTCCGGCGAGGCACAGGTAAGCCCTTACCTGTGCGCGAGCCGGTCTGAAAACAAGTGTGGTCAGCGGCAGCAGGCAGTTTCTGTACAAACTAACCAATCAAGTAACATCTGACAAGGGACCAGGCTGCTCCAGAGTCTCCTCTGTCCGTAACTTACATGCAATCTGGACATACAATTACATCCATTTGCGGCAAGGGGTTAATTCACATGCAAATGAGCAGTTAAGTGCACTTAGGGCGGGCACAACCGTTGCTCCCCCTCCCTTGCCAGCTCCTCCCTCTCCTTGATTGACAGGACTGGGTTCCTGCATAGTCATATCGCCTAGCCATGTCATTCAAGAAAAACAAAACAGACTCGTATGCCCTGACCCCTTGTTAAGCCCCACTCTTCACTGAACAGCAGCTAAAGGTGGAATAGATCAGCAGAAGATTAACCTTAAAGGGGCTGTCCCACAAAATATATTGTACAGTTTTCAAACCATCACCAGGATCTGAATTCTTTTGTAATTGCATGTCATAAAAAAATTTGTATAGCCACTGAGTTAATAAAATGCACCTGTACAGCGCCACCTGCTGTTTGTTCTTTTTCCTGTTTCTTTGACCTGCTCACTGAAGTGGCCGCACATGCTCAATTTCCTCCTTCACCTGCCTCCTAAATTGTGATAGGGAGAGCATGGACATGCCCCCTTAGAAAAGCTTGATCGAGATCTAACAGTGCAATGATTTGGGATATCTCTAGTGCCTGTAGCCTATCAGAGGCCAGTCCAGGTGGCGCAATGATGTAATCATTATCACGCCGCCTGACTCGTGCAGCTCAGAAAACAGGCCAGAAGAAGTCTGAATTGCATCGCTGACCATCACATGGAGGTAAGTATTTGAGTTTATTGTTTTTTATTTGGTAACATGCTGTTGGACCACCATGGGGAGGGGCCATATTGGGGTACTAAATAGAAACATAGAAACATAGAATGTGTCGGCAGATAAGAACCATTTGGCCCATCTAGTCTGCCCAATATACTAAATACTATGGATAGCCCCTGGCTTTATCTTATATGAAGGATGGCCTTATGCCTATCCCATGCATGCTTAAACTCCTCCACTGTATTTGCAGCTGCCACTTCTGCAGGAAGGCTATTCCATGCACTACTCTCTCAGTAAAGTAATACTTCCTGATATTACTTTTAAACCTTTGCCCCTCTTATTTAAAACTATGTCCTCTTGTAGCAGTTTTTCTTCTTTTAAATATTCTTTCCTCTTTTACCTGGTTGATTCCCTTTATGTATTTAAAAGTTTCTATCATATCCCCTCTGTCTCGTCTTTCTTCCAAGCTATACATGTTAAGGTCCTTTAATCTTTCCTGGTAAGTTTTATCCTGCAATCCATGTACCAGTTTAGTAGCTCTTCTTCTAATAACTCTCTCCAAAGTATCAATATCCTTCTGGAGATATGGTCTCCAGTACTGAGCACAATACTCCAAATGAGGTCTCACTAGTGCTCTGTAGAGCGGCATGAGCACCTCCCTCTTTCTACTGGTAATTCCTCTTGCTATACACCCAAGCATTCTGCTAGCATTTCCTGCTGCTCTGTGACATTGTCTGCCTACCTTTAAGTCTTCTGAAATAATGATCCCTAAATCCCTTTCCTCAGATACTGAGGTTAGGACTGTATCACTGATTTTATATTCTGCTCTTGGGTTTTTACGTCCCAGGTGCATTATCTTGCACTTATCAACATTAAATTTTAGTTGTCAGATTTTCGACCATTCCTCTAGTTTTCCTAAGTCCTTTTCGTTTTTTTTTTTTTTATAATTCCTAAATGCTATCTTTTTGTTTTTAATGATTTTGGCCACTTCTGCTGAGTACCACAGTGGTCTCTTCCTTTTTTTGCTTTTACTGACAAGCCTAATGCAATCTTCTGTTGCCTTCAATAGTGCCACTTTTAAGTAGTCCCATTTCTCCTGGACTCCAATGAAACTGTTCCAGTCTGATAGGGACTCGTATACCACTAATCTAATTTTAGAAAAGTCCGTTTTTCTAAAATCTAAAACTTTTGTTTTTGTGTGGTGTGACTCAGTCACTGTACTTATAGTAAACCACACTGACTGGTGATCACTAGATCCCAAGCTTTCCCCTACAGTAAAATCAGATACCAAATTCCCATTTGTGAATACTAAATCTAAAATGGCCTCCTTCCGGGTTGGCTCCTCCACTACTTGCTGTAGAGATAATCCCAGTAGGGAATTTAGAATATCTGTACTCTTGGCAGAACTAGCTATTTTGGTTTTCCAATTTACATCTGGAAGATTGAAGTCTACCATAATGATAACTTCCCCCTTCAATGTAATTTTAGCCATTTCCTCAACTAGTAGATCATCTAATTCTTTGACTTGTGTAGGTGGTCTATATATAACACCTACACGAGTTACCTTATGATTATCAAGCTGCAAGGTAACCCAAACTGACTCTAAATTGTTCTCGCTAACTTGTATCAAATTCGATTTTATGCTATCTTTCACATACAGGGCCACCCCTTCCCCCTTCTTGCCTTCTCTGTCTTTCCTGTATAGAGAGAACCCTGGTATTGATATATCCCAGTCATTACTCCCCTTGAACCACGTCTCAGTAACAGCCACTACATCTATATTCTCAGATGCCATTATAGCCTCAAGCTCATTGATCTTATTCCCTAGACTGCGAGCATTTGTAGACAAGACTCTGAGCTTGTCATTTCTTAACCTTTGTGCTACTGGCCTCTTCTGGCATTGTTCCGGGGGGCAGTCGGACTGCTGGATTATCACTCTTTTGCCCCCCTTTCCTAGTTTAAATGCTTCTTAGCAAATACTTGGAACTGTTCACCGAGGACATTCGTTCCCTTGAGAGAACGATGCAAACCATCTTTCTTGTACAGTTCTTTTCCATTCCAACAAGAGCTATCATGAGACACAAAGCCAAACCCTTGGTTCAGACACCATTCACCAAGCCATACATTGAATTCCTTAATGCGCATCTTCCTGTCATGCTGAAGGTTATGCACAGGCAAAACTGCAGAGAATGAAACAGTTGATGCAACCTCCCGTATATCCTTTCCAAGTGTATGAAAAGCTTCTTTTACCTTTGAAACCTCATTGCAAGCCAGATCGTTTGTCCCAAGATGGAGAATAACATCCACTTCCCTTTCCTGCTTTGCTTGCCTAACTATATTTAGGATCCGTCGTCTATCCCTGCTAGCGGTAGCACCAGGGAGACATCTCACAACACCAAAATAGGGGCATTTTGTACTGGTACATATATAAGGGGGAATGTTCTTGCACTGGCACACATTATGGGGGGCACCATTGGGGCACTGGCTCTACTGGGGGCATTTTTGCACTGTCACACAGAAGGGGACATTTTTTGCACTGGCACAAATTATAAGGGGGCATTTTTTATATTGGCACACATAAGGGGGTATTTTTGTACTGTTACACATCAGGGGCCATTTTTCTACTGACACATTATAAGCAGAATTATTACTACTAAGGGACTATGGTGAAGATGATTACTATTATGGGCACAATGGGGGCATTATTACTATTGGTAGCGCTGTTAACAGTAAGTGCAATTTGGCAGATAATTATTCGTGGGACAATTATTTTTGGGGAACATTATGTTTACACCGTTAGTGTCAGGGACACTATTTGCTGGGTGCAGTTATTTTTAGGGGGCACTCTGTGCCAATAATTATTGAAGGGAACACTATCTGCGTGGTACTAGTATTTTCAGGGGGACTGTTTCTGCAGTATAGAATTGCGGAGGCACAGTATTGAGGGTGGCAGGATGGGGTGTTGAGAAGGTGGGGGGGGATGATGGAAAAGTAGGAAATTAAGATGTCTGTGTCAGACTCTGCAGAGATAAGAGATGGCTGAAAGAAATCATTATGACAGTCGTCAGAAAGGAGGCGATGAGGAAAGAGAAAGTCTACATCAGAGGAGACGTCAATGGATGTAAGAGATATGTGGCACTGTATTACCCTATGTTATGTACAGCTGTATGTTATGTTTTTCAAGTATGTCTAACAGTTTGCCTGGAGGGAAGGCTTTAGGTTGAGAATTTGGCATGTGGAGGACCTTTTTTTTTTTATTTCTGCCACAAGCAACAGAAAGGCTAGGGAAGCACTGAGAGAAGGGGGAATCCAAGCTGTACTCTTGCACCAGGGCACATGAGCCTTTAGCTATGCCCCCGGATACAGGGAAATATAATTTGGTACTTACGAAAACTTAGAATTTAGCTTTTGAGCAGTCTTCATAATATCTAAAAGTGAGGAACGTGATGGGACCTCAATCATCTCATTGAAATTCTGTCCTTCTACTATCAGCCGTACATGAATAAATTCTTCACCAACAACAACATCGTGCAAAGTCGGTGAACTGGGGATTAACAAAGGATTGCCTAAGGAGAGAAAAATGTGGAACATTGGTTAATAATGTCTAAGTTCAGAGACTGGCCATTTAATCAAGACTGGACATATCAATAACCTAACTATAAAGACCAAGGTAATAAATGTATTCTCCATTATAATCCTGACTAAAAGACATACAGCCAAGTATTGTTCACCTTATTATTACAGTTATGTTACAACTTGACCCCCATAATACCAAAGCCATATCATCATCAGATGTTTCAGCAGCCAAACCAGCTAATTGCTGGGACAGTTTTATTCTGAAAAGGGTTTTCAAGCGGAGACAACCCTTTTAATATAGTCAGTCGTATCAAGCATCTTTTACTTACTTATTGTGTTTTGACAGTCCACATTAGCCACATCCAGATATGATTTTTGAAACAATACAGGCAATAGCTGAGACATCATCATAGGGTTTGAGAACTTCCCTTCTTTCAGTCCATCCATCAGGGCGGTTATTGCTTTGGAACATATATCTTTGTCCTTTCTGCCACCCAATGCTAAAAGAAACTGATAAAGAGGGGTTAGATAGCATTAACAGTGTAGTGTAGTTGCACTCTAGGATGAATGCCTCATTAGATGCAACTTTTGATTCTTTTTTTTACATAATTTCTATCTATACATATTTTATTTCTTGGACTGCGTGATATTGCACACCAGCTTTTTCGACATATAACTTATCTCCTGGATATCAGTGATAGACTTCCAGACGCTTAAAGGCTATGTACACCTTTGGGGGCAATTTTTTTATTAGTGCATTGTACTAAATTTTTTTAATTGGTCTTTATTACAAATATGGAGTCCTTTTCTCTATACAGGGCTTAGATGCTCTATTAGCAGGATCTGAATTTTCTTTCTTTTCTGTCCGTTGGGGAACTGATGGGCTCCTTATCCCTGCTCTCTGACCTTATAAACACTCATCAAAGCTCAATCCTTATCTTACTGATAAGAATGTGGCTCAAATAAGTGTTTATGACCTTTTTTTTTTTTATAAATTAGAATAATTTTTTATTGATCAATAAAGTTATTAACAAAATAAAGATTTGTATACAATAACAAGGATCCTGTCAGTCTATCGATCAAGTTCTTAACAACATAATGAATCTATGACTATAGTAACATCGAGTCAGCGTGATATAAGTTACATAGACAGAACCTTGGTATTATAAAAATATAGGACATTACAAAAATAATGTTAGATAACTACTTAACGTCCAACCACCCCCCCCCCCCCCCCCCCCTTGTTTATGACCTCTTAGTAATTTAGAGATAATGCTTATTAGATGACTGGCACAAAGTGAAAGTTACCACATCTAGTAAAACAGTTAACTCTTTGTGACAGAACAGCTCAATATTTTTAATAAAGACCAATTGAAAAAATTATTTTTAGCCCAAAATGAGTACAATGCAATCATAAAAAAAACTACAACTTCTTTCTTTATCTGTAGACTCACTTGCAAAGCAAGAGGGGTGCTGTAAAGGTTTCCCAGTTCCCCTTCAGTGTTCTGAGATGCCACAATTTTGTCCTTTATGCTTTTAACTGACTTTTTGATATGCATGACCAGCTCACGGGGATAATTATTGAATCTCTTCACACACAGCAGTGCAATGCCAGCCATGGCTTCTGTGTCTGCAACAGAAATAAATGGAAGGATGACACTTTTATTTATTTTTACGCACGTATATAGCGCTTTACAGACATTAGCATCAAGCTTTCCCCAATTGATTGGCTTTTGATGTTGTCCTTGGTCGGATTTGAACCTAGGATTCCAGCGCTGCAAGGCACCAGTGCTAACCACTGAGCCACCATGCTGCACTACAAGATTATATTATATTGTTTAATATCATAGCCATTTATATTCGGAATGCTTTAAAATCTTAGATTAAGCAATTTTACCATGAAATATACTCTTAAATCTGCTGCCAGAACTGCAAACAGCCATTTTTTTCACTTTAGCACAGACAATTAAAGGGCTCAGAAAAATGTAACAAAAATATGGCAATCCTGTGGAAAACATAAGATTTTACCCATGTTGGATTGACAATATACCCAGGGGTCTGTCTGGGAAAATGCCCTGTCAAAGTTAGTAGCTTTGAAATGTGCCCCTTTGAAGAAATGATCCAAGAAAATTAAATGTCAATCCCAATACAGCTCTATTAATCTTTTTCCACTTCCATTACCATATTTAGTAGCAACAAAAAGCATGTAATTTCTTTGTGTTTATGAAAGGATCACTGAAAATCTCTTAATATTTATGTTGGGCTCCTAGGTTCAAATCTGACCAAGGACAACATCTGCATGGAGTTGGTATGTTCTTCCCATGTTTGCGTGGGTTTCCTCCAGGTTCTCCAATTTCCTCCCAAACTCCAAAGACATACTGATAGGGAGCTTAGATTGTGAGCCCCATTGGGGACAGCTTGATGCCAATGTCTGTAAAGCGCTGCGGAATATGTCAGCACTATATAAGTGAGTAAAATATTTGATGACAGAGCACATACTTCCATTTAATAAGTTTATTCTTTCTTACCTACTGAGACCGATTCTCCATGTCCAAACTTGTTTTGTTCTTCAGCAAGAACGAGCTTGTGTATGACATGCCTGTCGATGAACTTATCATTGATGCACATAGCTAGAATGCCAAGGCTGTACTGGTAGTAGTTCGAAAGTGGTTTATTATTAAGGGCTGTAAAAAAAGAGAAAAAAAACCCATCATAATGTTGGATGTATCGATCACTTGTACTTACAATTATTAGTAACAATGGAATGCAGAGTAAACAGTCCAGCAGCATGGCTGGGAGGTAGGCTGCCCCGACCTAAGTGTAATCTCCTGATACTATTTACTGAAAAACGACAGTATTTTTTTTTAATCATGGAAACACATTGGTCTGCATAGGAGCTGTAAACGGAAAAAAAATAAAAAAAACAGGAGATATTTTTCTCCCCTAAAGTGAGGAAAATTGCCTTCTATCTCAGTTTTTTTTTTTTTTTGCCTTCCTAGTCTAGATCAACTTGCAGGATAATAGGCTGATCTGGATGGACAGATGTCTTTTTTCAGCCTTACAAACTATATTACTATGTTACAGTACATTAGTAAGTGCCTTTGCATAATAAATGCCATTTGCCGAAGTGAAGCAAACCCTTTAAGAGCTGAAATTACTCTAATGTCCATTTGTAAATTTCTAAATGCTTCTAGTCCATCGGGAAGTGTAACTGTGGTTAATTTCTTTTTCTTCTAATGTGTATGGACAGTGATAGGGAACATTTTTCTAATACACTTTACTTAGAGAACTTGTACATAGCGCTCTCTAAATGAGCATTGCTAAGGTCTGTCTACACAGTACAGAACAGCGTTCTCTGTGAAGATGGCTGGGGTTAATTCTTTTTCCCTCCCTGCTGGCTCTTATATATTTCTAGAAATTAACACATGTGCAATGCATATATATTTTCTCAGTGAATAATTTTTCTATATCGTAGTGCGCTGAGTAACTAACCAGCGGCCGGGAGATGCAGGGTAGATTGTGCAGTGAACACTGGCTATTGAGGAGGAGAGACATGGAGTTGCTGATTTATAGCATATACTGTCCTTACATGTTGTAAATCAGCTACTCCGTCTTTCATATAGAGACTTCAGTGGGAAATAACTTCACCCAGAGCATGCTCGGTTTGTAAAAAAAAAAAAAATATATATATATATATATATATATATATATATAATAATAATAATAATAATAATAATAATAATAATAATAATAATAATAATAATACCAAGGGACAAAAAAATGGTAGGAAAATATCTCAAAATGGCAGTACAAAAATGCAAGCCTATGGCTGGCGTACACTTCACTTTCTGAAACCACTAGGAGTAGTTTTCTTACAAGTAATACTTGTTATTTTATTGTAAGCTAGGCTTTGTAATTGGCTTTATATTTCTAAAACTGCTGCTTACCCCTCCTGGACCTAAAAAAGGAAGTTCATATGTGCAATCTCACCAAATTTATTAAAAGGGCTAACATTTCAGAAAAAAGGACTGAAATGTTAGCTGATATCAATATATAGGAAGAATTTGGTTCCTTAAATGGGTTGTCTCACTTCAGTAAGTGGCATTTATCATGTAGAGAAAGTTAATACAAGCCACTTACTAATGTATTGTTATTGTCCATATTGCTTCCTTTTCTGTCTGGATTCATTTTTCCATCACATTATACACTGCTCATGTGTATTTCCCAGCGGGCGGTAATCGAAACCCGATGCCTGCTCAAATCATTGAGCAGGCACCTTGGCTAAATGCGCGGGGGGTCCCATGACCCCCCCGTGTCAATTCAGACCTGCGGTTTGCGGCAGCGTGTGGCGGTGCCATCGTGTCCCCATGCGGCTGTAGGAGGGACCCGATGGCATGGAAGGCAGCGTGATGCCTAAGGAAGGCATCGCGCTGCCTTCCGGTGACGAGCCTGTGAGATCCAGCCCCCTGGATCTCACAGGCCGGAAGCTGTATGAGTAATACTCACTGTATTACTCATACAGCCAATGCATTCCAATACAGAAGTATTGGAATGCATTGTAAAGGATTAGACACCCAAAAGTTTAAGTCCCAAAGTGGGACAAAAAATAAAGTGAGAAAAAAAGTTGAAAAAATAAAGTTTTCCCCCCAAAAAATTAAAAGTTTCAAGTAAAAATAAACCAAAACTTAATTTTCCCCAAATAAAGTTAAAAAAAAAAATTAGTAGAAAATAGGGGAAAAAATTCAAGTATACATATTAGGTATCGCCGCGTCCATATCGACCGGCTCTATAAACATATCAAATGACCTAACTCCTCAGATGAACACCGTAAAAAATAAAAACTGTGCTAAATAAACCATTTTTTTGTCACCTTACATCACAAAAAGTACAACAGCAAGCGATCAAAAAGGCGTTTGCCCACCAAAATAGTACCAATCTAACCATCACCTCATCCCGCAAAAAATGAGCCCCTACCTGAGACAATCGCCCAAAAAAAATAAAAAAAACTATGGCTCAGAATATGGAGACACTAAAACATCATTTTTTTGCTTTAAAAAAGCTGTTATTGTGTAAAACTTACATAAATAAAAAAAAGTATACATATTAGGTATCGCCGCGTCCGTATCGACCGGCTCTATAAAAATATCACATGACCTAATCCCTCAGATGAACACCGTAAAAAATTTTAAATAAAAACTGTGCTAAATAAACCATTTTTTGTCACCTTACATCACAAAAAGTGTAATCGCAAGCGATCAAAAAGTCACAAGCACCCCAAATATCACATGATCTAACCTGTCAGATGAATGTTGTAAATAACAAAAAATAAAAACGGTGCCAAAACAGCTATTTCTCGTTATCTTGCCTCACAAAAAGTGTAATATAAAGCAACCAAAAATCATATGTACCCTAAACTAGTACCAACAATACTGCCACCCTATCCTGTAGTTTCTAAAATGGTGCCACTTTTTTGGAGTTTCTACTCTAGGGGTGCATCAGGGGGGCTTCAAATGGGATATGGGGTAAAAAAAAAAACATTCCAGCAAAATCTGCCTTCCAAAAACCGTATGGCATTCCTTTCCTTCTGCGCCCTGCCGTGTGCCTGTACAGCTGTTTACGACCACATATGGGGTGTTTCTGTAAACTACAGAATCAGGGCCATAAATATTGAGTTTTGTTTGGCTGTTAACCCTTGCTTTGTTACTGGGAAAAATGGAAAATTTGCCCAAAAAATTTAATTCTGAAATTTCATCTCCATTTGCCAATAACTCCTGTGGAACACCTAAAGGGTTAACAACGTTTGTATAATCAGTTTTGAATACCTTGAGGGGTGTAGTTTCTTATATGGGGTCACTTTTATGGAGTTTCTACTCTAGGGTTGCTTGCATCAGGGGGGCTTCAAATGGGACACGGTGTCAAAAAACCAGTCCAGCAAAATCTGCCTTCTAAAAACCGTATGGCATTCCTTTCCTTCTGCGCCCTGCCGTGTGCCCGTAGAGCGGTTTATGACCACATATGGGGTGTTTCTGCAAACTACAGAATCAGGGCCATAAATATTGAGTTTGGTTTGGCTGTTAACCCTTGCTTTGTAACTGGAAAAAAATATTAAAATAGAAAATCTGCCAAAAAAGTGAAATTTTGAAATTGTATCTCTATTTTCCATTAATTCTTGTGGAACACCAGTTTTGAGTACCTTGAGGGGTGTAGTTTATAGAATGGGGTCATTTTTGGGTGATTTCTATTATGAAAGCCTCGCAAAGTGACTTCAGACCTGATTGGTCCCTAAAAATTGGGTTTTTGAAAATTTCTGAAAAATTTCAAGATTTGCTTCTAAACTTCTAAGCCTTGTAACATCCCTAAAAAATTTAATATCATTCCCAAAATGATCCAAACATGAAGTAGACATATGGGGAATGTATAGTAATAACTATTTTTTGGAGGTATTACTATGTATTATAGAAGTAGAGAAATTGAAACTTGTAAATTTGCAATTTTTTTATAAATTTTTGGTAAATTTGGTATTTTTTTTATAAATAAAAAAATAATTATTTGACTTCATTTTACCAGTGTCATGAAGTACAATATGTGACGAAAAAACCATCTCAGAATGGCCTGGATAAGTAAAAGCATTTTAAAGTTATCAGCACTTAAAGTGACACTGGTCAGATTTGCAAAAAATGGCCAAGTCTTTAAGGTGAAATAGGGCTGAGTCCTTAAGGGGTTAAAGGACATCTGTCAGCAGTTATGTGCCTATGAAAGTGGCTGACCTGTTACATGTGTACTTGGCAGCTGAAGGCATCTGTGTTGGTCCCATCGCCAAATGTGCCCACATTGCTGAGAAAAATGATGTTTTATTATATGCAAATGAGCCTCTAGGAGCAACAGGGGCTGCCAAGCCCACACGCAGCAGGTCAGTCAGTTTCTTAGGTACAAATCTGCTGACAGATGCCCTTTTAAATAAATGCAATAATCATTTAACAGTTGTGTCATGTCCCTATTCCTCAGCCCTCTGTTTTGATCAGTGGGACAAATATGTAATAACTGGTGTCATCTCCACAGCTGATAATCAGTTATACTGTTATGTATGCAGCATTCATTGGTCACTCAGATATACAGTAAATGATAGAACATAACTATGACAATTACCTATACTGTTCTTTTCTTTGTGAAGGTGGTATTTCATATGTGTGAGTAACCTGCTTCTTACAGATGGGCTTGTGTCGTCACATGAAGCCTTCTGTGCCATCAGCTGTAAGGCTAGTAGTCCTGTCTTTGGCTCACCCTCTTTGACGCCCAATCTACTACATATGTAGAAAATAATACGTTCAGCTAGAGGAAGGCCAACAACATAATCCACAAGTCATAAACATAACATCTGAATAAATACGGTCATGACTCCTTTAGGATGGGGTTACACATTAGCAATCGTGCCCACCCCTGACTGTGTGACGCAACACGGGGTGGCGATCAGTTATCAGGGCGGTGCGGTCGTTTTTTTTTTTATTAATGTAGTGTTTATTCGTACTATTTTAGGGTACATAAAACTTTTTGATCATTTAAAAAAAAAGTTGATCTTTTTTAAAGTAGTAAAAGTAGCAAACCATAATAAAAACATACATTTGGTACTGCCCTGCAAATCTAAGTGAACGTGTAATTTTTACCACACAGTGAACCTCGTAAAAACACCTCCAAAATTGACAGAGTTGCATTTTTGGTTCCTTCAATTCTAAATTATTATTTTATTTTTTTACATGTCCTCAATATATTACACGGTCATGTTAATGGGAAAATAGAACAGTTATGGCTCTTGGAAGACAGGGAGTGAAAAAATAAAATGGCTTTGGAGGTTAAAGGGGTCTGCATGGTGACAGATTTCCTTTAAGTGCTGTGCAAATAAAAAAAAAGGCACAGATGGAGAAAAAGACTTTGCTCTAACGTATCTAGCATTGCTGGTAAATGATTGCTTGTCATTTTACTACAATATGGGTTTTAGAGCACAGAAAATGAAGAGTCTGCCGATTAAGCACAGGAAATATAAGTCAATCTGGTAGCCCTGCAGATAATCTGTAGAACCATTTTATGGCTAAAAGAGGCATTTCTGATAACACTTTTAGTGTTGAGCGAATCAAACTATCCAAAGTGGACTTCAATACGAATTTCAGGGAAAATTCTAAATCACTCTAAAGCCCTGAATTGGCGGTAAAAAAAAAAAAAAAAATCATACCAAAGAGACCATCTTGATTGAATCTCATGCACGGTGACATCTGACGTCACCATGCCAGCCAGCGTGATGACGTCATCACACGACACACAGGATTTCGCGCGGGATCTTCAATTAATATGGCCGTTGTGGCCTTTTTTTGCGCTCAAATGTATAATTTTTTATTTTTTCCCCCTATTAACTCCTGAAAGCCCTAATTATTTATCTCAGAAGCCTGGCATCTGAGGGTTCAATGATGGATGACCGTTCTCTGTCATTGCGCCCACTACTCACAAAGAATCATTATTTATACATTTTCTTTTAAAGTGGCTTCAGCTATGGAGATTAATTTTGAGAAGGTAAAAATAAGAGTACTTTATGCTTGTTTCAGACAAGCGTGTTTGGTCCGTAAATCATGGCCCGTGTGAAGGCCGCAGGCGACCCACAGTCATTGTATCGTATAGGCATAGTGATCTATGAAGCTGTGAGTTCCACCAGCCCAACCACAAGTCTGCTGCACCATACTCAGATGATGCTGGACCTCAAAGCATCCTAGATCACTATGATAGTAAGTTTGGGTCAGCAGAGCCGCTATCAGTCCAGAAAATTCAGTCATCACACAGAACGTGTTTCCAAACACCTGAAACATCATCTGAAAGCAGCCTAACATTTAAATACCTCATATTTAATGATGAATGATTGATAAACTAATCTTTATGATTACTTCACATAAATACAGGTGAAACTCGAAAAATGTTAAATATCATGCAAAAGTTCATTTATTTCAGTAATGCAACTTAAAAAGTGAAACTAACATATGAGATAGACTCATTACATGCAAAGCAAGATATTTCAAGCCTTTAGTTTTTATCATTTGGATGATTATGGCTTACAGCTTATGAAACCCCAATGTCACAATCTCAGAAAATTTGAATATTGTTAAAAGGTTCTAGTCAGCTAATTAATCCATAACACCTGCAAAAGGTTCCCGAGCCTTTTAAATTGTCTCTCAGTCTGGTTCAGTAGGAATCACAATCATGGGAAAGTCTGCTGACCTGACAGTTATGCAGAAAACCATCATTAACACCTTCCATAAGGAGGGAAAACCTCAAAAGGTAATTGCAAAAGAAGTTGGGAACATCCAAAGTGCTGTATCAAAGCACATTAATAGAAAGTTATGTGGAAGGGACAAGTGTGGAAGAAAAAGGTGCACAAGCAGCAGGGATGACCGCAGCCTGGACAGAATTGTCAGGAAAAGGCCATTCAAAAGTGTTGGGGACTTTCACAAGGAGTTGACTGATTCTGGAGTTAGTGTATCAAGAGCCACCACACACAGACGGATCCTGGACATGGGCTTCAAATGCCGTATTCCTCTTGTCAAGCCTCTCCTGAACAACAAACAACGTCAGAAGCGTCTTACCTGGTCTAAAGAAAAAAAAAGAACTGGTCTGTTGCTTAGTGATCCAAAGTCCTCTTTTCTGATGAGAGCAACTTTTGCATCTCATTTGGAAACCAAGGACCCAGAGTCTGGAGGAAGAATGGAGAGGCACACGATGCAAGATGCTTGAAGTCCAGTGTGAAGTTTCTACAGTCTGTGTTGATTTGGGGAGCCATGTCATCTGCTGGTGTTGGTCCACTGTGCTTCATTAAGTCCAGAGTCAACGCAGCCAGGAGATTTTGAAGCACTTCATGCTTCCTTCCGCAGACAAGCTTTATAGAGATGGGGACTTCATTTTCCAGCACGACTTGGCACCTGCCCACACTGCCAAAAGTACCAAAACCTGGTTCAATGACCATGGGATTACTGTGCTTGATTGGCCAGCAAACTCACCTGACCTGAACCCTATAGAGAATCTATGGGGCATTGCCAACAGAAAGATGAGAGACATGAGACCAAACAATGCAGAAGAGCTGAAGGCTGCTATTGAAGCATCCTGGTCTTCCATAACACCTCAGCAGTGCCATAGGCTGATGGCATCCATGCCACGTCGCATTGAGGCAGTAATTGATGCAAAAGGGGCCCAAACCAAGTACTGAGTACATATGCATGATTATATTTTTCAGAGGTCCTACATTTTTCTATTTAACATCCTTTTTTATTGATTTTATGTAATCAAATTTTCTGAGATTGTGAATTTGGGGTTTTCATAAGCTGTAAGCCATAATCATCCAAATGATAACAAATGAAGGCTTGAAATATCTTGCTTTGCATGTAATGAGTCTCTCTCATATGTTAGTTTCACCTTTTAAGTGGCATTACTGAAATAAATGAACTTTTGCACGATATTCTAATTTTTCGAGTTTCACTTGTACATTCTCAGCCTTAAAAAATAAATAAATAAAATTCCAAGGAGCCACCATTTGGTTTGGTCACTCTCTGGTTCTTTAAATCCTGTCTGTAAGGTTAGAAAATGAACAAACAGTAGCGGTGATCTCCTAATACACGTTATATGGTACCTGGCAGAAATGGTTTCCATTGATGTTTTCAGCTTCTGGAAGTACTCATCCTCTTTTTCCAGATTATGATCTTCAGAAAGACGAAGACCAACATAGACACTGGGATTTGCATCGCTGGAAGTGTCGAGTGTCACTCTCAGTAGCTTAAGGTTCAACGATTTAATTAAATGTTTATTGTCTTCAGGAATTTCTTTAAAAAAATAAAAATACAGAAATATCAATAGCATATTTCTAAATGCTCTCTCACTGAAGACATATATATACACACACATATAAGATAGCAGTCATCCAGTCAACATCTATCCTGACTCTCCCCATAAGCAAGCATCATCTATTACAATATGGCCAGCTGAGAGGTGAGCTACAATAAATCAGCCACAGCACAGCTGAGAGGCAGTCACAGCAGCCAAAAATTATACGGAAATGCATTTTATTGGAAGGGTGGTTTCATACACAGCTTTTTTTTTTTAAGCCTTGTTTTTTTGTGACTGTTTTGATGCAGTTTATTTTTTTGTGTGTGTCTTCGGCAGGAAAGAGATGTTTAAATATTTTCTTTATATTTCCCATTCCCTTTGAATACACTTCTAGCTTTGGCTAAAAATAAAACTGCATCAAGCACTGGCAAAAGGCAATTTAAAATAAAAAAAAAGCCGTGTGTGAAACCACCCATAAAGGGGCTGTCCCGTCTACACATGTGTGGCATATCCACAGGACACCTCTGGAACACTCACCTATCTTGCGCCACTGTGGATGGAGAGGTGACTGTGAATTCCCAAAGTAAGCAAGATAAACAATACAAATTGGAAACTACCAATTTGAGGTATATTAAAACCTTCAGACACTTTTACCTCATACTGGTGGTCAACCTGTGATATCCACATGTAGTTTTCCACTTATTGCTGGACTGCACGTGTACTTGCAGTGTGGTAATTAGCGGCAATCTGGCTGTGGCACCCACAGCTTGCCTGTAAACGCGATAGCACTCTTAAGCTGGATTTATACGGCCGAATGTGCGGCCAATTGTCAGGAAGGGAGCGTTTCTTCCCCACAGTTGGCTGCTCGTTCAGTAAAGCAATCTTCTTCACTGTATGAGGATGAGGGATCACTATTGTGATCCCTCGTCCTTTATACAGAATCATGGTTTCTGAGCAGCAGATTGCTGTTTAGACAACACAATCTTCTGCCCAAAAGCCATGATTGTTGGTGCCTGCACAAATGTCAGGATCACCCACTGAATGAGCGTTGGTTGCAGGAGTGGTTGTTCCCGGTAATCTTCCTGATTCTACAACTAATAAACATCAAAAATTTTGCCAGGTGCTGCCAGCTACTACAGACAAACATAAAGCACATCCCTCGGTTTAGTTGTTGGCCAGTTGTGATATGTGCAAAGCTATCCACCGAGCAATGAGAACATAACGGTGCTCTGGTAGTCACTGTCTGTCTTCATAAGCCCTCTTGCACACGAACGTAGTAGATCTGTTCCGTGCATTGGGGACCGCAATTTGAGGTCCTCCATTGCACAGGTAACGTCCGTGCGGCGGCCGGGACGGATCGAGACCCATTCAACTTGAAAGGGTTCGTGATCTGTCCGCACCGCAAAAAAAAAATAGAACAAGTTCTATTTTTTTGCGGTGCGGAGGCACGGATAGAAACACCACGGAAGCACTCCGTAGTGGTTTCGTGGGGTTCCGATCCGTGCTTCCGTTCCGATCTTCGCGATTGCGGACCCATTCAAGTGCATGGGTCCGCATCCGTGATGCGGAGCGCACACGGGCCGGTGCCCGTGTATTGCGGACCCGCCGTATGTGGGCCGCAATACAGCCACAGACACACAACGTTCGTGTGCAAGTGGCCTAATGGAGATAAAATCCTCCCCAAAGTGTGTTTCTTTATGCAATACTTTTACTCACCACATAACTTCATGGGTGCAATAAAGGCTTGCACCAAAATAACCAGGACCTGCCAGTTTAGAGCCATTATCTATCTGCAAGAGAAAACCAATATTGGATCAACAGAGACATTATAAAAAATGTTTTTGTAAAGAAGTTCATTACATATACAAGGACATATACCAAGAAATTCTGGGTCCCCGACACAAAAGTGGACATACCCTATGTGCAGCCAACGCAAACTGTACAGGGGTCATGTAGGCAACCATCACCATAAAAAACTGCAGTTCTTCCTGTACTCTACTAGATTGCATATACAGTTAGGTCCATATATATTTGGACAGAGACAACATTTTTCAAATTTTTGTTCTGTACATTTCCACAATGAATTTTGAACAAAACAATTCAGATGCAGTTGAAGTTCAGACTTTCAGCTTTAATTCAGTGGGTTGAACAAAATGATTGCATAAAAATGTGAGGAACTAAAGCTTTTTTTAAACTCAATCCCTTCATTTCATGGGCTCAAAAGTAATTGGACAAATTAAATAATTATAAATAAAATGTTAATTTCTAATATTTGGTTGAAAACCCTTTGTTGGCAATGACTGCCTGAAGTCTTGAACTCATGGACATCACCAGACGCTGTGTTTCCTCCTTTTTAATGCTCGGCCAGGCCTTTACTGCAGCGGTTTTCAGTTGCTGTTTGTTTGTGGGCCTTTCTGTCTGAAGTTTAGTCTTTAACAAGGGAAATGCTCTATTGGGTTCAGATCAGATGACTGACTTGGCCATTCAAGAATATTCTACTTCTTTGCTTTAATAAACTCCTGGGTTGCTTTGGCTTTATGTTTTGGGTTATTCTCCATCTGTATTATGAGACGCCGACCAATCAGTTTGGCTGCATTTGGCTGGACTTGAGCACACAGTATGTCCCTGAAAACGCCAGAATTCATCCGGCTGCTTCTGTCCTCAGGGGACTAGGGTCCCAGTGCCACTGGCAGCCATGCATGCCCATGCCATCACACTGCCTCCGCCGTGTATAACAGATGTGGTAGGCTTTGTATCATTTGATGTACCATGCCTTCGTCATCCTTTTTTCTTTCCATCATTCTGGTAGAGGTTGATCTTGGTTTCATCTGTCCAAAGAATGTTCTTCCAGAAGTGTGCTGGTTTTTTAAGATTTTTTTTTAGCAAAGTCCAATCTAGCCTTCTTATTCTTGAGGCTTATGAGTGGCTTGCACTGTGCAGTGAACCCTCTGTATTTACTTTTATGCAGTCTTCTCCTTATGGTAGATTTGGATATTGATATGCCTATATCCTGGACAGTGTTGTTCACTTGGTTGGCTGTTGTGAAGGGGTTTCTCTTCACCATGGTAATTATTCTGCGATCATCCACCACTGTTCTCTTCCGTGGGCGTCCAGGTCTTTTTGCATTGTTGAGGTCACCAGTGCTTTCTTTCTTTTTCAGGATGTAACAAACTGTACATTTTGCCACTCCTAATAGTGTAGCAATTTCTCAGATGTTTTTTTCTGTTTTCGCAGATGAAGGATGGCTTGTTTCACCTGCATGGAGACCGCAAGTTTACTTCTCAGCAAAATCTTCAAAATGCAAGCAACACGCCTCAAATTAACTCCAGGTTATGTGCTTAATTGAGAATGAAATAATGAAGGAATTGCCCACAGCTGCCCATGAAACAGCCTTTGAGTCAAATTCAGTCCAATTACTTTTGGTCCCTTTAAAAACAGGGTGCCACATGTCAAGGAGCTGACACTCCTAAACCCTTCATCCAATTGAATGTGGATACCCTCAAATGAAAGGTAAAAGTCTGGACTTTATGTCCATGTTCATTATATAACCATAAATTGAATATGTTTTAGTAAAACAGGTAAAAAACAACAAAATGTGTGTCAGTGTCCAAATATATATGGACCTAACTAAGTGTGTTACCTAAGATAAGCTTTATAGCACTCAACTCTGCTAGACTGAAAGGTGCCATATACTTTTCTTTTTGCCTATGACAAAAATGTCAACCTCACTTCTACAGGAGCCATACGGGAGAAAATCAAATTGTAGCTTGTGCAGTGCACCACGTCAAATTATTGTGCCACCTGAAATCACAATGTGGCACATTTACTAAGCTTGCCTTTTTTTTTTTGGAGTAAAAAAACTGGCGTATTGGCAAAGTCTGTTTTCCATTTGCTCCTCATTTATTATCCTTTCATAAATGTGGTTTGCCTTTTTTGTCTGACATCTAGTGGTCGTTTTCATGCAAGACAGATTCAAATTCACTAAACTGGTCTAAATAGTATGTGCATGAAAATGTGGCACAAGTGAGCTGAATTTTGGCACACGTCTCAATGAAAGTAGACAAATTGTGGTGCAACTTATCACTCAAAACAGAAAAGTACGCCAGTGCACGTGCTCAGCGTCATATCCAGAGGTTGTCTTTTCAAAATAGACGCATGAGTGCTGCCAGCATTGCTGCAGAGGTTAAAGGGGTTTGCTGAAGACAAGCAGACTAAAGACATGGATTACTGAAACCATGTCCTGTGGTCTGATGAGACCAAGATAAACCTATTTGGTTCAGATGGTGTCAAGTGTGTCTGGCGGCAACCAGGTAAGGGGTACAAAGACAAGTGTGTCTTGCCCACAGTCAAGCACGGTGGTGGAAATGTCATGGTTTGGGGCTGCATGGGTGCTGCCGGCTGTGGGGAGCTACAGTTCATTGAGGGAACCATGAATGCCAACATGTACTGTGACATACTGAAGCAGAGCTTGATCCCCTCCCTTCGGAAACTTTGCCGCAGTATTCCAACATGATAACGACCCCAAACACACATCCAAGATGACCACTGCCTTGCTAAAGAAACTCAGGGTAAAAGGTGCTGGACTGGCCAAGCATGATTCCAGAACTAAACCCTAGGGAGCATCTGTGGGGCATCCTCAAACGGAAAGTGGAGGAGCGCAAGGTCTCTAACATCCACCAGCTCTGTGATGTTGTCATAGAGGAGTGGAAGAGAATTCCAGTAGCAACTTGTGAAGCTCTGGTGAACTCCATGCCCAAGAGAGTTAAGGTAGTGGTGGAAAATAATGGTGGGCACACATAATATTGACACTTTGGGCACAATTTGGCCATTTTTACTTAGGGGTGTAATCACTTTTGTTGCCAGTGGTTTAGACATTAATGGCTGTGTGTTGAGTTACTTTGAGGGCACACCAAATTGACACTCTTATACAAGCTGTACACTGACTACTTTACCATGTGTCAAAGTGTCAGATCTTCAGTGTTGTCCCATGAAAAGATAGAATAAAAGATTTACATAAAATGTGAGGAGTGTATTCACTTTTGTGAGATATATATATATATATATATATATATAAAAAAAAAAAATAACAAAAAGGGCAGCACTCCAGAAAGTAAAAAATGAAAAAATCTTTAATTACCCATATGGGACAAGCGACGTTTCGGCTCAATGTGTGAGCCTTTCTCAAGAGATATTATATATATATATATCTCTTGAGAAAGGCTCACACATTAAGCCGAAACGTCGCTTGCCCTTTTTGTTATTTTTTTTATATATATATATATATATATATATATATATATATATATATATATATTTATTTATTTATTTATTACATACACAGTGCTGCCCATAATTATTCATACCCCTAGCAAATTTTGACTTAAAGTTACTTTTATTCAACCAGCAAGTAATTTTTTGATGGGAAATGACATAGGTGTCTCCCAAAAGATAATAAGACGATGTACAAGAGGCATTATTGTGGAAAAAACATTTCTCAGCTTTTATTTACATTTGAGCAAAAAGTGTCCAGTCCAAAATTATTCATACCCTTCTCAATAATCAATAGAAAAGCCTTTATTGGCGATTACAGCAATCAAACGCTTCCTATAATTGCAGACCAGCTTTTTGCATGTCTCCACAGGCATTTTTGCCCATTTATCTTTAGCAATGAGCTCCAAATCTTTCAGGTTGGAGGGTCTTCTTGCCATCACCCTGATCTTTAGCTCCCTCCACAGAATCTCAATTGGATTCAAGTCTGGACTCTGGCTGGGCCACTCCAAAACATTATTGTTGTTGTCTGCTAACCATTTCTTCACCACTTTTGCTGTGTGTTTTGGGTCATTGTCATGCTGAAATGTCCACTGGTGCCCAAGGCAAAGTTTCTCTGCAGACTGCCTGATGTTGTCGTTGAGAATCCTCATGTATTGCTCTTTTTTCATGGTGCCGTTTACTGTGATTAGGTTCCCTGGTCCATTGGCTGAAAAACACCCCCAAAGAATTAGGATCCCACCACCATATTTGACAGTGGGGATGGTGTTCTTTGGGTTGAAGGCTTCTCCTTTTTTACGCCAACTGGACACTTTTTGCTCAAATGTAAATAAAAGCTGAGAAATGATGTTTTTTTTCCACAATAATGCCTCTTGTACATCGTCTTATTATCATTTGGGAGACACCTATGTCATTTCCCGTCAAAAAATTACTTGCTGGTTGAATAAAAGTAACTTCAAGTCAAAATTGAGTATGAATAATTATGGGCAGCACTGTATAAAAAGAAAAATGGCAGCACAGACATAAATGTTGATGATGCACGGGTGCAAGGCCCAATGGGAATAAGCAATTACCCACACATAAAAATGAAAAAGGGCAGCACTCCAAAAAATGTAAAGAAAAACTGTTTATTCACCCAGTGGTACGGCGACGTTTAAGCTCAACAATAGAGCCTTTTCAAGTCGCTTGAGAAAGGCTCTATTGTTGAGCTGAAACATCGCTGTACCACTGGGTAAATAAACAGTTTTTCTTTTAATTTTTTGGAGTGCTGCCCTTTTTCGTATATATATTATATATATATATATAATGTTACTAGGGGTAGTCTTGCAGTCTATCATGCTAGACTACTCCTAGTAATATATTAAAATACTGCAAGACTACCCCTAAAAATAGAGAAATATGCTGAAAGACTACCTCTCCTCATGTATATGACCATATCCATTTTGTGGTCCGCAAACCACGGATCCACAAAATACGGATTTTATCAGTAACAGTGTCTGTTCTGCAAATTATAGAACTTGTCCTATTCTGCTATGGATTCTTTGAAGTCAATGAAATAAATTTAGATCGCACACAGACAGTATGCGTATTTTGCAGTTATATGGTTTGTGGACTGTGAAATGGATATGTTCATTTGCATCAGGCTTAATACATATAGATAGGACTACCCCTAGTAATAAATATATATTGGGGATTTTATCAAAACAGGTGCAAAGAAAACCTTAGTTGTCCATAGCAACAATCAGATTCCATTTATTTATTTTTTTAGAGCTTTTTTGGAAAATTAAGGATCAATCTGATTGGTTGCTATGGGCAACTAAGTTTTTCCTTGCACCTGTTTTGATAAATCTCCCTATATACTGCAGGATTAACCCTAGTAATAGATATATTTGTGGTCCTGGCTACGGCGCGAAGCCTAGCATGCGAGTCCTAATACCTAATCTAACTAGGTAGGCTAGTGGTGTGCCCTTAGCCACGGAACGAGGGTAGGCAAATAAAGGGGGCATACCCTGAAGGAGATGTATTGAAGAAGGGCCGGGAGGGTGGGGCGAGAGAGGATGCGCACCCCATGTGCGGGGCGGCAGGGCTTATGAAGTCCCCTACGCCCCTCCCACAAATGCAGGCTGAAATTCAGCCTGCTAGATTTGTGGTCCTGGCTACGGCGCGAAGCCTAGCATGCGAGTCCTAATACCTAATCTAACTAGGTAGGCCAGTGGTGTGCCCTTAGCCACGGAACGAGGGTAGGCAAATAAAGGGGGCAAAAAATGCGAGTAGGAAATGGTTTATTGATACAACCCTTTTATTGTTGTTAATTTTTTTTACAGTACCAAGTCGTCGGAGAAAGCTCTGGTGATCTTGGCTTTCGGATGCGGGATGTACCGCGAGAAACACGATGATTGCCATTGTCCCATTTTGCGTATGATGTGAGCCGGGACCCAGTGTTTAGATGCGGCGGAGGCGGCTCCGATCCAGAACGAATGGCCCAATATGGTCCGGGGTTAAACCCTAAACCGGATGCGAGGCTGCGCATGTGCTTGGTAAACTGCGAAGATGAGAGTGGCCATGAAGGGAAAGGAAGTAAAGGGCTAGCTGGAGCCCGGTTGCCTAGGGTGGCTAGTAATCTATTGAGGACAGCCACTGGGCACCATGGGTTGGTAGTCGGGAAATATTCGATACGTACGGGGGGCCCCCATTTGCGAGGTTTTGGAAATGGGTAAGGCGAAGACGAAATGCTCGTGTCTGCGGGTGAGTTGGCTTAGTACTGGCCCGAATTATGAGGGGAGGTGCTAGTAAATTCCCCGGGCCGGAGAAAGCCGTAGAAACTTAAATAGAGGGCAGCTTTGAGAATGCTGCTTTTGAATGGCCCAAAAGGATTGCCGTCTAGGGAGGTTGAGATCTTCCTGAACAAGTCCCCCGACACGGGTTGCCTGGTGGGTTTGGACTTGTTGGAGCTCTTCTGAATGCCCCGCAATGTGGCTTTGATGGCATGGGAGGAAAATATGGAGTTGCTGCTAGGGTGACGGATCATGAGGTGATGCTGGACCCCCGACAAATACAACCTGATGGTACTGTATGAAAGGTGAAGGTCTTTGTGGCAGTATGCCAGGAAAGCCATGATAAATGTGACTTCGTCCATGTTGCCCCTAGGGTGAAGGTGAGAAAAAACCTTAAATGCCTTCCAACCTGATTGGTAGTTTCTGGTGGAGTTCTCAGACAGTGACTTGCGGATGAGAGACTGTGCCACTGATATGTGCCTGTCTAGTCCAAGATCAGGGATTCGAAATCCGGGGGGGATATTCCGACTCTTTCGGCTTGTGGCATGGCCTGGAAGAAAAGGTTAATATTTAGGCGGGACAAGGCGTCTGCTGCTACATTCTTGATGCCCTGGATGTGGGCACAATAGATGTGGAAATTATGTTTTAGAGCTAGCCAAGTGAGTTTGCGCATGAAGCACATGACCTTGGGCGAGGTAGACCTGCCTTTGGTGAGGATGTCAACTACGTGAGTGGAAATGGATGTTTGGAGCCTGTCCAATTTGTCCTCTGGCCTCCATCCTAAGGGTGTCTAAGGAGATGCCTAAGAAAGTGATGACCGTGGAGGGGCCTTCGACCTTTGACGGTGCCACTGGGACCCGTAACGCAGTGAAAATACTGAGGAGACTTTCCAAACTGTCGGGCACGTGGTTGGGGTTTTCGATCAGTAAGAAGTCGTCCAGGTAATGGATTACTCTGGGACAATTGCCGTGGTTTACTAGAATCTAATGGGAGGGCCTGGCGAACTGATCAAAGAGCCAGGGGCTGGTTTGATGAGTGGCAAAATAGTACCGGTCCCTCCATTTGATTCCGTGAAACCTCCAAAGATGCGGTTGGACTGGCAATAGCTTGAAAGCGTCGGAGATATCCGCTTTCGATAGCCATGAGCCCACCCCCACTTGTAATATCAGTTGTATCGCTTCATCCAGGGAAGAGTATTGCATCGAATAGTCTTCGGACGGGATCAATGAGTTAAGACTTGGAATACTGGAGGCATGAGGCGCTGACAAATCGTAGATCAAATGCTTTTTATTGGTATTTTTCTTGGTCACCAGACCAATGGGGCTTACTTACTCTGTAGACGTGAAAAGGTGGTTGGGAAAAGTGGCCTATGATGAATCCCTTCTGCAGTTCGGCCTGCAGGAGAGAATCCACCGAGCCCGGGTCCTCCGTGGCTGACACCAGGTTTGGTGTTTCCCCATGAACCTTGGGGCAGTGTCACAACCAGACAGCGGAGAAGCTCTGACAGGAGCTTTCCAGATCCTCCTCCTTGAGTTTCTTTGTTTTGGTTAAGTTCCTCATCTCGTTAGTCTATCTCAGCTGTCATGCAGTTGGACTGATTGCTTCCCTTTAAGTTCCTCCCCATAATGCAATAGTGTGCGGCTTATACAACTTCCTGGAGTGTGTGTGCATGCTGTTTCTATTCCTCAGTCCTCTGCAAGATAAGTGCTGTTCCTTTATTTGTGATTTTCTGTCTGCTGGATTTTCAGGTGACCCTGACTCCCTCCGTGTCTTGTGTAGGGAGCCGGTGGTCGTGTCCCCTCACTATTGTAGGGTCTTCAAGTATTAGATAGCCGAGGTACGTGGATATGCGCCCATCCACCTTTGGGGTGTTCGCATAGGCTGAGCAATTAGGGAGAGCGGCAGGTCTCATGTAGGGGTCTCCCTTTTGTTCCTTAGTTGTGGATCCAGTGAGTCATTAATTGTATTGCATTGTCTTGTTTCCTGTACACCATCCGTGACATTATAAGCCGCCAAAACCGTCTCAAGCATGGATCCGGTTTCACTTTTGGCTGAGCGCTTCCAGGGTCTTTCATTGGAGGTAGCTGATCTCCGTAAGACTTTTTCTCAGTTTCAAGTGACCGGTTCAGCTTGCGTTCATGGAGTTTGTTCTGAGCCTAAGATCTCGCTCCCGGATACGTTCTCCGGGGGTAGTGAGTATTTTGTGCGTTTTAGAGAGGCTTGCAAACTCCATTTTCGCCTTCTTCCCCATTCCTCTGGTGATGAAGAACGGAGGGTGGGGATCATTATATCGCTGCTCAGGGGTAACGCTCAATCCTGGGCCTTTTCGCTGTCGGAGGGGGCACGGCCCCTCCGTTCAGTGGATGAATTCTTTTTAGCCCTGGGTCAGGTATATGATGATCCGGATCGTATTGCTCTGGCTGAGTCTAGACTACTTCTGTTATGCCAGGGTAAACAATCCGCAGAGATATACTGCTCATAATTTCGGAGATGGGCAGCTGATACTGGTTGGAATGATGCTGCACTCCGAAGTCAATTTTGCCATGGTCTTTCAGAGGGATTGAAAGATGCATTTGCCTTTCATGAGAGACCTACCTCCTTGGATTCTGCTATGTCTCAGGCCGTTCGTATTGACAGGCGTCTTAGAGAGAGAGGAGAGATCTCTCCTTCCTGTCATGCTCAGTCCCGGGACAGTGCAGCGGTCCCATTCTGTGCGCAGGGGTCTCAGTCGCAGTCAGCCCCTTCTGAGCAGGAGCCCATGCAGCTGGGGTTGATTGCCTCTGACAATAGAAGATTCAGCCCGCATGGGAGGGTTTGTTTTTGTTGTGGAGGTATAAATCATTTGGCAAATGTTTGTCCCTCTAGGAGATTCAGGCAGTCTTCTGGGAGTAATAAAGAAACAAAAAGGAAAAAAATCTTTTAAAAATGTTCCGTCTGTTACTATTGGCAGGGTTGAGGCGGAAATTGAAGGTTTTCCGTTTGCTTGTAGTTCCCGTTTTGTCCTGCCTGCTAGGGTGGCGCTAGAGAGCAAGAGCATTTTTTGTGAGATTTTTGTGGATAGTGGAGCAGCTGTCAATCTCATTGATAATCAATTTGCAATAACTCATGGTTTCCAGGTATGCACTTTGGGAAAGGATATTCCTGTTTTTGCTATTGATTCCGCTCCACTTTCTCAGAAATCATTAAAGGGCATAGTTCACAATATTCGTTTAATTGTGAGTGATGCTCATGTTGAGGATGTGTCATGTTTCGTCCTTAGCGGTTTGCCTACTCCTCTAGTGTTGGGGCTACCCTGGCTCACTAAACATAACCCCACCATTGATTGGCAAGCAGAGAGAATTGCCTCACGACATCTGTTTCAGAGGTTTCTACTAAGACTGTACCACCTTTCCTCTCTGAATTTTCGGATGTCTTCTCTGAGAGTGGAGTTCAGGATTTGCCCCCGCACAGGGAGTACGATTGCCCTATTAATCTCATCCCAGGCGCCAAACTGCCTAAATCTCGTTTATACAATCTTTCCCAACCTGAGAGGGTCGCTATGCGTGCTTATATCTCTGAGAGTCTGAGAAAAGGACACATACGACCCTCAAAGTCACCTGTTGCCGCTGGTTTTTTCTTTGTTAAGAAAAAAGATGGTTCTTTAACACCTTGTCTGGATTTCAGGGAGCTGAACAGTATCACTATTCGTGACCCTTATCCGCTTCCTCTGATCCCGGACCTGTTTAACCAGGTTGTTGGGGCTAAAGTCTTTTCCAAATTAGACCTAAGAGGGGCATACAACCTGGTCAGGGTCAGAGAAGGAGACGAATGGAAGACGGCTTTCAATACCCCTGAGGGCCATTTTGAGAATTTGGTTATGCCTTTTGGTTTGATGAATGCCCCAGCCGTTTTTCAGAATTTCGTCAACAGCATTTTTTATCATTTAATGGGAAAATTTGTATTAGTGTATTTGGATGACATTTAGATTTTTTCTCCTGATTTCAAGACTCATAAGGAACACTTACGTCAGGTCTTGCTCATCTTGCGGGAGAATAAATTATACGCAAAACTGGAAAAATGTATGTTTGCGGTTCCAGAAATTCAATTTCTGGGGTTTCTTCTCTCCGCTTCTGGTTTTCGCATGGACCCTGAGAAGGTCCGCGCTGTGCTTGAGTGGGAGCTTCCTGAGAATCAGAAGGCGCTGATGCGTTTTTTGGGTTTTGCTAATTATTACAGGAAATTTATTTTGAATTATTCCTCTGTTGTTAAACCACTCACTGATATGACCAGAAAGGGGGTAGATTTTTCTTCCTGGTCGGTAGAGGCGTGTAAGGCCTTTTCTAATATCAAGGAGAGTTTTGCTTCCGCTCCCATCCTGGTACAACCTGATATTTCGTTACCCTTCATAGTTGAGGTTGATGCTTCTGAGGTAGGGGTGGGTGCGGTCTTGTCTCAGGGTTCCTCTCCTGCCAAATGGCAACCATGTGCCTTTTTCTCGAAGAAACTCTCCTCCGCAAAGAGAAATTATGATGTGGGAGATAGGGAATTGTTGGCCATCAAGTTGGCTTTTGAGGAATGGCGCCATTGGCTAGAGGGAGCCAGACACCCTATTACCGTGTTTACTGACCATAAAAATCTGGCCTACTTGGAGTCAGCCAAGCGTCTGAACCCGAGACAGGCCAGATGGTCTTTGTTCTTTTCAAGGTTAAATTTTGTTGTCACGTTCCGCCCTGGGGTTAAGAATGTGAAGGCAGATGCCCTGTCACGTTGTTTTCCGGGAGGTGGGAATTTTGAAGACCCGGGTCCCATTTTGGCTGAAGGTGTGGTGGTCTCTGCTCTTTTTCCTGAATTGGAGGCAGAGGTGCAGGCAGCCCAGTCAGAGGCTCCTGATCTTTGTCCTCCTGGGAGGTTGTTTGTGCCTCTCGCTTTGAGACACAAGATTTTTAAAGGAACACCACGATACGGTCCTTGCTGGGCACCCGGGGGCAAGAGCCACACTGGATCTCATCGCTCGGAGATTCTGGTGGCCTGCGCTTCGTAAGTCGGTTGAGGGTTTTGTGGCAGCTTGCGAGACTTGCGCTCGTGCCAAAGTCCCTCATTCACGGCCATCAGGTCCCCTCCTTCCCTTACCCATTCCTTCCCGTCCTTGGACACATCTGTCCATGGACTTCATAATGGACTTGCCTCGTTCCTCGGGGAAGACTGTGATTCTGGTGGTGGTGGACCGTTTTAGCAAAATGGTGCATTTCATCCCTTTTCCTGGTTTGCCCAATGCTAAGACGCTGGCGCAGGCATTTATTGACCACATTGTCAAATTGCATGCTATTCCTTCAGACATAGTCTCTGATAGGGGCACGCAGTTTGTTTCCAGATTCTGGAAGGCTTTCTGTTCTCGCTTGGGGGTTCGGTTGTCATTCTCTTCTGCTTTCCACCCGCAGTCGAATGGCCAGACAGAGCGCGTCAATCAGAATCTGGAGACATATCTGCGCTGTTTTGTGGCGGAGAATCAGAAGGATTGGTGTTCTTTTTTGTCCCTTGCTGAGTTCGCTTTAAATAACCGTCGTCAGGAGTCCTCTGATAAGTCACCATTTTTTGGTGCATATGGGTTTCATCCGCAGTTTGGGACTTTCTCGGGAGAGGGGTCTTCTGGTTTACCTGATGAGGACAGATTCTCCTCGTCTTTGTCATCTATTTGGCAAAAGATTCAGGATAATCTAAAGAGCATGAGTGAGAGATATAAGCGTGTGGCAGATAAGAGACGTGTGCCTGGTCCGGACCTGAATGTTGGTGATCTGGTGTGGTTGTCTACCAAGAATATCAAATTGAAGGTTCCCTCCTGGAAGTTGGGTCCTAGGTTTATTGGGCCTTACAAGATCCTGTCTGTCATCAATCCTGTTGCCTACCGTCTTGATCTTCCTCAGACTTGGAAGATCCATAATGTTTTTCATATGTCCTTATTGAAACCTTATGTTCAACCTATTGTACCCTCGCCTTTGCCTCCTCCTCCGATTATGGTTGATGGAAATCTTGAATTTCAGGTCTCTAGGATTGTGGATTCTCGTCTTGTCCGCGGTTCCCTCCAGTACCTCGTTCATTGGGAGGGTTATGGTCCTGAGGAGAGGATGTGGGTCCCAGTGCCGGACATTAAGGCCACTCGTCTCATCAGAGCTTTCCATAGGTCCCATCCTGAGAAGGTGGGCCCTGAGTGTCCGGAGTCCACTCGTAGAGGGAGGGGTACTGTCACAACCAGACAGCGGAGAAGCTCTGACAGGAGCTTTCCAGATCCTCCTCCTTGAGTTTCTTTGTTTTGGTTAAGTTCCTCATCTCGTTAGTCTATCTCAGCTGTCATGCAGTTGGACTGATTGCTTCCCTTTAAGTTCCTCCCCATAATGCAATAGTGTGCGGCTTATACAACTTCCTGGAGTGTGTGTGCATGCTGTTTCTATTCCTCAGTCCTCTGCAAGATAAGTGCTGTTCCTTTATTTGTGATTTTCTGTCTGCTGGATTTTCAGGTGACCCTGACTCCCTCCGTGTCTTGTGTAGGGAGCCGGTGGTCGTGTCCCCTCACTATTGTAGGGTCTTCAGGTATTAGATAGCCGAGGTACGTGGATATGCGCCCATCCACCTTTGGGGTATTCGCATAGGCTGAGCAATTAGGGAGAGTGGCAGGTCTCATGTAGGGGTCTCCCTTTTGTTCCTTAGTTGTGGATCCAGTGAGTCATTAATTGTATTGCATTGTCTTGTTTCCTGTACACCATCCGTGACAGGCAGGTGACGAGACCGGTATGGAAGCCTTCAGAAAATCCGGATTGCAGGAATTGTACGAAACCGGGGTTGTGATGAGTTTTTAGGAGGGAGACCAAAAGGGGAACATTGATGTCGGCTAGTCAGCTTTTCGCAGCGCGTTGGAAGCAGGAGGATTGAGGATGGGCCCGAAAACAGGTGAAACAAATATGGAGTGCCTTACACTTATTGTAGTTACAGAAAGTGAAATTATAATTATTGCATAACTGATTTTTCCCCAGGAATACTATGGGGCGACCTAATTTGTCCAGGAGCGGACCTGGCTTTTGGGAAGCTGAAGCGCTGGGCTGCTGGGCTTGCCTGGGAAGTGACGTGTGAGTTGGGGCACCAGTCGGAAGCATGCAGCACCGACTGACAATTAAAGCAATACGGGGATCTAAGTCCAGCAAAATGTCTACAGAAAAGCTCCATGTCTAAGGATGCCCAGTTGGTGACATGCTGAAACTAGGCGAGGGCGGCGGCTGCCTTCGCCGAGAATGACCTATGGTAGTAGGCGAATCCTCCGCATTTGTACCCAAGCTCTGGGACCCTGTACAGGTATGTGTCAAGCTCCTCCCTTCTGGCCGGCTGCACGGAACAGATGATGTCCCGATACAGGCTAAACGCAAGCACAAACTCCGGGAAGGAGAGTTTTTTGTTAAGGCGTGTGTCTTTGGACTTCAGTACCACTGACACATCGCCGCATGCGATGGTCCTGCTTTCTACGGTGTTATGGGTAGAAATGAGGACCGCCGCTAAGTTGATGTCCTTGCCTGCCAGTATGTCTTTGCGCAAGTTCTCTGGAACGAAAAAGGAGGGAGCAATCTCGGGAACCCCAGAAAACCTACCTGGGGAAGAAGGCCGGGAAGTGGAAGGAACTGGAGTGGGATCGATGGGTGCGGTAGGTGACGCGTCCCTACTTTCGACTGCCTGGAGTCTGGTGTTGATGTCGCAGATGGACCTGGACAGGTTATTAATGGTGGCGTGTAGTTGCGTCAGGGACAACTGGATGGTAGACATTGAGACTTGCTCCGTGGGCACCGTGGATGGCTCCGGAAACAGGCGATACAGTTCGGCCTTGCAGGCCTTGCGAATGGCTTATCCCTCGCTTGCTTAGCTCGGCAATCAGCTTAGGGATGGTCCAAGTTCGGTAGGATGAGAGGCTTGCTCTCTCCGAAACCGCAGACTCTACAGTTGAAACGTGAGACATGGTGAGCTGAAAAAATGAAAGGGACATGATGGGAGCTGGTAGAATTCCGCCTGCAGGGCAGGTGTCCCGTAGGGGATAATCGCAGGATGGGCGCGGTCGGGGGGGCGGGGGGCGTTGTACTGCCGATGAGAATACTCGTAGCGAGGTGCAGGGCCTTAACCTAGCTGGTGACCTAGGCGTGCGACTGTCAACTTACCTGAATTTACCGGAGCTGCTTGCGCCAAGACTAAGGGAACTTCACCTGAAAAGAACGGTACATGTTGCCATGATTGGCTATGCCGGGAGGCCGAAATATCAAATCGTACTTTCTACTTACCTGGAAGAAGACGACTAAATTCTTACGGGTACCCGCGGGGTAGCTTAGCACTTAAAAGAACAAGACCGTACATGTTGACTTAACAAAACCATGACTAGAAAAATGCGACTAGACGTTCGTGGGATATGACAGGACTGATGCCAGGAACGAAAGGCATTGACTGCCGCTGAAGGGGGCCCGATATGGGGGATGTGCGGATCGGGCGGAACCGGCAGGACGATACGGGGTAATAGCGCACGGCCAAGACCATGAACCATTATGACTGACGGAAAGACTAGCAACAGAGAGTCTACTGAGGAAACATGTACCAGGGCGATCCTGGGTAACCTGGGAATGACCGGGTTAGGAGACATTTCGACATGGACAAGGGACGGTCCAGAGCGTACCTGGTGAGCATAACTGCCGTGGCAGACGCGAGGCCTGGGCGTACCAGGCCAGGTGGCAGAGGAATGAACATGGAAGAAGAATGTTACACGTAAGCAGGAAGGAGACCAGGAGGCACCTGATTAGTGTGAGAACGCGTGGCGCTTGGGCGCACCAAGCGTGGGAAGACATGGGTTGCGTGACCCGAAGAGAAGGTGAATGAGAGGGACAGAACCCACGTGAATGGAGACAGAAGAAAAACATGGCACACGGAAAGGAGGGAATCCAGGGCGTACCTGGTGCAACAAAAGGAGTGAAAGACCCCCGAGGGAAATCAGGCGGGGATGGGGGACCTGAGCGTATCAGGCGGGTGTGACCCGACATGCAAGGATGAGAGGAATGTGGCGTGAAGATGCCAGGGCGTACCTAGTGGAAAGGAGAAGACGACAGAAGTTGACAGGACACAGCAGGACGTTTTTTATTGGCTGGCAGGATGGCAGCACGAAATATGGTGAGTACAGCAAAAGCGGTCTAAACCTAGTGTTCTACAGTCCTGAATACATAATAGGAATTCAGGATCAAATGATTTTAACAGATTGCAATGGAAGCAGCTAGAACCTCCTACATTCACTATGCGGGTCCCCGGGGAGTTTGTGTGAGCCTGTACCGTTTTTGTGGCAAACCCCAAATTTTTTTAAAGTAATCAGGGCCATCTTTAAAAGACCATTATGTGCCGAATTTCAACATTCATATTATGGCTGCGAGTCCAACAGAACTGGCCCGCTGCAGGCGTCCAGGTATTGTGCCCATAATAAGGACAATTAATGCAGGGCCCTGTTCATATCTAGTTTGTCTCCACATTGGACTTGTTTGTGGAATATAAGTATTGTGGACGATCTATCCTGGGAATACATAATCAATATCGGCTCTGAACGCTTGAGTGGGGGCCCGACTGCAGTAACCAGGTGTGGCCACTACACCGTATGTGGAGCTGTAGTGTAGCAGTGCACAGCAGCTACTGAAAACAGCTGGTTGGGGGGGGTGTAGGGGATGTCAAGAGGATAGGTCCGATAAGTAGTGAATTGGTATAATAACATTTCGCCTGGACACAGTAAGGCGGTAATATACTACATGCCCAGATACTAGGGTACAAGTTTATTTTGGACCCGAGGTCATTACTTGCTGACGCGAGAAAGCGCGCCAGGAGACGAACGGCAAGCATGCTCCTGCCGGCTCCTGGCTCGCTGCAGCGGGAGAGATCACGTGGTTGCGTTCCACAGTGGAACGCATGGCAGGCTGGAGCGCGATTCTCCCGGTAGCGGCAGGAGGGGAGGATGGTGTCACGGCCATGGCTATGACCGTGACTCCTGAACCGCATGCGGTTGTCAGCGGTTTTCATTGGTGTTCAATCACAGGTGAGGGCTGTGGTATTGGCCTCACCTGTGGTTGCCGCTGGCAACAGTATGTATGTGGCAGCGTAGCAGGCTGAGCTGTGCCATGCAGCTCGCTACGCTGCGCATGCGGTTTTGTGTGTGATGTGTGGATGTGTGCACTGTGTTTTATGTTATTGTGTGCACGTTCCCTTTAACCACCTCAGCCCCCAGTGCTTAAACACCCTGAAAGACCAGGCCACTTTTTACACTTCTGACCTACACTACTTTCACCGTTTATTGCTCGGTCATGCAACTTACCACCCAAATGAATTTTACCTCCTTTTCTTCTCACTAATAGAGCTTTCATTTGGTGGTATTTCATTGCTGCTGACATTTTTACTTTTTTTGTTATTAATCGAAATTTAACGATTTTTTTGCAAAAAAATGACATTTTTCACTTTCAGTTGTAAAATTTTGCAAAAAAAAACGAGATCCATATAGAAATTTTGCTCTAAATTTATAGTTCTACATGTCTTTGATAAAAAAAAAATGTTTGGGTAAAAAAAAAATGGTTTGGGTAAAAGTTATAGCGTTTACAAACTATGGTACAAAAATGTGAATTTCCGCTTTTTGAAGCAGCTCTGACTTTCTGAGCACCTGTCATGTTTCCTGAGGTTCTACAATGGCCAGACAGTACAAACACCCCACAAATGACCCCATTTCGGAAAGTACACACCCTAAGGTATTCGCTGATGGGCATAGTGAGTTCATAGAACTTTTTATTTTTTGTCACAAGTTAGCGGAAAATGATGATTTTTTTTTTTTCTTACAAAGTCTCATATTCCACTAACTTGTGACAAAAAATAAAAACTTCTATGAACTCACTATGCCCATAACGAAATACCTTGGGGTCTCTTCTTTCCAAAATGGGGTCACTTGTGGGGTAGTTATACTGCCCTGGCATTCTAGGGGCCCAAATGTGTGGTAAGGAGTTTGAAATCAAATTCTGAAAAAAATGACCTGTCAAATCCGAAAGGTGCTCTTTGGAATATGGGCCCCTTTGCCCACCTAGGCTGCAAAAAAGTGTCACACATCTGGTATCTCCGTACTCAGGAGAAGGTGGGGAATGTGTTTTGGGGTGTCATTTTATATATACCCATGCTGGGTGAGAGAAATATCTTGGCAAAAGACAACTTTTCCCATTTTTTTATACAAAGTTGGCATTTGACCAAGATATTTATCTCACCCAGCATGGGTATATATAAAATGACACCCCAAAACACATTCCCCACCTTCTCCTGAGTACGGAGATACCAGATGTGTGACACTTTTTTGCAGCCTAGGTGGGCAAAGGGGCCCATATTCCAAAGAGCACCTTTCGGATTTGACAGGTCATTTTTTTCAGAATTTGATTTCAAACTCCTTACCACACATTTGGGCCCCTAGAATGACAGGGCAGTATAACTACCCCACAAGTGACCCCATTTTGGAAAGAAGACACCCCAAGGTATTCCGTGAGGGGCATGGCGAGTTCCTAGAATTTTTTATTTTTTGTCACAAGTTAGTGGAAAATTATGATTTTTTTTTTTTTTTTTTTTTTTTCATACAAAGTCTCATATTCCACTAACTTGTGACAAAAAATAAAAACTTCCATGAACTCACTATGCCCATCAGCGAATACCTTGGGGTCTCTTCTTTCCAAAATGGGGTCACTTGTGGGGTAGTTATACTGCCCTGGCATTCTAGGGGCCCAAATGTGTGGTAAGGAGTTTGAAATCAAATTCTGAAAAAAATGAGCGCCAATTGAATTAAATATACAGACACCTTCTTATACCAGCGTCTGGTTCTGCGGGAAACTAAATACGGAGACAACATCTGGTCATTGAAGTCCACCCCTCCCATGAGCGCATTATAGTCGTGGACACAGAGGGGCTTTTCAATGACACGGGTTGCTCGCTCAATTTGGATTGTCGTGTCTGCGTGAATGGAGGAGAGCATGTAAACGTCACGCTTGTCTCTCCATTTCACCGCGAGCAGTTCTTCGTTACACAAGGCAGCCCTCTGCCCCCTTGCAAGACGGGTGGTTACAAGCCGTTGGGGGAAGCCCACGCGACTAGTTCGCATGGTGCCACAGGCGCAAATCCGTTCTAGAAACAAATGCCTAAAGAGGGCCACGCTTGTGTAGAAATTGTCCACATAAAGATGGTACCCCTTGCCGAATAAGGGTGACACCAAGTCCCAGACTGTCTTCCCACTGCTCCCCAGGTAGTCAGGGCAACCGACCGGCTCCAGGGTCTGATCTTTTCCCTCATAGATCCGAAATTTGTGGGTATAGCCTGTGGCCCTTTCACAGAGCTTATACAATTTGACCCCATACCGGGCACGCTTGCTTGGGATGTATTGTTTGAAGCCAAGGCGCCCGGTAAAATGTATTAGGGACTCGTCTACGCAGATGTTTTGCTCAGGGGTATACAAATCTGCAAATTTCAGGTTGAAATGGTCTATGAGGGGCCGAATTTTGTGGAGCCGGTCAAAAGCAGGGTGGCCTCTGGGACGGGAGGTGGTATTGTCGCTAAAATGCAGAAAACGTAGGATGGTCTCAAATCGTGTCCTGGACATAGCAGCAGAGAACATGGGCATGTGATGAATTGGGTGCGTTGACCAATATGACCGCAATTCATGCTTTTTTGTCAGGCCCATGTTGAGGAGAAGGCCCAAAAAAATTTTAAGCTCGGAAACTTGGACTGGTTTCCACCGGAAAGGCTGGGCATAATAGCTTCCCGGGTTAGCGGTTATAAATTGTGTGGCATACTGGTTGGTCTCTGCCACGACTAAGTCCAAGAGCTCCGCAGTCAAGAACAGCTCAAAAAATCCCAGGGCCGAACCGATTTGAGCCGTCTCAACCCGAACTCCAGACTGGGCGGTGAAAGGGGGAACTACTGGTGCGGCTGAAGTTGGTGACTGCCAATCAGGATTTGCCAGCACCTCAGGGACTCTAGGGGCTCTACGGGCCCGTCTTTGCGGTGGCTGCGACGGGGTAACTATTGCACGTGCCACCGTACCAGCTTCAACTGCCCTTCTGGTGCTCGCTACTTCACCAGGTTGTACGGCAGTGCTGGTACTAGGTCCAGGAAGGGCTGCGCTGCTGGTGTATGCCTCACCACGTGATCCGGCAGCGACAGCCCCACTCTGCTGCTCTTGAAGCGGATCCTGCGTAACCTGTGGTCTAGCGACATGGGGCCGGGTACGCCTGGTGCTGCCAGGGACCTCCACCTCCTCGTCCGAACTTTGGGTCAGAGAGCCACTGCTTTCCACAGGTTCATATTCTGACCCGCTAGATTCGTCAGATGAGGGTTCCCACTCCTCATCCGACTGGGTCAGAATCCTGTAGGCCTCTTCAGAAGAATACCCCCTGTTTGACATTTTGGACTACTAAATTTAGGGGTATTCCCTGAGACTACCCAAGAAAAAAAGCAAACCTGTCTTACAAAGGGGAGGCTAGCGAAGTACCGGAGGCTGCTGCGGTTGATAAAAAATATCAAAACTGATTTTTTTTATCGCCGCAGTGCGTGTAAAATGAATGTGCAGTGATCAAAAAATATATATTTTTTGTCACTGCGGTGGGGCGGGCGTGGGTGAACGCACGTGTGGGCGACCGATCAGGCCTGATCGGGCAAACACTGCGTTTTGGGTGGAGGGCAAACTAAAGTGACACTAATACTATTATAGATCTGACCGTGATCAGTTTTGATCACTTACAGATACTATAAAAGTACAAATGCTGATTAGCGATACGCTAAACAGCGAATAAAAGTGACTGCGGTGCGGTGGGGTGGGCGCTAACTGACGCTAACTACCTAACCAAGGGGCCTAAACTATCCCTAAAACCTAACAGCCAATACCAGTGAAAAAAAAAAAGTGACAGTTTACACTGATCACTTTTTTTCCTTTCACTAGTGATTGACAGGGGCGATCAAAGGGGTGATCAAAGGGTTAATTGGGGTGCAGGTGGGTGATCTGGGGCTAAGGTGTAGTGTTGGTGCTACTCACAGTTCAGTCTGCTCCTGTGCTGGATCCAACCGACGAAAAGGACCAGCACAGGAGCAGACAAGCCATATAACAGATCATATTTACTAATATGATCTGTTATATGACTTTGGATTGGATTTTTTGAAAATCGCCAGCCTGCCAGCCAATGATCGTTGCTGGCAGGCTGGTGACGAACTTGTTCTTTGAATTTTGCCGGCCCGCGATGCGCATGCGCGGGCCGGCTTGGAGCGAAATCTCGCGTCTCGCGAGATGACGCGTATATGCGTGACTCTGCGCAGCGCTGCCACCTCCGGAACGCAATCCTGCGTTAGGCGGTCCGGAGGTGGTTAAGTGGTGTTTTCCCTTCCCTGGTGTTGGAAGGGTTAATCCCCTTCCTAGTGTGTGTGATCACTGGGTGTGTCCGACTGTGGGGTGTGGCTTCTTGGCCTATAAAGCCTCACTGCTTTTGCAGGCCTTCAGGTTGCTTCAGCCATGCTTAGCTGAGAGCAGCCTCATGTATTTATTACCTGCCAGTAAGAGCCACCCCTGTGGTCATAAACCTTAAATGTCATAACCATAATGTCGCTTTAAGTTATTTCTAGTTATGTGTGATGTCCGTGTGATGTTTTATATGTGATTTTGTGCAGCTATGGATCTGGGTCCCTGTGTGGGGATGCGTTTGTGATCTGCACCCTGCTAACACAGGGATCCAGTCAGCAAGGCTGTGGCAGGTAGGTGGAACTCTTTGTTCACCTGCCATATCCATAGAGCTGTTTATGTCTCCCCTTTTCCTGCAGCTTGGCCGTTGAGACTCCTGCTCCTCCGTGTCTAGGAGGAGTGGGCTTGTCTTACTCAGCTCCTAGGTGAGGGTCATCTTGAGGGCTAGCAGGGACTTCTAGGTTCCGGAGCATGAGCCCTCCTACCATCAAGGTTGGCTCATGTAGCTAGGAGTCAGGGTCAGGTTAGGGATGCCTTTAGGAGGTGACCTGCTCCCTAATCCTGTCTTCATGGCCAAGCAGCCGTAACATCACCGGGCTCCACACGGCTGAGGATTTCCCCCATCCTCAGCCGTGACAGATGGTTGCCGTACATCGCGGCTCGTGTGTGTGCGGAGGTAACTGATGGGAACCAGGGGAGGAGGGGGGAACTTACCCTTGATGGCCACAAGTTCTGGCATGCAGAATCGCGGGAAAGGCCGGAATGGTGCCTGGAGCAACGAAGGTGCAACTCCTCCTACCCTGGAACGCAAGGGGAGAGAGGACGCGCACCCCATGGGCGGGGCGGCGGGGCTTATGAAGTCCCCAACACCCCTCCCACAAATGCAGGCTGAAATTCAGCCTGCTAGATATGTCGCAGGGAAATGATGAAAATTGAGATTTGATCAAATCCCTAAGATGAAAATGGAGATTTGATCAAATCCCTAAGGGAGATGATCAATTCACGGAAGATGATGTTCCCTAAAGAAAGTAAGTGATTTGATCATCAAATCCCTTAACTGTTTTAGTGAAAAGTTTAATATTTTTGATAATATAATAATAATAATAATAATATGAAATAATATTGTTTAGATATTTAGATCGGAGTCACACTTTCTCTTCAAAATCAATATTGTTTAGATATTTGGATCGGAGTCAGACTTTCTCTTCAAAATCTAAGATTTTTTAGTACCTACTTCCATAACATCGTATTTTATTCCATAATAGTACTGTTTATGTGTCCGTTGTAGTTTAAGTAGTGGTGCTAATTAAAATTGCTCAATGACTGCGATAGCTTCTTCTATCCTTTCGCAAGTCGACAAACGTTTTTTCTTTATCATGCCGCTTGTTCAAAAACATCCTGATCGTTTCATTAAACTGTTCTTCAGATACAACTTCGGTCAGAGTTAGATTTTTTTCTATATCTGAACCCATGGTCAGGAGTGTGCCCCCACAGAAATATGCCTGGCTGTCACGGGATAGCGTCACGGGTATAAAGATAGAGCGGAGGTGCACCCCCTGAGCTGCCACCCGGTCCCTGCCTACTTGCACCACCCGCCCTAGGTGACAGGGCGCAACTGGGCGACAGTCCCTGACCTGAGTAAGCGCAAGCATAGAGACAGCAGGGAAGCGGACAGCCAATGAGAGGTAGCACTCGAGCGGACAGAGAGGTGGAACAAGCAAGGTACCACCAAAAACGGAAGGGCGAGGCGGGTCAACTAGCCGGGGTCAGTCCAGGAGGTCACGTCAGTACGAGGGAGGAGACAGAGACAGATCCGAGAGGTCACATCAGTACCAGAGAAGAGGCAAAGACAAAATCCAAAAGAAAGCTGAGGTCAAAATCCGAGAGGTAGCGTCAAGGTTGAGGGAACAGGCAGAGGTGTCAGGAACCAGATCAAGGGTCAAATCCAAAGGTAAGCTAAATAACAATAATAGTACACAGCCTAAGGGACCAAAATCACAGGCAACCTGTAGCCAGCAGGTTGCCTGTATTAATAGTGGGGAGTGAGGGTCATGTGACGTGGCCAGCGTCACATGACCAACAGACAGGCAAGTCGAGCACTGAGTGATCAGCTCGGCGCTCAAGGCAGACCTAGGAGCAGGGAGCCTCCCAGCTAGCAAAGCCGCCCTGGGAACGAGGCCGAACACAGATCCTCGCTCCCGAAGCTAAGCAGCAGGTCTGCGGCTGATGGGAGACCGAGTGCGCCTTCGGTCCCCCGTTACACCTGGCTGTGTTCCTGCCAGAATAGTATATACCTAGAATCAGGGGCGTCGCTAGGGCCTTTTATCAGTGAACTGTGAAAGCTATGAGATAAAGGACCTTTGATGACATCATCACCATGTGACCAGTAACATAGCAATATTACTGGTCACATGTCTATGAGGTAATCAAAGGTCCTTCGACTGCTTTCTTTTTTTTCCAGGACTCCTTACTTGTTTATTTCATCTTTTCACTAAAACAGTAAAGAAATTTGAACCAAATCACTTACTTTCTTTAGGGAAATCACCCCACAGAGATGTTATTTTAAACATCTTCCGTAAATTGATCATCTCCCTTAGGGATTTGATCAAATCTTCATTTTCATCATTTCCCTGCGACATATATACTGCAGGAATACCCCTAGTAATCGATATACATAAAATAAAAACACAAAGTAAGAAACAAACAAAGTCAAAATATGTCAAATATAAAAATAAAAAGTCTGGTAACATCTAACATGGGATCTGTATAGGAATTTAGCATGAAATTCTGCTGCTGCTCAGTAACATAGAAGGCTGTATTTGTAGCTGGCCTAACAGTTTTCTGACCTCCCGCCTACTTGGTTTGGCCACGCCTTTAGTTTGGCTCCACCTACAATATGGGGCCACTTTTACCTTTTTTTCCAGGGCCACTTTGAGTTCCCAATCCGCCACTATGGACAGCACACATACCCAGTGAATTTAATGTGTTTCTTCACACATTAGCTGTTTTCATGAAGACATGCACGACTTTGGCCTGTGATGCAGAGCAAACATACTCATTGAAGTCTATGGGTCCGTAAAAAACCACTGGCACAACACAGATGGCATCTTTGTTCTGTCAGTGTTTCACAGACGATTGGTAGGAGATCCTCTGGAAAATGGTTTTCACCTCAGCAGTGTACGTGGAACATGGGTGACACATGGAGGGCAAAAAACAGAACACACAGATTCTTCCCAGATGTCAAATGGACAAAGAAATGTGAACAAGGCCTTATTCACACATTCAGTGGGGAACATTTACCAAGACCAGCTGTCGTAAGATTTGTCTAATTTATGACAAGGCGCGTGCCTCATCATAAATTAGACGCATCAGAGGCAGTCCTTGCAAGTGGGGAAAACTATGCTAGGCCCTGGCTGGTGTCATTATTTTTTGCTAAGGCTACTTTCACACTTGCGGCAGGACGGATCCGACATGCTGTTCACCATGTCGGATCCGTCCTGCGGCTATTTCGCCGTGCCGCTGGACCGTCCCCATTGACTATAATGGGGACGGGGGCGGAGCTCCGGCGCAGCACGGCGGTGCACGGCGAAAGCCGCCGGACTAAAAAGCCTGACATGCAGTAATTTTAGTCCGGTGGCTTTCGCCGTGCACCGCCGTGCTGCGCCAGAGCTCCGCCCCCGTCCCCATTATAGTCAATGGGGACGGAGCGGCAGTCCGGCGGCACGGCGAAATAGCCGCAGGACGGATCCGACATGGTGAACAGCATGTCGGATCCGTCCTGCCGCAAGTGTGAAAGTAGCCTTACATTTTCACACACACTCTGTCCCGCCCAACTGGCGGACACAGCGTAAAACTGTCTGTGTGACTAAATATTGTTGCACGGCTGGTTAACAAAGGGGACTTGCCACTATTTTACACCTAAAGTGTTTGGACAGTGGTTTTCAGCAATGATTGTGAGCCAAAACCAGATGCGGGTCTAAACACAGAACAGGAGCAACTTTTTCGCCTATACCTTATCTCTGTGGAGCTTCCACTCCTCATTTTGGCTCACAATCTCCGATGGAAGTCACTGACCAAAACACTGATGTGTGAATGAGGCCTAAATGTGCTGCCAATCACCAGACAAATGATCAAAGGCTTGCTAGTCAGGTGACCATGTCTTCCATGTGGCACCCAAAATCATAGTGGGGGAGATTCATCAAAACTGGTGTAAGGGTACTTTCACACTTGCGGCAGGACGGATCCGACATTCTGTTCACCATGTCGGGTCCGTCCTGCGGCTGTTTCGCCGTGCCGCCGCTCCGTCCCCATTGACTATAATGGGGACGGGGGCGGAGCTCCGGCGCAGCACGGCGGTGCACGGAGAAAGCCGCCGGACTAAAAAACCTGACATGCAGTAATTTTAGTCCGGCGGCCTTAAGCCGTGCACCGCCGTGCTGCGCCGGAGCTCCACCCCCGTCCCCATTATAGTCAATGGGGACGGAGCGGCGGCACGGCGAAACAGCCGCAGGACGGATCCGACATGGTGAACAGCATGTCGGATCCGTCCTGCCGCAAGTGTGAAACTAGCCTTAAGTAGTACTGGCTTAGTTGCCCTTAGCAACCAATCAGATTCCACCTTTCATTTTTCAGAGATCCTTTGGAAAATGAAAGGTGGAACCTGATTGGTTGCTGTGGGCAACTAAGCCCCTTCCTTTACACCAGTTTTGATAAAGTGTGTCAGCAGGATATCGCCCTGTGTAAATATGGATGTGCAGCTGTCATACACGACGGCGTGGATTCTTCTGACGATTTCACACGTTTCATACTTAGATAATGAATACAGTTGCACAGGTCGCAGGCATTCAGCAGAACATAGAGAAGCACAGTCAGCATTGTGGGGGAGAACATGCAGGATCGGCAATAAACTGCTTGCAGTTATCTTAAGTGACCTTCAGCAGGGAGCTGACCTGTGAAGGAAAAACCCTTCAGATACTGAACTATGCCACTCTGACTTGTGGAAAGAAGCCTGAAATCTTCTCAAAGATACACTGCTAATTCAAATACAAATGTACCTGTCATGTATGCTCAGAATAGCCACGAATGTCTTAGGCCTCATGCACACGACCATAGTGTGTTTTGCGGTCCGCAAATCGCGAATCCGCAAAACGCGGATGGCATCTGTGCGCGTTCCGCAATTTGCGGAACGGCACGGACAGCCTTTAATATAAATGCCTATTCTTGCCCGCAAAGCGCGGACAAGAATAAGACATGTTATATTTTTTTGCAGGGCCACGGAACGGAGCAACGGATGCGGACAGCACACGGAGTGCTGTCCGCATCTTTTGCGGCCCCATTAAAGTGAATGGGTCCGCATCCGAGCCACCAAAACGGCGGCTCGGATGCGGACCAAAACAACGGCCGTGTGCATGAGGCCTTAGGCTGGTTCTGGGCTCTAAAGGCCCTATTACACGGGCAGATTATTGTTAGGATGATCATTAACGAGTGTTGTGAGCGATCATCTGGCAATGTAATACTGCTGACAAATACCTGATGAACGAGCAATCGCTTGTTCATCGGCTAATCGGCAGACCCCGCTGTGTAATAGGCACTCCACTGCCGGCAAACCATGAGACAGTATAAGGACGAGTGATTAGCAATCAGTCCCTACACTGAGGAGGAGATCGCTGCATGTAATAGCAGAGGTCTCCGCCCCTAGCGAGCAGGCGATTGATGGGAGGGAACGCTTCCCTCCCGACAATCGTCTGCTCTATCTGCTCGAGCAATAGGGCCCTTAGGGTATGTTCACACATGAAAGATTCCTAGCAGAAATCTCTGAATCTGAAAAATCTATTCCATGCATTTAAATGTGATTTTTACAAACATCCTTCCAATATATGGAAAGCTCAGACTATCGGGCAGATCAGAAGAAGGCCTTATGCACACTGGAGAGACATGTGCCGGAGGCGGTAAAGATGGATGTGCAGTACCTGCCACTCGCGAGATGCATGCAACCTGTGCGTAGCATTTTATGGAATTATTCTCCCCTAGATGCAGTGCTTTCCTCAGTTTATCCAATCTGGATAAGGGTGCATTCATACCATTGTATGTATTTTGTGGTCTGCAAAAAATACGGATGACATCCAAGTGACATTCATGCTGCATCTGTTTTTTTGCGGATCCATTGTAGCAATGCCTATCCTTGTCTGCAAAACGGGGCTACGGAAAGGACATACGGATGCGAACAGCACATGGTGTGCTGTCCGTGTTTTTTTAACGGACCCATTGAAATGAATGGGTCCGCATGCTATCCGCAAAAAATGACGATCGTATGCGGATCAAAAATACGGTCGTGTGAATGCACCCTAATGCTGCAATAATCCAACCCAAAATGACCTGCTGCTTTACATTAGCATTGTTTGGTCTGTCTCATAGGAAGGCTGCTCTGTTATGTTAATAGTATACAGCCCTATCAATACTATGCTTCCATGCTATGGCGTAAATGATCAGAGAGGCACAAACAATGGAGATAGAAGTAATAATCATTAGTAAAGATTGGAGATAGGAAGAAATGCACTTACCGCTCTCCCTTAAAAAACTAAAGTCTGATCCCAACAGGTTCACACACAATGATATGTACTAATATGAAATATCCGCTCAGACCTACCTACTGAATGTCTATAACACAGATCCACACCAGGAAGCTCCTTGGATCAGCCAGACTGCAGAATGCTGGGCACCGCTTGTTTTCTTGTCTTGCTGGTCACATGACTTCCCCCTTCCAGCCTTCCTACTGAGAAGAGGATGAGATTTAAGGTGGAACTGGAAATTGCAGGCCAGTACACAATGGGACACATTTACTAAACACTGCCTTCCCCAGCACCAGTGGCACACATGGGAACTCATGTATATGTCATTTTTTATTTAGGTTAGTCTTTTGGGGTACATTATTGTAAATAGAAACTGAGAAAATCTGGTAACATTTCTTACGCATTTCGACTGGGTATGGTCTTAAACATAGCATATTTACACCTGATGCATGTACACACACGGAAAACACCCCAAATTACCGCGTAAGAGATCTTACCTATGCGCGTACATGCATCAATAAAGTATTTAAGAGTTTTAAATGTGTCTACCGGAGAAGGATTAACTCTGTGTATGTTTCCTTCCTGCTCTGGCAATGTCCTGGCACCGATGTAAAAGAGGGAGTTGACTGGGTTAGCTCACCACTTGTCTGCAAATTAATGTAAATTTGTCAGACAGCGGTGGCCGGAAAAAGTTGCAAAATGTTTGTGCAAAATTAAAGAAATTGGAAGGGGGAGCCAGGCAAGTACAACCTGGGTGAGGAGCCCGGGCATTAGAGGGGGCATTATAGGGGTTGGATAAGTTTTGTGCAAAAATGTGTGACTTTTGTACACCAGAAAACTGGCGTACAGCATTTATAAATGTAGCCTATGCCTATGGTGTTCTCCCTGGTTACCTCGCTTCATACCCACTAGTGAACCTAGACTTTCTGCTGCCTGAGTCAAACTCTGGTGATACCTGTCCCCTTCTGCAGTAAAGATAAAATATCCTCAATCTGTGTTAGGGCTCATGCACACTGTAGAGGGAAGTGCATATATTGGGTATTCCTTGCGCCAGCGCCCGCAACGCTCAAAAGATTGGTACCGTTGTTGCACACAACTTTACCAACTGTCAAATTGAGCGCGGTTAGCCACTGATCGGCCTGTGACTGCAGAGCTGAAAGCAGTGCAGGACCGGTGTGGCTCTTGGCTTCCAGGCACAACAGCCGCAGCACAGCATGGCAACGTCTCACCTGGCACGTCGAATAGGTTCTGGGGAGCTTGGGGGGCGCAGCGGAAGAGGCGGTAGCAGTGAAAAAGGAGGAGTCAGCCGAGGAGGAGATGGAGTAGGAGGATGAGAAGAAGAGGCAGGCCTGCATGTAATCCATGGCGGTAACACCAAATCTACACGGGCGCCACGGTTTGCATGCTTTACGGCCGTCAGAAGTTTCACCCAGTGGGCAGTAAAAGTTATGTACCTTCCCTGTCCGTGTTTGCTAGACCACGTGTCTGTGGTCTTGGCACCGACACTGTGTGCCAGAGATATATTCACTTGCCGCTGAACGTGGCCATATAGCTCTGGGATGCCCTTCTGGGAGAAATATTTCCTTCCGGGGACCTTCCATTGTGGTGTGCCAATGGCCACAAATTTTCTAAAGGCCTCCGAGTCCACCAGTTTATATGGCAATAGTTGGCGGGCTAGCAGTTCGGACAAGCCAGCGTTCAGCCGTTGGGCAAGAGGGTTATCCGGCGTCATCAACTTTTTATGCTCAAACATTTGAGCCACGGAAGCCTGCCTTATGCCAGATGAACGCGACAACGGCACGATGGAAGGTGGAGGACAAATGGGAGGAGAAAGAGAAGAGGCAGGACGTGGAGCGCCGGGAGTGTGGCTTTGTGGGTTCCGACAGCGTTGCTCCCATTGGGCTTGGTGATGGGAGGCCAGGTGCCTTCTCAGCAGCTGACACATTAAAAAAAGCTCAGACTGCGGAGCCATGTGCTGGCGTCCTGGGAGCGCCAGAAGTAACCGTGCATGGTGGATGGCTTGCTCCAGATACATTTGCAATTTGCTTTTTGCCTCCTGTGCCCTGCGAGCTCTGCCTGCTTCTCCTCCTTCTCCTCCCTCTCTGCTGTTCTTCTCTCCCTCTGAACTCCCCTCCTCTTCCTCTCTTATGGGCACCAATGTGACGTCCATCGACACGTCATCATCGTCACCTTTACCACCACTGACATTTGAGATCTCGGAGTAGGCAGCAACAGCGGCTACCTCCCTCCTTGTGCTGATCTGGGTACTGTCGTCAGACCACTGGGTGGCAGCCGTTGCTACCTCCTCTACCTCCATCTGATGTCAAGAATGGCTGTGCATCGATAAGGTCTGGGAATGGATGGAAAAATAATTCCTCTGACTCGAGTGGAGGGGCTGTGGTGGTGGTGGTGTCTTTGGGGGTGCACACAGCAGAGAGTGAAGAGGGTGCAGATACAGAGGATGAGGAGGGTGCAGAAGCGGAAGGCTGAATGAGCCACTCAACCAACTCTGATGCGTCCTTTGAAGTAATTGCACGCGCCTTCTCCAACTTCCCACTTAGACTCCGGCCTGGTGCACCTGCCCGACCCCTACCACCCCTGCGGAACGGCCTGCCTCTTCCTCTGCCTGTCATTTTCAGAATGACCCTGTGCCTAAGTCCCTAGAGAAGAGCAGTATTTGTGGAAGCAGGTTGTCACAGTCATTACCGCTGGCTGTGACCTTCTGTCTATGCTCTCGCTGCAGCTCCGTTCCTCTGTATTATTTGTGGTTCTGTATGGGTTAACTCCCCTGTATTCCTATTAGGAGTTAATCCTCTGTCTGCTCCATGGGTGTGGTCTCTCTGCTGCACCCATGGAACCTGTATATAAGGCTGAGGTTTCCTCAGTTCTGGGTCAGCTCTCCTGGTGTGTGTTGTCTTGTCCTGCTCCTGGTTTGTACTCTCCCTCCCATGCTGCTGACCCATGGGATCCGTGTCTGTCTGTGCTCTGTGAGTTTCCCTACTCAGTTCTGGGTCAGCTCTCCTGGTGTGTGTTGTCTTGTCCTGCTCCTGGTTTGTACTCTCCCTCCCATGCTGCTGACCCATGGGATCCGTGTCTGTCTGTCTGTGCTCTGTGAGTTTCCCTACTTGTTCATTAACGTCGTCTGTCTGTTATCTGTTCTGCCTGTTATGTTTTAGTTACTTTGTGTTTATTCTGATGTCTGTGTTCAGCAAGCCTTTGTAGCAGAGTGGCATGACAAGGCCATGCAGTTTACTACTGGTGGAGCAAGTCCTTCTCTGCTCATTGCCACTCCTGCTCCCTTGCGTGAACTCCTGCTCGTATTATTAGTTCCCCTGTTTTGTATTCATATGTCTGTGTTCAGCAAGCCTTTGCAGCAGAGTGGCATGAGAAGGCCATGCAGTTTACTACTGGTGGAGCAAGTCCTTCTCTGCTCATTGCCACTCCTGCTCCCTTGCATGAACTCCTGCTTGTGTTATTATATGCCCTGTTTTGTATTTACCTGTCTGTTATGTTTGCCTATGTGCCGTCGGTACCTTCTGGTACCTGTTGTCCATTCGCTCCTGTTGTCACTGTCTAGTTCACGCTCCAGAGTGGACCCTGGCAACTTCCTGCGGCAAAGTCTAACCCTACCATCTAGGGCTCTAGTGAACACCAGGAGTTGCTTAGTCATGCCCTTCTGGAGTATTACTAGACAGTGGTGCAGTGGGGGTTTTCTCCCACTGTGCTGACGGTACATAGAGCTCATGTTTTCTCTGTGCTGCCTTTCATGTTTTTGTTTGTGCAATAAACTCTTATGTGTCTGTACCTGATTTCCGTCTATTGCTTGACGACGCGGTGGTCTCTCCTGGGACCTCCAACTCGTGACACAGGTATATCGCAGGTCTCAATCAATGTTTGGTGGAAACAGGTATATCGAACCCCTTAATCAGTATTTTGTGGAAGCAGGTATATCGCAGGCCTCAATCAGTATTTTGTGGAAGCAGGTATATCAAACCCCTTAATCAGTATTTTGTGGAAGCAGGTATCTCGCACGCCTTAATAAATATTTTGTGGAAGCAGGTATAGTGCACCCCTTAATCAGTATTTTGTGGAAGCAGGTATATCACAGGCCTCAATCAATATTTGCTGGAAACAGGTATATCGTACCCCTTAATCAGTATTTTGTGGAAGCAGGTATCTCGCAGGCCTCAATCAATATTTGGTGGAAACAGGTATATCAAACCCCTTAATCAGTATTTTGTGGAAGCAGGTATATTGCAGGCCTCAATCAATATTTGGTAGAAACAGGTATATCGAACCCCTTAATCAGTATTTTGTGGAAGCAGGTATATTGCAGGCCTCAATCAATATTTGGTAGAAACAGGTATATCGAACCCCTTAATCAGTATTTTGTGGAAGCAGGTATATTGCAGGCCTCAATCAATATTTGGTGGAAACAGGTATATCGAAACCCTTAATCAGTATTTTGTGGAAGCAGGTATAGCACAGACCTCAATCAATATTTGGTGGAAGCAGGTATATCAAACCCCTTAATCAGTATTTTGTGGAAGCAGGTATATCGCAGCCCTCAATCAGTATTTTGTGAAAGCAGGTATATCAAACCCCTTAATCAGTATTTTGTGAAAGCAGGTATATCATAGGCCTCAATTAATATTTGGTGGAAACAGGTATATCGAACCCTTTAATCAGTATTTTGTGGAAGCAGGTATATCGCAGCCCTCAATCATTATTTTGTGGAAGCAAGTATCTCGCAGGCCTTAATCAATATTTGGTGGAAGCAGGTATATCGCAGGCCCAATCAATATTTAGTGGAAGCAGGTATATCACACCCCTCAATAAGTTTTTTGGGGGGCAACAGGTAAATCACACCCGTTGCAAATAGTTGTTCCAATAGCGCTTATCCCTCTATATAGCTGCGGTATCGCAGCAGAACCGCACACAACTAATGCACAATACAAACGCACTATAATATACTGTTAGAAAGTATCTTATATCACACCTATAGATAGCACACCTATACTAGTCCTTAAAAGGACTTTTTTGGCCCTATTAGCTATCGTTTGGTGTCCCTAACAGCCTGTTCCTGCTCCACAAAGCAACCTCTCCCTACACTGGCAAAACACAGAATGTAAAATGGCTGCCAGATTGGGTTCTGTTATAGGGTGGGGGTGTGTCTATGTGCTGAAACGTCTCAATTGGCTGTCCTGTCCCACCTGATGGATGTGTCATGGGTCAAAGTTCGGCGCAATGCAAAAGAATATAGCGCCGCGGACATCGCCATATGTTCGCATGTTCGGCGAACGCGCAAAGTTCACCGCAAAACGACTGCCGGGCGAACAGCAAGGCCATCTCTACTAATCGCTTCTCGGCCTTTTGGCTAAAATCAATCTGTTCTTAGATTCCTGGTGGCCAGAGCCCTGCCAGGATGTAGATCAGAGAACCACAAAGCAAGCCTAGGGTGTACGGCTTGGGTTTAAAGGTACCTTTGCTAGGTGACCAAGGCCTCTGCTGATCTAAGCAAGGGGCTGAGATGTTTGAAAGCCTTAGGTGCAGAAGTGCCCCAGGAGTGGTGACCCTGGGGTGCCTGAACTCACTGGGTCCGGGAGCCAGCATATTTGCACACACTTCACTTTTTCACATTTTGAGCGCACACACCTCTCTTTGCTCGGCTTTGGCCAAGAAAAGATGAGAAATTTTTATAATTCCTGGTCGAATGCCCGGGCCGTAATGGCACACATTCTCTTATTTATTTTTTATGTTCACTGTGTGTTCACTTTCCACGTTTGTTTTGTTGATTTCTTGGGTACAGCGCCCTTACGGGTACCCCCCTTAAAGTCTAGGGGGGGGTGTGACCATCCCAATTCTGCACCCCCCTGCCAAAACCCTTCGGGGAGAGACCAGCCTTAGTAATTGAGTGTCACGGATGGTGTTACAGAAAACTAGAAGACACAAATGAAGATCCGACTGACTTGATCCCAAAACTAAGAAACATATGGGTAAGCCCTGTAACAACGCTAGCTCTCTCCCTTACTGCTCAGCCTATGCAAAAATCTCAATGGTAGAAATTTGCATACCCTCGTTCCTCGACTGTATGACACCTGAACACCCTATAATAGTGAGGGGACACGACCACCGTCTCCCTACACTTAATACGGAGGGAGTCAGGGTTACCTAAGATCAAGCCCACAGGAAAACAGAAATAAAGAAACAGACTTATCTTGTGGATGCAGTAGTAACAGCTTCTAGCATCAGCACACTCCAGGAAGTTGTATAAACCGCAAAGTGATGCAGTATGGGAGGGGATTTAAAGGGATGCAATCAGTGCAACTAGATGACAGCTGAGAGAGGGAAACGAGATGACAAAAGGAAAGCAAAACAAAAGAACCTCAAGCAGGAGGTTCTGAAGAACGTCTGTCAGAGCTTCCCAGATGTCTGGCGGTGACATTGAGGCTCTGAGCTACACCTGGGGTGGCGCCCAGGTTGAAGACCGGAGCCACAGACGTGGCGTACCCTCGGCTTTGGCTGAGGGTTGCCTGGGTGTACCCCCAGCTCCGGCTGGGGGTTACCTGTTTTGTCTCGGTCCCTTGCAGGAGCTTTCTGGACCGGAGGGACTGGGAAAGGTTTATGGGGGGCCCTTCTTCTTTGGAAGAGGGCCTGCGATGGACCATACCTAGTGCACGTTTTTTGTGGGGCACGCTGCACGATTTTGTTGCACAGATGTAGAAAGCAAGCTCCTTGGGCTTTTAAAAATAAAATGCCCCAGTGGCTAGGTATATAAACACCTGCCTCCCCAATTCATTGTACAAAAAAAGAGCAAGGATTTAACAAGGTAAAAAAATCTCATTTTATTTGTTATAAATCACATGAACATTACAGGTGAGACTCAAAAGGGACAGAACATGGAGACTGGGCCACAAAAGGGCTCTGCAATGTGGAGAATCACAATGGGGGATAATGTGACCATATACAGCAGGTAACAGACAATAAACAGAAGCTGTGAACATTGGAGTAGTTGCGGGTGCAATTGCTGTCCCCTAGTGTTGAACAACTACCTAGCTCTTATTCACAGCGTCCAAGCAATGGATGCTGTAGGGTATAATTGGACGGTGCAATACTACTCATAAAGATGGCATATAACAATAACTGTAAGTCACTAGTCCCACCCTAATACAGATACCATGTTACCTACCCATATTGCTGCTGAAAAATGGTGACACAGTTCCCCCACTGCTTCGACCTCAACACGTGTTTCGCCACGTAGGCTACAATTTAACCCCTTTTACAGTGCAGCAATGGTTTTCTGCACATGTAATACTGCCCCGCAATGCTCCAAAACCCATTGGTCTACATTTACAAAATAAATTGTTTATGCCAATTTTTAGCACAACTGTGCACAAAAAAAAAGTCGTAGGTGGAAAAATGTGTAATAGTAAAACTCACAACTTTTTTGTCAGTTGCCAAATTTGGATAATAATTGGAGAAGTGGGAAGGATCCCCAAGTAGATGCAGTCAGGTTTGCCAACCATCCAGAAATTCCTGGATAGTCCATAAAAATAGGGCACAGTTTCCAGTGGGAAAAAATATATGTGCAGCGTCCCACTACGTGTGTGTGGGCACTGCTTAAAAGCACTTTTTACTCTGAAACTGTATTATGCTGCATTGTGGTACTTTGTATAAATGTATCTGCAAAATCCCTGTTACCAGGCAGATTAGGTGTAATTTATACATCCCACCACTAGATGGGGATAAAACTTAGGTCTTATATATATACCTAGGTCAGGCCTAGTGAGACAGATTAGTTGAGACCAGAGATCAGATGAGTGAGTTGAGAATGTAGTTCAGATTAGAGCAGATCTGAGGAGGTCATATTAGATTAGTGGGAGAAAATGTAGAGTGAAGACTCCATGACACAGATTAGTGAGTGGAGCCAACTTCGCTATGAGGTGATACTAAGATGTGAGGCGCAGAAGAGCGTTTTCCTTCTGTGGCCGGATTATAGACTTGCATCCCTGACCAGTAGGAGAAGAGTTTGCCTCCCTGGAATAGAAACAAGCTTCCTAAGGAATCATCAGTGATGAGAGCCATTATTGAGGGCCACAGACACCTTTGCACATGGTGGAGGACTTATAGCTTCTGGAAGCCACACCATACCTCTGAGAGACAGTTGAGTTTTCCTGTCCCAATGTTCAGCTTGTAGGGAAAGGACAAGGTATAGGACTGAGCACATCAACAGGAACAGGGTACACCTTACCCACAGCTCCGAATCAAACCTGAAAAGCCTAGAAACAGTGGATTTGCAGAATCAACTCTGTTAATATCAAGAGACTGTATTTTGTACTGCTACCAACCAAAGTCATCCACAGTAAAAGTTGTGAGTTGCATCTTACCACTGTCTACCTCATTATTACTACTAATGGTTGTACCACCACTAACGGTACTGGCGTCACGACAAAAACCATCACGGGACTCAGCCGCAACAAGCACCCTAAGCACCCCTAACATCAAGGGCACCTCAACCACCATCTTGGCTGATGCTTCCCTATCACAGAGCGCGCCCCGGAGGATTTCGTGCTGTCCACCTCAACACTGTGCTGCCAGCCCAGGGAGGCTTTCTGCTAACCGGGAGTAAACTGATGAACTGTATGTTTCAATTTGGCCCCTCATCGGTCCACCGTGCACCTCACGTGTTGCGGCTGAGTCCCTTGATGGTTTTTGTCGTGACGCCAGTACCGTTAATGGTGGTACAACCAATAGTGGTAATAATGAGGTAGACAGTGGTAAGATGCAACTCACAACTTTTACTGATGTTGGTTCCAGTTGCATTAGGTACATAAAACAAAATGCAGTCTTTGGTTAGCAGTAGAGTTATCCTGTGAATCCACTGTCTATAGGCTTTCTTGGCTGGATTTAAGCTGTGGATATGGAGTACCTTATTCCAGTTGGTATGCTCAGTCCTATACCTTGTCCTTTCCCTCCAAGCTGAATATTGGGACAGGTAGCTAATCTGTTTCCCAGAGTTATGGTGTGGCGGCCAGAAGCCCTAAAGTCCTCCACCATGCACAACGGTGTCTGTGGCCCTAAATAACGGCTATTATCACCGATGAATCTTTCTGGTGCTTGGGTCTGTTCCAGGGAGGCAAACTCTCTCCTACTGTTCAGGGATGCAAGTCTATAGTCCGGTCACAGAAGGAAAACGCTCTTCTGCGCCTCACACCTTGGCACTACCACATAGCAAAGTTGGCTCCACTCACTAATCTGTGGTGTGAAGTCTTCACTCTGCATTCTCAACTCTGTTGGAACCACTAACTCCCTATCTGTCTAAGCTTCACACACTAGCTGTCTAAGCTTCACCCACTATCTAGGCCTGACCTAAGTATTTATACGACCTACGTGTTATCCCCATCTAGCGGTGGGATGTATAAATGACACCTAATCTGCCCAGTAACAGGGATTTTGCAAATAAGTTATTACAAAATTACATAGCAGAGCATAATACAATTCTTAGGGAAAAAAAGTGCTTTTAAGCAGTATCCACACACATGTAGTGGGACGCTGCATATTTATTACCAGGTCCTGTATAATGTGCACATCTCTTTCTATGTAACGGTTTATGTTCAAGTGTAATATGCCTGGTTCACCTGCAGGTGGCAGAATAAATGGCAGAGCTACAGGTACAGAGAATGGAGCTTTCCTTTCCATTCTAATCCCAGTCTTTGGTGTGGTGGGGGTGACCCGCTTGCTGCAGGGAGGGAGGAGTCTAGTTTAGAGTTAGTTCGGTTTACCCCCTATCAAGGGAGGGTGTGCAGCAGGTGCACGTCCCTTCTGGACGTGTCTTGTCTAGGCCAGTTAGAGCACTTTTAGCACTGCTGGATGTGAAGGCCACAGCTGGAAGCCTCTGAAGCCAGGAGTAAAGTTCCCTGGACCAGTTTAGAGACAGACTACAGAAAGAAACTGCAACCTACAGCTGAAGCTAAATTATACAGCTATCCTGTCAGTACAGCAGAGCCAGAGAGTAACAGATGTAGCAGAGAGGAGTTTGCCTAACACAGTCAATGCCAAAGCCTGCTGGAACCAAGACAAAGCCTGAAACTGTTTAGAGAAACGTTTATGCCAAGTAAAGCTGTTATTAACTTCATCACAAGGTCTGGACTCAATTTATTCCATCATCCCCTTCATCAACAACCCCCCTTTTCATTGCTTCGGAGCCAACGCCTAGGGTCCAGCATATCCAGGTAGGAGCACCGTGACACGTGCACCAACATTCAAGGACATTTAGGCCACCCTACACCACTCTGGACTTCAGATGTTTTGTCCGAAGTCGATTCGCTCATCCCTATTCGCCACCCCTGAGCTATAGGCATGTATTACTTATAATCTTTATCATTCACTGTGGTTTTCCAATTAGTCCTTAAAAAAATGTTGGCTGCCCGTGATTTTGGGATAAATTGTCCAGAAAAAAGAAAAATTCTGGGTGGCATGCATGTTTGGTCGGTTTTTTACTGACCACTGGAAAAAAATGGACATATGGATCAAACATGGATTCTTCACAGACAGCATGGAAATGTGAATGAGGCTTTAGTCAGGGAATGAACAGGATATATGCAGATTTCATAGTGGAATGAACACTTATTCCACAAATACAGGTGTATATACTATATATGCATTGTGTTCATTCCCTGGGAGGCACAGCGAATGCAGTATCTATGGAATATGTGTTCATCCCACTAAACAGCACATATATCCTGTTCATTCCCTGTCTAAAGCCTTAGGGGTCATGCACACCAACGTATTTTCTTTCCGCGTCTGTTCCATTCTTTTTGCGGACTGTATGCGGAAACATTCATTTCAATGGTTCCGCAAAAAATATGGAAGTTAGGCCGAATGCACACGGCCGTGTTCCGCGGCCGAGACCGGTCTGTGGTATGCCGGGCTGGATTCCTGTTCAGAGCAGGAGCGCACAGCGTGATTGGTTGCTATGACGCCGTGCGCTTTATGCCGCCGCTGCACTACAGTAATACACTCGTATGATCTATACGAGTGTGTTACTGTACAGCAGCGGCGGCATGAAGCGCACGGCGTCATAGCAACCAATGACGCCGTGCGCTCCTGCTCTGAACAGGAATCCAGCCCGGCATACCACGGACCGGTCTCGGCCGCGGAACATTGTGCATTTGGCCTTACTGTGTGCATTCCTTTTCCGTATGTCCGTATTTCTATTCCGCAAAAAAACAGAACATGTCCTATTATTGTCTGCATAACGGACAAGGATAGGACTGTTCTATTAGAGGCCAGCTGTCCCGTTCCGCAAAATACCGAATGCACACGAATGTCATCCGTATTTTAAGCGGATCTGTTTTTTGGCGGACCTCAAAATACATACGGTCGTGTGCAAGAGGCACGCCTCATCGTAAATTAGCCTGTGTCTGTGCGCCTGAAGTGAAGACTGCTCGAGTCGTTTTTCTCCAGCATGTTCCCAGGTGTAAATGTTAGTGAATTTACATGGGCTGTTGGCCCCGCTATGCCCCCACTAATCCCCAGTGGCGAGGACGACGTAATAATTCTGTGCGACAAAATGTTGTCGCATAAGGGACAAACTGGCATTAGTAAATGACCCCTGTTGTGTTCATTCCTCGTGCAAAAAGCACATAGAATTCAGTGTACATCTATATGTGTGGAATGTGTGTTCATTCCACTATAAACTACCCATACGTCCTGTTTATTCCATGTCTAGGAAACACAGGAAACTGATTATACTTCTCTCTCTAGTTTTATAAATGGATAATACTGTTCATTCCTTTTAGTATGTCCCAAACAATAAGTATCAATGACGTCAATTAAGCACAACCTGTAAAAAGCCTGTAACTGTGACAAAGAAGCCTAACCAACAGAATGGCGGCACGGGAAGAGACGACACTTTTTTTATTTCTTTTCCTCGCCACCCTTTAGACCCCGCCCCATCCCCTCTAGCCCGCCTCTGGAGTCGCCTCTATGGTTGAAAGGTAGAAACTCGCGGAGCGTTCTAGAAAAGTAGAAGCCCCGCCCAGTAATGGATAAATGCGGCTGAGGGAGCAGCGCGCTCCGTGGTGCTGAGGGACAGTGGAGGACATTGCGCTGTCAGTGCGGCGCCGTGAAGTAACGCGAGGGGACGGACGTGATCCGGAGACGTCCTACGACGGGTGAGTGACGGCCCCTGGTCCTCGGCTGCTCGTCAGCGGACTACGTGCGGTTATCCGTCAGACACAACTTGTGGAGCTGCCTGTAGTACTACAGGTCCCAGGCTGCCCCCTGGGCTCTCCACCTGCTGCAGGCGGCCATGCTCAGGACTGGGTTGTTGTCTTCTATGTATGGCGGGCAGTGCACTCAGAGGAGGGGGCTGGAGGTGCAGGGGGTGTCCGGGGGGCACACTGCGTATTTGTATCCTGAAAAGCCGTGCCAAACTGCATTAAAAAACGCACACTAATCTGTAGATAGCTCAGTTCTGGTGCGTTTTTTTTTGTGTGCCGATTTTCTGTTGAACAACCCCATTGAAGTCTATAGGGAAAACGTGTGTACATAAGGAGTTTTATCCTAATGCATTCTGGATGGAGAGCAATCCGTTCAGCATGCATCTGTTCAGTCTCTCTTACGGTACTTGGCTGGAGAAAATACCGCCAAAATTCCGGAACACTTGCCAGATCCAGCATTAATTTCCATTGAAATGTATTAATGCCGGATCCAGTACCAAGTGCATGCGCAGGCCTTTAAAAATTTGAAAAAATAAATAAATACCGGATCCGTTTTTTCTGGATGACACCGGAGAGACGGATCCGGCATTTCAATGCATTTGTCAGCCGCATCCGGATCCGTAAACAAATGCTATCCGTTTACATACGGATTTCCGGATTCGGCAGTCAGTTCTAGCAATTGAACTGCCAGCCGGAATCCAACAACGCAAGTGTGAATGTTCCCTTATCCGCATTGTTTGCAGGTTTTTTATTCTAGAAATACAATTTCTTGCAGGTGCTGCCACCCTGCCTGTTTTTAAATATGGCTCCTGCGCCCCGCTGTACCCCCTGCAGTTTTCCCACTCAGTACGCTAATCCTGAGCATCGGTACAGGGAGGAGGGGGCACCAGGGTTTCTCATATTGGGCGTCTCCTTCTCCCTGACGGTGCCACGATCCAATCACAGCGAAGAGCGTCACAGCCAGGGAGAAAAAAGCTCACCTTCTCCCTGACTGTGATGCTCTTCGCTGTGATTGGATCGCGACACAGCCAGGGAGAAGGAGACGCCCAATATGAGAAACCCTGGTGCCCCCTCCTCCCTGTACCGATGCTCAGGATTAGCATACTGAGTGGGAAAACTGCAGGGGGTACAGCGGGGCGTAGGAGCCATATTTAAAAAAAACAGGCAGGGTGGCAGCATCAGCGGTAACGATATTTATCTAGGAAAAAAAAAACGGAAATGCTGTAAAATCGGCACCAAAAAACGGTGTGTGAATTGGCCCTGAGTCCAGCATTCACAAGAGAAATTCTGCACAGATTTTCAAGCAGATTTATCGGCTTCTGCACCGAAATGACTTGTGGATTTTGACGCAGTTTTTCCCCGATATCTCTTTGCATGCCTCCGTGTTGTCCAGGATTTTCACTGACCCATAGACTTCAAAGGATGTGTTATGTCTGCATCACAGAGCTAAGGCTACTTTCACACCTGCGTTCAGGTGTGCGCTCTGTTTGAAGGGGCTCACGAGCGGTCCTGAACGCAGCCGCCCGGCCCTGATGCATTCTCTATGGAGGCGGATCCACTGAGAATGCATCCGCCTGCCAGCGCTCAGCCTCCGCTCCGCTCAGTGATCGGACACCTGAACGTTGCTTGCAGCGTTCGGGTGTCCGCCTGGCCGTGCGGAGGCGAGCGGATCCGTCCAGACTTACAATGTAACTCAATGGGGACGGATCCGCTTGAAGATGACACCATATGGCTCAATCTTCAAGCGGATCCGTTCCCCATTGACTTTCAATGTAAAGTCTGAACGGATCCGCTCAGGCTACTTTCATACTTAGAAAATTTTCTAAGTTTTAATGCAGACGGATCCGTTCTGAACGGATGCGAACGTCTGCATTATCGGAGCGGATCCGTCTGATGAAACATCAGACGGATCCGCTCCTAACGCTAGTGTGAAAGTAGCCTAAGTAGTGCATGTCTCCAGGATTTTTTTTCACTGACCCACGGAAATGTGGATGAGCCTAACCCTGTAGATCGGCAGTTTGAAGAGGCTTTGGCGCTCAGGGGCCAGTGAGGCCAGTGACGTCCCACTGAAGTGCACTATGAAGCACGGCCACAACACTCACCGGAGCACCATCGGTGGTGGTGCCGGGACTACACGGAGGATAGGCCATCAGTTGCACTCCTGGAAAACCCCTTTAATAAATGTGGGGCAAGGCATGCATCTTCATTAGTAAATCTGCCCCAGAGGGTTTTGGAAACTTCTCACGGAACTTTCTAAGCCAAGTTCTGTTCATTTAAATGGCCTTTACTTGGGCATGTTCTGTCAAGGAGTTTCCCTGATGGAGCCCTGGGCGTCACTGCATGGGTTTAATTAATCTGTGATTTCAAATCTGTTGGTGGTTATGCTCCTGTGCGATCGTCTAGTATGCCAGGAGACATTCTGTGTAATGGCTTTCATTGTGCTGCTAGCTGGTGTCTGGAAGTCCCCGTGAATGGCGCGCTCATTTTGTATGTGTTACCATTCACCGTGCATATAATGCCCGCCAGCCCGAAGACCACAAGCCGCTACCCAACACCACACCAGGGTGCCGCAGACATGCATACAGCGCTGCATCGGTCTATATATCGGTATGAACACTAACCTGATTCAGTCCTCGTACGGTTATCCTGCGGATCTATTCCTCATACAGTGTGGGGTCTCTCTTTTTTTTTTTTTTTTTTTTTTTTTTGCGGCTTTGGGCTCATGCACACGACCGTATGTATTTTGCGGTCCAGCTGGCCCCTGATAGAACGGTACTATCCTTGTTCGTAACGCGGACAATAAGACATGTTCTATTTTTTGGGATACAGAAAAAGAATGCACAGAGTACCTTCCATTTTTTTGCGGACCCATTGAAATGAATGGTTCCGCATACGGTCCGCAAAAAAAAAGGAATGGACACGGAAAGAAAATACGTTCGTGTGCATGAGGCCTTTGATGCAGGTTTTTCTCAGATCTCATCCTTCTATTGAAAAGGGAGAAAAACCTAACAACATCCGACAGAAGCAAAGTGTATGTGAGGTTCTGTCTAATGTCATACACTTTGCTGGTACTGTATTACGCTGCACCAAAATTTGCTTGGAAAAACCGAACGGAATTCGTCTCGTGTGCAGGCTCCCTAAGGGCCCATTCACACAGTGGGTTTTCCAACAAAATTTCTCCGAAAACCCACTAGCAGCCGTCGTCCTTTCTGCCTCCCATTCTCTTCAATGGGAGGCAGTGCTGAGGATAGCAGAGGATAGCATCGTGATATATGGGAGGCAGAATGGAAACTGCCACCGTAAAACCTGCCGCGTGAATGGGCCCTACAGATGATATTGGTGTGGTCCTGTAGAAAAGTCGTGGCTGGTGGTGCCACGTTTTTAAGAGCAAAAACAAACCAGTCAGAGTGAGTGACGTCACTACATGTCAGATTGGAGTGGCCTCCAGAGCAGCAGTAATATATTCTCCAGAGTGGTCCAAATTCTTCTAAAGATATCTGTATGAGGACTGGGAGAGCGCCCGGAACCAGGTTAGTGTTCACTCGGAGTATACTTATCCGGGCAGTACGTATGGCTGCGGCACCCTAGTGTAGTGCGGGGTGCAGTTTGTGGTGGAGAATATTCTATGAGCACTGTGACTGTTTCCATATACACTGCTCAAAAAAATAAAGGGAACACAAAAATAACACATCCTAGATCTGAATTAATTAAATATTCTTCTGAAATACTTTGTTCTTTATATAGTTGAATGTGCTGACAACAAAATCACACAAAAATAAAAAAATGGAAATCAAATTTTTCAACCCATGGAGGTCTGGATTTGGAGTCACACTCAAAATTAAAGTGGAAAAACACACTACAGGCTGATCCAACTTTGATGTAATGTCCTTAAAACAAGTCCAAATGAGGCTCAGTAGTGTGTGTGGCCTCCACGTGCCTGTATGACCTCCCTACAATGCCTGTGCATGCTCCTGATGAGGTGGCGGACGGTCTCCTGAGGGATCTCCTCCCAGACCTGGACTAAAGCATCTGCCAACTCCTGGACAGTCTGTGGTGCAACGTGCCGTTGGTGGATAGAGCGAGACATGATGTCCCCAATGTGCTCAATTGGATTAAGGTCTGGGGAACGGTCGGGCCAGTCCATAGCATCAATGCCTTCATCTTGCAGGAACTGCTGACACACTCCAGCCACATGAGGTCTAGCATTGTCTTGCATTAGGAGGAACCCAGGGCCAACCGCACCAGCATATGGTCTCACAAGGGGTCTGAGGATCTCATCTCGGTACCTAATGGCAGTCAGGCTACCTCTGGCGAGCACATGGAGGGCTGTGCGGCCCTCCAAAGAAATGCCACCCCACACCATTACTGACCCAATGCCAAATCGGTCATGCTGGAGGATGTTGCAGGCAGCAGAACGTTCTCCACGGCGTCTCCAGACTCTGTCACGTTTGTCACATGTGCTCAGTGTGAACCTGCTTTCATCTGTGAAGAGCACAGGGCGCCAGTGGCGAATTTGCCAATCTTGGTGTTCTCTGGCAAATGCCAAACGTCCTGCACGGTGTTGGGCTGTAAGCACAACCCCCACCTGTGGACGTCATGCCCTCATATCACCCTCATGGAGTCTGTTTCTGACCGTTTGAGCAGACACATGCACATTTGTGGCCTGCTGGAGGTCATTTTGGGGCTCTGGCAGTGCTCCTCCTGTTCCTCCTTGCAAAAAGGCGGAGGTAGCGGTCCTGCTTCTGGGTTGTTGCCCTCCTACGGCCTCCTCCACGTCTCCTGATGTACTGGCCTGTCTCCTGGTAGCGCCTCCATGCTCTGGACACTACGCTGACAGACACAGCAAACCTTCTTGCCACAGCTCGCATTGATGTGCCATCCTGGATAAGCTGCACTACCTGAGCCACTTGTGTGGGTTGTAGACTCCGTCTCATGCTACCACTAGAGTGAAAGCACCGCCAGCATTCAAAAGTGACCAAAACATCAGCCAGGAAGCATAGGAACTGAGAATTGGTCTGTGGTCACCACCTGCAGAACCACTCCTTTATTGGGGGTGTCTTGCTAATTGCCTATAATTTCCACCTGTTGTCTATCCCATTTCCATAACAGCATGTGAAATTGATTGTCACTCAGTGTTGCTTCCTAAGTGGACAGTTTGATTTCACAGAAGTGTGATTGACTTGGAGTTACATTGTGTTGTTTAAGTGTTCCCTTTATTTTTTTGAGCAGTGTATTATACAGGGTTTTAGTTGGTGGTTGAGCGGGTGCCATCATTTAGAGGAGCATGGGGAAGGTGTAGGTGGCTCTGCAAGGAGGTGGTCCTATCGGTGACTGACAGAGATCCCTGTATACACAGTCATAGAGAGAAGGCGGTCAGTCACTGATAGGACCGACTCCTGGACTTCACAGCTCAGAATGTGCAGGAATATCAATGTGTAAATTACAAGTTCTACTGAATCTTTTCCCACTATACATCAATCTGCTCAGCTCCTCCTGCTCTATAACCCGCTGCCTGCAGGTCCCCTCTAAGTGTGTTCATTCTCTTCAGCCCTTCTTATAGATTGATAGTTTTTTAATTCTTCTCGCAGGTGAAAGCTGGAATGGCAGTCGTTGACAGAGCGTTTAGTGCAGCGCCGTTTTACAGGATGGAATATCATCAGACTTCGCACCCATTTCTTCAGAGGACCAACACTTCTGGGATGGTGGACAGTTCAGTTCTTGGCACATCCACCAGGGAACTCGGCCAAATAAGTCACCTAACTGTGGGTAGCGGACTAAATAGTAATGAACAGTACCATATGCACAACCAGTTTAATGCCGATCCCAGTCATGCTGGAGAGAATGGCAGCTTGTTTCTGGGAGTCGCAGCTCAGAACCAGAGTCCTGCGGGGATCCCTTCATTGCCTCACGTAATGTGCAGTGGGTATGTATCAGTACCAGGTCTTCAGCCATGCTTTCTCCCACCTTGATTTGCAATAGCGGTACGTCACCTTTGTATTTCAACGCGATAAGACTCGGGCTACACAATGGCTTTGGCCAAAGCACACGTGGCATTGCCAAAGCTCACAGTGTAGTGCTACCTGCATGACAACTTTTTGAAAGTGAATGAGGGTCACGTTGCATCCTGCACAGTACTGCTACATGACCATCACGATAAGCCCAGGTGGTTTGAGTTTCTTGTGACTGATGTGTTGCGGTCAGGGCAGCACAACCCGATTTGCATGTATCGCAGCTAAAGTTGCCTTGTAGCACTGCCCTTACCTTATGATGACTGCAAAAACTTGTCCAGGATTTAAAAAAAATGGCTAATACCCACCTGTGAAATGTCCCGCGGATCCAACACCAGTCCAGTCCTATTGCTGGTTTACAAGCTGTAATGGTATTGTCAGTGTATGACCCGTGATCACTACAGCCATTCAGCCAGACTGCGAGGACAGTGATTGGCTGTAGCAGTCACGTGTCGTACACCTGCATGTCTTGTGACAGTGATGTGTGGCACATGACCCCTGCGGCCAGTCACTGTCTGATCGCTGAAAACAGTGATTGGCTGCAGGGGTCATGTGCTGTATAGCGGCACGTCACTGTTACAGTTTGTAAACAAGCAGCTCGGTCAAGAGTTTTAATTACCTTGGACAATCCCTTTAACAAATGAATAATGTTTTTTTTTTTTCCTAATTTTATTAACCTTCCTGTTAGCCCATTTTCATTACTTCCCTGACAACCTCTTTAAATACATACATGCTCACGCTTGTTCCCTATATAAAGTGCATGGACGGCTCGGTCTGCCTGCTCTGGGGAACCCTCTGTAGGCTGTCCATAAAGTCTGCTAGGACATATGGACAGTGGTTGTCACTAGGTCTAAAAAGGATTATCTAGTCCTAGCGCCCCAAATATGGAGAAAACAAAAAATAAGGCCCTTGGATCCAAAAAGAAACGAAAACCATCCTTTAGACACTGGTTAATACCTGCCTGATCTCTTCCATTTTTGTCTTGACACCCCTGGGGGGGGGGTTTAATTGGGTTATCTGGGGCTTTACCTAAATTGTGTTCCAGCTACTCTGTGGAAGAAGCCGTTCTGTTTCTCCGCCGATTCCACAGTCTCTGCTGTGACTGCTGGACTACCTGGGGGCTCTTCCGCTCAAGTCCCAGCCGGATGTGCTCCTGTTTCTTCCTTCTCAGCTACATATACATTGCACAGGAGCACATCTGGCAGTAACATGATCATAGCCGAGGTCGTGGAATCAGCTGCTGAAACTTTCTTCCTAACACGAGTTACCCGAAGCCTAGAATTTAGGTAAAGTCCTAGTGAACCTCTACAGCTGACCGGGCGCAGGGGAGGCTCCTGCTTTTAGTGATAAGGGGGACATTGCTGATCTCCTTATGCATATATTTGTATATTGTAATGAGATCAACGGAGAGGAGGAGATTAAAGCGGTTTTCTGTTTTTTTTTACATTGATTACCTATCATAGAAACATAGAATGTGTCGGCAGATAGGAACCATTTGGCCCATCTAGTCTGCCCAATCTACTGAATACTATGAATAGCCCTATCCTAGTCAGATTGAAGGGGGTCCGACAACTGGCATCCCCACCGAGAAACTGTATAAGGAGACAGCATGCGCCGTGCACATCTGCAGTCTCGCTTCTCTCTTCCTGTCCGCTGCTGCTGCACACCCCTTCCCTTCATACAGCTGATTGGCGGATGGTGTCGGACCCCCGCTGATCTGATATTGATGACCTATCCTGAGGATAAGTCATCAATATAAAAAAGCCTGGACAACCCCTTTTAAGGGAGGAAGCGCAGGGATATTTTATTGTAACTGATGTTTATTTGCACTTTCTAGAAAAAAAAGAGGCTAAATCTCTCATGTCTAGATTTTTGTCTAAATTTTTTGTTCTTTCCCCTAAGTCAACCTGGACAATCTAGAAAGCACAGGCTTGAAGAGGAAAACTCTGAGTAAGTAGCACTCAACTTCTTTTGATTCAAAAGCAAAATGTTTGGATGCATAAAGCAAGGATTTGTCACATTAGTAGAGGCTGACTATGTAATTGAGTGGCTAATAAGTGGCTTTCTGTGACTGATAGACACTTCTGCACATGTTAAAGGGAACCTGTCACCAGGATTTAGTGCATAGAGCTGAGGACATGGGCTGCTAGATGGCCACTAGCTCATCTGCAATACCCAGTCCCCATAGCTCTCTGCGCTTTTATTGTGTTAAAAAACTGTTTTGATCCATATGCAAATGACCTGATATAAGTCCTGTATCCGGAGATGAGTCAAGCGGAAAGGAGCCCAGCACCGCCCCGCGTCCTTCGAATCTCCTCCTTGCTGGCTGACGTCACAGAGCTGGAGCGCCGAAATCTCGCGATGCACGAGCTAGCGCATGCATAGTTCGTTCCCTGTGCTGATGCCAGTACAGGGAATGAACATGATGCCGACACTGCGCATGCGCTAGCTCGCGCATCGCGAGTTTTCGGCGCTCCAGCTCTGTGACGTCAGCCAGCAAGGAGGAGATTTGGAGGACGCGGGGCGGTGCTGGGCTCCTTTCCGCTTGACTCATCTCCGGATACAGGACACATATCAGGTTAATTTGCATATGGATCAAAACGGTTTTTTAACACCATTAAAGCACACAGAGCTATGGGGACTGGGTATTGCAGATGTGCTAGTGGCCATCTAGCAGCCCATGTACCCAGCTCTATGCACAAAATCCTGGTGACAGGTTCTCTTTAATGTGTGCCCAAATACATGTGACGTCTATATAGGTTGTAATGTTCATTGTGTTTTTTTCACTTAAGCTGCCCTATGAAAAAAAGGAGATTTTCTCCCACTCCAGCTGCGTTTCAAGACTCTCGTGCTCCAGGTGTTTTTGCTGGAGGTCCACGACAGCCATTGTGGACTTCTAGCCATTCACAAGTGAATGAATCTGCTGTTCCCACAGTGGTTGACCAGTCTCCCACCACCATGCCGCCAGTTCCCACAGAGGAGATGGAAGACGTGGTTGTAGAATCTCATTCTGATGCTGTACTCAGAAGAATTAGAGACATTGAGAGCAGGTAATTATGACTACATATAAGAGCACACCGGTCACACAATAGCATCCATTTTCCATTACGCCCCATGATGGCACCTGTGAGAGATCCTCCCCCTTCTAGACAGGAAACCTGAACTTCCCAGATCTTTAAAAGTATCCTCCTCTCCACTCTTCAGTTTCTTCCTGTTTCCTGTCAATAGGACAGGTGTATGGATCGTTCGCGGATCGATTATGCAGGCTGCAGGACCTCTAGGGTTGAATTATATACCTAGTGGAGGGTACCTGACTGTGTAAGACTCCACTAGGAGCCTTTGTAAAGCCAGAGTTGTCTCCTTTCGGTGCCATGGGGGGATTCCTGTTGGCTTCTTCATGTCCCTTCTTCCTGCGGCTGGGCAAGGTTCCAGGGGGGGATCTGTCCTCTCCCTGCACGTTAAAGCGGCGTGTACTAGCAGGCCCTTTGATGGTCAAAAGAGGATTTAATGTTTCCAAGTCCAAGGAAAGCGAGAGTTTCCCATACAGGACTGTGTTTAGGAACTGCTAAAAAGAGAGGGAACAAGCCTGATACTTACTTTTACCTGATCTAGGAAAAAACGTATCCGTTTAAGGACCAGGAAGGAGCAGCCTGGCAAGATGTACCGTGGGTGGATTCCCCCTGTGGCAAAAGTCAATAAAAAAAATCGTCCCTCCCATTTGAGGATTTGGGTTCTCTTTTAAGACCCAATAGATAAAAGAGCTGACGCCTATTTTAGAAAAAATTGGGAGGCATCCACTTTTTCCTTTAAACCTAATATTGCTACGACATTCGTGGCTAGGTCACTTAAGGTTTGGTTGGGGGAGTTAGAATGGCATATAGCTACCGTAGTACAACCCCGAGAGAACAGCTGCTGGAAGCGATCCCTACTATGCTGAAGGCAGTTGATTTTATTTCAGACAGTCAGCTGACGCGTTAACTGTCAGCCAGAGCATGGGCTTTTCCAATTCTGCCAGAAGATCCCTATGGTTAAGGGGATGGAAAGGGGACATTGCATCAAAATCCAAATTATGCGTCTTTCCTTGTCAGGGTAATTTTCTATTTGGTCCCGCACTGGAGGATATATTGGTCAAAGCCTCTGACAAGAAAAAGGGGTTTCCAGTACCATCTTTTTCCAAACAAAGAAAGCAGTTTCAATTTGGAGAGAAAAAAGAGGAGGCTAGGGACCAAAGGAAAAGCTCAGATTGGAGAAGAAATAAATCAAAAGGTCTGTTGTGTAAGTCCAAACCTCGGTCTTGAAACACATCTCAGCAATGATGCCAGGCCTCAGGTGGGGGGTCGCCTCTCCCAAGCAAATAGGTCCTCACCAAGGAGAGTAAAAATGACAGCTTTACAACGGCGTTCCCCGAAACAGGCAGCTTTATTAAGAGAAATAAAAGACCTAAGGGGCAAATCAGTCTTAATCTCAGTGCCGGCAGAAGAAAGAGGTGAAGGATTTTATTCAACACTTTTTCTGGCCCCCAAACCAAACTGGTCCTATTGGACAATAACAAATCTGAAAAATCCGAGCTCGTGTCTGTCCTATCAGAAGTTTCGGATGGAATCGGTAGCATCAACAAACAATTCTTCATTTATTCCCCAATTGCGTTATGGCTATAATAGATATCAAGGACACCTATTATCACATACCCATACATCCCTCTTCCCAGAAGTTTCTCAGGGTTGCAGTGCAGACAAGATTCAGTCCTTCATATACAGTTCAGAGCGCTTCCCTTTGGGGTGTCTCAGGCACTGAGAATCTTCACAAAACTAATGGCGGAGGTGATGGCGCAAATAAGGAGATTGGACATCATAATCATCCAGTACCTGGACAAGCTCCTTATAGTGTGAGTCTCAGAATATCCTTTCGAGACAGATTCAGGAGGTGTTAAGGACCTTGACAAATCTAGTTAGATTGTCCGTTCATCCCTGGATAAAGAGGTTTATAAGATCATCCTCCAGACTGAATCCGTCCATTAGGCCCAGATCATCCCCTTGGGATCTTAATGTGGTTCTTTCTAGTATAACTCAAAAGTCCATTTGAACCTATAGATTCCATCCCTGTAAGAATGTTATCATACAAGACAGCCTCTCTAGTGGCAATTACCTCAGCTAGACGGGTGGGGGAGATTCCACCTTATCTGCCTTTCCTCCTTCTACCTTTGTGTTGGATGACAGGATCGTATTTAACGGGGTTCTCTGGGTTCAGAGTTGAACCCTGACATAGGTAAGTAAAAGAAAACGGTCCTGGAGACATATGCGGTTCCTCTTTCAGCTTTGCTTTAATCGTTGATCAATTCACAGACATCACCACATTCCACATGACATAGCGTTAACGCGTTTCGGGTAACCACCCTTAGTCGTAAACCCTGACATACCCATATTTTCATCCAGGCAGCTCCACTGATGTTAGCATCGGAGCATATCGTGCTCTGATGCGCTCCCTTGCCCTGCTCAGTGTGTTAGGTGACGTCACCGGCTCTGATGGGCGTGCTTTAGCGCTGCCCTAGCAGTTTTACTGGCTAGGGCAGCGCTAAAGCCCGCCCATCAGTGCCGGTGACGTCACCAGGCTTCCTGGCAGCCCCATGGAGAGCCTGATACGTCACCGGAACTCCTGAAATGCCTTTGCCCTGTGTGATTTAGCGCAGGGCAAAGAGCATCGGAGCAGAAACTGCTCCGATGCTCAAGTCAGGGGGTCTGCCTGGGTGAAAATAGAGGTATGTCCGGGTTCATAGCTGAACCCGGACAACCCCTTTAAACCAGACCCAACTTTTCTACCAAAGGTAGTTTCGGTTTTTCATGGATCCCAAGAAATCATTATTTTCATTCTGCCAGAATCCCAAAAATGAAGGTGAAGAGGGGTTCCATAAACTAGATTTAAGAAGGTGTGTTTGCAAATACTTAGAGTCAACTAAGGAGTAGAGGAAGGCCTCTCAGTTAATTCAATTTCAGGGAGGCTGAGACTTGGAACTCTCCAAACACCTTTTATAAACATTACATGTTTTACCTTTCATCTAGTCAGGTCTTTATCTTGGGAAGAAAAGTTCTGGAGGCTGTATGTAATAGAAGTGAATGTTTCACTGTATATAGAATTATTTCAGTCTTATGGATCTTGTCACAAACTGAGGGTACTTTCACATTTAAGTTATACTTTTCCGGTATTGAGTTCCGTCCTAGGGGCTCAATAACGGAAAAGAACTGATCAGTTTTATCCTCATGCATTCTGAATGGAGAGAAATCCGTTCAGTATGCATCAGGATGTCTTCAGTTCAGTCACTGAACAGCTTTTGGACTGAGAAAATACCGCAGCATGCTGCGGTGTATTCTCCATCCAAAATGCCGGATCCGGCCCCCCCGGCATGCGCAGACCTTTAAAAAATGTGAAAGATACCAGATCAGTTTTTCCGGATGACAACCGGAGAGATGGATCCGGTATTGCAATGCATTTGTAAGACTGAATCCAACAACACAATTGTGACAGTACCCTGAGGAGTGTCCTTTTAAAAATCTGGGAAGTTCCTGTTTCCTGTCCAGGGAGGATCTCACAGGTGCTGTCATGGGCTCATGAAAAACGGATTTCCAGTAAGTGTAATCTATGTATTTCTGTTGAATTAGGGCTCATGCACACGACCGTTGTGTTGCGGTCCGTTTTTCACAGATCCATTGTTCCGTATCTGAGGTTTTTAAGTCCTCTTCCGTTCTGTTATTCCACAAAACATATCCGTATGGTTTCCGTATACGATCCGTTTTTTGCAGATCGGAAACAGTAACTTATTAATCACCAAACACATGAGCAATATGGGCTGGGCATAGCATTTCTACAGTATGGATCCGCGAAATACGGATGACATACGGGTGCGTTCCGTATTTTTTGCGGACCCATTGACTTGAAAGGGGCCTCGGACCGTGATTTGTGGACAATAATAGGGCATGCATTTCTTTTTTTGTGGAACAGAAATGGAATGCACACGGAGTACCTTCCGTTGTTTTTGCGGACCCATGAGCCCTTAAAGAGATGTGATAAGATTTAGGCTTGTTTGATGCAGAGGTAACGCGCCTGCACTTGTAGATACATATGGTAAAAAACTTTACCAGCCGCTGTCCTCACCAGGACGTACATTTATAATACGACGAGCATACATGGCTTATGCCGCCCAATTAATAATTTGTATCCTATCTGCGGTTGAGACCATGCGGTTGCTGTGAGGCTACGCCACTGCCGGCATAGTGATCTCATAGTGAAACGGCCCTTCCTTCCCTTCTTTCTTCCTCCTTTGATCCCCACTTTTAAATCCATAGAAATATATAGCTATATCTTACTGTACAGTAAAAAGGAAAAGGAATTTTGTGGGTGCATTACATACCATATGTATCTCTGGGGCTCTATGTGAGAGATTATTTTGTATGCAGGGCAGGAAGGGGTTAACAAAGAGCTACTTGCAGTGCATCCTGGGAGATACAGGTGCTTGAGCTGCTGCCCACCCATAGAAAGGGAAGAAAATCCTCTGGATATGTGAGTAAAGACTGTTTAAGTTTGTGGGATAACGTCTTTTAAGTTCCTCACTTTGTGGTAAAAAATGGGTTTATTGGCCATTGTATTGTGTAGATCGATCTTTCTCGGTCTATGGATTATGGTGTATGGACCTCTGTCCTGGTAATTGTCCATTAACTTTCTTCCCTTTAGTCCTCAGTGCAGTTCCTTCTTGAATAAATGAATTCTCCCTTTAGTATATTTCTGATGGAATGGGTGTCAGGATTCAGCCTGTAAAACCGTGGTTCCTGCTGTCTAATAAATGCTTTGCTGACAGTAATAGAATATTGGTCGTGGTGAGAAGTAAATTTTAGATTATACAGATTATCTTTAAAATGGTCCATAATTTTGGGTATGTCACATAGACAACCCCACACCAAAAAAGGAAGTTGTCTGTTAGGGTTGTCACGATACCAAAATCTTGATTGGATTTCGATGCCATAAAAAAGTATTGTGATGCTCGATACCATTCGATACCACGCGAATATAATAAAACACAGAAAAAGCCGCGTATATTCCTAATTTTATGGAACGTCCGGCCCATAATAGAACAGTTCTTTCCTATTTTTTGGGGGGGACAAGGTGACAAAAAAATCTTTTTTTTTTTTTTTTTTTTTTTTTCTGGTACGACATTCACCACACAGGAGATTTTTGAAATATTTTAATAGCTTGGACTTTTTCGGGCGTGGCGATGTGTTTTTTTTTATTGTTTTATATATTTTATATGTAAAATTGGGAAAGGGGATGATTTTAAGCCTTTAATATTTTGGGGTTTTGTTTTAAGATTTTTAATTATTTTTTTATTTTATTTAATAGCTATTAGTCCCCTTAAGGCTGGGTTCACACGGGCGTTGCGGGGAAATGTGCGGGTGCGTTGCGGGAACACCCGCTATTTTTCCGCACGAGTGCAAAACATTGTAATGCGTTTTGCACTCGCGTGAGAAAAATCGCGCATGTTTGGTACCCGAACTTCTTCACAGAAGTTCAGGCTTGGGATCGGTGTTCTGTAGATTGTATTATTTCCCCTTATAACATAGTTATAAGGGAAAATAATAGCATTCTGAATACAGAATGCATAGTAAACTAGCGCTGGAGGGGTTAAAAAAAAAATTAAAAATAATTTTAACTCACCTTAGTCCACTTGATCGCGTAGCCCAGCATCTCCTTCTGTCTCCTTTGCTGAACAGGACCTGTGGTGAGCATTAATTACAGGTAAAGGACCTTTGGTGTCGTCACTCCGGTCATCACATGATCCATCACCATGGTAAAAGATCATGTGATGATCATGTGATGACCGGAGTGACGTCACCAAAGGTCCTTTACCTGTAATTAATGCTCACCACAGGTCCTGTTCAGCAAAGGAGACAGAAGGAGATGCCGGGCTACGCGATCAAGTGGACTAAGGTGAGTTAAATTATTATTTTTTTAACCCCTCCAGCACTAGTTTACTATGCAATCTGTATTCAGAATGCTATTTTCCCTTATAACCATGTTATAAGGGAAAATAATAATGATCGGGTCTCCATCCCGATCGTCTCCTAGCAACCGTGCGTGAAAATCGCACCACATCCGCACTCGCTTGCGGATGCTTGTGATTTTCACGCAACCCCATTCACTTCTATGGGGCCTGCGTTGCGTGAAAAACGCAGAATATAGAGCATGCTGCGATTTTCACGCAACGCACAAGTGATGCGTGAAAATCATCGCTCATGTGAACAGCCCCATAGAAATGAATGGGTCGGAATTCAGTGCGGGTGCAATACATTCACCTACCGCATTGCACCCGCGTGGAAATCTCACACGTGAGAACGCAGCCTAAGGGGCTAGATCCTGGGATCTTTTAATCCCTTGTCCTATTCACCCTAACAGAGCTCTGCATCCCAAATAATAGTAAAAGTGGTATAATTTGGTAGTTTTCTGTATGTACTGTAGTTTTGTAACAAATCCATATTAAATTTTTTTGTAAAGGGGGAAAAATGTAAAATACCCACCACCCCTCCCTTTCCTTTAAAGGGGTTCTCCGGGAATTAAGAAATTAAAATTACTGAAAATTCTTAATACTTTATTATAAATCTATTCCCAGATACCTTTCATTAGTTATGACTCATTTTGTCTAGGGAGCAATCATTAGGAAAAATAAAATGGCCGCCGCCCTATTAGTACACAGAAAACCTGACCTAATTGCACAGGAGGTCAAGTTACTTCACAACACTGAACTAAAGAGCTGCCTCATTCTCCTCTGATCTGCTTATCAGGAATTATGATCCTGAATACAGCTGTTAAGATCTTCAGCTGAATCTCCATGGGAATTGAGTTTTTGAGATATGAAGCACAGAGGACACAGTTGGGATGTGACTAATAAGCAGCAGCACTTGTATGCAGTCTCCATTACCACTGTATGTCCTGTCCGTCCTCTCTGTGCTTCATGTCTCCTCATGAACTGCATTCCTACAAAGATCCAGCTGAATATTTTCTGTATTCAGGATCATAATCTCCAACAAGAAGAGCAGAGAGGAGGATGATCGGCTCTTTAGCTCAGTGTTGTGAAGTAACTTGTCCTCCTGTGTATAGGACAGGTTTTGTGTACTATGACGGCGGCCATTTTATTTTTCCTAATGATTGCTTCCTAGACAAAATGAGCCATTATAACTAATGAGAGGTATTTAGGAATATATTTACAATAAAGTCATTTTATAGTAATTTTTTTAATTCCTGGAGAACCCCTTTAAGTTGCTGCTGTTATTATGACAGGTTCGGTTGATAATTTGACTGGGTATATATAATAAACTAACAATATGATTTTTATAGATTATTGCATCGGGTTCAATGAAATGTTTCTGTTAATAAGAATATTGTATGACCTTTCTTCTTCCTTTCAGGCTTGTTGTGGAGGATGAAGAGGATGGCAACTCAAGAGATAGTTACTTACCCACTCTCATAATGTCTGATGTACTTGTGGAAGGCTTCAAAAAGAGACTGGATGAATCTCTCACCAGAAAAATAGTGGATTCTATGTAAGTGGTCAATTGTCTTTTTTGTAGCTGGATTTCTAAGATTTGGTGTAAATAAATGTGCCCAAGAAATGAATTCACTAGAACTGTTTGAGAGGGAAAGGGGGCAAAATGAAGTAAAACTGCATGCATTAACCCCTTCAGCCTCCGTGATGTACTGGTATGTCACGGGGGTTGGGGGAATGTATGGAGCAGGCTGCTGCAGTGTGCCTGCTCCATACGCGGTGGGTGCCGTCTCCATCTAACCTACCGATCGGCACCCCCGCAGTGAAATCGCATGACTCAGATTGGTTACCATGGCAGCCTGGACGCTTCTGAAGCTTCCCAGGCCTGCCATGTATGAGGCATAGTTCAGCAGGGAGCGTGGTATAATGCAATTCACCCTAAGGCCTCATTCACACGTCTGTGATTTCGAGCCAAAACCAGGTGCAGCTCTAAACACAGAACAGGTTCAGATCTTTCCCCTATACCTTATGTCTGTGGAGGCTCCAATCCTGGTTTTGGCTCACAATCGCTAATTGAAATCAGTGACCGAACACTGACGTGTGTATGAGGCTTAATGGATCTCTTTTAGGGTGAATGGGACAAAGGATCAAAAGATCCCAGTTTTTCGCCCCCTAAGGGGGTTAAGTTATAAAAGTAGAAAAAAAAGGTAAAAAAAAACATTAAAAATTACTTTCCCTGTTTGACCCCCCACTGATTATATTGATGACCTTTTCTAAGAATACGTCATCAATATCTATAACCCAGAAAACCCCTTTAAGTTCACTCAGATTTCCTAAATAAAAACCATCCCAGTATTTAGATGAGAACCATGGGATTATCCCTAGCCAGCGCCTTCATGCACTAAAAGTAGTTGTTGGCAACTTTTCTTGATGTGTCTGCAAATTTTAAACCTTTTTAATTTATGTGAAAGGAAGCCATAGCTATTCAGGTCAAAACTTGAGCATTCTCTTTGCCAATTCTGATTCAGAGTAATTATTTATTACGACATTGGCGCACGTATCTTTGCTTTTGTAGCTGTGAGTCAGTGAGTTGCTCAATGCAAAATGTACATGTGGCAGTAGTTTGTGCCGAGCACTGTACATATGATATAGGCCCAGGAGCTGTGCCCCTACTTCCTGTATATGAGCTGTATATTACAGCTGACATGAAGCCACAATCTTGGTCTTTTGATCTTGGCTGTTTAACGGTAGTTTTGAATTAGGAAGAAAGATCCCTCGCTCAGCACGAACACCTAGGGTCCTAAACATGACTACTTTCCCACAACCAGTTTTTCGGTCAGTATTTGTAAACCTCTAGTGGGACCTACAGAGAAAAAAGCATAATTGACATATTTGTGCCTCTTCTATGTTTTGGGCCCACTCCTGGGTCATGCCTCATTTACACAACCTTATGTTATGCGGTCCAAAAACACGGTATGATAAGGTGGACAGTGCGGGAAGGTGTGTATATCCCACGCAGATACCTCAGCTAGGTGGGATAGCTAAAATCCAGGATGCAATAGTCTCAGCAGCATGTAGGTTGCTGAGACAAGGTTGTTTTTGGTATATTCTAGGCTGGATTTTAGTTGGATTGGCAGATAGGACTGGAAGTGGGATCTGCCAATCCACACCCTTCCAGGACGGATGTTCCCTTGGTCCCTGGAGGATCGCAGGTGAGGTCTGCGATAATCAGACTGGGATAAAGATCCTCCCAGGGTCAGTTAGGGGAGGGGGGGATGTTATCCGGGAACAGAGACCTGCAGAGGTCTGTAGTGGTCTCAGCTGGGTAGGCTGAGGGACCACGAGGCTAAGTGACAGCCTGTAATTTGGGGGACGCAGTGACTCCTGCGGCACAAGGGTTACAAGGCCAGAGTCGGGAGGACTGCTGGACCATAATCCCCCAAAGGGACTTGTATTTGCACAGCCTGGAGGCTGGTGAACTGTTTGACTGTGAAAGCCGGGCCTGATGCTGGTATGAATTGTAACCTGTAGTTGAGTCAGGGCTTCAGTTACTGTGTCTAGGTAGTGCCCAGATGGGCAGGTTTTTATTTTGTACTGTTTCTGTTAGTGCTTGTGTCGCAATAAAGCAGTTTGGTTATGAAAAATGTGGTCTGAGAAGAAATCTGTAAGTGTGACCCCTGGAAGCGAGCTAACCCTCACAACGGACACAGCCCATTTGCATGCTGCCATTTTCTTACTCCCTTCTGTAGAAATGGCCTTTGTAATGCTACCTATAGGATATTTTTTGCGGGACGTTTTTTGCTGCCCCATTTGAAATGAATGGATCACCTGTCCATGCTGAAATCTGTGAAAAGTTGGTCAGTGATTCCTCCGTGAAGATGTTTGAAGGTTCAGTGTGTGGTCCGTGTGTCATCCATGTTTCACGGACACTGTGCAGCTGAAAATTAATGATCCGTAAAACATGAATGACATCGGTGTTGCATCTGTGGTTTTCACAGACCCATAAACTGTAATGGACGTGATGGATCTGTGAACAGACTTTCCATGCTAAAACACGGATGTGTGAATACACAAATTAAAAAGAATGGGTACATGTGCTGTCTGTGAATGAAGTACGTATACTGAAACCGCATCCCTGCCGGCAAGCCATGCGTCCTCTTCCTAGGCCAGTGACATGTGTCTCATCGAGCATGTGACCTAGGCACAACTGTCTTATTCAAGTGAATGGGGCTGAGCTGCAGTACCAAGCACAGCCGCTATACAATGGACAGTGCTACAGCAGGTTTTTCTTAGTGGAAATTATGCCACAATTCTGTCACATTTTAGTTTAGTGAATCTAGCCATGGGGCTTGTTCTTGTCAAAGCCTGATCACTTAATGACATCTTAACTTGTGTAAGCTGTGATTCATAGAGTGCGAATTTCTGACCACTTTTTCTTACATTTGTAGGAGTCGTCCTTCTATGGAGCTTGTTCTTTGGAAACCCCAACCAGAATTCCTTGTACATAAACTGGAGAGAATAGCCAGCAGCTACGATGGTGATAAAAAAGCGTCAAAGAAAATCCAGAGCACACCTGCAGCGGCGCTCCTCCAGGAGATAACCCTGGCTGAGGAGCCATGTCCTTCTAATGTAGACACTATGTGGAACAGAGATGAAGAAGAAATGGAGCTATAGTGGTGGTCTTACTACACCATCTCTCCGTGTGCTCCAGTTCCAGCACACTTCTATGAAGAGACCATGTGACTGGAATATTGATTTCTGTTTTATGGACCCATTGTACGGGCACTTTCTTTTTTTTTTTTTTTTTAAGAAGCTTTTTCAAAAGCTGGATATCCAGCTGTGGTTTTCAGCTGTGTTGGTCATAGAGATACTTTGGCCTATGTACTCCTTATTCCAGGGAATGGATCTGTACTGTTAGACATTGGGGGTTATTTATCAAGGGACTTGTGACTATTTTAGCCATACAAATTGTCGTAAGTCCACTTTTTGACCAGCCATGCGACAATATTAAGTCACACGGCGGGTGTCAGTTTTTCACAGTTGGGCAGAGCGGGGAAGTGTCATGGACGGTGCTGGGACTTCGGCCCTGGCAAATTTATTAACATGTACACCTGGAAACGGGTGTACATGTCGGCTAAGAACTAGGGCAGCCTGGCGCTTGCATATATTTTCCGGCAGACACACAGCTGCCAGAGGATTAGCCATATTTTTGACGAGGCTCGCACCTTGTCATAAATTGAGCTGATTCTTTGGCAGCGCAAGGGGAAGAAGACTGGAGTGAAAACGCTGATCTTTATAAATGTGCTCCATCGTGTGCTGGCCTCTTAAGTGCCACGTATTGACTTGCGCAGTATTTAGACTTTACAATTGTTGGCTTGAAGAATTGCATTTATTTTGGGGGATGGGACTGTTTTTATAAGTTTGTTTACATGAACTGTATGTTTTTGTCTTAACACAGTGGATGGTTCAGTCCATTATTTTGTAGACTTTTGAAGTTGCTGTCTTGTGATGTAAGGGACCTGTAAATATTTTTCAAACTACAGTTTTTGGACATGAAATGTGTTTTTTTTTTTTGTTTTTTTATAAAATTCTTAAATGGTCTGTGTTGTATGTCAGTCCCAAACATTTTCCAAATCTATATTTGTGTTATATGATTTTATTGCAGATTTTGCTGCGGATTACATCCTGTGCATCATCATGGATTAAAGAGGTTGTCCAAGTTATAGCTATATATGTTACGGTGGCTTATAAGATTATTAAAAATACATTTGTACTTTACTCACATTATTTATTCTGCAGTGTTTCTGAACATCCGATGCAGGTCACGTGACCCCTGACGTCATCCACTAGGCTCCGGTGGTGACGTCTCGTGTACAGGCTTCTCCCTGCCTTAGGCAGTGGCCCGGCTCTGTACATGAAACGTCAGAGCCTTGTGTGCTCGCTTCCCCTCTCCCCTCTGGCTGCTGCGACTCCTGTGAGGGATCGCACATGCGCGATCCTTTCCAGTGCCGGCAGCAGGGCGGAAAGATTCAATGCTGTGCCCGCTCACTGCCTGTGATCCACCAGTGTGACCGTTCGCCTGCCTCTGGCAATCTGGCAGCCTCAGCAAGTTACCATTGCCCTACTCCACTGGCCATCAAAAAAACAAAAAAAAAAACACCCCTGGAACATCACAAAATAAATCATTGTCCATCATATAGATGGAGCTGTCAGATGGATTTGATCGGTGTTTCCCAACCAGCGTGCTTCCAGCTGTTGCAAAACTACATCTCCCAGCATGTCTGCACAGCCAAAGGCTGTCCGGGCATGCTGGGAGTTGTAGTTTTGCAACAACTGGAGGCACGCTGGTTGGGAAACACTGGCTTAGATAGATGGAGCTGTCAGATGGCTTAGATAGATGGAGCTGTCAGATGGCTTAGATAGATGGAGCTGTCAGATGGCTTAGATAGATGGAGCTGTCAGATGGCTTAGATAGATGGAGCTGTCAGATGGCTTAGATAGATGGAGCTGTCAGATGGCTTAGATAGATGGAGCTGTCAGATGGCTTAGATAGATGGAGCTGTCAGATGGCTTAGATAGATGGAGCTGTCAGATGGCTTAGATAGATGGAGCTGTCAGATGGCTTAGATACACGGGGCTGTCATATACAGTGCCTTGCAGAAGTATTCAACCCCCTTGACTTTTTTCGTATTTTGGTACATTACAGCCTCAAGTTCAATGTTTTGTTAATCTGAATTTTATGTGATGGATAAGAACACAATAGTCTAAGTTGGTGAAGTGAAATAAGAAAAATAAAACTTGTATAGAAAACAGAAAATTGGCATGTGCTTATGTATTAACCCCCTTTGTTAGGAAGCCCATAAAAAGCTCTGGCGCAACCAATTACCTTCAGAAGTCACATAATTAGTAAAATGATGTCACCTGTGTGCAATCTAAGTGTCACATGATCTGTCATTACATATACACACCTTTTTTTGAAAGGCCCCAGAGGCTGCAACTCCTAAGCAAGAGGCATCCCTAACCAAACACTGCCATCAAGACCAAGGAACTCTCCAAACAAGCAAGGGACAATGCTGTTGAGAAGTACAAGTCAGGGTTAGGTTATAAAAAAAAAATATCCAAATATTTGATCCCCAGGAGCACCATCAAGTCTGTCATAACCAAATGGAAAGAACATGGCATAACAACAAACCTGCCAAGAGCCGGCCGCCCACCAAAACAGGGCAAGGAGGGCATTAATCAGAGAGGCAGCACAGAGACCTAAGGTAACTCTGGAGGAGCTGCAGAGTTCCACATCAGAGATTAGAGTATCTGTACATAGGATGACAATAAGCCGTACACTCCATAGAGTTGGACTTTATGGCAGAGTGGCCAGAAGAAAGCCATTACTTTCAGCTAAAAACAAAAAGGCACATTGTGAGTTTGCGAAAAGGCATGTGGGAGACTCCCAAAATGTATGGAGGAAGGTGCTTTGGTCTGATGAGACTAAAATTGAACTTTTCAGCCATCAAAGAAAACTGGCGCAAACCCAACACATCACATCACCCAAAGAACACCATCCCCACAGTGAGACATGGTGGTGGCAGCATCATGATGTGGGGATATTTTTCAACAGCCGGGACTGGGAAACTGGTCAGAGTTGAGGGAAAGATGGATGGTGCTAAATACAAGGATATTCTTGAGCAAAACCTGTACCACTCTGTGCGTGATTTGAGGCTGGGTCGGAAGTTCACCTTCCAGCAGGACAATGACCCCAAACACACTGCTAAAGCAACACTTGACTGGTTTAAGGGGAAACATGTAAATGTGTTGGAATGGCCTAGTCAAAGCCCAGATCTTAATCCAATAGAAAATCTGTGGTCAAATTTAAGATTGCTGTTCAAAAGCGCAAACCATCCAAATTGAAGGAGCTGGAGCAGTTTGGCAAAAAGGAATGGGCAAAAATCCCAGTGGTAAGATGTGGCAAGCTCATAGAGACTTATCCAAAGCGACTTGGAGCTGTGATTGCCGCGTAAGGTGGCTGTACAAAGTATTGACGTTAGGGGGGTGAATAGTTATGCACATTGACCTTTTCTGTTATTTTGTCCTATTTGTTGTTTGCTTCACAATAAATAAATAAACATCTTCAAAGTTGTGGGCATGTTCTGTAAATGAAATTATGTAAATAAATCCTCAAACAATCTTGTTAATTCCAGGTTGTGAGGCACCAAAATACAAAAAAAGTCAAGGAGGGGGGTTTGAATACTTTTTCAAGGCACTGTAGCTTAGATACATATGGTTGTCATATAGCTTAGATAGATATAGCTGTCATATTGCTTAAATACAATGGATATAAAAAGTCTACACACCCCTGTTAAAATGTCAGGTTTCTGTGCTGTAAAAAAAGAGACAAAGATAAATCTTTAAAGAACTTTTTCCACCTTTAATGTGACCTATAAACTGTACAACTCAATTGAAAAACAAACTGAAATCTTTTAGGCAGAGGGAAGAAAAAATATAAAAATAAAATAATATGGTTGCAAAAGTGTGCACACCCTTAAACTAATACTTTGTTGAAGCACCTTTTGATTTTATTACAGCACTCAGTCTTTTTGGGTATGAGTCTATCAGCATGGCACATTTTGACTTGGCCAGATTTGCCCACTCTTTGCAAAAACACTCCAAATCTGTCAGATTGCGTGGGCATCTCCTCCTGTGCACAGCCCTCTTCAGATCACTCCACAGATTTTCAATCTGATTCAGGTCTGGGCTCTGGCTGGGCCATTCCAAAACTTTAATCTTCTTCTGGTGAAGCCATTCCTTTGTTGATTTGGATGTATGCTTTGGGTCGTTGTCATGCTGAATGAAGTTCCTCTTCGTGTTCAGCTTTCTAGCAGAAGCCTGAAGGTTTTGTGCCAATATTGACTGGTATTTGGAACTGTTCATAATTCCCTCTAGCTTAACTAAGGCCTCAGTTCCAGCTTAAGAAAAACAGCCCCAAAGCATGATGCTGCCACCACCATGCTTCACTGTGGGTATGGTGTTCTTTTGGTGATGTGCAGTGTTGTTTTTGCACCAAACCTATCTTTTGGAATTATGGCCAAAAAGTTCAACCTTGGTTCCATCAGACCATAACACCTTTTCCCACATGCTTTTGGGAGACTTCAGATGTGTTTTTTTCAAAATGTAGCCTGGCTTGGATGTTTTTCTTCGTAAGAAAAGGCTTTCGTCTTGCCACTCTGCCCCATAGCCCAGACATATGAAGAATAATGGAGATTGTTGTCACATGTACCACACACCCAGTACTTGCCAGATATTCCTGCAGCTTCTTTACGCTGGGTTCACACCTGAGCGTACTCTGTTGCGCTCTGTATGCACGATTTTATCGGGCGTTTACATACGCGGCTCCGGAAACAAGCAAACGCTCATTGTCGCGCGTTCCCGTACATAGACTTCCGGGAACGCGCGACAATGAGCGTTTGCTTGTTTCCGGAGCCGCGACATTACACCCCAAAGAAGCTCCTGTACTTCTTGGGGCGTAGGGCGTTTTACAGCGCATTCGTACGCGCTTTTAAGACGCTCAGGTGAGAACCATGCCCATAGGGAATCATTGGTTCTTGCCTGTTGAGCGTTTTACAGCGCGTAGGAACGCGCTGTAAAATGCTCAGGTGTGAACCCAGCCTTAATGTTGCTGTAGGCCTCTTGGTAGCCTCCCAGACCAGTTTTCTTCTCGTCTTTTCATCAATTTTGGAGGGACGTCCAGTTCTTGGCAATGTCCCTGTTGTGCCATATTTTCTCCACTTGATGATGACCGTCTTCACTGTGTTCCATGGTATATCTACTGCCTTGGAATATCTTTTTGTACCCTTCTCCTGACTGATACCTTTTAACAATGAGATCCCTCTGATGTTTTGGAAGCTTTCTGTGGACCATGGCTTTTGCTGTGAGATGCGACTAAGAAAATTTCAGGAAGACCAACTAGAGCAGCTGAACTTTATTTGGGGTTAATCAGAGGCACTTTAAATTATGGCAGCTGTATGCTGACTCCTATTTAACATGATTTTGAATATTATTGCTTAATTCTGAACACAGCTACATCCCCAGTTATAAAACGGTGTGCACACTTCTGCAAACACATTATTTTAGTTTTTTTTTTTTTCTTCCCTCCACCTAAAAGATTTCAGTTTGTTTTTCAATTGAGTGGTACAGTTTATAGTCACATTAAAGGTGGAAAAAGTTCTGAAATGATTTATCTTTGTCTCTTTTTTTTTACAGCACAGAAACCTGACATTTTAACAGTGTGTAAACTTTTTACATCCACTGTACATATAGCTATCATATAGCTTAGAAAAAAATTAGAGTTCAGCAGCACTGCAGTTTCTTGTGTATAAATGGAGTGCCAGTAGCTGTTGTGCCTTTTCATAGGTAAATACATTCATATCCAATTTATTCTAGTCAAGATGGATGTTCATTGCCTTTAAGAGCCATGCTCGACTATATTTGCAATTTTGTATGTCTTGAGTAGGCCAAATTAAGGTCACACAAAGGTTTATACTCTTCAGTGTTATTCTTCTCATGAGTGTACCAGTCTGAGAAGACGCCTCCTTCTTTACTTTTAACCTCTTAAGGACACATGACGTACCGGTACGTCATGATGTCCTGGTACTTAAGGACACATGACGTACCGGTACGTCATGTGTTGTTCCGATCACTGCCGCCCGGCCGGCAGTGATCGGAACCCGGTGCCTGCTCAAATCATTGAGCAGGCACCTAGGCTAAATGCGCGGGGGGGTCCCGTGACCCCCCCATGTCGGCGATCGCGGCAAACCGCAGGTCAATTCAGACCTGCGGTTTGCTGCGATTTCTGCAGTTTCTGGTCCCCGCGGTCCCTGACCGCGGGGATCAGAAACTTTTTATGCCTAAAAAAAGTTTTATTCACCCCCCCCCCTGCACCCCCGAATGATTTTTATGGTGGCGGGAGGTGCAGGGGGAGGGTTGCGGGAGGTGCAGGGGGAGGGTTGCGGGAGGCGGGCGGTGCGGCAGGCGGGATCGCGATCCCCCGCCCGCCTCCCCTGGAAAATTCATTGGTGTTCAGTGGGTATACCAGGGTGCCAGCACATTGCTGGCACCCTGGTATAAACGGCTGACATCTGCGATGCGATGTCAGCCGTTTAACCCTTTCCATACAGCGGTCCGTACGGACCGCTGTATGGAAAAAGTTAACAGCGCAGGGAGCTCCCTCCCTCTCCCATCGGGGGGCTGCTGTGCCTTTGCAGCCCCCCGATGGAGAGGGAGAGAGCCCCCAGACAGCCCCCCGAGAGATCCCCTCCTTACCCTTCCCCGTCTGCGAAGTTCTGAGCAGACGGGGAAGGTTCCCATGGCAACAGGACGCCTCTCAGGCGTGCTGCTGTCCATGGTGCTGAACAGATCTGTGCTGAAAGGCATAGATCTGTTCAGTGTAAGTAAAATACAGTGCAGTACAATATATATTGTTCTGTACTGTATTATACAGACATCAGACCCACTGGATCTTCAAGAACCAAGTGGGTCTGGGTCAAAAAAAAAGTGAATAAAAGTGAAAAAAAAGTAAAAATCAAAAAACACATTTATCACTGATAAAAAAATGAAAAAAAATAGAATTCCCTACACATGTTTGGTATCGCCGCGTCCGTAACGACCTGATCTATAAAACGGTCATGTTACTTTACCCGAACGGTGAACACCATAAAAATAAAAAATAAAAAACTATGATGAAATTAAAATTTTGCCCACCTTACTTCCCAAAAAAGGTAATAAAAGTGATCAAAAAAGTCGCATGTACGCCAAAATTGTAACAATCAAACCGTCATCTCATCCCGCAAAAATCATACCCTACCCAAGATAATCGCCCAAAAACTGAAAAAACTATGGCTCTTAGACTATGGAGACACTAAAACATCATTTTTTTGGTTTCAAAAATGAAATCATTGTGTAAAACTTACATAAATAAAAAAAAAGTATACATATTAGGTATCGCCGCGTCCGTATCGCCCGGCTCTATAAAAATATCACATGATCTCACCCCTCAGATGACAACCGTAAAAAAATAAAAATAAAAACGGTGTAAAAAAAGCCATTTTTTGTCATCTTACGTCACAAAAAGTGTAATAGCAAGCAATCAAAAAGTCATATGCACCCCAAAATAGATGCCAATCAAACCGTCATCTCATCCCGCAAAAAATGAGACCCTACTTAAGATAATCACCCAAAAACTGAAAAAACTATGGCTCTTAGACTATGGAGACACTAAAAAAATTTTTGGGTTTTAAAAATGAAATCATTGTGTAAAACTTACATAAATAAAAAAAATTGTATACATATTAGGTATCGCCGCGTCCGTGACAACCTGCTCTATAAAATTACCACATGATCTAACCTGTCAGATGAATGTTGTAAATAACAAAAAAAAAAAACGGTGCCAAAAAAGCTATTTCTTGTTACCTTGCCGCACAAAAAGTGTAATATAGAGCAACCAAAAATCATATGTACCCTAAACTAGTACCAACAAAACTGCCACCCTATCCCGTAGTTTCTAAAATGGGGTCACTTTTTTGGAGTTTCTACTCTAGGGGTGCATCAGGGGGGCTTCAAATGGGACATGGTGTAAAAAAAAACAGTCCAGCAAAACCTGCCTTCCAAAAACCATATGGCATTCCTTTCCTTCTGCGCCCTGCCGTGTGCCCGTACAGCGGTTTACGACCACATATGGGGTGTTTCTGTAAACTACAGAATTAGGGCCATAAATAATGAGTTTTGTTTGGCTGTTAACCCTTGCTTTGTAACTGGAAAAAAAATATTAAAATGGAAAATCTGCCAAAAAAGTGAAATTTTGAAATTGTATCTCTATTTTCCATTAAATCTTGTGCAACACCTAAAGGGTTAACAAAGTTTGTAAAATCAGTTTTGAATACCTTGAGGGGTGTAGTTTCTTAGATGGGGTCACTTTTATGGAGTTTATAATCTAGGGGTGCATCAGGGGGGCTTCAAATGGGACATGGTGCCAAAAAAACTGTCCAGCAAAATCAGCCCTCCAAAAACCAAACGGCGCACCTTTCACTCTACGCCCCGCTGTGTGCCCGTACAGTAGTTTACGGCCACATATTGGGTGTTTCTGTAAACAGCAGAGTCAGGGCAATAAAGATACAGTCTTGTTTGGCTGTTAACCCTTGCTTTGTTAGTGGAAAAAATGGGTTAAAATGGAAAATTAGGCAAAAAAATGAAATTCTCAAATTTCATCGCCATTTGCCAATAACTCTTGTGCAACACCTAAAGGGTTAACGACGTATGTAAAATCAGTTTTGAATACCTTGAGGGGTGTAGTTTCTTAGATGGGGTCACTTTTAGGGAGTTTCTCCTCTAGGGGTGCATCAGGGGGGCTTCAAATGGGACATGGTGTAAATAAACCGGTCCATAAAAATCAGCCTTCCAAAAACCATACGGCGCACCTTTCCCTCTACGCCCCGCTGTGTGGCCGTACAGTAGTTTACGGCCACATATTGGGTGTTTCTGTAAACGGCAGAGTCAGGGCAATAAAGATACAGTCTTGTTTGGCTGTTAACCCTTGCTTTGTTAGTGGAAAAAATGGGTTAAAATGGAAAATTAGGCAAAAAAATGAAATTCTCAAATTTCATCGCCATTTGCCAATAACTCTTGTGCAACACCTAAAGGGTTAACGACGTATGTAAAATCAGTTTTGAATACCTTGAGGGGTGTAGTTTCTTAGATGGGGTCACTTTTAGGGAGTTTCTCCTCTAGGGGTGCATCAGGGGGCTTCAAATGGGACATGGTGTAAATAAACCGGTCCATAAAAATCAGCCTTCCAAAAACCATACGGCGCACCTTTCCCTCTACGCCCCGCTGTGTGGCCGTACAGTAGTTTACGGCCACATATTGGGTGTTTCTGTAAACGGCAGAGTCAGGGCAATAAAGATACAGTCTTGTTTGGCTGTTAACCCTTGGTTTGTTAGTGGAAAAAATGGGTTAAAATGAAAACTTAGACAAAAAAATGAAATTCTCAAATTTCCTCCCCATTTGCCAATAACTCTTGTGCAACACCTAAAGGGTTAACAACGTATGCAAAATCAGTTTTGAATACCTTGAGGGGTGTAGTTTCTTAGATGGGGTCATTTTTGGGTGGTTTCTATAATGTAAGCCTCGCAAAGTGACTTGAGACCTGAACTGGTCCCTAAAAATTGAGTTTTTGTAAATTTCTGAAAAATTTCAAGATTTGCTTCTAAACTTCTAAGCCTTATAACATCCCCAAAAAATAAAATATCATTCCCAAAACAATTCAAACATGAAGTAGACATATGGGGAATGTAAAGTCACCACAATTTTTGGGGGTATTACTATGTATTACAGAAGTAGAGAAACTGAAACTTTAAAATTTGCAAATTTTTCCAAATTTTTGTTAAATTAGGTATTTTTTGGTGCAAAAAAAATTATTTTTTGGACTCCATTTTACCAGTGTCATGAAGTACAATATGTGACGAAAAAACAATCTCAGAACGGCCTGGATAAGTCAAAGCGTTTTAAAGTTATCAGCACTTAAAGGGACTCTGGTCAGATTTTCAAAAAATGGCCTGGTCCTAAGGTGTAAAAAGGCGTGTTTAAGGGGTTAAATTTATGACGGGAGATAAAGATAAGCTCTATGCAGCTGGTGATAATTACCTATACAATTAGATATTTATTAATGAAGCAAAATATATAATATGTATGTATTCATTTAATGAGCCTTAGTTAGTCCTTAGCATAAGACAATCAGTAGGACATATATATATTACTTTATATTATATTGTTATATGTTATGAAGACAACATGTATCCAGTATATTGTATATATTTCTCATTAGAATAGTATCTGTCTCTAAAAGAGTGTCTGTGAAGATGTGTGTTTTGTAACATTTATTCACATCTTTGGTATGACAGAGGAGGTACTGATATCTCTGTGAGAAAACAAAGCCATTCAAACTATTTATGAATCCATAAATCAACAGTGTGAGAAACATTCAAAGAGACGCCTAGAGGTCTGTCTCTAATTGCTACAAGTGTCAGAATTAATCCCTATAGCTTTGAATTAAAGCTTCTAAGTTCAAAATGTATATTCAGACTTACATAAGTTAACCCTTTATACTATGATGCAAATAGCTTATACAGCAGTGCCACCTAGGTATGAGTAGGTGACATTACAACAGTAGCAAAAATGCATTCTGGGTAAGGTTATGATGTCACATTTTATCAATGGTCACGCCCATCCGACAACGATTGGAAAGTTCCAAACTAGGAAGGTGTGTCTAACTGATAAGTTTGTGATCATAAGCCATACACAGAAGGTAGGAAAGGGGAAAGAAAAAGAGAGAGGAGAGAAGAGACAAGTAAAGCTCTCTAGAGGGGTTTATCAAGATGAAAGCCATGGTGAGATGCGCTATGATGGACCACCCAGCTTTCCTAGGAGCAGAAGTGAGATTCCTACTAGGACTTGGTAAGAGACACAGAAAATGATATTTCAATTTATTAAGACTAATTTGATAGTGTGGGTGAAATTATACCATCTAGATTGGTGAATAAATAAATAATTAAATTAATTGATCATCTCCATATTGACATGTAGTCTTAGGATATTGTGAGGCTTCATTCTACCTGCAGAAGAATCTAGACTCATAATCTAGCAAAGCATTAAATAATTGCTTATATATATATATATATATATATATATATACACTGCTCAAAAAAATAAAGGGAACACTTAAACAACACAATGTAACTCCAAGTCAATCACACTTCTGTGAAATAAAACTATCCACTTAGGAAGCAACACTGAGTGACAATCAATTTCTCATGCTGTTGTGCAAATGGGATAGACAACAGGTGGAAATTATAGGCAATTAGCAAGACACCCCCAATAAAGGAGTGTGTTCTGCAGGTGGTGACCTGACCACTTCTCAGTTCCTATGCTTCCTGGCTGATGTTTTGGTCACTTTTGAATGCTGCCCGTGCTTTCACTCTAGTGGTAGCATGAGACGGAGTCTACAACCCACACAAGTGGCTCAGGTAGTGCAGCTTATCCAGGATGGCACATCAATGCGAGCTGTGGCAAGAAGGTTTGCTGTGTCTGTCAGCGTAGTGTCCAGAGCATGGAGGCGCTACCAGGAGACAGGCCAGTACATCAGGAGACGTGGAGGAGGCCGTAGGAGGGCAACAACCCAGCAGCAGGACCGCTACCTCCGCCTTTGTGCAAGGAGGAGCACTGCCAGAGCCCTGCAAAATGACCTCCAGCAGGCCACAAATGTGCATGTGTCTGCTCAAACGGTCAGAAACAGACTCCATGAGCGTGATATGAGGGCCCGACGTCCACAGGTGGGGGTTGTGCTTACAACCCAACACCGTGCAGGACGTTTGGCATTTGCCAGAAAACACCAAGATTGGCAAATTCGCCACTGGCGCCCTGTGCTCTTCACAGATGAAAGCAGGTTCACACTGAGCACATGTGACAGACGTGACAGAGTCTGGAGACGCCGTGGAGAACGTTCTGCTGCCTGCAACATCCTCCAGCATGACCGGTTTGGCATTAGGTCAGTAATGGTGTGGGATGGCATTTCTTTGGAGGGCCGCACAGCCCTCCATGTGCTCGCCAGAGGTAGCCTGACTGCCATTAGGTACCGAGATGAGATCCTCAGACCCCTTGTGAGACCATATGCTGGTGCGGTTGGGCCTGGGTTCCTCCTAATGCAAGACAATGCTAGACCTCATGTGGCTGGAGTGTGTCAGCAGTTCCTGCAAGACGAAGGCATTGATGCTATGGACTGGCCCGCCCGTTCCCCAGACCTGAATCCAATTGAGCACATCTGGGACATCACGTCTCGCTCTATCCACCAACGTCACGTTGCACCACAGACTGTCCAGGAGTTGGCAGATGCTTTAGTCCAGGTCTGGGAGGAGATCCCACAGGAGACCGTCCGCCACCTCATCAGGAGCATGCACAGGTGTTGTAGGGAGGTCATACAGGCACGTGGAGGCCACACACACTACTGAGCCTCATTTGGACTTGTTTTAAGGACATTACATCAAAGTTGGATCAGCCTGTAGTGTGTTTTTTCACTTTAATTTTGAGTGTGACTCCAAATCCAGACCTCCATGTGTTAAAAAATTTGATTTCCATTATTTTTTTTTGTGTGATTTTGTTGTCAGCACATTCAACTATGTAAAGAACAAAGTATTTCAGAAGAATATTTAATTAACTCAGATCTAGGATGTGTTATTTTTGTGTTCCCTTTATTTTTTTGAGCAGTGTATATTGATAGAACATTATTCGCCAAGCTAAGTGATGGATTCCCACAGGAAAGACTTGTTTCAAATCCTTCCCATTTAAGATCCTAGATCCCTGTTATTTGTCTTAATAGTTTTACCAAAGTCATATGTGTGAAAATAGTCCAGGATGGGGCGGAAGGATACAGTTGTCTCTTCTAAGTTATATCCTTGAATGGATTTGCCCATCTTGAAGCCATGTGATGTGTAGTTGGTTAGGGGGGCAGAATGTATTTAGCATTCTATATTGATGTCTAGGATTAGACATGCCCATCCTGATAGCATGAGGTTTTCTCTGAACAGAAGTAATGTATATAATTTATGTTCATATTTTGATATCCTAACCTAATAATAGCTTGTGTATAATGTGACAAGTTATTTCCACTCACATGTATTGTTAAGCTTGTAATGCTTTATATTAACGCTATATATATTCATTTGCATGTATCATTGTGTTTATTTACTTATATATGTTTATAACCTTGTAACCAATAAATCTGCATATTTTTATAATACCTGTGTATTATTGTATAATGCAGAACTACATTTTATCATTAACGTCATCTCACGTCAAAAACAACTTATTTATCTGAGGAAATAGTTGGACTCAGATGTGAATTGTATCAATTAGGTTGTCTACAATTCACCAGGTCATGATTTTAAGAATTTATGACAAATTTTATAAATTTTATTTTTTTATGGTTAATTATTTTTATGACCATAATTAATAATTCTTAATTGAATTATTACCCCCCGACATAGCTAAGGAGACGATCCTGCTCCAAATAAATAAATAAATCGAAGAAATTCCGTGGCACATCCAAGAAGTAAAATAAATGAAGTGACTTTATTCACCAGACATGCAACGTTTCGATCAGCTTCCTGGTATCTTTCTCAAAAACCAGGGAAATGAGGAAATAGATATATTTTTTTTGCATAAAACTTGCTTAGCTTAGATACATATAGCTGTCATATAGCTTAGGCCTAGTTCACATAAACGTTTTTTTTGCGGGTGTACGGGCCGTTTTTTTGTGTTCCGTATACGGTCCGTATACGGAACCATTAATTTCAATGGTTCCACAGAAAAAACGGAATGTGTTCCGTATGCATTCCGTTTTTCCGTTCCGTTGAAGATAGAACATGTCCTATATTTGGCCGCAAATCACGTTCCATGGCTCCATTAAAGTCAATGGGTTTGCAAAAAAACGGAACACATACGGAAATGCATCCGTATGTGTTCCGTATCCGTTCCATTTTTTCTGAACCATCTATTGAAAATGTTATGCCCAGCCCAATTTTTTCTATGTAATTACTGTATACTGTATATGCCATACGGAAAAACGGAACGGAAAAATGGAAAGGAAACGGAAACACAACGGAACTCAAAAACGGAACAACGGATCTGTGAAAAACGGACCGCAAAAAACTATAAAAGCCATACGTTCGTGTGAACTAGGCCTTAGATATACATATATTGATTTGTATATAGAGATCTATATATATATATATATAACCTATATATATATATATATATGTATGTGGGAATATATATAGTGATCTATATGTCTATATACATATATATCTATATTCTTCATCAATATACAGTACAGACCAAAAGTTTGGACACACCTTCTCATTCAAAGAGTTTTCTTTATTTTCATGACTATGAAAATTGTAGATTCACACTGAAGGCATCAAAACTATGAATTAACACATGTGGAATTATATACATAACAAACAAGTGTGAAACAACTGAAAATATGTCATATTCTAGGTTCTTCAAAGTAGCCACCTTTTGCTTTGATTACTGCTTTGCACACTCTTGGCATTCTCTTGATGAGCTTCAAGAGGTAGTCCCCTGAAATGGTTTTCACTTCACAGGTGTGCCCTGTCAGGTTTAATAAGTGGGATTTCTTGCCTTATAAATGGGGTTGGGACCATCAGTTGCGTTGAGGAGAAGTCAGGTGGATACACAGCTGATAGTCCTACTGAATAGACTGTTAGAATTTGTATTATGGCAAGAAAAAAGCAGCTAAGTAAAGAAAAACGAGTGACCATCATTACTTTAAGAAATGAAGGTCAGTCAGTCAGCCGAAAAATTGGGAAAACTTTGAAAGTAAGGGCTATTTGACCATGAAGGAGAGTGATGGGGTGCTGCGCCAGATGACCTGGCCTCCACAGTCACCGGACCTGAACCCAATCGAGATGGTTTGGGGTGAGCTGGACCGCAGAGTAAAGGCAAAAGGGCCAACAAGTGCTAAGCATCTCTGGGAACTCCTTCAAGACTGTTGGAAGACCATTTCAGGGGACTACCTCTTGAAGCTCATCAAGAGAATGCCAAGAGTGTGCAAAGCAGTAATCAAAGCAAAAGGTGGCTACTTTGAAGAACCTAGAATATGACATATTTTCAGTTGTTTCACACTTGTTTGTTATGTATATAATTCCACATGTGTTAATTCATAGTTTTAATGCCTTCATAGTCATGAAAATAAAGAAAACTCTTTGAATGAGAAGGTGTGTCCAAACTTTTGGTCTGTACTGTATGTATATAGAGTTGTAAGTATGGATTTTTCTCTTAAAGGGGTTGTCCGAGTTATGAAAAAAAAAAATCTATAGCACGGAAAATCTGATGGGCAGCAATATATAACTAAGCTAAGCAAGTTTTAAGCATTTCCCTGGTTCTTTTCTGGCCCATTGTTTACATGCAATAACAACAATCTCTGCCCCTCCCCCTGCACTACTAAGGGAGTGAATACAAGAGCTGCCCTGAATGACACTGCGCCTAGGGTAGGGTAGCAAATTTTTACAGGTCAGTGCGCAGTGTTTTCCGTAATTTGTTGCTTCCTGTTCCGTTATTTTATGCTAACTGTAAAATTTTGCTATCCTTGTCACTTCCTGTTGTGAGGTAGCCGCACGGAAGGGTTTTGAACCCACCGCTCTTACACCTCTATGGAGTCAGGGATGTCACCGCTCTTACACCTTTCTATGGAGTCAGGGATGTCACTGCTCTTACACCTCTATGGAGTCAGGGATGTCACCGCTCTTACACCTTTCTATGGAGTCAGGGATGTCACCGCTCTTACACCTCTATGGAGTCAGGGATGTCACCGCTTTGTCACTTCCTGTTGTTACGTAGCCGCACCAGAAGGTTTTGAAGGAGTCGTGTCTCGCTGCTGCACGCTACCAGAGTGGCTGAGTAGGTGGTGTGTCGGCGCAGGTGCACAAGGACGGGCTAGGCAAGACTTTCTTTGAACGCGCTGAGGGTAGGTAAAAATTACAGGCCAATGTGCTTGCACCGAGGGTAGGGAATAATTATGGGCTGAATGCTTGAGCAGTGTCCCTTAATTATTTCCTTACCCTCAGTGCATGCACAGTGGCCCGCAATTTTTTCCTACCCTCAGCGCTCACAGAAACTCTTGCCTAGCCCGTCGTTGTGCACCTGCGCCAACATACCTCCTACTCAGCCACTCTGGTAGCGTGCAGCAGCGAGACACGACTCCTTCCAAACCTTCTGGTGCGGCTACGTAACAACAGTAAGTGACAAAGCAGTGACATCCCTGACTCCATAGAGGTGTAAGAGCGGTGATATCCCTGACTCCATAGAGGTGTAAGAGCGGTGACATCCCTGACTCCATAGAGGTGTAAGAATGGTGACATCCCTGACTCCATAGACGTGTAAGATCGGTGACATCCCTGACTCCATAGAGGTGTAAGAGCGGTGATATCCCTGACTCCATAGAGGTGAAAGAGCGGTGACATCCCTGACTCCATAGAAAGGTGCAAGAGCGGTGACATCCCTGACTCCTTAGAGGTGTAAGAGCGGTGACATCCCTGACTCCATAGAGGTGTAAGAGCGGTGACATCCCTGACTCCATAGAGGTGTAAGAGCGGTGACATCCCTGACTCCATAGAGGTGTAAGAGCGGTGACATCCCTGACTCCATAGAGGTGTAAGAGAGGTGGGTACAACTCCTTCAAATTGTTAACTGGACTCGGCGCAACTGCGCCCGCGCCAAGCCGTCTTTTTCCACGCATGCGAAGTGGGCCGGAATCTTCTGCTACCTTCGGCTCGCTAAAAAAGACGGCTCGGTGCAGGCCCAGTAGGAGCCGAAGGTAGCATAAAATTCCGGCCCACTGCGCATGCGCGAAGCCGGAATTTTCTGCTACCTTCGGTCGTCTTCTTTGCGCATGCGCAGTGGCGTGAACGCGCTGAAGGTAGCATAAAATTCCGCCCCACTGCGCATGCACGAAAAAGACGGCTGAAGGTAGGCGAAAATTCCGTCCCACTGCGCATGTGCGAAGAAGATGACCGAAGGTATCAGAAAATTCCGGCTTCGCGCATGCGCAGTGGGCCGGAATTTTCTGCTACCTTCGGCGCGTTCACAGTATTTTTATTAATTGGTCACTCAGACCACATTACGTCTAGCTTGAAGTGCTGACTAATATAACATTTTAAATCTTTATTTCATTTCCTTAAAACTATCTTCCACAATATAGACATAATACTGTCAAGTAAACGTCACAGAGGTGCTGAAGAGGTCTAGATATTTGCATTTTGTTAAACTTTACTGTTAACTGAATCGGCGCTACTGCGCATGCGCCAAACCGTCCTTTTTCGCGCATGCGCAGTGGGCCGGAATTTTCTGCTACCTTCGGCTCGCTATAAAAGACGGCTCGGCGCAGGCGCAGTAGGAGCCGAAGGTAGCATAAAATTCCGGCCCACTGCACATGCGCGAAGCCAAAATTTTCTGCTACCTTCGGTCGGTCTTCTTCGCGCATGCGCAGTGGGCCGTAATTTTATGCTACCTTCGGCCGTGGTTTTTGCGCATGCGCAGTTGTCCGGGATTTTCTGCTACCCTCGGCCCGTTTACGCTATGGGTGAATCCTCCGCGCCTGCGCCGACAAACCCCCGGCAGAGCCAATGAGAAGCCGAGGTGAGAGACACACCTCCCACGTCACTACCGGAAGTGACGTGGGTAGCAAAAAATTCCGGGTAGCAGAAAATTTCGGAACACCGGCAGTGAAGGGAGGCGTGGCCAGCACAGTGACGTCTGGTTTAAAGGCTTGTAAACAAACTTTATCAGAGCAGGGAGAGAAGCTGACATCACAGGTCATGTGACCCTCAGTCAAATCTGATAAACCAGGCACTGCAGATAAAGTGAGTTAATTATAAAGTTGTTATATTTGCCTAGTTAGGAACTTTGTCCATATATAATGCTTGCATCTACTTTACTAAGTGCATTATTATCTTATTTCTGTGATTTTCTTCAATAATATGGCCAGGGACATCCGCACAATTGTATATCATACCGTGCAGGATGTTTTTATCTTAGTTTTTTCTGTGATTTTTTTAGTTAGGAACATAGAAAGCACAAAAAAATAACTTGGACAACCCCTCTAACCCTTAGGATACCAGAGGTTTTTTTCATTTTTGCGTTTTCATTTTTCTTCCCTATTTCCCGTGAGCCATAACTTTTTTATTTTTCCAGTCACATAGCTGTATGAGGGCTTATATTTTGCGGGACAAGTTGTACTTTCTAATGCCACCATTAATTATGGCATAAAATGTAGTGGGAAGTGGGAAAACAAAAACGCAATCCCTCCACCATTTTACAGGTTTTTTTTCCACTGTGTTTTGTTTATGGCAAAACTGACCCATGCCCTTCATTTTCTGGGTCAGTATGATTACAACGATACCCCATATGTATAGGTTGTTTATGTGTAAATAGTGTAAAAATAAATTTAACCTTTGAGAAAAATTAGTTTTTTTTACATCACCATATTCTGACCCCCATAACTTTTTTATACATATGTCTACTGAGCTGTTTAGGGGCTCATGTTTTGCGGGCCAATTCATAGTTTTTATTGATATCATTTTGGAGTGTGCGTAACTTTTGGATCACATTTTATTTCATTTTTTTGGGTAAGAGAAGCAATGAAAAAATGGTAAATCGGCCATTTTGACCCTTTTTCCCCTTACGCCATTTGCTGTATTGGATTTATTTTTATTTTTTTATTATTATGGGCGTTTTCGGTCGCGGTGATACCCAGGATGTTTATATTTATTAATATTTAGTTTTTTTTTAATTATACGGAAAGGGGGGTGATTTAAACTTTTAAATTTTTTAAAATTATTTTTATATATTTTTTAACTTTGTTTTATTTTTTGTCATAACTGACCTTATAAATGATGTTTTTGAATTTTTTATTTTGACCTATAAGGGATTTAAAAAATGACAATTTCTTTGCATTTTGCTCATTTCTTATGTTGCCCTGCCATCTGGTGGCAAAAATAAGAATTGCAGCATTAATGCTCTGAATTTCTTCATAGAGACTCAGAGCATTCAGCGCATGTACTGAAGTCCCGATTGGCCGCACGGAGCTCGGGTTATTGCGCATTAAGGTGCAACATCACTTGATCACAACATCTAAAGCATTTAATTACCGCGATTGGCATTATTGCCGGTTGCGATAATTAGCCACAGGTCTCTAGTGTTTGAAACAGCAGAGACTTGCCGGCCATGACGCCCGCTGCACACGCGAGCGGGCTTCATGCTTGTACAGCGCTATCAGCGCCGTACATTTACGTCGCTGGTAGCGAAAGGGTTAAGAAATCAATCTTAATTAATGTATATGTAAGTCCTGATGAGTTTTAGTTTTTTTTTTCCATAAGGCCTCATGCACACGACCATTTTCCGGGTCCACATCCGAGCCGCAGTTTTTCACTTCAATGGGGCTGCGAAAGATGCGGACACCAGTCTGTGTGCTGTCCACATCCGTTGCTTCATTCCGAGGCCCTGCAAAGAAAATATAGCATGTCCTATTCTTGTCCGTTTTGCGGACAAGAATAGGCATGTCTACAATGGGCCACTCGTTTTGTTCTGGCTTCCGTTTTTTGCGGATCCACGGTTTGCGGACCGCAAAAAATGGCACGGTCATGTGCATGTAGCCTAACTCTGATAACCACTTTAGGTCTGTGTGTAAATCATTTCTGCTTTCAGATTGGCACTTGATCATTTTCTGCCATTTTCTTTTTTTGAATCAATAGTTTATATTGAGGATTTTTTATTTTTTAAAACAAGAAAATCATCATAACAAGTGTTTTTTTTTACAGAAGATGTTGCGAGCAGACAAGTTACAATTAGTAATTATAGAGACGACAAAACTTCTGTAAGGCCTTTTACATACAGTCGTGGCCAAAAGTTTTGAGAATGACACAAATATTTGTTTTCACAAAGCTAAACTGCTTTTAGATCTTTGTTTCAGTTGTTTCTGTGATGTAGTGAAATATAACTTCATACGTTTCAAAGGCTTTTATCGACAATTACATGACATTTATGCAAAGAGTCAGTATTTGCAGTGTTGGCCCTTCTTTTTCAGGACCTCTGCAATTCGACTGGGCATGCTCTCAATCAACTTCTGGGCCAATTCCTGACTGATAGCAACCCATTCTTTCATGGTCACTTCTTGGAGTTTGTCAGAATTAGTGGGTTTTTGTTTGTCCACCCGCCTCTTGAGGATTGACCACAAGTTCTCAATGGGATTAAGATCTGGGGAGTTTCCAGGCCATGGACCCAAAATGTCAACGTTTTGGTCCCCGAGCCACTTAGTTATCACTTTTGCCTTATGGCACGGTGCTCCATCATGCTGGAAAATGCATTGTTTTTCACCAAACTGTTGTTGGATTGTTGGAAGAAGTTGCTGTTGGAGGGTGTTACCATTTTTATTCATGGCTGTGTTTTTGGGCAAAATTGTGAGTGAGCCCACTCCCTTGGATGAGAAAGCAACCCCACACATGAATGGTCTCAGGATGCTTTACTGTTGGCATGACACAGGACTGATGGTAGCGCTCACCTTTTCTTCTCCAGACAAGCCTTTTTCCAGATGCCCCAAACAATCGGAAAGAGGCTTCATCGGAGAATATGACTTTGCCCCAGTCCTCAGCAGTCCATTCACCATACTTTCTGCAGAAGATCAATCTGTCCCTGATGTTTTTTTTGGAGAGAAGTCTTCCCCTCACTGTGCGTGCAGATGCGCTCACACCTGCCTGCTGCCATTCCTGAGCAAGCTCTGCACTGGTGGCACTCCGATCCCGCAGCTGAATCCTCTTTAGGAGACGATCCTGGCGCTTGCTGGACTTTCTTGAGTGCCCTGAAGCCTTCTTAACAAGAATTGAACCTCTTCCCTTGAAGTTCTTGATGATCCTATAAATTGTTGATTGAGCAGTATTGGGCGGCGGGATGACGTGAGTGTACGTCGCGTCTCGATCTCCCCCACTGCTGGCCTTCCCCTTCCAGGCCGATGTCGAACAGCTGATGCTGATGCCGAAACAGCCGAGATGGAACAGCTGATGCCCTGAGTTGTGAGCCGCGACGCGCCACTATACTCCACCTGGTCTTGTCGCTGGATCGTCTCTGCTGATTGTGGGGAGTTGTCTGGCTGCTGCCGTTGCTGGATACCGCTCCGGCACTGCTCCTGTCCCTCGACTGGGCTCCATCGCTGCCCCGCTTCTGGTTCCTCCATTTGCCGTCCTCGCTCGCTGCCACTCTGCCTGCTCTGTCTGCGTGCTGTCGTTCGGCTCTGTCTCCCCGGCTCCGATCGATTGGTCTTGCCTGGCTGCTGGTTCCATCTGCTGCCTCCTGCTCTTCTTGCCACTGGACCGCCTGATTCCACCTTGCCGCTCCTGCTCCTGCCTGCTACCGGACTGCCGCCCTGTTGGATATCTCAACTGTTGGATACCTCGGCTGTCTCCCCTTTACTTCGCCACTGCACCGCCACAGTCACGGCGTGCTTCGGGATTAGGCCTCCGGACACGTGAGAATAGCAATTCCATTCAGTTATTCTATACCTGCCGTACTGTTGATTTTTCTGCTATATTGTTGCAAGAGGGATAGCAGTGTATATTGCTGTGAAGAGGGCATAGTTTTGTTTATGTTGAAATCTTGTGCCGTCTGGGGAAAAGGGGATAAGGAGGAGACAGGGTGAGAAAGGAAAAGTGGGAAAAGAGGGCACAAAGGGAAAAAAAAAAAAAAAAAAAAAAGGGGGGAAAAAAAAGGGAAAGAAGAGACAGAAAAAAGGGTTAATAGGTGAAAGAAAATATATATAAAAATAAAATAAAAATGAAAACCTGGTAGGGGGAGAAGGGAAAGGAAGACTAAAGCAGAAACTTAAGCAGAAGGTTAGGGGGGGGGGGGAATTGGGGAGAATGCCCCCAAAGCGACGCTCAGTTGATTCCTCTTCAATTAAGTCTGGGACTAAGACCCCAGAGAACAAAATCGACAAGTTTCTGAAATCGCCCTTTTCAAATGAAAAGAACCTAGCCAAAACTAAACCCCCTGCCAAACTGAAAAAATTCGCTAAAACTTCCCAAAATGATGAACTTTCTGAGGATGGACTGGAGGGGGCAGACCAGGAGGCAGGCGAGGACTGTCTCTCTGCACAAATGCGAACTGAATACGACCCATCTGTCTTGGACAAAATCCTATGCGCTGTGGAAAATAATGGCACTTTAGTGCAAGAAATGTCAACCCAATTGGGGTCAGTGCAGAGCGATATTTCATTAATAAGAGAAGACCTAGTAAAGATCCGGGACCGAGTTCTTAGTGTGGAAAAAACTGTCGACTTTTTGCAAACGGACATGGATACGTTAAAGTCTAAAACTCTGCTTCTAGCCTCAGAAAATCAAGCACTTCAAAACAAACTAGAGGACTTAGAAAATAGGTCAAGGCGCAACAATGTCCGCATAATTGGTTTCCCAGAAGGAGTGGAAGGCCGACAGCTGGAGGAACAACTTAAAGATGTGATTATGCATAGTTTCGGCAGCGATAATTTCTCTTCTATGTTTCAAATAGAAAGAGCCCACCGAATTCCAGGAGGGAAATTGATTCCGGGGAGACCGCCGCGTGCAGTGTTAATCAAATTACTACTATCCGCGGACAGAGATATGATCCTGAAAAGAGCAAGAGAATGTACACCTATTGAATACCAGGGCACTAATCTGCTCTTCTTTCCTGACTTTGCGCGGCAGACCCAGGAAAAAAGGAAAAGCTTTATAGAGATAAAGAAACGCTTGGCGGCTAAGGAGATTAAATATTCCCTACAGTATCCTGTGAAATTAAGAGTAATTCACAATGGGACTTCTCTTTTTTTTGAGACACCACAACAGGCATCAGACTGGATGGATCAAATAGGCATTTGAAATTGTGTATTACTATGATCGGAGGGATGGAAGGGGGGGGGCCAGGCTGGGGGAGAACGGCCGGTGGTTAGAGGTTCGCTGAGTAGTTCGGGCGGATCAATGGATAGGGGGGGGAGGGGTACCCACCTTGCAGGAATGTTTTTTTTTTTTCCTTTTTTTTTTTTTTTTTTTTTTTTTTTTTTTTTTTTTTTTTTTTTTTTTTTCTTTTTTTCGGTGAGCGATGTCCACTAGAATAGTAGCTTGGAATGTCAGAGGACTTGGGGAAAGAGTTAAAAGGCAAGCGATCATGGATGCATTAAAAAGATATCTTCCAGCAATTATTTGTATAGTAGAAACCCATTTAACTAAAGAAACCTTGTTCCGTCTGACAACGGGATGGCAGTCCCAATCGTATCACTCCACCTTTACTGGCTCCTCTAGGGGTATTTCGGTTCTTATTCATAACTCCATAGATTTCACCCTTATAAAATCCTACATAGATGCTCAGGGTAGATTTATCTTCTTGCATGGTAAGCTGCATGGCGACAGCTATATTCTTGCCTTTTTTTATATACCTCCGCCATTCTCAATGTACCCACTGCTTCAACTAATGTTATTTTTTGAAAAAAGACCAGAATGCCGCTTAATCCTGATGGGGGATTTTAATGCGGTCCTTGACCCTAATAAAGATAGATTTTCAATAGATGCAGGAAGGGGGAGGAATTTCTGTAATTCCCCGCTGTCTCAATTTTGTTTAGAGGTTGGAGTGGTGGATATATGGGAATATCTTGGCGGTGGAAAGAGAGTATATTCTTGTGTCAGCAGGGGGGGTAGAGCAATGTCTAGGATCGATTTAGCACTCACCAATGAGAGCAACTTGAGTAATATCTGCAAGATGTGATACGGAATAAGAACAGTTTCGGACCACTCACCCGTACTGATTGAGGTTTCCAGCGGGGAGAATAAGGATATTAGGGGGCTAGGATTTAAGTTGAATCCATACTGGCTCACTATTATGGACAACCTGCAGTCGATTAAACTATTGATGTCCTCCTTTTGGGAGGTCAATCTTCCCTCCGCCAGTATCAATACAGTATGGGATGCCTCGAAAGCATATTTGAGGGGGGTTTTTATAAGTGAGATTGTCGCAGCAAAGAGAATATTTAGGAAGAAAGAGGAGGAATTGGTTCAGATTGCTGTACTTACAACTGAGAGATATACTAGCCATCCAACTGAACACAACAGGGAAGAGATGCAGAAGGCTAGCTGCTCTCTGGAGAAATATGTAACAGAGAAAGCAAACCACAGGGTATTTTTTAAGGGGCTTAATTACTTCATCGAGTCTGGACGCCCGGGGAAACTTTTAGCTAGAATTATTTCACAACAAGATAAGAAAAAACTATCCATTACTTCGATCCGTAATGCAGAGGGCAAAACCATAACAGATTTAGAGGGAATTGAGAATACTTTTTTACAATACTTTGCCCAGACATATAGATCCTCCCCTGGTCTGTCAGCTGAACTGGCGATGCGTTTCCTGGAGAAAATTTCATTTTCTACTTTAAATGAAGTTCAGAGGGAATATCTCGAGGAGGAGATGTCTCTTATGGAGCTGCAGGAGGCCCTTGGGTCTGTCTCGGGGAACTCCTCGCCAGGAGTGGATGGCCTTCCATATGAGGTCTATCGCAAATATAGTGATGTCATCCTCCCTCAGTTGCTAGAGGTTTTCTCCCAGGCAACACAGGGAGGGAGACTACCACACTCTATGATGGAGGCTCTTATTGTTTTAATTCTAAAAAAGGACAAAGACCCGGCAGAATTGAGCTCCTACAGACCAATATCATTATTAAATACCGATGTTAAGTTACTATCAAAAGTTCTGGCTAGGAGGCTTTCGCGGGTTATGCCCACGATTATTCACTCAGATCAAAATGGCTTTATGCCAAATAGGGGTACTCATCATAATCTGCATAGGCTATTTATGAATATTCAGTCCCCAGGGCGTGGTGCCCGCTCCATCCTGTCGTTGGACGCTACTAAAGCCTTCGACAGGGTGGAGTGGATTTTTCTCTGGGAGGTAATGAAAAGAATGGGCTTTGGCCCAAGATTTATGGCGATGGTCCAGCTACTTTACAATTCCCCAGTTGCCAGGATCAGGATCAATGATTCGACGACAGAGAGTTTCACTTTGGGAAGAGGTACCCGTCAAGGCTGTCCCCTTTCCCCCTTCTTATTTAATATTTATATTGAACCTTTAGCGGCTTTGATAAGACAGGACTCGGAGGTGGTTGGTTTTGGCATAATGGGGCAGCATGACCGCGTATCTCTTTACGCAGATGATATCCTGGTTTTCATCCATCAAACAGATACGACTCTTCCTCGTATAATGGACTTGGTTGGCCACTTCTCCGAGTTATCTGGACTTGAGATCAACTGGGATAAGACCGTCCTTCTTCCTATAGATGAGTTGCGAGGCGAACTTAATAATCAGGTAATGATCTCTGATTCAATAAAGTACCTGGGGATAACAGTTTCTGCTAAACCTCAAGAATATTTACAACTTAACCTAATTCCTTTGTTAGTAAAGTTAAGAGCAAAAATTAAGATATGGCAAAAAATTCTTCTAGCAAGAGCGGATAGAATTTCAATAATAAAAATGGTAGTGCTTCCCCAGGTTCTTTATGTCTTGCGCAACTCGCCTATATGGATTACAGATAAACACTTTAGATTGATAGAGCGGGTGCTCAATGATTTATTATGGGGGAGGAAGCGCGTGAGATTGAAGGCACTCTATTTTTCTATGCCCTACAATCGGGGAGGTCTTAACCTCCCCTATTTTAGGGGCTACTTTGTGGCCTCCCAACTCTGCCTTTTTAATGATTGGGAAAATAGCCCCTTCTGCAGTAAAGTGGTGAAAGATGCAGGTTTTTCCGATTTTTTTACCGTACTGGAATCTGATTATTTGTCAAATTCTATAAGAGGGTTTACACTGTTCTGCAGAATGGCTATAAAGACTTGGTCGGCCATAAGGAGCTGGTGTGGAGTTAAGGCATCGCTTATTTGCACCCCATTATGGCATAACCAAAAACTTCTTAATTTAAAAGACTTAAGTTGCCGCCAGTACTGGAGGACCAAAAATGTGCAATACTTACATCAAGTAGTTAGTGGAGGACAAATTTTGCCCCTTATGGAACTAAGGGCAAATTTAGGCGAGGTGGCTTGGTATGCATATTTCCAACTGAGGTCAGCACTTTCTAATACTTTGAATAGTCACCTTTTTATTATAGATACTTCTGTATTTTTACAGGACTTAATTTGTAAGAAAATTGTCACGAGAATTAAACTATCTCACTGTTACAGACACTTAATGGATAATTTTTTTTTGGATGTTTTCTCTCCGGGACAGAGAGCCTGGTCTTCTCTTCTTTCAGAGGCAGGCCCTCCTAACTGGGAGAATATAGGGGAAAGTTTAAAATTGGTTTCACATAATTTTAACCACACTGTTGTACAATTTAATATTTTGCACAAAATTTATGTAACACCCATATGGTTATATAGAAGAGGACTCAGGGCTTCCTCTGACTGCCCCCGTTGTGGCGAGCCCGAGGCAGATCATCTACATCTGTTCTGGGACTGCCCAATGGTGAGTAGTTATTGGAGCATGGTCCAAAAGAACCTGGCGAGTAAACTTAGAATTGTGGTTCCCTTGTCTCCCAGGATATGGGTCCTGGGAGATTTATCTGAGGTTAACTATCAACCCATAAAAAGCCATTTGTTGACTAAGGTGATGTTCTTAGCTAGGCTCCTGATTTCTAGATCCTGGTTTTGTTCTTCCGCCCCAGACTGTAATAACTGGCTGGGCTTGGTAGAGAAAGTGAAAAGTTACGAGAAGATCCTGTACAAAAAAAGAGGATCCTATTTAAAGTGGAATAGCTTATGGAAAGATTGGGATACGACTAATTAATTATGATCCCTTTTTCTTTTTTTTTTTTTTATTATTTTTTTTTTTTTTTTTTTTTTTTTTTTTTTTTTTTTTTTTTTTTTTTTTCCCTGCAAGGTGGGGGGGGGGGTGGGTTTATGGGGTGAGTTGGGGAAAATTCTAGCTGTCCGGCTTTTCTGTATGTATTATATTGATTAAGAATGTGGAGGTATATTGGAAGCATGGGAGGGTCTCCAGGACTGAAAGAGGGGGGACTTCCCGGTATTAAATAATGGTAAAAAAACTTTTATCCAGGTATAATATCGAGCGGTACATGGGTAGGGGACCGTGGCTCGAGGTCTGGAGGTGCCCGGATATCGGGCGCGGCTCGGGATACGGCTCTTCCCGTCAGACATGGGGCTCGATTGCGGGCAGGGAGGTGACACACGCGGTGGGCGCGCTACTATGTGCTCATTTTAAGAGACAGAGCAGGTATCTGGCTTTGTTTTTTGCTTATATCCTTTTTAATTGCTGAGTGACACTCGGTTCGAGTTCTCTGTCGCATGAAATATCAATGCGAATAAACGCAAAGTATGGTGAACCATGCAACCGATAGCTGACTTAATCATATGGGGATGAGGCAGTAAAATATACGAGTGGGTTTCTACCACTGTGGTAAAAGACTGCTGGACTCCCCTCTCTGGTTTTTGCTTTATCAAATGCCTGCGATTAAAGATCGCTGCAAGCTCGCCTTTAGGCAGCATGTGAGCATAAAGCGATCGGCCACATGAGTGCCAGTCCTTCCGCTCGTACTTGCCCGTGTCTGGGGGAGGGCGTGCGCGAGCGGCGCTCGCTGCCGGGCGGCTGTCTGGATTTCGGGCCCCTATCCCTGTAGCGAATGGAGAACCTGGGCTAAGTGGGTTGCTTTTTCCACTTGCATTATCAAGCCTAGGATGTCGGGTGAGCCCTGTCACCCTCCCCAGTAGGAGACCTCCCTTTGATTTTCAAATACTGACATATTATGGATATCTGCATGAAATTATTGTCAATTATGTTTACAGATCAGAATTGGCGGATCTATGGAATTTATAATATCAAGTATGTAATATGGATTTAAATTTTTGTATTATAACAATAAAATATTTATAAAAAAAAAAAAAAAAAATAAATTGTTGATTGAGGTGCAATCTTAGTAGCCACAATATCCTTGCCTGTGAAGCCATTTTTATGCAACGCAATGATGGCTGCACGCGTTTCTTTGCAGGTCACCATGGTTAACAATGGAAGAACAATGATTTCAAGCATCACCCTCCTTTTAACATGTCAAGTCTGCCATTTTAACCCAATCAGCCTGACATAATGATCTCCAGCCTTGTGCTTGTCAACATTCTCACCTGAGTTAACAAGATGATTACTGAAATGATCTCAGCGGGTCCTTTAATGACAGCAATGAAATGCAGTGGAAAGGTTTTTTGGGGATTATGATAATTTTCATGGCAAAGAAGGACTATGCAATTCATCTGATCACTCTTCATAACATTCTGGAGTATATGCAAATTGCTATTATAAAAACTTAAGCAGCAACTTTTCCAATTTCCAATGTTTATGTAATTCTCAAAACTTTTGGCCACGACTGTACATCTGTAAGGAATATGTGGATGTGAGTCCACATAAGTCTAGTTAAAGCTAAAAGAGTTTCCTGCTATTTTTTTAACCCTTCACATATATGTATGTAAACTGTGGCAACAGATGTTTGGTGCAGACCAGGTCTGAACATGGGTTTTATACATTCTGGCGTCTGTTTTGCTGAGTATAGAATTGTAGCGGATGGAAGTATAAATTGACTTTTGTGCTATAACTTCAATTCTCTGTTCAGCATATCTTGGGTTTATATAGTGTTTTTTAACACTGAGGGGGCACAGTTGGCATTTCTACTCTAGAGGGAGCACAGTGGGCATTTTTACTCTGGAGGGGGCACAGTGGGCATTTCTATTACAGAGGACAATGGGCATTATTACTGTGAAGGGGCACAATGGGCATTATTACTGTGAAGGGGGTACAATGGGCATTACTACTATTAAGGGGGATTATTACTGTGAAGGAGGCACAATGGGGATTATTACTGTAAAGGGGGCACAAAGAGGGCATTACAACTATGAAGGGGCACAGATAGGGCATTACTACTGTGAAGGGGCACAATGAAGGGATAAGTACTTTAAGGGGGTACAATGTGGGCATAACCAGTAAAGGTGGCATAACTGTGTGTGTGTGGGGGGGGGGGACCATATAATGTGACATAATCCCTTGAAGGAGGACATCTAAGTGGCAAAACTGTGAGTGGGGGACATACCTCTGTGTGTGTGTGTGTGTGGGGGGGGGGGGGTGACATCTTACCAGGCATAACTGGGTGGGGGGCCACCTAAAGTAGATAACTGTGATGGGGCACTAAAAGGGGCATAACTTTGTTTGGGGGCCATCTAAAGGATCATAATTTATGATGGGGGCATCACTGTGTTTGTGGGGATGCCTAAAGGGGCATCACTATGTGTGGAGGCACTGAAGAGGGCAGCACTGTGGGGACATAACTTTGTGGGAAGGTGTCTAAAGGTGTATAACACTGTGGGGGTCCGCTAAAGGGGGCATAACTATATCTGTGGGGCCATCTAGGGGGCATAACTGGGTGGTGAGCTGGGCAGAGCTCTGTGAGGAGGACCACCAAAGGGTGAATAATTATTAGGCGGGCATCAATGGTGGGGCCACATAATCTGTGTGGGGGCCACTTAACAGGGCATCATACTGTGTGAAGTCTACTTAAGCGTACATCATACTGTGTGGGGGACGTATTAGGGGCATCAATTTGTGAGGGGAGAATTTAAGAGTACATCATACTGTGTGAGGGGGGCATGTAGAGAATATCACTTTGTTCTGGGGGCTTTTAAGTGGGGCTCATTTGTGGGGACACCAAGTGATCACCCTGCTGTGAGAGTGCACTTGGGGGTATCATACTCTGTGGAGCACTAAAGGGATATCATACTGTCTGAGGGGTATTAAAGGGGCATCATTATTGTTAGGGGGCACTGAAAGGACATTCTTACTGTTTGGTCGGCAGAAAAGAGATTAGGTGGGCTTGGAAGGTGTGGATTATTGTAAAAAAAATTTAAAAAAATGCAGCGCTACACGCCAATGGTCTTGTCCCTCCTTATATATTTTTTTGTTTTGCAGCTCGGACTTTCATCCTACAGCAGACTCGGGTATGTGGATCTTTACAAAAAGTACTTGAGTACCCCTGATACAGACCATTATCCAGGGATAGAAAGTATGTGGATTTTAGGCCTCCTGCACAAGACCGTCTCTGTTTTTGCGGTCCGCAAATCACGGATCCACAAAACACTAATAGGAAAGAAGGTTTGTACATAAACATAGAAGAGGATTCTTTACAGTAAGAGCAGTGAGACTATGGAACTCTCTGCCTGAGGAGGTGGTGATGGTGAGTACAATAAAGGAATTCAAGAGGAGCCTGGATGTATTTCTGGAGTGTAATAATATTACAGGCTATAGCTACTAGAGAGGGGTCGTTGATCCAGGGAGTTATTCTGATTGCCTGATTGGAGTCGGGAAGGAATTTTTTCCCCTAAAGTGAGGAAAATTGGCTTCTACCTGACAGGATTTTTTTTTTCTTTCTCTGGATCAACTTGCAGGAGAACAGGCTGAACTGGATGGATGTCTTTTTTCAGCCTTTATAATCTGTTACATTAACCACTTCCAGACCGGGCCATTTGCCCCCTTCCTGACCAGGCCTAATTTTGCAAATCGGACATGTGTCACTTTATGTGGTAATAGCTTTGGAACACTTTTATTTATCCAATCCATTCTGAGACTGTGACACATTGTACTTCATGATAGCCATAAATTTGAGTTAATATATTTCACCTTTATTTATGAAAAAATTTAAAATTTACCCAAAAATTTAAAAAATTCGTCATTTTCAAAATTTCTATTTCTCTGCTTTTAAAACAGAAAGTGATACCTCATAAAATATTCATTAATTAACATTCCCCATTTGTCTACTTTATGTTGGCATCATTTTGTAAATGTCATTTTATTTTTTAAGACGTTAGAAGGCTTAGAATTTTAGAAGCAATTCTTAAAATGTTGAAGAAAATTTCCAAAACCCACTTTTTAAGGACCAGTTCAGGTCTGAAGTCATTAACTCCATTGTAGAAACTACACCCCTCAAATTACTCAAAACTGATTTTATAAACTTTGTTAACCCTTTAGGTGTTCCACAAGAATTAAAGGAAAATGGAGATGAAATTTCAAAATGTCACTTTTTTGGCAGATTTTCCATTTTAATCCATTTTTTTCTTTAACACATCGAGGGTTAACAGCCAAACAAAACTTAATATTTCTTACCCTGATTCTGCGGTTTACAGAAACACCCCATATGTGGTCGTAAACTGATGTAAGGGCACATGGCATGGAGCAGAGGAAAAGAAGCGCCATATGGTTTTTGGAAGGCAGATTTTGCTTAACTGGTTTTTAGATGCCATGTCCCATTTGAAGCCCACCTGATGCATCCTTACAGTAGAAACTCCCAAAAAGTGACCCCATTTTGGAAACTAGGGGATAAGGTGCCAGTTTTATTGGTACTATTTTGGGGTACATATGATTTTTAATTGCTCTATATTACGTTTTTTGTGAGGCAAGGTAACCAAAAAATGGCGGTTTTGGCATTGTTTTTATTTTTTACAACATTCATCTAACATGGTAGCTCATCCACTATTTTTATAGAGTAGGTTTTTTTTTTATTTCACTTTAACACAATAATAGCATTTTTTACATGTAAAACCTTTTTTAATTTTTTTTTTAAAAACTTTCTTTTTTTTCTTTTTTCTTTTACATTTAACTTCCTTTTTTTTTTTTTTTACTATCGATTTCTCCTGTAACTGGGGCTGACATAGTAGCCCCAGTTACAGGGGACATACACCCCCCAACCCCCAGAGAGGCTGTAATGCAGAATTCAGCGCTGTACAGCCTCAGTGCAGGGCTGATTGAGGTCTGTGGAAGACCCGACAGCTCCTGCACTTACCCGGTCACATGACCACCGGGCCGGGACAGGAAGCGCATAGCGCTTAGCGCTGTGTATACAGCGATCTAGAAAGCAGGGACAACTGGAAAATGTCCCTGCCTTCTCCCTGGGGTGCATGGCCCCGCGCTCGGCAGCTGCACAATTAGCGTGCAGGTGCCATCTCTGAATGGACGTTTTAGAACGTCCATTTAGAGATAAACAACCGCCCATAGGACATTTATATCCTATGGGTGGTCCTAAAGTGTTTAAAGGGGTTGTCCAGGATCAGAAAAATATGACTTTCTTCTAAAAATGGCATCAATAATGTCCACAGGATGTGTGTGATATTGCAGCTCATCTCCATTCATTTCAGTGAAGCTGAGCAGTAATACCAGACACAGCCCACAGACAAGTGTGCTGCTGTTTCTGGAAGAGAGAAACCATGTTTTCCTGATCATGGACAGCCCCCTTAAGGTCAGTTTCATACAATAAAATAACTGCAAAAATGCAGTAGCACAACTGTCACAAACAGGTATGCAGGGATAGTCCACAATCCCAGTAAGGGTCCATTCACACGATTGTAGACCGTCCGTACCCATGTTGCGGACCACAAACAGTAGGTCCACAATATACGGCACTGGCCGTATGAATCGCTGAGTGTAGGCACGGATCAGAAGCGTTTCCATAGGCTTTTGGGTCCATGCCTCCACACCACAAAAAATAGGACATGTCTTATCTTTTACCGCATATTGAGAACCCGTTCAAGTGAATGGGTCCGCACCGCAATACGGGATTCACACGGCCTGTGCCTGTGCATTGCGGACCATAATTTGTGGTCCACAGCACAGGTGATTTACATTAGTATTAATGTACAAATAATAAAGATAACCGGCTACTCTACTAATCCACATCAACGGATGAGAGGTGGATGCCGGAAAGCACAAGATCACTGCCCTACTGACCCTGGAGAGGAGCTAAAGGACATGCGACTTGCTCGTTTCGTTTATCCACAAAGTGTGAACTGCGGAGATTGCTGTATAGTTTTTACCTTGGAATTACCTTTTTTTTTGTTTCACAACTATGGTGGAGATTTATCAAAGCTGGGGTAAAGGAAAACAGGCTTAGTTGCCCATAGCAACCAATCAGATTCCAGTTTTCATTTTTCTGAGCTCCTTTGGAAAATGAAAGGGTCAATCTGGTTGGTTGCTATGGTAACTAAGACCATTTTAATAAATATCCAATTTTTGCTAAAAGGCATTATTTTTTTTTAAAGGGAATCTGTCAGCGCTAAAACACCTCCCAAACAAGACTAAGGCACCTTGTAGACGAGCGTTCCTCCAGCAGCGAGTCCGCATTGTTGCCAGTGTTATCTAATACATTCCAGAACTGTAAGGGTTACATAGCATCATAAATCAATATAATGCTATGTGACCCCCGGCAGTGCTGGGAGGTCAGGCAGGGAGCTGCGTTGCGGACTCGCTGCGGGAGGAACTGTGCTACTATATATAGTTTATTTCGTTGAACTATTCATATATTCTATATTTTGTCATATGCTCCCATCTAGTGACCGTTTTTGGTAATGCACTTTGTTATTCTGCTTATCATCTGTCTTTCATTTCTTTGCTCCTCCCTTTTTCTGTGTACCTCACTTCCTGTTTTATTAATTCTGCTCCTGGGATTCAACAGGTACACTTGTATTCTCATGCTAGCTTGCAAAAGCATCATCTTTTGACCATACAACACCATCTGTTCTGCTGTACTCTGTTATCTGGCTACAGAATAAAGCAACTTATTCGGATAAACTCGGTGTTGGTGAGTTCAGGCTATCTGATAAGGATTGTCCGCAGTGATTATATCTGCTCATACAGGCCAGGCATAGAGGTCTCACTAGGGATAAATTGCTATTACAACAATCTGAGTCAGTTAGTCAAAAGATGCATAGAATTCCTACAGCCTGCCGTAAAAAATGTCTAGACAAGGCTCTGAACACTCTTTTATGGCTGAACCAACGCAGATACATCATGCCTCTGAACCGGCAGACGTACAGTGAGCAGATTCTGCAGATATTACCGAACAGAGTGTAAGACCCAAGCGTACAAAAAAAACAACACAGAAACTAAGAGAAAACTATGAAGCCACTAGAGATGAGTTCTCCAGTAATCTATCAGACCTCTGGGACAGAACCTCGCACTGCAGAACCTCACACTCTAATGATCAACCAGCTGAAATAAGGGACTCTATAAATCACCTATTTGCTGTGTATGTACGCTACCACTGGCTGTCTGCAAAATACTTAGCCTTCTTGCAAGACTCTAATATAGAGGATTCTTCAGCAGAACTGACCAGGACTGATGCACTGAACCAACAAAGGGATCTCGCACTGCAAAATGCTAAGTTTAAGGCAGAACTCCACATTACTCATCTGCAGGAGACCAGATCTCACAGATCCACCACAACCAAGTACACTGCACTTTCTTCCAGGTCCTCTCACTCCAGAAGATCAACATTAAGCGACAAGTTAATAGAGGCGCGCGCTGATGCCGAATAAAAAAAGGCGCAAAGCTCCTTTACTAGAAAGCAAGCAGAGATGGAAGCACAAACGGCAGCTCAACAAGCAGAGATGGCAGCTCGTCAAGCAGAAATGGTAGCTCAGCAAGCGGAGATGGAAGCTCAAAAGGCAGCTCAGCAAGCAGAGATGGAAGCTCAGAGGGCAGCTCAACAAGCAAAGATGGCAGCTCATCAAGCCAAAATGGAAGCTCAAAGCAAAGCTCTCCAAGCAGAGGCAGGTTCACAAATAAAGATTGTACAAATGGAAGGGGAGGAAGCAGCTTCCTTAGCAAGGTTGAAAGTCCTTGAATAAGCAATGGGACAAAGTACTAATTTAGACTGCCTTATCCCAGCTGAACTGGAAGATCCAGCTGAACGCACCAGTGAATGCGTTCTAAAGCATAACATCTGCAAAGATACAGAGTCATCTCCTGTACCTCCTACTAACGACACTGTTCTGACTCCCAACTCAGAGACCTCTCAGCTCTGTATACCTGAGCCTCTTCAAGTCTACAACGCAAATACATCCATGCAGCAAACCGGATCAACTCATGTCAACAACAAGGTGACTTCCAGTGATAAGCCGCAGCTCAAACCAAAGCCAGCACAAGCCTCCGAGACTACACCATAGTTAAACGCTCATGCAACATCATTTTACCCTGGTAAACCTCACCCTACATCACCAGAGAACTTTCACACTCAAGGGGTTCCACAAGTTACTTTGACACCAAGGAGTGAGAGACCAGACATGAATGACTTTGCCAGATATATGGTATGCCGTGAGCTCATTAACACCAGCCTCTCAAGGTTTGACGACTGTCCAGAGAGCTACAGGGCCTGGAGATCAACCTTCAAGGCTACTATTACCGATCTCAACCTTACTGCTAAGAAAGAACTTGATTTGCTCATAAAGTGGCTGGGACCAGAATCTGTAGGTCGTGTTAAAAGACTCAGAACAGTACATGTTGACCACCCAGATGCAGGTCTTGTTGCTGCATGGGCAAGACTTGAGCAAGCCTATGGTAGCTCTGAAGCCATAGAAAGCGCTCTATTCAAGAGACTGCAAAACTTCCCAAAAATAGGGAACAAAGACTACTGCAAGCTCCAAGATCTAAGTGACCTCCTCATGGAGCTAGAGTTGGCAAAGACTGACCCACATCTACCTGGACTAGGCTTCCTGGACACCGCTCATGGTGTCAACCCAGTGGTGTCTAAACTGCCATACGGCCTACAAGAGAAATAATGTATCCTTTCCTCCATTCTCATACTTCTGCAGGTTCATCAGTGATCAAGCCTGGATGAGAAACGATCCCAGCTTCAGCTTCAGTGAACCCAACCTGCCTGCTTCATCCTCACCATCATCAAGGTATGATAATACAGCAGCTAAACGTAGAGACTAAATAGAGCAATATCTGTTAAAAGGACAGACATCTCACCCTCCACAACCTCACCTACTGATCAGGGCATTGTGGATGACAGAGATAAAAACCCTAATCGTCAGTGTCCTATTCACAAGAAGCCTCGCCCTCTTAAGAAATGTTCTGGGCTTAAGGCAAAGACTTTACAAGAGCACAGGGAGATTCTCAGGAAACTTGGCATATGCTACAAGTGCTGTGCTTCTTATAGCCATTTTGATAAAGACTGTACAGTTGTCATTAACTGCACAGAATGCGGTAGCGACAGACATGTTACAGTCATGCATCCTACGCCACTTCCAGACAACCCACAACAACTTCCTACCTCCACTCCAGTCTCAAATCATGGCGGGAGCAACAAGGTCATGCTCCAACCAAAGATAATGTCTCTTCTTTATATACAGAAGTCTGTGGAGAAGGCAAGGACCACAAATGCTGTGCCAAGATATGCCTTGTCAAGATATACCCAAGGGAGCAGAGCAACAGATTCCTGGTTAAGCCTAAATTCTTTGAGATCTTTGGCATAGAGGGACACGCAACACCATATATTCTCAGAACCTGTTCTGGTCGTGTAGAGACCTTCGGCAGAAGGGTTGATGGATTCATGGTCTCTCATATCAACGAGGGAGAGGGCATACCCCTACCAATGTTAGTCGAGTGCGACCAGATACCAGACGAAAGGGAAGAGATTCCCACTCCAGAAGCTGTGTATCAACATCCTCATTTAAGGCACCTTGTAGATGAGATTCCTGCAATGGACAAGAATGCTGAAATCTTAGTCCTGTTAGGAAGGGACATTCTCAGAGTACATAAAGTACGCGATCAGTGCAATGGGCCTGACAACGCCCCTTATGCACAAAGACTTGACCTAGGCTGGGTAATAGTGGGCGATGTATGCTTGGGCAGGATGTGTACGCCATCTGAGATACACTCCTTCAAGACTTATGTGTTGGGAAACGGACGTGCATCCCACTTCAAACAGTGCCCTCACCATTATGAAGTAAAGGAGAAGCTTCTTGACATCATCCAAGTACCTGATTTTATGTGATGACAACCTAGGTACTTCAGTGTTTTGTACTACAAGTGAGGACAGCAAAATAGCCTTGTCAGTTGAAGACAGAGAATTCATCAAAATAATGGATAAGGAATTCTTTTAGGATGAGTCTAACAGTTGGGTTGCACCATTACCTCTTCGTGCTACAAGGGCCAAACTCCCAACCAATCGTGAACAGGCTTTATCCAGATTCAACTCACTTCAACGAACACTAAGGAACAGGCCTGAAATGAAGGACCATTTCATCGCCTTTATGAAAAGGATCTTTGACAATGATCACGCCGAACCAGCGCCACCACTTCAAAGACACAATGAGTGCTGGTATCTGCCTGTCTTCGGAGTGTATCATACACGTAAGCCAAACCAAATCAGGATAGTATTTGACTCCAGTGCCAAGCATCAAGGTGTATCCCTAAACGATGTTCTTCTCACTGGCCCGAATCTAACCAACAACCTTGTGGGTGTACTTATGAGATTTAGAAGAGAACCAGTTGCCATAACTGCTGATATTGAACAGATTTTTCATTGCTTCATTGTACGTGAAGACCATAGGAACTTCCTAAGGTTTCTGTGGCACCGTGACAACAACATGGACAATGAGATTATTGAATACCGCATGAAGGTACATGTTTTCAGAAATAGTCCCTCACCGCTGTTGCAACATACGGTTTACGAAGGACTGCCATTGATGGAGAAAAGGAGTATGGTGCAGATGCTCGACACTTTGTTGAGAGAGACTTTTATGTTGACGATGGACTTCAGTCTTTACCTACAGACGAAGAAGCCATAGACCTGCTCCAAAGGACACAAGGTATGCTTTCTGAGGCTAAACTCACACTACACAAAATTGCCTCAAATAGTGTTGCTGTTATGAAAGCCTTTCAACCTGGCGATCCTGCCACAGGGTTTAAGGACTTAAATCTGGGAATGGACATGCCACCTATACAGAGAAGTCTGGGCCTACGGTGGGACCTATTAAAGGACACTTTCAGCTTTCAAGTCAGCTCTACAGACAAGCCATTTACCAAGCTTGGTGTTCTGTCAGTGGTAAACAGCCTATACGATCCAATGGGATTTGTGGCTCCCATCACCATACAAGGTAAAGCCTTACTTAGACAGCTCTCAGAGTCTATTAAAGATTGGGATGCTCCACTGCCATCTGACAAACTTTCAAAGTGGGAGTCCTGGAAGCAATCTCTTCATGCCTTAGATGGAATCTATATACCACGCTGCTACACCTCAGCTTACCTTGCTACGAGCCAGAGAAAAGAGCTTCACATCTTCTCAGACGCATCTACTGAGGCCATTGCGGCTGTTGCCTACCTCAAGGTGAGAGACTCTTCTAATCAAACCCACATAGGGTTTCTGTTTGGGAAAGCTAAGTTAGCACTTAAGCCTGAGCACACAATTCCTAGGCTTGAACTTTGTGGGACTGTGCTAGCTGTAGAAATCGCAGATTTCATATTACGCGAGCTAGACATTCAGATAGATGACACCAAATTCTACACATACAGTAAGGTTGTTCTGGGCTACATATACAACCAGACTAAACGTTTCTATGTCTACGTCAGCAACCGTGTAGAAAGAATCAGGAAATCATCTAAACCTGAACAATGGCATTATGTCCCATCTGAAATTAATCCTGCAGATCATGCTACTAGGCCAGTGTCTGCAAGTGTATTTGCCAATTCTTCCTGGTTAACAGGTCCTGAATTCCTGCTGGATCACACAGAAGGGACCACAGCTGACGTCTTCGGTCTTCTAGAACCTGACAAGGATCCAGAGATTCGTCCTGAAGTTACAACCCTCGTCACTAGAACTGAACAAAGACTTGTCTTGGGCTGTCAACGCTTTGAACGTTTTTCCAAGTGGACAAAGCTTGTACGCACCATCGCAAGGTTAGTCCATATCGCACACTGCTTTCACATAAAGCCCACGGATGTTCAATGTCAAGGTTGGCACACGTTGCCAAATGTGGGTTATCACTAGAGGATGGTTGGAGGTAAAGGGATCACTTAGATTCACGCCTCTTTGGCAGAATAAACATCTACAGACCTTAGATGGGATAGCAACCGATCAATTCTGGCAAAAAAATGGGATTTTATGTGTCTCAGGTTGTTAAGAATAAAGAAATTAAGACGTTTGCGGAACTATCACACAGTGTACAGAACCTTTCATGGTTTAGGTATTTTCAGCTTCGCTCGGCACTTTCTAGTTTGCACGATAAATCACTATTTGAAATAGATACTTTGTCACCACTAAATGAATGGTTAGGAAAGATATCACTAGGGAGGAAGATTTCAAATATATATAAATTACTAATCAAGTCACGTTTTTCCGAAACACAATCACCAGGACAAAGGGCCTGGGAGACGGACTGTCCAAATATAAAGCTTGTGGGATGGGGGAGTATTTTTATTAATCCAGATGTACTTTCGCACAATTTTAATCACGTTTTAACACAGTTTAACATTTACCATAGACTTTATGTTACTCCCACTTGGTCAAACAAGTGCCCTCGATGTGATAATGAAGGAGCGGACTACCTTCATATGATATGGCTCTGCCCAGGTCTGGTAGCATACTGGAATGATATTAAAAATCTTATTACCCACAAACTAGAAATATGTATATCTCTTGATCCACAATTGTTCTTGGTGAACGACTTGTCCACATTAACTATCAATAAATACCAAAAGATTCTACTGGGTAGAATACTACTATTGGCTAGATTGTTGATCAGTCGAAGTTGGTTTGCACGCCATAGTTTACAAGTAAATAACTGGATAAACCTGGTTAATAAGATCAAAAATTACGAACGGATCCTGTACAAGCAAAGAGGTGGATCAGAAAAATGGAATAAGATATGGGAAGGCTGGAAGTTATGATAGGCTTTTATGCTGAATTTAGTTATGTGTTATCCCCCCTTTTTTAAAAAAATTTTTCTCTTTCCTCCTACTCTCCTCTCTACCCTTACCCCTTTTCCTTGGAGGGGGGAGGGGGAGGGAGGACAGGGGACGCATCGCAGGGGGGGTGGGGGGGAAAAAATGGAGTAAGTTAATTATATTAAGTTAACTGTCTGATGTGTGTATTTTTTATTCCTTTGTATACTAATAAAGTTGTTGAATTAAAAAAAAAAAGGTTGGCCCACGTGTCAAAAGCCTCTTTCTGCAAAGGACATTGCTAAAGGTGAAATGATCATAATACGCAGTGTACAACAGGATGTCTTTGTCTCTGAAATTAAATGCATCCGTGACAAGAGGGAAATTCCAAAAAACAGTCCAATTGCTAACCTGAACCCATTCATTGATAATTATGACATGTTGAGAGTTGGTGGACGTTTAAACAAGGCTGAATTGGGAGAACAAGAACAGAATCCTCTCATAATGCCTGCTCGCCACCATATCACCACTCTGCTCATACGGCACTACCATGAAAGGGGTAAGGTACGCAAGGTGGAGGTGAAAGTTGCAAGACAAGGGACTGTAAAGACTTTCATCAGGCCTATCACGGAACTTGTTCTGCTCTTGCCCTTTGGAGAATTAACTTATTGCCTATGCTGCTGAATCCTACCTGAAACTTCAAGCAAGAAGTGTTTGAACTTTACTTGTTCCCACGTATGCGTTCACACCTGCGTGGGAAAACTCGCTTGTGTGAAAGGGGCCTTCGGCCCCTTTCACATGGGCGAGTTTTCTGCGCGGGTGCAATGCGTGAGTTGAACGCATTGCACCCGCACTGAATCCGGACCCATTCATTTCTATGGGGCTGTGCACATGAGCAGTGATTTTCACGCATCACTTGTGCGTTGCGTGAAAATCGCAGCAAGCTCTATTTTGTGCGTTTTTCACGCAACGCAGGCCCCAGAGAAGTGAATGGGGCTGCGTGAAAATCGCAAGCATCCGCAAGCAAGTGCGGACGCGGTGCGATTTTCACGCACAGTTGCTAGGAGACGATCGGGTTGGGGACCCGATCTTTATTATTTTCCCTTATAACATGGTTATAAGGGAAAATAATAGCATTCTGAATACAGAATGCATAGTACAATAGGGCTGGAGGGGTTAAAAAATAAATAAAAAAGATTTAACTCACCTTAATCCACTTGTTCGCGCAGCCGGCATATCTTCTGTCTTGTTCTGTGAGGAATAGGACCTTTGATGACGTCACTATGTTCATCACATGGTCCGTCACATGATCCATCACCATGGTAAAAGATCATGTGATGGACCATGTGATAAGCGTAGTGACGTCATCAAAGGTCCTATTCCTCACAGAACAAGACAGAAGAGATGCCGGCTGCGCGAACAAGTAGATTAAGGTGAGTTAAATTATTTTTTATATTTTTTTAACCGCTCCAGCCCTATTGTACTATGCATTCTGTATTCAGAATGCTATTATTTTCCCTTGTAACCATGTTATAAGGGAAAATAATACAGTCTACACAACCTTGAACCCAAACCTGAACTTCTGTGAAGAAGTTCGGGTCTGGGGTACCACAGTCAGTTTTTTATCACGCGAGTGCAAAACACATTGCACCCGCGCGATAAAAACTGAACAACGAAACGCAATCGCAGTCAAAACTGACTGCAATTGGGTACCTACTCGCGCGGGTTTGCCGCAACACATCCGGACCTTATCCGGACACGCTCGTGTGAAAGAGGCCTTAGTGTTGACATTTTTTTCCTATAGATCTTTGCAAGTAGAACATGTAACTATAAAAATTCCTCCCCAAAAAGCTCATTAAAAAAACATGAATTTTGTGGCTGTTTTTACAAGCCCAAAAAAGCTTTAAAGGGACACTGACAGGCGAAATCAGCATATATAGTTAGATATATCACATTACAGGTCTTATACAGTCTTTTAAAAGCATATAACTATCCCCCCTGTCCACCTTATAAAGAGCGAAATATAAAGTTTTATAACCTGCATCTGCGGTCAGCAATCTGCCCAAGGGGCGGCGTTTCATGTGAAAATGCGCCCAGCCAGCCTTCCCAACTGCCGTTCTTAAGCCCCGCCCAGCTCATCATTATTCACTTCGCTGGGCGGGGCTAGAACTCTCCCCAGTCCCGATCCTGCGCCTGCGCAATTCAATCCTCCGGGCATCGTTCATGCCCAATCTTCTGCGCCTGCGCCCCGCCGTGCCGTCGGACGCACTATAATTAACCCCTTATATGATGTGAGTGAGCAGCGCTCTGAAGCGCTGCTCTGAACAGTGCATGGCTGAGGCAGCGAAGTGAATAATGATGAGCTGGGCGGGGCTTAAGAACGGCAGTTGGGAAGGCTGGCTGGGCGCATTTTCACATGAAACGCCGCCCCTTGGGCAGATTGCTGAACGGAGAAGCAGGTTATAAAACTTTATATTTCGCTCTTTATAGGGTGGACAGGGGGGATAGTTATATGCTTTTAAAAGACTCTATAAGACCTGTAATGTGATATATCTAACTATATATGCTGATTTCGCCTGTCAGTGTCCCTTTAAAAAGCTGTAGGGTGGCATCATCCTTAAATGGTTTATCACATCTTCAGGGGTCCAAGTACCAGCACCTCTGCTCATCAGCTGTTTCAGAGAGCTGCCATGCTTAACGGAGCTCTGGTGAGCGCAGCAGGCAGCAATCCAAGCCATGCATTGTACTGCGGCTGTGCTTGGTATTGCAGTTCAGCCCCATTGATTTGAATGTGGCTAGCTGCAACTAGGCCATGTGCCCAAGGTACAGTGATGTCACATGGCCTAGGAGGAGGCCACAGCACTCAATGATCTGAGATTGATGACCTATCCAGAGGTTCGGCCATCAGTATAAATTCTGGTTTAAACCCTGCTGTGTGTGCTATATTTTGCAGCATGAAAATGGTAAAATTATGATTAGCATTATCACTGATCATGACCATTACTGCAGGATGTCCTCTATTAGTTAGTCGTGGACACAGCTCCTGTGCTGGGGACATCTGTGCTACCCAGTTATGACACAATGGGGGATTTATCAAACTGGTGTAAAGTAGAACTGGCTTAGTTGCCCGTAGTGTTGGGGCAAAACCCCCTTCTTCTATAATTGTCGGGGTCCCAATTGAAGTGTCCTTATGAGCGCTCAGAGAGCTGACACAGACATACTGCTGAATCAGATTCTCTCCTTTATTCCACACACGTATACATCTTCATAACACTACAGATAATCATAGACAAATCTGGCCCACCACCAAGGGGGCGGAAATCGGAACTAATGATTTGATTCGTTATTAATAAAATGCAATACTTCCGCACTATACTAACAGAATTCTAATAATTAAAAATTTTCTGCAGCATCTTATCTCAATGTTAACATTCTCCAGCAGTACATCCCAAAACTCAGAAGGAACATAACTCTCTTCTCAATCAGTACATCAAACTCTGATAAGGGGAGCGAGGGAGCTGCTTACCTTGGCCTTGTAGCTAAAATATTTGGTTTATTCACAGAAACCCCCCCTCATCCTTCACAGCTGGCTCAGTCATTTTCCACATATGCACAAGATGGAGAACATGTTTATACAAAATTAATTCTCATCCCTCATAGTAGCAACCAATCAGATTCCACTTTTCATTTTCCAAGGGAACTGTGTAGAAGGGTAAAAGAGTTCACAATAATCCTATTCATAAATATATATACACTCACCTAAAGAATTATTAGGAACACCTGTTTTATTTCTCATTAATGCAATTATCTAGTCAACCAATCACATGGCAGTTGCTTCAATGCATTTAGGGGGGTGGTCCTGGTCAAGACAATCTCCTGAACTCCAAAATGAATGTCAGAATGGGAAAGAAAGGTGATTTAAGCAATTTTGAGCGTGGCATGGTTGTTGGTGCCAGACGGGCCGGTCTGAGTATTTCACAATCTGCTCAGTTACTGGGATTTTCACGCACAACCATTTCTAGGGTTTACAAAGAATGGTGTGAAAAGGGAAAAATATCCAGTATGCGGCAGTCCTGTGGGCAAAAATGCCTTGTGGATGCTAGAGGTCAGAGGAGAATGGGCCGACTGATTCAAGCTGATAGAAGAGCAACGTTGACTGAAGTAACCACTCGTTACAACCGAGGTATGCAGCAAAGCATTTGTGAAGCCACAACACGCACAACCTTGAGGCGGATGGGCTACAACAGCAGAAGACCCCACCGGGTACCACTCATCTCCACTACAAATAGGAAAAAGAGGCTACAATTTGCACAAGCTCACCAAAATTAGACTGTTGAAGACTGGAAAAATGTTGCCTGGTCTGATGAGTCTCGATTTCTGTTGAGACATTCAAATGGTAGAGTCCGAATTTGGCGTAAACAGAATGAGAACATGTATCCATCCTCTGATGGCTACTTCCAGCAGGATAATGCACCATGTCACAAAGCTCGAATCATTTCAAATTGGTTTCTTGAACATGACAATGAGTTCACTGTACTAAAATGGCCCCCACAGTCACCAGATCTCAACCCAATAGAGCATCTTTGGGATGTGATGGAACGGGAGCTTCGTGCCCTGGATGTGCATCCCTCAAATCTCCATCAACTGCAAGATGCTATCCTATCAATATGGGCCAACATTTCTAAAGAATGCTATCAGCACCTTGTGGAATCAATGCCACGTAGAATTAAGGCAGTTCTGAAGGCAAAAGGGGGTCCAACACCGTATTAGTATCGTGTTCCTAATAATTCTTTCGGTGTGTGTATATAAATATATATATATATATATATATATATATATACATACACACAAGTAACCCACCCTTTTCCCATAATAAAAATGAACAAAAACTTGCTAAAATATTAATGTATTTATCCTGTATGGTGAATGCCATAACAGAAAAAAAATCAAAATGGTGGCTGCCCAATGGGCTTCTCTGTATTGCCTTGCAGGCAGCCTTCCCTCTAAAACAGCCAATCATGAGGGTCTATGGGTGTCAGTCACTGACCAGTCATAGCCACCAAAACACATCCCAACCAGGAAATACTGGACACACTGGGGAGAGACGACGTCGGACAGAGAAAGATGGTAAAACACAGAATCCAGATAGTTGAGTGTCAGTGAGTGTATTTCATAGTGAGGAGGAGAGAATAGATGGTTAGATTTACAATGAATTAATAGCGCCAGTGTGTTAGGCAGGCCGGCAGCCATTGTTGTGGGTGTTGCTGCAGTTACACAATTTAGTTTCTTATTACTGTTAATCACTCCAAATCATTATCACACCATTCACAATTGCAAATCTTCTACAATAAGGCTACATTCACACGTCAGTATTTTTCTATATCCCGATTTTCAGTCCGTTTTTTGCGGATCCGTTGTTCCTGAAAATGTTTCCGTATGTCATCCGTATGTCATCCGTTTTTTGCGGATCCGCATGTATAATTTTCAATAAGCAAATAAAGTTGTTTGGATTTCTTTGAAAAAATAAAAATAAAAAAAAATTAAAATGTAATTTCCAGGAACAGAATCCGCATAAAACGGATGACATACGTAATGACATCCGAATATCTTCCGTTTTTTTGCGGATCCATTGACTTTGTATTGTACCAGGATCCGAATTTTGCGGAAAAGAATAGGACATATTTTATATTTAAACGGACATGCGGAACGGAACAACGGAAACGATTTTTTCCAGGACCCATTGAAAATGAATGGTTCCAGATCTGGTCCAGATCTGTTCCGCAAAAAACGGAACATATCAGGAAAGAAAAAACGGACGTGTGAATGGACCATTAGGCCTCATGCACACGACCGTATTGTCAGTCCACATTTTGATTGGATGCCTACCCGTTCAATGGGGCTGCAAAAGATATGGACAGCACACAATGTGCTCTCCACATTGGCACATTAGTTCTGCGGACCTGCAAAAAAAAAAAAATAGAACATGTCCTATACTTGTCCATGTTCTATTATGGGCCGGACGTTCTGCAAAATGTGGAACCCACACAGCCTGTATGCACGTTTTGTGTACAGCAAAAAAACAGCTATGGCCGTGTGCATGAGTCCTAATGGTGTATATTAATCCTGGTGCTGATAGCATGCCCCCTGCCTTCTGAAACAGACGTCACAATTGTTTTGCTCATGTATAATAGTACCACCAAATAGTGACATATTGTTCTGCGTCACATATATAAAACGCTATTATACTTCTAGTCTGTATCCCAAAAAGGTCTGGACACTGTGGTGGCCAACCCATGTGTGAAAATGATGTCCCATGCTCCCTGAACCACTCTTTCACAATTTGAGCCCGATAAAGCCTGGCATTGTCATCTTGAAATATGCCCGTGCCATCAGGTAAGAACAAATCCATTGATGGAATAACCTGGTCATTCAGTATGTTCAGTATGACCTCATTATTAGAGCGCATACTGTTGCTGAACCGAACCTGAACTTTTGTCCCAAGTTAGCGGAAAGGGAGACTTTGTGAGAAAAAACAAAAAAAAATCAATTTCCGCGAACTTGTGGCAAAAAAAAATAATTTCTATGAACTCGCCATGCCCCTCATTGAATACCTTGGGGTGTCTTCTTTCCAAAATGGGGTCACATGTGGGGTATTTATACTGCCCTGGCATTTTAGGGGCCCTAAAGCGTGAGAAGAAGTCTGGGATCCAAATGTCTAAAAATGCCCTCCTAAAAGGAATGTGGGCCCCTTTGCGCATCTAGGCTGCAAAAAAGTGTCACACATCTGGTATCGCCGTACTCAGGAGAAGTTGGGGAATGTGTTTTGGGGTGTCATTTTACATATACCCATGCTGGGTGAGAGAAATATCTCGGTCAAATGCCAACTTTGTATAAAAAAATGGGAAAAGTTGTCGTTTGCCGAGATATTTATCTCACCCAGCATGGGTATATGTAAAATGACACCCCAAAACACATTGCCCAACTTCTCCTGAGTACGGCAATACCACATGTGTGACACTTTTTTGCAGCCTAGGTGGCCAAAGCGGCCGACATTCCAAAGAGCATCTTTCGGATTTCACCGGCCATTTTTTACAGATTTTGATTTCAAACTACTTCTCACGCATTCGGACCCCTAAAATGCCAGGGCAGTATAACTACCCCACAAGTCACCCCATTTTGGAAAGAAAACACCCCCAGGTATTTCGTGATGGGCATAGTGAGTTCATGGAAGTTTTTATTTTTTGTCACAAGTTAGTGGAATATGAGACTTTGTAAGAAAAAAAAAGAAAAAATCATAATTTTCCGCTAACTTGTGACAAAAAATAAAAAATTCGAGGAACTCGCCATGCCCCTCACGGAATACCTTGGGGTGTCTTCTTTCCAAAATGGGGTCACTTGTGGGGTAGTTATACTGCCCTGGCATTCTAGGGGCCCTAATGTGTGGTAAGTAGTTTGAAATCAAAATGTGTAAAAAATTACCTGTGAAATCCTAAAGGTGCTCTTTGGATTGTGGGCCCCTTTGCCCACCTAGGCTGCAAAAAAGTGTCACACATGTGGTATTGCCGTACTCAGGAGAAGTTGGGCAATGTGTTTTTGGGTGTCATTTTACATATACCCATGCTTGGTGAGATAAATATCTTGGTCAAATGCAAACTTTGTATAAAAGAAATTGGAAAAGTTGTCTTTTGCCAAGATATTTCTATCACCCAGCATGGGTATATTTAAAATGACACCCCAAAAAACATTCCCCAACTTCTCCTGAGTACGGCAATACCACATGTGTGACACTTTTTTGCAGCCTAGGTGGGCAAAGGGGCCCACATTCCAAAGAGCACCTTTCGGATTTCACCGGCCATTTTTTACAGATTTTGATTTCAAACTACTTTGCACGCATTTGGGCCCCTAAAATGCCAGGGCAGTATAACTAGCCCACAAATGACCCCATTTTGGAAAGAATACACCCCAAGGTATTTCGTGATGGGCATAGTGAGTTCATGGAAGTTTTTATTTTTTGTCACAAGTTAGTGGAATATGAGACTTTGTAAGAAAAAAAAATAAAGAAAAAAAATCATCATTTTCCGCTAACTTGTGACAAAAAATAAAAAGTTCTATGAACTCACTATGCCCATCAGCGAATACCTTAGGGTGTCTACTTTCCGAAATGGGGTCATTTGTGGGGTTTTTCTACTGTCTGGGCATTGTAGAACCTCAGGAAACATGACAGGTGCTCAGAAAGTCAGAGCTGCTTCAAAAAGCGGAAATTCACATTTTTGTACCATAGCTTGTAAACGCTATAACTTTTACCCAAACCATTTTTTTTACCCAAACATTTTTTTTTTATCAAAGACATGTAGAACAATAACTTTAGAGAAAAATTTATATATGGATGTCGTTTTTTTTGCAAAATTTTACAACTGAAAGTGAAAAATGTCTTTTTTTTGCAAAAAAATCAGTAAATTTCGATTAATAACAAAAAAAGTAAAAATGTCAGCAGCAATGAAATACCACCAAATGAAAGCTCTATTAGTGAGAAAAAAAGGAGGTAAAATTAATTTGGGTGGTAAGTTGCATGACCGAGCAATAAACCGCTAAAGTTGTGGAGTGCCGATTTGTAAAAAAGGGCCTGGTCACTAAGGGGGTATAAACCTGTGGTCCTTAAGTGGTTAAGAATGTTATTGCACTTGCTTGCGGATTCTTGCGATTTTCACGCAGACCCATTTATTTCTATGGGGCCTGCGTTGCGTGAAAAACGCTGAATATAGAACATGCTGCGATTTTTACGCAATGCACAAGTGATCTCATCTGAACAGCACCATTGAAGTAAATAGGTCCGGATTCAGTGCGGGTGCAATGCGTTCACCTCACTCATTGCACCCACGCGGAAAAATCGCCCGTGTAAAAGGGGCCTAAGGATACCTTCACACGCTGCAGATTTTGTGGCAATTCCGCGACTGAAAATCTGTTCCATTCATTTGAATGAGGAAGCAAGAACATGGAATTCTGCAAGCTTCTTTGAGGTGAATGGAACTGATTTTCAGTCGTGGAATTTTCTGCCACAAAATCTGCCGCGTGTGAAGGTACTGTAAGAGTGTCCCCACACACTGCGGATTTTGTTGCAGAATGTTCCACGACTGAAATCACTTTCATTCACCTAAATAGGGTTTGCAGAAATCCATGAGCTTGCCACCCCATTTATACAGGAGGATATAAGACAAAACACTCTAAACATGTTGGAGGCTGTAGCACAAGTAGCAACAGCATTGTCAGCACCAGCCATCCACCCAGTAGTGTCGGGCTACACTTGTCTATCCTCTGGTAAAGCCGCAGCTTATGGAGGACGCAGATGACATTGTGGATGGATGGCTTACTCATCATCTTAGGCCTGTCTTGCACCAACAGATTATCTGACAGATTTTCTCACGAATCATTGGTCAGATGGCCTATTACACACACAGATCTTTTGTTATACACACCAACTATTTATATGATTGGACAGATATTGGTCATATAATCTGTTGGTGTAACACAGGCCTTAGACACAGCAGGGTGATGTTTATGTTACCTCTGAGTCTGACACCGTTAGTTAATTTGAGGCCAAGCATTTCTTTTCTGTCATCTCTGTCTTACCTGATCCCTAGTGGGGTGCTTTCTTTTCTCCTAAAAGACAACACCCCAGGTGCTAATGTATTATTTAAGATAGTCTTTCTGTTGGTGGGTTGTATAGCTGTGTTGGTGGTGATAGTAGTGGCACTTGTAGCCATGGTGGTGTGGTAGTAGAAATCGGGCCGAATATAGAGGTGGGAATCATGAGGGGGGTCAAGGAGTCCATGACATATCACAGTCTGAGAAAAGTGTCAGGGATAATGATGATGACAGTGATAATGATTCTGTGCTGGACAGGACCTGGAAACGTGGTCAGGTGATGGTGACATCAGACATCATCAGACAACATATCTGCAGTTGAAACCTGAAGAAGGGGACCATCTGATCCCCGAAACGTGTTGTTTTATTGCTCGATCTACAAATAAATGAGAAGATCCTTCTACATCTGCCTGTTGTGATGGTTCCTTGTGCCAACTAGTGAACATTTTAAGTTGCACTCTCATGTGGCGGAGAAAGTGCGCTGCTCGGTTGTCACGAGTTGGAGTGCAGCGTACTCAAGTTGTGTGCAATAGGTGTTTCTGGGTGATGTAGTGCAATATACACTAACCTGGTACGGCTGACTCTCTGCAAGGGCAGGTGATGGTATAAAATGTTCGTGACGCCAGTGCCAAGTAAACGGTGGCACGCCGTTTGCGGATAGCAGGAATAAATGAGGAACACCGTGATCTTAAAACAGAACTCCAACTTTAGTAGGCTTCATAGAGACAATAATGGAATCGCAGTTCCTTGGCATACAGTCGATTTTGCAATACGGTTGATGCAGGCAATTCCAGATTTAGCAAGGTGATTACAGAGTGTTGAACACAGGACTTGCAGTACAGGAGCTTGCACTCTATTTCTGTCTGATCCTGGAATATAGCAATTCTTCACCAAGGCCCAATAACCTAGTTCTGGCTTTATATCCTTGGCTATAGCTTCAGAAAGTACCTCCTCTGTTATTTTTAGTACCTCTTGCTTCTCTGCACTTTGCCTCTGTCCCTCTCAGCTTCCTTAGGCTCTAGAAACTTCTGAGCTCTCCACTAGACTGACCTTTGCTTCCTTGACTGGGCCTTATATAAACTAGGGCTCCCTAGCTCCCTCTAATGACTAGAAGCTGGAATGACACCCCTAGCAGGCCTGTACATGCAAGTGTCATAGTAACAGGGAAACACATAGCATTGCATTACATGACATTTTATAAAACTGACATATAACAACTTCCCCATAATTAGGAGGGACGACAGCACACCAAGTGACACTTTGGTAGTGACGGGTATTACAGTTCCCGTACACTACATACCCCACTGCTTTAAGCTGAGTACGACCTCGTACTCCATCATGGGTCGCCCAACTGGGATCTCTACCTGAAATAGAAAATAGAGACATGCAGGCATACATACATGTAATTCATCTGCATTTACATTTACATCAGGTCCAATTGGCAAAAGTGAAGGGTAGTGACAAGGGGCGTCGTTCTCTTCTCTCAGGATAGTGAATGGAACGGGGGCGCTGACCTGGCACAGCGTAACATTATAACCAGGATAGTCCATGACAATGAATAAGTCCATAATAGAACAGCAAAATAACGGAACTACCCAGGAGTTTCCAGTGGGTGTATCACAGGCAAGGGCTCACGTGGAGGAGTCCATTCTTGCGCACAAATGTCAAGTAAGGTATTGCCAGTGGCAACTGTTTGGGAGGAGACACCACCAGAATAGTCAAAGTCTCCTAAACGGACTGGCGGACGTCCCCTGGTCATCCGGGTAGACCTTCTCAACACAGGGGTCTCCTCTTCCCTTAGCAACGAGGTAGAAGGGAGAGGAGCAACAGGAGGGTCTCCATCCGTGAGACCTCGGTCAGGAACAACTGGAACAACAGGAACAACTGGAACAACAGGAACAACTGGAACAACAATATCCACGAGAGGGGGAACTGGATCCGGAGCATCTTGAACCGGCTCTTCTGGAGGTGAAGCTACAGTAGGTGCCGGAGCAGGCACCAGCAAGTTCAACCAAGGTGTCAGAAGCCAATGCATGGGATCCGCGTCATACCTCAGATTACTAACAGCCTGCATAGGATCCTCGGGCTGTATTGCTGACTCTGACACAGGATATTCAGATCCAGAACTCTCGTCACTAGGTTCTGGTGTCAGGCAGAGCTTTAACCGGTTTCGGTGTACAATTTGGGATCCCTTGCCTTCCCGGGTGATCTCATAAGTGTGAGTTCCAACATTTGGGACTGCAGTGACAACATAAGGACTTCGCTCCCACTTACTGTCCAATTTGCTGGTACGGCGGTTATTCTTTAACCATACCACGGCCCCTATGGTCAAGGGTTCTGCATGGGCTGCCTGATCATAGTCTCTCTGCTGTCGGTCTCTAGCAAAGTCCATACGTTCCTGAACAATGGCTTTGGCTGCATCCAATCGCCTTTGGTGCTCAGCAACCCAGTCGGTGTTAGGTAATGGGTTAATGCAATCAGGTACGTGTATGTCCAATGAATGATCAGCAGGCAATGTCCCTTGGCGCCCAAACATCAAGTAAAAAGGGGTATACCCGGTGGAACAATGTATGGTATGATTGTATGTGAACATGAGCTGTGGCAACAGACTGGGCCAATCTCCTCTGCTCTCAGGAGGCACGGCCCTCAGCATCTCTATCAAGGTCTGATTCATTTTTTCACATAATCCGTTACCTTGAGGATGGTAGGCCGTTGTCCAGATCTTCTTACAGTTGTGTAAGCGGCACAGTTCATGGAACAGATGGGACTCAAAAGCAGGTCCTTGATCGGTGAGGATCTTTTCTGGACATCCATAGGGCAGGAGGAAGTGCTTCCAGAACATTTCGGCTGTAGTCTTGGTTGTCTGGTCTCTCACAGGCACTGCTACAACAAACTTTGTGAAATGGTCAATAATAGTCATGGCATAAGCATACCCTGAGCGACTAGGCTCCAGTTTTACATGGTCGATGGCGACAAGTTCAAGAGGACGGGTACTTACAATGGGTCTTAGTGGTGCCCTCTGATCATGGTGCTCACTTCGTTTCAGGGCACAGGCTACACACTCTCGACACCACTTCTCCATGTCTTCTCTCATGCCTACCCAGTAAAACCGCTGGCGGATAGTAGCCTCAGTCTTTTGGACCCCAAAGTGACCGGATTGATTGTGGTACATCTCCAACACCATACCTGCATCTCGTCGGGGTATGAGAATCTGGTGCACTCTTTCGTTGGACACTGGGTCTAGGCTTCTCCGTAGCAATAGGCCCTTTTGTATGAAGAGTTGATGGCGCTGTCTCCACAGTTTGATGAGCTCAGGATCTGCACTCTTACGCCGAATCCTCTCAGGGGCTCTGCCACTAGTAATGAAGTCCAACAACTCACCCAGCACTCTACTTTCAGACTGTAGTTTCACCCACCTTTCTTCTTTAGGTTCAGGCCTACTGGAGGGTGAAGGAACTGCAGCTCTGTTATTGGTAGCTCGAGCCTGATCCTGTTGAGCAAATTTGTTATAGAAAGCATCTCTACATCTTCCCAGGCATCTCGCACATCATCAGGGGCTGTCTCTGTGGGAAGCTTGGATAAAGCATCAGCATTATCATTAGTACGTCCAGCACGATACTTTACAGAGAAATTATAGTTGGCAAGGCGAGAGGCCCATCTCTGCTCCAAGGCCCCCAATCTAGCTGTATTTAGATGTGCCAGAGGGTTATTGTCAGTGAATGCAATGAACGGGGTGGCGGCTAGATAATCTTTGAATTTTTCTGTCACCGCCCACACTAATGCCAGGAACTCTAGTTTGAAGGAACTATAATTCTGGTCATTTTTCTCAGCTCCTTTCAGGGAGCGGCTTGCATATGCTATCACTCTCTCTTTTCCCTCTTGGATCTGGGCTAACACAGCTCCCAGGCCTCGCTTGCTAGCATCAGTATAGAGATGGAAGGGCTTGCTATAATCTGGATAACCTAACACTGGAGGCTCGGTCAGTTTCTTTTTTAGCAATTGGAACGCTATCTCTCTTTCCTCATTCCATTCAATGGGCACAGGAGTTCTAGGACTTTTCTTGGGTTGTCCCCTCAGAAGCTCCTGGATAGGATCAGCTATTTGAGCAAAATGGGGGATAAAACGTCTATAGTAGCCGGCAAAACCAAGGAAACTCCTCACCTCTTTGACGGTAGTAGGAACCGGCCAATTACGGACAGCTGCTAATTTATCAGGGTCAGGTTGCACTCCCTCTCCGCTTACTACATGCCCCAGGTATCTTACTGCAGGTTTGAGCAGGTGACACTTGGATGGCTTTACCTTCAAGCCATATTTGATAAGGATTTCAAATACTTCTGCCAAATGTTTCAGATGGTCCTCATATGTTTTTGAGTACACAATGACGTCATCAAGATACAGCAGCACTGTTTCGAAGTTTTTGTGACCCAAACACCGCTCCATTAGTCTCTGGAAAGTTCCTGGGGCATTACATAGCCCGAACGGCATACAATTGAATTCGAACAGGCCCATGGGAGTAGTGAAGGCAGTCTTTTCCCTATCTGCAGGGGCCATGGGTACTTGCCAGTAGCCACTGGTCAAGTCCAATGTGGAGAAATAGGCAGAGGAGCCCAGAGCAGTTAGTGACTCCTCAATGCGGGACAGTGGGTATGCATCTTTGTGGGTTATTTGATTAATTTTCCTATAATCCACACAGAAACGGATACCACCGTCCTTCTTCTTTACAAGGACCAGGGGTGCAGCCCACGGACTACGGCTGTCCCGGATTACATTAGAGTCCTTCATTTCTTGGATCATTTCCTTTACAGTCTGATATGAAGTAGGCGGTAAAGGTCTGTATCTCTCCTTGATAGGAGGATGAGAGCCAGTAGGTATGGTGTGTTGTATGGCACTCACCTCTCCATAATCAGTGGCATGCTTACTGAAGGCCTGGTGGTGCTCCTTGACAAGCTGTATAATCCCTTCTTGTTGTTGTTGGGGGGTAGTCTCGTCCCCGACATGGAGCTCCTCCCACCAGGGCACTTGTGGCTGGGTCACCGGCGAGCATCCGCTGACTGCGGCTGGCGGCTTTTCTGTCACTGGAAGACGAATGATGTCTTGGAAGGATACCTGAGAAAGCTGGGCAACACGGCAATGCTTATTAAGCGCCACAGGATGATCACTCAGGTTAATCAGTCGGACAGGTACTTTACCTTGGGAGACATTCACCAGGGACTTGGCAGCTCTCACAAAAGGGTAATCCTCCATCTGGATTGGTTCCACCAGGGCTGGATAGTCTCGGCCTTGGACTCCCAGGACAGCACGACACCATAAGAGAGTTTAAGAATTAGGAGGCAAAGTCACAGGCTTAATATCACTAATCCTGGCAGTACAAATTTCTCCTTTCCCATTAGAAAACCTCTGCTGGGCACTTAACACAGTAATAGTCTTTTGAATCACCCTCCTGGATGCAGAGGAAGCTGTGGGCAAAGTCTGATGTAATACAGCAAGTATTTCTGAATAACAGTTTTTGAAGACATTGGTGCCTAGAATGACAGGATGTCCTCCTCTGTCACCGGCCTGTACTACGATCACTCCCTGTTGAGGCAGGGTTACTTCTCCCACCTGCAGGGTGGGTTCCCAGTATCCATGAACCTTTACTGGTTTGCCATTGCTGGCGATAATTTCCACCCAGGATTCAGGCGGTTGGGTCAACTGGTTGGTGTCCCAGAACTTTTCAAATGCAGGCAGCTGAATAGTAGTGACCTGAGACCCAGTATCTAATAGGGCTTCAAAGGGGACCCCGTTGATCTCTATATTGATTTTAGGATGGGATCCTACATACCGTGGCATCCAATTTGGATCCTCTGGACCTAGTGTTCTACCTCCCGAGGGGTGGTCCTCAGCCTCAGGGGTTGCCCGTTTAACTGCCAGCACGTGGATTCTGTGTGTCCCAGCTTTTTGCAGTATGTACACACGGGCCGCTTGCGATCTCTATTACGCCTCCCAGGATCCCTGGGGTGAGACTCTTGGTAAGGAGGTGGGAACGACCTAGGAGGTGACAGGAACTCTTCTTTTTCCCATTCCTCTATTTTTCTGCACACTTTCTCTAGACTTTTAGTGAGGTGATTTACTTGCTCTGTCAGCATGGCAATAGTATCAGTAGCTGACACTTGAACAGCTTGGCCGGCCTCAGCTCGGTTAGTGACAAGCGGTTTTGGCTTGCAGGCTGATGACTCAGATAGGGCGCTCAACTCAGGAGATACTGCGGACCCCAGAATTTTTATAGCCAGTTCTTTAAAGTCCAGAAAGGCACTGTTAGGGTGCTGGGCGGACAGCATCTTTAACTGGGTCCTTATTTGTTCACTAGACACCCCGTTGATAAATTGTTCCCTCAGGGTCTGGTCCTGGTTATCAGCCTCTTTAGGATCTATCTGCATTACAGCCCCTAAAGCCTCCTGAAGTGATAGGGCAAAGTCACGGAGGGACTCACCGGACTTCTGTTTCTTGCCAAAGAAGTGCATCTTTATCTCTGAGGCAGTCCTAGTTTCAAAAGTGGCCCTGAGGCGGGTGAAGATCTGTTCTAAAGTACTCCGCTCAGTAGCAGGCCAGGATAACACTTCTTTACGGGCAGCTCCCTCCAGTTGTGCCAGCAAGATTTCCATTTGCTGGTCGGCATTTATAGGGTACAATCGGAATAGTGCCAGCAACTTTTCTTTAAAGTCCCTTAGGGTATGGGTCTCTCCCCTGTAGCGAGGGAACCATGGGGCCCCGAAATAGTAAGGCATGGTAAAGGGCATCATGCTGGGGGCTGTAGGATGATTAGGAGCCGCAAGCTCTCCCGGGGCCGGCTGCTCAGGCACTCCTGGCTCTGACATGGTAGTCTATTGAGAGGTGGCCACTGGCGACTAAAGGGGCCGGTACACTCCCCTTCCCTCCAGTTACAAGTGCTTACCGGTATCGCTGGTCTTGCGCAGGCCAAGTCTCGCGAGGTTCCGGACGTCCTGAGCACCCGATGACGTAGAAGAAACAGGGCCGCGGCGGTGCGATGATGAAGAGGGCGGGACTCTCTGTGTCTTTGCAGGGATCCGCCCACGAAGGTCCTCAGCGGCGCGGGAAACTTTACTCCAGGAAGCCGGTGGCCATCTTTAGCAAAACGCTGTCCATTCACTGACAGCAAGCAGGATTGCAAAAAGTCTACAAAACCACACTCCAATGTGGCGATTTTCTTCCTCTGTGTAGCGCAACACTGCACAGCGCTTTTTAGAGGTTTTTGGTACACTTTGGGTATGATTTTCAGTCCACAAAGTCCACTTGCAATAAACAGGCAATTTGTCACTTTGGTCACAGGGCAACTGTATAAGGCACAAAGTTCACGCTTCTTGCACTAGAAAGCGTGCGTATCCTGTTCGTGACGCCAAAAGAGAGGTGCAGCGTACTCAAGTTGTGTGCAATAGGTGTTTCTGGGTGATGTAGTGCAATATACACTAACCTGGTACGGCTGACTCTCTGCAAGGGCAGGTGATGGTATAAAATGTTCGTGACGCCAGTGCCAAGTAAACGGTGGCACGCCGTTTGCGGATAGCAGGAATAAATGAGGAACACCGTGATCTTAAAACAGAACTCCAACTTTAGTAGGCTTCATAGAGACAATAATGGAATCGCAGTTCCTTGGCATACAGTCGATTTTGCAATACGGTTGATGCAGGCAATTACAGATTTAGCAAGGTGATTACAGAGTGTTGAACACAGGACTTGCAGTACAGGAGCTTGCACTCTATTTCTGTCTGATCCTGGAATATAGCAATTCTTCACCAAGGCCCAATAACCTAGTTCTGGCTTTATATCCTTGGCTATAGCTTCAGAAAGTACCTCCTATGTTATTTTTAGTACCTCTTGCTTCTCTGCACTTTGCCTCTGTCCCTCTCAGCTTCCTTAGGCTCTAGAAACTTCTGAGCTCTCCACTAGACTGACCTTTGCTTCCTTGACTGGGCCTTATATAAACTAGGGCTCCCTAGCTCCCTCTAATGACTAGAAGCTGGAATGACACCCCTAGGAGGCCTGTACATGCAAGTGTCATAGTAACAGGGAAACACATAGCATTGCATTACATGACATTTTATAAAACTGACATATAACAACTTCCCCATAATTAGGAGGGACGACAGCACACCAAGTGACACTTTGGTAGTGACGGGTATTACAGTTCCCGTACACTACAGGAGGTCCCAGGAGAGACCACCGCGTCGTCAAGCAATAAACGGAAATCAGGTACAGACACATAAGAGTTTATTGCACAAACAAAAACATGAAAGGCAGCACAGAGAAAACATGAGCTCTATGTACCGTCAGCACAGTGGGAGAAAACCCCCACTGCGCCACTGTCTAGTAATACTCCAGAGGGGCATGACTAAGCAACTCCTGGTGTTCACTAGAGCCCTAGATGGTAGGGTTAGACTTTGCCGCAGGAAGTTGCCAGGGTCCACTCTGGAGCGTGAACTAGACAGTGACAGCAGGAGCGAATGGACAACAGGTACCAGAAGGTACCGACGGCACATAGGCAAACATAACAGACAGGTAAATACAAAACAGGGCAAATAATAACACAAGCAGGAGTTCATGCAAGGGAGCAGGAGTGGCAATGAGCAGAGAAGGACTTGCTCCACCAGTAGTAAACTGCATGGCCTTGTCATGCCTCTCTGCTGCAAAGGCTTGCTGAACACATACATATGAATACAAAACAGGGGAACTAATAATACGAGCAGGAGTTCACGCAAGGGAGCAGGAGTGGCAATGAGCAGAGTAGGACTTGCTCCACCAGTAGTAAACTGCATGGCCTTGTCATGCCACTCTGCTACAAAGGCTTGCTGAACACAGACATCAGAATAAACACAAAGTAACTAAAACATAACAGGCAGAACAGATAACAGACAGACGACGTTAATGAACAAGTAGGGAAACCCACAGAGCACAGGCAGACAGACACGGATCCCATGGGTCAGCAGCATGGGAGAGAGTACAAACCAGGAGCAGGACAAGACAACACACACTAGGAGAGCTGAACCAGCACTGAGGAAACCTCAGCCTTATATACAGGTTCCATGGGTGCAGCAGAGAGACCACACCCATGGAGCAGACAGAGGATTAACTCCTAATAGGCACACAGGGGAGTTAACCCATAAAGAACCACAAATGACACAGGAACGGAACTTCAGCGAGGAGCGCAGAACAAGCAATGACGGAAGGTCCCAGCCAGAGATAGTGGCTGTGACATCGGTGGAATTGTCGTTGGCAGAACACCATTGACGTGTGGAGTAACAATTTTGGCCAGGTACAGTACATGTTATTCACGGCCCACTGGGACAATATTTTGCATGGCAGTGTTGGTGAAGCACCACTACAATGACGCCAGGTGCTACTGACTCCTCCACGGTTGTGCAGGTCTGATTCCCACACAAGGCACTTATGCACCTCCTCCATGGGCAAGAGAAGCCACACAGTGGATCAGTTGCTATTCTGCATAAAACTAGTAAAAAAAAATCACAGAAACAGATAAATGAATATGTGGATGTGCATTGCTACATTTATAAAAGAAAAGTCGCAGAGAACAATACACACTAGATGCAAACATTATATATAGACTAAGCTCTAAAATGATAAAATCTGAGACTCTCAGCCAAAAGATTTTGATTAAAACACATCTGTGCCCACCTACTAGCGCCAAGGTGGTCTCAGTCAGGCAGGTCCTACTGTAAACCTACCTATTCCATTGGGCATCTACATACAGGAGAACAAACCCTGCACATATAGTGTGCTACTCCTAGTCAACTCTATGTGCATCAAGCAACCAAGTGTGAATGCGCTTCTATTTTATCCTGGGAGTAGCATTTCTGTGCACTTTTGCCCCACCTATCCCATAGGCAACCTTGATTAGGTGGTACATGTAGCTGTGCGTGCCCTTCCTCTCATTAGTTGCTTGATGCACATAGAGGTAACAAGGAGCAGCACACAATATGTGCAGGGTCTGCCGTCCTGAATGTAGATGCCCAACGGCATAGATGGGTTTAGAGTAGGACCTGCCTGACTGAGACCACCTTGGCGCTGGTAGGCGGTCACAGATGTAATTTGATCAAAATATATTGGCTGAGAGTCTCAGATTTTATCTTATCAGAATGAGGGCTCAGTCTATATATAATGTTTGCATCTATTGTGTTAGTACTATTCTGTATCAGGCAGAAAAATTCCTGTTGGATGACTCTCCACTGACTTCAACGGGCAGGAACATCATGTTTGCACTGTATTTGGGGAATATAATACATGCTCCCTGCATGGCACACATCATAAATTTGGTGCTGCATCTTGGCTCACAATCACTGATAGAAAACACTGACGTGTGAATAAGGCTTTATGTGTGATTTTGCAGCTCTACCCTATTCACTTCAATAGAGTGCAGGGCTTAAGTATCAGTTATAACTCCACGGACAGGTGTGATGCTGTGGAAAGAAAGAAAACAGCCAGGTTTTTCTAATCCTGAGCAGGGTTGTACAAGTTATATTTATTGATGATCTATCCTAAAGGATAGGTCATCACTATCAGATCGGCTGGGCAGTCCGACACCCGGCACCCCCGCCGATCAGCTGTTTGTATAGGAGCGATCCGTACCATTGAAATGAATGGGACGGCTTGGGTGTATTTACACCTGCTCACCGCTGCAGATGCAACGGCTAGTAGGTAAACAGTGAAGAGGCGGCGGCGCTGGCACGGCGCGCCTTCTCTTCAAACAGTTGATCGGCGGGGGTGCCGGGTGTCGGACCCCAGCCGATCTGATATTGATGTCCTATCCTGAGGATAGGTCATCAATAAATATAACTTGGACAACCCCTTTAAGTGTCTGCTTATACTCTTTGTCTACAAATCTGAAACAAACTGTTTATTATAGTTTTGGTTTGTTTCTGTAAATCAATGCATACCATGGTATTTTTCTGCCATAAAACCGCCATTCATGCTGGAAACCCAACAAACCCCAATATAGTGAATAGGAATCCGGTGGTGTCTGGCTATGCTGGATATGACAATTCTGGTATCCTGCTCCTCTGCTGGAAAAGAATACCGTAATGTGGGCCATAGACGTGTCCTAACACAAAAACAGAACAATGTTTAGATCAGTTATATGATCGTCTAACAGTAGATGGCAGCCTCGTCACATATACATATGAGGGCTCACACACCAAGGACACACATGATGGGCTAATGAAGCTTTGAGTGTAAAAGTCTTCTCTTTTTCAATAATGGTTTTCAATGAATGTTGGCAATTTATAATTATTTTATATTTGCTTTAATGGAAATCCGTTTTCCATGCACTTTCTGGTTAGCTTGTAGGGGCTTTACAAACAGCAGGCAAGTAAATGAGAGTATCTGCATCGTAAAGTCTGAGGTAGAGACAATGCTGGACCGTTGTAAACCAAAGGATCGGGCATGTTGAAATCCAAAGACTGATCTTTTCCCTTCGAAATCTGCCGTCAGGGGAAAGTTGGGAAGGTGCCCATACACATTAGATGGGTGGCCCTTTTGGCAAGTTTGGCCAATATTAATCTAATGTGTATGACTTTTTTAAGATTAGATAATCCAGATGGAAGATTAATGAATAATGTAGCAAATTAGGAAATATATAGAGTGTAAGCATTACTGACATATTAAGGGGTTTTCAGCGATTTTTTAATTGATGGCCTATCCTCTGGATAGGTCATCACTACCTGATTGTTGGGGTTCCGATACCTGGGATCCCTGACGATCCTCTGTTTGAGAAGGCAGCGGTGCACACAGTAGTGCTGCAGCCTTCTCGCAGCTTTCCATAGGCCATGTGACGTCATGTTCATCGGTCACATAGCCTAGGAGCAGCTCATCCCCATTGAAGTGAATGAGGCTGAGCTGCGGTACCAAGCACAGCCGCTATACAATGTACAACCATGTGCTCGGTGAGCTGAGTGAAGGCTGTGGTGCTAGCACTGCTGCCTTCTAAAACAGTTGATCAGCTGGGGTCCTGGGTGTCAGACCCCCACCCTTCAGATACTAATGACCTATCCAGAGGATAGGTCATCAGTATAAAAGTATCAGAAAACACCTTTAATAATCTCGGACAAGCCCTCTAATAGCCTAAAATAAGAAAAAATGATGTTACACCAGCACAGTGATGTGCAGGTGTATGGCAGATAACTACTGCAGCCAGTCACTGTCATCAGCATAAGGCCTCATGCACACGACCGTTGTTGTGTTCCGTTCCGCAAAATGGGGTTCCGTTGTTCCGTGATCCGTTTTTGTTTCCATGTGTCTTCCTTTATTTTTGGAGGACCACCAGACATAAAGGAATGTAAAAAAAAGTCTAAGACAGGTTTGTCATGCAAATGATAGGAAAAAAACTGACGCGGACGACAATCTTGTGTGCCTCCGCATTTTTTAGCGGTCCCATTGACTTGAATGGGTCCGCAAACCGTTTTCCGCGAAAATTATAGGACAAGTTATATTTTTTTGACGGACTGGAACCACGGATCATGGACGCGGATGGCAAACGGTGCATTAGCCGAGTTTTCAACTGACCCATTGAAAATCGGCGCAACGGACACGGAATAAAACAACGGTCGTGTGCATCAGGCCTTAGACTGCTGGCTACAGCGGTTACATGCAGTATACCGCCATATCACCATTGTAGCTTGTAAACAGCAGTGGCAGGAGGACTGAACACTGCTAAAGAAAAGGATGAGTATAGCACAGTTTTTCTTTTTTTTTATGCAATTAGAGGATTTGTCTGAGATTTTTAATTATCTTGGACAACCCCTTTAAGTTTAGACGACAACTGCACATTCCCTTTAATGTTATATGCAGATGCAAAGGGCATAATCTTCCTGTTCCAAGCTTTGTCATTTCCCCTTGGTCACAAAAAAAACAGAGTAGTCACTCATCATGTTCTTTATCTACTGCTCAAAGATCAAGTTTGGTTTGTAGCTCAAAGATCATGTTTCATTTGCTTTCCTGGTTAGCTAGCCTAGTATAGTATCTCTTATTAGTAAGCACAACATTTAGGGGGTCATTTATTAAGACCAGCGTTTTAGATGCCGGTCTTAATACCCCACATGCTGGCGCATCATGCGCCTAAGTTATGTAGAACAAAACTTAGGCACATCCACCCCTGGCCTAAATCTACGCCAGCTCCCTTGCTGGCATAGATTTAGATAATTTTCTAACCCTAAAACAGGTGTAGAAAATGCTAAATGTGCTTGTACATCGGTCCCATGTAAAGGGACCTTAAATGAAAGGTGTAACCAAAAATTTTATCTGCCAGTTAAAACCAGATAGCGAGACATATTCTTTTTTTATAATCTGTTTTTATTTTCTGATTGCAGATTTTTTTATTCTGTTTCCTGAACATGATTATGGGGGCGGCCATTTTGCTTGAGCTAGTCTTAACAGCATTTACAAAGCATTGAAAAATTAGCTTTATGGCAGCTAGGGATGAGCGAATCGACTTCGAATGAAACATCCGGAGTCGATTTGCATAAAACTTTGTTAGAATACTGTACGGAGCAAGTGCTCCGTATAGTATAAGGCTACTTTCACACTTGCGGCAGAGTGATCCGGCAGGCAGTTCCTTCGCCGGAACTGCCTGCCGGATCAGGCAATCTGTATGCAAACGGACAGCATTTGTAGACGGATGTGGATCTGTCTCACAAATGCATTGCAAGAATGGATCAGTCTCTAAGTTTGTCATACGGACAAACAGATCCGCTTCTATTTTTTTCCACATCTTTACCTGATCCAGCATTCAGGTATTTTTAATGACGGATCCGGCACTAATACATTTCAATGTAAATTAATCCCAGTTCTGGCATTCCGGCAACTGATCCGGAATTTTGGACGGAGAGAATACCTCAGCATGCTGCGGTATTTCATTCCGTCCAAAACGCTGTTCAGTGACTGAACTAAAGACATCCTGATGCATCCTGAACGGATTTCTCTCCATTCAGAATGCATGGGGATGAAACTGATCAGTTCTTTTCCGTTATTGAGCCCCTGTGACGGAACTCAGTGCCGGAAAAGAAAAACGCTAGTGTGAAAGTACCCTTCGAATATATTGGTTCCTATGAGCCGAAGTTATTAACGAACTCGGTTTTCATTCCAAGGTACCCAAGTGGAGTGGGGAAGGTGGTGGCCAGAGGACTCCCGGGTATGGCCACCACCGAGTGCTTTCCCTATAGTAGTGAATGGAAGCGTACCGCCTTTGCGCGGCCACCGCTCCCATTAATTTCTATGGGGCTGACGGAAATAGCCGAACCAGCGCTCGGCTATAGCAGTCCCATAGGAATGAATGGAGGGCGGCTGCACAGCGCAGTGTGCCCTCTACTAATTTCGGGTCTCCGTTCTCGGTGTAGGGTCAAGTCCCAGAGGTGGGACCCGCACCTATCAGACAGTGGGGACATATCCTACTGATATGCCCCTATTGTCTGAGATGGGAAAACCCCTTTAAGTTAGAGGCAATAAGATAATTTGGTACACTGCCACCTTAAGTGGCAACCAACACATATAACATTTGTCTCTTTAAGAAGAGACAACTCACTCTTCCTCTGGCTTTCATTGCACCCAACTATCTGGGCATCAATTCTCTGACTCTGACAATGGCTGTATCTGCATTTATCACTACAGCATTTCCTCCACATGGCACAATACTGTACAATCCGCACAGTTTCTAATACATGCTGTGTCTTTGTCCTCACAACCACATGCACAGTATGCCCTTTCACATGGCACACAGTTTTGCACATTGTTCCAAAGTATTGCTGACAGACTTCAGGCTGACTGTTTTTTGTTACAGGCCTTGGCAGGCTCATGCACATGGCCGTTGCTCGGCCATTCTGTGCATTGGGGACCATCTGTGCGGATTCCGCAGACAGATCCAGACCCATTCAACTTGAATGTGACAGCGATCCGTCCACCCTGCAAAAAAAGTAGTGCGCGCACTACTTTTTTGCGGTGCGGAGCAGTGGTGTTGCTAGGGCTAGTGTCACCCGCTGCGGTAGAAAATGGTGTCACCCCCCTCGGGACGAGTCACGTAGGGGACGTCCATCAAGCTCCACCCTGCCGCCGCGGGGCCGCTGACGACCCTTCACGTCCTTCACTGAGCCTGCCAACCGACCCAAGCGGTAACAAGAGGCGGGGGGTTTGGATAGTAAACAGACCGCTGACATGGGGGGGGGGGTTAAGCAGACATATCGCCGACGGGGGGGGGGGGGGGGGGGAAACAGGGGTGGGATTAAAAATTTTAAGAACAGGTTTCCTACTCAACGGCGGACGTGCGGCGTTACGACACATACACCATATACAGTCAGGTCCATAAATATTGGGACATCGACACAATTCTAACATTTTTGGCTCTATACACCACCACAATGGATTTGAAATGAAACAAACAAGATGTGCTTTAACTGCAGACTGTCAGCTTTAATTTGAGGGTATTTACATCCATATCAGGTGAACGGTGTAGGAATTACAACAGTTTGCATATGTACCTCCCACTTGTTAAGGGGCCAAAAGTAATGGGACAATTGGCTTCTCAGCTGTTCCATGACCAGGTGTGTGTTATTACCTCATTATCCCAATTACAATGAGCAGATAAAAGGTCCAGAGTTCATTTCAAGTGTGCTATTTGCATTTGGAATCTGTTGCTGTCAACTCTCAAGATGAAATCCAAAGAGCTGTCAACTATAAGTGAAGCAAGCCATCATTAGGCTGAAAAAACACAACAAACCCATTAGAGAGATAGCAAAAACATTAGGCGTGGCCAAAAAACCCTGTTTGGAACATTCTTAAAAAGAAGGAACGCACCAAAAGACCCAGAAGATCACGGAAAACAACTGTGGAGGATGACCGAAGAATTATTTCCCTGGTGAAGAAAACACCCTTCACAACAGTTGGCCAGATCAATAGCACTCTCCAGCAGGTAGGTGTATGTGTGTCAAAGTCAACAATCAAGAGAAGACTTCCTCAGAGTGAATACAAAGGGTTCACCACAAGATGTAAACCATTGGTGATCCTCAAAAACAGGAAAGCCAGATTAGAGTTTGTCAAACGACATCTAAAAGACAGATAAGACCAAGATCAACTTGTACCAGAGTGATGGGAAGAGAAGAGTATGGAGAAAGAAAGGAACTGCTCATGATCCTAAGCATACCACCTCATCAGTGAAGCATGGTGGTGGTAGTGTCATGGCGTGGGCATGTATGGCTGCCAATGGAACTGGTTCTCTTGTATTTATTGATGATGTGACTGCTGACAAAAGCAGCAGGATGAATTCTGAAGTGTTTGGGGCAGTATTATCTGCTCATATTCAGCCAAATGCTTCAGAACTCAATGGACGGCGCTTCACAGTGCAGATGGACAATGACCCAAAGCATACTGCAAAAGCAACCAAAGAGTTTTTTAAGGGAAAATAGTGGAATGTTCTGCAATGGCCAAGTCAATCACCTGACCTGAATCCGATTGAGCATGCATTTCACTTGCTGAAGACAAAACTGAAGGGAAAATGCCCCAAGAACAAGCAGGAACTGAAGACAGTTGAAGTAGAGGCCTGGCAGAGCATCACTAGGGATGAAACCCAGCGTCTGGTGATGTCTATACGTTCCAGACTTCAGGCTGTAATTGACTGCAAAGGATTTGCAACCAAGTATTAAAAAGAGAAAGTTTGATTTATGATTATTATTCTGTCCCATTACTTTTGGTTCCTTAACAAGTGGGAGGCACATATGCAAACTGTTGTAATTCCTACACCGCTCCCCTGATTTGGATGTAAATACCCTCAAATTAAAGCTGACAGTCTGCAGTTAAAGCACATCTTGTTCATTTCATTTCAAATCCATTGTGGTGGTGTATAGAGTCGAAAATGTTAGATTTGTGTCAATGTCCCAATATTTATGGACCTGACTGTATATCCAACACACATACACATAAATACACCATATACATGGAGCACATACATAAATACACTATATATATACAGCCCCAATGAATATGGCCCAATTCTCTAAGTCCCCCCCCTCCCCCCGCATTTTCCTGTACTTGCTATACAGCAGCACATACCTCTCACATCCAGGGGCCACCTGTAAGGCAACCTAGGCAGCCGCCTATGGCGCAATTTAGCAGGGGGCGCCGGCCCCGTGCGGTTAAAAAAAAAAAGCGTTGCCGCAAGTTGTTTTTTTTAAAGCACGGCGGGCGGCGGCGGGCCCTCCCCCGAACCGGGCGGCTGCCACACTGCCCAGAGAGAGGGACTGACAACAGGGAAGCGCCTCTAATGTAGCGTGGCCGAGCTCTGTTTGGTCCGCGGTACAGGAGCATTTGTTTTCTGTACCCGGCCGGACTGACAGGAAGTGCTCACAATGAGAGTGACAAGGGAGTGGGGGAAAGAATGACAGTGACAAGGGAGTGGGGGGGAATGAGAGTGACAAAGGAGGGGGGGGGGATGAGAGTGACAAAGGAGGGGGGGAATGAGAGTGACAAGGGAGTGGGGGGAAGAATGAGAGTGACAAGGGAGTGGGGGGGAATGAGAGTGACAAAGGAGGGGGGGGAATGAGAGTGACAAAGGAGGGGGGGAATGAGAGTGATAAGGGAGTGGGGGGGGAAATGATGAGAGTGACAAGGGAGAGGGGGGAAGAATGAGAGTGACAAGGGAGGGGGGATGAGAGTGACAAGGGAGGGGGGGAATGAGTGTGACAAGGGAGGGGGGAGTAAGTGAGAGTGACAAGGGAGGGGGAATGAGAGTGACAAGGGAGGGGGGAATGAGAGTGACAAGGGAGGGGGAATGAGAGTGACAAGGGAGGGGGGGAATGAGAGTGACAAGGGAGGGGGGAATGAGAGTGACAAGGGAGGGGGGGAATGAGAGTGACAAGGGAGGGGGGAATGAGAGTGACAAGGAAGGGGGGGAAGAGAGTGACAAGGGAGGGGGGCAAGAGAGTGACGAGGGAGGGGGGGAATGAGAGTGACGAGGGAGGGGGGGAATGAGAGTGACAAGGGGGGAGAGAGTGACAAGGGAGGGGGGGAGTAAAGGAGAGTGACAAGGGGGGAGTAAATGAGAGTGACAAGGGAGGGGGGGAATGAGAGTGACAAGGGAGGGGGGAATGAGAGTGACAAGGGAGGGGGGGAAGAGAGTGACAAGGGAGGGGGGAATGAGAGTGACAAGGGAGGGGGGGGGGGGAGAAGAGAATGACAAGGGAGTCCCCAGAGCCAGACCAAGAGCCAGACTGCAGCCAGAGACCAGATCATCTTATTGTCCTGGTGGTAAGTAGACAATGCAATATGTTTATTATGTAATTGTTTAGTTATTAATACTACTTTGGAAACTAATTTACCTCACATTAAGGCTCCATTCACACGTCCGCAACGTGTTTTGCGGATACACGGAGCCGCGGATCCGCAAAACACGGAAAGCGGCAATGTGCGTTCCGCATTTTGCGGACCGCACATTGCCGGCACTAATAGAATATGCCTGTTCTTGTCCGCAATTGCGGACAAGAATAGGACATGTTCTATTTTTTTGCGGAACGGAGGTGCGGACCCGGAAGTGCGGACCCGGAAGTGCGGATCCGCAATTCCGTGTCCGGGCAGCACATCATGCTGCCCCATAGGAATGAATGGGTCCGCAATTCCGTTCCGCAAAATGCAGAATGAAATTGCGGACGTGTGAATGGATCCTAAAAGGACACTATAGTCCCAGAACCACTACAGTTTAATGTAGTGGTACTGGTGTCTATAGCCTGTTCCTGCAGAGAAAAGACACTGTGCAGTACTGGTGGTAATGGAGCACTATAGTGCCAGGAAAACAAACTCATTTTCCTGGCACTATATAGTTGTTAGGAGTGGGGCACCCTCCTGTCCCCCTCCCACTGGGCTGAAGGGGTTAAAACCCCTTCAGCCACTTACCTTTCTCCAGCGCCGGCACTGGGAACTCTTCTCCCCGATCCTCCTCTCAGCTGCGAATGCGCATGCGCACGCATTCAAAACTATGTTCCGCGTCTTCCCACTGTAATTTTCACAGTGAGAATGGTGGAAGCACCTCTAGCGGCTGTCAGGGAGACAGCTACAAGAAGCTGGATTGACCCTAAGGGAAACATAGCAGTTCTTTTAATTTAAATGCTGAGAAAGGGGTGGAACATGATATGGGCAGATTATGTAATTTGTCCCCCACACTGCCCCACATTATGTGATTTGCCACCCACACTGCCCCACATTATGTAATTTTCCCCCCACAATGCTTCACATTAAGTAATTTGCCCCCCACACTGCCTCACATTATGTAATTTGCCCCCCACTGCCCCACATTATACAATTTGCCCCCACACTGCCTCAAATTATGTAATTTGCCCCCACACTGCCCCACATTTTTTAATTTGCCCCCCACACTGCCTCACATTAAGTAATTTGCCCCCCACACTGTTTCACATTATGTAATTTGCCCCCCACACTGCCCCACATTAAGGAATTTGCCCCCACACTGCCCCACAATAAGTAATTTGCCCCCCACACTGCCCCACATTATGTAATTTGCCCTAGCCCCACATTATATAATTTGACCCCCACACTGCCTCGCATTGTGTAATTTGCCCCCACACTGCCTCGCATTATGTGATTTGCCCCCACACTTCCTCACATTATGTATTCCCCCCCCACTGCTCCACATTATGTAATTTGCCCCTACACTGCCTCACATTATGTAATTTGCAGCCACACTGCCCCACATTATGTAATTTGCCCCCACACTGCCCCACATTATGTGATTTGCCCCCCACACTGCCTCACATTATGTAATTTGCACCCAAACTGCCCCACATTATGTAATTTGCCCCCACACTGCCCCACATTATGTAATTCCCCCCCCCCACACTGCCTCACATTATGTGATTTGCCACCCCACAGTGCCTCATATTATGTGATTTGCCGCCACACTGCCCCACATTAAGTATTTTGCCCCCACACTGCCCCACATTATGTAATTTCCCCCCACACTGCCCCACATTAAGTAATTTGCCCCCCACACTGCCTCACATTAAGATATTTGCCCCCCACACTGCCCCACATTATGTAATTTTCCCCCCACACTGCCCCACATTATGTATTTTGCCCCCACACTGCCCCACATTAAGTAATTTGCCCCCACACTGCCCCACATTAAGTAATTTGCCCCCCACACTGCCCCACATTATGTAATTTGCCCCCCACACTGCCCCCATTATGTAAATTTCCCCACACACTGCCTCACATTAAATAATTTGCCCCCCACACTGCCCCACATTATGTGATTTGCCGCCACACTGCCCCACATTAAGTGTTTTGCCCCCACACTGCCCCACATTATGAAATTTGCCCCCCCACACTGCCTTACATTATGTAATTTGCCCCCCACACTGCCTCACATTTTGTGATTTGTCCCCCACACTGCCCCACATTAAGTAATTTGCCCCCCACACTGCCCCACATTATGTAATTTACCCCCTCCCACACTGCCCCACATTAACCCCTTACGGACCCATGACGTACTGGTACGGCATGGTTTCCAAGTCCTTAAGGACCCATGACGTAACGGTACGTCATGGGTTTAAAACGCGATTGCGGCAAGCGGGGCTTAATCGGAACAGGATGTCCGCTGAAACCATTCAGCAGGCATCCTGTCACAACACGGGGGGAGGGGGGGTTCATGTGACCCCCCTCCCCGTATCGGCGATCGCAGCAAACCGCAGGTCAATTCAGACCTGCGGTTTGCTGCGTTTCCGGTCCATTCGGGTCTCCGGTGACCCGATGAACCTGAAAAGGACTGTGATCGGTGGTGTGATTACACACCACCAATCACAGTCCGAGCATTTGGGAGAGGCGGTGCTGGCCGTGGTGCTTATGGCCGCTGTCCAGGGTGCTGATTGGTGCTGGAGAGAGGCGGAAGATTTAAACTCCCGGCGCTCCTCTCTCTTCCTGTTTCAGCACCTGCACCGTCCTCACCAGGCTCCTGCGATCCCCCCCGTCGACACCCATCACCCTCCTGCACCCATCACCCTCCAGGTAGGTTAGGATCAGTGAGGGAGAGGCACCGTTAGGCAGGGATAGAAGGGAAAAGTTAGTTAGGAAAAAAACCAAAAAAAAAACACTTTATCTAAATTTATTCTTTTCTAGCTTTGAGACCATAGACCCCCCCCTGCCACGTGCCCTTACCAGTGGAAACCTGTTGCTGGTCAGGTATAAGGACAAGAGGGATGTCCTTGTACTGTCCACAATCCACGGTAACAGCACCCCGTCTCTGTGCGAGGTACCGCGGCAACGGGCCTCAAGCCCGATTGTATCGCCGACTACAATCGGTATATGGGAGGAGTTGATCTCTCTGATCAAGTCCTCAAGCCATATAATGCCATGCGCAAAACCCGGGCATGGTACAAAAAAGTTGCGGTCTACTTGGTACAGGTTGCCTTGTACAACGCTTTTGTACTATCCCGAAGCGCTGGCAGCACAGGGACATTCCTCCAATTCTATGAGGCAGTCCTCAAGGACCTGATTTTTTCAGACCGGGGAAGAGCAGGCCGGAGTACCTCGGGAATTGGAGGCGCCCGGATCGTCCGTGGCCAACATTTTCCAGGTGTGGTCCCCCATACTGGAAAGAAGGGACGAACCCAAAAAAGATGCAGAGTGTGTCACAAGAGGGGGATACGGAAGGACACCACCACTCAATGTGACACTTGCCCCAATCATCCGGGCCTCTGCGTTATCGATTACTTCCATGGAGTATTACATTTTTATAATCCCCAACAGTCCCCTAGAGAACATAAAAAACTATGGCTCTCAGACTTTGGAGACACGGAAACAATTTTTTTTCCCAAAAATATTAGTTTTAGTGCAGGCATCCTCAAACTGCGGCCCTCCAGATGTTGTAAAACTACAATTCCGAGCATGCCCAGACAACCTACAGCCATCAGCAGGGCATGGTGGGAATTGTAGTTTTACAACATCTGGAGGGCCGCAGTTTCAGGATGCCTGCTTAGTGTCTCCAAAGTCTGAGAGCCATACATATTGGGCATCGCCGCGTCCGTAAAAATCTTCTCTATAAAAATATCATGTAACCCAACCCCCCGGATGAACAGCGTTAAAAAAAAAACGTGTAAAAAAAAGCAATTTTTTGTCACCTAACATCACAAAAAGTGTAATAGCGAGCGATCAAAATGTCATATGCACCCCCAATTAGTGCCAATAAAACCGCTATCTCATCCCGCAAAAAATGAGCCCCTACATTTGAGAGTCGCCCAATAAAAAAAAAAAAACTAGCTCCCAGGCTATGGAGATACTAAAATAATTTTTTGGGGTTCCTAAAATGATAATATAGTGTAAAATCTAAATAAATAAAAAAATGTAGACATATTAGGTATCGCCGCGTCCGTAACAATCTTCCCTATAAAAATAACATTTGACCAAACCCCTCGGATGAACAGCGTTAAAAATATAAAATAAAAACGGTGCCAAAACACACATTTTTTGGCAAAATTTCCATTTGAATCCTTTTTTTCCGGTAATAAAGCAAGGGTTAACAGCCAAACAAAACTAAATATTTATTGCCATGATTCTGTAGTTTGCAGAAACACCCCATATGTGGTCGTAAATGGCTATATAGCCACACGGCAGGGCATAGAACGAAGGGAACGCCATATGATTTCTGGATGGCAGATTTTGATGGACTGGTTTATTTACACCATGTCTCATTAGAAGCCCCCCTGATGTAGCCTAGACTAGAAACTCCAAAAAGTGACCCCATCTAAGAAACTACACCCCTCAAGGTATTCAAAAGTTACTTTACAAACTTTGTTAACCCTTTAGGTGTTCCACAAAACTAAATAGCGAATGTAGAAACAATTTTAGAATTTAAATTTTTTGTTACCTTGCCTCAAAAAAGTGTAATATAGAGCAACCAAAAATCATATTTACCCTAAAATAGTCCCAAAACAACAACCACCTTATCCCGTAGTTTCCTAGATGGGGTCACTTTTATGGAGTTTCTACTCTAGGGGTGCATCAGGGGGCTTGAAAGGGTACATGGTGTAAATAAACCAGTCCAGCAAAATCTGCCTTCCAAAAACCATATGGTGTTCCCCTTCTTCTATGTCCTGCCGTTTAGCCAAGTAGTTTACGACCACATATGGGGTGTTTCTACAAACTACAGAATCAGGGCAACCCATATTGAGTTTTGTTTGGCAGTTAACCCTTACTTTATTACTGGAAAAAATGGGTTAAAATGGAAAATTTTCAAAAAAATTGAAATTCCAAAATTGTTTCTCCATCTGCCATTAACTCTTGTGGAACACCTAAAGGGTTAACAAAGTTTGTAAACCCAGTTTTGAATACCTTGAGGGGTGTACTTTCTTAGATGGAGTCACTTTTTTTAAATTTCTATTCTAGGGTTGCAACGGGGGGCTTGAAATGGGACATGGTATAAACAAAACCAGTCCTGCAAAATCTGCCTTCCAAAACCCATATGGCGTTCCCCTCTTTCTATGTCCTCCCGTTTGGACAAACAGTAGCTTAGGACCACATATGGGGTGTTTTTGCAAACTACAGAATCAGGGCAACCCATATTGAGTTTTGTTTGACAGTTAACCCTTACTTTATTACTGGAAAAAATGGGTTAAAATGGAAAATTTTCCCAAAAATTTAAATTCCAAAATTGTTTCTCCATCTGCCATTAACTCTTGCGGAACACCTAAAGGGTTAACAAAGTTTGTAAACCCAGTTTTGAATACCTTAAGGGGTGTACTTTCTTAGATGGAGTCACTTTTTTGGAATTTCTATTCTAGGGGTGCAACGGGGGGCTTGAAATGGGACATGGTATAAACAAAACCAGTCCTGCAAAATCTGCCTTGCAAAAACAATATGGCGTTCCCCTCCTGCTATGTCCTCCCGTTTGGCCAAACAGTATTTTACGACCACATATGGGGTATTTCTGCAAACTACAGAATCATGGCAACCCATATTGAGCTTTGTTTGGCAGTTAGCCCTTGCTTTGTTCCCCAAAATCGAAATTCTTAAATTTTATGTCCATTTGCCATGAAGTCTTGTGGAAGACCTAAAGGGTTAACAAAGTTTGTAAAATCAGTTTTGAATACCTTGAGGGGTGTAGTTTCTAAAATGGGGTCATTTTTGGATGGTTTCTATTACGTAAGCCTCACAAAGTGACTTCAGACCTGAACTGGTCCATAAAAAGTGGGATTTGGAAAATTTCTGTAAAATTTCAAAATTTGCTTCTAAATTTCTAAGCTATGTAACATCCCCAAAAAATAAAATATCATTCCCAAAATGATACAAACATGAAGTAGACATATGGGGAATGTAAAGTCATCACAATTTTTGGGGGTATTACTATGTATTACAGAAGTAGATAAACTGAAACTTTGAAATTTGCTAATTTTTCCAAATTTTGGGTAAATTTGGTATTTTTTATGCAAATTGTTTTATTTTTTTGACCCAATTTTAGCAGTGTCATGAAGTACAATATGTGACGAAAAAACAATCTCAGAACGGCCTGGGTAAGTAAAAGTTTTTTAAAGTTATCAGCACTTAAAGTGACACTGGTCAGATTTGCAAAAAATGGCCAAGTCCATAGGGCTGAGTCCTTAAGGGGTTAAGTAATTTGCCCCCCACACTGCCTCCCATTAAGTAATTTGCCCCCACACTGCCCCACATTAAGTAATTTGCCCCCCACACTGCCTCACATTATGTTGTTTGCCCCCCACACTGCCCCCCACTAAGTAATTTTCCCCCCACTAAGTAATTTTCTCCCACACTAAGTAATTTTACCCCCACACTGCCCTCCATTATGTAGTTTGCCCTCCACACTGCCCCCCCACTAAGTAATTTGTCCCCCACACTAAGTAAATTTGCCCCCACACAAGTTAATTTTTCCCCTAGTCTGACCCCCCCCCCCCCCCGTACTTGTGTCGCCGATCCTGTACAGTCTGTACTTTCCGGCTGCGCAACCATTCAGTTAAGTTCAGTGTCTTCGCCGCCCAATCCCGTCCTGCAGCGCGTGATCCCACGAGACCCACCGCGGGAGGTCACGGATCTTGCGGGATTGTGCGCCAAAGTGACTGAACTCATGCCCGCGCAGCTGGCAAGTACAGGATCAGATCAGCAACACAAGTACAAGGGGGCGTGTGCTAGTGGTGTTGGGAACTTGGGTCCGGCGGGTGACACCCCATCAGACTGAAGTCACCCGGTGCGGCCCGTATCCGCCGCACCCCCCTCGCAACACCACTCGTGCGGAGGCACTCTGTAGTGGTTCATGCCTCCGTTCTGCACTGGACCTTCCGCATGAATGGGTCCACATCCGTGATGCGGGGCAAAAACGGCCGGGGCCCGTATACAGGCCCGGATGGTACACAGTCGTGTGAATGAGCCCTTAGATGCAGTAGCTAATACCTGAGGTGTTGTCATTTCCAGTACCAATTACCTCCTACTATCAACCTACTTTTTCCCTTTCATCCTCCATGACGGCATACCATGAGAGATGACCTGCCTCCAACCAGGTAGGGACAGGAAGAATACATTTGACCCTCCTCCGGCTCCTCCTCAGTGTCTTCCTGTCCCTTCCAGGTGGGTGACAAGTTTTTTTCTTATGGCAAATGCTGTAGGACCGCGTCTGTGGAGGCAGAGGCGGCTGTTTTAATTTTATGCCTTGGCCTACATTAGAGAGTCGCCCAATAAAAATAAAAAAACTAGCTCCCAGGCTATGGAGATACTAAAATAATTTTTTGGGGTTCCTAAAATGATAATATAGTGTAAAATCTAAATAAATAAAAAAAGTAGACATATTAGGTATCGCCGCGTCCGTAACAATCTTCCCTATAAAAATAACATTTGACCAAACCCCTCGGATGAACAGCGTTAAAAATATTAAATAAAAACGGTGCCAAAACACACATTTTTTGGCAAAATTTCCATTTGAATACTTTTTTTCCGGTAATAAAGCAAGGGTTAACAGCCAAACAAAACTAAATATTTATTGCCATGATTCTGTAGTTTGCAGAAACACCCCATATGTGGTCGTAAATGGCTATATAGCCACACGGCAGGGCATAGAACGAAGGGAACGCCATATGATTTCTGGATGGCAGATTTTGATGGACTGGTTTATTTACACCATGTCCCATTAGAAGCCCCCCTGATGTAGCCTAGACTAGAAACTCCAAAAAGTGACCCCATCTAAGAAACTACACCCCTCAAGGTATTCAAAAGTTACTTTACAAACTTTGTTAACCCTTTAGGTGTTCCACAAAACTAAATAGCGAATGTAGAAACAATTTTAGAATTTAAATTTTTTGTTACCTTGCCTCAAAAAAGTGTAATATAGAGCAACCAAAAATCATATTTACCCTAAAATAGTCCCAAAACAACAACCACCTTATCCCGTAGTTTCCTAGATGGGGTCACTTTTATGGAGTTTCTACTCTAGGGGTGCATCAGGGGGCTTGAAAGGATACATGGTGTAAATAAACCAGTCCAGCAAAATCTGCCTCCCAAAAACCATATGGTGTTCCCCTTCTTCTATGTCCTGCCGTTTAGCCAAGTAGTTTACGACCACATATGGGGTGTTTCTACAAACTACAGAATCAGGGCAACCCATATTGAGTTTTGTTTGGCAGTTAACCCTTACTTTATTACTGGAAAAAATGGGTTAAAATGGAAAATTTTCAAAAAAATTGAAATTCCAAAATTGTTTCTCCATCTGCCATTAACTCTTGTGGAACACCTAAAGGGTTAACAAAGTTTGTAAACCCAGTTTTGAATACCTTGAGGGGTGTACTTTCTTAGATGGAGCCACTTTTTTTAAATTTCTATTCTAGGGTTGCAACGGGGGGCTTGAAATGGGACATGGTATAAACAAAACCAGTCCTGCAAAATCTGCCTTCCAAAACCCATATGGCGTTCCCCTCTTTCTATGTCCTTACGTTTGGACAAACAGTAGCTTAGGACCACATATGGGGTGTTTTTGCAAACTACAGAATCAGGGCAACCCATATTGAGTTTTGTTTGACAGTTAACCCTTACTTTATTACTGGAAAAAATGGGTTAAAATGGAAAATTTTCCCAAAAATTTAAATTCCAAAATTGTTTCTCCATCTGCCATTAACTCTTGCGGAACACCTAAAGGGTTAACAAAGTTTGTAAACCCAGTTTTGAATACCTTAAGGGGTGTACTTTCTTAGATGGAGTCACTTTTTTGGAATTTCTATTCTAGGGGTGCAACGGGGGGCTTGAAATGGGACATGGTATAAACAAAACCAGTCCTGCAAAATCTGCCTTGCAAAAACAATATGGCGTTCCCCTCCTGCTATGTCCTCCCGTTTGGCCAAACAGTATTTTACGACCACATATGGGGTATTTCTGCAAACTACAGAATCATGGCAACCCATATTGAGCTTTGTTTGGCAGTTAGCCCTTGCTTTGTTCCCCAAAATCGAAATTCTTAAATTTTATGTCCATTTGCCATGAAGTCTTGTGGAAGACCTAAAGGGTTAACAAAGTTTGTAAAATCAGTTTTGAATACCTTGAGGGGTGTAGTTTCTAAAATGGGGTCATTTTTGGATGGTTTCTATTACGTAAGCCTCACAAAGTGACTTCAGACCTGAACTGGTCCATAAAAAGTGGGATTTGGAAAATTTCTGAAAAATTTCAAAATTTGCTTCTAAACTTCTAAGCTATGTAACATCCCCAAAAAATAAAATATCATTCCCAAAATGATACAAACATGAAGTAGACATATGGGGAATGTAAAGTCATCACAATTTTTGGGGGTATTACTATGTATTACAGAAGTAGATAAACTGAAACTTTGAAATTTGCTAATTTTTCCAAATTTTGGGTAAATTTGGTATTTTTTATGCAAATTGTTTTATTTTTTTGACCCAATTTTAGCAGTGTCATGAAGTACAATATGTGACGAAAAAACAATCTCAGAACGGCCTGGGTAAGTAAAAGTTTTTTAAAGTTATCAGCACTTAAAGTGACACTGGTCAGATTTGCAAAAAATGGCCAAGTCCATAGGGCTGAGTCCTTAAGGGGTTAAGTAATTTGCCCCCCACACTGCCTCCCATTAAGTAATTTGCCCCCACACTGCCCCACATTAAGTAATTTGCCCCCCACACTGCCTCACATTATGTTGTTTGCCCCCCACACTGCCCCCCACTAAGTAATTTGCCCCCCACTAAGTAATTTTCTCCCACACTAAGTAATTTTACCCCCACACTGCCCTCCATTATGTAGTTTGCCCTCCACACTGCCCCCCCACTAAGTAATTTGTCCCCCACACTAAGTAAATTTGCCCCCACACAAGTTAATTTTTCCCCTAGTCTGACTCCCCCCCCCCCCCGTACTTGTGTCGCCGATCCTGTACAGTCTGTACTTTCCGGCTGCGCAACCATTCAGTTAAGTTCAGTGTCTTCGCCGCCCAATCCCGTCCTGCAGCGCGTGATCCCACGAGACCCACCGCGGGAGGTCACGGATCTTGCGGGATTGTGCGCCAAAGTGACTGAACTCATGCCCGCGCAGCTGGCAAGTACAGGATCAGATCAGCAACACAAGTACAAGGGGGCGTGTGCTAGTGGGGTTGGGAACTTGGGTCCGGCGGGTGACACCCCATCAGACTGAAGTCACCCGGTGCGGCCCGTATCCGCCGCACCCCCCTCGCAACACCACTCGTGCGGAGGCACTCTGTAGTGGTTCATGCCTCCGTTCTGCACTGGACCTTCCGCATGAATGGGTCCACATCCGTGATGCGGGGCAAAAACGGCCGGGGCCCGTATACAGGCCCGGATGGTACACAGTCGTGTGAATGAGCCCTTAGATGCAGTAGCTAATACCTGAGGTGTTGTCATTTCCAGTACCAATTACCTCCTACTATCAACCTACTTTTTCCCTTTCATCCTCCATGACGGCATACCATGAGAGATGACCTGCCTCCAACCAGGTAGGGACAGGAAGAATACATTTGACCCTCCTCCGGCTCCTCCTCAGTGTCTTCCTGTCCCTTCCAGGTGGGAGACAAGTTTTTTTCTTATGGCAAATGCTGTAGGACCGCGTCTGTGGAGGCAGAGGCGGCTGTTTTAATATGCCTTGGCCACATGAGGGAGGCAGGCAGCACCCATTCGCTAGTTGGGTACCTGTGCTGCTGGAGCGTCAGCTACATGCCGGGCATCTGCTCCTTATCTCCCACTCTGCGCTTTGGGCAGGCGATTCCATATGGAGACCGGACATTTAGTGAGTTCCTCCGGTCATGTGCACGCGCTCTGCCGCAATCCGATAGGTTTGGCTTTAGCGGTGACATCACAGGAGGCCGCCGTGCATTCCAGCGGCGACTTCCGGCATACGGCCAAGCGATGATGCTTGGAGTGGGTGGAGATTATTTGGTGCACTGATCAAGGCGGAAATCGCCCTCTGATCTGAGGTCTGCAGGTAAGAGAGATTTATAAGGGGGACTATGTGGTAGATAGCCTGTCAGCATGTATGAACTGGGGACTGACTCAATGGAGACCACTCTGGGGCCGACTGTTGTAAGTGCTTGTACACATGAGGAGATGCTGGTTATATAATTTACCTAAGCTAACCCCCTTGTTTGCTTTTTCCCTGTATGCATGTAGAGCGATAAAGATAGCACTCAGATAGCAAAAACAAATCCTAAACCTAGGAAATGTGTGATTTGTTCTTTAAAATTACCTGAATCCTGCACATAGAAACTTTACAAAAAATGTACTTCTAAGGCTACTTTCACACTAGCGTTCGGGGCTCCGCTTGTGAGCTCCGTTTGAAGGGGCTCACAAGCGGCCCCGAATGCATCCGTACTGCCCTAATGCATTCTGAGTGGATGCGGATCCGCTGAGAATGCATCAGTCTGGCAGCATTCAGCCTCCGCTCCGCTCAGCAGGCGGACGCAAACAAATCCGTCCAGACTTACAATGTAAGTCAATGGGGACGGATCCGTTTGAAGATGACACAATATGGCTCAATTTTCAAACGGATCCGTCCCCATTGACTTTCAATGTAAAGTCTGGACGGATCCGTCTGAACAACTTTCACACTTAGAATTTTTTCTAAGCTATAATGCAGACGGATCCGTTCTGAACGGATCCAAACGTCTGCATTATGGGAGCGGATCCGTCTGTGCAGACAGCAGACGGATCCGCTCTGAACGCAAGTGTGAAAGTAGCCTAACATGGCAAAGGATTTAGTTTGCTCTATTAGAGAAGAACTAGGAGACATAATCAGATAAGAAATGCGTTTAGCCTTAACTGAAAATCCTGTATCCGTACCTGGTCCCTCTACATCTAGACGCAGGGATCCTGAAATGGTCAGGTCAGATTTTTCTTACTCAGAACAGGACTCAGATTTAGGCTACATGCACACGACCGTTGTTTTGGTCCGCATCTGAGCCAATATTCCCCCCCCCCCAGTAACAGGTGCCGCCTCCCCAGCCTAATCTCGCTGCAGGCGCATACCAGCGCACCTGCAGAAGAGAGATGCCGCCTAGATGGCTGGCCAGGTGTGGCCACTTCAAAAGACAGGGTAATCAATAATGATCCCCTGCCCTTCGATAACATCTCCGGAGGTATTTCCACGTACCTCCAGGAGATGCGTGGTCCCTGGAAGCGTGCGCCAGGACACGTGGGCTGGTGCGGTGATGTCATATCGCCGCGCCAGCCCACGTGTCCTTGCCTGACCCTACAATAACCCCTGACCCTGCCACCATTTATATATTAACCGCCTATTTTCCGTAGGGACAGTATAGAGCCAGGCGGGTGGGCGCTGTTAATTTACCTGTGTGTAAGTGTGTTATTTAGTTAGATTTGGAGAGGAATTGTGTTAGATATTGTACTATGTGTAGCGTAGTTTCGGTGTATTGTAGTGTTGTTAATATATTACTGTGTGCGACAGTATATATATTTATATGTCCATTGATATAAATATATCTAGTTATAGCAATTATTAGACTGTAGACGTGTTATTGTGTTAATAAATATACTTTATTATTCATAATACAGTGTATAGTATTTTTGGTAGGCGGCGTAGTATATAACATAGTGAACGCACATAGTTCAGGGAAAGTGTAAGTGCAACAAGGAAGATAGTTAGTTAGTTTGTATTTAAAGTATAAATAGGCGTTGTCATCAATAGACGACTCGCACCTATTTATGAATAATAATTATTGATATTAACGCAAAATATTAATAATTAATATTCCCCTTTACCACTGCCACATCGGTCGCCAGATCTCTTAAAAGGTGGTTGCAGCAATTAGAGTCTCTTATGAAACAAAACACTCCCTATGATTCCTTAAAGGACTCCTTCCCTCTTTTATTTTTGTCAGATGCTACCCCAGAGTCTGTTAGAATGAAGGCAAGAACTACAGCTTTATCTGTCGTATCTAGAAGACAGGTGTAATAGACAAGGTTTCAAAATTCATTGTTCGTCCATTTTGTACAGTCAGAGAGGCCATGAAACTTCTAGGCACTCTAACTGCCTGTATCCCAGCGGTAATATGGGCCCAGTTCCATTCTCGAGTATTTCAGCAATGGCTACTAGAGAATTGGAACAGGAACCTAAATTTGCTAGAAGGAAAAATCTCCATTTCTCCATCCGTAATTCAGTCTCTACTGTGGTGGCTAAAACCAGTTCACCTAAAGAAAGGGGTTCCCTGGAGTCCCAGGCACCTGGAAATAATTACGACGGATGCAAGCCTGTGGGGTTGGGGGGCTCATTGCTCTCAACACTCTTTCCATGGTCCAAGGAACAAATAGTTCTATCCTCCAATCGGAGGGAATTAACCACGGTCTGGGAGGCAGTAAATGCTCTATCTCAAAACATAGAAGGAAAAGACATACAAGTGAGAACAGACAACACGACAGTAGTGGCCTATCTAAACCGGCAGGGAGAAACAAGGAGTGTAGCCCTAAATCAAATGGCGGAAAATATATTTTCTTGGGCAGAGATACATCTGAGGTCCCTGTCTGCAGTACATTTAAAAGGCTCCCTAAAGTAAGAGCAGACTTTCTAAGCAGGGTCCCCCTAAATTCATCAGAATGGAGTTTAAAAAAGCAGATTTTTCTCCAGATAGCAGACAGATGGGGAACTCCCCAAGTAGACCTGTTTCCGAATACAAAGCTAAAAAGTTTTTCTCCCTCAACCCCATCGACGGAAACATAGGGGTAGATGCACTGGCCCAAAGATGGAATTTTCATCTTGCATATCTATCTATGATTTCCAGGGTTCTAAAAAAGATTTGTCAGGAAAAAGCTCATGTCATCTTGATAGCCCCTTTATGGCCCAAAAAAATCCTGGTTCTCCCTTCTGAAACTCCTCTCAGTCCAAAGCCCATGGGTGCTTCCCTGGGTGCAGGATCTATTATCTCAAGGTCCAGTGTTGCATCCCAGGATAGAGAGTTTACATCTAGATGCCTGGAACCTGAAAGGGTGACAATAAAATCCAAAGGCCTGTCTGATGCTATAATTAATACCATGGCAGCCAGCAGAAAGGAGGTAACCTCTAAGATGTATTCTATTCAGACAGTACTACGGTTCCTTCAATTAGGGTTAGAAAAAGAGTTCATGTGTCCGCATTAAGCTCAGTTTTCGCTAAAAAAAATTGTGAATCACCCATGGATCATTCATTTTCTCAAAAGAGCGGATAGGTTGAGGCCTTCTTAACATAGTCTTGTCAGGATTGACAGTTTCTCCCTTTGAACCACTGTCTGAGACCTAAGATATCTCTCTGTCAAGAGATTATTTTTAGTGGCCATTACTTCTGCGTGAGTAGGTGAGATTCAGGCTCTAAAATAGTTGAATCTTTCTTCACGTTTTTTCCAGACAGAATAGTGTTCAGACTGGATGAAACTTTCTTACCCAAGGTTGTATCCAACTTTCACAGGCAAAAAGAGATAATCGTTCCCTCATTTTTCACGGATCCGAAATCAGATTTCATAAACTGGATGTAAGAAGGTTCATTCTGATATATCTAGAATTTACTAAATCCTTTAGAAAATCAAACTACTTGTTTTTAGGAGCAAATAAAAGTCATAAAGCTACACAAAGCTCCCTGTCTAGGAGGATAAAAACTACAATCTCCAAAGCCTACAAATTGTCAGGAGTGGTTACACCAAAAACTCTACAAGGTCAATGTCAACATCTTGGGCTGAAAAAGCAAATGCATCTATAGAGCAGATCTGCAAAGCGGCTACGTGGACAAGTCCTCACACATTTATCAAACATTACAGAGTCGATAATAATGCCAATCAAGACCTGGCTTTTGGTAGGAAAGTTTTGCAGGCTATAGTCCCTCTCTAAAATGTTATAATCTGGTATATCTCATGGTAATGCCATCATGGAGGATGAAAGAAAAAAAACATATTACTTACCAATAATTTCCTTTTCATGAATCCACCATGACGGCATGGGATTTCCCTCCGCCCCCCCCCGCCCCCCCCCCAAAAAAAATAATATATTTTTTTTAAATATGTGTAGGAAGTAGTTAGTGTGAATGTGTTTGGAAGAAAAAGACTCTCTAGACTGTCGGTCCAGAAAGACACTGAGGAGGAGCCAAAGGAGGGTCAAATTTATTCTTCCTGTCCCTACCTGGTTGGAGGTGGGTCATCTCTCATGGCAATGCCGTCATGAAGGATTCATGAAAAGGAAATTACCGGTAAGTCATATGGTTTTTGCAGGAATAAATACTGGATCTGTCTCCAGCATCAGCTTCCCAGCACACTCTTCTATTTCCTGCCTCCTACTAACCCAGAGGTCTGCAGAGCACTGCCTTTTATGCACTTTTATGCACAAGATCTTTCATACCATGTGAGGGATGAGAATCCATTTTGTATGAGTATTTCTTCCATCTTGTGCATATGTGGAAAATTAATGAGCCAGCTGGCAGGATGTAGGGAGTCTCTTTGTATATAGATCAAATAATCCTAGCTGCAAGGCCATGGTAGTAGCTCCCTTATCAGAGTTTGATATACAAGAGAGAGTTATGTTCTAGTGTTGAGCGCGAATATTCGAATAGCGAATTTTTTTAGCGAACATCGGCACTTCGCTAATTCACAAATATTTCGAATATAGCACTATAAATTCGCTATTTTGTTTTTTTAATTGTTATATTTCTTTCTTTCCCACTTCCCAAAAGTAGTTCTTACCTGTCCTGAGGATTCCTGGCTTCCTGGCTGCTCCAGTCAGTGCCCGTTGCCGCTTCTGCCGACTTCCGTGCTCATGGAGCGTCCCCATCACCATGGGAACGCCTCCATACTAGAATGTACTGTCGGATGTGAGAATTAAGTTGAAATCGCAATGCGATTACTTCAAGTTATATTAATCGAATTGCGATTTCAACTTAGCACTGCTATATTCCATATTCGTTAACTTCGTTAATTCTAGCAAGCTGACCCATTAGAAACACAGCTCTAAGTTGAAATCGCAATTCGATTAATATAACTTGAATTAATCAAATTGCGATTTCAACTTACACAGCTCTAAGTTGAAATCGCAATTCGATTATTATAACTTGAATTAATCGAATTGCGATTTCAACTTAGCACTGCTATATTCCATATTCGTTAACTTCGTTAATTCTAGCAAGCAGACCCATTAGAAACACAGCTCTAAGTTGAAATCGCAATTCGATTAATATAACTTGAAGTAATCGCATTGCGATTTCAACTTAGACCTGGTTTACTATGGTTGGCTTGGTAGAATTAGCGAAGATGACGAATATGACGAATGTATTCGTCATATTCCTCAAAACGAAGATAACGAAGTATTCTCCATCTTCGTTTTAGCTCCATATTCGTCAACTTCGCTAATTCTAGCAATCAAATAGGAAAGTTGACTATAGAGACAGCTGTGTTTAATTCGCTATGCGATTATATTACTTTGCTTTTTTTTTTTATAAATAGAATAATTATAATAATTATCAAGTATTATAATTATTTTATTTATTTAAAAAAAAAGCAAAGTAATATTATCGCATAGTGAATTAAAAACTTAGCTGTCTCTAGTCAACTTTCCTATTTGATTGCTAGAATTAGCGAAGTTGACGAATATGGAGCTAAAACGAAGATGGAGAATACTTCGTTATCTTCGTTTTGAGGAATATGACGAATACATTCGTCATATTCGTCATCTTCGCTAATTCTAGATATCAAACCAATAGGAAAGTTGATAATTTAACACAACCAATTAAAGTCGGTCAAACTATAATGAAGTAATGGGCTAAACCCTTGGTCAATATTAGAAATCACAGTGAACGGGTAGCTTTATAATATTTAAAACATAACATTTAATGATGTACGTAGATAAAATAATGGGCCCTACTATGCTTGACAAAGATGAATAGTTGCCACTAGTAACACTTATCTCCTGAAAAAATGGGCGGAGATATGGAGGGACCAATAAGGGATAGTAATAAAGTAGGGAGATAGGATGAAGGGTAGCCAGGTACCAAGGCAGAGAGACACAGTGCTGGGTCACTTTCCCTAGATCACCCTGTCTCTCTATATCCTCCTCCTATCTAACACAATATCCCTATTGCAACCCTTCCTTGAGATGGACTGCCCAGCTTTGCCCGATAGCCAGAAATGGTCCTTAGGTGGTTACCCTAGCACCAGGAGAGGGGGCAAAAAAGATGGCAAAGATAAATGTGATGAATCAAGAGCAAGCGAATCCACAACTGGTGTGAAATCGCCTACAGTACCAGACACGTTCATACACAAAATAAGATATGTTATCCAAAATAATTAACACTTAATGATGGTGGTATAGTCCCGACGCGTTTCCTCAGTGTTACCTGATTCGTCAGGGGACAGAATTATATCTAGAGAGCCCTTAGGCTGGGCTCAGTTATCCAACAAAATAGGGTCACAGGGGGCACACTGATAAATCAAGCCCACAAAGCTTTTACAGTCTCCCTAGTGGTGGAGAACTGTACAGCAAATGAGGTATGAAGATGAACAATTGTGTGACCTCCAATCGGTCAACCGTTGTAAAGTTAGAGACCGAGACACCCTCTATTTTGTAAGGCCTGTGGTGATTCCTGGTATTTAATCCTCTATCCGTGTGGACAAAGAGATCTCAGGTGCTCAATGTTTAATGCACACCAATGTCCAGGTATAGGTGTCCAGACCTGGAGGATAAACCAGGAGTAACCAGAGGTCAATAGTCTTAATCAAACCTAGTTATATTGTTTGGTAAGACTTCAATCCAAACCTAGTAAACCGGTGATCATATATTCATAAATGCTTCTCATTAACTGAAAGTATCTATTCAATACACTTCCAATAAGAAAAGCATTCTGTCAGTTGATAGTATCAGTTTAACACACATTGTAACCGATCCCCCACCAGTGATGTCACTAGCGGACGTTTAAGAGACGGTACAACATAACTTATCTCATGCTAGTAACAGTCTGGTATAAAAGCATAAGGTAATGAGCAGCTTATCTGTCCAGTCGTTGGTAATGACCGTTCCCAGATATGGATGGATGGAGGGTACTCCCTGGCGTCCCGCGTGTAGCAGTGGCAGTGAGGCCAGGTTCGCGGGTCATTTAAAAAGCCGAGAGGCCCCGCCTCCATACAACGCCCCCTCATCGTCGAGACGCGTCATCGTCACGTGGTCCTGCCGCTGTTCCGCCTATGGTCACATGATACTCTGTTTTCCTATGACGTCTAGCGTGGAGGCGGATTCCTGTTACCAGGCAACCATGACAACGCCATGCTCTAATAATAGAGCCGAGGTCAGTATATGCCAGGTAGCCTGTCGGAACGCCGCCTTCCCTAGTTAGGTTACAGGCGGCTTAAAGTCTCCACTACACTTGCTTGAGGTGGTTGTTATAGTGAGATGCAGGGATGAAATCAAAGGGCAAGTAAGTTCAACCTCTGCTCCCACCACAATCTAACATGATTTCCATTGGTCCGTCAGGTCTGCGGTTCTCCTAATGGAATATTTAAGTTTATAAGCTAGTTCTTCAGATGACTGTCGTTGGCACTTGATTGCTACAACGCAACCATGTTTCAATATGCCTCTACTAATCCGATCCCCAAAAGGGGAGGGTTTTGGTGACCTAGTTCGAGATGTCACTCCAACAGAAATTTTTGTTGTTGTCCAATTTGTTCTCACAGTAATGCAACCAATTACTGGGGGAAGCTAGGGGGGGGGGGGGGGGGACAACCGGATGGTTTCGCTCTTAGGGTACAATATAGCAGCCAAACGACAATTGCTCGTTTAGACCATTAGGGGCTACGGTTTGAAGATGGAATATCCACCAAGTCTCCCTCTGCAATATTTTCCGGTCCCAATCCCCACCCCTTTTGGGTCTTGCGACCAGTTCGATGCCCATAAACCTCAGTCCTGAGGCATCACCCCCATGCATCATTTTGATATGTTTAGCAATGGGTGTGTCTTTGTCATTTCTAATGTCCCCCAAATGTTCACCTATCCGGCGTCGCAACTCACGGGTGGTTTTCCCAATGTATTCAAGACCGCATATGCAGTTGGCCCTGTAGATCACTCCCCTGGTGCGACAATTAATGAAATGTCTGATTTGGTGACACTTGCCGGTGACATTGGCCTGGAATGACCGTCCCTTTTGAATGTGTCCACATGCCACACAACCACTACAGCGAAAACAGCCGATTGGACGTTGGAGCCATGTCTCTTTAGAATCACGTGTGTCGCTGTAGTGGCTGTGTACAAGGCGATCCCTAAGGCTCAGGCCCCTACGGTAGGTGACCTGTGCTGTTTCCGGGATAACCACCTTGATGTCTGGGTCCATGAGGAGAACCTCCCAGTGGTTCTTCAATATCTGTTTAACCTCTGCAGAACAATCATCAAAAGTACCAATAAGGCGTATTAAACCAGTATCCGGTATTTTAGGTTTAGGATAGAGAAGTTCATCTCTTTTGCTACCACACGCTCTTTTGAAGGCACTTTTTAGAACCGCATCTGGATATCCCCTTTCCCAGAAACGACTTCTAAGGTCGTCCGCCTGGGTTTTGAATGTTTCCCAGGTGGAACAGTTCCTCCTGATGCGCAGGTACTGTCCCACTGGTATTCCCCTTTTCAAAGGGAAAGGGTGGTGACTGCTCCAATGTAGGAGTGAATTTGTGGAGGTGGGTTTCCTAAAGATGTCAGTTTGAATCAAGTCATCCCTTCCCCTTGAGATGGAGATGTCCAAGAAAGGCAGAGTGTTCGTTTCAAAGACAGAGGTAAACTTCATGTTTATGTCATTTACATTAAGAGACTTAACAAAATTTGAGAATTCAGTTTCTCCCCCTTTCCAGACGACAAAGACATCGTCAATGAATCTTGCCCAAGTGACGATACAGGAAATGTGTCTATTGGGAGCGTCACCAAAGACCAGAGTCCTCTCCCACCAGCCCAGGAACAAATTGGCATACGACGGGGCACATGAACTCCCCATCGCGGTGCCCCTGAGCTGGTGGTAGAGGACTCCATCAAAGAGAAAGTAATTCCTTGTAAGGACGAAATTAAGTAGTTGCAGGACGAAAACATTATGTGGAAAAAACTGTTGGCCCCTAGTATACAGGAATGATTCCACTGCCCTCATCCCGAGGTGATGAGGTATGGACGAGTAGAGGGCCTCAACATCAATAGAGGCTAGGGAGGTCCCCTCCTCCAAGCTGATGCCCTCCAGGCGACCAAGAAGGTCACTCGTATCCCTCAGGTATGAGGGCAGTGTTTTCACAAATGGTGCCAATATATGATCTAGGTAGATCCCCAAGTTTTGGGTCAAGCTGTTCACGCCCGAAACAATCGGGCGTCCCTTAACAGGGAAACCACCCTTATGCACCTTGGGTAGGCTATAAAAGGTGGCTAGTGTAGGATGTTTCTTATACAGGTATTCAAATTCATCACCAGAAATAAGGTCATTGGTTTTTGCCAGTCGTAACATGTCAATTAACTCACTCTGATATTTCTCAGTGGGATCACACTTCAGTTTTTCATAAGTGTTCCTGTCGTCAAGTAAGGCATGACACATGTTGGCATAGTCAATGGTGTTCATCAAGACGATGTTCCCCCCCTTGTCCGAGGGTTTGATGATAAGATTTTTCTTTTTCTCCAAATCCAGCAAGGCTTTATACTCGCTTTTGCTGCAATTGAAGCCACCATGACTAGATATCAGATTAGTAAGATCACGACACACCTGGTTCACAAAAACATCTATACAAGTTGGGTCCCCCAACGGAGGCATCTTTAGGCTTTTGTTTCTGAGTGAGGTAAACGGGCCTTTGCCCTCCTGGGGAATACTATCACTCAGGCTGTATAGAAGGCGAACATCTTGAAGGATGTCGGGTGAAATACCCATCTCCTTGCTCTCTCGCCTAGCCACAAGCGCAAAATGTTTGCGCCATTTAAGCTTTCTGGCAAAGAGATGGATATCTCTAACCCAGTTGAAGAGGCTGAAGCTAGAGGTGGGGACAAAGGACAGGCCCCTGCTAAGTAAACACATCTCTGGGTCCTGCAATTGTTGGTTAGAGAGGTTGATTATTTGGTTATGTTGCCCACTCCCTTGTTGGTCTGGGGTGGTGATCTTTGAGGCCCTCGGTTGCGTAGGGGGTAGGGTGTTTCTAAAAAATCGGACCCACCCTGATCCTGTCTTCCTCTCTGATTATTCCTTCCTCCTCTACCCCTGTTATTTTGAGTTTTCTTATAGCCCCTTCCCCTACCTCTGTGTGTCTGACCACTCTCCTTCTCGTTTTCTGAGACCTCTGTATCGCTAGATGAGGCGTCCACGTCTGGACGTCTGGTCTGCGATGTGTTGCGATCTAGTGTGGAATATACCTTATTATCCCGAAAGTCTTGTAGATCTCTATTAAATTGGCGATGTTTTCGCTCTTTGAGGTGAAACTGAAATTTGTCAATAGTGTTCTTCAGTTGTAGTTCCTTATTGGCAAAGTCAGTTTCCCCCCCAAATTTCTGTGTGAGTTCAATCTGTTCTTTCAAATTACTCTCTAATTTCACCAGATTAGTTCTTTCCTCCTCCAGCAAAAGATGCATAAATCTCAAGGAGCTTTTAGTCGCTTCCTCCTCCCATTTGCTCATAAGGGATGTAGATCTGCATCTATTAGCTGGGGTCAGGCTAATTCTTAAACCTCTGGGTACAATTTTATTTTTGAGATAGTTTTCTATTGATTGAATCTCCCACCATGAAGATATTTGTTCCTTGTATATTTTTGTGAGATCTTTAAAGGCAGCCTTAAATGATGGTGCGTATTTACTCTGAATCAAAGTCTTCTCAGAGAAAACCTCGTTTGCTTCAGAGAGCAATATATTTTTGTCAACGCCAGTGGAGAGGAAACCAGCCATACTCAAAAAAGAAAAATGATAATTTAACACAACCAATTAAAGTCGGTCAAACTATAATGAAGTAATGGGCTAAACCCTTGGTCAATATTAGAAATCACAGTGAACGGGTAGCTTTATAATATTTAAAACATAACATTTAATGATGTACGTAGATAAAATAATGGGCCCTACTATGCTTGACAAAGATGAATAGTTGCCACTAGTAACACTTATCTCCTGAAAAAATGGGCGGAGATATGGAGGGACCAATAAGGGATAGTAATAAAGTAGGGAGATAGGATGAAGGGTAGCCAGGTACCAAGGCAGAGAGACACAGTGCTGGGTCACTTTCCCTAGATCACCCTGTCTCTCTATATCCTCCTCCTATCTAACACAATATCCCTATTGCAACCCTTCCTTAAGGTGGACTGCCCAGCTTTGCCCGATAGCCAGAAATGGTCCTTAGGTGGTTACCCTAGCACCAGGGGAGGGGGCAAAAAAGATGGCAAAGATAAATGTGATGAATCAAGAGCAAGCGAATCCACAACTGGTGTGAAATCACCTACAGTACCAGACACGTTCATACACAAAATAAGATATGTTATCCAAAATAATTAACACTTAATGATGGTGGTATAGTCCCGACGCGTTTCCTCAGTGTTACCTGATTCGTCAGGGGACAAAATTATATCTAGAGAGCCCTTAGGCTGGGCTCAGTTATCCAACAAAATAGGGTCACAGGGGGCACACTGATAAATCAAGCCCACAAAGCTTTTACAGTCTCCCTAGTGGTGGAGAACTGTACAGCAAATGAGGTATGAAGATGAACAATTGTGTGACCTCCAATCGGTCAACCGTTGTAAAGTTAGAGACCGAGACACCCTCTATTTTGTAAGGCCTGTGGTGATTCCTGGTATTTAATCCTCTATCCGTGTGGACAAAGAGATCTCAGGTGCTCAATGTTTAATGCACACCAATGTCCAGGTATAGGTGTCCAGACCTGGAGGATAAACCAGGAGTAACCAGAGGTCAATAGTCTTAACCAAACCTAGTTATATTGTTTGGTAAGACTTCAATCCAAACCTAGTAAACCGGTGATCATATATTCATAAATGCTTCTCATTAACTGAAAGTATCTATTCAATACACTTCCAATAAGAAAAGCATTCTGTCAGTTGATAGTATCAGTTTAATACACATTGTAACCGATCCCCCACCAGTGATGTCACTAGCGGACGTTTAAGAGACGGTACAACATAACTTATCTCATGCTAGTAACAGTCTGGTATAAAAGCATAAGGTAATGAGCAGCTTATCTGTCCAGTCGTTGGTAATGACCGTTCCCAGATATGGATGGATGGAGGGTATTCCCTGGCGTCCAGCGTGTAGCAGTGGCAGTGAGGCCAGGTTCGCGGGTCATTTAAAAAGCCGAGAGGCCCCACCTCCATACAACGCCCCCTCATCGTCGAGACGCGTCATCGTCACGTGGTCCTGCCGCTGTTCCGCCTATGGTCACATGATACTCTGTTTTCCTATGACGTCTAGCGTGGAGGCGGATTCCTGTTACCAGGCAACCATGACAACGCCATGCTCTAATAATAGAGCCGAGGTCAGTATATGCCAGGTAGCCTGTCGGAACGCCGCCTTCCCTAGTTAGGTTACAGGCGGCTTAAAGTCTCCACTACACTTGCTTGAGGTGGTTGTTATAGTGAGATGCAGGGATGAAATCAAAGGGCAAGTAAGTTCAACCTCTGCTCCCACCACAATCTAACATGATTTCCATTGGTCCGTCAGGTCTGTGGTTCTCCTAATGGAATATTTAAGTTTATAAGCTGGTTCTTCAGATGACTGTCGTTGGCACTTGATTGCTACAACGCAACCATGTTTCAATATGCCTCTACTAATCCGATCCCCAAAAGGGGAGGGTTTTGGTGACCTAGTTCGAGATGTCACTCCAACAGAAATTTTTGTTGTTATGGAAGCCCAAGGCGAAGGCAGAGGAGGAGCAAGAGGTCGCCAACGCAGATGTGTCACGCCAGCTCCTCTGAGGGCAGGGTTAGCATGGCAGAGATGTGGAAAAGTTTTGTCACCACGCCACAGCTAACTGCACCACCACCTGATACGGAACGTGTTAGCAGGAGGCAACAATTCAATAACATGGTGGAACAGTACCTGTGCACACCCCTCCACGTACTGACTGATGATTCGGCCCCATTCAACTTCTGGGTCTCCAAATTGTCCACGTGGCCAGAGCTAGCCTTTTATGCCTTGGAGGCGCTGGACTGCCCGGCGGCCAGCGTTTTGTCTGAACGTGTATTCAGCACGGCAGGGGGCGTCATTACAGACAAACGCAGCCGCCTGTCTACAGCCAATGTGGACAAGCTGACGTTCATAAAAATGAACCAGGCATGGATCCCATAGGACCTGTCCATCCCTTGTGCAGATTAGACATTATCTACCTCCCCTTAACCATATATTATTGTACTCCAGGGCACTTCCTCATTCAATCCTATTTTTATTTTCATTTTACCATTATATTGCGGGGCAACCCAAAGTTGAATGAACCTCTCCTCTGTCTGGGTGCCGTGGCCTAAAAATATCTGACAGTGGCCTGTTCCAGTGGTGGGTGACATGAAGCCTGATTCTCTGCTATGACATGAAGACTGATTCTCTGCTGACATGAAGCCATATTCTCTGCTATGGGACCTCTCTCCTCTGCCTGGGTGCCTGGGCCTAAATATGTGACAATGGACTGTTCCAGTGGTGGGTGACGTGAAGCCTGATTCTCTGCTATGACATGAAGACTGATTCTCTGCTGACATGAAGCCTGAATCTCTGTTATGGGACCTCTCTCCTCTGTCTGGGTGCCGGTGCCTAAAAATATCTGACAGTGGCCTGTTCCAGTGGTGGGTGACATGAAGCCTGATTCTCTGCTATGACATGAAGACTGATTCTCTGCTGACATGAAGCCTGAATCTCTGTTATGGGACCTCTCTCCTCTGTCTGGGTGCCGGGGCCTAAAAATATCTGACAGTGGCCTGTTCCAGTAGTAGGTGACATGAAGCCTGATTCTCTGCTTTGACATGAAAACGGATTCTCTGCTGACATGGAGCCAGATTCTATGTTATGGGACCTCTCTCCTCTGTCTGGGTGCCGGGGCCTAAATTATATGACAATGGACTGTTCCAATGTTGGGTGACGTGAAGCATGATTCTCTGCTATGACATGAAGACTGATTCTCTGCTGACATGAAGCCTGAATCTCTGCTATGGGACCTCTCTCCTCTGCCTGGGTGCCTGGGCCTAAATATGTGACAATGGACTGTTCCAGTGGTGGGTGACGTGAAGCCTGATTCTCTGCTATGACATGAAGACTGATTCTCTGCTGACATGAAGCCAGATTCTCTGCTATGGGACCTCTCTCCTCTGCCTGTGTGCCTGGGCCTAAATATGTGATAATGGACTGTTCCAGTGGTGGGTGACGTGAAGCCTGATTCTCTGCTATGACATGAAGCCTGATTCTCTGCTATGACATGAGGACTGATTCTCTGCTGACATGAAGCCAGATTCTATGTTATGGGACCTCTCTCCTCTGCCTGGGTGCCGGGGCCTAAATATCTGACAATGGACTGTTCCAGTTTTGGGTGACGTGAAGCCTGATTCTCTGCTATGACATGAAGACTGATTCTCTGCTGACATGAAGCCTGATTCTCTGCTATGGGACCTCTCTGCAATTGATATTGGTTCATTTTTATTTATTTTATTTTTATTTTTAATAATTTCCCTATCCACATTTGTTTGCAGGGGATTTAACTACATTTTGCTGCCTTTTGCAACCCTCTAGCCCTTTTCTGGGCTGTTTTACAGCCTTTTTAGTGCCTTTAAGTTCGGGTCCCCATTGACTTCAATGGGGTTCGGGTTCAGGACGAAGTTCGGGTCGGGTTCGGATCCCGAACCCGAACATTTCCGGGAAGTCCGGCCGAACTTCTCGAACCCGAATATCCAGGTGTTCGCTCAACTCTATTTATGATGGCTTGTATTTTTTTGTATTGGTTATTAAATTGAATTATAATGCGTAGAGCATCATTCTTGTCTTTCTTATTCTCTCTATTACTAAAAAAATTATTTCTGTCCATTTTCCTTACTTGTTTTAAGGATGTCTCTAATAATTCCTTTGGATATTCTTTTGTCAACAATTGCTCTTTCATTACCTGTGCTTCTTTCTCATATATTTTGTTACTTGTGCAGTTGCGTTTTAGTCTCCTAAATTGTCCACTTGTTATGTTAGTCAGCCATCTTGGGAGGTGGCAACTTGAGAAAAGAATATATTTTCATTACCGGTTTTTGATAAGTGTTGCAAATAAATTTTCCGTTTTGTATTCTAATTGTGATGTCCAAAAAATCTACTTGTTCTCTACTTGTATTTACTGTAAAGTTTTGATTTCTATTGTCGACATTAATTTCTTTTGGTAATAATTCTAGTTGCTCCTCAGTATCTTGCCAGATGTAAACAAGGTCATCGATATACCTACGGCAGAGCACCAGACTCTCCACCAGCTTCGATAATATCTTCTTTCCATTGTGCCATAAATAAATTTGCGTAGCTGGGGGTGAATCTGGTGCCCATGGTGGTCCCTCTTTGTTGTATATAAAAGTCTGATTCATAATAAAAATAGTTATGTGATAGTATGTATTTGATTCCATCCATTATGAATTCAATCTGTGTATCTAATAACTGGCCATTTTTTTTGTAATCAATTTTATACGGCTGTAAAGCCTTTTCTCCGCCCACAGCACAAAAAGTGCCGCTTGAGGTGGGCTAAAGCACATTTGGACAAGCCAGGTGCACCGGGGCTGGATCTTTCAACAAGACAACGACCCTAAACACTGCTCAAAATCCACTAAGGCATTTATGCAGAGGAACAAGTACAACGTTCTGGAATGGCCATTTCAGTCCCCAGACCTGAATATAATTGAAAATCTGTGGTGTGACTTAAAGAGAGCTGTCCATGCTCAGAAGCCATCAAACCTGAATGAACTAAAGATGTTTTGTAAAAAGGAATGGTCCAAAATACCTTCAACCAGAATCCAGACTCTCATTGGAACCTACAGGAAGCGTTAAGAGGCTGTAATTTCTGCAAAAGGAGGATCTACTAAATATTGATTTCATTTCTTTTTTGTGGTGGCCAAATTTATGCACCTGCCTAATTTTGTTTAAACAATTATAGCACACTTTCTGTAAATCCAATAAACTTCATTTCACTTCTCAAATATCAATGTGTGTGTCTCCTATATGATATATTTAACTGACCTTTTTTATCGTAACAACCAACGATTTATACAGGAAAATCATGATGATTAACAAGGTTGCCCACACTTTCGCATCCCACTGTATATTCTGTTTCTAATAGAATACCTTTATCTAAAGCTTTATTACATAATTATATCAATTCCCCTGAGAATGAGGGTCTTTTTTCAGAAGTACATATGTTGTCTTATCTGATAATTGTCTTCTACACTCATCATTATATTCTTCTAAATTTTGAATGACAATGGCTCCACCTTTATCTGCTGGTCTTATTGTTATATTTTCGGATTTCTGTAATTGTTTAATTGCTGATATTTCTTTTTTGGATAGGTTACTTTTAGATGTATTAATTTTAAATTTTCTAAGGTCTGTTTTTACGCACTTTCTAAATGTCGTGATCTCTTGTCCAACTTAGTTTTTGGGATATTTTTGGGATTTTATATTTCCAATATAGGTATTAAATTTATCTAGATTGGCTGTGAGGGCAAATTTTATGCCTTTTTTTAAAAGTCAAGTTTGGGCTTCTGTTAATGTAGTTGTACTTACGTTCACTATTGCATTGTCTTCTAGTGTTTTGTGTAATTTCCCCCTTGTCCTCGCTGTATCTTCTTCCGCCGTTGTATGTTTGTATGCTGTAGTTCTGTGCTTGGCCTTGTGATTGTTTTTCTTGTTGTTGGTGATATGTGTTGTATGTATTCCTTGTTGTTCGTGTTGGTGATATGTTCCCCCCTTCCTTGCTGTTGTAGTCATTGTGTCTGTATCTCAGATTGTACCTTTGTGTTGGTGATATATTCCACCCTTTCTTGTTGTTGTATTCGTTGTGTCTGTATCTCAGATTATACCTCTGTACTGGTGATTGTGATTATTGTCGTTTCCTCTCTGTTGATTGTGGATGTGTGTGCATCTGTGGATCCTCGATCTGTGATGTGATGGAGTCCTGTCTAAAAAAAGAGGATTTGTTAATACTTCGTAGCGGTTAGTTACTGGAATATTGTATGTTGGTTTAATTTTATTTCTATTCCTATTATTATCATCCTGTTGTGTATTCCCATTTAACGGTGTGTTTTGTTCTAGAGATTGTGTTTGTAGGGATAGAAATCATATCTTAGAAGAAACTATAGAAAAAATGTAATTAATGAAAACTACAATAGAAACCTTTCCTCAAGACGATGAATTTAGCAAATTCTCTGTTGCCAAACTAGAACAAGAAATCATAAACAAAAAGGCAAAAAAACTTAGAGAGGGAATACAGGCATATCCCTACAAACACAATCTCTAGAATAAAACACACCGCTAAATGGGAATACACAACAGAATGGTAATAATAGGAATAGAAATAAAATTAAACCAACATACAATATTCCAATAAATAACCGCTGCGAAGTATTAACAAACCCCCTTTTTTTAGACAGGACTCCACCCCATCACAGATCAAGGATACGTCAGACACATCCACAATCAACAGAGAGGAAACGACAACAATCACAGTACAGAGGTACACTCTGAGATACAGACACAATGAATACAACAACAAGGAAGGGGGGAATATATCACCACCACAAAGGTACAATCTGAGATACAGACACAATGAATACAACAACAAGGAAGGGGGGAACATATCACTAACATGAACAACATGGAATACATACAACACATATCACCAACAACAAAAAAAACAATCACAAGGTCAAGCACAGAACTACAAAACACAAACATACAACGGTGGAAGAAGATACGGCGAGGACAAGGGGGGAGAAAATCATAGAAGACATTACACACAACACTAGAAGACAATGCAATTGTGAATTTAAGTACTGCTACATTAACAGAAGCCCAAACTAGACTATTAAATAAAGGCTTAAAATTTGCCCCCACAGCCAATCTAGACAAATTTAATACCTATATTGGAATTGAAAAATATATAAGAAGAATCTGCCTAAAAAATAATCTATATTAAAAAAATATATATTTAACTCAACTACTGACTCCTCAACATACAAACATACAGAGTTGAAATTAAATCCAATAAATATCCCAAAAACGAAGTTGAACAAGAGATCGCGACATTTAGAAAGTGCATAGAAATGGACCTTAGAAAACTAAAAATTAAGACATCTAAAAGTAACCTATCCAAAAAAGAAATATCAGCAATTAAACAATTACAGAAATCCGAAAATATAACAATAAGACCAGCAGATAAAGGTGGAGCCATTGTCATTCAAAATTTAGAAGAATATAATGATGAGTGTAGAAGACAATTATCAGATAAGACAACATATGTACTTCTGATAAAAGACCCTCATTCTCAGGGGAATTGATATAATTATGTAATAAAGCTTTAGATAAAGGTATTCTATTAGAAACAGAATATACAGTGGGATGCAAAAGTTTGGGCAACCTTGTTAATCATCATGATTTTCCTGTATAAATCGTTGGTTGTTACGAAAAAAAATGTCAGTTAAATATATCATATAGGAGACACACACAGTGATATTTGAGAAGTGAAATGAAGTTTATTGGATTTACAGAAAGTGTGCTATAATTGTTTAAACAAAATTAGGCAGGTGCATAAATTTGGCCACCACAAAAAAGAAATGAAATCAATATTTAGTAGATCCTCCTTTTGCAGAAATTACAGCCTCTTAACGCTTCCTGTAGGTTCCAATGAGAGTCTGGATTCTGGTTGAAGGTATTTTGGACCATTCCTTTTTACAAAACATCTTTAGTTCATTCAGGTTTGATGGCTTCTGAGCATGGACAGCTCTCTTTAAGTCACACCACAGATTTTCAATTATATTCAGGTCTGGGGACTGAAATGGCCATTCCAGAACGTTGTACTTGTTCCTCTGCATAAATGCCTTAGTGGATTTTGAGCAGTGTTTAGGGTCGTTGTCTTGTTGAAAGATCCAGCCCCGGTGCACCTGGCTTGTCCAAATGTGCTTTAGCCCACCTCAAGCGGCACTTTTTGTGCTGTGGGCGGAGAAAAGGCTTCCTCTGCATCACTCTCGCATACAGCATCTCCTTGTGTAAAGTGCGCCGAATGGTTGAACGATGCACAGTGACTCCATCTGCAGCAAGATAATGTTGTAGGTCTTTGGTGCTGGTCTGTGGGTTGACTCTGACTGTTCTCACCATTCGTCGCTTCTGTCTAGCCGAGATTTTTCTTGGTCTGCCACTTCGAGCCTTAACTTGAACTGAGCCTGTGGTCTTCCATTTCCTCAATATGTTCCTAACTGTGGAAACAGACAGCTGAAATCTCTGAGACAGCTTTCTGCATCCTTCCCCTAAACCATGATGGTGAACAATCTTTGTCTTCAGGTCATTTGAAAGTTGTTTTGAGACCCCCATGTTGCTACTCTTCAGAGAAAATTAAAAGAGGAGGAAAACTTACAATTGACCCCCTTAAATACTCTTTCTCATAATTCGATTCACCTGTGTATGTAGGTCAGGGGTCACTGAGCTTACCAAGCCAATTTGAGTTCCAATAATTAGTTCTAAAGGTTTTGGAATCAATAAAATGACAATAGTGCCCAAATTTATGCACCTACCTAATTTTGTTTAAACAATTATAGCACACTTTCTGTAAATCCAATAAACTTAATTTCACTTCTCAAATATCACTGTGTGTGTCTCCTGTATGATATATTTAACTGACATTTTTTAACGTAACAACCAATATTGTAACTTATCACAATACAAATAATTAAGAATCACAGCAGGTAATCTTCAATTGGAATGCTTTTATTTGCTGAATACATTTAAAAGAGATGTGGCAGTTCGGGTGTTAATGTTTTCGGCGCATAGGCCTTCATCAGACACTGCAATTACAATAGAACATAATTTATCAAAACATAGAAAATAAAGAGAAAAAAACAATAACTCCTATACAAGACTGACGTAACTTAAAAAATGTCTGTCTGCTTCGGAGCAAATATTATTCTGGGGTAGTCACAATCTAATAACCAGTCGTAAATCCTCAAGTTTTCAAAATGTCACATACTCGTTCGTGGATCATAGTAGATGTCTATAGTCAACTGACTGTCCAGCAGGAAAACATTATTGCAAGACTGATGATGAGTACATAATATGCAGAAAAACCAGAATACTGAGTACATAATCTACAGCAACGATAGAATGCTGAGTACATAATATACAATAAAACAGAACGCTGATTTATATAAGGCAAAGGTAGAATGCTGGATACATAATATAACGTGGAACCAGGATACTGTGATCCTAATCGCAGACCAGGACCTATGTAACGGGGTGTTCACTGCGTAATTTAAGGTACCGTGACCATCCGTTGGTTGCCCCATCATCTGTTTAGGTACACAATCCACAATGGTCGCTGGGATCCATAATAGGGACGTAATGGTGGCAGCTGGGCCAGTGCTTGATGGAAATCTATTAAGGAAGAGGACACTTGTCCCACCTCAGTATTGTATATGGAACAGCAGAGACAGACAGTAAACCTAGATGGCAGTACTAGCCTAGCAGTCAAGTGCAGTGGAGCAGTCAGTAAAATCCAAAAACAAATTAAGTGTGGCATGTCCTGTTGTCCCAGTATGCAAAAATTCTAATGATATACTAAGAATTTCATATAAAGGCCATGATCCCCACAGATAAGACTTACCTGTGCCGCAGTCGGTAACAAGAATAAAGAGGGTGTTGACACGAAGTAGAGTGGTGCATATAGCACCTAAGGAAAAGGTTGTACCTGGCATCCGCCTGGTGCCTGCTTTATATATTGTGGGTGATCGCATGCCTCTCAGGGAGCAGTGTTCACCTGAGCGCACGCTGAACGCCATGCGTTCCACCTATTGGAAGTAGGTTGGGCGGTGGAACGCATCCAGACAGGAAGTGCGTTCCATCCAGACCGGAAATGCGTATCACTGGCCGGAAAGGGACCATCCATGGAGCGCACTGAGAGGTTATGCGGCAGGTTCATTGAAACATAGAAAGGTGGGAGGGTTATAGTTATAAGGTACTGGAGGAGAGGTATCTTTAAAGAATCTATGAGCCATGAATTTGGGCAAAGCCCCTGGACAGAACAGAGATACATAAAGGAGAAAAGGGGGGTTAAGTGGAGTGATTAGCAGTCCTATAGACCAGTGTAGAAAGGGGATAAGTGAATACCAGAGTAAAGGAGGATGCCCAAAAGGAAAGGATAGGAGGTTACATTAAAAGAATGTGTACCCAAAAGTTAGAACAAAGGATACTGATATGCGGCACGTAGTCAGGAGGGAGATCAGGGGGCCTGTAAAAAAAGAGAAAAAAAAATCGTCAATATCAATAGTAGCATGAAACAAAAAAAATAAAAATTTAAAAATGAAGAGGGAGAAAGATTGTGAAGATTGTGTCATTATCAACAATGAAGTTCCAATTACCTATATCGTTTTGTATCTAAAGAAGATTCTGTATCTCATATTCTCTATTCATTCCCTTGGGAGTCAGGGTTTGTAGTGTGTGAATCCAATAAGCCTCCCTGCTTTAAAGTGTCTTGATCCTGTTACCTCCCCTCCTGGGTGGTGGGACCTGTTCTATCACTTGGAATCTCAATTGGGCTATGGTGTTTCAGGCCTCATGGAAATGTGCCAGGGCTGGCAGTAGCAGGTGTTGGCATCGGATTGTGGACTTGTGTTGACAGATCCTGTCTTTTATTTTCTGGGAAGTTTCCCCTATATATGTTTAGGCCACACAGGCATTTTAGGAGGTATACCCAAACTTTTTTTTCTAGTTCGGCCAAACCTGCCGAAACCGAACATCCAGGTGTCCGCTCAACTCAATATGTAACTCATAGTTCAGTTGGCACCTGGCTTCTCGCTCCAGTTCTCTTGCCTGTAAATTAAGCTGCTGGAGTTTGTAGGAATTCACTGGACTTTGTGACTTATGATAATACTGTGGAGATTTCATCCTCCCCGAACGATATGGTGTTGTCAGCCATTGTATTGACAGGTGCGATCCAAATTAGGGACGGCAATATGATTCTCAAAATCTTATCACAATACATAGACAGAATTCTACAACCAATAGTAAAGAAAATACCCTCATATATCAACGACACAACAGAAATTATTTCAACATTGGAACAATTTCAATTGGAACAGCATTGGATAATAGGAATGATGGATATCAATTCACTCTATACGATTATTGATCACTCTCAAGGCATTACAGCCGTACAAAATAGATTACAAAAAAATGGCCAGTTATTAGATACACAGATTGAATTCATATTGGATGGAATCAAATACATGCTATCACATAACTATTTTTATTATGAATCAGACTTTTATATACAAAAAAGAGGGACCGCCATGGGCACCAGATTCGCCCCCAGCTACGCAAATTTATTCATGGCACAATGGGAAGAAGATATTATCGAACCCAAGCTGGGGGAGAGTCTGGGGCTCTGCCGTAGGTATATCGATGACATTGTTTTCATCTGGCAAGATACCGAAGAGCAACTAGAATTAATCATAAAATGAATTAATTTCAACAATAGAAATCTAAACTTTACAGTAAATACAAATAGAGAATAAGTAGATATTTTAGATATCACAATTAGAATACAAAATGGACAATTAATTTGCAACGCTTATCAAAAAAACATTAATGAAAAATAGTCATTCTTTTCTCAAGTTGCCTCCTCCCAAGATGGCTGACTAACATAACAACTGGACAATTTATGAGACTAAAACGTAACTGCACAATGAA